>NC_064243.1:74225000-76625000 GCF_003254725.2 Canis lupus dingo
AAATGAAATGATACAGTGAGACCTTCACATGGCCAGGGAGATAAGCAGGGAGGCTGTCACAGTCACTCTGGGGAGGGACAGTGGTATCTCGAACTAGCAGTTAAGATGGTGACGAGGGGTGAGACATTCAGATAGTGATGGATTGGATATGGGGCTGAAGGAGGGAACAGTGTCAAGGATAATGCCTAGATTTTTGTCCTATAGGCTCTGTAGGAGGGCCATGTCACATTACTGTGATAAGGACGCTGGAGGAAGGGCCAGGTGAGGGGGTTTCATGAGGTCAGTCTCTATCTTTATATTGATGATCAGCTGCATAGAACAGAAAGCCCTCCTGAATTGGCTAAAACGGCTAGGGCTGTGTCTTAGTCACAAGACAGAGGTCCAAGGCTATGCAACCTAAGCTTTGTGAGGCAGCTCAGCAATTCAGGGATGGTAAGGCTCTTTTCAACTTTCTGGTCTACCTACCTACCTTGGCAGGTAGCCTTTTACCTTTTGATTACTTCTTTATGGTTCAAGATGGCTGCTGTGACCTTGCCCTTGTACCTGCATACCAAGTAGAAAATTACATGGAGGGCCACAAGGTGAAGGGGCTTATCCTAGCAAAGATTTTCCTTTTTATTTAGCAAGGAATCTTTACCTAGGAATTTGGCCTACATCATACTAGCCTGAATTAAGTTTTGTGGCCACCCTTAGCTAAATGGAAATTTGAAAATACAGTATTAGGCTTTCTGGCCTCTATAGGTAGACAAAGGCTAAGGAATAGGGGCATGTGATAGTTTTTAGGACTAGCATATGTCTCCCACATCCAAGTAGAGATTTCAAGGAGAGAGTTAGATATACTGACCCAGACCTATTCTTTCTTCTCCTCTTCTTCCTCCTGAGGGGAAAAGGTTACTTGATGACAGTTTCAAAATATGGTAATTAAGGCATATATTCCATTTCCCCCCCATCTCCTCAAAACAAAAGGAAAGCAGGAAAGTTTTGGCCAAGAAATGTCATCAGCCAAAAAGATGACTTTTTAATATTAACTACTAGGTTATTGTAGGTAGATAACTAAAGGGCCTTTAAAATAAGGACTCCAAAAGTCTGTGTAGTCATGCTTGAAAATGGCAGGGAATGGGCTTCCTGACCTTGCATGAGCCAGCCAGCTTCTCTGATGGTACAGGAATCTGTAACATTAGCTCTTAATAATATGGTCACTCTGGACCACATCATAAACTTTAATGCGCCAATTATAAGGATGGTAATAACCTTCTTGCTTCATGGAGCAAATTGCATTTTCCCCCATCCATCCTTTCCCTGAGAGGAGATGATGAGGGCCAGGGTAGCACTTATTACATAGGGGATTGTCATTGAGGGGTGACAATTGAGTGGACACTGAAGGAAGGAAGAGGGTGCCACGAGGAACTCAGGCAGAGGCAGAAGCAGGCCTATGGCTCCAAGTTTTGGTAAGCAGTTTGACACTGCATGTAAGAGGAGTATCCCAGGAGAGAAATGGAATATTAACACTAGACTCTTTCATTATAAAATGTTGAGTGAACAGTAAATACGGGATTTTCTCTTTCTCTTTCTCATTCCACTGCCACATTGGAGTCTTGTTGCCTGCAAACCATTCCTCTTCATTAAGCTGGCTCCTAGAATTGCATCTGTATCAATCAGGGTGAATTGGGTGTAGGTAACAGAGATCTTAGCTAACATTTATCTTACATAAAGGAAGTCTGGAGGTAGGTGGTTCTGAGGTTGGATTAGCAACTCAATAACATTTCTCTCATGGGTTTAAGATGACTGCAGTTACTCCAAGCATAACCCTGTGGCACTCCAAACACGAAGGAAGGTGAAGGCAAAAAAGGAGAGAGAGAGAGATTGAGAGAGAGAGAGAGAGAGAGAGAGAGAGAGAGAGAAGAAACCTTTTACTTTTCCAGATCGAGAGAGAGAGAGAGAGAGAGAGAGAGAGAGAAGAAACCTTTTACTTTTCCAGATCTCTGTTTATAGGAGGAAAAAGAGTTCCTCAGTTCCTGCTTATGTTTCATGAGCTGGCATTCAGTCAACTGTCCTCCCCTAAAGATTATCAGCAAATAGGAATGGGATGGTCATGTTTGACCTACACTGACCTTGGATCATCCTCATGGGTCAAGGAAGGGGCTTAGTTTCTCTGAGCTTGTTTGGCCAAACCAAATTGGTTTCTGTTGACGATAGAGGGAGGAACCACTACTGTCGGGGATAGGTGACTGGCAGTGTTTGTCCCATGAGCATTTCTATGAATCCTCTCAAATTTAATCATAGAAGAGATGCCTATTTTCCTCTTTTTATGCTGTCACTGATGTGTTTCCTGAACACATATAAAAGATGGACTCACTTTGTCCTAATTTAGGTTCCCTTCAGAAGCTCACCTCAGGCAAACATTCAAGTACAAAGAATCTCTTCAGGAGCTGCAGGAAGCATTGGCAGGGACATGGAAATTGATGTAGGGATGGGAAGGCAGTAAATAAAGAGTGAATTAGTAAACTAGTTATCAAGGTGAGCAACTGGAGCTTAATTCTGTAAGGGAAACTCTGGGAAATAGTAGAAAACACAAGCCTCAGAATTATACCACTTGATAGATGAGGGAACTGAGGTATTGATCCTCCAACTGCCATTAGTCATTGGTTGAGGATAGTTTCTGAGATGTGCGAATTCCCCAGCATTCTTGACCTGCACATGTGAGCTGAGTGGTCTTCTGTGGCTCTAGAAAAACTCTTCGAGTCTAGAGAATTCAGGTAATTGTTAGTGGAGGGCATCCAAAACATAAAGAGAAGGTAGGGTCTAAGGGACACAGAAGAGTCACTGATAGCATTTGCCACATACCCTCCTCAGTGTGCAGTAATCCCTTCCTTAATACGCACTAAAATGCTTTGGTGTAATGCTTCTAACTTAGACCTGTAACTTTATCAGTGTTCGCCAGAAATTGTGTGCTCTTCAAAGTAAGGATGGACCAGATTTACACAATTTTAGACACAGCATCTTGCACTGTACTGTATATAAGTAACTTCTCCCTCACATGTATTTTGACAGTGTCATATTGAGAATATGAATGATCATCCATGCCACAACATTTGGGACAATAGTTATTGTCATCATGACTAGTTTATATGTTGGTACAAATTTCTCTAGTTGAGCAAATAGTTCAAATGGTGAAGTCCTTAAGCAGCACAGCTTGTGTAACTCAGAGTGGACCAAAGACGTGGAGGAAGTGGAGATTTGGTGGATGTCTATTAATTTGATTAGAGTAGTCAGCCCAGTGAAAAAATTCAGTACTCCAAATTATAGAACCATAATCACATTTAAGGCCTAGAGATTTCCTTCTGTCTCCTTTGAATCCAAACGAAAAGAAGCATAATGATTTTTAAAGTCTTTATATGGAGCATAAGCTGTTTTTATAAATGTGGAATAATTCATTGAGGATATAAGTTATGTTGAAGAGGCATCCTGAGAAAACCTTGCTTTTGATGTAATCTAGTCAAATGGATGATTTTCTTCCTCCTGCTCCCTGTTACCTCCCCTCGTTCATTTTTGCCAAAGTGAGTTTCCATATGTTTCATCTAAATGACTCACATTCAGAGAAATCATTCAAATTATCTGTGGGCACAGATACTTTTCTTTCATTTGTGGCTTAAAGGTAGGTGGTTATAAGGAGTAGAAACGATGGTGGGCTCTTCTCCAAACCCCAAATCCTTTGGCTTGCTCTCATTCTCTGAGCTCCCTGCATCTCCAACTTTATTCTATACCAGAGGGAAATAGCCATCATAAATTGCAAAGATTATTCAATTTCAGTCCAATTTAAGTGCCCTTAAAGGGAGCCTTGCACTTATGACTTCTCAGGGGATAGGCAATGCATCTTGCCATGGATAAAGTGCTGGCTGAGAGGTTTTAAATCACATTTGTAGCTTGGGAGACTAATACTGGAGGCAGTCCTTTCCTAAAAAGTAATGGCATCTATGTTACTGACTGTACAGAGCACACAGGGATTAGGGGAGACCAGAGATAACTTGTTTAAAGGATGATGGAACTGTTCAAAGGATGTCTTTCAAGGGACATAAACACCTTACCCCCATTAATAAAGACTGTCATTGCATTTCACACTTCTAGCCTGAGGGATGCAGCTGTCCTCTGAGTCTACCTATGCCACCTTATACTGGTTAACCTGATATATACATAAATCTGAATTCACATGAGGCCATGCATTTGACTATGCTTGTAAAAGAGATCCTCTTTGTTAACTGAGTGTAATGCTGTATTTGATTTTCACCCTTCTAATCAAAGGTCAAACTTTATGAGTGAACATTTACAGAGTACTCCTCTCTGAATGGCCTAGATATGGAAGGTTTATTCTTGCCTCCCTCCTCCCCATATTTTGTTGACATTTTCAAATGAATGGGTACACTGTCAAATGTTTTTGGATCTCACTGCTATTTGGGCTCAATAATCTCTAAGGTCTTCTGGAAAAGACTCCATTCAATTCCACATACTCTGTTGAGCACTGACTTTGTGCCTGATGCTGGAATATTAAGCTGGCCAGCCTGTGTGGAATTCTGCATGCCTGCTAGGCTCTCATATAGACCACCCACAGTTTCTTCTCACTGATATTTGGCTCTGTCCCAGGAAAGAGAGAGAAGAGACAGGGAAGGAAGGGAGAGAGAGAAGGAGGAAGGAAGGAAACGAGGGAGGAAGGAAGGGAGGGAAGGAGGGGAGGGGGCAGAGGAAAGGAGGAAGGGGGAAAAGAAGGAAGGAAGAGATAAAGGAAAGAATCAGGGCTCTAAAAATTTCAGATCATTCCAAGCAGAAATCACATCTGTGATAGGAATGCAGTTGAAGTAGAGACAAACCTCCTGTCTTTCCCTAATGCATCTATGAACATCACTCTGTTGGACATCATCCACACTGTGGGCCGTGTGATACATCCAGACTCTTCAACTTCAGCTTTTTAAATGTTTCTAAAATTGGTGAATCTGAAGTCCTTCTATGCAGATGAGGTGGCTCATGTCCAACTCTGGCTGTTCCTTTCTGCTTCAACAGCCACATTGGCTTGGGTGGAAATCTGCGTCTCTCTCTCCCTTCCTTCTCGTTCATTTCCCTCGCTGCTGGGCAGGATTCCTACAGCAACCACCCAGCTAGCCTTGTGAGGTTGATTTACTTCATGGGCCCCGGTGTATAGAAGCTGACTGTGAGCTGCATGAACATCAGAGCTGGGAAGCAAGTCGGGGTCATTGTGTTTTCCCTAGATGGTCATTATTATTTTTAATGCATTCATTATTTAGACCCTACCTACTTCTAAAGTATCTTTGAGATGACTTACAATAAAAGAAAGAAACCATGGATAAAAAAATGAAAACTTATATAATATATGAAATGGTAAATGTAGGCTAATAATAGCTATTATTATTACAGCACTAATTTTAGTAGTGGGTTCCTAGGCAGTTGAAATTTTAAAATATAGTGAAGGACTGAACTTTAATTATCTGATGAGAAAAGGATACATACTAATTCACCAGGAGGTGAGTTTTCTCCTTAAAGCACTGACTCTTAATTGAAATTTATTGCATGGATCCTTGTAGACAGGCAAGGAGTAACTAATAGACGCTTTCCTTTCTCTTTTTTTATTGAGTGTTCTGTAGGAACGCTTATATGGTAGATAGTTTTTAAGTTGTAGATATATCCTTAATGTGTCTCTTTCTCCTGGAGTGACAAAAGGTCATACAGGAAGATGAGGATACTTTCTAGCTTTTCAGTTTTTCTTCATCCAAGTTACATCTTATTCATGCCAGAAACATGGACATGAGCTCTTTGGCAGGAAGCATGACCATTGGTTTGCTTTGTCTTGTGCCATGGTGATTTACATCCATTATGCTTTCCTGCAAGGGGATCTTGCCTTAGTTACATAGTTACTTGTTTATATGGTACAGTCTTTAGGAATTCTTTCATTTTTTTCCCCAAAGGAAGTTTATCTTTCTTCTTTCCCCCCTTTTTTTTTTTTTTTTTTTTTTTTCTCCCCAGCTTTTTCGATCTATAGTTGCCATATAACACTGTGTAAATTTCGGGTGTATGACATACTTATTTGATGCACTTTATGCATTGAGGAATGATTACTGCAGTAAGGTTAGTTAACATCTCCATCATCTCCTACAATTTCCTTTTGTGTTTTTGTTTTTGTTTTTTGTTTTGTTTTGGTGGTAGTGAAAATATATAAGATTCACTCTCTCAGCAACTTTCAAGTATATAATACAGTATTGTTAACTACAGTTACTATACTGAACTTGTTTATCTTATAACTGGAAGTTTATTGTGGAAGTTTACCTTTGACTGACATCTCCCCATTTCTCCCACTCCCCAGCCTTTGGTAACCACCCACTCTATTCTCTGTTTCTGTCATGTTCAGAGTTTTTAGACACCACATGTAAGGTGAAGTCATACAGTATTTGTCTTTCTCTGTCTGACTTACTTCACTCAGCGTAATGCCCTCAAATCCATGTTGTTGCACATGTCAAGATTTCTTTCTTTTCTAGGGCCAAATGATATTTTGAGTATGTATACGACTTTTTCTTTATCCATTCATCTGTTGATGGACACTTTGGTTGTTTCTATGTCTCGGCCATTATGAATAATACTTCAATGAACATGCAAATGTAGGTATATCTTTGAGGCAGTGGTTTTATTTATTTATTTTTATTTATTTTTTATTTTTTAATTTTATGATAGTCACAGAGAGAGAGAGAGAGGCAGAGACATAGGCAGAGGGAGAAGCAGGCTCCATGCACCGGGAGCCCTATGTGGGATCCGATCCCGGGTCTCCAGGATCGCGCCCTGGGCCAAAGGCAGGCGCCAAACCGCTGCGCCACCTAGGGATCCCCGAGGCAGTGGTATTAATTAGAGATTCTTGAAATTGCCTCTTTTGGCTTACCCTCAGAGGTCTTTGGAATAAGAATCAGTGATTCCCTTTAGTGCTTATGTCTGTCCCTAAAAGTCTTTGATTATTGTCAGAGAAAACTGCAAGGCTGCTTAAGATCTTTTGCATTCTGATAAGAGCATGGCATTTTGTTACCTGAGAGATCATTTCTGTTGCCTGCTAATGAGGAGCACCGGTGCTCCAGTATCTTGGGAAAAGAGAACCAAGCTTGTGGACAGACCTTCAGAATTAGGTATCATTTCATTTCAGCAGTGACTGCCACAACTAATTTTGGCAATTTTGGGGATTTGACAAAAAATATTCTTCATCATGAATATTTAGAGTATTTAATTTCTCAAATTCTGCCTAGCGCAGTGACATCACAAATGAGTCATACTGTATGTCCCAACTTCAAAGGCTGACAAATAGTTTGATGAAAGCAGCAAATTGAGTCTGGCTCAGAGCCATTTATGCAGCAGACATAGGACTCAGATGTCAAATGTCAAATATCATTTAAGAACAGAAGAGCACTAAAGCAACAGAACATTTTACCTGGAGAGGTAATACTGGCCCAGTCAGCAGGGAACACAAGACAGAAATGATGTCAGGTGAAAACACATGAAAAACATTTAATAACTCTCAGAACATATGGAAATTAATGATATTCAGAGCTTGCAGAATAGCAAGATTTTTTTCAGCTTAAAATAATCTTCCTGCTGATGCGCAGTTACTGGAAGTTTCCCAAAATGCCACAGAGAAAATTAGATTCAAGCAGAAAAAGCAAACCCCTGAGAAACAGAGAACAGGGTAGAAGAAAAGTAGAAGTATTTGTGACAAATTGAAGAGACAGTGATGGCGAAAGAGCAGCAAGTTGGAGTTCTGGTTCATGCCCTGGTTTTCTCCTTAACCATTCTGATTGGTCTTAGACAATATTCTTGTCCTTAATTTCTTTATTTTTGAGGGGGATTTTATTTGATTATGTTTTAAGATACTTTACATCTTTAAAAAACTGCTAGTTTAGACCCAATAGCCAGAATGACTTCAGAAGAATCTGCACTGAGGTGGTTAGAGTTCCACACCAGACCACCTAAGTGTTAGGAGATCCAACAAGAATTCACAGCAGAAGAGGCACTGCTCAGCTTTCAGCTACACTGCATGTCACTGTCACAACATCTTACTGTCGCAACAACTGAGCGTCTCGTGGGGGAAAAGATGGGTGAAGAAAATGACCAGCTAATCCACTGGAAGCCTGTAATTAACCACATTACCCACTCATTCTCACCTATTCTGCTTGAATTAGGGGTTAGATTGAGTAAAAGGATTTAGTGCAACCCCAGATCCCAGGAGCAAGATTTCTCCAATAGCAGAGTTCTCTAGCTTATTAAAAAAAAAAAAAAAAGACCTCGAGGTTGGGTGAATGCACTCAACAGTGACATATCTGATTCCCTTACACTCATTTACTATAATTGAATCAGAGCTTCAAAATCCTTGAACTCTTGTCTTCCATTTAACCCCAAGACCTATTGGCAAGCAGGATGCCTTCCAGAGAAAGGACATAACTAGAAAGCTTTTAGCTGACTCTGGATTCCAGAGTGACAGATCTTCTTCAAAGAGCTCTGAGACCTGCAAAAATCACAGGAGTGTTGGGAGGTTATCGGTAGATTTTGAATTATTAATAAATGTTTAACAATTAAAGAAAGGCATATTGATAGGCTATCAAGGCAATTGATTATTTAGTTGTACAAAGTAAAAAGTGGAAAACAAGATGAAATACAATGGGTATGAATCAGAGGCTCCAAAGACATGCATGAAATAAATGCCTGTCATGAAACTTGACTTACCTGAAATCAGATCACATCCAACTCAAGTGCCCATTCCACTGGGCTAGTGCAAAATTCAGTCTCAGGGGTTATTAGAATTCTTTCCCACCCTCTTCCAGAACCATGCAAAGTCTTTATGGAGAAAGGGTAGGTCTTACATGAAACTAGTGCTCTAGATGTCTCTCTGATGTGTGGAGTCCAAGCCCACACAAGCGTGTCTAGCTTCCAGGGCTTGTGCTAAGTCTGAGGTATGCTTGGGGTAGGAAAAACTTCACCTAAGGCTTGGATTTCTGAGGTACCCCTCCCTTCAATTTGCCTTTCAAGGCACTCAAGGAAGCCAGCTGTGGATGGAAACCCAGTGTCCCTCCACCACTTTGAGCAACTCAGGGCCAGCTCATTTCTTCTTTGCTGCCTTTCTTTTCTGCAAGAGCATTAACTTCTTTCCAGTTGCCTTTGGAATGCCTGTGACTATCCCTTCTGAGCTGCCTACCTCAATTTCATCAATGACTCAGGCTTTCATAAAGGAATGAAAGATAAGCTGTCTTCCAGAAGCAGCAGCTACTGCTGCTGCTTCTTCTTCTTCTTCTTCTTCATTCTTCTTCTTCATTCTTCTTTTTTTCCTGCCCATCTATACAAATTCCTCTCAATTCTGGAAGCACAAAAGCCTAGCTACTACATGGAAAGGAGGCCGGAGACAGATGTGAATGAAAAGATACTGTCCCCCAAGCAAATTGTTGGGTTCTAACTGTAGCCCAGATGTCCAGGGCTCTTTCCTAATTAAGTCGCATAAAGCTGGCTGGGTAGGTGAGATTTCCCCAGTCTTTTCAAGGTCTGAGTATGGGATCCCATGTACAGGGCAGTGCCTTTGCCTTTTGGAGTGAAAAGGCAGCTCTGTGTAACAGTTAGAAGCAGATGTATTAATAGGGTTTTAGGACAACTAGTTACTAATTATGTACAAGATTGTGGTTTCAACTCTCCTTGATAAGGAGGAATCTTCATAACAGAGTTTGTAAGTCAGGACTAGCTGATGCAGAATGTTGGGAGGTGACCAACGGCTCCTTGGCTATGATGTGACCAAACGGCATGAGGAGAGGTGTCACCTGCCCATGTCATTATGACAGCTGAGGTACCAGAAAAACTACTAAGCTCAGTCCCTAAGCTAAGAATGGCCTCTCTTTTCATCCTTCTAAATTTCCTCTGACTTGGAGGGTTTTGTTCTTTTCTTTTGAGCCTTTAGCAAAATAGCAATTCAATATTTTTTACACTTATTTAAGGTTTGCCTTTTTTTCTAGCTCCATGAGTGCAATGCCCAATATTCGATTTGTTCATCTCCATATCCTTGGCACTGAGCACAGAGCCCGGTGCATAGTAGGTGCTCAATAAATAGTTGGGCTGAATGAAGGATCCTGGCAGAGTGCATTTTTATTCTGAAGGTGTCCCTAGCCATGTAACCTAGAGAGCACCCTCTTTTTCCCTTTGCATACCCAGAGCACTAATCATGTGTACCACACAGTTGTCACAGCATAAGATGCTTGTATCACTCATTTACCCAGCACAGGGACTCTGCAAGTTTTCACTGGCAGTTCTTAACGGTTCTGGGGAGTAGAGCTGATAACTCGTGCTCCTCTGATACTTTCTGGCAGTGGCCTGAGCTTTGATCTTAATGCAAACCTGATATTTAGTGTTTGTTGATAGTTGTTTTAAGAAATAAATGTTTGATACTCAGCCTTTTCTTGCAAATGGTACTGTTTACTAAATAAAAAATCCTTTTGCTGGAAATTAGTAGTACACTGTAAAGTAACGTATGCATTTCCATAAAAAATGCATTTCACAAAGCTGTACATTAAACATAATCAGATATAAGGAGATATTAAGGTTAGGGGCAAGCCATTCAAAACCTCTGCAGACTCCAACCATAGCCCTTGTGAAAACAAGAATGGTTGTCTTGAGAGAGAACTTAGAAGGAATGAGGGTAGCTGGGGAGGGCCCAGTAAATATTAAAATGCACAAAACCAATAGAGAGCAGATGCTGGCTTGTGGGCATGGAGATGATGCAGACAGAATCAGTGCACCTGTCCCCGTGCTAAAGGCAGGGGGTGGGGTTGGGGAGCCCTTGCCATAGGCACTTCCTTTAATTTTTCTTAAAATTGAGCTAAAAGGGCTCAGCAGCCAAACTCAGCACTTTCCTTTGCTGCTGGAGGTTCTTTTCTGTCTCCCTCCCCTAGGTAAACTCACCATTGAGCCGACAGAATTTGCTCATTATACAGACACCAGCCCCTCATTTAACAACTGTGTGTGAGCTACTTGTCACATGTGTGGTAGCAGGAGAGATGGTACTTGTCTCTGGTCTCAATCTGCTTATCTTCCAATGTTCTAGAATGTAGTTTCACGGAATTCCTGGTTTAAATGTTGTACCTTTACATCTTTTACTAAAAATAATGACTATGACAACAACCATTTTTTTTTTCACACCTACAACCACTGCGGGAAGCCTTTTGTGGCTCAGAATGAGGCCCATCTTGGTGAATGTTCCACATGAGCTTGAGAAGAATGTGTGTTCTGCTGTTGTTGGGTGACATAGTCTAGGGACGTCCATTATGTCCCCTTGGCTAATGGTGTTGAGTTCAACTGTGTCCTTCTTGATCTTCTACCTGCTGGATCTGTCCATTTCTGACAGGGTTGTTGAAGTCTTCAGCTACAATAGTGGATTCATCTGTTTCTCCTTGCAGTTCTATCAGTTTTTGTCTTATGTATGTTTTTTTTTTTTTTGAATTTTATTTAAATTCAGTTTGTGTCTCATGTTTTTTGGCACTCTGTTGTTAGGCACACACACATTAAGGACTGTGATGTCTTCTTGAAAAATGGATCCATTTATTGCACAATGCCCCTCTTTATCTCTGATCATTTTCCTTGCTTTGAAGTCTGCTCTGTTTGAAATTAATGCAACCACTCCTTTATTTTGATCAGTGTTAGTATAGTATATCTTTATCCATCCCTTTACTGTTTTAAATCTGTAAGTATCTTTATATTAAGTGGGGTTCTTGTAGACAACAAATATTTGGGTCTTGTTTGTTGATCTACATTGACAATCTTTGTCTTTTAATTGGCGCATACAGAACAATGACATTCAGTATGATTATTGATACAGTCAGGCTAATATCTACCATATTTGTTACTTTTTAAAAAATTTGTCTTCCACACTTATTCTGCCTTTTGTAGTTTTAACTGAGCATTTTATGGTTCCATTTTCTCTCCTTTCTTAGCATATCAAATATACTTAAAAAAATCTGTTAAATGGTTTCCTTAGAATATATTCCCTCATAATAATATATGTGAACAACTAATCTATGCCCACTTTCATTTTTTTAAAGATTTTATTAGTTTATTCATGAGAGACACACAGAGGCAGAGACATAGGCAGAGGGAGAAGCAGGCTCCATGCAGGGAGCCCGATGTGGGATTCGATCCCAGGACCCCAGGATCACACCCTGAGCCAAAGGCAGATGCTCAACCACTGAGACACTCAGAGGTCCCATCTATGTCCACTTTCAAACAACACTGTACCACAAGTGTTTTGATATAAGCATGTATGGTTGAATACATTGTTGCTGTTATTATTTTGTTTTGTTTTTTAAAGATTGTATTTATTTATTCATGAGAGACACACAGAGAGAGGCAGAAACATAGAGGGAGAAGCAGGCTCCATGCAGGAAGCCTGATGAGGGACTCGATCCCAGGACCTGAGCCAAAGGCAGATGTTGAACCACTGAACCACCCAGGCGTCCATGTTGCTATTATTATTTTGAACAAACTGTTACCTGTTAGATCAATTAAGAGAAAGGAAAATAAGTTTTTATTTTACCTTCACTTATTCATTCTTTAGTGCTCTTCTCTTCTTTAGGTAGACTCTAGTTTCTGATGTATATTAGTTCCCTTTTCTCAAAAGAACCTCTTTTAACTTTTTTTTTTTTTTAAGAGAGAGAGAGTAAGGGAGGAGGGGCAGACAGAAAGGGAGGGAGAGATCTTAAGCAGGCTCCACATCCAGCATGGAGCCAAATGTGGGACTTGATGTCATAACTCTGAGATCATGACTCTGAAATCATGACCTGAGCCGAAATCAAGAGTCAAACACTTCACTGACTAAGCCACTTGGGCACCCCTCTTTTAACATTTCTTGAAAAGCAGGTCTAGGGACACCTGGGTGGCTCAGCTGTTGAGCATCTGCCTTTGGCTCAGGTCGTGATCCTGAGATCCTGGGATCAAGTCCCACATCAGGCTCCCCACAGGGAGCCTGCTTCTCCCTCTGCCTATGTCTCTATCTCTCTCTGTGTGTCTCATGAATAAATGAGTGAAATCTTTAAAAGAAAAAAAGAAAAAAAGAAAAAGGAAAAACAGTTCTACTGGCTACAGTTCCCTAAGTTTTTGTTTGTTTGAGGTCTTTGTTTCTCTTTCACTTTTGAAGAACAATTTCAAAGGATACAGAATTTGAGGTTGGTGGTTTTTCCCTCTCAATACTTAGTTTTTTTTATTTTTAAGATTTTATTTATTTATTCATGAGAGACACAGAGAATGAGGGAGAGACACATGCAAGGCAGAAGCAGGCTCCATGCAGGGAGCTTGACGTGAGACTCAATCCCAGGACCCTGGAATCATGACCTGAGCCAAAGACAGACGCTCAACCACTGAGCCACCCAGGCATCTCCCTCTCAATACTTTAAATACTAGATTCTACACTTTTCTTGCTTGCATGGTTTCTGAGGAGAAGTCAGATGCAATTCTTATGCTCGTTCCTGTATGCCTGATGTGCTTTTTTTTTTTTTTTTTTTTTTGCTTTGCTTTGGTTTCTTTCAGAATTTTTTCTTTACATTTGTTTTTCTGTAGTTTGAATATAGTGTATCTAAGGGTAGTATTTTTGTTTTGTTTGGATTTATTTTTTGCATTTATCATACTTGGTGTCCTTGAAGCTTCCTGGTTCTGTGGTCTGACATCTGACATTAATTTTGGGGAAATTCTCAGTTATTATTGCTTCAGATCTTTCTTTTATTCTTTTCTCTCTTTCTTCTCCATCTGGTATTTCCATTACATGTATTTTGCACCTTTTGTTTTCCCACATTTTTGGATATTTTGTTCTGCCCACATACATATGCCCCCTACCCCTGCCCCAGGTTTTATTCTTTTCTTTTTTTGGTTTTGGAGGATTCTATTGATATATCTGAAAGCACAGAGATTCTTTCCTCAGCTGCATCTAGTCTACTACTAAGTCCATCAAAAGAATTCTCCCTTTTGATTATAGTGTTTTAATTTCTAGCATTTCTTTTTGGCTCTTTCTTAGGATTTCCAACTCTCTGCTTACATTGCCCATCTGTTCTTGCATGCTGTCCACTTTATCTATTAGAGTCTTTAGCATATTCATCAGAGTTGTTTTAAATTTGGTCAGATAATTCCAATGCCCCTGCCATGTCTGGTTCTGATGCTTGTTCTGTCTCTTCAAATTGTCATATCTTTTGATGTGCCTCCTAATCTTTTCTTGGTAGCTGGACATGATGTTTTGGGCAAAAGAAACGATCATCAGTAGGCGTTTAGTCATGTGGTGGTGAGATGTGGGCAAAGGGGAAGCATTCTATACTCCTATGATTAAGCTCTGTCTTTCAGTGAACTCATGTTTCTGGACCTTGAACTTCACAAGTGCCTCTGAGTTTTTTCTGCCCTTTAGGTGGCACAGGATGGATGAAGTGGGCTGCAGTTGACTGTGTCCCTTCCCCCAGGTATCTTAGGCTCTCACAAGACCCCAGCAGGTTAAGCTCTGGTTAAATAGTTTCTCTCACAGCGAAACCTTTCAAGAAGAACAGAGGACTCTGGCATATTTGAATATGGTTCCTTTACTTCTCCTCCTATGAGAAGCACGAGGGAATTTTTCTCTGATACTTAGCATAAGAACCTGATAGAGCTCCAGTCAGTAATACTCATAAAAGTGACTGGGTCCCCCTGGAGTTTCTATCTCTCCAGTTTCTCCACACCAATCCTATAGCAGCTCATCAGTTGCAGCTCTGGTGTTCCTGCCCAGCATGGGTTCCCCTGGAGCTGTCAACCATGAGTTTCTGCTCTAGTAAGTTGTGACCGTCTGTATTCATCTGTCCGTCTTTCCAGTTTGGGGGAGACAGTGAGTGGCCCTGTGACATTACTTCTTTTGCAGATCTGAGAAGAGTTGTTGATTTTTTAGTTTCCTTAGTTTTTTACTTATTAGGATGGCGTGGCAACTTCCATACTTCTTGCATGCAGAGCCAGAAATCAGAACTGCCTGATAAGTATTCTACAGATTTTATCTGTTTAATATTCAAAACCACCCTCCATCGGAGATATGCTTCTGCTTTTGTTATGGATGAGTAAACTTCCCCTTGGAGCTCACCATGGTCTCATGGGGGCTCAGTGATGGTGCTTGGACATCAAGCCAGCCCACTGGTCCTCAAGCCAAGCTGGATAGTGAGGAAGGTCTGGAAAAACTTTTCCCTGTTCTGGCCTCAGTGAGGTTACTCTAACTTTCAAAGAGAAGAGTGGCCGGCCATTTCTTTCTGTTCATCATCCATAGGTAACTGATGAGCACAAAATTTTGCTTAACAAGCAGTCAGTAAAAGTCTTTTTAGTTTGGCAAGGTGAATCATCTGCTTCCAAGCTGGTATTTCCTATCCTTGAAGTGTCTCCACCCTTTATTTCATAGTCGGTTAATTCGGTTGAGAATTTTCAAGAAAGACTTCTTCCTTTATTTCTTCTGGAAATATTCTATCAGTCTTTTCCCCAGGCACTTCTGAGCTCACTAGGGGCTGAGAAAAATTAAACTTCTGGAAAGCAAAAGTTAATTACATTTCTCCTCTAATGCCAAAAATTTAATTGAAGATTTTAGGCAATGACTTAGGTTTTTTCTTTTCAGTTAACCTATAACATCTTTAGGAACATAGCTTGTTTTTAATTGGATTATCATGTGATGCCAACCATATCTAATACTTTAATGGGAAGACACTGTAGATTAATATGTTTAAGATTGTCAGCTCTTCTGGTATTTATTGAAAAGTGTATTGATAGAATAAATGTATTCAGTCAATACCATCAACCAGAAGTATGAAATAGCAATTTGTAAAAATCTAATGGCATTATTATGTACAAATTCATCAAGTGTTGGAGGGAAGATCTCCACAAAAGAGCTCTCAAAATTACTAAAGATCAGTCCTATGCCAATAAACTATATCAAAGTGTAGTGGGGAAAGAAAAAGTTGAGTTCAAGTGTCAATCAATTGCTTCCAAAATCCCAAGCCTGTGAAAAGATACTGTTAGTTTCTCATACCATATAAAAGGGAAATTGTAGATACAGCAGGAATGAGCGATGTGACCATGGTAGAAGAGTGAGGTAGGAGACCAGGAACACAGGTGTGGCCGTCTCCTGAACTGAGCAGCCAACACATGAATGTGCTAGTGAAACCCCCTGAAATGTGTGTGGTGCACACTGGGGATCCATGTCTCTTGCTCTGTCTTCTGAGTTCCAATCAAGATGCTAATGCAAGATGTAGTGTTGGTTTAAACTTGAAGCTGTAGTCTTTCTCTGAGTCTTACTGTAAAATAATTCTTATGGACAAAGAAAACTTACAAGTAACCCTTCAAAAGCTCACTATTTCATCTATCCTTTTCCTGATCAAATTTGACTCCTATGCTCTTTTTCCATGGGTATGTTTTTTTTTTTTTTTAAGATTTTATTTACTTATGCATGAAAGACATAGAGAGAGAGAGAGAGAGAGAGAGAGAGGCAGAGACACAGGCAGAAGGAGAAGCAGGCTCCATGCAGGGAGCCTGACATGGGACTCGATCCTGGGTCTCCAGGATCCCATACTGGGCTGAAGGCGGTGCTAAACTGCTGAGCCACCAGGGCTCAGCAGAACATATTGCCTTTTGGGCTATCACGTTGGAACTGAGATGTATATTGCGCTAGAGGCAGGAAGATAAATATATATTTTATGGTGGAAGTATGATGCCCTTTTGGTCTGGCTGTTGGGACATATCAGGGCACATATATGTGGCTCTATCTCTGAAAGACACCTTAAATTAGTTATATAGGTTGATAAATTATTATTTTAACTTACAACATGAACCAACTACTATCAGTTTTTATGGCCAAGTAAGATGCTTTGGAGTGACATATGTCTCAAGTCTGAAAAACTAGACATCATTAACGGGCAACCTGAAGACTGTAAAGATGTGTTCTCAGACCCAAGAGAGCCTTAATGCAATAGAAGGTGCAACTTTCCTTTCCTTTCCTCAGTATTTGGTGTGGCCAAGGAAAATGACACACATAATTCATGCAGCGCTATGAAAATTCCCACCTTATTATTTATTCTTGTTATTTTTAAGAAGGGCACATTTCAAGGCAGTTTTCTCTTGGACTGAAAAAGTGGTCAGTACACCATTTCTCTTTTACAACTGAGTAAAATATGTTAAGATTTATTCCACTTGCCCTGAGAGACAAGGTAGAATAATGGTGGAGAACATGGATTCTGGGATCAGCCAACTAGGGTTCAAATTCCATCTTCACCAATAACTGACTATGTGACTTTGGGCAAGTTACTTCTCTGTGCCTCAGGTTAAATGAGTTTATATATATTTAAACTATATATGTATGTACATATATTGTGCAAAAATATATCTATATATACACAGAATATTTAGAACAATATCTGGCACATGTTAAATACTGTGTGTTTGCCATATATTTGAGAAGTAGAAGTACAGTTTTATGTATTTACCCAAAAGATTTTAGAGACTGACTTTGAGTCATTGTTAACAAGCTTGTGAGCAACATTAATATAAAACATAAACGACTCCTTTCCTGGATGCTAAATAATCTGTGCAGATAAAATTCCAATGTCTTATTAGGTTGGCAATTCACTTCTGGATCCCTTGAACAGATTTGTTCATTTCTGATATATTTCTCTTCAAAGGAGCTAAATCTTTTCTAAATGTGTGTTCATTAAAGTTAATGTATAATGTCATTAAAACTTTGTTATAATTAACAAGTTTTTCTTTCTTCCTTCCAATGTTACTGGTATTTCTTCCTCCACATCAGGATATTAACAGATGTTAATTTCATTGTGTTTCTCTCATGTTGCTTATCTTTGCAAACCAAGAGTCACTAAAAACAAACAAAAAAGCACCACCACAAGACAAAAACAAACCTAAGTTCTTTTCTCTCCTGTTTTCCATTCATACATCTCTGCATTTTTTTCTCTCTCCTAGCATTTCCCTTGGTGTGTTAAATGCTTCACGCATTGCAGATGTTGACCAAGGAGACACTACAAATGTTTCCTAGTAGCCTTCTAATTTAGCTCTCAAGTTATGAGATTACTTTAGGAAAAGAAATCTGGGATTTGATTTCCACAAGAAGTCACCGTTCCCAGAGCATATGGTAAGATACAAAATAAACAACCAAACAGAAAGCACCTGAAAAAGCAAAGCAATGTCCAGGAATGTTAAGTTTTGGTTTCATCTTAAAATGTAACACACAAAAGCCAGTGCTTTTATTGTGGTAGGAATTTGGGATTAAGTAAAATCCTATAAGAAATGAGTGATGAATATATTAAAAATAGTTTTTAAGATTATTCCTTAACATATGTCCAAACCTGCTCATGAGGTAATGATAAACTGGTGGGATTTCACACAGGATGACCAGCAAAGATGGACATTTGGAATCTCATCACGGGGTGGGGTTGGGGGGGTTGAGAGGGAATTAGCGATGTTTAGCCTGATAAAGAGGAGGGGAAGTCATAGCTGTTGGGCTATATTGGAAGTTATGACTTGGAAAAGGGGAAGTAAAATTGTTCTGTGTTACTTTAAAGAGCATAATTAGCATACAGGTGGAAGATCTGGCAATTAAATTTCAACTCAGTGTAAGAAAGAACCAAGTGACAATTAGAGATATCCAGGAGGTAGATTGGGTTTGCTTTAAGACATAGTTAAAGCTTTTGTCAGATTAGCTTCTCTGACCAACACCATTTAATCATGTATCTGGGATTCCTTAAAAGATCATGTTGAATGGAAGGGGGATCTTGCTAATCTCTCAAGTCACTTGCAACATTCTGTGAATTAAAAAAATCACACTAAAAACAAATCAAGAAAGGCACTAGAAGTAATGAGCACTGGGTGTTATATGCAACTGATGAATCACTGAATTCTACCTCTGAAACTAATAGTACAGTGTATGTTAGTTAAATTGAATTTATTTATTTATTTATTTATTTATTTATTTATTTATTTATTTATTTATTTTTAGTTAAATTGAATTTAAATAAAACATTTAACAAACCAACTAACAAAACAAATCAAGATTTGGTTTCAGGAACAAATGATGCCAGCCCACTTTGTACAGAGGAAAAGAATGTGTGGCTATCCAAAATCAAAGAGAAAAAAAAAATCAAATGTATTCTCCCAGTCTTCGATGGGAATGTCTAGACTGAGCATTTATTACATGTGTAGTACTATGCTGGACTATACACAAAATGTCCAACAGAAGGCACGGTCAGGCTTTTGGAGGGACCTAGGATTTGAACTCCTTTCCTAGTTTCTGGGAATTGCTTCACCTTACAAGCCTACCTAGTAAGAGGTAGGTCCCACTTTATTTTATAGAAATTGTTCTTGAATTTCTAAGATAATTTCTAATTTCTTTAGCTGCAGCAAAATCATAGATATGGAGTCTGAGTTCCACAAATTACAGGCATCTATTGGAGATTTGTTAGGGTTGTGAGGATTCTCTTTTAGGGGAGTTAGGGTTTTGAGAAGAGTTCCTGGAGCAGCAGAAGTTGTGGTGCTCATGGTAGCATCCAGGATACAGGCTGAAGATCTGTGGTACATGATGTAGTAGCATTGATTGCCTGGTGGCCTTGGCCAGAGGCATCCTCACTAGAAGTACTGCAACATGCTTTTAGGCATTGTTCCTCATTGCATCCCCTAAACTTTGTTCTCCAGTCTTCTTAAAAATTCTACAAGATATGCAATATCTTTTAATAACTTTCTTTTGAGCCTGCATGAGTCAGGTTGATACTTGGCTTTCATGTGAGAACCCTCAAATGATACCTAAATTGGTACCAGAAATAGTTGCAAGCACCTGACTTTCAAGGAAATAGAGGAGTTTGGAATTTTTTTAAAGATTTCATTTATTTATTTGAGACAGCAGGGAGCACAAGAGGGAGTGGTGGGGGAGAGGGGCAGAGGGAGAGAGAGAATCAGATGTGGAGCTCATTCCCAGGACCCAAGAATCATGACCTGAGCCTAAGGCAGACACTTAACCAACTGAGCCATCCAGGTGCCTGAGGGGTATGGAATTTTTTATATGCCCTGGTTGGGGCTGAAGATTGTGAAAATCTAAGTATTAAGGCCCAGACCACTGTAGCTAATGACACAGTGTTGCACAGTGTTGCAAAAACAGTTATGAATCAGGTGTAAATCAAGTAATATTGGGGGAAAGCACTGAAAGACTTCTTCCTTCATGAAGTCTGAGAATTAGCATAGGAGTGCATTTTCAGCTGGCTAGATAAATGAAGAAAGAAGATAGTATTAAATAAAGTTGAACCTATTAACACAGGTATTCTTAGTAAATATCCTGGATTTCATGTGTTAGACCATGTAATAGAGAGTGGTTCTAAATGCTTATTTTAGTGTCTGAAATCTGGATTCAGTGGTGGCTGTACTAAATGAAGTTGAGATGCCAGGATTCCCTTGGTATTATATAGAGATAGCAATCCCAACTCTTTGAAGATGAGAATGTAGAGGGGATTTATCACTTTTAATCTGGGTGTATTAACTCTATCCCATTGATAAATATATTGGAGAAGCAGCAGCAACACTTTTGTAAAATCCTGTAGTGTCAATTCTCCATAGGCTGAGGATTTAGTGCAGGATGTGAAAGTGTAAATGTGTTTTCTATTTTGAGTGTGGAAATCAGAGGGTGGAGATATATATATATATATATATATATATATATATATATATATACACACACACACACACACACACACACATACATACATACATACACACACACACACACATATATATGATTTTATTTATTTATTTAACACAGAGAGTACAAGCAGGGGAGCAGCAGGCAGAGGGAGAGGGAGAGGCAGAAGTCAGGCCCCCCCATGGAGCAGAGAGCCCTCTGCAGGGCTCGATGTGGGGCTTGATCCCAGGACCCCAGGATCATGACCTGAGCTGAAGGCAGACATTTAACTGTCTGAGCCACCCCGGCACCCTAGAGGGTGGTTATGTAGATACTACACTAGATACCAAAGCTGGAATCTGAACCAGAATAATCTGATCCATAGGAATTTTTGATGATGGTCAATTAATCACAGGGTAGTAGGATAGAAATGGATGGGCTGCCCATTACAATATAATTTGATTTGTAAGACTGATAAAACAGTAAAGCTGGTTAATAGAGGCCTGCCTTGAGCTACCAGAATAGAGACATGGCTCTGTTTTGTGCCTGGGTCTTAATTTATAAAGCTGACTAATGACACAGAGAAACCAATGCTATTTGAAAGAATTTTATGATTTATATTTCCTGAGAGAAAGGGTCATGACACACACGGCCACAGGGGGAACATGGAATTTTTGGTCAGGAGGCAGAAGTAGGAGTGAGGGGGAATCCTAAGCCATGGCCTTTATTGGGGTTTCTGTGGGAAAAGCAGGGCAGGGTAAATGGTTTAGGATTGGCTAGTTTGAATAATGTTGGTGGACTCTGGGCTATACAGGTGGCCTCTAGCCGTCTGGTAACTGGCTCTGGAGTGATTTAGGGCAGGAGAAATATTGGTTTGATGTGACAGATTTAGATAAAGGGGTGAGGGGGATAAATAGATTCCAGATTGGTTGTTTGCATATGAAAGATGTGGTTCTGGTTGAGCCTTGTGCTATTTCTAACAATTAGCTAGCCCTGAGAAGGGCAGTCTTCCCTGCCAGTATGATTTTTAAGATCTCAAAACATTATAAGATACAGAAAATAAAAAACATGATTAATCCAAGACCCTCGTCCAATTTTCAGGCTTGAGTCTGTCTGTACACCAGTATAGAGAGATTAGGGACCCTGTTTACAGTTTGTATTGTGACTCTTCCTCTTAGATTTCACTGAGGGTACCAGTAGACATTCATCACAATAAATGGATTGTGGAAAGGAAAATACCTGAACATTTGGGGGGTTATAGGACATTGGATGAATAAAGTCAACGCTAATTACTGGAGACCTAAGAAAGCCATTGTCACAATAGGGCTCACAGGGGTTGGAAAATACATAGAGTTTCTATTCTAGGTCTTCCCTGCAATAGGGGTCATAGAGACTTTAAACACATTTTCTGGTTCAGTCCCCAGTTATGAGAGTATATCTGTAATACATATATCACTTGGCAAAACCCATATATTGGCCTTTTGTCCTGGAGTAGTGGCTGGTGCCGTAGGACGAGCCAAATGGAAGTCCTTAGAACTTTCTCTCCTTGCAAATAAACCAAGAGCAGTGCCTCACTGCTGGAGGAAATCTCGAAGTTAAAGGTCCCCACCAAAACCCTGAACGATGCAGGCCTGGGTATGCAGGCGTGACATACCCATCTAACTCACTAGTTTGACTTATACTGAGCCTGATTTGCTTGATCAGAAAGACTATCTACGTGCAGCTTCTACTCCAAATGTGTTCTTCTAATACAATCAATACATCTTCTAATTATAGGTATGCAGCTATTAACACAGTGAACTCCTTTTTCTCTAGGGGCAAGCAAGCTTTTGTTTTAAAGGACTATATACTAAATATTTTAGGTGTGTGGAGTCACATGATGTGTATTGCAACTACTTGACTCTGACACTGTAGTGCAAAAGCAGATGTAGACAATACAGCAGTGAATAGAGCCATGTTCCAGTAAAACTTTACTTACAAATACAGATAGCCAGCCCTTAGGCTTAGTTTGCCAACCATTGGTATATCTCAACAACCAGAAAACACCAAAAATAATTTGCTTTAACCAGGATGAGACAATGATACATCTTGACCAGTGACGCCATGTCAAAGGGTGTTCCAAGAATATATAGGTCGAGTCTGGAACAAGTCTCCTCCAGGATAATTTTGGCTCTAAGATTTTATGGCTCTGCGGCAAATGCTCCCACCTCTTTTTAATTGTATTCCAGGGGTACAGAAAGAAACACTACAATACCTCATTTGTCTATGAAGCATCTCAAACTTCCACCACAAACTAAAAAATCCACTTACACACTTCTCTCAGGATAGTGGGTGAAATTTATGTTGCGTCCATATAATTAAAAGGTTCCATTTCAGTGACTTTCCCAAACAAAAAATCAGTCTGATTTAAGTAGAGTCAGTAAACTCTCCACTAGAAAGCTTCCAGCAACCTATCCTCCTCCAAGGAAAATAATAAAGTTCTGCACCATCTAGCACTGTACCATGCCTATGATTCTTTTTCTGTGCTTTTCAATGGTATGTAAAGGCAGAGCGTGGTCTTTCAATCTGGTATTTTCTCAGAGGACCTCAGGTATGCTGCCTTCTCAGCAAACCTTGAGATTCAGGTTTGAACAAGGGCAGAGTTGAATTTTTATTTAGCAATGCATTTCTAAGTGTCAGATGTGAAAGCTCTGTTTTGGAAAGTATGTCCAGGCTGTCCCCACCTTCCTAATAGCTTTGGCCCTGGTGAAATCCAATCCCTCCCCTGTAGAGATAGGCCACGGGTTCTGAATTACTATGTGGCAATCCTATTAGTCACCATAAAACTGCTAATGTGCCCCATTTAAACAGGCACTTTGGAATTCAGACCAGCACAGTGATAGAAAGTGGAGCTGACAGCTGCTCTGTCAATCATTTCTCTAGGCTATGCCCTGCAGCTGTTTAGCATTATCACTTATTTACAGTTTAAAATAGACACTTTATAATAATAACTCAGAAGCCAACCTGGCCACACAGGGGAAAAAATTGGCCCTTGAAGTCTGAGGGAACTTTGTGGCCAAATATATATATAATTATATATATATTTAAGCTTATGTTGTTTGAGTACATCTCATGACTCCCTGTGAGTGACCCTTCGTCTGTCACATGAGGGATCAAGCTCCCTGCAGTGTGCCTAACTAAATGGAAACATACAGCCCATTTTGCCTTTCAACTCTCCTCTGGAAATGAAAGTGCTTAAATACCTAAGAGAGATTTCCCTGATTCAGGAACTCAAGGGCTGTAGCTTGACTGGCTTCGCTTTGCTTCTGGGTTCCTCTATCCTAATTCAGTTTGCTGCATGCTGGATCTGTCCGTAAGAAAAAGTGTTGTGTCCACCCAGTAGGTTTTTCTCTTAAGCCAGTTTTTGGCGAGATGCAGCAAGCACATTGTAAGAGACGGGGGTGGGGGTGGGGGGGGTGGGGGGGGGTGGGGGGTGTTGAATGCCAAAGATGACAACGATTTGGACTTGGTTTAGAGATAAGCTGGCCTAGGAAATCTGAGCACTTCAGTCATTGTCATGACTGCCATAAATCAACAGGGGTGAGTAGGCTGTGACCATATCCATTTTGCTCATTAAAATGGCTATGTTGTAGTCTTAGCATTTGGTGAATATAAACTGGACTTCAGATATGAATCACTTAAAACACTGTTTTATTGATATATAATTTAAATTACAATATTATATTAGTTTCAGGTGTCCAATACAGTGATCTGTATTTTTGTACCTTGTGAAATGATGACCTGGATAGGTCTAGTTGCTATCTGTTGCTACACAATGATGTTATTACAACATCATTGACTATATTCCCTATGCTGTACATTACATCCCTGTGACTTGTTTATTTTGCAAGTGGAGTTTGTACCTCCTAATCTCCTTCACCTCTTTCTCCTCTTGCCCTACCCACCTCCTCCCTGGGAAGGTGTGTTCTTTCTGAATCCACTGGTCTGTTTCTGTTTCTGTTTTGTTTTGTTTGATTCCACATAGAAGTGTGAAAGCAGTTCTCCCTCTAACTTCTCTCACTTAGTGTAATTGCTTTTGAAGACAGACTCCTTAAAAACCTAAACTGCAACTAAGCCAGGGAACCTCAAGGAAGATCGTGGAAAGATAGCCTCTCATTTATTAACCAAGGTAGAGCAAAGAGAACATCACGGGAGAAAAATAGAGAGGAGAGCTTCTTTTAATGTTTGCTCTGGAGCCAAAGAGTGTTTCCTGATTTCTCTCAATGTCAGTACTAGAGATTAAAGGGCACAAAATTAAGAGAAATCCCTCTGGCACCATCAGGGAGTCTACCTTGATTAATCTATGTGAACTATGAGAATAAAATAGGAATTCGGGGTTTTATGTATAAAGATTAGCCATTTGTTATCTGAAAAATTATTTGTTTAAGGGGCCAGACGGGAATTGATGGTATCTATTATCTGTGAAATAGGGTTTAAATTGACTTCTGTTTACATTTGACTGAGATATGTTTTTTTTTCCAGTGGATTTTGTTTCCATCAGATGGTTTTCTTTTTCACTCTGTGAGACTTGAACTGAAAAAAAATTGAAGGATGCTCAAGAACTCTTTTGAAAGTTGAATATTTTTTAAATTAAATCTATGAATTATTTTCAGAAAGAGGAATTTTTTTTTAGAGTTCAAATGAAATAAACATGTTTAGATATCTAGAGTCCTAAAGCATCCTCTCATTCAGTGATAGTCTGACATGCAATTAAATACTCAAGCTCTTTTGCCTGGAGATGTTGAGAAGCTGTGGATGAGGGGTATTGAGGGTGGGGAGGGTTTCTGCCTGGCTTCCCCAAGCCTTGCA
The DNA here is from genome assembly GCF_003254725.2 of Canis lupus dingo. Taxonomy (NCBI): domain Eukaryota; kingdom Metazoa; phylum Chordata; class Mammalia; order Carnivora; family Canidae; genus Canis; species Canis lupus. The sequence goes on from NC_064243.1 coordinate 74,250,562, forward strand.
CCATCAGCTCTCGTACTTCCTGTTGTGTCAGGAGTAGAACCATCAGTGGGTGGGGGAGGAGTGCATGCTTGGAACCCTGCACTGAATATTCTGTGAAGTATGGTGAGGGGATTAAAGCTCTCAAAGGTGGGAGAGGATAGCAAGATGAAAGAGTAGTGAAGCCACATAAAAGGGGACACTTCTGTCCCCAAATTCAGCCTCTCTGTGGGCCAGGGCCCTCATACATCAGAAATGTGGGTTTAGTGCTCCAGTTAGGACTGAAATGATCACATGGCATGTTCAGAACACATGGACTCCATGGCCCTGGGATCCATGAACTCTGTGTACACAGGGCCATCGTGAGGCTGTTGGTCTGCCTCTGCACAGAGAGATTCTTGGTTAGGGTTGCCAACCCTACGAATCAACCTACGAATACTTTATCTTTGAGCACCTGGGGAAGGTGGTAGGACCATGGCTGTTCACAGACAAGAAAACTAAGGCTCAGAAAAATGATGCACCCCAACCTGACCAAAAGAGGATGGAGAGGACCATTTGGGGAGCCCGAGTCCCAAGCTCATTCCAAAGAAGGATGGATAGGGGGCAGGGGCATTTGGGCTGGCCCAGGTTGTCTGTTGTTCCTGGACTGGCCAAGACGCTTCCTCTCCATGAACTTCAGTTTCCCTCTCTGCAGGTGGTTGATGATGCTGGGGGCTTTCCAGAAGCTTGTCATTCCAAGAGGCATGGAGGAAATAGTCTCAGAAAAGGCCTTGAGTTGAGGATGGGGAAGACCAGAACTGGGTTCAAATCATCTGGCATTTTATCTCCACATCCAACCCCTCTCTCTCTGCTTCTGAAAATACTTTCAGGGCAACTGGACCCTGTGAGGTGCAAGAAGGTATGCAGTTTCCTATAGGTTATGGCTGAGGTTCCAGGCCACTCCTAATATTTGTGGGGTACCAGGCAAGAGAACAAATAGCAGCCCAGTAACCAAATGCCTGCATGGTGACAATGTAAGTGCCAAGCTACTAATCTTTAAGTGAAAGACTGAAAATAAAATGAGTCAGAGGAAGATTGACTGTGATCTATCTCACTGTGCTGTGCTCCTGGAAAGGACATATTATTGCCCTTCATCTCTGCAGTTTGCATATTATAGCATCGCCACCCCGATTGCAAATATGAATGAACTGGGGCCACTGAAAAGTGAAAAGTACTGTTGCCTGGGCCCCAATTCAGAACAAACACAAATATTGTGGGTTCACTTTATGTCAGGTAAGAATGATGACCTCTGACCCATGAAAGAAGGGAATTTATTCTCTTGGAGCCCTTTTGGCTTTTCATATATCAGATTCTATGAAAATTTCACTTCACTGTTCCAAAGTTTGATTTGTTCATATACTTCTCCCAATAGCTAAATCATTCTGTCTTTCTGGGCCACTTTCGTACTTTACAACCTTGCAACTCTTTTGGAAGAATATAATGTATTTTATAATTTTCCTGTCAAAATTCACTACATCTACTTAACGTCAAGCCACTCTAAAGTCACTTAATAGAGGGTTTTTTCTCTCAGTGTTATATCTCATTCTGCCCTAAAATTCATCCTTTACTCCTGTCTGGCCAGGCTCCACCTTGTAAAACTATTAGTCAATAAGATTAATTTATTTATGTATTCATTTGTTGAACAGATATGTATATTGGGCCCCATCGATGTTCATGGTTGTCTCTTCAAACCATGAAGGTGATTTGAAATGCTTGCTATATAGATATATATGTCTATATATATATATTTCATGCTTGTAGCCTAGGATGCTAGCCCACTGACTGCTATATACAGGAAAATGGCTGGTATTTCCAGCCTAGAATTGTAGGGGTGGCATTTTGGTAAAAGAATAAGAGCAGGGCAGCCTGGGTGGCTCAGCGGTTTAGCGCCGCCTTCAGCCCAGGGCCTGATCCTGGACACCTGGGATTGAGTTCCACATCGGGCTCCCTGCATGGAGCTTGCTTCTCCCTCTGCCTGTGTCTCTGCTTCTCTCTCCCTCTCTCTCTCTCTCGAATAAATAAATAAAATCTTAAAAAAAAAAAAAAAGAATAAGAGCAGAGATGTTATTCATCTGGATTCTTCTATGTTTTGGGTTAATGACAGTTAACTTTCTAACTTCCATTCCCCTCTTGATTTCTAAGAGTCGGAGGAACAATTCGTTATGGGCCCACGCAGATTAATAAATCAGTCTGAGTGTCTTTGGAATGGCAGCCTTCTGGTCCTCCTGAAATCACAGAAACTGCTTAATCAAAAGAAATGGTTGTAGTCATCAAAGTTACAGGCCAGTCTCTGAACTCCTCTCCCCATTTCAGCACTCCATTCTAAGACCCTCATTTGGCTGTGCTCTGTGGGATGGGTCCTGGCTTTCAGCGATTGTACAACTAAATCAAGAAGCAAAAGGAGCTTCGAGGGACAGGGAACCTGAAAAAAGCCACTAAATGGGGGACCCACTTTGCCGATGCATAGTATTCCTGTTGGAGCAATAGTATTTCTGGTTAAAGACAATACTTTTTTTTTTTTTTCTTAAGCGGCAGTTTGTTGGCATTGTTCCTTTTGATTTCGGCAAATTCATAGGAAGAAAAGCAAACCCACATGGTCTGAAGAAGAGAGACTTCACTTTACCACTCATATTGAGATGGAGAAACTTGGAAGGTCCACAGGAATTAGGAAGTGAATACAACACCTCCTCCCACGAACATAACGAACATAACGTAGCAATCATGTACAGAGACGATGCAAGCCAGTAAGACATAGTTCCCAGCTAGTGGAGACTTTAAATGTGCAGTGGGTGGAAGAAAAAAACAACAAGACCTCCAACTATCAGCTGATCACCTGAGGACATGGGAAGGGAGAAAATGAGGTACACAGAGTACTTAGAGATGAAAGAAGTGAGTCCTCAGTCTGTTGGGAGTCTTGAGGATTCAGCAGATAGGATAAGGGGAGGGGTGAGGGCAGGGTAAGAGGAAGGGCGCTCACTGCTACTGTGCTTGTTGCCTCTGGGGCCTCTCAGCCACAGAGCAAGGCCATGGATGTGTGTATATACACTCACCTACGAGTGTTCCTGTATGTGAGCATTTGTTTCTGTATTAAACCAAACATGAGTTCATACTTATGTCTCCAGCTTTGGTAGCTTGCCACATGGATCAGTCTAATCTTGTTTGTGTGTAACATCCCACTCCAGCAGGGAGAAACCTGGCTCCCACCATCTGCCAATCATTTACTTAATTGCTTGACTCCAGTGTACACATACAGTACTCTCAAGGATCGTTGACTCCTATCCCCATGGGAAACAACCTTACCAGAGTGCAGTGCTGGTTGTGTAGTTCTTTTTGCCTTTAGGCTTAGACACCACTCATTTCCAGAGTGACTTAGGTCAGCACCTTTGCTCCCCACCCTTTTGAGTGAAGTCGTTTCATATGTTTTTGAGTCAGTTATTTTGTCACATTTTGTAATCCATTCTCATATCCTCTGACCACCTAAATGATTTTTTTTACATGTTTATATATTAAGGCTCGCTCTTGATACTGTAAAGTTCTGTAGGTTTTAACAAATGCCTAGTGTCGTGTATCTTTCACTGTAGTAGCATATGGAATAGTTTCCCTACCCTAAAATATGCTTTCTATTTTACCAATTCAATGACTCTTCTTCACCACCCTCCACCCCCCTGAAACCTGACAATCTCTGATCTGGTTACTGGCTCACTAATTTTGTCTTTTCCAGAATGACCTAGAAATAGAATCAGAAAATAAATAGCATTTTCAGACCATCTCTTTTCACTTAGCAATGTGCATTTAAGATTCATCTAGGTCTTTGCTTGGTTCAATAGCTTATTGCTTTTGATTGCTGAATAGTCGTTCATCATATTGATATACCACTTTGTTTATCCATTCATATTACAGGACATCTTGGTTGTCTCCAATTTTTGGAAAGTATGAAAAATGCTGCTTATAAACATTTACATGCTGGCTTTCATACGGATCTGAGTTTTCAAATCAGATGAGTGAATACCTAGCAGTGTGATTGCTGAATTTTATGGTTAAATTATGTTTATCTTTGAGAGAAACTGCCAAGCTGTCTTCCAAAGCAGCTGTACCATTTTGCAGTCCCAACCACAGTGAATGAGAGTTCCTGTTACTTTACATCCTTGTCAGCAATTGGTATTATAAGTTTTTTGGATTTTAACCATTTTAATATGTGTACAGTGGATCTCCCTGTGGTTTTGGGTTGCAATTTTCTAATTACAAATGATGTCAAGCATCTCTCTATATGCTTTATTTGCCACCTGTATGTTTTCTTTGATGAAGTGTCTGTTCAGATCTTTTGGCCATTTCAGTTGTACTGTTTATTCTCTTATCATCGAGTTTCAAAATTCTTTGATTATGATGGATATGAGTTCTTATCAGATATGTGTTTGCAAATATTTTCTCATAGTCTGTGGCTTGTCCTTTCATTCTTGAAACTATGTCTTTCCTGGTGTAAAAGTTATTAATTTTAATAAAACTACTTATTTTTTCTTTTATGGATTGTGCTTTTGGTGTTGCACATAAAAATTCATCATCAAATTCAAAGTTGTATATATTTTTTTCATCTTTTCTTCTAGAAGTTTTACAGTTTTGCATTTTACATTTAGATCAATGATGTAGGATGAGTTAATTTTGTGAAAGATGTAAACTATCTAAGTTCACAGGTCTCACCTACAGACTTTTGATATTAACTCCAAACATGTAAGCCACAGAGCTACCCTCTTGGCTTGAAATCTTATCATATCACAGAAGTCCACTATGAAATATATTTTCATGAATCCTATTGGTTGTGATTTTCATAATTATATTTTATTGTGATTTTTAATGACAAATTATTAGTATTAATAGTGTTAATTTGCTAAGTGACAACATAAAAAATATTCCACAGTTTTGTAACCTATTTTGGAATTTAAAAATCTTGAATATGACAGGAACTTAAAAAAATGGAAATGGATATCTCTTGACCACTGAGAGAAGTTGTGGTATAAGATGATGTCTCTGATGTTAAGAACTGGCCACGTGGTTGGGTTTTAAGTAGTAAGTGACAAGAATCCCTTTGCATCTTTGCTGCATTAGGATTTGGCATGCCAACCAGTTTCTCAAATGCCACTTGGAAAAATAAACCAAATCTGAGCTTAACACGTTTCTATTCCTCAGGATAAATGAGGCTTTTATGCTTTGTTGTTTTAACTCAGTTGTGTTCATTCCTTTTCTGTAACATACTGGACTCGTTTTCTAGCAACACTGTTAGCCAAACAATGAAGATTGTTAATTTACCACCACTAGAGAAGAGAGGAGACACTGTGTGCATGCCCAGGAAATGGTAGCTACAGACAACCACATTGCTGGGGACTTGGTTTCTGCATTTTTTACTTCAAAGGCCTTAAACGCAGATGAACAGATGGGAGGGGAACTTGTAGTTTGTGGTTTCAGGGAAAGAAATTAACTTGTAGTTGCACACTATCTACTCATTTACCCTAGATTTTTCTCTTCCTTTTGCCTTGGTATTTTTCTATTTTTTATTTTTGTAGAAGTGCTGAGAAACACTAGAGCATAAATAAGCAGATATGGGTGGAAGAAGTCTTGTGTCAATCAAATCTTTTGAAATCCTCTGGATTTTATGATAGAAAATACACAGCGATCTATTATCAAAATTTTTTTTATTGTCAGCAATTGATTGGTCTTCAGTCAATTTACTGAAACAAATAAATGAAACCCTATGATTTGCAAAATAAAGTTTTACTTTTGTCACTGGACTCATTCACTTTCTCAACCTCAATACCCATATTATGAATTATTCTTTTGTTTATTATCACTGAGGTTTTTTTTCTCTTTTCCTTTTTTTTTTTTTAAATCAAGGTGATATAATTTCTATACGATGTAATACACAGATCTTAAGCACACTGCTTCATGAGCTTTGACAAATATATACACCTGTGTACACAGCTATGTCAACTTATGGGAACTCACCCCAAAGTTCCTTTGTATCCTTTCCCTCTCAATCCCCACACCTTGTATTAGGCAGCTATTGCTCTGATTTTTATCACCTTTGATTAGTTTTGTCTCTTAGAATTTCTAATAATTGGAGACATACAGTAAGAACACTTGTTTCTGGATTGTTTTGCTCAGCATAATGCTTTTGAGATTCAGCCATGTAGTAGATTATATCAATAGTTCATTCTTTTACTGTTGAACAGTATTCCATTGTTATAATAAACTACAGTTTATTTATCTGTACTCCTGTGGCTGAAGATGTGGATTGTTTCTAGTTGAGTAAAGCTGCTATGAAAAGTTCTTATACATAGGTTTGGTGGACATATGTATACATTTCTCTTCTGTAATAACCTAGCAGTGGAACTGTTGTGTCATAACGTAGAGGTTACATACAACTTTTAAAAAAATCACTCACGTATTTCTAAAGTGGGTGTACAATGGTGATTCCCAACAGCAATGTATGAAAGTTCTCAAAAGAAATGTATGAAGTCCAAGTCCCTGCTCCGCTGTGTCGGGTATACTTGGACCCAAGCTCGAGCTTGTAAGTAAACCCTCGTTTGCATCGGTGTCGGCTCCTTGGTGGTTTCTCGGATTCGCGATCTTGGGCACAACATCTGGGGGCTCCTCCGGGATCCGAGAGACCCCCAGGACCCTATCTGGAGGGTTTCACGTGTGGTGAGTGCACTCAACTTTTTCCACCTTTTGCGCGCATATTTCTGAGAGCTCTAACCTGAAGGAATTCCAATCTGTATTAGGTTGGCATTGGCTTAGGCGGACGCGCTGGCGGGCTGTCGACCAGGGGGTCTTGAGGAGACGTCCCTTGCCTCCACCGGGAGGACGGGGTCTCATCTGTAAGGAGGGCCAGGTGCCAGACCTTTGGGTTGCTTTCTGTTTTGTCTCTGCGGCCACACTGGAACATTTGTCTGTGTTACTATGTCCTTGTTAACTGTTTGTGCATTTGTCTGTGTTACTGTGTCTTTGTTAACTGTCATAACTGTTTACATAAGGAGATGGAGATTTCAAATCTATTGCATATCAGAATGGCCAACCTTTGGCGTGGGATGGCCCTGAGAAGGAACTTTCTACCTACCTATTATCTTACAGGTTAAGGCTGTGATCTTCAGGGACAAACCGGACGGCCACCCTGACCAGGTGCCCAACATCCTGATCTTGCAGGACATGATCGAGAATCCCCCTCCTTGGCTAAAACCATTTTTACCCCCTAAAGCAGGACCTACCAAGATTCTAGCCCTGCGGAAAGCCGAGAAGGAGACCGACTCTACGCCCCAAGCTCCCCTTCATCCAGTCTTCCAGGGTTCCTCCCCGGAGGACCTGATTCTCCCGCCGCCTTACCGGGCACCCCCCCCTTCCACCCCTCCATTGGAGACACCGGGGGCTGCAGAAGGGGCACCACCCCTCCCTGACAAGGGAGTCCCTGTGCGCGGGCCAGCAGCGGGGACACGCGGTCCGACCCACTGGTCGGCCCCACCTCTGAATGTGGGGCCAGCCGACTCCACCACCCTTCCTCTCTGCGCCATGGGGACCCCCGACGAGACTGGCGAACAGCTAATGTTATATTCGCCACTCTCCACCAGTGATTTATATAATTGGAAAACCCAAAATGCAAAGTTCTCTGATAATCCGAGAGATCTAATCGGGCTTTTAGATACTGTTCTCTTTACCCACCAGCCTACTTGGGATGACTGCCAACAGCTCTTGCAGGTTCTCTTTACCACCGAGGAGAGAGAACGAATTCAGGTGGAAGCCTGGAAGTCTGTCCTGGGAGAGGACAGACAGCAGACTCAAAACCCAGACCTCATAAATGCTGCCTTCCCTTTATCCCCCCCCACCTGGGACTACAACTCAGCTGAAGGTAAAGAGAGACTCCAGGTCTACTGCCAGACTCTAATGGCAGGTCTCAAGGCTGCCGCGTGCAAGCCTACCAATCTGGCCAAGGTCTATGATGTGAGACAGGGTAAGGATGAGAGTCCAGCAGCCTTCTTAGAGTCATAGAGGCTTTTAGGCAGTACACCCCTATAAACCCAGAAGCCCTGGAAACAAAGGCCACAATTATCATGGCTTTTGTTAACCAGGCCGCTCCGGACATTAAAAAGAAATTGCAGAGCGTAGAGAGACTGGGAGAGAAGAGCTTGCAGGACTTAGTGATAGTAGCAGAACCAGTCTATAATAATAGAGAACGTCCGGAAGAACAACAAACCAAACTAAGTGACCGGCAGACCCGAAACGTGGCCAAGATCCTGCTGGCCACAACCATGGACGACCCACAGGAAAGACGGAGGCACCTCAAGAAGCTGGCTTCAGGGACAGGTAAGGAGGATGGCCCTGGTCCCCCTCGGGAGTGCCCTAAGCTGAACAAAAACCAATGTGCTTATTGCAAAGAAGAGGGCCACTGGGTGAAAAGCTGCCCTAACAAAAGATCTAAGGCCCCTGCCAAGATCTTGAAAATGGATGATTAGGGGAGTCGGGGTTTGGCACCCCTCCCCGAGCCCAGGGTAACTCTTAAAGTAGAGGGGCAACCTGTTGAATTCCTAGTGGACACTGGGGCACAACATTCGGTTTTATTACAACCCCAAGGGAAATTGGCAAACAAAACTTCATGGGTGCAAGGGGCCACGGGTACCAAACAATACTCATGGACTACCCGAAGAACTGTGGATTTTAGCACAGGCCGGGTATCCCACTCCTTCATGGTCATCCCTGAGTGTCCCTACCAGTTGTTAGGTAGGGATTTGCTCACCAAGATGGGGGCACAAATTTGCTTCCACCCCGAAGGGGCAAAAGTCCTAAACAAGAAGGGGCACTCTATTCAGGTGCTTGTCCTGAGTTTAGAAGACGAATATCATCTCTATCGTCTCCACCAAACGCCCTCAGCCCCAATGACTGACATTGACCCTTGGCTGCAGGAATTCCCCAAGCGTGGGCAGAAACTGGGCTGGTACCGACTGACCATATACATAGAACTAAAGCCGGGGGGCAGACCCTGTCAGGGTCCACCAATACCCCATGCCTCTCGACTCCCTAACCCAGACTGGGACCCGCCTCTGCATGACTGTCAAGAAATTTTGGCACAGGTGCACGGAATCAGAGCTGATCTCCAGGACCAGCCACTGGCGAATGGGGACGCCACCCGGTACACGGACGGCAGCAGTTTTGTCCGAGAAGCAGTCAGATATGCGGGGGCAGCTGTAACCACGGAGACGAAGACCGTCTGGGCAGAGCCACTGGCAGCTGGAACATCAGCTCAAGGGGCAGAACTGATTGCACTGGCCAAGGCGCTGACCATGGGGGAAGGTAAACGAATCAACATCTACACCAACAGCAGGTACGCCTTCACCACCGCTCACATCCACGGAGCCCTTTACAGAGAGAGAGAGGGCTTCTGACAGCAGAGGGAAAGACTGTTAAAAACCAAACGGAGATTCTTGAACTCCTGAGGGCCCTCTGACTGCCCAAGGCCCTAGCCATCATCCACTGTCCGGGGCACCAAAAGGCAGACATGCCAGTAGCCAGGGGAAACTGGCTGGCCGATTTAAAAGCAAAGGAGGCAGCCCTTTTGGTGACCCAGGTCTTAGCTACCACGCTACCCGATCCGGGGGCACCGACCCTGCGTGACACCCCCAACTATACTGATGCTGACTTACATTGGATCAAATGCTTGCCTATGACCCAGTGCTTGCATGGCTGGTGGAGGGCCGCAGACTCCAGCATCATCCTGCCAGAGGAACTGGGACGGTGAGTCCTATCCAAAATGCATCGGAGTACTCACATGGGAACAAGGAAGATGGAAGACCTCATACGACATGCAAAGATCACTATTAAAGACTCTTGAGCAAAGATCGAGCAGATTGTGGCGAGCTGCCACGCATGCCAGTTAACTAATGCCACCGCCCATGGATCTAACCCGGGCACCCAGCTCCGGGGGGACCACCCAGGAGCCTACTGGGAAGTGGACTTCACTGAGGTAAAACCTGGAAAATACGGATACAGGTATTTATTAGTGTTTGTAGATACTTTTTCAGGATGGACAGAGGCCCACCAAACATGAAATGGCACAGACCGTGACCAAGAAACTGCTGGAAGACATCTTACCGAGGTATGGTTTTCCTGTTAGAATTGGGTCAGACAACGGCCCAGGATTCATCTCTAAGGTAACACAGGGAGTGGCACTAGTACTTGGGGCAGATTGGAAATTACATTGTACATATAGGCCCCAGAGCTCAGGACAGGTAGAGAGGATGAACAGAACATTAAAGGAGACCTTAACTAAATTAGCCCTGGAGACTGGTGGGCCTGGGTGACTCTCCTCCCCTTCGCCCTATATAGGGTAAGGAACTCCCCATATAAGATGGGACTGACTCCCTACAAGATCATGTTTGGTCTTCCTCCACCTATTATCCCCAATTTAAAACCTGAGGTGCTTGCTGAATTTGATGATCACCAACTTCCTTTCTCCCTCCAAATGTTACAACGAACTCATGAGAAGGTGTGGCCTAAGCTGGGGGCCCTCTATGAGACTGGGCCACTCCCGGATCCCCATCGATATCGGCCAGGTGACTGGGTGTACGTGCGGAGATACCAACACCGGACACTTCAGCCTCGCTGGAAGGGACCTTACATCGTGATCCTGACCACTCCCACCGCTCTCAAGGTCGACGGGATTACTCCCTGGGTCCACTACACCCACATCCGGCCAGCTGACCCACATGCCGTTCTCAAGGACTTTGTTCCAGAAAGGAAAAGCCAACCGAACAAGGACAATCCCCTAAAGCTAAGACTGCGCTGTTCTCACTTATTTCCCACCTGCGAGACTCCCTAGTCTGAGGTTGTCTTTCAAAATAGAAGGGGATTAGACTTCGTCTTCTTACAACAAAGGGTGGGGTGGGGATGGTTATGTGCTGCCTTAAACCAAGATGTTGCTTCTTCCCTGGAATGTAAATGGGAGCGAGAATAGCAACAAGGTTGGTTAGAATCCTGGTTTAATCATTCCCCCCGGCTCACTCTGAGAGCAACCTGGACCCATGATTGGGTCCTTCCTTAGGTTCCTCTGAGAGGGGGAAATGTGGAGGCCCAGAAAATTAAGGCCATTCCACTTTAAGTTCAGCGTTATCACAAGTACAGCCATCCCAGGCCCCTGTGAATAAGAGCTGAAGGTTACCTTACTTCAGTTACAGGAAGAAAACAACTTACAGCTTAAAGTCCTAGGAAGCCCCTATTAGAATGAGAACAGAGCCCAAGCCAGGGCAGGAAGCCCCTATTAGAATAAGAACAGAGCTCAATGCCCTTGAAGTCCCCATATCAAAATGTAAACAGAACTTGAGAAATTCCTCCACCCCTTCTGAAGATCCCCTAGACCAGCCTATAAAAAACTAAGCTGAAACCCACCTCGGGGTCCAAGTCCCTGCTCCGCTGTGTCGGGTATACTTGGACCCAAGCTCGAGCTTGTAAATAAACCCTTGTGTGTTTGAAAAAAAAAAAAAAAAAGTATGAAAGTTCCAATTACTCAACAGCCTTTTTTGGTGGTGTTGTTTTTTAATTTTAACAATTCTAGTGGGTATGTAATGGGATTTCATTATGGATATCCTTTGCATTTACCTGATGACATAAGACATTGAACATTTTTTTCTTGTATTTATTAACCATTTATGGATCTTCCTTTTGAAATGTCTAAGTCTTTGTGCACTCAAAAAATTGGGTTGTCTTATTGTTATTGAGTTATAAGAGTTCTGTATAACATATATAAGGAAGTCATTTGTCTTATACAATTATGTGTATACATACACATATATACAAATATGTATACATGCACATACATACACATACACGCATGAATATTTACATGTATATTTTTTCTTCCAAAATATTGTTTGCCTGATTTTTTCCTTGATGGTGTCTTTTGTAAAGCAAAATATCTTAGTTTTGATGAATCTAATTTATCAATTTTTCTTACAATTACTACAATGTGTGTTCTAAAATTTTTTCCCTACCCCAAAATTGAAAAATATTCTCCACTGATTTTTTTCTAGAATCTATAGTTTTAGCTTTTACTCTGTCTCACAAATCCCAGCAACCTAAGCAGCCATGAGATTCTGTTTTCTGTGCATCATGAGACTTCTGCTCTTTATTTAGTCTTTACTTCTCTGTTCTATGATTTGGAAAGTGCCACCAAATTGAAAGCTAGGGAGAATGTGAAGTTTACCTCGTGCATTTCACCTCTTCCAAGCTGTCTGATGCCTACAGTCCAAAATATTTGCTCCACATTGTTTCCTCATGAGGGCAAATATAATACCTATAATTCTTTTGTGGCTGGAAGCAGAAGCCAATCTTTCCTTTTATTTCTTATTTTTTTAAGGAGTTATTTTATTTATTTTCAAAAGAGGGAGCAAGTGTGTGAGGAGGGGGGACAGAGGGAGAGGATCATCCCTGAGGGTGGATCTTGCTGTGGGGCTGGATGGAGCTGGATCTCCTGATGCTGAGATCATGACCTGAGCTGATAAATCAAGAGTCAGTAACTTAATGGGTTAACTCACGGTTAAGTGACTAACTGACCAAGTGCCCCTCCTTTTATTTTAAAAACACTTTTCAATTGATCTTTCAGTTGATCTTTATATACTCTCCATTTAATTTTGATACTCTAACTGTACTTGTATTTTTGTGAGTATCTTCATGGTTTCCCTTTGTCTCATGATAGGGGGATTGAGACGGCTGTACATAGTAATAGGAGGGCTCATTAAGACACATATTAATGGAAGAACTCACTGCTCCCTCCATATTGTTAATGTTTTTCCTTCATAATGCAAAAGGAATTGCTGGAACTTGGATTTCTATTAGAACTCCAAGTGAGAGTTGAAAGTGCTGGCCAAAAATATCAACTTGACAAATGTTAGCATATCCCCTGGGAGATTTGGAATCACTCATCCTCTTACCTTGTCCTTATTACTGCATGTTGACAATATTATTGTATAGATCATAGAATCAGCTCTGTTCCTCTACCCCTTCCCACCTGAATATCTTTGCCTCTCCACTGAGCCTTAAAATTCTCTGTGCTGCTACAAAAGCCTGCACAGGTAAAGACAGGATTTATAACACTAGAAAAGGTATATTGCATTGAATAGAAATCTCACTGAGGTATAAAAAAAACCCCAGATGATTTTAGGAGGGCAAGTTGCTGTGGAAAGGTTGGCCATGGGCTGAGGGTATTGTAGGGAGGTGGTGAAAGAGAAAAAGCAGAAAGTAAAGGGAGAGATGCTGTGATTAGCCAGGAAGAGCTTTGAGGATGTTATAGATTGGGTCCCTAGAGTTTGTTTTCTAGTGGTAAAGGAAGGAGTAGAAATAATTTGACAAACAGTCTTTCATATTGACCACTCATTTTTGGTGAATATGCTCAGACAACTGAACAAGGCTTGAGAGAGTATCAGTTACTTCTAAAAGTTGTGCTCTTGTTTGGCTAATATGGATTAAAAAAAATGTTATCAAAAGAAGTGATGCTCTGACTTACTACAGCACATGGTGACAGTCCTGGGTCTCCTAGGACCCACCACCCTGTCAAGTCTGCCTGGAGTCTTTTTAAAAATCTGTGAATGACCAGGGCTCCGGGATGGCTCAGTTGGTTATGCATCTGACTCTTGGTTTTGGCTCAGATCATGTCTCAGGGTGGTGAGATTGAGCCTCATGTCGACCTCTGCCTCAGTGTGGAGTCTACTTTAGATTCTTTCTCCCTCTGCCTATATCCCTCCTTGCTCACTCTCTCACTCTCTCAAATAAATAAATAAAACCTTAAGAAAAAAAGATCTGTGAATGACCTCTAGCAAGTCAGCAGCAATAACTTTCAGAGTTAAACAAGGTGTACCCTGATTTAACTCATAAAGATAAATATATTTATTTTATTAATAATATCATATTAATACTAGATTAGTATATTTATTTTATTTATTTATCTATACTAAATCTTTACATTTATCAAGTTGTTTTCTCCTTAACAATATCTTTTTACCCTCCAGGCCTTTCCTCTTCAAACTAGACCTCAAAGCATCTTGAGTACACTTTAGTACAAGCAAAAGGAGAAAACAAAAGAGCTAATTTATTGGTTCTTGAGGTTTAAAGCTTGATCTGATTTTTTTTATAAATTTATTTTTTATTGGTGTTCAATTTGCCAACATATAGAATAACACTCAGTGCTCATCCCGTCAAGTGCCCACCTCAGTGCCCGTCACCCAGTCACCCCCACCCCCCACTCACCTCCCCTTCCACCACCCCTAGTTCGTTTCCCAGAGTTAGGAGTCACTCATGTTCTGTCTCCCTTTCTGATATTTCCCACTCATCTTTTCTCCTTTCCCCTTTATTCCCTTTCACTATTTTTTATATTCCCCAAATGAATGAGACCATATAATGTTTTTCCTTCTCTGATTGACTTATTTCACTCAGCATAATACCCTCCAGTTCCATCCACATCCAAGCAAATGGTGGGTATTTGTCGTTTCTAATGGCTGTGTAATATTCCATTGTATACATAGACCACATCTTCTTTATCCATTCATCTTTCGATGGACGCTGAGGCTCCTTCCACAGTTTGGCTATCGTGGACATTGCTGCTATAAACATCGGGGTGCAGGTGTCCCGGCGTTTCATTGCATCTGTATCTTTGGGGTAAATCCCCAGCAGTGCAATTGGTGGGTTGTAGGGCAGATCTATTTTTAACTCTTTGAGGAACCTCCACACAGTTTTCCAGAGTGGCTGCACCTGTTCACATTCCCACCAACAGTGCAAGAGGGTTCCCCTTTCTCCAAATCCTCTCCAACATTTGTGGTTTCCTGTCTGGTTAATTTTCCCCATTCTCACTGGTGTGAGGTGGTATCTCATTGTGGTTTTGATGTGTATTTCCCTGATGGCCAGTGATGCGGAACATCTTCTCATGTGCTTGTTGGCCATGTCTATGTCTTCCTCTGTGAGATTTCTGTTCATGTCTTTTGCCCATTTCATGATTGGATTGTTTGTTTCTTTGCTGTTGAGTTTAATAAGTTCTTTATAGATCTTGGAAACTAGCCCTTTATCTGATAACATCATTTGCAAATATCTTCTCCCATTCTGTAGGTTGTCTTTGAGTTTTGTTGACTGTATCTTTTGCTGTGCAAAAGCTTCTTACCTTGATGAAGTCCCAATAGTTCATTTTTGCTTTTGTTTCTCTTGCCTTCATGGACGTATCTTGCAAGAAGTTACTGTGGCCAAGTTCAAAAACGGTGTTGCCTGTGTTCTCCTCTAGGATTTTGATGGAATCTTGTCTCACACTTAGATCTTTCATCCATTTTGAGTTTATCTTTGTGTATGGTGCAAGAGAGTAGTCTAGTTTCATTCTTCTGTATGTGGATGTCCAATTTTCCCAGCACCATTTATTGAAGAGACTGTCTTTTTTCCAGTGGGTAGTTTTTCCTCCTTTGTCGAATATTAGTTGACCATAAAGTTGAGGGTCCACTTCTGGATTCTCTATTCTGTTCCATTGATCTATGTGTCTGTTTTTGTGCCAGTACCACACTGTCTTGATGACCACAGCTTTGTAGTACAACCTGAAATCTGGCATTGTGATGCCCCCAGCTATGGTTTTCTTTTTTATTTTTATTTTTATTTTTTTTTATTTTTTTGGTTTTTTTTGGTTTTCTTTTTTAAAATTCCTCTGGCTATTCGGGGTCTTTTCTGATTCCACACAAATCTTAAAATAATTTGTTCCAACTCTCTGAAGAAAGTCCATGGTATTTTGATAGGGATTGCATTAAACGTGTAAATTGCCCTGAGTAGCATCGACATTTTCACAATATTAATTCTTCCAATCCAAAAGCATAGAGTATTTTTCCATCTCTTTGTGTCTTCCTCAATTTCTTTCAGAAGTGTCCTGTAGTTTTTAGGGTATAGATCCTTTACCTCTTTGGTTAGGTTTATTCCTAGGTATCTTATGCTTTGGGGTGCAATTGTAAATGGGATTGACTCCTTAATTTCTCTTTCTTCAGTCTCATTGTTAGTGTATAGAATGCCACTGACTTCTGGGCATTGATTTTGTATCCTGCCACACTGCCAATTGCTGTATGAGTTCTAGCAATCTTGGGGTGGAGTCTTTTGGGTTTTCTATGTAGATTATCATATCATCGGCAAAGAGGGAGAGTTTGACTTCTTCTTTGCCAATTTGAATGTCTTTTCTTTTTGTTGTCTGATTGCGAGGCTAGGACTTCTAGTACTATGTTGAATAGCAGTGGTGAGAGTGGACATCCCTGTCATGTTCCTGATCTTAGGGGAAAGGCTGCCAGTGCTTCCCCATTGAGAATGATATTTGCTGTGGACTTTTTGTAGATGGCTTTTAAGATGTTGAGGAATGTTTCCTCTATCCCTACACTCTGAAAATCAGATCAAGACAACATATAGATGGGACCTCAAAAAAAGCAGGACCCATCTATATGCTGTCTTGATCTGATTTTTGAGATCCTGAGTTTTTGAGCCATGAAGTCTAAGTTCTGAATGAGTCTTGGAAACATTTTTCTTTCTGGGGAAAGTCACTTACCCTCTGTATCCCCAGCCTTCTATAAGAAGATAAAGATTATCAGGGATGGGGATGGAGAAGGTCAGAGAAAGAATAATGAGAGTTAGATGCCCATAGGATCCCCCACAAATGAGCCCCAGGTTCTGCTCCACCCTGTCTGGGTCCTGATGAGTTGGGGACCAGAGAGATCTGAGAACAGAGAGGACCTATGTTATCATCTTTGTTGGTAGTTTCTAGTTTCTTAAAATGGCAAAGGTCAATATTTAGTTTTCACCAAGTAACAACATGACTGTAATATAAATATATAGTGAGCATATGAGAAAAAATGAATTTTTAACTTTTAGTGAAGGAACCAGTTGGATAGTAAATAAAGCTAGTTCAAGGAAAGTATAAGAATGTGATCTGTAAATGAATAATGCGATCTTATAGGGCAAAACAGTTGTAAGTTTTGGGGTTACTTGATTTGTGAATAGAAATAATTTGCAAGTTTATTGGACAGAGATAATATGGAACTTAACAATTTCCTGTAAGAGTCAGGCCCTTCCTTAATAGTAAGTAGTGAGACAAAGTTACTTCTCTTTAAATGATGAATTCTCAAAAAAAAAAAAAAAAAGATGAATTCTCAATTGAGGGGTGGTATTTACTGCATTTTGGAAGGTGAAAATTGGTTCTTGGTGGGTGAAAAAAAATACTTAGGTATTACAGTGATATATGACCCTCCAAAGCTCAATCCTACCTGGAAAATCTTATTCCTGATTATTTACTTTTTCTTATTAGGGGTAAATTACACCAATTAGTCAACAAATTGATTATTAATTAAATTAAATTAGCTTATATTAATTAATTAAAATTAAACTGGAATGTAAGTAACTTTTTCTCTTTGGGGAAGGGATGACGATA
Source organism: Canis lupus dingo (assembly GCF_003254725.2). Taxonomy (NCBI): domain Eukaryota; kingdom Metazoa; phylum Chordata; class Mammalia; order Carnivora; family Canidae; genus Canis; species Canis lupus. The sequence continues at coordinate 74,268,035 of NC_064243.1, forward strand.
AAAGGTGAGAGCATCAGATGACCCTATAAGAGGGCTTCACAATTAATTTTAAGGAACACTAATTAAGCCATGTTTTCATCTTATTTTCAAGTTGTGGATAATTTTTCTTGAACTAAGAGAGCCATAGAGTAGAAATAGCTGTGTGGGACATCTAGACAGAGTGGGCCAGTAGTATCTAGCTTCAGAATCTCTGGAAAGATATGAGAACAGAACTGTATCTTCTGGGAGATCCAGAGACCCCAGGATTGAGCTGATTGTCAGCCAAGGTGGAGTGGGAGCTGGAAGTGAGGGATGTAGTGACAGCAACCACATTCAGGTGCTAGAGGAGACAGAGCATGTTGGTGACATACACAGTGCCCCAGCATTCTCACATCCTTTTGAACTATTCTGCACCCAGTACAGTGGCTCTGAGTTGAACCTGATTGTGTTTCCATCAGCCAGCACAACAGAAATAAAGCTCAGGTGAAGGAAAACATATCACATGTCTTATACTCCCACATTTGTGGCATGAGATTTTGTTTACCATATGTGCTTGTGAAGAAAAGGAGGAGAGGAAAACCCAGTAATGTGGTGGGGACAGAGGGCTGGATTCCTTTATACCTCTTGAGAACCCAAAATAGCCACTGAGTAGAGCAATAGAAGAGCCTACACAAGATTTTCCCGTGATAATTCTTATATGTGCTGTGGCTGTAGGTGCATAGGGATTGTTAATTTCTCCAATCAAAAGAAAAAAATTTCAGTATTGAATTAACAGAAATGGTGGTCTTTCTCCAGAAAGTTCTACTGGCTGACTTCCCTTTTGCCTGTTTTGGTATCTTTCCAGGTGGTAAAAATCTGGTTGGAATTTAACTGTTCAGCATTTTCCTCCCTGAGCTGCTTATATCTCAGAATAAGAGCCCTGAGCACTGTGAAGTGAAGCTCCCATGAATAATTCTGGCAAAATTTTACTGCCAAATAGGATAGTCAACCAACTCTGCATAGACAAGAATAATGGCCCAGCCTGTGTCAGTCTTGCTTGCCCCCAGGATGTTCTCTTGGAGCCTTTGTAGTGTCGCATTATAACTTTCAGAAAGTTGAAAATCTCTCATAGAAATACAGATTGAGCTTGTGTCATAGATTTCTTCCACTCATTAATAAGGAAGCCAGTAAAGTTGGCTCACGGAAGATTTGAAGGACTGAGTATTTATTTACAAACATTTAAACAAATGTTAGAATAAATTGCTAGGTTAGATATAAAATGCATTGATGCTCTATAGGGCAAATAAAGGCCATTGTTTTATGGGTTATGTTATGTACTAGAAAGAAATCATTAGTGTTTCTCCTGGATAGAAGTCTCCGTTATGAAACTTCACAGAATCAAATTAGTGGACAGCAAAGTCAAACACAGGTATGTTCTCCTAGATAATTGAATAATCTTTTGGTGGGCTTGTTAAGGCATGCCTCAGTATGACATTGAAAGGACATGACTCCTCTTGGCTTTATCTTTAAATTTTGGCTGATATATCTGATTAGCAGCTCTTTGAAGTACTAGTGACAGTTTCTAGAAGTTACTCCTGAGCTCTAAGTGCTGTTAAATCAGTGCTTTGGACATGAAACTATGTATATACACACACATATATATACACACACTGTAATTATATACATTACTATATTTCATACCATATATATACACCATAATTATATATACCATACATATATATATACATACCATATATATATCATATACACAATATCATACATATATATATCATGTATATCATAATTGAACAAAATCAACAGTATGTTGCAGGAGGGCTCTGGCTTAGGGAAGAGGAGGGGACCAATTGGGAGGTGCAGGGAATTAATGCTATTTTGTGTCATTGAGCTTCATGTAATTATTTACTTTAGGCTCAAAAAGAATTTTGGATCAGTTCAGGTTAAAAAAGGAAAGCAAAGTGAAGAAACTGGTTGCTTGAATTCTCGTTCAGCCACTGAGTAAATGCATGACTTGGGCAAGTCACATCAGATTGCCAGAGGTGGCAGCTGTCTCCAAGGATGGCCCCCAGTGAACTCTGCCTCTATTTTAACACCCTTGTGTAGTCTCCTTGCAGCCTGACGGGGACTGACCCCATGCCTCCATTTTAACCTGTAGAATGTGGGAGAAGTGACACTGTCTAAAGCCTTGACAGAAAATCTCACCATCTCTGCTTTTGTGGTTTGGAAGCCAGTCTGCATGTAAGAAGTCTGTCCTGCTGGAGTGAGTGAGAGGGTGGTGGGTGAGGGGTCACATGAAGAGTGAGGTGTCATGGAGGAGCTCTGAGGTACTGGACATGGGAGTGCTGACAACATCTTGGACACTAGAGCCCATTCAAGTCTCAGAGGACCCCAGGCTCATTCATCATATGACAGCAACCACATGAGAGAACCCAAGTGAGTTCCACAGAAGTGCCCAGCTGAGTGCCTCAACCCACAGAATTGTGAGAGATATTAAATTGTCATAATTCACTAAGTTTTCAGTTGTCTTGTTTCATAGCAGTAGATAAGCAAGGTACTCTTCCCCCACAAAGGACTTGTAATATTCCCTTTCAGCTCAACTATTTCTTGATTCTTCCTTTGATGGACAAGGGCGTATGGTGTCTGAACCCCATGATCACAGGCACTCAACGTTCATTTGAGTAGTGGAAGTATTTAGTTAAACTTGAAAGAAGTGGTAACACTAGTTTGTGGAAAACAAAATGAGGAATTTTACTAAGTTTCGCTTTACCCAAAAGGAAAATTGCAGCCCAGCTACATTTACCATGTGTGCTAAATACCATATTACATTTTTCTCATGTTTCCTGGCTTGAGTTTTTTGTGTCACTCAAGCCTTTGTTCAAACACCATCTCCTCACAGAGCTCTTCTCTCACTCCCCCATCTGAAGTAGCACCCCACCACTCCGTATGCCCTTACTGTGCTTTATTTTGCTTCATAGCTGTTTTCTACCCAACATGACAGAACAATTCAAAATTTTTTGTTGTTTATCTCTCCCTAGCATGTTAGTTTCCTGAGGACAAGGACTTGGTCTCTCCTGCTCATGTGGTATCTTCAGCATCTGCCAGTCAAAGAATATTTGTTGGAAAAGAAAGGCTGCAAATATGAAGGACCCTGAGGTGTCCCAAGTGGAAAATCTGGTGATGTCCTGAAAGCAAGATAGAGGGATCCCTGGGTGGCGCAGCGGTTTGGCGCCTGCCTTTGGCCCAGGGCGTGATCCTGGAGATCCGGGATCGAATCCCACGTCAGGCTCCCGGTGCATGGAGCCTGCTTCTCCCTCTGCCTGTGTCTCTGCCTCTCTCTCTCTCACTGTGTGCCTATCATGAATAAATAAAAATTAAAAAAAAAAAAAAAAAAAAAGAAAGCAAGATAGAGCCGGTATTTGGCTGCACTAACTGAGGTGCCAGGAGAGAAAAAAATCTTTTTTTCTGCCCAGAACAAATACAACAGGGAAGAAATGCCAAGATGCTAGGGACATGCAGAAGAATTTGGGGATAAGTGTCAATGATGGTGCTAAATGCCTTGCAAACAAGCAGACAGCCATTTAAAAAAATCTAGATGTCATTGCCAAGCAAAGACAGACATCAGGATGGAGTTGAGCGTCATGAGAAAAGTGAGGTAAGTTTAATTGTAATGATGGAAATTCATTTAAAAGAAGCCATGGACGCACAATTTCTTGAGCTATTGTAAAGTTGCACAAATCACTGGAGAAGATGCCTCAGGGGAGAATTTTGAGCAATACTTGGTGACAGAAGGGACACCCCAGATGACCAGATAGGTCTTTTCCCTGAAGGTCTGTGTGGATGGTTTTATGGCCACATAGCTGGGAACTCAGAACAAATCTGAAAATGGAAGAATCCTTTGAGGTTGAGATTTATGAGAGCAACAAAAATATTTGTCTTCTAAGGAAACCTGGTAGAAAAACGAGGTTTACAGGATTTTAAACAGAAGTGTGCTTTATTTTAAAAAATTACAATAATCTCATGATTGTTTTAAAATATTTTGCCAATCTTAAAATAAAACATACCTCCATAAGTCTTGTCTGCAGAGTAATTTCTGGATTTAGAAGAACTAACCTTTGAAAATATGTAATTCAATGTAAAATAAAACTAAGCTGTCTTTCCTTTGAATTATTTAGAATAGTGAATTTTAGTATTTACTGGTGTTGTATATACTGCAGATTTTCAAGCCCCCCAACCTTATATCAATAAAGAAACATCAGTATCAAATGCAGCCTGAGGTGTGGCTCTTGGATTTTCTTAGAAAATTCTAAAACATCTAACCTCAAGCTGTTTCTCTCTGTCCTCTGCTTGTTCTGTGTTTGTGATTCAGTTTATGTTTTATGAGCCATCTGCAGATCCCATGGTGCCTGGTTGTGTTTCTTTTTAGACTTTGCTTGAAATCCAGGAGAGAGGAAGGAGAGGATTTCATCAGACACTGAAATTGAGACTGCTTCGTATCACAGGGATCTAAGAAATGAGAATGGAAGGTCACACAACTGCACACAAGCAGAATAGCTGTTGCAAAAGAGACACAAATACAAGAATCATCTGCTCAGTGTGCAACATTTTAAATCTGAGAGTGGCTTCAAAAATCATCCAGTCTCCATTCTGATAGCTAGTTACAAAGACAGAAATAATAATAACAGGTTTTGGAAGGAAGCTTTTTAAATGGATCTAACATTATAAATAAGGACTTTAAGTCTCATAGAAGTGGAGCAGCTTGTCTAATGATCCAGAATGAATTCATGGTAGAATTTGGACAAAGGACTGAATAACATCCAGGTAACACTTAAGAAAATATTTTGGCACAAGGAAATCCTGGGCAATCTTTATGTCATGGTCTTACATGTTTCTGTAGGTTGTTTTGCCTAACTGCAAAATGTTTTGTTTTGTTTTAGAGGGAGGAGGGGAGGGGCTGAGGGAGAGGGATAAAGAATCTTAAGTAGGCATCACACCCAGCACAGAACCCAGTACACAGGGCTTTATCTCAGTCCTGAGATCATGACCTGAGCTGAAATCAGGAGCAGGACACTTACCCTACTCAGCCACCTAAGCGCCCTTGCAAAATGTTTTATACAAAGAAACATTTAGGGCTTTCAACCTATTAGAATTTTTTTACTCTGAGACCAGATAATAGATATAAAGGAACCTCTGTGCATATGGAAATGACACTATTTTGTGACAACAACAAAAAAATCAGTTCTCTATCTTATGTGATCAGCATATGGCTTTTCTTCCTATAGGAACTACTTTTCATCTATTTTTTCTGGTCCTTATACCCATATTTCCATATAATATGGTATTTTATAGAAATAACAGGCTAATTCTCATTAATTTTGGACATTATTTATTAACTTCCAATTGGCAATTGAGGACTTAACTCATTCAAATGTTACTTATGCTAGATTCATCAATTGCATTTCTCAACCCCTGGTGAGTGGGAGGACTTGGCATCAGATTTACCAAATTTGAAAAATCAGCAAAATTCTTAAAACCATATCTGCCCCACTGCCATGTGCACAGATCGGAATCCTTTACAGATGTAAAAGTCATTTATAACCCAAATCTTTTGAGTTATGCATTATTATTCTTATTTTCCAAAGTCCTGTAATGAGGCTTAATGAACTAAGTTCAAGGTTATATTACATGTAATTGCCAAAGCCAGGATTCAAACTCCGATCTTTTTGATTCCAGAGCCCAACCTTTTCTGAGTGTTTCATACTGTTCCTGAAAGAAAGTTTCCCTGAAACAAAACTCCCTTGGTATTTGTTGAGCATCACCAGGTGCTATGGTTGTTGCTACCCTCTTGCATGGGAAACTTTGGGAAAGAGAAGAGACATCTGCAGGGTTTGAGGAGAAATAGTGTCATCTTAATAATTCATTGCAAGAACAGGCGTGAGTAAACTAGAGATAGGCACCTGGCATTGGATGATAGGAAAAAGAGGCCAGATTTCCAAGTTAATTTTGTGAGAAAAAAGGACAAAGCTGAGTCAGGGAGATAGCAAATCTCAAGCACTTGTACCCAGGCTGGTTGATTCTCTCTGAAAGATCCTTTGATCTCCTGGGCTTGGGCTACTAAGAGAGGTCTCCTCAACATAGGCTTGTATTGTATCTGTGGTTGGCTTCTATCTTCAGTACCAAGTAGGAGAAGTGCTATGGTGTGCTGCAATACTGCTGAATGTAATTGGAAAAATGAAAGTGATTTTGACTCTTCCCTTCTTTCCTAGACTGGGGAGGAAGATGGCTCTTGCCTAAGAACATGATTGCATTTTTTTTGTTTTGTTTTGTTTTGTTTTGTTTTGTTTTAGATCAATAGCCACGTGAGTATCAGCCTGAACAGAACCACCGTGCTAAGCCACGCCCAATGACCCACAGAGACTGTGAAATAATAATGTTTATTGTCTTAATGTGGTAAGTTTTGGAATAATTTGTCACAGAGCAATAGATTAAGATACTCTATATCAACTTCCTCTGTATCAGGAGAGGTTTTTCTTATTCTTTGTTTTTTTTTATAAATTTATTTTTTATTGGTGTTCAATTTGCCAACATATAGAATAACATCCAGTGCTCATCCCCTCAGTGCCCGTCACCCAGTCACCCCCACCCCCCACTCACCTCCCCTTCCACCACCCCTAGTTCGTTTCCCAGAGTTAGGAGTCACTCATGTTCTGTCTCCCTTTCTGATATTTCCCACTCATCTTTTCTCCTTTCCCCTTTATTCCCTTTCACTATTTTTTATATTCCCCAAATGAATGAGACCATATAATGTTTGTCCTTCTCTGATTGACTTATTTCACTCAGCATAATACCCTCCCTCCAGTTCCATCCACGTCGAAGCAAATGGTCGGTATTTGTCATTTCTTTTTTTTTTTTTTAATTTTTATTTATTTATGATAGGCACACAGTGAGAGAGAGAGAGGCAGAGACACAGGCAGAGGGAGAAGCAGGCTCCATGCACCGGGAGCCCGACGTGGGATTTGATCCTGGGTCTCCAGGATCGCGCCCTGGGCCAAAGGCATGCGCTAAACCTCTGCGCCACCCAGGGATCCCGGTATTTGTCATTTCTAATGGCTGAGTAATATTCCATTGTGTACATAGACCACATCTTCTTTATCCATTCATCTTTCGATGGACACCGAGGCTCCTTCCACAGTTTGGCTATCGTGGACATTGCTGCTATAAACATCGGGGTGCAGGTGTCCCGGCATTTCATTGCATCTGTATCTTTGGGGTAAATCCCCAGCAGTGCAATTGGTGGGTCGTAGGGCAGATCTATTTTTAACTCTTTGAGGAACCTCCACACAGTTTTCCAGAGTGGCTGCACCCTTTCACATTCCCACCAACAGTGCAAGAGGGTTCCCCTTTCTCCAAATCCTCTCCAACATTTGTGGTTTCCTGTCTGGTTAATTTTCCCCATTCTCACTGGTGTGAAGTGGTATCTCATTGTGGTTTTGATGTGTATTTCCCTGATGGCCAGTGATGCAGAACATCTTCTCATGTGCTTGTTGGCCATGTCTATATCTTCCTCTGTGAGATTTCTGTTCATGTCTTTTGCCCATTTCATGATTGGATTGTTTGTTTCTTTGCTGTTGAGTTTAATAAGTTCTTTATAGATCTTGGAAACTAGCCCTTTATCTGATAACATCATTTGCAAATATCTTCTCCCATTCTGTAGGTTGTCTTTGAGTTTTGTTGACTGTATCTTTTGCTGTGCAAAAGCTTCTTACCTTGATGAAGTCCCAATAGTTCATTTTTGCTTTTGTTTCTCTTGCCTTCATGGACGTATCTTGCAAGAAGTTACTGTGGCCAAGTTCAAAAACGGTGTTGCCTGTGTTCTCCTCTAGGATTTTGATGGAATCTTGTCTCACATTTAGATCTTTCATCCATTTTGAGTTTATCTTTGTGTATGGTGAAAGAGAGTGGTCTAGTTTCATTCTTCTGCATGTGGATGTCCAATTTTCCCAGCACCATTTATTGAAGAGACTGTCTTTTTTCCAGTGGGTAGTTTTTCCTCCTTTGTCGAATATTAGTTGACCATAAAGTTGAGGGTCCACTTCTGGATTCTCTATTCTGTTCCATTGATCTATGTGTCTGTTTTTGTGCCAGTACCACACTGTCTTGATGACCACAGCTTTGTAGTACAACCTGAAATCTGGCATTGTGATGCCCCCAGCTATGGTTTTCTTTTTTAAAATTCCTCTGGCTATTCGGGGTCTTTTCTGATTCCACACAAATCTTAAAATAATTTGTTCTAACTCTCTGAAGAAAGTCCATGGTATTTTGATAGGGATTGCATTAAACGTGTAAATTGCCCTGGGTATCATCGACATTTTCACAATATTAATTCTTCCAATCCACGAGCATAGAGTATTTTTCCATCTCTTTGTGTCTTCCTCAATTTCTTTCAGAAGTGTCCTGTAGTTTTTAGGGTATAGATCCTTTACCTCTTTGGTTAGGTTTATTCCTAGGTATCTTATGCTTTGGGGTGCAATTGTAAATGGGATTGACTCCTTAATTTCTCTTTCTTCAGTCTCATTGTTAGTGTATAGAATGCCACTGACTTCTGGGCATTGATTTTGTATCCTGCCACATTGCCAATTGCTGTATGAGTTCTAGCAATCTTGGGGTGGAGCCTTTTGGGTTTTCTATGTGGAGTATCATATCATCGGCAAAGAGGGAGAGTTTGACTTCTTCTTTGCCAATTTGAATGTCTTTTCTTTTTGTTGTCTGATTGCTGAGGCTAGGACTTCTAGTACTATGTTGAATAGCAGTGGTGAGAGTGGATATCCCTGTCATGTTCCTGATCTTAGGGGAAAGGCTGCCAGTGCTTCCCCATTGAGAATGATATATGCTGTGGGCTTTTCGTAGATGGCTTTTAAGATGTTGAGGAATGTTCCCTCTATCTCTACACTCTGAGGAGTTTTGATCAGGAATGGATGCTGTATTTTGTCAAATGCTTTCTCTGCATCTATTGAGAGGATGCATTTCTGGGCAGCCACAAACTACCAAAACTGGAACTGGAAGAAATAGAAAACCTGAACAGGCCAATAACCAGGGAGGAAATTGAAGCAGTCATCAAAAACCTCCCAAGACACAAAAGTCCAGGGCCAGATGGCTTCCCTGGGGAATTCTATCAAACGTTTAAAGAAGAAACCATACCTATTCTACTAAAGCTGTTCAGAAAGATAGAAAGAGATGGAGTACTTCCAAACTCGTTCTATGAGGCCAGCATCACCTTAATTCCAAAACCAGACAAAGACCCCACCAAAAAGGAGAATTATAGACCAATATCCCTGATGAACATCGATGCAAAAATTCTCAACAAGATACTAGCCAATAGGATACAACCAAACATTAAGAAGATTATTCATCATGACCAAGTAGGATTTATCCCCAGGATGCAAGGCTGGTTCAACACTCGTAAAACAATCAATGTGATTCATCATATCGGCAAGAGAAAAAACAAGAACCATATGATCTTTTCTTGTTCTTTGATTGCATGGGCTCTTGTTTGTAGGCCTGCCTTTGGGCTAGTGGCATGATTTCTGTTAGCTTTAAAATGGGCTGGGTAAGACTTCTGTGAATACTCAGGATATAACTGGCATTTGCAACCATATTCATGACTGCATTCTTAAAAGGAGTAAATTCTACATTTTGGCAGCATCTCTGGTCAGCTCAGTGAATGACCATTGTGAGGTGTGTCTCTCTCAGTGACAGGCTGTTTCCAGCACCAGCAGGTGTGAAAGTATGTGGGTATAGGGGCCTGGGTCATGGAGGAGGGGCCAAAGCACCCCAGAATCCTGGGCATAGCAAAGTAAAGAGGAAACCCCATTGTGGCAGAGGTGGCATGACAAATCATGGCTTGGTAGAACAATGTTTGTATTCTCTCTGATGGTTTTAAACTTTACTGCCTCTGAGAATTAGTATTATTTTTGGAAGAGATGTGTGTCTGTGCATGTATGTGTGCTTTGGTCTATTTGAATAACTTAACAGTTACTTTTGGGGCAGTGAGAAGAACAGAGAAGCAAAGCTGCAGTTCACACTGGTGGAGAGATCTCAAAGAGAACAGGGTTTAGGGCACCTCTACCCACCAAAGACTGAATATAAATTTGATCTCTGTTCTGCTATAACCTTCAGAACTTACTCTAATATAAACATTTGAGCATTGAAGAAATGCAGCACCATGAAGCCACTACAAGGAAAGATTACTCTGGGTATGGCATGAGGTTTTCTAGAAAGTTGGTGGAAATTCACATGAGAGTAAGGATTAGAAGAAAGTATTTTTGTAAAAAGTACAGAAGAGCAAAAAATTAGGAACTGGGAGTATCCATGAAGGCTCTTTGTGAAGTTGTGACTTCTTGGACTCCTCCCTTCCTTCCTTCCTTCCTTCCTTCCTTCCTTCCTTCCTCCCTCCCTCCCTCCCTCCCTCCCTCCCTCCCTCCCTCCCTCCCTTCCTTCCTTCTTTCCTTCCTTTCTTTCTTTTTGCCATTTCTTTTGGACCAACAGAAGAGCCTTGATTGGGATACAGAAAGACACAAATCATTCCCACTTCCTGCTTCCCACCCCCACCCTGTTCTGTAATTCCCTTGTTAGTTCAATTTTTCAGTAAAACCTTGTGTGTGATATGGTGGGGGAAAAGAGGGCCAAGCAGTGGTGGGTATGTCTTGTTCCTTATCCTGTGCACAGGCAGAAGGCATTCTGGAAATTGAACAGCCATGTAGTTGGAGCGAGCCTGGTAAGAGACGGTAAGGACCCAGGTCTGAGTGAACAACTCGGGAGGGAGTCACATGAATCTTCTTCTGCTTCTTCTGCTTGCCTACACTGTGTTGAAGGTGCATGTCGAAGATGGGAGGCCGACACTTGGGTTACTACCTACCTTATTTGAGGAGCAGCTTAATTCTACAACAAAACTGTCTGGACCATGAAAACCAGAGCTTATTTATCTTGGAAAACTCAGTATCTTCCTCATTTGTTCATTTTACTTATCTGTACTTTTAAGTTATTGAAGGAACAACTAATGTGAAGATGCTGTCTGTGATTCTGAACAGTAGATTAAAATACATGCTCTTGAGAGCTCTAGGAACATGGTGGCAGAGGCATCAGCATTGTTTTTTAGAATTTTTCAGTGGTTCACAAAAAGAAGTCATGCAACGAGATCACAAAACCAAAAGTCTATGGGTGGCATTAACAAAGTTAAGCCAACAAGGTATACCCAGGAATCTCAAAATAGGAGGCCAATGCCATATCTGTTAGGACACCGGGGAAGGAATCTCAAAATATAGATAGGTGTAGACCAGCCACCAACAGCACAAGAGCTGTGTGCTTCCATGTGAGAGAAGGTGGGGGGACCAACGGGGACGTCAGTATGTTTGAGCTGAGAACAGGAGAATCCCCATGTGGCTGGCAGGTGTACCCTGGGAAGTGAGGTGAATGAAGCTAGGAGCAGTGGGTGAAGCTGCAAAAGCTCCCCCACTCCCATCTCAGCCAAGTGCAAGGGGATTGGGGAAGGTCTGGGAGCCCATCTCCCATGAGCTCTCAGGCCTGAGCAAGCATAGCTTCCTTCCAGGACCAGGCCCATACTAGGGAGACACCTCTCTCTGGTCGGGAGTGAGTTAGCAGGGGGAGGGTAAGGGAGAGGAAGAGAAAAGACGAAGACACAAGTTGGGGAGGGGACAGGGCAAGGACATCTCAGGAAGCAAGATGCCTTACATCATAATACAACATGGGGCCTATAGAAGAGGGAGCTTTGTGAAGTTAGACAACCTGCGAGTACCAAGTCTTCTAACAGTTCAGGAAAATGAAATTCATATGAAAATGAGTGGCAAGACAAGTAGGGCAAACCCCATACACAGTTATTAAAGGATAAAAGAGAATAGGGAACAGAATAATCTTTCTTACGGATGATGAAAGCATACTAGAAAGACATTCTGTGTTCTGCTGTTTAACCTCTTCATATCGAAGGTGAGAAAAGTGGGACCTAGAGAAGTTTGGTAAGTGACCACATTTCCAGGAAATGAAACAGAGTGACAGAGCTGGGATGCCTGGGCTCTAAACATTTAGACCTTATAGAGTTTAAATATGATCCTTTTAAATATCATGGATATGTTTGAACACTTTAAAGTTTTTTGCCTTATTATTCCTATGATATGTTAAGTGTGAAGCTCAGAATGGAGTAAAAATTCTCCTTTGAAGTGCTGCTAGGCACCAAATATTAGTCAAGGAAACTTTAATACAATTTGTGACTTTTCAGGTTGCTTTGTCTGCTGGAACTGAGAGGGGGAGGAAGTACATTTTAAAACAAGGTATCTTTTATGAAGGGAACCCATAATCTTATAGAGACAATTTTAAGAAAATGTATTTATTTATTCAGAGAGAGAGAGAGAGGGGGGGGGGGGGGCAAAGACCTAGGCAGAGGGAGAAGCAGGCTCCATGCAGGGAGCCTGATGTGGGACTCGATCCTCAGTCTCCAGGATCAGGCCCTGGGCTGAAGGTGGCGCTAAACCACTGAGCCACCCGGGCTGCCCTTATAGAGACAAATTAATGACTACGCATATCTGTGCATATTGATATTTAACCTTGATCCTCTTAAAGGTAGATAGATTTGGGAAGTTAAATGGGATGGAAGGAAAAGAGGTCAAGATAAATGGAACATTATCTATTCTGAGAATTTTTTGTGTGAGAGAGTGAGGGAAGAGAAAAGAGAAGGGAGAGGAGAGAAGGATAGGGAGGGAGAGGAGAGAAGAGGAGAGGAGAGAGAAGACGATGAAAATAAGTTAGTAATGAGCTGTGAATTCCCCCAAAAAGCTAGCATTAGGCAAATGCCCTCTTCTGTGGATTTGTTAATGTTGAAAAGAATGTGTGTTCCCTCTTAGCTCAGTCTTCAAACTGCTTCCTTATGGTGCTGACTTGGTAAGATAGTGTTCCCTTCATGTCACCATCACCCCTGTGATCCCTACTCTGGCAGTTACACTCACAAGACAGGAGAGGGTCATACCTGGGCAGGTATTCTTAAGGCTCAATCTTCACTTCCAACTGGACCCTCAGTGGGGACAGATGGGTGGCCCTGTGTGGACAGCTATGAGAGGGTCAATTCACGACTGAGTATGCTTCCACTTAGCCCCTTACTATGCTCCAGGACATTATTTCCCTTGAGAATTCAAGTTTCCTGATTTCTGCCTTCTCTGTTGGTGTTCTGCCCACTTCTCCTTTCTCCTTTATCCATCTTTGATGTTTTTGTAGTTTCTGTGAGCAGAAAACTAATTGTGGACTTTTCCTGTCTCTCATGTAATTCCCGACCATTGTTTGTGTTTTCCCAATAGATGACTCACATCTGTTTAGTTATAGGGAGGAAAGAATTGCTCAGGGTATAATTGAAAGAATTTGGTGGGTTTAGAATGGAATAGAAACACAGATTAATATTGAGAAACTTTACTCCACTGTCTGACATTACATAGGTTCTTTGGCCATAACTTCTTTTTTTTTTTTTTTTAAGATTTTATTTATTCATGAGAGACACAGAGAGGCAGAGACACAGGCAGAGGGAGAAGCAGGCTCCATGCAGAGAGCCTGATGTGGGTCTCAATCCTGGGACTCTGGGATCACTCCCTGAGCCAAAGGCAGACGCTCAACCTCTGAGCCACCCAGATGTCCCATGGCCATCACTTCTTTACAAGTGGGTGCCATATACAATTCTCGGTATTCATCTCTCTGAAGAAAGTGACTGCATCACCTTGATAGAACTGGGAATGGATCTAGAAAAATAAGGGAAGCCAAAAAATATATAACAAGGAGGCAGATCTGGGCAAATTCCCCATATATGTGCAATGAATTTGCTATGTGTGCATAAGAGATCCAAATTTACAATGTTAACAGAACCCACGTCATGACCTCTGATGCTAACCTGTTTGGGTTACTACAGAGTTTGCAAATCTAAGTCATTGGTATGCTCTGGCTGTTAGCCAACTTGCATTCTGAAGTCCAGACCTCCCAGTGACTGAGTACAGAAAACTGTTAGTGCTTTGGAAGTGTTTCAAATCTTTCAGGCCATTAGAGGACCATTTGGTATTCTAAGAAAGATAATTCACTAAAACAAATTGTAATAGTATGAAATAGCTGATGCAACTCTCCAAGTCAGTTATTTCTTATTCCTAGCAGGTTAAGGGCACCCCAGTTGGCATTCATCTCTTCCCACCAATGCTTACATTGCCCTTTGAGTGTTACTCTGTTATAACACTGGGACCAATCTGCCTTGTATTAAAGTTGTTTGTTATTAAACTAAAATAAGTCTGTGTCATATGAAGCAGGCTAAGTTGGAGGACCAGGTGGGTCTAGGACTCATGTAGGAGCCAGTGGGACAAGAAACACTCCCTGGTCTAGGCAGGAAGAGCAGTAGAGAGAAGTTAGATGGTACCTGATACTTAATATTTTGGCTCCTTTTTTTTACTCACATTTGACTGCATTTGGCATCCTGTGTGCACTAGTTAGCAAATAGCTAAGGCAAGCAATAGCTAATACCTGCACTGGGATTTTAGGAAGGAGGGTGAAGAGGAAGCCACAGTCATAGCAAATGGGGGAGAGATGGTAGTTTGGCTTGGCTTGGATTAAGAAAGAACTCCTAGGAGTTTTAAGACTCATGGCACAGAGTAGAGTCCCCTTAAAGCTGAGACTATAACTGAGAATACATACCAGTGTTTACCATGTTCCTTCTAGAAAACCATGAAGAGGATTTCCTTGCATAATTATAGACATAGAAGAACCATGAAGATGTTTCTGGATTGATTTATGGCAGATTTCTGATCCTGTTGCTATCTACATTTTGGGTCAAAAATTTATTTGTTGAGGGCTGATCTGAGCACCGTAAGATGTTGAGCAGCATCTCTGGCCTCTACCCACCAGATGCCACGGGCACCTCCCCATTGGGCTGGGCAACTTTCTGCTTTCTCCTCCTTCAGAGCCCTTGAGGTGTTCAAGTGAGGTGAGGATGCTGGGATTTTACACTTGGAAGCCACAGTGCTCTGGGCAGGAGGGGAGAGGCTACTCCCCCTTTTTGAAACCTTGTCATCTGAGGATAAAACACATTGTGGCATCCCTAAAATTTTCATAAATTTTCAAAAAATACTGCAGAGAGTCCAGTAATTTCACTTTCCCTTCTTGATCTGGAATACAATTTGAACCAATTGGGGCTGCCCCCTATGACTGTTTCCAGTGACAGATGCCACCTTGTTCTTTGAAACCCATTTCTCTCTGAAGATCTTTTTTTTTAAAGATTTTATTTATTTATTCATGAGAGACACACAGAGAGAGGCAGAGACATAGGCAGAGGGAGAAGCAGGCCCCCTGTGGGGAGTCCAATGCGGGACTCGATCCTGGGATCCCGTGGTCACACCCTGAGCTGAAGGCAGACACTCAACCACTGAGTCACCCAGGCGTCTCTCCCTCTGAAGATCTTGTATTGGACAGTTGTCTTTCTGTTCTTCCCCACTTCTCCATCTCAAGAAATCAGACCTTGGTGTTCTCGGGTTTTGAGG
Organism: Canis lupus dingo; assembly: GCF_003254725.2. Taxonomy (NCBI): domain Eukaryota; kingdom Metazoa; phylum Chordata; class Mammalia; order Carnivora; family Canidae; genus Canis; species Canis lupus. Next base: position 74,283,574 of record NC_064243.1, read on the forward strand.
TTGCCAGCCAGGAAGAGAAGCTTCCCAAGAACAAACTTTTTTCCTGGTTTTTGTTCCCCAAAGTCTCAAATCATGGAGGCGACTATGCTGGGTCCTCTTGAAGGAAGGGAGAAATACTTCCTAAGTCAGAAGGTCAGTAGAGACCTCAGATTTCCAGAGGCATTCTTCTCCCTGGTAGTACTCCCAGGAAGGCCAGAGAACCTCGGAAAGATGTACCAGGTGTCCCTAAGGATTTTTAGATTCTCACACCAGGACTCTGGCCTCAGCAATGATTTTTAATGCCCATGCTTGACCCAGGAATATAAAGTCACTTGTATCCAGAGCTCTGACTGTATGACTCTCAGGCACAGATTATTATATTCCAAAGATGGTCACAATGATATCTTCCATTGTACCTTCTAGTTTACAGTGGAACTTTTCCTATCCGCTATCAAATGATGGGGTCTCCTTCTTCTCTCCTTGAATCCTGGCTGGCCATATGACTCTCTTCAGAATAACAGAATGTGGTAGAAGTGATGCTGCCTGTCATCCAAAATTAGGTCAGAGGAGGTTATATAGCTTCTAACTGGCTTTCCTGGGACACTCACTTAGTGGGAAGCCAAATACAGGAAGTCCAGTTACTCTGAGATTTTTCAAACTGCAGAAAGCACACAGTAGATGTTCCAGTCAACAGGCCCACTGAGGTCCCAGCCAACAGCCATCCACAGCTCCCAGCCATGTGCTGTAGCATCTTAGACATCCAGCCCAGGGGAATTGTCATGTGCCTGAAGCCCAATTCAACATGTGAGAGAAGGGAACAAGAATGGCCCAGCATAACCTTTCCCAAATTAATGAACCACAGAATCATGAGCAGAAGTTTTAGGATAATTTGTTACACAGCAATATCAACTGTTATAAGTCCTTAAATTTCCAGCTCTCTTCAACAACTCTAGGACTTCCTCATGGCCCTGAGAAGGACAGGAACCTCATTATAGCTCCAGAGGCGACAGGCATGTCTGAAATCTAGGGTCAATGCCACTGGACTCAAGCTGGAACTTCAGCTGCCCTCTACAGTTAAGGGTTACTGCAAGATCACTGATAGAGTTAGTCCAGCTTGGGACACCACCAGAACCTGAGTGTCCTTTGGATCACTGAAAGAGACCACATCACTTTGTTCACAGCTGCATACCCTACCCACGGTACGATGACAAACACATAGTACCTGCTTCAGTAAATAGTTGAATGCCTCAACTAATATTGAGGAAAAGGGCAGAAAACATGGAATAAGGAATTTAGGTTAAATGTTGAATTTAGAAGTGAGGGCAAGAGAGTTGACAAATGCTCTCTTTTTTACTTGTAATTGCTTTAGCACAAGAGAAGCTTTTAATCTCTGTGCTTCAATCTAGGGGACCCCCAGTCTTTGTCCAAAAGGGAACAATGAATGCAGCCTCCAGGATTAGTCATCAGTTGAATGATTTGGACATAACTTCAGATTTTGATTTTCATTTCAATTTCTTCCTCTGTAAAAATGATTGTTTTACTGGTCCTTTGAACTGAAAGATCACATTTCCCTTTAGAAGTTGCTCAAGGACTTTTTATTTATTATTGCATTTAATTAAAAAAATAACACCTCAGGCTTCTCTGATTCCTACTCACATGAAGTTTAAATGAAATATTTAATTTTTCTCTCTGTAATGTTGCTGCTTAGCTAATAATTCTGGGCCAGCCATATGCTGCATTTGGATCAGATTCCTTTCAAAGAGTATTGGTTCAAGGTCAGAGTGACTCTCTATAAAAATGAATATTCACATGAAATGGAATATTATCAACCCAATTGTCCAGGTAATTCTGTATGGACTTTTCAGTCATGGCTTTCATCGCTTCTGTTCTTGTCAAAAATAGTTCAGTTTGAATTCCTATGACTGCCTCTTTATTTTTAATTTAAAAGTAAATTAGGTAAGTCAAAGGCAGGTTTAAGATCATCTCTAGAGGGATACACTCTGGGTAGTATTTGCATTAGAGTATTTGCATTCTTGATATTTTGGGTATATTCTGTCAAGAATGGGAATAATAATACCTCCTTCATAAGATTGTGACAGGTGTGCATAGAAGTTCATTTCTTGATATTCTCTTGCCAATGTGCCAGATGAATCATATTTTTGTCCTTTGAGTTCCCTGCATGTTCTTGTCCTCATTGGCCTTACTCTATGCATAAATAGCCAGTATCACATAATTGTGCACCTCATTACATATTTTTCTGTACTGTTTGTTATATTTTGAATCATTCATCTTGGTTTTATAACTATATTTTAAAGTTTTAGTGTACAGAGGGCATTTCTGTATTCTCAGGATGCCTGGCACAGTGATGAACAATGTCAGGCCTCAATAAAGACTTGCTGTTTTGTTCTACCATCTCATCTTATTTTCAAATCTGTGGTCTTAGAATCAAAAGATATTCCTGAATCAACTGATGACTGGCTTATTCTGACCCTCCTTTAGTTTGGAAAGCCTGGAAGAGGGTGTGCCTTTTCTCAGAGCTCTTAGACACATGTTACAGACAGAACATTTTCCATTGGAGCCATGGATATGCTTCACAAAACAGAATTTTTAAAAAATTTTTAAAAAGATTTTATTTATTTACTCATGAGAGAGAGAGAGAGAGAGAGAGAGATACAGGCAGAGGGAGAAGCACGCTCCATGCAGGGAGCCTGACATGGGACTCGATCCCGGGTCTCCAGGATCAGGCCCTGGGCTGAAGGCAGCGCTAAACTGCTGAGCCACCTGGGCTTCCCACAAAACAGAATTTTCATCAGGAGGGTATTTATTAAATGAGCATGTCCCTATATTTTGAAGAAAGCTGGGAAGACCTATGAGCTAGTTCTCTTCATTAGTAATGGAACCTGTGATCCCTCTCAGAAGGATCCAGAGTCATCTGCCTGCCAAGAAGTGCTGAAAGTCAGCTCTGGAGTAAGAAGTTAGGAAAGCAATGTGTGAACATTGCAGCCAGACCCATCTCCAGATAATGAGCCTTCTGAGGAAGACATGTGTGGGGAATTTAAGCACATCCTGGAATAACCAGTTTCATAAAATGGATTTTTCACTTGCTGTCTGATGGCAGGGACTGCCTCAGGAGGCACGGATTTGGGGACCTATTGGTAATGGCATGTACTGCAATCGGAGTCTTTGCACTGCTTCTTCTCATGGGCTCTCTCTTTTGGGAGCCTTAGTGCTGGAAGCAATCCCCACTTCCTACCTGTATGAATTTGGGAACTTTATTTAATCCCTGTACATCTTAGTTTCCTCATGTATCAAATTGGGTTGATAATACCTACTTCAGAGAACTGTTGGAACAATTAATCAGACTCATGTGCATAAAACCTTTCTGGATGGTTCTTGGCAATATCAGATCGTATCAGAATCCTTATGACTTCTTTGAGACCTGCTCCCATGGGACAACTGAGTTTTCTCATGCAGTGTCTCCAGACGGAAAGGACCCTGTGTAGAAACTGAAAAAGCCATCAGTGCAGACGCTGTTCAGAGCTGGCTATTGTGATCAAAGAGGAGCCTGGGAAGTAGAGACCTGCTGAGACCAAATAAAACAAGTTGTTTCTCTGGGGAGCAGAGAGATTTTCTCCCTTTGTAGCAAAAAGTGACTCTCCGAACCTCCCCAAATAAACCATGGAACAAAGAGGCTTCAGATAAAGGGACGTTGTTCAGCTCCTGTTCCTATTTTCCTTGAGGGATGGCTGATGCTCTCTGGGAAGAATTGAAAAAGGTTCTATTTATAATGGCAAATATGCTCAGAGAGCATGCATTTATTTCCATTTCTCATTCCAGACTTTACTAGGGCATGTGTATGGGAATAAGCATTTGGGTTTTAGAAGATGAATTTGTTTAGCCATTGAAGTATTTGGCCAGTCCCACTCAGCCTCCATGGAACCACAGATATGACTCCTTGGAGGGAAATTCCATCTCTTTTTTCCCCACCTCCCAAGGCAGTTTAGCAGGACAAGGTAACATCATCCTTCTCTTTGGGTTTCAAGCATAAGCTCTCTGTTTCCCTCTTCATGTGACTACAGAGTACATGGGCATGCAGCATGCCAGGCACACTTTCCAAGGCACTAGTGCAGGTTTGTGCAGACTAAACCCAACAGGGGTCAGGCAGTTTCTGTGGGGTGATGCAGAACACTGGGAGAAAGAAAAACAGAGTCTTCCTGTCTATGCTTCTTTTGAAATGAAGAGTATGCCATTAAAGCAGATGACTTCAGAATAAGCCAATGTGGGGAGAGAAATGGCACCAGTGGAGGCTGTGGGTCATTCCGTGTGCTCTGGATGCTCTCTCAAAGCATTCTGGAAAATGTTTTATTATGTTCCATGAAAGCATCATCAGTTATTGATTGGTGCTTTCTCTTGGGTGGAGAAAACACCCCTGGCTTGACTTATATTATTCTGTTTTCAGCCTTTGTTCAAGTGCAAAGTGGCCTGGCTGACTCTTCATTCTTCTGTCTCCTTACTCACTCCACAAGTCTGTGAGGCTCTTTATGCTTCATTGCCAGATACTCAGGGGTCTGTATGAAGCATTGATTGGAGGAGTGCATTTATGAAGGAAGCCAAATCTCCTCAGGACTAAGGAGCAGGAACCTGGAGCTTCTATGACAGAAACAGGGTGTAGAGCATCTTTCTTCTTTTGACCAGCCAAAGCTGCTCTTCTATCTAAAACCTAAGCAATGACCTATTGATTGCTGAGATACACTTTAAAAAGCATCTGGAATTAGGCAATTGGTTCCTGCTTAATGCAGAATGTCAAATCAGGGCCACTGATTCTCTAATTGATCAATTGATTCATTATTTCCCTTGCATGGCTAGATGTGGACTTAGGCCAATTGGAGAAACAAAATGGAAGGAAAAGTTGAGAAAGTGGAGTCAAATATTTATTATCTCCCCAAAGAAATACATTGTTTATTCATTTATTTCCCAGTAATTGCTTGTTTAATAAGGTGGCCACTTAAAGAGAGCACCAATGTCACGCTACAGAGGGTCTATGTGTTTACTGTAAGTAGATGGTCATGTGCTTCAGATATTAAAGCTTGTAGATCATAAAGAAGTACAGTGGGCATGTGCCTAGGCTATACAACTAAATATGGGCTGTTGTCCATTATGAAAGGGAACTTCACTAGGCCTAGGTGCTTTCACTGAAAGCTGCTCTGGGTAAGACAAGTTACTGGATGGGATAAGGTTTCTCCTTGGAGCTGTGCCCTTGGGAAATAGCATGCTACATTGTAACGAGTGCAGGCTTTTAGGTCAGTTAATCATGGTTTCAAACACAAGTTTATCATATATGAACAGCATCAATAACTGTGTAACCTTGGGCTTGTTTCTTAGTATCTTTGATTATCCTTATCTGACAGCTAAAATGGCTTCACAGTTAAGAATGTGGACTTTGCAGCTAGGAGGCTGGGTAGGAATCTCGCTCTACCACTTTAAAGATATGGGACCTTGAGTAATTTAACTTCTCTGTGCCTCTGTTTCCCCCTCTGCCCAGTATGTAGCAGAACTGGTTGATAACCAGACCTACATTGCACTGGGCCACCTGAATTTAACTACATTGTCCATTCCCTTTCTTCCCAAAACTTATCACTGTTCTTCCTCATCTGAATTCCTTACCCATAAATATTCAGATATATTATTAACAATATAGTATATATTAGATATAATATAATAAAATGGTGGTAGTTTTAAGCTGCTATGTTACTATGTTAATTTCTAATCAAGTCTTTGTGTGGACATATTTCCCCCTTTTTCTTGGGTAAATAGTAATAGAATGGCTAGATCATATGATACTGTGTATTTTACACTTGTAAGAAATTATGAAACTATTTTTTCCAAGTTTAGGTGTTTTTGAGAGTTCTAGTTTATCCACTTTTAGCCAACATTTGATATGTTCATTTTTTTCAGTCCTAGCCATTCTAATAGGTGAGTACTAGAATCCCATTATGGTTTTAATTTGCATTTTCCTAATTACTAATGATGCTAAGCATATTTATAGGTGATTATTTACCATCCATGTATACTCTTTGAAATGTCTGTTCAAAAACTTTGTCCAATGTCCTGAAAAGAAGATGCAGGAAAAAGAAACGGAAACATTCTAAGCAACTCAGAGTTCGTAGGACCATCAGAGAGTTCTGCAACCCATCAAGCAATTGGGAAAACAAGTCATTATCTGACTATCCCTGTGCCATCTCCACATGTCCATGTGTGGCCTTATGCTGGGATGCTTAGGAGGTGACTGTGCTTCTCTGGGGCCATTCTGAACCAGCACTGACAGGGGCAGGAACACGTGGCCATGGATGAGTGAGGACGGGCAGGGCACCAGCTCCGGGAAATCAAAAGAACGAAGGTAAGGGCGGAAGGAGCAAGTCCACAGGAGTCCACATGGTTTAGTGCAAAACAAAGGAGGTGTCAGTGGGCACTCGGAGTCCTCTCCTATGTGAAGAGGCTGAAAAGGAACCATTAGAGACTCACTTGGTTCAGAGCTTCTTTTCTAACCACAGAAAATTAAATAGATCACTTCTGAAAATACCCAGGATGCGTATTTCACCAGCACAATTTTTGTATTTGTCTAATTGGTGAAGCATGAAAACTTCGTGATGCACAGCTGCCGTTTTACTTAAAGACCCTAAAATCCCACCAGACAGCTCACAAAGAGGTCCTCGCTGGGCTTGAGTTGGTCTGGATTTGAGTTCTGGCGCTGTCATTTCCTACCATGGAACTTTAGACAAGTGTCCTAACTCACTGAGCCCCGGTCTCCTTAGACCTGCTCCAGAGGGGTGTCATGAGGTTTGAATGGGAGAATACATGTAAAGCCCTCGCCGAGGGACAGCACAGAGAGGCAGCCTCATAGACGTTCCCTTGCTCATTCACTGATGGGGCGACGCTGCCATCAGGGAGGCCACCAGTATGGACTGCATTCCCCACCCTGGATTTCCAGCCCCTCATATTAGTAAGTGTAATGCAAAAATAGTGTTCCCTGGTCAAACAGTATGGGAGACAATGGTTTCTACATTGTTCAGCCAACTTCTCAGAGCCATTAAATATGCTAACATGCACTGAGATCTTCCGAGGATACTCAGGACAGTGAATAAAATACGCAGCAGTTCTAAAAAAAAAAAAAAAAAAAGAAAAAGCTTTGTCCATTTCTAATTGATATGGCTGCTTTCTTATTATTGAATTTTGAATATTTGTTACATATTTTACATACAAATTCTTTATAAGATGTGTAATTTACAAATAATTTTTCCCAGTTTGCAGCTTGTGTTTTATTATATTAATGGGATATCTTTTGAAGAGCAGAGGTTATTTTTTTATTTTTATTTTATTTTATTTTAAGATTTTATTTATTTACTCATAAGAGACAGAGAGAGAGGCAGAGACACAGGCAGATGGAGAAGTAGGCTCCCTGTGGCCCATGCGGATCTCGGGAGCCCAGGACCCCGGGATCACGCCCTGAGCCAAAGGCAGGTGCTCAACCATTGAGCCACCCAGGTGTCTCTGAAGAGCAGAATTTTAATTTTGATGGAATCAGATTCATCATTTTTTTCTTTCATGGCTCATGCATTTGGTGTTGTATCCAAGGAAAAATCACAATAATAATTTGTGACTATTTTCTCCCATTTAATAGGTTGACTTCAAGTTCATTTTTTAAATGGTTTTCTTTGTTGTACAGAAGGTTTTTAGTTTGGTGTAGTCGCACTTGTTTATTTTTGCTTTTGTTGCCTTTATTTTTGGGTGCCAAATTCAAAAAAGTCATCACCAAACCTATGTCAGGTTCCTTACCATGCCTATGTTGTCTTCTAAAAATTTTATGGTTTTGCATCTTGCCTACAAGCCCTTAATTCATTTTGAGTTAATTTCTGTGTGATATAAAGTGGTCCTGTTTCATTCTTTTGCATATGACTGTCCAATTTCCTCAACACCATGTATTGAAGAGACTGTCTTTTCTCCATTGTATGTTCTTGGGTCCTTTGTCATGTAGTCATATATACATGGATCACATATACAATTGATCATATGCATACATGGCTTTATTTCTGGGCCTTTAATTCTGTTTCATTGATTTATATGTCTGTTTTTATGCTGATTCCATACTGTTTTAATTACTGTAGCTTTGTAATATAGTTTGAAATCAGGGAGTGTGATGCCTCCAGTTTCGTTCTTCTTTCTCAAGATTCCTGTGGTTTGGGTGCCTGGCTAGCTCGGTTGGTAGAGTGTGCATTCGAATAGAGTTGTGAACTCAAGCCTCACGTTGGGTGTAGAGATTACTTAAAAATACAATCTTAAAAAAAATTCCTATGGCTTTTCAGGGTCGTAATTATATGACTCTGTACAAATTTTAGGATTGTTTTATTTCTGTGTAAAATGTCACTGGCATTTTGATAGGGATTACATTGACTCTGTATATTGCTCTGGGTACTAGGGACATTTTAACAATATTCATTTTTCTAATCCATGAACACAAAATATCTATTTATTTGTATCTTCTTCAATTTCATTAATGTCTTGTAGCTTTCAATATATAGATCTTTTACCTCCTTAGTTAAATTTATTCCTAGGTATTTTATTCTTTTTGATGCAAGTATAAATAATAGTTTTTTCTTAATTTCTCTTTATGTAGCTCATTATTAGTGTATAAAGACATGACAGATTTTGTGTATTGGTTTTGTACTGTGCAACTTTATTATTTTATTAGTTTTAATAGTTTTTATGGTCTTTAGTATTTTCTATATATAATACTATGTCATCTGCAAATAGTGACTGCTTTACTTCTTCCTTTCCAATTTGGATGCGTTTTATTTCTTTTTCTTGCCTAATTGCTCTGTTGTTCCAATGGTGTGTTGAAAAAGTAGTGAGAGTGGGTATCCTTGTCTTGTTCCTATGTTAGAGGAAAAGTTTTCAGCTATTCCCTGTTGAGTATAATGTTAGCCATGGGCTTCTCATATATGGATTTTATTATGTTGAGTACAGTCCTTCTATATCTGCTTTGCTGAAAGTTTTTTTTCATAAATGGACATTACATTTTATCAAATGTTTTGTCTACATCCATTTAGATTATTTGTATGACTTTTACCCTTCATTAATGTGCTATGTCACCTTGACTGATTGCATATGTTGAATCATCCTTGCCTCCTTGAATAAATCCCACTTTATTGCAGTATATCAACTTTTAATGCATTGTTGAATTCAGTTTGCTAGTATTTTGTTGAGGATATTTGCATCTATGTTCATCAGGAATTTTGGTCTGTAGTTTTCTTGTGGTATCATTGGTTTTGGTATCAGGATAATTCTGGCCTCATAGAATGAATTTGGAAGAGTTCCCTCCTCTTCTATTTTTGTAATAGTTTGAGAAGGATTGATATGAATCTTCTTCAAAGGTTTGGTAGAACTCACAAGTGAAATCATCTTGAACTTTTCTATTGGAAGGTTTTTTGTTTTTTAAGATTTTATTTATTTATTCATGAGAGACACAGCGAGAGAGAGAGAGAGAGAGACAGAGAGAGAGAGAGAGAGAGAGGCAGAGACACAGGCAGAGGGAGAAGCAGGCCCCATGCAGGGAGCCTGCCACAGGACTCGATCCACATATTTGGATATGTGTTCCAATTTTCCTTCTGTTATTAATTTCTAGTTTCATACCACTGTAGTCATAAAAGATATTTGGTATGAATTCAATCTCCTTAAATTTGCCAAGGTTTGTTATTTGACCTATCATATGATCTATCCTGGAGAATGTTCCATGTGTACTTGAAAAGAATGTACATTCTGCTGCTGTTAGATGGAATGGTCTGCTTATGTCTGTTAGATCCACTTGGTCTAATTATAGTTCGAACTCAAATTTCCCTATTGTTTTTATTACTGGATGATCTATCCATTGTTAAAAGTGGAATATTGAAGTCCCCTTCTGTCGTAGTATGTTTCTCCCTTTAGATTTATTAGCATTTGCTTAATATACTTAGGTTCCCCAGTGTTGAGTGTTTACATATTTATGGTTGTTATATCCTCTTGATGAGTGACCCCTTTTTCATTACATAATGGTCTATTTTTTTATCTTTTGTTACAATTTTTGACTTGAAGTCTGTTTTTTCTTATATGAGTACACCAATGCCTGCTCTCTTTTGGTTTTTACTTGCATAGGATATCTTTTGCCATCCCTTCACTTCGAGCCTATGTAATTTTGTAAAACTGAAATGCGTTTCCTGTAGGCATCATATAGTTGGATTCTGTTCTTCCATTCATTCAGCTACTCTGTGCCTTTTTTAAAAAAGATTCAACGTGGATGGAACTGGAGGGTATTATGCTGAGTGAAGTAAGTCAGTCGGAGAAGGACAAACATTATATGTTCTCATTCATTTGGGGAATATAAATAATAGTGAAAGGGAAAATAAGGGAAGGGAGAAGAAATGTGTGGGAAATATCAGAAAGGGAGACAGAACGTAAAGACTGCTAACTCTGGGAAACGAACTAGGGGTGGTAGAAGGGGAGGAGGGCGGGGGGTGGGAGTGAATGGGTGACGGGCACTGGGTGTTATTCTGTATGTTAGTAAATTGAACACCAATAAAAAAAAATAAAAAAAAAGATTTTATTTATTTATGACAAACAGAGAAAGAGAGAGAGAGAGAGAGAGAGGCAGAGAGAGAGAGGCAGACACAGGCAGAGGGAGAAGCAGGCTCCACGCAGGGAGCCCGACAGGGGACTCTTCCCGGGACTCCGGGATCATGCCCTGGGCCAAAGGCAGGCACCAAACCGCTGAGCCATCCAGGGATCCCCCTACTCTGTGCCCTTTGAGTAGAAAATTTAAATCCATTTACATTTAGAGTAATTATTGATTGTCGAGGATTTATAAATGTTATTGTTTTCCATCTGTTTGGTAGTTCCCTTGTTCTTTTTTTTTTTACTTAAGATTTATTTATTTATGATAGAGAGAGAGAGAGACAGAGGCAGAGACACAGGAGGAGGGTGAAGCAGGCTCCATGCTGGGAGCCTGACGCGAGACTAGTTCCCAGGACTCCAGGATCCTGTCCTGGGCCAAAGGCAGGGGCTAAACCGCTGAGCCACCCAGGGATCCCCAGTAGTTCCCTTGTTCTAAGGAGATATTTTGCGTTCCTTTTTTCATACTATTTTTTTGAAAGTTGTTAAGTACTTTACACTACAGTGCACTTCAGTTCAGACTTGCTACATTTCACATATTCAATGGCACATGTGGCTGGTAATACTGTGCTGCACATTGCAGGTCTCTACTTTATGCATGCTGTTCCCCTCTCTAGTAATACCTGGCCCCTCTATGTCTGCTAAATGAGCTTCTTTTCTTTCTCAAGAGAAAATTCAATCTTTTCCTCTTGAATTCATTCATTAATTCACTTATTAGAAAGGATCAAGATGTGTTCTCTGGTACCAGATCACCAGAGTCCAATACCTTCGCTAATTACATTAGTGTCTCTGTGCTTTATCTGCAAAATGTAGATGAAGTGACATCCACTTAAATAAGTGAGATATGTAAAGTCCTGAGGACAGCACATGTAAATAAATGCTTGCTAAGCACAAGCAGTTGTTTTCATGGTTGTTATTTTTTTATTTTTATTTTCTAAATATTTTATTTATTTATTCATGAGACACACACACACACAGCAAGAGAGAGAGAGAGAGAGAGAATGAAAGAGGAAGAGACACAGGCAAAGGGAGAAATAGGTTCCATGCAGGGAGCCCGACATGGGACTCTATCCTGGGTCTTTTTTTTTTAATTTATTTTTTATTGGTGTTCAATTTACCAACATCCAGAATAACCCCCAGTGCCCGTCACCCATTCACTCCCACCCCCCCTTCTACCACCCCTAGTTCGTTTCCCAGAGTTAGCAGTCTTTACGTTCTGTCTCCCTTTCTGATATTTCCCACACATTTCTTCTCCCTTCCCTTATATTCCCTTTCACTATTATTTATATTCCCCAAATGAATGAGAACATATAATGTTTGTCCTTCTCTGATTAACTTACTTCACTCAGCATAATACCCTCCAGTTCCATCCATGTTGAAGCAAATGGTGGGTATTTGTCATTTCTAATAGCTGAGTAATATTCCATTGTATACATAAACCACATCTTCTTTATCCACTCATCTTTCAATGGACACCGAGGCTCCTTCCACAGTTTGGCTATTGTGGCCATTGCTGCTATAAACATCAGGGTGCAGGTGTCCCGGCGTTTCATTGCATCTGTATCTTTGGGGTAAATCCCCAACAGTGCAATTGCTGGGTCGTAGGGCAGGTCTATTTTTAACTCTTTGAGGAACCTCCACACAGTTTTCCAGAGTGGCTGCACCAGTTCACATTCCCACCAACAGTGTAAGAGGGTTCCCTTTTCTCTGCATCCTCTGCAACATTTGTGGTTTCCTGCCTTGTTAATGTTCCCCATTCTCACTGGTGTGAGGTGGTATCTCATTGTGGTTTTGATTTGTATTTCCCTGATGGCAAGTGATGCAGAGCATTTTCTCAAGTGCATGTTGGCCATGCCTATGTCTTCCTCTGTGAGATTTCTCTTCATGTCTTTTGCCCATTTCATGATTGGATTGTTTGTTTCTTTGCTGTTGAGTTTAATAAGTTCTTTATAGATCTTGGAAACTAGCCCTTTATCTGATACATCATTTGCAAATATCTTCTCCCATTCTGTAGGTTGTCTTTGAGTTTTGTTGACTGTATCCTTTGCTGTGCAAAAGCTTCTTATCTTGATGAAGTCCCAATAGCTCATTTTTGCTTTTGTTTCTTTTGCCTTCGTGGATGTATCTTGCAAGAAGTTACTGTGGCCGAGTTCAAAAAGGGTGTTGCCTGTGTTCTTCTCTAGGATTTTGATGGAATCTTGTCTCACATTTAGATCTTTCATCCATTTTGAGTATATCTTTGTGTATGGTGCAAGAGAGTAGTCTAGTTTCATTCTTCTGCATGTGGATGTCCAATTTTCCCAGCACCATTTATTGAAGAGACTGTCTTTCTTCCAATGGATAGTCTTTCCTCCTTTATCGGATATTAGTTGACCATAAAGTTCAGGGTCCACCTCTGGGTTCTCTATTCTGTTCCATTGATCTATGTGTCTGTTTTTGTGCCAGTACCACACTGTCTTGATGACCACAGCTTTGTAGTACAACCTGAAATCTGGCATTGTGATGCCCCCAGATATGGTTTTCTTTTTTAAAATTCCTCTGGCTATTCGGGGTCTTTTCTGATTCCACACAAATCTTAAAATAATTTGTTCTAACTCTCTGAAGAAAGTCCATGGTATTTTGATAGGGATTGCATTAAACGTGTAAATTGCCCTGGGTAACATTGACATTTTCACAATATTAATTCTGCCAGTCCATGAGCATGGAATATTTTTCCATCTCTTTGTGTCTTCCTCAATTTCTTTCAGAAGTGTTCTATAGTTTTTAGGGTATAAATCTTTTACATCTTTGGTTAGGTTTATTCCTAGGTATCTTATGCTTTTGGGTGCAATTGTAAATGGGATTGACTCCTTAATTTCTTTCTTCAGTCTCATTGTTAGTGTATAGAAATGCCATTGATTTCTGGACATTGATTTTGTATCCTGCCATGCTACCAAATTGCTGTATGAGTTCTAGCAATCTTGGGGTGGATCTGTCCTGGGTCTTAAGGATCACACCCTGGGCTGACGGCGGCACTAAACGGCTGAGCCACCTGGGCTGCCCTCTGGGTTAGGCACTACACTGACAAGGAATAATAAGACCTGTGACCCTCACTTAATGAGCTTTGATCTAATTAAAGGAATATGGCAGGAAAAGAAATGTGAGGAAGTTTGTAAGTGATTTGGTTATTTTTTTAGTTATTCCCTCCATCCAACATTGTGTCTAGTGCATGGTGAACATTCAATATATATTTGGAGGAATTAGTGGGTCCACTAAACAAAACATTTTTAACATGAAAAATAGGTTTTCTTTGTCACTCATTCCCTTTCCTTTCTAGGAAAAATAAACAAATTCAGATATCAGAAAGCATGTTTAACTTCATTTTGTACTCTTGGCCAAAATATCTCTGCCTTTGGATTTGCACATGTATACATGTACTTCACAGGGGTTTTTATAATAGAGAGCTGTGATGCATTTGCTAATAGAAAGCATATCTCTAATAATTAATAGAGAGTTCCTACTATTCCAAAAAGAAATTTTTAAACAGTAAAAAATACCATGTCTAGTTATTTATTGCAGGTTTGTTTGTTCTAAGGCTAAGTAACTGTCCAATATATATATTTTTTATTTCTGTTTTAAACATACTTCAGTTGTAGCAGCTTGTTCCCAACAGAGCAAATGGCCATGCTGTTAGGTATGTAGCTAACAGGTAACAGTCAGAGGATAAATATACACACACACCTCTGTGTGTGTTTGAAGAGAGCTGATGAAGAATAAGAGGAACTGGCTTAAGACAATTGTAGAGAAAAATACTTCATCAGTTCAGAGACACCTCTGCTCATAGCTGTTTGATCCTCAGTGATACTTCTGCCTCCATTTCCTTTCCAGAACAGCCTGTGTGAATCTGAGGAGGAGATTAGGAACAAGGATTGTTCATAATCATGAAAATATTTCTGGAAGCCACACCTGCTACATAGTAATGCTTTACTCTTACTAGCTTGTAGTATAGGCGGTTTCCTGGCTGTTGTCAGAGATGACTAACGTGGTTTTAGTAGACTTCACCCTGGACATCTGTCTCATGTTCCTTCTAAGGAAGCTATTTAACATATGGAAACACTTCCCCACCCCTTTGCCACTTTGTAAGTTGTTGAGTTCAGTTATCTTGAAGACAAACAACTCCAAATATGGGGTAAAGGAACCCATCATACCTCATTTAGTAGCTTGTGAGATGCTTAATTCTTTAATAGTGTGGAATCTTTTTCAGCATGAATACTTGCAAAATAATCCCGAATATTGTGATTTAACTATAGGTGACTATGAAAATACTATTTTTTTGTCTTTTTTTTTTATGATTTTATTTATTCACTCATGAGAGACACAAAGAGAGAGAGAGAGAGGCAGAGACACAGGCAGAGGGAGAAGCAGGCTCCATGCAGGGAGCCCGACACAGGACTTGATCCCGGGACTCCAGAATCACGCCCTGGGCCGAAGGCAGGTACTTAACCGCTGAGCCACTCAGGGATCCCCTCAAAATACTATTTTTAAAGGAATGAGTTTGTATGATAGATAATAGATCGTAATTATTAAAGAGAAGAAAGCTCTTTTTTTCTTTCTGTGTAGCTGGTTATAATTTATTGCATTTAGGTTGACATAATCAGCTCTTCAGACTCAGTTTACATCTTCACAATGGATTCCATCGAACAGCAGCTATTCAGACATTTACAAGCAAGCTTTGTGCTCCAGGTTATGTCTATGGTGTACCACAGAAGTCTGACAATGAACCATAATATGAATCAAAATGTTATTTTTTCCCCATGTAGTATGTCTTATAAGGGTGCACATATAATTCCACCGGTGCTTTTCCCTTTCATTGGAAATTGGGTATGGATAAGCAAAGTAAGTCAATGAGGTCTTTTGTTTCCTTATTATTTTGATTCTGTGGATATATGGTATCGTCAAAATTATTTGAGAATCATGACTCCACGGTAGCATTTCCAAACCAAAACCAGGTATAAGTCTGGGAATGCTGCATCTTGTGTCTTTACTCAGAGACACATGATCCATTGAGCACAGTGAAGACTCCCAAGTGGTTGAGGCAAGTGTTTACCATTGTTTGACGCTTTTCTCCCAACATAAAGAGGGAGGAAACAAAGCCACTTTTGTTACTTGCTCATGCAGTATCTAATAATATCTTAAAGATTACCAAGGTTCCAAGGAAAACAGTTTGGAAACTACAGGCTTAGGGGCAATGAAGAACACACAACCTACATCTGTGTGCAATCACAACCAGTCACAGACCCACAAATGTGGCTACATTAATTCTCAGATGTGACCTCTCTCTTTCATTTTGTTGTTTGGCTATTTTAAACTGTGATTATTTTGACCGTGGTTATGGAAGGATGTGTATTGAAACCTCAATATTATCAATGGGAGACCTACAAATGGCTGTAATACACTTGGAGATTTACACACACACACAAGCGTGCACACGCGCACGCGCTCACAGACACACACTTTCCCAGGGGAATGCTTCACGGTATTCTATGTGAAAGGCACCCCCTTGAGCCTTGAGTAAGTCGTATATGTGCCCCTGTACACCAGTAGACATGCGCGTGCACACATACACAGAATTAGGAAATACAAGTGAATCCAATGACATGTTTGACCAAAATTGGGGTTGAAACAGAAGTATAGCTTTATCTTACCCCAACGGGTGGGGGCTTAGGGAAAACTATTTGTCTCTGTCTCCTCCCACTTCAAACCTGTTTTCCATGTGAATAACCTCTTGTGTGTGGTGCTGTTTAATTTAGTAAATATTCTCTCTTATCTTTGGGAAATATACCTTTAAGATCCACTCTGTTACTGAGGCAGAAGAGCTTCTGATGGTGGTAGCCAAGGATTTTAAGATAGATTTATAAAAGATCACTTAGTAGAGGATTTTTGAACTTGAAGTGATCTAAAGTATTCTTTTCACCCAGAGGTAACCAATGCCCTGACTTTCATGTAATTTCTTTCTTGCTTTACTTTTGCCTCTTATTTATGCTTGAAAAATATAGAGTAGTTTTGCTTGATTTTGACCTTAATATGCTGGATTAATGCTGTATGATTTATTTATTGCATATTATATTCTACATTATTTGTAAGATTCATCTATAATGCTGCATGTAGTTCTAATCTGTTCTTTTCCATTGCCAAGCATGATTCCAAAGCATGAATATACTATAATTTATTTATCCATTTTACCACTGATGCATATTTTTGTTTTTTTGTTTTGTTTTTGTTTACTTTTTGGAAGAAGCCTGCCTTCACTTGAGTGGTAACTTGGAGAAGAGCTGCCAAAAAAAGATCCACCCAATCAAGTGTGATGTAAGGGAGAAATAAGTCTTTGTTATCCTACACCACTGAGACTTTGGGTGCATTTGTTACTCAGAATAACCTATCTTGTCCTGAATAATATGACTAGGAATAAAAAAAAAAAATCCTTTCATTAAGAAAGTTCCTCGCCCATGTGTTTTTGTTACAAATTTTATCAAACATTCAAGGAAGTAAAAAATTTCAATTCAACATAAACAGTTTCAAAGACTAGAATAAGATAGTGAGCTTCTTGGTTTCTGGTTGTAGTAAGCAGAAGAATGGCTCCCCAAGGATGCTGATGGCCTAGTCCTCAGAATCTGTGAATGGATTACTTTACTCTGGCAAAAGGGATTTTGTAGATATGCTTATGTTAGGGTCCTTCAGCTGGCAGATTATTCTAGATAATCCAAGCTGGCTAAATCTAATCACGTGACTTTAAAAAGCAACATCTTTCCTGGCTGCTGTCAGAGCAAGATGTGTCTAGGAAGAAGGATGAGATTGATGTACAAGAGAATTCTGACTGGCTGTTGCTGCCTTTGAAGATGGAGGATGAGGGTTTCCCTACAAACTATACAGAAACTTCTAGAAGCTGGGAACAAACCTCCATTTACAGCCAGTAAGAAAATAGGAATCTTGGTCCTATAATCTCAAGGAATTGCACTCTGCCAACAGCCTGAAGGAGTAGAAACCAGATTATTCTCCATAGCCTTCAAAAAGGAATGCAGCTCTGTTGACATCTTGATTTGATCTTAGCCCAGTGAGAACTGCATCAGATTTCTGACTTACAAAACTGTAAAATAATAAATTTGTGTTGTTTAAGCCACTAAGTCTGTGGCAATTTGTTATGGCAGCAATAGAAAACTAGTACATTGTATAAGTTTGATTCTAAAACCTGGCAAGGATATTATAAGAAAGAAAAATCTCAGGAGAGACTCATTTATGAACATAAATGCCCTTCTAAACAAAATATTATTAGCAAATTAAACCTAACAATATATAAAAAAGAAAATACATTGTGACCAAGTTGTGCTTATACCAAGAATTTCAGGTTGCTTGAAAAATCAATTAATATAATTCACCACATTGAAAGATTTCAGGGATATATCATGTGGTGGGCTCAGTGAATGCAAAACAGCATCTGATGGAATTCAGTGACCATTTATAATTAACAAAGAGACATGTAGAAAATGAAGAATGGGAGAAAACTTCCTAAGCTTGGTAAAAATTATGTATAAAACCATACATCAAACATTATACTAAATTAGGCCACGCTGAAAATTTTCTTTGTAATTGAGAATAAAATAAGGATATTTGTGATTGCCACTTGCATTCAATACTGTACTGGAATCCATAGCCAATCCTGAAACCTAAATTTTAAGTCTTAGAAAGGAAAAAAATCATTTTATTTACAGATGATTGTTTGTATATGTAGAAAATCCAAAAAAAAAAAACCCACACAAATTATTAGCATTTTTAAAAAATATAGCAAGTTCATTACATTAGCAAGTAAAAATAAGTGTATTTTTATGTATAAGAAACAAGTAACTAGAAACATATTGTAAAACTTTATTGAGAGACAATAAAGATATACTATATTCATTGATTGGAAAACCCAATTAAAGATGGGTTCCAATTCCCTAAATTGATTTATAGTTCCAAGACCATCTCAGTCAAAGTCCAAATGAAAATATTTTTGATGTGGGGCACTTGAGTGGCTCAGTCGGTTGAGCATCCGACTTGGTTTTGGCTCAGGTCATGATCTCATGGGTCATGATCTCATGGATCATGAGACTGAGACTTGCATCAGGCTCTGTGCTCAACAGAGTCTCTGAAAGAGTCTCTCCCTCTGCCCCTCCACCTCCCACTGCTTTCTCTCTCTCTCTCAGTCTCTCTGTAAAAATAAATCTTTAAAAATATTTTTGATGAAACTTGACAAACTGATTTTAAAATTCATATAGAAATACAAAAGACCAGTAATTAAAAATATACTCTTGCAGAAAAAATAAGAGGGCTTGCCCTACCTGAAGAAAACCCTACTATTTATTATAAAACAATAATAATGCAAAAAAAGAGTATACTATTCACATTGGAATAGAAAAAAGTGGACCACTGAAACAGAATAGAGAATCGAGAAACACACATACAATTGACTTAAGACAATGCAGCATTACAGAGCCATGGGGATGCAATCGGTTTTTTCAAGTTCCATAAGGAGAACTTGCAATTTTATCTCTACCTCACTTCATATATTAAAAGTAATTTCAGGTGGATCGTTGACTTTATGAAAAGTTGGAAGTTTTACAGCCTGTAGAACATAACATGGAAAACTATATTGATGTTCTCAAAATAGGAAAAGTATTTTAAAGACCCAAAAGACATTTCGAGGATTTGTCATTTGATAGTTTGCTCTTGTGTCTATTTTCTATCCTTCTGCTCTTTCCAATTTGGTAAGAGGGCTGTTTCCTGTGCATTGATGCCTAGCTACCTCGCCAGCTGGCTTCTGGCTAGGTTGAACCAATAGAATTCACTGGAAGGAGCTTGGTGGGAGGGTGGAAGAGGGAAACCCCCTTTCCTCTTCAAGGAAGCAAGCGACTTCATCACATTTCTGATTTCTGCCCCCAGCAATCCCTTCCAGGGTCCCAGCTCCTGCCAGGCAGCCCCAGCTACATTCGGCTCCTACCAGTGGGGCCAGCTCCTTAGCTCTGGCTAACTGGTTCTTGCCTTTGTCCCTCTAGCTCTTGGGGTGATAGCCACTTCCTGCTGTACTTCATCTCTGAAAGCTTCAGCATTCCCTGCTTGGCTTTTCAGTGATCCCCAATACTTTCGTGACTAGTTCTTCATGGAAAATCCTCTCTACTGAATTAAGTGAGGTGGTTCTTTTTCCTGTTTGGGTTTTTGTTGTTTATTTTTTTTAACTGCTCGTTTTCCTGACTCATCTCTGACCAATACAGAAAAAGATAGATAAATTCAAACTTAAGAATTTCTGTCTACCGAAGAACCCAAGAAACCAAACCGAACAGACAAATAAAACAATCCAATGTATAAGCCAGGAAGATATTAAATATCTTTAATCAGATTATATAATGCAATCCAGAGAATAATTGTTTTAAGACTCAGATAAATCAACAGAAAATGTGCAGAGTTGGCATCTGCAATCAGTAAGTTCTTTTGTAACCTAATACAATTTTATCAAACTTTCCAATAAAAAATAAACTCCTTTCCTTTTTTCCCCCTCTGCTACAGATATTGGCTGGCAATCAGTTTCTAGCTTAACATTTATTTTCTGTTTAATCCACAGTGTGCTTTTGCCATGTCACATATAATGCTGCCCCTTGATAAAGGTATTCCTGGGGACAATTCACTTACTTCTAGGTAGATAACCACTGTTCAGTTTACTATGTTTTCTTTCAATCTTTTTCATACAAGTATATATATGTATATATATTTGTATATTTATGTATATGCATATACATATATATTTAAAAATAAATACATGTTTTTATATGTGTGTGTGTGAGAGAATAAGTTATTTTAAATGAAGAGCAGATTTTCCTAAATTTTTCTTTCAAAAATCTTAAATCTTAAGTGAGCTGCCTAATATTTTATTAAATATAATTTAATCATTTTCTACTCTTGATAATTAAGGCTTGTAAAACATGTGTGACACCACAATAGCTATATTTGTGCATAAATCATTGTCACATTCTTGGGGATACTTAATGTTGCTGATTCAGGGACCACACTTCGAATACCTGGGCCCCAGCAGGTGTGGGAGTAGAAGTGTCTTCCCCTCTTTCCCCAAGGGGTGCTTGGCCACCTCTTTGGTTTCCCACAACCTATCCACCACTTGCAAGTGGATGTCCATTACCTCATTTGCATGGGCACATGGTCCTGCCGGGCCCCTGCCTGATCCTGCACCCTTAAAGAAGTTTAGATACATCCACTGAGAAACTCTTCAAATTTAACACCTTATGCAAACTGCCACTTAAAAAAGAAAAAATAAAAAGGAGGGAAAGTAAAAGCAAACAGCTCATTTTTCTAATTCTGGGTGACCAAGGCCAACAAGAAGCACCCTGACAAAGCACCAAGTATGGCCCATGGGTAGAGCCCCAGGAGAGACCAGGTGGGCAGACATCCTCCCTGGTCCCTGGCCTCTGATTCTTCCAATGAATCCATCTCTTTTATAACAAAAGACCCCAAAGGCATTCCCCACAGCAAACCAGCCTAGATTTCTGCACAGATGGTTTTGGGTGACAGGTAGACCTTGCTCACTCAGAGACTACACCATATCAGTGGCTCTCCCAGGCTCACCAACCACCCCACCTCCCCTGGCCACTGCCTGAACTGTCTGCAAGGGAGAAACAATAAGATTTTGATTTCTGATGGATTGCAACCTGCCTCTTCCCATATAACCCTTAATTCGAATAATAAAGTTCAGATCCCTTCTTGGGAAAATGTTTGCAGAGAGCTGAATATGGGGATGCCAGCTATAAAAGAGGAAAGGTTTATCAGAAGGAAAGCCTGTGAATTTAGATTTGAGGCCTCTATTCCCTTGCCACAAATTCTCCAGTGGGGGTCCAGCTTTAAGAGGCTCCCCTGCCCCATCCAGCAGATGGAAAGCTCTGGTCATCGAGTGACTGGTAGTCAGATGACAGACAGTATCTCAAGAGCATGGAAGTAAAAGTTGCCTGTTATCTCCATAGTTGTTTGGAGTTTGTTGCTTGACCATGAAAAAATGTCCCCATGTGATGACTGAATGCAAAGACTCCCAATTCATTCTGTGACTTTCTCTGTTTTTAGGGCACACATCCTATTTCAAAAAAGATTTTATTGAAAAACACATGCTTAATTCTTCTCAGAGAGCTCAGCTTTCAGACACAGAGAAAACATTCCTGCAGAATGGAGGTGCGCTAAATATGCCCCTTGGATGTTTGATTATCTACATGTGGAAATGCATGCAACATCCTAAGGCACAGCTTCCTACCCAATGAAAATGACAAAACACACATTTTATTCTCTGGCCCAACTAGATGCTTTCTATGTCATAAACACAGGCATTCCAACTAGACTCTTAGGTAAACTAAGCAATTCACACGAAATATTCAGCTACTCTGAAAGTAATAGTGGAGTCTGGAATTCATGCTTGGCTTTTCTGTTTAAGGCCTTGGAGCACTACCTTTTCATATCCAGCACAGGATGCACCAGAAGCACATTAATCCTCTGTATGTAGGTTTTTCCTCTCTTTTTGCTAATTTTCCCTCTCAGGGAACCTGTTTCTCCTCTAAGAGTGGGTCCTTAACAGAGAATCGGAACTTCTGAAGTATAAATGATGTAGTCTCCTTTTAAAATTGCCACATTGCTGAAATAGGAGATAGAAGAATGGAGTGATTTTGGAAGGTGAGGAATTCTTACTGTGGATGCCCTCGGAGCCTTATATATCAATGACCTAGATCGACATACATCATCACACATTTTGAGAATCAGGATTAGTACAAACCTCTTTGTGCTCCATTGTCAAACCCCCTTGTGTTTGAATACCTGGGACAGATGGGAACTCCTTTTACCAGGGCAATATGTTGACACCTGCAGCTGCCCAGATTCTACATTTCTTGTGCCTTTATTTTTTTATTTTTCATTTTTAAAAGGTTTTATTTTTTCATGAGAGACACAGAGAGGCAGAGACTTAGGCAGAGGGAGAAGCAGGCTCCCTACAAGGAACCCGATGTGGGACTGGATCCCAGGACCCCTGAGCCAAAGGCAGACCCTCAACCACTGAGCCACCCAGGTGCCCCACCTCTTGTGACTTTAATTCTTCCAGAAGCCTGGAAAGCCGGCTTCCAACTGGGAGTTTTTGACTTAGTCATTGTGGAGCCAACAGTACAATTGGGAAGAGTGTCAGAACACTTCACTCAAAGGCCTCACTTGCTTGCATTGCTCAAAAAAAAAAAAAAAAAAAAAGCCAAACAAAACAAAAAAACAAAACAAAAACAAAAAACCCCAACAACCCATCCCTGACCTTTCATCTTGTGCAGTGCCTCTTTCTGACCTATTTACATGAGACTTGTGACATCTGTTCTCTCTTTAAAGGGCATCACTATTTCTTTAAGGATGGAGATGCAAGCAGTTGGCCGTTGACTTTCTTTCTTTCTTTTTTTTTTTTAAACTTTTATTTATTTATGATAGGCACACAGTGAGAGAGAGAGAGAGGCAGAGACACAGGCAGAGGGAGAAGCAGGCTCCATGCACCGGGAGCCCGACGTGGGATTCGATCCCGGATATCCAGGACCGCGCCCTGGGCCAAAAGCAGGCGCCAAACCGCTGCGCCACCCAGGGATCCCAGCCATTGACTTTCTACTCACATGCTGAGTTTTGTACCTCTTAGGGAGAAAAACACTGCCTTGAGGCTTATATTTTTTATTCTTTACTTTTAAGGGAATTGAAGGTTTCCAATTTCTAATTCATTTTTCTCCTTGTTTTTTTTATTACTTTTTATTTTCATTTAAATTTAATTAGCCAACATAAAATACATCATTAGTTTCAGAGGTAGAGTTCGGTAATTCATTAGTTACACACAACACCCAGTGCTCATCGCACCACGTGCCCTCCTTGATACCCATCACCCAGGTACTCACCCCCTCACCCCTCCAGCCAACCCTCAGTTTATTTGCTATAGTTAAGAGTCTCCCTCTCTGATTTCTTCCAATTCAGTTCATTTCCATCCTTGTTAATCACATTGGTTTCTTATTCAAATTCTTAACCAATGAGTTCTTAGGATATTCAGAATTAATTCCATCTATTTGTTTTGGAAACCCATAACATTTTGTAAAACTTTCTGCCTCTAGGTGTTTTCAGTCTTTCTTGTCCTAAAGTTACGTATTTCTTGTGTTCTTCTCTTTTTGATAAAAATATATGGTACTGGGGCACCTGGGTGGCTCAGTCGGTTAAGTGTCTGCCTTTAGCTCAGGTAGTGGTCCTAGGATTGAGTCCCACATCGGGCTCCCTGCTCAGTGGAGAATCTGCTTCTTCCTCTCTCTCTGCCTACCGCTCTGCCTACTTGTGTGCTTGCTTGCTCTCTCTGTAAGAAAAAAAAAATATATATATATGTTTATATATATAAATGAAAATAAAAAATAATAAAAAAACAAGGAGAAAAATGAATTAGAAATTGGAAACCTTCAATTCCCTTAAAAGTAAAGAAGATAAATATATATATATATTTATATATATATATATATATAAAATAATATATATAATATAATATAATAATATATATATATATATATATATATATATATATATATATATATCTGGTGCTGGCAGAAAGGGGCAGAGGGAGGCTGGGAGGGAATGGCTATTATGCCCTACTTTGTCTTGATTTGGCTTTGATATTTCCTATGGTCACTGGAACCCTAGTTGCTTCCTCCTGCATGGAAAGGCAGTGTGACTGAATGTCCTGTCCGTGGTGCTGGTTTTGGAGCACACGGTCTGCGTATGTTCAATTCCAGATCTTCAGTTTCCTACCTTTGCCACCTTGGGCAAGCATTTCAGCTCTCTGATCTCCAGTTACATCATCTGTCTGTCAGAGAACAAGAATTCTTGTCCCCTCAAAGGTCTTTCTACCTGGACTAAGAATCAGATTGACATGGGACAGATTAACAGGAGAAAATCAAATTTAATAAAGTACATACAGGAAGTCCCAAATAGACATGGAAATTCCAAAGATAGGCAAAATGAGGTATAGATGTCATTCTGAACTGAGGAGAAAGGGGTAGAGGTCTGGTACTTCAGAGGAAAGGAAAGCACTTCGCAGGGCACTAAGGAGAAGAGCAGGTGTTTGGTAAATAGATGTTTGCCCTGCCATATAGATGGGTCACTCAGATAGCATTTATCTCTGCTAATAACCCTTATTCTGGGAAAGGCCCTCAATTTAGATTCTTCTATGTTGTGAAAGGAGGGGAAGAAAAAAAAAAAGGAGGGGAAGATGTTTCTCTTAGGTCTGCAAGGTCTTGATTGCCTTCAGCTCAAGATCATCCTCCTGTCAGAGTGGTGCATCTTGGGGGTGGCCT
This sequence comes from Canis lupus dingo, assembly GCF_003254725.2. Taxonomy (NCBI): domain Eukaryota; kingdom Metazoa; phylum Chordata; class Mammalia; order Carnivora; family Canidae; genus Canis; species Canis lupus. The sequence goes on from NC_064243.1 coordinate 74,308,650, forward strand.
GCCCTTGGCCCCTACCTGTCAAATGTATCTTAAAGGAAAGCTATGAGGAATATATCTATGTGGCACCCTGGGCCTAGCATCTAGCCAAGTCTGGTCTCCAAAGCAAAAACAGTCACTCTGATCCCTTCTAGCTTCTGTCTCAGGACAGGAAGAGCAGACACCTGAACTTTAGTCCTGGGGGACTCACCATGAGCCCTGGCTTGCCCTCGAAAATCACTGTACTTCTCTGAACCTGTGTTTCTTCCTGGAGTAAATGAAAAGCAGGACCATAGTAGTGTCTGAAGGCCACTTCCATCCTCAGGGCTGGGGAACTTGAACCCCAGGCCAGTCCTCATTTCCTGCCCTTTGAGTCCATGATCTGAGACCCCGCCATGTCCCCCACCTAGCAAAGCTACATGTAGACCTTCTTTCCTCCCTGGTCAGCTTTCCCTATCCTTTCTCCCTCCAACTGAGCCAGCCCCACCCCCTTCAACTCCAGTTCCACCCCTTCAAGAGCTCTCTTTCTCCTGGATTTCTTTCTTTGGTTGACTCCTATGTGCTGGGCATGATTAATGGGATGGATGAATCCAATTCCCTGCTCCCCTTCCCACCCCTGCCTGGCTCCCCAGCAGCTCCCACTGACAAGGAGTAGCTTTCTTTCTTTCCTTTTTTAAAAAAATATTTTATTTAAACTCAGTTTGCATCATGTAGTATAACACCCAGTGCTCATCCCATCCAGTGCCCATCCTCAGTGCCCATCACCCAGCCACCCCATTCCTCCCCATCCACCTCCCCTTCTCCAACACTTTGTTCATTTCCCAGAGTTAGGAATCTCTCATGGTTTGTCTCCTCTAATTTTTCCCCACTCAGTTCCCTTCCTTTCCCTTATAATCCCTTTCACTATTTCTTATATTCTCCATATGAGTGAAATCATATGATGATTGTCTTTCTCTGCTGGACTTATTTCACTCAGCACAATACCCTCTAGTTCCAGTTTTCATGGGATGGGGCTGAGTGGAACTAACAGTTCTCCATTCTTGCCCACCTCTGCATGCCAGTACTTCCCCTCCAGGTGGGTTCATCCTTGGCTTTTTGTGCTCAAGAATAGTGATCAACTTCTAATGACTGCCTCTGATATAGGGTCTGGCAGCTAAGCAAACAAACTCGAGTTTCTGTTAAAGTTCTGGTAAGAAGTTTTCATTTTGGCTTCTCTGATTTTAAGATAAGATCTCCAAATACTTTTCCCCAGTGTTGTGTGTTTTGGCATTTTACCTTCCCATCTGCTAGCCAATTATAGTTCCTTCTCTCCAAAGGGTGCTGGAAGAGGCCTCCTGTCTCATTGCCAATCATCTTTTTTCTTCTTTCTTTCTTTCTTTCTTTCTTTCTTTCTTTCTTTCTTTCTTTCTTTCTTTCTTCTTTCTTTCTTTCTTTTTCTTTCTTTCTTTCTTTCTTCTTTCTTTCTTTCTTTCTTTCTTTCTTTCTTTCTCTTGCTTAGATTTATGGAAATTATCTTTGTGCATTTTATTTTTAAAAATCACAACTAGGTCAAAGACAGATGGGGAGGAGTTTGTCAAGTGAACAAAAGAGGTAGTTATTCCAGATTGAGGGATCCCAGTGAGAATTTGGGATCCATTTATGCTGTTCTTTAATGGTGATTTGATCCTACCCAAGTTCCTTGACCCTTGGAGCTTCTACATCCTCACCTGTGAAATCTTTCTCATATCTATCTCAGGAAGAATACATGGGATAACATAAAAACTTAATTTGATAAACTTTGAATATGTACTTGAATGTGGACTATTATAATTGTCACAAAGGAAATTCGAGATAGGCTGTTTCCACAATGGAATAGACTCTAAGGATTTCACTTCTCACACCAAAGTCTGATGACTACAAAATTCTCCTTGCCTAAGAGCTTTATTCTGACTGCTGGACCATACTCCACTGGTGAACAGGGAAAACTGGAGACAGATCAGCAGAACCATTGGGTCGACCCACAGACTCATGAACTGCACTGTTGCTCTTTGAAGGCATTAAATTTTAAACCACCAAATATTATGCAGCCACAGATAACATCTTTAGTTTCTTGCTCCCTCAGCCAGCCACCATATTAAGGGCTGTCAAGGGCCCCCAGGTCTGTATTTTCCCTTTGAAGGCCCACAAAGCTCCCCAGAGACAATGCTAATTATGTATATTAGGGAGGGAAATGTATAGTAGGGAGGGAGATGATAAATAAAATATTATTACTTTTCCTTTTGGAGTAAGCTCAGACAGAAAATTATCATGCATCTGAGGGGAAAGGGGTAATGGAAATATTAAAATCTACCAGACTTGCTATAAATTTGCTTTCCATCACTCCAAAATGTTTTAAATAGGAAAATTTGGAAATTAAGTGAATTGTGGAGCCAAACAATATTAATGGAACTGCTGGAAATTTAATTTTGTATCCAACTAGAAACAATTAATAGTTATATTTGAGGATAGTTGCAAAATCATAACCACTCACAAAATTATAACTAGAAGAGGTTCAGTGTAAAGAAAACCTACTGTTTTGGAGCCTTGGTCATGTCTGAATGTGTTGGGCCACTCACCTCCTCCCCATAAGACAAGCGTTGGGAGTGGGGGCAGCAAAATATAAATGACCTCTTGGGACATGTGCATTGGAAAAAAAAATGGTCGTGGTTAGTGAAGCAAGCCTTCTTCCAGCAGCGACCATTTCATCTTCCTTTCTGCGATCTCTCCACTTCAGGCATAAACCAATATAGAATTTGTAGGAAGAAGTCAAATTTTCTAAGTGTGAATCAGTTATCCAGCACTCAGCTTTACTGTCCCCATGGGATGGGAGGCCGTATATCTACTTGTTGCTTTCTCAAGTTGTGTCACAGCCTCTAATTCTACAACAGAAAATGTTGTATCAGGTTGTTTCATCCCTGTTCATTGGTATGCCAAAAACCAGCTCAAAGAGATGGAGACATCTTGCTCTATTAGACCTAATCAAATACATGTTTCAGAGGTTAATACTTTCATGAACCTTATGATTCTTTTTATTATTGTGATGTAATCCAGAAGTATTCTAGTTATTCTAATTTCTGAACAAGTTAGTGCCTTTAGTAGTTCCAATAATGGTTTTCTTAAAGCTATAGAAAAAAGTCAAATTGGACAAAATATTAAAAAAATATTTACAGGCAAAAGCTGAAATAGCTTTTGACAGATGAGCAATAAACAACTTCTGTTTCTCAGGTTTCCCAATTGTGTTTTACTAATCTTTGGTAATTGTTCCAAAATATTTAAGAAAGAGAGGATAATGGTAAAAGAATTGTACTATTTTTAGATTCTTATCTACATTGGTTTGTAGTTTTTATTTGTGAAGAAATGCTCACGATAATCATAGAATCATGGATGCTGAGCAGTGGAAAAGAAGTCAAAAGATTGTATAGATCAAGATCAACCACCTAATGTTTAAATCCCTTTTGCAATGTCCAATGAAATAGTCATTCAATTTCTGCTTGCATACCATGCACACCACCTTGCATGAATCCCATTGCTTCTTTTGACATTCCCTGATCATTTGGGGGCCTTCTATACATTGAGCTGAAATAAGTTTCTAGGAAACTTCCAAGAACCAGTTATTGTTCACAGAATTACCAAACATCAGAATTGTGGAGGACTTTCTAGACGGCCTATTACAATGTTTTCCAAACTGCAGAAACCACTAGCGAGTTATAAAAACCCATCTAGTAGGGTACAGCCAGCATTTTATAAAAATGAAATAGAATAGGATATCAGAGTACATTACCTGGAGCAAGGATACGTTTTATTTTGTAAAACTTTGTCTTCCTATAAATAGATGCATGTGTCTGTTGGGTCATAATGCAAAACTTGTTTACCATTGGTAATTTTTAAAGGCTTTAAAAGACACTGATACAGTTACCCTCATTTTGTAGACAGGATAAATTAGACCCAGAAAAATACAAATGACCTATCCAAGATCCCACAACTGGCCAGAGGAAGAGTCCAACTGGAATTCTCTTGACCTACATACACCATTGTTTCTGCTACAACACCAAATGTCCACCTCGCTGAACAGATCAAATTGCTTTTCCATGTATTGTGTTTCAAATATTAGATAGCCTTCTCACCTCCCCACTGAGTTTTTTCTTTTCATGAGAAACATACCTTTTAAAAATAATAATGCCTCAAATGAAATGATTTTGAAGAACTTAATCCTCATTTGCCCTCTTATAACCATGCTTTAAATTGTTTCTACCCTCATGGCACCTGCTTGGCTCAGTTGTGTCTGACTCCTGATTTCGGCTCAGGTCCTGATGTCAGGATTGTGAGAGTGAGCCCCATGTTGGGCTGTCGGGCTCCATGCTCAGTGTGGAGTCTGCTTGGGATTCTTTCCCTCTGCACCACCCCCTCAAAGAAATAAATCTCTAAAAAAGTAAAAATATATTGTTTCTTCCCCCCTTTTAACTGTTGTGCTCAGAATTTAAAACAATATATCAAATTAGATGTGTTAGTTTGGTCATTGTCTCCATAATTCCAGATACCCTGCTTTTATAGAGCAATCTAAGTTTGCATTATCTTTTGGGAAGCCATATCCTATTATTGATTCTTAGTTTATTTTCGGTTCAACCAACTAATTCCTTTTACTCATGATGGAAAGAAAAGAAGGGAGCCAGGATATCAGGAAGGAAGAAAAGAAACTTGCATTTGTCTTCTATCCTGTGGGTACTTTGACGAGTATAAATTTCCTTCTCAGAATAATTTTGTGAGACATGTGTTAGAATCATTTGATACATGAATAAACTGAAGTTAAGAATGGGATGTCAGGAAACTTGCTGAGATCACTCAGGATGGCAGAACCAGGGACTGAGAGTGGATTTGAATGTGGTCTGTTAACTCTGCTAATGTGATCTTAATCCTCTCCATTGTGAACTTAAAAGGTTGGTTGACAGGAACAAACATAGTATCTTATATAGTATCTTATTTTTCTTCAAGCTGAGTGGGCTGCAGACACATCCCCTACTTGGCATTCTGGTCATCACTGGGTAGAGTTCTCATTCCATAGCCTGGCACTGTCCCGATGACTTCTTAGGAGTTCTTTGCTTTCGCAGACCTGGCTTACTCATGCTTTCTCCTGCTACTGTATTCTTAAACTGTGTAAACTATTACACTCTACCTGGGCCTTCCAGAACACATAAATCATACTGTTCACTGCTTTCAATAAGAAATTCACATACACATTAATGCTTGAATGCATAATAAAATCCCATATGAGAATGGAGAGGGTATATATAGTCTCCCCCATTTCACTGGCCTTATTTCAGGTTCCTCCCTCCCTAGCACAATTTTTAAAAATTATCTGCTTTGCCATGTAAGGAGGTTCTACCCACAATCAGGTCCCTTGGGGGACCTCAGCTTCTCTCTCATGGAATTTATTCCAAACAAATACAGCATTCCCCTTTCAAGAATTCCTAGTGAATATAATTTTCTCTCTCTCATTATGCTATTATTAAATTTCATATTCTTATGCAGTATATAAAAGGAGATCTATTCTGTCTCAGTTTTGGCTGAGTCTACAAAAGCTGTGAATAATAAAGTAGGCACCAAATACCCAAAAGTCCTAGGGAGAGGGATTGGAGTACGTATGCAGAATGCAGACTACTTTAGGAAATTATAGAAGTCTGGCCAGTGCTAGTATATTGCCTGTCATGAGGCTATCAAAGAGGCAAATTAGAGGAGGGTTGTTGCAGTTCTCAGGCATTGATTTCTTGCCCCACAGGGAATGGAGTGGGTTTCTCTCTCACACAGTTAAACTGTGTAAGAGGAGCTTTTAGGCACCCCATAGAATTTGGAGACTTAGAGATTGGTGTTAGATCTTACCAGGAAAAGTCTAAAGGTAGGACAGCATGAGCAGATAAGTGGGAGACTACAAGGCTATATCTGGAAAGAACTTCTCATCCATTGAATAAGGACAAAGGCCAGGCTTCCCATGGCCCCCATGTAGACTCTGCAGAGGGAACTTGGTCTGGTGATTTTAAAAAGTATCTTATCCAAGTGAAGTCCTGGAGGGCGGAGAGAGGGGCTAATACCAGAGTGATCTAGGGATGAGAAAGAGTCCTAGGTGATCATCTGTGACAAAGGCACCTCCCATGGAGGGACTGGCAGGTGAAGGTGCCCAGTAAAGGATCTCTGAGGAACCCACAAAAGTAGCCCACAAAAGAGAATTAGCTTTGGACTTCTCTTGTGCTCAGAGAGCACTGATGATAGTGACCAAGCAGCAGTTGAGATAGAACTCTTCAGGCTCCGTTCCTCTTTTCAGTCCACCTCCTCTCATCCCAGAGGAATATAAGCTACAATGACTAGCTTTCTTTCTTTCCTTTTTAAAAGCTAGTGAGTGAGAATGGAGCTAGGCGACAGTGAAGAAGCTGACCCTCTGCCGCCCCTCATACCTGGCTACTAACCCTGGATCAGGCCTGAGCTGGGTAGGAGTAGGGAGGAGTTTAACTGGATAAGAGATCAAAGTTGTGATCATCCCCGTGTACTGGGCTGAAAGATGTGGGATTTTTAGGTGGTCTAGACATTTGCATGCCCTAGTGAAGGAACTATTTGATTACTGTCTGAGAGTGACCTCAAATGCTATAGGACAGGTCCAAGATTTCATCTAAAGAAAGTACAGAACGGATCAATGGAGCAAGTGTAGAAGGGAGTGATGAGAAACAGTTCAAATAAAGTTTGGTTTTGTTATGGGTATCAATGTCAGTCACGCAGTCGGTAACAAACAAAATAGGAACATTATGATAGCCAGGAAAGATCTTTTGGAGTTTGGTTTTGCTCTCCCATCCAGTTTCTTATCATTCAGATTTGATGAGCCATTTTCACTAGACTTGCAAGAAGTTATTTCACGAGGCTGACCACTGGCATTGCTACAATACGGTATTTTGGTGGGGTTGTCAGGTCAGGTGACAATTAGCAGATTCCACTGGAGGGATCCTGTGTTTCTGTTACATACTGATCACCTACAGAGGTCTTTATAAGTAACGAAATGCTCTAACAAATGTCAGTACTAATGTGATTTCTTGTCATTGCTGCCGCCATCTGAATATAATTTGCAAATATATAATGATTATAAACCAGGTATTTTAGGCCTTTCAGGCAGCTATAACAAAATACCAGAGACTAGGTGGCTTGTAAACAACGGAAATATAGATCTCACAGTTCTGGAGGCTGGAAGTCTGAGATAAGGGTGCCAGCATGATTGGGTGAGGGATTTCTTTCAGGTCACAGACCTCTCTTTGTATCCTCATTTGGAGGAGGGCTCTGGGAGCTCTGTAGTTATCTCTTTTCTAGGGGTGCTAAGTCCTTTCATGAGGGCTTCACTCTCATGACCTAAGCATCTCTCAAAGGTCCCACCTCCTAGTACCTTCACATTGGGCATTAGGATTTCAACATATGAATTTGAGGGAAACACAGATTTTCAGACCTTAGCACAAGGACACATGGAAACAAACTCTCCATTCCTTTTTGGGAAGCAATGGTAATAAAGTGACTAAAATATACAATATTGACTATTATTTTAACTGAAAGTAAGTATTACTGTAGGAGGATTAAGTGGCTATTTTATATATATTTTAGTATTATATGTCTATTTTGTGGACTATAAAATCTATTGTGGGCAAGGATCACAGCTTTTATTCAGCTACACTCAATTACATGGAGAGCATTTCCAGGGATGCCCTGAGGTATTAATAGGAATTTTTCACTTGAATTAAATGGGGTACTGAGGTGGCACAGTCAGTTAAGGCTCTGACTCTTGGTTTCAGCTCAGGTTATGATGTTGGGATCATGGGATCGAGCCCTGAGTCAGGCTCCACACTCAGTGCGGAGTCTGGTTGAGATTCTCTCTCCCTCTCCCTCTGCCCTCCCACTCATGCTCTCTCTTTTTTTTTCTCTAAAACACACAAATACATCTTTAAAAAAATAAATTAAACCCTTAGATCCCAGCCCTGTTCTGCTTTATCCAAAGATCACTCAAGCTGGGTGCCTGTTTTCTTTAAGACATCTGTATCTCATACTGGACAAATTACAACATTTAATACTATTGAAAGTCCCAAGATGAAGGGGTAAAAGTTCTTCTTTAAGAGAAATTATAATGGAACTTCTCGCAGAGGCTGCTGCAGGGGCACTAATCCTCTGGACTTCTGGCCTGGGTCAGCTGTGGGGACTCCCATAGTCAGAATAAGAGAGCCCACCATTGGTCACAGGTCTTTGCAGACTTCAGATCTGTCAATCAGGGAGGGAAATGGCCAGGGGACAAAGCCAGGCACTGACAGTATCTGCTACACTTGGGCTAATATGAAACTAAAAGTCACTGCGGACCTGGGGGGGCCTGTGGGAAATCACAAAACCGTGTTAGTTTCAACTCACTATCGTATTTCTTCAGGTGAACAGAATGGGCAAAGGTTATGTTTAGAAGCTGATACAGTTGGAAGAGTGGAAGTCATTGAAATCAGATGACACTTTGTGAAGGACGTTAAATCTGCACAGTGAAATGTCACATGTCATCAGATAAGGGAATAAAGGGCACCAGGCCAGAGCTAGGGCTGTAAGCATGAGCCACAGGGAGGGAGGAAAGTCTGTGAATGCCTGAGAGGTTGTATGAAGGGGAAAGTGTGTGGTGAATGAAGGAATTCACCAAGCACTGATGAGGAATCCATCCTTAATTAACACTGTACTCAAAAGAGTTTGAGACATCAGAAAGATTTTCCATCCTCTTGTGAAGAAATTGGTGAGAATAGTTTTCATTGTGAATATATATTTAAGAGTAGGATGGGCAGCCCAGGTGGCTCAGCAGTTTAGCGCCGCCTTCATCCCAGGGCGTCATCCTGGAGACCTGGGATCGAGTCCCATGTCAGGCTCCCTGCATGGAGCCTGCTTCTCCCTCTGCCTGTGTCTCTGCCTCTCTCTCTCTCTCTCTCTCTCTCTCTCGCTCCTTCTCTGTGTCTCTCATGAATAAATAAATAAAATCTTTTCTTTTTTTTTTAAAAAAGAGTAGGACAAATTATAAAAATGTGGGAAATTTTTCTCTTTCATTATGACCTGTGACTTTGAATCTTGGCTACCTTTACAAGCTGACAAACGCCCACCAGCGTTTATATTATATTATATTTGCTCTATTTATTTCCAGATAACATCTAGAAATCTTTGTTCTGTCCTCTCAACAATCATAGCAACCCAAGAATCTAATTTGGTGCCTCATAAATGATTGTGTTCCATCACTTGACATTTATTTTTAAATTCTACGAAAACGCCAGCTCACAGGATGTTTTGTCTTTTTTTTTTTCCTACAGTATTTCTGCTGTTCCCCAGCTGTTTGAAACATGTTGTGACTTAGAGTTCTTCAAACTACCTCCTGTGATGAAGATTACCTTAATTACTTGTTTATAGTACATTCAGAGACAGAATATGCTGAAACAATTACCAATAGGTAAAGGCTGACATTTTACGTTCTTTGTTATATCATTAGCTGTTTCTTATGACTTCTTGTTTGGCTTCTTAAAATTATTTTATTTTATTTTATTTTATTTTACTTATCAGACTATCCAGTTCCATTTTTTTTTCCCCTAAAGGGCCATATTGTAGTCAGAGAACAGGCTTGTTTCCTTTCAAACAACATTCCATAACCATTTACTGAACGCCTCTTACGTGCCAAACACTAGTTTAGATGTAAGGGGTACGGATGTGAATTTACCACACATCTAGGTGCACATTAAATTTTGGAGACACTTTTTACAAAGCTACGACAGTAGATCTATATCCCACGATAAAAACAAACAAACAAACCGCACAATGTATGGAAGTGCAGACTCACACCAATAAATAAAACAGGTAGTTAACCTGACTGTACAAGAGGATAATTCACTTCCCTGAATCATTCATCTTATCATTAAAAATTATGCCCTTCCATGTGAGGCCACCAGCTCACGCTTCTGAGCAGCTATCAGTTCACTTGGAATCTGGTGCAGCAGGGAGCTGTTCCTCCAGAGGCCCTGGCAGGGCCATTCCTGTTCACTTCCAAGCACTCACCACATTGGCAGGATATACCTCTGATAAGGGCAAAGTGGGCAGGATCAAGGGGAATTCCTGGCCACCTCAGCCTGGGAATATCTATTTACCTCCTGTGAGGCTTTGAGCTCTAGATCCCTTCTCTGGCTTGTCCCTGGAAGCCTGCTGGTATGTGTTATTCTCCAGAATATTACAGAATATGCTCACGTCTGTTCTTAAGAGTTCCTCAGGACACACCCTCCTAGTGTTTGTGCCTCCTCCCTTTCTTCGGTGTGCTCCTCAAAGAGCAAGCCCTTAGCTTTGGGTTTAAGTAAGAAGAGTCTTAGAACCACCTCACCTCTTCTCTGCACTTCTTGACACTCTTGTCCTGGGAAAGGCTGAAGAAGTAAAAGGAATTTCCAAATTCCAGTGAGTCAATGAACATTCCAATTTTCCTGAACCTTACGTTACCAACCAAGCAACACATTTGTGGATTGTGTTTGAGTTTCACAATATTTCCAGAAATATACCTGTTGTAAAATATGTACAGCTGTGGATAGTAACAGATAATATTTATTGATCACTTGTAATGTGCTAAGTACTATTCTGGTGCTTTACAAGTATGAACTCAATCTTCTTGGCTATTTTCTATGTGTTTAAAGGGCAGTAGTTAATTAACCACTGTTTTCATCCAGCCTACTTATCCAGATAGTCTCTTTCGGTCACTGTGACTCTTCTGTCCTGGGGAATCCATCCCATTTCTGATTTCTGGCTCACGGGGTTTACTCATCTGGCCTCTCACCAAACCAGATTGTGACAATTAATTATGGTTATTTTGATTCTCTGTCTGCAATGCTGCCACATTCCCACACACCCCCTTCCCTCCTACACATCTTTTCCCTCAGGTGTAATAAAAGTTTATACCACATACAGGATTTGGGTATTTGTAGAATAATTTTTAATATCATAGAATCATAAGCTTTTGGGAGAAAAAAGAACCCCATAAACTGATTTGCTTTTTTAAAAGTTCAGTTAATTAACATATAGTGTATTATTAGTTTTAGAGTGATTTAGTGATTCATCAGTTGCATATAACACCCAGTGCTCATCACATCATGTGCCTTCCTTGATGCCCATCACCCAGTTAACCCACCCCCCCATCCACCTCCCTTCCAGCAACCCTCAGTTTGTTTCCTGTAGTCAAGTCTCTTATGGTTTGTCTCCCTCTCTGATTTCACCTTATTTTATTTTTCCCTCCCTTCCCTATGATCCTCTATTTTGTTTCTTAAATTCCACATATGAGTGAGATCATATAATTGCTTGTTATACTTGTTTTGCTTAGCATAATACCCTCTAGTTCCATCCACAGTTTGCAAATGGCAAGATTTCATTCTTTTGATGGCTGAGTAGTATTCCATTGTATATTTACCGCATCTTCTTTATCCATTCATCTGTCAGTGGACACCTGGGCTCTTTTCATAGTTTGGCTATTGTGGTTATTGCTGCTATAAACATTGGGGTGCAAGTACTCTGTTGAATCACTATATTTGTATCCTTTGGGATAAATACCTAGTAGTGCAATTTCTGGGTCATAGGGTAGTTTTATTTTTAACTTTTTGAGGAACCTCCATACTGTTTTCCAGAGTGGCTGTACCAATTTGCATTCCTGTTTTGCTTTTTGTGGACATGGAAACTGGACCAGAGAGATAAGGTTACTTGCTCAAGATTATATTATATTTGGTTTAATTGGTATTCTTCAGAAAGGCTGCTTTCATATCCCTTCTCATCACTCTATGCTCAGTACAGAGAAAAGGGATTTCATCCTAAAACTCATTTCAAATCATGAAGATAAAAGGAAAGTCAGTCTCTTTCTCTCTGTCTCTTTCTCTCTCTCTCCACCTATCTATTGTTCCATCAACTAGATTGCCTAGGTAAGTTTTTTCAAAGTGCAGCCAGGCATAACTTTGGCATGATCATACTTGTCACATTGCCAATTAATGTGGAGGGCTCTGTTGATCATGTGATCAACTTATAGACTTCTATTTATAGATGTTACAAATGTTGAAAAATGCAGTGACTATTTGCAAAAATTGCATGCATTACTGGGCATGTTGCTGTTGAATCACAGAGTTTTATGATTTTTTGGCATTTATGTCCCTTTTTGAAGGTTAGACATTTTAAGGTGTGTGCAAATGATTAAGTAACGTACAAGAACTCTGAGAAGCCATAGAAGAAATGCTAATGAGGAAAGATGAAATGGACTATTAAACTGAATGGAGACTTGTGTTGATGCTGATGAAGATGGATAGGAAACTTGAATAATGGGAAAAATAGGAACATTAAGAAGAATAAAATACAGTGAGTGATCAAGCAGTATACAAGCTTCAGAGCATTATGTAGAAAATTTATTAAAGCCAAGAGCTTGCAAATAAAAGATTTAGGGAACAACCTTTAAATATATTGAATAAAATCTCTTAAGAAAAAGATTTCTCTGGGTCCACTGTCTGAGGCATACGAAATGCAATCATTGTGTATGTACATGAAGAAAATAACCCACAAAGTATACACTAAACAGCACAAGTCAGCAATGACTTTTCTCTTGTAAGATGCCAAGATGAAGTCACCACCTGAAAATGGTCCCGGTTATTTTCAGATATTTGGCCAGAAAAACAAATGCATCAATATTTTATTAATAGCTATTAAGTTCTTAATGCATATGTTATACAGTGTATGGCTGAGTTATTATTAATTCCCATACAGAGAAACAAAAACTCCAGTGAGCGTTTGGCAGAGTCACCAACCTATTAGGATCGCACATGCTGGAATTCTGACTAATTCCAAAGTGACCTCAGAGTGAAGAGAATTGAAGGAGGGATAGTTGGATAGTTAGATTTCTTTCTTAAGGCTTTTCCCTCCTCCTGTTGACCTCAGGATAAAGACAGAGTTCATGAGTCAGGTTGTAGGTGGAATACTGGTAAACTTGAGGATATATGGGGCTGTGGTGGGGGAACAAGTAGGATCATGAGTGATCTAGTGACCAAGTCATAGGAGGCAAGATTGAAGAAGCTGGATACACCATTCAACAGAGAATAATAGTGTTACTGCAGTGTACTAGCTACTGAATTGCACTCTAGGGATCCAGCAATGAGCAAGGCCAGTAGAATGCCCTTCTTCATGGAGCTTCATTTTAGTGGTCGAGACAGACAAGTGAATAGATGATTTTAATGTAATGCATTAATATTTATAGTATGGATTAAGAACAGAGTGCATGGGAGGGATGCCTGATTTAGCTTTGTGAGGGGGATGGTGGGGAATGAGTCTGAAAAGATGAGCAGGGATTATCCAGTTGATGGGCATGGTAGGAAGAGGGCGTGGATTGGAGTCCACTTGAGAAAGCAAGATGGGCCTGGTAACTCAAGTAAATCAGAGTTTGACAGGTACTATGTAAAAGGGAAGGGATGATGATGATGATGAGCTTGGAGGAAAAAAGCAAAGAACAGATAACAGGATTTAAATATTGAGATTTATCTTGAAGACAGTAAGAAGCTTTGAGAGTTTTTTTAAAAGATGTTTATAGGGCAGCCCCAGTGGCGCAGCCTGCAGCCCAGGGTGTGATTCTGGAGACCCAGGATCGAGTCCCGCATCAGGCTCCCTGCATGGGGCCTGCTTCTCCCTCTGCCTGTGTCTCTGCCTGCCTCTCTCTCTCTCTCTCTCTGAATGAATAAATAAATAAATCTTTAAAAAAATAAAAAAAATAAAAAGATGTTTATATTATTATATAGTGAATATATATATATAGGAATACTTCCAGCATAATACGCACTGTATATATTCACTACATAATAATATTATGTATTAAAAATGGATTGGAGGAGATAAGACTGGGGGCAAGAATGTCTCCTAGGACACCAGGAATAACTCAAGGGAGAGGATGGAAGTGAGAATGGAGAAGAATGGGCAGGTACTAGAAATATTAAGGAAGTGGATTTGACGCTTAATGAGATGACAGACATATATCTTCCTTTTTTTTTTTTTGCTTTTTAGAAAACAGCTTTATTGAGATGTAGTTCATATACCATACAATTCACCTATTTAAAGTGTATACCTCGATGGTTTTTAGCATATTCACAGATATACACAACCATCATCACAGTCAATTTTAGAATATATATTACCACTAAAAGAAATTCTGTAACTTTTAGCTGCTAGCCCCTTATTTGCCTCCTTCAACTCTACCCTTCCCCAAAGCAACCATTGTCTCTATGGATTTACCTATTCTGGACATTGTCTATAAATAAACATACAATATATGTCCTTTTGTGCCTGGCTTCTTTCACTTTGCATACTGCTTCCAAAGTTCATCACATAGCATGTGTCACAGCTTCAGTCCTTTTTATGGTGGGATAATATTCTATCTATATTATAGGTGGACCATATTTTGTTTATCTGTTCATCCATTGATGGACATTTGGGTTGTTTCTACCTTTTAGCTATTATGAGAAACACGATTATATCCTGTAGCTTTTATTCTGATGAAGTTTATTGTATACAGAAACTAGTAACATAGAATAAAATAGAAGTAAATAGATGGGCTTTCTTCATCAAAAATTGTGAAACTAAATTGTTCTCAATAATGCTCTATGACTTACTGTTATAGATTATTTTTAATTAACATATAGTGTATTATTAGTTTTAGGGGTAGAGTTTTTTTTTTAATTTTTAAATATTTATTCAAGTATAGTCGACACACAATATTACATTAGTTTCAGGGCTAAAACTTAGTGATTCAACAATTCTGTACATTACAGCTCTCCCCACAAGAAGTGTAATCACCATCTGTCCCCATACAAAGGTATTACAATAGTACTGACTCTATTCCTTAGGCTGTATTATTTAAATTTCTGTGACTTATTTATTTATTTTTTGTATATTTTTTATTGGAGTTCAATTTGCAGACATATAGCATAACACCCAGTGCTCATCCCATCAAGTGCCCCCCTCAGTGCCCATCACCCAGTCACCCCAACCCCCGCCCACCTCCCTTTCCATCACCCCTTGTTCATTTCCCAGAGTTAGGAGTCTCTCATGTTCTGTCTCCCTCTCTGATATTTCCCACTCATTTTCTCTCCTTCCCCTTTATTCCCTTTCACTATTTTTTTATATTCCCCAAATGAATGAGAACATATAATGTTTGTCCTTCTCTGATTAACTTACTTCACTCAGCATAATACCCTCCAGTTCCATCCACATTGAAGCAAATGGTGGGTATTTGTCGTTTCTAATGGCTGAGGAATATTCCATTGTATACATAGACCACATCTTCTTTATCCATTCATCTTTCGATGGACACCGAGGCTCCTTTCACAGTTTGGCTATTGTGGACATTGCTGTTATAAACATTGTGGTGCAGGTGTCTCCGTTTTTCACTGCATCTGTATATTTGGGGTAAATCCCCAGCAGTGCAATTGCTGGGTCGTAGGGCAGGTCTATTTTTAC
The DNA here is from genome assembly GCF_003254725.2 of Canis lupus dingo. Taxonomy (NCBI): domain Eukaryota; kingdom Metazoa; phylum Chordata; class Mammalia; order Carnivora; family Canidae; genus Canis; species Canis lupus. The sequence continues at coordinate 74,324,175 of NC_064243.1, forward strand.
CTCTTTGAGGAACCTCCACACAGTTTTCCAGAGTGGCTGCACTGGTTCACATTCCCACCAACAGTGTGAGAGGGTTCCGTTTCTCCACATCCTCTCCAACATTTACTGTTTCCTGTCTTGTTGATTTTCACCACTCTCACTGGGGTGAGGTGGTATCTCATTGTTTTGATTTGTATTTCCCAGATGGCAAGTGATGCGGAGCATTTTCTCATGTGCTTGTTGGCCATGTGTATGTCTTCTTTGGTGAAATTTGTGTTCATGTCTTTTGCCCATTTCATGATTGGATTGTTTGTTTCTTTGCTGTTGAGTTTAATAACTTCTTTATAGATCTTGGATACTAGCCCTTTATCTGATACGTCATTTACAAATATTTCTCCCATTCTGTAGGTTGTCTTTGAGTTTTGTTGACTGTTTCTTTTGCTGTGCAGAAGCTTTTTATCTTGATGAAGTCCCAATAGTTCATTTTGCTTTTGTTTCCCTTGCCTTCATAGATGTATCTTTTTTTTAGCCTCATATTAATTAATTTATGTTTTTAAATACATTTATTTTTTATTGGTGTATGTTGGTAAATTCATAGATGTATCTTGCAAGAAGTTAAGGTGGCCAAGATCAAAAAGGGTCTGTGTTCTCCTCTAGGATTTTGATGACTTCTTGTCTTATATTTAGATCTTTTATCCCTATTGAGTTTATCTTTGTGTATGATCTTTGTGTATGATCTAAGAGTGTATCTTTGTGTATGGTCTAGTTTCATTCTTATGCACATGGCTGTCCAATTTTTCCAGCACCATTTATTGAAGAGAATGGATAGTGGATAGTCTTTCCTGTTTTGTCGAATATTAGTTGACCATCGAGTTGAATGCCCATTTCTGGGTTCTCTATTCTGTTCCATTGATCTGTGTGTCTGTTTTTGTGCCAGTACCACACTGTCTTGATGATCACAGCTTTGTAGTACAACCTGAAATCCGGCATTGTGATGCCCCCAGCTATGGTTTTCTTTTTCAATATTCCCCTGGCTATTTGAGGTCTTTTCTGATTCCACACACATCTTAAGATGATTTGTTCCAAATCTTTGAAGAAAGTCCTTGGTATTTTGATAGGGATTGCATTAAATGTGTAAATTGCCCTAGATAGCATTGACATTTTCACAGTATTAATTCTTCTAATCCATGAGCATGGAATATTTTTCCATCTCTTTGTGTCTTCTTCAATTTCTTTCAGACGTGTTCTGTAGTTTTTAGGGTATAGACCCTTCACCACTTTGGTTAGGATTATTCCTAGGTATCTTATGCTTTTGGGTGCAATTGTAAATGGGATTGATTTCTTAATTTCTCATTGTTAGTGTATAGAAATGCCACTGATTTCTGGCCATTGATTTTGTATCCTGCCACATTGCCGAATTGCTGTATGAGTTCTAGCAATCTTGGGGTGGAGTCTTTTGGGTTTTCTATGTACAGTATCATGTCATCTTCGAAGAGGGAGAATTTGACTTCTTCTTTGCCAATTTGAATGCCTTTTATTTCTTTTTGTTGTCTGACTGCTGAGGCTAGGACTTCTACTACTATGTTGAATAGCAGTGGTGAGAGTGGACATCCCTGTTGTGTTCCTGATCATAGGGGAAAGGCTCCCACTGTTTCCCCATTGAGAATGATATTTGCTGTGGGATGTTCTTAGATGGTTTTTAAAATGCTGAGGAATGTTCCCTCTATCCCTACACTCTGAAGAGTTTTTTCTTTTTTTATATATAATGAAATTTTATTTTATTTATTTATTTTTTATTGGAGTTCAATTATGCTAACATTTAGCATAAGACCTAGTGCTCATCCCGCCAGTGCTCCCCTCAGTGCCCATCACTCAGTCACCTCAACCCCCCGCCCACCTCCCTTTCCACTACCTCTTGTTCATTTCCCAGAGTTAGGGGTGTTTCATGTTTTGTCATCATTACTGATATTTTCACTCATTTTCTCTCCTTTCCCTTTCACTAATTTTTATACTCCCCAAATGAATGAGACCATATAATGTTTGTCCTTTTCCTTTTTTTTTTTGTTTGTCCTTTTCCGATTGACCTATTTCATTCAGCATAATACCCTCCAGTTCCATCCACGTCGAAGCAAATGGTGGGTATTTGTCGTTTCTAATGGCTGAGTAATCTGAAGATCAGCAATGGATGTTATATTTTGTCAAATGCTTTCTCTGCATCTATTGAGAGGATCATATGGTTCTTGTTTTTTCTCCTGTTGATATGATCTATCATGTTGATTGTTTTACGAGTGTTGAACCAGCCTTACATCCCAGGGATAAATCCCACGTGGTCATGGTGAATAGTCTTCTTAATGTACTGTTGAATCTATTGGCTAGTATGCTGTTGAGAATTTTTGCATGTGTTCATCAGGGATATTGGTCTATAATTCTCCTTTTTGGTGGGGTCTTTGTCTGGTTTTGGAATTAAGGTGATGTTGGCCTCATAAAACAGGTTTGGAAGTATTCCATCCCTTTCTATCTTTCAGAATATCTTTAATAGAATAGGTATTGTTTCTTATTTAAACGTTTGATAGAATTCCCCAGGGAAGCCATCTGGCCCTGGACTTTTGTGTCTTGGGAGGTTTTTGATGACTGCTTCAATTCCTCCCTGGTGATTGGCCAGTTCAGGTTTCCTATTTCTTCTTGTTTCAGCTTTGGTCATTTGTGGTTTTCCAGAAATGCGTCCATTTCTTCTAGATTGTCTAATTTATTGGCGTATAGCTGCTCATAATACGTTTTTAAAGTCGTTTGTATTTCCTTGGTATTGGTTGTGATCTCTCCTTTTTCATTGGTGATTTTATTAGCTTGAGTCTTTTCTCTTTGCTTAATATGGCTGGGTAATGGTTTATCTATATTATTAATTCTTTCAAAGAACCAACTCTTGGTTTTGTTGATCTGTTCTACAGTTCTTCTGGTCTCTATTTCATTGAGTTCTGCTTGAATCTTTATTAACTATCTTCTTCTACTTGGTGTAGGTTTTATTTGCTGTTCTTTCTCCAGTTCCATAAGGTGCGAGGTTAGCTTGTGTATTTGAATTTTTTCCAATTTTTTGAGCGATGCTTGTATTGCAATGTATTTCCCTCTTAGAACTGCTTTTGCTATATCCCAAAGATTTTGAATGGTTGTATCTTCATTTTCATTAGTTTCCATGAATCTTTTTAATTCTTCTCTAATTTCCTGGTTGACCCTTTCATCTTTTGAGCAGGATGCTCTTAACCTCCACGTGTTTGAGTTTCTTCCAAATTTCTTCTATTGAGTTCTGGTTTCAATGCATTATGGTCTGAAAATATGCAGGGGACAATCCCAATCTTTTGGTATTGGTCGAGACAGAGTTGTGACCCAGGATGTGGTCTATTCTGGAGAAAGTTCCATGTGTACTTGAGAAGAATGTGTATTCAGCTGCATTTGGATGTAAAGTTCTGTAAATATCTGTGAAATCCATCTGATCCAGTGTATTATTTAAAGCTCTTGTTTCTTTGGAGATGTTGTGCTTAGAATATCTGTCATTTGTAGAAAGCACCATGTTAAAGTCTCCCAATATAAGTGTACTATTATCTAAGTATGTCTTAACTTTGGTTATTAATTGATTGATATACTTGGCAGTTCCCATATTAGGGGCACAAATATTCATGATTGTTAGGTCCTCTTGTGGAATAGATCCTTCAAGTATGATATAGTGTCCCTCTTCATCTCTTACTACAGTCTTTGGGATAAACTTTAATTAATCTGATATGAGGATTGCTACCCCTGCTTCCTTTTGAGGACCATTTAAATGGTAAATGGTTCTCCAACCTTTCATTTTCAGGCTGTTGGTGTCCTTAGGTCTCAAATGAGTCTCTTGTAGATAGCAAATAGATGGGTCTTGCTTTTTTATCCAGTCTGAAAGCCTGCGCCTTTTGATAGGATCATTAAGTTCAGTCACGTTCAGAGTTACTATTGAAAGATATGAATTTAGTGTCATCATAATACCTATTCAGTCCCTGTTTTTGTGGATTGTTTCCTTGGAACTTCCTCTTTCTTTTACAGAGTCCCCTTTAATATTTCTTGCAGAGCTCGTTTGGTGGTCACATATTTTTTCAGTTTCTGCCTATCTTGGAAGCTCTGTATCTCTCCTTCTATTCTGAATGAGAGCTTTGCTGGGTAAAGTATTCTTGGCTGCATATTCTTCTCATTTAGGACCCTGAATATATACTTATAGCCTTTTCTGGCCTGCCAGGTCTCTGTGGAGAGGTCTGTTGTTAATCTAATATTTCTCCCCATATAAGTTAGGGATCTCTTGTCTCTAGCTGCTTTAAGGATTTTCTCTTTATCTTTGGAATTTGGAAGTTTCACTATTAGATGTCCAGGTGTTGAACGGTTTTTATTGATTTTATGGGGGAATCTCTCTATCTCCTGGATCTTAATGCCTGTTTCCCTCCAGGTTAGGGAAGTTCTCAGCTATGATTTGTTCAAATACACTTTCTGGACCTCTGTTCAATTTGGCACTCTCTGGAACGCCAATGAAACGTAGATTTTTCCTTCTGAGGCTGTCATTTATTTCCCTTAACCTTTCCTCATGGTCTCTTAATTGTTTTTCTCTTTTTTCCTCATCTTCCTTCCTTGCCATCAGCTTGTCTTCTATGTCACTCACTCGTTCTTCTACCTCATTAATAACCCTTGTCATTAGGACCTCCAGTTTGGATTGCATCTCATTTAATTGATTTTTAATTTTGGCCTGATTAGATCTAAATTCTGCAGTCATGAAGTCTCTTGAATCCTTTATGCTTTTTTTGCAGAGCCCCCAGTAGCTTTATAATTGTGCTTCTGAATTGGCTTTCTGACATCAAAATTGTAATCCAAATTTTGTAACTCTGTGCCAGACAGTACTGTTTCTGATTCTTTCTTTTGTGGTGAGTTCTTCTTTCTAGTCATTTTGCTCAGGGCAGAGTGGCTAAAAACGAGTTGTACTGGAAAAAGGAAGAAAACAAGAGAAAAAAAAAAAAAAACAAGGAGGGGTATCCTCTGGTTCTATATACTGTAAATCTCTCGACTTCTCCTGGAGCTTTCCAGTGCTGCTTGGTCAAGCACTTGCTCTTCCCCTGTCCTTCCAGCTGGTCTCCTGGGGGAGGGGCCGGCTGTGCTGATTCTCAAGTGTGTGCACCTGGGGGAGCTGTCCGGCCCCCTGCCGGGTGCCGGTTCCGCGCTCAATGAGAGCTGTTATCTGTGAGGCCCCTGCTCCCTGGTGGCCCGCCCTTCCTAAGCACAGGGTGACACCAGGAGAAACAACAGTGGCAGCGGCCAGCTCCCCAGCCCTGGAGTCAGCTCCCGCAGTAACTACCGCAGCTCCCAGTCTGCACGGGCCTGGATGCTCTGGGGAGCGGTGGGGGGCACTGACCTGCACGGCTCCGGGCACCCGGTGGCAGGAGAGTCCTCGCTGTCCTGGGCCCTACCCCCTCCGCCTGTCCTGGGCTGTGTCCCCGGCGCCCTGGGATCCGGGGCCTGCGCGGCTGGAATCAGGATCCCGGGCCGTGCAGCCCCCTCCGCCCGGGGCCCCCGCCCGACCCACCGGCTTATCCCGAGGCCCCGCGGGCCGCTCCAGCCCGTTACCGCGCCTTTCCCCGGGCGCACTTCCTCTGTTAGTGACTCTGGGAGACCGCAGGCTTCCTGTCCCTCCTGCGGTTCTGCCTGGTTTCCCTGCTGAGTGCCTTTCTGTCCGGGAAGAATCCGGTGTGGATTTTTAAAGTTCTCGCTTCTCCAGAGCTGGGCTCTCCTGTCTTGGGGGCTCTCACTCCGTTTAGCCCGGCTCCTCCCGGGGGCCCTTCCCCACTGGATTCTTCTTTATTTTTTTTTCTGCCTTCCTACATTGTTAGAAGCAAAAACCCTTCTCACTGTAGCGTTCCAGCTGTTCTCTCTTTAAATCTCTGGTCGAATTCGTAGGTTTTCAGGATGATTTGAAATTTATTGTGTTTCCTGGTGGCTCAGCGGTTTAGCATGTCTTTGGCCCAGGGCGTGATCCCACGGTCCTGGGGTCGAGTCCCACTTCAGGCTCCCAGAATGGAGCCTGCTTCTCCTTCTGCCTGTGTCTCTGCCTGCCTCTCTCTCTGTGTCTCTCATGAATAAATAAATAAAATCTTAAAAAAAAAAAGAAAAAAAAGAAAATCTTAAAAAAAAGAAAGTTATCAAGGTAAGTTGGTGGGACCAGGTGAGTTGAGGATCCTACTCCTCTGCCATCTTGCCCTGCCCCTAGGGATAGAGTTTAATGATTCATCAGTTACATCTAACACCCAGTACTCATTACATCAAGTGCCCTCCTTAATGCCCATCACCCAGTTACCCCATCTCTCCACCCAACTCCCCTCTGGCAACCCTCAGTTTGTTTCCTATGATTATGAGTCTCTTATGGTTAATCTCTGTCTCTGATTTTGTCTTGTTTTATTTTTTCCTTTCTTCCCCTATGATCCTTTGTTTTGTTTCTTAAATTCCACATATGAATGAGATCATATGATGATTGTCTTTCTCTGATTCAATTATTTCACTTAGTACAGTACCCTTGAGTCCCATCCACATTGTTGCAAATTGTAAGTTTCATTCTTTTTGATGGCTGAGTATATTCCATGGTGTATGTATGTATCACATCTTCTTTTTACATTCATCTATCGATGGACACCTGGGCACTTTGGCTATTGTGGACATTGTTGCTATGAACATTGGGGTACAGTTGCCCCTTTGGATCACTACCTTTGTATCTTCAGGGTAAATACCCAGTAGTGAAATTGCTGGGTCATAGGGTAGTTTTATTTTTAACTTTTTGAAGAACCTCCATACTATTTTCCAGAGTGGCTGCACCAGCTTGCATTCCCACCAACGGTGTAAGAGGGTTCCCCTTTCTCAGGATTCTCACCAACATTTGTTTCCTGACTTGTTAATTTTAGCCATTCTGTCTGGTGTGAGGTGGTATCTCATTGTGGTTTTTATTTGTATTTCCCTGATGCTGAGTGATGTTTGCATTTTTTTCATGTGTCTGTTGGCCATGTGTATGTATTCTTTAGAGAAATGTTGGTTCATATCTCCTGCACATTTCTTGATTGAATTATTTGTTTTTGTGGTTATTAAGTTTAAGAAGTTCTTTATAGATTTTGGATACTAGCCCTTTATTTAATAAGACCTTTGCAAATATCTTCTCCTATTCTGTTGGTTGTCTTTTGGTTTTGCCAGCTGCTTCCTTAGCTTTTTATCTTGATGAAGTCCCAATAGTTCTAGTGTCCTTCCTCATTTTTTATTACAATCTTTGGCTTAAAACCTAATTTGTCTGATATAAGGATTGTCACCCCAGCTTTTTTTTTTTATGTCCATTAGCATGATAAATTGTTTTTCACCCCCTCACTTTAAATCTGGATGTGTGTTTGGGTCTAATATGAGTCTCTTGCAGACATCATATAGATGGATCTTGCTTTTTTATTCAATCTGATACCCTGTGTCTTTTCACTGGGGCATTTAGCCATTTACATTAAAAGTAACTATTGAAAGACATGAATTTAGTGCCATTATATTACCTGTATATTACTGTGAAGTCACTGTTTCTGTATATTATCTCTGTTCCTTTCTGGTCTATGTTACTTTTGGGCTCTCTCATGTAAAGGATCCCCTTTTAATATTTCTTGCTGGGCTGGTTTAGTGATCACAAATTCTTTTAGTTTCTGTTTATCCTGGAATCTTTTTATCTCTCCTTCTATTCTGAATGACATCCTAGCTGGATAAAGTATTCCTGGCTGCATATTTTTCTCATTTAGCACCCTGAACATATATCATGCCAGTCCTTTCTGTCCTGTCAGGTCTCTGGATAGGTCTTCTGCCAGTCTAATGTTTCTACCCATGTAGTTTATGGACTTCTTGTCCTGAGCTGCTTTCAGGATTTTCTCTTTGTCTCTGAGATTTGCAAATTTCACTATTATATGGTGGAGTATTGATCTATTTTTATTGATTTTGAGCCTCCTGGAAATTTTCATTGATTGCCTCCTGGATTTGAATGCCTGTTTCCTTCCCCAGATTAGGGAAATTCTCTGCTATAATTTGCTCCAGTATACTTTCTTCCCCCCTCTCTCTTTCATCTTCTGGGATCCCAATCATTCTAATGTTGTTTGACTTTATAGTATCACTTACCTCTAGAATTCTCCTCTTATGATCAGTAGTTTTTTATTTTTCCTTTTCTCAGCTTCTTTATTCTCCATCATTTTCTCCTCTGTCACTAATTCTCTCTTCTGCCTCATTTATCCTAGTAGTTAGAGCCTCCATTTTTCATGCATCTCATTAATAGCCATTTTTATTTCAACTTGATTGATTTTAGTTCTTTTACTTCTCCAAAAAGGGATTCTTCTATGCTTTTTTCAAGCCCCAGTAATTTCTTTATAATCGTCATTTTGAACTCTAGCTCTGACAACTTACATATGTCCATACTGACTAGGTCCCTGGCAGTCAGTACTGCCTCTTGTTCTCTTTTTTGAGGTGAGTTTTTCCTTTTTGTCATTTTTGCAGAAAGTGGTTGCTTTTCTATTTGTAGAGTTGCAGCTATTCTTAGATTGAGTTCACAGGTGTTCAGGATGATTTGATAGCTATCTAGCTGAATTCCTGGGACCAGATGAAACTAAGACTTCTTTGCCATCTTGGACTATGTCTTCAAATATTTGAAAGACTGTCATCTGGAGGCCCTTAGGGCTCCATGGCAAAAGTGAGACTATTGGGTGGAATAGAGTTTTATAAGCAGACAGAACTTCCAAACAATGAGAATAGTTTAAAAATAGGATGGGCTGATTTAGGAGGCCGTGAAGTCCCAGTAATCACTGGACTCCATGGAGATTTCAAGTAGAAGTTTGGAAAAATGCCTGTCAGGGATGCTGTGGAGGATATTCCTATATAGTGCTTGGCATAGGTGATTTTGAATGTCTACTCAAATTCTGAGCTTCTGTCATGGTTGACATGACTACATGTGGCATCCTCCAAGACTGTCTCTAGGCAAGTAATAATGTCCTGAAATTCACCTAGCAATCTTAGCTTGTTGGATCTACACTTCTTGTTCTGAAATGGAGGTATTTAAGGAAACAGTGAAGAATAGAGAGGGAATTAAAGTATTAAAACTCCCAGGCACATGAGGAAATGCTCCGCATCACTTGCCATCAGGGAAATACACATCAAAATCACAATGAGATACCACCTCACATCAGTGAGAATGGTGAAAATGAACAAGACAGGAAACAACAAAGTTGGAGAGGATGTGGAGAAAGGGGAACCCTCTTACACTGTTGGTGGGAATGTGAACTGGTGCAGCCACTCTGGAAAACTGTGTGGAGGTTCCTCAAAGAGTTAAAAATAAATCTGCCCTACGACCCAGCAATTGCACTGCTGGGGATTTACCCCAAAGATACAGATGCAGTGAAAAATGGAGACACCTGCACCCCGATGTTTCTAGCAGCAATGTCCACAATAGCCAAACTGTGGAATGAGCCTCGGTGTCCATCGAAAGATGAATGGATAAAGAAGATGTGGTCTATGTATACAATGGAATATTACTCAGCCATTAGAAATGACAAATACCCACCATTTGCTTCAATGTGGATGGAACTGGAGGGTATTATGCTGAGTGAAGCAAGTTAATCGGAGAAGGACAAACATATGGTCTCATTCATATGGGGAATATAAAAAATAGTGAAAGGGAATAAAGGGGAAGGAGAGAAAATGAGTGGGAAATATCAGAGAGGGAGACAGAACATGAGAGACTCCTAACTGGGAAATGAACAAGGGGTAGTGGAAAGGGAGGGGCAGGGGGTTGGGGTGATTGGGTGACAGGTACTGAGGGGGGCACTAGATGGGATGAGCACTGGGTGATATGCTATATGTTGGCAAATTGAACTCCAATAAAAAATTAAAAAAATAAAGTATTAAAACTTTCTTTTCTCTACCAAACCCATTTCAAACTTGCATTCCATGTATGCCCACCATGGTGATTCTAGGATGCAATGATGAGGTCAGAATTGAACCCAAATCTCTTAGCTTCTAATTCACTGTTCTTTCCCCACTGGATTTATTGATTCCAGGTGTTAAGCTCTGATTGGGGAAGTCTTTAATAGCATATAATCCATGAAGCATCTTAACTCTGGTATCCTCCAGATATTGCTAAAACAACATAACCCAAACCAGAGAAAATACTGAGGGAAATTCCACAACAATCAAACCACAGTGTGGATACATCAGTTTAGGCATGAATTCTGACCTGGAGAAAAGCGAGTGCATTCATCCCTAGACTTAACTCGCATGCTCTTCCCCTAAATATCTTTAAGTCTCTTACACATCAATTCATGTTGGGGTTTCTTCACTATTAGAATTAGGTCATATGCCTTCCCTTCCCTCTGTCCTAATTCATAACAGTTGCCTTGCCCAGTGGAAGCTATCTGAAGGTATAAACCTCTATATTTAAACTTGGGTATAAATACACCCAGATTTTTTGTTGTATTAATATCTTCACTAAAATGGACATATTTGGGGGCAGATGGGTGGCTTAATGGTTTAAGTGTCCAGCTCTTGATTTTGGCTCAGATCATGATCTCAGAGTCTTGAGACTGAGTGCTGCATCAGGCTCTGTGCTGAGCATGGAACCTACATAAGATTCTCTAACTCCTTCTCCCTCTGCTCCTATCCCTTTTCACACATGTGTGCACACATGTGAACCCTTAGTCTCTCTAAAAAAAATTAAAAAATAATATGGGCATATTTCATGGCAGACATCTAAACTTTGGAGAATAAAATCTTTAACAATTTCTAGGAAACTGTCAGTATCTTCACTTTGTGAGTCTTCATTAAAAGCAGAATTTGCCTTTCATAACAGGCACCAAAATTCCTCTGTCAGCCCCCTTTGCTGCTACTTTATAGGCAACAGGATCAAGTCTGCTGGTAGAAAGTGCCCCAAACTTTGAAATAGGAACTAGTGAAGACCAAGCAACACGCATTTTGGAGCAGTGGCAGAGCAGTAGGACTGAATTTCCGAGGAAGTGCTGGCAGTGAGGGTCATGTTGGTCTCTAGTACCTCCTACCAACAGGCTGGTGGTACAAACTGTGGTATCTAGAGCTTGAAGGTATTGACCACAGAGATTTCACCAGTTCCTTGACCTGATTTGGGGTGTTCTTACTGTCTGCATTGTTTGTGAATCTGGTTATCATTATTTTTTGGTGATTATGTGAGCTACCCAACATGCTTATAATACACACAATTTCTGCTTTAGATGAACCAGAATTTATTTCTGTGTCTGCATTGAGTAAATCTAATCAAAAGAGAACAATGCAAAGGAATTTAGTGCTGTAATGATCTAACTTTAGAACAGTAAAGATGAAAAAAGTTACATTGACAAATACTTTCTCTGTTAACTGTTAAATTCTCTCTAATATAATTTTTCATATCTCATATAGGGAAAAGGATAAGGAGAGTTGAGTAGAACCAAGGAGCTTATTATTCTGTTACTCTGGGCGAAAGATTCAGGGGGAAAAAAAAGCCTGGCATGGAAACTAATTCACACTAAAGTGTAATTATTTGACTCTATGACTAATTTTGCTTCTGAAAATAGAAATTTATATTTCAACCAAATATTTAAGTAAGGCACAGTGAAAAGACTTTTGCAAGGTAATTGGGCAGATTATTTCATTCCACTTCAAATATCCTATCTATCCAGAGAAGAATTCTATTTAGGAACAGATATGAAGAAAGAGGCAGTACTATAGGGAGGTGCCTCTCACTTTTCCCAGAAGTGCTTCCTTCACCACAGCTTCCTCCAGAGAATAGAGCCCTTTGGTCTACTTTGGATTATGGTATCAGAGTCAGGTTACTAAATATTTAAATATCTTGGCATACAACCCTAAATCTCCCTGCCATAAGGGTATACTGGGAGCTTTGACCTAATGCTGTTGACACCTTGGCTGCTTAGAGTGAGTTGTAGAGTTAAGGAACCAGCATGATCACCATTCCTTTTCTGAGTAAGGTATTTGTTTTCATTTGGTTTTATTTGTTTAATAAGCATTGACAGTGTTTACTAAAAAATAACGTGAGAATTACTGTCATGTGTTCTAGTTCTTCTTCTTGGCATAGGTCCATCGTCTGTTTAGATAGGCAGTTTAACTTTTATGGGAGCTGTTAATATGTGAAAAGATACTGGCAGGACAGGGCTTGTGGGATGAGGCAAACACATTTTCAGGGATTAATGGTAAGGACACAGATAGGATCAGATACAACCCTGTATCTTCAGGAGCTCAAGGCCCAATTCAAGAGAGATGTTTAGCTTCACATGTGTGATGGAGTAGTTGGTATTTTTCAGCTACATGCACTAGAATAGCTTTAAATTCTTGCTACCACTTTAGAAAGGCATTGGAAGGACTTCAGGGGTTGTGTTCACTGTGGGGGAATTACTCATGTAATTCTCATTAGTACAAATAGGAAAGAGGTGTAAATCCACAGTGATCTAGCTGAGAAAACAAACACTCCTTCTTTGACTTCTGTTGTTTGTTTCTCTTTGTTCCGCATTGAGTCAGGGAAATAATCAGGAAAATTATATGTGTTCAATTGCCCGGTTGCTCCAGAACCCTTGGAGTATCTAATCACAGTTAATAATTAAAACAAAGCAAGGAGACTCAAATGCTGAATTTAAGTACTATCAGGAGGGAAAGTATTTGAAGGGGAAAATATGAAGAGTGCTTTGTGGTAGATTTTTACAGACAGAAACAGGGGCCATAAAGAGAGAATGTTCTTTTAAAATGAAAGTGGATTATGACAGATCAACCAATACATATATATTAAACTCCTACTGTGTCCCCAACTGTGTGTTAGACAATGGGGAGGGACAAAGGATAAATTTCACAGTCCATCAGGGGGAATAGAACCAACAAATTATATGTGATTGAAACAAAAACTGGGACTGGTTGTTTAAAAGTGGCACCGGATATTTGAAATAAGAGCACTGACAGAAATTATAGAACCTGTGGTCATAATTCCAAGTCCTGTCAGTTAACCTGATACCAGTTATTCAGGTAATATAAGCTATGCCACAGGCACAATTAACCAACTAATGTTAGTGGCTTATAACAACAAAAGGTGAGGACCTTTTTCACATCTCCTTGCTCTGGGATCCAGACTGATGGAGCAGTCACTATCTTGAAGGTTACTATAAAGGAAAAGAGGAAGGTCTGGAGGATCAAGCACTGACAGTCAAATGCTCCCTTATGGTCCCATTCAACCACAAGGGGGCCAGGAAACATAATGCTGCTATAGGCTCAAAAAGCAGATAGCTGGAAATAGTAGGTGAACAGCACTAATGTGTTTGACCTTACCAGGCAGTGTTCAAATTGAGGTCGCATTAAAAGTTAAATTCAGTGGGATGTTCTTCACCTGTGTGAGATTTTACTGAAAGCTTAGTGTTCCATGTACTTAGGTATGCATTGGAATTACCTGGAGGGCTTGTTAAACTGTAAATCTCTGAGCCCCTACCTTCAGAGTTCTGGGTTCAATAAGTGTGAGATGAGACCCCCAAATCTGCCTTCTTAACAAGTTCCTGGGGGATACTGATGCTGCTCATCTGGGAATTGCACTTTGAGAAAATCCAGTGGAAACTTCCTCCCTCTTGTCTATTCAAGCCTTTGGTAAAATTCTATTAAATGTTTGAGCCTGATTTGTGCTGCAGGTAATGGTGAGAAGGTCTATATGTCTCAATCAGAGGGATGGCTGATTTCAGAACTCACAGGATCTGACTCAGCTTCATCAGATGACTTTAGGGTCTGCCTCTCTCCTTTTTCCCTTGAGTGCCTTCTTAGGGAAGAGGCTCTCTTTTTCTCCCTGGTTGGAAGATTTCAGAAATGTGTCTTCAGATTCCAAAGCCAAGAAAATAAGACCCAGATTGCAGAATTTGGTCCTCTTCTTCCTTCTAAGGGTGGATTTCTGAGTTTTCATTTCCTCCCTGGGAACCCTTCTTTTCCCAGGATCATTGACAGTTGAAAAATATCTATGTCCTTGTTGGGACACCCTGACCCAAACTCACAAGTGTGTGACTGCCATAGCACAATCACATCAGAAGACAATAATACTATACACTTAAAAATGTTAAAAGTAAGTAGGGAAGGGATGGGAAGCTATTTCCACTGCATCTCTCCCTCCATATTTACAAAGAAAGCATGGCTCCTCAAATTTTCAATATTTTCTTGAATCTAGATTGTTTAGACTTAAGTAAAACCATATGTGGGTCATTAACCCTTCAGATCAGGTCAAACTCTACCAAGCCCACTCAAGTTTCTTTCTGTTGTCTTTCCTCCAGGTCATCCTCCTTGTCCTTCCTGCACTCTTCTGATTCCCAAAGTTCTGCTTTTCTGTGAGCATCAGCTCAAATGAGAGCTGAGAGCACGTATAACTGCTGGTGAACAAGCAAGGGCATGGCATGAAGCCCTCCAACAGAGACATCAGAGAGCCTATGGAAATGTAACTACAGTACACACCCTCTGCATTATCCTATAGAGTACTTGGCTCTGCAGAGTCACTATTTGGCCTCTGCTTGGCATTTGCATGGATGCCTGACCCACTGGAGTTGACTTCTAGAAAAGGGAATACCTTTAGTGGAGGTGTGTTCAAAGCTCTGCCTCTTGCAATTCAGGAAACTGTAGTTTTGAAGTGGCTGTTTTCCCAGCTTCTATCATCCTTGCTAAGGTTTCAAGCCAGAGCTCAGGCTCAAGGCACTATGTGCTACCCTCTATCAATAATCTTTTCAAATATAATAAAATTAAATTTAAAGAAACCCAGCTTTTATTCTAAGTGTAACTTAGAAATGGTAGCTCATTTCTATGATGTCAGCAGGAAAAGGACCACTTTTACTTTCTATCATTTATTCTTTCTCCCAGTATCCCCATCAGAGTCTACATTTGTTAGAATTGATGGATCTACATTTACACATCATTATCACCCAGAGTCCATAGTTTACATTAGGGTTCATTCTTGGTGTTGTACATTCCATGGATTTGGACAAATGTATAATAACATGTATCCATTATTATAGTATCATACAGAATAGTTTCAATTGCTCTAAAAATCCTTTGTGTTATGCCTATTCATCTCTCCCTACCATCCAACCTGTGAAAACTGCTGATCTATTTACTGTCTCCATAGTTTTGTCTTTTTCAGAATATCATATAGTTAGAATCATACAGTATAGAACCTTTTCAAGATTGGTTTCTTCTGCTTAGTAATATACATTTAAGTTTCCTCCATGTCTTTTCATGGCTTGATAGCTCATTTCTTTTTAGTACTTAACAATAATCCATTGTCTGGATGTACCACAGATTATTTATGCATTCACCTACTGAAGGGTATGTTTGTTGTTTCCAGTTTTTGGAAGTTATTAATAAAGCTATAAACTCTGTGTACATGTTTTTGTGTAGTCATAGTTTCCACTCCTTTGGGTAAAAACCAAGGAGCATGATTGCTGGAGCACGATTGTATGGTAAAAGTATGCTAAGCTTTCTAAGCTGCCGTATTATTTTTCACAATGGCTGCACCAGTTTTCATTCCCAGCAGTAGTGAATGAGAGTGCGTGTGGCCCCACATCTTCACCAGTATTTGGTGTTGTAGATGTTTTGCATATTCACCATTCTAATAAGTGTATCAACTGTGTTCTACACATGATTATTTTAATTCTTAAAATTTGTGCTTCTCTAATGACATATGATATGGAGTGATATGGAGCATCTTTTCATATGCTTATTTCTCATCTGTACATCTTCTTTAGTGAGATGTCTGTTAAGGTCTTTGGTACCTTTCTAATTTTTGAAATTAGATATTCTAATTGCTGTTGATGTATAGAAATGTAATTGTCTTTCATATATTAAACTTACATTTTGCTAAAGTCTCTAGTTAATCCTATTTTTATATTTCTCTGTAGCCTCTCTTGAGTTTTGAGGTAGACCATTATACATAAATAGTGACAGTTTTATCTATTCCTTCCCAATTAGTATATGTTTATATTTCTCTCTTTTGCCGCTGTGCTGACTAGAGCCTCCAAGAAAATATTGAAGAGAAGCAGTTATCCTGATCTTATTTCTCATAGAAAAGAGAATGATCTTAATATTTCACTATTTAATGTAATATTTGTGGGAGATACACTCTTTCAGATTAGGGAAGTTTCTTTCTCTTCCCACTTTCATATTTCTTTCACGAATGAGTGTTAATTTTTGACTGCTTTTTCTGTGTCTATTGAGATTATACTTCTTAAAAAAGACAAACTTTTAATGTGGTACATTACAATAATGATTTGTATAATGTCAATTCTAACCAAATTTCTGGAGTAAATAAATTTAGTCACAGTGTATATGATCTCATTTATAAATGGTGCAATTCAGATTGATAATATTTTTGGTTAGAATTTTGTGTTGCTGTTCATGAATGAAATTGGCTTATCATCGTTCTTTCCTGTAGTTTCTATGTCTTGTTCTGATATCAAGTGTTAAAATTCAAGAATATATATGTTTATGAAAGGTACACATTGACTGTTGACAGTGATTATGAAATTTATTTAAATCAAAGATGATTCTTGTCTTCTTTGCAATTTTCTGCAATTTCTACTTTTCTACAATTAGAAAAGATTACATATGATCACAATTCATGAAAACACAAACGTAATCACCATTACACACATATAGCCTAACCCAGAATTTGACTGTTGATTCTAAGACACTGGATTGTCCTCACTTTGTCCTGGATTTTAAGGTACTCCTTGATGTGGAGGATAAGGAGTGGCAAAGTCCTTTGAGAATCCTCAAAAGTATCATGGAATGTTAAGATATACTGTAGTGAAATGCAGGAGATGGGCGGCCCTGGGTGGCTCAGCAGTTTAGCGCCACCTTCAGTCCAGGGCCTGACCCTGGAGACCCAGGATCGAGTCCCACGTTGGGCTTCCTGCATGGAGCCTGCTTCTCCCTCTGCCTGTGTCTCTGCCTCTCTCTCTGTGTGTCTCTCATGAATAAATAAATAAAATATTAAAAAAAAAAGAAATGCAGGAGACTTAGCAGCCCAGGTTTGAATATATAGTAACAAGTTGTGTGACTTTGAGCCAACCCATCTAACTCCTCTGAACTATAATTTGCTCACTTATAGAATGAAGAAAATAATTCATACCCATATTCACCTCATAAAGTGGTTGGTATTGTGTAAGTATAATGAATATGAAAGTGCTTTATAACTTAATTTGTTTTCCCACACATTATATGGATATGTGCACATACATATTGTATGTATAGATAAAGTCAAAAGAAAATGATTTTAAGGGGCTCAAATAAAAATTGGTAGAGCTTTGTCCAGTGGATTCCTTATTTCAGGGAGCACCTGAATGAATACCTGGTGACTCCCTAGTGGAAGTAGGGGCAAGTTTCACAGGATTAGTGAAGTCAAGTCCCTATCTTTGCCATTTTGGCTTAGGCAGCAATTTGCAACTTTACCAAAACTCAGAGCTGGGAATCATCCCTATTTTGTGCTCCTTCTTAATAACCACCAAAAATAATATTTCCTAAGAACTGTTTATGCAAGTCTTACAGTTTATTGGCTAGTCAAAAGTCATAAGGTGGAAGTGGTAGCTGGCAAAAACAAAGAAAAAGTGAAAGTAGAAGGCAAGAGGAAACAAGAAACCCTCTACTTCTGTTCATTTTCGTCCTTTTCTGAAAGACAGATAGATACAGGTAATTATATGTTGATAGATAGAGTAAAGCAAGAGCAGAATTGTTACAGTATTTAAGTATTTAAGTCAGTATTCACGACATTTATCACTCCATACATTACATCCTCCCCCTTTCCCAGCACACACATATCTCACTATGGCTCCTAGAGGGAAGAATAGATGCTTCTGGATAGGGTTTGTTGTAGAGATTACATGCAATGGAAAAAAGAACAACAACAAAAGACCTAAAGATGATAAATAGTCTTAGTAGACTGTACCCTAAAAAAGGGCAGGAGTTAGGGGAGAGACACAAGTCGTGGGGATTGAAAGTAGAAGAATTTTAAGGGGTAGAAAGTGATGAGTGGGGAAAAAATTGGGGGGAATAGCTATGGTTCCTGAAAACAATACTGAGAAGACAGAGAGATGGGGAGAGAAAATTGTAAAAAATGGTTTTCTGTGCATAAAGTCTCAATAGACTAGATAAAGATTTCAAGTGTTTGAGTTACCTTTTGTCTGGTGATAGGAACCAACTGTTTCTTTTAATAAGATGCCATCACAAGACTGGCCCACATGGGGGCCCAGTTCAATTTAAGTTATTCATGAAAAAATTTGCTTTGGGAGTAGAAGGCTTAAGCAAAACACAGCATATAAATTTACTGATTTTTCTTTTCTTACCTGGGACATTAGGCAAATATTGGTCTGTAGTATAAGGAGACAAGAAGAAACAAGTCTCAATGTATCATTCCCATTAGTCATTATTGTTAATAAAAGCAATTATTTAGTACAAATACAAGACAAGAATTTTCCCCCGAAGTCCCATCCATTCTGTAGGAACCCTCCCCTGTAACCTAAATCTCATCAAAATAATTCTTATTCAGATTTTTTAATATCACTACATGCTCAACTGTTCTTTTACTCACCACCTACTGTACACTTTTCCCCCTACAGAAGAAAAGACATCTAACTTTAAAATGCTGGGAGAAGGAGAGAAAGACATGGAGAGAACAGAATTTGGAATGCTGAGCAAATAAAAAAATGAGATGGTGCAATGGATTCTGTCTGTATCCTGCCCATATAACCTTGGCACTATTTCTAGGGCATTCCCACAACCTCCTACTATAAACTAGCAACTCTCCATGTGAGGGCTTTCTCTTGGCCTCAAATAGGGAGACCAAAAAAGCTAGGCAGTTATTGCCTCTGGGAACAGCCCAGTCCATGATGGATGGAATGAGAAGGTGAATGAGAAGTTCTATACTCTTTATAAGGATCCTTGCTGGGTTGAGCCTTGGTTGTCCTAGTGCTAATTTGCTTGATAATATTTCCTTTCTGGTTGCCCTATTCCTTTAAGAGAGCTTTTCACCTCCTAAATAAACTACTTGTACTGTACTCTGGTCTCAAGGTCTGCTTTTGGGGGCACCCATCTTGAGACAGGTGGGTATGGAAGGCATTGGAAAGGACAAAAAGGACACCAAAGACGAGTTGTTCCTACTGTTTCATTGTGCCTCAGTTCAGCTCTTCTTGTTCTCCCGTATTCTTTTTCCATGGTGAGGTTTTACAAGCACAGCACAGCTGTCCTGTTCAGGAATGTTGAAATAAAAAGAATGACAACAAGGTGAGCATCTAATGGAGGAGATGTCATGTCTAAAAAGACAAAGGACTAGAGGGATGTTCGTGCTTTCTACAGTACTCTGAGAACAAAAATCTGTTTCTAATTGATTTCTTTCTCAACATTCCATCCTCTCCCCACTTCCGTACCTCCCACTTGAATAATAAGGTAGATAACCTTGGGTTTCAGGCAGTGTGCCTTTGACCTGGATTGTCTTCCAGAAAACCTTGACAAGAGATGCATTTTTAAAGATTTTTTGCCATGTCAGCACTATATTTGGTGTACCAATCATCTGTCAGAGATTCTTTTAGGGTATTAAAGATAGCAGTCATAAAAAAAAAAAAGATAGCAGTCAGAAAGTGAAGAATTCAGAGGCTGCATATGACAGTGTCCAGTACTTTCAGATCCCAGAGATAGTAAAGAATGATTCTTCATGATTACTGGAAATTGATAGACTATCTTCATATGTATCATGAAAATTGGTATCCTTTTAAATTTTATTTTGTTTTTTTTTTTTAAGTGAAGTGAAGTTTTTTTTAAGTGAAGTATTTTTTTTAAGTGAAGTGCACACAAAGTTACATTGGTTTCAGGTGCACAATATAATGATTCAGCAAGTCTACATTATACGTCACCCTAAGTGTAGCTACTATCTGTCACCATGCAACACTATTACGATACCATTGACTATATTCCTTATGCTGTAAAAAAATGATATCCTTTTGAATATGGCTGATTTGGGGTGTGTGATTTTTTTCAAGTATCACTATTTTTAAAAAATATTTTATTTAAATTCAATTTGCCAACATATAGTACAACACCCAGTGCTCATCCCATCAAGTGCCTTCCTTAGTGCCTGTCACCCATTTATGGGGTGTGTGATTTTTTTTTAAGAGTTACCTTGGCCCTAAATTTGCCTTCCCTGCATTTTCTAAAAATATTTAAAAAGGAATATGCATAGTCAGATTTCAGGATGAACAATCTACAATAAACTCTGTGCCCAGGTGAGATTTAACAATGGTACCATAATAATCATTTTCTGAGGATATGTACAGGTGCCCCTCTAGCACTGCTCTCTCTCAACCAGCTCCCATAGTCATTCCCTTGTACTCTTCATTTCTGTATCAGTCTCCTTCTTTGAACAGTGGACTCTTCTAAGGCCATGGCTCTATCATGGTCATCTCACATTTCAGACAACAATGAATACATGGTCTGTGCTCAATAAATGATTGAATTTATTTTCAAGACTTTCATGCACCCATGTGAATACAAATAATTGATATGCTAATTTCAAATGACTTTGACCTTTTCATGAAAGCAACTGGCTGTATCAGTCTTGGGTTTTCCAAATTTTGTTAATTTTTTGTTTGCATAGTTTGTATAAAGAAGTGCAGTCCTTCAGTTCATGGTAATTATTTTATAATTTGGACTAGTCATTATTTCATGTTGTCCTTTATCTTTTCTCATATTTAATGATATTTTACTGTATTTAAAAAATGTTTGGAAGGCCAAAAGGCATTAAAATGAGGGATAAAGTGATGAATAAAGGCACAAAAAAGAGGATTTTAAGGACAACATAATGTATGTTTGTGAGAGTCTGTATGAATTCAGTTCCATTTAGTCAACATGAATTTGACACTTAATGTTTGCCAAGAACAAGTATTCTAATGGATTGAAAGTTAATATTTCTCAAGAAGCAACTGAAAACTAAAAGGTGGCCATCTTTGCACAGTGATTGATGGGGGCAGATAAGACAGGCCTTTAGGAATATAATATTAAAAATGATATTTGGAAAAATATAGTTTACATGTATGTATATGATGTAAAAAGGAGACAGGCAAAGAGAAACTTAAGAAGAACCCAGAAGTGGGAGGTGGGATTAGGAAGGAAGTTTACTTTTTATTTTATAACCTTTCCTTTGATACCATTATAGTTGGTAAGAATTTTTTCTGTTCATGTATTATTTTCACAGTAAAAGTTTTAAAAATTTCAATAAATCTCTTGTCCTCAGAAAACTTAAAATGACCTAAAAGAATATTAATGCATGATACATACTGTGGTAGATCACTTCCAAAAGTGACTGCTATTAATTTTTTCTCTTCATGTAAGTCCATGCCATCAAGAGATGGATCAAGAGAATACATCTGAAAACTTCTCCTCGCAAGAAAAAAAAGTTGTAACTATATGTGGTGATGGATGTTAACTAGACTTATTATAGTGATCATTTGACAATATATACAAATAATTATGTTATACACCTGAAACCAATATATCACATTGTATGTCAAAAAAAAAAAAAAAAGAAGGAAAGAAAAGAAAAAGGAAAATAAAAATGGAACTGATATTTCCTACACTTGGGACTTGCAATAAACATCATGCTGTGCCAGATGCCCAGCACTAGCCGGGTCTTAGTAAATATTAATTCTCATTCTCTCCTTGGCTCCTGTGTTATTGGGAACAGAGTAGCCTTCCTACTCATGCCAAGAAACAGTATTACTGGAAAGAAGAAAGAGAACTAACTGGTAAGAGAGGAGACTTAGGTGGGCTTGGAAAATCTCAAACCAGACAACAAACCAGTGAAATCTGGGCCCTGTGTAAGAACATAGAAATGCTGGTCCCCTTAGAATCTTAGCATATTCTGGGGTGCCTAGGTGACTCAGTTAAGCAGCTGACTCCAGATCTCAGCCCAAGTCATGAGTTCAAATCTTACATTGGGCTCCATGCCGGGAGTGGAGCTTACTTGGAAAAAAAAAATTGGCTATAGTCTTCCATACTTCTGCTCAGGATCTTATTATTCTGAGAGTACAGGTATTTAGTATCCCCCTAGCTCACTACCCCTCTCTTATATCTCTCCTTCTTTGATTCATTGCTTATCTATTCCCAGCCACCCAAAATATGAAGGAAAATGAGAAGCAGCCCACTGCATGAATCTGTGCATGTGCCTGCATTCTAGAGCCTGTGACTGGAGGCTCAAATACTTTATTTATTTTTTGGGGGGGATGAGAGGAGATTCTCATATAAGAAATGTTGATTTTTTTTTTCCAGGGTACGCTGAAAAACACAAGGATCTGTGAATTTTCAGACACTTGCCCTTTGATGGAGAGACCTTGTGCATTATTTCCACTGAGACATGATCCAGAGAATTTGTGCACATGAGGACAATTTATTATTCAGACCAGACATGCAGTACATCACCATGTATTTGTAGAGATATTGTTCAGGGACCAAAGCAAAAAATTATAATCCCTCTTGGCATGTGACACACTGCAACAGCTCATTTAGAATCCTGGGTCAACCCTTTTGAAGCTGTACAACAATCCCATTCAAAATATCTGATATTTGAACTTTAGTTTTCTCATCTGCAAAATGGGGATAATATCAACCACACAGTGCTGCTGTGAGTATTAAATTTGAGAAAATGTATGGAAAGTGTCTGGCACAAGATAAGTGCTCTACAAATATTTGTAAGATAAGGAATGGCATATGGGTGGTACTCAGTAAATACTGTCCCCTGCCTGCTTCGAGGGAGAGCAGAGAGAGCAGGGACAGGAAGGGAAGAGGAAGATGTGTTTTTATCAATGATTCATTCAGGCCCCAGGGGTGGAGGTGGGATCTACAAAACAGATCAAGTAAGTGAGACTTAAGTTCTCTGGCACATCTCACAGTGAGAGGTGGAGTCTGTTTCCCTCCAACATGAATCTGGATGAGCTTATGAATGTTTCAGCCAACAGAATGATTCTGAGACTAGGTTGTAAGACCATGCTGCTCTGCCTGGTTCTCTAGGACTCATTGCAGGGGAAGAGGCCAGTATGTGAGAAGTCTCTTCTCCCTCCCTTCAGTCGCCGTGCTAAAGAGGCTACCTATTGGTACTCCAATCTACAGTCCTCCAGGCACCATCACCTGCATCCACTGGAGCCCTGGAAATGGCAATCTTGGATCTCCAGCCCAATCAAACCTTCAGATTACCACAGCCTGGCCAACCCCTACCTGTAACTACAAAATTAGGAGCAAAATTAAATGATTGTTTTAAACAACTGACTTTTGGGAGGCAATCTGTCACTCAGCAATAGATACCTCCAGAACAGCCTAGCACCTGGCACCTTGTTGAAATGGAGACCATGCCTTAATTAAAGGTGCAGTCATTACTCAGCTCAGACAAATGCTGTGAGGAGGGATTCAGGTCTTGGCTGGCCAATTGTGTCACAAAGGGATGTTAGATCTAGATTTTTGTGAAACCTCCAAATGTTGGAGGGATCAGTTACTAGTTAAAAATTTTTAAAAATATCCTGTGCATCACATCAAAGCTATCTCTGTGTCAGTAAGTCCTGGAAGCTGCAGGTTTATAAAAGTGAGGAGAGTCCGCTTACCCTACCCTATCCGTTGCCTTCTTGAAAACTGGGTCTACCCTGAGTCAGTGGCCTCCCGCCCAGCAGGAATGCTTCCCTATAATGTATTAGCATATGAAAACTCGTAGTTAGACAAGCAGTTTGTACATTCCCAGATCTAAGCCAAACACACTGCCTTTTGTTTCACTAGTGATTGGAGTCTTGACCCATTTAGGCCTGACAGCAAGATAGCGATTAGCAGGGGGTGTTGTTAGTGGTGTTTTGATTGGGAAGGAATGAAAGAAGTTGGAGGGAGAAGGACAAGGAGGTAGGACAATAAAGAAAAACTTCCTGGAGGACAAAAGTTCACCAGTTTTCCCTTGAAATTAATTTAAGGGCAGTAGAATGATACCAACAAAAATCTCAGTGAATTGTTAAGTGTTTTTAAGAATACAGCTCTTGTTATTGTTTTTGGCTTTTGCTGAGTATATTTTGTTTAGGGTGCTTAAGGAATTCACCTTTAACTGTGGAGAAAAGAATTGCATATTATTCCTTGTTAACTTCTTGTGTACTTTCTTCAGGAAGTGAATGAGGCAGAAGACAGAGCCACTGAGCTCACACAGACACGCCCAGTGCCAAGGACCAGAGGGCCTTTGTGGCCTATGGGTAGGGGACCTAATTGGTGGGAACAGGTGCAAAGCCAGAGCATGTGCAGCCATGGAGACTGAAGAGCAGCACCAAGCTAAGGACAGCTTTACAAAGAGTGTCAGAAGTGTCACTCCTCACAGGTGAGGCATGAGGGGTGTCGGTGGCTTCCGTCTTCATCAACCGAATGAATAAATATGTGAATATTTCCTGAGATATACCTATATCAAAAAACTGTTCTGTAGTGTATGAAAAGACTATTAATGTTTTAATCTTTTATACTGAACTTATTTTAGAAATAGTACAAAGAGCAAATATTGAAATACCACTTTTCCATCCCAGTACTTTCAAATTACCTCATACTGGCACCTAATCAGTAAAATCTAGTGTTTGCATATTTTTCTAGAGATATTTGTGCATATACACAGGATATAAATTCTTTTATTCACTCAAGGGAAGGCTTGTTATATACAGCATCCTATGCTCATCCATTTTCACTTTTCAAAAATGCTAAAGAGCATTCCATTTTTTCCATAGCTGTTTGTGTATATGTCCTCATTATTTCCTAGAGCTGTACAGTATTTTATTTTATCCTAGAAGTATACCATAATTTATTTAACTATTGATGGACAAGTGTATTGTCTCCATGGTAATTTTCTTTTGAAACAATTTAGAGTCAATATATGCAGTGTTGAGTGAAATCTGGTCTGTGACTTGGAAGACTAGCCACCATTAGAAGTAGCCAAACAACACTTTAGGGGTGGTTAGCATTTTAAATATCCTTATTGAAATCTGCACCAGAGGGTGTATTAATTGGTATAAGAAATGAATAGAGTTCAAAATAGGTGATTAGTTAGGAAGATTAGATATTCCACATGGACTGTTGCCTGTCTGATGTACTGATAGGCTGAATGACTGACTGAATGAATGTGTGACTGAATGTCTGACTGACTGGCCCTCTGCATACCTGACTTAATGATGGGATGGCTGACTGGTCTGGGTAACCAGAGAGGGAATAGGATGCAGGGAGAGGTGAGGCATCTGGTAGGGGTTGGAGTCTCCCTTCCAGTACCTATGCTATCAGTCTATTAGTAGCTTTTTATTTTCCATAAGAAGACAACTAGTGCTGTGAACAATAAATATCACCAAAGGAAAAGTAGTTCATAAATCTTTGCAACAGATTTATGGTACCTGCAGAGCCTGACTAAACCAAGCCAAAACAAATCCCTAACCCCACAATATCCCTAAACCAACCTTGGAGCTTGGTCAGCTTCTATTACCCCCACCCGGCTGCCATCAGCCTTCTCTCAGACAAAACTGTGACATAAAACTTCTTTTCCATGAGCTTTTCCTCTGGTAATATGACCTTTTATCTCCTTTTAGCTGACCAGCGTCTTGCTCCCTTCACCTCTTTCCTCTTTCACAGCAAAAAAAGATCTGATAACCAGTCACTGACACTTGCTGATTGGTTGATTATATTTTGACTGGAACTCCTATTCATCAACACCTTGTCTGAAATAAGCTTGTGAAATTTAAGCCTTTTAGCTGTAATTATGGGATGAAAAGTATTCCACTCAAGTTTAAAAGAATTCCATCAGCAAACAGGAAGGGAGAGTTGAAGGTCAACTCAGTTGCCTTGGAATGTAGTTGTCTTTCTGGAGGGATTCCCCCCTCCAGAAACCTTTGGCAACACTGTGCATTTAATAATCCAGAGGCTGGGGATCCCTGGGTGGCGCAGTGGTTTGGCGCCTGCCTTTGGCCCAGGGCGCGATCCTGGAGACCCGGGATCGAATCCCACGTCGGGCTCCCGGTGCATGGAGCCTGCTTCTCCCTCTGCCTGTGTCTCTGCCTCTCTCTCTCTCTCTCTGTGACTATCATAGATAAATAAAAATTAAAAAAAAATTAAAAAAAAAAAATAATCCAGAGGCTGGCAGACATAAAGCTGCTGGAGGCCTAGCCCAAGGATTGTTTTGGTTTAGAACTGTCAGTGGCTTCTTCTAGAACCTTCTAGATCTTGCTCCTACCTTCCCTACTTGACTATATACAGATCTCTTTCCCTACCACCTCAACCAAATTCCTAACCTTAGTCCATCTGTTCCAGGTCTCTAAGGCACACAATTTTCCTGTTCTGGGGCAGTTAGATAGTTTAGTGACTGTTTGATGTTTTATTTTCCTACTTAAGCCCTGTGTCTGCCAGTTTGGAAGCATTTGACCAGTAGTATCTCTACCTCAGTTTAGGAAGCTTCTCACAGCAGAAAATGTGTCATTAATATATAGTTAATTTATTAGTTAAAGTTTAAGGGTGTGGATAACAAAGAAACTTGGGTTTCAGTGTCTCTTCATGATTTGTATGGAAGGAAGGGGTATCTTGAATCCTAATAACAAAGGTACATATTTTCTCATCTTACCTATTACAAAATTCATACTCAACTCTGTCTAGTAATATTCCCAAGAACATCCAGCTTGGAAGTTGTGGAGCTAGTATTTGAACCTAGTCTGACTTCCAAGTCATGCTCTTTTCTTAGGACACAACAGTAAGAGATAGCTTTATTTCCAGAGACCTCAGTGTCTTCAGCTACACATATAGAGAGCTATCATCTCTAACATGGGACTGAAATCTACAGAACTTGTATGAAGGTAGAATATCACAATTTTTAATGTCTCACTATTGTCTTCCAATTTTTTCATAATGCTTTTTCTTAGAGGAGGATTTTCAATGACTTCCTGATGATAATGATCCTTACTCTTATCAGAGGCTCACAAAAATAAATGCAAAGTGGACAGGGTGGATTGTGTTAATTTTAAAGCAGTAATTATTAATATAAAAACAAATGAGGGAGAAGCCTTTATGAAACAAAAATCATGAACTCTTGTCTCTGCCTTGGTGGACATATGTCTTAGAGAGTAGGTTAAAAGTTTACCATAATACACTTGGGTTATCTGTTCAATTTCAAATCCAGGATCGATAAGGCTTATCAAGGCATTTTTATGACTTCAGGGAGGTTATCACTATCTTAATATAGTGATGAAGACAAAAGCCAGACCTCACTTGAGGTCAGAACTGAGCAATCAAATTAACATCTGTTAGGAATGACTTGGTCCAATCTTCAAGGTCAACATATTCACAGATGTCAAAGTGTCTGAATGGAGAGATGATAATCATTGACCCTGAAATCCTCTGGGGCTTGGCAGGCAGCTGAGGGGGAGATAAGGAGCTTTCTGTTGAGATACCAAATACATGTTCAAATATATACTTCCTTACTTTATTGTTGTGAAATAAGAGGAAATGCCAAAAACCATGTCTCAGTTAACTATGGTCCTGTTGGGTGGAGGAGTACATTGAGGTCTTCCTTTCCCACAACCACTTTCTTCAGAATTATGACTCAGAGTTCTTGACAGATGGTAGTTCATGCTTTCTTTCACTTACTAACCCTGAATAGGAAGTGGAAAGAGGTGGGCAGCCAGTAAAAGAAAGAGGAAAGAGGAGAGATTAAATGTGGTTAATTGATAGAGAGATAGGTCCAATTTGTGTGGAAAAAGCTCTAAATTTCATATAGCGTTAGTGTGCCATCATTAACTAGGTAAGCTCTTAACAAGGTTTGTATTAAATGATTTTCCCACTACAGATAAAAAATTGAGTTCCTAACTGTAAATATAGACCTGATTTATTAAACAAACAAAACAACAAACCTTAATAGAATTAATAACTGGGTCCTTTACAGTCTATAATTGTGAAGCCTAAATGAACATTATCTACTGATAGTATAAACTCTTGCAGAAAGGAAATATATCTGTTTTATTCCTCAGTAGCTTCCCAATGCCTAGAGAGATGGAAAGGAGTACCATCACTGTGGCCATCTTAAGATCTCCTGGTGCATGTTTTTTCTCACAAAGTGAAGCAAACCAGTCAACTGGAATGGGATAAATCTTTGGATGGTGAGCATGCTATGGCAAATGATATAAACTGGACTAGAGGTTCTGATCTTCATGGTGGCTCTCTTAAAGAAGTTCTGATTTATTGGATATGAAAGTCAGAGCCCTAGGCAAGAGTTTTTTTGTAGAAGAATCAACGAATACTTGACTCATTTGTGAAATGTTGGTGCCAGTCAAGACAGACTTGTAAGTTGATTTTGTGCCAGTTAAGACTGATTAGACTTTTTAACTGTGATGGATGGTCAATGGTCACGTAATGATGGCCCCATCTACACACTGGCCACAAAATGATGAGAATTGTGGAATACAATTAGATAGAACACATAGCTCAGCTATGTGGCTGATAACAAAAAGTCTCACTGCTGCCTAGGTATTAAACAGTAAAGCAGAAAAAATGTAAACAGTAGTTGGTTGTGCCTGTGAGACTTGGTCAGAGTCTTGGTGGTCTACCTGGGAGAAACAGGGAATAGTAGAAAGAGCACTAGGATTGGTTCTGATGGGGGGTTCAGACTAACTCCATCACTTTCTGTGTTATTTTGGGCAATTTAATGCTTAGAATCTCTAGTTATGTATCTCTAAAACATAATCATCAGGCATCTTATAGGGATTCTTCTGAGGGAAGTGTTGTCATTCAAAATAAGACTCTCAAGAAAGATACCTGGGTCATCTCTCAGTTATTATCCTATAAATTATTCATAAGGCAGATTTTCTACTATACTTTTTAATCCTAAATTGGCTTCTCCTTTTGCTACTGGGACACTTCCAAGAAAGCTCCCCCTGCCAAACAGCCAGTATGTTTATGGGAATAAATGGCTGACTTCTCAGGCTCTCACCCTTTAAGAAGAAAAAATACACCTTCTAAACTATATAGGAAGAAACCCATCCAGAGGCTCTTATCTTATCCTGAACTTAGGCATTCCTGGTCCTACAAAAATCCATTAAAAACCTCCTCCTGCCAATGTATATCCTCAGTCTCCAATAATAATGAAGATAATGATAGCAGTGTTAATAATAACATTGTCATTAGTGTGACATGGCCTCTGGCCCTTCAGCAAACCCAGAGTTTTTACTTTATAGGGACATACTGGTTTCTGTTTACCCATTTTTCAAGATTGCATAAAAAGCATTGGCTGTCATATTGATGAGATGTATGCCTGTTTCATGAGGGGGTTAGGAGCTAGCTTAAGTTTAGATAAAAAGTGAGTAATGTCTTTAGAAAACATTCTTATCAAGAAAAGTCTCTGTAAACTTTCACTTAAAAAATACCACAATTCTTGATATACATGCCTCTTGTTAATTAGAAACCTAAGATCTTTATTAAATGGTTGAATCAAAAATAAAAATTGGATTAAAAAAATAAGATTGGTCTCATACTCAAGAAATGGTAGTGTTTGATTATATTTTCCTCTCTACTCTGCTTTTCCCATCATGCGTTTCACCATTTATATTTCATTAGACATTAAGAGAGAGTGACTTCATTTGTGCAGATTTTCCTTCTACTGTGCTGTGTGAAATAGCAGAGTAAGAAAGACTAATCTATTGAATATTGACCATATGCCAGGATCTTTGGTGTCAGGATTGATTTCCTCATCTGCAAAATACCTCAGGATAATAATAGTTCATGCATTTTAGAGTTATTGTGAACATTAATTAAGATCTTATAATGAATCTACTAGATTCATAAGTCAAAATCATTATAAGGGTGAACCTTGTTTTCCTAAACCATTCCCAGTATTCTGAGTTGCCCCATGCTCCTGAGGCCTTTTCTTTTGTTTAAGGTCAAAGTCTGCTGTTAAGAAGGAGCTACATAAATTCTTTCTCACTATCTGGTAGAGGACTCATAATTCTTGAAAGTTAATTGTCTTAGGCAAATTCATAATTAGCTGGGATGGAAGATTTAAGAATGATACTTAAACATGGTGATTTCAGGACTGAGACACCTGCTAAGGACAGGTTCCTTTCTTGGAGGGAATAGAGGAGTGAGCAAGGTCAGCTTCTTTTGACACCCCACCATGATCTTCCTCTTCTGTGGAGAAGGAGGACAGTGGCTGAGAGTCTTGGAGAAAAGTAGGCTGTGCATGTTCCCTTGAAGATGCTTCACAGCTCATCCATGAGAGGGCACTGGTGCTCCAGATAGCCCACACTTAGAGTCTTGTCTGAAGAGAGGCATTCATCCCATAACTTCAGAATGAGTGGTTAACCACTTGTACCACATCTGCGGCTATATTTGATAGAAGATGTGTATATATATACATATATACACACTTAGAACCTTAGGAGTTCTGTCCTCTTGCCCAGCTCAGTAGTCTTTAGACACTGGCTGCCAACTACCAAACGTATTGCCCATGTGTGGAAGAGCTGATCACTGGGTGCAATGGGTATCTTTAAAAATGGAAGTGACAAGTGTATAATTCAGGTTATACCAGAGAGAGGCACCAGGACCACCTGGAAGGCCCTCCAAAGGAAGAAGAAAACGATCTCTCTCAGTGGAAGGAAAGTAAGAAAAGAAGGAAAAAAGGAAGGAAGGACTATGGGGAAAGAAAGAGGAGAGAGCAGGTAATTTCTAATAAAATGGATAATGTCCTCCACCCCTTACCCTGACATGAGAAAGGTTTTGTTGAAAGAGGCAAAGAAAAGATAAGCAAAGCCCATACATACATAGATTTTCAGATACGAGCAAACAGCATATCACAATTCGAAACTGATCACCTAGTGACATTTCCCTCATTCCTCCCAGCCATTCTTTTTTCATATATCCTGTTTTATTCTATTCAAAATGCTTAACCCTATTTGAAACAATCTTAATCATTTACTTGTGTGTTTATATATTGCCTGTCATGTTTATGAGAATATAAATGCTCTGAGGGCTGGAACTTTGACTATTTTGTTCACTGTTGTAACCTCATGACAAGGTAGGCACCAATGAACATCAGTTGAGTGAATGATAATGCCCAAAGGTGTAAAAATTTCACAAAGAGGGATCCCTGGGTGGCGCAGCGGTTTGGCGCCTGCCTTTGGCCCAGGGCGCGATCCTGGAGACCCGGGATCGAATCCCACGTCGGGCTCCCGGTGCATGGAGCCTGCTTCTCCCTCTGCCTGTGTCTCTGCCTCTCTCTCTCTCTGTGACTATCATAAATAAATAAAAATTAAAAAAAAAATTTCACAAAGAGGTTATATTCAGCCAGAGTGATTATATTCAGCAAGAACTGCGGCTTCAGAAGAACTGAAAAATGATTAATAATACACCATACCCCAGTGGATTTTGAGTGGGAGCAAAGTGAATGGGTTGCTTTTCTGACCAAGCTGACCATGTAGTCACCTCAGTGGCTAGATAGTATGTATACACATATATGTATACACATACACATTTTATATATTTTTATTAACTTTTTCATATGTAATTATGGAAAGAGTATCTGCATGTTGACTAGTCTTAGGATTTGGAGGAAATATATTATTTAACAGGGCAACCTTCCATGAAGTAAATTACCTGGGAAAATCCATAAAGATTTGTATGTATAACTGCCCCACCTGTGGAAAGAAGTGACTATATGACTAGAATTGTATAAGATATTCCCATATGTCTTTATTTTGGAGTTCAGGGGATTTGACCACAAATACATATAAAGAAAATACTGATTTCAAAGTAGAAATATAGTCTTTTAAGTCAATCTTCATTTGGATTGTGAATTCTGAATAACTAGGTAATGAGGTAGTGGTGACCAGCTTTAGGCAGGGTGTCAAATTTGAAGCCAGTGCCCTACTTGGGGAGCATCAGACTTCCTGGAATCAGAAAGTGGGTTCCCCATTGCCATAATGAATTTATGCTTCCTTTCTAGTTTCAGTATCAAATGAAATAGAACAATTCAGAAAATTAATGAAGCGAGACATTTTTTAGTGACTACCACATATTTTGTATTAAACTAAGGCTATGAGGGGGGCGGCACTCAGCATGATCCTCTCTTGGAAAAGGTGAAATTGTACTGATGAAACATGGCACACTTGTATCACTTAGAATTGTTTTACTTCCTTAGTCAAGGTTCTCCAGAGAGAACAGAACCAATGGGATATATCTCTAACTCTGTTGCTAGCTTGCTCTCTCTGTTCTTTACCTATCTCTTTATCTCTCTAACCTATCTTACCTATCTATCCATATATACACATACATATATACACGAGATTTATTATAGGAATTGGCTCTCATAATTATAGAGGCCAAGAAGTCCCATTATCTGCCTTCTGCAAGCTGCAGAACCAGGTAAGCTGGTGAGTAATTCAGTCTGAGTATGGAGGCTGATGGTGTAAGTCCTGGTCTGGGTCTGAAGGCCTGAGAACGAGGATATTCAACATCCAAGGGTAGAAGATGGACATCCTAGCTCAAACAAAAAGAGCAAATTCACCCTCCATCCACCTTTTCTTGTTCTCTGCTGGTCTTCAATGGATTGGGATTAGATCATGCCTACCTGCATTTCTTTACTCAGTCTGACAGTTCAAATGCTAATCTCTTCTGGAAACATCCTCACCAACACACATAGAAAAAAATGTTCTTACCATTTATCTGAGGATCTCTTAGCCTAGTCAAGCTGACACATAAAATTAAGTATCACAAGTCCCATCTAAAGAAAATTCAACTCAAATTGGCTTAGGTTAAAAAAAAAAAGAATTTATTGTCTAATATAACTGGAAAGTTTTAGGCTGACTTTGGGCATTAAAAGATTTAAGACTCAACATAAGACACAAGGTCCAAGTGTTTCTCTGTCTCTCAGCTGGGCTCTACTATCTCCCTGTGTTAGCTTCATCCTCAGGCTTCCCAGGTCATTTCTCCAGGGCTCAAGTCTAGCAGAACCAGCTAACACCCCTTTCCCTTCTCTCAAGCCAAAGCTTCCTATCAGGAAGTCCCTCATCCTATCAGGAGTGACTATAGCTTGTCAAAGTGAGGTCTGGGGGCTCTTCCTTGGGGGCTCTGGGTGACTAGAAATCTACTGTTGACCCCAGTGTGAAGCAGTAAATAGTGAACATCATGCAAATGATTCAGATTGGAGATGATTTGAGGGTTCAGAGGAAGGAGAGGTCTGTGGGATTGGAGCCATAAAGATATATTCCACAGGTAAAGATCAGCTTGGTAAGGGCCTTGATGGGCAGTTTTGGAGCATTTTCTATGTCTACACACTTCCTGAAGAGTTCAGTATGTATAAAATAATGAATAAGCTCTGTGAACAAGTCAATGACAGCTAATGTCTAACATACAACTTGCCACCGACAAAGGGCAGAGGAGAAATCTGTCTTCTATAAATGCCTCTAGGTGCGGTGCCATTAACCGAACCCCAAAGTGCCTACTTGACAAGTTTTTGTTTCACGTTGATGAGACAGGTTCCATTTCAGCTTTCAGTACAGCTATTTGTTTCAAGCCTTGCCTGAGCAGATGATCTGCTATCCCACCAAGCCTATTGCCCACACAGGTCTTGAAAGTGTTGGATACAGGAAGCATTCTATCATTGCAGGACTCAGCTCCCCTGCCAGATGGAAACTGCTCACTCAGTGTGATCCAGCCCTGGTCTGAGTGGTAGGCGTGAAACCTTTTGTGGAATATTATCTCTGAAAGGAGGACCTCATATCCTTAGCTATCTTATTTTTATACTACCTTTTATTGCTATATGATAAAACACTGATAAGAATAAAAGCATTCATTAGTAAACAAGACTTCTCTGTATCATGGTGGTTCTTGTTTAATAAATTGCCCCTAGGAAAAAATATATGGTTTATTGTGTTGTCAGACTTAGATATAAACTATCTTTATCTTGTCTATCAGAGATCAGCAACAGCATATGTCAACACTGACCTGGGGTCTAGGGCTCTTAGGTTTATCTTGAAACTATGAAATTTGGTTTCTCACTGAGAATACACTTAAATACACTTAAAATGTGTTTCTGCACAACGTTTAGAAGAAAGATAATCAGAAAACATGGGATATATATATATATATATATATATATATATATATATATATATTCCTAAGGCTGGAAAGACTGATTAATTGGACTCCATGAACTAGTGCAAGGTCTAAATACACGTGGACTACTTTATGCTTCCTCTTCCTGAGTATTCAGTGTATTATTTAAACCTCAGAGTAGTTCTCAAGAAGATCTGAATATCATTTTTTAGAAAGCTTTCTTTTCTTCCCATATTTTAGAATATATTTTTATTTGCACATATTAAGGTTTTAGGATATTTTACTTATGATTAACATATTGTTGATCACACTAAAAGTCCAGTGAATAAATGCAAGGTAAATATTTAGAGATTAAAATTCTATTTTTTAATCAGAGAGAATGCTTAACAAATAATTCATTCATCCAAATAATACTTATTGAGACTATTTACAGGTCAAACACTCTGATTAAATATTACCTATATCATTACAGTGTAAGACATGTCTTTGTCTGAATTTAAAGACATTTATGTTTGACAGTATTGACTAATTCTCTATTCCAGATGTGAAAATTCTAAGGACATATGCATATGGGTATATATGCATACATA
Organism: Canis lupus dingo; assembly: GCF_003254725.2. Taxonomy (NCBI): domain Eukaryota; kingdom Metazoa; phylum Chordata; class Mammalia; order Carnivora; family Canidae; genus Canis; species Canis lupus. Next base: position 74,358,938 of record NC_064243.1, read on the forward strand.
AACACACATATGCATACACATAAACAGAAATTTATGGTTAGAAAAAATCAAATCCATTATAACTAGCTGAAGAAACCCTGTTGATTTTATTATTTTATTCAAATTCAATTATCAATATAATATTGTTTTCAGAGGTAGAGGTCAGTGGTTCATCAATCTTATATAACATCCAGTGCTCGTTACATCACATGCCCTCCTTAATCTTCATCACTCAGTTACCTCGTCCCCTCATCCCCTTCTCTTCCAGTGACCCTCAGTTTGTTTCCTATGATTATGAGTCTCTTATGGTTTACCTCCCTCTCTCATTTTGTCTTGTTTTATTTCTTCTCTATCTTCCCCTTTGATCCTCTGTTTTATTTCTTAAATTACACATATAAGTGAGATCATATGATAATTGTCTTTCTCTGATTGACTGATTTCATTTAGCATAATATCCTCAATTTCCATCCACGTCATTGCAAATGATAAGATTTCATTTTTTCTTTTGATGGCTGAGTAGTAGTCTATTGTATACATAGATAATATCTTTTTTATCCATTCATCTGTCAATGGACATCTGGGCTCTTCCCATAGTTTGCATAGTTTGGCTATTGTGGACATTGCTGCTATAAACTTGAGGTGCAGGTGCCCCTTCAGATCATTACATTTGTATCTTTGCAAATGACACATCAGATAAAGGGCTAGTATCCAAAATCTATAAAGAACTTATTGAAATCAATACCCAAAGAACAAATAATCTAATCAAGAAATGAGCAGAAGACATGAACAGACATTTCTCCAAAGAAGACATACAAATGGCCAACAGATACTTGAAAAAATGCTCAACATCACTTGGCATCAGAGAAATATAAATCAAAACCACAATGAGATATCACTTCACACCAGTTGGAATGGCTAAAATTAATGTCAGGAAATAACAGATGTTGGTGAGGATGCCAAGAAAGGGGAACCCTCTTGCACTATTGGTGGGAATGCAAGCTGGTGCAACCACTCTGGAAGACAGTATGGAGTTTCCCCCAAAAGTTGAAAATAGAGCTATCCTACAACCTAGCAATTGCACTACTGGGTATTTACCCCAAAGATACAAATATTGTGCTCCTACTGATTTTAAAGAAGGTTGATGATCTTAGCTAATGAACTTGTCACAAGAAAGGAAGAATACTGGAAATAAATGACTGTGAAATATTAATTACTAAGGGAAAACTAAAAGATAACAAAGATGTTTATTTTTTAAAGAGTTTTTGATTGCTGCCAACTTTTATGCTTATTGCACATCCCAACTGACCTTCTTCTGGCTTTTGGTCTTTTTCTCTTAAGTGAAATAAGGAGAAAATATGAGTGGGAAATATCAGAGAGGGTGACAGAACATGAGAGACACCTAACTCTGGGAAATGAACAAGGGGTAATGGAAGGGGAGGTGGGTGGCAGGGGGGGGGATGGGGTGACTGGGTGATGGGGGGGCACTTGATGGGATGAGCACTGGGTGTTATACTAATCTTGGCAAATCAAACTCCAATTAAAAAAATTAAAAAAAAAGTGAAATCAGGTGACAGTTTAGGGGTCTAGGGGGGAGTGTGCTGTGAAAGTCCTGAACTGTTATACTTTGCCGACCCCTATTTCATCTTAGCTAGTTCAAATCTTATTTGCAAAGCAAAGATTACATGGTTCTGATGATCTTCTGGGTTCTAGTAGGTTTTAAGATGCAAACCCAAAATGCCACTTGACTTCAGACCTGGTTCAAGTTGCATTACTTACTTACTAGGTCTGTTTTTTTGTTTTTTGTTTTTTGTTTTTTAATTTCAGAGAGAGACAGAGATAGAGACAGAGAGAGAGAGAGCATGAGGAGGGGCAGAAAGAGGAAAATGCAGACTCCCCATTGAGGAGGAAGCTCGACTTGGGGCTTGATTCCAGGACTCTAGGATCATGACCTGAGCTGAAGGCAGATCTTAACTGACTAATCCACCCAGGCACCCCTACTAGCTCTGCAACCTTGAACATGCTACTTCTTAAAGCTGACTTTCCTCCTCTTCACAGTGGGGTTAATGATAGCACTAGGTGGACTACCTCTGTAACTTAGGGCATGTTCTTTCATCTCCATTCTTGGTTTCTTACTGTCAAGTGGTGGTAATAACAGTGTTTAACTTATTGAGGTAGGAATGGTGGGCAGATTAAATTAGCACAGGGAGGTAATTAACATAGTGTGAGTGGATGGGATATAACTCAACTGATGGAAGTAACTCATGGTAGTCAAATGATGGATAGTCAACCAACGGAAGGACGGTGACATTAGTTTGTTCTCTGCTCTCCAATTTAGGAAAGTTGAATAAATAAGGATAACAAAGACTCAGAAAAATGGACGAAATGGTGACAGAAGACAGACCGGACTTGTGCCTCCTGTCTTCACTGTTCCTCAGTACAACCCAGGATCACCCTGGGGGGACTAGCTTGCTATTTATGGCCGTTAAACATTCGAGTACCCTGAAGGGACATTGGCTGAGCAGTCTACACAGCTTAAAAAGCACTTAGAGGAATGCAGATCCATTAGACCAGTCATAATGGACCCACTCAGGGCCCTGCTTTGTAAATACACGGCTAATGTCATTCTGATGTGTTTACAGGCCAGGACACGCTTCACACAGGTCAGGACCCTGGGGTGAATCTGCGGGCTCTCAGGAGCCAGGTCCCTTACCTCGCACACCCGAGGGCACCATCCCTTATTATTTGAACATAAAAAATTTTAAAAACTGGCAGCAAACAAATTACTCTTTCAAAAGACTGTGGAATGACCTTGAAGGTACATGTGTCAGACCAGCACAAGGCAATTGCCCAGAGGTGAAGAAAAGCCATTAGCATACTTTGTAGCTGGTTAATTAAAGACTATTTTTGTCATCTTCCATTCTGCGGAAGCCACGAGACCTACAAACTTCTGCAAGAGAAATTCCTGAAATAATAGGGTAGAAAGGGCTAAACAATCATTGGCTTTCTCTCCTTCAAATAAGAGTTAAGCTTTCGTCCTTCTCACATTCTCCAGATTTTGCTTGGTGCAGTGTAAACCAAGATTTCAGGACTTTTCTTTGAAGCTTCCTGGAGTCTAAGTTACCTGGAGATGATCCTACAGGAGGATCCTACTGTTGTGGTTTATCTGATGCCTTTTTCCGTTTTGCAAGGTCACTGGCATTACTGATGATAGAATGTAAGAGGTCTTAATACTGTGTGTTCAAAGCTCAGGGAGATATTTCTTAGACTTTCTCTCTTTAAATTCTTCTTTTTAAATATTATGCATTAAAAGCTCATGGAAATATTTCTTAGAATCTTTCCCTTTAAATTCTGAAGACAAATTACTTTGTTTTTTGAAATATACCAGTATCTCCTAACTCGGACAATTCTGAATTAATATCTAGTATTTTAAAGCTAGCAGGCTTCTGAAAAGCCATTTTATGGATCAGTACATTTTTGGCACTCATTTGCAAGGTCAAAATAATTTAATTACAATAAAAATACATAGAATGCAAAATTCCACGGCAGAGGAAAAATAAGCTCAAACCAATGATGGCTATGTTTACAGAGCACCTCTGATTTTAGGAAGCCTGGATAAATCTTTTCCATTAAAACACTGCATCTTCTTAGCAATTAGAGGGGTGGTACATTGTCCTTACTCTTTGCCTCTCTTCCCATTGACAGAAAATAGGCTTATGCACTTCAAAATAAATAATTAATTTTCAGGTCAAGTTAAACTAGTTTACATATCAGATATTTACACTGAGTTTCTACGTAGTAGATATTTTAAAATCTATCTAATTGTAGAATTGACCAGTGGAAATGACTTATGACTTTTATATCTAAGACTCTAGGAATGGAGCAGCCCTGCCAATGAAACTGTGGGGATTTCCCACTGGTGCATATCAGAGGAGTTGGCAGCCAAGAAAAGAACGAAGGTTTCTTGATTCCTAATCCCCTGAGCCCCTTGACCTTATGATCCCACGTTAGTCACAGGTCCTGGTCCATGGATCATGGAATGATTTTCCAACAGGATTATGGCAATCTTTCCCACTTCAGAAGAAACTGGCATATATGATGTTCATGAGGACCATAAGACCAGTATAAAATACATCTGCACACTTCTGGGTCTTTATGCCTCTTACTCTCTCTGATTCTTCTTCTTCTTTTTTTTATTTTTTTACAATATAATATGATTTTATTAAATACTTTGAATTTAGAAACACTCAACTCTAGCTTCCTAGAATCAGTAAAATACTGACCTCATTTTAAGGATAGATTATATTACAACATTACACATACTGTATGACCCATACTGTATGACCCAACCATGTATGACTCCTAGGTATATAGACAATACATTTTATGTTATGTTTATCAAACCATATACTTAAACATTTACAGCAACACTATTCATAATAGCCCCAAACCAAAAAATACCTAAATTCCTACTAATGATTGAATGAATAAGTAGTGGTGTGCTCATACAAGGAAGATTATCTGGCAATGAAAAGAATCTCAATCTACAAACAACAATATGGATGTATCTCATAAGCACAATGTTGAACAAAGGGAGCCAAACACAAAAATCATATGTAATTCATGATTCCAGTTATATAAAGCATAAAAACAGGCAAACTTAGTCAGAAGGGTGAGTAACTTCAATAGGAAGTAGTGACTAAAAGGGGACTGACAGGAACTTTAGGGGCTCTATCTGATTCTTAAACATCCTTTGAGGACCAGCTCTGATGGCATTTCTTCTCTGTTAGCCAACAGGCTAGGCAGATTTGACCTTCCCTTTCTCTTTTTCTTCTTTTTGTTACATCTTAAACAATCTCTATTGCAGCCCTAAAAAATCAGAATCACATGTGTTCCCTGATTTATCCTCAGCATCTTCCCCAGAGCTAGGCAATAGAAAAAGGTCTTCGAATGGTGGACAGAGACCCCAGAATCTCAGCTTTCTGCTTTCCCCTTCACTTCCCTGCCTGCCCTTCTTTCCACCTCTTCCCCTTCATGGCACTCCACCTCCATGCTTGAGTCCCCAGGTTCCCCATGTTGGCACCGTGATACTCTCTGAGAGGCAGTCCAGGGGATTGGGTTTCCTGCTCAGAGCACACTATCAATGCTAACTAAATCACGTGACTCTGTATGCGATTCATCGTCCTAGCTGCAGGTCAGTGTCCAGGGTGCAGCAAGGATCCTTATGCATAAAAGTCATTAATCCGGATGTTCATGTTTGATGGATCTGGGAGTTAGCAGTGACTAAGAAGCTGGGTTTGTGCATTTTGGAAAAGCCCTCTGCTTGTAATGATTAACAGATCATGTTTATTTTCTTCCTCAGTCTCTGATTGAGACTCCCCAATTTTCACAGCATAAGGGTTATGTCTAGTTGGCTACATTTCATGTAATTTACAATTTACTTCTAAATCTAGACCTGTTTCCTATGTCAATATAATGGGACACCTGGACTGGGCCAATCCACCAGCATGGTTCTTCTCTATCTTGGAGCACAGGCCTTGTCAGCATAGAATGCTGTAGACAATTCATTGGGCTGGTTCTTTTGAACCCATTGCCCCTTTGGGCAGCTAATGGTTGGATAATGTTGACAAGCCTGTAATGTTTAAACCAAGAGATTTTTAAAAAATATTTATTGCTTGTCTTGAAATGTTCTATATATTTGTTAATATGCCAGTTGGTGTTAAATTAATTTCTATTTAACACTGAATCATGTTGTTGTTTTCCAAATACAGTTCAGTCCTTATGGTTTTACATCTGGCTCATGTTCCCTCTGCTTAGATGCACCTTCTTTATTGCTTTCTCCTCCCCAATGAATACCTCTCCTTGGCCACAGCTTTTCCCTGGCATGGTAAACTTCTCTGCATCTTTGACACTCAAATGTCACCTCCTGGGATTGCGATAACTAGAATGAGTTCCTACTCCATGCTTGTAGCAAGGCTTTTATCACACTGCATGTAGCTAGTAGCTCAATCTCCTCCTGTGTGCAAGCTTCTGGAGGGGACCCTCATATATGATTCCCTTCTCCCCAAATTACAACCCAGGGACTGATGAACAGTAACATTTCTTAAGAACTTCGTATGTGCCTCTTTGGTGAGGAGTTTGTCTGCCTCATGTTATTCAATCCTCCCTGCTAGGCTGAAAGCTAGGGACTATTGTTACCCTCTTGTCTCTGAGCAGTAACTGATTTGCCCAATGCTTACAGCTTGTGAGAGAGGGACCCAGAATTTGAATCCAGTCGGTCTGGTTTCTGAATCCTGGCTCTTCATCACCACTGCTTTTCCAGAAAGTGTGGTAAACAGTGTCCCAACAAACAGAGGAGAAGGAAGACACCAGTGGGGCAAAATCCACTTACATGTGTCCTGTGGTCTTCATGGCCTTTACATGGGTCAAGCTCTAATTTTAGGTGTCCCTCACTTCTTTTCTGTTTCTATGTTCTAAGTCATATTTCCACAACCACCTTATAACCCTTGCGTTTTCCAAAAATCTTAGCAAAGTCTCTTGTACATAGAAGGCATTCACTAAAGGAATAATTATTTTTATTGATGTAGTTCATAAATTGTTATTGACTGATGGCCCTCATACATAAAAATGCACAGATCATAAGCATACAGCTCAACACATTTTTGCAAGGAGAACACACCCATTTAACCAGCACCCAAGAAACTTCCCCTGTGATGTCTCCCAGAAATCACCACCCCAAACATAAGCACTAGTGTGACTTTTATCACATAGATTTATTTTGCCTTTTTTTGGAACTTTATACAAATGGAATCATAGACTATGTGCTTTCTCTGTATGGCTTCTTTTATTCAGCTTTGTGTGTGTGTGTGACATTCGCCCAGGTAGAATTGGGTGGTTTATTTGCATAGTTGTAGAATAGTTTGTTGTATCAAAGTACTACCATGTATTTATCTGTGCTACTGTTGATAGACAAACAGGCTGTTTGCAGATTTTAACTATTACAAGTAATACTTTTAAGGGCTTTGGTATACAAAGTTTTGTGGGGGATTGGTGGAGAAGGATGCACATGTGTGCATTTCTGTTGAGTATATATTTAGGAGTAGAATTGCTGATCACTGGGCCTGAATATATCCAGTTTTGCAAAGTAGCTGTACAAAGTTACAGTCCCACAATAGTATATGAAAATTCCTGCTGCTTCATATAAATGCTAACATTATTTTGCATACTCATTTCTGTCCATTTCAGCAATTCTCATGGGTATGTAGCAGTATTTCATTGTGATTTTAATATACATTCCACAACTGATTTTTGTCTAGTGACCTGGTATCCAATAAACTTAGTAAGTGCACTAAATTCACTGTGGATTCTTTTCTTACCCCTACGTATACAATCATATCATCTGAAAATAATGATAGTTTTGCTTCTTCCTTTCAATACCATATGCCTTTTATTTATTTTTCTTGCTAGAACCATCAGCACAATGTGGGATGAAAGTGACGATAGCTGACATCCTTGTCTCTTTCCCAATCACAAAAGAAAAGCCTTCAATATTTCAATACCAAGTGTCACATGCCCTGTGGGCTTTTTTGTTGATATTTTTGTTGAGATTAGGAGGTTTCATTTTATTCCTAGTTTCCAATTGTTTGTTTTAAATCATGAATAAGTGTTATATTTTTTCAAATTGTGCTTTTTTTTTTACATCTATGAGATGATATATGATTTTTTTCTCCTCTTTCTCCCCTTTCTATTAATGTGGGAATTGCATTGTATGATTTTTTCTAGTATTAGCTTACATAGTATTTAGTATATGTAAGTATCCTTATATTCCTGGATAAAACTCATTTAGGTATGATGTATTACCCTCTATATGCATTGCTGGATATGCTAGTATTTTATTAAGCCTTTTTGCATTTACATTCATGGGAAAATTGATCATAATTTTTCTTTCTTGTAATAATCTTACAGGTTTTGGTATCAATTTTGTGCTGGCTTCTGTTTTCATTTTGTTCTATTTTTTCCTTTTTATTAACTTTTTATTTATATATACTTTTACTGTTCTTTAGTGGTTACCCTAGAGATTACAAAATCTATCCTTGATTTATTATCATGTTGCCCTTTTCAAAATAATGCTATGAACTTCTAATACTTTGCCTTCATTTCCTCCCCTCTTTTGCATTATTATAGTCATATAAAATGACAAAAAGTATGCATTATAAACAACATATGCACTATTATGTTATATATAATATAATTATTATATATAATATATACAAATGATATAATACATATATTTTTTAACTCCACAAGACAGTTTAGTGTTGATTTTACTGTCTGTACTCATTTTTATTTTCCTAAGTTTTCACCTTTTCTGATGCTCTTTATTCTTGTACTATGTCTTTGTTTCCACCTGGGATCATTTTTCCTTCTGCCTGAAGAATTCCCTTTATTGTCTTTAATGCAGGTCTACTAGTGATTAATGCTCTCAACTTTTGCTTGTCTGAAATATCCTTTATTTCATCTTTATTTGGAAGGATGTTTTTGTTGCATATGGCTGCCTAGATTGGCAGTTATTTCTTTTAGTGCTGTAAAGGCAGTATTCCATCATCCTTTGGCTTCCATATTTTTCTACTAAAAACTCAACTGACAGCCTTATTGTTCCTCCTTTGAAGATAATGTGTCTTTTTCTCTGGCTCCTTTCCTCATTTTTTTCTTTGCTTTTAAAAGTTCTTTGTCAGTTTTATTCTGACGTGCCTAGTTATGAATTTCCTGTATTGATCCTGGTCGGTGAAATGTTGGCTGTTTCAGAAGTTCTGGAACATTCTCAGCCACCATCTATTCACATTTATTTTCTGTCTCACTCAATCACTCCTTTCTGGGGCTCAGTTCTAGATCTGTCAGAACTTCTCAGAGTTTGCTAATAATGATCTTTTCTGTATTTTCCATGTATTTTGCTCTCTGTGATTCAGCCTGGATGTTTCGTACTCATTGTCTTTTAGCTCCTCGATTCTCTTATTGTGTCCAATCTATTGTGAAACCTATCAATTATTACAGTTTTTTAGTTCCAGAATTTCTATTTGATGCTTTTCAAAGAGTGTATTAAAGTTTCTGGTGAAATTTTCATACCGTCCAATATTTTAAAAAACATATTAATAAAAAAAACATATTAATCATAGACCTTTTAAAATTTGTCTGAATAGCTCCAATAACTGGGCCATGTGTACATTTGTTTCCATTGTCTGTTTTTATTCTTTTGTTTCTATTTTTTGGTATGCCTGGTGTTTTTTTTTTTGTTTTTTGTTTTTTTTTTTTTTTTTTTTTTTTAATGCCTGGTGGTTTTTGATTGAATACCAGGCATTGTGAATGAAAACTCTGGGGACTCAGGGTAATGTTAGCTCCTTCTAGAGGGGGTTTACCATCCCCCTTGGTAAGCAGCTTGAAATGGGGGCAGATTCTAATTAGACACAGTGCTGACCCAAGGCTGAGTTTTGAATTTGATAAAGCTCCATCTACTTTCTTCTTTATGTCTGTTAATAGGAATGAAAGCCTGGGATGTTCACTGCTGTCTCTTTTCTTGAGAGGTCCTTCCTAGACTAATCAGAATATCAGATTGTTGAAAACTCTGTTATGTCTTCAGGAGTTTTCTGTTGGATTTTTCAGGCTTTTGCTCTGAGCAGCTTGAGATGAGTATTTGTCCCTGTTCCTTTCTCTCTAGATTCCTGGTCACTCTAATACCACTTCCAGGCAGTATCAAACTCTAGTTTTTTCCTCTCTTTGTGAGATTTCCAAAAGTTATGTTGGCTTCTTCATCTGTTAGTCATAGTTTTCTGCCCAATTTCTCAGATTCTAATTCCTCATAAAGACATGACTCAGTAAATGTTCTGAAGGTAAAAGCAGCACACAGAAGGGCAGCTCAGGTGACCTGAGCTGCCCTTCTGTCTAGGCTCTTGCGCACTCAAATTCTGGTTACCTTAGCAGCTTTCCAATACCTTCAAGTAAATGTTGTCATATTTTTTTTCAATTTCCTAGTTAGTTTTGGAACTGTTACCATCATAATCTAAAGCAGATGCGGGTATGTTTGTTATTTTTTCAAAGCCTGCAACTAGCACATGGATTATATATTTTTTGTGGGCATTAAAACATCTTTTGGTAAAGAAAGATGTGAAGACACTTGTAAAGGCAAGTGAAAAAATGGGCTTTGGAAATTGATTTATGATGGGCACACTATATTTAATCCAAAGCAAATTAGAGAACAGAGTGTTTTGGGTAGCCTAATAGTGCTCGTGTTCTATTCTTTGACCATGAAATATATAAATGCCTTTAAAATGTATTTTGTGAAAATAAATAAATAAAATAAAATAAAAATAAAATGTATTTTGTGGAGTGAAATAGTTATGGCTGCAGCAAGTACTAGATTAAAGTATATTTAGCATAAGCTCAAACATTCGGAGATAGGCAATAAGGAGATCAAGAGCAAAAATTCTGATCTAAGCTACTGACCTTGAAATATATTCAATAGTTGTAAGTTGCCAAGAGTTATAATTTTTCTAATTTTGCCTAGGGGCAAATTACATAGTGTTAACACCTCTTTTTGCATACTGCAAAATATGTTTAAAGTGACATCTCTCCTTGGAGATAAGTTATTTTTGCAAAAGATATGGGTTAGAAAAGTTGGATTTTTTTTTTCTAGTTTTGAACCCAGGATGGCCCAGTGGGAGAATTCACCCAGTTGTTAAGTTCTTTTCTGATTCAGGAAACTACTTTCCATGCTTTGTGTCATGTAATGGAATGAGGAGTTGATCAGATACATGATGTAGCTTTTCTTTCTAGCATATTAAAAAGCACTCTGGGGATCCCTGGGTGGCGCAGCGGTTTAGCGCCTGCCTTTGGCCCAGGGCGTGATCCTGGAGACCCGGGATCGAGTCCCACGTCAGGCTCCCTGCATGGAGCCTGCTTCTCCCTCTGTCTGTGTCTCTGCCTCTCTCTCTCTCTCTTTCTCACTGTGTGCCTATCATAAATAAAGTAAAAAATAAATAAATAAATAAATAAATAAATAAATAAATAAAAAGCACTCTGTCTTCTGTAGATCTAGCACTGAAGGTTGGATAATCAGCCATGGATGAGTATTGGGAATAATAATAGATATATTGGACAGTTCACTCAAATTCCTTTTAACTGCTTGCTTTTCTGCATGTGTGTGGACAGAGGAAGCCAAGAAATCAAGATTCTAAAAGCAGTGCAGTGATCTATCTTTGCAACAAAAATTTGGAAGACTTGCAACTGAATTCAGCAGTAGTCAACCACTACTTCAGAACTGAAAGTGTGGGACAAATGGCATTAGACTCCTCATGTCCAGGAAGCATTTCTAGTAAAGTTCAGCAGTAGAAGTTATGTCTGGGAAGGTGAACTTCCAGAAATGTGGCCTCTGGGGAGTAGGGACATTATTTTTGATGTTGATAGAGGTAAGGGAATGGGAAGGGTTTTTGTGTCCTTTGACTTCTTTTTAACTTTGGATGGTAAGCAATCAGAAAGTGTCCCTAAACATTTATATAACAGAAGGCCCTAGAAGATGGAAAAATCCTGTTCCTAAAAGTCTTTTTTAAAAGAGTAAGAAACCCTCAGAGGCCTTAGTTGTGGTCTAGACAGTGCTTGTTCTGTGTCTCTGTTCTCTGCTCATGGTCATCTTTCACCTCTAGTACTCCTTTCTCAACTCCTATTTGACTATTTGAATCCTCCAACCTTCAAACCCAGTTCATATCCTACCTTCTTCGCAAAGCCATTCCAGACCTGGACTTGATGCTCTGGAAGAGAACGAGGTTTGCCATGTGGCTCTGGGAATATTCTCCATAGCATTGATGATTGGGGAAGGGGTAGATGCGTTCCTCGAGAAATAGGGTAGAAAGGCTGGCATTTTGAGGGAAACTGTACATTTAGGAGGCAAAAGCAGGATGAAAGAAGTTTGAGCAGATGAGGAAAGTCTCCAACCCAAGGAGGAAATGAGCACCAGCAGGGATGGCAGCAAGTCCTTAGAGGTCCAGAGAAGTAGCCATTACATGTGGTCACTGTAAGTCTCTCAAGACTTTCTAGATATTTTACTTGTGTATTTGTGGTAAAAGTGGGGTACAAAGCAGTATTTTGAAAATTAAAAGATTAAAAAATTGCTCTGCTGAGTGCAGTTATAAAGTCATCATCATTATTATTGTATAGAATGTTCTACATCATTTCCTTCTACCCTCATGATTTCTTTGGTTCAGAGAGGATTTCTGTGCTTCCAAGAGGACTTTGGATAAACATTTCTCGACTTTCTTCTCTGTCTCTCTTTCTCATTAGTTGCCTCCAAAAACATCACACATGGGAGGCTGCATTCTTGAACTGTTTCCTTTCCCACCTAATTGTCATTTTCTCTCATATTGAAAACAAACTCCATCTTTTCTGCTTAAACGACATTGTATTTGGAGACTGTCAAGCTTAATTAAAGCTGAATATTTTTCCAGGTGGTGTATTAAGGACCAATGTAATAGACTGCGTTCAGGGACTCAGCCCAGCCATTTAAGAGGTTCTCTGAGCAGGGGGGTAAAGTTTTACTTGAGAGTAATGTATCGAGATAAACCTTCTCCGACTGATTCAGAGAAAACAACTCCCTCTCCTTCCCCACTGGTCCATTAGGATTGAACATGCTTCCAGTTAGCTTTCTCAAGGAAGAGAAAGAAAAATAGATCAATAATATTTATGATTTCTTGAAAAGATGTTTCCTTGCTGCAACGTTGCCCCATTAAGACTCCTTGCTATTAATAGAGTTGTGTTGGTTGCACTGGGGGATATTAGCTGGGATTCATTATATGAAGAGGGCTGTAAAAATTGCCTTTGCTCTGTCCAGCTGAAAATGTTCAGAAGCTTCATATTAACTTTGATGATGGTTTGACATGCTAAGAATAATAATTTTGTGATGGCATTCCCTTGTGATAAAATGATAATAATTAAAAAATAATAAAGCCAGTAATAATACATACCTTTTATTGACTGCTTTCCAAGTAGGACCTGTGCTAAGTGCTTTGCATATATAATACCATTTAATCTTCAAAGTAATCTTTTGAAGGTGGCAGTCTCAGGCCATTTTCAAATGAAGAATGTGAAGCATAGGCAGGTTTAAGTAACTTCCTCAAGGTCACATAGAAGAAAGAATTCTGAACCCCGATCTTCCCAACTCTATAGCTCAATTTCTCTTAACCAGATTACTCTGCCTTTAATATAGTCAGTGATTTATGAATCTGTAACATATAATATTAATTCTACAGCATAAATTTCCCATTTAAGAATATGTAATAGTCTGCTTTTTGAAAAGTCACAAATATGATTCATTTAATATGCATGCTTAAGTATTCTATTAAGCAATTCTAACTCATATCTTTTCATGGTTTAATATGTCAGACAAAATTACTCAAAACATCTATTTTCAAGAAACTTTTCATGTTGATCTTTATAACCGCAACATTAAATCTACAAATTTATTCCACTGATAAATTAGGTTATTAATAATATTGCCTATAGCTTTTAATCTACTTTAGAACATCATAAAAATCAGTATGATACCATCAGTAATACATATTCATCTGTGCTGGTTAAACGGTTTGAAAAACGAGCTACAGATGGCTTCATGTTTATGGATGTCCACATGCATTTTGCAGTAGTTAATGAGGATCGGTTTTGGGTGCTTGAATATATCTGACAGGTAGATGAGAAGCAGAACAGGTATGGAAATCTATTCTTCAGTTCTCATATGTCCCTTAGCTCTGATCCATTATTGATCACTTAATAAATGGTATCACTTAGTAACTCTGAGTTACTCAGGAGTAGACACAGTTCTGACCTTCAAGGGTTTTACAGTAGAGTTGGACAGACAAGAATAAGTTGTGACAAGTTCATTCCCTAGGCCATATGGTAAAGACGATCATTGTTGGAGGAATTTGAAGAGGTCATGGAGGGCAGGGGAAGTCAGGAGAGGTGTAATGGGCTCAGAGGGTGGACAGGATTTGGAGATGGAGGAAGAGAAAACTCCATCTGCTTATGTGAAGAGATCGAGGTGGGAGCTAGCAGTGAGAGAGATGGCTGATGGAAGAGATGAGAATGGCCTTGCAGCAGCAGGTGCCATTTAGGATGTGATGGGGTATAAGCTTGTCTGGGTTATGTGGGACCATGATGCAGAATATATATAACAGGTCTGCACAATAGAAAACAGGATGGTTGGAGTTAAATAAAGAATGTTTCCTACCTTAAAGTTGGTCCTGTGGAGAGGTGATATGAGAAGGATGGGCAAATATATCATTAAGGCGAATACATTGAAAGAAATATTTTGTGGGGTTACTGGTGGGGAATTAGGATTGCTTCATGTTGGACTTCCTGGGACTTCTGTCATATCTTTTATAGACATTACTTACATGTTATTAAAAAGAGTATACCAACATGAAAAGATTTTTGTTAAAGTCTGTATTTTCACCATTGTGATGTAAGAGAGGAAAACTAGTCTATTTTTGCATATTCTTTTCCAATCTGGAATCACATAATTGTACTAAGAGGATAATAGAATTTGGTGCTCTATTCTTCTCACATAGTGCCTAGTTTGCCATGTTTCCACATCAGGTTTATGAGTTTTTTAATGAGCACATAGTATTCCATTGAATCATCTAAACAGAGTTTGCTTTAGCATTAGAGTACTGTTGGACACTTTCACTATTTTCTACTTTTTGTCATTATAGATGACACTATGGAGAACATTTTTTGGCTTCTGTTGAATTACTTCCTAAGCACTTATTCCCAGGAGGGTTTATATGACTAAGAACTCATGTGGTACTTTCTATATGATAGATATAATATCAGGTGGCACTTCAAAGGCCCATCCTGATGGAAGGTGCTACCTACAGGAAATAAGGGGCCATTATCACTTCAAATTTACAGTAGGAAAAAAGTACTGTCGTGGATGGTAATATATCATTGCATTCATTAGAATTTCTGTGTAACTATGAATTTATAACATTTACTTTTTCAAGATTATTTATTTGAAGGGGGGGGAGCAAGTGAGCTCACATGAGTTGTGGGGAGGGGCAGAGGGAGAGAGAGAAATGGGTTTCTTGCTGAGCAGGGAGCCCAACGTGGGGCTCAATTCCAGGACGCTGGGATCATAACCTGAGCAGAAGGCAGACACTTCACTGACTGAGCCACCCAGGTGCCCCGACAACATTTACTTTCTAAATACTAAGGAGAGAAAGGCTGAAGTGGGTCAGAAAGAGAAGTAATTGTTAGGTGATGGACAAGAAAAAAGGGAATGAGAAGAATGAGAGAGACAGCAGTGGACAGGAGTGATGAAAAGATGAGAAAAAGGAGACACATGGGACAACTGCACAATTGTAGTTCAGCACTGAAGATGCCTATTGGAACTCCTTGGTTTCTGGATGCTGTCAGCCTATTCTCTCCTAAGGGCCTGAGAATGTCTGGGAGGGTCAGGTCTGAAGATTCCCATTCCATCTCCTCAGCACTAGGCCATTTGAGGTTCTGTGTTTTTCTTAGCCTCATTATACTAGGGCCTTCTGATATTCCTCCCGGCTCCTATCTTTCTGCAAGTGGTGCTAATGGCCTAGCTGGGTGGACATGGAGGTGGGAATTCATAGGCGGGCCAGCTCATAGGCAGGCCAGCTCTATATCCAAGGGCTTCCTCCCTCCTCTCTTGCTCTCGTTTTTGGCCTTTTCTTGGGCAGGCGTGTGGGAGGGGCCTTGATTGTTGAGATTGGTCTCTGGGTTTGCCCTCCCATTATCTCAGATCCCCATAGATCACAGCTGTGGAGGCAGTACACAAATATGGTTTTGATTCTTCCTCTCTCTCTCTTTGAGTTTCAAACACATTTATCCATGCAGGACTACAAGTAGGACCTTGTCTATACTGGCTGGGAAACATTTAGAACAAGAATGTGCCAGGGTAGCAAGCCCTGCCTTGATAACTCACACATTTTCTAGCCTTGTCATATTTTTGTCAATGTATAAACCTCAGGCAGTTTTCATATAATTTTAACCATCGTGAAATGTTTGAAGAGCAGAAGAAATATGTGCTACAAAAAATAACTTTTTCTCTCTTGAGTTTCTGCAGGTCCTAAGCAACAGAGACATTTCTTCCCCCTGGAATTCTTGCCCCCAGAGAGTCACAAGAGTTGCTCTCTCATTTCCTTTAGGTCTTTGTTCAAAAGGCACTTCCTCAGAGAAGCTTCTCCAACAACCCTAGCTACGAGTCTCCCTGCCTCACAATCTATTTGCATATCTGCTTTTTCTTTCCTTCCTTCCTCCTTTCTCTGTCTTCCTTTCTTTTTCTTTCCTCCTTTCTTTTTTTTTTTTTTTAAGATTTTATTTATTTTATTCATGAGAGACACACACAGAGAGAGGCAGAGATATAGGCAGAGGGAGAAGCAGGCTCCCCGTGGGAAGCCCGATGTAGAACTTGATTCCAGGACTCTGAGATCATGCCCTGAGCCAAAGGCAGATATTCAACCACAGGCATCCCCTGCTTTGTTTTTCTTTAGAGCAGTTATCTGATACCGTTGCTATTAACTTGCCTACCACTGCTAACCACTGTATCCCTAACTCCTAGAAGACTGTCTCATGCATAGTAGGTGCTCAGAAAATATTTGTGGAATGAATAAGTGAATGAGACAAAGGTATTGAATCTTTTGACTTAAAATAGAAAAAAAATTCTAAAAACAATCACACTTGGGACAATACTCAGGTATTTAGAAGAAATGTCTAGGTCACAACGGAGATGGGATATGGAATGAAGATGGCTCAGAGGACACAGCATCCTTGATCCTAGAAATTCAAATGCTCATTCAGCTGACAATCTCACCATCATGTGTGGAATGGAGCCTCATATCCTCATGCATGGCTATGGGAGCCTGCACAAAGGAGAATGGCAATTACATGGAAGCTCTGGTTCCCAGGGGTCAATGATGCAGAGGGTGATAATGGTTCACTGCTCAGAGTCTGAGAAGAGTCAGGACAAATTGTACCACCAGACAGGGTGGATCAGGATTGGAGTTAGAACAAATAGGAAGCAGATCTCTCCTGTCCTCTCTTCTTTCCTTCTCACATGGTCATGCCATTTCCTTTTCCCAGAAAGTATCTGAGGTGGAAGTAGAAAGGGGTGTAGGTTGATGATTGCCCCTTTTTCCATAAGTCATAGTGACCTCAGCCACCCATGGGAACCTAATGAAACACAGTGCCCCAGGGCCTAGATGAGGACATGGTGGAGTGGTAGTGGCTTTAGGAATGTGCATAATTGTCCATGGTTCTTTCTTCTCCTCCCAGCTAATGTGGCACCCTTTTTCCCACCCAGAAGTACTTGGCACCACAGGATAGATAACAGGTCTTAATTATGGTTTACCATCTTTTCTGAAAGTTACTAGTATTTGCTTTAACTAATAAGGATTCCCTGAATGAAATTGTGCTCATTCATGTAACGACAAATGGGGTCAGGTCTTAAGAGAGACAGAAAGTTTCCTCTTTACTTGGGAAATCTTAGATGCCTAGTAGAAAAATAAGAATACCTCTCCTTTATATGTCTGCCCTTTAATATGGCTGGCAGCTCTTCCTTTAGCAGGGTGTGGTCCATTTCCCCCTGAGTGCAGCCAAAAGCACTGTGTCCCAGCCGCAAGCCTAGGTCTCAGGAAGCTTTCAAGAGAAAACAAAATGTGTGGTCTGAGGGAAAGGAAAAGAGAAAATGTACCAGGAGCTTCTATTCCTTACCTTATCATTAAATCTGCTAGAAACAAAAGATGGTGGCAGAGAAGAAATATATTGATGAGGAAAAAAAATTCTTTTATTTTTCTTAATATGGTTGGAAATAGGAGTGTAGATCTCTGTGTTTGATTACTACACAAGAAACTAACCCAGAACTTTCATTTGGAATCTTGTCACTGACATATGAACAAGCTTAGCCTAGCCTGTTGAGTGACATGGGGCATGTGACTCAGTCACCACTGTCACTCCAGCTATTAGTCAATGGTGATGTCATCCCAGGCCAGTCAGCCCCCAGGCAACCCACCAGGTGACTGCAGGTACATGAGCAAATCTGGCCAAGATGAGCAGAGTCTGGTCCAGTCTGGCTCAGATCATGTAGCTAACTCATGCACTTACAGGCAAAAACAAATGGTTATCCTAAGCCACTGAGTTGTGGGGAATTTGTAACACTGCAATAGATAACAGATACACCTAGACTCAGGGGAAGCAGATTGGAGGATGTCCAACATTTGGCTGAGTTAGGGAGACCTTACCCACTGGGGCATCCAGAGGGGGAGATGTCAGTGTGGGTATCCGTACTGCAATATTCATACAACCAAAGAGCTGAAGCAGCTAACCTCCAGATATTTTGATGGAGTTCCTTATGGGAGAGCATGTCAAAGCTCTGGGTTCCATCATGAGGATAAAGCAACCAGCACTGGCCCTTTTGGACACTGCCTAATCTTGCAATTAACAGAGATAGAGAGGGGCAATCTTCTTGAGGAGCATTAGATCTCTTGAAAATTCACACAGAAGGTATTCTCAAGCTGGAGATGTTCTCTAAGACATGGGAGTCTCCAGTTATATGGATAAATTGATTATATTCATCTGTTGGTCGTGGCAATTTTTCATCTTGTGTAAACTACACCCACACCCTGCCAAGGATCTTCCAAATCCATGCAGTCTCAGATCATGAGGGAGGGTGTCCATGTCATTAAGATGCAGGAGTGACACATCCAATGGGGAAAAGGATGAGTAAAATGGTGTAAGCCCAGAGTGTGATGGTAATTGATGGTGAGGTCATAGGAAAAAAATTGGGATGAGCTTCTAACCTGCAATCACCAAACTCAGTTTAGAGGCACCTTCCACCCCACAGCCCCTACGTCTGCTCTCCACACTACTCTCATTTCTGCTTATAACCTGTGTCAAGAAATCCAGGGCTTTAGTTTAGCAGTAGAACTTCTCATAGATAAATGCTGGAATAATTTTTTTTTAGGGATAAAGGGTTAGGACTAAGAACTCCACCCTCCCTGTGGCAAAGTGGTTCTCTGGTCCAATTCAAAAGAAGTTCCCTTTTGGCCTGGGATGGAAGTTGCCAGAAGGTGACGTATCCGTCAATGTACCTTTCATGTTCCATAGAATGTAGCAACTCTAGTGACTGGCTGATCCTTGGAAAATGGAAAAAAATCCCAGATTTTTGAAGATGACTGTATGGGCTCGGTGGAGCCATCTGACGATGGTTGTTTACAGCCTTGCTTGTTGGTTTTGGTTGTGATGTGGAAGGCTCAGGGGGTGTGGCTATGAGCACTTTGCCATGTGTGTAAAGTGTTCTTAATCGACCCAGCAGAGCTTATGATGTCCATTCTCAGCTGTACCCTTGCCTCATCCTTTCTACTTCTAGAAGCTTTAGTCATATCTTATTTCCTCTGTGGTTTGAGTTTCAGATGAATTTTTTTTGAAATACGGCATAACAAAACAATCAGTTTCTAATATTTAAAATTTAGACTGTGGTTTCTTTTAAACTATTAATGTTTTCTCACTCAGGCTAAGTCACTGCACATTTACCTCTATATATTTGCTCTGGTTCTTAGTCAGAAGTTTCAAACATGGTTTTGTCTGACTCCAAATATCAAGGAAATGAGGAAAAATTAATGTAAGAGGCATACCCTTCCCAGGTTAAGGAGTAAACAACTCCAACCCCAATCCTTCCTTGAGTGTGTTGCCTGAACAGCCACCCCAGAAGGAAGTAGAAATGCTGATTCCCTTGAGGCTCCTGGGGTACCCTTGCCTGGCTGGGGTTCAGTGAGCATCTACAGGGAGAAGGCTGGTCTTCTTTGGTTCTATATCATTATGCCAACTGTAATGTAGGGCTGCAGCTACTTAGCTGACAGAGGCGTCTGTGAGATGTATCCAAAGTGTAGCCAAAGTCCTTGACTTCCCAAAGGGTCCAGGTGCTCAGATATGTCCCCCTCATGGTAATTAATCCTCATTGATCTCCTGTTCCAGAGTTCCCCTGTGGAAGAGTTCCTGGTTGTATTGTCTGGACTCTTGGGCTTAAGATCTTCTAAACCTCTGTTCCTTGTTGGCTTGAGACTGTGGAGATCCAGCTGCCAGGCCAGGGCCTGGAAAGAACCTACATCCTGGAAGAATATGAGGCATCCAAGGAATATTCTGAGGAGAAGCATCTGTCTAGGGGTAGGCCAGAAACTTTGCTGTAATATGATGGCAGTCAAGTCTCTTCAAGAGAGGACTAGGAAAAAAAAAAAAAAAGAGAGAGGACAACTGGCTCCTCAGGTAGCCAAATAGTGCTATTTATTTTATGTATTGCACACCCACTGCTAAACCCCCAAATCACTTAGTCATCATCTCTCTCAGTTCTCCTGTATAGATTAGGTCTCAATGAGCAAGTGCACATGAGGAGTGTGGGGTTAAGGGCAGTTCTGGAATCCAGCCATTGGAACCAGTGCCGTGTCTCAGCCAACACTACGTCTCTGGGAGGAGCCATCCCTTCTCCTGGGTCATCAGGCCCTGATGTGTTGCACTTAACCTTCTGTCCTAACCTGAATTCCTCCCCCCAGGCAGATCATGAGATAATGAGTGAGATAAGAAAGTGGTTTATTTGGGAGAGGATTCTAGGAAACAGAGTTGGGAAGGGAGCTGGAGAAGAGAGGAAAGATATTAAAAGATGTGTTAATAAAAAGGTAACCAGTAAGGGCAATTGGGGCTCAAGCTGACTGAGTACTGTCTGAGAAACTGTGCAGAGCCACCTCAGGACTATTGTGCTCAGGCATGACGAAACAGGGATACCAATCCCCCAACTAACATCCCTTAATTCTGGCCAGCCCTGCCTATGGCAGAGGGCTCACTGGCAGTGAGAGAACACCTTCACACAGAGAGAGGCAAAGAGCCCTTGGTGTGTGAGACTGTTTTCAGGTGTATTCTGGAAGGGCTGAGGGGGTTTGGGTGGGACACAGATTGTCCACTACTCCTTGCAAGGCAGACCACACCCAGTGTCTGCAGGTTATGTACCGTCCCTGCCTACTCTGTGGAGGGGCTGGCAATTTATCTTATCAAAAAGAAGAAAACAATGACACACACATGCATCCCTTGAATCCCTCCCAGAGAAGCCTACCATGATCAGAACTGGAATCTGTGCAAACAGGCTATAGAGGCATACAATGGAAAACCAAGGAGCTGGTCTCCCTTGAGGCACAGGGTCAGCATTCTGTAAACCCTTTCCAATGAGTCTCTGACTGAGCAGGTGGGGTGGGGGGCAGTAGTGGTTGCTCATGGCAGCTGGAAGATGGTGCAGTGGCACGTAAGGGGGAAAGGAGCGGAAAATGACAACATCCATGATACTCTCTCCTTTTTTATCACCATTCTAGTGGTTAATAGCCACTTAAAATTTTTGTCTCTGATTGTGGGTTAACGCCTTGAAGGCACATCTAATGTAATGTTGGGACTATCTGACGATGATCCTTTCCATCCTCACCCTTTCTTTCAACGTGTTTGCAATTAAGCCGACCTTGCAAGTCAGAGATGAAACATTTCAGGTGGCTACGTCGCCTATGGTGACGCTAATCTGTTCACGTGCAGTGTGGCATTTTTTTCCCTGCCCTGATGTGTTGCAATGAAATAAAACTGTCTTTACCTTGTCCTCTGAGGGTTTCATGATCTGTTCCCAAGTGGGTGATAGCTGCTTTATATGAGACGCCACAGGGAGAATCTGAATAACCTTTTGGGCATCAAATAGTGGAGGATGTAGAAATAGATCCAGAATTTTGGATAGAATAAATAACCATGAGAAGTTATTACCTCCTGGTGAGCAGGGGCAAACCTTCCCACCCAGAAGAACAATCTTCTAATGGCTGGGGAAGACGTTCTTGGGTTCTTGGGACAGAAACTAAGGTTTTCATGATTGGGGGCGAGGGGATGGGGGAGTTGGTGGGATTTGCAATCTGCCTTCCCCAGAAACAGAATTTACTATGTGCTTCTGCTTGACCTTCAGGCTGACACAAATTGAAATGGCAGAATTGATCTTCTTAATTTATGACAAAGAGGGACAGCAAACTCTTGTTTTCCTGCCTTTCAGAGAAATCTTGCCTCTGTTCTCCTTAGAGAGGCATTTTTATACCTTGAAGACGATTCCCTTGAACTGTGGCATTGACACCAGAGATCTTGCTTATCTTTCTGAAAGTATTACTACTTTTGTTAATTTGCAGAAGAAAAAAGCAAAGCTCATCGCAAAATGAAAAATCTGTCGTCTTATTCCTTGGATTTATAACGGTCATGGGAGGGATTAGGAGCTTCAGGGGGCAAGAATTTTTCCACAATGACCTTTGAGTCACCTTTCCTGAAGTTAGAAAGAACACATGAGGTAGTTATAAGAGATGCCTAAGTTAACTGTTGGCAGCCAGCGACGCTGACTTCATGCTCAGAAACCTTTCACTCCTCACCAACGACACAAGCCCGGAAACCCAAACCTCGGTTCCTTCTGTATTTGTTACTTTTGGCATAAAGGGAGTGAAGTGAGGAAGGGTTTATTTTATGAATGTACTAATACACCAAGAAAATGTTTATTTTGGAAGTCAAGAATGTGAAATACTTGTAAAACTGAAAATCACTGTACCAATAAGAAGCATCATTATGCTTATTGGAGACAGACTTGGACCATGCAGAGGTTGGAATGTGTCATCAGAGAGCTGGTCCCTGCAGAGACCTTGCAACTCTTTGAACATCTGCTCTCACTGGCTCATTCAGAGTCGGGGGGGGATTGTAGGACAGGAACTAGCCCTGGTTGGACTCTATTCTATAAAGAAGGCTTCCAGATAATCTCCCCATCCAGACTCAGACTCAATCACACATTCAGTCAGATTCATCTGATAGAATAACCTTCCTAGATACATTAAATATATATATATATTCTGATATATATATATTATATATGTGTGTGTGTGTATGTGTATATATATATATATATATATCAGAAGAAAAAGTTGGTAATGGCTGGGTATAATAAACTCATACCATGCACACATTTAACTAGTATAAAATCAACCCCTCCAATTAAGCAACATGGGAAAATATTTCCATTGTTTGCTCTGAAAGAATTATCTGCAAATTACATCTTGGTCTTCATCTTTCTAGAGGAAGGGAAGCCACCACCAAAAGGCAAAGAGAAACAGTGTAACTTCTTAGTTTTTGGGAACACCAATGGGTCTATGTCCTGGTGAATTAAAATCTGTTGAATGGGTTTTCAAGGATAATTGGGGCCACAGTTAATTTCTAGAGTGAGACCCCTATGTGAAATGCACATTGTGGGAAAAACTAGGGCTTATCTAAGCAGAAATGTGTGCCTAACAGCTACCAACTCTGTAGCTATGTCACTGTATCTAGTTACACCTGCAGCTCAACTCCTTGAGTAAACCTCAGGGAATATGTTTCCCTGCGTTTTACCAGGCAAGGAACAAGGAATTAACCACTGACCACTCCTCACAGGACCTTGGGGAACCCCCAGCAGGTCCTGGTATGGTCTGATTACTCCTCTTTGGTTTTCTTGTTGGTTCTGTGTTGGCTGAAGCAGTCAATGCCTCACAGTCTAACACTGCTTCCTCCTGCTTCTGTGAATTCTAAAACATTCTTGGTCTTGAATCTGCAGTGACTCAACATTCAGCCTTAAAATGCAGCCTTCATCTTTCATAGCTCTTTCATGTTAGTTATTTTGGTTTCCAATTTTGCCATGCGTAAATCCATAAAGCGCTTGAAAGGTGACACTTCTCAGATGGAATCTTCTCTGCAAATGCCTCCAATGCCTGCAGTGAATGCTGGCCTGAAGTTTTAGTCTTTACTGACTCTTCGTGGAAAGATAGTAACTCTTGTGCTGAGTGATACCTGAGGACTTCCATCCCTTATTGGGGAGAAGCCTTCTACTTCTTGGTAGTTTCCTATTTGTTCTGTCATCTCTCTGGCAGCTATGTGTTGATAAAAATGAATCTATTTATATTACTCTGGGGGCAGGAGGGTTCTGTTTAATTGTGGTAGGCAAAAGAATGTCCCCCACCCTCATCCAAATGTCCACAATCACTAAAGGCTGTGAATGTGTTCTGTGATATGACAAAGGGAAATAAAGCTTACAGATGGAAGTAAGGTTGCCAATCACCTGACCTTAAAATAGGGAGATTGTCCTGGATTATTTAGATGAGCCCAATGTAACCGCAGAGATCTTCAAAAGTGGAAGAGGGAGCAGGAAGGAGGTCAGAGTGAAGCCATGTGAGGAAGTCTCAACCCTCTGTTGATAGCTTGGAGATGGAGGAAGGGATCTCAGAACCAAGGAACATGGGCAGCTTCTAGAAGTAGGAAAAAAGCAAAGAAATGAATTCTCCAAAAAAAAAAAAAAAAAAAAAATGAATTCTCCCCTAGAGTCTTCAGCAAGAAACATGGTTGATCTTATCCAGTAAGACCCACATTAGATTTCTAAACCCAAAGAATTGTAAGATAATCAGTTTTTATTGTTTCAAGCACTTAGTTTGTAAACATTTGTTATGGTGGCAATAGAAAATGAAGACAATGTGTAATTTCAAATTTATGTGGGGTTCCTTGGATTTGGACAATTTGTACTACAATTTTGTTGTTGTTCTTGGGGATGGCTACTGTTCATTGAGTACTTACACAGACATAGGCACCACTCTATGTGTCTCACAAAGAGTAGTAGTTTACTTAACCCATACAGCAAGTCTGTGGTGGGAGTACAATCAACACCCTTGTTTTCTGGAGAGAAAACTGAGATTCAGAGCAGTTAAGTAAGGTGCCCAAGTTCTGACCAATTGTTCTTGGTGAAATTGTGATTTCGCACAGGCAGATTCCTCAAGCAGGTCAGGTTCTCTTCTATGCTATACTGTCACCTTGCTTTGCCACAGGGGAAAGCCTGTTTTATAGGTGGTAAGCCTTAAGCCCTGAACTGTCTGATGAGAAGTTGCTAAAGCCAGAGGAAACGCCCTCTGGGCATGTGGTCCCCAGGGTTGGGCTTTTTAGTCAATCACGGTGCTTGTTGAGAAACACAAATTGCTCCGGCACCTGGCTGCAGACAACTGTTTAGTTTGTATGTTAAAGGAGGGGCAGCACTGAGAAGTGCAGAGGGCTGGGAAGAGGGGACGGGTGGGATGTCAGAACAGAAGTTGTAGGCACCCAAGAGTAAATGGGCTGTGGTCTCTTGTTCTACAGCCTCTTTTAACAAGGTGATGTCTTCATCTTCTGGGGCCATAGTGTGGCTTGAGAGTTCATCAAAACTAAAGAATGTGGAACGAAAGCAGAGCGACAACACTAAAGTGTAGTTTCTATGACCATAGTTCTACTTCGTGGGCCATAGAGCGTTCACAGGGCACAGCAACCCCTTAATCCATCTGTTTCCACTTGGCCAACTAATTTAAAGAAATCAAATCACCACACTGCAATCAGCGCAACAAATCTTACTGATCTTGATGGGAGAGCGTGAGGGGGTTTTCCTGGCTTTTATTTAAGACTGCAAAGGAAAATTATTCAATCATACCCTGGCCCTCAACATAACCATTGTCACAGAAAGATAAAAATACAGGAGCTTCCAGCCCCACAGTAACCCTTCCACCACACTTTAAGAGTCTTGCTATGGGACCTCTGTATATCGCCGCTTCATGGAATGAGTGTGTGGGAGTATGAAAATATGTTCTCCATTGTCTCAGGTCATATAATGTTTATTTTTCAGCATGCCGAGCTGACTTTTTTTTTTTTTTTTACCTCTGTAGTCGTTCCGTGCTTTAGTATTGTCCAACCAAATTAAAATTCATCTCAATAATTTAGATTAATGTTAGTCTTTTTAATGGAGAAGTTGCATAAAAAATGAGACCATTAAAAGACTCCTCTGGCAGCATTACATAGAAACACAAGCATGCAATATAATAGTAATATTAATAATATATTGTTTTATGTGGTTTTCATCCCAAAGGATTTCAAAGAGCTTTACCAACTTTGCAAATGTTTGTATATACAAGTAATGCATGTGTGCATTAACCTTGTAGATGTTCCCTAATATTATTAGCTCCTCCCCCATTTGAGCCTTAATATTATTAGTATTCTCCATATTTACATATTATACACTTTCTTCTCTTATTTTTTAAGCACAGTGAGCACCAAACTTTTTTGCTTGTGTACTCCCATCAATAAAAATGTTGAGGTCTCCACCCTCATTACACATGTATGTAGTTATATATTAATCACTCCCCTGTACTACAGTATTGACATATAGTGTGTATTACAAAACATACCTAGAAATATAGAAATTAAACATGATGATATAAAGATGAAATACACAAAATGTGGAAGGGTTACTACTTCTGAGGTTTTCATACTTTCATTAGCTTATCTCCCAAGACCCAATAAACGCTTAGAGGAAAATTTACTGTTAATGATACTGCACGTGAGTGTATATTTCAAATAACGTTCTTGATCGTTTCTTCCTCCCTTTAGCCAATGTAAAATTTTTTTAAATGTTTCATTATGAAAAAATGTTTAAATATATAATAGTAGAAAGAATAGTATAATGAAACCTCACATTTTATCATTTTATCATTCACCTTCAACAATTATTAACATTTCTGATCATCATAATTAGATCATTTTAACTGGTACTATAGCTAATAAACACTTCATAATGGAAGTGAGGTCTCAGCTCTGCCATTTTATCTTTGTTCATTGTGCTTGCATTTTTAATAAAGATACGGGAATTTAGCAAACCAATTTGCTAAATTGGTGTGGATGTGTGTGCGTGCACGTGTGTGTGTGTGTGTGCGCATGTGTGTATGCATGAGTGTATGTGTGGACTGCTTAACTTTACCTCGATCACTGTCACAGGGTAGGTGTCACACGAATAAACTCTAAATACTCTCTTGGTACAAGAAGAAGTAAATGCTGGTGGATAAAGAGTCCATGCAAAAAAGCAGCCAGCAGCTGTAGTAAATTCTGGAAAGAGCAAAATCTCTGCAATTGATTCTCAGAGAGTGAGGGCAGAAAAATTTTTTCATATGCCACAGGGTCATTTTCAAAAATTTAAAGACATAACTCATTCAAATATAGAATGAACAAGTGTCAAAATGCATAAACTCATTACTAAGGGAACCAGTAAGATGATAAAGCTGCAAAGGACATTTAAGCAACTGGAGTTTACGAAGTCCATTAGGGAAGACACACATGGAAATGTGCCTGTGTGACGTGACGTGCTTGTGTGTGTGTGTGTGTGTGTGTGTGTGTGTGTAAGTTAGAGACAAATCTGGTTACTATCCTACAGGACAATATAACAGTAACCTTGGGGCGTCTCTTCTACGGAACAGAAGTAATTTGCATCTCTAGCAGACACAAATCCACAAGTTAACATTTAACTTCACAGTGTCTGGGCTCTAATCAATAGTAAATAGAAATGTCAACAGAGGTTCAGTCTCCTAGAGAATTGAATAACTCCCTCCAGGGCCAGAGGAACAATGTTTCAGTATGGCATTAAAAGTGTGCAGTCATCCTCTTGGCCTTGTAGTCAAATTTGGATACATTTTCTTATCACAAGGATTGCTCTAATAGGATTTCCCAATGTAGGGGAACTCCTTCAGAACCAAATACCTGGCACACAGACTGCTTAAGGAGTTGAAGACTACAGCAGCAACATGACCAAGGCTGGGGTTTTCATCAGAATGGTTGTCAGTCAGTCCTTCCAAAGCAATGCGTATGCTGGAGATTGTTCTAGTCAAGTCCTCATGAGGATGCTGAAGCCTGAGAGGCAAAGTGACTTGCCTGGCATACCTTTCTTGCTTTATCTTTTTTTTTTTTTTTTTTTTTTAAAGATTTTACTTATTTATTTATGAGAGACACAGAGAGAGAGGCAGAGACATAGGCAGAGGGAGAAGCAGGCTCCCTGCGGGAAGCCTGACGTGGGACTTGATCCCAGGACCCCAGGATCATTACCTGAGCCAAAGGCAGATGCTCAACCACTGAGCCACCTAGGTGCCTCTTGCTTTGTCTTTTGAGGCCCAACTCCAAAGCTATCTTTTGTCTGATGCCCAAATTCTACCCATGTTGATAGATGTGTCTTCCTCATTACTGTGATCTCATGGTATTTTGTTCATATATTTACTATAATGTGTGCCACACTGTTTGATACCCATTTGTTTATTTGCTTGTCTCGTTGGATAGGCTTTGGGTTATTCAGATGTAGGAATAATAACAAATTCATCTTCATATGTTAGTGTGGAACTCTGTGCTTGATGTATAATAAGCACCCAAATGATGTTTATTGACTTGAGTTGAAACTGTCTGAGATCCAGCAAGTTTAGTGGCAGAGCTGGGAACAGGACTCACCTCTCCTAGATCTAGACAACTACTCTTTCTATAAGAACCCAGTGCCCTTCAAAACTTCACTCCTGTATTATAAATGCTAGCCTAGTGTCATGAATAATGTGTACAGCCAATGGTATACACAGGAGTTCAGACACATGGAATCTTTCCTTCCTTAGACTTCCCTTTAGTTTCAGTACTTAGGCAAGCAGCATAAAAAGGACAGAAAGACCCTCCTCCATTTCTCCCTGTCTTGGAGTGAGAGGCCCTCCTGCCTTGCTAGTCTCACAGTCATGCAAATACATGTAATCTCCCGGCTCTGGCTATAGATACGGCTAACAATCTTCATAGACTGATGACATTTCATTTTCTCCTAAAATTTCCTATTTCTATAAGAGTGTTACATATTATAGTTATTTGATAAACATGTAGATAGCTTTTATCAGATAATATGTAAAAAATAGTAAAGAAGAAAATGAAAATTTTAAATTACTTAGTTTCATCTGTCAAAGATAGCTACTCATAACAAATTTGTGTATATCCTTCCAGACATTTTTCTGCATGTTTATATCTGAATATACATAACTTATTTAATTGAATTGTGATCATACTGCCTATACTTTTTATAATTTGTACTTTTGAAGTTACCAATAAATATAGTTTGAATGTCCTGCCCTGTCTATTTACCCTAAAGATACAGATGTAGTGAAACAATGGGACACATGCACCCCAATGTTCATAGCAACAATGTCCACACTAGCCAAATGTGGAAGGAGCCACAATATCCTTTGACAGATGAATGGATAAAGATGATGTGGTCTATGTATACAATGGAATATTACTCAGCCATCAGAAAGGACGAATACCCACCATTTGCTTTGACCTGGATGGAATTGGAGGATATTATGCTGAATGAAGTAAGTCAGTCAGAGAAGGACAATTATCATATGGTTTCACTCATATATGGAATATAAGAAATAGTGAAAGGGACCATAAGAGACAAGAGGGAAACTGAATGGGGAAAAATTAGAGGGGAAGACAAACCAAGAGAGACTTCTAACTCTGGGGAAAAAACAAAGGGTTGCAGAAGGGGAGGAGGATGGGGTGATGGGGGTAACTGGGTGATGGGCACTAAGGAGGGTACTTGATGGGATGAGCACTGGGTGTTATACTATATGTTGGTAAATTGAATTTAAATAAAATATAGAAAAATAAAATTCAAAAATCTAAAAAAAGTCCTACCTTGTCAATAACTGTATTTGCATGTATAATTTGTAATAACTACATATCATGTCATTGTTTTGATGACCAAAGTTTATTTAACCATTTAAAAATATTTTTTTTGGCCACTTCAGTTCTTTCTAATTTGTTGTAATTATAAACAATTGCAAGATAAATATCATTGAGGCTAAATCTCAGTGCATATTCTTTCAAAATAATGCTTATTTTGTGAAGGTTTTTTTCTATTAATAAAATTTAGGTTCTTTATTGGTGATAATTTTCTAAACCTTCTTTCGTGCTTCAATTCTTTCTACTCCAGTGTCTCGTTTTCTTTCCCTGGATGCTTTGAGCCAGTATTGTGGCTGTGTCTGCCTTTTCTCCTCCTCTAATAAAAATTCTTTTTATTGACAAGAGGCAACAGCAAAATGAATGAGGAGAGAGAGAGTCTCTGCCACTGTTATTTGTTCTTTCTTATTTATTTATTTTTAAAAGATTTTGTTTATTTATTTATGAGAGAGAGAGAGAGGAAGAGAGAGAAGCAGGCTCCATGCAGGGAGCCTGACGTGGGACTCGATCCCAGGTCTCCAGGATCACACCCCAGGCTGAAGGTGGCATTAAACCACTAAGCTACCAGGGCTGCCCTCTTATTTTTTGAATATTCTCTTCCTCTCCTTGCCTTTTCTTCAATATAGGTCAGAGTTACTCTTTCTCATGGCCAGTCACTTGCAGGACCAGCTAAATAATATGGTGACCATGGCCAGTAGACGGACCATCACAATGCCACTGATCACTATCACCAAGATATTTCATCTCCATCAATGTCATCTGTGCTTCTTAAATGAAAAAAAAAAAAAAAAAGAAGGTTAAACAGTCCAATTTCCTAAGAAAGAGCCATATGCTTTTGACTATTAATGAATCATTGAAAATTATTATTTCAACAATCTTCTGGGAGTGAAATGTTTTCCACGTGTGGGATTGCCCAGTTGTCTTGGTAGCACCTGCCATCTGGAAGAGTTGTCTGGTGTCTCTGGCTGCATGAGTTTTCCAACTCTTTCCTAACATTTCCAGAAGACATTCAAGTCTTGAAATGCTTATTTTTTCTGAAGTGTGGCAGGAGAGGATACAGTTGGTTGGAGAGGTGATTGGAGAAAAGTTCTGTCCTGTCTGGATGCCCCGGAGTCAAGCATGATTGCAAAGTTGCCTTCTTGCCTCATTCTCAGTCTCTCTTTCTCTTTCTCTCTCTCTCTCTCTCTCTCTCGTCCTTTGTCTTGCATGAGACCCTCTTCCTTTCAGAAAGCATTGTTCTTCCATCATGTATGGGGACAGCAACAGGAAGTTAATGCGACTGGGAAAGATTCTGAGAGAATGGGGGGATGGGAGGAAGTGGGGAGACCATCACACATGGTTAATAGTTGCCTCTTTAATATTTCAGTAAATCATGAGATGATGGTCTTCCCTGTTTTCCCTTTCTGCTGACCTTACTCAGAAGATGAAAAAGTGTGTGTGTGTGTGTGTGTGTGTGTGTGTGTGAGAGAGAGAGAGAGAGAGAGAGAGAGAGAAGATGCTGTGAGGATTCTGTCTTAGACTTGGCTAAAGTCTCACAGTAACTGGTATCAACTCTCACATTCCAGAGTCAGGTGTGGTCTCAGTCTCCTCAGCTGACATGTAAGTACAGATTTAGAGACCATAGTAGACCACCCACTCCAGGTTTACAAAGAGGTTAAGAGGCCACAGAAGAAGCTGAAGATTAGGTCGAGGATTTCTTTGGAAGATCTATGCTCTCGGTCCTACTCCCACCTCTCATAGAGGGGGAATATGGGTGTTTCTTTCTTTCCTGATAACTGAGCATTGAGAGGTCGCTGGAATCCTTGAACTGTGACCCCTTGAGTCTGAGGGATGGCGTCCCATCCCAACGGGATCTGAAGGATTTCAAGCTGGCTGAGGTAGCCTGTGTTACAGAATCAAAGGAAACCTGGAGTTAGGAACCAGGGCCTGGGAGAGAGGGTGGGGGGAGCCTGGCAGGGAAGACATGTCATCACTGTGCCAGAAGCCCTGCAGGTGGCGGAGGCCTACAGAACTGTATCTGCCAAGACTCCAGCGAAGCATGCCACGAAAGGTCTTCTCTCACAACCAGAAAACACCACTGTAAGATCCACATCAGTGAAGTAAGAGTTTTCTAGTCTACCTCTCTCCTTCTTTGGGTTCTCTCCTGGAGAAATTGCCAGTGAGGGAAGTAAAGAAGCTAATCACACCTCTCTTCCTCACTGTGACATTCATGCCTGAAATGGGCTTGGACTGGCAGACTGGGAAGCTTAACTTCTAGATGAAGTTTAGGCTTTGATTACTACCTTGGACTGGATACACCGATAATACTGAAATGAGATAAATTGAGAGATTAAAGAGAATAGAGGTGGTTTTATTACCTGAGGCTTAACAAATAAGCTTCAGTGCCTCCTGAGGATTTTCTCCAGGGCAGAAGAGCCAGAGCAGGTTTGATCACACAGTGGGCAAAACAGAGTCGCCTGTGATTTGCTAATGCGAACATTACTCTTTCAACATACAAGGTAACTTATTCAAAAGCAAACTTGAACCTTAAATGCACATTAAAATGCTGCTTTTTTTTTAAATTATGAGAGTTGTAATTCTATACCTACCTGTAAGTCAGACTCAATTCTACAGTCTATAATAAATATAGTACATCTTGCCAAAGTATTATATCAGTCATGGCACCATATAAGCATAAGAAGATACTGGTTTTAATTACTGAGGAAATCCCGCCCCCCTTATAAATCTGGAGTCCACTCACCACTGAGTGGTTGTTCTGGGCCTAAGTGTTCTTTCCCTCTGTGAGGAAATGACCCAAAGCAATCACTGTTGTGTGTGTCAGTGGATCAGGTAATTACTCAGCGACATACAATAACCTTTTGTTATCACTCTTGAAACAAGGGGGGCGGGGGCTCAGTCGGGGGTCAGTGGATCTAGCCTGGACTTGACCAGGCAGCTGGCTCATCTGCCCTGGGCCGGCTCATAGATCTGTGGGTCGGTAAGGGGTCAGCTCTGTCCTATTGCTTTGTCTTCTTCCTGGGACCAGCAAGCTGGCTGGGATGTGTTCTCACAGTGACAACAAAGGCCCAAGAGGACAAGGGGAAATGTGTGAGGCTTCTTCAAACCTAGCAAGGCTTGAAACTGGCACATGGTCACGTCTGGCTACATGCCTGTGGCCACATGTCCAAGTCCAAAGTCAAGGGGCAGAGACGAACACTTCATCTGTAATGGGGTCCGAGCAGGAGTACAAAGGCAGGAAGTGATAAAGAATTGGAGCACCCAGTAAAATCTACCATAGATGGACCCCTAGGACTAAACATCTCATACAGGAGCAAGTGGGTACCTATTGTTTCTGCAATTTGTGCCTCCAGATCTGTCTTGGGTGCAGTAGGTCATACAAGGAACCAGGAGGGAGAATTTGTGGAGTCTACCCAGGGTGGAAAGTTCAGTGCTCTTTCTTTTGCCATTTCAGAAGGCAGCTAGGACCAACTTTTGTAATTCCACTCAAAATGCCTTAACATTTGCTATTTTGAAAGCCTCTCCTTATTATAACTATTAGAGAATCCCTGAGATCATGGTCCTAGAACTCACCTGGAGCTATGTTGTAGCAGGGAGCCGAGCAAACTATCCTGCCTTCCAATCCATCTTCAGAGGAGAAGCAGCGCAGCAGATTGAGCAGATGGTGGTCGCTTCTCAGGGGCAAGAAACGCTGACTGAGTCCTGGGCTCTCCTCTAAGGAAGCAAAGCAAGGAAACTATTATTTACTGAATACCAGCTCCATCCCAGGAACTGTACTAGATGATTTTGTGGAGTATCTGATTTAATCTTCACCAAAGGAATGCTGTATGGTAGTCAATAACGCCCCGCATTTAATACATGTGGCAACTGACATAGAAAGCAGTGAGTTGCCTGTCCCCAGCTGCCACCCCAGTACCCGGATGTGGTTAGTGGATGAGCTGCTCCATTTTGCATTCACCACGGCAATCAAGCCTGAGGTGCGGGATCTGCTGCAGAGAGGGTTCCTCAGAGTCCCCACAGCTCTGGGCTCACATACTTCTACTTTCCACACTTTCACTGAGACTCAGGAAAGTGCCCAGTGGGGGCAGCAGAGAGGGTGCCTTCTTCCCACAGGCACATGTTGGGGGTGATTGGACTGTG
This sequence comes from Canis lupus dingo, assembly GCF_003254725.2. Taxonomy (NCBI): domain Eukaryota; kingdom Metazoa; phylum Chordata; class Mammalia; order Carnivora; family Canidae; genus Canis; species Canis lupus. The sequence goes on from NC_064243.1 coordinate 74,392,718, forward strand.
TGACTGAGCCTCATGTGGAAGACTTCCAGAAACACCTAGCTTCCCAATCATTATGAAATCTTGCCTTGTCTTCTAAACTGAGGCTCTGTGTCTCCCAGAATGAAAAAGTTGAATTCATATCTGGTTTATTTCTCAGCAAGAGAGTACCTCAGCCTTTCTAAGGTCCCGGGCAATCTTTCCACGTGATTCCTGCCCCTGGCAGGCCCTGAGGTATGCTCCCTGTGGGCCCCAGCCTTCATTAGCTTCCAAGAAATAAAAACACAAGCTCTGCATCTCGCTGTCATCTTTTCCTGGGCCAAATGCAGGAGAGTGTTGTCATGGCAACTGCGGCAGAATTTAGGACACAGAGGATATTTTGGCCCTGCTGCATCTTTGGCCAAAAGTTATGCCATGTCACTGTGACATCACGACCACCCATTTGGGCTGTGGATGCACTCCTCTGTCTCAAAGTTATGAGCATTTCGGTTAATTATATTCTCTTCTCATATGCTCACTCTTGGGGCCCTGCTTCCCATCCAGCTCTCCAGTCAGGATAGTTGTGGTCTGTATTCAGATGTCCGACTGCCAGACAGGCGCTGGAGGAAAGCATGTGTGTGGGCTCTGCTGGGCCGAGTCTCTGTGCTGTACCCTCCTCTCCAACACACTGAGATATCAGGACCACAGGAACTTCCGATGTCAGTGACCGAGTTGGAGGATTTCGCAAAATCATTCTTAAAATTCATGTTACTCTTCTCTTTTGGGGCAACTGGGGGAAGTTTGAATGTGGAATGACTATTTGACATGGTGAAAATTAATTGACAAGGGGAAGTGGCAGACGTTAACAGATCTGGTATTTCCACGAAGATGTTAGTAAGATTCATCTCTAATTTAAGGGAATATGATGTATTTGCTTTCTTGTTTTGCTTAATTTTTTTACAGTGCACATACACTGCTTTTGTGACAATGAAAATTTGTCTTAAATTATAAAATGGGAATCCAGTATCCTTCTTTAATACTATCGAGGTTCCAAAAGTGGTTAAAGTTTGTGACTAAAAACAAACGAAAACAGAAGACATAGTTTCTGTTTTCTTTTCATACCTCACACACAACCCCAAAATTCTGATTTGCAACCCCTGCAGAATCACTTTTGAATATGTAAAAGTGAAAATGAATGAGATTATGGAAATAAGTGCTTCTTAACCAATTATTATCATTTCCTCCACCCAAGAGCCTAAAATACTTGAAGTCCATGATGAGAAATTTGACAGTGAATCTTCTCTTTCTCTAAAGCACCATACCTGGGGTGCCTGGTTGGCTCAGTCAGTTAGGAGGCTGCTTTCAGCTCAAGTCGTGATCTGAAGGGTCCTGAGATGGGGCCATGCATTGTGCTTCCTGCTCAGTGAGAAGTCTGCTTCTCCCTCTCCCTCTGCCCTTCCCCCAACTTGTATGCACATGCATACAAGTCTCACTCTCTCTCTCAAATAAAGAAATAAAATCTTAAAAAAAAAAAAAAGCATCATACCTCCCACCAATCTGTCTTATCACACAGCCAGGACACTTTATAAAGGGAAATGTCCTACCACCTTGCCCCTGATGGTGTCATCTGGGAACCAGCAGCATCAGCATCACCTGGGAGCTTGTTAGGAAAACAGAAGCTCAGACCCCATTCTAGTCCTATGGAATCAGAACTTGCATTTTAGTGAGATCACCATGAGATTCAAATAATATTAAAATTTGAGAAACTGCCCTCTATGTCACCTTTTGGCCTGAGAGGGTTTCTTACCTTTCCAACAATGGGAACCCAGTTATTCTTGGTTGCAGCTCTTACTCCTATCAGGTACATGGCACACCCTGTGAATGGGTCATTTTTCAACCAAATCCAGAACATGAAAAAACAGATGTGGACCAACATTTGGCTCTGCTCTACTATAACCAGCACTTGTTCCTCTTTGGCTCTTCCTTGTCCTGTTACTTCTGTTACAAATGCCCCTTTGTGTTACTTATCTCTGCAGCAGACCAAAACATAGTGTTTGAAAGCAAGTACCTGTTGTCTCCTAGTTTCTGTGGGTCAGGAAAAGCCAGTATAGCATGGCTAGCTGCTGTCTTCCCATTAAGTTCTATATCATCAGACTTAGCAAATAGAAAACACAAGGTGCTCAGTTAAATCCCAGTTAAAGTGGAATTTCAGATGAACAATGGATTATTTTTTAGTACCAGTCCCATTCATTGTTTGGGACACACATTAAATAAAAAAGTTATTTTTTGCAACATTGTCTAGGCCTCTTGGGAGGTTGCAATCAAGCTATTGACCAGGACTGTTATCATCCTGGTTGACGGGGTGATTAGTTTTCTGTGTCATCTTGTCTGGGCCAGGGGCTCACACGGCTTGGTATGTGCAAGCAGTATCCTGGATATTATTATTGGTACTTGCAAGTAGTATCCCGGATATTATTATTATTTAATTATTATCCTAGATGTGCCTGTGAAAGTGTTTTTAGATGAGAGTAACATCTGAATAGGTAGACTGAGTAGTCTAATGTGGGTGGGCCTCATCCAATCAGTTAGAGGCCTGAATAGAACAAAAAAGACTGACCCTCCCGGTAGTAAAGTGAAACTCTTCCTGCCTGACCTGCCTTGAGCTGGTTCTGTTGTCTTTTACTGTCTTTAGACTTGAATGGAAACATTGGTTCATTTCAGCGCAATCTGCCAGATTTTGGACTAGTACTCAACATCATCAACTCTCTTGTTCTCAGGTCCTTGGACTTGGACTAGAACCACACCATTGGCTTTCCTGGGTCTTCAGCTTGCTAACAGCAGATCTTGGGACTTCTCACCCCCCATAATCCTGTCAGCTAATTCCTTATCATAAATCACTTCATCCACATGTGTATATATACACATATGTGTACACACACATACACGCACACACACACCCATCCTATTCCTTCTGTGTTTCTGGAGACCCCTAATACATTCTGCTTCTAAGCACTCTCACACGGTTGTTTGATTGTGGGAAGGCTTTGGGCCCTCACCATGTGTGTCTGTCTACAGGGCTGCCTCATGACATGGCTCCTGGGTGAGCCATCCATGAAAGAATAAGAGAATACAACCAGTGTGGGAGCCAGTCTTCTCATAACCTAATCATGAAAGTGGTATTCACATTCTAATACTTCTGCCACACTGTATTTGTGAATCACTAAGTCCAGCCCACATGCAAAAGGGGGACTTCCATAAAGATGTGAAAACCAGGAGGCAGGAATTATTGTGGCTCATGTTAGAGGCTGCCTACCATGTTCTTGCTTCTTCCCACCCACCTGGGAATATGAGTTAGAAGGGGACATAGATATTAACTTGCAGTTTGTATCCTGGAAGCCCATAACAGTTACAAGAAGGTAGTGATGTCTGAACCTTACTCATAAAGACATCTGATGATCATTCCAAAGATATGAAGATGGTGCAAAGAACCCTGGGAAAATGGATCCAGAAATTAAAGTGGCAGGAAGGCCCTGTAGGGTCTGAAGTCCCTGCCTGGGGATCTGCTGCAGGGTAGCTCAGCTCTTGCCTCCACCCAGGAGTTTCTGTTAAGTTTTACTTGAAGAACCATACATAGACTCCCTCATTTTCTCAAATTTTCCCAAAATTCCTTATTAGGATTGAAAGAGAAATGTCCCAAGAATACTTTTAACATTTTAAACACAAAGTGTCTTTAGAAGACTGAGAAAATAGGACTGGGGATGAGAGGAGGGTGTATTCTAGAAAAATCATCCAGAAAGGATTGTTTGAAATTGCATTCCAAGAGCTCATTGCTGCAGACAGAAAAGTGACACCTTTGTGTTCATTCTGCTTTTCCCCTCCCTGCTCACAGAGGAGTCACAGATGTGACTGCACTTTAGGCCAGCCCACCTCTGAATCAGATCATGCTCAGAGCATTTTATGGTCGGGGAAAATGGGATCAAATATAAAGGGAAATAAAATGGTAGTGATGAAGGGCTTTGAGCCAGAAATGCCATTAAAATAAGAATATGAAATAAAATATGTTTAACCATCTTAAGGTCCTTTTGTTTTTGTTGTTGGTAGGGTTTTTATTTTTTGTAAAATATGCTATGCAAACATTAAGAAAATTATTTTCGCAGAACTCAGCTTCATTTGAGGCAGCCATGTAGAGTCGTTCCTAATAATTATAAGGCAATCTCCAAAAATAAAGTTAATTCCCTGGCAGCCTATCAATTTAAATTCTCACAAAACAAAACATCTTTCCAAAGTTTCCATTAAGCAAGGGCTGGCCTTGGAAGCATATATGTATTTGGTAAAAAAACAAAAACAAAAACAAAACAACAACAACAAAAAACACAGGATAGAAACAAAATAAGTGGTTTTTACAATTGAATTCTCAGAGCATTTTGTACATCATATAATATCATCTGTATCCCAAAAGTAGTTGATTTATTTAAGTTTAATAGGATAAAATTGAAAACAGGTTCAATATGGAGATATCCCCAGTGACCTGAGAATTTTCCTTTTACTTATGTCATGAAATTTGGATAAATCCCTTGTTTAAATTTATTGCAGAAACAAGGTTTGTTGTAGCCTTCTCTTCAAATTCCTTCCAATTCCTTCAGAAAGAAGGAATTTCTTGGGGGGCCTAAGGGCTGTTGTAGAATTGGTTAGGCTCAGCATATTAGCATTGATATTTTCAAAAGGGGATTTGGTCTTGAAAGGCAAGAAAAAAAGTGGATTAGTTTTTCTCACAAAATGTGCAGCTTATCATGTTTTCTCTGTATCTCTTTCAGGCCTCTGTCAATTCAGCAGTTTTTTTTTTTTTAAATTGTATTTATTTATTCATGAGACAGAGAGAGAGAGAGAGAGAAGCAGAGACACAGGCAGAGGGAGAAGCAAGCTCCATGCAGGGAGCCTGATGTGGGACTTGACCCCGGGTCTCCAGGATCACGCCCTGGGCTGAAGGCAGCACTAAACCACCAAGCCACCCACGGATCCCCAATTCAGCAGTTTTTTAAAAAAAATCATTAAGTGTTCAATTCAAAATACATTTATTCTGTTAAAGGCAATGTCCTAAATGGCAGAAGAAAAAGGTGGTTATGAAGCAATTACTGCCGTCTAGAAACTTTCCATCTGGTAGTGGGGTCTGGGCAAATGTGCCATGCATGGTCCTTGTTAGCTTTGTCGATGTGCACATTTATGTTCTAGGCATTGTTCCTGGGGCTTTATGGGAATTAACTCATTTAATTCTTACAACAGCCACATAAAAGAAGTTCCATTATCATCCTCCTCATATTGTGGATGAGGTAACCAAGACTATAATGGAGACATCAAGAACTTTTTCCAAGGTAAATCAGCTGGGCTGTAGTGTAGACAGCATATGAGATGGATTGTGGTCCCTCCAAAATTCGTATGTTGAAGCCTTGACCTTCAGTACCTCAGAATGTGACTGTGCTTGGAGCTGGGGTCTTTTAACATGTAATTAAGTTAAAATGAGGTCATTAGGGTGGGCCCTAATCTCATATTACTTACAAGAAGAAGAAATGTGGCAATAGGTAGAAAGGAAAGACCGTGTGATGCCATAGCAAAGTGGCCATCTAGAAGACAAGGAGAAAGGCCTCAGAAGAACTCAATATAGCCAACACCTTGATCTGCAATTTCTAGCCTCCAGGACCGAGAGTAAACACGGAAATGAACGGAAACGTCAAGACACGGACCTGCAGGAATTCCACTTCCCTCCCGGTGAACTGCACCGGAACGTGCCCTTCCTTTCTTTGCCGTCTGGCCTTCGTTCTTCTTCCGTCCTTCCTTCTTCCTTTCCTTCCTTCCTCCTTCCTTCCTTCCTTCCTTCTCCTTCCTTCCTTCCTCCTCTTATTTCTTTTCTTTATTTATTTCTTTCTGTCATTTCTTTTCTTTCTTTCATTTCGTTCTTTCTTTCTTCTTTCTTTCTTTCCTTTTCTTTTCTTTTCTTTTCTTTTTTTAAAGATTTCATTTATTTATTCATGAAAGACACAGAGAGGGGCAGAGACATAGGCAGACGGAGAAGCAGACTCAGGGACTCTGGGATCACACCCAGAGCTGAAGGCAGATGTTCAACCACTGAGCCATCTAGGCATCCCGGGAAACATTTCTGTTGTCTGAGCCACCTACTCTATGGTACTTTGTTAGGGCAGTTCTAGCAAACAAATACAGATAGGATTCAGACTCAGACTGGCTGATGTTAAGTGTTTAACATGCACAGCTTGGTTGTCACCTCCTTTAATTTATAAACCACATACGAGAGGTGCAAGCATGTGGCTCCATCAAAGGATGTAGCAATCAACTCTGATAATTGGGAGAGGATAAAAGCTCCTATATAAAGAGGTACTTGAGATGGTCCTTGAAGGTGGGAAGGATTTGGACAAATTCTGACAGTGGGTGAGAGGGCATTTCCAATGGAACAAACAGATGGAACAAGGGTGCTGTGGGTCAGAAATTGTAGGGTAAATTTGTCAAACTAGAAGCTGACCCACCCTGGATGGAATGGCCGGGTATGATACATTTGAATAGGGGGCAGAGAGCTCTTAATCTTTTATTACTTTTTTGGGGAGTATCATGTGCTTCTTTATACCATGGCCAAATCTGTGAATGTCTTTGCAGATTGATGTTTTAATTCCATAAAAATACAAAAAAATGTTTAAAAACAGCCATCAAAATAAATATTAAGAAGTCGGTAATTAAAAATCACATGTGCTTCTTTATGAATGCATCTGATGAGTTGATCCAGCAGCATGTCTAACCACCATAATTTTGAAGCAAGGATGCACATGTGTGGCATTTTGAAATGTCTGCTACATAGGCAGCATGATAGGCAAAGATTTGTAATGTCTGCCGAGAAAAACACAGAAGCCACAGTTACTTATGTGCTTTGTGGTCTCGTTCACAATCAAAAGAAATGCTAGATTTCAGTTAGAAATTAGTAAAAATAAAGATGTACTATTTTTCCATCCAAATTCATATGCCCCTGGCCTCGAGCAATGGTTTTTAATCTCTCTGGTTTTCTTCACTCCTTCTAGAATCTGATGCAAGTTACAGATCTTCCCGTCTCCCACTTCTGCAAAATAATAATAAAAAGCACATATACATGAAACCCAATTCTGTATGCAATTTGAGAAGATAAGTGGACTGCTAGCCTAGGAAGATACCAGACTGGAAAGACAGGTTCAGACTATATTATAGAGGATCATGAATAATAATAAGACTTTCTACTGAAATTGATAGCTGATGATAGAGAATTGGAAGGTTTTTAGTATCAAAATAATGCAATTGGAGATGTGCTCTCAGAAGACTTTCCCTTATCATAAACTATTTCTTGAAAAGTCAAATAATCTCATCTTGATTGTCCCTTCATTCGGTTTTTACAAATGTATGCATCACTACTCTTAAATACCTGCACAATTCTAATAATGCATTTTTTTTTTTTTGTGGAATTTCTTAGTAATGCAGGGTTTTTGCTTACTAACATTGTGGAGAATCAATAGTATAAGAAGCTGCAGCAGAGTCTGCATAACTTCTGCATTGAAGGCATTGGTGACCACCATATCTCAGGTGTTGTGTTCATGGTCATGGAAGAGTACTGAGCCATTGATCACCTGCCAAGTATTCAATCCAATTTATTTGTTAAAGTGGCTGGGACAACTAGACAAGTACCACTACAGATGCTTAACCACAGAGCTGGCTTAACCACTCATCCATCAATTGATTTTTTTAGCCCATATGTCAGCCAAGAAACCTAAGAATAATCTCCTAACAGTTCATTCATTGGAATTCCACAGACTCAGCTGCTCAGGTGAGAGAGTGCCCTTCCTCTTCTCCTGGTGCCATCTGCAGCAGTTCCGCAGGATCTATCACAACACTCCTGGAGGAGGGAGTGGGTCACAGTCTCTAAGACAGAGTGGTGGTCTGCAAGAACCTTTCAAAACTCAGCGCCCTGGGGCTCAGCCTTAGAGAGAACCCTTGGTCAAAGAATACAGCCCTGTGGAAGTCAGCCAAATCCTTGACTCCACTTTGCAAAGCCACATGTGGATCCATAGCAACAATTGCAGGAAGCCTCTGACTTCTGTTTACTTCTATCACACCCTGTGGGGATCCTGGAGTAGTGCCCCCATAATCCTTGGCCAAACCTCTCTCAACTCCTAGGCTGTCCTCCCTTGTCAGCTCCAGCTTCCCATTATAGTTCCTTCACTTCTTTATTATGTAGATTAACCAAGACTTTCTTTAGCTGGGAGGAATCCTTCCTCTTTTAGAGGAGGGTGGAAGGAGGGTAGACAGAGTCTGTGCTAATAGTTGCAGGATTGTCTTTGAAGGGTTGGATCATGGTGGGGGGGGTGTCGTGAACAATCCACATTAATCATTTTTGTCTTTGCATTGCGAGGTCTGAAGGCTACTCAAAGTGAAGGCAGTCTTGGAAGCCATGAATTTCCTGATGAAGAGAGAGAGTTTCAGAGAGGTGAAGTCACTTCCCTTACTCTTGGTTGTAAGTGACAGAAAAACTTAAACTGGCTTGAGTCAGAAAAGGGAATGTGTTGGCTTCCATAACTGAAGAGCCCTGGACTAGTAGACTCTTCAGGAGTAGCTGGATCCAGGTGTTAATGTGAATTTACCAAAATATCATTTCATCTTTCTGTTCTCTGTTGAACTTGTTCCTGAGTAGCTATTTCCTAAGTGGTAAAAGAGTTGGTCTGCAACAGCTCCATGTTACAATCTCAACAGAAGGAATATGCTTACTTCCTCGTGGTTCCAGGAAAAGTTCCAGGTTAGAAACTTTAGTCCAGAGTAGGCCATGTGGCCATCCCTGAAGCAGCTTCTTTAATTGTGATTGGCTGTGCCTAATTCTTGTTCTTGTAGCTGAATCTGGGATCCACTGAGCATGTGTACCTTGGGGAGAGATAGATGTTTGACCAAAGAAAACAAAATGCTATTAGTAAACAAAGGGTTGAAAGGATATTTGGCAGTGAAAAAAATAAAAAATGCCCACAGCCCTGCAGGCTACTTTCTGGCAGAAGTTTGCTGCCTGAACAAGATGTTGCAGGTACCCTGTGGTACAGTTTTCCTGTGAGAGCTCCTGGCAAAATGGCTGAAATCCTGAAGATTTCAGTAGAATTCCTAGCACTAATGCTTCCAAATGCCGAACCTCCGCGTGGTTCAGCTTGCCAGCCTGACCTCTTTACTCTTGTTTAGTTGGGGACCTGGGTTCCTCTATCCCCACCTGGCAGGACATGGCTAGATCATCTGCCTGGGACTTATTTCCTGTCTTATTCTTTCCAGGTTAGTTTCCCATGTACTGGGTTTCACTTTGCTGTTTCCTTGGACATGATGCTCACTCTATTTGGCACTCCACTTACCTCATGGTGTGCTTCCAAAAACAGTATCACCAGTTCTGCTTGATTGGTTTGGTTCTCTTTGTATTTCAATATCTGCTTGAAATTGAGCTAGTTTTGTTGCACCTTAGCTTGGATTTTGATGTAGTTGTTCAAGATCTCATTGTGGTTGCCGTTTCTTTTTTTTTTTTTTTTAATTTTTATTTATTTATGATAGAGAGAGAGAGAGAGGCAGAGACACAGGCAGAGGGAGAAGCAGGCTCCACACCAGGAGCCCGACATGGGATTCGATCCCGGGTCTCCAGGATCGCGCCCTGGGCCAAAGGCAGGCGCCAAACCGCTGTGCCACCCAGGGATCCCCGTGGTTGCCGTTTCTGCACCCATATGTGCCTACATACAACTCTGTACCCCTAGACCTTGAATACCATGCACCTTACATGTTTGATAGAATTCACTGATGAACCCATATGGGCCTACTCCTTTCTGTTTTAGAAGGTGATTAATTATTGATTCAATTTCTTTAGTGGATAGCTGACTATTTAGATGGTCTATTCAAATCATATTTCTTTTTTTCTTTCATTTAAAAAATTTTATTTAAATTCTATTAACCAACATACAGTGTAACACCCAGTGATCATTCCATCATGCACCCTCCTTAATGCCCAACACCCAGTTACCCCATCCCCCTACCACACCCTTTGTTTCCCAGAGTTTGGAGTCTCTCTTTGTTTGTCTTCCTCTCTAATTTTTTCCTACTCAGTTTCCCCCTCTTTCCTTATGGCCCCTTTCACTATTTCTTATATTCCACTTATGAGTGAAACCATATGATGATTGTCTTTCTTCGATTGACTTATCAAATCCTATTTTTTAATTAAAGAATTCCATTCAATCCAAATCACATTAGGGAATCTCATACTATAAGACAGTTGCTGCTCTGTGCCAGACACTGTGCTAAACACCATGGATACAGCAGTGAACAAGGAAGATCACAGTACCTGAACCAGGAATTTTAAAGTATGTTGAAAAAAATGTGTAAGAAAATACTTATAATTAATTATAGCTCTGACAGTACAATAGCACAACAGAAGAGCACACAGTGCCACAAGAAGAGGATTTAAATTAGACCACATTAAATAAAGGCTTTCAGAAGAATTTTCCACCTGCTTGATGGGCTCTGTTCACTTAGCCAGGCTTATGCCAGAAATCCTGAGCACCTAGCACCATGGGTTCCCAAAGTACCTGTGAAATGTAGCACTTGATAGCACTTCCTTTCTCTTATTCATTTTTGCATTTCTAGAATAAAGTACTTGACATATGTCCAGACTTCTCTACTCTGCTTTGTAACCTTGAGTTGGGGAGAAAGAATGGCCCTTCTTCCAGCTTCTTCGTTTTGAACATCCCATCCCCTTTCTTTTGTCCTCTCAATTCTAGGGGTGATAAATCTTTCTTGATGTTTCTAATATCTGACTAGCCCACCAACGTCTTTCTGTCTTTTGTTCTTTTAACAATTGTGCAATCTATTCTTTGTATTAAATCTGCTCTCTTTGAAATACCCAACATGGTTTCTGTTTTTCTAATTTGATCCTGACTGATACAAAAGTCAAAATATACATGTTTCAATCTTAACTGAACTTGATCTCTCTATGTGAAGCAGCTGTTGGGTAAAGATGTTGTTTTAGGGGGGAGAAATGGGTTCTAGTTTACAGCTTAGCCAATATTTCACAGCTTAACCTTAGGCCAACCATTTATGCCTGTGGGTCTCCATTTATTCATCCACAAAATGAAGGGTTGAACTTCATCACCTGTAGAATTTCCTCCACCTTAACATTTTATGATTCTGCGGTTTAATCTTAGCTTTATCTCAAATTTCTTGTGAGCAGTTTGCTAGATCTTCCAATTCTCTTTTTAGTGTATCTCTTTATACCTCTTAATGATTTTAGAAAATTCTTCACTTTTACAGGCATTTTTCCTACTGAGAGCAACCTCCCTAGCCTAATTGCAGTTAAGTCCTCTTTGGGCTAGACTGGGTTTCTTAAGGAGAATTTAGCCATCCTAAATAACATTACTCCTTTTCTCACTAAGACAGCGTAAGGATGGCTTTGCTTCACATCTTGGTTCAATGAACTCTTAAACTCTTCTCACCCCTCTGAATTTTGTGCTAAACCACTTTCTCATTTAGTATGAAGCTACACGTCTCAGTAATTATTGCTGGCAAGTCAGTATTCTGTCTACACACTCTTCTTGACATGGAGCAATAATAGCAATCATAAAAAGAGTAGACCAAATGTGTAACAGATGCCAAGTGCAAATTGAGGTGAATGATTGTGGATAAAGAACTGTCATCACCTACATCACAAACATAACCAGCTGGTATCTGAGACATAATTTATATGGAAATGTGGAATACACCCTCAACCTTGAGCACTAAAGTAAAATAAATATTGTATTATAATGTTGATGAAACCAACAATACACTCAGGATATCCCCCACCAGTTTCAAACACGTATGCCTTTTAGAACTTGGTTCATCTCTCTGCCAAATTGGCCCAATTCTTACTTATGCTTGTGTAGCAAAACAAGAATCTTGGGCCAAAATGGCTGAGACAGATCTGGAGTCCTCATCAGTGGACAGCATCCTTCAGTGAGGCAACATGTGCCTTTCCCTGGTGCCATAGCAACTGCTAAGTTAGAGATTGAAGTTATTGTCAAGGGGATAGTAAAGAAAAGAAACAGAACACAGCTTTAGATAACATGAGTGATTTTTTTTTTTTCTATTTCCAGGCATTCTGTAGTCATTCATTTTCATGGATTAATAACTCTGATTTCCAGGAAATAACAAGAGAAGAATGTTAATTTTTCAGTGTCTAGTTTAGGTATCTCAAACTATGTTTTGGATGGGCTTTATCCATTGTCCCAAGAGACAGTAGATGAGGAAATGCACATACCCACTGAGAAGGCGAACCTTTCTCATCTCTGGGTTGAGTACCAACATCCCCACTAGTCACTTAGGGGATTCTTTAAGAGCCACTTAACCACTTTGACAGCTTACCATAGATTGGGGAGAGGGTCAAAAGGAAGAGGGACTTGAGTTGGGATGTCAAATACTGAGGGATCTTTTCTAGCTTTAGAGCCATGAAGAGAGAATGCCTCATGTTATAATGTTTACTATCATTTTGGAGTCAGGGATCTAGATTCCTTCAATTCACATTTCATCTTCCAATTATTTTTCCTTTTAAGCCTCTCAGAGACTCTTCTATCTACCCAACAAGTCCTTCCACAAGACACTCTATTGGGAAAGAGTTTAGAGTTTATTGACACCAAATACCATGAATATCATTAATGGTATCAGTATCTTCAGTCTTATTAAATGGTGCTCATTTGAATGATTGACTGGTGATATGTAGGGGTCATAGTACCCCTCAGGAAGAAAGAGACACAGTGGTATTAAGTACTGGATCCCATTCTCTGGTCCAGACAATGTTGTTCAGCAAATAAAGTTTACTTCTGTCTATTGTTCTATTGTTCTTTCCCCCGCCTTTTCCCTTAAGGGATCTCTTATCTCCTTTCCTTTTCTCTCAAGCTGGTATCCTCATTTTCATTCTCCCTTTAAAAATCTTTCAATAATGGATCTAATAAACTCATTTACATTGAGTTATGTAGGGCAGATGGGACTTAATGTGTCCATTATCATAATCGGTTGAGATAAAAGATAAGAAAGCATGATGGGGGAAGTACCCAGAGTAGTTCACATTTAAAAGGAAATAAACTCATAAATGGAAGAAGTAAGTGTCTAATTACAAGATGGATGACATCAGTGAGTTGGTAGGAATGTTTTAAAACTCCAGAATCATTCTACCTCCATGACCATCCCTTCATGGGTAATCTTTCCTAACACTAGTAGCCTCAACTACAGACATTAAAACTGACATATCCAATTCTAGAATTTGGATTTTGGGGTGTTCTTCACTCTGAACTGACATCATGAAGATTTGCATTTCTTGTGGGGTGGAGATGGTCCAATTTTACATGGGAAAGTCACTGATCTCATTATATATGTAACTTACATGCTAAAAAAGCATGTAATCAAACACATTTGATTTTTTCTTCCACTCCACTTTTATTTTATTTATATCATTTTTAAAGATTTTACTTATTTATTTCAGAGAGAGAGAGAGAAAGAGCATAAGCAGGGGAAGGGACAAACGGAGAGGGAAAAGGAGAAGTGGGCTCCCTGCTAAGCATGGGCCCAAAATCATGACCTGAGCTGGTCAGATGCTTAAGCCACCCAGGTGCCCCTCCACCTTTAAAGTATATCATATGGAGAAATCTTTTATAAAGCCTCTGGATGAAAACTATTTAGGTCCCTGGACTTTTCTAGTCATTCTTATGGAATAGACATCCTTACAATAACTTTACATCATGGAGATGATCTCTATGAATAATCAGAATGTCTAGAAGATATCAATCAAAATTACAGAGCTCATTTAAAATGAAATTATCTCTGCATTTTCAACTCTTGAGAAAAGGTGGTTTTCTGAAGCTCTCAAAGTGGTCCCATGAAACCCCCCTCACTGGGCTTTAGGTAAAGAAGGTGATACCCCTTCCCTTACTTTCTTGGGGAATTAGAGACTCAGAATAGCAACACCTCTTTTTAAGGAAACATCCCCATTCTCTTCACATTATGTCCAATTTTTCTAGCCTTGGCATTGCTGAAGGATCAAGAGTACGGAGCTAGTTCTCCAACATTTCCTTGAAAATTATATATTTGTGTATTTGTCTCACACTCATTTTGATTAATTGATTTTATCTTAGGATATTTTAGTTGAAATTAAGAGAGGAATAGTCCCATTCTAACATCCTCCTTTATCAGTTAATTGGTCTTTCCTGTAGTGGTTTCTGTTTGTAAGTTGGAGTTGGGTAGGGTCCCACTGATCAGAAACATTTGGGTACTCTCTATTCTGTAGCTGCAAGCACAGAATTGGTATTTTATGTCCAAACAATGGCTACATGGATTCAGAAAGGCAGTCATTGATTAGACATCTGTTAGATATCAGAGAGACTTAACTTTGCTAATTTAAATTTTCCTTTCTGCATTTAAGTTCCACGGGACAGTCTGTAAAGTCTTTATAATCATGGATCATGTTTCTCTAAGTTGTTCTTGCTCCCTGGAAAACCAAATATAAGAACTATTTTAGTTATGATTTTACAGATGGAAAGTTGAATCAGAGATATTCTTTCCAATGTGCATGCCAATGAAAAACATACTAAAATCAATCCTTGGTCTCATTTCACCAGTGCATTGTTTCCCCAGCTATACATCATTACATTCTATGTCAACATAGGGACATCACTGTTCTACCACCCGGGGTAGTAGTGTTGGTTAAGGGTGATACAATCATCACAGCTTATGGTAAATGCAAAAATGTAACATAGGAGCATAACTGTCATACTCCATCCTAGCAGGTCATTGGTCAACATTAGTGTTTCTCTTTCATTTCCATCTTATCTTTTGTTTTTGCAAAGGGCCATTTTCTAAAATTCTGCAAATATGTGGCATGACTTTCTGGATGCCCTAAAGTTTATTACAACTTTTTTGTGTTATTTCACACATCTGGTGATAAATCTTTTATTAAACTTAGCTTAGAGAGAATGGCAAGTTCAGTTATCTGCCCAAAAGGCTGGGCTTGATTATAAATAAACCAGCATTTATACTCTTTTTTGGCAGAGCACTTGGTAAAGTCCTTTGTTGATAAAAATATTCAGCTTTATCATTGGTAAATATAGCCCCCCCTTAATATGGCTCTATTTTTATACTTTGCTTTTATGTGCCTTCTCATTATGAAAGATATTCCTCTAGTAATGACCAAAGCTCACCACGGGTGGTGGTGAGGTGATTGGCATGAAACCAATGCAATCAGTTGGAATTCAGAGGTAAAAAAAATATATAATTAACTTACTTATGAGACAGTAAATCTTTTGATTTAATGGATGTGTGAATATTGAATCCATGATGGCTTTAAACCATGTCCACCAATTCTATGATACTCTTCCCTACAAGAAGTGGAATTTAATTCCCCTGCCCTTGAGAGTGGGGACATAGTGATTCATTTCCAGTAAACAGCATATATTGGACATGATTTTATATTAAGTTTGTAAAAGGCAAGGCAACTTCAGCCTTGTTGTCTGGGGTCTCTCACCCTGGAGGAAGATAGCATGATGGCATGAGATGCATCAGCAGCCCATGGAGGAGCTATGTGGCAGAGAACTGAACCTTCCTGTCAACAGCCATGTGAGTGAGTCGTCTTGGATACAGATCCTCCAGGTCCACTCAAGCCTTCTGATTATTGCAGTTCCCCACTGATATCTTGACTAATAATGTCATGAGAGATTCAGAGTCAGAATGACTTAACTAAATCTTTTTTGAATTTCCTTTTTTTTTAAACTTCCTGACCCATAAAATCTCTGAGGTGATAATTGTTAAAAGCCTCTAAGTTTTGAAGGTAATTTGTTATGTAGCAATAGATACTAATACACCTCTGAGCCAAGCAGTACTTTTTCAATGTCTCTGAAATGGAGATTCATTGAAGTTAAATTGAGTTGAAGACTCAGAAAGGTCCTGGTGATAAGATGGAGGAAAAGATGTTCACTAAGTGTTAGATGGTTTGATCATATTAGGAAGAGAACTGGTGGGCATAAAAGTAGAGTCTTTGGGAAAGTTGCAAAAACAGCAGCAAAAACTATTGGAGGATTTTCCAGTAAAGATCACTGAAATTATTGAAGATGGCAACTGGTAAAAGAGGATTTTGATATTGATAGAAAAGGAGAAAATGGAACACATTTTCTTTTTTTTCCAATTTGTTAAGATTTTATTTGTTTATTCATTAGAGTCACAGAGAGGCAGAGACACAGGCAGAGGGAGAAGCAGACTCCCTGTGGGGAGCCCGATGTGGGACTCGATCCCAGGATCCCAGGATCATGACTTGAGCCAGAGGAAGACACTCAACCACTGAGCTACCCAGGTGCCCTAAACACATTTTCAAGGGCATTTTCATTTACCAAAAATAGAATCTTCGGGACAGTCACACACTAGATTTGGCAGTGAATATATTCAAAATAGAAAAACTTAATTCAAATCCAATTTGAATATCCCAGCAGAACTGAGGAATCCCTATTCTTGCTGTAAGAAAATTATTTTTCCAATGCCCCAGGGTCTTGCAGTATCCCTTGCAATTTCCTTACACCCTGCCTATACCTAAATGATAATGAGGGACCTAAATAGAGCCTTTATTAGTCTCTCTTTGAGCTTCTTATTTTGAGAGCATCATCTCTTTCTTGCTGGTAGAGTCCTTGGAGATTCTTGTGAAACCCAGTGTTGTTCCTTTGTCTACACCAGGGATTGAGCCTTATCAGTGGCAGGGTCACATTATTTTTATTTATGGTCCAGCAGAGTGTCCAGCCCACAGTAACTAGTTAATACAAGTTTAATAAATATATAAACAAACTCAGAGTAGGTAGAATCAAAACATATAACAAGCAAGGGAGGGAGAGAAAACATATTTGTCAAAGGAGTGTACTCTGTGTGAATCTAAGAAGTAATACACTCCATCCCCAATATTATGGAACATGGGAATAATATAGGAAGCTGTATATCTTTCAATTCTTTTCAGATATTGACCTGTAAGGGTAAGAGCCCTGTTTAGAGCCTTCTTTTATCTTTTCAGTTTTCTCTTTCAGTTTTATTAACTTAAGAAGGCATTTAAACTTTTATATCCTTATTTCCTTCATCTACAAAACAGGGGTAACAATACCTATATCTAAGTGTTGTTATAGGGGTTTAATGAAATTATGTTTCTAAAGTATTTAGTGTAGGGTCAGACACTGGGACAGAACCCAGTAAATGAATGCTTTTCTGTTTTGTGGGGTTTTTTTTCTCAAGGCATAATGATTTCCCAAAAGACATACTAAGTTGAAAATTAAGTCAATATAAAAGCTTAAGCCAATGTATGCTATGGATAATCTTTCCTCCTTTATTCAATATTATAAATCTTGTAGTCCAAACATGTTAGTCCCATCTGAGTCCCATACACTTGGACAATTACTCAATCAATAATTATATGTTGGACATTCCCATCCTTTCCTCCTTCCTTCGTCAGCTAGGCTTCTGCCTCAGGGCCTTTGCACTTCCTGTTTCTCTGTCTCAAAAGCTCTTCTCTCAGTTTTCAATTAGCAATAATCGTGCCTTGGATAAACCTCATTGGCTATGATACTGCCACTGCGCAAAGCTAAAAGCTCTTCTCCCAGATATTAACGTCTCCATGACTTGCTTTGCTCAGATTACTATGCAAGAGGTCTTCCCCTTTACTCACCTTTACTTTCCTTCATAAGCCTTATCACAATCTGGTATGTAGCATACCTACTCCTTGGTGTATTATCTGTCTTCCTAATCCCAATGTAAGATCCAGGAGTGTAGAGATTTGGTGTGTTCACTGCTGAGGCCCACTTTATAGAACAGTGCCTAGCACTTGATGGGCACACAATAAATACTTGAAGAATGAATGATTGAATAAAATTCTAGGAGTTGCAAGGATAGCAGTATGACATCACATCTTAATGACAGCATACAGCCTTCCTACATGCATTTGTCCATTTGTTTCTTCCCACCTACTGGAATATCCTAACTCCAATTATCAGATCCATATTGTTAAACTCCATGTTTTTAAAGTTAATCTTCAACTCCCAGCCCCAACTGTCAACTTTTCCCAGAAAGACTTGTTCATTCAGTGCAATTTTACATCAATATATCCCTTCTCTGACATCCTTTAGGATAAATAATTGAACGAGAGAAGCTATGTGATGGATTGCCTATGTTTAGGAAGGATAGTCCGTGCTTTGGTGGAGGCAATCTCTTTTAAATTGCTTCAGTCTCTAGTTTTGTAAGAACAAATACCTATAAACTCACCTGATGTTTGAAGCTGTGTCCTCCTTTTAGAGCCTCTTAGGCTGGCCCCATAGGTGAGGAGGGGCAAGTACACTGCATGACTCAATTTCAAATATATTCACTTTCTGATTAGATAAGGGAAAGAGTATATATAATGTCATAATTCTATTCCAGACCCAGGAGACGTAAAAGATGACTCAGTCATCATGCAGAGGTGACAGGAACATGAGGCATTTCCCAAGAGCCAGGGAATGAACAGAAATTTGGCTGTAGGATCAGATGGTTTGGGTTCAAATTCTCCTTCTCCTTCTCAACGAGCTCTGTGTTCTTGAGAAATTTGTTTAATTTTTCCAAAATTCGGTTTTCTTCTCTGAAAAATGGTAATATTTGGCCAACTTGCCACATAAGGATGATCTAGTGATTTGCTGTCTGTGAAATGGCTTCATGAGATATTAAGAGTTTTATATTAAGTAAAATTTACCTTTTATGTATTTTATGCCCAGATGCTGTGGTTTGAGTAAATAGCTCCTGCATATCATAGCTAGGCAAACACCTAGGTAAGGGTTTTGATAGAACTAGAAGCTACTAAGCTTATTTGCCAGGGCTGCCATGACAAAATACCACAGATATGGTGGCTTAAATGACAGAAATTTATTGTCTCATGGGGCTGAAGGCCAGAAGTTCTAGGTCAAGGTGTCTGCAGTGTTGGTTCCCTCTGGGGACTGTGAGGGAGAATCCATGCCTCTCTCCAAGATTCTGGTGTTTTCCCAGAAAACATCTTTGGCTTCAGAAACATCACCCTGATTTCTGTCTTCTTCATGGGGCATTTTTTCTACATGCATATGACTGTCTTCAGATTTTCCCTTTTTGATAAGGACACTAGTCATAACGGATTAGGGGCCACCCTAATAACGTCATCTGAATTTAACTAGTTATATCTGTAACAAAGGGGTTAGGACTTCAACATATGAATCTTGGGGAGACACAATTCTACCCATAACAATTCTGTACCCAGAACCCCCTGCCTGATCAGATTCTTGAGAGGCAAAACTTTGTTTCTGAATTAATCTAATGTATCTTCCCTTAGGATATGTACTCTTTCCTCCAGCCAATAGACTTCTGTGATAACTTTCCTGGACAGCAGTGGTGAAAGGAAGAAAGAAGAGCAGCCTGCCTCCTGGGAAATAACACTCTATCACTCCCACTGTTTAGAATCACCGGCATAAGGTGACTATGCAGAGTAACTTTTAGTTGGTTTTATTGTTGTTGTTAAACCCTCTATAGACAATGCTTCCCTTTATTGCCAGCATCTAGGGCCTATTGCTCTCACTTTCCTGCTCTTGATAAACCATCACCAGACCTGCCCAGATAATCAGCTCAT
Organism: Canis lupus dingo; assembly: GCF_003254725.2. Taxonomy (NCBI): domain Eukaryota; kingdom Metazoa; phylum Chordata; class Mammalia; order Carnivora; family Canidae; genus Canis; species Canis lupus. The sequence continues at coordinate 74,412,372 of NC_064243.1, forward strand.
AGCAGGAACTGCATTAATAATTTCCCAGGAGGCTTCTCAGTGGCGATGCAAATAGTTTTACCAAGACTCATCCACAAGTGAGCACACATGCCCAGATATGCTTGTTAAGAAAAATAATCCAGAACTTGTACAAGAGAGTACACATAGTCTTTCAAAGACATACTGGGGTATAGTTTAACAAGCCCATCCAAAGACTATTTAACTGTCTGTGGGAATGTACCTTTTATGGCTCTGCTCTTCTACTATTAATTAAATACCCAGACTCCGTGAAGTTACATGTTAACTTGCAGGTTTTGTCTAGCTGAGATGCAAATAATTCATGTCCAGTAGAAAAGATAACCACTTTAAGGCATATACTTAGCAGTATTATTATAACTTTCCTTCTTAAATGCCTATAAATACCCAGTTCCTCAAAATATTCTTTTAATCAAATTTATCATCTTAGTGGGGTCATAATTAATGAGTTAATACAACTTTGACACCAGTCAAAATGCACCAATTTGCAATAGAAGAATGTGCTGCAGTCACATCCCAATTTTTATAGTGTGTGGCTCATGTCCACTAGAACTGCTCAATGTTCTGAAGTTTGGTAGATGAAGACACAGATATTTCTTCTGTTGAAGATATTTCTACTTCTTCTCTCCTTCTCACTCCAGCCCTTGTCAATGCCTCTTCAGATCAATGTTTCCCGGTCAGGGCAGGAAAGAGCAACAGAAGAGGGAAAGGGTAAGTTTTGTTCAATACCTGCACAAAAAAATTTAAAATAACATTTTTGAGGATGTGAGGATGATCTGGCTGCAATGTCTGTCACCTCGTTGATCACTAGGGTTGATTTGTGTGATCTGCCTGGCTAGGTGGGTGTTCCCTTCCTTTCTCTTCATTCCATGTGCATCCCTTGAGAAGCTGCATGCTTGGTCAAGGAGGATGACCCTCCTGGATAGAGGAAGACCATTCTTCAGTCAAGGGTTTAATAGTAGCTGTACACCCCTGCTGGAATCTCCAAACAAGCTCTCAAGGTCCATTTGTAGGAGAATGTAGGGTAGTCAAGCTTCTAAGACTCCAGACACATCCCAATGAGATGCTGCATGTGGCAGTCTGCCTTTCTTTTAAAATAAATAAAATAAGTAAGTAAAAGAAGTAAAAGAAAAAAAAGTAGTAAGTAAAAGAAGAAAACTTTTGAGTAGAAAGTATAGGTTTTCCCTGCTGTCTGAAAGTAGAGTGTCAGGATGCCTGGGTGGCTCAGTGGTTTAGCTCCTGCCTTCAGCCCAGGGCATGATCCTGGGGTCCCAGGATCGAGTCCCACGTCAGGCTCCCTACATGGAGCCTGCTTCTCCCTCTGCCTATGTCTCTGCCTCTCTCTGTGTGTGTCTTTCATGAATAAATAAATAAAATCTTAAAAAAATGAAAGTAGAGTGTCCTATGAACCCTTTCATAAGTCCAAATAGTGTAAAGCAAAGAAGCAATTACCATAACTTATCTGGAATTTTTTGGAGTGCTTCTAGACCCCCAAAATAACCTCTCCTGAGGCTTTTCTGATACCCTAAGACACATCTTGCTAACGGATGCACAAAATAAATTGAGATAAAGCACTGATGATCACAGACATATTCAAAGCTCTGGCAGTATGATGCTAAGTGATGAGTGTGGTTCCCAGGAAGGAATGGGTAGGGCTGCTCTTGCTCGCTGCTTGGGGTGCATGCTGTCTCTCTACTGTTTCACTGCGAAGCAAAAGCTACATGCTATTTTTGCTTTTCACTTTTTCCACAAAAGCAAACATCCTCTTGGGATTTCTTTCAGTTAGCAAAAGCAGGTACTAACGTAGATCATTTGTAAAAGTGAAATGGCACTAACATGAACTTTGAAAAGCTGGGGTGTGGGGGGGACCAGTAGAGTGAAACATCTTCTAGTTGTACTGTATTCTTGCTGCATGATGAATGTTAATTTCTGGGCAATAGGTGCCTGAATGGAGAGAGGGGATGAACTCTTATTGGTGGAAACCCAGAAAAGTGACTAACTGGGAGGGCTGTCATTGGAAAATCATTTCCTCTAGAACTTTTTCCAGGATACCTGAGTATGTAGCTTCCTGTTTTTCCAAAAACCTAACCGAAGGAGATTGATCATGAAAAGAGGACAAATTCTGCATTTCATTGAAATTAAAGCTTCTTTTTCAAGTTCCCAAATTGGTCATTGCTGTGTGCATTGCCAAGTTTTGGTTGTATAAGAGGATTGTTAAAATGGAAGCTTTGGTAGAGACCCTTATGCACTAAATATCAGATCTCAAAGTGAGTTGCAGCACATCACCCTGTAGGACTTCAAAGAAGAGAATCAAAACTCAATTACTCCCCTAACCTTGTCAGGACTATAAAAGGGTCTAGATAGGAGGAGATAAGGGGAAGATTTGTGCTGAGCCCTACCTACCATCCCTTCCCTAAGAGAAGAGAAGCCCTACCCACCATCCCTTCCCTAAGAGATGCTTCCTCTTTAGAGAGGCTGTACCAAAACTACTCTGAGAGCTTGTCTTGTGTCCCCTGAGCTCAGAGCACACAGTGATTCTTCGATGTGGAATTTTAGCTTATCAGTAAAAAGTAGTTCTTCCATCTTCATCTCCATGGGTGGAGTATACCTCCCCTGCCCGGATTTATCAGATTTATCACTCTACCATGTGACTCAATTTGTAATGGGATATTAACAGATGTGATTCGAGCAGGGGCTTGGAATACACTTGCATGGTTGGGCATGCCTTCCTAATGCCTCTGCCTTTGACACAAGAGAAACATGCCTGGCTAGTCCCCTGGTCCAAGGAAAATGAAAGACATGTGGAACAGATATGCTCCAATCAATCTAGGTGTAAGCACAAACTATTGTTCTTTTAAATCACCAGGGTCTGGAGTAGTTCATTATGCAGCATCATCGCAGTCAATGCTGACTAATATTTTGGCTAATTGCTTTGATGGTAGAGAAAAGGGGGGTTGCTGCTTGCTACATTGGAATCAGTCCCCACTCTCTGTTTGTCTGGAGAGATGCCCCATTGTTTTCTGTGGATTGAATGTGTGCTGTGTGCTGGAAAGAGACTGTGTGCATAGGGATTGTGTCAGGCAAGGCTGAGGGATTTGGCTGATAAAGAAATGATGATCCCTTATTGGATTCAAACTGTTTATTACTCACATAGCAAAAGCCAGAGTAGCAAATGGGCTAGTTTCCTGTGTCCCTTGTTCCACTGGATGACACCAGAGCAAAAAAAGGTGCTAGATGATTACATGAATGATAAAGCATCCCTAGTGCTACCAAGCCTGTGCCCGGCTGTAGCTAAGCGGTTTTATAGCTTGCAGCTGTACCCTAAGCAGGAGCACAACAGAAATCCTCATACCTTGTCGGAATCCGGGAGGGAATGAGAAGCTGTCTCATGACAGCCTCCTGGGAAGATTGGGAGGCAAGTGAAAGATGGTTCTCCCAGCCGTTCCTTCCACTCCGTATATTATCATTAGTCTTTCAGCTCCAAAAAGTGTTTGAATGGACTGCTACCAGAAGTATTTTCAGATTCTGAAACTGCAAGCACATTTTCAAGTGCCAAGATGAAATCTACTGTAATAATAAAAACTAGCTCCATTTATAATTACAGAGATTATCAGAGATCTTTTTAAGGCACAGCCATGGATAGAAGTAATCACAATGCAGAAAAATGTCTCCCTTTGCTTGTGCAGTATGTATATTTCTCTCACAAAAAGACTTGCTTATAGACTACTGTGAATAAAATCTCTTCTGGATAAAAGTTCACAAATAATAGTGAATTTTGGCAGAGGCTCCATGGTTGAGTTGGACTTTGTGAAAAAAATTTTTTCTACTTTTAGGGGAGATAATACAAATACAAATTTTAGTAAACGCTTGCATAAAGGTGCAGGCAGTATTTATTCAGGGTTGAAGCAAAGCACAGGCAATTCTATGGAAAATTTGACTGTCCTGTCCATATTTTGCAAAAATGCTATTCAAACGGCATGTGATGTCTTTTCTATTGACATCAAAGTAATTGTCAGGAAATTTTTCTTGTATTTCAGGCATTTATATTGTTTGAACTGAGCAATTAAAGGATTTTTGTTATTTTGATGGTATTTAGTCTTCAAATACTCTCACATTCAAAAAGCCCATCTTCAGTTTTATTTGAAGCATTGAAATCATATTTTAATTCTGAAGGAAAGGTCCTCCAAATTCTTGTTGACTTTTTAAGTAATCTATTGAATGAAGTCTACTTATTTTTTCTTACAGTTTTCAGTATCTTTAGCAATAGGATTATGCAAATGGGAGGAAAAGCAAATAGCGTTATTAAAGACTCCATTGCTTACAGAAACTCATTGAATGTGTTAAAGAAATGACAGAAAAATTTATCTATTTAAGTGTCAAAGCTGCTCTTAAAAAGACAAACTTCCTTATGAACAGGAACAGAAATTCTGACTTGAAATGGATAATTATCACTGCCATGACTTACCATGACTATCTTTTGAAATGGATTTTATCCCCTGGAGAATTCAATTATGTTGTGTGGATGTTACTAAATACTCTTACAGCATGTGTAGTGTTGAAGAAAGGTGGATTAAAAATTGATGATCATGCTCTTTTTTTACTTTTGCTTTTGGTCAGTGGACATTTAAAAAATTATTGAAGAGATTCAGTGCAACTGTGAAGAATGGAAAATCAAGTTACATCATGAAAGATAGCATTATGCATTGCAGGAAACCAAATTTGAGGGGCAATGCCTAGAGTTGTCAGTTTTCTGTAAGCACGTGGTTAGTATCACCGCCCGTAATGCTACTGTTGTGCGTTAATGAATGTTCAGTAGACAAAAGAGCAAAGTAAGTCAGATGGGACCACTGAAATGGCACATAGTAGAAGCTATGTCATGGGCACAGAGTCTATAATAGCAAGAAATTTTATAAGCCAATTCTGCAAAACAAGTAACTGGTCAGGCTAGCCAAATCATCAGAGAAATATAATTAAAAAAAGAAGTATGCAATCTAGATACTCATCAGCTTTGTCAGATAAACAACAAGTAATGTTTAAGTATAATGTATCCCAGACAATATTTTTTTATTACAATTTACAATGCATGGGCAATTCAAAACAATTAAAACGTACCTGGGTATTACAGATTTTTATTTGCTTTATCTGACAGCCTCAGGGAGGAGTCAAATGGAGGGTGACTCAGGGCTCTCCTAAGCTGTCCAATTTACTTAGGAGCCAATCTTTAGCAGAAGCAAAACATGAAATAAAAATATACGTGCTGGGGATCCCTGGGTGGCGCAGCGGTTTGGCGCCTGCCTTTGGCCCAGGGCGCGATCCTGGAGACCCGGGATCGAATCCCACATCAGGCTCCCGGTGCATGGAGCCTGCTTCTCCCTCTGCCTGTGTCTCTGCCTCTCTCTCTCTCTCTGTGACTATCATAAAATATATATATATATATATATATATATATATATATATATATATATACGTGCTAGGGTAGCCTAGGTGGCTCAGTTGGTAAGCATCTGACCTTGGCTCAGGTCATGATCTCAGGGTCTGGGGATTGAGCCTGGCTTTAGGCTCCAAACTCTGTAGAGGGAGTCTGCTTGTCCTTCTTCCCATCCCCTTGATTTTGCTCTTTCTCTCAAATCAAGAAATAAAATCTTTAAAAAAAATAGGTAGGGGCTAGAATGCTGGAGGTTGCCTAGTCCAACAGAAGAAATCTCATCACTCTGGATTGCCTGTTATAGCCATCTCAATAGCCTAACCCCAGAAAGGTCCCAGTAGACGGTCAATGCACTTGTTGCATAATCTCTCACTACCTTGTAGACATTTTTTTAAAGTCAATGTTTCCATAAAACTCCTTTTTGGCTCTTGATGACTGTAGACAAAGTTAACCTCACGCTCTGGAAAATGCTTCCCTTGAAGGAGTTTGCTTTGAGCACCGAGGAGGAGTGTGGAATCCATATGCCTGAAGCTTGCCCATCCCTGGGGGCAGTTAAAGACAGAGTTGCATTTTTAGTGTTTCTTAAGTAGCAGCAGCATTTCCAATAACATATTCTCTAGTTAGAAGGGGTAAACTTCATTCAGAGAAATGTTCTCTAGGGCTTCCTGTCTTTCTAAAATGCTTCTCCTAATGGTCTCTCAAAAAATTACGTTTTCTGGTCCTGTTTTAATTTTACACCAAAACGCATGTTGCTGTATGTATCCTTGCATGATGTGGGGTTTAGCCAGATCCTTAGACCATTGTTTTGGCTGCCAGTTACCATTAGGAGAAGTGATAAGGAAATCAAGAACAGCAGGTGAGAGTCACAGCAGAAATAGGACAGCCCTTCAGGCAGCAGGGATTCTTTTACAACGGGATGCTCTCTAAGGGAGGATACACAGTGCGTCTAACCAGGAGCCTAGAGGTGCCTTGGATGCAATTTGAGTGGAGTCTTAAGTGGAAGTAAAATTCCTGATACACTGGTGTTAGAGAGAGAGAGAGAGAAAGAAAGAAAGAAAGAAAGAAAGAAAGAAAGAAAGAAAAGAAAGGAAGGAAGAAAGAAAGAAGGCAGGCAGGCTTTGGTAGAGAGAACAGTGGATTGATGCTCTTATAAACTTGTGTTATGACAGATCTGAGTTCAGGTTTTGGCCAAAAAAAAAAAAAACAAAAAACATAGCCCCTTCAAATGTATTTCTTCTCTCTCTCTCTCTCTCTCTCTTAGAGAGAGGCAGGGAAGGGGCAGATGGAGAGGGAAAGAGAATCTTAAGCAGACTCCCTGCTGAGCAGGGAACCCGAGGAGGCCAGGATCAATCTCACGACTCTGAGATCATGACATGCCTGGAAATCAAGAGTCAGACACTTAACAGACTGAGCCACCCAGATGCCCCAAATGTGTTTCTTCTTTTGGAAACGAGGTGAGAGGGATGCCTTTTTCACAAAACTATATGAGGACTAAACACACAGCCCTCAGTAAGTGCTATTTGTTTTTCCTTCTGTTTAATCATGTCTCTGTAAAGTCATGTAATCTACAAATATTTATTGAGCACCAACCTTTGTTGGCTAAAGAAAGACAAAAATGCAAGCTGTGAAATAAAATACATGTGTTTATTTGGGGTCTTAGAGATTGCAATCTGGGAGACACAGATTCGACATAATCGGAAAGGGAGCTCCAGAGAGACAAAGGAGGTTGATTTTTTATAGAGGAACATGGAATCTATGTAAGTTGTTTTGAACAAAATGTCCGGTGTAGCTGCAGTTCCACTAACCTCTGAGTGATTGTGTGCTAGGTGTGGCGTTAGGTGCAAAGTCCATTTATGCCGATTTTAACATAGCACCCATATCCTGGCTTTTTAATTTAATTTAACTTTTATTTATTTTATTTCTTTTTAGAGAGGGAAAGAAGGAGAGAGAGAGAGAGAGAGAAAGCATGAGGGCAGAGAGAGGCGGAGGGAGAGGGAGAGAAAAAATCTTACATTGGCTCCACGCACAGCACTGAGCCTGATGTGAGGCTTGATCTCACAACCCTGAGATCATGACCCGAGCTGAAACCAAGCTGCTGGCACTTACCTGACTGAGACACTCAGGCGCCCCTTTTAAAAATTATTTTTTTAGAGGGTGGGAGAGCCCATGTCTTGGGTTTTGGGGGAGGTCAGCAAAGATGCCAAGAATTTGAGACAGAAGATGTGCATGAGCCTCACTTCTTCAATGTCCTCCTGGCTGCATTTTAAATAACCCTCTTAGCAACACTTCCTGTATTCTCCTCTTTGTCACATGTGATGGCACTCTTGTAGGTGCCAGATGTACAATGAGGACCAAACTCCATACCTCCCAAATCAAAACCTCTGAATCCCATGATTCTCACCTTTTATTGCATTTACACTGGCAGATGAGACAGACATGCATTAGACCTGAGACCTAGAGTATAGCTGGGATGCTTGACAGGAGAGAAGAGTATGATGCTGTCAGAATATTAGGGCACTCAGGTAAACTTTCCCTGAGAAAGTTAAGACTGAGTGTAGATTCAGTATGAGTAGGAGACAGCTATGCCAGCGGGAACTGGTGTTGCAAAGTCAGGAGGGAGCAGGAGGCCTCCCCAGGAAAGGAGGAAGGCCGTCAAAGATGAAGCATATTGGAAAATAGAACGCAAAGTGGGAAGGGTTAGCAGATGGGTTGGTCTTATTGGCAAAGCTGAAGTAGCTGGTATCAGAACACTCCTATCAGCCCTAAAATTCAGCACACACAACTCCATGTTCCACCGCTGACCCTTTGTGGACTGACTCAGTGCATAGCAATGGATTAGATTTTCCTTAATGGTCACTCAATTCAATTATTCATTGACCAAAGTAACCAGATCATAAACAATTATTTCAGTCTTCTTAAGAACACATTAGCTTGATTACAGCAATAATTGCGAAAGATGACCCAGTTAATTTGTTTAGGAGAAAATGGGTTTTCCCATATATGTAAGACTTAATGTAACCTAATATGGTTTGGTTAGAATCTAGTTGGAAATGGAAATACATGTTCATGACAAGCTAGTTTAGGTTTTAAAATTATGTCTTTGTTTATGATCTTGTAGTACTGATCTCATATTGACCTGACATGACCTGATATATTATGCATGGCTTCCAGGGTCCGAGGATATGTCCATATATCTATCAGAGAGTCTTTAGCAGCGCTGCAAACCCTGAGTGTTTAACAGAACAAGCTAAGGTACTATGGTGTGAGAAGGCTAAGATCATTGCTATGCTGTTTATCTCCAGCTATAGTTTGATAGATCAAGACTGGGATTTGGAATCATCCAAACTGGAATTTGAATCGTGGCCAAGGGGCCATGAGGGGTGTGACTTTGGACAAATGGCCTAGGTTGAATAGAGCCTTAGGTTCCTCATCAGCAAAATGGGGATCAGAATTCCTATTTCCTATTCCTATTTAATCTTGAGATTAAATGAGATTAGATACACAGAAGCAGACAGCTAACGAGTATTTACCACTTTATCTTCTTCCTCTGTAAGTTTACCTGAGGAGCCCGGCCAGGCACAGTGAAGAAGCAGATGACCCCAAATGTCAGTTCCTGGGTACAGAGAAGAGTGCCTCAGGAAATAATAGCAGGGTCTAGTGGAGAGGGTGTCAAGGCAGGACTCAAGGAGAGGGGACAATCTCAGGCTCAGAGGATTACATCACCCAGAGATGGGGATATCCAACGTGGTGGCCACCCTACCCATTGGGCCTGTCTGCCAAGGGGCTGGTGTGCTTGAGAATCAGTGAATAACTTAATGTATGTGGCTAAAAGACCACACAGCTGCCCTTTGCTCTGAACAAAAGCATGGCTCTGAACGTTTTTGTGTCTTCAACTCCCAAGACGCCGGACTCAAAGAGACTGGGGACACTGGTTTACCGGAACTGGTGTGAAGTTATTCTTGTGCTAACAGAGCCTACCCAGGGGAACTGGTTATCCTTTGTACAGTCATCTGAGCAAGAACAGAGCTCACATTCTGAGGAGGCCAGTTTGGGTTTTGTAAGATCTTATGGACACAAGAGAATTCTGTCTGCGCTCCCTCGGAGCTGGCTGTGGTCTCGTGCTAAAATCATGATCCCATTAGCCGTGGAACTATTAATCTTCTTATAGACTGTTAGACAGAAAACCACAGGCAGTGGAATAACAGCTGGTCGGGGGTGCTGAAATTTTGAAAGGGCACAGTTGCAAGGCCTGGAGCGAAACCACACCAAAGCCCAGCCTTCAAGCAACAACCCGATCACTACCCCCCACAGACTGGCCGAAACACGTCCAGGGCTGGAAAGATCCACAAGGTGGGTGTGAGAAGCCTGAAATGCCCCGTTACTCATGTCACTCACTGCTTACGCCCTGGAAGAGTCAGCCAAGAAATAAAATCTCCGAGTTCACAAAAATTCTGACCAGCTTACAATACATTTCTCTCCCTCCACTTCCCACACTTATCCTTGTCAGTTATGGCAACAGCAGTGGCAAGGTGCCTGGAGAGAGGTCTGGGTGCAGGGTGGAGTGTTTCTTTTCTATCAGGACTCATATTTGCTCTTGGAGCAATTTTCTCTGCATCTAGTCTGGGCTTAAGCTGCATGCTAGCGTAAAGGGCTGCATTATTGAAGCAGAATTTAGTCTTGTGACTCCCAGCACTTAAAATGAGGATAACAGTATCCAATCAGATCAGTCACACTGTCCTTGAAGGACAGGACCACTGCCAAATTTCAGAGCTCCTAATGGCTCCCAGAAGTCTCTAGGCCTGGATATGTAGGTAGGATTTGAGGCAGATGTAAAATTACCCAGCCTTGTTCCACGAGCCAGGAAGAGTATCAATGAGAAAAAGCAAATTCTAATATTTAGCTGCAAATTGTGACACATGGGGCCACAGAGTATAGGCAAGAGTACTCCTTGAGAAAGAGCCAGTAGAGCCCAATGTCTTTGGTGTAGGACAGCATTTTCATAGGTGACCTGTGAATTGTGTCTCATGGTAACTACTCAAGAATTACCATATCTACTGTCCAGTGCTTTGCTTTCTTCAGGCATTTTCTTTTGTGATTTGCCAAAAAAAATATCCTGCATGAGGATGTGAAGCAATTGGAAGCCTCCTACGTTGCTGTTAGGATAAACACTTTGCAAAAAAGTCTGGTAGTTCTTCAAAAAGTTAAACACAGAATTACCATATGACCCAACAATTTCACTCCGAGGTATATAAACAAGAGAACTAAAGCAAATCCACCAAAAAACCTGCATCTGAATCCTTGTTACAACATTATGCATAGTAGCCCCCAAATGAAAACAACCTAAAGGTCCACCAACAGATAAATAGGTAAACAAAATCTTGCATATCCATATAATGGAATATTATTCAGCCATAAAAAGGAACAGAGTATTGATACATACCACAACATGGATGAGGCTTTTTTTGTTAACATGGATGAATCTTGAAAACATGCTAAGTGATAGAAGTTAAACGCAAAAGGCTACATATTGCATGGATTCCATTTAGAAGGAAGGTCTGGATGAAGCAAATACATAGAGGCAGAAAGTAGATTAGTGGTTGCCTGGACCTGGGCGTAGGTGGGATAAGGAGTGACTGCTAATGGATATGGGGTTTCTTTTTGGGGTAAAAACATTGACCTGGAATTATTGGTGATGATTGCACATATTAAAAAAACATTAAATTGCAAGCTTTAAAATGGTGAACTTTCTAGTGTGTGAATAATATCTCAATTAAAAAAAAAAGAAATCTCCAAAAGGAACTGACACTCTAGGAATTTATAGCTGAGAAACAGATTCTAGATTTGTGTTTGGAGATTCATATGCTTATTTTGACTCTGGATAGACATGTTTTATTTTGAGCACTTTATGATGTCTGTAAGAGGCATTTCTTAAAAAAGGGTAAAATCATGAATCTCATACCAGTGTAAAATAAACCCAAAGCAGAGACTTTATTTCATTCATGAATTAATGAGAGAATTAGTAAGATTAACAACAGGTTCAAAGGAGAATTTGAAGAATGAAAAATATATGGGCAGTAAGGAATAATGGAATGAACTTTCAAATAATTATAAAACTGGTCCGCCCACAAGGCAATAATCAATTGTGTTCCACAAGGCATAATTCATTTTCGTTTCTATAAACAAGAATCATTTGAATTATTGTCTATTTCCCTCAACTTACAAAATTTTGAGATAGCTCAAATCAATAAGAAAGGCAGAGGAAGAGCCCCAGAAGGATGTGCTAGAGAGGAAATCTAGTAACCAAAACTTTTTGCCCATTTCCAAGTTCATAGTTTTTCTTGGCTTGTCTAAGATATTGTAGACAATATCTAGTGCTTTGTTGGTTGAACAGAAGAATGAATGAATACTATTGCTTTCATCATGAGTAGTCAGACTTATAGATTCCATAATAAATGACAGCCAGTCAATCACCATCCATTTGATAAATATATATCTAGTAGCTCCTATGTTCCAGGCCAAGAGGTTATAATGTAGCTGGGGAGAGCTGAGCAGGAGGCACAAAGAGCATTGACTATGAAAGTTATTAGCCTCTTAATGAGAAGCACGGCAGTGCAAGAGGGAGTCCAGAGGAAGGAGAAATCACTGTGGCTGGAGCAATCTTTGAAAAAAGGTGGTACTTGGAGCTGAAACTTCAGCACAACAAATGTTTAATAATCTGTTACTAAAGGCAACAAACTAACCTATGCGCTGTGGTTCAGGAGACAAGCATCCTGGACTGAATCCTAACTTTACTATCCGTGTAATCTTGGGCAACTTCAATGACCTTCCAGCACCCGAGTTTTCTCATTTTCAAAACAGAGCTGATGAATGGAACCTATCTCACGGATTTCTTGTGAGGATTAATGAGATAGGAAATGTAACTTGCTTCAAACAGCACCTTGCCCATAGTAAACCCTCCGTAAGTAGTATGTATGTCCATCCAACTGCTACTGAGGGCCATTCCTTGCCCTGTAATAGTTCAAAGTCAACAGGGATGATAGTTTATGCATAGGAAAAAGGCACTTGACTTCTTAACATGTCTATAAAATGAAGACCCCACCTAACACTTTTATATACAACATCTTCCCTAATTCTTACAACAAACTTGTGAGTTAAGTAGCATCATACCCTTCTTACAGGTTAGGAAAAGCAAGCCCACTTTGGGTCAGGAGTCAGGGTTTGGCATATGTAGGTGATGTGCTCAGAACAGGGGTATATGTGCATTGTGCTGAGAGAGCACAGAGGAGGAATCTTTTCCTCTCAGGAGTAACACTGTGGCAGGGGGACATTCTTCCATGTTGAGAAACGCCTGGACAGAGGGTCAAAAGCAAAAGGAAAATGAGAATCGGGAGGAGGGGTTCTAGGGACTGATAATGAACGCATGCAACAATGACAAGACAAATGGAAAGACTAATATTATCTTTGTATTTGGATGCAAATGCACAAGGAGAAGGGTGGACACCTAAGAATGGTTCTGTCAGAAGGAAGGGGTAGGGTACTTTCAACTCCTTTCTGCCTTCCTATTTTCCCTGGGTCAGCATTATCAAGTACTTCATGGTAGCATCAGGGTCCTTGTGTTAAAAAATAACCTAAAATTGGTCTATAATGGAGGCTGAAACTGGATGCAGTCATGGAGTCTTGCGCACCTGGATTTCTTTACCTCCAAGAAAAGAATTTGAGGAAAATCACTGGGGCCACAGGGTTTCCCAGTGCTCCCTGGTTCATGGAACATTGTGCAATAAACAACTGAATTGGATAGAAATGACAGTCAGTCAAAGCAACCTGGAATTCTATAAGCACAGGGCGGTGGTCTGAGGTCAGAGACAGGTGGTGATGATAGATATGGGTCTCTGAGGAGAGAGCGAGGTGACTCAAAAGAATCCAAAGTCTGGATCAGATCCACAAAACCAAGGTAGTGGACTGGAACTCTATCATGTACGGTCCAGGTCACAGGGTGGAAGTCCCTAAGGGGAAGACAGCACTTGAAATACAACAGCTATTTCTGGATTTCTGGTGATTTTTTATACCATGAGAGCTTGAACTTGTGGCTGAGTGACTTTCTGTAGCATGTCCATCTGAACATATACTCCACTGTCATGTCAAAGACAGAGTCACATCTTGAGTTGGCCACATCTTGGGGATGTAGCAGGAATTTTATTAACCCTAAGACCTTTATCATCTCCAGCTAAAAGGATGGTTGAAGCTTAAGGATTTGGGTCAAGCCTCCTCATCATTTGAACCATTCTGTGTTCTGAGGTTCTTGGAGGTCTCTGAACTCGAAGACCTTGATGGGGGACACTCTTGGCTAAAAGTCACTAGGTGTCTGAGGGCTTCAACTTACACTAACCAGTAAAAAGTTATCACTACAGTTGATGGGTCTTGTCTTGGACCTAAGTCCAGATGATTTCAGGGTCATACTCCTCCTGTTTTTAAGTTCAAATTCTCCTTATTGAAGAACCTTTAGAAAATCAATTAAAAAAACATTCTAGCCAGACTGCTGATGAGAGAAATGGTCTTTCACCTATAAAAGGAAAATACATATTTGACTTCCCCATGGCAAAGTAGAGACTAAGTTATGGAATTTTCTTTGCAAATTGTGAACGTCTTTGTGTACTGTAGTTTGTAGTTTGTATAATATTTGCTAAGGGTTATTGGCATCTGATAAGCTTCTTTGTTGCTTACGAACAGACCATGCATACTGAGAGTAACAATCTAATTATCCAACCTGCTGGTATCCAAGATACTGTCTCTCAAGATGAATGTGTTTGCGTTATGAGTTTGCCTCTGAGTGAGAGACAGTGGTCCTAAATAAATTGCACAGAATCACTGTAACAAACAATAAAAATAAATCAACTTCTTGTGTCAATTCTAGACAAGGGTGATTTCCACCGGGGGTAGACAAAGGCCAGTCTTGTGTGCTAGAATTAAAACAAAGTAATTTTGTGGACCATGAAAAACCATGGACATCCTTCTTGGCTAACGAACTTGCTTGCTGCTCTTCTAGAAGCACTCTCACCACAATTGTTTTTTTTTATTATTCCTACCCATGGATGTTTATTTTGCCTTGTGGTTTTTGACCCTGCTCAGCATTTACCTAGTCCTGGAGGCTGTCCTGCTTGTGGCGGAGATGTCCCAAACATTGGGTTTGGCACTAATATAGTGATTAAAAAGTGACCCCAGAGCCACATTGCTCAGGTTCAAATTCCACTTCTCCAGGTACCATGCACCCTTGCAAAGTGCTGAACTCTTGTGCTTTGGTTTCATTGTCTGTAAATGAGGACAATAGACCAAGCGTATTTTATTCTACTTTTTTTTTTAAAGATTGTATTTACTTATTCATGAGAGACAGAGAAAGAAAGAGAGAGAGAGAGAGAGAGAGAGGCAGAAACACAGGCAGAGGGAGAAGCAGACTCCCTGCGGGGAGCCCGACGTGGGACTTGATCCTGGGTCTCCAGGATCCCCAGCTAGGCTGAAGGCTGCGCTAAACTGCTAAGCCACCCAGGCTGCCCTTATTCCACTTTTTAATGAGGCTAAAATGAGGTCTGCACGTAGGTCTTTAATAATGCTGATTATCTTTGCTGTTACTTCGTAGTGTGATGGACAGAGTTGTGGATGTGGGGTCAAATTGGCTGGATCCAAATGTTAGTTCCACTGCTGGAGTTCCAGATCGATAAATTTGGGAAATGTTAGTTCAACTCTGCAGTCCATTTGCCATCTATAAAGGGCAGTAACGTCTACCTTTTAGGGTTTCAGAGAGGGTGAAGCAGGGAAGCACGTGGAAGCAGGGGTGGAATTGTATAGTGGCTTAGGGCTAGACCTAGATCTAGAGCTACAGTGACCTGGGCACAAATATCAGCCAGCTCTGGGGCCCCAGGTAAGTTATGTTTTCTTTTCTGAACCTTAGATTGACTGTCTGTAAAATGGGAACAGTGACGTTATTTATTGCTGTGAGGATTGAACAGTTTAGCACAGTTTTTGGCCTGTGTTCCACTGAGCAATCAATGAACAGTGGTGAGCCATGTTGTCGATAAAATACTCAGCCAACACCTGGCTCCCAGAGGGTACTTGGTGCCCTCATTTTCCACCCCTTCTCTCTCTTCCTCCACCTACTCCTTAGGAGCAGCCAGCAGCCTCCTCCCCGTGTACCTAGTTAGGACCTGCTGCTGAGGGTGGTCACTGTTCTCAGATCCCTTTTACCCAGGATAAGTCATACCTCTCCCCAGGGGGATGTGACCATGAGGGACGAGCAAATAGCACCCTGTCCTGGATCTCCTGGAAGTGATGGGCCAGAGCAAGGCAGGGAGAGATGTCTTCCCTCCGGGGTCTGACCCTAGTCTCGGTTTTTTTCTGTAGCTGCTATTCTCTTCCTGGCAAGTCAGCAGATGCTCTTCTAAACGGCCCTCAGCACGAGTTATTTCTCAGTGACTTTGGTGAGATAAAGCTTACCAAACACTGATGCGGATTTTTATTTCAAAGGTGTCAGCTCCTGAAAGTTACTATTTCTTCTCCGACTCATACCAACTCAGGGAATAACACTTCACACTTTTTGTAATGCTCTGTGCTTTCCAAAGAGTTTGTCTGACAATACAATTCTATGGGATACAGGTGTTTCTTAGCATTAGATCAAGGGAGTATGGGCAATAAGTCACATTTACTGAGGGTCTAGGATGTGTCAGGTGCTCATGAAATAGATTTCACATCCCAGTTTTGCGGTTGAGGAAGCTGGAGCATGGAGAGACTAATGGGCTTGCTCACCATAACACAGATCCAGATCCATGGGTGACTTTCAGCCCAGGGTCTGTTTGATTTCCAAACCTTGAGGCTTAAACACAAATTGCAGAAAGAATTGGGGACTTGCCATAGGTGTACTATTAGTAAAATTTGGCAGAGAGGGGATTATTCGAAGGCACTGTTTGTTTTTGGCTTTCTTGATTAAAAAAAAGAGTGAGATGACTGGAATAATTCAAGAATCTGCCCCTAAGAAACTCATAGTCCATGAAATTCATTTGCATAACAGAAGGAAGTGTCCACATGACTCTAGCATGCAACAGTTGTGAAATAAACTTTTAGTAAAACTTTTAGTAAATCTGCCTTGCACAATATGGTAGCTACTAGCCATATTTGAATATTTATATTTAAGCTTAAATCAACTGAAATTAGATATAGTTAATGCAATTAGTGCTATGCTGTCTGAGTCTCCTGCCTATGTGTCCTGGTCAAGAGCTGGGGAGAGCTGTGCCCTGTAGGCACCTCACCTGTAGAAGCTGCACTGGCCTAGAAGTGAAGGCAAAAGGAAGCTCTCTCAGACACTAAAGAGAAACTACCCTAGAAGCAGAAAGGGAAGACTTTTGTCTTCCAGCACCTTTTCTAGAAAACTCAGAAGCTGCATGAGGTTGCTTTTGGGATATGGAAATATTCTCTGTGTTTATTGTGGCAGTGGCTGTATGGGTGCATACATCTGTCAAAGCTCATTGAATTATATAATTTATGTGGGTAGAGTTTTTCATATGTAAATTATGCCTTGATGAAATTGTTTTAAAAAGAAACACATGATAAACACTAAACACTACACACACACACCTGACCTCAGGCTGGCTAAAATGCAAAAGAAAATGCCATTTTGGTAAAGATATGAAACAAGCAGAGCTTTCCTGGTCCTATTGCTGCAAAGATAAGATGCACAACATTGAAAATGATTCCTTGTTTGCAGGAACTATTGAAATTGAACTGAACTTATGTATATCTTTGAGCCAACAATTCCAGTAATTAAGAAAGACACAAACATAGTTCACTAGAATATTCAGGTTAGCACTGAAATATTCATGGTTTCAAACTGAAAAATATCTAGATGTTCATAATAGAATGGATTAATCAATTGTCATATATTAATGCAGTAGAATATTAAATATCGATAGAAATGAACAAACTTTAACCACATAACAATATGAATATCACAAATACCATGTTGAATGTAAGAAGACAACCATAAAAGAGTAGAGTATGATTCCTTTTATTTAAAAATTTTAGAGGCAAAAAATTATAGTTAGAAGTCAAGGGCAGTGGTTATTCTTTGGGAGATAGTGACAAGAAAGGAGACTATGAAGAAATTCTGGGGTGTTGGTACGGCTTTCCTTCTTCGTATGGTTGATGGTCACGTGGGTATGTTCAGTTTGTGAAGATTCACTGTGCTGTGCCTTATGGTTGATGCCCTTTCTTCTATGTGTGTCATACTTCAATTAAAAATTGATGGGCGTTATGCTATATGTTGGCAAATTGAACTCCAATGAAAAATATATACCAAAAAATTGACTTTGAGAAACAAAACAGATGAACATAGGGGAAGGGAAGGAAAAATAAAGTAAGATGAAAACAGATAGGGAGACAAACCATAAGAGACTCTTAACTCTAGGAAACAAACGGAGAATTGCTGGAAGGGAGATGGGTGGTAGATGGGGTAACTGAGTGACAGGCATTAAGGAAGGCATGTAATGAGCACTGGGTGTTATATGTCACTGATGAATTCCTAAACTCTACCTCTGAAACTAATAATATACTATATGTTAATTAAACTGAATTTAAATAAAAAAATTTTAAATTTACTTTGAAAAATCTCAGCACTGCTTGGTACACTCAGAACTCACAACCAGTTTGGTTTGAATCTTAGGGGAGGTTGTACATCTTCAGAAGGAATGAACTGTTCCCATTTTAGTGTTTTGTGAATCTTTGCACCTTGAGCATACTCCAGGTACCATTTGCAAGAACATATGAGGCAAGCAGGACAATTAAGGTGCTCTTCTACTCTGTTGCTAGGTGAAAGGTGCCAGGCTCTGCAGAAAGGGCCTTCTGGTCCAAGGCTGTGAGGCCCTGGGATTGAAGCAGGTGAGCCTCTTTCACTTTGTGGAAGTTTAAAAGAAAAGTCTTGAGGTTTTTGATTTTGGGAATTTTTTGTTTGTTTTTTTTGTTTGTTTGTTTGTTTTTATTTTACTTCGTTAGTTGGCTGTCTTTCTAGGCAAGAAGAGAATTGAAGATATTCCAATACCATTGGTGTGAATCTAGATGCTGAATGATAGAAAGGTGTCCTGTGTAACAGAGGGAGCCTGGGGCTTGCGGACAGACAGACCTTGGACTTGAGCTCTGAGTCACCACTTGGTATATCAGGACAAACTTGGAGAAAGTTATGAAACCATCTAAAACAGAATAGATATACATCCTGCATTTGGGGCAAATATTAGCATTAAGGATCAGAGTTTTAAATACTTAATTTTGACCATGATCTTCATTAGGATAAACATTTTATATCAGGATCCAGTATGAGCTTACATACACACACACATACACATACTTTACAAAATAATACTCTTATTAAATGGGATAAACTGATATTTTCAATTTAGTTTTATTTTAATTTAGTTTTTAAAGATTTATTTACTTATTTGAGAGAGAGTGAGCACACATGAGCAGTGGGAGGAGGAGAGGGAGAGAGAATCTTAAGCAGACTCCCCACTGAACATGGAGCCCAACTTGGGGCTTCATCTCCCGACCCTGAGATCATGACCTGAGCTGAAATCAAGAGTTAGATGCTTAACTGACTGAGCCACCCAGGCACCCTCAATTTTATTTTTTAAATAAATGGTTCCAGTCATAACCATTTAAGTCTATTTCATCATCTACTAATAAGCCACTGCCCAATAGTCTGGAAGACACAAGTGTGCAACCCCTAATGCAAATGTGCATGCCCACATTTGTCAGGCATGAATGAGACTGCTATAAAGCCTGGATCAAATCACCTCTTTAAAGTTCCATCAGACTTATGTCTGCTGTTCACTAGCAAAACTGGGTCTTTCCAAAGCAAAAATGCCTGAAAAGAGCAGTTCCTGGTAGGACTCCTGACTTTAGCAAATGATTCTCCACTTTGCTCTATATTGGAATCACCTTTTGTGCTCTAAAACTCTTCAGGCCCAGATCACACCCCAGACCAATTAAATCAGAATTCCTGAAGGTGAGTTCCCTGTACCGATGATTCCCGCAGCTCCCCTATTCATGCCAATGTGCAACCAAAGCTGTGAACCAATGGTCTAATGGGCCACATGGACTGTCCCTATTCCAACCCACTCTTCTTCTTTCTCAGGGGTCAGAGACAACTGGATACTCAGGCCTCAAATGGCCATCAGGAGCATTACCAATGCCCCAGTGATAATATCTTGAGATCCATCCTTGGGAGATGGGTAGAGGACAGCTTACTTTCTCTGGCCCTGAAGCAGTGACTAAGTCTGCAGTTATATGTGAATTCCCCAAAAATGACATAAATGGGAGCCTGCCAATCTCCTTGGGCTCCTGTTGGGATTAGCAGACTAACACTGGTAAAGCAAATTGAGGTCCCTGGACCAAATGACTGAGAGATTATACAAATAAAGCTATGACATTTACTTTTTACTATTGAGCAGATAGAAAAATAAGTTAGTATCTCCCTTTGGGATATGCCCGAATCATACACTCTGCTGTTTTATATCAGCTTGAAAAAATGTCTTAGCATGGGATGGGCAGATATTTAGCTAAATGGGAGACCAGAATTTTACCTTTTTACCTGCATTCTGAAAGATGCTTCGGACAAAACCATGTAATGGTCCATATGATGCTTTTTGAATCACATCAGAATATAACTGTAAAGATGCCCTAAATTTCTAACCTGATTGTAGCACTTTGTCTTGCCCGAAATCTCCCCCTTCTAAAGAAAATGTGGCTAAAAAGTGACACAACAGAAATGCTCGGTGAGCTTTCCTCTTTTGAATTTTACAGGGTATCAGGGTTTAACCTTTTGCAAATAAACATTTAAAAACAAAGACTTATTCGCATGTTTACTTCTTGTATAAAGATACATTTCCACATAACTTTTTTTTTTTTTTTTTTTTTTTTTTTGCAGCGCTAAACCACAAGGGAGGAGGGAAAGAGGATTGAGAGAGAACACAGAATATCCATCTCCCGGGTGCAGTTCTGATCAATCCCTGCATTTATCACATGATACCAGAC
Organism: Canis lupus dingo; assembly: GCF_003254725.2. Classification (NCBI taxonomy): domain Eukaryota; kingdom Metazoa; phylum Chordata; class Mammalia; order Carnivora; family Canidae; genus Canis; species Canis lupus. The sequence goes on from NC_064243.1 coordinate 74,432,878, forward strand.
ACATGGGTTATTGCATTATGGGGCTTATCGAGCTCAGATCTCTGAGACCCCATTTACTCTTCCAGAAGTATGTGCTCTGATTAATAATAGATGGTTAGCCACATAGTTAAGTAGAATGACTGGCACCTTTTATTGGTTGTCTTTAAAACTAATTTAATGAAGCAGGCTGACCAGAAAGCAGAGGTTTGCTGCTGAGCTGACTAACAAATGCCCTGCCTGTTTATAAACTAAGAGAGCCCTCTTTTCAAAAATCAAGCTACTGGTTCCCTCTGAACCTTTGCTTCATTGCATGGGGTGCTCAAAGCCTTTTGGAGACTATGGCCCGTGGGACTTCCCTTTTTTTGATATTAAGGAGATTTCACCCTTTTAGTAATTGGCAAAAGTTGGTTCTGACACATGTATCCCTTCCAGCAGGTGACATAATTGGCAAGTTAACCCACCAATTTGGTGCAGACCAAAGTGTGATCACGAGCCTGGTAAAATTTGTAAGGACAGGCTGAAGTTTGGTGGCTAAAAACTCCATGAAAGAATGTTGCAGTGCAGCCAAAACCTAAAAATCAAAAACTCGAAAATAGTAAGCTTGATGTGCTGTGAGCATTATGTGTGTGTGTGTGTGTGTGTGTGTGTGTGTGCGAGTGTGTATGTTGAGGTCACTGTTGAGCATGGGGCAGGGCCTGGGACTGCAGAGCTGTGTTTCTCTGTGAGGCTGGTGGGTAGAAGTGCACTGCTCTCCTATCATGTGCCAGGTAGTGACAGGGATTTTACAAACTGACTTGTTCTGTGCTCATACTGAGTTTCTTGGGTTTCTTCTGCTCTACCTCCTACCACCCAACCCAGACACATTCTTACCTTGTTCTGCGCCTTTGGGAAGCTGGTGTATTATCAAGTGTATCAAAGGCTCTGTTTTAGTGCTTCCCCTTGAATGTGACCAATAGCTTAGTACTGACAGGAAAGGAAGCAGTAGAAAAGCAGTTAATTTACTCATCTGGTCCATTCCTATGAAGTTGCCAAGGGTTGGCTTCATCTCTCAACCAAAGGACACAGCACTTGTCAGACAAGCTTGCCTGCCAAGTTTGCCCTCTGGGTTCTGACTACCATTCCTTTCTTGGCCTTCCAGATCTAAGACTGCTAATGGCCCTTCACTGCTCATGCAGTCACTCTATCAGCCCTTGCTGGCTTCCCCAAACCCTGCCTGTACTCTGTAAATAATCCCTTTATTGAAATTGCCCCCAGTCGCCCATCTTGAGTAGACCATCTGATCCTTGCCTGAGCCCTGACTGAGACAGCCTCCCCAGCGCTGTTGGTAGAGATGAGGCATTGGAAGCTCAGCTTGCATACATAACCTGATTGAAGTCTTACAAAGAATAATTGATGAAACTTTGTTGTTTTTTATGAACAGAAAGCAAAGTATCCTCAGATATGGCAGTTATGGAGACCGCGGCTGGAGCTGAGCTTTTTCTTTATTTTTTAAAAAAGATTTTATTTACTTATTTATCAGAGAGAGAGAGAGAGAGAGAGAGAGAGGCAGAGACAGAAGCAGGCTCCATGCAAGGAGCCTGACATGGGACACGATCCCAGGTCTCGAGGATCAGGCCCTGGGCTGAAGGCGGCGCTAAACCTCTGAGCCACCCCAGCTGCCCTGGAGCTGAGCTTTTTCAAAGGAGGTTGGATGGTGAGTCAGGTGGGCATATGAAACCAGGTAAGAAGGGGGAGGGGCGGCATGTCAGCTGGCTCTTCTGATGCTTCCCAGTGTCAGTCACCCCTTGGGCCGCAACAGGATGATAAGCAGGGGAATGCAGGCCTCAGCACCTCTTTGCATGATAGGGTAATGTGGACACCAACATCATCTAGAGTCCAAATGGAACTCCTCAGGGACAGGAAACCACTGCCTTTGTTTGTTTGCCTTTATTCTGTCAGCTACCTGGCAACTCACCAAAGGATTCTGATTTTCCTCTAGCACTTTCTTAAACTTTTGCAGTCCAATGGGAATTAAAGATTAACAGGAATGCTGGATAGCAAATCCAGCAAATAGTCTCTTAGTTCATTAAAAAATAGTAATACAATTAATATTTACTGAGTGGCTACAGTGCACTAGACACTGATCATAACTGTGTACACTAAAGCACTCAATTCTTCCAAAAACCCATGAGGTAGGTTCCAATGTTTCTGTCTTATACATGAGGACTGTGGGCTGCAGAGAGACTCAGAAACTTGCCTGAGGCCTGATAGCTGGTCAATGGTAGAACAAGCACTTAAATCCATGTCTGTCTGATATCAATATTCTTGCTTTGAACAATATGCTATATGGGTATTTAGGTAGTTATTGAGGGATCCTTCTTTTCCATGTTATTTCTTCTCTAAAATTGGAAATACAGTGGCAATTATCTACTGAATATGATGTACCTGTCTATGTCCTCTTTAATACACATTTCTTAGTTCTTTCCAAGCACCCAAAAATTGTCCTCTCCATGATCAGAGAGCATCTTTCTCCTTGTTTAGTCAAGACACCAACTTTAATCTTCTATAGCTTTGAAATCATTGAATCTAGATATTATCCAAACTCTCTCATCCATTCTTTGAGTGGAGAGAGCAAGTTTGTACTAAATGTTAAAAGTAATGGACCAATATTTAAAAAGCACTAAAAGGTCTTCCACTCAATGTTTTCCCAGAACATAGAAGTATTTCCAATTACACTGCTTTTCTTCAAAGCTAGAATCAACAAATGAATAACAGATGTCAACTTCCATGGGAGGAATACTCAATGAATGCTGGCTGTTCTTGCTTATTAGAAACCCTTTAGCCTGGGTTCTTTGTGTTTCTGTTACCATGACAATATTTGGCCCCTTCTCATGTTTTCTTTTTCCAGATCTGAGGCACACTTCACAAGAGCAAACTTATCATTACAAGCATTATTTGCCACATATGATGACAGTCTTAAGTAGAAATTATTTATTGTCTTTTATCAGGTTCATATTGTACATATGATTACTTCAGTTCGTCAAGTTCTGGCATTTAGCACAATTGATATTTCTACCATTTATGCTTCAGAGTTTAGCTCAAAGGTCACTTGCTATGAACTGCTTTCCTAACTCTGCCAAACTGTGCTAGACTGTTACGTTCCCTGCATGATGTTGCTTATTGCATTTCTCACAATCGGTGTAGTTTTACTTTTTTTTTTAAAAAAGATAATTTTTTAGAACGATTTCAAGTTCACAGAAAAATTGAACAGAAAACAGAATTTCTATATACCTGCTGCCCAGACATGTTTACAACCTCCCCCACTATCACATCTAGTACTATAGTGATACATTTGTTATTTTTTTAAAAAAAGATTTTATTTATTTATTCATGAGGGGGGGGGGAGCAGAGACACAGGCAGAGGGAGAAGCAGGCTCCATGCAGGGAGCCTGATGTGGGACTTGATCCTGGCTCTCCAGGATCACACCCTGGGCTGAAGGTGGCGCTAAACCACTGAGCCACTGGGGGCTGCCCTGATACATTTGTTATAATTGATGAACCTACATTGATTGGCACATTGCTCTGCCCCTGAGCCCATAGTTTACAATAGGGTTTGCTCTCAGTGTTGTACACTCTATGGGTTTGGACAAATGTATAATGACATGTATCTGCCATTACAGTATCACACAGAACAGTTTCACTGGCCTAAAGTTCCTCTGTGCCCTGCCTTGTTCATCTCTCCCTCCCACCAATCCCTGGAAACCCCTGATACTTTCACTGTCTCTATGGTTTTGCCTTTCCCCAAATGTCACATAGTTGGAATAATACACTATGTAGCCTTTTCAAATTGGCCTCTTTGGCTTATTAATATTCATGTAAATTTCCTTCACATCTTTCATGGCCTAATAGCTTATTCCTTTTTAGTGCTAAGTAATATTCCATTGGATGGGTGTAACAGTTTATTTATCCACCCACCTAATGAAGGACATCTTGATTGCTTCCAAGTTTTGGCATTTGTGAATAAAAAGTGTTATAAACATCATGACATGACTTTTTGTGGTTGATATACGTTTTCAGTTTATTTGAGTAAATACAAAGGAGCACAATTGTTCAACCATATGGTGAGAGTATGTGCATTCTTGTAGGAAATCACCAAACTCTCTTTAAAGTGGCTGTACCATTTCATATTCCACAAGCCTCAGAAAGTTCCTGTTCCTTCATATCCTTACCAGAGTTTGCTGCTGTCAGTATTTTGGATTTTAGCCATTCTAATAGGTATATTGTGTTGTAATTTGCAATTCCTTAATGACATATGATGTTGAACACCTTTTCATGTGTTTATTTGTCATCTGTTAATCTTCTTTGGTGAGGTGTCTGTTGAATTCCTTTGTCCATTTTGCAAAATAAGGCTGCTCAATTTCCAGTGTGATTGTTTAATGCCTATGTTCCCTGAAGGAAGATGAAACCCTTGCAGACAGGGCCTGTGACTTTTTTCTTATAGCTGTATTCTTAACACCTAGTCCAGGGCCTGTAGGGGTCCAATAAATGTTAGTTTAAGTAAAGAGTGAGGGTGTGCATGAACTTGAACTCTGTTCCAGTAATAAACAAAGCAGTCAGTCGGGCATCATGGATCCCTATATTTGTCAATGGACTTTGTGGCCATGAGTCATTTAGTCTGTTTCCTCATCTTGAAAGCAAGGATAATCGTGAAACCAAACTTTCTGACAGTTGCGAAAATTATATGGGATAATAAATATGAAAACACTTTGTGAGCTTATTTTTTATATTTACAAAATATTACATGATAAAGTCAAGCAAACGGGCCTTAAATAGCTTACTTTTTATGTTTATAAGATAGCCATAGGATATTACAATAGAGTCAAGCGAACAGGGCCTTATATAAACATTTCAGGAGAATTCAAGGCATGGGGTCATTGTTATCAAGGTTGAGACTTACAGTCTTGTTAAAGAAGAGCTGAATTATAGCTCCTGTTAAATGAGCATGCTTTATATGCCAAGTATTTGCTACACATGACTTTGAATCATTACAGCCACTCTGCTCTGAAGGTGTCATTTTCTTTCACAGATGACAAATCCAAATCTCAAAGAATTTAAAGAACTTGTGCAGGATCACAGTGATGAAGCACGAACCCGAACCCAAGGGGTGGGGGGGAGGTTGACAGAAAACACAAAATACTTTCTCCCTACCCTGAATGGTCTCTGGCAATAAAATGAAATCAGCCTGAATAAAAATGTTTAGTCTGCATATATTTAGAATTTTCTGGAAAAGTAACTCAGTCCATGCAAAAGAAAATTGAGAAACTAGAGAATTTCATGGCTTACTTTGGATGGTTGTTGTGCAAGTGTCCTATCATGTTCCCTTCCTGTGAGTTGTGTGTGTTGGGTCAGTGGGAGACTGAGGCTCTAAGGCCCCCATGTGTAGATAGGAAACAGGGGCTCAAGAAAAGACTGTGGTAAGCTTTGCCTTGGCCTTGCTGTGAAGCCAGCTTCTTCAGGCCAGAAAGCCAGCGGTGCTTTCCCAAATGGAGTTGCATGTTTGAGCCCAAGGCCCAGATGTGAAGGCATGAATATATTTATTCCTTACGCATGGGCCCAACATAAATCTGAAGATCAGACTTAACTTGATGAAATACTCTTTATTACCTATAGCAGGATTGTCCATTCATATGTTTCTAGTGACTAAGATATTGGATTCTCTAAGATACAGTGATTCTTCTCACCATCTTGCTACAACCATAAAACTCTGGCAGAGAAAGATCAGGGGTTACCTGGAAACAGAACACCTCAAGAAGGGAGTTTGGAGCCACATCTATTCCTGGATGCTCACGCCACAACACAACAGATGTAGATCTAAAGGCATCTGTTAGAACCAGTCCTGGGCACATTTTAAGAGCTTGACAATTGGATTTCTATTTCAGTCCAGAGTCTGAATTTGTGTTTAGTGCTGATTCTACTGCCTAGGTACGGTATTCTCCCAAAGAATGCTGCTTCTTTCCCTAGTTATTCTTTTCTAAAACACTTTCCAAGGCAGAAATATTTCTCTTCTCTATGTTGCTATAGATTTCCTCTTCTCTCACTTCATCTATGATAAAACTAGAAGATGGTAAGTGCTCTGTCATTATCAAAGGGTCACAAACAGACATGACCTTTCTTTCTCACTCTCTGCCCCTTGTCTGGTCATCATCCCCATCTGAAGACATTTGACAAGGTCTTTCAGGACCGCTAGTGTGAAAGGGTGTCCCCACCACCAAGTCTGACTTCTGCCCTGCATCAGTGCATTTTATTACCCTTATCTGCTTATGGGATTACCATTAGCTACTTATCTTGACAAATGCACAACCATAAATATAATTTACTGGATTTTGAAACTGCAAGCCATGGCTTGTTTATATCATTCTTTGTTTCCAGGCAGGAGTTAGTAGAACATACATTTTATTAAGGAATCTTTCCTCTGCTCTACTCTTAAGTAAGAGACTATATTTCCCAGCTCCTTTGTTTCCCTGCCAAAGAGGCCCAAATAGAAACTGCTGCTTGGTTTATATCCTTTAAAATTTCTTTTTCCTGGAATAGAAGAATATGGCGTTTGAGCAAAATATGGCACTTCCTTCACAGAAAGTTGTATGTTCGTGATGATCATGAGCCAAAGAAGAATTCAAAAATATTCCTGACACCTATGTCTCATATATGTGCCAGTGAAGTTTTAGACAGGAATTCATGAAGCAAAGAATCTTTTCATATTTTATCCTTAATGAGTGCATGTCTTTCTTCATCTGAGCAGCGTATATCTTACTGAGCCCTCCAAGATAAAGGGCCTACAAACTGGGTCCCAGCTGCCAGACACGGAATCTGTGATTGCTGAAACACTATCCTGCCTCAGCTTCGGATCTGGAAATTCTTTGAAATGACTCTTTCACTTGTTCTAAAACCACTGATAACACCTTACCCTTTGCCCATGCATGCTTTCCCCCTAGTTAACTGATATTTCTATCTGAAACACTTTCCTGGAATCTGGCATGGAAAACTCTGGGCCAGGGCATGAACACGTGGGTTGAAAATTTTTACTTGGAGTTGAAGGCAAATCCAGAAATAGATTTCAGTGGTTTGGGCATGGAAAAATTTCAAGAGTCTGCAGACTCTGCTAATGGACTCAGCAGCCATTGCTTTTTAGGCCTCTTATCAAGCTACCCATACCCATAAATAAGCAGGGAAGATCTGCCCTTTGCCTATGCACGAAACAGATGCTCTCCTTACCTCAGGTCTCAGAGCCCCCAAAGGGATCTCAAGGCTGTCTTTTGGCCTCTGAAGCTCCTGGGTTGTCACAATATACCCTTCAGAGTTGGGAGCAAATATAACTCATTCACTTACACAGGCAGAGGCAGATGTAAGTGACTCTAATGATTTTTATCAAGTGCATTTGTGAAAACAAAATACTCTCTTCAAAAGACCCCAGAACTTGCTATCCAAATGTTTCAAACTTCTGAGGGTGGCTCTTTATTGTAACATAGCTCAATAAGAGAACTCAATCCTTGTCCCACCCTCCATGGGATGCTCCTCCTAAGATCCCAGATTTGTTGGAGGCTCTTGGTCTTCTGGTAAGTAGACAGAGCATCCAGTTTGGTAATGTAGCTTTAGTTTTTATCTTATTGGTTTCCTTCATGCCATGCTGGAAGTTACTTCAAAAGCTTTCTTCTTTCAATGTACTACTAAGTCTTCTATGTACAGTAAAATTTCCAGAAAGTTTGAACTAACAAAAGATTACTCAGGCAACTTCACCCTAGATATTAGACATCATTCTCCAAAGATTCTGACAGCCATTCCTCACCAAGGCAAGTTACCAGTAGCCAAGCTCTCTTGACCTTTTGGCCTCCTCTTTCAATAGCATCTTTTCCTCCTTGCTTCCTATCTCCAAAACATAAGTTCCTTATGTTTCAGTCCAGCATTTGACTTTCTACCTCACTTTAATTTACAAGGCTACCTCTGCATAGCCAAAAACCTACTAAGGTCTTCTCAAAAACAAATAATGATCTACTCCATCCAGTTATCCCATTTTATTGGCACAAAACCAGGGAGAATATTAAAATATTCAGCAACTGGTAGGGCATGGCCACTGTCAATCAAGTGCCAATCATAGACTTCCATGTGGCCATACTATGTGTACCATTAAAAAAATTCAACTGTGGGGCAAAAAACATGAGTAGAAGCTATGAAATTATGGCTTTCCTAATCAGGAGATCCTCCCTCATCAAAATCTGCAAGCACAAAAGAAATAGTTTAAAGGTGTCCTCTCCCGCTGGCCAGGGAAAGTCTCTTGTTTTCTTTTCTCCTTCCAATTGTCCTGATATTATTTATTAGTGCATAGAATATCTAGAAAAGTGAAGTGAACATTTATTAGGTTCCTGCTGTGGGCTAGGGGCCAGACATATATTATTTAAACCTCATACACTGATGCTTGGAGACAGGTAACATAATCCATATTTAATGAGGGAAGAATGGAAGTTTCAGAGACTTGAAGACACTAGGTAACTTGCTTAAGGTCAAGGTAAGTGGTGGAGATGAGATTTGATCCAAGGTCTGGCTGATTTTTTGGTCCATGCCTTTCCCTGCACACACACGAGTGAGTTTCCCAGAGAAGCTTCTTCTTTGGGTAGAAAGGGAACTTAATCCTGGCAGTCAAAGAACCTAGGAAGCTTCAGCTCCTGCCTTCTAAACATACATTGAATGCCTTAGAAAAAAAACGCTTATATTCCCCAAACCTTCGTGGATGTGTGGAGCACACTCCACCCCCCTCCATAAGCCTTGAAATGGAACATTCACTTTGCAGAAAGGCTAGGGCTTCATTTGCAAATATCCGTTGTGTTTATCTCAAAGACTCATTGACACAAGTCATTAATATACCTCACTGTTGTTAATATTAAAGTTAAATTATAATAAATAAAATGACCTAGAATGTAAAAAAATGTTCTCATTTCTCCACTCAAGTAGAAGCTTAGGAATGTCTTTTCTCATGTTCTACCATTTCCTACACTGACCCCTCGGGTCAGTGTGTTGTCCACTTGTTTGGGATAATGACAATGTTATGGGGAAATGGAGTTAAGAGATGATTCTGAGTGGCTTCTCCTTGCTCCTGGCTCTTCAGATTACACTGTATCTGCTGATGGATGCAGATCTGCTGGCTCATGCCAACAGAGAAACAAGAAATCTTCCTATTTTTTCTTAGCATCTTAGAATAATCAAGTTTCTTAAGAACTTCTTCCCTGGGGGAAATGCAGAAAGGATTCAGTGACAGATGAGACTAGAATTAGCCATTTAATAAAGACAGCCTGGATTATGTCAATTGCCATTAATGAAAGATATCTTTCCCCTGCCAATGAGCTTCAAAAGTTTCAACAGAAATCCCCCCGGATATTGCTGGGAAAAAATCATGATGGACAAGCCACCATCACCTCTCACATGGTTTAATGTACTCACCTCACATGGTCTCAACTGCTCCCACCATGTGTTGGGGGCCCCATGACCACTCTCAGTTTCAGTGATTTGCCAGAAGTATTACAGGATTTAGAAAAGCTGGTATATCATGGTTTATTAAGAAAAGGTGTGCAGATGGAAATCAGCACAGGGAAGAGGCAATGGGAGAGTTTGGGAGAAACCAGTCACAAGCTTCTAGGTGTGTCCTCCCAATGGAGCTGCAGAGGACATACTTATTTCTGTTGGCAATGATGTGAGACAATACGTGTGAAGCGTTTCAGTCAGGCATGTCTTGGTGTCCAGGGTTTTTACTGGGGCTCTGTTATGTAGGCATCTGGTATCTGTGCAACTGACCCCAGTTACTCAGACTCCAGCCCTCTTACCTGGATTCAAGGCCTATGGGCAGCAATGCTGTTATCAAGTGGAGTATTCCAAGGGCTTAAAGAGTAAGGGTCTGTCCTGAACCCAGGCCCCCCTTTTTTTGTTGAATGTGCAGGGTTTGAACAACCTAGACCTGCCAAGTTAACCTTTTTCTGCCCATACCCTTATTTCCCTTGAGTCTATTCTCTGAACAGCCAGAGAGATTTTGTTTCAAACTCTTCCCTTGATGATAACCTTCAGGACTCTACATGATTTGGATCCCCATTATTACTTGGTTCACCTCACTCCACTCACTGGCCTCCTCCCTGCGCCTTGTAACCACAGGCACATTCTTACCTTTAGGTATTAGTTCCCTCTGCCCAGAATGCTCTTCCTTCAGATATACATGATTTATTTTCCTGGTCTATCATTTGGCCCCACCCCCAGAATATTATATATCTTTATTCTCGCTTATTTTTTTCTCCTTATCATGTATCACTATCATGCACTCTAACTTCTTTGCTGTTCATTGCTGGTATCTGTCCTAGAATGTAAACTCCTTCAATGTTTTATCAGCTTGTTTGCTGCAGTATCAGTGCCTGGCATACTCAGTAAAATTGTTGAATGAGTATATAAACAAGGCAAAGGTGGTTGCATCTATCCCTATCCTCAGTAGGTCAGAAACAAGCATCTTTGTCACCAAAATCAATGAAGCGTTACTCTTTTTTGGTAATTTACAGATTACAAAGACTTTTCATATCCATTAACCACCTGAGCCTCTCCACTCTGTGAGATCAGTATAGTAATTGAAGAAGAAGCGCATATCTCTTCTGTTCTAATGTAGGCTGTGGGTGAAAGTAAGTGGAAGAAAAGGAGGGAGATGCAGAGAAAAAAATGTTGGATTCAGTGTCTTCCACACTTTGGGTCTCCACAGATTTTCATTCTAAGATGGGGCTTGCATGAGTCAGTTTATCATTTACAGATCATTTCACTTTGTTTGTAAACTGGAGAAGTTGAACTTGTATCTGATCATTTTAAATCATTCACTTTGCAGAAGCTGGTTGTAAAATTCCAGTTTTTTGAGCTCCAGTGGTTTTTTTTTTAACTAATACAATCCACCTCTCTTTCTGAGAAGTGACAGCTTGGGCCAATAGTTTTCTTAAGCTACCATGATTGTAGATGGGGCTATAAACCTGTCCAGAGATTCACCTAAAGCTTTCTCTGGCAATCCTTGCTATTGCAACCATGATGGTCTACCTCTTTGTTCTCTGCTTTCAAATATTTAATAATATCCTGGAAAAATGTTTATGCTATCTTACTAAGTGTAAAAAGCAGCATATAAAGGTAAATCTTTTTGATGATCTTTTTTAAAAAAATTGTTATTGATTTATTTGAGAGAGAGAGAGAGAGTGTGAGAGAAATAGCACAAGCAGGGTGAGGGGCAGAAGAAGAAGCAGATTCCCCTCTGAGCAGGGAACCCAATGCAGGGCTTGATCCCAGGATTCCAGGATCATGACTTGAGTTGAAGGTAGACCCTCAACTGAGTCACCCAGGCACCTCTAAAATATGATCTTAATTACAGAAAAACTTGTATAACAAGAACCTTGCATGGAAATATGCAAAATGTCGACTGTAGTTTCCCTCAAGTAGTTAACTTATGGTTTTCCTCACCTAGGTATTTGATAATTTCTGTATTTTTGAATATTCTAAAATAAATGTTTTATTGACTATATTTATTTAATTAGAAATTTTAAGACAAAACCAAAAAATAATAAAGCATGAAGTATAGAAAGATATAACTTATAGAGATGATTTTTATTTTCCAAGATAATATTGTGAGATTCTCAACATTGCTGACAAAACTTTAAAGTTTGTATTTCCTCTGCTTGAGTTTCATGTCAGCACTCAAGCAATCCCAACTGGTAGCCATATTCTCCTTTTGGGGATGTAAAGTACAAAATCAGAAATTTATTTGAGGAAGGTAGACATTGGAATCACAAGTCTTAATGCAACTGAAATTGCTTTCAGAGTTATCTTTTGCTCCTGCCTAAATGAGTTTCTACTCACCACAGTTCACTGAGAAGTAACCCAGAACCAAAAGACTTTGCTGTTTATCAGTTCTGAGACAGATAGACCTGAGCAGAAGCAAGTTCTTGTTCAAAATGGACCAATCCAATGATATGGACAGTGCTTCAAACTAATGCAGGACAGCTCCAGGGCAAAAGTGTGTGCCTGTGTGTGTGTGCCTCTGTGTGTGTAGAGAGAGAGAGAGAGAGAGAGAGAGAGAAAAGAGGGAGAGAGACATTCTTGCATTCTCTTAAACTGAGTCGTGTTTCAATATACCCTCATTGCCCGTGCGTGACTGTCCCTCATTGTGGAAAACCACCATATACAGTAACTACAAAAACAAAACCCTAAGTGAGCCATTTCCATGCTTTATTTATACACCATCATTTACATCCTGAGGTACTTGAATTTACATCTCCTCTCTAAGTGTGCCAACACTGATTGTGGATTCTTTTATGTGAAAAGTCAATTCTGTTTTCCCAGGCATTGGCTGTTATAGGAGGCTGTCCCATGGATATATTTATGTGTGTTTTGGGTAAACATTTCGACTTCTATTATGGATGGTAATTTATCCAGCTTATACCTCTGCCAGCCAGTCTCTGCCTAAATATCCAAGGAATTGAGACTCAACTGAACTTTGGATAACACTAATTGCCTAATTGTGTTCTGTATCCATGTATGTCATCTTCCCTATAAAATATTACAAGCTCTTAAAGATTAGGGCTGAATCTACTTTAAAAAAATTCCCGTATCCCATCACATAGTGTCTTTGTAACAAGAGGTGACAGGTTGTCACTGAGACTACCTACATCTAGGCACTAAGTGGCCCGTGGTTAATGGAGGAGTGGGGGTGAGAGAAGGCAGGGAACAAAATGCACTGAGCACCAGATCTTGACAATCACTGGGACTAAGTACATTATAAAAGCTCATTTCATCCCCATAATATATTTAAGGTACGTGTTATTAGGCTCACTTTATAGATGAGGAACAGGAGACAAGAGAGCCACAGGATTTATAAGTGGAAGCATTAGGGTTCAAAATCAGTTCACTCCAAGACTTCAAGTCTAAGTCTTGTGGATCGCCTGTTCCATGACCCCACAATGCCCTTGGCTTTCAAATTTCCTCTGATTATCTGACAGCCATGGAAATACCATTCAGGACAGCAAGAACTGTAATACCCCTCTCTTGCATTTCTATAGTGTCCACTTTCCTATTTGTGAGGGGCATCCAGAGCCTGGGGAGAACTTGCGTTTCTTTTGAAACTTGGCTTTGAGTATTAGATCCACTTATTGAAAGAGTCTGCAGGGGCTGATAGCTCTAGCATTTGCAGGTTGATTCCTGTCCAAATAGAGATCACCTTTCATGAAGTAACAGTTCAACGCAATGGTCTGTCTTTATCTATGCTTTCTTGTGTTGTTCATGGCAGATAACTCAGCCATCAACAGTATGTCAATCAAATCTTAATTATTAATTATTTAAACCTCAGGAGGGACATTTTAAAGATGGACACATAGTGTGGCACATTCCTGAATGTGTCTGCTCATGCACAAGATAGCCTATAGATGAATCATATGCATTCAGTCCAATCTTCACTGACTCCAGAAATGGAACATGCTGGTACAGTTTAAAAGAAAGTGTGCATGCTGTGCTTTATTGATCACTTTGGTAAGCCAGCCTCCCTCCCTCCTGCTCACACCATTATAGGCAGCCAGTGATCTTGGGGATACATTTTACGTATTTAGGGAAAGTGGGACTGGGAAGTTGTTGGAAGTTATAGGAATACTCTGCGAGCTACATGCTGCCAAATTCTGCTCATGTGGGTGAAGGTGAGGTTGGAAATTTAGAGGGGAAGATGAAGTAATAAACAAAATGACCACCTCATTAGGAACCCCCTGAGGGAATGTGGGACTCTTTTCCAACCTTTCCTCACCCTCAGCTTCCACCAAAATTGCCTGTGCTTGCAGAGAGCTTGGTAAAACCTTTGTTCATTCAAATGTTTACACCAAACCCGTGCATTAAGAGCTCACCCTGAAATTTCATAAAACCCTTGACGTTACCTAAAAAGAACATTGGGGAACAGGGCAAGCATGAGTGTGTCTGCCCAGTGCCATGAGACCTTAGCAAAAGAGCCAACCTAGACGTACACAGATAGCCCAGTGCAGTGAACTCTGTGCTTTTCCCAAACAGGAACTGACCATAGAACTCTGTGCTCATGGTTTCTGTCGAGTTTTTTCCTCTGAAGACTTTATTTTCCCTATGTTTTCTTGGGAGAAAGCTGGGTTTGACACATGATGGGTTGTTCATCAAAAACACAACGCACACCACTATTCACTTACAATTAGACTCTCATTTTTAATATGAGTGATCACATGAAATAAAACACCCTTGTGTATACAAGGCACAGGGCTTGCATAACCCTGGCTGCCTGCTTCTCTTTGTCCTAATGCAATAGCATTGTCTCTGGCTCTGCGTCCACAGCTGGAGTGTGGGAAAAGCTCATAGTTGTGGTGCTCCTGAAGGAAGATGCTGGTAAAATCCCTTGCTGTGAGCTGATTCTCTTTCCCTCACTCTCCCTCCCAAGTTTTTTCTTCATCACTTGGCAAAAAAGCAACTGATTTGGTGTAGAAATAAACTACAAATGAAGTCTCTGACTCTGTCCTTTACCTCCGGAACTTCTTCCCATTTGAATTTCTATGTGTAACACATCTGTTTTCCTATACTGTTTTATTTATTTTTTATTTTTTTGATAATAAATTTATTTTTTATTGGTGTTCGATTTGCCAACATACAGAATAACACCCAGTGCTCATCCTGTCAAGTGCCCCCCTCAGTGCCCGCCAACCAGTCACCCCCACCCCCCGCCCTCCTCCCCTTCCACCACCCCTAGTTCGTTTCCCAGAGTTAGGAGTCTTCCATGTTCTGTCCAAGAAACAAACAATCCAATCATGAAATGGGCAAAAGACATGAACAGAAATCTCACAGAGGAAGACATAGACATGGCCAACATGCACATGAGAAAATGCTCCGCATCACTTGCCATCAGGGAAATACAAATCAAAACCACAATGAGATACCACCTCACACCAGTGAGAATGGGGAAAATTAACAAGGCAGGAAACCACAAATGTTGGAGAGGATGCGGAGAAAAGGGAACCCTCTTACACTATTGGTGGGAATGTGAACTGGTGCAGCCACTCTGGAAAACTGTGTGGAGGTTCCTCAAAGAGTTAAAAATAGACCTGCCCTACGACCCAGCAATTGCACTGCTGGGGATTTGCCCCAAAGATACAGATGCAATGAAACGCCGGGACACCTGCACCCCGATGTTTCTAGCAGCAATGTCCACGATAGCCAAACTGTGGAAGGAGCCTCAGTGTCCATCGAAAGATGAGTGGATAAAGAAGATGTGGTCTATGTATACAATGGAATATTCCTCAGCCATTAGAAATGACAAATACCCACCATTTGCTTCGACGTGGATGGAACTGGAGGGTATTATGCTGAGTGAAGTAAGTCAATCGGACAAGGACAAACATTATATGGTCTCATTCATTTGGGGAATATAAAAAATAGTGAAAGGGAATAGAGGGGAAGGGAGAAGAAATGGGTGGGAAATATCCTATACTGTTTTAGATGTTCACCTACTTTCACAAGCAGACAGCCTCAAACATGTCATGACTATGTTCCTAAGTCACTTACCAGTTTGTGTTAGAACCCAGAATGGGTTGTGTTTGGAGAGTGGGTTCCAAGACCAGCTCACCAGGGTCTGAGGTTCACTGTGGTCATAACCAACCCTAACTGTCGAGGCTGAGTGTTGATATGGGAATCAACATTCTGATTCTAGCTTGCTAAGGCAAGAAGAATACAGCTGAAGTTTTGTAGGAAGAAGGGGAATATCCCTCCCAGCGAGGTCAGGGAAGTTGTGTGTGGGGGATGGAGGAGGGGTCAAAATGCCAAGGGTCTGGACTGAGGAGTTGAGGTGGGGCAGAGGGACATAGGAGCCAAGGTCTTTCTTTCTATCTGTCCTTTTTGAATGCTGAAAAGAAGAAGCAAACATAAAATGAATCAATTCATCTTTGCTCTTCTGGACAGGTGAACGTTTAAGTGACTTTCTCCTTTAAATTTTATTTTCTCCTCATGTCTAATACTCTCATAGGCTGGTGTAAGGTGTAAATCTCTGCTACCCAGCTTTAGGCAATGTGGCTGTCAAGGGACAATCACATCAGTTCACATCAAGGTACCTCCTGACTGTCCATGTGAAGGCCAGCTTAACCAGCCTGCACCAACCCTGAGGTGAGTCAGCCACTCTGGAGGACAGGTGCTACATTAGCAAGGCAGGGGTATCATTAGAGAGGAAACCATAAAGAGAAGGATTTCCTTTTACAGTGGGCATTCACACCCCACTTCCCTAGCTGCTTGCTCCCTGGAATAGCATCCTGGTATCCCAAGCCTTGGTGCTAGCCCATCATGCCCTGGAGCTATACTTTGAAATGTCTTGGCATCCTTTCAGTGTGCACATCTGGGATGTGCAGCTGGATTCAGAACTTTCCAGTGGACTCTGGCACTTGGCAGTGTTAGGTCTGTTAGCATTGACTCAGCTTAGAGGGGTTACAGTA
Source organism: Canis lupus dingo (assembly GCF_003254725.2). NCBI lineage: Eukaryota > Metazoa > Chordata > Mammalia > Carnivora > Canidae > Canis > Canis lupus. The sequence goes on from NC_064243.1 coordinate 74,449,365, forward strand.
CATCTTTCTTTGGAAGGCCCTTCTGGCTCCATCAACACCTGCAGCCCAAGGTGGGAAAAGGAGCCATAGCTCCACTCTGGCAAAAAAGAGTGAGTGTGTGATAAAGTTCAAGGAACGAGCACAGCACAGCAAGTCCAGATGTCTGTCATCCACGGAATGATGTTTTCTGTCCAGAGGAGAGTGGTGAGTGGCAGAATGTGATGAGAGGTTCACAGAACTAACTGGCTGCTTCCCATCTCCTCAGCAGTCCTTGGCCACCTCACGGCACTCACAAGTCACGAGGTTGCCATTCTCATCTTTTCTCCTGCCATCCTACTTTAGTGTGTCTGACTCCTGAATGATAACAAGAACTATTTTTTGAATATTTATTGGGTGTTGAGAACTTTATATACTTAGCTCACTTAACCTCTATAATAATCCAATGTTGTATTATTCTTACTCAAATTTGAAGCCAAGGAAACTAAACTCAGTGATATTATCAGCTAGGAAGTGGCCACATGAAATTCTGGGTGATTTCTATGTGACTTTAAAATCCATGTTCTTTGTGGCTATGTCATCCTACTTCCCAAACCCTTTTAACTCTACTTCCTAAAAGTTTTGACAGAAATTGCAGCTGTAGACATAACACTGGAATGTCCAAACTACCTAGATTACACTGTGAATGCGGTGACAAAGGCCCGTGCATGATAACTTCTACAACTTAGAAGTTTAATTTCTCTTAGGCCAAACAAAAGCAATCCAATGCTGTTATGACAGCTCCACAGCGTCAGGGAGATACTATAGTGATGTCGTCCAATATGGTTCTTCACCATGTCTGCTTCTGACTGGCAAGATGAAGAAAAACAAAGCAAGACAGGGAACACCCCCAAAATGGCAACATCCAATCAGCCAAAACTTAGTCATAGAGCCATGCACAGTGATAAGGATAACTTGAAAAAAAGCCTTTATTCTGAACATTTGTGTGGATCACTAAGGTCTATTAACAAAGAAGCACAGAAGAAAGCAAGAATGGATATTAAGGCACAACTTGCAGCCTTTGCCATATATCTTAATGGTCAGTCTGAATTTCAGAAGAGAAAAAAAAAGCATTATATTTCTGATGTGAAGATGCCTGTGACATCCTGGAGGGAACTGATCAAGCATTATGACAATCTGAGGTATAGTCAGGTCATTCTCCTGGAAAGAAAAACAAACAGAGGAGAGAGAGAGAGAGAGAGAGAGAGATAAAGAGAGAGAGAGAGGGAGAAAGAAAGATAGATATTTGTAAAATCACTGTGGTTAAAGATTATTTCTGTTTACAGACCACTGGACAAAATTGGTCACATGGCTCTAACCAAACTGCAAAGGAGGCTGGAAAAGTATAGAGGAGCTCATGGTTTGGGGTAAGCACCAGCTATCTCTACCATGGAGATTTTCACATAATAACAAGAATTTCCAACTTTTCTTGGAAAATCAGATGTAGCAGAGTCAGTTCCAGTGGAGCTCCTTAACTGCCCTTTTAACTAGAAAAATTGGTTTCTTATTTATTTATTTAGAAAAATTGGTTTATTATATGTCTTACTAACCATTTTACACCCCACCATATGGACTGATATCATCAGAACACATTTTCTAATGATTTCAGGAACGTTTTCATAAGTTGGTCAGTCCTGACAAGCCAGGGCAATCTGTCTTACAGCCAGAGTTAGAATCATTTCTCTTTAAATTCATTGCCTTATATTTTCCTCAATAACTCTCTATACTTCCTCACATTTTGCCTTGTGAGAATTACCTTAATGTTTCCTTCTGGGGTTGATATTTTATCGCTCAAAGATCTTGGGAACCATTTAGTATGAGCTTTATAAATAAGTACAAAAATATCATTTTGCACTTGTTTGGAGAGCATTTGAGTGGGAAGGAGAGGCGAAGGGAGAGAGAATCTTAAGCAGGCTCTACTCTCAGCATGGAGCCTGACACAGGGCTCCATCTCACAACACCAAGATCATGACTGGAGCCAAAATCAAGAGTAGGTTGCCTAATTGAATGAGTCACCCAGAGGCCCCTTATTTGGCACACTTTAATCAAAGCTTCATGGATAGCCGTGCTTCCTCTTTTAATTCTATTCATGGATATTAGATGGAATTTGCAATCTAAAGACATAGGTTGAAGTTGTGGTCCTATGACTTGCTAGCTATCTGACCATGGATATACCTTTGAATCTCTTAAAGCCTTCATGAAATATTCAGTACAAAGTCAGTTATGAGGGTTAAGTGAGGTTGAGAGTGTGAAGGCATTGTAAAGTGTAACAATGCAGTTTCCAATATAGTTATTTTCCAAGTTTGTTGCTTTCCATTTTTTCTCCACTTTCAGTATTCATTCTCCTCTATATTTTACTTTTTATTTTATTTTATATTTTATTTTATTTTACTTTAAGAAAAAGAATGCAAGAACTGACAAACATAGAAGGGACATTCTACATTTGTGAATATGCCTGGTGCCCAAAATGTATTAGTAATTTCAAAATCAATACTCCTGGAACTTAGCTATTGTTTGCAGACATGTGCAGAGTGGTGAAAAATTTGAGTTACCCAACATGCATGTTCTTAGCTGAGCTTGAAAAAGAGGATGCTGCTATAAATAAGTGTCATACTATAAATTATAAACAAGTGTCATACTATGAGAATATAAACTATACTATATTCATCCTACAAACAAGTGTCATTTTTTTGCTTTTTTTTGCTTTTTGATGGTGCTGTCTCTTAAAGTGGCCCCCAAACACAGTTATCTAGTGTTCCTAAGCACAAAACTGTGACATGCCTTATGGAGGAAGCAAGTGTGTTAGGTAAGCTTTCTTCAAGCATGAGTTATATTGCTGTTTGCCATGAATTCAGTATTAATGAATCATACGTGTATATGCTAAAGAATCATATATATCTCATGTATACATATACACATACACACATACATGTATGTTGTCTTTAAATAGAAACACATAAAATGTGATCATGTATTGACTGGTGGACAAAAATATTGTGACCATAGTCTCACAGGAACTTAACTCTATATTCCTGTTAGGAGTGATGATTCAGTATTAGCTAATTTTGTGTTTAAGGCAACTTTATAGAATATAATTACTGTGATTATTGAAAATCAACTGTACATTGTCAAGGGCAAACCCTTCAACATAATTTAAAAGTCTTAAAAAATATTGCTTTCATTTCAAGCTCCCTTCAAGATGCAAGCAGTGCAGAGCTTTGTATCTTGGTATGCAACCCTCACATATCATTGACATTATCAGCTAACTTTGGAAATACATGGTCCAGCATAGGTGGCCTCGGGTTCCGTAGGAGTGGCGGCATGATCCTAAACTCAGGATTTAGGTTCTAAATTCAGAAATGAATGTACTTCATTCTTCTTGACTTCACAATCAAAATGAGCTAAAAGTTGAGTAATTGGTGGGTTTGGTTAGCGTGACAATAAATGAAACATTCAGATTTGTCATCTCCTCTTGAAATAAAATACATAATTCAATTTTTCTGCCTTTCTTCTCTCCTTGTCTTCCTCCTTTTCTTTCTTTCTTCTTTATTTTAGCCCATTTTTCCTCTTACTCCTCCCTCATTTCTCCTTTCTGATGCCTTACTTTTTCCCATAGACTTGACAATTATTCATTTTACAATTACAGAGAGCCCACACATCAAGTCCACCTTGAGAATTCACAAAATGCAAAGGCCAAAAGGCAATCTGAAAGGTGCTATTTTGAGATAACCTTTACAATTCCAGTTTGTTTTTCTCATAGCTCAAACCAAAGGAATGAAAAATAATGGGAATCCATTTTAAAGAAATCCATAAAAGTAACTTAGATACCAAAAGTGACTTTAAAAAACAGAATTAGATGTTAACTGCATGGAACAAAAACTTGGCAAAGAAATGAAAAAGTGATTCCACTTGGAGATTAGGTTAGGAATTAGGTAAAGTTGGGACCTTTGTTGCCCTTCATGAAATATTGGCTTGGTTTGAGTTTTGAGACATCGTTGTACTAGCCAGCCTGCCTTTGTAAAGATGTGTACACATTAGAAGTAACGTGCTTAAGCTAAATTAGACTTGCTTGGGTTCTGTCTCTTTTCTCTCTTAGATACAGAAGTTTCAGTCTTGAATCTTCATCCCAAGAGAAGAACCAGAGAGCTTTTAGTGGAAGAGGAGCCATTTAGTGCATCTGAAGGAAGTCTCAGGGCCGCTTCTCTGTTTGCCCGGAGTCACTTTAATGATGCAAGGGAGCACATAATGCACTTTACCCTGACATTTCATTACTTTAGGCACTAACCCATTGTCAGATCCACCATCAATATCTTATTAAATTTGTCATTATGTCCTTGACATTATTTTAATAGCACTGGCAACTGCGTGATAGAAATAAATAAATCAAGAGCCTAAATTTCTATTATGTGACTTCCTGACTCAATCCACCACTCAGTTTCCCTTAGCTCTAAAATTACTTAGACAATCAGTCACTCTTTTTCATTTGGTGGAGCCCAAAGATGGGAGCTTCTCATGGTTGCTTTCTGTAGCATTGGCTTTAACACTGCAGATTCATACATGGAATCAAACTCTAGAACATCAAAGACAAAATGTGTTTGGTCGATCGTGGTAAAGTAAGACTTTAGCCATAGAATTCTCCAATTTATTTATTTATTTATTTTTTGAATTCTCCAATTTAGACACCAATTCTAGGTACCTGGTAAAAGGGTGTTCTCATGATTCCTTTATGGAGGGAAGGTGTGTACTGAAATGCTTCCTTCAATCCTTGCTACATGGGAGCAGCGTTACTATTTTGAGTTTAACAAGCAGTCTGGATTTCTGGATTTCACAACTTGAATAAAAAAAAAATCTCATTCTGAGAAGTTCTCTGCCCTTTTCTTTCTTTCTTGTTTTTTTTTTTTTTTTTTTTTTTTCTAGCAACATATGAGCCTTTACACCATTTACTGATGCTAACTGTGGACTTTTTTTTTTTTTTTTTTAGAACTATGCTGTGGCTAGCTTCTTTAGGTTATAAATAATCTAGCTTGACTGTTTTAGAGACAGATAAATTATGAATTTTGTGGAAAACCAGGGAAGATCAGGATCCCATTAGATAATATTATGGCTGGCAGGACACAATTCCCCAAATCACACCTCTAGAGCACTCACCCTTCCATGGAATGTGTCTGAGAAGCAGATGTAACCACAGAATGATAAACTGCAAATAGAAGACAAAGTAACACTATTTTTAGCTCATCTCACATTCCCCATCCTAATGAAAAACTAGAGTGGGGTAGATTGGGTCATAGGAAAGCAACTTCTCCTTCAAGTTAGACCCATGGTTCTCAAAGTTGAGCATGCATCAGAATCACCTGGAATCCTGGTTAGAATACAGATCACTGAGCCCTGCCCCCAGAGTTTCTGATGTGATAAATCTAGGTGGGGCCTAAGAATTTGCATTTCTCACACTTCCAGGTGATATTACTGCTACTGCTCTGAGAATCTCTCTTTGAGAACCACTGAGTTAGACCTTCATTTCCTCAAAAAATAATAAAATAAAATTAAATTAAAAAAAGCAAAACATGTGGTGTGCATTAGTGACCCCCACCCCGCCTAAAGCCTATACCCAAGTTTTTGGTCTTACCCCTCACAGTGCTGGGAAAGCCCTCTCAGTTCCTGACACTGAGTGGCCCCAGATCAGTACCCTGGGCATCTAATGCCATTTCTGGTTCTTGGACTGTCCAATAGGTGAGAGAAACTCACTACTGGGTCCTGTAGGCTGAAAGGAGGGAAAGAGGACAGTGTTCCTTCCTTATCCACTACCCTGATCAATTCTGAAAAGCCTTGCCTCCACACTATGCCACTAATCTGTGTGTTGGGAATGGACCATTCAGCTCAATCGCCCTCCCTGTGTACCCAGAATCATTAGAAGAAGGAACCGTATCTCTGTTTCTTTCTCCAGTGGTGAGCTTCTTTTGATAAACCACAGCTTGTGGTAACTTATGATTCTCATTGCCCACTCGTACCAATGAATCTTTGTATGTGTGCTTCTATTGGGACAGTGGAGATATGTCGTAAAATTGCTCAAGTATGTTTGAAACAGATTCAAATTCTAAATGGATTAGCAGAAAATATCACCAAACATAATCCTTTGGTAAGTATTTCTATAAATTATGTCCTTTCTCCTTAAATTATTCATTTTATATATTCCTTCTCTCATGTATATGATCTGCTCTAAGTGAGGCATGCACACTGGCACCAATTTGCCTACCGCTTATTGTTAACATTTTGTTGTGGAAATGTTTATTTATGCTTCATTTTTTTAGGTAAAAGAAAGTCTTCACTTTAAGATAATGTTTTACCCAACTTTTCTGTTGTGCTAACTGTATCTGGTGCTGAGAGAACATAAATATGAAACTCTCTAAGGAATTTAAAGACAGTATACTTGTTGTCACATAGTATTTCCTTCAGGACCCCGCAGTGCTGGGAAAATCTTTGCTTTCCTTGAGGAACTGGCACATCTGTATTGTACAAACAACGTGAATCTTGCTCTGATCATGCTTCCCTTAATTTCAGCTTGAGGATACTAAATGTGCAATCAACATCTAGCAGTTGTGCAGAACCTTTGGGCACTCATTTGAGAATGCTAAAGTTGCCCTTTCTTTCCTCGTCTCTTTTTAAATTCTCTCTTATTTAAAACATTTCTGTAATCATTATTGATAAAAGAGGGTAAAAAAAAAGATTTTTTTTTTCATAGAATGACATTGTCTTCCTATTCTGAATATACACCACAGCATGGAGTCTGGGTGTTTATATAGGAAGAGTGTATGATCTCAAGGGAGAAGTTGTGCTCAGAAGCCAATTGACAAACTAATCTCATGTATACCAACGGCCATTGTAAGAATGAATTCTTGTGGCCAGCTTTCATGCCTTTATTCATTGGGGATGGTGTAAAGCTTCCATTACGGTCATGTGGAGCTCATTTACTTGACTGAACTCCAGTGAATAAATGGCCTTTCCAATTTGGTCCTTTCCAACCTTCAATAGGCTGTGATTCCTTCAAGTTCTACTATGTTTTGGTCATAGAAATACTTTTTATTAAGGTAAAATGCATGGAAAAGGTAATTTATGATGTGTAAATAGCTCCTGCAAATCCATACCAAAGAGACAAACAACTCATTAGAAAAATGGCATTGGGTCAAACAAACAAATCACAGAACTGTCACATATGGCTGAGAAAATTCTTGGCAACTTCATTCATAATGGAGGACAGGGAAATTACATAACCTATAAAATAGTGTCTTTGGCCCATGAGATTTGTGGTATTTTAAGAAAAGTAAGAACAAGCATGAGAAATAACTACTGTTGATTATATTATACATATATATATATATATATATATATATAATTTTTGTTTTACTAGTGGGTAAGCTGCAAAGAGTCATCAAAAGTTTAAATGCAGGGGCGCCTGGGTGGTGAAGCATCCAACTCTTGGTTTGGCTCAGGTCATGATCTCGGGGTCCTGGGATTGAGCCCCATGTCAGGGTCTGTGCTCAGTGGGGAGCCTGCTTGCAGATTCTCTCTCCCTCTCTCTCTGTCCCTCCCCAACTTCTGCTCTCGCACATGGTCTCTCTCTGTCTCAAATAAATAAACAAATCTTAAAAAACCAAAAGTTTATTTATTTTTTAAAAATACCTGTAATATATAATAACAATATTTATTTACTTGTCAGAGAAAGAGAGCACAAGTAGGGGAAGTGGTAGGCAGAGGAAGAATCAGGCTTCCTGTTGAGCAAGGAGCCCGATGTGGGACTTGATCCTGAGCTGAAGGTAGATGCTTAATCAAGTGAGCCACTCAGGTATCCCTTAAAAAAGCAAAAGTTTAAATGCAGAGACTGAACCAGGAATGCTTTTAGGAATCTATCCTACACAAACATTGGCACGTGTGCACAGAGACATGCATATGCATGTCATTGCCATATATTAATTATAATATTGGAAAAGAGGATAGTTACACTACCTATCAATAGTTTATATATATATATATATAAATTATATAATTACATAAACAGTGATGTAAGCATACAGTGGCATACTATACAGAATTTTAGAGGGTGAGAGCTCTCCAAGTGCCAGCATGGGAAAACTCTTCAAAGCATATGGTTAAAAGGATGAAAGCAAAATACAGAACAATATGAAGAGGGTATGAGTCCACATATGTAGTGAACAAACTACCACAGACAATATGTTTGTGTATGTATCTATATAAGAACGCAAACACATAGAGAAAGGACTGTTTTTTATAGCTCTCCTTGGTTACAGAGTAGGATGGAGATGGGGGTGGAGAATGAGAGTAAAGAATGATTTCTATGGTTCTGTCCTGTACACCCTATCCTATCTAGTTCTATCCTATCTAGTTTGTCTTATGTAGCCTATCCTATATAGTTTATCCTAAATAATATATCTATATACTTCTATCCTATAAAGTCTGTCCTCTATAGTTTATCCTATAGCCTATCCTCTAGTTTATCCTGTATAGTCCTACCCCGTATAGTTTATCCCCTATAGCCTATCTTATACAGTTTGAACTTTTGTATGTTTGCATCCTTCTATGCAATTACCAAAAAACCCTTTAAAATAATGTGAAGAAATAAATGACAACATAGTTACACACTAAAATATAATTTAGGTAATGGTATTGTGGATAAGTTTTATTTTCTTTGAGCAGTTGTTTCCAGTTTTCATGTTGTAAGCAGACAAAATCGTTTTCAGCTTGGTAACAGTTCACCTCTCTCGCTCCCAACACATCGGGAAGGGATATGGCAGATGATGTTTGAATCTCTATGATTTTTCCTTCAACCACCCACTTCATTAGAGAGCATATCTGACTTCCTCCCACGACTGGACTTCTCTGCTCTATGGCAGAGGTGCCTGGGTCAGGCTCTCCATGACCACGTGGAACACCAGGAATAAGGTTGGGCTGGGCCAGCATTGTGTTCATAGAAATGCCTGTCAAATTCCCCTCCCTCCAGGAGGTTGTTAGGGGAAGATGCTGAACGTTTTCAAATTTGTCCTTTCTGTCGGTACAGCATTATGTACCCCAAGTCTCCATATCCTGTAGATTTACCTGGATACCTGGAAATTTCTTTTTTTAAAGGAAACATATTTTCTTCCAGCTGTGCCCTCCTGGGCAACTCCCATCTCCATTTGGTCTGGAGCTTTCACAAGCTGAATTCCTGCCAGTCTCCCTTGGATAGGCTCAAAGTCTTATTTTCTCCTGAATATGCCATATGGACTACTTGTGGATGATTTCTCATGGCCTACCCACCTTTCGTTACATGTGCAACATGTGTTTTTGAGAGGTAAAGAGTATTTCACAGAAAAAGATACTTGAAGGGGCTTCCCTTCCCCCTGCCACCTTGCTTTATCCCCTCAAAGGTATGTCTTAAGCATACAAAATGTCTCCCTAGGGCAGACTTCTCAATCAGTAACACACTTGTAAATCATCTGTGGATCTTGCCGAAATGCAGATTTTGATTCAGTAGGTCTGAGAGGGAGGTGAGTCCCAAGACTTGGCATTTCCATCAAACTCCCAGGTGTGGCTGATTCTTCTGATCTGCAGGCCCTGGTTTGAGTGGGAATGTTCTCAGGGACATTAGAACAAGTAAGTCCCATCAAAGCCTTGCAAGGGTGAGATGGGGTTTGTAGTTGCAAAAAAGGAAACAGTCCATACAAGAGTGAACGAGAAATCAGAGATGTGGCTGATCATATGTGTATAGTTTTCATTCAAATGTATATATATATATATATATATATGCCCTTCTTCAGGACAAACCAAGAGACCTACAGTTTTACAGAAAAATGTGGCTGTGAAACAGGGAATCCTGGAATCACAGCAGTGGAAAGCCCAGAAGGTTTGTATCGGGGGCTTTTGAAAGTGGTGTGCTGAGCAGCTGCTGTTTCCTGGGGGCTAAGGGAGAGTAGTCTGCAGTGCACTGGGTTGTGAATTGTAGGGGGTGAAGGGGGAAAGACAGAGAAGTTGCATTGGTAAAATGATTTCTAGTTTACTCTGAAGTGGAGCCTTGGGATGTTTGCTGGGAGCTCTTTCCATTTTTTGTATCTTTTCTAATTGCATGGTCTGCTGCTAATACAGTGAAAAATGTGATTGGTGACAATGAGTGTGACAATTAGTTATTGCCATAATAATTCTACAGAATGAATTCCCTCAAAATTTACTGGCTTAAAATAGGAACTATTTATACATGAGCACAAGGCTACAAGCTGGCTGAGCAGTTACTTTCGTCTCATCTGGGCTCCCTTAGGCATCTATAGCTTATTGTGGTTTGACTGGCTCTCAGATGGTCTAAGATAGCCTCGTCTGGGAGAGGATAGATAACTCAGATATTTTTGTGCTCACTCTTCCTCCAGCAGGCTATCCTGAGCTTCTCTTCTTGGATGGCAAGAGATCCAAGAAAATAGAGGCATTTCTTGAGGGCTTAGCAGAGCTGATAATTGACATAGTATTACTTTGATCACATTCTGTTGGCCAAAGCAAGCCATAGGTAGCATAGGAAATTTACATTGAGAAAGGTGTGCATAGGAAGGAGGATGAACCAGTGTAACACAGAGGATATTCTTGTCTTATTTCTGACTTCAGGAATTCAGTAAGAATGCTTTCAATATTGTCCCATTAAGAATGATGTTAGTTGGGTGTTGAATGAACAATTTTAGGGTCATTTCAAAGAAGTACTCATTGATTATCTCTTTATTTATTCATTATGTTGGATATTGTTAAATGCCTTTCTAGTTGGTATGGCAAACTGTGTGTGTGTGTTTTCCCTTAGACCTATTGATGTCCTGAATTTTGTTAATTGATTTCTTAATGTCAAACCATCTTTTAAATATTGAAATAATTCCCCTGTGATCATCTATATATTCTTTTGTCATGCTACTGCTTCTGTTTGTGAATATTTTCTTCTTGTTTTTTTTTTTTTTTTTTTTTTGGTTGAAATTCACTTTTGATTGATTATGTTCCATTTTGTCAGTTTTGAAATTAGAATTTGTTTGCTTCATAAAAGCAAACATTTATATGCTCTGGGTTATCTTAAATACTACTAAATTATTTGCTTTTTACAGATTTGGCTGGGTTTGTTGTGAAATTGTTTGGAATAAGGCCTTTATTATTCTTTTTTTTTTTTTTTTTACAGTTTATGTTATTTTGTGAAAATAACTGTGTTTAGATTATTCTGTCTCTTCTGAGGTCAATTTTGTTAAAAGATTTTCCTTTAAAAAGCCCACTTACCCAGGTATTAATATACTACACAAAGTTGAGCAGAATTGTCTCAGTATATTCTTTAATTGCCCAGTTTATGTGCTTCTTTCCTCTTTTCTTATTTTGTGTGTTTGTAATTTTTTACTCCGTATTTGAATCATCTTATTATTTATTGGTTCTAGATTTTTTTTTTCAAAATACTAGCTTTAAAATCTTAAAATTAATTTAATATGTTTGTTTCAATGTAACATACTTTTATCTTTACTAATTCTCCTATTTTCTTTCGGCTTATACTTTTTGTTTTTCAAAATTTTTGAGCCAATCATTTCATTCTTGTCTATTGATATCATTTTTTAAGGGTATGAATGTTGGGATGCATGGGTGGCTCAGTGGTTGAGCACCTGCCTTCGACTCAGGTCATGATCCTGGGGTGCTGGGATCAAGTCCCACATCAGGCTGCCCGCAGGGAGTCTGTTTCTCCCTCTGCCTATGTCTCTGCCTCTCTCTGTGTCTCTCATGGATAGATAAATAAAACCTTAAGGCTATGAATGTTTTTTTTTTTTTTCTGAGCAGATTTAGCCATATCTAATTATTCCAAAAAATTATGTTTGATTTATAAAACATTTGGTTGGCATTCCCATTTTGTAATTTCTAGGAGGAAAAAAATTTGTCATGATGCTGTTAATTTTTAGTTTTATTGCATTATAATCAGAGACTATGATCTGTGCTATTTCACATTTTGGGATATATTGATGTTTTTTCCTATGGTCTCATTTTCTATGGTCAATTGTTAAAGCTGCACTGTAGGCACTAGGAAACAAGTTTTATCTCTATTTTTAGAGTACAGTATTTGAAATATGGCAGTCTAATTGTATTATTCAGTTCTTCTGTATGTTTAGTTTTGTTGTTGTTGTTGTTGTTGTTGTTCTTAATCCTCATCACCTGGCAGAGGTGGATTAAAGTCTCAAACTACATGTGCATTCATTTTCTTTTGGTGTCTTTTGTATTTTCTTAAAAAAATAATTTTTTATTTTATTTGGATTCATAATTATCATGGCTAAATTATGAGATGCCCCTTTCAGCATAATAGAATGTCCCTTTTTGTGACCTGAATTCCACTGTCTCTAATTCTGAGTTTTTTGGTATCACCTTAAATTGGCACTTGAAGAGAGTACCTACTCACCTAATCCCTGCTTATTGTTTATTTGTTCCTGCAGACTAGCTTGGCCTCATATTTGCTAACAAAACCAGGTTGGAAACTAGAAGAAAGGAACAAAAAACCAAGATGATTCCTGAAAGCAAATTAAATTGAGTTAAAAATTTAGTGCGTGTCTTGAAATATAAAGTCAGGGAAAATTCGAGAAGATAAATCCCAAGCCAATGACATAAAAATATGGGAGAAAAATTTAAAAATTATACAAATAGATCAGAAAATTTAATATCAGACTATTGGGAATTACAGAAATGTTTGGGTTTGTTGTCGTTGTTTTTAAAGCAGCAATAGAGGTGAAGTATTTTTTTTTTAAGATTTTATTTACTTATTCATGAAAGACATAGAGAGAGAAAGGCAGAGACGTAGGCAGAGGGAGAAGCAGGCTCCAGGCAGGGAAACTGATGTGGGACTCGATCCTGAGACTGTGGATCACGCCCTGAGCCAGGGGCAGGTGCTCAACCGCTGAGCCACCCAGGCGTCCTGAGGGGAAGTATTTATTAAATAAAGCAATTTTCTGGTGAAAATTTCCCTGACCTCAAAGACATATGTGTCCCTGTTGGAAAGGCTCAACAAATACCTGCCCCAATGAATGACAGAAGATTCAAACTCTGTAACATCATTGTGAAATTTCAGCATACCAACGCTAAAAGCATACAGGAGGAAGAAAAAGAAAAATAAATAGCAAATGAAGGAATGAGTATCACATTGGCATCAAGTTCTTGACAGAACACTTTAAGCATGGGCTGAGCAGAGCTTGTTTGCCCCTCCAAGATACTCTGCTCCATGCTGGCTGCCTGGCAGGCGTCACGGTGGAGAACTGCAGTATGTCTGAAAAGAAAAATACAACAGGATTAAATGAGATAAACATTACAGAAATAAATCTGAACCAGGTGGTCCCCAATTACAACTGCAAATAAGAGTGAAATATCCAGAGGAGATAGAAGGTGAGCAGCCATCCTTAGAATGGAGTGTCCATTTGTCCATGTGGCACATTGTACAGTTATACTGCAATATAACTCTGCAGGAGTTGGGACCTGCTCTATCTGTTCATGAAAGCACCTGCGGCATCTGAAATTCTATGTGGCATAAAGAGGTCCTCCATAACAATGTATTCGATAAATAAATGAATGGGCATGTTATCTTTGAAGCTCATTACTTACTGCCCTGTGAGAAAGGCAGATGTCATGTGAAAAAAAAAAAAAGTATACATAGGTAAGCTGGAAGCAAGACAATCTTGGCGTGGCATGAGTCAGAATTGGTAAGGAGCACAGAGGGATCCAATCTTTTCAGGTATGTATTGAGAATTTGGGTGTTCCTCTTTGGCCTACTTCATGGTACACACTTAGCTTTAATTAATAACAGAGACTTTAATCAAGCATTTGGAAGCGGAGAGCTATTTAAGAATAACACAAAAATGCTTGTTATTAGAATCCCTAGTTTCTAACACATGCCCCCTTATTACTTTTAAGCTTGCTTTTATGTTTTCCAACAGTTTAAAATACATGTTTCTTAGAGAAGTCGGCACATCTATTTTCAGAGTTGGAATGAAACATATTTTTGGCATTGATATAGTGTCTGTCTTATTTGGTGGTCTAGTTTTTCTTTTCTGGTATTTGTTTTTTCTCCTTATTTCTAATCCCTGTAATGAATTTAATCTCTTCTCATGTACATGCCCAATACAGTGTTATGAACCCTGGAAGATCTCTGCTAAATACTTTTTAGTTTACCCACTGCTGTTTCTATCTGATTTCATTCAGACCAAAAAAAAAAAAAAAAGTCCTCTTGTCTTGAGCAGATGTCTCAGGTGCTAGCACTGTGCTGCGACAGACTTCAGCAGACTTGTCACAAAGCCTGAAGTCTCCTCCCTTTGACCTTTAAGAAAAGTCAAAATTAACTTAAAAATTACTTAAAAATTTACTCCCAGACACATCTTCTCCCCACCCCCAGAAAGAGGGAGCAAGGAAAGCTGTGTCATGTTTCACCTTAAAATCTTGTTAATCTGATTTTCAATTATTTTTTAAAAGTTTTCCTCTGCTAAACGTACCAGATAAGTGCATGAGATTTACTTTGGAGACCAAGGCAATCCTGCACCAGAAACAGGTCAATCCTGTGAGTGATTAGAAAGTCTCCTACAGGACTAGTCCATGCAAATTGGACTTAGCACAAGATCTGACTTCAAAGGACAAACCTGATGGTTAAGTGGAGAAAAATTATTCCCTTATGATTAAAAAGAAACCGGTCTATTTCGTGCAGCCCAGCGGCATGGTTGCGCCGCTAAAACGTTCTCCCGTCTTGTCTGTCTTGTCTCTGCCCTGTGTGAGGAAGCAGGGAAAGAGAAGCCAATCGCACCCTCCGAGTTCTCTCTCCTTGGGGGAGCTCTGGGCCAGCGCTACTCTGAGCGAGGTCTGCGGCCAGGCCATGGCCATCCTTCATGCTGCTGGTTACCCTTAGCAAGACAAAGGACTTGCAAGGGAATATAAATCCGTTCCCCCACGAAGCACACTTCCTGGTTCAGCTTAATTCACCATGAGACTTTCCCGAGGAAGCCGGGTGGAGTCACATTCTGCCTTAAGCTTCTGGTCTCGGTGGGCCTGGGGTACCCGACTGCACTGCACAGCAGGAGGAGGGCTGCTGGGCTGATTCCGGGGAAGCCAGGGAGTTACTCCCGGTTGCTGACAGCAGCCACACATTAGAGGCAGCCCGAGGAAAGCGTATATTTTAGGGAGACAGAAATAATGAACCTCGTGGAAGCCCGAGAGCTGAGATCATAGAGCTGAAAATAGCGCCAGGGGTGCCAGGGGCCAGTTCCGGAGCCGAGGGTCTCCAGTGAAGGCACCAGCCAGACTAGCGCACCCACAGACCTGCACCGTGAAAGGGACAGGTTTTGCCTACAGCTTCTCCTCCCTCCTGACCAGGTATGTCATGATATCCTGCACTTCAATCGAATCCAAAGACAGTATGTGAGGTCACTCTTCTCTCAATGAATGCATCAAACGTAAGGAAAATCCGGAGTTATTAAGCCTTTGCATGGGGATTTGGGGAAATACAAGGCATTAAGTAATGCTTTGGTGAAATCTTTTACCTTCCATCGGCAGTGATTTAAAAATATATTAGATGGGGCAGCCCGGGTGGCTCAGCGGTATAGCGCCGCCTTCAGCCCAGGGTGGGATCCTGGAGACGGGGGTGGGGGGGTGGGGGTGGGAGTGGGTGGGTGGGGGGGATGAGTCCCATGTCTGGCTCCTTGCATGGAGCCTGCTTCTCCCTCTGCCTGTGTCTCTGCCTCTCTCTCTATCTCTGTGTCTCTCATGAATAAATAAATAAAATCTTAAAAAATATGCATATTAGATGAAGGAGTAGCACACGGTGCCAGTTACCATAGATAAGAGAAAGATTAGTAGTGAACTGTTTAAAACAGACACAAACTAATTGTCTGAGGGACAGATCTATCCTGCAGATGTACTTTAATTGGCCTGCATGTTACTTTTATATATAAATGCACATGAACCCCCGCATGTATATACATATACATATATGTGTGTATGTGTATATATTTGAATTAATTCATGTCTATTTAGCCATATGCATTGGTTTCCTATGGCTGCTGTAACAAATTGCCATAAACTTGGTAGCTTAAAACAGCACACATTTATTCTCTTACAGTTCTGGAGGCCAGAAGTTCAAAATCAATTTCTCTGGGCTAAAATTAAGATGTTGGCAAGGCTGTGCTCCTGACAGGGGCTCTAGGAGAAGGCTTGTCTCTTGAATGTTTCAGTTTCTGGTGGCTACCAGCAATCCTTGACTTGTGGCCACATCACCCAATCTCTGTTCATATTGCCTTCTCCCCTTCTGTGTAAAATTACTTTCTCCTCACTCATAAGAACATTTGTGATGGCATTTAGGGCCCACCCAGATAATCCAGGATAATGTCCCATCTCAAGGTCCTTAACTCAATTACATTTGCAAACACACTTTTTCCATATAAGGAAGCACTTATTGGTCCTAGGTTAGTCTTGGGGACCTATATTCAGTATGCCATACCACATGAAATTATTATTTGGCTCATTTTAATCTGTAAAAGTGATTTTCATATGGTAAAATCTAATAGTTGCCAACAAGTAAATCAGATTTCATATAAATACAGATCTCTCTCTCTCTCTCTCTTCTTTTAATGCGACAATCTGGATATGCCAGAGCCAAATCCTGAATAGTAACATGTCTGGATGTCAGTAGCATCTGCCCCCAGTCAGACTCACCTGTAAGCTTCGACTCACTGTTGCACCCAGATATCTACAGTACTTACTTGGACTCTGAATGGATTTGAGTTTATTACCTATGACTTTAAATCACATACAAAACTCACTACATAAATCACACACATACACACTGTTAATACAATGGCCAAGCTGCCCATTCTACAAGGCCCTGGCAGATAACTTGCACTCACAAATGACATACAAAATGGAAAGTAATAACACTTACTGATAATGAAAAGAAAAAGTAGTTTCAATAGCTTTCATCACGTTTCTTAAAATGCTTTATGATGGGGTATTTTTAGCTAGTTTGTTTTTTGTCACCCAATCATAATAATGTTAAATTCTATTATTTTTTGAAATTGGGAATTATACCTTCCTAAAAATCTCTGGAGGACTAAATGTATTTCATTATGAAGAATTAATATACTTTACAAATGTGTACTTTGCATCAATCGCTAAAAAGTGAGTTGGACCGATGTCAGGTTGACATTTTTTGTAGCTCTTTTTAATTGAATCAAAGGGAGGAGGGTGGGAGCAGAGATGTGTGGTTGGTACTCCCAGGTGAGTTGGTGTTTTTGAGAAAAGTAAAGGTTTGTAAATTTCTTCTTTCTTTCTCCTCTCTCCTCCCTTTCCTTCCTGCTATGCTTTTTCTCTTCTCATGTCTGAAACAAGTCTACTGTATGATTTGGGGGTGGGGGAGGGGAGAAGTTAAGGGAGACAAAAGCTTGATGTTTTGAATTAAACTATAATAATTGAGTTTTGAGTAGTCAAAGCTCTGATGAGACAAGATGAGCATCTCCTCCAACTCAGGATTCTGGGCAGGAGACTCAGCAGCTAAAGGTCCTGGCTACAATATAGTTAACTGTTTTCTCTTGATAACAATAATGTGGGTGCTAAGAGTCAAGTTTGTAGGTTCTTCTCCAGGGAAGAGTAAGTGATGAGTTAAAATGTACCATTTGTCAAAATCCTGATCATGAAAACATGTGGTTTTTGTCTCCATTTTCTTCTCCAGCACATTTTTAATTAGTATCTTTTAATTTTTTTGTTCATTAATTCATCAGATATTTCGTGAGTATCTATACATGCTTGGCATTGTATAAGATGATGGGAATATTTCAGTGGAAAGAATAAACAAAATCCCTGAATCTTGAAGACCACACTCTAGTGGGAGGAGCAAATAACAATAAACCCAATAAATAAGGGAATGATCTCCTACAATAGAAGTTGATAAGATGCCTTGGGGACCAAAAGTAGGATAATAAAGAGCTTGGTGGCTGGGGTGTGAGTTTTATTTTATTTTATTTTATTTTTTTATATAATAAATTTATTTTTTATTGGTGTTCAATTTACCAACATACAGAATAACACCCAGTGATCATCCCGTCAAGTGCCCCCCTCAGTGCCCGTCACCCATTCACCCCCACCCCCCACCCACCTCCCCTTCCACCACCCCTAGTTTGTTTCCCAGAGTTAGGAGTCTTTATGTTCTGCCTCCCTTTCTGATATTTCCCACACATTTCTTCTCCCTTCCCTTATATTCCCTTTCACTATTATTTATATTCCCCAAATGAATGAGAACATATAATGTTTGTCCTTCTCCGATTGACTTACTTCACTCAGCATAATACCCTCCAGTTCCATCCACGTTGAAGCAAATGGTGGGTATTTGTTGTTTCTAATGGCTGAGTAATATTCCATTGTATACATAGACCACATCTTCTTTATCCATTCATCTTTCGATGGACACCGAGGCTCCTTCCACGGTTTGGCTATTGTGGACATTGCTGCTATAAACATGTGTGGAATCAGAAAAGACCCCAAATAGCCAGGGGAATTTTAAAAAAGAAAACCATAGCTGGGGGCATCACAATGCCAGATTTCAGGTTGTACTACAAAGCTGTGGTCATCAAGACAGTGTGGTACTGGCACAAAAACAGACACATAGATCAATGGAACAGAATAGAGAACCCAGAAGTGGACCTTGAACTTTATGGTCAACTAATATTCGATAAAGGAGGAAAGACTATCCATTGGAAGAAAGACAGTCTCTTCAATAAATGGTGCTGGGAAAATTGGACATCCACATGCAGAAGAATGAAACTAGACCACTCTCTTGCACCATACACAAAGATAAACTCAAAATGGATGAAAGATCTTAATGTGAGACAAGATTCCGTAAAAATCCTAGAGGAGAACACAGGCAACACCCTTTTTTAACTCGGCCACAGTAACTTCCTGCAAGATACATCCACGAAGGCAAAAGAAACAAAAGCAAAAATGAACTATTGGGACTTCATCAAGATAAGAAGCTTTTGCACAGCAAAGGATACAGTCAACAAAACTAAAAGACAACCTACAGAATGGGAGAAGATATTTGCAGATGACGTATCAGATAATGGGCTAGTTTCCAAGATCTATAAAGAACTTATTAAACTCAACAGCAATGAGTTGCAGTTTTTTTTTTCTTTTTCTTTTTCTTTTTCTTTTTCTTTCTTTCTTTCTTTTTTTTTTTTTAATGAGTTGCAGTTTTAAATGGGCTGGCAAGATGGGCTTCGTTAAGAAGGTAACATTTGCTCAAAGACTTGGAGGAGAGAGGCGGAGCCATGGGAATATTTCGAGAATGAGGATGAGTGTATCATTCTGGGAGGACAGCCAGGACAAAGGCCCTGAGGTGGGACACACCTGGTGTGTTCTGGGAGCAGTTAGGAGGCCAGTGTGCCTGGACCGAAGAGAGTACAGTAGGAAATAAGGTGAATGAGAGAGTCTTAACAAACCATGAAGGGATTCTGATTTTTACTCTGAGATGGGATGATACAGCGGGATTTTGAGCTGAGGAGTACTATGATCTGATTTGTGTTTACCAGGCTCACTCTGGCTGGTCTCTGGGAGTTAGATTATAGTTAGTCCAGAGTGACAGCAGGGGGATCAGAGAGGAAGCTTCTGCAAAGAGCCACACAAGAGAAGATAATGACAGTGCTGGTTGCAGGAGTGGGTAGATGAATTTTTGAAGGTTGAGTCACAAGAATGTCCTCACAAAGACAGTATGCTGATTAGAGCCAAGACCATTGAAATATCATTGGGCCCCAACAAAATATAATGTAAGAAGACTTCAGGGAAAGGACTATAACACAGAACAACAATAAAACTCCACAGCATGCCTAAAATGTAAAATGATCAAAACATAAGTTTAAAAAAATGAGAAAGGATGAAGAACAGTACTGAAGCTGCAGAGCTCCCACTCAGTGGCCTCATCGTTCACAGGGTCTGCACCATGATGTGCTATGTGAACTATTCTCATCCTCCTCCAAATAAATAAAAGTTATAGTGCCATCTGCATTAGTAAATTTTTCTGAAAATTCCATAGGAAAACAGGAAACAGTATTTATATCACATGCAAAAGTACTAAGAAATGTCTTAAGACATTTTTGTTCTTTATTATTGATTAATCCTCAGATACAAGCTTCTCCACCCTCATACTCTATCCTTGCCTCTACTACGACTCCTCTGTGGAGTTTCTTTACTGTCTAAAGGCATTAAACGCTGGCTCTCGGCTTTGAGTCCCCTCCATGATACACAAACCAAATAGTGGGCTCTTCCCCTCTCCTTGCTGCAGCAACTGGCTGTGCTGTTGGGAGGCAAGCATGCTTGTTAAGTTCTAATGCTCTTCTCCAAGCCTTGATTAAAATATTAGCCCCCAAAATACAGATCTTTGATTGGATTAGGGATGCTGCTGCCCCCCCTCCCCAATAATTTTCCTATGCGTTGTTACAAAAAGAAATTTGAAATTCCTATCATAGGCTTAGAACATCCACCCCTTTGGAGGGTTTCTTCCAGAAACAGAGAAAAGAGGAGCACGCAAGACTGCACGCAGCTGGTGGTGTCCTGGAACCAGCTCATGAAGGTTCACAGGAGCCATCTGTGCATGCTCTTTCCAACTTCCACATTCAGCAACCTCATGTTGTAGCTTGAGCTCAACTGTGATGGTAATACTTCTACCACAGGAATTCTCTGACTGCAAGTCAAAGCTTTTAGGTTTCCCTATAGAACTGATTTGCCATATATCTCTGCAGACAGGTCTTACTAGAAGAGATGGTAGCAAAAATGATAGTTTAGTTGCCAACTTGGAACAAAGCTGATTGAGAAGTCTAAATTAAAAGGTTTCATAGAAATAGAATAGAAATCAAATATGAAAAAGCTAGCTTTTATTCTATCTAAATACAGAATGAAAATTGAACAACGTGGGACTTACTGGTACAGTAACCCATTCTTCCCTGATCCTTCCCCTTGTAACTAAAAACTCTGGACATAATACAATAAACAAGGATACAAAGTGTCTGAGAGGTGGAGAGAAGGAGGCAGGCTGCTCAGGATCCTTGGGATTTCAGGAACAATGTGGTGGTGAATTCCCTGGGTTTCCATATTGTATCCCGCGTATGCCTGCTAGGACACAGCAGAAGCCACCAGCCCAGCACCTCCAACAGACATACACAAAAACATGTTTCCCCCAGCCAAAGGCCTGGGGAAAGGATAGCCTGTCAGAAGAAGACCTTTTTGACAATACCCTCTACACTCTAGCAAAACACAAACCTGCAGCCCTCTCTGAAGTTTCTAGTAGGTTTATCTTGCACAACCCCACTCTGCACTGAAGCAGATGTCTTGCTCTGATTTCCCCTGCCAGGTTGTGTCTGCAGGGCTGAGCATGAAGTAATCTTCCATCCCTCACCTGGCAGAAGGAGTTAGTGGCAATATGGTTGGACTGCTGGGTAGTGTTGGGGGAACCAAGCAGGCAGTCCCTGCTTGATGGAAGTAGGCAGTGCTCTAAATCCCCCATCCAGATAGTGTTCGTGGGGTCCTGTGAAGAGCAGAGTCTCCACCCCACCCTGTGGCAATGGGATATGATGAAGAGGTGGTAGGCAGGAAGAGTCACCATTTGGTTTCACCTCTGGTGTCAGGAAGGTCCAGTGATGAGGCTTTACCCCACCTTAGAAGAGAACTAAACAAGGTATGCAAAGCAGGGCTAGTCAGAACGCCTGCTCATTCCCTTAAATAATCCTCTTCCGTATGAGTGGAGCCCAGTATGGAGAGCCTCCATCCCACCCAACATCAACAAGTCGGAACAATGTGGAACGAGGCAGAGGAGTCAAGACACTGTTTCTGCAACCTCCCTACTCCCACCCCATGTCAGCATGGCCCAGTGGGGAACTGAGACTCTACCTCCCCACCTGGAATCAACAAGGCTGAATGAGCTTGTCAAAGGCAGGGCTAGCAGGCACTCTGCCCACCCTCTCTCTCCTCTGGTGCCAACAGGGAGCTGAGATTCTACACTCATTCTTCAGTCACAAAGCAGTGTGAGCCAGCCTTTTGCTGTTGCCCTCCCTGGATATCAATGAATCCTGGTGGAGAGCTGATCTTATCCTCCATTTGAAGATAATGAGGCAGTGGAAGGTGGTGTCCACTTTTCCTGAGAAAGTGTTGGGGGACTGAATTCTGACATGTCTTCATTGAGGCAATGTGAGTCAGGGTCCCACCTTTTCAGGGGTGGTGTCAGCACTGCCCCGAAGAAAGCTGAACATGCTTACCTACACCTCAAGAGGGGCCTACCCGCTAAATAAGATTATATGGAATTCCGAGTGTCGAATTATCATATTCAAAATGTCCAGGATACAATAAAAAGTTACTAGTCATACCAAGAACAAGAAAAATCACAAAAATGAATGAGAAAATACAGATGTCAATGATGAGGTGAATCCAATGTTTGAATTATCTAAAAAGGATTTTAAAGAGCTTATGGTAGAAATGCTACAAAAAACAATTATAAGTTATCTTGAACTAATGAAAAATAGAAACTTTCAGCAAAGAAACAGAAGCTATAAAAACAAAAAAGAACCCAAGTCAGTTATAAAACTGAGGAATAAAAGAACTGAACAGGTCCAGTGGGTGGGTTTGTTATAGAATGGAGATGACAGGATAGAATTAGTGAACTTAAGGACAAATCAGTAGAATTCCTTAACCTGAACATACAGAGAAAACAGATGGATAAAAAAGGGACAGAACCTTAGGTACCTGTAGGACAGTAACAAAAGAGCTAGTATTTGTCTCATTGGAGTTCCCAAAGGAGAGAAAGAGAGAGCAGAGCTGAAAAAGTTTTCAGAGAAATATGATTGGAAACACTCCAAAGTTTGTGACACAAACCTACAGGTTCAAGAAGCTATAAGAATCACACATATGATAAACCCAAATAAGTTCACATCAAGATGCATCAAAATTAAACTTTGGAAAACTTAGGTAAAGATAAGGAAAAAAACTTGAAAGCAGCCAGAGAAGAAGGACACATCATTTCTAGAGAAACATGGATCTGAATGATAGCAGGTTACTCATCTGAAACTATTGAGACCAAAGTCTTACAGTAAACATCCCAATTAAAAGTACTATTAAAAACTTGGCTTCTGAATTGGGAATGAGACAAAGATGTGGCTTCACAGCTTCTATTCAACTTATCTCTGAGATTCTAGCAAGTACAATAAAGCAAGAAAATTAAGTAAAATGCTTAATAATTGAGAAGGGAAAAATATTTATTTGAAGATACTTATTGTGTACATGGAAAATTCATAAGATCTACAAACAATTAGAATCAAGAATTGGACTTAGCAAGATGACTGGATACAAGATCAATATGAAAAATCAATTTCCACATGCCAGACACAAATAGAAAATTAAGTTCAAAGAATCCCTACACACTATTACAATCAATACTTGAATTTAGTAAGATAACAAATAGATAATTATGATATAGGAAATTAAGAAAGCATGAAAATGCTTAGGAATACATGTAACAAAATTAGTGAAGACTTCTACACTGAAAACTACAAAACATTATTGAGGGAAATTAAAGAAGATCTAAATAAATAGAACTATATGCCATGATCATGGATTGGAAAGCTTAGAATTGTCAACATGCCTTTTTCCCCAAATTTATCTATAGATTGAATGCAATCTTATTAAAAATCCCAGTGGGTTTTTTTGTGTGTGTGTGTATGTGTGTGTGTAAAATTAAAAAGCCGACTTAAAAGTGAATATGGAGATGCAAGGGGGCAAAAATAATAAGGTGCATTTGAAGAGGAGGAACAACAAGGCTGGGGACCTATACTACTAGACACCGAGACCCACCAAGAAATGACAGTAAGTAGGATGGTGTGATGCTGACCCAAGAATAGACACACTGGCCAGTATAACAGAAGAAAGAATTCATAAACAGGCCTGCACATATATGATCGCCTGACTTGTGACAGTAGTACACTGAAGTACATTGAAGAAAGGACAGTCTTTTTAAATAAATGGTACTGGGTCAATTGAATATCCATATGGAAAAAAATCTTGGCTTCTATTCCACCCCCACACAAAAATCAATTCCCGATAGACTGCAGATGAAAATATGAATGGTATGACAATAAAGATTTTAGAAAAATGTCTGTATGAGTATAGGTAAAGATTTCTTAACTGTGGTGCAAAAACCACTAGTCGTAAAGGAAAAAATTAATATAGTGCATCACATTAATATTAAGAATTTCCAGGTATGGAAAGATACCATGAAAGGAGCAGAAAGGCAAGCTATGGAGTGGAGTTATATTATTTGCAATACATGTATCCAATAAGGGATTCATACACATAATAGAATATATATAGAATAGATATATAATTAATATAATAGAATATATAATAGAATATATAGAATAGATACATAATTAATTAAATTATATATATAGATATAATATATATAGATATATATTAATATATCTATAATATATAGATATATATTAATTAATTATATATAGAATAGATATATAATTAATTATTATAATTAATATAATAGAATATATATAGAATAGATATATAATTAATATAATAGAATATATAATTGTATAGTATGCAATTTATGTGTATTCATATATTATAATACTATAAATTTTATATAACATATACATATAAAGAGGGCAGCCCCGGTGGCGCAGCGGTTTAGCGCCACCTATAACCCGGGGTGTGATCCTGAAGACCCGGGATCAAGTCCCGCGTCGGGCTCCCTGCGTGGAGCCTGCTTCTCCCTCTGCCTGTCTCTGCCTCTCTCTCTCTTTATGAATAAATAAATAAAATCTTTAAAAAAGGAAAACATATACATAAAGATATAATGTATAAGTACTGTATGCATATATGAATTCTACTGATCAATAAAAAAGCAAGAAAACCAATAGAAGAATAAAAGACTTGAACAGACACTTCCAGAAGAAGGTATCAATATGGTGAATAAACCTATGTACAGAGGTTCAACTCCATCAGCAGGGAATTGCAAAAATAAAACCACAATGCATCGCTTCAGCACACCCACCAGAATGCCTACAATGAAAAAGTAAAAAACATCTAGTGTTGATGGGACAATCATGATCTCTTGTGTGCTGTTGGTGGAAGCGTAAATTGGTAAACCTCAGTGGAAAACAGTGTGGCAATATCTGCTAAATCTGAACATATGCAGACCCCGGTTTCACTTTTAGGTATATTCCCAACAGAAGGGCAAGCATATGTTCGTTCACCAGGAGCACAAATGAGAATGTTCATAGAAGTACTTCTTGTGGGACTCCTGGGTGCTCAGCTGTTGAGCGTCTGCCTTCGGCTCAGGGCCTGATCCCAGCATCGGGATCAAGTCCCACATTGGGCTCCTTGCATGGACCCTGCTTCTCCCTCTGTCTGTGTCTCTGCCTGTGTCTCTCTGTGTCTCTCATGAATAAATAAATAAAATATTTTTTTTTAAAAAAAGAAGTACTTCTTGTAATACCTCAGTATTGGAAGCCACCAGAGCTTTCATCAAAGCCAGCTGACTGGGGAGTCTGGGTGGCTGAGTAAGTTAAGCATCTAATTTTTCATCTCAGCTCAGGTCTTGGTCTCAGGGTCATGAGTTCAAGCCCCGTGTTAGGCTCCATGCTGGGCTTGAAGCTGACTGACCTGAAGGGGGGTCATGGTCACAAGTAGGAGTCCTACAGCAGAAACTGGCAGAGACCTTCTAGCAGGGGACTGCAGGTCTGAGAGTCTGGAGGGGCAGGGTCACTGGATGCCTGAAGAGATGCCACAGGCATTGCCTCCTCTATTCCCCCATGATGTCAAGTGAGACCACAGAAGCTATTGCCTGAGTTTAAATCTAAGAAGCCCGAGAATAACATGTAAGTGACTGAATTTCTTTGGAATATTTTAGATCAACCTTTTTAAAAATCACTTTCTTGCTTCTCGCTTCTTTTTTAAAAAAAAACTATAATATTTTCCATCTCAACCATTTTTAAATGTACAGCTCAGTGGCATTAAATACAGGTGTGGTGTGCTACCATCATCAAAAGGACTCTTCTCATCTTGTGAAACTGAAACTCTGTCCTCATTCAACACTAAATTCTATTTTCTGTTTTCAGGAATTTCACTACTCTAGAAACCTCATAAAAGTCACACAGTAGTTGTCCTGCGTCTGGCTCATTTCATGAAGCATAATGTCATCAAAGTTCATCCATGTTGTAGCATGTGTCAGGATTTTCTTCCTTTTTAAGGCATTATAATATACTATGGTATGAATATACCATATTTTGTTTATTCATTCGTCTGTTGATGGACACTTGGGTTTCTTCTGCCTTTTTGGATATTGTGGATAATGCTGCTCTAAGCATGGGGTAAACTATCTCTTTGAGCTTCTGCTTTCAATTCCCTGGGCTGTCTATCTGAAAGTGAAATTGCTGGGTCACATGATGATTTTGTTTCATTTTTAAATTAATTATGGAGAAACCACATATTGCTTTCCATAGCAGCTACACTATATTACATGGAATGTTTTGGATGAGCTTGTAAGTGAAAGGGAAATCCAAGACAGAAGCAAAATTCATTGTAGGAAAACAAAGAAAATTACATTTATTTTCCACACCAGTGTTTGCAGACTAAAGAAATGTATAGCTGCTGTACTAGTTTGAGTGAAGTATTCTGCTTTCTACCTGCTGAAGTTTGAGTTCAATAACTTGCTCCTTTTTTTTTTTTTG
Organism: Canis lupus dingo; assembly: GCF_003254725.2. NCBI lineage: Eukaryota > Metazoa > Chordata > Mammalia > Carnivora > Canidae > Canis > Canis lupus. The sequence goes on from NC_064243.1 coordinate 74,476,154, forward strand.
AGTTTGCATACTGCCCAAAAAAGATGAGTTGCGTAAAGTTTTGCCTTTGCATTCTGTGTCTCAGTATCATGGAAGCATAGCCTTTCCCTTATGTTTTGTGGGATGAGAATTAATCAAATTAATCAAAAGCTTTAACTATGGAACAGTTTTCCCTCCAGATGTCATCCCCCTTGACATCTGTATTGGATTGGATTTTGTGGACCAGCCTGCTTTAAACGTTGTCAGCCCTTTGTTTCTGTTCCTGTGTTCTTCCTACTCCTCTGATTGCTCTCTACCTCCCCCTGTTCCCAAAATGTCAACAAGGGTGTGCCCGTGGCCTTCCTCTCCCCATGGCAGCCTCAGTGAGCCCTATGGCCTGTGATCTGGGGGAGCCCTCGGAAAGCAGAGCAGAGGCAGAAGCCTCTTGACACTGCCATTGCTCTCTGTGGCCAAGTTCCTGGTGTGGCTGAGGGATCGGGGAAAGCTGGGGCTGAGATGACTCAGAGGTTCCTGCCCAGGCAATTGGATGGTTTCTCCATTTGCGAGGAAAAGCAGGAGGAAGGATAGACTCTAGAAGGGCGATAAGAACTTCAGTTCTAGACATGTTGAGTTTGAGCTGCCTGCAGGATACTCAGGTGGCATATGCTGCTGTCCTATCTCTCACATCTACTACCCCAGGCACAGTCCCTCCTGCCAGCACCCTCACCACCTCTCACCTGGCCCAACCAAAAGCCTCCAACTGGCCTCTTTGTCTCCTGGTGTCTACTTCCTCTTCCAAACCACCCTGTGCTGCTGGATTAATCTTCCTAGAACACAACTCATGCCATTATGTTTGTGAGTCATGCAGTACATGCTACCACATGGTCACATCACACACTACCACACACCAGGTATCACACAATACACACCAGCATGGTCACATCATATACCACCCTAGACCATGTGTCACACAAGACACACTACACACAGTCACATCATATACTCTGCTCACACACTACATGCCACACGGTACACACTATCATATCACATGCTATCATATATTACACATTGCATGCTACACACTACCACAAGTCACATTCCATGCTTTCATACATCACACCACTTTACAGAGTTATACACTATGACATAATCATATCTCATATAAAAACTGTTATCCCTTAACAACCTCCAAGACACAGCCTGTCCTCCTATATTAAGTTTAAATTTCCCACCCTAGAATTCCAAATAAATTAGGATGTTTTGGGTTGAAAGACACAAGTTTTGACTTCAGATGTCTTAAACAACAAGGATACTTAATATTTTTTATGCCCAGTTAGATGGGTAACATTAACTCCAGTTTGCAGAAGAGGGAAGCAGAGACCCCCAAATTCTTACCAGACTCATCCAGCACAAAACAGTTAATGCATATTTGAGTCAAGAATTAGCCCCACCTTCTCCGTCCTCCAAGCCCCTACTCTATGCCCTCCTTACACAGCCTGGTTAGTTTATCTTTGCGTATCCATTCCTTTCTCTAAGAGATTAGCTTGAAGGAGATGTTGGCAGATGTCAGGATGAACATGTTTTTCAATTTTGAGCCAGTGAACCCGCTCAGAACCAGAAACTTGGGCCTTGCTCTCAATATCTCCTACCTCTCACCCTGCCATAGCCAGTCTCTCATGGATTCTGTCAAACACATGTCTCTCCAACCCTTCTCACCATCCCTCCTGCAACCACACTGCTAGGCCCACCACATCTCCCTCACTTGGGTAACTGGTGTAACCTCCTGACAGAGCTCCCCACTTTCAACCTTCCTCGCTTATGGGTTGATCTTAGCATGGTAGCCCAAACTAACTTCCTGCAATTCAAATGTGGCCATGCCACCGCCTTCCTCAAAACTTTTTAATGGCCCTTAGGCTGTTGCTTGTCACTTTGGGTGATCTGGCTTACCTTTCCTACCTCACTTATCACCAAATTCCCCTCTCCTTCTGAGCCCTATCTGGAACTTCTTTTGTTTCCTTGAATGTGCCATTCTCTCTTCTGCCTCTGGGTCTTTGTAGATGCTGCTCCCCTTTGCCTCCAACAATCCCAGCTCTGCTTCCCAAAGGCTTTCCTTGATGTTGGAGACTGGGAGAAGTGCTCCCCCAACTTTTCCACAGCACCCTCTGCTGCCCTCTCATGGTAAGTATCTTACAATTATTTACCTGTCTGACTTGGGCTAGACCATGAGCAACATGAGGAAAAGGACTGTGACTAACTTAGTCGCTGAGTCCCGGGGTCTAGCACTGTGCTTGGCACACAGCAGACAGTCAAGTTTCTGCTAAATCAAGAAAACAATTGTATGAAGTGACTCTGACAGATTCACTGTCTTTCTGGGTGAGGTGACAGGAAAAGAGAACCAAAGATGGTAAGTTGACAGAATAAGAAGATACAACCAAGAGAAGGCATCAGTATGAAGAAACAGCTAGGCTTGGAGTTCCAGCTTAGACCTGAAAAGTTTCCAACAGTGTCAGAGAATTTGCAGAAAGTTTGGGCTGAAAAGGCCATCAGCTGTCAGCATGGCTCAGCCCCTCACTTCACAGATGAGGAAATGGACGTTTATCTTATCTAAATCTACAGTGGAACTAATCGAGAACCAAACTCTTTGGTGCTTGGTGGTGGTTATATGCTGAAGCCACATGGTTTCTCAAGATTTCTTGGCTCTTCCTACAGCTGTGGCAGGCATCGGCTCCAGTTCCAGACAGGAAGTTGGCCCGGACACACACCAGCCACATCTGTGCTGTGGTTCCTACAGCCTCCACCACCGACTGCATCTCACTTCCCTCCATAGGCCTGCCCTGGACTCAGAGCACCTAGAAGGCTGCCCTGCTTGGAAGCAGCCTTTGTGCAACCCAGGTAAAATAAATTAACCTCCCTCCCAATTTTCTGTCCTCCATTGCCACGATGACAACATGCTCATCCCTCAGACCTGGGAGTCTCCCGTCTTTTTGTGCCAGAGGCTCACATCAGAATCCTTCCTCCCCTAATCTGATGCTGCTGCCAGGTTTTTTTTTTTTTTGAAAGTGTTCTTTCCTGGTGCCTGTTTATCATTATCAGATATTTCTTCCACAGAATGCTATGTCACACATTTCTCTCCTGGGCACTATTCAAAGTATTTAGGGCAAGCAGTCAATGCTGCTTTAGGAACAGAACTTCTAGAACTCACATGAAAACTAGCCTACTAGAAGCCAGATGCTCACAGGGATGGTCTGCTGAGGCTGGAGCCAGGACTAGGAGATTTTGGTTGACCTTTCCAGCAGACACTAAGTTCTGGAGGGTTGATAAGGAAAGGAAGAGAGAGCTCGAAGCTACTCAGAGGGAGGGATGAAGTCAGTGATTCTGTCTGCCTCTTATAAGTGACAGAGAGGGGAGACTTCACCCAGAAGGTAGAGGTAGACTGTTTGTGGGGGTGAGCTGGGTGGAGTGAGAGATGGCAGACAGAGGGCCTGGGAAGTACTTTCACAAGAGGTTTGAGAACTCAGACCCCGACTTAAGATTCCACCTCCTGTACAAGGAGTGTAGCAGGTGGGAGGAGCAGAGCAAAGCACATGCCCTGAGGCATCCAACTGTGGGGGCCCAGATAGTCTGCTCACTGCAGATGGGAGGGAAGTCACAAACCCATCATCTTGCTGTAGAGCGCCTGGCACATGGCTGTCTGCTGCCCACTGTGAGCTGGCATAGAACAGAAGCCGGCAAACTAGGCAGCCTAAAGCATTTACTTTCTGGCCCTTTAGAGAAAGTTTACTGACGCTGGCATAGAGGGGCTGGCTGCATGGATGCCTCAGAAGAGTATTGCATTGAAGGTATTTCCATTTATGGAATGGCCTTCACGGACCCAGGTTCAGGTTCCCGAATGACCAATGAGGGACCAGACCCTTCTCTTTGAGGTTGTGGGGGGCAGACCCCTGTTGTGAGAATCTACCTCCCAGCATCATCTCATGGGAACTCAGAGGCATTCTAGTGTTTACAACTGGGCTTACAAATACTCTGCATATCCAGGATTTTATTTTTATTTTTATTTTTTAAAAGATTTTATTTATTTATTTGAGAGAGAGAGACAGAGAGACAGAACATGAGCAGGGGGAGAAGGAGAAGCAGGCTACCCACTGAGCAGGGAGTCTGAGTGAGGGCTCCATCCTGGGACCCCAGGATCATGACCTGAGCTGAAGACAGACAGTTAATCAACTGAGCCCCCCCCAGACGCCCCTCAGGGCTTTTTAAAAAATTAAATAGTATTTTTCAGCTGAAAGACTAATACATAACATGTGATTTTTTTAAAAGAAGTTATGCAATGAGAAGAGCCTTCCTTCCACCCAAACTTCCAATTCAAAATAACTACTCTTGAGAGTTTCTCTTGGTATCCTTGTGTGCGTGTATGTCTGTATCTTTTTACTTTATACAAATGGAGGCTCTTGCTGTCTTGCTTTTTTTTTTTTTTAACTTAATAACATAATGAGAAGTTCTTTCTACATCAGCAAATACAAATCTGGCTCCTTTCTACTGTCAGCATTGCATTCCTTTGATGGAATCTACCTCATATGAATGAACTACTCCCTTATTAAAAAAAGTTGTTTCCTGGGGCGCCACAGTGGCTCCAGCAGTTGAGCATCTGACTCCTGATTTCAGCTCAGGTCTTAATCTTGGAGTCGTGTGTTTGAGCCCCATGTTGGGCTCCATGCTGGGTGTGGAGCCTACTTAAAATAAAGTTGTCTCCAGTGTTTGTCTGTTGCAAACAGTTCATTCTTTGTACAATGAATGAATGTAACTGGGGCATGAATTCCTGGCTGTGGAATTGCCAAGGAAAAGGGCAAATGAATTTTAGATTTTTATACATACTGACAAACAGCCCCCGTGAAAAGTCATGAATTGGTATTCATGTTCTCACCAACAATAAATAGGAAATCTTTTCCCCTAACATCTTCCTTAACATTAAGCCTATCATTACCAATTTGGTAGGTGAAAATGACATTCCACTGTACATCATTGAATACCATTGTATAAATTATCAACTTTTATACTTATTTATTGGATCTATCAGTTCATGCATATGTTCATTGAGATGTTAGAGTTTCTCTTTTTAACACCTCCCACAACTCATTACACACACACTCCAGATTATAGGGACTTTATCTATCTCATATGCCCACTGTGTATCCCCAGAGCAAAGCCTAACTATACCTGACATATAGTAGATGGTTAATAAGTATTTGTTAAATGAATGAACTTAAAAAATAATTACATATTAAGACAATTAAGTCCTTTACTTGTCACTATGTGTTGCAAATAATTTTTTTTCACTGTCATATTTCCTTGGTTTTGTTATTTATATTTTTTTGCTGTGTAAAGGGTTCACAAAACTTTACATGATTAAGGATATTATTCAATTTCTTTAAAATATATTTTGCCATAAGGTATGTGGAATGGCTCAAACTTAAATTTTTCTGCTTTGGTGTGTTTTTAAAGACACTTAAATGACTGGGTGAGAGGGGCACTTGGTGTTATACTATATGTTGGCAAATCACACTCCAATAAAAAATATACACAAAAAAAAGACACTTAAATGGAACTCTTCTAGAATGCCTCTGCATGCTGGTTGACCCATTAAACCTCGTTGTAAGCACATCATGCCTCTATGTCAAGGCGCTGGTTCACATTCCTGAGAGGTAATCTTAACATTGCAGGCTCTTACACTTGGACACAAACAAATTCATAAACTATTCCTATAGTAGGTTTTGTGACAATGGAATGATGGGGCATTGTGATCAATCTGGAACATTGGTTGTTGTAGAGAGAGAAGGTTGGTGTAGAGAGCCAAAGGTGCACAGAGAGAACATTGAAAATTCCAAAGATGACTTTGCTTATTTCATAACAATTCTGGCACTGGCTTGGTTCAGATGTCTTACTTTTAAAATATGTGCAGTTTTGTTTTGGATTTTGCTCATGTAACACATAGATACCAATCCTGATCCGCCTTGCCCCTTGAGATCTGTGGAGGATTGGTCATTGTGAAGCCCACTCAAACGTTTTTGAGAATTCTTGCAAGTATTAAGTTCTCCTGCTTCCTCAACCTCTTCTGCTCCAGCTTATGCATCATTTTCTGTAGGATGCCTCACATGAACCCCAGTGGAAACACAGATCCTTCTCCACTGTCACTGTCCAATCATCAACAGAAATCTTCATGCAAATCTTTGTGTATTTTTTTAAAAGATTTTATTTATTTATTCATGAGAGACACACAGAGAGAGGCAGAGACATAGGTAGAGGGAGAAGCAGGCTCTCCATAGGGAGCCCAATGTGGGACTCAATCCCAGGGCTCAGGGATCATGCCCTGAGCCAAGGGCAGATGCTCAGCCACTGAGCCACCCAGGTGTCCCTCCTTGTGCATTTGGTAGAATTTACTGAAGACATTTTGGGTAAGACTTTCTACCATCATGGAGGGACCATCCTTCTATCCACCCTAACCCTATGTCTCTGCATGTCATCCTCCCCACAGGAGTGGCCTAAGAGCTTGCAATTTTTCTCCATCTTTTAAGACAAGTAGCACACCTCTACCTGCTGAAATTTTGTCTAGCAGTAAAAGGAGAGCATGGGTCACCTTTAACACAAAATTTAACACAGAATACCTTTAGTGCCAAATTTTTCCAACAAAGACAGTTTTACAGTTTTGTCCCCAAATAGAAACTTGGTGCTGTTAAGAACATAAAATGTTCTCCACTTGTTGCATTTATGATACATTTTGACAAGCCCACTCTTACTTTCTCCCATTAAACTCCAACTATCATCACATATAACCATCCATGTGCACCCACTTCTCTCCTTGCTTCTCACTATTTCTTGCTATCCATTCTAAAACAACTCATCAACCAATACGAAAGTCAAGTGAATCAAAATGATTGATAGTCTTTGGGGCATGGCTATTTTTTCTTGTTTATTGCAGTGCAGTGATTACAGATGAGGTCTAGAACCACTCCTCTAGTGGAACAGACACTTAATGGGCTTAATGGTTCCTTGACTATTTGAGGTCTTAGGAGAAAGTCCAGACCGGTAGAGAAAAGGCAACAGGTTGAAGGGGATAGTCTAATAATTCCTCTGACATTGGGGGAGTCTACGTAGTCTCAGGCATATAGAGTCCATGCAGTGGACAAGTGAACCAATGACAGCGAATCTAGTAGCTAATCACACAAGGGAGGATTTACCTGGTGCCCTGGATTATAGGTACTTGTGTATCTACATTGCCAGTGGGGGAGCATCAGTGAAATCTGATGACAGGGAGCAGACTCTTGCCATATTCTGAAAGGCAGAATTGCTGACCCTGGAAGAAGGGTGAAGGAGTCTGAAAAAAAAAAATGAATAGGATGTATAGTCTCCTAAAACTGAAAGTGGAAAAAACCCAAAGGGAAGCTAAACTTAATCAATGAAGTCTCTGGAAGAGAGACCAGCAGACTATAGCCTGTTGGCCAATCCAACCCACCACCTATTCTGTAAAGTTATAGTGAAACACAGCCACATCTATTCATTTGTATATTGTCCAGGTCTGCTAGGTCAACTACAATAGTAGTTGAAGCAGAAGTCACATGGCTTATGAACCCTGAAATATTTACTATCTGTTTCTTCACAGAAGGAAGTTTGCCTATCCCTGCTTTAGAATATGAGCTCCCGAGAACAGAGAGTTTAGTTCATCCTGTCTATATCCCTATTTCCAGCGTTTACAAAATGCCTGGCACATATTAGGTACTCAGTCAGTATTTGCTAAATGAATGAATAAGCAAATAAATAAATGAAGACCTGAATGTTCAGAATCTCATACTTTCCAAGCTCCTTTCTTCAAAGAGCAGGACTGGCCATGGAGACCACAGTGGGGTCTATGGAGAACATAGCAGAACCTTGAAGAGCATCCCATAGGCAAAGGGAGATTTTTAGACATCCCTAACTGCTTTACCAGCAGAAACCTCCCCTATGTGTCTATTTCTAGAAATTAAGCTTAATTTTAAATCTACAGAAGTAGCTAAGCACCCTGATAGTCACTAATGAATTCTAATGGTTAATTATGCTTAGTCTCTTAATGGTTTTCTCCCTCCAGCAGGGCCCTCTGTTCTGGCTCTGCTCAGAGGACACAAAATATTACCTACTGATAGTATTTCTTAAAAAAAAAAAAAAAGGCTTTGAGTTCACTGCAGATTTATTTTCTTTTTCTTATTGATCCTCCTTGTTTTTCCTGATAACTAATACCTAACAGGAAGGAAAATATAAGAATGGCAACCAGCTAGTCAGGTTCAATTTTCAGTTTTTAAATGACTGCAGCTGACTTTTCTGACCTTGGGTGAAGGTTGGTGTTAAGTGATCACCCCACTTCCTCAACCACCAAAATTTCTAAAGAAGTAAAGCAAAGGCCTCATTTTAAGATCAGAACTTGACAAGGATATCAAATCCCACCAAAGGCCCAAAAACTGCTAAACAAGAGGTACCCCACTTTGTTAAGCCTCCTGGATGGCATGTATCAAAGGACACCATGATTTTTTTCTTGGTCATTTCTATGAGGTTTCTCTTTCTTAAGGAAGAAGGGAGATTATGCTATGACTGACGAATCTTTAAACTCTGTGTGATCAGCCTTTGTCTTAGTCTATTTGGGTTATAACAGTACCACAGATGGGGCAGGTTAAATAACAGAAATGGGGACACCTGTGTGGCTCAGTGGTTGAGCATCTGCCTTAGACTCAGGGTGTGATCTCTGGGTCCTGGGATGGAGGCCCACATTGGGCTCCCTGTAGGGAGCCTGCTTCTCCCTCTGCCTATGTCTCTGCCTCTCTCTGTGTCTCTCATGAATAAATAAAAATAAAATCTTAAAAAAAAAAAAAAAAAAAACAGAAATGTATTCTCACGGTTCTGGAAGCTGAGAATTTCAAGATTAAGGTGCCAGCAGATTTGGTGACAGGTGAGGGCCCACTTCCTGGTTTGCCGACCGCCATTTTCTTGCTGGGTCCTCACATGGCAAAGAGAGAGAGAGATCATTTCTCTTGTGTCTCTTGTGAGGGCGCAGATCCCGTTCATGAAAGATCTTCCCTCAGACCTAATCAGCTCCCAAAGGCCTCACCTCCAGATGCAATCAGACTTCAACCTATGCATTTTGGGAGTCCATAGCATATGTCCTTCATTGTTAAAGCACTAACATTAGTAAGTGAAACACATGCTTTCCTGGCTTTTCTGCCATTGTGATTGCTTTATATCCTCTGAGGTTTTCCGTAAGGAGGTAGGATGTTGGTTCTAGTCATCACACCCGCCCTTCTCTCATTTGCATTCAATGTGCACTGTTTACCGTGGAAAACAAGGTGCCATCGTTACCAGAAACCAGTTGTAAAATTTGGGGGAAAGAAAGGGAAGATCTTGGGAGCAAGCAAGAGATGGGCAATCAGATCCTCTGTATCTGTGAATCTGCACATCCATTTGAAAGTTGGGTTTCAATGCATTCAGATCTGGAGTGACAGGAACTTGGAGAGGCTTTGGTCAGTGGCTTTCCTGGAATCACATTAGAAAGCATCCAAAGTGTTAGTGTCCCTTCCAAAGGAGTTCGCAGAGAAAGTGTTAACATAAATTAAAATTAGATCAGGTAATATCTTGGAGGAGTTCCTCTGTCCCCTTGCTCAATTTACCTCTCTGTGATGATATATATTGATGACCAGACTTGTAGGTACTCAGTAATTATGCACCTAATCCCCTTTGTACACATTTTATGCATGTGTGACGAATAACCTCACTATGCAGCCAGCACCACTCTGCTGCAAAGTAGAGTTTGAAGAGTAGAACCCCCTTGTGGTTAAGGTATGTTTGGGATATGTGTTGGCATATGCAAAATGATTTTAGCTTGTAAAGTATTTAAGAATAACCCCTACCACCACCACCAACAAAACAAAGTAGAAACCAAAACCAAAACCAAAACCAGAAACCTACCATAGTAATACACACCATTTAGTCAGCCTTGGGTCTTGGAGCACAGAGAGATGGCCTCCCTTGACTTTGGGACTGTCCATGGCATCAGAAGGATTTGGAAGTTGCCGAGGGACAGCCTGAGGGTCAGAGTCCTTGGTAGGTAGAGGAAGGAAGAGAGAGAGCACAAGGACTTGATGCTTAAGGCTATAGTGTCACCCTGTCACCTTTGAAGATGCAGAATGCTGAGCTGGTACCCAGGACAAGTCAGGGCAGGGCTACTGAGTGCCAGAGTCCCCCATCTGGATGCTACAAACTTTCTAGCAGAAGCTACTGTGCTAAAGAGTCTTTACACTCAGATGTCCCCTGGGAGAACTAAGAGAGCGAGGAGGATTCCAAATTAACTAGGGATTCACCCAAAGGGAACTCATTGAACCTAAAAGTTACTGCATTTAATCCAGAAGTGACTGAATGTCAAGGTTCTGTTCCTTTTTTTTTTTTTTTTTGCCATTAAGCCAAACCAGGGATTTGTAGCTACTTAGGCCATGGCAGACAAATAGGCACCATTCTGTTTTTGCACACTGAGTTACTCTGTCCCTGTCTGACAACAGTAATGTCCACCCTGGGAATGGTTAAGAGCAGAGGCTGAGAATGAACCTGGGGCTTCGTTTCTCAGCACCTCTCGCCCCACCCTTTACTAATCATGAGAACTTACTGTGCCTCGTGGTTTTTTGATTGGGAAACTCTGGGTAAAAATAGCGCCTCACTTGTCACCATGATGATTCCGTGAGCTCCTCTGTGCTGCGCACTGGGCAGTCAGGGAAGGCCACCACCTCACCAGGTGGCACTTTTACATTGTGTTCTGCATGATATCCCCTGCTCTGGTGGTCCTGATGTGGTGGTTGGCAGACAGCTGCAATAATGTCGGATATTATTATTCTAAGTGAGACTACTGAGTTCGTATTTCATTACCTGCTCTGGAAAGTCCTCCCTGCCATACCTCCATCCTTCCCCCCACCTTGGGTAAAGGTTTTGTGAACCTCTAGGTTCCCCAACAGCCCTGCCTTTTGTCCATCTGTCTCACCTCCTAAACTGAACTCCCTGAAGGTCAATATCATCCCTCTTGTTCATTTGTCCTGGGGCCAGCTATAACTTAGGGAATTTGTACAAGTAGCGAGTGTACCCGGCTGTTACATGAGGAGTGGGCAGATGAGGCCAGGGCTTCTGATAGTAGATCTAGTGACCTTCTGATCACATGTTTTGGGGCTTCCAAAATAATAGAGAAGTAAGTGCAGAGATTGGGCAGCCAGCTAGGAGAAGGACCACGATGTAGTGTATTCATGTCCTATTGCTGCTGTAACAAATTACCACATACTCAATGCCTTGAAACAACAGAAATTTATTTTCTCACAGTTCTAGAAGCTGCAGTCCAAAATCAGTATCACCAGATTGAAATCAGGGTGATGGCAGGCCACGTTCCCTCTGGAGACTATGAGAGAATCCATCCCTGTTTCTTCTAGCTCTGGTGGTGGGAGGGCTGGTGGTGGTATTCCTTGGCTCGAGGCCTCCTCCTTCCAGTTTTCCAGGCCAGCATCTTCAGATCTCTCCATCTTCATATGGCCTTCTCCTCCTCATGTGTCAAAGTCCCCTTTGTTTTTCTAAGGACAGTTATGACTGCATTTAGGGCACACCTGTAATCCAGGATAATTTCCCCATCTCAAAACCCTTTAATTTAATTTCATTTGCAAAGACCCTTTTCTGAAAAAAGATAACACAGATTTCAGAGATTAGGACCTGGATATCTTCTGAGTCACTATTCACCCTACTACAGGTAGTTTTTTCCATAGAATTTTCCATAGAAATATCTTCACTTACTTTTTTCTTGTTTTTGTGTGGGGGAAAGCAGTAATGGCCTGAATTCCCAGGAAATTGACTGGTATTGTGGCACCCTGGGGCCCTGGAGGGGGAAAGCCCATGACTGTCATATTCTTCCCCGAGAAGCAGAGCCACTTAACTGAAGTCTGTTCTGTAACCAGAATTTATTGTGCGTCTTGCATGTATATAACATTCATGCAGATATGTGTTGGAGATGGAAGGATGTTAAAACCAGATCAGGGCACATTTTGAAGAAAAGTGAAGAAGATAAAATTCAGAGGCACACATGTAGTCACTAGTCAACAGGTGCTTGATTAAAACCCCAGGGTTATCTTAAAGACCAACCAAATAGGGATTTAATTGAAACTTGGTTCAATTACCAATACTACCCATGTGTTCCGACTCTCCCAGACGAGGCCACTGAGTACTGTTGACAAGGCAGTGAAAAGTGCCATCGGTGACCCTCTGCAGAAAATGCAGATGACAGATCCCATTGCCTGTAGATGCTGTTTGTTTGTTTTTGTTTTTTGTGGTTTTGGCTAACCTACAACTCAAAGTAATACCTATAATATTTGTATAGGACTGTGAGACACATCAGTTTCTGAATTCTCTGGACATTTGTCAGGATTGGTGCTGAATTTAAAAAGACCAATAACTGATTTGGGGTGGGTATTTATATTTTTTCAGTGTCTTGTTTGTAACCTGCAATTTTCCTGTAATCTATTTTCAAAGTGAATTTAGAATTGGTTTCAAAAATTAATGATGCATATGAAAAGCATGCTAGCATAAGTTTTGCAGATTTAATGGAACTCCAGAAAATGATGAATATTACATGGAGGTTTCAAACATAAAAGCACACTCCCATATGAGCCCCTAATAGTATTCACTGAGGAGATTTTAGTATTGGATGGGTGTGTTTGGGTCAAAATCACAGAATTTTAGTTCCTAAAAATAACACTTTGAGATAATCTATTATATAAAAATCTCTATCTATCCCTGCTTCTCCTTATTGAATTGCATTACTCAAGCACTGTGCCAAAAGAAGCTACCTTCACTCTATACCGCCTCTTCATGCTTCTCCAATAGCATTTCCTGATAAATCCCCTGTCCAAGCAAGGAGCACAGCAGTGCTTTTAAATGAAAAAAATATGCCTTCTGAGTCTTCAGTTCATTATTAAACAGATATCAACTGTGCAAGACTATTTTTCAGTTTGGAGTTTGATCTAAACTGACTGCTATTTGTGGAGGTAAAGGCCAAACCTTAGAATGCCACTGGCAGGGAGAGGGTTAAATGGGCTATTTGCAGGGGCCTCCCAGGTGCAAAGAACCACCTGTCCCAGAGGTACAGGGATAGGACTGAAGGCAGATATCAGTCAAAGGGCTTCGAACTTGCATCCTGCTAGGAACAATGATCCCCGTCTTGGAAACAAGGCAAAAGGATGGAGTGCGCTCTTCAATGTCATCTCTAGGGGGATGTAACTTGGTTTGCACAACTGATGTAGGGCCAGACATTTCCAGTTCTGTGACACTGATAGATGTGATTAATTTCTTTTCTGATTCTGAAATAAGATAGCCAAAGGTTATGATTTCATGACAATGGGAACATATTCACTACTAGGATCTAATTTAGTACTTATGTTAGCACTTCTGTAACTCTCACAAAAATCCCAAGTTTTCATACTCTTCTCGTGAACTGGTGCTGCCATCCTTCTATTTCCCCATTAATGAGTTGAATAAAACTTTGGTATGTGTGTTCACTATATATTGTCAAAACCATTTTAAGGTTTTTTAAAATTATATTTTCACACCTGTTACCAGACCACACTGCCTCTACTGACCTATGACATAGTACTGTTTATAAATCCCTCAATACCCTCTGAATGGCTTATTCATATATGTGTTGTTAAAAGCATTAGATTCTTCAATGTAAACATTTAAAATATGGCACAATTTTTGTATCTCTGTTTTGGCATTATATTTTTAATATATTGGGAGTCTTAAAACACGAAAGAGAGCTTGCTTAACTTCTGAGAAGCCTTGGTTGATCATCACCTTCTGAAATGTGCCAAAAGATGTAAGGAAGTTTCTCCTTGTTGCCAAATTGTCAATGGAATTTTAAGACTTATTGGGCATTGAGAAACATTAACACATATCTCCTTCTGCCCCTTTCTTTCCTGAAATAAGAACTTAAGGATGTCCCAAAGGGAAAGAAAACTTTCCCTTTGATTTGGTTTTTTATGTCTCCCTCACAGTCTGGGTACCATTAACACCTGACATCAAAGTCATAGGCTAAAAGCATGACCTTCCACAAAGGAATTCTAGAGAAAATTTCTTTTCAAAAATGGCCAGTTAGGATCATGGAATTTTGGGAACCCAAAGATAGAGGCTAGAGATTAGGGATTGCATTCTAGGGCTGCCCTTGACAATTCTGAACTGTGTGCTGTTAGCAGGGACCCCTGGATCTGTGCAGTGCATTACTTGAACATAGCAGCTCTGGATGGGTGCCCATGGGAATTTAAAATTAAGCATGTCCAAAGCTGCATTCTGATGCCTTCTTTCTTGTTTTCCCCATCTCAATAAATAGAATAAATAGTACTTATTTTCTCTTGATAAACCTTGGAACCAATCTTAAAATCCCTTCTCTTCTGAGGCAAGCCAATCAAGTCCCAATAAGGCTACCATCTACCAATCTCTTGAATTCATTCACAACTCTCCATGTCCTTTGCCTTCAGCTAATGTAAGCAGGGTCTTTTACATACTGTTTCCTCTGCTGAGAACACTCTCTTTCCTCCTTGCCCCCTTAGCAATGACTTCCTGACTCCTTAGGCCGGGTCAGAACCCCCTGTTACAAGTTCTCATCTTTTATTTCTGTTTCAAACCATCTACCACCATAGAAATTGTAGAGATAAGTGTTTGAGTATTCAATGTATCACTGATATGTAGAAATTTTTTTTTCCTGTGGCACAATCAGTTGGGTATCCAACTCTTGATTTTGGCTCAGGTCATGATGTTGGGTTGCGAGATTGAGCCCAGTGTCAGGCTCTGTGCTCAGCATGGAATCTGCTTGGGACTCTTTCCCTCTCCCTTTTCCCTTTCCTTCCACATGTGCTCTCTCTCTCTCTAAAATAAATAAATCTTTAAAAAAATATATATATTTTTCTTTCTTCCTCTTTTTGTGTGTTTGTTGCAAATGCCTTTTACCCAACCTTGATACAAGGGCAATTCTTTTTCCAGGTCACAATGAAAATGTACTTCCTTCCCTCTATTTTCTCCACTGCATGCAGACCAGGCAAATCTTTCTAAAGACCAAGGACATTCTACCCTTGAGAGAGGGGAGACATGTTGTCTGTTGCAAATGATTTGGGAGTAGGTCTCATAGGGACTGAAACTTTTCCTGATGGGTGAAGTTCTATTGGAAGAGATGCAGGGATTTTGAGTTAAAACAGGCTGACAGGGGGGATCTAGGTCAGCAGGGTCAGATGCAGATTTATGATAAGGAGAGGCTTCTGGATCTGGGGACTCCTCATGCATTCCTCGTGTGGGGCTTGATCCAGACCAGTTCTCTGTGAGTGGATCTGCTGGGTGATGAGAGCTAATCACGTGTTGTAGGAGAACACAGCCTAGGAGTCATTTGGATAGTGGACAGACAGGAAAGGTCACTGGGACAGCAGCAAGCCACCCAGCAGTCCTCATGCAAGTGGCAAATTCCAAGTCACCTGCACTTGAGATACTCTCCATTTCCCACCTGAAGATAGCTCCAGAGCATCTGTAAACCTAAGGGGATCTCTAGAACCCTAACAGAGACTAAGGTAGAGTTAGACTTCTAGAGAGCTTTGGAGCATTTCCAGCTGCTCTAGAGTTCAATCTAGTGTACAGTTCAGTAATACTGGCTTTAATATCTGTATATCTTCCACTTCTACCCCAGGGGAATGTAACTTCCAAGAGATCAAGACTATTTACATCCTGATCTCTATGTATACCTGTACTGGACACAGCAATAGCATGCAACCCTTGTTGAATGGTCTTACCATGAAAATGAGGAGACTGGATCACATGTGGTTCTTAAGGTGATGTTAGCTTCAGGAGTATGCCTGATTTTAAACAGATCTTAGAACCCCAATATGAACATCAGTTAAATGAGGGTGCTCTGGCTGAGTCAGGAATGGGGATTTGGATCTTAGCATCTCAGAAAACCCTTACTTTCCCTGTTCCTTCTTTGAGGCATCCCCACCTGGGCTCCTTGGGACATCATCCAACACCCCCAGGACTGGATCAATCTATTAATGAGCCTGCTTTTCAGTTGCATAAAGTTTTCCAGTTACAACATGCTTTCCAATGCATTATTCTTACTAAATTGGTAACCTCAAAATACATCCTTCTAAGACTCTGGAATGAGTGTGGCATGACAGTGAGCTAAGAAACTTGTAAGCTCTAAGATTTTTAAGGATGAGACTACTTTCTTGATGCCTGGGGCTGGAATTCCTGGCTCCCAGAACAGCTTCCTTAGCACACTGTGATGAGCTGATTGTGGTATTTCAATGGAGTAAGGAAAGGTTGCCCATGGCTGTGGCTTATCTCACACCAGGTGGTCAGAAAAAGTTGACTTAGCCAATTCCTGCTTTGGACAGGGAAGTCTGACTGGCTTCTTTGATGAGCATTTGACATCCTAGCCACATCTTAATTCCCCACTCCTCTCTTACTTACATCTCAGGAATGGGTGTGGGAACCCCATTCTGCCAAGTCTGGGCTCTGTCTGCATTTTTCTCCACAGTCTTAATCACACCCACTGTCTGTCACATGTTTACAGATTCCCAAGCAAATCCCCCTGCATGCCAACAAGATCAAGACTGCTCTGCTCTCCTGTTCTTTTACTTATTCTTCATCAGTAGCCTTCAGACTTAGGGCACTGTCCCCACCATGTAAAGATGACATTGTTTAGATTGCGTTTCCTAACATGCTGGGACCAGATTTTTAGCAGCATGCCAGGCCCTTATGACAGATATGTGAATTAGCTTAGATCCAAGGGCTCATGATCTGTAAGAAATTAAAGGTGATGAGAGCTAATCATGTGTTGTAGGAGAACGCATTTTATGTTGAAAATATGATTCCTGGCTCTAGAGTGGGCAAGTTAGCCAACACCTTCTCCCTCTATCACAACTGATTGAGAGCAGTGCCCGGACCCTGCAGTTCTAAAATATGTAGAGGCTTAGAAAGAGGCCTAAATTCTCCAAACTGTAAGAAAAACCAGCACCCACGTCTTCACAGGCAAAGATGGTTATGATTTTAGACCTCAATTTAATATCTGATGGACCCTGAAAAATATCACCTGTGCTTTCATAATGAAAACCATTTACGTTGCTCTCTGTACTCTGAAACTATGTCTGTCTGACAACAGATATAATGTGATTGATGTTCATGAGAACAATTTCTATAGGCCCTAATTGCTCTGATGGAAAACAATGACTTTCAAATTCTTTTAGCAAGGGAAATATTGTCTCAATCACCACCAGAGCCTTTCCCTGACATATTGCCTGCCCCTTTCTTCCCCACTCATACCTTTTCTCCAGATGAATTACCCCATTACACCAATGGGAAATTCAGGCTTATGGCTGGCAAGTTGTGAAACCAGCAACTGAACTCACATCTGCCGGTTTCCAAAGGATATGGTTTTTTGCAATCTCCTGGAATGGATTATCTGTATAATCCTTTTTCCACCAAGCTTCCACCCAGGTTCATTTTTTTCTTCTCCATTTATTTCAGCCTACCCACTTATTTCCCAAACCTGCTCCCCATATCACCTCCAGATTAAGCCACCCTTTTTTCTCCTTTGTTCTGATTTTTCAATGGCAGGAACAGCCATTGAAAAATGAAAAGGAAAATTGATCAGAGAGGGTTGGGACGTAAACAAAACTGTCTTTAGTCTCCATCAACTGCACTACATATTCAGTGATACCAGGAGCTTTCCAAATAAGTTCCCTCATCTAAATTTGTTCATCATAAAACAGTTTCCTAATTTCCTGAGGGAACATTACCCTTTGGGTACTAATACTCCATGTTAGGTTTCTTTTACAATAAAATCTCATTAAATTTGGCTCAGGCCATTGGGGAAGTGTCATAATGTTCCTGCATTGGGAAAAATGGAGAAATGACTTTTTAAAAGCATCAATGAAGAACTAATATGCTAAGCAAGTAATAGTGTAAACAAGGGACATGTTTGACCTACTTTAAGGAAAAAATATTTAAAGAACCATGGTATGTACATCGTTTAGGTGTTAACATAATGCTTCTCAGGAAGGTATCATTCAAATAAGACTTCAAAATGTTGCTGTATCTTGAACCACATATATTGCTTCATTAATATTTTTCTTTATATCTACCCTTTCATTTTTACACAAATAAATATATTTCTAAAAGAAACTTCATATCACCAGATAAATAGAAAACAAGACTCAGTGTATAAGCAAAAGCTACCAGTAAACATCAACTCAAAGGAGACTACAAATTATCAAATTTTGTCTTCATATTGCTTGCAGAGGCTCCCAGACTGTGACTAAGGAAGGTTACACAGTGTAATAAAATCCTGCATTGGGTCTTCCTCTTTAGGGAATCAGAATATATAAAGGGAATTGCAAATGGAATAACTTTTTGCTATGTAATTTTATACTATTTAATACACTATGCCCTTCTGACCTTAAATAATCTTTTATGCCATGAGTGGTATGCTCCTCTCACCCTGAGAAATCCGGTAAGTCTCACTCCTGCATTTATTCTTCCCATTCTCTCTATAAGCAGGACCATCAAGTCTTCATGTAAATACTTTCTATCTAGTGAATTTCTAAATTTGAATGGCACAAAATTGCATTCCTTTAAAGTACTCTATAATTCAGATTCTTACTACTTTGCGGTGACCCTCTGAGACTTCTCCCTTCTAATCAGCCCATTCCTTCTGTGTTACAATAAAAACAACCTGAAGCTAAAATGTTTTGGGGGCTTTCCAGACACAAGTCTGAATTGTGCTGCCCCACTCAAGCAAAGTGGGTGAGCTTACCGCGCAACTGCTCTGCACTGTCACTCAGTACATAAATCCTCAATCACTGGGATAATTGAAATAACAACCCAAATCTTGAGTGATTTCCTCCTTCTGGAAACCTCTTACTCATTTTAAAGGAGCCCAGGACCCTTCCTGTTAGTGAGGTTGGATTTCTTTTGCACCCACTTACTCCTGCAAATGATGAAAAGGACAGGAACTGGTTGCTGGGAAGGATCTCCAGGGTGACACGGAGAACAATGAGTGACAGTTTAGGGAGCAAGGTGCATGGGGAGGATTTTATTTTCACAAAGCAAAACCAAAAATCAGTCTTCACATATATGTGACATAATGGAAAACTTTTAGGTAGTTATTTAGATGTGGTTATTTCTTTATGTAACTGAATCTTCCTCCTGAATCTTTAAATGTTTACAGTGAGAAACTCACACGTTCCAATTAATGGATTTTCTTGATGTCTCACTCTCTTCCTGGGTATAAAGCACCCCTCTACCCCAATTTAGTATGGTCTCTTTGGAGGTAACTAGACTGTGAATTCAGTCTGTCTTCCTCCTCATTTCTTTCTACACACCAGATGGTGTCTGGTGAAGTTCCCGCTGGAGGCTCTGGCTGACAGTGGGACAAGGAGCAAAGGTAGCCTGTCCAGGTGCTGTCCTCCACTGGGCTCTGGGTGAGAAGCTTTGCCCCACTTGTTACTGGACACAAGCTTGCTCCCTGCCCAAGGCCCTGCTTTAAGGGAAGCTCCGTGATGGCAGGGATTTTGGTCTGATTGGCTCATTTCTTCCCCAGTACCTGGAGCTGTGTCAGGCATGCTACTGGAGCATGACAATCATTTCTTGAATGAAGTAGAGGGTTTAATTGGTTCCTCCAGCCCTTCTGACCCTGAGCTAGCCCACAGTATGTCCCATCACCTGTGGGTCCCACACAGAAATTTTCCTCTTTCAGAATACAGAGACCCAGAACAATGTACAAAAAGGGACTGTGAAGAATGTATTTTCTAGCTCTTTCTAGAAGGCAGAGAAGAACTCAGAAGTGCTGAGGGGTAATAAGCAAAATGCAGCAAACCTTGCTTAAACATTTAGGAAAATGTTTCTCTCTTGCTAAAGACTATTGCCTTTCTGCAGGCCCAGAGATCTTATTTTTATATGTCAGAAGAGAACACTGGTCTGGCTCTTCTAGTTCTTCCTGTAGGGAACATAATTCTCCCCAAGGCAAAGGGATGCCTCTAACAGAAAAGGAGATTGGTTGTGTTCAAGGCAATGCAAGAAAGAAAAACATTATGTTTCCAAATGAATTAGCTAACAACTTGTATATATATGGACATATAATTTTCATGAATATGGAGAAAGGTTTGAGAGAATACATACCGCATTATTAACATTGTTCTTGCGCTGGGGGAGGGGGCGAATGGTGGGCTTAGCATAGAGAGATGCTATTATTGATATGCACATCTTTATTGCTTAAATGTCTACAATGAACACTGTTACTTTCAAAATTAAAATCTTGATACATGGAAAGCATTATGAGCAAAAATGATAAAATAAGCTGCTTGAATTTTCAGAGTTTTATGTGTCTGTGGGTTTAGGGGTTGGCTCTGAGGCAGGATTTAGAGCCCTGATATGCATGAAGATCACTGGGGAACTGAAAACAAAACAAAACAAAACAAAACAAAACAAAACAAAAAACAAACCCTAGAGCCTGGGCCCCATCCCAGTAGTACTGACAATGATTGTCTTGGGGTGGGGCCTGGTATAATCCTTATGCATTGTGGACATGAGAATCACACTCCAGCATGGATGTCAGTCACAATGATGTCCTGTCAAGAAGTCCTCCTGTGGAGGCAAACTTGAGGGAGAGACTCTGAGGCTTGTGACTTTATCTCTCCCATTTCCACCCTCAAAGTGGGGCTGCAGACATACCCACTGGGCCAACAATAAGCTACACATTGCCAGCACTACCCACCTTCAGTCATTAACCACTCCCTTCACAAACATTTATTAGATACCTACTTGGTGTGTGAGCATAACCATGGTGTGGGAATTCCTGTGGGTTTTCCAAGGCAGAGTATAGCTGGCTATGGGGGAGTGAGAGCATGAGCTGAGGTCTTTGAAGCACTGGAGTAATTTGCAAAAAGTCCCCAAGGAGTCTCCCAGGATGAGTTCTGAGGCACACAAATTTGGAGCATGAACTAGAGAGTTGGGGTGATCACAACACAATTCTGTCACTCCATGTGTCCTGTAGCCCATGTAGTGGGGGGTATGCAAAGAAAAGTGAGCCCAAAATTAAGATGCTAATATTGCAGGATCTCAGTAATGCCAACACCAGCATCTTCAGTGGTATAAGGAAATAGGGACAGTAGCTCTGAAATTGTAAACACACCAGCTCGTGATAGCTTATGCAGCAAGAGCTTTTGGGGACTGTCCCTTGGAGGAAACCAGTGGCTGTGCTGTTGGGGATGAGTGATTTGGTGGTGGGTCAACTTTCATCCATGCATCAGCAATATCTGGCACATCAAGGACAGGGAGCTTGGGCATGCTAACCTGCAGCCAGAAGAGCTGGTCCATGGAGTCCATGTGAGACACTACCAGGAAAGCATCTAGAAGTGATTGTTGGGGATTTGAGGTGAGAACAGAGCTAGAAAAATAGTGTTTGTTGCATCATCAGTCTGATTTAGTCTTGGCCACCCCCCTCCAAAAATGACACGAAATGCCAGTCACCTTTGCCCACTCAGCAGAGTGCTCTAAGCACTAAAGTAGACATAGCTTGAGGACATAACTGAGCAGGCCTAGCAGGCTGAGTGGCAGGCAAGGCCTCATTGAGGACTTGGTGGGACAGTTTGCCCCCAGGGGGGCCTACAGGATGCAGGGTTTTGTCACTGTCACAGCCCACCATTCCCCAAGGATATCAAGGAACCTCAGACAGAGCCTGATCTCTTGGAATTCACCAGTTAGTCTGCATATCTGCTTGCTTCTTGGTGAGGAGGGGAATCTCTGGTTAGCATGTTGTCGGAAAATGTGTTTATGGTTTCATCTGAGTAGGATTTCCAGTTACCAACTTGCACCAACAGGAAAGGAATTTGTCACCAGCTACACTCCAAACATGAGGTTCAGAGCCCCAAATATTTATGAAAGAAATCTGATATTTCTTCTATCTTGGTTCTCTCTCTCTCTCTCTCTCTCTCTCTCACCGTGTGTGTGTGTTTTTCCCACTGTCACTGTTTGGTCCTTGGAATTTTCTTATTTGTGATGGACCATTACCCTTTGGCTGTGTGTCTTCTGTCAGCAAGGCCCAGGGCAGTTTATGGGCTTTATGTTGTAGCTTCTTTTTTTATTGAAAAACAAAAGAAGTGTGATTATGCTCAGAAGACCAAAGAATCACTCCACTGCCTCTTATTTGTGAATTTTTTAAAATGTTTTTTATGTTTCAACAGCTTGGGAAAGAAAATTAGGAGCTAAAAGTAAAAACCAAAGATATCAACTTACCTTTTATCTTGGCTTCTACACATTCAGTGATCCTTACAGCTAGAAAGAAACCAGGGCACCATTTGCCAAAACATGTCTTTAAATTATAAATATATTTCAATAAAATTTAAGTATAATTAAAACATGTAAAGTATATATTGTTGAGGCTTATTTGAAAGTGAATAAATAAGGGTGTCTGGATGGCTCAGTCGGTTGAACGCCTGCCTTCAGCTCAAGGTCATGATTCCCAGGGTCCTGGGATGGAGCCCCACATCGGGCTCCCTGCCTGGTGGGGAATCTGCTTCTCCCTCTGACTCTGCTCCAACTCTCTTTCTCTATCTCTTTCAAATAAATAAATAAAATCTTTTTTAAAAACGTGAGTAAATAATAATCCAAAGTTGTAAAATTATTATATGTGCTGCTGAAATGAGCACCCAAAGTTGTAAAATTAAAATCTATTTTACACATTCCATTTAAGATAAAAGTTTTAGTGTGATAATTATGTAATTATGCTATTCACAAAAACTTTCCAGAATTTACCAAAGCATTAATTTATCCTGAAAAGAGAAATGAGGTCTGGGAATTAAGACCTAAGATCAGACTTGTATGATGAGCATCCTCTTTTATTCTTTTTATGCTTCTTTGGGGCTTGTGGTATAATTCCATTTGAAGCCTCTTGTGGGCATGAAACATCATCCAAATGGCCCTTTGGACCCCCATTGGAGCTTTGCTCCTAGTTAGCCTAGCCTTGCTCTGCCACTGGGGCCAGTTTTGTGCTTGTGGCAATGGCCAAAAGAAAAGATTTCCACTGCTTTCCACTCAGCTTGCTTTCCCTTCTTGCAATGGCTTAGGTGTGGCTGGACTATGAACCCTGCCCATGGCACAAGAAGTCCTGCTTTCCTCATTCTGGCCTCCTGCCTGTGGAGCCCAGTGGGCCTTACTCACGCTGTCTGCAGATTATACTCATTTTCTCTTATACTGCATAAGCTCTTCTCCTCTAGAATCTGTACAAAATGGCAAAGAGAAGCAAGACACATAGACTTACCCTGTCATAGAAAAATGGTACAATTGGCATGGGGCCCCAGCCTGAAAAAAACAAAAAAACAAAACAAAACAAAACAAAACAAAAAAAACCCAAACAAACAAACAAAAAACAGAATGGGAAGACATAAATTTTACCTGAGGTAAAAAAAAAAAACTACCTCCAGCGCTCCCTGACCTACAGCTTCATCAGATACGGACCTGTGGTGGCCCTTGAAGACATGGTAATATTTTTGCAGGTTGATAGGAATGTATGTAGATTAATACATGGACCCCAAAACTGTGCCCTATTCACGTAATTTTCTTTAGTAAAACTCTTATAGAAATGAATCTCTTCTGGAGAAGTTTCTGATGAACTTTTAATATGGACATCCTTTCACTTGGGAATATTTATTGAAGGAGAAGATGGAACAGAGGGAAGGAGAAGGACCAAGTCTGGACAATGTAGAGATTTTTCAAGGAAGTATGAAGAGAGAAAAGGGAAGGTGAGCTCAGGGTGCCTTGGCCGTCAGCTGTATGGCCACTGTAGTTGGGGGAGGGAAGAATGGTGTGGAGCTGGTCAGAGGGGCGGTGACAGGCAATTGCCCTGCCAGAGCAACAGCTGCATCCATTATGCATTAGAGAAGGGGAGGTGAGAGCAGCATCCTCAAGATAGGTGAGGGATTGGTACAATAGAGAAACCTCAACTTTTCCATGCAGGAGCCAAGTTCCTCTATGCCTCTAGGGTACATATGCAACAGAGACATATGCATTAAAAACTTCAGGTTAAGAAACCAGAAAGGCATCAAAACATAAAAAGGAAAAACAGACATTAATACCCCTATGAATTATCATCGGTAAAAAAGCAAACTGAACTTTCCAGGTCGGCTTTGAAACTTATGGGAGGGAGAACTTGAGAGCATGGGGTGGAAATTCATTGTACAGCACCCATGAGTATTGCAGTAAGACACGTGGTATGGCGTTCATGTTGCATTTATTCAGGGTGTCATTTTTGTTGTTTTATATGCTTTCCCTTCTTGGCTTAGGTGTGACATGGAAATAATACACATGGAAGCTTCATTTGTCTGTTGATAAACTTCTTGCCATAATCCTGCCAGTTCCTCAGATTCCTGCAATTTTTAACTGTGTTCTCCTACTTTGAGAATCCTAAGGACATAAACCTTTAACATTTCCTTACAAGTCTGTATGTCATGATGGTGAAACCCAGATTTGCCACCGCTGGTCCTAGTTTTCTGGGGTTGGGAGTCAAAATGTGAGCAAGTTCAGATGACCTTGCCTATGAATCCCCCAGGATCTCTCTAGGCCAAGAAAACAAAAGCCTTTCCGGTACTGCTGATGCGGTGCTTCAGGAGCATCCTGTCTGCCTGGACTCATTCAGAAGCCCTTCTTCTCTGTGTGGCTCAACTATGGGACATCTGATGGTGGCTCGGCTCACATGTATGTTTGATTTCCTCCGTGGAAGACGAAAAAGGAACCAGACCAAATGCAATTTTAAAAAGTAGTGTAACACTTCTGGCATGGACCTGGAAAATCTAGAATCCAATCTTAGCTCTGCTGCCACCTGACTGCGCACCTCTCAGCAAATTACTTCGCTTCTCTGGGCCCAAGTTTGCTTATCTTTAGAGTGGAGAGGTGGGGCGGTGCTATAGGATTCCTCTAGCTCTCACATGTCAAGATCCTTTTTAAACATACATTTTCGTTTTTTACAACAGAGGAAAAGAAGATACATCTAACACTTTTCTGTTCACCACAAAGTCTAAAGCATCAGAACTCACCAATATTCCTTTGTATCAAATTTCTCTGTGTTGATTGTCTAACCTGGTTTCAATCCTCTTTCCCCCTCACAGGGGGAACAGCTATTCTAAGTATAGTGTTTATTATTCTTTGCATTTCTTTATACTTTCATGATAGACATTTGTACTGGTAAGCAATATATGGTACTGTCATGCCTCTTTTAACTAGAGGTATATAGACCGTACTTTAGTCTATGTATAGAGTCTATGTATATTCTTTTGCACATGGGATTTTTTTTGTTTGAAATTATGTACATGAGAGTCTTATATGCTGGCAGAATTTTATTAATTTTTCTGTGTTATAAGATAGCTTATTAAGAATATGCTGAATATATGTATGGATTATCCAGCTTTCCTTTGATTTGTTATTATAAACATCAATATTTTGGTATATGTGGCTTTATATACAAAGCTATATTCTTAGGGGTATATACCTGGGAATGGAATTCTGGTCTCAAGGTGCATGCATGTCCAACTTTAGTAGACCACCTTTCCGAATCATTCTCTAAACTGGTTGTGTCCTTTACAGTCCCACCAGGAAGATACTAGAGTACAAGAATCTAGAATGTCAGGTCCCGCTGTGTTCTCCTGATAAGGCAATGTGGTCCTCCCTTCATGGGAGGTGAATATCTTGTTTGATGTATAAGGTGGCAGTGATGGGAAAGGGGAAAGAATGAATATGATTAATTGTTTCCACAAATCTGTTTGAGTGTCTACTATGTACCAGGCATGAGGAAGTGCTGGGGATCAAGAGACACCTGCCTTTGTGCAAAAGGTGCACATAACTAAGAGTCAGAATGGATTAGATCCCAGGCATAACTGCAAATGTCCTATTGATTCTCCTATTTGACCCCTCCCCACCAACGTTGGTCCTTAAGCCAGTCTGCATGCTAGACTCACAATGGAATCCAGTGAGGATGGGAAATGCAAAGCAGTGTACCTGCCTTTCAGATTGAAAAGGCCTTAAATCCCTGAGGAGGAAATTGTTCTTTAAAGCTCTCCTATCTGGAAAAACTTTTAAATTCTTGGGAAGAGTTCTTATGTCTACTCCCCTTTCTTTTTGTGTCTTTCAAGAGAATTCATGTTTGATTATGGACGTCTGGGTTCTGGTCTCTGAGAAACAATAGATATCCTAACACACAGAGATACGAAACTATGCAGGTGCTGAGTAATATTGAGTTCTAAAGAGCTGGAGTCTTGTGTGTTTTTTCCCCCCCATAACATCTTGAAAGTATTTTCTCTGTGTCAACTACAAATTCTAATCCCAAAAGAAAGATCTTGATATTTGGAATATACAATGTGCCTTTTTTCTCACAGCAAGGTGTGCAATTAATTCCTTATGTTCTCGAATAAAATGGTGGAGCAGAAAGTGTCTCCAGGATCCCCAGAGCCTCCAGGCACACAATAAACATCTTTTCGTTTTCAGAAGTGATCACTGCATACCTCAGCCTGCAGGAGGATGAGTAGCTAGGATTTCTTTCAATTTTTTTTTCCCAAAGAGAGAGTAAATGAAGTCATCAAGCCATCTGGTCGACTTTTAGCAATCATTCACTATATTCATTTATCATATCTATGGGTAAACTGTTATAACACGTAAAGGAATAAGAATCCTTGGAAGAATTTTAAGGGTTAAACGCTAAAATTTATAAAAGGAGGGAATGGGAAAAGATAATATAGCTTCCTCCTGCCTTTTGCTCTCCCCAGTTCTCCTGTGCTTCTGCATCTGTCCTGTAGTCCTGGATGTGAGTTCTGACTCTTTATGGTGACACTTGTTTTTCACACCTTTCCATCCTGGGAAAAGGGGCAAAGAGGGAATCAAATTTGGGGGACTTCCTGAGATTTCAGAGGCTGAACAGCTGCCCCAAATAATAGAATTTTAGACTGATACTTGGAATTCAAAACACTGGGCTGCCAGGCTCCTAAACTGCTACCCCTTCCCATCAACTTTCTATTCTGCAGACCTAACTGATTAATTAAGGACACGAATCTTCATCAGACTGGAGCAGAACACACAAAGCCAATAAACTAATTCATGGGAACCAGGGCAGATATTTGTAAAAGTGACCCAGAATAAAATCACTCCTTCCCAGTGTGTCTTTATCTCCTTTGAAGGTGTACAGGGTCCACATAGTCAAAGGAAATCTTATGTGTAGGCAATTAGGTCAGAAATGACCTGTGATTAGGTGGTGCCACAGTAATTCTGGATGTGGACCTCTTCAGCATTCTACAAAGTGATTCTCATGTCCTCAGGGGAAGGACAGAAAGATCCAAGAACCAGGCCCAGGTCTTATTCTCCAGAATGTCCAGCTCCAGAGCAGAATAACCTCCCAACCCACACACTGGATAGATAGTTATGGAGATACAGGAATAGAACACAGCATGTTCATGGGTTAAAAGAGATGAGTGGCTAACAAGGATATTCTCAATTTGTAATACTGAGGATGAATAACAAGAAGTAACATCTCATCACATTTTCCATAATCTATTGGTTACAAACAAGTCACAAGTCCTGCTCACACTCAAGGGGAAGAGATTATATAGAGCATTAATATGGGCCACCTTAGGGTCTATCTCCCCCACTGTGTGATCTGAAAAGCTGCTAGCTCTCAGTATCCACAACAGGAAAAGGCTTTGCAGTAGGTCTGTGGTAAGTACAAATAGCCATTTGGACATAGGGCCTGGGACACCCTATGGTATTAGAGTATAAGTGCTGGGAAGAAAGGTCATGTGGAGTTAATTAATTAATTAATTAATTAATGCTTAGGTGTCACAATTTTATATAATACAATAAATAGTAATACTTTATTAATGTGCTATCTTGATTAGTAGTAAGATTTTTCTGGCCCGCTTTTCTACAAAGTCATCAAAACGCAGCAAGTTCATTTTCAATAGTATAATTGAAAGCAACGTTGTTGCTTTGGCAAATGTAAGAATAACAACAAATTTTTAATTTTTAGAAGGATCTTTCTGCTAATTCAACCATAACTTGCGTTGAGTATGTTACAGGTTGTTATAACATCAGGACAAATTTCTGATGTTTCAAAATAAGTTTTTAGTACATTTAGACCAGGATTCAAATCCTTTTTCTTAAAGACTTAACCCTTTATACAAATCATTTTTAAGTCTGAGTTTAATTTTAAACATAAATTTATACAATGACATTTTAACATTTCCTCTGACATTTCCTGTAACTTGTGGAGTTTGTACAAGAAACCAAAAGAGACTTCATGATTTGTATATAATTCAAAATGCACATTCAATTGTTATATCTTCAATGACAAGAAAGCACTAATTCAAAAATTGCCTTTCTTATTAGTAGGAATTAGTTCATTGAAAAAATCATATGAAACTACTGTTCTTTTTGAATGTATGCAACAATTTTTATTTTTATTTATTTATTTATTTATTTATTTTAATTTATTTTTTATTGGTGTTCAATTTACTAACATACAGAATAACCCCCAGTGCCCGTCACCCATTCACTCCCACCCCCCGCCCTCCTCCCCTTCCACCACCCCTAGTTCGTTTCCCAGAGTTAGGAGTCTTTACGTTCTGTCTCCCTTTCTAATATTTCCCACACATTTCTTCTCCCTTCTCTTATATTCCCTTTCACTATTATTTATATTCCCCAAATGAATGAGAACATATAATGTTTGTCCTTCTCCGACTGGCTTACTTCACTCAGCATAATACCCTCCAGTTCCATCCACGTTGAAGCAAATGGTGGGTATTTGTCATTTCTAATAGCTGAGTAATATTCCATTGTATACATAGACCACATCTTCTTTATCCATTCATCTTTCGTTGGACACCGAGGCTCCTTCCACAGTTTGGCTATCGTGGCCATTGCTGCTATAAACATCGGGGTGCAGGTGTCCCGGCGTTTCATTACATCTGTATCTTTGGGGTAAATCCCCAACAGTGCAATTGCTGGGTCGTAGGGCAGGTCTATTTTTAACTCTTTGAGGAACCTCCACACAGTTTTCCAGAGTGGCTGCACCAGTTCACATTCCCACCAACAGTGTAAGAGGGTTCCCTTTTCTCTGCATCCTCTCCAACATTTGTTGTTTCCTGCCTTGTTAATTTTCCCCATTCTCACTGGTGTGAGGTGGTATCTCATTGTGGTTTTGATTTGTATTTCCCTGATGGCAAGTGATGCAGAGCATTTTCTCATGTGCATGTTGGCCATGCCTATGTCTTCCTCTGTGAGATTTCTGTTCATGTCTTTTGCCCATTTCATGATTGGATTGCTTGTTTCTTTGCTGTTGAGTTTAATAAGTTCTTTATAGATCTTGGAAACTAGCCCTTTATCTGATATGTCATTTGCAAATATCTTCTCCCATTCTGTAGGTTGTCTTTTAGTTTTGTTGACTGTATCCTTTGCTGTGCAAAAGCTTCTTATCTTGATGAAGTCCCAATAGTTCATTTTTGCTTTTGTTTCTTTTGCCTTCGTGGATGTATCTTGCAAGAAGTTACTATGGCCGAGTTCAAAAAGGGTGTTGCCTGTGTTCTTCTCTAGGATTTTGATGGAATCTTGTCTCACATTTAGATCTTTCATCCATTTTGAGTTTATCTTTGTGTATGGTGAAAGAGAGTGGTCTAGTTTCATTCTTCTGTATGTGGATGTCCAATTTTCCCAGCACCATTTATTGAAGAGACTGTCGTTCTTCCAATGGATAGTCTTTCCTCCTTTATCGAATATTAGTTGCCCATAAAGTTCAGGGTCCATTTCTGGATTCTCTATTCTGTTCCACTGATCTATGTGTCTGTTTTTGTGCCAGTACCACACTGTCTTGATGACCACAGCTTTGTAGTACAACCTGAAATCTGGCATTGTGATGCCCCCAGATATGGTTTTCTTTTTTAAAATTCCCCTGGCTATTCGGGGTCTTTTCTGATTCCACACAAATCTTAAAATAATTTGTTCTAACTCTCTGAAGAAAGTCCATGGTATTTTGATAGGGATTGCATTAAAAGTGTATATTGCCCTGGGTAACATTGACATTTTCACAATATTAATTCTGCCAATCCATGAGCAGGGAATATTTTTCCATCTCTTTGTGTCTTCCTCAATTTCTTTCAGAAGTGTTCTATAGTTTTGAGGGTATAGATCCTTTACATCTTTGGTTAGGTTTATTCCTAGGTATCTTATGCTTTTGGGTGCACAATTTTTAATACAATTTCTATTTCTAAATTTGCTTTTAGTCTTGTTGCAAATTTCAAAACCAGAGAATATAAATTATTTGAAGAATTCTAGTAACTCCCTGATATGCTTTATTGCAATGTCTATGAGTATGCTTTCTTAGGAGCTTTGGTCTTGACTTCAATGTGTGTGTGGTGGTCAGGGGAGTGGTTTCCCCATGGATTCAAGCAATGTTGGGAGAGCAGCTGTGTGTCCACAATTCAATTCAGTTCTGACACTATCTACCTAGAGACAGTGTCAGATTCCACAGGTTGAGGGTTTAGTCCTATGTGACTGTCCCCGCCATCCACACACACACAGTTCAGATGCCACTTACAAGTCCTAGTCATCACCTGTGCTTCTAAAGACTAGCTATAGATTGGAGGGTCCAATGACCCATCTTTGGGCTCGATTAATTTGCTAGAGTGGCTCACAGACTGAGAAACATTTACTTACTAGGTTACCAGTTTATTTATTTTTTTATAAATTTATTTTTTATTGGTGTTCAATTTGCCAACATATAGAGTAACACCCAGTGCTCATCCCGTCAAGTGCCCACCTCAGTGCCTGTCACCCAGTCACCCCCACCCCCCACCCACCTCCCCTCCCACCACCCCTAGTTCGTTTCCCAGAGTTAGGAGTCTTCATGTTCTGTCTCCCTTTCTGATATTTCCCACTCATTTTTTCTCCTTTCCCCTTTATTCCCTTTCACTATTTTTTATATTCCCCATGTGAATGAGACCATATAATGTTTGTCCTTCTCCGATTGACTTATTTCATTCAGCATAATACCCTCCAGTTCCATCCACGTCGAAGCAAATGGTGGGTATTTGTCATTTCTAATGGCTGAGTAATATTCCATTGTATACATAAACCACATCTTCTTTATCCATTCATCTTTCAGTGGACACTGAGGCTCCTTCCACAGTTTGGCTATTGTGGATATTGCTGCTAGAAACATCGGGGTGCAGGTGTCCCGGTGTTTCACTGAATCTGTATCTTTGGGGTAAATACCCAGCAGTGCAATTGCTGGGTCACAGGGCATATCTATTTTTAACTCTTTGAGGAACCTCCACACAGTTTTCCAGAGTGGCTGCACCAGTTCACATTCCCACCAACAGTGCAAGAGAGTTCCCCTTTCTCCACATCCTCTCCAACATTTGTGGTTTCCTGCCTTGTTAATTTTCCCCATTCTCACAGAGGAAGACATAGACATGGCCAACAAGCACATGAGAAAATGCTCCGCATCACTTGCCATCAGGGAAATACAAATCAAAACCACAATGAGATACCACCTCACGCCAGTGAGAATGGGGAAAATTAACAAGGTTACCAGTTTATTATAAAAGGATACAAGTAGGAATGGCCAGATGGAAGTGATGCATAGGACAAGGGGTGAGGAAAAGGGCACAGAGCTTCCATGTCCCCTCTAAATATGCCATTTTCCCTGAACCTTCATGTTTGTGTCAACAGTATGCTCTCTGAACCATCTCCTGCCACAGACACTTTT
Source organism: Canis lupus dingo (assembly GCF_003254725.2). Lineage (NCBI taxonomy): Eukaryota > Metazoa > Chordata > Mammalia > Carnivora > Canidae > Canis > Canis lupus. Next base: position 74,507,976 of record NC_064243.1, read on the forward strand.
TTTGGATTCTTATGGAGGCTTCATTACATAGACCTGATTGTTTTAATCACTGGACATTGGCATTGATTCAACCTCCAGCCCCCTTCTCTTCCTGGAGGTCAGCTGGGTAGGACTGAAATCATGTGGTTGGTTTTCATGACAACCAGCCTCCACCCTTAGGTGCTTTCCAAAGGTCACCTCATTGATGTTTATTGCTCTCATTGCTTAGGAAATTCCAAGGGATTTTGGAGCTCTGTGCCTGAAATGAGTATGAAGACCAAATATATATATTTCTTATTATAAGTCACAGTATCATAGTTGCATTTTGTAATAATTTACTGAAATGTCTACTGGCTAAACACAGGCTGTTCCCACTATGATGCTCAGAATAGAAAGTTTGTGTTTGTGCCAGGAGGACAGGATCCAGCGACAAATGGGAAACTGGTCTCTCTCCACAGGTCCCATCATTGAACCCTTGAGATGTCTCTCCTTTGCTCCAGGGTTGTGGCAGCCACCATTGCTGTTTATGCTGCTGCTCTGTCATCCCAGCCCAGGCCAGACCCCTTTTGGGGTCTTTAAGGCTCCTATATGCCCCAAATATGCTTGTGTGCACTGTTTGCTGTGCCTGTGGACTTGAGCCCATGTGTGTGGCTATTAACTGGTTATCTCCCCTGCGCACACACATGCTCTGTTGTCCCATTGGACTTCACATAAGTCCCAAGATAAAATCATTAGGAATTTCAAGAAAGTATCAATAGAGCATTAAGCCAAGGATGCAGCTTATGAGAGTGGGGTCTGGAGAGACTATACTGCTTATATTTCCATGCAGTGAGCCCTGTTGACAGAACCTGCTGGAAAATTGAGTGTCTTGGATATCCTACATGCTGCTGGTTGCTATTCTGTCACAGGAGTAAGAAGGGAAGAGCACACAGAACCATCAAGAAAAGCCCCTTCCTCTTTTCATGCTCCTTCAGTGTCCCTCTACTAACAAAGATTAATCACACCAGTTGGCAAAGGGAAAATGTTTATAGGGCCCAGCTTCAGTATTAGTGCAGGATAAAAAAATGGACTTAGAGGAAAAATGCATTGACCTAAGCCACTTTGTGAACAAGTAAGAGTCTGTAAAACTAAAGGCAAAGAAACTGTACCTAAGCACTATACTCTAGTTAATAGGTTTTCTTCCATGAGAGTATGGGTTAGCAATTCTGAAACCACGATACATGTAAACTTAGATTGATTTACTTGAATTGAGTAAATGATGGGAACTGGGTTTCATACTGTGGGTGGGGGAAGTTACAGGTAAGTAAGGGGAGGATACTGGAAGTTTCCAATTGGTAATAGATCAAAACTGGAGACACCAGTACAAACCCCTGTGTGGCCCAATATAGATATACATGGTTACATATGGAAATATTTATAAATACACATAGAGGCACTGGTTTGTATACACACATATATCTCCTTGATCTGTCATCTGAGAGAGAGGGCCCAGAAGCCAACACACCCCAGTTGCAACAAGGATACCCAGAACACAGATCTTGGTTCTCCAACACTATTCTCTAATAAAAGGAACTGGGGTTCCTTGGGGGAAGTGGCTGATTCAGGACTGGGGTAGGAAATATACAAGATGAGCTTGGAATATCTCCAGTGCCTGAAAGTGAGAATGTGCTCAAAAATAAAAGCAAAACACACCAGAGTGAGGGGGGTTTATGTCAAAGGGATCCAGATGCCAACAAAAGAGTTCCAAATAGCTGGAGCTGGAATATGTGAGCAACAAAATAAATAATGTAGTTTTGGATTATGGCTCAAAGTATAATATAAATATCTACAAGTCCATCCTGATATAAATAAATGATTGAATAAATGAATAAGTGGGAGAAAATAGACAAATCTCCCATGCCAAAGAACTATAAATGATTTATGTAGCTACTGCTCCTCCCCCCCCTAGGTGATGAAGAATAGCAAATGAAGGGGCAAAAAAGAGTAATTTTACAATGGAGAATCTGACAAACCTTATACCAAGCCAAGTTATCAGAATTAGCATCAATGGTGACAAGTCACACTAATAACATGAACTCTTTCTTTCTTTCTTTCTTTTTTTTAATTTTATTTATTTATGATAGTCACAGAGAGAGAGAGAGAGGCAGAGACACAGGCAGAGGGAGAAGCAGGCTCCATGCACCGGGAGCCTGATGTGGGATTCGATCCCGGGTCTCCAGGATCGCGCCCTGGGCCAAAGGCAGGCGCCAAACCACTGCGCCACCCAGGGATCCCAACATGAACTCTTTCAATGATGGGATGAGAATGGCCCATAGCTCTGTGGTCTTCCTTCCAAAAGCACATTACTACATGATAAAAACCTCAGACAAACCCCAACTGAGGAATATTCTATATGATAACTGACCTCAAAACCGTCTCAATCAGCAAAACTGGGGAAGTCCAAGAAACTGTCACAACCAGAGGAGCCTAAGGAGAGATGACTAGTAAATGGAATGTGGGGTCCTGAATGGGATCCTGGGACAGACAAGGACACTGGGGAAAAATTGAGAACATCTGAGTAAACAATGCTGATAATCTATCAAAATTGGGGGGGTGTCTGAGAGGAGCGTTTGGTTAAGTGTCTGACTTGGTTTTGGCCCAAGTTGTGATCTCAGGATCCTGGGATCGAGCCCCATGTTGGGCTCCATGCTCAGCAGGGACTCTGCTTGAGATTCTTTCCTTTCCTCATCGGCCCCTCTCCTCACTCTCTCTCTCTCTTTCTCTTTCTGTCTCTAAAATAAATAAATAAATAAATAAATAAATAAATAAATAAATAAATAAATAAATCTTTTAAAAAATAATCTGTCAACATTGATTTACTAACTGTGATGAATGTACTCTATGAATGTAGAATGTTAATAATAAGGAAAACTGGGTGAGGAATGTGTAGGACTTGAGACTCTGGACTCTCTTCACACTCATTCTATAAATCTGAAACTGCTCTAAAGCCAGTTATTTAGAAAAGAATGGATTTGAAACTAAGAGGCTGAACCTAGTTAAGTGGCACAACATGCTAATCACCTTTAGAGTATTCTCCCCTGTAAGAGGCACAAACCAAATAGGCAATGTGCTTGGATCTACTCACCTCCTACAGCCTCTGTCCACAGCCATCCCAGAAAAGACACAAAAGGCACATAAATGAAATGGTCATGGTGCCAAATGTGAAGACTACACGTAGGCCATTAGTATATACTTGAATTTAGCAAGGCTGATCCAGCTCTCACCACTGATGAATGTCCATTCTGCCCATTATGGGGGCCAATGAGTCCTTGACTCAGCACCATCCCTTAAGCAGGCAAAGTGGCCATTTGCTGTCAACTTGTCAAGTGGACAGCCTTAGACCTTTTCACATTCCCATTCCTGCTTCTTTTCTGTGTCCTGTTCATCCCCAGGGCACTCCTTAGTAAACGTCTTATCAGCTGACCTTTATCTCAGTGCCTGGCTCCCAGGGAACATTACCTGTGACAATTTCTACAAAGTGTCAGGATCTATGCCAGGTGACTTGTATTTGTCATCTCTGTTATTCTAAACACACTGAGATGTTCTCAATGGTGGTTAGCTTTGAGAGTCAGGGCAGGGAGCCTCAGAGGTTTATTAACTTTCCCAGGGTCTTGTCACTTTTAGGTCTGACTGGCTCCCAAGGCTGTGTCTGGAAAGTCTACCATGCTAGCCACAGCTATTATGGTAAAAAAGAACAAGACATAATCATTTTCCATCATAGACCAGACATTGCTCTAGGCTCTCCTACCTACACATCATTCAGTTTTCACAGCAACTCAGTTGAAGTAGAGAGTGATATCCCCACTTTTACATATCTATAAAACCCAAGCTAAGTGACTTTCACAAACTAAAAGACAACATTGATTCTGGAATCCAGGCCTGATTCCAAAGGCAGTGACTTCTCTTGCCAGTAAGATTCCTTACTCCAAGTCAGAGAGCCATCCAGGGAGAGTACTAGATCCTGGAGGCCTTGAGACATGCATTTACCTACAAATAGCTCAAATTATACAATATCTATCAAACATATCTACCGCAAAGATGAGCATCTTTTTTCCAGAGTGAGCCTTGGAAATTTTTTCAAAGTGTCTCTCATCAACCTGGTTACCTGCAATAAGAGTGCTCATATAAGTTTTCATCCAAAGAATGACACTTGAGGATGTTGTGGGACAACAGGAGCAAACCAAGGTGGCCATGGGAAAACAGAGAGGAATGCTTACCCCACCATTGGGAAAAATGGTATGCTTCTTAGGTGACACACTTACAGTTTGTACTTAACTAGTACCTCCAAACAAACCACACCATAGGTTGGATTTGGGAGAGAGTGTTTCAGAGATCTGAATGCCTTAATGCCTTAATGCAGCCTTAATGCATTAAGTTTCCCCTAGCAAATGCAACCGTCATCCAGGCCTCTTAATCACACAGCCACTCAGTTCTGCTCTGAAATAAACACCGTGCATTTCTGATTTGTGGAATTGTTTTCCTCTAATTAAATGAAGGGGGGAGGTGTAGTTATTTTCAACTCTGTACAAATAACTACCCCTAGAAACGAATAATGTATTGTAAGTAGTACTTATTCTATTTATTGTACCGTCTATTGATATGTGTTGGACTTGTTCTATTTTGGAGGCACTGCCATGGTAACTGGGCTCTTGACAAAGCCCTGTGTCAGAGCAGAACTTGAACATGCAGAACTTCAGATAAGTGATGAAAATAAAGAATCAACCTCGACAGGCTCAGAAATAACAATTTGGGGGACTGTGCTTTGCTCCTGGGTATATCTGTACATAAACTTGGGAAGTTCCTAAGAGATAAGAGAGGCAGCCAATGGGATTTATTGGACTGCGACCTGGTCCTGAGCAAAATGGTAGAAGAAAGTCTATTTCACAGTCTCTTAGCACCCTTGACAATATGTGTTTTGGCCTTTGGGTCAGATCCCTGGTTTTTAGGAAAGTACAAGCTGGTGTTGAGTCTTCAGAGTCAGGGTGGTGTAGAAGATTGGCCTTGAGTCCACAGATCTGAGATGCCCTTACCTAGTTGAGGGGCTTCCCCAAACTGAAATTCTGTTTCCCACCTATGCACTTGGATGCCCTTGAAAGCCTAAAAGCTCTAGCCTCATGTTCCTCTTGACACCAATATGAAGGGGAGACAGGGCAGAGTCTGACGGATTCACCCTTCTCTGTAGACCTAGCAGGTTTCAGTGTTCCTGCAGGGAATAGGTACCTAAGCTATGCTGACTTTCCATAGTCCATCTCTGCAGGGAATGAGGACACCAAAGAAGCCACAAGAGCAAAATTCTTTTGTTCAAAAAGATTTCCCTTTGCAATACACTTAGGAACAGCAGTCTTGTCACATCTACGCAACTTCTCATTTCTAGGCAATAACCGATAAACCCAAGCAGTGAGCAGGTTCTGCGCTGCCTTCTTCATCTCTCCCTGGACTTTCCATCCCTTTCTCAGAATCCCTCAGCTCATCAGCTGAGGCTTGGTTCAGCTTCTGAGCTAGCCCAGGAAAGGAAAGGAGCTCATGTACCAATGGGCAGTGGTGGGCCCTTCTATGGAACTTGTCCTGGGATTCAGAGCCAGTGTGGACTTGTCTTTCTTCTCTTTCTTTTCTACTAGAACTTCAACCATTGCTTATGAATTCTATCTAGAAGTGAGATGGTTGCAATCTCTCAGGAACTGGCTCAGAAGGACTAAACATGGATAGTCTGGCAAGGCTCTATATGGTGAGCCATGGGCCCCAGAAGGGAGCCAATAGAAATGGTGTCATCTGTGCAAACTTACTGACTCCAAGAAGAGCAAACCTCTGCACAGGCAGGTAGAGGAGGGAAGGGACTTACCTGTTTCTTAGAGAAAACAACCTCTTGCTTGGCTGAAATAAAATTTGTTAATATTATCTAGGAACCCCAGCTTCTCATCTTATCCATCCCATGAGGTTGTTGCAAACTTAGCACAGAAGGGCAGGCTTAGTGCCACCTTCTGTTCTTTCAATCAGTGTTCCTGCAACAAAGCACTCCATGTCTTACCTCCTGATCTTTGACGCCCCCAACCCAACTCCAGCCCCAAAACACACTTCAGTTGTTGGCATTCCCATTGGCCCTCACTTGTCTCCAAGCCTTAGCTGGAGGATTTGGCCCTCTTAAGCATTTCCAAAGGTGAGGGGCCCCTGGGTCAGAAATAACAGATGTGGGGTCTGAATTTAGAGCAGATGCAGCTCTCCCCAGTCCCCTTAGCCTTTCAGTTTTCTTTGATTGATAACGAAGATCTCCCTTCCCTCTCTGATCCTACCTCTCTTTCTCTTTCCCCAGATATCCTTCTCCCATAAACAACAGAAACAACTGCCTTTCTACTCAACAGCCTTCTCTCTTGGGATCCTGAGTATTTCCAGTTAGGGGAGTCAGCTATCAGGCTAGCTCATGCCTTCCTTCCTCATTTAATCAATTCTTACTCCAGTTTGTCAAATATTTCCTTTGTCAATGACTGTTTGCTATGGGGGAGGGTGGAGCAGAGCTGGAGACTATGGAGGCATTGGGACAACAGGTGTGGAAATAGGCTTTGGCTGGTCATTTTAGGTTAAAAGGCAAGCTGAGTAAGATCTCCAGTGACTTTTATTTTTCTAGAGGGCAGAGTTCACAATTTGGTGGTGGTGGTGGGGCGGGGGGCGGCGGGGAGAAAGAAAGAAAGGAGTGCTTGAATGTCCACATCTGGGTTGAATATGTGTAAAGGCGAGAGATAGCTTGGAGGAAGTAGAGGACTGGCCAAATTCCTAATAAGCTACAGGAGGAAGACCAAGATGGGCCTCCGTATTTTTAGGGGTGACGGAACACTTCCGGCCTGTGAAGACTTGAGATGTTAATTATAGGACCTGTGGATGTCAGCAGAGATCTTTTAAAAGAATAAATGCCTAAAATCCCCCCAAGAATACAGAGCCAGTTTTAGAAATGGCCATCAAAGACAACAAAAGCGAAATGCGCAAATGCCTTCTACGCAGGGTGGTGCTGGGCAACCAGCTTGCTTTCCAGCCTCCCCCCCAAGCCGTTGCTAGGAGACGGAAGGGCTATACTTCCATCATCTCCATACTTGCTGGGAGATTGAGTAATTGGTCTCTGGATGTGCGTGTGCTGCTTCCCAAAATATCTCTTTAAAAAGATGTGAGAGGGATGCGGAGCCAGTAGGTAGGATGATGGAGGGCGGACGGTGTCCCAAGAGGGCAGTGGGTTTCAAGAGCCAAGGGGGAAGCTGGGTGGGGGGAGTAGGGACCCACATAGAGGATAGAAATGGGGAGCTGTTCACAGCTTTTCCGGATTCTTTCCCATCCTCAGCCCTGTTACTTAGGACTGATCTCCTAAGTGGAATCTGGAAATTGATGGGGACAACTAAAATTTAGGGAGTAATGTGGTTTGGTTTCTTGTTCTTACTATTGAGATGCAGAAGGCTAGAAGAAATCTTTTAATTTTATTTAAACTGAAATATACACCCTTATTGTGCTTGATTATAGGTCTTGAACCCTGCTTTAGGGGGAAGGGAGTGAAGGAAGAAATAGGCGTGCTGGGGACACACATGCTCACAGGCCACTGTGATGAAGAGAAAGAGGCAGATGCTTCAGCTCCAGGGGAGTCAAAGCAATAGGACACTAAGGGCCATAGCTGGAGGGTCTCTGGAAGTTAGGAAACCTGGGGATGAGCCTCAGCACTCTGCATGACCCTTCTATGTCTCAGGGCTCTCATCTGTAGTCTGACCAGGGTAAACTGGTGTATCCCCAAAAGCTGCTTCCAATCTCCAACTTTACTGGGTCTATATCTAGTCCCACTTTCTCTGCATAGCCAAAGGATGATATCCATTATTTCTTTGTGGAATTCTTCAGTAATCCCCTTTAATCAATGGGGAAAATCTAATTGATTCCTGTATTTTGCATTTTTTCAAAAATCTATTCAATCGACTGTTACTGGAAGTCTTTTTTTTTTAAAGATTTTATTTATTTATTCATGAGAGACACACACACACACAGAGGCAGAGACACAAGCAGAGGGAGAAGCAGGCTCCATGCAGGGAGCCCAATGCAGAACTCAATCCCAGGACTCCAGGATCACACCCTGGGCTGACGCAGGCACTAAATCGCTGAGCCACCTAGGGATCCCCTGTTACTGGAAGTCTTGAAGAGTAGATGTAGAAATGAAGTAGCTGACTTTTATACTTTATTATTTTCCTTCTGGTCACACTTTCACACAATACTTAACATGTTCAAAAATCTAATTTTTAATAGCATCACTTTTTATTTTTTGAGCCAAAGGAGCAGGGTGGAAAGAGACAGGGGGTTCAGGGTATATTGTCATCATATCCTGATCTTATAAATGAGAATTAAGAATCTGGGAAATTTTCCTTAAAGTCTCTGGACAGATGATTGAATGTTCTAAAATCCTATAAGAATTAGGAAACTCCCTGTCTAGTTCTGACTCTGTCCCTAATTTATGGGACCATGACCAGACCCTTATCTGCAAAATGGGGAATGGGGGAGGGGAAAGCCTGTGCTCCAATCTCACGGGAATGTTAGGAAGCAAAATGCCATAATATATGTAAATGTACTTTGGAATGTAGAAAGGGTGTACAGAATGTTCTGCATTCTTTTCACTGTGTGCCTAAGAAATTTATTCATTTATTCAGCAAGCATTTTCTGAGACACTGCTGCCACCAGGCCCTCGTTAGGTATTCATTCACATGGCACATACACATGGTCAGTGTCATCCATCGTCCACCCTGTCCCACAATTCCAGGCAGAGTGACTCCCAATTACCACAAATGACTGAGTTCTCAACGACAGTGCCCTCTGAATATTAGACATTCTCTTAGGGTGAACCTTTGCATAGTGTGAAAAATGCTCTCAAATCACTCCCCCGAGTGTCTGTCTTATTTTGTTCTTGAACACTCCCAGTGACACAAACCTCAGACACTTCACTTCCTGTGTTAATGAATGCCAGTGTCTAATCATTGTGCAAGCAGATGTTCCTGAGGAAAAACAAATAAAATTAAGGCTATCTTTAGGTTAGCAAACACCCCCACCCTTGCCTGAGCATGCAAATAAGCAATACCTTTCACCCTTTTTTTCTCTAACATCAGAGACAGCAAGTCTCACTGTCCCATAGGACATCCATATTCCCTTACTTCCCTTGTTTTTAACAGCATCTGGGGAAATTTTAGATGACCCTCAGATATAAGGGCTGTGGACCCCTATTTGTTGTCTGTTTTATCAGCAGAGGAGAGGAAACACACCTCACTTTTAATGTCTCTGATCCCTTCTAAAGTTACTTTTTGCTTGTGTCAAGAAGATTTGAAGCCTGAAGAACAGGTAGGGGAAAATGAGCTGATGTGAATAAAGAGTAACCATGGAATTGTGGGCTAGGCATTAGCTTTACCAGGCAGAGCTGGGTTCCTTGCCCTTTCTCCTGGGTATTTGGCAAGCATTCTAGAGTTTTCTGTAGGGGGATGGATGTGGGAGGAAGAGCACAAGGCAGTCATAAAGGGATGCCAAGTAATAATGAATAAGAGTTATTCTGTGCACTCCCAGGAGATTTGAGCCCATGGGAGGCAGATGTTGGTTCAGCACCAGGAAGTACTTGCTAAGGAAGCTTTGTAAAATGCAAATAGACTTTGGTGGGGGGATTGGAGAGGGGGGCAGGAGGATGTATTCAAACAAATTCCCTCTTACTAGGGCTGGACCCCCTGGCAAGAATGTCCAAAGGATCGCCCTCTGCAGCCCCTCCAACGCTTTGAATCTGTGATGCTATAGGAGGTCCTGAACAACCATTCTGATCCATATTCATCTCTATACCCTAAAGCTGGAAAATAGCTATTTGTCTCCAAGAAAGTCCTCGCTCCAAACTAAAAACATATTACATAACTTTGCAAATGCTTTTCTTTTAAGTCCACTATAGAAAAGTCCTGTGGTCAGGCGAACTGAACAAAAATAACCATCATCATAAAGATGTTGCAGAATTATTCTAGTTCATTCTAGATGTAGGAAATGGCTGACAAAAAAAAAGATAAATAAAAATCACAATATTGTCACACAAAAAAGATCAAATGGCTGGATAGCACATAGAGCAGAACTACTAGAATATTATGATTTAGGATAAGATTCATGGGGATAAAATCAGTATCCGGTATGTATGTTCCCAATTCAGATGCCCAGCACTCTTCAGAATTGCACACAGCAATCTGGTAGGACTGAATGTAGACTCTTGAAGATGAATCCTGACCTTGGGACTGTTGCATGATAAAGGAAGTGCTAGTGCCACCCCCTGCTGTGATCTAGGCCTGGCATGTAATAGCAATATGGAGGAGCTTCAATTCCAGCTGATCCTGTGGGCTCAGTTTTCAGGGTCATGGGCTGGATCCAGGTCTTCTGGTGACTGCAGTATGTAGCAAGCTAGCAGCAGGATGATCGTCATCAGAACCTATAGTTGCAGAACCACTAGCCATTCTTCTGGCATAACAGGGAGCTGGAGCCCCGGACTTTTAGTCCATCAGGACTGCTTGATTGACTGATTGCCTTAAGCATTGGGCCATAAATGGTTTCCATGAAGCTTTACAGAAACTTATTTTCTGAGAGGACATGTAGTTCACTTCTCAACTTCTTGGATACTGATGATTTGCTTCAAATCTATCTAGCTCTCCATCTAGCATTCTTGAACTAAATTTCCAGACCCTTCTCTGTCTGGCCCATTCTCTCCGAGTCAAGTCCAGGTCTATCACCAGATGTTTTTTGTTTGGATGGTTGAAATTTTGGGGCTAAGCTTTATCATCCCCTAGACGAATATTCCTCCACCCTAGCTGAGCATTAGAAACACCTAGAGGATTTTGAGGGAAAAATGTCCATTTCTTGCCCCACCTTGGACTAATGGAAACTAATTCTTTCAGGGTGAGCCTTCAGCTTCTACATTTTTCAAAGTTATCCAAGGTGATTCTGACCCACAACAAAATCTGAGAGGAACTGCTCTAATATTTATCTTGCCAGAAAAATAAGATCATGTGAAGAGAACACTCATCTCAATTCAAGGAAGAAAGCTTTGAGATTTCCAAGGAAGATGGAAGATTGAACAGGTGCACAGAGCCTCCCATCTTGTTCTGAATACATACATATGCTGGATAAATTATAACAGAATGAGAAAAAAGAAAAAAAATATCCGCAAGCCAAATGAAACTGAAAGCTAAATTAAAGTCTTGGAGGTAAAGCCTTGTGACGTTTTGTGAGAGTAGATAGTCACAATGTCTAGTGGATAGGATGTCCGGGAGGTGGTGGGGCTTTGGAGAATGGTTCTGCTGTGCCTGATGTATTATCCTATACGCAGAGCTCTTCAACTCTGACACCAGCACCACTGGATGGTGATAAGAAGTAAATTAGGATATTTCCTGGGTATCAATGAGCCATGAGATCCATGGCTTACCCTAGGAAAGGGAGACATACCCAGTAATTGTTGAGATTGATTTTGCCCCTGTGGGACTTTAGTCAAACATAATCTGATTTAAAGGAAAAAGAAGAAAGATGCGTTTCCCCCATTTGGGTTGGTATCTACAGATCCATATGTCCTTTAGGATAAAAGGCTGAGCTTGTCCATAAGGAGGTGGTTATACTGTCTGCATGGCAATTAACTTTAAAGTCCGTGTATAGATGTGACGTGTGTGTTCAAGTTATATCCAGTCTCTATGCTAGAAGTGATTAGATATTGTGACATATATAAGGACATATAGATATCCTATAACTGACATAAAGATGCAGTGCCCATGTGAGAAATGACTTGAGTAGTTAATTGGTATTTAAAATATTGTTACCAAACCGAGAAGTTTTGTTAATTAGTACAAGCGACATTAGAGGTTTTTGTAGGTATATGAAATGACTCAAATCCTCTGAAGATTGAGGAATTATCACAGGTAAATACAAGTGTCACCCTTTCTGCATGAAGGAAACAAAAGAATCACTTAAGCCCAGCTTTCTCATGCCAGAAAGGCAGCTTCCTGGGTCTTATGTTGTCCCTCCCTGTCACCTGATCTAGATATAGGCCAGATGTTCATACATCATTGCATCTGCCTTTGGGTATGTTTCCATGAAAGGACAGGGAGAGGAAGTTTTCTGGCCTACATAGCAGGCTTGTGGTCTTAATGATATATTATTGCTTGTTTGAATGAGTTTGGTCTAAACCGCACATTCATTTAAAATACCACCTGTAGATGGCAGGAGGTAGGGGACAGGGTTGTTAGCTGTTATGTAGCTCTCACCATGGGAGCCTACCACAGAACCTGACATTAGGGAAATGGCTAAATATGTAGGGATCTTATTGCAAAAGAAGTTCTAAAATCACCCCAAGTCTTAGAATCTTGTAAGGTGGCTCCCTTCACCTGCAGGCTCACCCTCCCCTAGACCGATGAGTGGTTGAGGGTGAGGATTAGAAGCACTAAGAAAGTACCCCAAAGACCTTGCTAGTGATGCTCTCTTCACTCTGGGTTTTGGCTTAGTGGATAAATGCTCACCTTGTCCCTAATGACCAAAGACCTCCTCACTCCCCACGTTTAACTTCCTAGAAACTCTTTAGTCTCCTCAAAACTTGAATCTTGGCATTGGCTCCCACAGATAAATAACCTCAGTCCCACAAGACTGGGCTGTTGAGCTACTTTCAAACAGACCCTAAACACCAAGTCACATGTCCCACCCAACGCCCACCTGCAGGCCTTCCCTTTGCCAGCCAGATGCCTGCATTTCTGCCTATTGCCTGCAGTAAGAGCCCTTGAGCAACAGATGACTGTCTTCCTGACAAATAGTAAGCACTATATTTACTGGTCAATTGATCTTGATCAAACTTCCTGGCAGGTTTCTTCACTTTTAGTGTCTCAGTTTCTCATCTGTAAACTGCATATAATAATAGTACCTGCCTCCCAGGGTTGATTTAAGTGTTGGGTAATACTCTGTAGTTGAATGGTGGTCTCCAAAAAGATATGCCCATGGTGTAATCTCCTGAACCCATGGATGTAACTTCGTAAGGGAGAAGATGTAAGAATCTCAAGAGAATGAGCTTGCCCTGGTTCTGCAGGTGGGCCTTCAATGGAGTCACCCATATCCTTGTAAGACAGACTCACAGAGGAGAGGCAAGAAGACGAGGAGGCAAGGTGACTACTAAGGCTGAAATTGGAGCAAGGTGGCCACAGGCCAATGAACTTCTGGGGCTGGACCAGTTGAGGAACAGATTCTCCGTTAGAGTCCCTGGAGGTAACACCTCAATCTCAGGGCTCTGGCCTCCAGGACTATGAAAGAATCAACATCCATTGTGTTATGCCACCCAGTTTGTGATAATTTGTGACAGCGGCCCCAGGCATTTGCACACATACATTACACCGTGGCATGCAGTAGGCATCCGTGAGGTTACTCATCACAGTACTGCAGAAGTGTTACTCTCAATAGGAAATTACACATCTTTAAGGGAGAACTATAGGAGTGTGTTTGAGGAAGAAGCAGACAAGGGCACTAGAAACCTTAACCTTGGATTTGGAATTTAAAGTGATACCATTGTAATTGTCCCAACAATGGGACTATCAGAAAATGGACTGGTGGAAGTGTGAAGCTTTAATAGTCCAGACTGGCTTCGAGCTGGCCAGTAAGTTTAACTTTCATCCTTCAATCTGGTTTCTTCTGGTGGGATAGTCTCTCCATCCCACAGGGACATGCGATCTGATTTGGATTTTTTTTTTTAATTTTTATTTATTTATGATAGTCTCACAGAGAGAGAGAGAGAGAGAGAGAGGCAGAGACACAGGCAGAGAGAGAGGCAGGCTCCATGCACCGGGAGCCCGACGTGGGATTCGATCCAGGGTCTCCAGGATCGCGCCCTGGGCCAAAGGCAGGCACCAAACCGCTGCGCCACCCAGGGATCCCTGATTTGGATTTTTGAACAAGTTGTTTCCCTCCTTACGTAGCTTTGAATCCCCCAAGTCCTTGCTGATAGTGTTAACCTGGTCATATTTTTATAACTCAAGGAAAACTTTAGCTGCACCAGAGAGAGGAGCTTTCATGAGGCAAAGTTCCTGAGGAGTCGGATTTGGGGATAATCCACTGCCAAACTTTATGTTCCTGAAGTCTCCACCAGGAATGTTGCCCAGATGTCTCCTTTCCTCTCACAGGAGGTAGAGGGGAAGAGGTCAGACACTGGAAAACACAACGGTGAGATTCTGAGGAGAAGAGTGGGTGGGCCACCTGCTGGTGAGACAGAGACAGGATACAAGACCCCCGACAAGTCACCTGTATGTTGCTTTCCTTCACCTTTTTGATTTAGGAAACACTGGTTAACTGAGAGGCCAAGAGAATGTGGCATTTTTAATTTGGCTACCGCTCCTGAGCCATTATGATCCTCAAAGATGCCCCTACCGTGGGATACCATGATACACAACTTGTCTCTTGGCAGATTTCTTAGGTCTGATCCACTAGAAATCACAGTGATTCCATCTTCTCCCTCTGTGCTGGGCAACATGGTAGCCATGAGCCACGCGTGGCTACTTACAGGTGAACTAATTAAAATGAAGTAAAATGTAAAGTTCAGTTCTTTAGTCACCCTGGCCACATTTCAAGTGCCATCTAGCCACGTTGGACAGTGCAGATAGAACATGTATGCCATTGCAGAAAGTTCTACTGGACAGTGATGTTCCAGTTATCCGAGATAGAAGTTGAAAGTGCCAGGTTATGGAAGGATCAGCCAGGGAACTTGTTCCAAAGGTCACATACTCTTTTTGCCTTCAACTCATGAACCCTGTACGCATCTGCAGTGACCATATTAAAATCCAGACAGATAGACAGTAAAAAGAGCACACATGCCTTGTGAAAATGCTATACATTTTTAAAGTAATCATCATGTAACTTTTAGTGTCTCTTTTGGAGGATGTTATTTATTGTAAGACATCATTTTTATTAAATACACTGTAGTACAAGAGACTTTCCATGTCAGGTTGAGAGAAGCTGGTCACATGATTTACAAACAAAACTTTTTTTTTTTTAAACACTGATATTCTGGTGTCACTTTGAAATCAGCCAAGATGCAGTGGGTCTTAGTAAAGCAATGGACCTCAAAACAGATCGCAAAACAAGAACCAGTAAGTATCAGCACAGAGACGTCACATTAAAAAGAAAATAAAGCAAATAAAAAGAGAGTTCCAAATACCAGGTCACAATTTAAAGGGCAATATATCTTCAGAGAGATATTGAAATGTGTGTGTGTAAATGGCCTGGATATATACAAACATCTCTCCATGTACAGAAGCAGATGCAGAGAGTGTCCCACATCTCTAGGCAGATTTGTAAGTGATAGGTAATGATCAGTGAATGCAGGGAGCAATATTTCACAAGAATTTGGTCATTTGTCAAGGGATTACATATTTAAAATCCACATTTAATTCAAAGACCTCGTATTTAAAACATTTCCAGTTGTTTTATACATTATTAAAGCAATAGTAAGATATACAAGCTGCAAGATGTAGTAGGCCTTTATACATTTCATTTCATTTTCTCTGATTTTTTTTTCCAGTCCAAACATGTGGCTATTAGTAGCTTTTATTATGCTTGCTCCGTTACATTGAACGTTCAGCCAACCTTCACTCAGGATCCTTTTCATTAATGCACAGACCAAAGGGGGAAAAAAAAAAACCAAACACGGACCTGGCCTAGAATGCATAGACTAAAAGAATGACATCCCCATGTGTTTCCATTTCGTCTCCTGAGACGTATGTTAAGATGGCAAAAAGAGTTGCTTGGTTGCTGTTGTGAATTTCACAGTGTTTTGCCTGCAACACATATACACACACATATATATATTTTTTTGCTTTGCTTTGTGTTTGTGATGAATGGAGCCAAAAAAATATATAAATAAGTGAATGAATGAATAAATAAATAAATACATACATAAATAAATACATAAATAAAAGTAGAAGGAAAAGGGGGCACAATGCAAAAACTGAGAATATTCAAGAGCCTTTGACTTGAGCAGCAGTGATTCATTCTAGCCCTAACAATGAGAAAATAGCCTTCCACGTGCTGTCATATTTAACTACAAATCCCTCCCAACCCTAATTCTTTAGAATAACATTTGCTATCACAACCTGGGAGTCTCTGCATGCCACAATTACACACTGTGAAGGAAGTGCTTTAACCTTCATTAGCCATTTGAGGATTGGGTCACCAGCCATTCCCCATTTTCTGTAATGTGTCAAACCAAACTCAGCATTGGAAACAAAAATCCTCAAATGGGAGAAAAAGAGAAAGAGAGAGAGAGAGAGAGCAAGAGAATTAAGGGTGTGTGTGTATGGAGTCATTTATTTAATTAGATATACAGTTTAAAACCATTGGCATTATAGAAGATTTGCAAAAAGAAAAGGTTAAAAAGAAAAGTCTGTTCTTGACCAGGGGATCCTTTTGTCATGGCTCTTTGCAAAGGACAGCATTTTATACTGTTGTTGCTTTGCATTCCCACTCAGACACGGAAATTCCTAAGAGTCGCTCGCCTTGTGGTGAGGTCTTGGACTTCTCACCACTGACTTTTGAGACACTGGGTTCCCGACATTCTGATTCTCTTCTGGAATGCTTGGACTCTGAACACAAGTGTAAAGGGGTCACAGTGGGACAAGGTGAGCATGATACAAATGTGCAAAAAGATGGAAAAAAATCAATTTTCCTTTCCTGGACCTTTACATAAGGAGATCTATTTCAGTCTGCATTCTCCTTTGCAAGGAGCCAGGGAAAGGACTCAATGTAGTGGGATGGCTTTGATTCAGTTGTTTTGGGAAGCACATTACCTTAAATATGTCTTCCACCCATGCAGTACTGCACAGAGTTGAAAAGTGCGATGTAGTCCTACCCACATGGAGAATGGAAGCACTAACCGCAATAGGGCATTAAAAAGTTTTGGTTATTTAGCAGATTTTAAGCAAATTATTCATACTGCACCCTACTTAGAATTATCTCTATTACTGTGTGCCTAAACATTTATACATAAGCACACAGACACACTGTGCCTGTGTGTCTGTCTATGTATAAATCAAGTATTTATAACACACATATAAATACATGAAAATACCACAGCGTGGATGTGAACACATCTGTATAATGTGAATTCTGATATGATCTTCTATAGCATAGTTCAAAATGCTTTCTAAATAAGCCTGATTATGATGCTGGTTCAGTATACAAGGACTTCACTGAAGCTATAAGCATGATTATATATCACAATATTTCAGCTGCTTGTCATCTCAGGTATTTCATTTTGTTCTTCCAACTTCATGTCCTGCTTCATGAATTTATCACCGTGCTTGCTTTCTTGGACTGTTTGTCTGAATCCGGGAGTCTCTAGTGGACAGAATCATGAACTTCAGAGTCAGAACACTTAGATCAAATCCCACTGGTGCCAGAAGCAAGCCTGGAGATTTCTAGCATGCCACTTAACGTCTCCGAGCCTCCATTTCCTCATTTGTAAAAAATGGGAATAATTTGCTCACAGGTGTGAAAGGTGCTGGAAAACTATGAAACACTTTGTAAATGGAAATGAGTGGCAAACTGAGCTTGGGCTAGAGAATTAGTTTCATCCCTACTGCTGTTGGAGTTTTTTACAAATTTGGTAGCAGGCCATATTCTGTGATCGGTACACTTCAGAACGAGGATGTTCCTTTTCTAAAAATCAAAAAAGCATGAGAAGAGGAGATGGTAGAGGAACAGTGATGACTATTTTAAGCTATTCTGTGGTTCATCCAATCTGGTATTCTTTCAATGCGAGACGTCTCTGAAATCAGTACCTACTATTGAGACAACAGAATAATAATAATAATGATGATGATGATGATGATGATCAGCAATATAAATAACTATAAAACTTTGCACTTGCATAGAACCTTTCATTTCAAGACCTTGAGGGGCCTGTCAGAAGGTAAGCAGATTTTTTGTTTTTGTTTTTTGCTTTTTTCCTTTAAAGGAAAACAATATCAGAATGGAATAGAATGCTCCCATCTTCTCATTTGCCTTAAATAAATCCTTGCTTTAAAACTGCGCAGCCCTTCTTGAATTTGATCCCTTAGCGTCTTTACCTCCTTTGCTCTCTTATCGAATAAAAGGAATAATTTGCAGCTTGTCCCCCCCCACCCCACCCCCGCCCCCGCCCCGCCCCCAAGCAGCTGGCCGGTCACGCAGAATGACAAACCTGTTCAGGTGTTCAGGTCATCACTGATGGAATCTAGAAAAGTTTTGTACAAATCTGCCCCTTCTTTACTGCTTCCCAGAGTGCCACAGTGTTTTAACAGTACCATGGGTCCTTAATAGGATATATACGTACAGGTATATATCATGGAGATATGGCTTTCATTATGTTTTTATGTGTGTTCTGGAGGGTTTTTTCACCGACAAAGAGAACAATCAATTCAAGTCCCGTGTCTCACAGGCCAGCGCAGAACTCGAAGGGACTGGAGGGTTCGTCTTGTCCAACTCCCTTCACTTGGTGGCTGATGCTACTGCGTTTCCTTTCATTCTCTGTTAACCAACACTTTTGATTTTTTGAGAACTGGCTTTCAAAGCCTAGAATGGAAAATAAGGTGCTCCGGGAATTAAGGGCGCAAGCAAAACTGAAACAGAGCAATTGCACCTTCAGAAACAAATACAAAATAAAATGTCCTAAGATGAATTAAAATCACTCACTTTCAATCTGGCTTGTGTTATAAAGATGTCAAGTTAACAAAGTTCCCCTCACAGAGGGTAGCAAGTTTTCTTGAGGAACAGAAATATTTTTCTTCCTTGGTAAAACAGATCGTCCAAATAATTGTAAATTTCTATTTAAATTTACAACCTTTTTTCGCAAAACCCACGACTATACCCAGAAGCACACCTCCAAAGCTCGGTCTGGGCATAGCTCCCCATTGGCATGCTGTGCCTGATTTTTAAAAAATTTTTACTTGTTTTAATAGAGTGGGAAAAAAAAACAACAAAGAACATACTGACAATGGAGTGCACTTGGAATGAAACCACTCTCCCAACCAGAGCCCACACCCAGACCTTGGCCTGTGCACACTGGACATCATTGCATGTGATGTCCCCAGGGTGAGGTTTCTTTGCCCCTCGGGGACTGAGTTTGCCCTTCCCAACAGTCCTACAGTCCAGTTGATGCAGATGAGGACATCTAGGCTTCCATAAAACCCATCACCACCATATGACCCAGAGACATTTATACTCAGCTAATGAACTCCATTAGCTTCCCCTAATTATAGAAGTTATACCTCTTATGGATCTGCTCTACATATCAGGGGCACGACATCTGGAGCGGTAGTTCCTGCACACAAGGTATTAATCGACGAAGACCATGCACAATTTTGCTTGCACAGTTTAAAGGACAGGTGGGATGGAGGGCAGGGTTCAGAGGGAAGTGCTATCTGAAAAGTTCAATATAATGCCTCCGAATTTATAGCTTGTCCCATCTTTTCCAAGTCTTTGGCTTTCCCACCTGACCCTGAAATGATCTCTGGACAAGAATTCACCCATTTTCAGCTGAACTCGACAAAGGTTCAGTGGACAACACTTGGAAAAACAAACCAGTGCTATCACCGTGACCTGCAAAGACAAGACTGTCCCGACGTGTGATGCACCATCTTGCGTCTCATGGAAGCCATCTTTTCTCTCAACTACACTCTAGTGTTTCTGGTGATGGGAAAAGAATAGTCCATGGCACAGAGTTCAACAGTCTTTTTACTCCTCAGAAAGCTCCTCAGGGGAAGGTGCCGAATACATTCCTCCCAGCTAACAATCGCTGGGTTTTTCCTAAGTAGGGACCGACGCCAGCTGATCCCAATGGTTGTCTTTGTTCCTCCCATACTGTGGTTTATAATAAATCTTCTTTCTCTCTGGTTTTAATCTCCCATAGATAAAGGCTTCCCATATTAAACACAAGTTTTCCTGTTTCATACACAGGCTTAAGCCATCCAAAACCAATAAGAACAGTAATAATAATAAATAAATAGAAGTGAATCCATAGAAACTCTCGATGTCTGTACAGCAGAAGTGACAAAGTTTAAGTCAAATATTTGTTTTCCCTTTTTTTCATCCACATCAAAGGCAGGAATACAACAAGGCATTGTTAGTTGTGGTGGGCAAACTGGAGTGTCTGCTGATATAACAAATTAGGGTTGTTAAGGCCTTTGTCTATGCAGAGTTAATAGTAATGCAGAAGCCAGATTGATTCAAAAGAAAGGGAAAGGACTATGAAGCAAGGAAGACCAAAAAGAAAAAAAAAAAAAAAAAGACAAGAGAAAAAAAGAACAAAAACTAGGGAAGAAACCAAGGGAGATGGAAAGAGAGAAAGAGACAATGCCAAAAGAAGTCCATACTGTGTCTACGGATGGAGAAGTGCACATGGCTTCCCTCTGAAAGCCTCTCGGTGTCTTTGTTGTTAATACTGTCGGAGTGAAGAACAGCAGATTGATGGCATCCAGCGGCAGCTAAAAGACGTTCATCCTCTCGGCCGATCTGAGGAGGTGCTTTGGGAAGGATCGATCTGGGAGAAGGGGCCCTAGCCTAGAATATCCAGGTAGACTGGAGATGCCTTGGCCAAGTTCTGAAGGAGGGTGTGGATACCCTTGATGTTTTTCCTCATATGGGGCTCCCGCTGCCAGCACCCCAGCATCAACTCATAGACCTCCTGGGGGCACGTTCTAGGTCGCTGCAAGACTCGGCCCTGCGTGATGCATTCTATCACCTGAACAGGATGGAGATAGAAGACAGAATCAGCCAAGAAGAAAAACAAAGCAGATAAAGCAAATGTTATCGCAAGGAGAGGGCTGCTCTAAAGAAACCCACTCAGTGTTCACTTTTTTCTGGAGGAAGAGAGCAATTATTATGGGTCGGTAAATCATGGTTAATTTCATTGGTTTATGTCTCTTTTTCTAGGCACACTGAGGTCACCAAACTGATGGAGAAATGTTTTCTCTCTGTGGGATGCTTCCAGACCTCACACTGTAATTCCAATGGATTTTAGCCTTATTGGCCTGAGATGGAGCCTGGAACTTTCATGTCAAGGTGCTGACTGAGGCAACTCCAAGCTGTAGAAATGAGTGGAGTTGGGATAAAAGACTTCTTCAGATAAAGCCTGAAGAAAATGTGAGGTGCCTGACCAAGAAGCTTTGCTCAAATATAGATGTAGTTGCAAAAGAATTGAAATATGAAAATAAAACACTAGAATGTTCTAGTGAGATGTGCAAAAAAAAAAAAATAGAGAGAGACTTGAAACCTTATTGGAATACTACTAGCTGGACTCTGAAGGTGTGAGAGTGCCACATCTGCTATTAATCTACCAGATGAGCAGCACAAGTGATTTTCAGCCTCATCACTGGCAAATCCCAGGTGTGCCAGCAACAGCTTTTCTTTCTCTAGAATGCTTCAATTCAGCGAGTGACTATACTTTGGCCATGACATTTTAGGTACAGAGAGGCCACATGGGAGGTGCTGCTCCCAACAAAGCCACAAAACTTTGTCTCCTGGCCTCTAGCCGAGGGACACTTCTTGACACCAGCCTTTGGGGGGTCTCACCCAGCCCACAGCGTACCTC
This sequence comes from Canis lupus dingo, assembly GCF_003254725.2. Classification (NCBI taxonomy): domain Eukaryota; kingdom Metazoa; phylum Chordata; class Mammalia; order Carnivora; family Canidae; genus Canis; species Canis lupus. Next base: position 74,529,595 of record NC_064243.1, read on the forward strand.
GTTGTTGGACAGCTGGTACCAGGGCTGTTTGCCGTACGTGAAGATCTCCCATAACACGACTCCCAGGCTCCAGACATCACTTTCTGTGGTGAACTTCCTGTACATGATGCTCTCTGGAGGCATCCAGCGAATGGGCAGCATTGTGTGGCCACCGACCTGGTGGAGCAGGGTGAACAGCAGGCATCAGTCACCCAAAAACAAAGTTCCCATCACCAGGGAGAAAAGTGTATACTGTAAATGGGGGGGGGGACTTTTTCCCTTTCCTTTATTTGTATTTATTAATTTTAATTTTAGAATGTATTAATTTATAAATACAGGAAATACCATTTCTTTGTAAGAAACAAGTAACAGAGAGGGCAAAGAATGGTCAAAATATTTTTTTTCATATTTTTTGCTATTCTTTCTTTCTCAAAACAAAATAGAGCAGAGAATACAACAGGTGGATGTTCATCCTGGATAACATACACACACACATGCACGCACACACACACGTGCTTTCTGGTATGAAGGTGACTCAGTCTTCTAAATAACAAGATCACTCCAACTAGGAAAGAAGTAGGAAGCTGTGTCCAAAATGACCCACCAAGTGACTACTTTCTTAGCAAGGCCAGAACTTCCTTCACTTAAAGTCTTAGGATGAGTGCACAGTGGTGCCTCAAATACCCTCACATAATGTGGCCATGGGCAGGGCAGACATGATTACTCCCATTTTACAAGCGACTGAGATTTAGGTTGCTATGGACACAAAGCAGTCAGGTTTTTGGACCTTGAGCTAAGGACTTGCCTCTACTACAATTAAGCTAGTGCACAAAAATGAATAAATACAGTTTGGGGAAAGTTCATTTGAGTAAACACAGTAAGGCTGAGGCATTAGATGGCAAGAGCCTTAGCATAGGCATAGGGTACTTTGTTTGACAAGGACACTTATTTATGATTTCGGACTTCCTGGACAAAAGTTAAGAACTTCATGTTTAGGTTTGCAGCTGATCGGTGCTGCCTGATTTCAAAACCACGATGACATTTCTGCATAGTAGCCCGATGGGTGGTGAGTTCCGGTTTTCGTGCTACCAGCTGAGACACACTGCAGCGGCAGATGAGCACACAGACAGCAGGACTCAGACCATTCATGAGCCCCTCTGTTCTTACACTGATGCCACATTGAGTTTCTGCCCAGCTACAATCATCAACATCCATTTCTGACTCATTAAAGGAAAGAAATGGGCTAACGGTGCCTGAAAAATGCTGCTCAATTACTGAGCCCAAAGACCTGCGAGTGTCAGAGATGTCTAATATGCTTGACGATTTCTGATAATGCTCTTAGCATCAGAGAAAGCTTGAGCATCAAAGGAGGAGAGTGTTTTGTGGGTTTTTCCCTCCATTGTTCTCTGTACAAGGATTCCAAATTTGACAATAGGGAAATAGATTCCTGGGACAAGGGAAAGGTGCCCCCATATCTTTACTGTTCAGCTTTGAACACACCCGAAGCTCAAACACTAAGTAGAGGTGGGTTGCCTTCAGTCAGCTTTTAATTTCTTTACTGGCTTCTCACCATGTTGTGACAGGTGATCACTGTTCTATGAGCACAGATTTCCTTCACGGATCTGCCTGGACATGCATGAAGGTGATGTCAATACTTACCATCAGGGTTGATATTTATAATACAACCTGTGTGACACAGGCATTGACGAACCAGAAAGGACACTGGTGACCATGTCAGTGCAGCCATTGGTGCTGCTGGCTTGCTGAGCTCCCAACCCTGGAACCTCATGTGCCCAGGACTTTGGGAAAGGAAATCTGCCAATACACAAGGAGTTCCCAATGTTTCCAGAGACTCACAAGCACTCAGGGCACCGAGGTGGGAATGATTAGTCTCAGGTGTTGGCGACCCACATACCAGCACCAAGGAGAAGCTTTGTGGCATGCAGGGAGCTACATGGTGCAGACTCTCATGGAGTGAGAGGGCTCTGTGCAGGGTTTTAGTGAAAAACACATATTTATTTTATGGGAATATTGCAATCAGAATCCAGATTTATGATCAATATATAGTTGGTCTTTGAAGGATAAAAAGAGAAGTAGGATGTTATGGACAAACATGTGGTAATCTTTTGGATCCTGGGCCCTCACAATACCAAGAGCAGCTCCCCACAAAAGTTCCTAGGTCAGACATGTCAAATACGCTGTAACCTGTAACTTGTCTTGCTTCTTGGAGAGTCATGATACAGTCTTCTTAAAGTGTTTCGGGAATTTGGTGGTAAAAGAAAAAAAAAAGATTTAATTTTATTTAACTTAGTGAATTAAACTAACTTGAATGTGTGTTTGTGGGGAGAGGGGGAGAGACAGAGAATTGCTTCCATACGTCTAGAATCAGACAGCTAAAAACACAGTGTGGGATGTGTTAACCTAGCAAGATACCATGCTTTCTACATTCCTGTGTATTTACACTGGTAATGCCATGGACAACACTTAATTCGAGATGTTAGAAACTGGGTTCCAGAGCACTATTTCCTAGTTGGGTGTCCTTCACTAGTTGCTCCAACTATGAAATGTAAATAATAATTTATGCCTCCCAGGGATATAAGCAGTCAAATATACAATATTTGGGGAAGTGCCTTATAAATTCCAGCACACTAATGCATCTAAGGTGTCTCTTCCTTCCCTGTAACCTTTACTATCTTATCTCCTCCATTCTGGAGACATTACGAAGAGCCAATGCACACGACTCTCCCCATGCCTCTCTTTGTAGTGACAACTGCTCTGGGGCTCCTCTGATTATGGCGCTGATTCTCCTGGTTTCTCCGTCTTGTGTTGCTAATGGCCAAAGAAAAAGCTCCTGTTTCCTTTAAGGGAGAAAAAAAAGATTCCAATTTTGATTTACATGTTTTCCCATCTGATCATTTGTTTTATGCTTGCAGTCTCTTTGGGACACATTTTTCACGTTAATTCTTTCAAGAGTCCCTTCTGGGATTTCACACACGCTGTTATAAATAATGCTTTCCTTGTTCTGATGTCAAACGGGTGAGTGGTGGGAGACTCTAATAAAAGTTCAGACAGGGTTCACAAGTTTTCTAAACCCATTTAGAACATTTCTGAACATTTCTTTTGCAGGCCTTTCTCAGGATTTTGGAGCATGTCACAAAAGTAGACCAAGAAGTGGGGGGAATAGAGTCACCGTTGTTACAAATTACTGTCACATTCCAGTCACAGCAACTGGATAGCTTTTGGACTTCACAAAGCCACATACTGCGTGGCAACAAACACAATGAGGCATTTATTTTGCATTGTGCCACCTGGCAACTTGCCCTCACACCCTGGCTTCAATATTTGTGAGATGGAATGCCATCCCAAGTATGACACGGGGAGTCAGAAGTGCCGCTTTGAGTGCCGGGTGAGGCTTTCCAATGATCCGGGCAGGTCAGGTGCATGCTCGTCACCGAACTCACCAGACTGAAATGATGCCAGATGGGAAATCCAGGTAGCTGGGGGATTGATTGTGACCTGAGATTTTTATTTTTCTTGACCCAAGACACTGAGGTTCTAGTACCTACTATGCTATTAACTAGCTCAGCTAAGTCTTTTCAGGTCTGGCATACTGGTAAAATATGTCAGGTTAGACCAGCTTTTGATTATTTTTAGCACAAAACACAGTGGTTCTGTAATCGCGCACCACCGCTTGGCCACCATAACCATCCATCAGCACAGAGTCATTCACTTTTACAAAGGATTTCCACTCAAAGAATTTCCACCTGAACCCAGTAGTTGTCCTCAGGGATAGACACTGATTTGCCTTCATATTGCAAATAATGCACCCAAATTCCAGAGAGTTTAAGTAGCTTACGTAAGGGCACACGATAATGTCTGCCCACCGGACATCTCGTACTGGTTCTCATGGGTCACTCTGTGTGTCTGGCTTCTGCAATCTCTAACACAGGCCCTGTGTTCAGCCCCCAGGCCCAGTTGTGTGGCGCTTCACCCAGGCCGGGCCTACTCATGCCTCTTGGATGTTTGATCTGCTTTCCTTTCTACCTACTCTCCAAAGATCTCCTGAAGACAAACTCAAATTGCACCATTTCAAAGAACTCTCTATCCTGACCTGGTTCAGTTTCTCCAAAGACAGTCTGGTACCCCTCAGCACAGCTCTGACAACACAACAGGGACTCCCCTTCTTTTGCTAACAGATCACATGCTTCAAGAAAGATGGGTGCTTCTCATTTATGTATGGCCAGGCATGACGGCGTTGGTTGGTAAGCACATCATGTCTTTGAGTGGGTTTCTTACGAGTGCTGATATTTGGAGAGAAATTCTCAACATGTTCATTCAGATATCAGTGTTCACTATCTCCTATCTAACCTCCCATAACCTTGAAATCACAGAACCAACCTTAAATTAAATGGATGGAAACTGGCTCATCTATTTGGTGCTACAAATAAAAACCATTTAATGAAATTCATAACTTCTTAAAATTCAACCAAAAACACTGTGGTTCACATGGAATATGAAAGCTCCCTGAGTCTTCTGGAGAATCTCATCCCTTCCTTGGTTTGCCATCTATGAAATAGATGGGGGAGGCTATGGTGCAGACCTGAAACTATTTGATTTGGGGAGGAAGTCTAGAAAGATACCATAATGCATAATTCGGAGGACTATTCTTCTGCATATATATATATTTTTTTTTAATTTTTATTTATTTATGATAGTCACAGAGAGAGAGAGAGAGAGGCAGAGACATAGGCAGAGGGAGAAGCAGGCTCCATGCACCGGGAGCCCGACGTGGGATTCGATCCTGGGTCTCCAGGATCGCGCCCTGGGCCAAAGGCAGGCGCCAAACCGCTGCGCCACCCAGGGATCCCATCTTCTGCATATATTGATTAGCATATCATATCCTCTGAGGCCTGAGAAGAAGGGCAAATTAAAGAAGAAAGTTAAAGTAGGCCATCTGGGTGACTCAGTTGGTTGAGTGTCTGACTCTTGGTTTCAGCTCAAGTCATGATCTCATAAATCATGGGACTGAATCCTGCGTGGGACTCTGGGCTCAGTGTGGAGTTTCTTAAGATTCTCTCCCTCTGCCCCCCCCCCACTTGCTGTTTCCCCCATTCCTCTCTCTAAAACAAATAAATCTCAAAAGAAAAATGGAGGAAGTTAAAGAGTGAAAAAGAGAAGGACTGATGCCCATCTTGGCCCCTAATCATCGCAACTTGCTTAAGTCAGTGAAGCGAATCAGAATAATGTCTGAGGCCTGTGGTCAAAAGAAATTCCATAGTGCCTAAAATAAATCAAGTTATGGAAAATAATGGATCTTGTTTTTAAAGCATATCAAGAAAATAATTGTTCAATCTCTTAATGTTTGTTTCCCTGATATCTCATAATTTTGATAGGATGATCTGATTAATCGAAAAGTAACCACTATGCTCTAGTTACAATACCTAAACCTGAGCATCTTTTAAATATACCTGTGTGAAAGGTGTTTAAGACAATAAATCCTGAAGAAAATACTAAAAGGCCATTGGTAAAATTGTTTTGTGTTAGAAATCAGTGCTTTTACTATTTTTAAATCAAAATGAACATATCTAATCAGTTCAACAACAATTATTTCTTACCCATGGAGCACTCATTAGGTATATACTCTTTGGTCACTAGGTTGTAAATTGTGAAAATTTCCCCATGGCTTAACAAACAGTATGATTTATTATTCCACATTGGAAAATTAGGATTTAGGGAAATCTTGGCACTTGCTGAGCAAGTGTAGATATGACCTGGTGACCAATAATATTGAAGACAGCTCTCTCTCCTACCACTCTTCACACCAGGAGCCTAGGTTCTTTCTCATTTTTACAACTAAACAAAGCATCTTTATTGCTGGTACAATTTAATAAGGAATGTACAATCTATATTCGTGGTGTATTGGGAGATAGTAGAGGAGGTGACAAGCTTAGCTCTCCTCCTTCCATTGGGCTGAACATAAGATGCATCTACCATCCTCCCTCATCATCTTCTCTTATTTCCCCTCCCCTCCCCTTCTTTTCTTCTATTGCCACCATGCTTCTCAGCATGGCCTCTTCCAGGTTCATTCTTGCTCCCTTTCCTTGAATTTTCTCTCAAATCTTAATTGTCTGGTCCCATTCCAAATATCCATGGTGCATTTTCTCTTGTCCAATTCTTTCATCTCCTCCAAATGATCATGCCTCTTCCCTGCACTACTCATTTTTCAGCCACCATGATGTCTGGTCTTCCTTCTGTGTTTATGAGAGGCACAATGGGATGCTGGAGTCCTCCTACAAATCCAAAGCAAATGCTTAGCTAGCTTTGAAACCACTGGTGATTTAAAGGTGAATAATGCTAATCTGGGACCTTCTACACTCAACTAGCAAAGACCAATGATGCTTGGGAGGCCACTTTCAGCTTGTGGTGTTTACTCAATGAGTGAGTGATAACCTGTTTGGAGGCCAAACATTTTACTCCCTTAGAAACATGCAGGCCAAAGGGCAAGCCCCATTAGGAGATGATTAGCTGTCAGAGGCTTTTGGCTGCATGAAATATTGAAGAGGATCCTAGACCTCCTTGTCATACTCTGTACCCAACTGCTTTGGTTCAACAGTTTCTCCTGATCTGTTCCTTAAAAATTCATGAAATCTGTAAACTTTAAGAAATAGCTGGACTTTATTTACTTATTTATTATGTGTTGCATCTGTAATATGAAGTTTAAAGAAGGAAAGAGAAACAATTTATGCAAAATATTCTCCTTGGAGAATTTGGAACTGTTGTGGTCAGACTGTAAGGACTTTATGACCACATCCTGGAAGATTAGAATCTTCCTATTATAAAGAATGATGGGGTGCTTCCAAGACGTGTGGCTACTGAGCCAGGGGATACTTCATCGGAAGAAATTCAGCCCTTCCTGCCCTGCCTAGAAGCCCTGAATGAACTCAGCTCAGGTTGAGTCAAGAGGAACACTGGCGACAGACTGGTCATTGCCTCCATTACAGTAGGAACTGATTGTTGCTACACTGGAAATTGCTGTTATTTGAAGGCCAGAAATCTTTCATTATCTTTTACCATTACCAATGTGGTCATAGACATAAGGGTTATGAGTTAGTAACTTCAAGCCAAGTGGTTTTGAATTAGTTAGAGAAGATGTGCTGGACTCTATCGCTAACCCTATTTTGGCAAATACTTTTTTTTTTTCATAATTAAATCTCTGCTCTCAGAATAAAGCAAATGATCGTGTTTTGAAGGGAAAGGTCACAGAGCTATAACTTATCTCCTGACACTTGGATTCTAGGTGAGCAGATGAGGCAAATTCAATACAAAATTTCCATTGAAAATTGATTTTGTCTTTATTCTATCATGAAATAATAATAAAAATGATGAAAATAACAATACCTCATGTTTGTGTATTTTTTTGCCTTTTCATATCATTTTCACATCTGTTCATCCTATCATCATTGTACCTACCCTGAAATAAATTTATGAGGATGAAATGATTGTTTAATCATTTAAGCTATTAAATTATTAATTGAATTAATTGATTCCTTGAATTAATTAAATCAACCAGTCAATTAAAGATTAAATTTTCATATTAGAAAAGCTCTGTGAGGGATCCCTGGGTGGCTCGGCGGTTTAACGCCTGCCTTTGGCCTGGGGTGTGATCCTGGAGTCCCGGGATCAAGTCCCACATTGTCCTCCCTGTATGGAGCCTGCTCTCCCTCTGCCTGTGTCTCTGCCTCTCTCTCTCTTTCTCTCTCTGTGACTCTCATGAATAAATAAATAAATAAAATATTTAAAAAAAAGAAAAGAAAAGCTCTGTGATGCCAATGTGTGATGCCATGACTTTCTTGAAAAGGCAAAATTATAGGTCTAGAGAACCCATGGTTGTTAGAGGATGGGAATTGGCGGGGGGGCTTACTTTACAGGGACACAAAAGAATTTTGGGGGGTGATGGCAATGCCCTACAACTTGGTTATGGTGGCAGTTAAGTGACTGTGTTCGTCCAAACTCAGAACTTTACAGTAAAAAGGTGAATTTGACTATATGTATATTATATCTCAGCGAATCTTATTTTAAAATCAGTTTCTTAGAATAATGCCCAGTGCATAGAAAATGTGAAAAAAAAATACTAGCTGTCTTAAGATAAGTATTTGATTCTTGATTCTCCAGGAATCCTATGGGGCTAGTCAGACATGATCTTTTATCCCAACTTAAGAGATGAGGAATCTCCAGGCCTAGAGGTAAAGTGATCTACCCAAGACAACACAGCTAAGGCATGGTAAAGTCAACAGCAGGACCTAACTCTCCAAATGCATGGCACCCTTTCCATTCAAACTCATGTCTGACATGGAGTCAGATTCAGAGCTAGGGAAGGCTCTCTGCAATAGTCTGCTCGGGCTGTCATAACAAAATACCATAGACTGGGTGGCTAAAATAACAGACATTTATTTTCTCACATTTCTGAAGGCTAGAAGTCCAAGATCAAGGTTCTAGCCAGCTCAGTTTCTGGTGGGAGGTCTCTTTTTGGACAGAGTTAATATGTATGTGGAGAGAAAGTGAGCTTCCAGTGTCTCTTTTTATAATGATATTAATCCTATTGGATCAGGACATCACCCCATGACTTCATTTAACTTTAATTACTATCTTAGGGGCTCCATCTCTAAATATACTCATACTAGGGGCTACGGCCTCAACATGTGAATTTTTTGAGGGGTAGAGGGCCCACAAACTTTTAGTCCATAATACTCTCCTTGCCAATACTCCCCCTTCTGACTCCAGTACATTCTGGCAAAGCAAGAACAGCCCTACATACTAGGATCTGTATAATTCTGACTCAGAAAGTAAATCTGTGGCCCTCTGTCAGCATCTTCATGCTCCCCACTGAAGGTTTGAACCCACTGTTCCCTTCCATCCTGGGTAACTTGATTATTAACTACTAATTCTAAAGCTTAGCAAATGGTTTGACCTCCTATTGTTCACAGAACAATAGTATTTGTTCATTTCCAGTATAAACCTGAGGGCAATCTCAGTCCTCACCCTATCCCCTCCTCCACCTGGGGTTCCCTAAGGGTGGCTAAGGGAGAATAAGCAGACCCTGAACTCCCTAGTGATGTATAGATAAAGGCAGAGGGTTTCCAGATTTCCATGTTGCCATAAGTGACATCTCTTGTAGGTCCCTTCATCTCCTGCCTGTGTCCTATATATAATTTAAAGAATAAAGAGCCCAGTCTTAAAAGTGATTGTAGCTTCATCTTATTTTATATCTGGCTCTACTCAGAAGCAAATTAAGTCATCTCTCAGTAAAGCATAAAGCTATAGTTGCACCATTGTTTAAGAATCTAGAAACATTTGGATCTAGAAACAAAGATTTTCATCTTAATAATAAAGTGAAATTAGAAGTAACAACATGTGTCCCTCTTCCTCTGATTGCCAAGCCCCATTCTCATCCCACTAACTCTTATTATCCTTGATGGGGAGTTTCCTGAAGGGGTCAAGGGGAGGACGATGCCTTTGGAAAGCACTAATACAGCATGCTGTCTGGAGTGTGATTATTGTACTACATCACTCAGAGTGGGAAATTGTACATTCCAACCATATACATTTCATCAAGCTGCCATTTTTAAATGTTCAGTGTTCCCAAGCTTTCTATGGTCTTCTAAGCATTATGGTTTTAAACCCAAGAGACCAAAGCACTGAATCCTTTCATGGTGAAAAGCCAACAGGGAATGACATGTGCTGAGCAAAGGTAATCAGAAAAGCAGGGGCAATGTGTGTTCATGTCATTGTCTATGTTAAGGTGCTTTCAGTGTGTTGGTTCAGCACCAAAATTCCAATGTGAAGTTGTTTCTATGGAAATAATTCAGAAGAGCTGGTATTCCAGCTAGCTTTTACAAAGGAAGAAATCAGTAATTTGTCAACAGAGTAGGAAAACAAAACAAAACAAGAAAGCTTCTCTGTAATAGAGTCAGCACTCTCCATATCAGCTGTGATTACTCTGGTTACTGCTGCCCTCGGTGCATCCAGTCCAGTAAATGGAGAGATCAGGTTTCTGGGTGGACACCATACATCTGTCCCCTCATTAACCCCAGCCTGTTAGTTAACACTGAAGAGCCTGCCAGAATGTACATTCCACCATTAGCTTGAGATGAAGACGTAGTACACCAGAGCCAGTTTCAGATGAATAAACTCTTCTTTCCTCCCAGCTGCAGACGTTCATTCTGATAGAGAAACTGATACTTTGTGTTCACAGGAGTGTAACGATAATGAGAAAGTTGCTTCCTCCAGAGAGCTCTGAATACCTACCTGGGCATCATTATGGTCCTTTTCTGCAATGTCTGTGATACATGTAATGCATAGAGATTGTGACCTTGATTCTAAAAGACTTGTGATTTCCTATGATGATCATGAGTGCTAAGAAATAATATAATAAAATTAACTCTCAGTTACCTATTCTGTGCAATGCTCTGTGCTACAGATATTGCTTTCAATTTGAAGTACCTTTAATTACCTTACAGTGAAAACTCATCTATCTCTCATCTCTCCACATACCTACAGACAAATATGCCCTTAGAAAGTGCACTTATGAGAACCGGAGCTCTGTTTCTTGCTCAATGATAGCGGCAGCTCAAGGTTATAGAAAACCAGTGTGGTGTTGCCAGGTGCTTCTCAAACCTTTCCACCAAAGCATTCCAAACTGCAGAATGAAGTAAAAAACCAGGCATGTGAATAATAACTGAGACCATGTCTGTGGGTCTAGCCCAAGGTGCTGATGGCAAGTGTGGAATTTCTTCAAAATTTGGTGTTTCATCTTTAACATCTGATGAAATTGTTGCATTCGACTCTACAATACATTATCGAAAGTAATGATTTGTCTCCAAATAATTTATGAAAATTGATTCTTTAGAAGCATGGGTCATGTTCATTTTGTAGCTTCATAGGTCTCTGGTCTGGACACATCATCCTGTGTTCAAAGACTATCCAGACTCTTGGTTGAGACACACTGGTGTAGAATGCAAGACAGTTCTCGGGGAGACTGTGCTTCCCCTGAAAAGCAGCCTGATAGCAAAGGAAACATTCAGGCAATAGTGGCAGAAGTCCACTTGAGGATTCTGTACAGCCCTGTCCACTGCTGCACATTCCTGAGGGGCACCCTTCATTCTGTGGTCCACATAAATGCCCCCCATCTGGAGTTGTCCAATGTGGTGACCCATATCAGAAGCCCAGAGCTCTATTCTGGTGCTTACAAGACTCTCCAGGTGACTCTGTTAAGTCTTTGCCTACTATAAAGCCATCGCTTTTTCATTTATGGAATGGAGATGACACTACTTACTATGTCACATCTGGGAGGCTCAAGTGAGGTCACTGACATAAAGTGTGATGTAAGTGGTAACACACAATTCACGTACCTTTATCAGAATATATTTAGACAAATTTGTATTTAGTTAGTGCCATGTCCACTGTGGGAAAACATTGGATGAGATTAGGTCCTTGCCCACTAGAGCTTGTTCTATAACCATAATGCCAGGCAGAGGATCGATGCCATGGTGGGAATGTAAACAACTGGCTGTGGATTGTGATACTGGTGAGGTTTGGCGAACAAACCTCATTAATCTACCCATGCTTTCAGTTCCCTTTCGCTAATAGGTATATATTTGGATGCCCAAACACTTGCTACCATGTCCAGAGGGTCACAGGAGGGAGACTATTGAGAAATAGCAGAATGGAGAGTTTTCAAAGATTAATGAGTTGATTCCTCATTGAAGCTCTTCAGAAGAAGGAGGTGGCTTCAGCCCTCCAAAGATACTGCAATGATTGAGTTGTGTTGAGGTTTGTGGATGATGTTTAACATCTAGCTACCATTGTGCAGGCCGACCACGCACAAGGAATTACCATGAACTTTACACACATTATTTTGGTGAACTGCATTGAACTACAAATCAAGCTAATGCAGTAATGAAGAGGGCGAATCAGGTAAGGATCACTGTCAGCTGCATGTCACTGAGACAGTGGCTTACCCTTTGAGGGAATTCCCTTTTCTCACTTACAGGAAATCCTGAAGTATGCAGTCAAGGGTTGATGGAATACTCTAAGAACTCCTTCAAGAGGTACTTGAGTGGTCCAGTCGCTAAGCATCCTACTCTTGATTTTGTCTCAGGTTATGATCCCAGGATCCTGGGGTCAAAGCCCACACTGGGCTCTGCACTGAGTGTGGAGTCTGCTTGGGATTCTCTCCTTTTCCCTCTGCCCCTCTCCCTGCTTGTGCTCTTTCTCTAAGTCAATCAGTCAATCAATCAATCATCAATCAATCTTTAAACAAAAAGTCCTTCCAGGGACCTTCTACTTCTTTCTCCCTGCTTGTGCTCTTTCTCTAAGTCAATCAATCAATCAATCATCAATCAATCAATCAATCAATCAATCTTTAAACAAAAAGTCCTTCCAGGGACCTTCTACTTCTTTCCACCTCCATTTTGATCTCCTGGCTCCATGGTCTCCTCCCTGGGCCACTACAACAGCCTGCTAACTAGCCCACTCACTTCCCTTCTGACTTTTTCCCCATCCACTGTCTATACACTAGCCAGAGCAATAGTCTTAGAGTTTTTCTTTTCTGCTAGAAATTCTTTAATGACTTCACATTACCCTTAGGATAAAATAAAAAGCCACTAAAATGGCTTCTAGAACCCTTGTTGATCTTAGTGCCTCTATCTCCAGTCTCCTCCCATGCTTGACCCCCTTCCTTGCAGTGACCCATTCACTATAGTATTCCCTCTGTTTCTTAAGTGTCCTCAGGGCTTTCTCACCTAGAGTCCTTCACACCAACAGCTCCTGAGTTTTCCCTGGCTTCTACTTGTCCCTCAGGACTTAAATACCATATTCTTAGACATCAAAAGCAACTTAGACTCTCAGGTAGCACAACTTACTTCCTCTCTAGCACCAATCTGTTGTAATGACATGCATATTTGGGTGGCTACGTGTTTGCAGTCTAACCTCTGCCTCTAGACTCCCAGCTTCATGAAAAATGCCCTATCGGGTGCTTGGAGGCTCAATAGATATTTGTTAAATAAAGTGATTGCATCTGGCTGCCTCAGGGAACGACCCTGGTAGACAGACACTATAGTATGGAATAAATATAGAAGAAGAACCAGGGGTGAAGGCCAAAAAGGCAGCTTCCCATCAGCCCCATTCAGGGTTGTCAGCACGGACCCCTTGGAGAGGGGTTTCTGGAGGGGAAAAGGAAAAAACAGTAGCTGATTTGCTTTAGAGAGCAACACCCGTTTCTAATTTAAACTGTAAATAAAGAATGGAATAGACATATGTTGTACACAGAGTAAGAAACATATGGGACAAGTTACCAAGAAAAGCTGTGGAAACTGAAGTTTAATGGGGCTGGAGTGACCCATTGGTAGAGGAAACGGTGTGGGTACTGGGGAAAGTCAGAGGGAATGGAAGGGCTGGTTGCCCCATCTCACAGGTTCCCTTTCCTTTGCTCGTCCTGTGGGATGCCGCCTTAGCCACCTCAGCTTTATTTCCTGAAGCCATCCCACTTACAGAGGCCATGCCCCTGTGGCCCCACTGGAATTCCCATGGAAACGTCCCATGGGAAGAATGTTGCTTGAAGGTGGTGGAGGCTTGTCCTCAAGTGGCTTTGGTGTGCCACCAAACCTGCTCAGTCTCGCCAGCTGACAGGGTAGAAGAAGTTAAGGAGAGAGATTCCACAGCTCCCAATTTCCTCTCAGCATTACCACTGCTTCCTTACATCCTACCCTCTGGCTCTCACCTACCACCCAAACTCCACAACCTTCAATCATAACCAGGGAGCTAACAACTGATGTTCAACTAAAAGCCAAGGCCCATCCCTTAAAGGACTAAATATTCAGAAAAGCTATTATGACATTATTTGGATTCTCAAACCTTCATTGCATGGAGTATAGAATGACCTTTTTAATTGCCGAACTGATAACCCTTTGTGTTGGTATCATTCACTCATTGAACAAAATTTTTTTGAGCTACCTGTAGGGTTCTGGGCATTGTCCTGGACACTGAGCCATGGATGTGAGCTGGTTCCATGTCCTCACGAAGCTCTCATTTTAGTGGGAGACACAGACCATACATAAACAGATATCTATGCATGATGATGTCAGGTGGTGATAAATACTGTGGAGAAAAGGAGGCAAATAGATGGAAAGGACAAAGAGACATACTAATTTACATAGGAAGGTCATCAAACACTCTTCTGAGCAGGTGATAATCTAAGCAGAGATCAGAATAAAGTGAAAGAACAGACATGCAAACATCAGGAAGAAACATATTCCAGGCACTGATGTCAGCAAGTACAATGAGGTAGGAATAACCTTGATGTGCTTGAACAATAAGAGGTTGGAGTGACTGTGGCAAGAAGATAAGTGTAGGAAAAGAGGTAGAGTGTTTACCTGGGCATCTTATATTGGTGTGTGTGTGTGTGTGTGTGTGTGTGTGTGTGTCTATATATCCATATCTACATCTATATTTACATTATATCTTTACTTTTATATCTAAATAATAATCTACATCCAGATAGTATTTTAAGGCAAGCTGCTTAATACTATTTTACAACAAGCACATAGACTATGACCTAGCTACCATTACCATTTACTAAGCAGGGAAACTAAGACATCGAAACTCAAGACTATAGTCAGAATCAGGGTCTGAGGTGACCATGGAGGACAGATATTTCAAATCCACCGAACTTGCCTCTTTCTCTTTGATATTTGCTCTTACTTTGGACCACTCACCCCAATCTACCTGGTCTCATGACCAGCCTCTAAGCCAGATACAGCAATCATTAGTCACTTTCTCGAGCGAAACCCTTCTTTCCTGATCCAGAGAGGTCGGCAAGGACCTGACTGCACCACAGCAACAACCAGTAGATTTTTTTTTTTTTTTTTTTTTGCAGGAAGTGGTGGATTTTGGAACTGAAATAATGTCTGACTGTGTGGGTGTCCCATCCTGGTTTTTCAATGCAAAGAGAAAGAGGCAGTAGAGGGATCCTATTATTTCTAGGCTCTTCAGTAGCACAGATGCACTCCTGAGTTTCTCAAAGCTTGGAATCTGTAGGATGTTTAGTTAGAGCCCCCTTGGTATTCAGCCTCAGGACTTATGTTGATGGCCGCTGCATGTTTCTCTCTGTCAATACACGAGCAGAGGTCTCCTCTACATTACCTTGTTTTTTCTGATTATTTCCCCAATACTCCATCAGCTATATGGTCACATCACTGCTGAGGTACTCTTTGACTCCTGAAACAATGTGAGTTTCCTTTAAGGAAGAAAGCTGCCCTGTGATATCCCCGGGGAGAAGAGAAAAGATTTCATAACCCCGGAGTCCTTAATGATGGTCCCTTAGCATTCTTTCTTTGTGAATCTCCCTTCTTGCCTCTATCCCTTCATCAACATCTACAACTATTTTTTTTCTGCAAATTCCCACCCAAGGTCTCTGTCCCCAGATATTACATTTTATTGATACCAAAACATCTATTTAGGTAAGATTGCTGGCATTTAGGATACTATATTTACTGGTTAATACCTACTTGAATCCATTTATGGAAATAGCTTCGTGAAACATGGAAAGGTCTTTAAGCACTACTGTCTACTATATGAACACAGACTCCAGGAAAACAATTCCCTTCAGCCCTGATTCGTCTTTAGAGATGAAGACAAGAACACTCCAGAGAAGGGCAAGGTTTATACAGAGAAGGGCAAGGTTTATATATGTCTGTTTATACAGACAGAGGTGAATCCCAACTCAAGGACCTGCCCCTTTCCAATGGTGGTGTGTCCTCTGCTTCTCCAAGGGTTAAATGTCCTCAGAGCCCCCTGCTTTGGGTCCCCTCTATTCTTCCCCCCATCTTCTGTATCCCCCTAACTAGCACCACCATCCCCACCAACCACCACTATTTTTGTTCAAAGCTAAAAACCTAAAAATCATCACGGATTCCTTATCACCAGGTTTTTCAGCCCTGCCTGCAAAACACACTTTGAATGCATGCTTCCTGTCCATTTCCATGTCTGCCAGGGAGATTACACCATCATATGCTTTCACCAAAGCGTCCTCTGAGTGCTCAGCGCTATCCCCAAGAACTGCCCCAACTTAGTGGAGAACCTTCCTGAGCTCCTCTCATGCTAGCCTGGCCTGCCTGATGTTGTGAACATCACCTAAAGACAACCTAACCCTGCCCCCCAAAACTCCATGGTCTTGGTGGCCTGTCCTTGATGGTTCTGCCCCATAGGGTGACTCCCTGAAACCCTCTTCTTTGCCCCAGGGGCCAGATTTTACCTTCACCCCTCAGTGTAATTAGATTTGAACGAAACTTCATACTGGAATGGTCAAATAACAAAAAGTATATGCTCAGGCTGCTACATCTTTATGGTCCATACTTGGTAAAACTATTAGAAGAACGTAGATTTTTTTTGAGAAACATGTGAAAGTCTTTTTATCTATTTGCTAAACACTTTAATGGTCACTTCATTGCTTCTCTAAATTAAATCACTAAAGTTGCACCATTATTGTAAAGTGGGAAAAGTGGTTACCCTTGGAGGGAAAAATTAGGTTCAGCAGAAGAGGAACCCAGAGTGATCTTTATAAAGTAAAGCACTGCAGAGAAACAATGGCATCTAATAGCATGTGGGAAGCCCTGCACATCCACACATCTGAGGCTCACACCAGACATGAACCGTGAACCTCACGGGTCAGACTCTTAATGATCTCTACTAATGAAAACTCAGCCAATCAGAACTGGCCTCATTTTGATAGTTATCCTCTTGGGGTCTTCAGAAATTACAATCAGGCTTGTTTTGCATTTATATCACCCAAGTCTTGGTCAGGAAAACTGGGAGCTGGGCAGTGGGGAGGGGGTAGGAGTTTATTCTCCTGAAGGGAAACAGGCTAAAATGAGGTCTGACACCATGTTCAAGTGATAAGGCATATTATGGGGGTGGTGGAGGGGGGGTGATAATGCCTGGCTGCTCATCACCAAGGGCAGGTCAAGAAAAGGTGAAGGTGAATTGTGGCATGAGGATCTCCTGTGTGATATAATTGATTTATGATATTAATGGCCAATAATAGGTCATTAAGTGCTTGAATGCTTAAATGAGGGTGGCTGTGAAGTTCCTTCTCTTTATACCTCTGACACCCTATAGTAAGATCCCCAGGGGGGCTTTTCCAGGTGTACTCCTGATTTAAACATTCAGGCCTTTAGCTGAGGGAAAAAGAGCTCTGGGCATCCCAGCACCGTATCTGTCAGCTGGATTAGAGTCTTGCTCTAATAATAGAACATACTCCACAGTAACCACCACCACCACCTGAGGTCCCTCTCCTCCTCAGTCTGTAAGGGGAGAGAACGGGGAGGGGAGTGAGTGAAAGCAGTGGGACTATGGGCTTCTGGGCCATTGATGGCATGTTCTTGAAGAGGGGTCACTTCCTTCCCTTCTCTTCTCTCTGCTCATTCCATCTTCAACCTGAACTCAAGGAAAGGACTTCAAGAGAATTCCTCATAAAGACTGAGGCACCTTAGGAAGGCAAGACTCATTCTGCATTTGGGCCTCTGTTTGGGCAGCAGACTTGTGCACTGCAAAGGAAAAGAGGAAAGATGGTAGAGTTGAAAGAGGGCAGCAGGAGGGCCTGCTCTGCCACCACTGGGAAGGGCAAAGGTATGTGGGCTTCTCAGAAGTAAGTGGGTGCTATGGGAATAGTCTACATTTGAGCCTTCTGGTCTGTGCTGTGGCTGCTCCCTGGGTGACACCTGACCCCTGGAAGTGTTATCAGAAAAGCAATGATAGTAACGCAGAGGATGACAACAGTGATGTAAAGAGAGGTTTGCCCTTACAATCTCTCCTATCAGACCCTAACCTTGAAGAAACTGGAGATAAGACAAGAAGGGAGAAGTCTAGCCTGTGATCCTGGATGGTGAACTTTGAATCTGATAGTAGAAGGATACTGCAAACTGGATGCAACTGGTTTTATAGCTGAAGGTGAACAGAAAGTCTTGGAATCTATCCAAGATGCTCTTTTTCTTAAGATTTTATTTATTTATTTGAGAAAGAGAGAGAGTACACATGAGCAGTGGGGAGAAGCAGAGAGAGAGAGAGAAGCAGACTCCCCACTGAGCAGGGAGCTTGATTTGGGGCTTGATCCCCGGACCCCAGGATCATGACCCAAGCCAAAGGCAGACACCTAACTAATTGAGCCACCCAGGCGCCCCTATCCAAGATGCTTTTATATGCTGGGAAATATTGGCCTCAAAAGTGTTGCAATGCATACCATTCCACACCCATTAGGATGATGAAAATCCATAACACTGACAACAGCAAATGCTGGCACAGATGTGAGCAACAGGAGCTCTCACTGCTGGAGGGGATGCAGAGTGGTACAGCCACTTAGGAATGCAGGTCAGTGGTTTCAGACAAAACTGAACATGCTCTTACCATATGATCCAGCAGTTGTGCTTCTTGGTATTTACCGAATGAGTTGAAAATGTATATCCACACAAAAATCTGCATCTGGATGTTAATAGAAGATTTACTCATAACTGCCAAAACTTGAAAACGACTTGAAGATGTCCTTCAGTAAGTGAATGGTTAAATCATCTGTGGTCTCTCCAGACAGCAGAACATTATTTAGTAAATGTTAAAAAAGAAACAGGCTATCAACCCATAAAAAGACAGGGAGGAACTTTAAATGCATATTTAGTAGGTGAAAGAAGCCAGCCTGTGAAGGTGACATGCTATATGACTCCACCTATATGACAGTCTGGAAAAGGCAAAACTATGAACATGATAAAAGATAGAGAGCCTAGGTTGAAAGCCTTCTCCTGCTCAGGAGAAGGAAAGATGAGCAGGCAGAGAAGAGAGGATTTCTGGGACAGGGAAGCTACTCTGTATGATAATGGTGGCTACATGTCATTGTACATTTATCAAAACCCACAGAATATGCACCACCACGAGTGAACCCTTAGGTAAGCTATGGACTTTGAGTGACCATGTGTTGATGTAGGTTCATGATTATAACAAGTGTACCACTCAGGTGGGAGATGAGGGCAGGGGAGGCTGGGCATGGGTGGGACACAGGGGCTATGTGGGAATTCTCTACTTTCTGCTCAGTTTTGCTGTGAAGCTAAAGCTCCTCTAAAACATAAAGTCTATTTTTTTTTAAAGCATTACATTGAGGACATAGGCTGTGGCAGCAACGGAGGCTCCATTGCTTGGTTTCCATCCATGCCATTCAAAAGTTCAGGAAAGGAGGTTGCTGGTCCTGCCCCATCCTTTCTGTGATTCCCCTGGCATTCACAGGACTGTGGCTTGGAGAAAAGTGTCCAGCTGGATGGATGCTGGCATGGGGGTGGAAGTCAGTGCGGCTGGAATTCTACTCTCAACAGAAAACAGAAAACTGTGCTCCTTAGGAATCTTTGAAATGGGGACATACTGAGGGCTTGGGAAGGAGGCCAAGAGAATATGGGGATGAACCATTCTTACCAAGATAAAATTAAGTTTACCATGGAATGTACAGACTGTTTTTTCTACATATGACTTTTAAAAAAACTTTTTTTTTTTTTTTAATTTTGAGAACTTGATTGCCAAACTTGCCAGGATTTTGGGCATATCAGGATAGCAATAGTGCTGAGCTGAATTAGAATAAATTAAGAATTAATTTTAAAAGAATTTAATTTTAAAAGAATTAATTTTAAAAGAATTAAGAATTAGAATAAATTAAGATGAGGAAGAAGTAAAGGATATTAATGACAAGCATCTTTAATTATTACAATTTGTGTCTTAATCGGCTGATAATGTTTAGCTGTATCAGCTAAAGATATTAGAACGATTTTAGTCATAATAGTTCTTTCTTAAGGATATTAGAGTCTTAACAGGCAGTACAAAAAGAGCTTTTATAGGTTGCTGATGGGGACAATTCACAATTGAGAACAGTGAATATCTAATGACCATTTTTAGAGGCTAAAATAGGCTTGGGCAGTTATAGAAGAGAAAACTTTAATGTTGGGTTATCAGAAGGGTGTTCAGTGGAAGAGAGATAAAACAAAAGGCTGAAATGGACTTCATGGCTGGCTGGGTGGTCAACCTGGTCCTCATATACATATAAGTGATGGGGTTTTCTTATGTGAACCAATGTAAAGGTCCCCTGGAGGCGAGTGTCCCCTGGAGAGGAGTGTGTGGAAGACAGACTGAAGAGGTCAGAAGATAAGAGGGAAGAGTTTCTTTGGCTGAAAGAGAGGAAAGGCTATTTGGGGTTTCAAGAAAAGGGACTGACAACATCCACTACTGATGAGAGTCAATTGGGGGCAAACTTCTACGCCCTGGGGCTTCACTAAAATGACATCATTTAAACCTGGATTGCAGAACCATGTCAGGTGATACTGTATCATGCATAAATGAGATGTTTCCAGTAGCAAATTCCTTTTCTATCCAGAATGGATTCACCTTATATCAAATTCTAAGAAATAAGAATGGTGGCAGGTAGGAGAGTTTCTCCATGCAGAAGAGCCTGATGCTAAGGCTTCTATTTTCTCAGGCAGTGTAGTGTCAGGAAAGCAAGAGGAGAAGTAATAAATAGAAGAGCTACTACAGTAGCCACTATTTGGTGTCCATGTGACTGATGGCTTGCCCACAGGCTCCTTCCGGGAGCCTAGAGGAAGTATTTTCCTGAGAGTCCGATTGAAGAGAAGAACGGGGAATAGTTTATACATAGTTTGTCTACTTTGCTCAAAGATCCCAGCACTGGTTGTTAGCTTTCCTGCACTTCCCAGGCAAGCACACACGGGTATCAGAATGAGTCTCATGGTGTTTCCGACCTCAGCATCAACAGGCAGGCATGAAGCCATGATGTGAGAGGTATATATACTGTGGGCAAGATGGAGGTACTGGGCGGTCAGTTGGGAATGCACACAGGAACTGGAGTAGAACAAATGGTCCCAAAGACAGGCAAAGCCAAGAGGATCTGAATGAGTGCATGAGAGGTATCTGCCCCAGGAAGGGGCTTAGGCAGCAAGACCCCAAAATTGCTTTGCTGACTATGGAATCAACCTCCATGTCAGGCTGACTTGGTGACCCTTTGCTGACCACCCAGCTCCCACCTTATGCCTAGACTACCTCTTTTTTTGCCTCTGTCCCAGGCGTGGTGAGTGTCTGGGTTGGCCATCATGTACCCCCAGCTCACAGCTCAAAACTCATAGCACTGGAGGTTTTCCACACAGTCTTTTTTCTGGCACAGGGACTTTGCTTGATCTCCATTCTAGTTATCACTCTGGTTGCCTTACTTGTCCCTAGGCTTCCAGAAAAATGTGGATCTGTGCCTCTAACCACAAGCTCATTCCTTGGGACCCTAACCCCCAGGACAGATACTTCTGTAGCCAATTTCTGCTTGAGAGGATTTTGGATATCTGTGTATAAAACTCCTCATTTATGGGTCCATCCACTTCACAAGGCATTTAGCTTTCTCTTGACCCCTAGCCTGGACTGGAGATTTCTTTAAATCTCAGCCACAAATTCTTCCCCTGGGCTACTTTCCTACTACTAGCTAGATTTGATCACCATAGTATCTGAGTGTAAAGCCTGGTAACTCCCTGACCTACACCTACTTGGCCTGGCTGCTACATCTCCTCTGTGAATCCTATACTATGAAGACAATCACAAATCAAGAGGTGATGGAGACTTCATATTTAGTTGGCTTCTTGCATACTTGTCTGATCTTCTCATTCTGCACATGCTCACCTTCATGGCCAGATAAAGACAGGGATATGTATACTACTAATTGCTGCACTGACTGTGGACAAAGCCCCATTTGATTCTACACACGGGCAATACTGGGCTCAGCAGCCTGGAACGAGCCACAGAGAGGAAGGGGGTTCATCAATAGGGGCACTAGCAAATCAGCCTGATCCCAGAGCACCTAGTGCAATCTTGCACACCCCTGGTAGGAGACAGGCTATGTCTGGTACTCTCTTTTTCTCTCTCTGTAGACCTCTTCTCTACTCTGACTTTCTTCCCATTTTATCTTCCATACAATACCGTGATTTAGATGACAGTTTTGGTATTTAAAGAACTGCCCATGGTAGCCACTTCCTGGTCATTGACCTAGATTAGAGCCCTCGCTCTCTGACTCTGAATCAGTCCAGGGCTTGCTACCCTCCACTGCATGGTGTCCTGGCAGCAACCTGTGTCCTCTCCTGGAAATCACATGGTGAGTAGGGGTCTCTCTCTTTCACTCAGGTGTGGTGGGGAGATAGGCCGATGGGGAAATGGCTCCACCTCGCATCTGTAAAGCAGAGCTTTAAATGACTTGCTCTGGGCATCTGTGCCCTGCCCACCAACCCACAGACACCTGGGGCAGAACTGCTATCTTGCTTTAACTGTTCCTCTGGCAGGACTCCCTAAAGCTTTCTTTTGCAAGCTAGCTGGAGTGAGAAACCATGATGACGGTCATTGCTGAGTTTTATCACGGCAACATCTTTCACGCTGCATTAGTAAATTTTGAGTGCTTAATAACTGACATAAATGGGAAGGGGTTTGCATCTTTAGAAATGCTTTTTCCCAAGGTTAATATTTCATGCTAAATCTATTCACTCTTTTGACATTTTTATGACCTGTGTACAGCAGTTTCATATGTTCGCAATAATGTCCAAATTGAAAGAGTATGATGATCACTTCACTGCTTTTTGTTAAGTCAGTTTTAAGCATCTTGTTTCATTTGGGCCTTATGTCCAATCAGATATTTTCCTTTTAAAACTCTGCCTCCCTTATTTTCCCAGGATTATAACATTTGGAAAGGCAAGAAAGAGACTGTTGACTTTTCTGGGGATCTCAAGTGTCCATGTGTTTCTCGTCCCCTCTTAAAAGGCTAATTACCTTTAGACCAATGAATGTGGTCTATTGAACAAAGAAACTGAGTCTGGAATGGTTACCATAAATTTGGACCTGGTCTCGAGTTTTTGTTTAGTTAGGTAGATAAAGGTGGTATGTTCCAGGGTTGGAAACATAACCAACACATGTTCCAGGCCATATGCTGGTTCTCTACATATATTAATTTACTTAGTTTCTTGCAACAATCCAGAAAGGTAGGCTTTGCAATGTCTAAATCTCAGATAAAGAACCTGGGGATTCAGAAAGGATAAATGACAAGACCAAGTGTGTGGCCAAGTCAGTCCACAGTGCCTTGATTTCCAGGCCAGAATCAGCTCCAATTTTCTGGGATTATCGTTTTGCTTTGGATTCAGATCAGAACCTACAGAAGTCAAGATACTCTTTGCTCGGGCACCTGGGATTTCAGGGTGCACAGTGAGACAAACACCACCCCATGCAAAAAAAAGTAGGAGACAAAAAGAGGTCTTTCCTCAGATTCCACCAATATTATAATTATTCTGGGGGAAAAAACCCAACAACAATAATATGTAGTCACTCTTCGCAGAAATGCGGTCCTGTACAGTGTGATTTGTTCTGAAGCCCAGCAGGCTTTTCTATAGGGCATACTGGCCAGAGACCCAGATGGCTTGCATTCTGATAGGAATCTATTCTTCCAAGACTTGTCTGTTTCTAAGGATTCATAGGTTTACAATTCACTCTGATATTTTTAAAATAGTCTAAGGATTATCTCTAAACCCTGACCACAGTCTGGCCATTTCTTAGGGAAACTCCTACCCCTCCAGTTGGAGCATGTTCTGTGCCTTGCAGGTGGGCCTCCATGCAGATCCATCCCTGCTGCCCATTAGTGACTTGTCTAGGTCTAATTTAGGCCACAACACATATCGAGCAGGAACTCTGTAATTCCATGTTCTCTTCAATGTTCAGCAGATTTTGTTCACTCAATAAATGTTAAATGCCAGTAATAACTAACACCTTCTCTCTCTAAATAAAGCACTATTTTGAGACAGCATATACATGACCATTCTGATTTCATCTTTTATTTAGAGAGCAGGGGAAAAAAAAAAAAAAGAAAAAGCCACACACAGATTCTGTCAGCAGTGCCTGAATTTCAAAGTCTAAAACTGGGTCATGGAGACAGGCTGGAGGCTATGGGATGCTGGAGAGCCCGGAAGCGCTGAAAGGATCCGGGAATGGTAGTAATAAAAAGTGCCTTCTTTGAGCCTTCATGGAGGAAACAAGGTGGGAGGGTGGAAAGAGCATAGGGTAGGTGACTTGCTACCAAGGGGTGGTCTGGACTCCACCACCGCTGTTGACACCAACACATGGGGCGCTCAGGGTCAAAGTGGATGATGCCCAAGAAAGGTCTGTGGACTTATTTAAATTACTCATTTGCTGAGCCCATATTTATCGGGTGCCTACTCTGTATTCCACATGGGGAAAATGATGGAGAACATGGCCCTCACCCTCATGGGATTTAGGCTGGGGAAGATATTAATCAAGTAATCTCAAAATACATATGGAATATGAATGCAACACATGCTGTGGAGGAGAGATTCATGATGCAGAGAAATAGGAGAGAAATTCAGAACACCTGGCAGGCCCTGACCCATCGTACCTAGGTAGATTTTGGTGTCTGAGGCTCCATGCTATGCCTGGAGGCCACCCTTCATGATTGAAGGAAGCAGGCTCAGGGCGGTGGCTGTCTACCAACTTGTGTGGAAATCTTTCAAGTTTTGCAACCAGTGTTCTGGCTGAACGCTGGCATTGCCTAAGAGTTTATAATAGAGGGATTTGCTCTGGGCCAGAAAGCTGGTAAAAAAGGTTTCATGTAGGGGTAATATGTGAGCCAAGACCCAAGGAATAAGTAAGAATTAACCAGGTGAAGAGAGAACTTATAAATATAAGATGTCGTGAGTGGAGAGCGTTCAAAGACCCAATGGCAGTAGGGAACAAGATGAATTTAGTTGTTTAAAGAAGTCCAGCATGGCTAGAGAGTATTGAGCAATGGCAGCATAACAGGGGATGAGGTGGGAGCCTTGCATGTGAACCAGAAAATGCAAGGATCATCAGGTCAGTGAAAGGATTTCATTTACTTCTTTATGAAAAATGGGAAGTCATTAAGGATTTCAAGCTAAGAAAAGCATGGCCAGATTTGCATTTTACAAAGCACTGTGAGGCTGCTGGGGGAGTATCTGGAAGGCTGCTGTGTCCATTCCAGGGAGAGGCTGGTGGCTGAGATGAGGACTGGTAATAAGGGTGGAGAGAGTTTATTGCTTCTTGCTTGTTAAATTGCTAGATGACTGTCATTCACTGAGATAGGAGACACTTGAATAGGCCTGGAATATGTTGGTGACAGGAGCCAAGACAGAGACTCTTGGAAGAGAGAGGCTTACCATGTTGGCATGGGGTAGCCACTGTAGTATCCCATGGGAAACCAGGGTGCAGGGGACTGGCCTGGACTGCAGTTGTGCATTTGTGAGTTAGGTCTGTAGCAGTGTCCGCTGACTCCCAGACTGTGAGAAGACAGTCTAGGGAAGAGCAGGGCACCAGGTGGGGCCTTGGGAAATTCCAGAAGTTAATGGCTGGCCCTTTGAAGGGGGTAAGAAAGGGTGACCAGAAAAGGCAGGGAAGACAAGGTGCCCTGGTATCAAAGAAGCCAAGGAAAGAGAACGCTTCAAGAAAGAGGAAGTGGACAATAATTGTCAAATGAAATGAGGGCTGAAAATGCCTGTTGGCTTGATCTCCAGAGAGACTGCAGTGAGGGATTCGTGAGATCAGCTCTATTTTTCATTCAACTTTTCACTTTGAACTAATTACAGACCCAGAAGTGATTGTGCAGGTACAGGGAGCTCCCACGTACATCATCCCATTTTTCCCCAATGGCTGTGAGTGAGATATCTCACTCAGCCATCATATCAAAACCAGGATACTAACATTGGCACCATACAGGAGACTCCACTGAAGACCTTGTAATCAGATTACAGTAAAAGCTGCTTTGATGAAATCATAGGGTCAGAAGTCACATCGGAGTGGGTGGGAAAGAAGAGACAGGTGCAGTGTAGACAGTAAATATTTACTGTATTCTGTTCTGTGCTAGGCACCATGTCAGGTACTGGGAGCAGTGTGGGGAGCCCTGTGGGAAACTTCACATCCACAGGAGCTCGACAAGACATAAGGGGGAAAGGAAGCTGAGGGTAAAAGTCTATCTCTGGCAGTGGACCTGGGAGCAAGATTTCTAGTGGTGAGGCCTTGGGAACAACCCCTGGCAGTGGCCAACAAAACGCATTCACGTTGTGGCAGAAACATCAACATTCTTCATTCAGGACAAATTTTCTGAGGAGTTTGTCATCCCAATGTCTCTCAGATTTTACAAACTGCTAAGAGCAAGGACTCTTTCTACAAAGGAGTCCCAAACATTTTACAGCTGTTCCATTTTCTACCTGGACATTATAAGGAACTACAGGTGGTGGGTT
The DNA here is from genome assembly GCF_003254725.2 of Canis lupus dingo. Classification (NCBI taxonomy): domain Eukaryota; kingdom Metazoa; phylum Chordata; class Mammalia; order Carnivora; family Canidae; genus Canis; species Canis lupus. The sequence continues at coordinate 74,555,949 of NC_064243.1, forward strand.
AGAGGGACGAATTCCTAATGAGCCCATTTTACAGATGAAAACACTAAACCCCAAGCTTTTAGGGAATTCACATCACCCAATCACATATGGTGAAGTCCTCCCTGGATCTCAGAATTCTGGTTTTTTACATTCCTATTCCATTGCTTCTTAGAGTACCTTACTACAGGAGTTGCTTGGGATCTCCAGAAACAGATTCTATTGAGTCGTGCAATTAATTAGCCACTGCTTCCTATGGAAGTTTGATCATTTTCTTCTTCCCGCTATCACCCAAGTTGGCTATCCTCACGTATGCAAAAGCCAAAAATATCATAGGAGGATATGTTTTATCCTAGTCTCCTGTTCTGGTTGGTGGATGGCCAAGAACCAGAAAAATAATTAAGCACGGCAAACCTTTAGGGTAGATTGGACTAATGTTGCAAATTCCAACTCTTGCCCCACTAGGGTCCTTCCAGAAGCTCTGGTTTCAAAATGGAGGCCAAGGAGAGCAGGTCAAAGGAGGAGATGCAGGTGGAAGTTGGCAGCAAGACCTGGGTCCCCATGGGGCTGGGGCTTCTTTGGCCTTGTTCAGACGGGTGTGCAAGGAGGATCCCCTCGCCTGCTCATTCCATCTCCATGGAAGACAGAGAGCACGGCACTGGCTGCCCCTGTGGGAGAAGCCGTAACAAAGCCGTGGTCCTGCATACTAATTGGCCTGCTTTAATGACTCTTCATCCCCTGCCTCCAACCGCAACAATCCCCTCTTCCGAAATCGCCTGCTCCTAGCGGAGGAGGCTTGCTGCCATGGCAACCAAGCCTTCCAATGCTGGGAAAACTCACCATAGAGATGTGGGGAGAAAAATCCCACTGGTGCATTTCCAAAGAAGAAGGGCTTAAAGGGGAAGGAGAGAGAGCACAAAAGTTTGGGGAGTGATGTGGCTGGAGCTAGGGAGCTCCCCTGGCTGAGGGCAGAAGGGTGCTACACTAACATGCATGCAGAGAGAGGGCCAGCTCCAGGACATCCATCTACATCTGCCCATGTTCCTACCACCTCACCCCTGGGTGCCCAGCATGGAAGAGGGAGGAGAGGAATGTGTCCACAAGGCCTGTCTTTTTAATTGAATACTTGCTACCCACTCAGTCAAACACAGTACCGAGGTTGACTGTGCTCTCATCCAAATGTGGACTTGGTCACTGAGGGCTTTTAGTTGTGCTTTGACTCTGCTGGAAAATCATATTTTTTAAAAGATTTTATTTATTCATGACAGACACACAGAGAGAGGCAGAGACACAGACAGAAGGAGAAGCAGGCTCCCTGCGGGGAGCCTGATGTGGGACTCGATCCCAGGACCTTGCGATCACAACCTGAGCCAAAGGCAGATGCTCAACCACTGACCCACCCAGGGGTCCCTGGAGAATCATATTTGAAAGGTGATTGTATCTCCCTTGAAAAGAGAGAAAATGTGTTTGAAACGAGGTGTGTGCCTCCCCTACCGCTTTGCTTCAGGAGAGGGAGTTTCCACCAGGGCCCTTTGCTTGCAGGTGGCCCGCCCCCACCCCATGTGACCCAAGACTTTTGTTCTCACTGAGGGGAAAGCCACCAGGCCAACAGCGCTTGGTGCATTCACGTCCTCTTTAGCAGGATGACAAAGCAGCAGATGGGGAGTATGGGGATCCCCTCTAATTCTGGGGTGGCCCTCAGCACTGTCTGAAGCTCTGTCCCTTCTGAAGTGTTTTCATTCTTTCCGCCTCTGTTCTTTAGAGCTTCTCTTCAGATCCTTTTCTTCCTGTTCCAAAGCAAGGCAGTGCCTCTTGCGTCATGAGCCCAGAGCATCATTTCTGAAACACTCCAGTGTTAAGTAGCTGGCACACGTTAATGTCGAAAGGGGTGTTTAGTTCCCAAAACCAAAGCAAACACACACACAAATGTTCTCTTTGGGACCAACGTGGGAGACAGTTTCTAAAGGCCGACCACAAGCTGATTGTGTTTCTGACAGGCCCCTTCTCTCAAAGGAATGAGCAAATTCTGCTATTCCTTTATCTGTGCCTGACAACTCCCAGAAACAAGCCAGGGCTGGGGGCTCGCTTCAGATCCAAGTCAGGAAACCCTGAGAGCAGGAGGCGGCCCGCGCTCCGAGAGTGAAATACTGGAAGCCGCACAACAGCGGGAGGCACTTCATTCTTAGTCCCAGCGAACGAGGCAGAGAAAAGCCTTGTTTGGTCATATTAAAAAAGATACACACTGTCACATTTACCTTTGTCCCCCTGATGTCATTTTTGACACAAAGACTTTGTAACATGCTTGACTCCCAAGCTCTGGCTTTGCAGTGTGACATCTGATGAATCTTTCATTTATTTCTCTCCAGCAAATATTTATCAAATGAACTCTGCTAAGATGTGGGGGATACAAAAGTGGCTACCCACCTGTCCCTCTTTGAGAGGGTATTTGGAGATAATAGCCATTTCTTACATTTGCAGACTACTTCCAGTTCCCAAAGCGCTTCACACGCATCATCTGATTTAATCCCCGTGACCAGCCTGGCAGGCCGAAGATAAAGCTCGTGCGGCTGAGCAAGGAATGAGGAGCAGGAAGCCCTTGACAAAGGATGCCAGAGTGTTTGGGGGTGCTCTTCTTGCTATTGCCAATTCACTTCGCATCTAGGAAATCTAGGTGCTAAAATGGCTTGTTCTCTGGGGACCAGGGCACAAGGCAGTCTAGGTATGAAACGCCTCTCAGGAGATTAAATAAGTTGGCCTTCAAAGAAATCTTTGAAAGTGAGGACACTTTATTCGGAAGGAAAATTGGCTTTGCTTTCAAAGAAGACTGCAAGGAAGACATTTCAAAGCCATGGCTTAATGAGGTAGAAAAAACACTGGCCAAGGAGTTAGGAGTTTGAGAGCCCGGTGCTATCCTGTGGCTTTCAGAAAATGAGGAAATTGGGCCAGATTATTTCTAAACTATAGGTCAAAAATTCTGCATGATTTACCAGGCAGGTTTGCAATTATATGTGTTATTCAGAAGTTCCTGAAAAAGATTTCGATCAAATGCAATTTTAGAAGTAATGCAACCACTTGTTACATATAGGTGCATTGATTTAATTGCCAAGATGGGTGGAATGTCAAGAACTAAATAGCATTCTCAAGGTCTTGTTATTTTGAGGTCTCCTCTCACATGTACTCAAATCTATATCCTAGATTATAAGGATGGAAAGCATAACGTCTAAACGAAACAGACATCCCAAAAATATTTGCTTCATAAATATATGAAGATGTGGATGGATGAATGAATGTGGAACAGATGACTTTACGGAGCAGAGAACAGGATTTTGTAGTGGTGGCAGAGAGGAGAATGCAAAAGAAGATCCTTCTGAGAAGCATACCTAGTGACAAAAAAGCCACCTAACCAAGAGACAAAATATTGCCTCAGAAAGTAAGTAGGGGTGGGGAGGTACCTCCATACAAGAAATTTAATTTTACTACTTTTGTCTTATTCCTTTTTTCTTTCTTAAGGTGAGTTTGGTGATTTACTACTGCTAAGTAGCCAAGTTGCCTGTGTTTCCTGATCCTAGATACCTGCATTTGGAGGATGAAGTTCCTCTGATAGGAGTTCCAAGGTAGCACAATTCTGTGTGGATCCAAACATCAGATTTAAATCCAGACTCCCAACTTACATCAAAGAGATCTGTCATTGTAGGTCATCGTAGGTGGTCAAATAACCCATTTGGGGTAGGTGCCCTCAGTACTCCCGGCCTCTTGGCCTATGGGCTGCTCACTGATGGCGTCTCCAAGTGTCTGCCAACCTGCCTGGTGTGCAGATGCGTATTTAAGAGCTTCATGCCTTCTAGACACCTCTTAGTAGTAGAGCCCTGGGCACCAGCCACAAAAGTCTGTCTGCAGTGCCTCCTCTACCTCTCTTTGCCATGTGTTTCCTGGGGAGATGTGCTCACGTTTCTTCTAGAGCTTGTCAACCTCGCACCATCCTTCAAGCTGAAGCTCAGTTTTTTTGGTAGCACTCTATGAAAACTCCAACCCAGGGGAACATCTAACATTTACTCTTTCTGATGATATTACTTTATCAGATTAAATTTTGTGCCATTATCCCCTTATGCATATCCTTTTTCTTTCCAACAAGATCAAAAACCCTTCTATATTATAATCATAGTATAATATATAAATTTACCAAACATGCCATACACCTTAAACTTGCACAATGTTACATGTCAAATGTATGCAATAAAAAATAAATACATCCCTTCTTGTATATCTGGTGCACATGGGTGCCCCCATAGCACCCAGTAGGGCTTTAATAAGCATTTGTTGATCAATGGATAATAAATACATCACGGTAAATATGCTAAGGAAGTCACTGCAGTATTTAAGGAGTCAAATGAGAAATTTACAACTTTGAAGTGTAGACAAATATGTAAGCATCACGTGCAGATTGGAATCATTTAAAAAGTAAAATGGGAGTTCAGAAGCTCCACCATTAAAATGCTTATTAAAATAAATCCATATTTGCATTTTCTGCATCATAAGTGTAAGTTAGTAGTGGTGAGCAAGGCAATCATGAAAAATTCATTTGAAGAGAAAAGTGGGAGCACAATCATTTGCTCACATAGGCCATTGCTTAGTTAATGCTTCTGCTCGGAAAAATAACTTTTACACTGCTCAACTTGGTGTTACTGATTTTTCATTCTTAATGCTTCACTGCCCTTTGATTCCTCAAAAATGAATCATGAGCTTTGAATGTGAGGCTAAGAGGGAGGGATGTAAAGAAAAGAAAAAAGAAGGCAGTTTAAGTGCTAGAAGAAAGAAAATATTTATTCTCTGCTTTCTCCAAGGACTGAGCATCAGATTGAAATCTCTAAACTGAGTGAACAATTCTACTTACATTGTCCTAACTTAAAAAGAGAAAGTGAGGTGGGGTTTTCTCTCCATTTATTTCATGAAACTGTATCACTGTCCATGTGCTGAGTCATCTAAAGCTAGTCCCCGGATCATTGCCTCTTTCATGCAAACCATTTATTAGCCAGATATTGATGAGATCCCAAGCAATTTATAGCCTGGTGCTCAATTAACATAAAACTGCAATAATGCCCTTCTGGCAGCATACAGGGCTAGAAGGGTGAATTACTTAATCATTTCTCTTCACCCTGAATGCAAAAGTGAACCACCCTGGGATCTTGAATACTCACTCTTTCATAGCAAAAGATCTCAAATCTATTTCATCCACAGGAAAAAGTGATTTTTCTGTATCATTCTCACCAGAAGCAGTGCCAGTTCATTGACTTCACCTTTCCTTAGTGAAATCGCCAATGGTTTCAAAGCCCAATAGAAGATGCTCCCTTCTAATCTCAAGGATACTTCTACAGGGTTTTTAGGTATATCTTAGAATGTCCTGAGTAGAACAGTTCAATCAAAATTACTTCTCAGGACTTAGTGAATGAACATAGTGGCATCCTTACGGGCACAAGTTCTCTCTCTCTCTCTCTCTCTCTCTCTCTCTCTCTGTCTCTCTCTCCCTATTTCTGTCTCTTGCTTGCTCTCTCCAATACTTTATCAAATAGTTTCCGTAGATCTAAAGGAATGGAACCCATCAACAGACAAGATGCATAAATGGCTATGAAACTCATTGATATTGCAAGTAGAAGAAATTTTGAGAGTGGCAAAAAATAGTTGCAGTGGTGGCTAGAGCATCTCTCCAAAGAATTACTGTCAGACAGTCTGAACTGGGGAGGGCTTAAGAACTTTATAATTTGGCTGGAGGGCTGCTTGTCAAATGGTAGTCATCTCTGGCCTTCACATAGTGACCAGATAATAACTGTAATTTAACCTGCTCCTGCCTTACAAACAGCAGCCACCTCTTCAGCTCTGGGTGTGTGTGTGTGTGTGTGTGTGTGGAGAGGGCGGGGAGCGGGGGTTGCAAGGACCACAGAGCGTGTCTGTGTATAATTAAAGCCCCAGCTGCATGGATCTGCTCAACAAAAATTCAGAGTCCTGGAGACTAGTGGCTCTGTCTTCCTCACCCCTCCCACATCCTCTTGTTTCCTCCCCTTTCCTGCCCTTTCTGGCTTTATAATTCATCTCTGAAATCCCCATAGAAAAACTGTAAAAAATACCAAATAGTCCCACTTCCTAACTAAACTCGGTGCCCCTTGAAGGCCTGTCCTAATTGCCTTAACAGAATGCCTTAATAGATGTTGGCAGAATTAATGAAAGCTCTTTGCTCCCACTGAAGCTGGCAAAAATATTACTTCTATGCAAATGAATCCTGCACCTTAAAAAATCCCACCTTATCTCAAAGTATGTTCAACCAATTCAAAGAGGGTAGATTTTGTTCTTCAGAAAGATACCACCATAACATTTATCCATATGTATACCAAATAATTAGCTTAAAGGTTAATTAGTGGGTATATATATCCCTCTTAATAAGTCCATTGTTTAGCCAAAAAGGCAGGCTACTCAAAGTTAGCTTTTCGGCAAAGGGATGTTTAAGATCTTAGGCTGTGCAGTGAATACTTCAAAGCTTTAGATCCTGGCTGACAACATTTATTGATTGTGTGAATACAGGTAGAGCTTCTTCACCTTTCCAGGAAGGGACTGTGTACTCACTAACTTGTAGGGCAGAGTTTATGAGGAGCACTTAAAACGTGCTCAGAGGGTTTGTCCTGGGAAAGACTCCATAAACATCAGTCACCTCAGTCAGCTGACCATGGCTCTTCCAAATAGAGTTACAAATTACAGAGTTTCCAATACGGCAACTTCACTTTGTTTCCATCCTGGAGAAAAGACACTAAACTAACATCAAGAGTTTGGTTTATACCTGATTATAATTCCTAGGTGCCTGGTTTATCTAAAAATAATGTATCAACAAAGGGCTTGGCTGTTTCTGGGAAGATCTTTGCAAGGACCGAGAGGTGATTGTTTTAACCTCCTTTTCCTAAGGAGACACAGTCTTGTACTGGTAGGTTGGTCTAAGGCATGTCTATGGCAGGCAGGCAAACTCAGGCTCAGAGCCTATACTAGCGGCAGCAACTCTACTCTCTCACAGGTTAATATACTCATACTGTTGAGAGCATTCACACGCATGTTCTTTCATCTGATCTCCACAATAGCCTGCTGAAAATATAGCTAGAAGACAACCGAAAATGAAACAGAGAGGCTAAGAGGCTTTCCTTTGGTCATGCAATAAATTAGTGGCAAAGATAAGACTGGAGCTTAGGTATCTTGTCTTTCAACAAGCTCTTTCTAGTTTACCTATGAACTAGCACTTCATGAACTACAGTTTATTTTTAAAAATCTGAATATATGCTGTAAACGGTTGTTGTCATACCACACAGTGGTGGTTCTCAGTGAGAGGTTGACAGTCCAGCAACATGGGCCTTACTGAGAACTTGCAACAGGTGTATGTTATGGGACCCCACCCTAGCACTAGTGAATCAGAAACACTGGGGGTACGACCAGCCATCTGCTTTACTAAGGCCTCCAGGAGATTCCCATGTACACCAAAGTTTGAGAACCACTGCTCTTGGCCAAAGAGGCTAATGATAATTAAATTACCTTACCTAATCCCTACAACAACTTCAAGATATGTAACACTGTTATCACAGTCTTGGATAGAGGAACCTAAGCCTCTAAATCCTCTAAATGAATAGACAAAGTTTCAAACATCATGTGGTCAGTAAGAAAAAACCTTATGTCTGCCCGACTCCAGGGGCCTAGCTTCTAAACCCACTGTCCCACTGCCTCTCAACAGGTGTTAACTGGCAGAAAGAGTTTTACTAGAAAGGGTTCATTCAACCTACCTATAATTCCTACCCAAATAAGGCTGGTCCTTTACTTTACAATAGACTGCTACATTTAAAATGATGGCTATTGTGCTCCCCATTTCACATGTGTCCCCCATTTGGGGGATGGGCTGCTAAAATAATTACTCCTTCACTCTTGACAGTGGAAATCTGAGCTTTTCTAAGGAACGATCATACAGATACCTAATTCCAATGGGGTCCAGGCTCATACAGCTTAGGTCACTTTTTACACACTATTCCAAATTTTAAACCAAAGAACAACTTGATCACTGAGTTCTCCAAATGGTTGGTACTTATTTTCAAAAGGAAGAAAAAAGTATAACTGACCTCAATTTCCATAACTGGAATTGGCTCAATGGCTTAAAGAGAATCAAACAATTAAAATAATGGTGAAGGGGGCATTAGCAGAGGAAATTCCCTGATGGAAGTCTTGACAGCTGTCTTTCAATATATGTTTTCAAAGAACAACAGGTGCTCTATGGCTTTGTCCTGGAATCTTCTGATGCTGATCCCAGGATGGGTCCTGTGCATAAGTGTTTGCATATTTAATCTTATGCTGCCTTTCTTTCTCAGTCTGGCCTTGGAGTCATCATGTTTTCAGGGAATCATGGCAAAATAACTGATTTAAAACTTAAAGGACAGCAATTTGGTATAAGATGCTGGGAAAGGGCAAGTAGGGAGTAATTTTTAAGACTAGAACTGGGGGTGCTTAAGGGGCCTTTTCATTTTAGCCCCATACATCAGCAAAACGACCGCACTTGCAAGACCTCATTCAGAAGGGTTAGAAGAGTAAGTATGCTTGCCCATTTCCCTGTCCATGCTTCACCCAAGCAAAGTGGTGTGTGTTTGTAAGTTGGGGGTAGTGGGGGGTGATGGTGAGACAGGAGACAGAAAGAATCCACCAGGGCTTTAAGAAAGAAACCTTATATAATCTGCTCAATGCCATGTTGTCTATCCCCATTGATAAACAATTATATATATCATTATATTTTGTCTATGTATCTTTGTGAAATGGAGGTTAATATAGGATATGTTCTATCTTTGAAGTGATCTTTAAGTCAAAGCATATAAATTACTTCCTTTAAACCAAAAGGTCATGTGAATGTTGAACCATAGCTACCCTATGTACCAGAGAGTTGTTATTACCTGATATCTTCATATCCCCTGGCATGCGCGCAGAAGTGTGACTTTGTTACAGCACATTGATTTGTAGGTAAGAGGTAAGAGTGGCCAAAGTGAACCTAAGTGGAGAGGTTAGGACAAAGCCTAAGGATTTTTGTGATGATGACATTAGCATGCAGAAAAGAGGGGCACTTGGCTTCCACATGGATTTAGATTAAATGCCTCCTTGAATATAATGACTCTTAATAATTTAAGGTCAAGGTCCTGCTGAAAAGGAATCCTGCTCCATTGTGCTTTGTCAGCCCTAAGTCAATATGAGCCATCCAGAGCACCTGATATGTGTCTTCTCTGTGGCTGTAGATGGGATGTTCTAAAAGAGATCTTGACTAAAGGCCACCCACTCTGCTCCCTTTCTTAAACCTTTGATGCTGACATCAAATACTAAAACTTTGTTCCATGGGGGTGTATAATTCATGATTCAACTCAATCAAAAGAAAAAACTATACCACCTGTAAGCACTAAGAAAACACACAGTTTTCTTGATTATGTAGTTTACATTTTCATTAATCAGAATGTCTACACAAAAACAAAGGCACTGGATAAAAATTCAGAAATTAAATCCCTTGGTTAGTTGTTCCACATGATACCAATCAATCAACTGGATTGATGTCCCCTTCCCCCATTGAATTAGCTAATTTCTTGGCTAAGCCAATTTAATTATTTTGGCTGCATAGACTTCTCTTCAGACTAATCAATAAAAACCCAGAAACTATTATTTTAAAGGTTAAACTGCTAAATGATTCAAAACACAGGCATTTTGAAATAAGCTCTCTCTCTAAAACTCCTTCCTTTTTATCTTGTGGACATAATGGCCAAAGTGAAATGCTATTTAAAAAAATGCAATTCTTTCACTTGTGGAAAAAAAGGATGCCAGAGTATCATGCTTTCTCAAGTGATTGGAGAAGACAATGAAAAAATGAGCAAGTTCCAATTTTTATACAACTTGAGCTCAAGATTAAATAAACTATATTTTATTTCCAAAAGAAAATGGAAAAACAATAGATAAGGAAAAAATACTTGCTTAATTACATATACATGAGTAATCACATACACACACACCCCCCACATATTTTAAGGTTTTATTCACTTAAAAGAAAAAAAAATCAAGACCTCAAAACAAATATCAAAAGCATGGAGGCAGAGAATCTACAGAAAGAAAATAAGAATGGACTATAAAAATTAGAAAGTGGTTGATTTTGTCATTTGTCCTTTCCAGCCCTGCCAATGAAGTTGTCACCTAAATGCACATAAAAACTTGGCGTGTGTATCTAAAGCATTTATGTCAGACTATTGGCTCTCTCACAGTTTGATTCCTTAAAATTTGCCTTCATCCTCTCAGGTTCTGTATTTTCATCCACTCTGAGGTTCATTTTCAGCATCACATGCTTAGATGTTCCATTTTGGACATACTACCCGAGCTCAGCCCAGCATGCCTCGCCTCAGATGTGCCACCCACATTCGTCCCCTGTCGTTTGTGTAGGCATGGTGGGTAAAGGACCTCATTGGCTATTGACTTTCTCTGTCTTTCCCCAAAGGAAGTAATAAACAGTCAGAGGGACAGATATTATGCACCAATAACCAAAGAAAGCCAGGTTTGCATCCAGGGGGACAGTGTTTTATATATGAATTTGCAAAACTTTTAATCTTCTCAGGGTAAGATGTAACTGAGACACACAGGGATGGGTGATTAGCAATATTCATATACTGGTGGATCTTGTGCAATTGTTTTAAAAGCAGGATGATGACATAGATCAAGAGTCATATTAATGCTCAGATCCTTTGAGTCTGTAAGTCCACTACTGGGAGCTTATCCTAAGTAGATAATTCAAAAGAAGAAAAAAGTCCTACATACAATCATGCTCTCTGCGCAGCTATTTAAAATAATAAGGAAAAGAAAAATTTAGAAGTTCAATAGTAGGAAACAATTAGGCTAACCTTGGTAACTCAACCAGATGGAATACTACTTAACCATCAAAAATGATCATGACACAATGATCATGCTTTGTAGCAAGAAAAATGTTTATAATAAAAGACCAGGTACAAAAACTGAATAAGCAGTGTAAGGTCAAAGTGATTACAACTATATAATGTGGTGCGCATGTACATGTACCTAGCATATGTACCATAGATGCTCATTTGCAAACTCTCTGTTTGCAAATCCTCTTACTCTCTAAAATTTATTTGTAACTTCCAAACTGATACTTGTGGTGTTTTCACAGTCATTCACAGACTGTGTGGAACAGGGAAAATTTTGAGTTGGATAAGGTGATACTCTGCTTCTTGTTTTGGGTGTTGTCTACAAATGAGCATCCTTTTAGCCATTTGCTGAGTGCCACATGATTTTGCATTTTTTGTGGGTTTTGTTGGTGATCAATGTTTCAAAAGGCCTGCAGGCAAAGGCTCCATGCTGTTTAGTGTTCCTAAGGGCAAGAAGGCATGATGTATTTTAAAGAGAAAATATGTGTGATAGATAAGCTGCCCTCAGGCATGAGATACAGGGCTATTGGCCATGAGCTCAAAGTTAATGAATCCACAATGTATATTAAGTAAGATATCTTTAAACAAAAACAAGATTATGTATTGATCAGTTGATGGAAAATATTGTTACTAGAGGTTCACAAGAACCTAACCCTGTATTTCCCCTAGGAGCAATGGTTCAGTATTTCTGGTGGCTTTATCGAGCATAACTTCCACTAATAGCAAGAATTAACTATATATACATATATGGACATACATATACACATACACATATATATACACACACACTTATACACATACATACAAACACTACAAGAAAATTGTGTGTACAAATACACAAGTATATAATTATCTGGGTTTGGGATGCTTGAGTTTTTGTCTTAAAATTTAAAAATTGCTTTTGTAACATTGCTTTCACCATGAAAACATTTAAAATGAAAAAAAGCCAAAGAAACACTGCTGATGAATAACAGAGTTCTCTAGTCCTAAATATAGATTTTTTTTTGGAATACAGTGGCCTTATACCCTTGTCAAACAAAAGAAGTTGGCCAGCATGTGTCCTTCATGCTTATTCTCTGGACAGGTCACCTGATCTTGCAATGTTTTAGTTGGCTCCACTAAGAGGTAATGATAATATCAGGCCTTGCATGAATATGTACCTTAAAATTTTGCAGTAAGCTGCCCAGCTGATTTCTTTAGTGCTCTAGCATTGTGGTCTCCAGAATGTCTACTTCAAACTATTACTTGGTCTAGGGACTGAGTTTTGTTTCCCAAAATGCATATGTTGAAACTCTAACCCCCAAGGTGATGGTGGGACCTCATGATGAGATTAGTGCCCTAATGAAAAGAGGAGACAAGTGCTCTCTCTCTGCATGCACATTTCAAATAAGGCCATGGAAAGACATAACCAAGAAGACGGCCCTCACCATAAACCTGACCGTGCTGACACCCTGATCTCTAGACTGTGAGGAATAAATTTCTGTTGTGTGAGCCCGCCAATCCATGGTACTCTATTACAGCAGCTGGAGCAGACTCTGACAAAGCTCCAACCACCCCACCCTCACCCCCTCCATGTGGTTGTATTGAAGATGGGTCCTTTAAGGAGCCAATTAAAGTTAAATGAGTTTCATAAGGGTGGAGCTCTGATTCAGTAGAACGGATGCCCTTATATGAAGAGGAAGAGACACCAGAGAGCTTGCTTTCTCTCTCTCTCCGCCATGTGAGGACACAGTGAGAAGGCGGCCATCTGGCCAGAGAGTCCCCATCAGAAACTAAACATGCTGGCACCCGGATCTTGGACTCACAGCCTTCAGAACTGTGAGGAAATAAATTTCTGTTGTTTAAACCTCCCCGTCTGTGGTATTTTGTTATGGCAGCCCAAGCTGACTAATATACTGGGTTCAGTCCTCTTGCCCTCTAGGTTCCCACAGGGTTCAAAGGACAGGATGTTAGGTATGGAGGCATCATGGGCTGGCTGTTGTCTCCTACCACATCGATGCTCTTGCTAGGCAACTCTCCAGGCAACCACCCTTCCTGGATTCAGGGTGTCCTCTTGTCACTTGGACCAACAGGTGATGGGGTCCTTGTGGTTTCCCTAAAACCTACCTACAGCTTTGTAAATTGTCCTTTTATTCAAATATGTTTCTAATACTCCATGTCAGTGTGCCACCTATTTCCTGACAGGAACTAACACAACATGAAGATTGCTAAAAAGATTATTTTTTAAAACATAATTCCAAATATTGTGTCACTGATAGAGACTGAGGCCCAAGAACTCTTTATTAACTGTGAGTCATGTCACACATTCAGGGTCACCCGAGTCATTACAAATGGGATCACCAAGGGACAGTGGCTGCTCATGACCTGTACCACTTGACTGGCGCTAACAAGGCTGTGATCGTAAGAAATGAAACCCCCTTATTCTGCCCAGAGCACAACTTATTAATATTACATTTTTTTTCTTTCCCCACTCTATAAGCCAGACCTTCCATAATCTCTGGTTCCATTTTTTATTTTTGCCATGTCTTTTTCTCCATCTTGATTCCATTTGCTGAAAAGTCTCCATTGTTCTAGGGGTCAGGAAAAAGGGGCAGGGGGAGCGCTTGTTTCGAAGTGATTGCCTAGCAACCCATCTTCCTTATTCCAAGGACAGAGGCGATTTGCATTTTGAGAAAGAGCAAAAAAGTTCTCCTTCTCATGAGTCCTTGAGTAAGAATGTCTCGCTGACCACTCCTCAAAGGAACCTTCCTTCCTCTGAGAACTCCCCCTGGGTGGCCTTTCTTTGCCCGCAGCTGTTGTGTGCGCTCCCTTGGGACCGGAGTTGCCTTCTGAGGTGCACCCAGAGCTGCCTGGGGCAGTGAGTGCCTTTTGGCACTGCCAAGCTGTAGCCCCGGGCGGGCGGCACCAGGACAGGGCTCAGAACATCCTGATCTCATTCAAGTGGACATTTCTTTCCCACACTGTTCTTTCCTTTTGGAGCTTTCTTTCCTGGAAACATGCCACGCCCAGAGGATGTCTAAGCCTGCTGCTCTTAACCCCCAAATGGCCAGTGCATTCCCTGAGCTTGCTCAGGGAAAGTTGAAGCTGGCGGGAACATGGGAAGAACAGGACAGGTAACCTCCACTCGGAAGTTCTCAGCTGACCTACAGGAGGTGGGAACCGAGGGAAAAGAGAGACTGTTCTTCACATCATTTGAAAAACTGAACTGAGTTGGTAGATGGAAAAAAAATCTCTACCATAAACTAGAGACCTCCTACCAAAAATGTCTCATCCTCCATCCTGCTCAGTCTCCATGCTGAAAGAAAAAGTTTGGTTCTCTAGAAATGAAGTGTGGGCAGTGATAAGATGGGAGTCCTCCCTGCTGCTCTAAAGATGTAAGGAAAATTTGTGATATCTGGCTTCATGTTGGGCAAGTCTCTTAACTTTCTGAAGCTCTGAATTGCCATCTATAAAACAGATCTTAAAAAAAAAAATATAAAACAGATCTTTAGGAATTATATTGACAACTGTTGACAATATATAACTTACTTGAATTCCACCAAGTAACACAAGGCATGTGCCATTGATGTTGCATAAAAACCATCTCACTATTGTGTTTACATTGGTTCCTTTGTCTCCTTATTCTACTAGAATATTTGTTACAAGGAGGGGCTCTGTATTATCTGTGGACAATACTGATCTATAACATGATACCAGATATGTCTGTCATTAAGATGTTATGGTGTTTTTATATACCTTTGCATTCCATTGTCATTTTATGTATTTTCATCCACACATATACCCAAGACAAAGAAACCAGCAAGGTCTGCATAAGGCTAATTGATAAAACAAAACAAAACAAAACAAAACAAAACAAAACAAAACAAAAACCTTCCTTGACTAATATGAAGGTAGTCCTCTAAGAGAGAAAAAAGTAGAAGATAATACCACCTAATCTTCTTCTCTATAAGGCCAGGAGATGAATGCATCTAGGAAAAAATTATAATTGATTCATAGACTTGGTCAGAGAGCAAGAAACAAAGAAATTTTTAAAAATACCACTAAGCAAAAACTTTACCTTATGCAGAAGAACATAACTGTGGCTTTGTTATTATTTTTTATTTTTGTCAGATTGGTACATTCTCTAAGAATTGATCTTCAGTCTTCTCTGTGCCGAGGGTATTTTTATTTAATTCAGTGGAACTGAAAATTGAGCTTAGAATTTTAAAGCTCAAAAGACTTTAGAAGTCATCTGACATGAACACTGTCCTCATTTCACAATTGAGATCCACATTCTGAGGCCCAAGGAGGTTTGGGTTTGCCCAGATGACATGGATGGAACTCCATGCAGGGTTTAAGTAACCACAGGTAGTTGACTTCATTAAATCATGGGAGTATTATGTTCATTAGCACATCAACTTTGTTTCTCATTTGAAAGAATTTTGAGGCATATGCTTTTGGGAATGAGGAACCTAGAATGTTGAGCAAGGGGCTGAAATGGACTGCCATGTTCTTGTTCATTCCCACAGGAGTATTTGAGGACACACTGGGTGTTCTAGCACTGAATAAGCAAATAGGGAAGACTGTCATGGCCAATTGTGTCCTTGGGTGAATGTTCTCTCTACTGCAGAGTTGGGGAGTTTTGCTGAGAGTCTGGGGAACAGTGAAGCAGTCATCTAGTGAAAAGTTTAATCAAACATTCTCTGGGTTTCCCTGAACTGCTTACCATTTCCCCCTTTTCTCTCAACTACTGCCACTTCATTATTTACAGTCAGTTGTGCTTCAAAGCCATGAACATTTGGGCATTCTCCTCTCTGTGACATGGAGAAACCATTGAGCATGGTCCTTATGCTATTTAAGTAATTATGTCATAAGTATAATGAGATACCAAGCTTCAGACTTTTTAGAATAGTCCATGCACATATAATCAATGCCTTTGAAAGCCCCAGTGAAGTTGGCAAGTCTGAAAGAAGCAAGGAGATTGTAGAATGAGGGCTCATGGAGGGCATAGGGTGAGTTTCAACCATAGTTGATTCTGGAAGCAGAGTGTTTCATAAATTCCTCTCTGGGCAACACATCTGCTCCTATTCATTTTGTTAGGGCTAAAATAATTTACAGAAATGAGAATATGGTACCTGACTTTAATTGTCAGAATAAAAATCATGGAATCTTTGAGTTATAGAGGTTTTTACAAGTTATTTACAGCTGGGACATTCTTTTTTTTTTTTTAAATATTTATTTATTTATGATAGTCACAGAGAGAGAGAGAGGCAGAGACATAGGCAGAGGGAGAAGCAGGCTCCATGCACCGGGAGCCCGATGTGGGATTCGATCCCGGGTCTCCAGAATCGCGCCCTGGGCCAAAGGCAGGCGCCAAACCGCTGCGCCACCCAGGGATCCCCTACAGCTGGGACATTCTTAAAACTAAATCTCCCAAACTAAATCAAATAAAAATGTATTGTACCACTGTGAATTTATTTCTAGAATTTCAAATTGGTAACACTTATGTATTGTAGATTAAACTACAAAAGCACACTAAAGTTTGGCTGTTACCAAATGTATTAAAATTATATATACAACCTATCTGAGCATGTTGGTTTCCATTAGTTTTTTTAATGGTTATAATGCACTTAGTATTAATAATGATATTAATGGTTATAGCACACATCAACAGGTGGCATTTAAATCAGAAATCAGCTATTTATAGAGCCAGTCATGGAGGCCCTTCCACCAAATACTGGAGTCCACAGAACACAGAATCTCCTTTCTATGTCCACAGAAACATAGAATCTCCTTTCTATGGTATCGTGAAAGATGGAAAACCTATGTTTGGACAATTCCTCCAAAGACAAGAAGCTCATCTCTTGGAAAGGCAGCCCATGTCACATCTCTCATTCTCAGGCAGTTCCTCTTCACACTGTGCCAAATATGCTTCATGAAACTTCCACCCAATGGTCCCAGTTCTAGCCTCTGGAACCACTGCCCTCATCTGCACAGCAGAAGACAGCTAATGTGTTCCCATCTAGGTCTTCCTCCCTCTTGTGTCCCAATGCCCCCAGCTCCCTCAATTATTCCTCCTATGACACAATCCCAGACTTCTTGATCATCTCCCTCTGTGCATTCTCTTGCTTGTTAAAGACACTCTCAAAATACAAATGGCTTCAAATGACCTCAAACTCAATATGTACTAAATTGAATCCTTGGTGTCTCCTCCACCCATTCCAAAACCAGGACAATGAATGATACCACCGTCTGCCCAGTGATGCTGGTCAGAGAGGTATGTCACGTCCCTGATTTCCTCTGCTCTGCACTTTCTGTACCCAATCTGCCACTACGCCCTGTAATTTTGCTTCCCAAATAATTAAAAATCTCTTCACTTGGCTCTGTCTCCACTGCCAGCACCCTTCACCGCCACACCATTGTCTCTTCTTGAACTTCTGCAAGGGCCTCTTAGCCCAATTGCTCACAGCTGCTCTGGCTTTCCAGAGTGGTACCATCCCACATCTTGCATAAAACTCTTAGCAGCATCCCACTGTTTCATGATAATGCAAAATCCTTAGCATGTCTGACATGGTCCTATGTGACTTAGTCCCTTTCCGCTTCTCCAGGTGGATTTTGCATCTCATGCTCTGTGTCGAGCTTACTGGCCCTACTTCACCATTTTCTGCTTCTCCAGCCACGTGGCCTTCCTATCTGTGGGTACCTCTGCCTAGAGTGTATGTTCCTCCTTTTTATTGCCCTTAAACCAAGTTGCAGGGCTCAGCTCCAAGACTCCCTACCTCAGTCTTCCTGGAAGTCTTACACCAGGTCAGATTCCCCCGTTTGTAGGTTCTTACTGACCTCAGGACATCTGTCTCATGACACTAAGCACAGTTCTTATTTATATATATTGAGATGGTCTGATCATTGCCTGGCTCTCCAATTAGATCATTAGCTCTTCTAGGCTAAGAAGTGTCTATCTCTGGTTACTTTTTCCCATCTTGTGGACATAAGTTGGTCAAAAGTATTTGTTGAGTGAATTGATTACACAATTCCTATTTTAATTCTTTGTATTCCAACAAGGGACCTGATCTTCAACCTAAGGAAGGTGGAACAAATGTGGTTAAGAGAAATCTGAAACCCAAAGGAAATGACATAAGTGGAAAGTTTGAGGTTGTTTTCAAAAGAATGTGTGTCTCTAGGCATTGTTAAACAGTGCCCCAGCCCACTCCCCTTGGCAATATGAAGTTTGGATCCACACCGACAGTGGGAACTAAGGAAATGAAGAAGTGAGGATGATAAAGGGACAAAGCTGACATAATTTTCAAAAGAGAGTAAAGAAATAGGATTCCAGAAACAACTGATAACCAAACATGACCTTGCTTTGTCATGACAACTGATAACCAAACATGACCAAACCTTTGTCATGTTTGGGACCTTTGTTCCAGACTGAATTTTAACAGCAACTATTTAAATGTAGTTTGAAAGCACTTGGTAAAGGAAGCCATGATAACCAGGAGCAAGTACAGGTTCATTCAGATGAAGTCATAACAAAGGATCATCCTGTTCCGGTTGGGATGGGAGATGAAGGATTGCCATGGGCATGAAGTGTATTGATTGCAACAAGACTCTTGGCAAAGTCCCCCGCAATCTTCTTGAAAGGTAGAGACACATGGGCTGGACCTGCAGCTCGTCAAACACCAGTGTGTGCATGCCCAGCTTAACACCGTCCTGCCCAGGGCTGATTCACTGTCATACTATTTATTTCTGACATGTTCTTTTTAAATGTTCATATGTAATTATAATAATGATAGCTGACATGTAAAATGCCCACTGTGAAGGAGGTATTGGTTAAAGCAGTTTAATCCTTATACAAGCAATTTGAGAAGGCATTAGAATGATTGCTATTTCACAGTAGAAGAAATTGAATGTTGTGACCTTAAGTGACTTGCACAAGGTCAGATAGTGGGAGGCGGAACTGGGGTTTGAACCCAGGAGGTCTGGCTCTAGATATATGTTCTTTATACTATCGTCCAACCCCGACTTCCATGCTTCAGATGCTCTGGAATGTTCTTGGCCTTCAGGACTTTATTGTGCTGATGAATGAGCATTTCTGCACTGTTCTACAATGTTCCAAGGTAGAACTTTACCAATAATGCATCCACCTTTCAGGGATTCATGGATAGAATTCACAGGGTCTTATAAACTTGGATTGCTTCTACTATTCATCAATCTTCCACAAAGAGCTAGCTTTTTCTTCATGGACAACAAACCACAGTAGTATCAGCAGCATATGTGAAATTTTCACCTATAGAAATCAGATACCTTTATATCACATTATTGTCACAGATATCTCAAAACATTATTTATGTTCAACACTCTGAAATTATAAGGATTATTAGACTCACCACCAAATCTCATTATTTTATGTTTTAACAAAAACACATATATTATAATACCACCTTATTGACATATTATAACTTTACTACAGTGTAACCGTGTTCCTTTATAACTCTTTGCATTTTCTGTTATGCACTTAAAGCCTCATTTGGAGAAGGAGTCCCTGGGCTTCATCAGATTGCTGAAGGGCAGAGGCTGGTCCTGTGCTGTCCAAGTCAATTTAGGCTGCAGTGTGCATGGTTTATGCCATGATAGCTGCCCTTTATGACATGTGTTTCATGCCCAGGCAGATAGTTATGACTCGTTATGGATGACAAGAGGTAAGCAAGTGATAGCTCTGGACCAACCACAAAGAAATAAAGCAAGAATATTACATAGAAATGAAAATGTGCTTCCTGTGGTAGCAGCTGATGTTGCCTTTAAGGGCATAGTAGTAGGAACACAGAGTTCAGATCAGCAGGCAATAGGGATCCTTTGACATTCTCAAAGACCTCATAACCACCGCTTCTATCCTGGGAAAGATGACCAACAGTGTATGAAAAACGGCTGTAAAACACTCATGGAAAGTAAGACATGAATTCAGGAGACATGAAGGGAAGGAGAGGGTGGTGGTCAATGTATGTGCCCTGAAGGCAACATCTTGGGACTATTCCACAAAGATCTGAGACAGCACTTACATTTCTAGGAACTCATCCCAGATTCAAGGATGTTTATCTGAGACACATTCCTCCGCACACAGAAGGAATATGCCATAGGATTCAGCTTTGTATACTTTACACTTTCAATAGTAGTTTTATGACAGCATTAAGTAGCAGGCAGATTTCTTTATCATTTAACTAAGATGGGAGGTCAGGTTCAGAAAAGTATAATGAGCTGTTTGAGTCATACACTGCATACATATTGCAAGTTAGAATAGATCCAGGTTTGCTGTTGGTCGGTTTCCATGTTCCTTGGCATATTCTCCAGATTTGGAATCTGGAAAGATTCCAGAATCCCTCCTTGAGAAGTTCAGATTGGCTTTCCTAAAACCCTTTCCTGATCTAAAATGTTATGGTTCAGAAATTTAAAGTATCCCTTTTCCTCCTCCACCCAATAAAGCTTTAGGACTTTTGTCTTACACAGTAAGCCACTATTCTAGATGAACCTGTTATGACCACTATGGACAGAGCTCTGTCCATACCAGGTGACACCTCTACCAGGTGATACTTTTCCAATTGCAGGATGAAGACAAATGAGCCTGAGGGTATCAGGGAGGTTCAAAGTGAGAAGAGCATGGATTTTTCCTTCTAGAACAGGGGTTCAGATGTCAGTTCTGCCACCTGGATAAATTGTGGCATCTCAGGAAAGTGACTTCACCTCTCTGAATATTAGTTTCCTCATCTGTATTGTTAGAGATTGATAGGAAGGTTACATCTCAAATTGAGATGTAAAAGGAGGCCAATAAATGTTAGTCTTCCTTACAAGACCCAAGATCAATCCTCTAAGACATTAACAAGAGTCTTTTATAGTTGCAGTACTTTCCTACAATGAAGCTTAAAGAGTTTTCTGGAATAAATTCACCTCTGCCCTTAAAGACTTTGGAAGAATTCAAGTATCTCTGGTAGCCAAAAGAAAACATACTAATCCTGGACTTAACTCACTCTGCAGTTTCACTGTGGGGCAACTCTTCCTTCTATGCCCTTAAAATTGTGCAACATTCCTCTACACCCTTGCAAAACCCAGGAAGCTTTCTGTGCCATATGCACAGGCAAGGCATGAGCCTCAAGTCCTCCTCAGCCTCCGCTGCCGCTTCCCCGTCATCAGCAACATGTGAATGAACCAAATTATCTCCAGAGCTGAGGGCGTGGGCCACAGAGCCAGGCTCCACCGTCAAAGGAGCCCAGCGTCATGTTCTCCACCCCCTTAGGAGATGGCTGATGCTGTCGTAAGGCTGTGAGGGAGGAAGCTGGCCTGGAAATGCCATGTAGGGAAGAAACTGTTCCATTTCAGTGTTAGGATTCTAAAATAGCTGCTAATAAAAAGCCTTCATACTGTGACACTTCAATACAGACACCCACAAGGATACCTTAACAAGCTGTTTGACTCCTTACAAGCCTTTTCTTGCTGCAGGGCCCCCACCAGTCACCCACACAGATATACAACCATGCAGTGACAGAGAAGGCCAGCAGGGGTCTGCCTAGACTGCAGGCCAGCCCAGGCGACCTAGCTCCTTGCAGGAGGAAGGCATTGCTGCTCTGATGTCGGCTTGTCCTGGAGCATGTCGCCTGACTTTGAACTTCCTGCTTATTCTGTCTCTCTTTCTTTCCTCATGTTGTCTTTGACAAAACTTACCTCGAGAATGAGCCAAGCTCACCTCCTGGTTTGAGGGGGGGATACTCAAAGAATGTTTCATTTACCAATTCAAAGATGCCATGGTTCAAAGAATCCGGAAAAAGAAGAGTAGGGTATGATCTCATGATAGTGATTACAATTTAGTCTTTACCATTGGAAGTCCTAAAAATCCATCAACTACTATAATACTATCTCCATCAGGAAAATAATGGGTCAGGTTTGAGAAAATTTTTAACAGCACCTATCTTATTTTTGAAGCTTGATAATCAATGTTACCCTTTGAATCTTAGCATAGACGAGACCATGTTTTGTCCTTAGCTACTTTCTATGAATGCTGCTAATTAGGACCAATGCAATTTTTAAACTTGGCTACACATCAGACTTTACCTAAGAAGCTTGTTAAAAATATAAATTCCTAAATTCTCATCCTTCCCATTCCCAGATGCTAAATTACTATATCTAAGGTGATGTTCAATAATCAAAATTTTGATGAAAGCACTCTGAACTATTGAGATATGCAGGTAAGCTCAGAAACTTATATAGTGGGGAGCTTTTTAGTACCAGGTAAGATAACACTGCTATGCCTCTGTTAGAATAGAAGGAATTTGTCATACAGGCAGACATCATAAGTAACTTGGGTTTAAAAATTCTCTTAGTGGAGCTCAAATTAGGATGTGTTTTGATCTGGTAAGTAGAATTTCTCAATTTATATACCTGTAATAAATTCTTATGACCAACAGAATAATCAGCATGAGAAGCTTCCACAGCTCTGCAAAAGGATAAATCTTGTTGTTTTCTGACTTCATATACATCCAATATTAGGTTAGGGGGTTGTAACAATTTCTGAGAGTTTTATGGTTTTTCATATCTGGACAAATAGACCAAGAAGAAATGGGAAATAACTACTAGAGGTTAGAATTCTGTTTTACAGAGACTTGAGAAAAGAAGTCAAGTCATACTTGAAATCAGGAGATCTTTCCATCCCGAAGACCCACCACGGTGGACAGCATGTTTACTTTCAAACGCTTCCAAGAAGAATATCATACCATCTTTCTCAGAACCCCCTTTTAGGCAGTTATAATCAGTAACAACCTAGTAAGTGCCTCATACAGTGTGAGATGTTATGGAGGTCAATATTAGAAGTTACACATTCTGCCCAAGAATCATGTGTAATCAGGTCACCGAGTCAGTTATAATTTCAGTCACATATAATAGTCTTTAAGTTCCAACAACACCCTCACCAACTATTCTTTTTTTAAGACCCAGGTCAAATCCTGTTTCTTCCAGATAACTTGCCAGATTTCATCCCACATCCTAATAAAAATCAAATTAGCTCTACTCATAACATGTAGCACACTACATAGTATCACAGTGACTTATTTATGTGTTTTTCCCCAGGAGACATGTAATCTTCTTCAGAGGACAGAAGGGGTCTCACTCAGTATCTACAAATTGAGGAGGCATGGCTAAGAACAATACATGCACTACCATCTTGGGCTAATTCAGTCATTTATCCATGCAAGGTGTTCTGTCCCTGAGCATAGAACAAAGACTGTGGGAAAATGTAAAAGATGTGGAGCATTATTAAAATTCAGCCTACATGTATGTATGTATGTATGTATGTATGTATATATATATATATATATATATATATACTTTTTTTTTTTTTTTACCAAAGCCTTCTTGAATCAATTCACAATTTGAGCCTGGGGAATCTCTCAGAAGTAACAGGGAAGCTAAGATAATTTCCTCTTACTCAATACTCACTGGAGATGGAGAAAAATCTACTCTCCTACTTATAATCTTGTGTAGGCAGGAAAACTTTAATTGTAGAAGAAGTATTATGTAAATGTAAGTTATTTAATTATAAAGGAAAACAAAGCCCTTCACAGGAAGTAGCTGTTCTAAAGAGGTGGGAGAACTTGTTTTCTTTGCTGCAGCTTATAAGTGGTTCACTAATAGATTTTTGGAATGACATATTCATCATCAAGAGAGACAGCAACTGTCTTCTGCTTCTATTCAAGGTGCAGTAACAGAGAAGAGATTTACCTTCTCATGTGAAACAACTACAAAATGGCTTAAATTCATATGAAATTATTATTTTTAAGACACTAGATAACAACAAGAGGCAATGATCCCTGAGAAATGAGGAACAAACGTGATGAGTCCTATGATTGTTAAGCTTAATTCATTGAAAGGTACAGAGGTGGGGAAGAGCAGATGGAGCCCAGCAAGCCTCCTAAGTTGAGGAGTTAGGAGCTGGGAGTCTGGGGAGATCAAGGTAGCCAGGGTGGAAAAGCCAGAATTCCAGAAATGGGAGAGCTGCACACAGAGGGAATTCTGAAGATCTGCAGAGGGAGCTCCTTGAGTATTCAGCTGAGTGCTGATGCATGCATGCACATGTGGACACAGGGGCTGGGAAAGAACTACCACAGAATATGTGGAAACAGTGCCCGGTGCTCACATGGGATCAGAGATAGTGCTGGTTCCCATGAAGCAGGATGAAAACCTCATGATTCATGGGTACTCAGGTAGACTACCTGGTAGATCTTGCCTCAGTTGTAAGGAATTAATGGCTCCAAAGTAAGCACTGGTCTCATCCTGCCTAATCTTAATAGCATCACACAAAGGGATCAAACTGTTTCAAGGCAATATAAACACATGCCAGAACAGAGCTCAAAAAATGTTTGTAGGAATGCAAAAATATCCATCATCAAACAAGATAAATTCACAATGTCTGGCATCCAATCTAAAATTACCGGGCATACAGAGGAGCAGAAAAATATGACTCATAATTCAGAGAGAAATCAACCAAAGGAAATTGATCCAGGACTGGCACACATGTTAGCACTACAAACAAATATTTTGAAACATTATTATAAATGTATTCCATATGTTTAAAATGTTAACTAGAGGCATGGAGGATATAAGAAAAGCTATAATGAACTTCTAGAAATGAAAACTATAATGTATAAGATGGAAATATACACTGATTGGGAATAATGGAAAAGTAGACATTGAAGAAGAAAAGATGATGAAACTTGAAGATACAGTAATAGAAAATATCCAAAATGAAACACCCAAAGAAAAAGAGAATCCAAAAACATGAAAGATTTCAGGGAGCCATGAGATAGTTTTAAATGGCTTAATGTAAGTGAAATTGGAATACCTTGGTGGTGAGTGGAGGAAAGAGAAGAAATATTTGAACAAGAATTGGTCAAAAAATTTCCAAATTAATGGAAACTATAAGCCCACAAATCCAAGTTATCCAATGCATCCAAGCTCAAGAAATATGTACCAAGGCACATTATGTAATTAGATTTCTTAAGACCAGTAATAAAAACATTATTTTTAAAGCAGCCAGAAAAAAAGAAGCATTGCATACAGAGGACTAAAGATCTCCCACAAAGAAATTCCAGTAATTTTATTTTTTAGCAATGGTTATATGCCACTTCAATTCAGTTTTCCCAACACACTTTATTTATTTATTTATTTATTTATTTATTTCCAACAAACTTTAAAGGCAGGAACTCACTTCCAATAAAAAGACAGAGGCCATGAGGGTAACTAAGGTCAGTATGACATAATTTTCTTTATTCTCTCCAAAGCCATTCACTTTTGCTTCCTTTCTTTCCACAGTAGAATCACAGTTTTGTTTAAGTCTTTTACTGAAAGGTCACAAATCTCTTGGTTCCTTCTTCCTTGTGGTAGAATCTCAGTTTTGTCTAGGTGTTTAGTAACAAGCCATTGATCTCTGTAAATTTGCCCCCCTCTTAGTCTTGACCCACCTGTGACCTGGGAAGTGAATGGAGGAGTCTGCAGAGGGGATGTTCTGGGAAAGATTTACTTTCTGATGAGAAGAGTGTATGCAAGGAGAAACTGCTCCCTGAAGCTGCTCTGCCTCTGTTCTTCTCTAAGTGAAGTTTGGATGTGTTTGGAGTTGCTGCAGCCATCTTGCAGCCGTGAGGAAAAGACCAAGAAACTATCAAGTGCCAGTCCATAGCTCTGACACCGGGCAGCCTGGGAGCCAACCAGAAACTGCCCACCTGTGATGTGAACTCTTTGTCATTAAGCGAAAATGACTCTTTATTTGTTTCCGCCACTGCTAGTAGCATATTGATACCTTTGGTTAAATTCATTCTTCATTGATAGAAGCATAAGATTAGAAAAGAGAAATCAGATTTGAACCTTCACCTTTAGGACCTCAGTCTGATGTTCTTTCCTCCATACCCCCGCTAACATTTTGTTGCCAGCTTCCTCTTTTAAGGGGCTCTGATCTCAGTGATGAAAAAAAAACATGGAATGTCATGAGTGTGACAAAGCTAAAGCCTGACTGTTTCAAAAACAGGGGAGAAGGGGGAGGAAGTACCTGCTAAAGATGCCTCTCAGCACCTGGAGGAATCAGAGTCCCTCTGGCCCATCTGAGCCGATGAACTATGGCCTACCTTCGTTCCCAGACACCTAACAGCTCACTTAATTTCTGTGGTTGCACTTTTATGGACAAAATGAACAGGCTAGTGATCTCAGGAATAAGGGACTCAGGAGCCTGAAAAAACATGGGAGATTTATTCCATGTCCTGCTAACAGTCTTGACTAGTCCTGGGAAATGAATAGGTCCAGGGGACCTGGATGAAGAATTAGCAGGCCAGCTCTTCCCTGCTGGCTTCGGCCACTTTCCATACCCCTTTCAAGAAGTGAAACAGTGACAGATGAAAGGCTCTGAGGAGTTCTGCAGCAAGGAAAACGATCGCTAGGCTTGGTGATCATCGATCTCTTTCACTGGCAAACACCCCCCCCCCCCGACAGCTCAGGGAACCCAGTTTGAGAGACGCTGTTCTGCTATACAGGAGTGGGGATTTGGGGGTCCGTTGGGCAGATCTACTTTCATAAGGTGACAGAATGCAATCTGACATGTTTCTCTCTGGCATAAAAACTCTCAGTGGCTCCCTGCTGCCAAAAGGACCAGGTCCAAAGTCTTTGGCATGGTAAACAGGTCCCTGAGAAATCTGATAATAGCTTCAGCAGCCTACTTTGTTAGCCTGCCTGCAAAGGTTGCAGGCAGAGGGGCCCCCATTCCCTGGCCACACACCATGATGTTTACACTACCATCTCTTTTCATAGCTTCCTCCTATGCCAACAATGTCTCCCTCCTCACCTGGCCAGGGCCCTCTTGCCAATAGAACAATTTGGGGTTCATATCTTATATACCAGCTCAAATGTCACATCTCTGCGAACCCTACTCTGATTTCCCAAAGTAGGCTGGTGGCTTCCTCTTTGTGTACATGTCTCTAATACAGCATTTATCACGTTATTACATGGGCAGGAACTCCAAGTCACAGCCCACATGTCTTTTTTATCTGGATGCCTTTAGTATCTCGTAAAGCATCTAGCGCATAGTAGCTGTTTCATACATCTGTGTCCAAAAAATGAATGGATGCATGCAAGGACACTCACCCACCCTTTTGCTACGCCAAAGCATATGTGAAAGGCTCTTAGGAAGGCTTGAATACAAATTAAGCCAATTTAGAATCTTGAAATAATTTATGCAAATCCAGTTTAATATAGAATTCGTCTGAACTCAATGTTCTGATTTCTCCCCAGCAGACAGGTTCCTCTGAACTGTGCTCTCTCTGACTGTGGTATGAAACATAAATGGAAGATGATTTCACAAAATAAATAAGCTCTTAAGTTTCTGGGGCCACTTTAATCAAAAGAAGTCTAATAGAAAGGTCTATTAACTGTTCATGTGGAAGTTGAGCAATTGTGTAGTATATATTAAGAGGGAAAATAAGGAAATGATGTATGCAAAGAAGAATTAATGACACAGAGGACATTCCTCTTTTAGGAAGGGACTTTGCTGCCTCTTAAAATGAACAATGTGCCTGGTTCAAAGGTTCTAGGCAGAGTATACCAGAGGAAGTTTTTTGGTTTTTTTTTGTTTTTTGTTTTTTGTTTTTCACTATAGTATAAGAGCAAATAAATTTTAGCTCTGGGATTGCTACTAAAAAAAAAAAAAAAAATAGTCGGAAGTAAGGACATCCCTATATCCCTACCTTTACTTCCTGAAGCCAGTACTTCTAGCCTCAGGGCCAGGCCCATCTGCAAATCCGAGTATCTTCTTTATTCTTCTACAGGGCTGAAAAGTCACACTCATAAAGGGTTTTCTTGATACGTATCCTGTTCAGCGATCATGCATTGATGGCCCAATATGTGCCATGCCCAGGGACACATGCCCATTTGTCTCTACAGATACAAAGATGTGTTAAGACTTGTCTTCTCCCTGCTCCCAAAGTAGTGAGAAGACACATATATGAACAAATTTCCCTGGTGCAATGTGCTCTATGCTATAATGCTTATTTATTTGTTTATAAGTGAGAATGCATTTATTAGTCAGATATATTTTTTGAAATTCGCATATAGTTGACACACAATGTTTTAGGTGTACAACATAGCATAATGTATGAACTTTGTCTAAACACTATGTTGTACTGCTTATTTATATGATGCATGGAGGTATCATGGATTTGTATTTATTCTGCTTGGAGGAAGTCTGGGAGGAGATGGAATAGGAACTGCCTCTTAAGAATTAGCACCCTCTATGTCCTTCATAGAGGGAATGACATTGGTATTTTACACAACAATTCACCAAGAACATTTATGGAATGAGTCAAGATTGTTCTATCAATCTATCAATCAATCTATTTGTCAATTGATTTATCTAGAAGTGCTCATATTATGTAAAAATATTCCTTAAAAATAAACACATTATTTTCAATACCAAGGTTTGAAAGTAAACTCTTGATTATGTCTCACGTGTTTGTCTGGTTCTGGAGTTACATGTCTTCCCCTCATTTCTGAGGTTCAGGACTTCATCTTCCAGTTGATATTAAAATTCAAATCAGTTCTTCTTGCTACTTGTTACATCAGCTGATTTCAGTAAAATCCATCTTCTTTTCTCTCTGCAGTTAATAAACTGGTATTGAGCAACTGAAGACGATTTCTTAGTCACTGTCACTGGTGTCACTTAAATACTTCAGGATTCTGATCATGGCCCTGCTTAGCTGATATATAGTCATTTGCTTTTTGAAGGTCCACCATAAATCAATTTGCCTATTCTGCTTCCTTCTTTTTCCTCCTTAAGTGGAAGATGAATTAAAGGATAGGATTTCTTACCACTTCAATGTAAAGCTAAAGCCGAAAGGGGAACAAGATTTAAAAGCTTGAATTTCAGATCTTTAGGCTCTCTACTCACCAACAGATCACATTCATTTTAAGCACATGTTGGACCCAAACAGTGAAAACCACCAAAGTGCACATTAGAAAAGTTGCAATAGATCCACTTTGGCCCAGTAATGACCAAGTAGAGTGAGATCCTAGGTCTCTGACAGGCAGAAATCTGGTTCAGATGTTTCCTAAGTGCTAGGTTTTGCCAGTGGAAGGAAGCAATAAAAACCAAATAAAAGATTGGTACTGCAGAGCTGCTAATTAAAACAATTCAGAGGACATAAATGCTAGAGTAATTTTGAACCCACCATATCAGGCTGGTTTCAATGCAAATGTACTGCTCCGATTTCTCCCTTCATTGGGAGGATATAATTAGTTCAGCTGTAACAGGGTAGAAGCCTTAAGGCAGCCATTTTCTGGTGCTGCCAGCTCCCCCATGACGGAGGAACAGCTGCCACATGCCCCTCCTGCCACGGATTGCACAGAGCTGCACAAGGCTGCTCATAAGGCACCATGAGCAGAAGGCTCAGGTTGCCAATGGGTTTGGCTCTTGCTTAGATAAGGGACATGTTACTCCTCAACCTAGTTGACTCCAGGACCAATCATCATCCTTTTAGATAAGGGAGCTTTGGCTAATACAAAAATCCTCCCCTATTGCTGTGACAGAACAGATTTTTAACATTGGTGATGACAGCCCACACCAGCTACAGTAAGCAGCTCCTCACCCTGGGGTTTGATGCAGGTTGGGGGAGGACAGGAGGAGAATAATGAAGAAAAACATCCTTAAGATGCTTGCACATAAGAAACTGAAGCTTTAAAGAAGTCACATTCCCCAGCTATGGTGACAGAAAGAAAAGATGCCACAATGGGAAGGGGCCTGAGGTAGAGCTTAGAGATGACCCAGCAGGTGGATAACTAGTGGGAAAGCAAGAATGTTTTGGGAAACAGCCACTGAAAGATGGTGCTAGAGTTCAGGTGCAGAATTGGCAATAGCTTCTGTTTGTGCATTGAACAAACCCAACAAAATGGAGCCCACTGATTTGCTTTGGATATTTTTAATAAGTGAAAATATTCTACAAATGATTTCTAGGATAATAAATAGTTTCATGGAACCAAGAAGTGAACTATTATTTGTTTTCCGAGGCTACTATCAAATTTTCAGTTCTTACATCCATCATCTGCTTTCCTGCCCACTCCTGCCCATCCTCACCTATGATAGAGTCCAAAGTAAGGCTGCTTCTTTTTCCTCATCCTTAGTGGGAACAACAAATAGCCAAATGAACATATAGATCTCCCAGCCATGACTGCTGGGAGTATTCATGGTGAGACAGGGGTGGGGGATGGGGATACATAAATGTGGCATCTGAAGCACATTTGCTAATGATTAAAATAGTTCCAAGAACATTTGACAAAGAAACTGGAAATTATTATTTCCTCTGATCAATTAAGAAAAAAAAATACTTTGGGAAAATGTCACCTAAGTGGCAGATTTTCTTTTTAGTAAATGGTAACAAAATAAAGTAGATAAAAGATAGTACTTTTATAATGTGTATAAATTATCCAGACTAACTTCTTATGTTCATAATAATGGACACTATTTTGCTAGTATTGTCCTTTTGAGACTTTTTTAAAGGTATGAGATATAATTCATACATATAATATAAACGTATAATATTTACCATTCAGTGATTATTATATATTATCATTATATATTATATATTCAATGATAGTATATTGGTAAATATATTAAATAACCACCACCACCACCATACACTTCTAAAACATTTTCATCACCCTAAAAAGAAACTCCATATCCAGTAGCAGTCATTCCTCATTCTCCATCCTCCAAGCCATTGGCAACCACGGATCTACTCACTGCCTCTATGGATTTGCCTATTCTGCACATTTCATATGAATGGAGTTATATCTTTTAAGTCTGGCTTCCTTCATTTACCATAATGGTGGCATTAAGGTTCAATCCTGTTGGATCATGATTCAGTACTTCATTTCTTTTTACTGGTGAATAATATCCTGTTGTATGGGTCACCACATCTCATTTATTCATTCACCAGTTGATGGACACTTAAGGTGTTCCCCAGTTTTTTAGCTATTATGAATAATGCTGCTATGAACATTAATGTACAAATTTGTCTGTGAAAACATGATCAGTTCTCTTAGGTATATACCTAGGAGTGGAATCACAGAATTAGATGATGAGTCTGTGTTGAACATTTTGGGAAACTGCCAAACCATTTGCAAAGCAGCTGCAGCATTTTGCATCCCCACCAGCAGTGTATCTAGGCTCCGATTGCTCCACATTCCCGTTAACACTTACTATTGTCTGTCTTTATCACAGAATCCCAGTGAGTGTGAAGTGATACTCATTGGGGCTTTGATTTACATTTCCCCAATGACTAATGATGTTGAGTATTTTTTCATGTGCTTATAGGCCATTTGTGTATCTCCTTTGGAGTGCCTCTACTTAAAATTGTTTTTTTACTTAAGTGATCTTTCCACTACTGATCACTTCTATCTTTTTTCCTCAGATTCATTTTTTTTCTAGAGATTATAGGAGAGGACACTGGACTCTACCTGGCTAGGCTGTGGCTTTGGGAATGAAGCATGATTTTGTCCATTTGGATAATGACAAAGTTGAAAACATTTTTTGAGTACTTATTTTGTGCCAAGCACTATAAGATCTTTATTAACTTACTGCTAAAGAGAAAGCTGTTGCTTGGGCCACATGATTCTTCCTTCGATGCTCGTCAGGAACAGCAGAGTTTTTCTTTAGGGAAACACTCAAGCGGTTCTTCATCTCTTGAGACAGGGAAACGTCCTCACCCCCACCTCCCACCAAAAGAAAAGAGCTAACAGTAGAGATGCATCTATTAGTAGGGAAAATTTCCCGCCGTGTTTTAGATATTTAGAAGAGACTAGTCATCTCTAGACTCAACAGGTACTTCAAAGCTCCATTTTGAACACTTGTAGTTAAGACCATTCTCCTGTTTTCTACAGAGACACCCAAGAAAGTCCTTTTCAGTTTGGTATCCACTCTCTTTTGCCCCACAGACTGTGGACAATGCTTATCAAGGTGACAAAGGAAGAAACCCCACAAAACAATCTACAGAAGAATATGCAGCAAAGCACTGGATTTATTTTCATAGACTACTTGTAGTGATGTTGGCTTAACTAAAATGCAGAGGCATGAGAACTGGGTAAGGCTGCAGAGAGGGGTGTAGGAAACAAACAGACTAAGATCCTCAAAAATAAATCATAAAGGGAGGGATGAAGGTGAGGAAAGGCATTGTCTCTACCAGTCTTATCTTATGAAAGCTAGGGGAGTTATATGGTTTTCCATCTTAGGCTATGTACACACAAGACGTTTATTCCTTTTCTCTCTTAGTTTCTTCCTCTGCCCTTGAAAATCAAGCAAAACCACAGTAAAACTAAACTGAGGATTTGAAATGTCCTATTACCTCAAATCTTCACTTTCAATGTCATGACTTCAGGGTTTCCAGAAATGCCCTTTTCTTCTCCTCCCCAAGTTCCAAATCTATCTTGCTAAAGGGACCAGTTCCAGGTACAGGGGATCTGAATTGTTTCTGCAACTCTAACCTTTAGTGTTTCTAGTGGAGGCACTATTTGGGGAGGAGGGGAGGAAAGAACCTCTTATATCTCACAAAGAAGGCCAATAGCTAATCTACTTTCAACCAAGATGGTTCTGGGTGGGAACTTCCAAGGTCTGTGGTGCTGTTATTTATGTGAAAAAGTTCATCTTCAGCCACACCCTCAGACAAAGACTCCAGGCATAATTTCACAGAATCAAATACAAATGCCAGAATCCTTTAACCTTGTGTAATCCAGGAATTCCCACAAGCCCTTGGGCTCCCCTGGCAGAACCCTGATGTTGAGGGCTTTTCTCTTGAAGATATCACACACAGCTCTGGAGCACTGTGGAAAGAGCATGATGGGTTTTATGGGGTGAATTGTGTTCCCCCAAATTTGCACATGGAAGCCTTAACCCTCAGGACCTCAGAACATAGTTGTGTTTGGGTGTTGAAAGAGGTGATTTGGTGAAAACAAGACTGTGGGTGAGCCTTCTTCCAATCTGTCTGGTGTCCTTAGAAGATGAAGACATTTAGACACAGAGAGAGACAGCAGGGGTGCACACACAGCAAAAAGACCACGTGAGCATGCAGAGAAAGGTGCTGTCTGCAAGCCAAGAAGAGAAGTGTTCGGAGAAAGCCACCCTGCCATCACCCTGACCTTGAACATTTACCTTCAGAGAAAATAAACATCTGCCATTCAGGCTCTTTAGTCTGTGATATTGTGTTACAGGAGCCCCAGCAAATGAATACAGGGAAAGAGGGCCCTGGGGACTCCTGGTGGGGGCAGCCACTCACCCTGTAGTAGTCGGTGCTGTACACGTCCCGGGACATCCCGAAGTCCCCGATTTTCACCAGGAGGTTCTCGCCAACCAGGCAGTTGCGGGTGGCCAGATCTCGGTGCACAAAGTGCTGGGACGCCAGGTAGACCATTCCTGCTGCTATCTGCTGGGCAATGTGCAGCATCTGGGACTGGGTGAGCTCCGTCGGCGGGTTGCCTTCGGCCATCAGCACAGCATCAGGCCCATGGGCCCTGCAGAGGACATGGTAAGTGTGGCTGGAGCCTCAGCTCTCTCCTCCAGGGGCCCCGTCTCCCATGAGCTGTGGGAGCTCAAGGGCTGCCTGACTTAGCTAAAGGGCAGGGGGGAGATGCTTCACTCACAAGTGTACCCCGAAAGCTTTGAGAGTACCCAGGCTCCAATTCCCAGGAAATCTATAATTCTCGGGGCCATCTGGGCCTGAATGGTACCCTCCTACACACACACACACACACACACACACACACACTTCTGTGTTTTGGGGGCTCCAGAGCTAGCATGGGGCCAGGCACTGGCCAGAGCCCAGAGCCCACTGAAAAGCAATGGAGTAAAATACATGAACAAAAATAAAATAAACCAAAACCAAAACATAGGGCGAGAGTTTGGCTCTATTAGAGCAATGGGTCATCATGCCCCAGTGGGAGCCCCAGCCTTCCCCTCCCGTCTCCCAGCTGCAGCTGAGCACCCCTCACCCGGGCCAACGCCTCCTGAGTACCCCCACCTAGGCCAGAGCTCTGCAGCTGGGCTCGGTCTCAACAAGCTGCCCTTGTCTCCCTCAGGCCCAACTGAGCAAAATCCCAGGGCACCTCAGCCTGGACATTCATTCCCTGTAGAAAATCCCATCTCCTGCCCACGCCTCCCTCGACCTCCAGCTCCACATGTGTACTGGCCACCACATGGAGAGCTCTGGAATCACAACACATTGATTCTTTCCCTGGGCCTACATTATTCTTTACACTATGGCGGGGGTAGGGGTGAGGTGTATGGTATTGTATATCTTCTTTTCCTTCTATCTCATACACTTGGCCTTCTCCCAGCTGTGCGATGACTTAAGGCATCTAAACACCGGCACACGTTTCAGGGAGAGGAGCGTCCTCATCTCAGACGAGCCTTGAGCCCCATTAGTCCCCTGCTCCCAGCTCCTGAGTCCTGCCACGACTGGTGTCACTGCTGCCTGATGGCTTGAGGGCAAAGAGTAAAGGGTCCTTCTCTTCTGGAAGCGGTGGTGGAGCAGTCAAAGGGCTGCTCCTTACCAGAGGCAAAACAAGGATGAAGATTCTTTCAGGACAGCTGGAAGTACTCAAAATAAATATAGAAGGGTTTTTTTTTTTTTCAGATTTTATTTATTCATGAGACACACACACACACAGAGAGGCAGAGACACAGGCAGAGGGAGAAGCAGGCTCCCTGCGGGGAGCCCGATGTGAGACTCGATGCCAGGACGCCGGGATCACAACCTGAGCCAAAGACAGATGCTCAACCACTGAGCCATATAGTAGATTTTAAATGGATTTTAAAGTGGACAATCCCACCTGCAGGGCTCCAGAGCTGTATGAGTATTTGAAAACAGAAAGGGTCAGAATTATCCCAGAGCACCCTGCTCCTTCTGCGTCTCCCTGCACCGGGCCAGCCCCACCTTGGTTGGACTGTCCCCACCGGCATTTGCATGCCCCCTTCTCTGGGCTCCAGCCCCCTTCCCCCCCTCCGCCCCTGTGCTTCCACCTTCACTGGATTTCCAAATCTTTCACTCTCTTTTTTTCTCAGAGAACAAGCACTAGATGGGGAGAGGGGAGTGTTCCACCATCAGGAACTAGGGAAGCCTCTTAACTCATCCCAGTCTGTAATGTCCTCATCAGTCAAACAGACAAAGGGCTATGAGGCTGGGTGATCATGTAGGTCTCTCGTATCTCTAAATATCTGGGTCGAACCATCCCCAGGGAGGAGCTTCCTGGGCTTGTGCACACTTCACCTCGGTTTAAACCACAGCCCCATGTGCCCCTCATCACACTGAGAAGCCAGCCGTGTGGGGAAATGCCTCGGGGATCTCTTCCCCTCAAAACTGCTCCCCTGTGGTGGGCAAGGCTCTGGGGATCCAAAATGAAATTGCATCCAATCCTAAGACGCTGGCAGTGACCTCAGGTGACCTGCAGCGCCTCTGCACTGTTTCCTCATTCCATCCCCACCGCACCCTCCTAAGCTCACTGATAGGAGCAGTAGGGAGACTCTGCTTGTGAAGAGCTTTGTGGCTTTTGTGGAGAGCCAGCACTAGCTATGGTGCAAAGTTGCTCTCCCCAGCCTGAGGGGGCAAGGGAGAGGGGGGATGGTTTCCCTATGGCAGGAGACAAAGCCCTGACTGTGACCTCAACACCAGCAGAGACCTGGAAGAGCACACGAAGGAAGAGAAATCCTGAAACATCCAGAGAATCCAGGCCAGGATGTGACCTTCATAGATTTAAATCCAAGAGTGAAATACGATATTGCTCACTTGCCAGAACCTTATTTCAGCCCCTGGCACCTAGACCCCTCCAAGACTCTGTCCATAGGAAAGACTCTGGAGAAGAGGCAGCAGTAGAGACTGGTGCCACAGGCCACCTCTGCACAAACCCCCAGGCTCCAGGGTCCTCTGAGACACCTGAGGCCTGCACTTCTCCCAGGGCCTTCTGCACGCAGAAGGGGTGCAGGAGTGGGGCCAGCCTCTGCATTTTAAGCCAGTCGTGTCCCCTGCTTGCTTTTGAGTTTTTGGACAAGCCTCCCTTTAACGAGAGAAGCCTCTGCATGCTTTCTTTGAGCAGATAATCTTGTAAAAAGAGGGCAGGCAAGTATTCTAAACAAGCTCTCAAGAGGAGTATAAATAAAGTAAAAAAAAAACAGCCTTCTGCTTCATTCCCCAGGTTACCTTGCAGCTCCTGGAAATAAAAACATATTTTACTCTTCTGGGAGAACGTGCCTTAAAAGGGGGGAAAATGCCATTAGCACCCCAGCTTGAGAAGCTGGAAGGTTCAGTGGACTTCTAATGAGGGAGCTGTTCACATTTCCTTGGTTTCTTCTCCCCAGGTGGGTTACAGTCGGCACTTAGCCACACTGTCCAGCTCCAGAATCCTGCGGCATGCTACTTTCTTTCTGAGGTGGTTTTTAATTTTTTTTATTTTTTTTTTATTTAAGATTTTACTTATTTATTCATGAGAGACATACAGAGAGAGGCAGAGATACAGACAGAGGAAGAAGCAGGCTCCCTGCGGGGAGTCCAATGTGGGACTCAATCCCAGGACCCCAGGATCATGCCCTGAGCAAAGGCAGACGCTCAACCATTGAGCCACCCAGGTGTCCCTCTTTCTCAGTTTTTTAATCGGCTACCTCACGAGGAAGCAGTGCGGTGCTTAAGGCTCTGAGTTTTACAGCCAGGGGCTGTGGATTTGAAGCTCAGCTCTGTGATTCACGTTGGTTTTTTGTTTTTGTTTTTGTTTTTGTTTTTGTTTTTGTTTTTTGGACCGTAAAAATGGGAATCATTGTAATAATAGGTTATGAAGTTTATACAAGTTAAACCACTTAGAATGCTTAGGAGGCTCAATAATACTAGCTGCTATTGCTTGAAAAAGCTTTATCTGACTTCCTCTTGTTGGAAGGGAATTCTGGAGAGATTCCAGAGGAGAACTGGCATCTCTTTGCAAGCAAGAATTATGTGTTATACCCATTTCCCAGCCACCCCAGCATAGGGCCTGGCCACGTTGGTACTCAATGTATGGCTTTGGGATGAATAAAAATGGTGAGAGGAAATTGCAGACATCTGTCTTTATAGGGCAGTGCCAATGACACTTGGGGACATGTTCATGGCATTTACGGGCTGCATCCCTTCCAGAAAGGGAGAATGGAGTGTAGTTCGTGGTACATTACTATGCCTAATTCTTGGCATTGAAAACCTCTTGTTACCAGAGTTCAGCAGATTCTAAAATCAAGCGGGAGAGATTTCTAATAGCTCCATGCCTTGTGCAAGATGCCCAGGGAGAATCAGGTGCTTGCTCCTTCTGGAAGCAGGAAGGAGAGCTAGGGAGAGGTTGGCTGAGCCAAAAGTGAAAGGATCAACACACACACACTTACACACATGCTTACAACATGCACACATATGCATATGCGCACAAGTACAGTGTGAGCTCACAGAAGCATTTAATTGCATCCAGGTGAAATACGTTTGTTGTATTACGCTATGTTTTTGGAAAGCACCATTTTTAATTAGAGAAGTAGCATAGAGCATGGGAACAGGAAAAAAATACTTCTATGAACAGTTAGACCTCCACCAAATGTAGCTTCTTTTCCTCCTTTCACATGAGGTCTGAAAGACAAAATCCATCTTCATCCCTTCTCCTATCACCTGCAAGAAAAACTGCTGACACTATGTAATGTGTCGGGATGACTGTTTCTGAGCACCAAGAGTAGGCTACATAATCCTAATCTTATCTGGCATTCTCTCCCCACCCCCATAGTCATGAGCAAGGCAGAGAAGGGGGACTCTTCCCAGTAAAGGACAAACTAAATTGCACGTGTATTCTTGAGCCTAGAGCTGGTAAAAGGGATCCAGGAGGTACCAACCACATGAGGATATTTCTAAGCACAGCAGCATGCTGTCCTCCTCCACCGTTCTCTCAGTGATGGACTTATTAAACTGTAGTTTCTGAATTTTCAAGGCTGCCTGATGCCTGTTTCTATGGAAAGCCCCTCTCGGGGCCCCCAGAAACTGGAGGAGAACAGAGAGGTCTAATGGGCATGGTAACGCAAGAGATATAACATCAGGGCATCTGGGTGGCTCAGTGGTTGAGCGTCTGCCTTTGGCCCAGGGTATGATCCTGGGGTCGGGGGATTGAGTCCCACATCAGGCTCCCCACAGGAAGCCTACTTGTCCCTCTGCCTGTGTCTCTGTGTCTCTCATAAATAAATAAAATATTTTAAAAAATTTAAAAAGAAGAGGTGTAACATCCCCAGGATTGCAGATCTCTCAACCTTGTGGTTCTGGGGACAATACCTATTGATTACCTATCATCACAATGATCCTGACATTCATCATTAAGGTGGATATTATTATGCCCCTTTTACAGTTAACAAAACTGAGGCCAACATCTTTCCTGTGTCTCCTAAGTTTTACTACCTACCAAGATACCACAGGCAGCACACTTGCTAATCTTCCAAAGCTGAGAAGCAGCTACGTTAGAAAGAAAACAACATGTTAGGCCGGAGACATGACATAGGGTCTGCTCAGGCCTACCAGGGGAGTCAAGGCGGCTGGGGCCAAGTGGGTCGGAGACCCACTTGAGCAGACATGGCCGCTGATGCAGACTGGGAGGGAGAATCCAGGATCCCAGCCCACACTGCTGGGACTGCTTCCTCTTTCCATTCATGGTCTTAAATGAGCATCTTCCATTTGTACCTCTGCTCACGGCAGAGAGAAGCATCACTTGACTCCCTTCACCCAAGAGTAAGTGGAATGGTTCTTTTCTTCTGTCCCTCACTCTTCTGTGGCCTCAGTTTCTTTCTCTGCAGAACATGTTGGTGTTGAAACCAAGATGGGCCATTCCAGAAAAAGTTCCAGGGGACCCTTGGCCCCTCCCAAGAACTCCCCATCCTCACCCTCAGGCTATCAGAACCACGGAGGCCTGCCCCCTCCCATGTCTCCCCTCACACCACCCCCACACCGCACCTGAGGAACTTGTTGAGGTCCCCGTGCTTCATGTACTCAAAGACCATGATGAGCGGGTCACCCTCCACGCAGACACCATAGAACTTGACGATGTGCTCGTGCTGGAGGTTGGTCAGCAGCTCAGCCTCGCGGTGAAAGTCCTTGCGTGCGTTGTCACTGGCATCCTTCAGTGTCTGGGGACCAGGGGCAGACAGGGAAGAAAAATCAACACATCTCAGACTGAGCTTCCTATCAGCAAAGGGAAGCTTGTGTTGAGAAGGAGTTACTCTGGTGGGCCCCAAGCTTCCTGGAGAAGGAAATTCATCTCATTTATTATACAAAAGATCAGAAAATGGCCTCATTCCCGAGGAAATACTGTTTGTATTAAAAACTGAGAAGTCCCTTATGGGTATGGGAGGCTTTGCAGTTTATGAAGCGCTTGTACAGATGTTTCCTCATAAGTAACAGACATGAGTTTTTTATAGTCTTCATCCTTTTTATCCTTGTTATCACCCAAATATTACCACAGGCTTCTCTTCCCATTTGGGTACCTGTTATGCCTTCAAGGATGCGATGTGCTGCTCACTTCTGCTCATGTCACTTTGTAGTATGGAAATATTCGGTAGACAGAAGAGCATAATGAACCCTATGCACCCATCTTCCAGCCTGGACATGATCGTTCTGCCAGGTTTATTACATAACACTTCAGAAAGCTTTCTGCCACACGTTCCCACGCACACTGCCGGCTCAGGAAATGCCCCTGTCCTGTGAGCCCCAAGCAGGCCCGTCACATTGCCAAGATGAAGACATCCAGGCCCTGGTGCCCTCAGTTCTCTTCTCAGAGCATCCAGACACCGCAGTGTCACAGCAGGCCAAAGCTGGCGTTTGTTGATGTCACACACCTGAGCTGAACTCTTGACCTGGGCCAACCACAGAGCCAGAGCTATGGTGGCATCATAAAGACACTGACTCGAATCCTGGCCTCAGGTGCTTCTGGGCAAATAAGGAGCTACATCATGTTTATAATTAACTACAATTCCAGCTTAAAATGCACATGCTATATGAACCAGCTCCCTTGCATCTTGTCCAATTTGATCACTTGATGTGTCTCTCAGGAAATCTATGCTTTCCATGCTTCTATTTTCTGCCCACATGACATCAGGTCAGGCCTCCCTGCCTCTGCCCATGTTAATCCCTTTGCCTGGAATCCTGACTCGGGCATAAGTCACTGGTGTTGGAGGCTGACTAATGTCCCCCCCAAAGGCGTCCACATGCCAATCCCCAGAATCTATGAATATATTACCTTCCACAGAAAAGGGACTTTGCAGATGTGAGTAAGGTAAGGGTCTTGATGTGGAGGGATTATCCAAGTGGGCTCCACATCATTCCAAACAAGAGTCCTTGGGTGAGAAGGGTAGGGGTGTCGGGAGAGGGCAGATGTCAGAGTAGAAGCAGAGGTCAGACAGGACAGAAGGCACTACTCTGCTGACTTAGAAGAAGGGGCCATCAGCCAAGGAATGTGGGTGGCTTCTAAAAACTGTAAAAGGCCGGGAAATATTTTCTGCCCTAGAGCCTCCAGAAGCAGCCAGCTCTGCTGACACCTTCCCTTTAGCTTAGTGGAACTGATTTTGCATCATAACTGTGTGAGGAATCATTTCTGTTGTTTAAGCCCATATAGTAATTTGTTACACCAGGAACAATTAAGGGACAAGAAGGGACACACAGAGGATTCCTCTTGGTAGAGGTGGCATATGGCATACGGTGGCTTATGTGAGTCTCTTCTCCAGAGCCTGCAATAATTCCTTATCAGTGTTAGATGGCAAGTGTGAACCTCATATTCACAAAAAATTGACCACTGAAACAGAATGAAAGCACCGTCATCCATCAGATGTGACTAGGGGCAAGACAACACGCTATGTCCAGGATCAGAGAACACCACCAGGCCCCCGGTGGTCTTATTGTAGCTCACTGCCTTGACTCTGCTCTCCTAAGGGAAGATTCCTGACCTGGGCAACTTACAGACCTTAGAATATACGGCAAATCAAGTTCTTAAGGACAAGACTTGGCATGCAAATTAGCAGCCAAGACATTTCTCAGGGCATGCTCTTAGTATTAACACCTGCTGGGAGGGATTGGGCAGAGGGGGAGGTTGAGCTGTGATGTAGTGTCAACAGGCCTTGTCTGGCTCTGCCGGATGATCCTTCAGAATTGTCCTAAGTTGAGTCAAGGGGGCTGGGCCTTTGTAGCTTCCTATCAGTCAGCCCCTGGATGGAGGCCACCCCAGAAACGGAGTGTGACCTTGAGTGGACTTACGGACTGCCCACAGGTTGCTGGCAGCTGAGAACTGTCTGTCAGAGCCTTCCCAGCAAGCGAGAGAGCAAGTCCTTCGTGCCCAAAGGAGGCCAAGAGGCTTGTCATAGAGTCTACCACACGATGAGCTTGCAATATGTAACTTACCCTGCCCAAGGCCGTTCTCTGCACAGGAGGGCACGGATGAATATGCAGGGCCTGCCTCGCATCAGTGACAAGGAAACATTAAAATGACAGAGGCAGCAGCAAGGTCACAAAGTCTTTTCTGCTACAATCTAGCATTTTCATGAATTGCCTTTAGCCAGATTCGAAGCTTTCTCCCCAGTGATGACCTGACTCAAGGAGACAGAAATTATATCCATAGTTTTCTTTAGGCTAGAGGCAGTTGTTTCTTATGCCAAATTCTGGAGATACTGATTGAAAACAAGGGTCTGGCAGTGGGGTTTCCCATTCTCTGTTAGTATGTGGTTTTCTAAGAAGTGTCCCTTAACAGCACTGGCTCTGAAAAGTGAGTAGATTTGGCCTGGCAAGTACTCGGAGAGGCCATAAAACTTTGGGAGGACCATTGCCATGGAAACCACACATTTCTTCATTTAATAACAAAATGAACAGAGGCTGAGAGCCTGGGATCTGGGGCTCTGCTCCCTGGAAGCTCCAGAAACTGAGCTATACCCATCCAAACTAAGATCCTTCATCCCTGCTGCACAGAAAAATGTGAAGTGCTTATCTTGCTGACTGGTTTTGGTTGCTTTTTAATCCAACCACTGTTTTTTTTTTTTGTTGTTCTGCTGAACTTGTAGGTAAAAAATAAATAAATAAATAAATAACAGGGGAAGCAGATGGACTCGGAGGAGATGGACGTTGTCTTGGCCGGGAGCAAAATACACGGGAACATCTCTCGCACTCGGACTTGCATTATGGTTTTGGGTATGTGTCTGTCTCCACTACTTCCTTTGACAGCAGAATCCAGTGTTGGGCAAATAAAAGAACCATTGATCCATGAGGTCTATGCAAACTAGAGATAAAAGAGCATTGGAAAGGAAGGAAAGGTGAACATGCATCTGTAAAGGTAGTGGGACATGGGTCCAACTACAAGCAGAGAAAGCAGACAGGAGAGGAGAATATAAGGATGGAGAGAAGACTTCACAGCGTACTCTCACCTAGAGGGCTGGCCACAAAGACTTGTGTTCTCCTTCTGGTCAGGAAGGTCAGATCCTCCCAATGGTGGGAGATGAAGATGAAAGAAAGAAGATGTTCTAGCTTAGAACTGGAAAAGTCTGGGTTCAAATTCTGACTCTGCCCTGGACCTCTCCGAACTCTGGTTTTCTCCTCTGTGGAGTGAGGGCAATGATACCATCTCCTTCACA
Organism: Canis lupus dingo; assembly: GCF_003254725.2. NCBI lineage: Eukaryota > Metazoa > Chordata > Mammalia > Carnivora > Canidae > Canis > Canis lupus. The sequence continues at coordinate 74,598,570 of NC_064243.1, forward strand.
GGGTCAGGAGGTGGACTGAGTGAGGTAGCGTAAGCTGAGATGCCTCCCAGGACTCTGGTAGAGAGTGATATTTGAAATCAAAACCACAACCAGGCCTGCATTCTATTTGCTCGCACGAGGATCCAGGGAGGCCAAAAGATGCATGGATAAGGCATAGAGATGGCCCACCATGAGAAGGGGCTATCCCAGAGGTGCCACCATTCTTTTCCAAAAGCCCTTTGAAGCCTGCAGCATCTTTTCAGAAATCAAGATTCCTTATTCGGAGGCTTCCCTGTGTCACTGAGACAGCTTATTTCTGGGGCCTCAGCCTGTCTTTCACAGTGAGCTAGAGAAGGCTACTGACCCCTTTAGGCCATTATCACAAAGCATGAACAAATTTTGCATGTAATCTCTTTTCTTAAGTTTAGCTATATAGTGTTGATTCAAGAATGCTAGATTGTGTGTGTGTGTGTGTGTCTGTCTGTCTGTCTGAGAGAGAGAGAGAGAGAGAGAGAGAGAGAATCAGGCAGTGGGGTAGAGGAGTAGGAAGGGAGGAGAGACAGGATTTTCTTTGGAGGAGGACACCAAACTAAAACAGCTAGTAAGCATCTAACATTTCCATCTCCCCAAAGCAATATCCTACAGTAAGAGACTGTTCTTAGTGTAATGTCTGTCAGAAACTGTGCCTCAGTAAAATTTTTGGATTTAAGAAAGGTTTCACTATTCATGAGGTGAGTGCATCCCACAAACCTAGCTTCATCCTATGAGCCCATCCATTTTTGCCTGTTGGGTCCTTTTTCTAAATTATGATTCAATTCTATTTTAAGAAATTCAGAAAATATGGCAGTAACAAGTTGGGCAAAAGCCTCTTCTGAATTTGGCACTCGAAGGACAGAATTTTTCTAAGGGTAGAACCACAGCCAGACAGCAATCAGAAGCTGGAAAAATCCTGCTATCAACCCTATTTATAAAAATCATCTCTGTTTTCGTACCATGGCTGATTGTCATTTTACTCAATTAAGGGAGGCTTGGCTGGTTCCCCGAGTCCTTGGCATTGGACATGAGGTGGCAGCTTCCCTCACTGACGATTGCCTCCACTTTGACAGGCATATTTGCCCCATCATTGAGCATTGCTATTTTCTTACTCCTGGTGTCTGCTTTGTAGCTTCGTTTCTTCTTGTTCCTGGTGAATTTCCTGACACTTCAAAGCTACCATCCTTTCTGAAGACATTCTCAAGGGACAGGTCTCGTCTAGAGCTAAAGAGTTACTGCCTTGAGCACACACTGATTCAGAGTTAGAAGAATTGAGCAGCATGCAATAAACTAGCACAGAACTGAGAAACTAGTGAAGGCAAAACAGAAGTTGGGAAAAAACGAGAGGAAAATTAGCATTCCTCTCAAATGCTTCCATGAAATATTAAGGCTAACTAATAGGAAGCTAGTAGGAGAGGCTAGAGAGCTTACTAGAAATCATTGGTGTGATTGGATGCTGTAGGATATGACAAATGATCATGCTTTCAAAGTACAGGTGGTTTGGGAGACACAAGGTAAAACAGAGATTGTGTCCTTTTTTTAAACACTGAGCTCATATTTTTCTCCTATAATTTTTAACATCATAGAAACAAAGTTAAAGTGAAGGATAGGAAAAGAAGAGATCATTATGGTTAAGACCTCATCAGGCCTAATGCTCATTGCTGTGCTTAAAATACGGAGGGCAGTGAGAAAACCCCCATAGGAAATGACTAATACACATGAGGATGTCTGTCAATATGCCTAAGTTCTTCTGGGTCAGGATGATTGAGTCAAGATCTGTCACTAATGGAGACTGTTGACTCTTACACTGTTCAATATGGTAGCCAATAGCCACATGTGGCTGGTGGTCATTTGAAATCTGGCTAATCCAAACTGAGATGTGCTGTAGGTATAAAACACACACCAGATTTCAAAAACTCGCAGTGAATAAAATATCTCATTAATATTTTTATATTAGCAATGTGTTAAAATGATATTTTAGATATGTCAAGTCAAATAAAATAGATGAATACAGCCAGCTTTGTCTGTTTCTTTTTATGTTTTTAATGTACATACTGAGAAATTTAAAAATACGAATGTGGCTTGCATTTGTGGCTCACATTGTACTTCTATTGGACAGCACTGTTCTATAAGAGCCATCTCAATAGGCTATCAATGGGCCAACATGTCTTTAGTATTGAAAAACAATACTAAGCTGAAATAGGATTAAGGCAGACACCCTTCTTATAAGGTTTCACAGGTAACAATTTAGAGTAAGCTGTAGTCACAATGCTATGTGATTCTTCCAACTTATAGGTCTTCTCTAAAGAATGATAGAGGAAGCTTTTATCAAATTCTTACAAAAGTGAACTTTGGAAGACTATATCACAATAAATTCAGAGATAGAGCTTGATAGAAAGAAGATCTTAAAAATTAAGTAAGATGCATTAGGTGGCTTTACTGTATCCCGACAAATGTAAAAACTAATGAAATTGATCACACATAGTGCTCATTGCATGTTGGAAACCAACACTCTGTGTATATTAACTTGATCATATGTAACTGGCCTTTGCAAGGACTTTAATTATGTACCAAGTGACAGCTTCAAATACAAGATTCATAGCCAGGGTGTTGATTGCTGCTATCTTTATTTTCACAGCCACACTGACTCTTACAGTTCAGAATCTAACAAGTCGACCATCCAATGGGAAACACAGGCTAAGTCCTAATTCACATGCTTTAAAATGCTTGCAATAATTTGGGTGGTGAAATCTATGGCTGTGCATATTATACAAGTTGCATATCACAAACACTAAGTCTTTGGAAGACAAGAAACTAATTCATAGCAACAGTTGTATTAGAGAGATATTGACTCAAAGGAATAAATCAGAAGTTGTCCTCCAGTAGGGACAGCTGCAATATATATCCTGGCCTTAAATACAATTAAAAATCAGAGCCGATTTCACTAAAGTTGCTGATGGATCATGGTAGGCAGGGACTCAATCGGGAGTTGGGTTATCATGCTAAAGTTAATTAAAAAGCAGCATAGCTACTGCAAGGCACAGGTTCCAGAGAAACAGAAGTGTGAAATGAAGCCTCCAGTTGTATTTAATACCAGATGAGTCCTCATTCCAGTGACATGCACTGTTTTGGATTTAGCATTTCTGACATGATGGGGATGAATTGGAGATAAGCCAGAAAATAAGGTTAATAAGACAACTTAACAAGACAAAAAACAGATCTTCCATCAAAGGTTAAAAGTTGAAGTTCCTGGAAAGGGGATATTGAGGGAGGGATATTGGAGCCTACCTGACTCAAGTTTAGGAGGGGTCCTCACCAGGAAGACGTCATTCTCCATCTTATAGTATATATGAGTACATATGTACACACACACACACACACACACTCATGTGTGCTTACACTAAAGTACAATAGAAATCCATTAAACAACGTCTGGATCATAAAGACAATGAAGGCTTTTAATAAGCCACTATTAAAGTTCTACAATTTCTATTCCTAGAGACTTGTAAAGATGGAGTTGATAGCACTTTCTGCAACATTATGTCTTGTTAAGGTATACAAACTCCTTTTTTAGGGCAGCACTGACAAATGTTCTCTTAAATATACTCATCTTGTCATCTTCCATTTCCATTTTGTGGGAGTAAGGATTTCACATACCAGGGTACATGGAGGGGGGTCACAGAAAAAGGGAGGAATGGGAGGGAAGCTTCACAATTAATTAATATGTGAAGACAGATATGGTCACAAACACACACACACACACACCCCAAAACAAAACAATAAAAACCTAAAATGAAAAAAAAGAAAAGAGCCACCTGTCTTAGACATAAATGTGCCTAGGTAGAGCACATGAGCTCTTGAACTGATGAACTCCTGATGCCCTTTCTCATCCATGGATGGTCTCACTGTTCAAGAGTGGGAGAGCATGAACTTTTCTCTTTGAGCCCTTATTCTGCCCTCTCCATTTTCTGAGACAATTGGCTCTAGTTGCTTCTTCTTCCATAGATGGCCTCATCTGTGCCATGTGACTACCTTGGATGGTTGGGCCCCATGTACATGGCCTGGCATGAAGGCAGAGTAGACTCACTGAACACACAGTCTTTTCCTTCTTGAGCGGGCTTTGTGAGAGGACTAGAGACTACATAAGCAACAGCTGGCCTGGAGGCAGGAGTTGAGTGTTAGGAAGCAGCAGAAGCTAGAGATAGCTATACTCCATCAACAGGGAAGCCTAGAAGGCGATCTCTGAGGTCTCCTACTGTGAGGATGAGGAAGTCATAGTCATAGTCATAAGGTCTACCTCAGATCCAGCGAGAGCTTTTAGATCCCAGTTGTTCTAGTCACAGTGAGGCCTCCCTGTCCTGCACACTTGATTTGGGTTGGTCATCTTCTATTTTTCCTTCTCAGATCTTCACTCTTTTCGGGGATGGAATCTCTAATATTCTTTCAGGGAACCATTATTCCCCCATATTCAGTCTCTGTGCATTGTGTAGAGCTGATTCCCATCTTCCATTTCTTGGGATATGTAACTCATTTCTGGGGTCACCCCAGGCCTGGATATTCAGACTAGTAGACTAGTATCCAGAGAGTCAGAGGACCTGGTGACCCAATTCAAGACAGGCCAGTAGAACTCTTGTGTAATTTTTGGAGAAAAGGAGCTCTCTTTAGAGTTGTTAGGATGGGAGGATCTAAGTCCAGAGCCATTGCTGCCAAGTCTTTACCACAGTGGAAAGAGAAGAACCTGTCTGAGAATACAGTCAATACAGAGGAAAGCAGAGCTAAGAGATACATAGAAGGAGAACTGATTTCCTGAATTCAGCAGTACCTGAAGCTTGGATGCCTCTAGCAAGGTTTTCCAGTAGCTTCAGCAAATAAATATCCTTTTCTGCTTAAACCAGCTTGAGTAAGGTTTTCCATAAACATTCTACCAGTCTTCTTATCAAAGCTGAGTATGACGGTTTGCTTATTTTCACTCCAGAATCCAGTTTTCTTTATTTCAGCCTATTTCCTTGAATTGCATCTCCATTCAGGAAAACATGAAAGTGCCTCTCATTCTTCCATACAAATGAACACAACTAACATATACCTTTGCATTACTTGGTGAGTGGTATTGTGTTGAATTTCTTCACCTGGTTTACAAGCACATGTGAAAAATTCAATAAATAAAAGTGAGCACTGGGTGTTATACTATATGTTGGCAAATCGAACTCCAGTAAAAAAATATACAGAAAAATGTGGTGCATGATGAGCATCAGACTAATGGGGAGGCTTGAATTTTAATCCTAGGTCTGACATTGAGCGACCTCCTTTTTCAAGCTACGTGACCTTGGATAGGTCATTCGTCTTCTCTGGGTTCCCATTTCCTCACTGGCAAAATGTAGGAGTTAAGCTAAAGAACATCAATTAATAGCTCTATATATCTGCATAGTGGTTTAATCATTTCTAAAGTGATTTCTCATTAGATTACATAATTCTATATATATTCTATATATATATATATATATAAATATCCTCTTTACAGTTTATCTCAGCTATAAAATTATATGACAATCAGTAGCTCATCAGATCATTTTGTTACCTAGAAATGCCAACTGTGGACTCTTCACTATTTCGAAGGCTATTTTTTCCACAGTTTATCTGTCCATCCATCCACCCCTTCATTCATTCAACAAGCATTTATTCCATGCTACTAGATATTAGACAATGTGCTAAAAAGCATGGTTCCCACCCTCAAGAATATGTCACTCTAATGGAGGAGACACACAATCACACCATTGATGAAATAAGCCCGCAGATACATAGAGAATTAACAATCTTGACAAATGCTAGAAAGGACAAGTACAGATACCTTAATAGATATTAGAGGGAGGTCTGACCTAGCTGGGAGAGTAGGCAAGGAAAAGTCTCCCCATAGAAGAACTACTGGAGTGGATGGCTGGTGAATTAAGGGAAACTGTGGATCGAGGTAGGGGGCTCTCCAGACATAGGAGTGGCAATACATGTTAGATACTACTTTGGGGCTGTAGAACGGTAATGTGCCAGCGGGCTATCAGTCAACTCTTCCAAAACCCTTGGTGAAGAAAAATCATCATTATTTCCTCCATAATAAGAAGATACTCAGAAACATGAAATGCAAAAATCCTGAAGGTAGTGCCTGCTGAGGTCGGATCTCATCATTTCGAGTCTCAAAAGTTCCTATGCTGTGCCTCTCGCTTGCTTTAACTTACACCTCGAGGAAGTCACTCAACTTCCCTGGGTCTTGGATTTCTCATCTATAAAACATGAGACTCGGGTTCTGTATGATTTCTAAAGTCTGTCTTGTTGCCACATTTTATGTTTCTAGAAATACACCTGAGTTAGTGGAGAGGGGGAGGAGAGGCCGTGAATCCTACCAAGCGCACTTGTGGCTATATTTAAAAAACAAAAATCAGCGTGCATTCATAGTACAAGAAAATGTTGTAGGCATCGTAGCTATTGAAATGCAGGTTGGATAGAGCCAAAAATAGCTAACGCACCCACTGCTAATGCAGGGAAACTACCATGAAGCTTTTCCTTGGCAAATGAGCTACTTAAAGGTAAAGTAACTCATTCTGATCAAGGGCTGGTTTCTCTGCTTCTCATCCTCTTTATGGGTTCTTCAATTGTAATTCAGTGTAAAGGGAAAAAATAGTTGTTGCATCCATTTCACTAAAAAACGAAGGTCGTCCAAAAAATATCAAGAAAAGGTCAATCTGGTTGGTTCCGAACAAGCAAATACTCTAATGGGAGAGGCATGCTCAGCCCTTGTGGGCTCTTCAGTGCCCTACACATGCCTTAGGATCACTGCCATCTTAAATCGGTCTTGTGGATCCCTCAAGTTCTTAAATCATTTGGGGCAGGAGACCCCAGGATTTACAGGAAACTGACATCTGTCGGTCTGAATGCAAAGCCTTGGATTTCAAACCAGTCAGCTCCTTCTAGAGAGGGAAAGAGGACAATAGCTGCTATTTCTTAGATGCATAATCAATGCTGCAGGGGTTGCTAGGCAACCGGCAGAAAGCCTGTCAAACATCCCTGGTGCCTCCAATGGAAGAGGAGCTCCAGCAGCAACTCATCAGAGGTGACAGGCTGGAGGTCTAGGGGGGACCCGGAAGCTGCATTCCAATTGTCTCATTCCTTTAAAAAATCACTACTGTGCGTAAAGGACTGTGGTTAGGACTGAACCATAGACATTTTTCTCCCAGGCTCATGGGAGAGCCTTTGAACATACTTTCAGTTGGCTAGCCCATAGCCTGACAAATGAGCAGGTCAGGCTGGAGAGAACAGTTCCGTAAAAGGTTTATGTGTTGTTCTGATCCATTTATCCTGGAGCTGGGGAAGGTCTGACTCGTTCTTCTGTAGCTGCAGCCTCTGGATCCCAGGAAGTTAAAATGGGCATCGTCTCTGAAGCTAAAAGTCATTCAGGCAAATAGAGGCAAAGCATCTGATTTCAACAAGACTTTGCATGCAAGGTCACGGAGATGAGACATCTTAGGTGAGCGACCTTGAGGTTGGATTGAATTTTTAAGCTGCAGGAATTTTGTCCCCTGAACTTGGAATAATAGTTTCATTTGAATTTCAACAAGAAGGAACTAGCAGAGAAGGAATCAGGAGCTGATAAAGGGGAAAATTCAATTTTATGTTTGTTTCATTATTTTTCGTTTCTTTGCTTTTAGCGGTATTGATTAACAAGCACTCATCATAGGTCATTAATTTGCAAACTTATTTGGCAAAGCCAGAAAGCTGATGAGGACCAGGTCCTGGGTCCAGATCAGAGGTGGGATTAGGGCTAGGACTGGATTCACACCAGAGAGAAGCCTCACTGACATTAGCAGTGGGAGATGTGCCCAGGTGGAGGCATGCTGTGGGCAGGACAACCAGCTACACCCCTCTGGTGCTGGCTGATCTTCATCATTACCAGCCCGAGCCCTGAAACCCTGTATTTGCATGTGTTGGGAAGGAAATGTAACCCTTGGGTTGAGGGTGCGCTGGATTTAGCCACACAACACCCTCTGCTTTTGGAGAAGTGCAGCGAAGCAGGCAGAGAATATGGAATGACACTAAAATGAAAGGTTCTACCCATTAAGAAATTTGGTGAATCTCCCTCCTTATCTGGCTGAGGTCCCTCAGCTACTCCTACACCGTCATCTAGGATTCCCTCATCTTCCAGAATTTTCTCACATTCGAAGCTTCTCACCTTGTGACCCCCAAAATCTGAATTCCAAGTGTGAAGGCCTGACTTAGCTCCCTGGGTGGTCTCCAAATATCAGTGGGAGGAAACAAGAACCCAGAACATGAATCCATGATCTTTAGCATCCTTGCATATAACTCATGACTAGGTTAGGATCAGATCTTTCCTAAGCATATTCCAGCTTTCATATTTTATCAGTCTATGAAGCTACAAAAATAGAGGCACCTTTTGGTCCCATTTATCCAAAGGGTGGGGAGTGGGGAAGAGGCAGAGGAAAGTAAAGATTACAGATAGAACATTACCAAATGTTCTGAACATTTTGTGCTTAAAAACATAAAAACTTTTTGGGTAAATGAAAGAAAAGAGGAAGCAATTGCAACAGCAGGAATACCACCCTGAGTCACAGCAGGATTCTTATTTTACACCTTTTACCCCACTTGACCTCACATCTTTCCAGCATCTCCTTCCTGTCTCCTCTCCTCTGGCTGCCTCTCTCCTTCCATTTGCCTAGCTCAGGGAGATGATGTTTCTTGATATGACATTTACCCTCCCTGGAAAGTTCTGTCCTTTATTCACTCCAAAGTGCGGCTTTTAGAAAACTTTGGTGAGAATCTAAGAGCTTCCATGCCACTCAGGTTGGCTACTTTGGATGATATCAGAAGAGTCAATGCACTGTTTTCGTCCTCTGGATGAATTTTAACAGAAACTGTGCTTAGTCCACAGGATGAGTAAGTTCAAGAATTTTCTCTCTCCTCAATTACCTATTATGTAGAGACTAAAGTAGTTTAAAGCTAAGGACAGCACTAATGGAATAGACACCTGATTTTGAAACATGAAAGGTTGTCCTGGTTGTAACTAATAAACAAACACCACTGGTATCAGCATTCTGTGTTTGGCAGAAACAAATAAAACCCAATCATCTTCTGTTAAGTAAAAAAGTTACATTTTATTGTATTAGCCAAGTCCATATTCCTTTGGCACTTAATTCATTTTATAAATATATGCCTCTTTTAAGTGCTTTACATATATTATTCAATACCTTGGTGAGTTGGGTTCATTGTGAGTTTTTTTGTTAGTTTTGACAATGCATATGTAAAAGATCTGCTGAAGTCTTTTGTGCTATTTTTGTTAATTCTTATGTTTTAGAGAGCTCAGTGGAAATTTTATCCCCTTCAGTAACGTTTATGTTATCAAAACCCAGGTCTCCTTTTTGAGTTTTGGGATGAAGTGGCTGGAAGTAGGGACTTTCAGCCTCCTTTATTTCAGTAAAACCTTGAGTCTCCTAGGGTGGTGGAATCTACAAAAGATGCCATCCAACCCAGGATGGAATCATGCCTGAGTTGTATTAAATCCTGGGGCTCTGGGAATACTTGGGAGGGACAGGGTAAGGTGTAATAGCAGATGTCAGCAGAAAAGAGGCCTGGAGGGAAAGTGAACTCCAGTCTCCCTTCTAGAGCCTCCATGGAGGACAAGTTGCAGCTGAGCTTGGCATAAGCACCAAGCAATCCAACAACATGGACTGAGTCTCTAAGACTTAGCGGGTTGAATTCTGTTTGACCCTACAGACCTCCATCCAGAATTCAGTTAGCATTGACTTGGAAGAGTAGACCAGAGCTATTCACAGCCTACAGACTGATAGGTTGCCCCTGAGAAAAAGCTCCAACGGTTAGATGTATCCCCAAATACCCTCCCATTGTCCACTTAGTTATAGGAAATTCAAACACATCCACCAGAGCAGACATGATTTGCTCCTGAATTGGCCAAATATAACATGAAATAACGTAGTTCCACATGTTAACGTGACCACAGATAATGAGACATTCTGGAGTGTTCTCTTACCTTCACTGCCACCAAGATCTTGTCCTGCTCAGGACAGAGGTTATAGCATTCAGCTAGGAAAACTTTTCCAAAGGCTCCTTCGCCTAGCTCCCTTTTCAGAACAATGTTATGTCTCTTGATGTGCTGAACAACTGTAAAACAAAGACAAAATGGAAATTGAAATTGAGGCACTCAGAGGTGAAGGTAGAGGGTGGGAGTCAGGGATCTGCCTCCTGGGGTTCTCCCCTACATAGCAGCAAACCAAAGGAGAGGCTTGCTATCCATCCTCGCTGTCCACCCCAAATGGTGTGCTTTCCAGAGCTCAATTATTATTTTTGCTAGAGCAGAAGTAGTGACCTCTCTTTTGGCTACAGAATGTCATTAATGAACTTTCCAGATTAGAAGAGGAGAGACATGAGAAAGGATAGACATTAACAACAGGCCTCTCACAAACCAGATGCTTTCATATACTCGTTCATTGTGTGTTTCTTTTTTTTTTTTAATGTTCACCTTTATTTATTTATTTATTTATTATTTTTTTTTAAATAATAAATTTATTTTTTATTGGTATTCAGTTTGCCAACATACAGAATACCTACCCAGTGCTCATCCCGTCAAGTGCCCCCATCAGTGCCCGCCAACCAGCCACCCCCACCCCCCGCCCTCCTCCCCTTCCACCACCCCTAGTTCATTTCCCAGAGTTAGTCTTCCATGTTCTGTCTCCCTTTCTGATATTTCCTACCCATTTCTTCTCCCTTCCCCTCTATTTCCTTTCACTATTATTTATATTCCCCAAATGAATGAGACCAAATAATGTTTGTCCTTCTCGGATTGTCTTATTTCACTCAGCATAATACCCTCCAGTTCCATCCACGTTGAAGCAAATGGTGGGTATTTGTCATTTCCTAATGGCTGAGTAATATTCCATTGTATACATAAACCACATCTTCTTTATCCATTCATCTTTCGATGGACACCGAGGCTCCTTCCACAGTTTGGCTATTGTGGACATTGCTGCTATAAACATCGGGGTGCAGGTGTCCCGGCGTCTCATTGCATCTGTATCTTTGGGGTAAATCCCCAGCAGTGCAATTGCTGGGTCGTAGGGCAGGTCTATTTTTAACTCTTTGAGGAACATTAACAAGGCAGGAAGCCACAAATGTTGGAGAGGATGTGGAGAAAAGGGAGCCCTCTTGCACTGTTGGTGGGAATGTGAACTGGTGCAGCCACTCATTGTGTGTTTCAAGGGGAAAGGCAGAGATAGAGCCAGGAATCCCAAATTCCTTGAGAAGATGCCTCAGGCTTCTGGGGAAGGGAGGCTCAGGGGAAATAAAAGGGAAGAGCTAAAATGTGGGCATTGCTAATTAAGGCTTTGTCCTCTCATTCCAGAAATGTCTAGACCATGCTATGGCTGGCTTCCCCAACCCTTTCTAAGATTGTATCCTAGTCTTGGCTTTCCAAAGCCAAGAAGAGACGAGAATAGGTACGTCGCAGGGAGAGAGACTAATTTCCCCCTCTAGTCTAGAGTGGAGCTGTTCCACATCAGCTCAACTGTATGCCTTCCTAAGGAACAACGCAGGAGGCGGCCAAGGCTCTCTGGAAGCCCATCAGCTGCAAGGAGCAATGCTCCACTCGGCTCCCCTCCGTGAAGCCCAAAAGGAGACTGTGGAGGACAGAGCTGCAGGGGGACCCTGTGCCTCTTCGCCTGACCTTCAGATGCTGCCTCTGCACAGGGGCTCTACCAGGTGATCGGCCACCGTTCTTTTCTGGACCCCTCATCCTGAGTGGCAGTATTAGATTGGGAAGCCCTCTGGAGCCTAGAACATGCAGCTAACAATGTTCTCTCATTTTGCTCCCACAGCCCTGGGAAGCACCCCTCTCCATATTTTATAAGTAGGTAAACTGAGTCTGCAGAACTTTCAGTGATTCTCAGTGTGGGAACGGAAGAGTTGAAATTTGAATTCAGGTCTGTCTGAATCCAGAGTACGTGTTTTTTTTCGTTCACATCACAAAGTTTCTTTACAACAGTAAATTGTGTTACACATGGCAAGAGAAATAGAAATATATAAAGAATCGAGTAAAAAGTAAACATGCTTTCCCAGCTTCCTGTTTAGTTCACCCTTCAAAGGCCAGTTCAAATTCTCACTTCCTAAGAGTTTCCAAGACAAATTTGACCACCAAAGACCTCTTTCTCTGAATTCATATTATGTGATGACTTCTGCTTAGTTGAATTCTGGCTTATCTCCCAATTATTTCACGTCTGTAAACTCCCTGAAGCTAAGAGCAACCCTATCTATCTCCTATGATCTTGTGTAATGCCTCCGGTGCTGAGCCCAGGGAAGATTTACCATGGTTTAATTTAGTGATCTTTAAAAGTCTTTAAAAAAAAAAAAAGATTATTTATTTATTTATTCATGAGAGACACAGAAAAAGGCAGAGACACAGGCAGAGGGAGAAGCAGGCTCCCCAAGGGGAGCCCAATGCGGGACTCGATCCCAGGACCCTGGGATCACACCCTGAGCCAAAGGCAGATGCTCAACCACTGAGCCACCCAGGCTTCCCAAAAGACTTTTTTTTTTCTTGAATGTGAACTGCATTGTGAAAACAAAAGAAGATGCAAAGTATTGTTCTGTAGTTTAAATAAGAGTAATAAAATGAAAGCCCATAAACCTACTATACCATTCAAGAAACACTATCACTTACAGGGTGGAAGCACCATTATGCCATCACGTTCTTTCTTGATGGTATCCACTTTTCCCCAGTCTCTTCTGGGGATAATTACTAGCCTAAATTTAGTGTTAATCATTTCTTCTATAGGTTTCCTACTAATGATATATCCTTAATGAGATATTGTTTGGCTTTGCTGCATAAATGGAATCGTACTAGGTGTTTTCTTCCACATCTTGCATTTTTCACTCGACAATGTCCTTGAGATTGAGTTACATTGAGTTACCTTGTATGTGTGTAGTAGTAATTCCATTGCTTTTACTATTTTATAATATTCTGAGAAAGGACTATACCACCATTTATTTATTCATTCTATGTTGATGGATATGCACTACAGTTTCTTTTTAGATACAATTTCATATAAACTGCAAGTGGTGATTAAGGTTTTGCTTTAATAGGATTTTACCCCTGATAATTTATGTGGTTTGTAGCTAAGACAGCTTCCATGGGCCTCTGGGAACTCAGGGTGATAAAAATCAAAAGGTCTTTTATGACAACAATATTAATGAATATAAGAATGTATATTAATTTCTCACGCTCCAGTAGCAACGGCTGAATTTAAGAGAAGAGAAATGTGTTCATTAGGTAGAGTGCCCATATAAAGAGACAAATGTAATTCTTGCAGAGAGTTAGCTGCCATATTTAAATCTAATATTTAACTCCATGGTTGTCAGATGTTCATTGGGAATTAAACTGCCACTTGATTTACTTCACATTCTCACCAAATCGAGGTAAATATTTAACTTTTTTTTTTGTTTTTAATTAATACTTTTCTTCTTCTTTTTTAGTTTTCCAAATAGAAGAAGAAGTTGGTGGAAAATAAGTTGAAGTATATAAAGCTATGGATAAAGCCCCAATTCCATCACCTTCAAAACTAAAATTGATGGGACCAGTTTTAGTATGCTGAACTTGAAAGCACCAAGTGCCTCTTTTCTCTCAGAAACGGGCAATTTTGCATTCATTTGCTTTGTTGGTTAGGGGCCTAATAGATTATATGAATGGCAGTCTTTTGCCAATGGCTTCCTTTGCAACAGCAATTCTGTTTTATAAGACGAGAAGCCACTCAGAAACAGAGGGAACAATTTTGTGCTTGTATTTGCGATTCTGACAGGGCCTTATGGGGTTTCGCAAATAGTTGGTGCTATACAAATATTTGTTGAAAAAGGGTACCAAATGGTAATAGCAACCACAGATGAATACTGTTTAATCATATCATTTCTGGTAATGGCAGCCATCTTATCAAGTATGTAGGCAATAAAGCAGCCCAATTGTTAGAGGTCAGGGAACAACTTACCTGAAGCTCCCCCATCACTAAGCCAAGAATTTCTTCCCAATCTCCTCCAAGAGAGTGTCGGGGCTTCTCAGCACCTGCCTCATCTCCTGATTCCCTCCATCACCACAGGAAGTCCTCAAAGCTATCTCAGGGCATCCTTCTTTGTCCAACCTCCTACTCCAACACCACTCATAAATGCCTCAGGCTGAGCTAATGCCCATACCCTTCACCTCCTTTATAGATCCTCCTGTGGGCCCCTCCTGCCTAGTTTCACCCACCAGTTCCCTATGTCTGCAACCTCTCCTTAAGCTTCCCTCAGCCTCCTTGACTCAAATAAAATCTTGACTATGTCCTGAGGACCCCCATGACATCCAGTGGAGGCCATCCTCCAGTGTTTCCCCAGGAACTTCAGGGCCCATGTGCCTGATTTCTGACCACTCTTGCTTTCTCTTGCCAGAGACCCAGCTATCTCAAAGTATCTATTTTAAGTCTCTGCCATTCTGTCCCCTCATTGCTGGTGACCCCTCTTATCCATTGATCTCCCAGCTTACACTCTCCCTCTCTACCCTACCAGTGCCATCATTGTCAGGACCAGCGGCACAGAGAAGTTCAGTAACTTGCCTAAGCTGCAGAAACACTGGATTGCTATTGATCCTGTCTTGTAATAGCATAGCTAGGAGCCAGGCACTGGGACCTTTGGTCTGGCTGTCTGAATGGCATTAAGGCAACTTTTTTTCCAGGAGCAAGATTGTCTTAATGAAGGAAGCAATGCACTGATTCATATTCTGGACAAGCTCTTTATTTCACTGTGGACTAGTACTTTGAATAACACTGTCTTAAAAAGTCCTATGAACATTTGGATTCATTTTATGCAAAATATTCTGAGTGAAATGAATCTAAAGATTCCACGATAAGTAAGCGATCAGGTAAGCATGTAAAATTTTTACATGCTTCCTCTTCTGAGATCAGTCAGTTGTCTGTTCTTAACTCTGGAGACTTGAATAAAATCACATCAAACTCAACATGAACAACTAATAAAAAAATAAATAAAAACCTGAACTCTACCATAAATGTCTTCATAGATTTGGGAGAAAACTCAAAAACAATAGTTGATTTTTTTCAAAAAAAGTTTTGTAGAAAAGTTTCTCTTTAAAATTTGCCTTGCCAGAAGACAAGGAGGTATCACTGAGAGAAATACATCAAATTCATGTGGTCTGCAGACTGATCTATGTACCCTGATACAGTCAAAACAAAGCATGGGATTAGACTGTTGTACAAATAAGTCTACTTTATAAAATCAGAGAGAAACTGATCATCAGCAATAGTAATCAAGATGAGTGGCTGAAAACTATCTGGACATCTTTCTAATGGAATTTTCCAGACTGGAAATTTGGTGCCCTTGGTCATTTGCTTCATGAGGACCAGAATGGAGTAGATTTTCAGTTTCATGTTAGTATCACATTGCAATCCCTAACAAATGCATTTTCTCACAAGTACCTTCAGTAGTTTACAGAGATCCTTGCAGTTTCAGATGGTTTAAATCAAATTCCTGGTATTGATACCTCCCAGAAGCAGATATTCTATATATACACACAAGCTATAGATGAAGTATATCCATTAGTACTAAATCTAAAACTAACTAAATAAATAAATAAAACAAACTCTACCCACTTAAGCGTGAAATCGGAAATGTATCCTTCCAATTTCCTCAGTAATGGGCTTCATAGAAAACTCCTTGGCCCAGTGGACATATCCTGCTCAGCCTATGACCCTTAAATTGAAACATTAATTGAAATATCTAATATGTGCCAAGTGCTAAGTGATCTGCAGTTAAAAGGAAGATTATTTTAAAGTTTTGAGCAGAAAGGTAAAAAAATTGTATGCCCTAGAAGACAAAGTTCTTCAATAGATACGATCTCTACAGAGACCCAATGTGGGGTTTCCGTAGAGACATACAGACCAAAATGTAGGGTCAGCCTCAGTGGTTCCATCTCAAAGGACTGGATGCTATAATGGCAAAAGAACTTAAAGATTGTTCGAGGCTGACCCCTTCAATGTTTGATAGTTTGCAAGGAAGGCTCAAACAGTGAAGCACCTCCTCGGGGCCACACAGCTAAAAGGTGACTGAGCCAGGACTCTGAAGAGCAATCCCTGGACTCTGTAACATGGACCCCCATTTGAGACTGAAGGCAGTTGAGGGCCTCCTGACATTAAAGTGGCAATAGGCATTTCATCTAGTTAATATCTTTTCTTTCAGAAATATTTGAAATATTCACATCGACCATCTGAAATGGACCAAGCATCTCATAATGAAAAATTTCATCAGAAAGCTTCTAACAAAATAAAATATGAGTGAAAAAAGGAAGAAATAAAACTTAAATGCCTTGAAAAATGCTTGAGCTTGACTTAATATAGGGTGAACAAATACTATTTACTAAATATCTTAATATCTATTTCATGGGCAGCATATTGAAACAGGTAAAATTGGGACTCCTGGGTGGCTCAGAGGTTAAGCGTCTGCCTTTGGCTCAGGGTGTGATCCCGGAGTTCGGGATTGAGTCCCACATCAGGCTCCCTGTGAGGAGTCTGCTTCTTCGTCTCCCTCTCCCTATGTCTCTGCCTTCTCTCTGTGTCTCTCATTAATAAATAAATAAATAAAATCTTTAAAAAAAACAGTAAATCATCCACCTTGTAAAAATAAAGTTGCATGAAGGACTGGAACTATAGTTTGGGATCTTATCTACATTTTTATTAAAATACAAGTTGGTACTAAATTGGAAATAAATGCAATTAAGACCATAGACATAAAACATACCAGGACAAGATAAGGCCAAATATTCATAAATAATATTAATGATGAAATAGAACATGTAATAATACTGAGCTGTTCTTAAGTTCTTTTCAGCAAAAAAATCCCAATGTGCATTACCATCAATTAATTTTCATATCTCTCCAAATGAGGTCAACAGTCACATTTATTTTATAGATGACACCACAATTAATTGACTTACTGGTGGTCATAGAGCAATCCACTTATCCTTTTTCAAGTGCTATTTCCAATGAAATGAGGAAATGGGGAGGGGCCTAACATGTGCTGATTGCTATTATGGGCCAGAAAATGTGCTGAGAGGTTTACAAGAATTATCAATCTTCATAGTAATCTGGTAGAGTAACCTTATGTCCATTTTCAGATTAAAGTAAAAAGGAGAGGATCAGATGAGCTAAGTGACTCATTCAATGTTGTATAACTGATAACAGGCAGAGTTAAAATTTTTTCTACCACAATATTCTACTTTGTCTTGTCACCTACTATAGTTTGGGCATTTTTCTAGGGCCCAGTGAAAAGGATGAGCAAAATAATCCCTATTCTCAAGCAACTCATTATCTAAAGGAGAAGAAAACATATATATCTATCACATCTTTTACTAACACCTTTGCTTCATTCACAAAAGATGTTAGGTACTTGATGTGACCATACAAAGAAAAACAAAAAGCTCAGATGAAAACCAGAGTCAAGGAAAGTGGAGTAGAAGGCTAAGACAAGGTGTTAAGTAGGAATGCAAATGTGAAGATTCTCGGGCCTCACATGGTTATTCAAATTAAGTCATAATTTTACTCCAAGTTTCCTGGTGACAGAAACCAAAAGAGAAGCACAATAATTAATAAAATGTTGACTACCCATAAGTAAAAGCACAAAAATTCCTTATGGTAAGTGAAATCCTTCATGGCATGTAGTTTCTGAAGGAATATATCAAATGGATTTTACGTAGGGGATCACTGTCCTCAATCATGCCCATAGAGGAAATAGTGATCTTCCTAAGGATATTTTTTATGTCAGAGCTCCATAAGAAATAAGCACATGGCACAATAGCCACTCTCAGTGAAAGCATTGCAAGATATGATGGCGTGTTATCACAATGGCTCAAGAATGCCATGGGGATGTAATTTCCCCACCCCCACTGCCAGGCCTAGAATATGTCAAGCCATCCAAACAGAGAACGAGGAGCCATGTGACCAAAATGGACACCTGAGAAAGGCAAGAGAAAGGGCCATGAATGAGCCTAAGGACCAGAAGCCGGTGTGATGGGGGCACTGGTATAGGTGAGAAGTAAGTGGGAAGAAGGAAGGGAGTAGGTAAGAGATACAGGAACATTCCGAAACAGAGAGGAAAGATTTTGAGTGAGCCATCTTTTGAGGGCCTCAACTTTGCTGCTCATTACAGCATTGAGACATGGAAACAGAAAGTAGGCTTCCAGGGATTCCTGAGGGGCCCATTAAGCCCAGACCATCAAATGCCTTCAGGCTAAGCCTGGCATTGGGTCCAGTAATGGGCAAGGCATTCTTGCAAGCAACTTTACATTCCTGGGAGGGCACCAACTGGCTACTTGGATGACCCACACAACATCCAGTGACAGCAAAGGACCCTTTCACCCTAAGCCAAATTTTAAGACCCCGATGCTGAGCGAGAGTAGGGCGGGTGTGGGAATGGAGCTTCATTGAAACTGAACATCACAGTAGATAAAGGTGATTGGGTTATTTGAAGTTAAAAATCCAAAAACTTCTTGTAGAAAAGATCCAGGGAGGGGGAAAGCCCCAGAAATCTTTCACGCTGTGAGACTGAAGGGAAGACTACACTTCAAAATACACATACGGCACATCCTTCGCTTTGACAGCCCCTAACAGCCAAAATTATATCTGTTTTACATACTGGCATGTGGTGGAGTTGGATTGATTTGCCCTGACAGCCCTCCCTGCTGGAACAATACTTGTCAGTCAGCTCTGGCAATGTTTATATTTTCAAGAATAATTATGCCGAGTGATTGTACAAAATCCTGGCAGGTAGGCCAAAGAGTCTTATCTGTCTACCTCTCTGACCCTGTGTCCCTGAGCTCAAAAGCTCCTCCTCCTCCTGAGGTTGGAAAACATCCCTCTAATGCCCTCAACCTCCTCCGAAGCTGGGGCACTAGCTTCCATTTGAGGGTTCTACACTGGTGCCTGTCCTATCATCTGGGACCTTCCACCCCTGTGCCCTCCCAAGGAAACTTTCCTTCCTTCCATAACTTATACTAGAAGCCATTACATTTTCCAAATTGACTTGTTCAAGGTAGTTGGGCTTTACCAATATACATCTACATGAATGCTCCCATTGTGCAAGACATCTTTAGTTTTGGGTTGGGAAAATTCAGAACCGAGACCAGTGGGAATCGAGGGCTTCCCTGACCTATGTCTAACATAAACATAGTGACTATCTTCTCTGTGTATACGCTCTAGTACACACATTCTAGATTAGAATGGGATCAATGGGGATGAGAAGGACAAGCAAAATGCTAGGCAAGTGGGCCACTCAGAGAAGGCTCATGGAGCCAATGAGCCAACCTCAGAAAAGCAGGTTGGAGTTTTTATGAGGGAAGCTCTGAACTCAGGAGAAAGGGGTATGTGCTTAGCTTAAGGCACAGTGGGAGGCCAGTGGGCATTTTATGAGGTCCAGAATTCCATGCCAGCTTCCTAGGCTGCTTTCTGCAGCTCTAGACTCTGCCCTAATTCCAGCAGCACTCATAACCAATGATACATGACCAATATTTGAAACATGGAGGTGACAGACAAGATTTTTGGGTGCATCCCATATGTTTTCCATCTCTAGAGGGCTTTCTGTCCAATTAATATGCAAAGCAGATTCTGATATTTCCTCTTTAATATGCTTATTTCAGAACTCATATTTTGGAAGGTAATGCTAATGTTTATCTTCTTTGAAGGACTTTGTAATACTTGCAGCATCCTTCAATTCTCCCCCCACCCTCCACACTTCACCACTTAAGCATCTATGTGGAGAGAACTGTGTTTGGTGCTGTGAAACGCCCAAGGATGAAGAAGGAGAAAAGGATGTCAGTGGATGCTAATTACACATCCACTGTGTGCAAGGCATTGTTTTAAGTACTGTACATACATTCTCTTCTTGAGACATTCTGACTGATCCGGGGAGAGACATCACTGTCTCCTGTGATAAAGGGAATGTGGTAACTGGGTCTTGGAGATGTTAACTTGACCAAAGCCACACAGCTGGAAAGTGGGCAGGACAAGCTCAGTTGGTTTCAAAACCATGCAATTTCCCCCAGTAAACGATGAATCTTTCCCCCAAAGGATGGGCAGTCTAACAGGGAAACGAGGCAAATACACAAATAACAGTTGTCAAAGGCAGAATATCAAAACTGCTGTGACAGATGTAAACAATATAGAGTTAAGGGTGTCTAGAAGAAAAAGAATCAAATCCTTTGAGTAGAGGATTTGAGGTGTTTTTCCTTGTAAGTTGAATGGGGCTTGAAATGTTGGTTGGAAAGAATGTTGGCCATAATCAATTTTGTCATTTCCAAAAGCCAGGATGTGAAGGACTTGATCATATACTGGACCTTCATGTCAAGATGTGTCCACATTAAAGTCCCAAATCTGAAAACTGTTTAGGTTGAACTAAACACAGTTTCCATTCATGCAGGCCCAAATGTGACAAATATCAGCTATTTCTTATGGCTTAACTAATTTATCCCTCGGCTGTTAACATTTGCCAATAGAACTTCTGGATGTTAGAAAAGAAGGCATATATTTTAATTTTCAAGAAAATATTAAGGAAAGCAAAACACAGACATTGTAACAAATGTTACACTGGAGAGCTCATGATGGAAAGAAATTGTACTCTCCTACATGCCCCCCCTATTCTCAACCTCATTCTTAAGGTGTTCAATTCCATACAGTTTGAAGTTTTGTTTTCTAGGGGTTTCCTCCATAACTCTAATCAATACATTTACTTTGTCTCCTTGTTTTCCCAATTTAAGACATTTATCAATTCCCTGCTATTGAAGAGAAAGATTTTACTCACACTATTCCTCACCTTTCCCCAATAACTGAGAACTGTATTATTTTTATTCTTCTACTGATAATCTATCACACTATATCTTTTTTAAGCCATTATTCTATGCTCTTCTGTATATCATGAACATATCAGCCCTCCTACCTTTCTTTTACCCTAGTCACTTCATATACTCTTTGAGCTTGATCTTTAATGACATGGTGTCAAGACTATTACTTTGTACTTCAACTTATGATATGCTACAATTAAGTGTCCTTTGTGAGTAAAAATTGAAAAGCAATAAACATAATTTATTTCAATACAACCAGCTTAATACTGTATGCTACAAGACTAAATAGGTGCCAGGACTGCTTTTTCTTTTCCACATGTCTAATGTCCTATAAAGAACTTCTGGGCCACTCAAATGAGGATGTTCCTAAGCATCAATATCAAATGCTTTCTCTTCCCTACCAAGATTGTCCTAGCATCTAATTCAAATTGATAGATTTTTCAGTTATCCTGTTGGTACTTGGCAGACCTCTTGATTTGAGGCCTGGGGCTTCTTCAACACTGGGAAATTGTCTTCTGTTTTTTTCTTTGTTAATTTTCTCTCTATCGTTTTTCTGTGTTCTCATTCCCATTTGGACAGTAGCCAATGCCACCTCTCATGAATTGCTTCTCTCTGCCTCTTATTTTTTCTTCTCCAGATCTGTCTATCTTTTTGCTGTATATTATGGAAAAATTTTTTGACTCTCTTTCAGACCTATGATTGAAACTTTTAGTTCAGCCATCACATATTTAATTTGTATGAATTCCTTCTTGTCATCTTAGGATTTATTTTTCATAGCTAACTAACTTTGTGTATAGAAAAACCTCAATTCAGAGACTTACTTGTTTTTAATTCTCTTCTGATTCCTAAAATACTTCTGTTTCCTCTGAGGTCAGCTTTTTCTCTTTGACTCTTCTTTCAGTGTTTATCGTCCTCATGTGTATGACAG
This sequence comes from Canis lupus dingo, assembly GCF_003254725.2. Taxonomy (NCBI): domain Eukaryota; kingdom Metazoa; phylum Chordata; class Mammalia; order Carnivora; family Canidae; genus Canis; species Canis lupus. The sequence continues at coordinate 74,620,442 of NC_064243.1, forward strand.
ATCTTGAATTTTATTTATATTTAAGGACGAAAGACTGGGTAGCTAGTAAGGGTTTCTTGTGCTTTTATGTCACTAATTCTGTTTTCAAATAGTAATATTGCTTAGGAATTGGGTCATTGGTAGAACACAGAGATAGACAGGCCTTGCTTTAGGATACATAGGCAGAAAGTGGACCATTAAGCTGGAGTGTAAACATGCCAGACTAAAGAAAATGTCATTCTGGGGCTTCAATATCCATACAATTAGCCTCATCCTCTAGAGGAATCTGGCAATTTCTGCATAGAAGTGCTTTCAATTTTTTTTTTTTTTTTTGGTCTGAGGATAAGTAATGAGCTATCTGTTTCTCTGCAGATTGGGGTGGGGGGTGGGGGATCCGTACCACTCATTCAGCTGCCCTTCCACTATGTTTAAGCCCTTTCCTACAGATACTCTCTACTGTACCTGCTGCATTTGTTGGCCCCAAGTCTGTAGCCACCAGGTTCCACCCAACATGGCAGTCCTGCCTCATCTCAGACTCCCTACAGCATATTCTGAGATGAAGATTCCCTTACTGTGTTTCACACATGCACATGGTAACCACACACCATCTCTGTTCCAGAAATCTATTGAAAAATGTTACCCATTAAGGATTTCCATCTCTTCTTCCCTTCACAGTATGGGTAAGAGGCAAACAGACATGCTCAGCTCAACAGTCCAGATGGAATATCTTCGCTACCTTTCTAAGGAAGTGCTTCTTGGAGTCTCCAGAGCAGATGGGATGTTCTCCAAGAGCTCAAACAAGACCTTAAGTAACCCATCCATTTTATAAATGAGGACAGTTAAGGCACAGTAAAAGTGTTAATTTCCCAGAGCTGAGCCAGGACCCAAAACCCATTTGCTTGCCCTTAAATCCAATGTCATTTTCATTATACTCTGATCCCTCTCATTACAGACATTAATCATCCAAATACAATAAATACCTTAAAGGCCGGGAAGATAAAGGCGACATGAAGTCAGTGGAATATTGCTACAGTCTGTCCCTGGAAGTCAAATCACCCTTTCTCCGTAGCTACCAGATTTATCTCTTTTGTCTTCTGCCTATTTACACTTTCCATCTTTGATAAGCTGCAAAAAGTTGGGTGTGAATTCATGTCAAGAAGCATGGTGATGAAGGCAGTTTATGAGCTGTGAGCAGATTTATAACGTGAGAGTCATGGTGCTGGGGTCCCTTTCCTCTCTGTCTTTTGATAAAGACTAGTTCTGTGTGCTTCTGTCAGCTGGAACACTTCCAAAGTTTGCAGTCAATGATACAAACTTACAAGTGTTTTTGGAGAACACTTGTAAGACGTACACAACTAAGTAACATTTACCTAATCACAGTGCTTGAGAGAGGAGAGAATGGTTCCCACCTATTGAGCTTTGGGGTCTTGTTGGGATACAGAAGAGGGTCAGACAGATCCAGCTCCTGTTACAGTTCCCCAGGTTTGGTAATGAAGTCTTTTATAGAAATTGCCTTCTCCTGAGAGAGTTTCAATGCTGCTATTACTACTTATACTTAATGTGATTACAACTTCTGTTTTTATGTGTTATGAACCATTTACATTCGGCATTGGCATGGTCCAAAGTACTGAAATGATATGAAATATTTGGAGTAGATTATATTTAAAAAATTTACAAGGACAAGCCCATGTTACATTCTATAATATGCTGAAGTTGAGCAAGAAATCAGCTGAGGACAGTTTGTCTCTGGGGGTATGGCTAAAAAGTGTCCACCCCTGCCTGCTTAGCCCCACCTGGGACCTGGGTGGACAAGTTTCCAGGAAAAACCTGATTTCTCAGGAGGAATGAAATCTCCAGGGACTTGAACCGATAGTGAGGGCTCTAGTCACCTATTTGGCCCAGGCTCCTCCACCTAGAAGTACTTGAATGAACCAATGATGTTTGTAAGGCACAGTAAAATATTCTTGTATTTTGTCCCTCTGCCTTCTGCGTGTGCACAGTGATTACGAGCTTAGATGAAACCACTCTAATCATATAAGCACCCCTGAAGGCCTAGGAGGAAAATGCCCATGGAGGAAGAGAAGTGAGAAATGAGGAAGAAGGTGTCCCCTGTGCAGGGCCCAGGATGGCTATGGAGGAAGCAATGAGTGAAAATGGCCACAATTCCCGGGTAAGGAAGGAGTAGTAGGCAGAAAGGAAGCCCCAGTCTGATCATTGCTAACAACTAACTACATGACTAAGAGTAATTTACTTAAAGTATCTATCCAACTTCAATTTCTTTCCTTTAGCTGTAAAATGGGAATAAAAATACCCGACCCCTACACCCTGGTGAGAACAAAATGGTATGCTAATTAAAAAGTACTCTAATAGAGGCCTCTGGGTGGTTCAGTCAGTTAAACGTCTGCCTTTGGCTCAGGTCATGATCCTGGGGTCCTGGGATTGAGCCCTGAGTCGGGATCCTTGTTAAGCAGGGAGTCTGCTTCTCCCTCTCCCTCTGCCCCTGCTCGTGTCTGCTCTTTCTCTCTCTCTCACTCTTTCAAATAAATAAAATATTTTTTAAAGTACTGTAACAAATAAAATGTGCTATAAATGTTATTTATAACATAAATAACACCTCATCATGGGTGTGATGGGAGGGTATGGGATTAGCATTTCAATACAAGTTTCCATTGGTTAAATAGGGCCAGATCACAGAGCACCTGTGGGTTAGATTTGATCTGATAAGTAGATGGGAGCTATGGTAGGTTCCTGAATGAGGGTGTGGCATTATATAAATAGCACCCCTGCTATTTAGCAACTTCACACTCAAGATTACACAGTGCCTTATAGATACATTTCATTAGTTCGATGAAATGTTAAATGCTACACACAACTACAATAATAATGGGAACTTCTGTTCTCTGAATACTTTCAGGCTCATAAAGTACTCTCCCATGTTCTTTTATTTGAACATTAGAACAACTATGTGAAATGTCCTATGAACATTTCCTAGGCTCCCTTTCACAGCTGAGGAAGGAGAGGCTCAGAGAGGCCAAGGAGTTCATCCATGGCTGCATAGCTGATTGGTTCTACAGCCAGACTTCAGCATGGCCTTTTGATTCCAAGTTCAACGTCCTTTATGCCAGAGTGGCAGAGTGGGCATTCTGGAGACCAAGAAAGCAAGACGCTTTATTTCAGACATAAAACTTACAGATAAGACACTAAGATCAATGCAAGTTGCTAATGCAAAAATAGAGTCAAGCATTTGCCTACTGGAGGGATAGGAAGTCAGGAAGAAGTTAATGTGGATGGTAATTGTAGGAAAGGCTTCATGGACTTTTTTTTTTTAAGTTCTGGTTGAATGTGAAGAATGGATCTCTTTGAATAGTTTGGAGTAAAGTGGGGGAGAAGGCTCTTAAGAAATGAGGAGAAGCCAAGGCAAAAAGGCAGGATAGTAGGAGTACAACTGCCCTGGTTAATCAGGGGTGTAATGAGAGGGGTGGGATTGGGGTTTTAAAGAATTTTCCATTGGTTAAATAGGGCCAAGTCACAGAGCACCTGTGGGTTAGCTGAGAGGTCTCGATTTGATCTGATAAGTAGATGGGAGCTATTGTAGGTTCCTGAATGAAGGTTTGGCATTATAAAAGCAGCATATTTTCCAGTAGGAATATGCACAGTGTATTAAATATACCCTGAAGCAAGGAGAGCAGTTAGATTTTGCATTAATAGAAGCATAATCATGAAGTCCTGGATTACAGTGTGGCAATGAAAATAAAAGGAAAGCTATAAATCCTAACAGCCAACTTGTTTGATAATCTGAACAGAAGAATTACTTACTCAGCTACCATACTCCATATGACTCTCCAAAACATGACTAGCTTTCTCAATCACATTTCCCCTTAGCCATGCTGCCAAGTGATTCAGAGTTGCCAAAGCAAAAAGTTCATTAGAAATCACAAGCGGGACGTCTGGGTGGCTCAGCGGTTGAGCATCTGCCTTGGGCTCAGGGTATGATCCTGGAATCCTGGGATCGAGTGCTGCATCGGGCTCCCTGCATGGAGCCTGCTTCTCCCTCTGCCTATGTCTCTTCCTCTCTCTTCCTCTCTCTCTCTCTCTCTCTCTCTCTTTATCATAAATAAATAAAATCTTTTAAAAAAATCACATGAATTCGTCAAAAAGATTCCTCATTCCATCCCTTGGTTGTCAGTCCAAGAAGACTTTTCAGAAGTAAAACGGTTATACACATGTGCAAACACCATTGAGCTCACTTTCAGACCTTCCCAATGCAGTTAACTATGGATTTGTGTCATATGGATTCCTGATCGAAGTGACAGAAGATGTTATCAAGTGTCACCTTTCACTGCACCCATATCATCTCCGAGGAGATGCAGGAGAAGATGAAGAACAGGTGCAAAGCAGGTGCAAAAAAGCCCCATGTGTGGAGCTGAGAAGGAGTGGGACAAGTATAGCACTGGTGGAGAGTCTGGATCCTTATAACTTCATTGTTTGGTCCAAGCAGAGTCTCAATATTTGGGTCTGCCTTTCCAGTATCTGGGATCTGAAGCCATGCTCAAAAGTAAAACAGGTTCAGAGTTGAAATTGGTTCCCTCTTTTGGCCTGGCAGGTATGTTTGTTGACATGATCAGATTTGAACACAGCCACAGCCTCTACTGTCATAAGTGAATGGTAATAAAGGCACACTTCCCCTTTAAATTTCAATGGCTGTGTCATGCTTTCCATTCCCTCTTCATTTCAGTGTGTGGGCATTACACACACAGAGAGACACACAGACACACACACACACGCACGCACACCCAGACACCTCACATGCTGTACCAACAGCTGCTTGCCAGTCAATGAAGTCACATTACTCTGTCATGGGAATGTGTGAAATAAGCCGCCTCACAGGAGGTGGGCAGAGGCATGCACGATGCAATCAGTATAAACAGGGTTTTTCTCTCTCCTGCGCCTGTTTTGTTGGCTCATTGAGCAGAGAAGTGAACAAGCGTCATTGGGTGCAGAACTGTATTTAGGAGAAACCTTTTCTTTTTACTGTCACTATATGTGATAATAACTTCACAAGACTGTCACCGTTAGATTCACGCTGGTTGGAGATACACGATGGTTGGACAAAGCAGGCTCCCTGCTCTCAGAAAAATCCAACAGAACTGACCTTCTTTTCCCATGGAAATGTCAACAGCAATTATACAACCAACATTCGCTAGGCAAATATGCCAGAGCTGCTCCGGGGGTTGCAAGGCTGCAGACGAGCTCAGTCATCACGAGGGTACCTACACCACCTCGAAGCATCTCTCTGAGACCTGAGACACAGTGTGCCACCCCAGGCAGCTGTCAAAAGAGCTGCCCAGCCCAGGTGCTCCTCCTGCTGAACACACAGTCTAGCATTTCAGCAACACAACCTCTGTCCCAGGCTTCAACAACTGAGAGAGTGATGACCTAAACCAAGTACCTGAAGTTTAATTGTATTATTTCATGGAAATTCAGTCCTCAGTAAAAAGAACTTTTGAAAGACAAATGTTCATTTTGGGTCAGATGTCCTTGCATAACGCTTGATGGTATGCAAAAAAATTATTTGTCTCACCTGACGTCATTAGACCACCTACAAGGATTCCTATGCCACCAAAGTTAAACCTCTATCCAATACCAACCAAAGCCAACAAGCAGGCCTGATTGTTTAAATAAGAAATATACAGGGAGGAAAAAGCTGCAGGACACAGGGATAGGATGAGACTCGGAAGGCTAATTAACAGGACCAGGAGAAGGGAGTGTGACAGACTCTCACACACAAGTGAGCTGGCAGCCCTAACTAATTAGCAACAATTAATTTTGCGGTAGGAGCAAGAACACATGTATTATGTTCTATAAAAGCTTAATAGCTGTCACTATAAATCACTCCCATCTCTCCCCTGAAATTCAACTTGCAAGCAGGCTGCTTTGAAATCTTTGGGAATTAACAATATAGAGCTGCTATATCTTGGATCTTAATATGAAAAGTAAGATGGTTTTTTCTCTGCCACTTGGCCCTTGACTAATGTCAGCTGTTGTAACGGAGGTTGGCATCAACAGGCTCAGCCGCACCAGGCCCTGAACCAATTCTGATTGAGGGAGGCAAGAAATGAGCAGCCCCAGGCCTGCTTCTGGTGAATATGGGATCCATTGTGCTGCTCTAGACTGGACATCCTGTGTGGCCAAAATGGGCTCCTTGCCTGAGATGGAAGACAAGACTTTTTTCATCTATGCCTTCTCTTATTGTTTGGAAGTACCTGCATAAAGCATTACCATAGAGAAAATTGAGGGCTTCCTGAAAGACTGCCATGATCAATTAGTAATGTCTGCTAGGAGTGGGGATGAGAAATACTATGGGTTTGTTGTTGTTTGAAGTTTTTTTTTTTTTTAGTTTTTTTTTCATTTTCTATCATTTATTTAAATTATGGTAAAATACGCATAACATAAAATATTTTAAAGTACACAGTGCTATGTCGTGAAGTACATCACATTTTGCACAACTATAACCCCAAATGGAAACTCTGTCTCTATGAGGTTTCCCTCCCCATTTCCCCTCTGCCCTCAGCCCATGGCAATCACTCAACTGCCTTCCATCTCTACGGATTTGCCTCGTTTGGATATTTTGTATAAATAAAATCATACAATACGTGTCTTTTTGTGTCTGGCTCCTTTCACTTAACATAATGCTTTCATGTTGTAGCAGGTATCAGCACTGTTGTTTTTGATCACCCTGACAAACCCCTTCTGTGGACAAGTATCTCCTTCAGTTTCCTAAACAGCACCTCAGTTCTCTACTGAGTTAAGTAGAGAAACTTAAACTATGAAACTATGAAACTTAGCCAAGTCTTCCTAGGCCCCTTTTCTAATGGGTGCAATTTATTTATGGTTCATCTTCAAGCTTCCTCAATTTTATATAAATTTTATGAAAACCTACATTACACTTAATGGTAAATCTTCCATTATATGCAGTGGTAAAAGACTGAATGTATTCCCTTCGAGATCAGAAATAAGGCAAAAACCTCTCACTGTTCTTACTCAACACAGTAGTGGAAGTGCTAGCCAGTATAATAAGGCAAATAAAAAGAAGTAATAAGCACAGCATGGGAAAGGGAAAAAAAATAAACTATCTCCATCTGAAAAGGCCATAACACTCTATATAGAAAATTAAATAATCTACAAAATAAAAAAGAATCTTAGAATAAGTGAGTTTAGCAATGTTTCGGGATGCAAGTAAACATGAAATCAATTGTATTTCTAAGCCTAACAATGAACTGTGGACACCAAAATTTAAAATGCAATACCACTTTAAATTGCTTCTCCAAAACAAAATACTTAGGTATAAATCTAACATAACATGTGCAGGACTTGTCTGAAAACAAGGACTTGTTTTGATGAAAGGAATAAAAAAAGAGATAAATAAATAGAGAAACACACTATGTTCAAGGATTGGAAAACTCAACATAGTAAAGATTTCCATTCTCTCCAAATTGACACACAGGTTTAACACAATTCCTATCAAAATCCCAGTGAAATTTTTTGTAGATATTGATAATATTGTTCCAAAATGTAAGGACGCCTGGGTGGCTTAGCGGTTGGGCACCTGCCTTTGGCTCAGATTGTGATCCCGAGGTCTGGGATAGAGTCCTGCAGCAGGCTCCTGTAACGAGCCTGCATCTCCCTCTACCTATGTCTCTGCCTCTCTCTGTGTGTCTTTCATGAATAAATAAATAAATCTTAAAAAATAAAATGTATATGGAATTGCAATATATAGAATAGCTAAAAATAATTTTGAAAAGGAACAAGAATGAGAAAAATCAGTATATCTGATTTCAAAACTTAAATAGCTACAGTCATAATGGCTATGTGCTACTGGTGGAGGGATTGACATGTAAATTAATGGGTTAGAATACAGAACCCAGAAATAGACCCACACAGCTATGCCCATCGGATCTTTGACAAACATGAAAATACAATTTAGCAGAAGGAAAGATAACTGTGGTGGGTTGAAGAGCGGCTTAAAAAAGATATGTCTGTTGCAACCTCAGAATGTGACCCTGTTTGGAATAAGAGTCTTTGCAAATATAATTAAGGTAAAGATTTCAAGATGAGATCATTTTGGATTCAGGTGGGCCTTAAATCCAATAATAAGTGTCCATATAAAAGACAGAAATAGGAAGCACAGAAAAAGAGAGAGAGAGAGAGAGAGTATGTGAAGATGGAGCCAGAGATTAGGAAGTGATAGGTCTATAAGTCAAGGAACACAAGCATTGCCAGCAGTTGCTAGAAGATAGAAGAGGCAAGGAAAGATGCTCTGCTAGAGCCATTTGAGGGAGCACAGCCCTGTCAACATTGATTTCAGACTTCTGACTTCCAGGAATGTGAGAAAATATATTTCTGTTGTTTTAAACCACCAAGTTTGTGATAATTTTCTTTGGCAGCCCTAGGAAACTAATGCAGTAGCCTTTCAGCAAGTGGGACTTGAGCAATTAGGCATCCATGGGCAAAAAAACCCTTGAATTATGACCTAAGTCTTACACCTCATACAAATACCAACTAAAAACTGAATTATGGACGTAAGTGCAAAACATAAAGCTATCGGACATTTTTAGGGGGAAGAAAAACCTAGAAAGAAGACAATCTTCAGGATTTAGGGCAAGGCAACACTTTCCTAGATTTGACACTGAAAGCATGATATACAAAGGGAAAAATCAGCAAACTGAACTTCAATAAAATAAAAAATTTTTGCTACAGATCCTACTATAAGAGGATGAAAAAACCTAAAATTTTGCAAGCCACATATCTAATGAAGGAGTAGTACCTGTAATGCATAAAGAACTCTCAAAATTCAACTTAAAAAAACAAAACTAACAACTCAATTAGAAGGTGGGCAAAAGGTATGCATAGACATTTCATGGAAGAGCATATAGATGGCTTGGCAACTAAGCACATGAAAAGGTATTCAAAATAATTAGGCATTAAAGGGATGAACAGTGAAACCCCAATGAGATATCACTACACACCTATCAGAATGGCTGAAACAAAAATTGTGATGACATCAAAGGCGGGCAAGTGTGTGGAGAAACTGGATCACTCATCTATTGCTGACAGGAATGTAAAATGGTACAGCCATGCTGGAAAATGTTTTGGCAGTTTCTTTTAAAAAACTAAATATGCAACTACCATTTCATCCAGCAATCACACTCCCAGGCATTTATTCTATAGGAATGGAAACTTATGTTCACACAATGTACATAAATGTTTATAGCAGCTTTATCCATAATAGTCTAAAACTGGCGACAGCCTAGATGCCCTTCAACAAGAGATGGATAAGCAAACTCTGGTTCATCTGTACCCTGGGACACCACTCAGAAACAAATAGAAACAAACTATTGATACACACAACAACCTGGATGAGTTTCTGAAGAATTATACTGAGCAGAAAAAAAAAAATCCGGAAGGTTGTATCTTGTGTGACAACATATATATAACATTCTTGAACTGACAAGTTTATAGAAATAGAGAACAGATTAAGTGGTTGCCAAGGGTTTAGGGCTGGAAGAGAAGAGCCTGGGAGGGAATTGGGTGACATGAGGGATCCATGTGGTGATGGAAATGCTCAGTATCTTGACTGTATCAATGTTAATATCCTAGTTGTGCTATTGTACTAGAATTTTATGAGATACTGCCATTGTGGAAAACTGTGTAAAGGGCACATGAGATTGCTCTATATTATTTCTTACAACTGCTTGTGAATCTACAATGATCTCAAAGTAAAAAAGTTTAATTAAAAAATGTCAGAGATGTGCCTTGTGACATTGGATATGCTTTTAATATGGACAAAGCATGTTACTTGCTGGTACAGAACAGTTTGCCACTAAAAGCTACCATTCATTACCAACAATTATGGCTTTGGTCCTACCTGCATCATCAGTGAGCTCCTTGAGGAACTGACTCGTGTATTATTTATCCATAAATCCCCCACAGTGCCTAGCAAGCACCCTGCTATGTAATAAGTGCTCAATAAATGTTTGTTGACTTAATGTTTTTATCAGTAATTCACTGAGTATGCGAGTATGCGTATTGTGCACTGTTAAAACATCACTTGCTGCAAATGAGAAAAACATTAAAGAAATGTGTCATGTGTCATGAAGTAAATTAGTGTCATCCTTAAAAATGCAATTAGATCTTTATTTTTTATTAGTGTTCTGTTTATTATTTTTCTTTGTTTTTATCTGATTACAAAAGTAATCGATATTCACTGTAGAAAAGTGCTCAAGTCTAGAAAGCTGTAAAGGCCTTTCACTGCACCTATTTTAATGACTAGATGAGCCCCTTCTGATTTGACATGGTACGCTTCCAAAGTGCTTGACCTCAGTTTTCTTGTTCATTGAGTCATTCATTCATCAGAGGTATGTTGAGGATCTACCAAAGGCTTGCATCTACAAATGCAGAGGTAAGCATGGCTCTCTACATTTTACAAACAAAACAGACTTGTTGTTTGGAGGGTTCAGCCAGAGGGAGCCTGTCTCTTTTCATCTGGCATCCAATATCAGAATAACCTCAGCTTCCCTAACTTTGACATCTTAAAGGAACAGCACTCCCTGGTTAATGATAAACACAGCTGAGTATTTCTTTAGCAGTAAAGGTTTCCAGAGAACATGTCCAGGGGGCATCTACTGGTCTGGCACCACAACCAATAGAGAAGACAAGAAATAGCTAAATGGTATTGATTGGCCTTTATGTAAGACATTGGGCTCTCAGAAGCTATAAACGTGGACAATTTCTTGAATGTATTCAAATGTATTCAAACATAGAGCAAAGCAAAATGCAACATAGGATGAGATGATGGGATCCATAACCGCCTTATATTTATATCAAATCTGTTCTTGGGAAAAGTAGGAAAAGCAAAGCAAGTGTTATTCTTTAAAAGAAAAAAAAAGTAATATCCCCAAAGGCAACCAGACAAAACCCATTACTTTATCAACAGAAATGGATTATTTTCATTCCCTGCTACTTGTTGGTGGTGTAAATTTTATTCACCAGACTGAGCAGAAGTATACAAAGCTCTTGGATTTTTGCCAGACAGATACAAAACTATGTGTGCTATTTTTTTGTTCCACCTGTTAAAAGTTAACTAACTCAGAGTGTGTTTATGTTTCTTTTTTTTTTTTTTGAGATTTTATTTATTCATAAGAGACAGAGACATAGGCAGAGGGAGAAGCAGTCTTCCTGCGGGGAGCCTAATGTGGGACTTGATCCCAGGACCCCGGGATCACGACCTGAACTGAAGGAGATGCTCAACCACTGAGCCACCCAGGCACCCCATGTGTTTCTGTTTCTTTATCATTCCTGTTGATAATTATGGGGACCCAAAAAACTCAGACTTTTACCAAAATACTAAGTGCGATTTCAAATTTAACATGTTTCTCAGCTCATTTTTAAAAGTTGTTCTGTTGCTATAGAAATGACTATACAACTTATCCAATGAAGCCCCTTCTTCACAGGTGAAGGATCTTCTAACTGGTTTTTTTTTTTTTTTTTTTTCCTAACTGGGTTTAACGTCCTTTTCTTTCCTTTTCTTTTCTTTTCTTTTCTTTTCTTTTCTTTTCTTTTCTTTTCTTTTCTTTTCTTTTCTTTTCTTTTTTTTCTTTTTCTCTTTCATTTATAACCACTTAGTTGAAGCCTGCATTTGAAGGAGCCCTTCCCACTAGAAACAGAGTTGTAAGTATAAACTTCACACAAAGCACCATTTGTCGTTAGTGCTAGGTGATGCTAAAGATTTTTGTTGTGGTTTGAAGGAGATACACATATTCCAATTCAGCAAATACTGATTCCATACTCAGTCCAGAACTTCCAGAAACATCCTACCTTCCACTGTCCTTTATAGAATTGACTTGAATTTCTCCAAAAGCATACTGGATGTTTTTGAGCCTCATAATTGACCAAGTTTTTTCTTTCTTTTTTCTTTTTTCTTTTTTGTTTGTAAAGAAAACAAACATTTAAAAATTACTTTTGCAAAAGGAAAAAGTAAAGAATAATCCCAGGTTGGAGGGTGGGGGTTCTATACTGATAAGCACAATTTACAAAGGAAAAAACAGAACATTGAGAGCAAAGCGGTCTGTCTACAGGCAGAGCAGACAGCTGCCCAGTGTGATCGCGAGGGCGACCAGAAGACACTTCTGACTGAAAATCTTTCTCACCTATTATCTTCCATCTTTGTGAACCTTATTAGGTGACTGGACAGAGCTTACTACCATCTATTAACCTGAGGGCTCTGAGAGAGGGACAGGGGATGAGTCTGTTTGGTGGGAAATATACTACGTCCAGCAAAAGTCATTGAGGTGGGGGTTAGGCAGAGGTGGGAAGAAGCAGCCAACTGCAATGGCCAAGTCAAATCTCAGCCACTCTTCCTTTTGTCCCTGTCACATTCAATGCTTGGGGGCCCCACCAGCAGACCACAGAGCCACGTGTGGCTCTTCCCCTGGAAGTCTGTCTGCCCAACGGTGGTCTGGTGAAACTGCCCTCCACCGTTACTACTTGTCCCACCTCACAGTTCCATTATCTGTCTTCCTCTCAGCCGCCATCTTCTTCGTCCTCTCCTATCTTGTCATTACCATGATGCTGCTTCTCTCATTTCCTCTCATTTTTCCTCTTCTTGCTCCTCCTGAATTCTAGACATTCCCAATCATGGGGTTCTGGAATTGGCATCCTCTTTTTCTTTCTCTTAACATTTCCTTTCCAGCTTCAACTACACACTTCTCTCAGGCCTCAAAACTTTCCTCTATACAGATCTTTCTCCATCAACATCTCTAGCCCCATGGCTTTTTTTAAATAAATTTTTTTATTTATTTGAGAGAGAGAGAGAGTGTGTACAAGGAGGGGGAGAAGCAGACTCCCCACTGAGCAGGGAGCCTGGTGTGGAACTCAATCCCGGGACCCCAGGATCATGACTTGAGCCAAAGGCAGACACTTAACCAACCGAACCACCCAGGTGCCCTGCCCCATGGCTCTTCTGAGCTCATTCTCCATTTCCAACTTCCTTTGGGCCATTTTCTATGGGGTGTCATATCCATCTCTCATCCCCACATTATCCTCCACAGTGTCCTTATACCTCTTCTCTCACTCTTCCCTCACACACCCAGATGGAAACAAAAACAGTTTTGATTTCCTCTTCTCCTCACAATCAATGGCCAAATCTCACCTATCCTGCCTCTATCATCTCCCCCATGTCTGCCTTCCTTCACTGTCATCAGCTTGACAAGACTCTTCCTCCTTTCATCTGTATCACTTGGTAGCCTCCCCTGCAGACTCCACCTACGGGAGACTTCTGATTAACCATCCCAAGGCACCACACAAACATCATCCCTTGATTTTGATCACAAGCCAAATAAATGTATTTTATATTGCAACCTGATTACAGTGAATCCAGTGTTCACCTAAAACTTCATGCAGTGTGTTTACTCTCTTTTTTTTTTTTTTTTTTTTTTAGTGTGTTTACTCTCAATAGGGTGATGCACCTTTTAAAACTCAACTTAATTCAACCTTGCTTTGATTTCTCAAAAACTGACTTCTATGGTGCACTAATGAGCTGCAATGTGCAGTTTAAAGAGCAGTAGCTTAGAAGACAATTTGGTAAAAACTTATTTTCCTCTTGTCCCCTCTTATATCCTACCTTCTGTCATTCAGGAGAAGCAGAGAATGAGATCATTCTTTAATTATGTCCACTACACCTTTTTTTTTAACTGTGACAGAGTACACATAAGATTTAGCATCTTATCTACTTATAAGTATACAGTTCAATGGCATTAAGTACATTCACACCATTATACAATCATCACACCACTCATCTCCAGAGTTTTTTTTTTTTCTTGAAGAACTGAAACTCTGCCCATTAAGCAACTCCCCCTGCTGCTCTTCCCCTAGACCCTGGCAACCATCATCCTACCTCTTGTCTCTGAATTTGACTACTGTAGATACCTTCTGAAAGTAGAATTTGTCCTTTTGCGGCTGGCTTATTTCACTTAGAGTAATGTCCTCAAGGTTAATATATGTGGTAACATATGTCAGAAGTTCCTTCTTGTTTAAGGCAAACAGTCCATTGTATGTATGCATCATATTCTGTTTATCCATTTATCCATCGATGGACACTGCTGCATTTTTAAAGCCCTGCTCCTGTGCCCACCTCATTTCCTTGTACAGTCCTAGTTTCTTTCTCTCTCTCTCTCTCTCTCTCTCTCTCTCTCTCTCTCACACACACACACACACACACACACATATACATTCTAAAACCCTGCCATGGTAGGTATGGGGATAATAGTGTCACCTGGTGTTTCACTGGAGCAAACTTCCCTTTCCTCAACACCTCTACCACCTTCTTCCTTCCCCTCTGATATATTCTCCTTTTTCATTCCCCATTGTACTGAACCTTCTTGTATAAAGACAGCTCTACATCAGCAAATTCTTGCTCATGAATGTGTATCTTGCCTCAATGTGTGCCTTCTGCTCTCATCTAAGGCTTTTATAGTCACATGAGCATCATCTCACTATCTTCCTATCTTTTCATCTATTTATTAAAGTAAAAACCTTAATAAAGTAAAAAAATTTTTAATAGATTTTTAATGCTCCTCAAGACTGACAAAGGGTGTAAAAGTTGGAAAACATTGGTATAAAGGAGAAGAAAAGCCAGAGATTCCTGAACTAAAATGCAGATATTTTCTATTGCATTCAAATACTTGGATTATTTTTTTTAATTTTTTTAATTTTTATTTATTTATGATAGTCACAGAGAGAGAGAGGCAGAGACATAGGCAGAGGGAGAAGCAGGCTCCATGCACCGGGAGCCCGACGTGGGATTCGATCCTGGGTCTCCAGGATCGCGCCCTGGGCCAAAGGCAGGCGCCAAACCGCTGCGCCACCCAGGGATCCCAAATTCTTGGATTATAATCACATTTATTTCGACTATTTTTCATTGCAAACTAGAGATTAGGCTTTTAGTAAAATAGACTTATGCAAGTGAACCTCATGTTCTAACCACCATTTATAAAATTGTTCCTATAAGAGTAATTCACCTAAATTTCGAAAAACAGCTTTGTAGTCAAGAAGCATATGTGAGAGAAATATCTCCTCTCTATTCATACAATATACCTTGTTACTTGAAATAATTTCAATAAATTTTTATCCACGATATCAGAGGAGAAGCAGAATTTGAATGAAAACATTCACAAAAATCTCAGATGCCTTCTTAGCAATTAACTTCTCTTTCTTAACTGCATTTTCTTAAATGATAGTTGTTATAAGAAGATAAAAATATGATGGTGAGAAACCCGCTACAGTGAAGGTAGGAAGAGGAGGTCAAAGCAAAGTGTGTGAGAAACCATAAATTAGAGGCCATGCTTGAAGAATGAGTGGGTTGCCTTGCTGAGAATTTATCTTATTAAAATTCAAAGTATTTATAAAGATTAAAAATTAAGGTTGGCTGGAGTTATACAGCAAGGCAAGTTCTCTGCAAATTCCATTAATAATTAAACCTTTTATAGCATTCTATGTGATTCCTGGAGGAATGCATTAAAGACACCGTGTGTCCTCTGCCCAAGGTTAGGCAAGAAGCCAATTCAATGACGAGGATTAGAATTCATGAATTCTTAGCTCAGAACACCATGTGCCTGGCATACAGGGAAGGACAAAAATCATCTCTAATAACTTCTGATTAAGAAAGGGAGGCCAGAGAAGTAGGTGTTTAGAAGTAAGGGCATTTCTACACTTAAGAGGGTTTTCGGCACCTATCAGATTTCTTTCTCACTTCTTCTCTTTGGCATTGCAAGGGCTATTCATTTAGATTCACTAATTTCGAGCAGCCTAAAGCAGCTGTTCAATAATAGTTGAAGCATCTGCTTAGTGACACTCCAGATGGGGAGTTCTCTGGGTTCACTGATGAAGCAGCCCCCTGTTTCAGTAAAAAGACCACTACTCCCAGGCCAGGTAAATGTGTTTAGTATTTTTGGAAGGAAAGAAGGAAGAAAGGAAGGAGGGAAGGAGGAAGGGAGGGAAAAGGGAAGGAGAGGAAAGAGAAAACAAAGAAAAATGAAGGTCAGGAGGAAGAAAGGGACAAGTTTGTGCCTACTAAGAATATGCTGCTACCTGACCTCTTTTTACATCAAAAAAAAAAAAAAAAAAAAAAGATTTGGGGCACCTGGGTGGCTCAGTGGGTTAAGCGTCCAAGTCTTGATTTCAGCTCAGGTCATGATCTTGGGGTTGTGAGATCAAGCCCATGTCCACCTGTGCTCAGCAGAAGGTCTGCTTGAGATTCTCTCCCTCCCCCCTGCCCCTCTCTCCATTCAAGTATGTGCATGCATCGTCTCTCTCAAACTAATTAATTAATCAATTAAATCTTTAAAAAATTATTCATTGAAATCAAAGACTGTCCAAATTAAGATAGAGTTAGTAAGTCTCTCAGTTCTGGGATGACCATTACATGGGAATTGGAAAGACAGGATGAACTTGAGAGGATATGATTAGCTGTAGAACATCACAAATGATCAGCTCTAAATTATTGCTCTACTCCATCCCATGGCCTCCATCCTCAGAGGTATCCCGTGTTCACAACATTCACTCTGCAGCTCCAGCCACCTTCCAGGACAGCTTTACTCAGGACTTTTGTTTAATTTGTTGGCCAGAACTCTAGCTGCTAAAGAGTCAAAAAGCCAATAGATCTTTCTGCGATGATAGAAATATTCTATCTGTGCTGTCCTATTTCATAGCTATTTGAAATAAGGAACTGAAATCTTAATTTTATTTCACTTTAATTCAAAGAGCCACTTGTATAGATTTTCTGTCATCTCTACCATTCCAAGACTAGCCCTGCAGATTTGTTTGCCCACTTTCTTCCTCCTTACGATAATCTGAAATTAAAAATATATATACATATTTTCGGTAAAACCAATGTACACTGTTTACAAAAATTCAGATTTAAAAAAAAATTCAGATTTCTCTTACAGGTTCCAAAAACAGAGAACAAAACAGCACCCCAAATCCCATTCCCGGTCTTCTCACCTCACTCCTTTTTCTCCTGACTTGCTGTGAAGTAGGATACAGATTCACAGATTCACCCTAATCCCCATGTCCCTGAAGTGTGCTTGTGGATTCTTAAAACCATTCAAAGAAGAACACGTAAGAATTGTTTAAAGTTCCTTACACTAACCCTGGTGGGAAAAAGACAAAGACCCTTAAAGTCAGAAATCCCAAGAGTGTTGATGATAGTCTTTAGATTCACCTACTAGTGAGAAATGTTACTAGAGTTATATACATTCATACTTGGAAATGGAAGGTGAGTTTCTGGGCATGTGGAGCAGTGGGGATTATGGTGTAGACGTGGGCAGAGCTGAGGCTTTAGAGAAGAAGCTGCTGCAATGAAGGGGACACGAGATCCAGAAGTTAGCTGCCTTTTCCAGCTCCCCCAGACCCACCATGACTCCATGTTAGACACATTCAGCATATTTAGAAAAGGCAGTGTTATAAATAAAGAGACAGACCAAAATAAACAGGATCTTCATAATAATTTGGGGTTTGTTATATAATCAGTAATTATGGTGCATTTATGCTTATTTCATAGGACTTAGAGCAGTGTTTAGGTTTTCAAAATTAACAATGCTTACGGTAATTTATATTTATCTCTTCGTTTTAGAGGTTCTATCTATGAGCTATTTGCTGGGGGAAAAAACCCTTAAATATGCAAAATAATTGTACATTGTCTTTTAGAAAATAGCATTCTATTTACAATATTCTGCTTAGTAATTTTATTTCCAGGTTAAAATATGAAGTGACTGTCTACGGGGTGCAGTGCATTAGCACCTCTGGCTCCTTACTTCCTATGACTTACTCATCCCTCCTTAGATCAATATACTGCTTTCTGATGCACGCAAGAGAAAATATTCTTGGGACTCCAATTGATAGATGTTTGTAGGTGTTGAAAACTTTTTAATTGAAGACTTGGGCAAAGGAATTTTAAATGAATCAGTAAAATGAGGCTTTTGCATTTTTAGTCTATCCAGACTGTCCTCTGACATCTCAGATGAGCCAAAGAGGCTCTTCAATGTCACCGAAAACATGTATCTCTATCAAGCGAGTCTTCATTCAGAAATAAACTGAAAGCACGAAAAATCCACTTTCCTCAATAACTTTGAAGCCACTGCATAATTCTTCAAGTCTGAGTGTGTACAGATTAAGATCAAGGTCCGGTTGTCCAAACAGAAATATCTACTTCTCCTAAGTGCCTTGTGTCCAGCCCCAGGCAAACCCAGTTTTATATGTCACTGCATTGCCTGGGACACTGCAAACAGCTGGGGGGTGGAGACCGTTTTCCGAGAAAGTGATGGCACCACGGAATGCCCTTTCTGGGAGAGAAGCCCATTTCCCTGTGTCCAGACACAAGACATTTGTAAGCCACTCTGATGCGGGTTCAGCAAATCTCAGTAGCTAGAGTCATTTCTCACCAGGGCAACAGAGGTTGGAGCTAGCACTTCCATTAGAGATGACTCTGCTTTAGGAAGCCAACTATTGATATCAGTGAAAGAATAAACAGTAGCAGTAGGACCTTTTATCTTTGTCTCGTCCTATTGGCTTTTCTGCCTCTGCATTTCCTTGCAGGTCAGAGGGAGGGTTGAGCACAGGACAGTGGGTCTGGCCTTCTGCCCACCCCAGGGCTAAGTTGTGGTTGCCATGACTACAAAGACTCAAACATCCCTGGGTCTTCCCGCACAGGACTTTTCTGCTAACCTTTCTTCCATCTGGAGATCCCCGCATGGCAGAAGTGACAGGGAATTGACCACCCTGGCTGACATGAGTGACCAGCACATGAGCAATCAAACAGAAGTACCCTGAAGAAGTGGTTTGT
The DNA here is from genome assembly GCF_003254725.2 of Canis lupus dingo. Taxonomy (NCBI): domain Eukaryota; kingdom Metazoa; phylum Chordata; class Mammalia; order Carnivora; family Canidae; genus Canis; species Canis lupus. The sequence continues at coordinate 74,639,316 of NC_064243.1, forward strand.
AGGGGCATGGAGGGAGCGAGCCCTTGCTTCTGTGCCCTATCCTCCTGCATCCTAAGGCACCCATCCCACATGGGTTCAGGCATCATTCTCAGCCTCACGTTGCTTTTGACCAGGGACAGGACTACAGGTGCCAGCACCCAAGGGAATCCTGTACCAGAGCAGGCGAGTGACCATGGTGACTGGTGTTACAGGCTCCAGAGTAGAAGTCACAACCACAGCAAAAACAATGTCACAGCCCAGGGTCCTGAGGGAAGTAGGGCATAGTGGTAAAAGACTTGGACTTGGGGTTGGGGCACCTGAGTGGCTCAGTCACTTGGGCATCTGCCTTTGACTCGGGTCCAAAGGACCCTGGGATCGAGCCCAGCATTGGGCTCCCTGCTCAGTGGGGAACCTGCTCTTCCTTCTACTTCTTCCTCTCTCATCCTTACTTGTGCTCTCTCGTGCTCTTTCTCTGTCAAATAAATAAATAAAATCTTAAAAAAAAAAAACCAACTTAGGCTTAGCAGGGGACCTCTTGTATTATTGAGTTCTCTAGCCATGAGATGTCACAACACCCCTTCTGTGTCAAATGGGTACAATGACATTGACAATAACGATATTGCTTCCTTGGAGCTGTGACAGTGGCTGCAGGAACAGACTGATGAGAAATCCTACAAGGGAAGGTGTCTCCCCCACCCTATGATGCCCACTGCTCCTGCCTCTAATTCCCAGCTACTTTCTTGGAATTCTTTTTTTTTTTAAGATTGTTTTTAAATTTATTTATTCTTGAGAGAGAGAGAAAAAGAGTCAGAGACACAGGCAGAGGGAGAAGTAGGCTCCATGCTGGGAGCCTGACGTGGGACTCGATCCTGGGTCTCCAGGATCACACCCCGGGCCGAAGGCAGGCACTAAACTGCTGAGTGACCCGGGCTGCCCTGTCTTGGAATTCTTAAGTGCACCCTTGACTCTTCATTGGCCCATCTATTCTCACCTCTCCTAGTGGTCATCCTCACCCTCCTTCTTACCAGGAGCCACTCCTAGAAGAGGCAGATCAAGAGTTTTGTTACCCAAGATGGCCTGATATTGAGACTTTGAAATGCCTCATTGCTAAATTTTAACCCCTCCTTTTAAAATGTATAGTAGGAGAGGGGGGCCTGGGAGGCTCAGTCAGTTAAACATCAGACTCTTGGTTTTTAGCTCAGGTCATTATCTCAGGGTTGTGAGATCGAGCCCCGAGTCTGGCTCCATGTTGGTCATGGAGACTACTTAAGGTTCATTCTCTCCCTCTCCCTCCACCCCTCCTCCACTCCTTCTCTCTTTAAAAATAATTAAATAAGCAAAAAGTGTGGTAGGAGATAAAGTATGTATAAGTATAGTCAAAAGTAACAGAGGAAAAATGTATTTTGTTGAAATGTCTATTTTTTTTAACATAAGCAGAGCCTTTAAAAAAAAAGATTGTATTTATTTATTCAGAGAGAGAGAGTGTATGAGTGGGGAAAGGGGCAGAGGGAGAGGAAAAGAGAAAATCTCAAGCAGACTCCACAAGTGCAGAGCCTGACTCGGGGCTCGATCCCACAACCCTGAGATCATGCCCTGAGTAGAAATCAAGAGTCAGACGCTTAGTTGACTGAGCCACCCAGACACCCCACAAGCAGGGCCTTTAAATGCATTTATTCTCTGCCAGTTTCATTTCAGATATGTGTAAAATAGCCCAGAATTCTGCAGGACACACCATTGCTTTAGAAACACACCATAGAGAACTAACATGAAATCACTTCTTTCCCTTCAATTTTGCAGGATTTCACGAGACATGAGAACCGGGTTAATCTTAGGGAGGAAAATATGTGCTTTCAAATTCCTACCACTGCATGCTGTAACCATCCAATATGTGACTGCTTCTCCTCTAGGACAGGCAGTGTTTTGGGCACGGAGGATGTAACCCTGGGTAAAGGAAACCAAAATCTCTGCCCTGGTGGAGCTCACACACTCTTGCACAGTGCCTGGCACCAAAGACCCATCAATAAATAGTTGCTGAATAAATGTGTGCATGCACTTTCACCTTAATGACCAAATCATCCACTAAATCTAAGTTAGCTATATCATTTCTTCCGGAAGTGTAGCCACGTGTAGAACCAAAGTTGCCTTGTTCATAAAAACAGTTAAAAACAAATCAACCATCTTTGATTTGTTTCCCAGAGAACCTACCTTATAAGAACAACAATGACAGAGAGAGAGAGACAGGGATGGAGACAGAGACAGAGAGAGGCTTACTCAAATGGGGCAGCCTAAGAACCCCAGGAAAAATGTTATTTAGAAATTGACATGGTCTTCTGCAAGAAAACATAGAAGTGCCCGATCACACCCTTTAAGAATCTCATCAAATAAGTTATGATCTCAAGGCATAGCTCCTGTCCATCTAGCTGGTCTTCTGGGGGAGGGGCCTGCTGTGCCTCAACTTTATGGTCAACTAATATTCAACAAAGCAGGAAAGACTATCCACTGGAAAAAAGACAGTCTCTTCAATAAATGGTGCTGGGAAAATTGGACATCCACGTGCAGAAGAATGAAACTAGACCACTCTCTTGCACCCTACACAAAGATAAACTCAAAATGGATGAAAGATCTAAATGTGAGACAAGATTCCATCAAAATCCTAGAGGAGAACACAGGCAACACCCTTTTTGAACTTGGCCACAGTAACTCCTTGCAAGATACATCCATGAAGCCAAGAGAAACAAAAGCAAAAATGAACTATTGGGACTTCATCAAGATAAGAAGCTTTTGCACAGCAAAGGATACAGTCAACAAAACTCAAAGACAACCTACAGAATGGGAGAAGATATTTGCAAATGACGTATCAGATAAAGGGCTAGTTTCCAAGATCTATAAAGAACTTATCAAACTCAACACCAAAGAAACAAACAATCCAATCATGAAATGGGCAAAAGACATGAACAGAAATCTCACAGAGGAAGACATAGACATGGCCAACATGCACATGAGAAAATGCTCTGCATCACTTGCCATCAGGGAAATACAAATCAAAACCACAATGAGATACCACCTCACACCAGTGAGAATGGGGAACATTAACAAGGCAGGAAACCACAAATGTTGGAGAGGATGCGGAGAAAAGTGAACCCTCTTACACTCTTGGTGGGAATGTGAACTGGTGCAGCCACTCTGGAAAACTGTGTGGAGGTTCCTCAAAGAATTAAAAATAGATATGCCCTGTGACCCAGCAATTGCACTGCTGGGTATTTACCCCAAAGATACAGATTCAGTGAAACACCGGGACACCTGCACCCCGATGTTTCTAGCAGCAATGTCCACAATAGCCAAACTGTGGAAGGAGCCTCAGTGTCCATCGAAAGATGAATGGATAAAGAAGATGTGGTTTATGTATACAATGGAATATTACTCAGCCATTAGAAATGACAAATACCCACCATTTGCTTCGACGTGGATGGAACTGGAGGGTATTATGCTGAGTGAAATAAGTCAATCGGATTATATGGTCTCATTCATTTGGGGAATATAAAAAATAGTGAAAGGGAATAAAGGGGAAAGGAGAACAAATAAGTGGGAAATATCAGAAAGGGAGACAGAACATAAAGACTCCTAACTCTGGGAAACGAACTAGGGGTGGTGGAAGGGGAGGTGGGCGTGACTGGGTGACGGGCACTGAGGGAGGCACTTGATGGGATGAACACTGGGTGTTATTCTATATGTTGGCAAATTGAACACCAATAAAAAATAAATTTATTAAAAAGAGAGAGAGAGAGAGAGAGATCTCAAGGCACTGTTTGTCCTTTACTGTTAGGCAGTAACTCCCTACTCGCCCTCCACCTGGCAGGCAAGCCCCTTGTACTACAGGCTTCTCTTGCTGCGGGGGTGAGTGGGAGAAGGGAACAAAACCTGGCAAAGGCAAGCCTTTAGAGCTTTATGTTCCCTTTTGCAACACTATTGATTTGCTCACACTCCCCAAAGATCTGAGACATTTTATAATCATGACCATAATTGAATACCATCAGGGGTTCGAAGGGCTTCCTTCTTTAACATTTAAAGAGATGATAAGGTTCAATTTAAAAGCTGTAAAACCTTACGAAGAAGCCAAGACAACCCCCACAGATGGAGTCTGCCTTTCTGAAAAACCTCTACTTTCTTTCTTTACTTTTTTTTTTTTAAAGATTTATATGTATTTACTTGGGAAAGCAAGAGAGCACAAGCAGGGGGAGGGGCAGAGGGAGAAGGAGAAGCAGACTCCCCACTGAGCAAGGACCCCCCCAAAGCTGGGCTTGACCTCAGGACCCCAAGATCATGACCTGAGCTGAAGTCAGATGCTTAATCAACTGAATCACACAGGTGCCCCCCCAAACCTGCACTTTTTTTATTGTGGCCCTGGCCACAGGCTCCAGAGACACGTGGAGATATTTCTCTATCCCTCTCCTAGGATTCGATTATCTGGCTGCCAGGACAGGATGAACTGCAGAAGAGGAGAGCAGCTTGGGGAGAATCCTTCCAGGGAAAAGCAATTAAAAAAGTCTTTCATCAAAGATTGCTGCTGTCAACAAGACAGGTAATAGGCCAAAAGTGCAAGGAACTTCCAAACCTGTTCACCTCCAAAATTGCATCCAGGCAGCGTCCCCCAGTTCAGAGAAAGTAGAAATCTCGGCATCAAAATAATTGCTTAAAAGAGGGACTGGAAAGTTGCAAAGTATGTCTTTAAGATTTAAAAGACATTAAAAAAAATACAAAGTTCAATGAGCCTCCTGTCCTTATTGTTTGTCTTGCTGTCAATATCCTGCTATCTCTCCACCCCTTACTTCCTTCTGTTTGTTCTGAGTTTGGTAAATTGTGAAGGTTATTGTCCCAGCTTTCCCTGGTACCTAACTAAGGGTTATATTTTTCCCATTATTGCTTGGATAAGCTTGAACCACAGATTTATATATTTTCCTGCAATTGTCTTCCAGCTGAGCCAAGTTGCAAATGCCTTATCTTCTCTGATACCTGTCCAATTTCCCTCTGTCTATTAGGTTTTGCTGTAACTAATTAGAGGAAAAGACTTATGAATTGTGTCCCCAATCCTGTATGATTTTTTTGAAGCCATCATAGACAATATTAAAGATGATTGATAGAATCTGTTGTTTTGAGATGCATCTGGCAATTTATTCATTTGATGTCTGTCATCACTCATGTTTCTATATATTTGTAAATGAGACTTCACAGTAAGATTTTTGTAGACCAACTATTGCCTGGAATGATAATTTTACATGACCACAATATTTCCAGACTGTAAAACTCAAAGCTTCTTGCTCACAGCCAACCTTAACCCAGGCAATGAAGTTCAGATAGGATATGTAAGTGGAGGTGGGGTGGTAGCAGGGGAATCGTTGTCACTTGCTGAGTGGAATCTGACTGGTCCATGTAATGAGATAGAACCAAAAGTTGACTTGGCTAAAACTGCAGTCAGTCCCCCAAATTGCTCAACTTTGCCTTGGCTCAGCAGCCAATGACCCATTAATGTACGAAGCTAAATAAAATCATCTGTTAGTGAAGATAAGCGTGATTGCTGTTGGTCTGGTTGTACAAACTGTGTCCCATTAAATTAAGCATGTGAGATGCAAAACAAAGAGAACCAGCTCACAGTTGGACTGCATTCAAGGCGTTGGAGCAGCAGCTTTCTTAGATTAATGTGGGTGTGCAATGCAGACTATTAAAACCCCTCTAAGCGTGGGGTCTGACCAGTGCATGCAATTTCTGGGCACCTGTTAGATTTTTCATTTATCCGAATAACACCAAGTGGCTCAGCCTTGGGAACATACTTGCTGCAGTGCAGTCTCCTGGATTTAACAGCCTAATGAGATGTCCCTGCAATACTCCGTTGGAGGGGCCTCCTGGGGCGCATTTCATCTGGGTTGCCCTCTCTTTGTTACTGAATGTACCACATCTATCTCAGAAAGTAGGGTGACCTGTTTCTTGTTGTCAAAATTGCTCTGTGGGTTTGGAAAAGCCTCAGAGTTAATGTCAGCTCTGGCATGCTGCTTCTTCGTCGACACCGGAGGCAGGGCAGGCAGCATCTGTCTACTTGGCCAAGAATCCTCACCCTGCTCCAGAGACACACACCATTCTCCCCGTGGATCATACTTCGTGCTTTGAGGCAAACTATTTCCCCCTTGGTCTCATGGAACAATCAGAATAAAATCAATAGTACAGAGCCTGACCGGCAGACACAAAGGCTGACCCGCTAATAAACACAGCCGTGCCGGATTCACGGTGTCTGTCCGGGCACACCATGCCTTTTGTTCTCTGCCAGCATCAGCCCCCACGTCCACATCTACCCTGTTGACCAGAGGCTGCTCTGCAGGCTTTTAAGGACCAGTATCAGGAGCCACTGCTCCATAACTGCAGAGCCATCAGGGATGACTCCTGGAGCTACAGTTCTTGCTTCTATGAGGCAGCAAAAGGAGTAATAGGCTTAAGATGTTTAAACAGCATTGGATAAAGAAGCCCAGTTCTTACGCAGAATACATAGTCTATGCGTCCATTCATGTGAAGCTCTTGAACAGGCAAAATGGACCCGGAGTCTAAAAAACTTAGAACAGTGACTGTGTCTCGGGGAGTGTTGCTTGAGGGGATTGCCTGGAAGGACACAGGAGGAAACTTTATGGGGTGACAGTATGTTCTGGATCTTGATGCGGCTTTGTGACACAGCAGCATGTGTCAAAGGTCACTGAACAGAACAATTAAGGCTAGTATGTTTCACTGTCCATAACTTTCATCTCAAAAAAAGAAAGAGTGAGGCAGAGAAGAAAAGAAGGGAGGAAGGAAGACAAGAAGGAAGGTGAGGGGTGACAAAACGAAGGAGGGATGGAGGGAGGGAGGGAGGGAGAAAGATAAACCATAAATAAATAGTGAACTCTAGCTTATACTTGTTGAAGTATTTAGGGTTGAAGTGTCCTGTTGTCTACTCTGAGATGCTTCTGAAAGCCAATGGACTGCTCATGATAGAGAGATCTTCACTGCAGATTCCAGATGTCTCTATGGGGTTTCCTGGACAATTCCTTTAAATTTTCTGTGTGTTTGAAACTTTTGTTAAGAACATATATGGAATGAGTGAAGAAATCCAATTCTAGTTTTTAGAAGTCAGATGTCTGAGTTGGCAGTGGTAGTTTGGCGGACGTGCCAGATGGAGTGTCTCACCCAGACAGTTTAAGATGTGGGAGGCAGGGCTAACACTAGCCATGGCAGTGGACACAGCAATTCCTGCACTCTGCCTGGATTCTACCCACTTGCCTCCCCCCACCACCCTGGGCTCTATCAGACTGTAATAAACACTTCTGCTCCGGCAGCAGAGCACAGATAACTTAAGCAAGAAAAATGTCCTTTGGATAATTTGCAGACTTTGACCTGAAACAAGGGCAGATACATTTAGATATATGATTTGTTTTCTGGCTATGATGCTATTTCAAAGTATCTTTGTTATTGCTTGTAGTGAAAAACTCCACCATCAGAGAAATGAATCAGGCTGGGTTACTAAAACCATACCCTACAGCTCCCCTACTCTATATCCATCTTATTATCATATTGGCCCAAGGTCATCTTTAAAAAAAAAAAAACTTTCAATATGATACATGCAGGCAAAGAATCCTTTGTTTTTTCAAGCAGAACATATTGGCTGAGCCAAAACAAGTTAAGTTACATCCCTGGACATCTTAACAAGACAGGATCCTTTCTATATTTTTGTAGGTTCTGATTTATAACTCTCAATTTTAGGGGCTAAAGGGTAAAAGCATAGACATGCACAGCATTAAAACTTGCTTCTATTGGCTTTGGAATTCAGCCATAGATGTGTACTAAGTGAGATAAATAAATGAATCAATCATCTGGGCCATCTCCCACTTTCCTCCCATATCAGCCCAACTGGGTCTCAAGACTCAGCTGAGAAACAAAGAAAACCCCAACACTCACTCTCACAAGCATCACGATCACAGTAGTGTGCCAAGGTTAAACAAAACCATACGAGGCATATTGCCATAACTTCCACAAGTTTTTATTTTATTTGGCTATTTGGGTGTATACATTTTTACACTAAAACACAACAGATATATCCTGAAATAGTGTGCAAAATTCCCATGTTGCAGTAGACTGACATTTTGGTGACTTCCAATAAACTACATCTTCCTGTTTTCATGCTCTTGCATGAATTACTCTCTTTGAGTCCAGGTGGGACCTGTGCCCTGCTGTAACCAAAAGAATGCAGGGAAAGTGAGACTGTGCTGGTTCTAGACGCTAAGCCTCAAGAAACCTGGCAATTTTGGGCTTTTTATAATAAGTCTGACTACCTCGCATCTTCCATAATATGAGTAAGTGCAAGTATCCATGTGGAGAAGTATACATGGAGGAAACTAAGGCAAAATTCCTAGCCAGCGATCACCACCTGCCTGCCTTGTGCAGAAGACCACTTTGGACCTTCTTAATGTCCATGTCGACACCATATGAAGTAGAAAACCACCATTGACTTACAGAATTGTGAGAAATAATAAACTGTACTTGTTTGAACTGCCAAATTGGGGGTAGTTTGATACACAGAACTAGATAACCAAACCACAATAAAATTTGTGATTTCAAAGAAATATAACAATTGAAGAAAGCATCTTAGAGTGACACCCTGAGACTTCTACTGGTCAGAGTACTTTAGTAAAGATAATCAAGAAGCATCTCCTTGGAAGATAACGCACAAGAAGATAATCCCCTAGATTCAGGTATAATTTCTAGTTGTTATATGATCATGAAGAGCCTCATGTCCTAAACCTTTGTGAGACAATTGGAGATAAGCATTTTTTAATCATGCCTGTTCATACCAAAGTGATTGCTTATGTGAGCATTTTAAGACACATTAGGGAGTAGAAAGTTCATTTATATCTGGCACTCTCTTCTAGAACCCTGAAGTATTTTTCTCCAAAATTCCTGTTCTGGTTACTAAAAGCCTCCCTCCATATGGCCAGCTGTAACCTGGTCCCAGAGGGTGAGAAAAGATCAGTAAAATCTGAGCCAAATCTGTTGTACTCAGGACAAACCACCTAAAGCTAAGACTAAGACATGGACTCTTACTCTAGCAGTTCATCAAATGGCCCCTTCATAGCATTTAATCCTGCTGGGTTAAGTGTCTGAATTAATGTAATGAACAAGCCCTGGCCTGGCTCAGTACCTGTCACATGAGGATGATGAGGGTCATGGTCATTAGCACTGATTAGTCATATTCATGGACCTGCTATGTCCCAACACCAGAGCCTGAGTGACCAGGAACCTAACGTGACCTAACGTGAGCTAGGGAGGAGAAGGAAAGGGAGTGACAGGAAGACACATTATTGACCACAATGAGTGAGGGATTATGCTAGATGCATCATATGCATTCAAAATCACCAAAGATGCACAAGACCCAGAGTAGGTAGGCATTATTACCCTCATTTTATGTATACTGTGGTGATGTTGGCAAAGTGCTTAGCATAGCAGCTGGCTCTTAATAAGTGCCCCAAAATAGCAGCCATTAGTATTTTTATAGTATTGTTAATATCATTTCACAGAGTGGAAACTGAGGCCAATTGAGATTATGTGACACACCAAGATCACACAGGAGCAACAGAGTGACACCGGGATTAAAGCCCAGGTTTCTCTAATGCCACTCTCTCTAGGCAGGTAACAATGACGGTGTTGTAAGGACTATTGTTTCCCCCAATGATGGCTGAAAATGCTATACCCTTAGAATATGCCACCAGTGATGGGCTAAAGTCATATCCAATCTAAAATGTAAAAACATTTTTTGGTCCTGTTTAATGTATCAAGGGTATTTTTGAGTTAGAGAAAGGAAAAAAAGACATTTTCAAAGAGTCATTTTAGAAAGTCACTGCTGTCAGTAATGACAAATGGAGAAATTCTATCCATGAGGCAATTAGCCAACAGAGAAAGGCTGAGCTTTTCAGAGATTTAAACCAAAGCAGATTTTATAACCTGTGATTTGTCGTGATTATGGCCCTACCCATCCACTGTTATGGGTTGAAGTGGATCTAGCGTCAGGTCAACGTCACACTGTGTGGAATGCCGTCAAGATGGCATCTGATCCCTTAGGATCTCCATGAGGTTGATGGCCAGGTGCCCAGTGGTGGAGGCAGAACCTGATTAGCATCTTGTCTCTGCCACTTTCTTCTGAGACCATGCGTCTTGCTTAAACTCTTCCTGGTTCACTTTCCCCATCCCTATGTAATTGCTTAAGTGTGAACTTTAGCCGAGATAGGTTTTAATACTTGTGTTAGGATTATAGAGGAGTCAAAGCTTAGGTCTTTGTAGTCAGTATATTCAAAACGTAGGACATGGTACATCTCAAAACAGGTTTCCTTTCCTTTCCCTTCCCAGACTTAATTAGGTTCTGTCAATGTCCATCTCTAGCATCTGAGCCCAAGAATAACATTCTCTTCTATTTTCTTTGTTCTGGCTGACTTTTGTTTGCAATATTAACTACTTGGGAAATAATAAGGCTAGATTTGTGTTATTTTCCTTTCTACTGTGTGGTTTGTCAAGAAGTCATGTACCTGAAAAAAAAATGGGTTTTGTCACTTCTTATACAGTGTATTTGAAACCTTAAGCAATAGAACACAAAACAAGATTCAATGTCCCGTTTGTCCCCCATTAGCATCAAGAAAATAATGTACAGCCTTAAATAACACTAACAAATAATCTTTTCCTTAAGGAAAAAAAATGTGGACCCAGTCCTTCTGTGGTTTCCCAACTTCAATTTTTCTACTGGCATCCAAACCAGAATGCTGGAATCTATATAACAAAGCAAATCTGACAATGGATGAGGCCATCTTATTGTAGATGGTAACCCAATATCCCTAGAGTTAGTGACTGGCATCAGCCAGAAATAGAAACATCACCTTGGACCATACTCTGGATGGGAGCTTATATGTTATCAATACATTTAGTCTTCTGGTGAAGAATACTTACTATAGCTTACAGCCAAGCTCCAGTGAGACTGCTGTTTTTGGTTTTGAATACCAAATTATTTTCCTCTTGAACCTCACATCATCTGGCTCCAAGGCCTCTACTAAATGATGTCATAAATGATGCCAGGTATTATTTTTTTAGTTCTTTTGATAGCAGGAAAATATCCACTCCAGGGGGTGCTTAATTTCTTGCTAGTCATTTGGAGATGAATGTCTCCAGGTTCTTGGCAGCTCTTGGCCAGATTCACACAACCAGGAGAAGATGAAGGGTAATGGGAAATAACCTTAAGTCAATCCTCAAAAATTCAATGGATCTTGAAAGCTGACCTAGGGAAAGTGCCCGGCTTAATGGGATGACAAGAAAATGAGCAATACACTCATACTTCGTTTCAGAATACCAGTTTGGGCCCTGACAAGAACCTATTCCATTTCTTGAATTACATCAGTTTTCTTAAAATAAAATACATGAAGAAGTTCCACAAGTCATTGATTTTCTCTCTTTTTTCATTATTTCTTCCTTCTTTCTTTCCATCCTTCTGTCCTTCCTCTCTCTCACTCTCTCTCTTCTCTCTCTCTCTTTTCTTTTTGGTTGAACCACATACCTTCCACCTAAGCACAACTTATTCTCAGGAACAGAGCCTAAGCCCACACGGATCTTTATCTTTTGTTCCAACCCCACACTTGTTTTACCCTCAGCTAGTTTAGGCAGAAACTGATAGCTAATGCTTTTCATTAAGCGAGTCAAGAAAAATTGCTTACCAGGTTTTACTCCTTCATCAGCCTGACTAATTACACCCATTCACTGTTCCTTTCATACAGACTTCAAATTCCAACTCTCAAAGACGCACACCACCCAAGAGACATCTGCTTCCTGCCTCACTCTGTCTCCGTTTTATATTACCCACTGAAAACTATTCAATGGCCCAGAAAATACCAACTAAGCAAAATCTAGAAGCAAGAAGTGGTTTCAAGCTGATGAAGGGTCAGGTCAAGGAAAAGGTGTTGAGATAAACATAATGGGAGATAGCGGGCACAAAGACAGGAAACAATCTTCTCATTCAAAACATTCAGGGAAAGGCATTTGGCATCCAGACTCCAGTGACAAGTCCCATATACCTTTGCACAGTGGGAAAAGTGGAGTGTGCATGTGTTACTAAGGCAAAGCTGGCCTGAAACCGTTCAAGGCACCAGCTGGAGTGGAAGCTCTAGGTTTGAGTGATGACAACCAAGGCTAGACTTGAACACCACAGAGGTGATCCTCGGGTAACAATCACACTCCTCCAAAGCATTAAATGTTGGGCTTTAAGCAGGTTAGCTCCATAAGTTTGGGAAGAACTTCCCATGGATCCACAGTTCAAACTGAAATTTCTCCTTTGAAGGAAAATGTGGGAATACACACCAACCTTTCAAGTATCAAAATCTTAATTTTCTCAATGTGGGAATTTCTTTGCATGGACTTGCCTTAGCCACGTCCACAGGAAATTCTTCCTAGCAATCACATCTATCTACAAGAGCAAACAGTGTGGACCTAAAGAGCTAAAATCCCATTTCCCCTCTTCAGTGTATTCTGAGTTCTTTGAAGATCTCATCTCTCTGGCTAATTAAACTGTGGGTGGAAATTTCATGGTAAAAAATGCACAGCATCCTCAAGATTGCTGTCAGAAAACCATTCTGAATGCTTGGTTTAAACGAGCCTCAGAAGAAATAGGTCCTCCTAACACCTTTTCTTCTGAAGTTATCTGAATTGTTTATTGTTTCAGCTTTGGGCTTTCACATATGCTTCTCAGGATTATGAAATGCAAAAAAAAAAAAAAAAAGGAGAAGATAACCTTTATTCCACCACAAGTTCATTTCATGTACTTGGCTTATTATAGCACAAAGAACATCAGGTGTGGTGCACATCTAAATTGTGCTCGTAACATAAAACTCTAGGATCTCTAAAATCTTCAGTGTGCAATTGCCATCCTTCAAAAAACTATTTAATAACTGGACATTGTGTTTCGCGGTCTCAACCTCACTGTTTAGAACATGATGCCTTTCAATGATCTGTCATTAGAGTCTCATTTTTGAGGAATTATTGGAAAATAGGCTTCTAGTCTCTTAGGTTTCTAATTAGTGAAGCCATCTATAAAATGCTATATACTTTTTGATAAATGAGGCTATATTAGATCACAGATTTTGAAGCTGATTAGCCTGCAGGGTTCTCAGTCATCATCTCTATCCCAAAGTTACAAAATTCTAGTTTGTCCTGGAGGTACATCTTAGACCTAATAAGGCACTGCTTCTTTCTCCTGCCCTGGGAAGTGGAAGGCAAGCATGGGGAGGGGTAGAGGGAAAAAGAATCTTGAAGCAGACTCCCTGCTGAATGCAGAGCCCAAGGATGATGACACAAGATTCCATTCCAGAACCTGGAGATCACTACCTGAGCTGAAACTAAAATTCAGCCCCTCAACCCACTGAGCCACCCAGGTGCCCTGTGGCTTTCTTTTCTATGATTAACATTTTGAGAAGACATTTCAATTCTAAAAAATACAAATAATAGTGTAGATGCAAAATATCCTATCTGCACCGAAATATATTAAATAAGGGAAATATTTTCAATCACCCTTACTGGCACTATACACAATATAATTAGTGTTAAGCGTCTGTGATAAATTGTGCCTAACAAATTGCTCAAGCATCATAAACATTATGAGAAGACCACAGTTTCATTAAACACTGAAAATTGTATTTTTCCCAGTGGTTATACTGAAAGATAATGAACTCCCTACGAGTGGCGGCAGAGATGCAAATTCAATTTTGCACAAGACTCACAAATACAATGATACATTATGCCAATGGAGACACAGCCTCCGTCTAGACAAAATGAAAAACTTTCCTCATGTTCAGTAAATGTGTATAATTAAGAAAATATGAAAAACTGCTAATCATCAATATTATATCCATGTCTGTATCTGCAATCTTCTTCTTCTTATTATTATTATTATTATTATTTTCTTTTTTTAAAGAAAGTCCAGCTGAAAGTTGAACCTTGTTCTTCTAGGCTTCAAATTTCAGTTTTCAAAGGGACTACTGATATTGGAGAAATTAGAAAGCACCCTAATATGGTCCCAGAATTTGTTAACTCTTCCTTAAATTTTTGCTTTCAACTGAGTGGCAGGCCAGGGTTTTAATTTATAAGAGCAGCTTTTATTATACAAATAAGCAGATGCTGTCAGGGGGACAAAATTGAAGCAGCTCTGATAGTTTTATTAATTTATTTGATTTACTTCTGGTTTCTCTTACCCAATCTTATTTATGTCAAAGTAAGTTGGAACAGAATTCATTATGTAGCAAAATGCAATTTGACTACTTTTTATTGGGACACAGTGATTCAATCACTTCTCTCCTTAAATCCTATTATCTCTTCTTATGTTATGTTGCACAGATCAAATAACATAAGATGAAATTCCAGGAGAAACTTAAGAATTGGTGGGAGGGATGAAATCATACCCAATAATTCCTTAAACTACAAGTACTAAGTTACTCAGCAATTAGCATCCTTCCCATTTTGCCTTATTAGTGGTATATTTTCTCTGAATAAAATTAACTGAGTTTGTGAACTTGACTTTCTAAAGTAAACTTTAAGTTTCTTATCATTTAGATATAGAATTATCAGAAGCGCTGAGCCTAAATTGACTCAATTTGGGCATTTCTGCATTTTATTGATTAAGTGGATTACAAAATTCGCCAAGTAACTACCAGATCTTTTACTCCCCAACTAGTAAAGTTTAGGATTTTTTATGTTTTAGTAATTTTATGACATGTTTGTGAAATAACAAAGCAGAAATTCTTTTAATCTGTTATTCATTTACCTGTTTCACTGTGTCCAGTACATTGTCAGTACATGGGAAACCCTCAACTCATAAATGCATCTGGTTACCAAGGTCCATATTTCCATATTGAACATTTCCAATTTACATATTGAACGTTTAAAAATGGGAGTCATTTTTTCATGAAGACCCTGGTCTTAGGCTTAGAACAACAAGACTATTCCTTAAATGCCTTTTAGTCTGTGCCCTGTGCTACCTCCCCTCCAAATCCCATTTCCTATATCCTAACCCATCATGAGTGAAATAATCTCCACATTCAGAAAGACCTGTAAAAACTTTTTCCTTTTTTGCAGACCAGAGAGGGTAGCCGAATTTCAGCAAAGGAGACAAAGCCAGGAGAAACTCACCAGCAACAAAAGTACAAGCCTGTCCCTAGGGTGCTTGTCTCCACATCTCACCAAATTTCATGGTCCTTCTGGAAACCTCCATAATGAATCTGGCCTGGAGCAACAATGCTAAACTCGAACACACATCAGAATCATCTAGCGGCTTCTTAACAATGCAGATTTTCTGGCTTCACTTCTAATGACTCAATTTTGATAGATATTGGTTGTAAGGATTTGATTCTTAGAATCTCCAGTTATTCTCTCTCTCTCTCTCTCTGCCCCCTCTCTGTCTCTGTCTCTTTCCCTCTCTCTCTCTCATACACACACACACACACACACACACACACACACATACTCACACAGAACCATACAGTGAGGATCACAAACCTGAAAGCTTCTGCTTGCTGATGACTACCAGTAGCTGGCTGACTAGCTGGCCAGTGCAATGTCAAGGGTAAATGGGTAAGTATCTCCTCCAACAGTGGTGCCTTTGCTGGGTATTTGAGAAGGAGGCTGGCCAAAGCTCAAACAGAAGGCCACTGGGTGGCTCTACCATAACCTCCCAAAGCCACGCAGCTATTATTGGGTAGCTCTGCATCAAAGACTTGAGACTTTGGTCTTCACCATTTAAGATCACTCTCTACTGTGTTGTCACAGGCTGTTTGGAATTCAAAAAGTACTTTTTATAGGAGGTAATTTCAGGATTTAGACTGAGCAAAATGAGAAAGTTGTAGATATACCATCTCATTAGTTAAATTAGCTAAATTCCCAGTGTAAACTGCCTCAAGTCCTCTGTGGGCCCATGGGTGCATGTTGGGGGGCACATGAGAGAGGACTGGCAGGCTGGCTAGACAGAGGCAGAGAGATGGATGCTAGGTCAGTATGTGTGTAAGATGACAGTCCCTGGACTTGGGCTGCCTTGGTTCAAACCGGTTTCTTGCCTGATAGTTGCATGTCTTTGGGCAAGTTGCTTAATTTTTCTGTGCCTTATCCTTTTCTACTGTGCGATTAAGGTAATAATAATACCTACTGCATAGGCAACTGTGTAAATCAAATGAGATAAAATATGTAAGCACATTGCACAGTGGCTGGCATGTATCAACTGCATGATAAAAGGTCACTTGAAACTTACATATTAGTCCCAGGAAGGAGCCTTCTGACACACCTAGAGAGTTATCCCTGAAAACTCTCTTCCCCTTCCCTAGAACCTTCTGAGTTTCTTTTTTTTTTTTTTAATATTTATCTATTTATTTGAGAGAGAGAGCTCAAGTGCTCATGCGCAGGGGAGCCCCACACAGGGCACAGGGTTTGATCTCACGACCCTGAGATCATGACCTGAGCCAAAATCAAGAGTTGGACACTTAACCCACTGATCCACCCAGGCACCCAATGAGTTTCTTTTAAACAAAGGGCACCCCAATCAACTTTCCAAGCAGCCTCTTCTTGGTCCCTAAACTTCAGATCTTCCCAGTGGCCATTGCTTTAATCTCTGGGGTCAGTCTATTCTCATTTTCCCAGAATTTATTTTCTTTCAGGCTTCATATCCCTTCTCTTTCTGGTCTCCTTCTGAAAGCCTCTATGTGCCTCTCTTGTGGCCAGTTCTCTCCATAAAGTCACCTTTGGAAGTTGAACATGAGACCTCCTGAGAAGTTATCTCATAATACAAAACATAAAGCATTATCCTCTCTGAAACCCATTTGACAAAACCATAAAGGAGAATTCTCAAGATGTAAACCAATTGGGAGGTAGAATGGAAAAAAGCTTTCAACCCAATGGACATGGCCACAGGGGTAGATAATATGCCATTCAAATGGGAAGGCTGCCTAATTTCTGCTCCAACAGAATCAGAGGAGCATTTCACTTATTAGCCATGCCTGACACTCAGTGAAGTAGAGATGCATTTTCCCCTCAGATTACAAATACAGTAGATACAATTATCCCTTCATCTGTTCATTCAGTTATACATCATGTTTATTATGCACCTACCACGTCCTGGACCCTGTTCTAGAATCCAGAGATGCCAAAGCACTTTTATCTATTGAACAGTCCATGATTAGAAACCTAGAAAATTGTCAATAAGTATTTCCATCTGCAGTTTTCAATATCATTCAGCGACCTACTGCCACTGGATTCCCGGGTAAGACGTGACTTCCTGATTATACACATTCATCCTCTGCCAGAGATGTATGATTACATACGCTGAGCCTACTCTGAACTTTTATCCCCATCCTCTGTACCCTGCCCCATCCTGGAGTTTCAATGTTAAATGTTAGTAGTCATAGATTTGTTTTATTTTATTTCATTGGGCAAATTTTCCATATTGGTAAATGTAGCTAGGTACATGCAGAAGTGCACACAACCCTCATCCCATTCTAGGGGAAGCAAAAGATCCATCAAATTCTCTCTTTGGAAGTATTTCAACCCCTTTCCTCTGAAATCTCATTCCAGTTATGGAAATCTCATTCCAAGATGCTATTGGGTTACCTCTCCACAAACCCCAAAGGGCTATCTGAGCCCAGCCCAGATGGGGTGGTATGGGGCTTACAGGTCTCCAATAAATAATATTTTGATTATATCATTATTTGTCACAATGGACTTCAAACTGCAGTTAAGCAATGCATACTTTGGTCTTCTCTAAGTTATCAAGACAATAGAGTAAACACTGAGTCAAGAAAGAATGTGTACATTTTGGCTAACCTCACCATTCTAACTCATCTGGACTCGTCAAGCCTAGTGAAGACTCATGATGTTTTGGGGAACATGAGTTACTCTACTTACTAAAAACTAATATGAGGTACTGGTCACATATATGAATGTGTATAAGCATATGTGCCTATAACAAAGCAGGTGTTTTTCAGCTCCTTGATGTTCCCTGACCTTATGAAACTCCTGTGTTTTTCCCATGGAAGACATGCCACTTGCTAGTGCTGACTCATGTTTTTCAAAGAGACCTCCCTCCCAAAGCTAAATATCTATAAGAATTTTGACCCCTTTTAACTAGACAGTTTGGAAACAGGAATCTTTGCATGGAAAACAAAAGAATGAGTCATAGAGTGTGAGCCAGAAAAGTGACTTGTCTGCCTTATGAGATGCTTACAAATGGTTGGCATCAAAACAGGTTGCCTGCAGAATGGTCAGTGAGAAGGCATTATTAGCCTCTGTGTCCCCTTGGCCTCTCTAGAAAGGGGTGACCAGGCGAGAACTGTGGGTACCCCAACCCTTACAGCATTGCCTACAGAAACTCAGGAAATGTGTGCACCTCCATTTGCTGCTAAAACACTTGACATTCTTTGAATGCTGGCCTCTGAAATATGGACATGAAGTTCACCTAGGAAACATGTCTTAATCTCAGAAGAGTGAAGGCATTCTAGAAAGAGTCAGAGGTGTATATAGTACTGGATGCTTTTCCAAAGAGTTTCTGAAATAAAACAAAAAAGGATGTGGGGAAGGGGAAAAAGTGGGATTTTGTGTGATTTTAATTAAGGAATAAGGCCAATTATTCATGATTATTTAGTACTTCCAGTAATGACTCCATCGAGAAAAACTCACTCTTGACCCAGGAGGCACTGGGTCAATCCTTACAACAGAAACTGGGCCTGGAGTCAAAGACTACTGGCTCCTTTTTATTTTTTATTTTATTTTATTTTTTTTACTGGCTCCTTTTTAAAAACAGTAAGTTCACTACCCACCATATGGCATTCCTATGGCATTCCTTGGCTTTTATGTTTGAAGGTTAATATACTCAGCATACCTTGATAAACCCACATGAAAGGTGCAATGCCAACAGCACAATTCCTCTTGCAGACTTAGAAAATTGCTAGACATTATTTTTGGAAAAGGTCAGCAGCAACATTAGGCTAGACGAAAGAGAGCCAGAATTCAGGGAGCTAATCAGGGCGAGTATTAACTCTCCCATGTGTTAGGGGTATAATTTGGGTTTGTTAATTCTCCTCCTAACCTCTCTGGTCCCCTGTTTACTCACCTGTAAAACAAAGCAATAATACCTGTCCTGCAGGATTGACAAGGATTCACGGTTTTTTGTTTTTGTTTTTTTGTTTTTTTTCCAATGTGCAAATGCCAGGTCATCGGATCCGGCCCATGAAAGGTGTTAGATACTGCTTGTTTAATGGATAATAAAAATGCAGACTTTACAAAAAGGGCTCATGACATTAAAGAACAGGTTAAGTGAAAATTAAGTGTTTTAAACCTCAAATATTATATCTTTAATTTAGCAAAAGAAATACTGAAATTCCAAACATGGGAAAATAAAGCAGTATCTAATACATTTTTAAAGGAGTTTCACTTAAAAAAAAAAAAGGAGTTTCACTTGCATGTTGGATTTTCATCTAATTTGCCTCCCTACATTATTTCCCAAATTTACCAAGAAGACACCCTGACCCTTTTATCTTTTCTACCTTTTTAAAAGAATCTCTCTCTCTCTCTCTCTCTCTCTCTCTCTCTCTCTCTCTGGCAGCCTTGCTCATTCCCTCACTCTGGAGAGTCACATATATAACAAAAAATGCAGTAGTTAGACGAGAGTGGATGTCTCTGCAAATATTAATGCTGGTGATGATGAGCTGGCTGAGCAAAAGGGCATCAGGGAAATATTTGTCCGGAGTCAGATGGGCTGGGTGGGGAAGGACAGTCAGACCAGGAATACAAGAGGGGAGAGAAGACTTAGCGCTAAGCATCCCAGCCATTCATGTATACAAAACTGAGCTTTGCGATGGTGGGGTTTACACAGGAGCCAGGTCAGAAAGGAGCCTGTGTTCACGGATAGGCCGAGCACTGTGGGGAGAGATTCTAGTCTTGTGCCCAAAATTTAAGGGAACACCCGAAATTGCAGTGACTGAGATGCATAATGTTTTACTGTGGTATTTTTCAAAGTAAAAATTCATGCAAATAGCTATAATGAAAAAAATATCAAAATTTTAAAGAAAGACAGACTCTGACCCTGAACTTATAGGACTCAATGCACTTAGTACCAGCCCTCTCAGATCCATCTTTCTTTAAGGTTTGGTATTTTCTTGCAGATTTTTTGGCATTATTTTTCTCTCCTGTATTTTTATTTTATTTTATTTTATTTTATTTTATTTTATTTTAATTTTTATTTATTTATTTATGATAGTCACAGAGAGAGAGGCAGAGACATAGGCAGAGGGAAAAGCAGGCTCCATGCACCAGGACCCCGATATGGGATTCGATCCCGGGTCTCCAGGATCACGCCCTGGGCCAAAGGCAGGCGCCAAACCGCTGCACCACCTAGGGATCCCCTTTTTATTTTATTTTTAAGTAGGTTCCATGCCCAGCATGGAGCCCAATGCAGGGCCTGAACTCATGATCCTGAGATCATGATCCTGAGTTGAGATCAAGAGTTGGACACTTAACCAACTGAGTCCCCTAGGTGCCCATATCTTTTTTGTCCTTTATTTTGGCATGAAAATATTATTTATCTGGATTTCTGAGATTGTTGGTACCCCCTTAAATTCTGTGCCCTACGTGAGACCCTCACTTGCTTTACCCTAGTCCTGGCCCTGTCTGGGTACAGAGGGAGTTGCATGGAAGCAGAGAGAGTCTGCTTGGGGCCTACACAGGAACCAGTGGGGACTTCTAGGGAGCCATTTGTGGTGCTTTTCAGAACCCCGATACTCAATTCTCAAGTCCATGTAAGAATAATTATTGGTAGGTGACAAAAGGAGGCAACAGAAGCATGGGTCTCACACTTGTCTTTATTGGCATATGTGTTTGCCTCTGAATTATCAACTACATCACAAATTCCAATACAACAGATCTCAATTCCATGTACATGTCTATATAATGGAGAATTCCAGACCTCATTGTTCATTCATACATAGACAAGCCCTGGAGTCTCTGAACATAGTAGAAGAATGCAAGTCATGTTTTAGGTCTGCTCTCTTGCATCAAAGGAGAGAGGGAAATGGAGTGGAACAAGATGTAGCAGTCAACAGAGAGTGTGATCCAGCATTGGAGGGCCGAAGGGCTGAGACCAGCACTGGAAGGCAGTGAGCAGGTGCCCAGCTGCCAGAGGCTCACTGCCCATGGTGGGGATGCAGGGAGACCTCACAGAGTGGATGGTTCCAACACCCAGATCTTCTATGGAACCAGAATCCATATCCACCCAAGTCCCTTTCTTCCAAAATGGGAAGAGGATGTGGGCCTACATGAATTCACCCCCCACCCAACAACCCCTCCCAGAGCTCTGCCCTCACACAGAAGCTTGGCCCTCAACAATACAGATCTCTTCAAGAGAACAAAAGACAACACCGAGATGTTAACACCAAGGACCATACCCATGTATCAGCTAACAAACCCAAATCTGGCTAGGATCTACTTCAACTAGAACTTGGGGTGCGATATGTAGGAAAAAGCAGAGCATATACTGAGTCCAAAAGAGAAGCGTGATTCTGGAAGTGAGGGACAATATTACTCCCTTTGCTACCTTTCCATTGTTTCCCTTCCCAGGCCCAGGAGTTCAGTAATCTAAGGCAGAGTGACCCATCACTGATATCTTACTAGTGAAATGAGTGTTTTCCTCTTCCCAAATCAATGTTGAAAAGTCTAGGTAGGGCTCAAGGAAAACAAGCTGCACATGCAAGTAGAGGAATTTTACCATCAACTCCAAACAAAATCTCTTAGGAAGGAAAGAAACACCCCCAAAGTTACGGTTCTTGTAAAGGAACCAGCGGCCCTCTGTAAATAAGTTCAAGCAGTGATATGGCTGCACATCCGCTTCTGTGGGTTTCAGCAAATGGCACCAATGGAAACGGGAACCTGGGAGTGATGTAATCATTAGCATCCTGGTTCCTGATTCCCCAACACGCACAGACAAAGAGGGAGGGTGGCCATGTGAGAGGGGCAGAGGGGGTTCTGAAGGAGCAAATAAACTAGGATAGAGACATTGTAAGACCAGTTAGTGCTCAACGAAGAGAAGGTAAAAATCTGAGTCCCATCTCCAGGGAACAAGTGAATTTCTCACTGTTCTTTTAGCAACAGACTGAAGGCCAACTTTTGTTACTCCAACAAGGAACCCTGCTCAGGAGCAGGGGTGGGAATGAGGGGTGTGAGGACTTGGGCATCCACCATTCGTGCAGGAAAACAACTCAGGTGGCAGCTCCATGGTACTGTCTCTGCTTATTTTACAAGCAGGCATCATGCAATCTCCTCTAGTAAGGGCATTCATTCCCTAATACGGAGGCTAACTCTTTCAATACAATTAGATAGCATAGGATTTTATCCTGTCCCCTCTCTATCAGCTACTTTATTAGAACATTAGAACTATGGCACTCAGTCTGCATGTCATCGTTACCTAATAATGAGCTTGGTTTTCACCATAACACACCACGGTCAAAGGCATGGTTAAATAAATGTGCAAAATGGTAGCAACAGGATAGAGAATGTTGATGTCTACACATATTCATAGCATGTACAGTAACTGATAAGAATAATTTATACACTAGGCATTAGCTTTTTGTTTTCTTTCTAGAAATCTCCCTCCCCCTCCACCGCTCTTTTGGTTCAAACTCACACCAGTCTAATCTCTTACAATTCACAGGAATCTCTCTACTCTGAACTCCTTTTTAGAATCTGTCAACCTTAATACCAACACTGACATACTTCTGTCATACTATTGATAAAGGTGCCCTCACCAGAATGCCAGTCCAGGCCTACATGCCTGAGTCACCAGAAGAGGAAGCCTTTCAGTATAAAACATCTGGAGATCATTGGGCAACTAACTCCATCAAGTTTAGGTATGACTGAATGACTAAAGGGAAGTTCTGACTTACCAGAGGCCCTTGCACAGCATGGGGGATCCTGGGTAGAAGAAAGGCAGTTCCTAAATAATGAGAAACATTCTAGATGTAATCAGCCTGGTCCTTAAGGTTCAGTGCACTAAGGTCCTTGAGAGGAATGCGGTGGCCAGGGCCAACAACCAGGAGACAAAAGGTTATCTATCACCTGCTTCAGTTGAGCAATAAACCACATTTGGAGTCATTGAAAGTGTTGACCCTAAACCTGAGCTATCAAATTGCCTTGGCAGAACAAAGAGCCTCTGACTTCCAGAATCTTCCCAGCTCGAGACATCATCCTCATTTCCTCTCTGACACTCAGCATGTGAGAACCGAACACCTCTGGGTTTAGGGTTTCTCTAGACCAGCCTGAAGTGGCCAGCCATGTTCGGCCGCCCAGCCTAGCTTAGCCTCTGGGTACCACCAAGCAAATTGGAAATCAGAAACTGGAAGTATATACCCAACATGCCTCCTCCAGACTTTCCAGTACGATCTACCTAGTGTGAGCCACTACTACAGAACTATGAACAAAGCCCAGTACAAATAAAGGCAGAGGCAAAAATAGACTTTATATCACAGCACATTCAAAGGATATTCACAAGACTATATATATTTTCCAATATATCAGCCACTATCTCTATCAGCCACTATCTCTAACTGTTGGAATTACCTCTATTATTTATTTTTATATTTTAAAGTACCTCATTTTACAGCACCTGAGGGCTCTTGAGGTAATTAAGACTTAATTCTGTCTTATCAGCAGAAATCATCAGGCCTATACCACCTCGAGTGACCAATCCATTGTGCTTTTCCTGGGACTGTCCTGTTCCTAGGAACAGCCTTAGTCCTGGCAGTCACTATAATACCGACATTCCTTTTCCCTTTAAGCACAAATACTGCCTTCTAATTTTCCCCTTTTTGAGGAGGCCAACCATTCAGAAAGACACAGCCTTCTCTCAGCAAAAGGGAGCAGGCTCAGACAGAGGGCAGCAGGGATCTAACATGGATCCCCAAGGGGGCTCCCACTTAGAGCTGAGCCCTAGCAGCAAAAAGGCCTTTGTGCTTGGCTATCAGGCTGAACGAAGAAGCAGTTCTTCCTCCAATTCTTTCCTGTCTGTGGTATGAAGCAAATGCATCTTACCACTCTTCAAGAAAAGTGACAACTCCCAAGCTCAAACAAACAGCCAACTACAACATCAGTGAACATAAAGAGAACATGGATTCTCAGACTATGGGTGATCTAAAAAGAAGCTCAGCCATGGTGGGTTACCCTCGGCCTGGCAGAATGAGTAAAGACAGAGAAAAATCTACACTTCACAAAGAGAAAGCCTGCTCTCTGTTATAAAAGCTGCCATATAGGATTGAGTGTCATATCCCAGAAGAACTCTCATTGTGCCATCTCTGCTTAACCATAGGGAGCACTTAATTGTTCGAAGCATCTGGGTAGCAGGAGCTTCTCAGCAATATAAGAGGCTTTCCTGCATTTGTGTTTGCTGAGCGGGCCCCAGTCCATAGTCT
Organism: Canis lupus dingo; assembly: GCF_003254725.2. NCBI lineage: Eukaryota > Metazoa > Chordata > Mammalia > Carnivora > Canidae > Canis > Canis lupus. Next base: position 74,663,822 of record NC_064243.1, read on the forward strand.
GCTGGCATGTGCAAGAGTGACCCAGTGGAAACCAAAATGGGGGTGGCAGATTGACTCGATTCATCTTGCTGGTACCCACGCTCCAGTAGGGATGGGCTTTGGAAAATGCCCAGAACAAATGCATTAGGATCCTGCATCTGCTGGCATACTTCCAGGACATCATGGATGATTTGGTGGAATTGGACTAAAATATCTGATGTGGGGGGCATCTGTAGTTCCATCTTACTGGTCAATGGGGTGGAAGTAAAAACAGTTCTGAGAATCCTACTACAAGTGTCTCCCCCTAAATTCATATTCATTTTCCCTTTTTTAGCCTTTATGGAGTAGTTTCTCTAGGAGGTCCAGTTATCCTATAACCAGCTGGAGTTTCTTTTTGGAGAACAAATAATATCACCCAGGGGTCAAAGGCTAATAAAATGACATCTTATCTCTTACTCGGTTGTAAGTGTGCTTGAAACTGATTTGCTAACGAATCTTCATGTCTGTGGAATTTGTAACATGGCTTATATTTTAAATGTAATTATGCAGCATGTGTTCATTTCCTTTCTTCTGAGAAACTCAAGTTGCTTTTTTAAGCATTATTTGATAGCTTCTTGCCATCTCCCCTGGAGTTGAAAAGAGAATATGATATCCAGCTGTTCTAGCTAGCCATGGGGAACCATGGCACCGAGAAGGAGACAGAATTACACTGGGACCTGCACATTCGAGCCACGGAGACCCCCAAGGGATGAGTTGTCAACCCAGTGGGCTGTAAATGAAGCAGTTTCTAAAGATCCTAAAATAACTGCATTCTCCCTCCATCCTAATACTCATGCTGGGCAGAATGGGCTAAGCTTATTTTTAAAGTGCAGGTCACAGCCTTCAAGGGGATTTAAACAGTTCCCAAAGCAGCTATTACTTGGCCGATTAAATGCTTAGAAGAAAATCTACTTTGGAAGACAAAATTAATAGGCAAAAGATAGAGAAGAGTGCTAAAGCAATTGTTTCTTCCTGGCTTTAAATCCTGTCCCTGACCATCAAAATGGACCCATGGAAACAGGGTGTCGTGAAGTCTGAAGAGAAGCCCGGGAAACTCTCAGTACTCTCATCCTTTGATCTAATGAGCTCCTGGAGTCCTGGACATAATTCTTAATCTGTGCTCATGTGGACTCAAAGTAACATTGGAAATATGTCCAAAACCTCCGCAGCTCTGTTTAAAACATTACCTCCAATCCTCCCCTTATTGGCAACACAATGATGGTGTGGGTATGGCAGTTAAGAGGAGAGGGAGGAGTGCCCTGTGTGATCTTTCCAACTACAGTTAAAAACACTCCCTCTCCTTATTATGTCTTATTTCCCCAGTCTTAGCTGGTCTATGAATCTGTGCTTATCTACATAATTGCCTAATAAGCATGAAACCGATGAGAATACACACACATACACACACATGTGAACTATAATACCTGGGGAAGTATGGCACACTCTGCAGGAAATCAATAAATATCCACTTTTCATTGGAAACAGAATCAAAGAGAAAAAGTCAGAATTCTTCATACACATCTGTCACAGGGAGTTACAGCCCTACATACTCACAGAGGGCATGTGCTACAAGGACAGACACACCCAGTTCATATTTAGAGACAGTTCTAATTTAATTCTGGCCCCAGGCCTAGGACCTTAGCTAATTTACAAGGCTGCTCTAGGAAAGACACACATTTGGGGATGACAATAAGTCTATAGCATTTGTTTTTCTTGCAGGGGAAGCTGTAACGCATTCCCACCCTTCAAAAGAACCCAAGATGGATGATTCGGGGGTTTTGCTGGTTAGTGTTTCTTTCTTTTCTTTTTTTCAGCTCAGAAGGTGTGTTTCCGGTATACCCTGTCAAAATGTTTCTCAGCAGTCAAGGAGAGGATAGCACACGGCTGCCCTTGAGCCGAGTTTGTAAATCCTACTGGGAAACCACCCCATGCTGTCAGATGACGTGGTTTTCAGACACGTCTACACAGACTAGTTGAATTAAAGACCAACTCCAGACTTGATGTTGCTGAGCTCCTCAGCTCCATCTTGCCATCCTGATTGATCGAGGAGATGGGTCTATAGTTAAAGTGGCATATCATTTTGAGGGCTTAGTCATTAGAGCACACTGCTTTCTCTTTGGAAGGCAACTTCTTGCTTGGCTAGGTTATGGAAGCTAAGGAGTGACGTCAAGATGTTGTCTGGCCAGAATTTGCAGATAACCATAGAACTCTTCTCCTTCATCAGGTATGGATTTAGCCTCCTTTAGTTCCTGCAGTGACATAGGAGCCTCCAAATACCAAATTATTATCAGGCGGTCTTGGGGGAACCTCTGGGCCCTGCAATAAAGTAGACAGACTTGCTATTGGAAAGTGCTCGGGAGCAATTCAGCCCTGTTCAGATTGCTCTAAAATCCTGCAAACCATCTCTGGACTTTTGAAATGAGTCCACTCACATAGCTGCTAAGAATATTTTGGGGGATAGAATTTATTATCATCCTTCGCTTAAATGATCTTACACATCATTTAAAGCAATTTGGTTTGATTCTGTTTGTTTGTTTGTTATTTCGTTTTTAAAGCAAATCTATGCAAGCAGGGAGGCTGTATCATTTTGGATAAGCCACTTCTGGGCCTTGTTTATAAAATAAGGTGTGTTAATTGATCTTTAAGGTCTAACTCAGGTGTCACATACAGATGGTGGACTATGGACCAACTCTGACTCTTACTGATAAAATTTATTGATCCCAATGCAGTGTTTTAAATCTTAGGGAATTCATATAAAAATAATAAATGCCGTTCTTGCTGGGAAAATGAGAGGATCTGGTAATAGTAGGCCCATGTTCTAGTAAGGCCTTCATCATCTTTCTGACCCAGCCTGTTTCTCAAAAGACCTGCCTGATCCTATGGGTAATTAGGGGTTAGGACCTAGGCTCTGAGCTATTCTATCAGAGTGTGCTTTGATTATATGATTATATCTGTGACCACTGCTATTCCCAATAAGACTCCCTGAGGGCAAAGAATATGCTAACATCCTCACTAAGTCTTGGTTCTTTAGCATTGTAAAAGTGTTGTGGGTAGTCAATAAATATTTAATGAATTGAACTTCACTTTCTATATTAGATTCTTACAATTCAATGAAATAAGACTGGGACCATTCCTTGTAAGATCACACATGTATTCTAAAGCCAACATTTTTGACTAGCATGTAGACTTAGGAAAAAGAAGTAAATATGCTGGTTTATGGCCCATGTCTCTCACAGAGTCCAGAGGTTGGTGGTGTACTATCCATGGGGTATTTTGCTCTAAGTATGTGGTAAAAGTTCTAAACTTTTACCAAGATCTTCTTAAATTCATTTTTCAAATGCAACACATCCAACTTCTTGGAAAACTCCTGCTTTAGAGGTTCTTTGGAGATAATTTTGTAAAAATATTCAATGGGAATCACTTCATTTCATGCTAAGCTTCCGGGACACATGGGTGGCTCAGCAGTTTGGCGCCTGCCTTCAGCCCAGGGCGTGATCCTGGAGACCCGGGATCGAGTCCCACATCGGGCTCCCTGCATGGAGCCTGCTTCTGCCTCTGCCTGTGTCTCTGCCTCTCTCTCTCTCTCTCTCTCTCTCCCCCCTGTGTCTCTCATGAATAAATAAATAAATAAAATCTTTAAAAAAAAGGGCTAAGTTTCCCAAATTTCATGGGCATACAGCAGTAAATCTCTCTGCATATCAGATCTATGTATTTTTAAATATTTTAATTTCTGGACAACTACATTTAGAATGATCAAAAAAGGGGGTTTTGGGGGTCAGAAGCTTATTTCTGCTAAATTGTTATCTAACTCTGGTTAAATTGGCTAATATGTTGTAAAAAGTATGTCTAACAAATAAACCTCTATGTAGGCAAGTTTAATAAGGAGGAAAGCCAATGAAAAAGGTTATGGTTCATTTTTACTTGCTATAAATCTGTTGGTAATTAATATTTCAGTAATACATAGCCACATCTGGTCAACATCTGACCAACAGCAAAGGTACATCATGTCCTTTGTTATGAAGAAGTAGTTCAACAGATAGAGTTCCTGCTCTCTAGGAGCTTACAATCTAACCTAAACAAGACTATAGAAACACATACACAAGGGTGGTCAGACTCAGGACTTAACAAGAAGCAACAGATACATTGAAGATAAAGGAAAAAATTATGGGCTAAAGAATGGCATTTAAGAAAGAATGAAGACAAGGAAAGAAGTAAATTGCTCCTTCGTTCCCATTTCTTTGAAAAAGATTCACAGAAGATATGTGATGTTAAGTGTTCTTAAGATTATGGAAGAGCATATAGCTTGATGCCTGGAAGAAAGAAAATTTCTTCTGATATAAGATACTGTGAGTGACTGAGAACACTGAGCCCAGAAAGGGCCCTGCAAGACTTTATAAGGAAGGGAGTGTCAAATGGAGAATCAGTGGTCTAGAGCCCTCTGGTGGAGTACAGAAACTGAGGGGAGGCTACAAGTCTCCTAAACTTGCTTCCCATGCCTTTTAAGTAGCAGTGACATAGAGTGGCTGAGCCACAAAACCAAGACTCTTCCAAAATAACCAAAATGTGTAATTAAAAACCTTTGAAAAAATCCCCATGGACTCTAGACTAAGGAAACCACCTTGAGAAAGTTTCCGTGAGATATCTGAGGGCTGAAAGCACTTCCAGATACAACTACAGACTGAGCAGCCACTTAGTCCACTTTCTTTTTGGTTCTCATTTGTTTGTTTGCTTTCTTGCTCATTGGTTCATTTTCTCTTATTGGATGTATTGGGCTGATGCTATCTACTTGATTATTCAGCCTTATATTTCCCTGTCAACAAAGAAGAACAAACTTTTGAGGATACATTGATTTTTGTCAACCTCAATTATGATACAGCCTTGGGCTACCTGAAGTATATCACAGAGCCTGGTATTAGTGGTGACAGAGGGGTCAAAAGACTCTAGGGAGCACAATCAACATGATGACAGATTCTCCCATCATAGTACCATGCTTTGCCTTATTCAATATTTGACTGTTAGGCATGTAGAGTATTTCAAGGACCTTTGGAAGATGCTTATCTCTATAAAGAATGCACACATTCTAAGCAGAGCCTCCATACCTCTTGTTCACACCATAATGATGATATTAGGATTAATAGTGCCTTGATTTCAAACAAAAGCTTTTCTTTTTTAAACAAAAACTTTTTATTTCAAGGAGCTCAATATTCCTCATCTATGCTATTCTATTTATCTTGTCATATTGCATATTCAGCTGAATTCTATGGTGGGGTCCCGTCTCACACCTTAGAAGCTCATAATATTGTTATTCCTAATGGTTATATTAAAATCCAATATTCACCATAACTTGGGGTAAATTTGAATGAATAGGAGGAAATTATAGGTGTTTCCTTATGTATGAAAAGATACTCATTGCTAAGCCCCTTTATTTGGAGAGTTCTCTTAGTCAGAAATCAGTTTGGAGGCTAACTCCAAAGTTAGTCATTCTCTAACTTTGTAATTTTCCTACCTTACTTCTGAGGCAAGATAGAAGTACAGTATTTCAGGTGGAATAAAAACAGAAGGTGCCCATTCATCAGTGTCAGGTGAACCCCTGGGACCTAGGCCACCTGATGTTCTAGCCTTCACAGCCCCTTCATTTATATATGATGAAAGGCCTGTGGTTCCAATGGCATAAGCCTGTCTGTCCACTGTGGTTTTATTTTTTGTTTTCCATAACAAAACAGAGCTGCGCTCTGCTTTTTATATTTGAGCAATGGCTCTAAAGATAGGGTAAGAGTCCCTGAGAGAAATCTCAAGTTTCTCAACAGAAGCTAATAGGTGAATTTGGTTCTGAGTAGTATAGATCACTGCACTTAATATGCACATCATCTGTTGTGATGTCTTTTTGCTATTGTGGCATGACAACAAATCTCATGCTGGGAACAAGGACTGAACAAAGAATACCGATTTACCTGAATTGATATCCCCTGTGTGCAACACAGCACCTTCCTATCAATGCTGTATGTTTTCATAACTTTCAATAAATCAAATTTAAAACCCACCAATTGCCTGTCTATTGTAACTGATGAATATGCAGCCTAATAATACTTCTGGTTTCTGTCTCTATCTTTTTCAAGATAAGCATGCCTTGATTCCAACTTCATGGTGACAAATGGTTTTGGAAAATGGATCCCGAGAAAAGTCAGTATCTGTCCACAGTTCCAAGCCCAGAAGGACACACACCCTGAGAATTCCATGAACAGCAAAATAAAGGATCCATTCCATAGCCCCAAAGCCCCCGGAATTCTCAGACATTTCACTGCCCCCTCCCCTCAGTCATCCTTGTCAGCCATTCTGATAAACACGCTGATTGATTCAGCTATGAAGCTCCAGGCCATTAAGTATAAACAGCTGTACTTACATGTGTCTGGCTTGAGCTGACTGTTGGTGATGCCAAAGTACTGGGGATTTTCAATGACAGGGATCTTGGTCATTCCAATGATGACGGCATCGGGGCCGCCCTCTGAAGATGATGGGGTGTTACTCCCATTGGAGATGTGGTGGAGGGGGCTGGCAGAGTCATCATCATTGCTGATAACTGAAGCTGGGCCTGGAGATGGAAAAAAATACATATTCTATAATTTTAATGCCTTTTGAGCTATAATTCACACACACTAAGTTCACCCATTTAAAGTGTACAATTCAGTGGTTTTCAGTATATTCAGAAAATGGTGTAGCCATCACCATGTGATTTTAGGAGATTTTCAACATCCTAATTAGCAATTATTTCCCAGGATCCCCACTCCTAGCCCCAGGCATCTACAAATTTACTTTCTGTCTCTATAGATTTATTCTGGACATTTCATATGATTGCAATCATATGTGATCTTTTGGAACACACTGCTTTTACTCAGCATGCTTTTAAGCTTCATTCATGTTGCAGCATGCGTCATTACTTTATTCCTTTTTATTGCCAATAATATTCCATTGTATGATATGCTACATTCTGTTAATCCATTCATCCACTGATGGGCATTCAGATGTTTCCACATTTTGACCGATGTCCACAATATTGCTTTGAACCTCTGTGTACAAGTTTTTGTGGAGACATACATTTTCATTTCTCCTGGGTAGAATTTTTGGGTCATGTGGTAGCTCTATGTTTAACATTTTGAGGAACTGCCAAACTGTTTTCCAAAGTAGCTGCACCATTTCTATTCCCATTAGCAATGTGTGAAGGTTCCAATGTCTTGACTTCCTTCTCCGGTAAGTTAATATGCAGCTTTGCTTTCTGTTCTCTGAACAGCTTTAGAACACTCTCTCATTGAAACTCCCAGCATGAATGCAGGATTGCCATGTCACCATATACTGAAAGGCATACTAGCAGTTCAAACACCTGAGTGCCTTTCTCCACTCTTTGGACAAGTCACTTACTTTTTTGTACCCCTATGTCCACTTACATTCATAAAATGTGCAAAAGAATATCTGTTATTTTATGATACTAGTGATAGCAAAGAGTATTATAAATTTAAATGTGCTTCATGAGCATGAATTGCTTTTAGGTATTACGAAATAAACTTCTAACTGGTGGACTAAAATTACACTGGATGGTCCTATTACTAATGTTTCACTTTCTGCATACCCTGATAGCAATGACACTTTTGCCTATAAAATGCTTTCATGAAAATAATGGGTCAATCCCACAGCAAAGTTGCCTGCTTTGCCTTTACCCCTAATCTTATTTGTAGATCATTCTATGGATGTCTTTATACTAATGCAATAACCATAGCATTTTTCACACAAGACTTAGACTTTCTAGTCTTGAGTCTAAGAATGCATATGCCCATAAATGTGATCTACTGTGTATTGTCTAAACAATGTATTCACTGACTACTAAACCCATAATGTGTGCAAACAAAACTGGATGCACAATGGATGCTAAAGGTCTATGTGAACACTTTGAAACAATTTAAGGTCTCGCTGGCTCATGATACACACTCTGTAGGTGAGAAGTCGACAACCTCCCTTGACATATAGTACACGTGTTTCTGCAGTGTACTGAGTGGCTGCAGGTTCTCACAGAAGCAGACCACTGCCCACAACCACTGGCAGAAGCCAAGAGAAACACAGGGAGGAAAGATAAGGAGGAAAAACAAAAGACAGAATCAAGTATCAATCAAGGCAACTGTGTACCAGTGGAAGAAAAGCCTGAATTGCTACTTGCTGAGCAAGGGATTGTGCCTTCATCCAACCACCCAGCATACATGTTTCCACACCTCCATCCTTCTCTCCCCTTTCCTTCTCAGTTAATGATTTCAGTGAGAAGCACGGCAATTCCAAAGACAAAAGTCATTGTGTCATGCATTTTTGAGCCCCCTATGAAAGATACTGATAATCCATCCCCCGACCTCCAAGATTCATTTTCTGCCTCAGAAGGGGATTATCCCAGTTTGCAGTGATAACAATTGGACATACCCCAGCTAGCTGAATCTTAAGCAAACTATGCAGGAGGCAGCCAGCTGCTATTATAGGTAATTTTTTAAAGCGTCTTCTCAAGGGGATGTGCATTTCAGTTGTCTTTAATGATACACTCTGGCTTAATTCTGCAAACAAGTCCTCACACAGCCAATTTAGAATCTGTAGAACACTCAAAGCAAAAGCAATCTCGCTGGTTGTGTCCTGTGCCTAGCTCACCAGCATTAGTAAAGAGTGGAAATTCTGCCAAGAATAGCTATACAGACAAGTTCTTTCCAATCTCCTTCACCATCCCTGTTTTATGATTTGCTTCCTGACAAGCCTAGATCACCCAGAGCTTAAACCCAGAGATGGAAAATGGAAATGTGTTATGTTAGGGTTTCTGCATCTTGCCAGTAAAGCCTTCCCACCACTGGCACCCTCACTGTGTTCCTGGCACAGCTGCTCCCGCCCCACTCTGAGGTTACCAAAGCGCGCTACTGCCTGCGCCCCCAGGGGTGTGCAATCAAGGTCGCACATTTCTCAACGTTTACCCCCAGGAATGCAGGAGCTGTCATGTTCCAATACTCCACGTGTTGTCAGAAGGCCAGCGGTACTTGTTTCCAGAGCCCTTGCAATGATGAGAATGCGTTGCTTCCTTCTGTGACTCTCCCCGGGGCCCAGGTCAGGCTATCAGCATTCCTATAGCATCTAATCACTTTGGAGGAAGCTGCCATCTAGAAGGCAATGCTGAGATGCCTCCAGGAATCTGGGCTCTAAATCATCCACCATGTATACAGTGGTGCCCTTACAGAATTGCAGCAAGAAGCTTTCTCTTTGCTTTTCTTCTTCCACCAAAGGACACCCTTTCCTTCCCTTGGAAAACCCCCAATTCTGAGGTAACAAAGCCCGAGGGAATGGGCTTTCGGTTGGGGAGAGGGGAAGCGGGTAAAAAGGTAAGCATGAAAGTGGTATAAAGCACCAGAGGCAATTCTTCAAAAGCCTTTTCACTTTGCCAGAAGGTTACTGTTGACAAATCTGAGCAACATACAAACCTCCACAATTTATCAAGCAAATATTAATTCAAGTGCTATTTTCTTCATCACTGATATTCTAAATCCTGGAAGATTGATATGGCTGGCAAGGTTGCAGGGATTCAGCCCATTTTTCTGTGAACATTTTGATCTAATGGAGCACAGCAAAGTTAGGTAGGGGGAAAGCTCTCAGCAGGGACAATGAATGTCTATATAATTTGACAGCAGGCTGTCTGCGCCTATCACGGGATGTGTCATTGTGTGTCTGTGCACCAGCTCAAGGAGACACCACAAAAAGACAGCAGAAGAGTCAGGGGCACATCACAGTGGGTTATAAGAAATTCATATGAAGGTTTGAAAAAAATGTCTTATAACATTAATAAAAAGTTTTAAATTGCCGGGTATGTACAACTTGCTAAGTTTGGGAGGGGGGTAGTTCTAATTACTGAGCTGACAAATATGAGCTATGCCTGGAAACGTTTTTAGCCCATTTTTATTTTAATATGTCTCAGGTGCAAAGAAGCATTTTTCTTTCAACAGAGCTGCTTGGTAATGTATTCTGCACATCTGACTTACAGACTTTTTTTTTTTTTTTAAGATTTATTTACTTTAGAGAGCAAGTGGGGGGAGGGGCAGAGGGAGAGGAGGAGAGAATCCTAAGCAGACCCTGAAGTGAGCACAGAGTGCCACGTGGGGCTCTTGATCTCCTAACCCTGAGATCACAACCTGAGCTGAATCCACAGAGTCAGATGCTCGACTGACTGTGTCACCTGGGCACCCCCAGACTTCCAGACATTTCTAAGTCTTATGCTTGTTTTCTAATAATAAGAACTGCTGAAGGTCATCTGGGGAAAGGATTTCCTTCTCTCAAGACCAACAATGTCTTTAAGGGAAGGGGAGAAACTGTTCTTGAGCAGCTGTATTAACCATGCCTCTTATTTTCTGTATTCTGATGCTTCAACATCCGGGGCCTGGCTGACCCTGAAGGTAATGCCCCTCCCAGAGATAGCCAGTTCCTAGAGATGGTAAAGAACTTGCCTGAGAGCGTACCTCTCATATACAAGCCAGCCGATCTATAGTATGCTGCCATCCACCTGCCTTGTCACCCCAGAGCCAGGCACCAGACAACTGAGGACAGCCTGCCTGCCCACAGCCTGCCGAAGGTACTCAGAACAGCCCATCCTAAACCTGTTTACCTTGCCTGGCCTGTTCCTTCCCATGGAAACCACCATAAAGCCTCCTGCCCAGCGTTCTCCCATCACTCCCCCTGCCTCCTGACCGACCCTGGTGCTCCCCCTGGAGTCCTCCCACTGTGCTGTGGCTGCTCTCTTCTCTCAGAAATGGTGAGTAACAGACTATCTTTTCCATGGCAGTCTTTCTCTGACCTGTTGGCCTCACCAGACCCAAATAATAATACAACCTACATTTTAAAGCAGCAGCACCTCTGATGGACTGTGGCTCAAAGAACAATTCTGAAGAAGAATTCTCTCTGCTGTGGCCTAAAGGGGTGAAGCCCTGTTTTTGAAGTTTTCCAAGAACGCACACCTCGCAGCAGGGAAAATTGGCCTGGAAAATGATTACAGGGTTACAGTGATCCTCTGTTTAGTGGAGGGAAGACCCATTGCCTTTGTAGGAGTCTTTATCACCCTGTTCCTTCTGCCTCCTGTGCCCCCTACACAAACACACACACACACACACACACACACACACACACACACACAGACACTACAAAACCTTTAAGATTTCCCAGCAGGGTACTCTCTGATATCTTGGCAAAGGGACTATGATTAACTGTATCTGAAATGTGCCCCTGGGGGAGTCACCAAACAAATCCTGAGCTGGTTGAGTTTAATGTTCCAATCTGGCCACATCTCTATCTTCACTTTGCTAGTTAAGAGCTTTTACCTTGGAATTCATGGGGGACACTTCAGGGTCAGAGTTACTAATATCATGCTCAAAAAAGGAATGGAAAACAGAACTCCTTGCATGGAGGGATGAACACATAGGGGGTGGGTGGCTCAGGACCGGAAGGGTCCATGACACTGGTACATTTCCCCTCCCCGACTTCACTACCACAATACATACTAACCAACAGATGCCCAAGATGGCCAACTCTTCGAAACACACATACAAGATGTAAGGCAGTTTGCCTTTTTGCGCTTTTTAATGAATTCCTGTTCATTGTTGCTGTACCCATAGAAAGTACTGAACAAATTGGAGGGCCCCGGAGATCACACCTGATTTCAATCCCAGTGATGAGATACATTATGTGCACTCATTTGGTAAGCTACAAACTCTGCTTTTCAATTGTCAGCACACAGTCTGAATGCAAGGAATAGAATGCAATCAAGTCCAAATCAGAGCGTCTGGACGTTAGAGTCTTGTTTTGAAAGAGAAATGGTCATAAATGAACAGCTGATTTAACCAATTCAAAAATGTATTACGTCTTGGCTAATGGAAGAAGTTAAGATCCCCACTTGTCCAGACTTGACTTGAAGCCAACTTTGCTGTATGTGGAGTTTGGGTGCTATTGCATTTTATTTCCTAAACCTTCCGAAAAGCCCAGCAACTACCTAGACCTGGAGCAGCAGTTGGCATTCCTCCTAGGATTAAAAAACATCAACTTCAAAAATATAAAGCCATTTACTGAGCTCAGTTAGTGAGAGTAATGCCTTTTCTGGAAAAATCCTAGTCCTCTTTCTTGAGCAACTCAGAAACAAGGAACACAGAAAATTAATCAAGGGGCCAACACGTGTGAAGAGGAGCCAAGTAGTTTCATCTGAATCAAGCAACACAAACTTGTTACTTATCCAAAGAAGGAGTAACTACTTACCAACACCTTGTCTTGATTTTACTTTCCCAAATCCAAACCATGAGAAATCTGAAAACCACAACAAAACATAAAATAAACTTCGAAAGAGAAGCGTAAACCAAGGGCATTCAGCAGTGTCCTTAGTGAAATAACAAAACTCTCTCAAGAAGCTCCATCGTGCACCAAAGCTTCCTCTCAAACGCCTGGACATGAATGCTTGAATTTTTGGTCAAGATTTATTTCTCATCCTAAGAACATAGACATTCAAATCAGATAAGATACAGTAGCCTGTCTTTGAGAAAAATGGCCAAAGCCCAAAGTTAATTGTTCTGAGTGGCTTGCTTGCTTACTCTCTCTCTCTCTCTTTCTCTCTCTCTCTTTCTTTCTTCTTCCTAAGTTTTGAATCATCTAAGCTCTAAGGGTGAAAACACACAACACACTTGACAAATGCACTATGATCTGAACCACAGCAATGTGGGAAAATAATAAGAGAAAACAGATCTTTGGTGAAGCGGAGACAGGCAGTAAAAAAAAAAAGGAACATGTAGTCCCATGCAAGAACTGACAGTTGGGCTAGATGGGGATTCAAGAAGAAAAAAAAGGGGATCTTAATTCTATATGGATTCTACCACTGACTTGCTGTGTGGCAATAGGCAGGTCACAGCAGTTCTGTGCCTCCTGTACCAACACAAAGCTCCACTAAGCACGTGTAAATAAAGATCTGACAAATGCTTGGAGGTCTTCCAGGGAATAAAGCCACAGTGAAATGTCTTTTTGTTTCCTGGGCTTAACTCTTCCCTTCTACGAAATTTCCACTGGGTTCAAAGTGAACTCTACACAGCAGGGAAATCCCTGGATAAGAGGCGGATAAAGGGAAGGGAGCCCAAATAAGTAACTGTGTTTCTCAGATCTTGGGATCTATAGTGATTTTTGCAGGCCATGAAGATATAAAGCTGCATAGAAGAGCCAATTGAAGTGAAACAATGTATATGAAAACTCTTTGCATGCTCAAAAATGCCTCACCAAGTTGTCATGATTACTCTTGTTTCCAGTAGAAGTTAACCTTCCTCCTCTGGTAGCCTACAACTTTGGCTCTCCAAACTCTAAGGCGATTTTTACTTCTTATTGATATTCCTCTGAATGTTTTTTTCCAGGTTTTAGAAGACAGGATGAAGGTCTGGCCTCTATCCAATGTCAAATAAAGATCCCTTTGCCCGGAAGACAGTGAACCTCATTCACTGTGTCCTCTGTCTAGTGAGGCAGGGCTGTGCTGTGGCTTTCTTAGTTACCACTAATCCCTTTGAAAATGGAGTGCATTTCCTACTGGTCAATTTTTGTTTTTCTATATTTGTTTGATTTATATAGTCTTCATTAAACAGTTGATTGAATTTCTTAAGACTGCCTTTCTCACTTGAGTATTCTTTTTATCAAAATTGTTTCTATCCTACAGAGAACCCACTGAAAGACAAAGCTGTAGCAGTCCCTCACTGACTGTACATTTCAGATATTGTCAATCATTATAATAAACATAACTGCAAGGGACACCTGTCCATCCCACCTTTCAAAAATCATTCCTTCAAGACAAATCCTAGAAATGGAACGAATGAGTCCAAAGAGATGAATAATGTTAAGGTATCCAAGAAATGTAATTCAACTGCTTTCTTGCTATATCTGGTCTTTCTTTTAACAACAGTCTGTGAGGAAGCAGGAGTGTATTTCCATACTTCACTCAGTGGGAAATGAAAGGGTGAATCATTTTCTGCTTCCATCCTGCCATTGGTGTGTTTCCACCTAACTGAACAGTGATAGCAAATACTCTGCTCTCGTCTTTGCCACACAGAACACCTCATACCCCACATCTTCTAGGCTGGCATTGGGCATGTAAGGAGAACACAGATATGAAGAGGGTCAGAGCCCCTCTGACGTGTCTAGACATTATAATTTAAGAAGTGCCTCCCCCACGCAAGACCCTTTTCCCTTCATCCGCAGCCATACCTTATGACATATCATCCTTTGTTCCTTGACAAGGAACTAAGATAGACTTAGCAAAGGTCACGACATGTAGTAACTGAGAGACTCAAATCTGGGTTTTTTCGTTTCTTTCACAGTTGCCTTTCCAATCTTCCAAAATGCTTAGCCAGAATTAGCCAAAGTTGACATTACATTCAGGATTCAATTTTATATATAGGAAAGCACTAATAGGTAGTCATTCTTTCTCACTCATTTATTCAATAGGTGTGAACCTGTGTAAAACCTCTGGACATGAGTGACTCCGTTTGGAGACTAACACTTCATCCTGTTTTTTGAACAATGTTTCGTATTGAGCTACTGAACCAAGCAAAAGTGTCATGACTGAACCCAGGGCTGCTGAATCCACATTCTGGATAAAGACTGGACACTCTGCAGAAGATGTTCTCCTAGGAATGGACGTAATGTACTCAGAAAACCAACAATATAAAGTGTAATTAATTACATCTTCCAACCATAACGTTTGGAAAACCAACATAAGTATGTTCTAATATTTCTGTAATCTGCTAATAAAGATCCCTGGCTTGTATTCCTCAATGGGACACAGTTGGGGTCGCTCCCTGAATCTGTGCTCCCAAAGCTATGATTCTAAGACCCTTCCCCCAAAAGCTTTTGTTTTTTTTTTCAATTCTTCCTTTTTTTCTTGGTCAACATATGGATAACAGAGAATTCAAAGATAAATGAACTGCCCTCATTTGGGCGGCCCTCAGGGTGCTGACAATTAAGGATTAGCTCTCTGAGAAGTATGTCTAGGGTGCATGGGGACTCAAAGGAGGAGCGTGTAATCCAATCTAGGGGAGTGGTCAAGGGAAAGTTCTCTAGCTTCTGGGTAACAGATTAGAATTACCCAAAAAGGGGAAAACCAGAGAGGGGTACTGTCACTGTCCGCTTAGAGTTAGAGTGGGGAGCTCTCTATGTTTCAAGGGAGTGATATATCTGGAAAGGGTAGGAAACTGAGAAACAGAAGCAAAGACCAGGCCAAGAGTTGGGGCTTTATAATGAAAATTGCAGGTAGGCTCTAAACAAAACAAAACAGCCTTGGGCCAGGCAGTAACATGATCAAGTTGAATTACAGAAAACTCACTTTGGCTGTAGGAACAAAACAGGATTCTGAGAAGGAAAGACTGAGGTCAGGAGACCTGCTAAGGAAGCTTCTACAGACATCAAGCCATGAGATAGCTGTGGCCTGAACCAGGTTCTGGGGAGGAAACAGGAGATGGCCGTTAGGCATATTTAGGGGACTCAGTAGGACTTGGCAACTCATTGCATGTTGAGGCGAATATGGGAAGTGAACAAGGAAGGTTTTGGGTTTGGACAATAGAACATATGTTCTATTATGTTCTATGCTACTGCCCAGTGTCTGCAAGGAACTTAGAACTCAGCTGAATGGCTAACATAAGAGCATGGGTGTGGGGCACAAACCCCAGATAAAGCGTCTCTGTGGAAAAACATTCAGTGTTTGGGCCTCAGGTTTGGAACTCAGGACACAGGTCGAAGGCCCAAGTTCTAGAGCTCACAGTCTAACTGGAGAACACAAGCTGGATGCATACCTAGGACACTTTTCTTGTTTGGGCAAATAAAACACCTTCTTTTGCAGGCACAAATGAAAAGGCTTCCAACTGCAGCTAACTTTTGACAAGCTTAATCCTAAATTGCTAAAATATGTCGAGGTTCTCTTTAGCAGTGACACGATTATTATGAAAAAGAGAATAGAATTTTCTTGGCCATTGCCCAGATTTCTTAGAAAATGTGAGAGACCAGATATAGCAAGGTCACATTGGTCCTCTCCCCCTGCCCTCCTCCCCACGGAAGCTGTCCGTTCTTCGATGGGGCTTTCTTGATGGATTCAAGCAGTAGTCTTAAAACCTTAATACGAAATTTCACCAGCAAAATTCTCCCACGAGGCCAAAAAGAAACAATTTCTCAATTTCCTGTGATGTTTCACCCATTGGGAGTAGAGTCCTGCCAAGCATTCTTTTATTTTCTGTTTAATAAGAGACACTTTATTCACTGCAAAATAAAGGGCCCCTTCAAAAGCAAATGTAGTTGCAGTGAGCTTAAAGGAACTTCTCTTTCTGCAATCTAGACTAACAAAGACTCTAAATTATGAAATTAACCAATTAAGTCCTTCTCGTATTGAAGAAAGTTCGATCTTCCCTGACCAGAGAAAGGAGAATGCAGAAAAAAAAAATAATGCATTAACACATTAATAACTCTAAGAGAAGATCCAAAGTAAGTGGTAATAAAGATTGCTTTTCAACTGTCTCTCAAAGGAAACAGCTAAAATTTAGGGGGCTGGAAAAGAGTATTTATGATATAGGTGAGAGAATCAGGGGCAGGAATGAGAAACAGGCAAGGTGGAAGAAACCCAATATTCCCCACGGTTGCTGAATCACACAGACTCTAGATGTGATTGTCAGAAGGGCTCTGATCTCCAGACAATATGCTTCTGGATTTTTTTTTTATATATTTCTAAGTTTTTAGAAAAATTGTTTTCATATGTTAGGAGACAAATCAGCTTTCCTTCCTTTTAACTCCAGAGAAATTAAAATTTGCTGTGTTCTCAAATGGAATTTCTTCGTTTCTTAAAGCAAGACTCACCACCCTCTACCCCAAGAAAAGCATCTCTAACACTGTAATGGGAGCAAATGGAAAAATGCAATTCACTGACAGCCCTTACTTCACCTCCAACTTCTGGTGGCCACACCCTCCCTAAAAAAATAAGTGAATGAGGAGCCTCTGAGCTGCTTCTCCCCTCTAGGAAAAAACAAGCCCAGAGTAGACACTCAGTAAGTGCTTGAATGAGTGGCCCAGTGCCTATTACCCCAAAGAACCAGGAGGACTGGTCATCGGAGTGGAAGGGAAATGAATGCAAAGAATCACTTTGTTGATGATACAATCATCTCCCTTTCCAACTGACACATAATCGAAGTGAGCAAGTGTTTATTTCAAATGAATTCCAGTTCTTCCAACTCTTCAGGGCACAGAACAGTGGAGTCTGGAGCCAAGATTCTACTTCCACTTAGTCTTAATCTTTTATTCAAGGACACAGCCTTTGCATAAGTACCATCGGCACAGGCCAGGAGGAGGGTTTGTTTTTAGTTAACAGGTTCTGGACATCATGTACAGAGTCCTCCTGCCCAAATCCTCATTGGCTTCTTCCCTTTCCTTCCTTCAAACCTCTGACATGACTTATTATACCATTCTCTAGGAAAAGTAACACTGAACACCTCCAGTGTGACAAACATAAAAAAACATATATGTGTACATTAATGGCTGCAAGTGCTATTTGCCTTCTGAAAGCTGTATTTTTCTGGGGCCATAGTGAGACTATGCATTCTGTACCTCCTTGAGGTTGGTTGTAGTTGTGCCATTGAATTGTAGCCAATGAGAGGTGAACAATGATGGTACCACTTCCAGGCCAGCCTGTCAAGACTTCCTATATGTGTCACTCCCTGGTCTTTCCACTACCATTGGTCCAGAATGGAAACAATACTTGGTAGGGAGCTTTTGCAAACTAATGCATGTAGACAAAATATATATATATATATATATATATATTCCCAATCCTGCACATGAATTCAACATCATGCTTTCATGTATGTTTGTGTCTTTCTTTTTTTTAAATTTTTAAAATTTATTTATGATAGTCAAACACAGAGAGAGAGAGAGAGGCAGAGACATAGGCAGAGGGAGAAGCAGGCTCCATGCACCGGGAGTCTCCAGGATCGCGCCCTGGGCCAAAGGCAGGCACCAAACCACTGCACCACCCAGGGATCCCCTGTTTGTGTCTTTCTAGAGCAAAAGTCCACATATTTCACTGGATTTTCAAAGGGTTTTTCACTGCAAAATTCTGAGAAACACTGAAATTTAAATAGTTTTGCAAAGATGTAAATGCATAGTATTCTACATTTGGGTCCTATTTTAATTATGTTCCTGGTCAACAGTTGAATCTGGGTGCTGAGAACCATACACCACCTCTCAGCTGGACTTCAACTCACGTCCTGCTCCACTCTCACCTCCCCCCAATCTATTCTCCATGGAGCTTCCAGAATAATCATTCTCAAGTAGAAATCAGATGACCACATTCCCCCATTTAACTTCCTCTAGGGGTTTCTCGAATTTAGTATAAACTTCTGATCCTCACTATAGAGTCCTGCGTGACATCGCTTTAGCCATCTCCCATGAAGCCTACACTCTGGCCTCTTTCCTGTTCCTTCTCACTTTGCACATTTTCTTGCTTCCTCCCAGAATCTTCTTCTGGGCTCTCTTCCTGCCTAACCACTGCTCAGCCTTCAGGTTTCAGGTCAAGCCCTGCATCCTCAGCCAGGTCTGAACCTTACAGCTTTAGCCAGAAGGCAGTGACTGGCTTAGACGAGGCTCCCCCCTAAGCAGACTCTGACCCAAGGCCTCCAGCGCAGGCAGGGAAGGAAGCCGGCAATGGAGGTCTTATCCAATGGGGCTCACTGTGTGCAACTGGAGTTCAAATCCCTGGAGGTCTCCGGGAAACGGTAGTGAATGCATCTCAGAGTCATCCCCACCAAAGGTGGGGAAGCTGGGTCGTTTACACTGCAGCTGTATCTGCCCCTGTTCCAGGACTTTTGGCTAGAATAAAGCACCAAAGCAGAGAGTCATGGGTGCTGGCAGCAGGGCACAGTGGGCAGGCACAGGCGGTAGATGCCGAGCAGGTACAGGTGGGACACCAACAAGCATTTGCTACAGGGATCCTATCTACGTAGTGTCTCTTGCAGAGACCCTCAAGAAATATTTGTCCAATAAATGAAAACATTTCTTTAAAAAGCATAATAAAAATAAGTTCAGCAAGTCTAATGAAAATGCCAATATGCAGATTATACACTCAACATAAAAATTGCTGGTTTACAAATATATTTGCTATCCCTCTGAGGCATTCATGGCACTCTAATGGAACCTCACTGAGGACAGTATTTAAAGATGAGTACTGAGAACCTAGCACTCCAGGCAGGAGTGTGGAGTAAAGATGCTGGACTACATGTCGGAGGGGCGGGGGCAGTTCTCTATAAGAAACAAACCGCATGGCCTTGAGTGAGTCACTTTCCCCTCATAGGCTCTGTTTCCTACACCATGAAGATAGAGGTTGAGAAAAGGCATTGAAGGTTCATTCAAGCTCAAGCAGTCTCTAGTACTAATAATTAGGCACATATGACTGAGAACAGATTGCCACACGGCCTTATATAGCTTCCCTGAGCATGGGTATTTTGGGAATGTGAGATCATGTGCAATTTAAAGAAAAGCACTCAGTCAACTGGCCTAGATTTTCTCCTGCTAAATAATGCTCAGATGCTTTTGGGTCACTATATTCCCATCTTGAATATAGAGAAGGGCCTGGCTGTACAAAAGCAATTTTAGAAAACAGTACTTACTAAATACTCGCTATATGCCAGGAAAGTTACGGGAGATTAGATATTACTTTAATTAGGAAAGATTCGTCAGCTTCTATTGCCATATTAAAAAAATAAAAGCAGACCAAAGCTTTAAATCCTACAGACTTAAAGTTCAGAAGCCTCAAGTGGCAAAAGATGAAACCAGACTTGCTTGGAATGTGGCAAAATGTCCTGATCCCGTATATCAAACACTTAGCTTTAAGTCAAAAAATGCCGACTACTTTCCTCTTTCATTTAGAACACGTGGAGTATTTCCAAGAAAATCCAGTTGGTCCACACCTTAGTTATTCACAATTAAACTGTATAAAGCATTGTTGTTCCTTTTTTTTAATTTTAATCTATTGCAAATTCCAAAGGCTTTTTTTCTTTAACAAAGGTGGTCATAGTCTTCCCTGGGCATGTGTAAAAAAAAAAAAAAATGGAACCTGAAACTCCTAATAATTAGTTTCCAAGCTGGGAACTTTGAGAAAAGCAGGGGAAAGGCAATCTCTATATAACAATAAGAGTTGACAGACGTGAGAGAGTTATATCAAAGCTTTGTCTTTCTAGGGTACAACCCTAGTGAGAGCTCAAGATGCTTTCTACACACACTTTTTTCCCCTTTGGCCACAAGCTCCCTGAAGGGAAGGGAAGGCAGGTGATGTCTGGGAGCACACACCCCAAATCTCCTTGTTAAAACTGCAAAACTGTTGGGTAGATGACTGGCTGAGATTCACCCCCAAACTCTCCTTTCTCTGCAGAGCAATATTGGTAAGCTCAGAGCAAGTGTTTGCAAAGGAAATTGGTTGAATATCAGGGAATCATCCTAGAAGTGATATTACTGACCCTCAAAGAGAATGACAAACCCATAAGGTCTGGCAAACACTTTATGTCAAATTCCCATGAGCTTTTGTTTCCATGGAGAACCAAAACAATGACTCAGACCTTGGCTGACTTGCTCAGACCTGTCAATTGTGCCCAGGTGCCAAGTGAGGCCAAAAGGAAGGGAGGCTACTCTCTCCACTCCTCCTTCCACAAGGTTTGCTGCCACATTAAATGCATTTGGAAATGCCTTTGCAGTGTCTGCTATATATTTATATTTATAGTTACATTTGTATTTAGCATACATTATTTATATTTATATGTATAGAGCATGCAAATTATCTCTCTCTCTTTTTTTTTAGTTCCTCTAAGCTAACATTTGCTATAGTTAATGCAGAGGACTGTGTAGGAATTTTTTGTGGTTGTATTATGGAATTTGGGAGGGAGAAAGAGGACGGTAGCATTTCTAACCATGATTCCACCATAGGATATTCTCCACTTTTAATTGTACTAAAATTTTTCCTGTTGATCTGGGAATGTGATGACCTGTTTGTGTCATCCTTTGGCATCTTTGTCTTTCTTTTCAATGATCCGCTGTCTCCCTTCCCATCCTTCCACCCACCTCCACACTCTTGAATTCCAGCTACGGTCGGGGAATGTGTAAGGCCAATACAATAGATGGGATGTTTATTTAATTTTATTACTGAGTGATCTTCTATTAGGAAGTTTCCATAATGGAATAGAACATAATAGGATTATACACACTTATAAAGCTGGGTGCTGAATAAAAGTAATTGAATAAAATGACCATAAATAGAACAAAATGAAAACCAATTGTTTAGGATGGAATGTCGGTCACACATGAATTAACCATCGGCCGCTCCCAGCTTCCTATCACAGGAGGTGGCAACACAATGCCAGTGGAAGAAACCCAAACCCATAAGACCAAACTGAATTTCTTTCTTTAGTGTTTTCCCACCAAATGCCCCACAACTCTTTAAGATCCACTGCTTTTCTGGAAACAAATCAACATTGACAGGGTAGGTCAGTGGTTCTCAAAGGGGGATGGTATTGCCTCCCAGGGGAAGGTCAGTAATTTCTAGAGACATTTGGGGTCATCACAATGGGAAGGGTAAGATGGAGGGTATGTGCTACTGGCATGTAACAGTTGGAGGTCAGAGATGCCTGGGTGGCTTAGAGGTTGAGCATCTGCCTTTGGCTCAGGGAGTGATCCTGGGGTCCTGGGATGGAGTCCCACATCGGGCTTCCCTTAGGGAGCCTGCTTCTCCTTCTGCTAATATCTCTGCCTCTCTCTGTGTCTCTCATGAATAAATAAACAAAATTTATAAAAACAAACAAACAAAAAAACCAAAAAACACATGGAAGCTAGAGGTGCTGCTGAACAGCCAACAATGGACAGTCCCCCATAATAATGGATTAAAAGGTCAATGGTGCCAAGATTGAGAAACACTAGCCTAGGTCATGGGCCATCCCTCAACCTTTTTTTCTTTGTTAAAAAGACACCTTAGCTTGTCTACACTCACTGTCGCCAAGGGAGTTCAGTCTTCCCTCATGTTATTCCAATATTCTTGTCACTGGGATCCTTGCTGCCAGTCCCCTCCTGGGGGCTCTGTTTTTTTCACTTCTGCTGCTCCCAAACACCAACACCAGAGAAAGCTGTTCTGGCCCTACAACTGAGGGGCCATGCGGTGTGGACAGGAGCCAGGTTTGGACTCCAAGTCTTGGGTTTGAGACTTGGACCCACCATTTCCTGGCAGACACCCCACAGTGACTGGGTTTCTCCAAGAGTCTCTCCTCGGAGCAAAAATCACTGCCTTGCTCACCTGACAGGCCTGCTTTAGGATCACACGATCTGATGTGTCTGTAAGGAAATAATAAAGTCCATACTCCTCAATATTCAAAACCTTGTCCTGGCCCCACGACCTGGCCCCAGCTTTATCACTTATGGCACCCCTTAACATCCTCCAGATTCCAGTTAAACTGTTAGTTTGCTTTCCTTAAGTGAATATGCCTTGAATTCCCCTAATTCTCCATTAATCCACTTGAAAACTATTCTTTGACCACTTGATTGATGCAGAACAGTGTGACAAATGCTGGGTTTATTAGGCAGAGTAGAATAAAATAATCACAGTTGCATCTAAATTCTGTGTCATACATCCATGAAGGCAAGAGAAACAAAAGCAAAAATGAACTATTGGGACTTCATCAAGATAAGAAGCTTTTGCACAGCAAAGGATACAGTCAACAAAACTAAAAGACAACCTACAGAATGGGAGAAGGTATTTGCAAATGACGTATCAGATAAAGGGCTAGTTTCCAAGATCTATAAAGAACTTCTTAAACTCAACAGCAAAGAAACAAACAATCCAATCATGAAATGGGCAAAAGACATGAACAGAAATCTCACAGAGGAAGACATAGACATGGCCAACACTCACATGAGAAAATGCTCCGCATCACTTGCCATCAGGGAAATACAAATCAAAACCACAATGAGATACCACCTCACACCAGTGAGAATGAGGAAAATTAACAAGACAGGAAACAACAAATGTTGGAGAGGATGTGGAGAAAGGGGAACCCTCTTGCACTGTTGGTAGGAATGTGAACTGGTGCAGCCACTCTGGAAAACTGTGTGGAGGTTCCTCAAACAGTTAAAAATAGATCTGCCCTACGACCCACCAATTGCACTGCTGGGGATTTACCCCAAAGATACAGATGCAGTGAAACACCAGGACACCTGCACCCCAATGTTTTTAGCAGCAATGTCCACAATAGCCAAACTGTGGAAGGAGCCTCGGTGTCCAATGAAAGATGAATGGATAAAGAAGATGTGGTCTATGTATACAATGGAATATTACTCAGCCATAGAAATGACAAATACCCACCATTTGCTTGGATGTGGATGGAACTGGAGGGTATTATGCTGAGTGAAATAAGTCAATCGGAGAAGGACAAACATTATATGTTCTCATTCATTTGGGGAATATAAGAAATAGTGAAAGGGAATAAAGGGGAAAGGAGAAAAAATGAGTGGGAAATATCAGAAAGGGAGACAGAACATGGAAGACTCCTAACTCTGGGAAACAAACAAGGGGTGGTAGAAAGGGAGGTGGGTGGGGGGTGGGGGTTACTGGGTGAGGGGAATGAGAGTGGCACTTGACAGGATGAGCACTGGGTGTTATTCTGTATGTTGGCAAATTGAAAACCAATAAAAAAAAATCAGAAAAAAATAAATTGTGTCATTTTGCCAGCTGTTTTTTTTTTCTACCTGAAATGTAACCTTCAAGCTATATTTTTGACCATTAGACTCCATTCATCCAACAAAATCCACCTTAAAAGTCACTCCATCAGGAACCAGTTCTTCATTTCCCCAAATCAGAAATACTCCTGTTGACATGGAGGTTGTTTGTCTCACAAAAAATACCACATTCTCCAGTGTATTAATTATTTATATAATTGTATTTCTCCCATTAGATTTTGAACACTCTGAGTTGAGAAATCTTATTCAGTTCTTCTCCCTCTTCCATAAGAGCTTCATAACAGTTACAACAGTGTCAGGCAGGGCGCTTTACACATGGTAGGTAAGTCAGTAAATAGCTCCATTGCTGAAGGATTTAAAAATAGGGCATGGGATGTCCCCCCAAATATAGTAGAGACTGTGTTGTACAGCAAAAGCTAGACAACAGTAGGGACATTCATCACCGTTGACTACCGTCCTCTGTATTTCCAAAACACACTGTTCTTTCCCTATCATAGCTCATCTCACTGTGAATTTTAAGTATCCACTTACTTGTTGTAACCTCTCCTCGAACTCTAAGTTCTTTATAAGCAACAAATATTTGTATCCTGTCTCTCTATCTAGAGCACTGAGCACAGTGTCTGGTATATTTTGGGTGCTTCACAAAAATTTGTTGAATGAATAAATGAACGAATTCCAACTTCTCACCTTTGCATTCTTTGATCAACAGCCAAATCTGGTTATAACATGGGTTCATGGCTATGTCATTCACTGCAATGCTCTCCTCTCCTTTCTGGCCCAGCAGACGATTGGACCCTCTCTTCCCTACCAATCCATGGTGTTTGCTTATGTCAATGAAAACACAGTAGAAATAACCTGTATCACTTTTAGGCAGAAGATTTAACAGTCAGCCCTGGGTTTTCCATTCTCTCTTCCTTCTGCCACAGTGAACTATGAAGCCTCATGTTTTGGTGGTAGGATCCTAAAGTCCTGGGTTTCTAAGAAGCTAAGATAAAGAAAGGCCTCCTGCCTACCTATGCTGTATATGCAGCATACACATAATCTTTTCTGTTTTAAAGGTTGTTTCTGCAACCTAAACTAGCCTATTCTGACTGTTATAGGAGTGAAGTTCCAGGTGTGCTTTATTAAGAGGCAGTCCTACCTATATAACTATGGGTTTTTATTGTTTTTAGGATTATTTATTTATTTATTCATGAGAGACACAGAGAGAGAGGCAGAGACACAGGCAGAGGGAGAAGCAGGTTCCATGCAGGGAGCCTGATCCCAGGTCTCCAGGATCAGGCCCGGGGCTGAAGGCAGCGCTAAACCGCTAAGCCACCCAGGCTGCCCTGGGGTTTTATTTTATAAAAGGACTCCAAGATGTGTAAGAGAGCACCTGCCCACAAAAATACCCCCTAACACACATACAGGTGTGTACATAAATATGTAAATGTTAATGATAAGTAATGCAAAAAATTTTTTTAACTCATTGTAACTCATTTTGTGAGATGAGTTATGACCTTGTAAACAAGCCACATAGAAGGCCATGCCTTTGTTCCAAAGACACTGCCTGTTTGTCACGTTTTTTTGAGCTTGTCTTCAGGAGTTATTTTGAATTAACATAGCAGAGTCTACCAACTATAGAGATCTTCATTATTTGAGGGGAAATTCTCATATTTTTAATAGTCAAAGATAATTTCGAACCAGGTCTGATGGAATATGCAGGTGACTAAGCTGGGTCACATTACCATTATTAAAAATATCAAGGTGTCTGATTCTATGGGCTCAGGCCTCTCTTTTTTGCGAAGTTCATAATTTTTCACTAAAGGCACTTCTAAAGGATGAGTTCCAAAAGGGCTTCTGTCTGGTAATTCTCATGTTTTTTATAGATTTAGAATCATAACTAAATGTTCATCTCCAGGAACCAAGAAGGTCCCTACATCTGTGGTCATTAAACAGATCCAAAATGATCAGCTACATGGCTGGGTGTTCTTCTCTACATGCATTAGAAGCTAACTAAGCACATTTACTCTCAGACTATAAATCCATGAAAACAGTAGACTCCTGATGGATAAGAGCCCACCTAAACACGATGGATTAGAGATGCACAGCTGGGGATTATTGTTTTCATTTGTCTTCTGGATTGTATACCCCCCAAATCCATGTGTTGAAGCCCAAATCCCCAGTGTGGCTGTATTTGGGCTTTAAGGAGGTAATTAAGGTTAAATGAGGTCATAAATGTGGAGTGCTAACCTTATAGGGCTTGTGCCCTTATAAGAAAAGACCTCAGAGCTTGCTTTCTCTACAAATCACAGAGGAAAGGCCATGTAAGGACACAGTGGGCAGGTGGCCATCTGCAAGCCAGGAAGAGGGCCTCACCGGGAACTCTACTGGCTGCCCCTTGACCTTGGACTTCGACACTCTAGAACTGTGAGGAAATAAACATCTGTTATTTAAGCCAACAAATCTGTGATATTTTATTACAGTGACGTGAGCAGAGTGTTCTAGTTTGTTTGTTTTGTTTGTTTATCCTTGTTGCTGTTTGGATTGCCATCCTGCATGTACTTCCTCTTCCTTAACGTGTAATGATTTTCATTTGGTTATACACCCACCCCCAGGCAACTAGTGTGATTCAAGATGGAACCAATGTCTCAAACATAAAAAAAAATCAGCAGTTCTACTTCCAGCCCACTGAGAGGGAGAACTGGCAGGCAGTCTGATCAAGACCAAACCTAAGATGCGTGTACAGTTGATGCAAGAGATGTGTTTTTCCTGCTGAATGGGCGTCCTGGAGGAATGTAGCATCAGGAGTGGATAGAAGGAGTCATCTTTGCTGTAACCATAAGAGAAAGGTTTTTTCCAAATAGAGCCAATCCAAGGCAAGAGAGCTAAAAGGTGGATCCTGCTCACAGAGTTTGGGCCTCAGATCAAGCCAGATCCAGAGCTTGGTATTTATTGCTGAAGACATTTACAACCATAACCCACCAAACTAATACAGGGACGGGCCAATAGTGGTCTTAACTGTCAGCAAGTCAGACCTGCATCACCAGAGGCCAGAGTGAATGGGTGCCCTCTGTTCTTTCATGCACCCAAGTGGTACTGCCCTAAGCTAAGTTTGGACGGACCTGTTCCAGAGATGTAAATGTCCTGCTCTTCAATGGCCTGTTTGACATGATGAAAGGCTTTGGGATTTCAATGACTTTGACTCCTCTGGAGATGGGAGGACAGCCTATGTTAGCAATTTGCATGGGCATTAATAGACATATACTTTAGCTATTCAAATATTTAACTAGCTCTTTTGTTGGTGTTTTGAATCCCAAAAGGCTGCAGCTGCCTGTTTGTGTCTGTTGTGCCTTTAAGGGGCTTGCTGATTCAGTAGGATCCCTTGAATGCATTAATTAGCCTTCTCTCATTTTCCCAGCCCATGCCTACGAAGAAACGAGCATTTGCAGCTCCAATTGCCGAACGATGTAAGTCTTGAGGGTACCAGCTAAATAGAGGCTCAGAATTGCCTGCTTTGTGATGGGCAGTTTTATGCTGGCAGCAGCCTGCATGGCAAGGGGTGTGTGGCTGCATGATTAATTTATTGGCTATCACTACTGGCAGGCGAAGGAAACACGGGCCCCGGATTAAAGTGTAACAGGGGAGATAGGGCATTAATCAGCCCAGGTACATGAGTCAGAAAGACATAAGGATCCAGAGAAAATAAAATGTTATGGAAGGCTGGAAAATGATTTATCATTTTTAATATATATCATCTAAACCCACTCTTTATAACCGCTTGTCAGCCTCCACGTTATAAAGACTCAGACAGGAGAAGACTCCTTCCTTAAACATGAAAGTGAAAGATGCTGGTGGGGAAAATAAAGAAGCATGAAGAACGAACAGACTGTAAAAGAAAAAAAAAGTGTTCATTTTAAAGTAAATTTCTACTCCTTTCTTTTTAAATGATTTAGAAATATGGCTTTTGCTTGGAAAAACTGCATTCTATCGGTCAGACTGGAGGGAAGATGAAAGTCTTGTCCACGAGAGCCAATTTATCAGATCATTTCCGAAATTATTATGATATGAGAAAATGTACTTTCAAAGAGTAAGTGTGCGTGGTGGGCTGACCTGTTAATCCAACCAACTGAATGACTGTTAACTAAGAAGCCTTGAGCTGGAAGGTTGGTTCTGCATCATCAAGCATTCTCAGAATTGGACGTTAGCAAGAATAAAGTCTAGATTGGGTTGAAAATTGTATGAAAAGAGGCATCCCTTCCTTTGTTAGCAGTTACTGTTCCTCCTTGGCTTTTTTCAACCCAAGAAATTATAAGAACCATCTTTGGGAAGGCTTCCCTTTGGGTAATGGGCACACACAAAAAATAACAAGCATCCTTTTGTATTCTGCAACATTTTACAACTGCTAACAGTTTTTCCCAGTTCCCCTCTGGAAATGTCAGGTGTCTGTAGCACAGGCAGAGAGAGGTGGAGGACTTAAGCAAGTTACTCAGAAAGGTTGGGAAATGTAATGATCGAAGATATTAGGGGGTCTGTTGTCTACTCCTTTATTTTATCCCCTTCACAAAAATTCTTTGGCTTGGTCTGAACATGGGAGGAGTTTGTGCTATGTCTATAAACACAGAGCCCATTGCTTTTTTGTGAATAGTGATAGCTCCATGCTCACACTGGGCTGTCTTGCCTCTGCATCTTGACTCCATGTCCCTGCTAATGTCTATCTCTTTCCCAGTTTCTCCTATCTATCTTTTGCTGCTCAAGAGTCACCTCCTCCAGGATACCTACCTAAGCACTTCAGATTGGACTACAGTTTCTCCTCTCTGCTCACATAAATTTTTTTGCATAAAATCTTGATGATACCCATGTATTGTAATGGTCTTATCACTGATTTTTGTCCTCAATTAGATGATAAATTCTTAGAGCAGAAACTTCTCATCTTCCAAGGGTTTATTCCTATGTAGAGGCTGGCTTAAAGCCTCCATCTCTGGCAACAGACCCTGGCAGGGCTGAGGCATCACACTGCACCCTGATAGTGCCCCATAGAATTGCTCAGCTCAGGGCAGGGTCACGCTACATATGGCATACCATTAGTGATCCATGCCTCTGAGCTCGAGCTCTTAGTCTTCAAAAATCTACCCATCTGTAGAGCCCCAAACAGTGAAGGACAATAGATAGATGCCTCTATGTGAAGGACTATGAGCAATAAGAAAGGTCAGAAGTTTAGGAGACCTCCTGGTGGCTGGTGGAATCCTGCACTGGGCAGGGAGGCAATCAGAGAGATGCGGTGTATGGGACACATGCCTTATCTACTTCCCAAGCCTTCCTGAATACTCCAGGTACAATGCTGCTTGACTATTATTGAGCCAGAGAATCCATCCATCAACTAAAAATGTTTAGATTGGGGTACCTCGGTGGCTCAGTCAGTTAAGCGTCTGCATTTGGCCCAAGTCATGATTCTAAGGTCTTGGGATCCAGACCTACAACAGGATCCCTGTCCCTGGGGGAGTCTGATTCTCCCTCTGCCCCTCTCCCCCAGATGCTCATGCTTACTCTCTCTCTCTTTCAAGTAAATAATTAAAATATTTTTAAAAAATAAAAAATGTTTAGATTGAAAACCTACTGTGTGCAGTATTATGGGAAAGGCTAGCATTTACTGCATTCTTCCTATGCATGACCCGGCATCTTACTTGATTGTCACCATTACAGCATCAAGTAGGTATGATCCCCATCCCTCAGGCACAGAGGAATAAAAAATCTTTAGGTCACACAGACGGAAATGAAGCAACATAAACATGTAGTCAAGAATTAGTCAGAAAGCCTGGATCACAGACATAAGCAGAGGGTCATCCAAGTACATCCCCTCTCTTGTGCCTCTCCTTTCCCTGATACTCACCGTCTTTCATAAACTTCTGGAAAATTGGGTGTTGGTGGTCTAAGATCTCATAACCATTGTATTGGCCCTAGCAATGGGTCTAGAACTCAGCCATCCATTTGTTCTCCTAGAAGTTCAATGAGGCCTACCCTCCACCCCCAATTTAACCTAAAAGAACAGAAGGTTCTAATCAGTGCTACCAGGTGGTGATGATGCCAGGACCATGGACAAAGTGCGATTCCAACTCTCACATAGAGAGTTGAACCCCAATGTTCACTGAAATCAGGGGCCCTGGGAAAGCAGAAACATCTCATCTTTCAAGAGAAGAGGTTCCCATGAAAGTAGGTTACCTCCTGATGACCCACAGTGAGCCAGAGAAGCAGCATTGTGGGTGGATGACAAGAAGAAGAAGAGCGAAAGCCAGAGCTCCAACCCCAGGCGCTTGGTCATTTACCAATGGTCCTGGACTAGAGGTCAACTCCTGAGGTAGATCAACAACTTGGGTCACAGGTCTTCTTTGGGGTTCATAGTTGATTTTATTGTGTTGTCCAGAACATGGATGGCATTCCATACATGATGCCTTAGATATAGTGTTTATTGCCTGATAATGTAAACATATGTTTTATGAAGATAACCCTGGCAGTCATGGAGAGAATGATTTGCAGAAAGGCAACACTTGAATCAGGAAGGTGATGGGCTTAGAGGCTATTGATTGAAGAGATCAAGGGTCTCTTCACATGGAACATGTTGCAATCCCCAGGTATGCTCAACACCCAGACTAAGATTGCTCAGTCCTTTCCTGTGTGTAAGAGGTATCATGGCAGACAAGAGTGGCTGGAAATGAAAATAGGGGGTTAGGAGGGATTCCAGATTTCATTGTGTCATCAAATTTCTAAGCAAAACGATAAATAATTCTGCCTGGTTTCCATGTTTGGTCTATAGGAAATAACACATCTGCACATGTAGAAAAATCTGGGCCACTAAGATTTTCACTTTCAGTGGAATGCTTCCCATCAGATAGCCCCAAACTTTGTTACCCCCAGATTCAACCTGGACAGTCATTCTTTCACTCATTTATTCAACAAGCATTTATTATAATGAATTATATTAAGAAAAGCGAACAGGATGGACGATGATTCTTGTCATCGATGCAGCTTACATTCTGTGGAGGAGACAGATGACCAACAGCAACATTAAGGAAATATGTAGCATGTCTGCTAGTGACTAGGGCTTTGAAAAGAAGAAAGTCAGCAAGGGGACAGGGCCAATCAAATGAAAGCAAGGACTGCAAGTTGATGAACAGTCACAGGAAGCCTCCCAGAGGTGATGTTTGAGGAAATGAGAAGAGCATTCCAGAAAGAGAAAGAGAACCACAAGTACGAAGGCTGTGAGCAGAG
Source organism: Canis lupus dingo (assembly GCF_003254725.2). Lineage (NCBI taxonomy): Eukaryota > Metazoa > Chordata > Mammalia > Carnivora > Canidae > Canis > Canis lupus. The sequence continues at coordinate 74,694,899 of NC_064243.1, forward strand.
AGTGTACCCAGGGTAGCAATCTGGGAGGGAGATCAAGAGGGCTTGGGCCAGGTGAGCAGCAGGGGATGGGGAACCAAGCAGTGGGATTCTAGATATATTTTGAAGGCGGAGCTGATAAGGAGTTGGGCAAGGGATATGAGTGAAGAGAGGAGTCATGAGGTCTCACAGGTTTATTGAGATGAGTTAGATGCTGGGAGGATCATGTCCCGGGGGAAGGCGTGGGGCTCTGTATGGGACGTGCTAATTGTAAGATGTCAAATAGGCTCCAAATGGAGCTCCTGAGAAGATGGTTGGATGTATAAAACTGAAGTTCAGAAAGGAGGTCTCTACCAGAAATCATATTTAGGCAAAGCCAGCATTCTGATGGAGTCAAAGCCTTAAGACTAGATAAAAATCCTCAAATGGAGGTGTGCTGCTAGAGAGGAGATCAGCTCAGATACTAAGCTCTGAGGGGGTCAGCGATGGGGAAAAGGAAAAAGCCACCTCTGAGGTAGGAGGAAAGGGGGAGAACAGGACATCCTGTAAGTCAAGGGCAGAAAGCGTCTGAAGAAGACAGAAGCTGTGCCGGGTGCTACAAAAGGTTCAAGCAGGGTAAGAACTTAGAGTGTCAAGGGGATTTGACAGTGGGATTCCAGAGAAAGCGGGATTAGAGAAAGGGAGACAGCTCTTTCCAGGAGTTCCCTGCAGGAGGGAAGGAGAAGGGTCAGTCAGTGGGAGCAAAGGGGTCATGAGGTCAAGAGGAGTTTTTTTTTTTTTTTTCAGATGTGGGAAATGACAGTCTATATTTTTTTTAAGATTTATTTATTTACTTATTTTGAGAGAGCATGAGCTGGGGGAAGGCAGGAAAGGACAGGGAGAATTCCAGGCAGACTCCCCACTGCGCATGGAGCCCAACGTGGGGCTCTATCTCATGACCCAGGAGATCACGACCTGAGCCCAAAGCAAGAATTAGACCCTTAACTGACTGAGTTACCCAGGCACCCCAAAATGACAGTATATATGTAAGCTGACGGAAATGATCTAGTAGAGGAGATGTGATGCTGCAGGGAGAGAGGGGACAATTGCCAGGGCAATGTCCTTCATCAGGTAAAAGGGGGCAGGACTGAGAGAGCTGTCCTGGGGAGAAACTGTGTGAAGTCATGACAATGCAAACAGACAGGGGGACATTAGGTGGGGGCGCCTTCAGCTTCTCTTCTGATGCCTGGGTTTGATTTCCTCAGGGCAATGAGAAGCAAGGCGGGAGCTAAGAGTGAGTTAGGGGAAGAAAACGGTGGAGGGAGGTGGAGAAAGGAAGGGAAGGAGAGAGGGGCTGGGGCATAGCCCTGCAGAGGGGGTTCTTTGCCATGCTGGGCTGCAGGGCACTGGAGTGAACCCAGGGGGTGTTTTTGCCAAGAGGCAAAGACACTCTGACTATGTACATGGGCATGATGACAGCCAGTCAGTGACCATGGAATTCAAGTTAGAGTGAGGGGGGTAAAAGGAAAAAAAAAAAAAAGTAGGGTTGATGTTTAGGGTCCAGGAAGGTCAAAAGTCTGTTGGCTGGCATCCAGCTAGCAGAAGTAGCAGACAGTGAGCTGGAAAGAAGATCGGAGAGAGAGATTGTTGAGATCAGGGAGAGGGTGGCCATGCCAAGGTCAAGGGGATGTCCATTGGGAGCACGACCGTAGCAGGACAGAGGGTGCGCTTCTCACAAAAGACCAAGCTCAGTAAGAACGGGCTGAGTATTTTTCCTAATTGGTGAGACTGGGCAAGAAAGAGATCTCATTTTCCTCCCAAGGTCTTTAAGAAGGAGCCGAGGGAGGGAGCGAGGGGGAGAGGGAGCCAGGGAAGGGGGAGACGTTGGCAGCAAAACACACCACTTAATCACATCCTATTTCTGAAAGTGGAGCTTGAGAAAAAGTAACCAAGAAACCCGGCACCCTGTGGTTTCGGGGCTTCCCGAAGTCCTTCATCCATACCTCTAATAAAGAGCAGCAATTTGTCTGCCTTTTGCAGACACACTTGACGTGCTGGCAGCCTCCAACACCAGCCTCCCCTGCCCTGCTCGGGGTCGGGGTCCGGCGGGAGGCAGCAGAGCTCGCCGTGGAATCGGCGCCGCAGCGGGAAAGAGGGGAGGGCCGAGGGAGGCCGGGGCTGCGCCCCCTAAACACTTGGTGTTGGCCGGACGGACGCAGGCTGCCCTGCTCCGGAGCTCGGAGCTCGGTGGAGCCTGAGCCGCCCCAGGCCCCAGGGGTGTGCGCCTCCGGGTGAAGGTCAAAACGTGCTGGACCCCGCCTGGGGCATCTCCTGAGTGGGGGGGTGGGGGGGGGGGTCGCGGAGCCGGGGGTCTGAAATCCAGGGCTTCATCTCGCTCCTGCTCAGTCCACTGACATTCCGTAAACAACTATGAGGTGCCCAGCTTTGCGCCAAAAATGAAGGGGGCGGGGTGTCTCGTGAAAATCAGGCTATGGTGCAAGTTTATCAAAAGGAATAGGAAGCCAGTGAAAAGCCCGGCTTCAAATCTGTGCTCACCTGTGGGCGCTGTTATTTTAGGTTTTTAAAAAGTATATTTTGACTCTTCTGGTGCGAAGTCATTAGGAGAGCAGACGAGCGCTGTCCCAACGTTTCACCCCCCAAAATCATCTGCCAGAGATACCCATTAGGTAGACCACCCAACCACAAATGGAGGGTAATAAATAATACATAACACTGGTCAGAATCAGTATGAATGTGGGTTAATTGCTACAGTAATAAAGGAAGTGAGGTAATTTATTTTTCAAAGAGTTAATGAAATGAATGTTTCACCTTCCAGCGTCTTCTTGAGTATCTTGGCGTTTCCTGTGTTCCAGAAATGGAATTCAAGTCTTATAGCAAAACATTATGAAAAAAAAAAAAATGAAAACTTCTGTGCAAAATTTCAATCGTTTTTCATTAACAAAGCAGAAGGTAAACAGTTGCTGTCTTTTATCTATATTTTAAAGATGAGGGCTGTTTTGAGTAAATAGGCCAGTACTTGTTTTACTTAATATAGTCTCAATGAAAGTTCACAAAATAGTATACACTATGGGAGAAAAGTAATACTAGGTAAGTTCATTCCTCTGATGTCAAGGTTTTTTCCTCAAAAGTTTTCTTTTTTAAAAGATTTTATTTATTTATTCATGAAAAACACAGAAAGAGGCAAAGACATAGGCAGAGGGAGAAGCAGGCTCCCCTTAGGGAGCCTGATGTAGGACTCCATGGATCCCTGAACTGGGATCACTCACTGCACCAAAAGCAGATGCTCAACCGCTGAGCCACCCAGGCATCCCCCTCAAAAGCTTTCGAAAAAGTTTTTGTGTGATAAAACACACACTTGGTTTTTTCTTAGAACATTTGAAAAATGTAGAAAGTATAAAAAAAGAAAATTAAAACCACCTGTAGTCCAACATCCCATCCCATTAACATTCTGATGCTTTTATCTTATTTTTTATGTAAAAAACAAGTTTTGAAATCATGATGCCTATAGAATACTTACCGAGTATAGTTTAATATTCTAAACTTTTTCTTTAACATTACGATGTGAGCACATACTTTATTTTACTACCTTCAGAATTTTGCCATCATTCAGCTAATCATTCTGATGTTATTGCATCTTTAGGGTTTTTTGTTGTTGTTGTTATTGTGTGTTCCTTTTTTTTTTTAACTGTTAAAATAACTATATGGGCAGTGCCAACTTTGTGCACGTAACTTCCTTCTCATCTCTGTCTGTTTTCTTCTGGATACGCCAGAGTTGCTGCTGTCACTGTTTTCATATCTGAATGATTTTTCTTTTTTTAACCATTATACTGTCTGACATTATTGCTACCATATGAGTAAGCTACTAAATAATTGTTTTGGTAACCAGCCAGATGAGAGAAACTTCAGATTTACTCATTCATAAATTGGTTCCCCACCATTTTCTAGGCACTGGTAGTATCTAAAAATTTTTACATCTTTCACTTTTTAAAGATAAATCTCTTCTATCCATTTCATGTCTATTTCCATTAGCTAGAACTTCCACAATACGATAAAATCATAGTGACAATGTACACATTCTTTTTTTAAAAAAAGATTTACCTATTTATCTGAGAGAAAGAAAGCACGAACAGGGGGCAGAACAGAGGGAGAGAGAGAGAATCCTCAAACAGACTCCCTACTGAGTACAGAGCCTGACCTGGGGCTTGATCCCAGGACCCTGAGATCATTATCTGAGCCAAAACCAAGAGTCAGACGCTCATCCGACTGAGCCATGCAGGCGTCCCACTCAATGCATGCATTCTTGCATTACTCCAGATTTTAATGAGAAAACTTTTGAAATTTCACCAATAAGTCTGATGGTGACAATTGGTATAAGATGTAGCATCTTTTATCCTGTTCATAGCAGCATGGTCCACAATAGCCAAGACACGGAAACAACCTAAGCATCCATCGATAAATGAATGGATAAAGAAGCTGTCTCTCTCTCTCTCTCTCTCTCTCTCTCTCTCTCTCTCACACACACACACAGAGGAATATTCATTCTTTTAAAAAGAGGAAATCCTACCATTTGCAACAATATTGGATGGACTCTGAAGGCATTACACGAAGTGACATCAGTCAGAAAGAGAAATACAAATATTGTGTGATCTCACTTACATGTGGAATCTTAAAACAAAACAAAACACCAAACTCCAAGAAAAAGATTAGATTTGTGGTTACCAGAGGTGGGGGGAGTGGGAATTGAAGGGAAGTGATCACAAGGTACAAACTTTCAGTTATAAGACAAATAAGTACTAGGGACATAATGTGCAGTGTGATGACTTTAGCTAACACTACTGTATGATACACAGGAAAGTTGTTAAGAAAGCAGATCCTAAGAGTTGTCATTACAAGGAGAAACTGTTTTTCCTTTTCTTTTTATTATATCTACAAAAGAAGATGGATGTTAGCTAAACTTTGTGTAGTCATCACTATACAATGTATGTAAATCAAACCACCATGTTGTGTGCCTTATTCTTGTCCAGTGATATATGTCAATTATTTCTCAATAAAACTGGGAAAAATGAGCATAGCATCTTTATCACACAAAGGAAGTACTCTTTTATTCTTAGTCTACGAATTTTTAGAAGATAAGTTACTTAACTTTGTCAACACAGGAGCCAAATGAAGATAACTAAATTTTCTTTTGTGATTTAGCCTTCGTCATCACATTCTGAGCTTATCACAGTAGCATGGAGTTATTTTTTTATAATTAGGGTGCAAAACAGTTTTCTGAAGTTTTATCTTTCTGTCTAAAAGCCCTCCCTCCAAAGGCGCCTGGGTGGCTCAGTGGGTTCAGCATCTGACTAATGATTTTGGCTCAGGTCATGATCTCAGGGTCGTAAGATGGAAGCTTGTGTTGGGATTCACACTAAGCATGGAGACAGCCTGTGACTCTCTCTCTCCTTCTCCCTCATTTGGTACTAAAACTTGACCTGAACTGCTGTGAGGTTTTTGGAGACTTTATTTATTCCAGTTAGTGTACCCAATCTTCAGTGTCACTGCAGAAATATCACTGAAAGTGACTACAAAGAGTTCCCTCAGACCCCACTAAAGGTGGTATTAGCATTCACTACAGCAACCATATTGCATTTCTAATATCCAAAGAGTCCCCAGATCCAAAGCATCTGGTTTCAGAGGTTTGAGATAGAAAGCATGGTTCTGTATAACTTGTAATAATATTAGTTTATGCTAGAAAAGAATCACATAACATTCTAGTGTGATCTAACAGTGGGATCAATTGTTTTCTCAATTGGAAGGCAAGCTGCTTGAAGGCCCTAACTTTTCTTGCTCATCACATTGTCTCCTACAGTAACTTACATGATCCCCAGTCCCAGGTGGATTCTTGATAATCATTTTACTCAAATGAATTCTCTCCAAGAGCATTCTCCTTGATCCAAAATATTTCAGTTCCCTGCAGGCCACTTCCCTCAGATGAAAACATCAACATTGCCATTTTCCAACCAACTGTGGGGCAAATGGGCTGGGCAGACCATTGGAAGAGCTGTCTTTGACTTGCCTTTCTGTATACCTAGTGATGGTTTCTTATCTCAAGTCAAGTGTTTGGCCTTAAATATCTGAAAAGTAGTTGTTCTATTAATAAAATGTTCAAAATATGTCAGCACATTTTAACAATTTTGCTTCCACCATAAGGCTAATTCAAAACATTTTTGGCAAAGAGTAGAACTATGGCGTTTGCTCAAATGCTACGGAACTATGTTTCTTCGAGATTTCTCCTCAACGATGGTCCTAAGATGTGATGGGACAAGGCACAAAGAGTTAATTCCTGTCTCACACTTCAATCATGAGGGCCTCCTTATGTTTCTGGAACTGTTGCGTCTTGTCAATTATTTTGAGTTTTCTATTGGATTACAGTTTGCTGGCATTGCAGGGGTAGATTCCAAAACTGCCACAAGCAGGCTCTAGAAACCATAAATAAGAACAATGATTTACATTGCTTTCACATATTATATTTTTCAAAGTACTTCCACATACATGACTTACAAATAACTTCCCATCAGCTGGCTTCCCCAAGTCAGCCTTGTGTTCCCACTATCCACAAGGATATCTTTTCAGCACCGATATGGAGGATAAGGACCTTGTATGATTTTATGACTTGATTATTATAAAGAAGTAAGGGAAGAACTGAGATTTTCTACCAACCTAATGCACCACCTTTCGATTTCCATAGGTTTGTTGTTATCTCTGTCTGAACCTCCCAGTGATGGATGCCAGAAAAACAATCCCAAAGTTCTAGCTCTTGATGGACACACCCTTCTTTGATGTGAAGTAGCTCACTGTTCCAAAGGCAACAATGGCTGCTTTTCAGAGTCAGGCTAGTTTCACTGACAGAATATAGCGGAGCACGCTCCATCTCACAGTCCAGAGCCAGGCGGAGATGAACACTGAACACATCTACTGTGATGACTGATAATGACAATAGGGCAGGTGAAGGAAGGTCTCCTTTCTCAGGGCTGGGTACTCAATAGTTTCTGATTGACAGATGGTGACAGCTATAGATGTGACTCTAAAAGATATCTACTCCTAAAAAGATACGAGGTTAATCCAAACTCCCAGCTAAAATGGGTGGAAGTATGAAATTATGTTTCTTTAAGGTGAGTTGGAGAACTCTTGCTGAAGACAAGCACTCCTGGAAGAGTAGAGAGGAATGCATAAGCCATTGTTCTAGGTTTTCTCTGCCAAAGTAATGCCACCTACCCAGGAGAGAAGGCTAAGGCCACACCCTCTACAGGAGATATAAACTACTGTCTGAGCAAGAAGGCTGCTGTTGTTATATTTTTTGTATGTGCTTTTGTATGAGCTCGACCAGTTACATAATTTGCGGTGGCCAGTGCTAAAGGAAATGCAGGCCCCTTTTCATAAATCAAATATTTCAAAGTGTTGACAGCAGAGCATTAAACTGAGCATGAAGCCCTTCTACAAAGGGTCTGTGTGATGGTACTGGTCCACTCCCATGAAGCTGGCCATGAGTACAAGTAACAGTGTATATGGAATCTTATGGTTATTCTTCTTGTTCCCTGTACTTAATGGGCTCTTGGAGTCCTAGAAGGCTCAGCAGGTGGGCAGAGCTAATAACATGAGCTAGGAAAGATGAGGCTAATTGTTATATTGGCTCCACATGAAACACTTCCCTCAAATCAGAAATGGAAAGTGAGTAGGACAATCCAAAGGGTTCCTAGGTGCTCAAGGCTAAATATTGACCTTGTAATCAAGGGAAAAGATGATATTGGAGTTAACTTTATGTGGCTGGATATAAAGTTGTTTCCTCCTTGTAAACAGAGGCCCAGTGAAGAACTACTAATCCTCTGGGGCTTGGGAATGATTATCCTGGGAGGTGGACTCTGGAGTCCACAGGACCTGCAAGACTGGAGATTGGCTGTAACTGTAGAACCATAAACCTGCCACTTTAAATTTATTTGGACTTGATGATTACTTCCTTCCTTTATAAGTAGGATAAATACAGGATGTCCAGTGAAATTTGAATTTCAGATAAACAAGAAATAATATTTTATGTAAGCATTTCTCAAATATTGCATGGGACACAATTATACCTAAAAAATTTAGATGTTTATTTGGTGTTTACCTGAAATTCAGACTTCACTGGGAATCTTGTATTTACTTACTAAATCTGGCAACATTGCTCTTTTTTTTAAGATTAATTAATTAATTAATTAATTTCTGAGAGAGATAGAGTGGCGGAAGAGCATGAGTAGGGGGAAGGGCAGAGGGAGAGAAACCCTTAAGCAGGCTCCCTGTTGAGCATGGAGCCCGATGAGGAGCTTGATCTCAGTGTTCTCAGATCATGACCTGAGCCAAAATCAAGAGTTAGATGTTTAACCAACTGAGTCACCCAGGTGCCCCGGCAACATTATTCTTGATGGGTTCTTGATAGGTTCCCCTTCCATGTTTTTTCAAGTTCTATAAGAAAATGTCAACTTCTCCCAACCAAGCTAGCATTATGGGGAGGTGACAGTATAACATCACAGACAGGACTGGCCATGGCAATGCAGCAAGCCACCTGAGTGGAAGGGAAACTCAAAGGAACCAAGCTGTGGAGATGCCTGTATGCACATCCTCACCTGAGTGTTCTAGGCCCTCCCTGCGCACTGGGATCTCCTGGGGCATGGGGGAGGTTTAAAAACATCAAGGCAAGGTCCTGCCCCACAGACAGCTTTACTTAATTGGTCTGGGAGGCAGGCGAGGGAGGTGGAGCTTTAACAGTTCCCCAGGTGAGAACAATTGCACTAAAAACTCAGTGGTTACCTAATTTGGTTTATCAGGGGAAGTCACTGTTAGAGCCCCAAATGCATATATATCCCTGAAATCCACGGGTAAGAAATGGGTTGGATGTTCACTTTAATATCTGCAGGCATGATCATCTCTTTTTTCTTTCTTTTTTAATGTGAAGCACTGAATTCCTAAGGTTATCTGATCCCAGTTGTTCTCCTACCTGGCTACACATTAGAAACACCTGATTCCCAGCACTGCATCCCCAGATACTCATGTTTCCTGAGCCTAGTGTGGGTCCCAGGAGTTAGAACAGTGGCTCTGAACTTTAATGTGCAGGGCTTCTGGGTGGCTCAGTGGTTGAGCATCTGCCTTTGGCTCAGGGTGTGATCCCAAGGTCCTGGGATGGAGTCCCGCACTGGGCTCCCCGCGGGGAGACTGCTTCTCTCTCTGCCTATGTCTCTGCCTCTCTCTCTGTGTCTCTCATGAATAAATAAATAAAATCTTTAAGGAAAAAAAATGTGGAGAGCTTTTTAAGCATGCAAATCCCTGTCCCACCCCCAACCAATGCCACCACTTTTGAGGCTCAGGGCAAGAGCAGGCACTTGAACACGCTGGTTCTGATGCATATCACCACTGGAGACAAGCAGTTTAGCTGCCACTGGAGTCCTCCTACACCCAGCTGTGCCTTTGCAGGGCTGAGTGGAGAGGTGAGGGGTCTGCATACACCTCATTCTGGGGCTGGAACAGTTACTAATTATTACCTTATGGTCCAACAAGAAAACCAAGGACTGGCGCCAATTCCCTGCATCCTTCAATGAAGTGGGAGCTAGGATAATAACATGATATTTCTAACTCATTCTATAACAGTAGCTCATCACAGGACACAGTGGGCCTTGGTTGCTTCTGTTTCTCCCCCTTCCTGGCATGTCCACCCAGGCTCCCTCTCACCTTCATCATTTATACATTTTACCCATACTTCCAGGACTGGCAGAAATGCCAGCTTCCCCATAAGTCCTTCTCTTGATCTCCACAAAGCAAAAATCACTATAACCCCATGCTTCATTAAACAAACTCTTTAATGGTGTCTATCTTCTTCTACCTTGTTGTATTTGTTTTGTAAACTTAAAATTCCCTGTGAGATTACAAACCCCTTGAAGGTATGTCTCATGTCTCCGTATCCCTTTGAAATGCCCAGCGTCATTGGGTAGATGCCCAAAGCGTATGTACTGAATTAAAGTGGGATCCATAATACAGCATCTGAAACCTATAACCAAGAACCGATGAAACCCACTGTTTTAAGTTACAGGGAGCACAACAGAGGTAACAAGAGAATGCAGGAGTGTCAAGGTCACTGAATTCATATTCTGAAGATCAGCATGACAGAAAAATGTGAACAACTTTGCATTTCTAAAAACAATTGTTTGCTGGACATAGCAACAAATGCAATTTCTGAATCTTTTGGGATCGATTTCAATCTTGGAAGAATAATGTACGAATTCTGTTTTCTGAGACTACGAAAGACTTTCATGGTTGAGCTAAAATATCTTGCTTTCTCAGAAGTTTATGTTACTTTGAGTCTGGAACCTGCACCTACTCTCTCATTCATGAAAAAAAAAAAAGAAGAAGATAACTGTGAGAATCTGTGAGGTTTACTTCTGTCCTGTGAGCAACTGTGTTGACCACACATTGTCTCATATCCATTGCCTGGCCTAGGTAACTGAGGGCTTGTCTCCCTTTTGGTAGCAGGAAGCTCTCCAGGAATGGTTAAGAGTGTAGTCTCTGGAGACAGAAGGCCCTAACTGATGTGACAATTCTTAGTTCTATGCCCTCAGGAAACTCACCAAATCTCCTTGGGCCTCACCTTCCATCTTGAAAACTGGGAGTGATAACTGTATCTACTATTATTCATATCTGCTACTACTCTCCTACCTCTTAGGAGTGTTAAGAAGGTTACAGGAGTTGGCATATCCAAAGCACTTAAAGTCTTGCCTGGTACATGGAAAGTGCCTTTCTTGGGGAACCTCCGACATACCACAGCCCTCAGAGACTAGACACATTGTTCTTCCTTACTGGCAGTGAACACACACACACACACACACACACACACACTCAACCACAGGTTGATATATATAAAAAAAACATAATATAAACACTAAAGCCAAGATTAGGGAGAAAAATTAACAAAACTCCTTGTTAACAAGGGTATTGAGAGATGGGCGTTCTTAAACATTTCTGGTATAACTGCAAAATAGCCAATATTTCAGAAAGTAAACTGTCGTATAAAGCTCTTAAAAATATTAAAAACCTCATGAGAGGGCTCAGTGGTTTGCGCATGTGCCTTCAGCTCATGGTGTGATCCTGGGGTCTTGGGATCGAGTCCCACATGGGGCTCTCTGCAGGGCTCCTGCTTCTCCCTCTGCCTGTGTCTTTGCTTCTCTCTCTGTGTCTCTCATGAATAAATAAAATCTTTTTAAAAACCCAAGAAAACACCTCATGAGAAAAGTCATGTCTGAAATTAGTGGTAAGAGGAACAAAAAGACAGATGGACAAAAATGCCCATTATGCTGTTATTTTCAATAATGAAATTGGAATGTTTTAATGTCCAATACTAGGAGATGATTAAATACATTATGGTTTATTCACAGAATGGTATATTACAATGCCATGAAAAGATTAATTTTATGAGAAATGTTAACTCTGTAAAAAAATCTTGATCAATTCTGTTTAGTACCTATAACAGGAAATAAAAATATTTATATGCACTATTATCTAAACTATGTAACAATTATACACATAGAAAGGTATTGGGAGAAAGGTAAAATATTTCTGGGTTGGCAGCATTACAGGAAATTTTTACTTCTTTCTTTGTACTTTATTTGTTAAAACACGTTACTAGTATAATTTGTTAAATCTCTCCAGAAAAGAAGCAAACACAGAGTAAGGGCACCAGAATTAGTTCATTACCACTGGATAACTGTTTAAAAACTTTATCTTTTAATACTGAGAAAAGCTTTAAAGATTAAACAGAGTATGCGCATATTTGCGGGAGACTCTACCTTAATTATAGCACATTCTTTCTCTCTTGTTGGCTAAGAACAGCTCAAAGAAGGCTGAAAAAAATAAAACAACCCCCAAACCCCTGAGGCTCCTCAAGAAAGCATGATAGGGAGAAAGGAATGTAACAAGGAACCCCTATCTGGTGCCAGCTTCTCAGAGCTACTTATTTGGGGATTGTATCTGCCACACATCTAACCAACATCTCTAAAGTGTAAACACCCATAAGGACCCCATAAAGCCCTGCCTGGATATAAATGAGATGAGATGGTGTCTAACCTTCCAGGTATAGGATGCTACACAAGAGCATGAAGGTAATGAGATGGGCAGGGACTCTCAGTGAGCCTTGAACCCAGTGGGTGTGGAAGGCAGCAGAGGAGAGCTGGAAAAAGCAGGAAAAGACCAAATTACAACGGGGTCTGAAGGGCATAAAGCGTCTCTTAACTAGCAGCTGTTGCCAGTCACTCTGAGTTTCCACGTTCGGCATAATTTCACATGAAGCCCGTAATGTTTGTTTGTTTGTTTGTTTTAAGATTTTATTTATTTATTTGACAGAGAGAGAGAGAGAAAACACAAGGAGGCAGAGTGGCAGGCAGAGAGAGGGGGAGAAGCAGGCTCTCCATTGAGCAGAGAGCCTGATGCAGGGCTCGATCCTAGGACCCTGAGATCCTGACCTGAGCTAAAGGCAGACACTTAACCGATTGAGCCAGCCAGGAGCCTCTGAAGCCCATAATGTCTTAAATCTAACTGCACAAGGACTTGGTGATGAGTGTCTACCGTAGGATGAGTGTTCCCTAAAGCACTCCTATTCTGGAGCAGTGACAACCTTAGAGCAGCCCTGCCGCCAGATGTTTTGATGACATATTTCCAAGAATTCCTAGTGTCTTCCCCTCTGATAGATGAGAAACAAAACACTCTAAAATGCAGTGAGAAAAAAAATTTCTTGCTATCTGTTGTGGACAGACAGGTGACCATCCAGGAATTCTGAGTACAAAAGACAAATACATGTCCTAGTGACTAGGATTAAACTATCCCATCCATCAAAGGCAAAAAGAGAGATTCATAAATCCACGAACAATCCCAGAAGGTATCTGATGGCTCCCACCATCTATCTTGGAAGACAGATGTGTATGCGGGGTCTTTGAGACGTAGCTACCATCACAGCTTCCTCTTATACCAGGTCCAGAGCCCAAGAGCAACCCAACATGCAAAGGGGTGAACATCACCTCTAGTGAGGCCAACAGAAGGAATGTTTTAACAAGTCAGATCCCATGAAGGACCTGAAAACAAAACTCGTTTACAAATTGTTTGATTTATGGGAAACAAAGCCATTCTGGGGCAGAAATCCTGTCTGTGGTGTGAACTTGCCCTCAGATGTGCTTTGCCTATTTACATTGTTTAAAAAGAAAAAAAAACTAGGGTCACCTGGGTGGCACAGTCAGTTGAGCGACTCTTGTTTTCAGCTTGGATCATGATCTCAGGGTGGTGAGATGGAGCCCCTCATCAGCCGCTGAGCTCAGCAGGGAGTCTACTTGAGGATTCTCCCCCTCTCCCTCTGCCCCTCCCATTTGTGCTCTCGCTCTTTCTCTTTCTCAAATAAATGAATAAATATTCTTTTAAAGAGAGAGAAAAATGAAAAAAAAAACCACTCATGATCTGCCAGCATTTTAAAAATTAGGAAATTTCATATAAAAATACTGATCTCTGGCTTCTCTTTAAAAAAATAAAAAATGAAAAAGACAATCCTGCAGAATGGTCCATATTGTGTCAAGAGAAGGAAAGAAGCCCCCCTTTCTTCTGGAGGGGGGGTTACTATGTGATGTCTCCAGGAGCCCACGACACTGATATATCTTCCTGGCCCTGAGTTTGCAGTCCTCAGATCACACATCACACAAGTAAATATAATAACTAAATATCTCACTCTTCTCTAGCATGTAGAAGAGACTGACAGACATGTTCTTTCTCTTCTTTCTTTGAACTTCATTAGCCAAAAAATGTCATCTTATTTTAAAAAAATGTATTTCCTTTTTTTAAAGAGACAAAAATCATATTGAGGTAGAGGACACAAGGGGGAGAATTCTACTTTGGGGAGGGTACTAATGAGTGCATTTGAGTTCTCTTTGAAGTGGATGGGAGAATTCATTTGGAAAGGTAGGGTGGTAAGATATTTGTCTTATTCTCTAGAAAATATTCACCTGAAGTCTGAATCTCCCTAACTGCAAGTGGAATTAGGGGAAGAAGCAGATCTATAGAAATACAAAAATTTCCCTGTCATAAAAATAAATCCTAAAAGATAAATTTTTAGCTTCAACATAGAATGAAGTTATAGCTTTTTGACAAATGATGTTCTGGGTTGTCATGACAACCGGGCCCCATTAGAGGTATGTGTAAAGAGGCCTGCCTATAAATCAGAACGTTTTTAGGAAGGGGTTAAAACAAACATTTCTAGACTATTCCCAAGATTTAGTGGCAAAAATGTAATTATAGACATTTGTATCAGTCTGCCATAAAGCATGACAGCTCCAATTTTACAAAATGTTAATTAAAAAAATCTATTAAGCCCATGTCCCTCTGAGAGAAATTACTATCACACCTGAAGTTGGGAGTCAGTGCAAGGCTGGGAAAATTGGATGGCCAAGTAGAAAAGGAGGTTTGAAAACAAGACTAACCCATGAGCAGCTTGGTTAAGAGTTTGGGCTAGATTCTGACCCCCAGGAGAAGGGTTGTGGGCCAGATGACATGCTCAGAGCCTTTCCAGAAGCCTGAGAGAGTACAAAGAGTAATCAAAGATCTGGAGATGGAATTAAAAAGAAAAAAAAAAAAAAGCTGATAGACGAAAGCCAGCTCACCTGAAAAATACAAGGATGAAGAACCAAAGTATCTTTCCATCCGGGAAGAAGTAAACAACATGCAGTAATCATTAGCAACTTCCATGAGGGCAGGAAAAATGAGAATTAGCTTAAAATCAGACCCTGGAAAGATGCTTCTTAAGGTAAATATCAAGATATTCCACTCCAAGGGTCACAAATGAGCAGCCTGGGGACACCTGGGCGGCTCAGTAGTTGAGCGTCTGCCCTCTGCTCAGGTTGTGATCTCGGGGTCCTGGGATCAAGTCCCTCATCAGGCTCTCTGCAGGGAGCCTGCTTCTCCCTCTGCTTGTGTCTCTGCCTCCCTCTCAGTGTCTCTTATGAATAAATTAATAAATCTTCAAAAAAAAAAAAAAGAAACAAAATGAGCAGCCTGTAGTCTAACCTAAGTCAAGAGATAAATTCTGTCTGGCCTGTCTGGTGTTCTTTTAAAAATGTACAGTATTTGCCAACATTTAAGAAGCAACATTCTGGCTTCTTCTCTTTAAAATGCTGACCCAGTGATAGGCCTGGATTCCCACGGGCAACTGGAGCTGTGTTCCCAGAGAAGAAGAGGTTCCCTCCTGGAGGACAAGGGGTTTGGCTTGTTCAACCCCGTGTCCTCAGCACCATGAACAGCACAGGGCACGATGAGCCTGCTCAACACCTTCTGAGTTGAATGAATGAATCCTGAATTGATTACCTGGCTGAATTAATGAATGAGGAGCAGTTACTCTATTTAAATAGGGACATACTCTCTAAGGGACTCCCCTACCCAGACTATTTATTGTCTGCTTGGACCCTAAAGGCATCTGAATTTTCCACCTCGCTCTGTGCTGTTAGCTTTCCTTTAGGTGAGACACCACATTGCCTTTGATGTGGACTCCCCCATAAAACCCACTTTAATGGCCACATACATGGGCCACCAAAGCAAAATGACAATGCAGTAATACTCTGAGGACATTAGAGAATAGTCCAAAAAATGATCTTCCTTGAAAGGTCTGGCACCACCATTCATCCTGCAGGCAGAAAGCTGTATCAAAGTCCTTGCCAAAGCCTCTTCCAGAGCTTGAACAAAGCAAGTATGTGTGATGGCTTCAGATTACTTGTTTATTCATTCAACAAACATTGAACCTTTCCTCAGTGCCGGTATGACCGAGAGCTGTGCGGTATATCTCCTTTACCTTGATGGCCAGAGATTCAAGTTTTTATTAAATGACTGAATGAGCAGTGGGAATCACTATTGATAGTAACACCATCATGAATCTACTCTATGCAGATGTCTACATTCTTAACTAATCCTCGCAACCTGTGTGTTCTAAGTTATTATCCCTATTCTGTAGAAAGGGAAACTGAGTCTTAGAGAGGATAAGAACCAGATCCACAGCATGGGCAAAAAGGGCTGGGTGGTTTGGCACCTACATCCTGTGTGTGAGAAGTTATGCCACCCACCTCTCAAATAAACTCTATTCTCAAGTGTAGTGGGTTCAGTAGTGGCCTCCAAAAAAAAAAAAGAGATTTCCAATTATACCCCCTGGAACCAGTGAAGGGGATCTTACTTGGAACAAAAGAGTCTTTGCAGAAGTAAATAAGGATCTCACGGTGAGAACATCCCAGACGTAGGGTGGGCCCTAAATCCAATGATAATTATTCTTCTAAGAGGAGGTGAGAAACAGAAGCATGGAAAGAAGGCTCTGTGAAGACAGGCAGGGACTGGAGTGGCTTGTCTACAAGCCCAGCAATGCCAAGAAGTGCCAGCAGCCACCGAGAGCTAAGACAGGCCTGGAACATGTTTTCCCTCATACTCTCCTGCCAACACTTCAATTTCTGACTCTGGCCTCCACACTGTGAAAAGATGAATTTCTGTTGTCTTAAGCCACCAAATTTGTTGTATTTTGTTACAGCAGCCCTTGGGACACTAATACATCAAAGTATTCCAGGTTGACATACTGAAGCCCCCAGAAAACTTAGCCTGTACTGTTCACAGGGAGGACTAGGCTGCATTCAGGATCCTAACATGAGTCCCTCTATTTCTGATCAAGCCTGAGGCCTGAGCTTTGTCCAGAAACATGATCACATTGCAATAAAAGTAAACTCACTTAAGAACTATATATATTTCATTTCCTTCTTCAAAATCACAGGAATCCTCAAACAGGAATGGTATATGGCCCTTAGTTTTTTGGGCAATTTAATTTACTGCAGCAACAGGGGACCCAGGCTCACCTCACTAGATGATCAAACACAGCCCAACACTATTATGGGAATATAGGAAGGATGGTGTCACTTCCACGTGGACCATTCTAGGGAAGCTTCTAGAGGGGAGGCAGGAGTGCAGTTGGGCTTTGGAAAGGGACTACAGTAATGACAATCTTCATAATGCTATTGTTTATTGAGCACCTACAACACGTCACAGGCTGTCCTGCCAACTTGCCATACTTGGCCCATTAAATTCTCCCAGTCACCCTGAAAGGTAGATATCTACCACCCTCATTTCCCTGAGGAGGAATCTGGGACTTGAAGAATGGAATGCCAAGTCCAAGGTCACCCAATCAGTAGGTGACAGGACTCTGACACATGAATGCTCCAGGTGGTGGGAGGAAGAGGGTCAAACTAGGTGCAGCCAGTGGCCTGGGGAAGCACAGAGGTAGTGGTGGATGGGAAGGCATGGTAGAAAAGATGGGCTGGAGGAAGACTTTCTGGAGTTTGAAACCCCATTTTGAGGACATGGACTTGATCTACTTGGCTACGTGAGTCCAGGACTGACTATCTCAGGTCTATATATTGGGAGCAAAATTTTGGACTCACAAAGCTGGCGAGGATGGTGAGAAGAGTGAAACCAGTGTGCCCCTCTGGAATACAGAGACTCTACAGGAAGGTAGAGGGGGTTGGCCTGGAAAACAGCAGGCAGGTTTGGAAGGTAGCAGGGAGAAAGATGTAACTTGACTTCAGGACAGTATTCAGAGGTAAAGACAAGGAAGTGTCCTGGCTAGCCCAGAGATTTGGAAGGACGGACAAGGTATGAGCCATGGCACAGGACACAGGACGCAGGACAAGTGCTGTGGGGGCAGATGTGGTGGATTCAGTTTAAAAAAAAAAAAAGATTTTTCTAGTCTCTGGGACCCTCAGACTCTGGGGATATCCATCAGCAGATGGTGCTGTACCTTTTGCATCTTCTCCCTACCTCATGGGTTTCCCTCAGGGGGGTCTGGAGTTGAGAAGGTATTTAAATTCAACACATGAATAGTTTAAACCCTCCAAAGGAAATTGTGCTCTCTAGGTTTAAGTCCAGGGTGATGTACAAGCCACTGGCCTATTTCCCAGAGAAGTCCACCTCGCCAGCATCAGGACAGCCATGAGTCATGGGCCTAGAACTCAGCATTATGGTACAGAGCACCCCAAACTCTGCCCGCATCTCAGATGCACAACCAGCAAACTTAGTGAAGAGAAGAGAACTGAGAGCAGGGAGTGGCCACAGGCTTCGGGAGCCCAGGCAGAACTGTCTAGAATGTTCCTGGTTCCAGATCTCCTTCCTAGCTCCTCTCTGCCCGACTGCCCTTCTCTGGGGAGCCAAGCAGTCCTAGAGGAAAGACGAGTGAGGAGCCCAGGGCCAACACACAACCAGTCAGGGCCTAAAGTAATCTGAATTCTGCCCACTGATCTCATCAAGCAGCATCCGGGAAGCGTGTCAGTAAGCAGTGGACTTGACTGGAGTCAGAAGATCAGGATTCAAATTCTGCCTTGACATGTGGTTCTTATTACCTGTGGACTTGGGTAAGTACACCACTCCAGAGGTTGGCTGTGCTGGGCTCTGTGGGCTCTGCTGCTGCCCCTACAGCCATCAGCACCATGTCTCCTTCCTGGAGGACTGTCCTTGAGCTACTGGGGCCCACTTCTGCTGGCTTTGACCCTCATCCAATGACTCACTGGTGGATGCAAGAATATGAAAACCCAATTCCCAGGTTTCTAGGGGGCAACTTATACTCCAGAGTTCCCCTGCCAGGAGGCTACGCCTGAAATCATCTTCCTACTTAGCACGCTTGCCAGTCCTGCCTCTTCCAGTCTCTCCCCAGTGTGTTCTGGAGCTTGCCCTTAATAAATCCCGGCTCCATGAATCCTCATCTGTGTCTGCTTCCAAGAAGCCTGGCCACAGACCAGTATCTGCTCAAGGCTGCTGTGGAGGAACCCATAGCTTAAAAGCGATGAGCAGAATATCCAGCAAAAAGGTCACAAAAGGCAAAGTTTGGCAAAAGACCTGTTTAGTTTGGCTCACAGAGACTTCAAAAAATGTGAAGGGCCTTGCCAGCATAAAAAAACTGGGAAATCTTACATAAAATCCAGATCTCCCCTGTCTTGGGCAATCAGACGTGGCCACCCTGAGCCTGTGTTCTGACACAGCGACAGAACTGTGTCAGCCCTGCCAGTGCATGAGCCAGTGCCCACCAGCCCACCTGCCCACCGACTCCTCTATGGCCTCGCTGGTCTCTGAGGCCACGGGAGCTGCCAACCTATGGTGAAGCACATGCAAAGCACTCAGTAAAATCTGTTGAATCTGAACAAGGCATCATTTTTCTTGAAAACAATTTTACTGCAGGAGAGCAGGCCTGAAAAACGTGTAAGCAGACATGTGGCTTGGTTCCACTGCCAGCCCTGTACTCTGACCTGGCAAGGGATGGATGGATGCTGCCATGAACACTTTCCTGAAAGAAGGTGAACCAATGATGAGAGCTGCCATGACAGGAAATTTGATGGGGAACACCCAAGGAAATGAAATAAAATCACTTGTGGTTTTAGCATGCAGGCAAGCAAAACAAAAACAGGTCTTAGCTGCAGATGCTGTTTCATGTTGCCATAAATAAAAGGGTGGCTAACGGCTCAAAAACGACTTTCCAAACAGTTCAAAATGTTGACCTGCCCTGTCCGTGTATTTCTTACTTTTTTTTTTTTTAACCGGTTGATTATAGTTGAAGCCCTTTAAACTGATGTAACTGGTAGTAACTGGTAGTCATTTAGGGGAGCAGAGGTTCCCTGGAGCGTCCCAGGTCACTGTCAGGTGGGTCAGTGTGCTTTGCAGGGAGGTGGCCAGCGACAGCCACCAAGTACATCGGTTAGGTGGAGGTCAGACAGGATAGCACCTATCGTCCAAGGCAGCTTGCAGACCTTCACCTTCAGGTAGCATAAGTGACCAAGCACCGCACTACACCCTGAGACCCATCCGTGTTCTGAAATCCATCTCCGCGCTTGCACATGGTCCATGCTCCCCGTGGGCTACGCCAGCACCAATGCCTGGATGTGGCAGAAAATACCAAGGCAGCCCCCTCCTGGGAGCCAGGAAGCTCCTCTGATGGCTGGCGTGGCTCCATGCCTCCCCTGCGGCCTTGCACATCCTTCCACAGGGGCGATGGAGTCCAGAGTGCTTGACCTGGGCTGCCTCCCTCTCACCCACAGGAGGTGTACTTGCCCTGCAGCTTGGTGCTCTCACTGCCTTCCCCAGCTCCTTCCCCATTTTCTCGCACACAAGAGTTTCTCCTGATTAGAATCCTGGCAGCTTCAGCCCCATCTTGGCATCTGCTTCTCAGAGGACGCGTTCCGCATTTGAAAATTCCGACTGCCTATATTCGGCAAAATCTGTCGACTCTACCCAATGATCGAGGCTCTCAACTTCTGTGTGGTTACGTGAATCCGAAGAAGAAAGTACTTACAAAGAGAACTTAAAATGAGCAGGCTTTAAGGAACCAAGTAAGGAATTAAGAGAAAGAGAGAAAGAAAAAGCAGGACGAGAGGGAGGAAGAAGAAGAAGGCGGAGATAAGTTTTCTTGTCTTTTTCTTTCTTCTTCTATTTTGACAATTTCCCATTAAACAAAAAGGGCATGGAGCTTCCTTGAAACACAACCTGTTTACACCTTTAGGAAAAACTCTCAGAGACAGGTCTGTGTTACCTGTCCTGCTCCAGAATCCCAACTGTTAAACTGCCATTTGGGGATGAGAGGATGGCTGGGCAGGAAGCCCTTGGTGACCACAATGGAGACCACGAGGCTATCACTCTCAACACCCTAAACCTCAACATCTTTGATTGTCACTTTGTGGAAAGGCAGAAAAGGGGAAGAACACTGCCTATATGAGATATGTAAAACACGCCTCATAATGTAGAAAAGAAAGAACACAGTCTCACACACACACTCACACTCATACTCTACAAAGAGGGTTAATGTTAAAAGGAAACCTTCAGGCTGGTTATTTCATAATTCACAGCAAAATAGAAAAGAGAGACAAAATCAGCAGCATCGTTTATAAGCCCTAGAAAATGGAAGTTTCCAAGCTGTCATAAATAAGGATGGAAGCATTTGCCAAGTCAGAAATTTTGCCAAGTTTGAAATCCACTCAATCCTTACATCTTGGAGCTCAGAACGGAACACCAGCCTTTTGGGATTTGTAATCATTTCTTCTCAGCGAAACTTCTTGCTATTTATAAGGAAGTAAAAACAAAAAGCAAAAAATACAATATGGAAAGTTTTTAAAAGGAGCTGGTTGGGAACATTGCAGCACGGTGCGCATCGGGAAGGCAATAATGGTACAGATGGTGTATGTACTGGGATTAAATTCCTATTTAATCAAACAGGGTTTTAAGTATTCAATTTTCTGTGTGTGTGAGAGAGAGACAGAGGGACAGAGAAGAAGAATTATGTCCCTCCTTTCTGTCTTTTCCTCTTTCTCTCTCTCTCTCTCTCTCTCTCTTTCTCTCTCTCTCACACACACACACACACACACACACACACACAATCTCTCTCCTATGCAAACACTCCACCCAACTGATTTTAAAATTTTAATGTGTGAAAATTAAAGAGAGGTCAAAGCAGATTTCTGTGTGTGGTTTGGCCTGGGAAACAGAACTAGAGAAAAAGAAAAGAATTTTTTTTTTTTAAGAGAAAATAGGTAACAAAGGTGGAGACACTTTTCACCCATTTATACTGCGTCAAGAAGAATCAGAGCTACCAAAACGAAGAGCAGAGGTCTGATGGCCATTGCAGAATTTGTAGCCATGGGGTTCCCCAAGAGGCGAAGGAAAAGCACGAGCCTCAGAGCAGCAGGGCCAGAAGCATGGATTTTATAGACAGATGGATCTGATTTGTGTGACTTTGGGCAAGTTACTTAACTTTCTAAGTCTTTGTTTTCTTATGCATAAAGTATGAACCATCAGGGCATCAATGTCATAGATATTACCATCAGACCACAGCCCACAGCCCATGAGGCCAAAGATGGCATCTGCTCCTCTTATTGTGGTATCCCCCAGGGCGTGGCTCATGGCCTGACCTATAATTGACACAATAAATATTTACTAGGTTTTGAATAGACCTGACGTAAGATGAAACAAGATAATGAGGAATTTAGTATATGTCTCAGTTGGGGTCGTGTCAAGGAAAAAGAACTCACCGCAAATGGTCTAAATGAAGAGATGTGGGGATGCTGTCAAGAGGAATGGGCAGGTTAAAGGAACAAAGAAGAAACAGTGAGACTAACCGCACTGGGAAGCCCTTCCCCTCCATGAAAAGAGACAGAGGAGGAGAAAAGGTGGAACCCAGCCCTCAGGACCATGCATGTGCAGGGGTGAGCCCTGGCAGGGGTAAACCTCCTTGGTGGGAAGGGACAGACATATCCCCACCACCCCCTCCTCCATCTGATACCTGCCACCCACCTCGATGGTCAAAAAGCCCCAGGAGCCAGCACACTACCACCCCAGGAGTAGAACATTCAACAGTGTTTTGTGAAGGAGGGTGATAGAGAGGTAATTGGCCTCCCCCCAATCCAGGAGCCTAAGTGCAGAGAGAACATCTGTCAAGGGAGTCATCTTCACAAAGCCTGAAGCACCCTCGTGCATGGTATATTAGGTCGTATAAAAACCAGGAACACCCCCTGAAAGGTAAAGCAGTGCTGGTGAGTCTACTTCCCACCCTGGCTCAAGTGGCTTTATCAAAATTGCATGAACTTACCTGAAGCTGCATTCTAATCCTTTAAGCAAGAAGCTGTGGCCTATATTTTTATTTAGCGATTCAGCCAGGCTAAACATCGTATGATGAGAATTATTAAAAAGAAATGAAAAGGTGTCAAATAAACACAGAAGAGCCTTTTCTTTTCCTCTTGGGAAACCCAATCAATATTTAAAAAGGAGATAGGAGGAGAATTTCCTGTTCATTAGCTTAGCTACAGGGGCTTATGCTGTGTGACATGGGACTTGACCAAATGACTGGGAGACCAGCGCATGCCCTTGGCAGTCTCTTTTGGTCACTGACTGCCAGACAGGATATTTGGGGATCCAAGTGAAACGTGACTGCATTACTCAGATGCTGCTCTCCCTTGTTGGGTTTTGGAGGCAAGAAGTTCCTCGAACCTTCTCCACCACCTTGTTCCAATGTCTGGATGCTCTACAGGGAGGTGGCAGGATGTGTCCTCAGACAAACTCTCTAACTCCCACCCCCACCCCTCACTGTCACTCATCAGAGTGCTCCAAATAAGCTGGAAGGACCTGGGTTCGAGAGCCATGAGAAAATTCACTTCAGAATAATCAGATCCAATAAATCTGTCTTCAGTTACAACGGACAAAGCAAACATGTGCTGGGTTGTCATTAGCTAATCAGCAAGGAACCCATACTTGATGTAACTTCTGTGTTTCACAAAGTAATGTTTAGAAAGCATATGCCAATTCACTACTGTGCCACATACTTGTAAGTCAAGAGCTGCAAGGGCTTCATTAATGGCACATTTAAATAATCCAAGGCTTCCTGGGGCGTCAGGTGCCTCCCTGGTGATGAAGGTTGACCTTACAGTTCTGTTTTTTTTACAACAATCATTTCTGCTCAACCTCTCATGCTGGCAGGAGTGATCACCGGACACTGGCATGGCCCTGAGGATGCCCCAGATACCTCACTGGCCTCACCCTAGTCCCAGCCCTGCTTCAGCATTGGTATAGGGTAGCTGCTTTTTTTTTTTTTTGTTTTAAATTTTTTTTTTATTTATTTATGATAGTCACACAGAGAGAGAGAGAGGCAGAGACATAGGCAGAGGGAGAAGCAGGCTCCATGCACCGGGAGCCTGACGTGGGATTCGATCCCGGGTCTCCAGGATCGCGCCCTGGGCCAAAGGCAGGCGCCAAACCGCTGCGCCACCCAGGGATCCCAAGGGGTAGCTGCTTTAATCTCCAGCTATCTAGCCAGCCTGCTAGAATTCAAATCCTGGTGTTACCACTAGTTAGCTAGGTCACCTGGACCAAGTTTCTCAATCTCTCTGATCCTCAGTTTCCTAAACTTTAAAATAGGAGCAATATTAGCATTAGCTAATTTTGAGAGGATTGTGAATTAATCCATGACACTTAACACAGTGCTGGGCATACAGTGAGAAACCAGTCCCCGTTAACTAGTACTACCACTTAGATATTGTAGTCAGTCTCACTTTACAATGTGTTAGAAAAGGTGGTAACAACAGCAAAAGTGTCTTAAATTAGGTGCTGGTAAGACTTCAGTACCACTTACTTAAAATGATTTAAGAAGAAAAAAGCCCAAATGACAAAATATTTTTAAAAGAAATGAAATTGTATCACTTTCAAACATGAAGTAGCTCCAGCAAGGCCAATCATGCATTGCCTACTACAGCTATTATGAGAAACTACCTCAGGAAGTAGAAAAGAATAATCTAGTTATTTGTAGCTCATTGCCTGCAAATACTTGTTTCTAAGGCTTGAGGGAACTTGAAACAAGTCTTTTCTTTCACACACTCTCTCAGCCAATTCGTTTATTTTTATTCATAGCCAAAGATTTTCAGATGGATGATTTAAAAGCTAATGATAATATAGACCCCTTCCCAATGATCAAAAATTTATAATTAATAAAGTGAGAAGAAAAGAAGGCAGACCATATTCGGGATATGACCTGCAATGCTTCTTCTTCCAGAATACTCAAACTATAGAGTATCATTCAAACTCACTGAACTTTTGTAATATAGGTCCAAACAAACTCTACCCTCTCATTTTATCAATATCAAATCTGAAAAGAATCAATGTGCAAGAACTGCCTGGGCAGAGTGAGGGACCTAAGAGGGGAATCATTATAACTCCTGAGACAGTTTCACAGCCTGGGCCACATCTAAAATGACCCAGAGAGGGAAGTTCCCTTCCACTGGACTCCATGATTTGCACCCACACAATCACCATATGGCCAATATGTAAAAATGAGTCTGTGATTCTGGGGCATTTACTGAGGAATTCTCAAGCACGAGTGTATACACAAGTCCTTCAAAGTATTTTATTAGCAACACCAAGTGCCCCCCACATGCACAGTCTCATCAAACTCTCATGAGAGCCCAGTGGGTAGGTGCCATTAATATTATTGTCATCTCATGAGGAAGGGAGCCATGAAATATCTTTCCCAAGGTCATTAACTTGTAAATATAACTGGGATTCCAGCCTGCACAGTCTGAGTTCAGTACCCACCACCTCAAATTATTACACAACCCCCAAATGGCCAAAGAAACCTGTTTAGGAGGGCATTTAGAAAAAGTATAAGTCACCAGAACCAACCAGACTCTTAGAAGAAGTCAGTATACTTGGGTTGATGAGACAGCAGACCCCTTTGGATTGGTTTTTCCAGTCCTTAGGCTCCAATTTGGTGCAAAATCCTTTCATGGTTCCATGAAGATGAAAGCAGGCTCAAATGAATCTGAGATTGCTCTTAGATCCTATTCTAAAAGGAAAAAATGAAAAAGGACAAGCCTAGGGGATGGAGACAAGAAGACTGTGAAGTGTGGACACCATGTTAATGGTCATAGTTCGATGGCATCCTATCTCTATGCCTGCTTGTCTTCCTCTGTCTCTCTTCCATGAAAGCACAAGTCATCATGTTTATTTGGCTACAAAGTCACTTAGGATGGAGGAACAGAGCACTGAGTGTACCCTCTTGCTAGGACCTGGGTCATTCCAAGTTCTTAAAATACCAAAGGACTTTCCCACAGAATGTAGGTTATTGGTTGTTTTTTTTTTTTTTTTTTAATTCCCTTAAACTTTTGTTTGTTTTCTAGGATTGCTTTTTAGCCAATGAAAACATATCCAATGCAAGAATCAGTTAACAATAAATGTATTTCACATTGATGGAAATTGTAAAAGTCCCTTTTGGGGGAGAAGAGATATACTCCAGGATCTATAGTGGGTTTGGGACTCCCCCAAAACTCTCCATAAAGTTTCTCACACTCTTCCCTCTGACACCTTTAACCTTGAGCACCGCCAATGCTACACGGGATGATGGTATGTGTTTGAGGAAGGGAGGGGAGGTATACAAGGCCCTACACAGAATGCAAGACACATGGAGATGAATTATAAAACTTTATTGGCTTGTTAAAAAATGAATGAATTCAGCAAGTACATTTATGATCTATCCACATTGTTAAAACAGCACTTAAAAATAAAATAAAAATGATTATCCATTATTTACAGGAAACATGAAAAAATGACTTTAAAACCTTGGAACATTATGGGGAAAAACAGGGCATGCTTATGATTCACAGACTGCCTATGGATTACAGCAAATGGATTTGAACAGGAAGTGAATGAAACCCAAGGATTTGTCTTTCTCTGGAATCTTTTGCTAGTTTTTTTTTTTTTTCCTTTTCTTTCTTTCTAGCTTTACTGAGGTGTAATTAGCAAATAAATTTGTAAGACAGTTAAAGGATATAACGTGATGATTTGATATTCCTACACGTTGTGAACAGAATCTCTTACTCTTTTATACTTGATTATGCTCCATTCATAAGTAGAAAAATAAAGGAGAAAATCTCTCTTCCTTCCTTTGCCTCTCATACATTTTCTTTTCCGTGAAAACTAAGACTTTGGATACAACCAATAGCAACCTATCTTGAGTGGTCCACTAATGACCATTCCAAGGCTCCACTGCAATATTAGCCTGAATTAAACCCAGAGTGAGCTCACCGTCAGAATCAGATGGCCGGGAGGTTCTCTTGTCCCTGATGAAACAAGGAAATGGACTAACCCGAGTGGAAAGCTGCCTTCTGTGACAACTGTTTTCATGTCACTCTCTGGGTTGGGAGTTCTGTTCACTTAATTCCATCTGGCAGCACCCCACAGAAAACTATACTCTTGCCCTGTCTGGGAGAGTACTTAACCTTCCCAGGTGCCCTTGAATAAACCGGACATTGCTTGTGGGCACTGCAGGTGTGTGAACACAGCAGAATTCACTTAACGAAATGGCGGTCTCTGTCCCAGTTTCCTTGGAGTCCAGTCTGCAGGACCCCAGGGGACCCCACTGACCTTGGCTTGATAGGAAGGGCACAGCCCTTGTGGCTGGATGGAGCCCCGTCTCCCAGTGGCTGTCCCTCTGCATCTGGTCTGGACAAGGCAAGATGAAACAAGCATCTACTGCTGTGTGAGGGGAATAGATGAAAGCCAGGGAGGAGTTCTAGACAGAAAGTATGAGAACAGTACAAGAGTGCATCATCCGCTCCGCGGTGCATGACAGTAGTTCACTCTCCATTCTTGTTTGGCCCCACTTTGGATGAACAACAACAAAAAAGCATGTGCAAAGCAACCAAAAAAGGCAAATGGAAACAAACCCTCTGTCTGTCATGGAGTCAGGTTAGCTGGCTAGAGAGAAAGAGAGAGAGAGAGAGAGAGAAAAGTCGGGAATTTTAAGCAGATCAAGAGCAAAGATAGAGGAGAGATGAAGCAGGAGCGCATCATCACGTGTGCTCTGGCACCTGGCAGCGAGCTGAATTCCTGCCTTGTTGTCCTGGAGCTGTCTGCTCCTCAGGCTGCCCAACTGTCACGGTCTCTGCTCCATTTGAAGGAGAGCCTAGAGCCCTAACTACTCTGGGGGACCT
Organism: Canis lupus dingo; assembly: GCF_003254725.2. Taxonomy (NCBI): domain Eukaryota; kingdom Metazoa; phylum Chordata; class Mammalia; order Carnivora; family Canidae; genus Canis; species Canis lupus. Next base: position 74,722,438 of record NC_064243.1, read on the forward strand.
TCAGGACTGCTGGAAAAGTTGGAGGCAGAGGCCAATACCCTCTGTGCTCTGTGTTCTTTCCAAAAGTAGAGGGCACAGAGGAGAAGGACACTCAATGGGTCAAAAATGAAATGGGCCCAGGCTGGGGGACCAGAAGTGACAACTCTGGAATTGACTGTCTCCAAAGTATGTGGGGATTCTTTTCTCCCGTCAGGAGAGGTATCTTTTCTGGCCTCAAACCGGTGGCTCCGGGGACGTCAGTGGGCGTTCCTTACTCTGTCTCAGCTGCCTCAGAGGGTCTCAGTGGTACCCCATTCAAGACACAGGGCCTGACCCACACCTCTTGAGGTGGCAAGCCTGTTTTCCATTTACCAGTGGCCACATAGGTACAATGAAGACCCTTGGACAGGCTGTGTGCTTTCCCATCGAACCTGGCTACCCCAAGTAGGCCAGGCGACACGGACACTAGTGAAAGTCAGACACGTCAGACAAAACAGGAGAAAGGACTTGCTAGGTTGTCTCTGGCCACTTAGAGGTGGGGCCACTCAGGGATGGAGGGAAAACAGTGCCATCGGAGAGTCCCAGGCAGGGACAGAGGCCAAGGCCCCAGGTAACGGAGGTCACAGGAGTGCCCCAAAGGTAAGTGACATGCCACAGATCTCTAGGGTGCCAAACCCAATGGCAAGAAAGCTCTCCATGGCCATTCCAGGAAGTGCGTTTATGAAGGAAAGATAAAGGGAAACAGAGAACAATGATGTTGCTTTAAGACAAAAGTAACAAACTGGCAACCCACAGACATGTTTTGTTGGCCTACATAACGTTTTTAAAAATAACCGAGCCAACTTTTTAAAAATAGGGACATTTCACATAAAAAAAAAAAAAAATTCCAGGTTTCAAGTTTCTTTTAAAGAATCAGAAGATTTGGGAAACTGGGGCCCCATTCCCGGGAGGCAGGAGTTGGCCAAGGCTGGGTGATGGCTGCCCGCCTGCAGGGGTGGGTGTCCACTCACCCAGCACACGCCCTTGACGAAGGGCACCTGCCTGGCTCTGAAATGCCAGGTCCTGGTTGGGGGGCAATGGACTTGATTTCAGCAAAAATGCTGCCTATCCTTTTCTAATGCTGAAAAAAAAATACATGATACATGTCATTAGGAAGCTGTAAAAAGATTGTTTGTAAGGGACATAAAAAAGCAAAGGATGAAAGAGGGTGGTCTAGAGGATAGAAATGAGAAAATATGTCACTGACTGTGGTCTTTGGGGATTAAAGAAAAATGAAAAGCAAGGAACACAAGAACCATATGAAATAATTTTCTAATAGCCTGCTGTTTTCATCGTTCCCTAGGAGATGTCAACTGCTCTTTGATATATTAAATTGCCTTATCTGTCCACTTCTCTCCGTTTTAAAACAAAAATCTACCCTGCAAGTCTTCTAGCTGTTGAGTACAAATATTCTTTTTTTTTTTTTTTCCTTTTGGCTCTGGGATATGTATAAAATAGTTCTTAAACAATGCATTGCCTTTTTCTGGTTCCATGGAATAAAATATAAAAGGTTTAAAAAAAAAAAAACCACAAAAAAACTTGTACCGAATGGCCGATATTTAAGAATGCTTGGTGTACTGACAGCCTCTGCTCCGCTCTCAGCATGAATTTCCTCTTTCTTTCAGGGTTCAAGATTTCTGCAATTAGCTGGCCTCTTTGTAAATCAACAACTCTGGGAGAGATCAAAATCTAAGTAGTGACAGGAACTGTCATTTAGCAGTGAGCAAGAAAATGGGAATTCAGAGAATATTCCGGACCCCCTCCCCACCCCCCACCAAGGGCCAGCTGCTCTCCCACTCAAATGTGTCTTTGGAAAGAAAACGTTTGAGAACAAGCAGCCTGTGTATGGTTGGGAGAAACTGCCCCTCTCTGAGGCATGGGTACGGAGGAGCCAAGGTAAATGCTGTAATCCATAGGACCCTGTAAAATGTCTGTATCAAGCAATAACATATTTAGTGGCTAATGTAAAAGATACAGTATAAAGTATTCATCATGGGTAATCCTTTTCTATCAAGTGGTGCCTAAATGGATCCTGGTTTATTAAGATTAATGCCTTGGTTACACGGGATGCAAAACAACGTTTCCAAACATGTTGGACTAGTTAAAAATCTATAAATCCTTAAAGCTGAACTGCAAAACTTGAGTAACAATTTCCCCCCAAAAAAGAATTCTTTCAAACGTCAATAAGTTTCCAACCCAGCCGTGGCCACTCTGAGCATGCCTTAACACCAGGGCTGATCTTGTTTTCAAGCGAAATGCTCCAGGCCTGGCTCTGCCGTGCCCCTAACAAGAAAGGGGTGAGGTGAGGTGGGGCGAGGGCAGCCCAACCTGTCTGCAGGCCAGGGATCCAACCTAGCAAAGGCTGAGCAAAGCATACAAAGGTCACCGCGATGGCCGAGTGAGTGAAACAGGTGTCTGTGACAGAACTAAGGCAGGGATGCAGGATTCTGTAGCTCCCAGGCTACCCTCTCGCCAATGAGGCTGGGCCTGATAAAGCACATACTCATTACCTCTATGCTGCTGGGGTCAGGAAGAGCCTTCCTGCCCATGAAAACCAGCAGTAGTGTAGTATGTAGTAGGGGACTATCCTTCTTAGAATATGGTCTCCTGCTCCCAGCAGGCCAGCCATTCTGCCCGCAGACCTTTTCAGAGTAGAAAAGCTGCAGTTCTGTCATGGGAACAGCATGAGATACTGCGGCCTTCTCACTAGGAAACTTCTAAAAAGCAGGTGGATCGCAGGGGGCAAATAAAAGGACATGTGCACCATATGTGTCTATTTCACTCTTGTAGTTATTCTGAAACTGACTACGCCTAACCTAAATCTATAGCCCCCGACCACAGAGCTGCTTTTATTTTTTGACGGCTAATAAACTTTAGAAAAATCGTTAGCATTGATTGCATGACTCTGGACCTTTACTGCCAGGGAAGGAAAGAATCTCTCCATGGCCTCACCAAGTCCCCCCAGTGATGCCCTTAACTTTCTCAGTCACTGTGTTTCAGATGGAAAAGAGAGACTTTCTAAATTCAGTCTTCATTAAACATCAACAGAAAACATTGCTAACTATGTGTTACATAGAGATTAGGTTGTTTAGTGTGTTCTTGTATCTGTCCCTAAACTTAGATTTTTTTTTTTTTTTTTTTTTGTTGTTGTAACTTTGCAGTTCACCTTTAATGAACAGAAACAATAAGAATCAATACATTTCCAGTATGGTCAAGGAGCACTCCTTTAAGAAGAGAAGCATAATCCAATGGAATCCCATTTCAATTTTGTATTTGAGCAATTGTAAGAACAAGAGGGAAGCATGAATTTAAAATGTTTTCTTGAGCATTTTCTTAGCTGCCTGCGAGCTGCCTCTGCAGCAGCAGTGCGCCCCAAACACAGCTCACAACAGCCGCAGGCTTCATGCAGGACCTCCTGCAAATACCACCCACATCTGCCAGAAAACCCCAACTAAGCGGCACCTCCTGGGAGAAGCCAATGCCCGTCCCAAGAGTCCAGCTTACAAGGCAGCATCAACCAACAAGCACCACAGCCCCTTTCTCTGTCTTTTTCTTTATTTCAGCTACCCATCCAGTGGGATCTTATGAAACAAAACAAAACCTAAAAGAAACACAAAATAAAACATAAGTCATGCTCAAAACAAAAAAATCAATGAAAATCAACATACAAGTATAATCACTTTTAAAAAGAACATAATAAATAATAAAAAATCAAGACAACATGGAATATGCTTTAAAACATAAAAGAATATATAATCACAGAACAGAAATTGGGAGAAAAATGTGCATCTCATTATCAAGCCACTTAGTTTTAAACTTAAAACCGATTTTACATGGCACAGAAAATACAAGAAAGAAATGCAAAGGATTTCTGCACACAGCTCCACACAACAGTCTCAGATGTTAACATCTTAATTTAAGGAGGAGAAATCTGTGTACAATATAGATGAGCCCTGGAAAATTTTTATGTACAGGAGAAAAATAATAAAACTCAACAACAAATCTTAACCCAAATCCTGATTTTCCTTCCCCACTTAATTTTGTGAAATTACTTCTAAAATAACTGGTTCATTACTCAGCAACCAGATCAAAGAACTGGCTAGCTTTAACTGTGAAATACTGGATCATACAAAGATTTAGATTCTTTTTCAGGAATCCTATTATTAAATAATTCATTGCCTAAATTCATTTAAGTGTTGTACCATATATATATGACAGGCACACAGATAGATGGAATATCTATTATATAACATGATACAACATGTGGTATCTTGCATGTATATATATTGCATATATAATACATGACATATAATATATGTATATATTATGTACATAATATATAAAACATATATAATACTTAATATGAATTAATCCTGCAAACATTAATTGAGCAGTGACTAAATAATAGACACTACAGTAGATGACACAAAAATAAAGAAAATGGAGTTCCTTGACCTCAAATACTTAACACTGCTGCAGACAGAGAAAGATGAGTATGTCACTTGTGCAATGAATAACAGCTAATCCACTTGGTGCCAGGCTTTCTTCTAAGGTCTTTGTCTAAATTAGTCCTTTTACATTCACAATAACCCTATAAGGTAGGTTCTATTATTGTGCCCACTTTGCTGGTGAGAAAACTGAGGTCCTGTGAGCAAAGCAGCTTGCTGAAGCCCGACAAGCATGGGACAGAGCTCAGATTCTGACCGAGAGCTTATACTCTGTAGCTACCCTGTCACTGAAGGGAGGCCAAGATCCCTCCAACTTCACTAGGAAACCCAGCAAGAACAGAGGAGACTCATTACATATAATTCTGTATGAATCTCCATCAGGTCCCCAAGTGACCAAACAGATGACGTCGTGCTAGAAACTCCCAAAACGTTTTCAGGTTCAGCTTCAGAAGGCACTTTGAAACCCAACCCTCCAGACTCTGGATCTTCCTCAACCTGGCGTCTGGTCTGCCAAGTGCTGGTGTCATCTGCCTCCAGAGCTGAAATTACCACCACCAATCTGTATCATCATTTACAACCACACTAAAAGAGTCTATGGAACTTAATTTCCATGGCTCTTTTCTCTCCCACCCTTCCAAGTCTCAGGAAAAGCACTCGGTACCGACGTCAAACATTGCTCATGGATTTAATCACCCACAAAGCACTGAGAATTCAGGAAGCACACAGTGATGCCCATTAAGACTCCTTCATTTCTGACTTTGGTCTCTTTCTAGAAGTTCATACTCCAGGCTAACATGAGCCACGTTGTGACACTTAGAACTAACCAAACATCTTCAGGTTCTAAGAGGGTGGGTCTCAATTTCCCTCCCACTGAAACAACAAGATTAATACAAGAGTCTCAAGCTTGCCAATAAACACAGGAGGAACTTGGTGATATAAGTAGAAGACATCATCCCCAAATCAAAAGATCTGTTGATTCAATATACTACTTTCTCTGAATATTCCATTTTGAAAAGCACTGGATTTTAAAATAATAAGAATAACAACAGATTAAGCTGTTAAAGTGAGCTTTATTTCCTTCCAAAGGGTTTATGGCACAGGGACTCTTTAAAGTTTACTCATGTCAGAGTGTTTACAGCAGGCCCCCAGCCACAATTCCTTTGCTTCTATTTGCCACTCTCCTCTCCCGAGGCCCACCCAAGCTCGTTGTTACAGTTGGGAAACAATTTGCTTTGCTAGATGGCAGCTCTTTGGACCGCCATTCATTCAGGCTGCAACTGCACCCGCCCCTACTTCAACTGATGTCAAATGCCCCTCTTCAACGTCCTTCTGCTTTGCCTCTTGGTGATGCATCCTTCTCCAAAAACCCTACCTCAGGGCCACACACCCATGCCATGAGGGGAGTAAAGCCACCAGAATAGCACACGCGATGTCTTCCTTGTGGGGGAAAGCCAGCCTGTTGCAATGATAAGCCACGTGTAGTGTCTGCATTCACATTGCTACTCCTGCCACCTCCCACCTCAAGGAAGGTGGGTCAGACCCCTCTCTGAGACACCTGATCTTCACAGTCAGTTGACTGACACACTAAAGATAGGCCACCAGATACTGAAAAACCAGTCTGATGTCAAGACTTGACTGCTTGTATCAGGAAATATATCCGGTGCTTCAGATTTCTAAGGAGTTGGCAGGAAAAGTTGATCAGCACCCCTATTTAGCTACCAGGGTCTCATGGCTTTGGCCCACTCGGGTTACAAGAAGCTCAAGAAAGGGGCCCCAAAATGATATAAAACAATAGATCATTATTTTCTCCTCGTGAGGGGGAAAGTTTTTAGACCACAACAAATGGCTGAACATCTTGAGGGTTTAGCAGCCAAACGAGCTGTCTAGCTTCTGAGCCTGAAATATAGATATTTTGACAATGTGACATTCTGAGGGATTTGCAGCATTCCGATGGTGCATGGTAGTTATCTTGAGAATGGCTCCTTTATCAAAAAAACAACAACAGAAAAAACACTTGAGAGGAAACTTTGCCGCTGCTGCTTGCACTAGCTGATCTAAATAAGAACCAGGATAAAGCAGGTGCTGTCAGAAATGTGATGCAAGGTCGAAAGCAGAGAGAAACCCAGGATGTGTCTTGAAACTCCGTCTCTGCAGCTTGCTGATTTTGGATTTGCTCGTTGACCTCTTCAAAGGGATGGACAGGGTGGGGAAGGTGAAGGTCAGTGAAGCACTGTGCTTTCTTTACCACTGGCTTCCGATCCATTTAGATTTATTTACATTCAAGCGTGCACACATTTCCCTCCTATAACTCAGAAGCAATCAACCATAAAATGGCAAGGATCTGCAGTACATTTAAATTAGCAGCAATTTATCTGCAGCAGAAAGGAAAACTGCTGAGTGGAAAAGAAGCGAAAGGAACGGGAAAAAGACACAGCTGTTTGTCTAAAAAAGCAAATCCTATCTCATTTGGAGAATTCAAGTAGCGAACTGCCAACTTGGGTGACCGCATGGCATGGTGCCACTCTGGAGACCGGGTGGTGGCCAGGGTACCAGCAGAGCGGCTCACCTTCATCGGAGAGCAGAGCAAATGTTTCTTGAACCTTCCGGAAAATGTCCACTAGGTAATATCAAAGGATAAACTCCTATGTTCTCCTAACACTAGATGCTTAGAACACAGTGGGTGCGAAGAGCTTTCCATCACAATTTAGACTTGAGCTGGGTGCAGTCCCGCTTTATTTCAGCACTGGGGCTTAAACATCCATTGTCCCGATTTAACATTTGTGGAGCACTTAATATATATTGGTTGTTACACCAACCATCCCTTGTCATTTGCTTTTTCTAGTTTATAGGTGATTCACTCAACCCGCATGGGCAATGTGATGTGTTCAAGGTCACCCAAGAATGGAGTGAGGCAGCTGAAATCTAAACTCAGAATCTCTCGGCCACCAGTCTATCTTTTACAGAGGCATCACCTGTGTACCCATAGCGGAAATGTGCCAACACATAAGCCAGGTCCTGGGGCTTTCTTCTTTGTGCTCATTCCAGAAGCTGTATTACCATCCTTCAGACACCTCTTTCCCTTCCTGGGGATGTGCTTTGTCCACATGCCATCTCTTGCCCTAAGATCTCCTTCCACCAAACATGCTCTCCTTATAGAAGCCTTGACCATTCTTGACGATCCAGGCAAAAGCCATTTCTATGAGCATTTATTTGACCAGCCTCTTAACCTCTATGACATTCTATCCCATTCATTCACATAGCCTACCTTTGTACCTTTTTAAACTTTTATTTTAAACTTGTACTTCTGTTCTATCTACTTCCCTACATGCCAGACTATAGGCCACAGGAGGGCAGAGAGAACACGCCTACCCATCTTCTGTGCCAACAATGCCTTGCATGATACCAAGGGCTGAGTGCATCTTGAGTTTCAGAATAGTGATGTCTAAATTTTGAGCTGTATTGAAGAACTTTGAGGTACTTGGTAACAGAACCAAAATGGTAGAGAGTGAATTGTACAATGCAAGGTAGGATCTACTGTTTCTCACTGGTAACTGGGTTACTCAACTTACTCCAAAGCTTCCTGCAAAAAATCACGTATTTGCTTAGAAGTATATTGAAGGTTACAGTTAGACACGTGGACACCCAGTGCATTCTTCCCGAAGCATTTTAAGCTCCTGGGGAAAAGGTGCTAGACTTAGTTTATTCTAATACTTGCGATGATCAAAACCACCGTGGGCGTTGGACAAAGAAAACTGTTGTCCATTTGTTAGCTAAAGATGAACGACTAAAAATAAATAGCTGAGGATGGTCAGTGAGGCTTTTAAAGCTCTGGTTTGACTTTATAAAATGAAGTTTACTTATGAGCCGCAAGTTAAAGCAGGAAACACAAAGTTCTTGGCAAAGCTCGAATGTGTAAGGAAAGCCAAAGCTATTGCACAATTAAAATTCAATGATTCTAAGGAGAATGTGGTCTGATCAGCAGAGCCTGATGACAAGTGTCCAAGGGCTCAACTGCTCCCATGTCAGGGACTTCACATAGGATGGGAGCAGATCCAGAAAGATTGATGATGTGGCTCCTATCTGTGGAATCACCTAAAAATGCTACAAGTAGAATAGGAAAAATGAAAAAAAAAAGATTGAGTTTGTGGTTTGAGGTGCATTAAGATTAAGGCTTTCACTACAATCACACTGAGAAACCCAAATCAATCTATTGTTCTCCTTTGGGGTGTGTCTAGCCTTCTGGCTCACTTCAATAAGTATATATTATTGCAAAATCTATAGGGTAGCTCTTTGTAACATAAAATGACATCTTCTTAAAGACATTGTTCCGCAATCCTCAGACCAGAGAGGCTTGCCAATGACTCAAACATTCAGTACACATGGGCATGGCATTATAAATCTCATCATAGAAGACCATGTGCTCACTGCTGCTAATACAGATTTGTGTCTAGATTTGTTTTTGCCAAAATCCTCTAGCCAGCCATTCTTCTGAGTCTATGATGCCCAGAGTACTAGAGCCTACCATGTCCAAATAAAATACAAATGGCCTAAAACCTATAACTTAACCAACCTCACGACATGAAACTTGCAAGAAATGCAAGCATACACAGTGAAAGTTGCTTGGCTCTGCTCAAGTGTGGCTGGAACCACGACATGTAGACCACAAATACATTTCTAGAAAAATAAATTATGCATAAAACAAGCAAGAGGAAATAAGTGCCATGGGTCAGCCAAAGTCTGCCCGATGATGATGATGATGATGATGATGGTGGTGGTGGTGGTGGTAATGGTGAAACCAAAGCGGGGGATGGAAAGAGGAGGAGCAGGAAGAGGAGAAGGACTTCAAGCAAAAGTAGTTGGCTGTCAAGGCATGTGGGAGACCTCAAGCATGTAAAGGGTGTGGCCATAGTTATTCGAGAGTGCGAAGAGAGGTCAGAGAGTCACAGAGCAGGACTGAGGGTGCAGGTCCAAGGTGAAGCTGACCCACAAAGGAGGAGAGCAAGCAATCATCAAATCTGTCCTGGAGGGGCACCTGGGTGGCTCAAGGGTTGAGCGGCTGCCTTCAGCTCATGTCATGATCCTGGGGTCCTGGGATCAAATCCTGTATTGGGCTTCCCGCAGGGAGCCTGCTTCTCCCTCTGCCTATGTCTCTGCTTCTCTCTCTCTGTCTCTCCCGAATAAACAAATAAATAATCTTTAAAAAAAAAAATCTGTCCTGGAGCACCATTTAGGCACTCCAAGTAGCACTTCAGAAACAAAGTCTGAAGACTGTTCACATTTAGGATGCTTTGCTAAGAAAGCGACAGTCAGGTGGCCTTTTATATGCAGTGTCTCTGCCTAGTGTTGCAAAGCCTGGAGGTCAGAGCCACTAATGGTTCCAATTAAGCAGAGAGAAGATCAAACAAATTATCTTCACTTGAACAGAGGTACCTTATAAATCTCATCTGTGTTTAAATGAACCAAGGGCACAAGATAATGAAACCTTAAACACCAAGTATTTCCAGAATGCAAAACAAAGAGAGGTGAGGTTGATAATCCCCAGGAAGTGACTACAATACAGGTGAGTTACCAAATCCTGCCCCAGAGCAGGAAATCCAGGCCTTTGTTCTGTCTGGTAATGGACATCTTGGAAGGTAGGCTGCCATCTGAGGAGGTGCCAAGTCCATGTTCTGATCTGAGACCAGAGCTCCTGCTTTGCAAGGAATCTGGCTTATGTGGTTACTCCCCAGCTCTGAGATGGTTGCCTCTTCTCTCCTGTGTGTTGCTGTCGCGTCACCTCCTCCTCCCTGTCCCCTGCCCGCATGCAATAACATTACTTCCCACTGCCCAAGGTCCTGCCCAGGCCAGATCTGCTCCTCCACACAGAGAGCTTCAGAGATATTTATCTGGCCTCAGTCTTGTCTCCAGAGAAGTGGAGGCACAAACTCAGAGACAAACACATATTATGGAGCAGGAAGGAGGCTTTTCACCCAAACTTTTCCCTAGTACACCATTGGCAGAACAACTTCCATCATCTCAGTTACCCTGCCAGAACAAAGAGCTCCAAGAGGAGCAATGTTGGGTTTGAAAGAAGATTCATCCTGCCATTAACCAGGGATCTTACTTGACACTTCTTTGTAAAACCAAATTTAAAGTCACATATTGGACCCTGTAAGAGCATACCTAACCAAAGATAATCCTGCCCCCTAGCAAGGGTTCTCAGGGAATATCCCAGAACTGCTCAACAGTCTGAAAGAGTATCAGTCTATTCACACCACCAAAACCAGGATTCACCATCCAAAATTGCCTCCTCGTCAGTTGGAACCCTCAGGATTTGGTGCCACAGCGGTGGCTCTGCACCTCCCTTACAAGAAGTAGCATGAAACCCACTTGGAACAGCCTCGGTAAAATGGAGAGCTTACTCTATTCTCAGTAGGAAGCTGGAGAAGTGCAGAATCAACCCGTGTCACAGTCTTAAATGCATCAGCCTGAAGCAGCCAGCAGAACCCCTGACTTGACCTAAGTTAACCCTGCATTCTAGAAGCCTCTGCCATTCCTGACATTTTTATTTACTCAAAGAGCTCATTTTGGAACAAGTCCATGCTGTTATGCCATCCAACTATCCTTACTAACACCCTCAGAACTTCTTACAGAAGCTGGACATGTGCTGACCTCAGTGGCTTTACCTGGCAACACCCCTTTCTGAAGGACGAGAGAGATTCTTTCTACCCCAAGTCTCTTCAGAATCATTTGGTTTGGGTACAATTTCTACATGGAGAAAATTCTGAGTTTTAAAGAGAGTACATTTTTACACACACCAGATTTCACAGTTTATTTTCCTTTTTAAATAAAGTATGCATGGCATATATGGCATACCAAATATAACAGCTTGGTTAAGAATTAGAGCAACCATGCCAAGAATCAACCAGAACCAAGACACTGGGACAACAGTGTATTCTGGTTGTTGGCTCTTTTTTTTTTTTTTTTTTTTTTTAATGAAAATGTAATGTATCCAAACATCTGACAGTATTTTAAGAAATGCTTTCCAAAATTTACAGGAAGTCCTTTGCTAAATCAAAGTGATTAAAAGGCAAAGGCTATTTACCTTGTAACTCTACACACATTCTTAGTTTAAAACAGAAATCATCATCTATGCAAGCACAAGAGGCATTCAAACACATGTGATGGACCAATGCACTGCCTTACAGGAAAGCAGTAAAAATTTTTCAATGTCACACAGATGAAAGGACACAGTATAATTACACATGCATAGCAGGGAAGATTGGATTATAAATTAGTTTTTTTTTTTTTCATTCTTCATAATCACAGCCATTTACCATCCACTGTTTAACTATGCAAGATCCTGGACCTTTACTTCCAGCTACCATTGGAACTAGAATTTTAATAAGTACAGTTGCCCCACATGTTTATCTTCCTTGACAATTGTGTGCTAGTGGGTTCATTTCCATGGTGAAGCCTGAAAGAAAGCTGGCTGGCTGGTTAGACAGCAAGAAGCAGCCTGAGGCCAGACAGACCTGAGTTTGGATCTTGGCCCTGCTCCTTCCTGAGCTGTGCAACTCTGGCCAAGTCAGGGGGACTTCTCTGCATCTCAGTTACCCAACACTAGGATACACACAAAATAAATCTAACATAATGAGATGACTGGATTATGAGTACCTAATACTGTCTGTGCCACGTACAAATTCAATTTGGGGTTGTTCCTCAAATTATGACTCAACATTTAGACAAAGTATCATGTTGTAGAATCTCCAAACCATGCTACTGGAATAAAAAACTACAGTTGGAATGATCCTTCTCATTAAAGATAGTTCTAGGTTCTATCAAATATATAATATTTACCAAAAATATGTTCAAGATGATAGAGTGCTAAGCCAAAATGTTCTAGATTTGAATATGGTATGTTTCCCCTTTAAAAGCCCAATTGAAATCATACTCTATTGATTGCAAGTTATGCCCCAATCTGTGGTGCTGAGATTTGTTTTTGTTCGTTTCTTTTTGGTTTGGGTTTTTTACTCTGCTATGGCAGAACCTGGGACAAAGAACATTAAAGCTAAGTGCCAACCAGAAATGAAGAGACATCGTTTTTAAAAATATTATCAAATAACGCAAGCCAGAGATATAGGACAATTTACAAAACTCTGGTTTCCATATACCTTTCCAAGTATATGTAAGTCATATTTCACATGCTTCTTTTGGGAAGGGGGCTATCATTTGCTCATTGTGAAGTAAAAGGAGCTTAGTGCTTCCATTTTATAGATGAAAACATTTATAAATGTAGAAGGGGGTTAAGTGATCATATTTTCTTTGACTTAGGTACATGTTTCATTCATTCATCAATCACACAGTAAAAAACCAACTGCCATCACGAAGACAGAACACCACATGTCTTTTGAAAATTATCTCCTATAATTCAGCTAGCACCCTAGACAAAAAAATGCTGCTGTTCCCTTTGCAAAGCAAGGACTTCTGTTAACCACCAAGAAATAAATGCTTCAAAAACCAAAGGGACTTTAAAATAGATGAACCCTTGCTACCCCAACTACTGGGATGTTGCTGAAATGCTCTCTCCCTACTCACTGGAATAATCCTGCCTTTGTGCTTTCCAGATTTCCATTCATGGGCCTGAGCAGTGAGCTCCAACCTTGCACGCAGCTCAGCAGCCACCGCAGATCATTGCCTTCAACTATATTTTCAATGATAGGCCTAAATATGCTCTTTGTAATGAGCTATGAAGTAAAACCTCACAGAAGAAATTTTGCTCAAAAAGTCCATCTTCATGGGGCACCTGGGTGGCTCAGTGGTTGAGCATCTGCCTTTGGCAGGGGTCATGATCCTGGGATCCTGGGATCCAGTCCCACATCAGGCTCCCCATGGGGAGCTTGTTTCTCCCTCTGCCTATGTCTTTGCCTCTCTCTGTGTCTCTCATGAATAAATAAATAAAATCTTAAAAAACAAAATCCATCTTCACATGCCTAGAATAGTGGGGTCCTCTCCATTAGACCCCTGGGGATGCTGGACCATAGCTTTCAGAGACACAGGAGGCCATGTAACAGATCACTCCTTTCCCGGCAGGCAAGATGTTTTCCAGCCAAAATGGCGGCCATGGCTGGTGATACCACTCTGAGTCTAAGGCTGACCAGGGCCCAGAGATTTCACAGCCACAGTAGAAAATGTCTAAGAACCATTCTATAGCTTCAGTTTCAATTTGAGAACCACAAAGAAATTTTTTACCTCCATCACGGCTATAGGAATCTGCAGTTCCATAACTGGGGAATACACATAAATGATAAGTATGAAACCACATCCTGATTGTCCTAGATACCTGGAGGAGCTGCCTGGAGGGCAGGAAGGAGCCTCTCGGTCAGTACGTTCTTCTAGACTCAGAGTTGCTTCAGAGACATAGTTTCTTCCTATCTATCGTCTTCTGGCAACAGCTAAATGAACCAAACCCTAACTAAATTTAACTGCCTAATTGCACCTAAATTACAGTCACAAAGCCCCTTCAGAAGATTCAGTCAATTTCTTAAGGGAGAAAGTAAATGTTTTACTATATAATTATAAACTTAATTAACATAAAATAAATTAATTAGGGACTTGTGCTGGTAATGAATACCATGGTTTAGCCGTTTATTGCTATATTTTCCAGGGGAAGATAAACCTTGAGAAGAGGGCTAACTTCTACCTCAAACCTAATTCCACCTCACCTCTCCCACCCCATTGAACTGCTAGACTTATGGTTTCTCCTCAGTGGCATGGCATCTAAAATCCTACAGAATTCCAACAGAGATGGTTTCTGTGCTAATCTCTAGGAAAAAAAAAAAATCCCATCCCAAAGCATCACAGCTACAATAGTTCCTAGCTGGCAGTTCACTAAAATAACAGATGATTTTCCAAAGCAATGGTTTTCTGTCCCAGAGTATAATGACAAAACTCACCTAGAGCCGAAACAACCATCTGCCACAGATTGCTCCACATGGTTTGTTTGCTTGTTTGTTTTTTAATTCTGAGAAAGAATTCAAAATTGGTACTGGCAGAGAAAGATGATTTCACAAGAATGACCCAGTTTCCAACCTGTATTTTCTCAACTGTTGTCCTACATTTTTTAAAATCTGACTTAGGAGAAGAAGCTGAGAAAAAGGAGGCTAGGGGGATGATCTCAATGGCATAGAGTAGGTCTTGGGTAAATAGAAGAAGTCTTGTATTAATTTTCAAAAGCTTCCTTAATTCCTAGCAACCACAATGTGTCTCACTCAGACTTGTTTTCCCCTACACTGCAGTGTAGCTGGAGACCAGCTGTACCCACTGGGAGGTAGAAAGAAGAGCGGTCGAGAGTGTGGGCTCTGATGCTAAAATGTGCCATGACTGTGTGATGTCAGGCGAGCCACCTCAGTGTCCTCATCTGTGAAATGGAGCTAAGGACAGTACTTAATTCAGGATTTCTGTGCAGAGTAAATAAGATTTAATACATATCAAGCATTTAGAAGCATGTCTGACACATAACATGTGTTCAATAAATATTTGCTATCTCCATTCTCTGCAGATGCTAGCCCTCACCTTTTGTCCCTTTGAAATAGATAATCTTTTATGTTTAAAAAGAGTTGTAAATGTTTAGTGTATAGGTCTAATTTGTCGGACACATGCACCAAATGGAAAAGAACTCAGGGTCGAGACTGGGAATATGGAGAATCTTCTTGTTCTGATAAGATAGGATCTCTCTCTCTCATCACTGAATTCAACAACTTTGATGAAGAAAAAAAGCTCTACGACCCTAACGTTGGACCACACACCCAGCCAGTCTTACCCTCTCACTGAGAAACAAGGATAACAAGTTTCCAAAGAGCTTGAGTAGCTTGCTCAATGGCTAGCAAAGGGCAAACTTGAGACCCTCGTTGGTGCACTGGATACAGACTCTGAGCTGGAACCCAACATCAATATGGCAAGAGACTCTCTCAAGACAGGCAGAAGCCAAAGACAGAAATGGAACCAGTTGTTCTGATATAATAATAAACATCCTGATGCCTCTGGTCTGGGAGTTCTGAATTCACATCTGCTAAGTTACCCACATATTTTACTTTATTTCATTTTTACCTGAAATTTTATTTCCACATGGTTGGGGGAGGTGGAACCCAGTCCCTGTGTTCGGCTATCATGGAATCGCCCATGACTGATTCTGCAGGGACTGGCAAACATTTTCTGTGAAGGGCTGAACAGTAAATATTTTCAACTTTGCAGACCATACGGTCTCTGTCACAACTACTCACTACGCCACTGTAACATGAAAGCAGCCATACAGTATGTAAAAAAATGAGCTGGCTGTGTTCCAATAAAACTTTATTTATAAAAACAGAAAGCAAGTCACACAAGGGCTGTAGTTTGATGACCTCCAATTAATGGAACTACCTGCTTGATGTTTCTATCTTATCTCCTCTACTTTTTCCCACCTTAAGTTACCTCCTTAAAATGTTTCAGTATTCTTACGAAGATATGATCAACATGCAATAGACTGATTTATTGTATACTAGAAAGAAAAACCAGCATGAATTTATGAAAACTCTAAATTATGAAATATGTTTAAAGAAATACACTTTTATTACTTTCATATACATATAGGAGTCGAAATTAAGCCAATAAAACATTTCCAGCATGTGTTGGCAAGTAGGGGGTAATTCAGCCTTACCCAAAAGAAAAGAAATTATATAATTCATCAACTGTTTTCATGAGATTTCTTGAGGACTTTGAAAGTTTGTTCCCTAAGATGATGGGATATGATTCCTACTGCCCCCATGTTGTTTCCACTATTAACTGATTTGAGAATTCCTTTGTTCAGAGAAGATGCCCAGATACTCCACCAAACCAATTCCTCAGCAAATTAATTATTTGAACCAGCAAGGGTTTTTAACTTCAAGAAAAGCTGGATAAATTGTAATCCCATGACATCATAGATCCATACCACCTATGAAACACCTAACTTACTGCTTTCTCTCTAAGGGCTTCTATCTGGCCATTAGTACACTGTGGGTTGCATATTCAAAATCCATTCACAAACCCCTTTTCCCTTGTTTTCCACTACCTTGAGGGAGAAGAGCCAGTATACATGGTTTCCCAGTATCCCTTGAAGGGTGTGTATAATTCTTTGCCACTGAGATATAGCTAAAAGTCCAGGGTGGGTGAGGTCCTTTCTTCTTAAATTAAAAAGCAAAGTCTCATTGGAAGAAAACATCACTAATCTTCTTCCTTCTATCTACTTGGAGCATAGATGTGATATCTGGAAGACACGTAGCCATCTTGGGACCACAGCGTCATGGACATGAGGAAGAAGCCTGCCTGCTAAGGTGAGCAGAAGGGAAAGGTAGAAAGAGCCTGAGTGTCCCTGCCAGCCTCATTAAGTCGCCATAAGCCTGGGACCCAGAACTCTTGCTGTGATTTTTTTGTTTCTTTTTGTTAATTGTTGTAGCCAATGCAATTCTAAGTGACACAATTCAAGGCAGTTTTGGGATTATTTCTGTTATTCTGGGGAGCAGGAGAGAGGGAGAGAGGAAGGAGAGGGAGAGGTCGAGGGCTAGAGTGGCTCTAAACTACCATCAAAGCAAAGGAATCTGCTTTCAAATGACATTGTGACATCTGTGTGGCACCTGGAACTCTGCCATGGCTCATGTTACAATCATGGGACTGGGTGGGGAGCCAGCACAGAAATGCACTAAAGACAGCCCTAGCTCCATGCCTTTGAGAAACTCACAGAAGTGACCCCAAGAGAGGGAAGGTGCACTCAGTTGCATGAGTGAGGAGCTAAAGAAACTCTAGGGATCCAAGAGAAGAGAATCAAGCAGAGAAAAGATGCAGTGTGAGTATATAGCTCAGGAGATCAGACACGAGGAGGAGGAGCTACCTTACTGTGGAACAAACTTACTGTGGAGCCCCAGGGTTAGGGAGAACCAAGAGAACCCCTTGACATCTGAGGACTTGAGAGTTGGGGTGGGGGGGCGGTTGTGGCTGCTCTGCCAATACCTCTAGCAGCCGCTGCACCACATATGTCCCCTCTTCTCAGGGAGCTGTGGGACAGCATCTGGCTTGACCAGTACCCTCACACACGATGGCCTCACTAGACCCTCTGGGTTTCCCAAGAGCCCACAGTGCCGAGCAAGAACGCCTACAAGGGCCCCTGTACCCAAGAGGAGCACAGAAGTGGTGGAGACTGTCACTGGGCATGAAGATAAGGTGCTGAAACAAGGGGACACAGACGACCTGTGTGGATCTGATGCTGGGGACCACAGCAGTGGAGACACACAATTGGGGGCCAACGCCTAAGACCAAAGGCCAGATAGATGCCAGCGGAAGTTTGCTAAGAGGCAGGCCCCGCCATCCCACAGATCCCCGGGGGGAGGGCACTGCCTACATTTGCAGAGTTTACCTGAAATGACAACACTGAGAAGAAAGGAAAGACCGTACATGTAAGACTAGGGAGGGTTTTAATATTTTCCCCAAATTTCACGAGACTGTGCTCCTATCTACCCATATTCCCTTATTGACACTGTGTCTTGTCCTCAAACACAGTGAGATGGAAACATGCCCATTAAAGGGGAGAAGCCCGTTTTTCAAATCTGGACACGGAGAAGAGGAATCCAGCCCAAGTAACACTCGATTTGACCTCTGTCCTGGACCTCCAGAGTCCCTTTATAGCCAGGAAGTCCCTCCTTGGAGGAAACAGGCCGCTGCCATAATCACAATGTGTGAAAAAGGGAAGATGGCAGAGTAACTCACACCTTCTCCTGCCCGATTGTGTAAGGCACTCTGTATACATTAGCAAATCTAATGTGTCTTCTCCACTTATCAAAGATGAGAAAACTGGGATGATAAGTAACTTGCCTAATCTCCAACAGCCAATAAAACACAGCTATATACAGCCTGAAAGAGTACTGCATTGTTTTGTTGTTTTTGTTGGTTTTTTAAATTTATTTTTGCTGCAGTTTTATAAAGATTTTATTTACTTATTCATGAAAGACACACAGAGAGAAGCAGAGACATACTTGGAGAAGCAGGCTCCTCCACATGAGGGAGCCTGATGTGGAACTTGATCCTAGGACCCCAGGATCACACCCTGAGCCAAAGGCAGATGCTCAACAACTGAGCCACCCAGGTGCCCCTCCCTCCTTATTTTAATGCTGTATAATTTTGATTGCCAATCTGAACTGCTTTTGACCTGTTTACTCTCTTCTGGAGAGGCAATGAAAGAGCTGTCAGTGGCCTTCACCCCATCCCACAAACAAAGGTATCAGTGACAGTGGTCTTCTTGTAATTTGGTATTTTCACAGATACCGTATCCTCTCTAAACATGTGGCTTATCTACTGCCAAATGCCATGGACAAAGGCTAAAGCCTTCCTACACATAGACATTGTCAGCCTCCTGACACATACATGCATCAACACCTAAGACCCCAAGCCTCCCTGCTGAATCTGCATCACTGGGCACAAAAAGAAGGTGGCACACACTTGTGTGACATCAACTGGATTGTCTGGTACTTCCTCACGTTCCATAGCAGGGGCCAGCAGTCTTTTGGTAAAAGACCAGGTAGTAAAGATTCCCAATTCCCACTCTACATGGTCTCCCTCTAAAGCAACCACTCTCGACTCTGCTGATTTGTTGGGACAGCAGCCATGGACAATGGCAAGCAAATGGATATGGCTGTATCCCAATAAAACTTTATTAACTTTATTAACAAAACCAGATTTGGCCCACAGGTTGGCTGACCCCTATTCTATAGTCATTGCTGTGAGGGCTAGGTGTTCTTCCCTCCCTCTGAAACAGCACAAAATAGAAATTCCTTCTCATTAAAATATCTCAAAATATAATATAAGCTTACCTATGCTGTGCATCAAATGCCTTGTGGGGAAAAATACAAACCCCTATTTCATAAAATTATCATCTGTGTTTGTGACTAGGGAGTCCAATGCCGAGGACAGGCAGATGTGCCTGAGGCAGCACAGAATTTGTGGGACACAGCTGGGAGAAGGCTTCTGATGGCCACATTTACCATTCCAACTTCACCATAGGAGAAATGCTGCCTCTCAATTAGTTACGCAGAAATAGTAGTATTTTCACTATGACTCATGCTCTGCAATTTAGGTCATGCCTACGGCAATCAATAAAATCCTCTGCTTAGATTCTCCATGGCTAATTTGATGCCCCCTTTGCCCCTAAACTGGAGAATTTTTTTTTTTTTAGTTGTTTTCAATTAAGCCAATTTGTCGCAGACACCTCTGCTCTCCATCGGGTATTTTTGCCCAATTTCTCCTTTGTTTTGAAAACAGCAAAGTGGGCAACATGCATGTGCAAGTGTTAGGCTCAAACCACTACAGTTGGTGCAAGGAATAATTGTCAATAGAAAAGAGACCTCTCAGCAATCTCACACACACACACACACACACACACACACACACACACACACACACACACGCAGGCATGCACACACCTCAGCTGTCTGCCTCCACCGTCTCACCATGTACATTCTGTTCACACCCTCCAGGGACTGAAATGTCAGACACTGATGGTGGTATGATCACCGTGACAGCAGCTCCACACTATTAAGTGTCCATGACATGTGGCCACCATGGGAAGCATCCTCATGATATCTCTGCTCTCCTGGCTTACAGACGAGGAAATGGAAGCTCAGGGGAGTTATATGCTGTCTATTAACATGGAGGTCAAAGTTAGCTCAGAGTTTAAATCTCCATCTTACTAACTTGTGACCTTGAGTAACTTTCTTAACCCTGGGTAAGCCTAGACCCATTTCTCATTTGTAAATGGTGACAATTAGGCCTTCCCTAAAGTTGTGTTGAAAGAATCAAATGAGATAACATCTATAAAACTCGAATTTGATGCCTTAGCATGTGAATCAGTGCAAACCACAGGCAAATGCCCGTATTTAACCACTGTCTTAGCCTAGACAAATCGTCATTTCACATGGCTCAAACTACTAATTGCTCAGCAAATAGTATCATTAGTAGTACTGTCATCATTGTCCACAGACAGTAGTAAGTGGCAAGGAGGGGATTTTAATCTGAATCTAACTGAATGAGAAAGCTAATGTTTTTTCTACTGACTTAATGATGTTCAAAGAAATCCAATGATATTTTTTACTGAGCATTCCCATAATTGACTGAAACTGGCATCAGGGAGCTAGGAAATGACAAGAACAACACTGGTATTTTTTTTTTCTTATTTTACTAGCAGCATTTTATGAACAGGACAAAATCTGTCTCATCCTCAGCACAGTGTATCCAAAACTTGTTTGAAGTGTATTAACCAAATGTCAGCTGAATAAAAATGTGAACTGTCTCTCTTCTTTAATGTATGAAGGGTCATGATCTACTGAAAATTGAGACCTGCCTCATTAAACAGTTATAATTAACTCTGCTCATGATATTCCACCATGGAATTGCTGCTGTGGTTCATACTTAAAACGAGGAGGATAATTCGGCAGTATTCGATGAAAGAACAATCAGATTTTCTCTTTCGAATTCCAGGATGGGAACTGAGAGTAAAAATAACTTCTCTCTTCCCAGGCTGGGGAATCACAGGGTAAAGAGACTTCCCTTCAAATGCCTGTCTGCTCATTGACAAGCCTAAAAGAAAGAAATTCCCATCTGAACCTAAACCAGTTCCTGTTGTTTTACCATGTTCCCAATGGCTACATATGTTGAAAGAGTCTAGACATTTTTCAAGCTTGAGTTGCATTTTAGACAACGTCTTTCAAACTCAGATGTAATTCAAAAAAAAAAAAACTTTCTCTCTAAAATATGAGATATTAATCTCCAGGGTATTGCCTCATAGTATTGTAAAATTCAATCAGGAAAAGGAGCTTCTCCACTTGCTTTTACCAAATAAATAACAAAACATTTTACTGACAATGTATGGAAAGGAAATATCATGGTCAAGAAAACTTTTGAAAATATTTGCATGGTATTTTGACTGGAAATTGCATGTGTTCTCTGGATATTTTCAGGGTATCTACCCCTGACATGTCCACATTGCAGATAACTCTCTGGAGATCAACTTTTTAAGATGACTGATATCACCATGGACTCTCTGGGCTATTGAGCTTGCTTTGCAATGATGCAGAGAGAATAGTCAGTTATTTGGCTCTTTTTATTACTACTTTTTCCTTTTTGACTGATGGAGACATAAACAACCAAAAGTAAATATTAAGACAAAGGCAGTTAAGTCCAAGATTTAATCTAGATATTCTGGTCAAAGTCTGCAAATAATGAGATTGACCAAAGAGAACACATCTTTTGGAGGGGCAAGGGTCATAGGACAAGTTCCCTTTCATCTCTTGGGCACCATTTTGAATGTTGGGCTGTGCAATCATCAAAGCTGTTTTCATAAAGTGTCCACAGAATATTATACTCATCCTGGTCAGCAGAAGAGGTAAGAAGCTCACATTTCTCCAGCATGAGTGAGTTAAGAGAATCTTTATTCTAAAAAAGCTCAACTTAGTAAATAAACAGAATGGGATATGACACTACTAAGCAAATCCCAAGGGGGCAGTGTTACTTTTGAAACAGAAGTGCTAACTAAAACATAACAAATAATTGAAGACAAAACACATTAATAAAACCACATTACATCCATGATTCATTTTAGTAATAATAATGGACTTATCAGTGCAGATTGGGAATCATGGGGAGAGAGTTCTCCAATCCCTAGAGTCTATCTTGAACTAAATTAGTCTTTCAACTCCTTAAAACTCTACTGTAGATTTCCCTTTATATGCCACCACATATAGCTACACTCCCTTCTTCAACATCTCACTGGGCCTACATGGAAAACCCTGTATCTCTGCACTAAGTCTATGCAATTCTATCAGGGTGGTTGCATAGGATGGTTTTCAAAACTCTAAAAAAGACTAGCTGACATAGCAAATATCAACAGTGACCTTGAGAATATTGATCAAGCTCTGTTTCTCTGTTACAGAGGTAGGAAATTAAGCAGTCTTCTAAATCATTCATGGATTCCTTTTATATTCTTCTATTCAGCTCCCCTCACCCAAGCCAGGAATCTATGCCCTTACATCTTTGGAAGGAAATGGTAAAATTTCTTCTATCAAATTGTTCACCTAGAAGACTCAGTTTTCTTTTTTTTTTTTTAATTTTTATTTATTTATGATAGTCACAGAGAGAGAGAGAGAGAGAGGCAGAGACATAGGCAGAGGGAGAAGCAGGCTCCATGCACCGGGAGCCTGACGTGGGATTCGATTCCGGGTCTCCAGGATCGCGCCCTGGGCCAAAGGCAGGCGCTAAACCGCTGCGCCACCCAGGGATCCCAAGACTCAGTTTTCTTCTATCTACTGCTTAGAATAGCCAGGTAAAAATGAATCCACAATCAGCTGAATGACTGCCTTGGAAAGATACATGATTTTTGCTTCTTTAGTGGGGCTAATGTCTGAGTCTCCCTTAGAAATGTATTTAGAAGATAATGAAAAGGAGAAGACTTTAAGTACTTACTTTGTAATTAAATATTTGCTTGACTTCATTTTTCTCATTAAAAGTTTTCTCTGATAGAGAATTTGAGATTGGCAAATAGACCATTTAGATTGATAGACTAAAAATCTGTCTATATACTGGGAAGAGATCTGTTATTAAAAATGCAACCATAAAAAAATGCATGGAAGAAACAGAATGTCATATTCACTGCATCCATTGCCTAACACTCTACCATTAAACTGTGGACCAACCACCTATTGAGGCCCTGGGAGTAGAGGATCAAGGGCTGTTACAGGTAGAAAAGTAAAAAGGGGATAAAAAAAAACTCAGGGTTGGGATGAGCTTGATGGATAATCTCTGTGGCCAGAGGGCAAGAAAGGGCACAGGGCAAGAGAAGAGGGGAGAAGGATGCAGAAATGTGTATGGTGAACCATGTGTATGGACGAGAAAGTCCTCCAGGATTTAAGTCTGTTACTAACTGCAGGATGACCTTCACAAGTCCAAGGGTCATCCGGGCCTCAGTTTTCCCAGGGAAGCTGCACTGGCTGTGCCTTCCCACTCTACCCCTTTTCAGGTCTAACTCTCAGAGGTTCTAGGACCCAAACCTGTCTATCCTTGCTGACTCTACACCAAACTCTGGGTTTCTATGTTTTCAGTGGGTGGACATGTAGACAGCTGCCTCTGTGGCCCAGGTGAGCAGAGCAGTCTGTGCCCTTCCTCTGTGAGGCCAGGGTCTCTGGACATAGTGCAGGGCTATCAAGATCTGGCACCGGTACAATGAATTC
Source organism: Canis lupus dingo (assembly GCF_003254725.2). Taxonomy (NCBI): domain Eukaryota; kingdom Metazoa; phylum Chordata; class Mammalia; order Carnivora; family Canidae; genus Canis; species Canis lupus. The sequence continues at coordinate 74,746,169 of NC_064243.1, forward strand.
TGTCCACGTCACTCACCGTGACTTCTGGCCACTCCCCAACAGCTCAGCAATTTCACAGGCTGCTCCCACTGAGGCTGGTCTGCCTGATGGCCATTTCTTCAGGCCACACCTAAGGACAGGCAGCAGCCATTCTCTGCGTCCCTCTATCAGCCTTCCTGCTGTTTCTTTCCCCTTCATGTCCCAAGTGAGAGGCGGGTGTCTCAGCTCCTGCCACATCAGAACACAGGCTTCCCAAGAGCCCTTTTCCCAGCCTCTTCCATCAGACCAAGCTGAGGCCTTTGGCACTGGTGAGTAACTCTTCTAAACTTCTCCAGTCCCTTGATTTTCCTACCACTATACCCAGGCTTCTCTGTCCTCAATCTGGCCATGTCTCCTCCTCCTCCTCCTGCATTTTTGGCTGTCCCCTAGGCTCTCTGCTCCACAATCTCTGGCAGCCTGTCCATACTCCTGGCTCTCACCTGGAGTTAGGCTATGGCTTCCCAACTGACTGTCTCTGCCTGTGTTCCAATTCCCTATTTCTCAGTGCTAGGAAACAGACACCTGTTCCAGGGAGGACTGGAGCCCCACATTCAACTCTCAGTGGCTTGCAAAGCTGACACAGTTCCGATCCTACCTAAGGTCCTCTCCAGGTTCCCTACAGAACCAGGATCATCCGAGGCCACCCTGATCATCCTCTCCCTTTCTGTCTCCTGCCCTCTATCAGTCCACCTGGAAATGATTGGATATTTTTCTGTCCTCATGCATCTGTGTCGCAGGCACATAAGACCATCTTCCCTCAGAACACTGCACCCTGCCCTCATCCCACAAACGCAAAACTCTGCATGGAATTCCCTTTGCCACTTTCCTGCCTGGGGGGCTCTTACTTTCAACAGCCAAGCTGTAGTGCCTCCTTCTACATAAAGTCAGCTCTGAGTCTGTGAGGCTGGTGCATCATCTGAGCCCCCATCTGAGCCCCCATCAGAGAGATTCACCACAGAGCATATTACTTTGGTCTCTGGGACTGGCTTTTCAGCAAATACATTCAGCAAATACTTCTCAAGGGTGAACCTCCCCTCTTGACAGCCCCAGTATATAAAACACTCGACCACACATCTTAAAAATTGGCAGACTGACTCCATGAATCTGATCAGCATCTGCCAGATTTACATTTTTGATAATTCTCATTTTCTTTCCATTTTTCCCATTTTTAAAAATTTAATTTTCACTAAGTACAGCTAACCCTTGAACAACAGCGGGCAAAAGGGAGCCACACCCCCAGGCAGCTGAAAGTCCACATGCAATTTTTGACTTCCTAAAAACTTAGCTTAAATAGTCCATCTACTACTAGTAACTACTGTTGACCAGAAGCCTTACCAATCATATTAGCAGTCACTTAACACTTATTTTGAATATGTATTATGTACTGTATTCTTACAATAAGGTGAGCTGAAGAAAGAACATATTTTTAAGAAAATTATAAGGAAGAAGAAATACATTTACAGTTACTGTATCTATCAGAAAAAAATCCACATATACGTGGACCCATGCAACTCAAATCTGTGTTGTTCAAGGATCAACTGTGTATTACTCCTGGTCTCTATAAAATAGTTTATTTCCCAAAGATTATATTATATTATGATATAATAACTATTGTAATAACTAAAACTAATAATTATAAAATAACACTTGTTGGAACTATATACAATAGTAGTAGCTAATACATGATATTGGCTACATGCCAGGTTTTCTTCTAATTGTCTTCACATGTACTAATTCATTTAATCTTCAAACAGCCCTATAGGTAGTACTAGGAATCCCTCCTTTTATTTTATTTATTTTTTCTTTGAAGATGAGATGAGGAACTAGCATACAAAGGTTATTAAGACACATCTACCCATACAATCAGTCAACACTGTTCATGCAGCAGTATTTCACCATGGCCCAGTACCCCAAGTAACTGAGGGATCTATTCATATCATCCTAATTCTGCCAAAGGGTAGAGAGCCAATGACTAGCTCCATCTAGAAGCCACATTCCCTGGGTCCTGAGACTCTCCGGAGCTGGTCCCAATCCATTGCCTCTGTCATTTTACATGAGTTCATTTTGTGCCTGGTCATTATGAGTACACACTGGTTCTGGTAGTATCATTTCAAGCTTTCAGATATTTGACCAGCACAACATAGAATTGCTTCTCCCTTGGTTCAAGGACAATGAAAGGTCAATAAAAGGTATCGAAATTGTGTAAGTTTTAGTAGGATTCAAAAGCCTTAGGATTCCTTGTTGGAGCCACCACCTCCACCTTGGCATGTCCACAGTTCCTTAAGGCAGACAAGGTGTCAATGATCACAAACATGTGATGATCTCCAGGAGCTTCATCTCCGAGAATTCAAACATTGTGCAACATAAAATCTTTCTCAAAAACAAGCCTTTCTCCCCCTTTTAGTCTTGAGATAGCACCTCTCTTTCCATCATGTTGTCATTTTCCTTGTTAGATATTATTAAGCCAAAATGATGAAAAGATTAGCCTATAAAGATAAAGAGAAAGCATATCTAATTTTGGAGAGAAACAGAAAAAGGAACCAGAAGTAGAGACAGATGGATCAAAATAACAAAAGGGAGAAAAAAGAGAGAGAGAAAAGAATAAGTAAAAGAAGTGATAATATTGAATATCATTGAAAATTTGTCCAGATGACCGGTAGCTGTCCAGAACTGGACTGCTATTGGCACACACCATATATGCATGTGACACCAGGCAGGTGACTTCATCTCCTTTGAGCTCAATGACTTCCTTTTCTAACACACGAGGGAGTTGAGGGTTAAGTGAAATAGCATATGCACACAAAGTACAGAAATATGCTTGGAGCAAAGCAAATGCTCAATAAATGATTGAGCTATGGCAGCAGTGGTGGTGATTTTAAGGAAGATATCAATTTTACCAACTTGGCGGTTCCCAGGGGACCCTGGGAATGCAAGCATCTGAGATGAGACAGAGTTGGCAAGGCACAATGGAAGAGGCTGGAGCTTCACACTACCACTTAACACACTCTGGTTTCCTTGGTTTTGTACAAAGGCATGTGTGACTTTTGGAATTCCCAGGTCATGTTTCTAAAAGATTTCTCAGTTCCTTTCACACCAAAGTTGCAATAAATTCTGGCACACACTGCCGGCGGAGAGGCTCCGGTAGCATGGCACTTGTGAGTAAGTCACCAATTTGGCTGGAAATGAAAGAAAACCTCAGTTCATCCTTCATCTGCAATGATTAGCTGTCCCTGCTTCTTGAAATTGATGTTTTAAGAACAGTTAGTCCAAGTCCAAAAACGAATGCCTTCCAAGGACATTTTTCTAGTGTAGGTTAAGTTATTAAAGAAAGAATAAAAATCTTACAGCAAAAAATAAGTCACAACATACAACTGAAAAGCAGATGCAGCAAACACTGTGTAATTACAGATTTCTAGATCTGGAAGGTTATTTTTTGTTAAAGATTTTATTTATTTATTTATGAGACACACAGAGAGAGGCAGAGACATAGGCAGAGGGAGAAGAGGACTCTGTTTGGGGACCCCAATGTGTGACTCAATTCCAGGGTCCTGGGATCATGACCTGAGCCAAAGGCAGATGCTCAACTACTGAACCCCTTGATCTGGAAGTTCTATAATCAAGTATTTTGGAGACCCAACTGGAAACCAATTCTCCCATTTTTCTACAAAAGCATCTTGATAGCATGAGCCAGAAGTAATCCTTCTCTCTGAACCCTTATAGCAATATCTGTGACCCTCTTCTAGAAAATATAGAAGTCACTTGATTGCCAAGTACTATTTATTTAGCCTCATGAGCATACTCCTTCCTCCAGGTATACACACCCACCAGGCTCTTCACATACATTCAATGAAATCAGTGAATACACTCATGAGACTCAGATTCCAGATCCTCAGTGTTTTGACCAGTGTGGATGACAATGATAAAGACAGCTGGACTGGAGCCGCCAACCTTTCCAGGAAATGACTGGTTTTGACCTGTGCAGCATGATTTTGGTTTGGGGATTTGCCATTCCTATTGATTAAGTTGGGGAATAGAAGCGGGAACAATCCTTTCTAAAACTTCTGCGATGTGATTTGCATTTTCAAATTGCTGCTAACCTCATCTGTTTAGAGGTCTCCGGAGAAATACAAAGAGAGGATTAAGAAGAGGCTTTCTTTCATGAAATGCATGAACTCGAATTAAATAGGATTTATGACTCTCTGGTTCCTCTCTCTACTTCCCCAACTTCCCAGAGAAAATGGATTCTACTGCATAAATGGGTTTGCCAGAAACATTTTATAAATGTCCAGTCCTCAAAGTAACTAAATTGTAGGAAGGGAAAAAAATACTCATAAAGATACAGATAAGCTCCCAAAGGATTTATTTTTCCCAATGGATCCAAATTAAGATGTTAATCACTCAGATAGATGGAATTCTAGTATTTTGAATTATACTGGACATTGGACACTCTTGTTATTGTATGTGAACACCAATTAGTTGATGAAGAGTAATTATTAAATACTCTCTGTCCCTACCTCTCTGGAGATATCACTCAGAAGAACACAGTCCTCAGCCTGGCCCCCTGTACATGGTAACCACCAAAAAGAAGTAGCTGTTGAGTATGTAGCGTGTCAGTAGATCGTTTGAAATAAGCACACAGAAAACAGACACTTGAATGAATGAAGGTTTTCTCTCTCCCTCTCTCCATACATATACCCAAATAAACACACACATACACACACTTTTGAACATAACCATCAAACTCTTCACACTTAATGTCAATAACCTCATTCCACTCCCACAGCTTGCCATGCAGAATAAGCATCCTCTCATTGTCCAGAAGAGAATGAGCCCACTGAGAGAGATGAGGAATTCACCCAAGGTCGTATGGCCAAGTAGCCCACCGCCAAGTGACTGGAGCCAGGATCTGCCCGACTTAGCCTGTGCCTTTCCATTGGGCCACAATGCTTCCTTTCATTGTGATATGTTTGCCCACAATATTTAGGGAATTCATTTTTATTTTTTAAAGGTTTTATTTATTTATTCATGAGACACCAAGAGAGAGAGACAGAGAGACAGAGACACAGGCAGAAGGAGAAGCAAGATCCCCATGGGGAGCCTGATGTGGGACTTGATCCTGGGACCCCTGTATCATGCCCTAAGCCGAAGGTAGAAGCTCAACCACTGAGTTGCCCAGGCATCCCAATGGAATTCATTTTTAAATCTTATTTCCCACTTCCAATCCTATTAGCTAGAATTACTTGAACTCATTATCCTCATTGGCAGTTCCACCCCAACCCACTCTCCTCCCACTACCCTCAAGTGTTCTCTGGACACATACACATTATTAGGATGCTGCCCCTGCACAAAGTCCTTAGGGATAAATCCTATCCAAAGGGTGTCCCCTCAACTCCCCTCCAGTCTCTTATCCTAATTCTCTGCACCTATTCCCCACTGGCCAAAACCAAAGTCCTTGCAAATGTATGGTTGCCATAGGCTTCTCATTTGTTCAAGTCTTGGGATAGGAAATTCCAAACTGGCATGTTCCAGTCCTTCTTCTCTCTGCCCTTCTTGCACTCCCTCACTCTGCAAACTCCAAAGCACTTCCAATGTTCATCTTTAGGATCAATTTCTAAGCTAGTGTAGATACCCTCTTGGGGGCTCCCACAGCATCCTGCACTTGCCCTCTCTCTCAGCACCTTTCAAATTCCATTTCAAGGATCCCTGGACTCTGCTGTCTCAGCTAAGTATATGCTCCTGGAAGATGGGGCATCTACCCCAGTGCTTAGTAGAAATACATATGTAAATGAATAAATGGAAGTAGGAAGGGATGATAGTAAACACTCAACTTTTGGGGGTGAATCTGACTCAGAGAACGAGCTGAGAATTATTCAGAGCAAAACTGAGTAAATAATGTGAGTGATCTAGATGGGTCACACTATTTAAGGTCCAAAACCATTGCAATAAGAATACACCAAGATAAAGACCACTGTTGAGACATGCCAGTCAACCCCTGTACATACCAAGTGTCCCTTCATAGACTGCTCTATGTTTACAGTCTTGAGTAAACACCCACGAGAGGAAATGCCATCAAGAGTGGTCTCTCCTGCACTGGGTGATATGCTATATGTTGGCAAATTGAACTCCAATAAAAAAAAAAGAAAGAAAAAAGGAAATAAGATGGAACAGCTGCTTCTTTTTATTATTATTATTATTATTATTATTATTATTATTATTATTATTATTAAACATGCAGATTAGAAAAAAAAAAAGAGTGGTCTCTCCTACCAGGGATGCAGAGGACAGGCAATGAGAGGAGGTTCACAGGAAGGCAATAGCCGTGTACTTCTCATCTGAGAAACAAGCTTCAGTGGTTTCTTTTGGTCTCTCGTGTATGATCAACCTTCTCACACATGGGGAAGTGAAGCCCCGCACTCCCACCCACTTCAAGACACAGGTCAACAGCTAATTTAAGAGGAAGAATCACGTCTTGATCAAAGGGACCGGTTTAAGAAAAATCATCTCTGCAAAAAGTCAATTCTCACCAAGCTGTTAACATATCTGGCAAATTAACAGATGACCAATTAGCAGACGACGTCAGGCTGGGCTGCTGCGCTTCACAGTGCAGTCCCTTACAAATGTTGAGGCAAAGAAACGTCACTGCCTCAGAAAATGTGGCACTTGGTGATATGACAAGTACAATGGTATTTATCATCCACATCCACAGCCTAATGGACACGAGCCATATCTGAAAAGGGAAAGGGTGATTCAGCCTATTAAGTATTCAGAACATCATCTTTCAACACAAGATGGTCCTTGATGATTTTTTTTTTATATCTGAAGGCACCCTCCAAGTGAGAAAAATGCAGAAGCAAAACAACCTACAGCTTCTCTGCTGGAGCTATGGTCACAGCAAAGTTAGGTATTACTTGGGTGGGGAGCAGCGCCACGCAATATACAGAGGGCTCTTCTCTTCCCAGCATTGTTCCCTCAGTGGGAGCCACAAGCTCATACCCAACATGTTGCTTTTCCTTCCCTCAACTTCCCTAGAAATGCTTTGCAAAGTTTTTGGAGAGCTAGTTTTAAAGCGGGTTCAGGTTAGAGATTTCCAAAAGAAAGCCTTCCTTAAAACGTGAGTCCTCGCCAGCCTGCATCCCTGGCTTGGGGAGCCCTCCCGCTGAACTGAAGATGAATTGTCTGGCTGTTAATGAGACAAACGACATAAAGTTGTCCTTTGGTGAGACTTTAATCCCCGGCCCTGCTCCTCCCTCCCACTGACGCGTTTTCCGGGAGGCCATTTTCCAATCCTTTCAACAATTCTCTCTTATGCAACTACTTAGTTTTCAAACACCCTCTGAGGTATTATCTAAAAGTCATCCATTAAAAAATCATTACAAATGGCCCTACTATAAACGACTCTACCAGCTAAGAGATTCCCCAGTTAAAGTAAAAAAACACTAAAGGAATTACCATAATAAGGGGTTATTTAGCTACTTGTTGAATCTTTCACTCTGGGTCAATATAAAAAAGACTCTCAAGACCCGATGTTGTAAAAAAAAAAAAAAAAGAAAAAAAAAAAGACCCGATGTTGTTTTCAAATTGCTGCATTTAAATGGGTGTACCCTGTAAAAGCTAAAGAACTCTCTAAGCCATGTCAATTAGATCCTTGCATTGTCCCATGAGGAGACTTGATATAATTGTACCCATAGTACGTGGGACCCCCCCAAATCAGTGCAAATGTTTGTGACTGTTTCCCCCAGGGGGCATTCGTCTCACTGAAAATAAACATTTTTTGACTGGCTAATTCAGGGTACCAGAGAAAGAGTGTTAGTTACACTGAAATGGCCAAAATACATATTTTGTTTTTGAATCTGGAAATTCACACTTTCAATGGGATGCAAAAGACCATCTTTAGTGAGTAGTTCTCGAATTAAACGCTTTTGTGCATATGCAAAGATATTATAGGAGTATGGAAAAATTATTGTGTTCCAGAAGGTAAGAAATACTTGAGAATGTTATGAGCTCTTCAGAAGTGTCAACAACAACAAAAAAAATAGATGTAAAGAGTATCTAGCTATAAGGAGAGATTAACTTTAGGGGTTATGGTTAATTTTAGAATACTTTGGGGAACTGTAACTGGTGTGGCTTAAGATTCTTCTCCATCCTAGAAGTATTAAGACTCCTACCATAGCTCTTTTTTTTTTTTTTTTTTTTTTTTTAGTGCTTGCTTTTAAAAGATCTATCACATCTCTTCTGATTAGACCACACAGTTACTTTGCACACATAGCTCTGGATACTGAAAGCTAAAAATAGAACTGGCCTTCTTTGGAAGTTTTGAAAAGACAATGGAACATACAAAGATTGCACATTAACTGTTTACACTGTGAATCCTGACAATCTTTTATAAAAAATAAAATCCATGTGAAGCTACAACAAGCATCGTCAAAAAGCACTCAAATGCATAATCCCTGAGAGAATCTGTATCAGAGCCAAACCTGTTTTAGGATTTGATTGATTGATTGATTGATTGATTTGAAAGACAGTGTGCAAAGAGGAGGAGAAGCAGTGGGACAGGGACAAGCAGACTCTCTGCTGAGTGTGGAGCAGGACTAGGGCTCAATCCCCCAACCTTGGGATCATGATCTGAGCCATAACCAAGAGTCAGAGGCCTAACCAATCAAGCCACCCAGATACCCCAGAACTAAACCTCTGTTTACTTACTGAGAATATATCCCACAAAGTTGGCTATATCCCTGAAATTACCACCCCCATATAAGTCAGAAGACTTTTTTTTCGTTACAAAAAAAGAAAAGAACTATTGCAAGTATGATAACTCACATTTCTACCTATAACCATTTGATATACTAGCTCTTACCTAGGAATCAACAGATCAATAAGGGCTATTGCTATTGATCAGTGAGGTCTAACACCACTCCTCAACCCTGAAGGCAACCTTGAATATATGTCTTTCTCTTTATATACAGTCTCTCCATCTTCATATATAAAATGGAAGTGTCCACAGTAGGAATCACAGACACTTAAGGCAAAATTGCAACAGAGTATTCTCTTGAGCTAGAACTTCTTTCACCTCTCATCTTATTGCTTATGTACCTGCCTAAGAAAAGCCAAACCAGCAACCTGCTATAACATATGTGGAGTGCTGAATGGTGGGTTGTTATTTTGTTAGATATTTGGCTTAATTTTTTTAAAGACAGGGGTCAGCAAACTTTTCCCATAAGGGATCAGATACTAAATATTTTATGCTTTTCGAGCCAGATGGTCTCCATCACAACTACTTAACTCTGCTATTGTAATGTGAAAGCAGCCCTAGAAAATCCATAAATAAATGGGTAGGGTTGTGTTCCAGTAAAACTTTATTTACAAAAGCAGTGCATCAGATTTGGCCTATGGGCCTTAGTTTGACAATTTCTGAGTTTTTAAAAAAATTTTGATGGAATATACTTTATTTTTTTTAGTGGGTTGTACTTTTGATGCTATTACCTAGAAAACTCATCACAAACCCAAGGTTATGTAGATTTTTTCCTGTTTTCTTCTGAAAGTTTTATAGCTTTATGTGTAGGTCTTGGATATATGTCGAGCTAATTTTAATATATGGGGTGAGATGTTTGCTAAGTCTTGTTCTTGCATATACACATCCAGTTGATAGAGCACATTTCTTGAGAAGACTCTCCTTTCCTCAATGAATTGTCAATACACCTTTATCAAAAATCAGTCAGTAAATATGTAGAGAGAAAGTAGATTGGTGCTTACGTGAAGTGGAGATGAGGAGTGACTGCAAATGGACATACATCTTTTTTGGAGTACTGGAAATGTTACCAAAAAATAATTGCATTGTGCACTTATAACAAGTGAATTTTATCATGTGTAAGTTCAATAAAGCTGTTTTTTAAAAAAATCAGTTCTGTTTTAAGGGGATAACTCGAGTCTTTTTCTTCTCCTTATACTAGGAAACTGATGTGTAGCACACATCTCAGAGGTTCACTAATGGCAAGAGTGTTAATCATAACTAGATTCTTAAGGGAAAAAATAATGTAGGATTCCATTTACAACAACTTATTATAAATTCACAAAAGCCAGCTCTCCAGGGCTCTCCTCTGACCCACTAATGGTGCAGTTTGTTAATGTCAGACAGTCTGAAGTGTCTTGGTTTCTTCTTGCCACCTCTGGTGTTTACTTTCATCAGCAGTGGGTAGAAACAGAGAAGGAGGCTTCTCCAGAAAGGAAGTCCAATATGGCACTAGGATCTCACATCCAGTACATGTGAGAAAAGTTCTTCAAATTTACACACTCTGTGCTTACCTAACTAAATGCCTCACCTTCCTGTTCCTGAGCATTTGAAGAACAAGTCAGGTCACCCACACCCAGCTGAGCCTTGAAATAACCCACCATCACAGTGCTATTCCCAGGATGGGGGCACAAGAAGGTGCAGCACGTAGAGGGACTGGCAGCACAGCACACCCTTCTCAATCTTCTCCCTCTTACAGAACAAGGAAATTTCTGAAGCTAATTTGTCTTAGCCTTGTCTAGACAAAAACTAGGGACAGACAATGCAAAGCACTCTTTTATAAAAAAAAAAAAATTCGCTAGTTTTGCTTTTACCAAGAAAGGGAAAATGGGAATAAGGGTGTGGCTGGGAGGAAACTGATCTCTCCAATATGGCAGACGAGTTGCCTTTTCAACTTGGCCCTAACCTAAACAGAAAATCTATGTATTCCATCTCTCTGATAGTTAAAGTATTCTTTTTAAATTTTTATTTATTTTTTAAAATATTTTATTTATTTATTTGAGACAGAGAGTGAAAGTGCAAGGGAGAAAGCATGAGCATGAGTGGGGGGAAGGGCAGAGGGAGAAGGAGGCTTCCCACTGAGCAGGGAGCCCAATGTGGGGCTCAACCCCAAGACCCTGAGATCATGACCTGAGCAGAAGGCAGATGCTTAACAGACTGAACCACTGAGTGGTTCAATCTGGGTTTTTTTGTTTGTTTGTTTTTAAAGATTTATTTATTTATTTTAGAGAGAGAGAGAGAGAGCAAGAATGAGAGGAGCAGAAAGAGAGGGAGAGAGAGAGACTCTCAAGCAGAGCTCAATGTGGGGCTTGATCCCAGGACATGACCTGAGATCATGACTTGAGTAGAAATTAAGAGTCAGATGCTTAACCAAATATGCTACTCAAGCACCTCAAAGCATTTTTTTTCCACAGAGAACAAGTCCCCTTAGAAAGGAGTGCATTTTATAAATATAGAAAAATCAAGTTGTAATGGAAGTTCTACATCAGGTTATTAGGCTTCCAATGGTATTGAGGTAAAACCTTTAGATTGCGTATCCATGTTTGATGGACTACTTTTTTTTTTTTTAGTATTGTTACTCATTAATATTTTTACTCTTGTCCATGTGCCCAGAGACCCTGGTGAAATGAGCATTCTATAAATCTGATAAATAAATAATTAATGCCTCCCCATCAATACCTCCCAAGGGAGAAGTAAGGAGGCACTCAAATATGTATTAAAGTCAAGGTCTCCCCTTCTGATAAATGTTGGGGGAAGGAGACAGAGGCCAGAAAAAGCTCATCTCACCTGGTGGGGCTCAATGCAGCAAGCTGACTCCTTCCACTTATCTCTCAGTAGAGAATAAATATCTACTATGTCAGGCTCCACGTGGGGCACACAGAGGCCAGGAGGTGGAAACGTGACATGGGTGCCCACGAAGCAAAGTCCATCAGAGCAAGCTGGGCCTTCCGTGCAGGGGGGCACTTGCCCATCCTGAGCTTCACTGAAATAGCGGTGTCTGGGTCCCCCATTTAAATTCTCTGAGAAAATTCTTCTGTCAACACAGCAATAAAGCACTCCTCAGAGGGACTTCACAGAACTCGGCAGCCAAACTGAGCCCAGGGGGAATTCCAAGGTAAGTCTCTTGAAGAGGTATAAAGCCTCATTAGTGCAAAGAGGATTTACTGTGCTCCTGGTCCAACCACTGATGCAGGTGCCTTGTTCCTGAATTTGTGATTCATTATGATTCTACAAATCACCCAATTATAAAGAATCATCACTGGCTGGCGCCTATATAGCCTCCCTCTCTTCTAAAAATATCAGTAATAATCAGAAGGCACCTACAGGCCTTTCCATAGAAGAGAAATCTGCTGAGCTGGCAGTTGGTTTATTTAAAGGAAGCAAATAGCCAGGCTGTTTATACCCACAATGTAATGGAAGATAAAAAAAGAAAAGAAAAGAAATCGCACTGTTCAAATAAAGTTAAAAAAAAATCATTTAGGCTGTCATTCTGCCTTAAGGTAAGTCTATCTATGAATCACCAGGGGCAAACAGGAAATACATTATTGTAGACCTTGAAAAAAAGAAGCTTCGACCAGCAAACCTTCTGCATGGTCAAAGGTCATGCCAAAAAATGCTTAATTAGCACAGTTTTGCAATGGATTGTTGCTGGTTTGGTAAATTTTAAAGAATTTGGGGAGCTGGTTGACTTCACATTGATAGCTTGATATCAACCATGTTAAGAATACTTTATGCCATGGAAATCAGCCAATGGTATACATTATGGCCCAACCCCACTCCACTCCATGAGCTGTTGTTAAACATTTATTAATGTACATTAGTCATGTGCTTTGCAAAACAGCTCCAGATCTCTCTTCTCCAGACTCTTGTGTTCTTTGAGAGTGGAGAAAAACTCTAGGAGTCACAGCAGAAATCATGTTTACAATTTTCTAGATTTGGCCTCTGAGTAGAGCAAAATAAAATCAACCACTTTGCGAGACCATCCATTTACAGACAAGAAAAAACTACTCTATTAGAAAGTTACCACTAGTCCCAGTTTACCTCTGCTCTCCTCCCCAGTGTTTGCCAATCCTTCAAACATCTCTGAGTGTCTTCACAGTGCTCTTGGATTATGTCACATCTCTCAAAGCTCAGGTAAGAACAGGTTCAGTATTTGAATGGCACAGGTGACATTCTAAAGAACCACAGGTGACCTTGCTATTTCTGATGGACAACCTCATCTTCTTTCTTTTTTTTTTTTTAAGATTTTATTTATTTATTCATAGAGAGAGAGAGAGAGAGAGAGAGAGAGAGAGAGGCAGAGACACAGGCAGAGGGAGAAGCAGGCATCATACAGAAAGCCTGATGTGGGACTCGATCCAGGGTCTCCAGGATCACATCCTGGGCTGTAGGTGCTAAACTGCTGCACCACCAGGGCTGCCCCCATCTTGTTTCTTCATATGGCTTCCCCCCTTCTTGTGATGATGGAAGCTAAATGACCAGACTGGATGTGATTTCACTGCTAGGGTTGTTTCTGATAGAAACAACCCTTAGTACAACCCAGGGCCTGGGAAATGTACCTTCCGCGGCCTTCAAAAATATTTATTGGCCCTAAAACCCCATAATAAAGATGTTCCGACACCGATGATTGGGGATGATTCTCCGTGGGTTTGTCACATTTCTGTCTAGCTCACAAAGAGAGGCACCAAATGCCTTTTGCTCTAGATTATTGTTTTAAGGAAGCGTGTATAGCAAAGAGCCTCAGAAGGTAGAGATGGTAGTCCTGGAGCAAAGGGAAAGCATGTTGACCACCTGTTAAAAGAATCCAGATTCTCTAAACTCAGGGGTTCCTTTTCTCTCAAGCAACCCATAGCACATGTAGGCATCCATCTGGGCTCACATGCATCAGCCCCATGGGGGACTCGGGACACGGAGACCTGATGCCCATACACTGCTCATGAGGCTTCCTTTGCCTCTGACCTGGAGCCTCCTGTCTTCTGCAATCCCCTATGATGCTGTGGCAGGCTAACTGGTTAGCTGATGAGGAGAGGGAAATCTCAGAATCCTCACAGTGCTTGCCACTTGTTACTCATACAGCATTTAAAAGGCATCTAAATCCATAGTTCTATCTCTATCTCTATTGCTATCCATCCATCCACCCACCTGTGTATCTAACGAGGACTCAGCGTGTCCCTCAGAGATTTTTGGTATAAGGCAGCTCACAATGAAGTTACCAGGATGAAAACTGCAGAGCTGTCATACTCTATCAAAGGTCACCACGTGGAAGTAGGCAACAAGAACAAAATGAACACTGGCCTTAACCTCTTTTTTGTGCTCTAGGGCAGGGCTTCTGAAACTCCGAGGAACATATAAATCACCTGGGAATCTCGTCAAAATGCATAGTCGGATTCAGCAAGTCTGGGATGAGGCCCCAGATTCTGCATTTTCAACAAGCTCCGAGTGATGCTGAGGATGCTGGTCCCACCAAGGACCATACTTGGAGAGCAAGGTTCTGACAGAAACTAAATAAGAATTGTATACACATCAACACCCTGATATATGCATTATCTCAACATTTTTAATAAAAAGATCTATGACAATACAGAAAGTCCATCTAAATCAGGGAATTCCCATATTAGTTTAGTAAAGGGTTACCAAAAAATTCCCAAATACATGATTGTGACTGCTTATATACTTATATCAAGAAAATACTTATATTCACCTGCACTGAAGTAAGCTGCTGGCCCCAAGAACTATTTTTTAAAACTGTTACTAGCCCAAAGAAATCAATCTTGCTGTCACATTTTATTTACTTGAGAAAAAGTTTGGGTGCCAATTTGAAAAGCGTGGCAGAGAGAGAATTCAGAAATAAAAGAAAGGTGGAAAATATATTTGACAGTTTTATTGAGAAATATTGAGTGACACCTTTCTTTTATTCCTTTCTTTCACCTTTCCTTTCTTTTCACTTCTTCTCTCCTTCCAACCCTCTCTCTTTACCACAAAGACAAGCAGAAGGCAGCAAGTTGTATTTTGGTTTTCCACATATTCTTTTATTCTCATGATGTTGGTGATGATTACCTTTAAAAGATTTATCTGTTCAAGATAAGAAATCCTGGGTTACACAGAGTTCAAACGTTTCTGCACCAAAGACCATCTCAAAGCTTTAACAGGCCCATACACATCATGATTCACCAAGAGGGGGAGAGGGGGCTGCATTTTCCATATCTGACTGCAGAACCCAGCTTCACTCCCCTTGCTAGTGTTCTGAGGAAATCGCTCTGAGAAAGAGCACTCTGGTCCAAAGATTTTAGACACCAGAGCCAAGCTTTTGTGTTTAAATTAGTACTACCTGGAATAAGCTTTGTGGCCTTGGGCAAATCATATAACCTCTCTGAGTATCCAGTTCTTCATGTATAGGAATCAAATGACATCTATCACATGGTGCCCTTGTTTTGTCACAAAATGAGACAAAGTACAAAATGCCAGGCACAGAGCCCCCTCTGCCACCTGGTTTTTCAGATTCAGAGGGGATGTTAATCCAGTGTCCATTGAGGTCTGGCCAGAAAAGTGTCCATCTTACTGAAAACTACTTTTACAGATGAGGCACTGGCTTCTTTTCTGACCTCACCCATTGTTTCAGAGCCTGGCATGTGTCTCGGTCCCGCCCACTCAAATCTGAATATTTTCTTCCAAGGGCTGCCCACCAGGCTGTGTCTGCCTGTCATCAGTCCCAACAAACCACAGTCACCAAATGAATGAGAAGAGAACAGTGAGACAGGACAGGTCACAGAAAACAAACAGGCAGGACTGAGGCCGGGCCAGAGACAGGAAGCACAACTGTCCTGAGTCAGACCAGGCTTCACCTCTCAGGAGGAACATGGATGGGGGCAAGTGAAGTCATCTCCCTGAGCCTCACTGACTCCATTAAAAAAAAATAAAGATAACCATGCCTATCTCACAAAGCCATATTGAGGAATTAAGAGAGACAATGTGTAAAGCACCTCACACACTTCACACACAAAACCTAGCACAGAATAGGAACTCATCAAGAAAAGTCAAAACTAAGAGAAATGTTCTTGTTGGAGCTAAGAGGGAAAAACAGACTCTGTGCTTCTCAAATCCATTCTCTGATTTCTAGATTAGAAACTGGGTATCATAACCCTTCTGAGGAAAGCCCACAAAAAGGAATATACATGGGGTGGAAAGTTTCACTGTCTACAGCTGACTTCAGATATGCCCAATAAGGGGTGGTAGGTGCAGCTCTCATGCTCCCTTCTAACAGAGAAAGAGAGAGAACCTTCTCCTGGACTCCAAGAAAAATAAAGCCAACAATGGAAAAGCAATAAGATTTCAGATTTGCTGAATAAGGACCTCTATCCTGACCATCCTCATAGTCAGGTAGGAGGGTCACTTCCTTCAGACAGGACACCCTTCACTTCCTCTGGTCACTACTATGTTCTTTGCCCACCCTTACACATTTATTAATATACTGTCTCGGTCACTACAGTGGCTGCTCCACCAGACAGGGACAGAGCTATTCCCAGGGTCTAGTATAGGCTGGCCTGGAGTGGGTATCAGTAAGTATTTGTTGAAGGAATGAAGGGATCCTACATTAGTTATTTAATAAGTATGACCACTCAAAGATTTATAGTCCATTAAAAACAGATGAAGACATGAGACCAGGGATCCCTGGGTGGCGCAGCGGTTTGGTGCCTGCCTTTGGCCCAGGGCGCGATCTTGGAGATCTGGGATCGAATCCCACGTCGGGCTCCCGGTGCATGGAGCCTGCTTCTCCCTCTGCCTATGTCTCTGCCTCTCTCTCTCTCTCTCTCTCTGTGACTATCATAAATAAATAAAAATTAAAAAAAAAAAAGACATGAGACCAGGAATTTTTAAAAATTAAGGTTATTTATAACTCAAATGAACAGCTTTAACAGCAAATCAAGGAAGAAAGTAAATAGGCGTGGCAATAACCAAATCAACAGGCTATTGTCTTTGAGGAGTTTTTAGGTTAATAGGAGGATTAACAGGTAAGCATATTCTTTCACTATGACGGGCTAAGCATTTTTCTTAATGACTATCCACAGTAATACAAATCTACACAGAAGCTACTTTGTCAGGGGTGCCTGGGTGGCTCATTGACTAAACATCTGACTCTTGATTTCAGCTCAGGTCATGATCTCAGGATCGTTGGATCGAGCCCCACATTGTGTTCTATGCTCAGCTCGGAGTCTGCTTGAGGTTCTCTCTCCCTGTGTTCTTTCTCTCTCTCCTTAAAATGAATAAATAAATTAAATATTTTTTAAAGGGACTTTGTCTATCCTGAGGGTATCAGAGAAGGCTTCCTAGAGGAGAGGATACCTGAGCTTCATCTTTAAAAGATTAGTAAAATTAACCAGGTAAAGGGACGGATGAAGAGCAGTCCAGAAAGAGAACAGCTGTGGTCTGTGATAAATGCTGACATCACCATACAGAAACTATAAAGGTCCCTGGTAAGGTTTTCATGAATTTTTACTGAAATTTTCACAAGTATAGTGCTTCTATAAGCAATGAATAATTCAAACAGGGGCCAACGCAGATGCTGGATGCAAGTTCATGCATCATTCCCTTTATCTCTCCATTATTTCTTTAAGGATGTCTCCCTGGAACAGACTGGTAACTCCTATGAGATGCATTAGGATTTTCAGGACCTGGCTGTCCATTTAGAGGCCTGGTAATGTCACTTTCTGAACATATCCTGGTACAATACTGTCACAGGACTCAGCATGACCATCTCTGTCCTATGTTCCAGAAGCACATTCCTAAAGCCCTATGCTGTTTTCATCTTCTCTGTACCTTTGTGTTTCTATGAACCACTGACATTCTGTCATAAACTGGACAAAGGTCTCTTGTATACAGCAAATTCATATGGTTTGATTTAAGCACTTGTTGAAATTATTTTCAATCATTCCCATTCTAGGAAATTTAGTATGGTGTTTGGTAATATATTTTGTTATCTTTTAATAAAGAGGTAGTCTCTTCCAATTTTAGGAAGTCATGAAATTTTTTAAATATTTTATTTATTTATTCATGAAAGACAGAGAGATAGAGAGAGGCAGAGACATAGAGAGAGGGAGAAGCAGACTCCCTGCAAGGAACCCTATGTAGGACTCGATCCCAGGACCCCGGGATCATGCCCTGAGATGAAGTCAGATGCTCAACCACTGATCCATCCAGGCTTCCCAGAAAGTCATAAACTTTGATGTTAGAATGGTTCTTCAAGTATCTAGAAATAGACATTAATACCCCATAAAGGAGAGTCAGAGTGCAGCAGCTGGAAGAGCTAAAGCATGAAAACCAGAAAGATCTAGCTATGAATTGTGGGTTCTGCCAATTACTAGCTCTGTGACTTGAGAACACTAATAAATGTTCCGGACTTCAATGAACTCATTCTGAAAATGCAAGATTATTAGAAAAATCTGAGAAAATATGTCAAGGACATGTCATACAGTGTTCTCTCCCTCAATACCTGGTAACTCTAACCTATACCTAACTTAATCTCTTAATGAAATTTTCAGATCATCCACTTGCACACGTGTAGCCCAAATTAGCAAGTAAGATCTAAATATAGTTTTAAACACACCGATAACAAAAACATCAAAGAACATTTCTCAGAGCTCTGATAGAAAATATTGTCTTAGGTCAGTTGCTCAGAATTAGAACCAGAAAGCAGTATCTGTAGACAAGTGATTGAGTCAAAGACCCCTGGGGTGGTGGCGGGTAGGGGCTGTTGAGAGTCATGAAAGGAAAGAAGCATCCAAGCAAGGCTGTAATTTTAGGTGAAGACTCAGTCTTAGCCTGATCCTGCAGAGGACTCTGGAGTGTAAATGACACTACAGGTCCTGCAGAGAATTTGTAATTTACCCCACAGGGGCTGGGCAGCCTTCACCGGTCAGCCACCAGTAAAGGAGGGGTTAAGGGAACAGGGTGGAGGGTGCTTTGGTCCCAGGCAATTCCAGCTCTGTGTGTGCCTGTGTATGTGTGTGTTGGGTCGGGGAGGAGTTCTGCTAGCTCAAGGCTTGCCCTTTGAAGAAGGTTCCAGGTGCTAGGTCACAGAAGCACACATACACAGGAGCCAGGCTGAGCATGCAGGACTAGTGAAGGGAACCTGACGGTGGCCAGTGGAGCACAGACATCTATCTGCACCATTAATCAAGGGTGTTTCATGGAAACATCTTTGTTGACCCTGCCTTCCCATTATTGCTGTTGGTTCACCACAAAGCAATGGACACTTAGCTGTAAATACATTCATTTGTCTTCCATAATTTGCAAAGGACTAAGTTTGAAGTAAATATTTCCTGAGAGTGTAAAATTCAATTTTGAAGTTTTGCCTTCAGGCATCTGAAAATGAGCTCTTCAACCTATTAGAGTTGTGGATTTCTGCTGAAGGGAGTTGCTGTCAGTAATGAAGAGACCCTGCACAGGCTGGGAAGGGGTGCTGGCCAACTCC
The DNA here is from genome assembly GCF_003254725.2 of Canis lupus dingo. Taxonomy (NCBI): domain Eukaryota; kingdom Metazoa; phylum Chordata; class Mammalia; order Carnivora; family Canidae; genus Canis; species Canis lupus. The sequence continues at coordinate 74,765,440 of NC_064243.1, forward strand.
TCAAATACCAGGAAAAAAACTGGCAGGAACACTCTTCAGCTCTTTCATATGTGTATATTCATTTAACCATCCACGCTGCTCAGAGAGTCTGGGATGCTATTTAAATTGCCTTGTGGAATCCATGCATTTCGTTAACACAGATCTATATAGTACAGAGATTCAAGACTGCTTTATCCAAATAAGTTCTTGTAATTAAAAAATATATAATTTCTTGTACTTGTATGTCCTTATCTGTAGAAAGAGTATGCTGACCCAAAGACTTCGGGTGCCAGGGGCTTGATGGAAACAGCCAACTGGGTAGGTAGACTGGATCACAAGATCGTCTGAGAATTAACTATCATTATAAGTTACTACAAAAACATGAAATAGCAAAATAATTTTTAAATAACACATGCAATTACTTTGTTAGGATCGTGGATGATGTGATACAATACCTCCTTTGAAAAATTCTCCAATAGGGGAATCCCTGGGTGACTCAGCAGTTTAGCGCCTGCCTTCGGCCCAGGGTGTGATCCTGGAGTCCCGGGATTGAGTCCCACATCAGGCTCCCTGCATGGAACCTGCTTCTCTCTCTGCCTGTGTCTCTCGCACTCTCTCTCTCTCTGTCTCTCTGTGTGTGTTTCTCATGAATAAATAAATAAAATCTTTAAAAAAATAAAAATAAAAAATAAAAATAAAAATTCTCCAATAATGGGTATAATTTGGTAATTGGTAACTTAAAGCAATTATGTCAATACATCTGGAGGACCCAAATCAGAATAAGAAAGTGCCCCCTACAAATGCCATATAAACAGATATGTTAAAACAAATGTCATGTAGAATTTCTCAGGGGCCCGACAGAAAGATAACACTGATAATTAATGGGCACCTCGAGTATTCCCACCTAGGTAGGAGGCTCAGTTCTAAATAAATAAATAGCAAGTGACCAGCATGGCTGCCCACTGAGGGAAGGGGGCTATTTACTATTCAGGGATCCTCCAAACACCTTTGGAGCTTAGGAGATGAATGAAAAATGCCTATGGATGCAGGGAGGGGTTGGGGGAGACACAATGTACCCCAAAAATGGCTGAGTGCCTTCCTCAAACAAAACTTTCAACCATTACCACAGTTACAAAATAGCTGTGATGAACCGTCATCCAAGGTGAAACATTTGCTAAAGTTAGTGCTAAGATCAGGAACAAAGCTACTCAGACTTGGCGTCTCCCCCTCTTGGCATATTTAAATTCTGAGAATTCAGAATCTGATTATAATCCTCTGCTTCCACTTGCATTGTTTCGTAATTGAAAAGAATCTTATATGTAGTATAAGATGCTGAACAGAGGGAAAACCGAGAAGTCAAACCAAAATTAATACCGTCCAAGAATCCCTGCCAATGAATGGGATTATCCAACACCATGGCCATTGTTTCCCATTTGTAAGTTTTCATTGTGCAGGTCTGCACATGGCAGATCTGTCTTTGCAAATGTACTTTCTTGCTGGTAATATCTGGGTTAGTTTCTTCATATTTGCTAACCTGCTCATTAGGTGATGGGTAAGAAAGCAGACTGGAATAAATATGTATTGCTGGGTAGTTCATAAAGAGGAAGACCTGATAGTAAGGAGGACTCCCCAAGGTCTTATGGGGTCTGATGCAAAACCATTCTGGTCCACCACCCAGGGCCAGAGAAGAGGGACAAGTGATTGGGGGAAGAAGAAAGAAGAGGGCAGAGCTCCCCAAATAAGGTGTGAAACATCAAGAGAGAAAAAAAAAAAAGCATTTAAGGAGATCTGGACATTCTGCCCATAGAATTCCAACACCCCACAGTCATTCAAGAAAGAAGACTGATCTAGTCCATAAGATGGCAAAGTGCTATTAAGTAATTTGTTGGGAGGACAGTAAGCAGGAAAATCAAGTGCTGTCTTCCTCTCTGGAAGTGCACAACTTCGAAACTTCAGCCTGACCTTAAATTCTTGCCTTGTCTCTCAAGCTGAAAGGCACACATGCAGAGCACATGGGTTCTCCTTAACGTTTAATCACCATGATGAGGGAAAACAGAGGAACTCCTACAATGTCTCTGCTCACTCCAAAAATGCATCATTGGAGTTTTCAAACTGTGGTGTTTTTCTCCCAATAGCAAACAAGATTTCAAAAAAGAGAGAATTTTACTCAAAGTATATCAGCAATGAAACTTACTATATAATGCCCCTGTTCTTGGAGGAAACTAGGCTGTATAAGAGGAATCAGAGTGAAGCTAAAAGGATCAGAAGGAAAACTCAAGACACAACTAAAAAGCCTTGTCCTACCCGCAAGTGGCCACAGTCACGTGATCAACAACCACCACATATTTCCATGATGGCGTAATGCCTGGGGAATGCAGACAACTAACAAACATTTTACAAACCTACATTTTGGGCTATGTGTATGTGTGTGTGCATTTGTTTTTGTTTTTTTTTTTTTTAATTTTTATTTATTTATGATAGTCACAGAGAGAGAGAGAGAGGCAGAGACACAGGCAGAGGGAGAAGCAGGCTCCACGCACCGGGAGCCCGATGTGGGATTCGATCCCGGGTCTCCAGGATCGCGCCCTGGGCCAAAGGCAGGTGCCAGACCGCTGCGCCACCCAGGGATCCCTGTGCATTTGTTTTTAAGGAAGTTTAGATTTTCGTTTTTGTTTTTTTTTTTAAGATTTCATTTATTTATTCATGAGAGACACACAGAGAGAGGCAGAGACATAGGCAGAGGGAGAAGCAGGCTCCCTGCAGGGAGCCTGATGTGGACTCGATCCCAGGACCCCAGGATCACACCCTGAGCCAAAGGCAGATGCTCAACCACTGAGCCACCCAGGTGCCCTGTGTGTGCATTTGTGTGTGAATGTTGAGGAGGGAAGGGTGAGGGGTGTCATATTCCTGAAGCTATTCATGAACCTGCAGTGGAATCTCTGCACACTGTTGTACGTGAATATCTCTCCCCTTCCCCCCAAGCAGTATTTTCCCCTAAGTCATCTTTTGTTACCAGAAACCAATTCATTCTATTAATCCATCACTGTAGCCCCCACTGGAGTTCTTTACATACACTTGCACAATGTATGCCTTATCCAAGTACCTACTGTACCATACAGCAGACAAAAGCCTCACAGAGGCCTATGAGTCCCTACATGAGCTACATTTCTGCCACCCTTCTGGGCTCTCCTATTGCTCTTCCCACCCTCACTCTGTTCCAGGCACACAGGCCTCTGCTACTCCTTTAACGTGCAGAGCTCACCCCAGGCTCCCTGCCCTTGCATTGGCTGTTCCCACTCCCTGGAATGCTGTTCTCTCAGATATCAGCATGCTCACTCCCTCACTACCCTTGAGTCTTGGCCCAAATGTCATCTTAGTACATGCGCCTGTCTTAACTATTAACTATTTATGAACAACAAATCTGTCATTATCCTCCTCTTACCTTGTGTCCTTTATTCATGGTATTTTTTATTACTTGTAGATTGCATCTGTATTTCTTTCTCTGTCTTTCTGGTCTTCCCTCCACTACAGTTTAAGCTTCATGAGGCAGAAACTTTGTTCTATTTTGTATTAAATCACCAGAGCCTTCAGATAGTCCTATTCAGATACTCTTTTAAAATTTAAATTATTAAAAAAATAATAATAAAAAAATAAAAATAAAAAAATAAAATTTAAATTATTTACTTCATATTTTTTCTTTATTTCATTTTTTTAAAATTTAAGCCTTATCTTAAATAATAATATGTATGATGTGCTAGGGATATTTTTCTAATAAATATTAAAATAAATGTAGAGCTATCAAAATTAAAGATGTTAGCCCCTCAATAACTTACACCTAATCGAGCCTTTAGAAATAAGTTCCAACTCAAAAAAATACAAGGAAGAAATGACCAGTTAAAGAATCTTGCAACAAAGGGCCCCTGGGTGGCTCAGTCGGTTCAGCATGGGCCTTCAGCTCAGTTCACCATCCTAGGGTCCTGGCATAGAGCCCCACATCGGGCTCCCTGCTCTGCAGGGAGTCTGCTTCTCCCTCTCTCTGCCGCATTCCCCTGCTTGTGCTTTTTTGCTCTCTTTCTCCCTTTCTCTCAAATAAATAAATAAAATCTTAAAAAAAAACCCTTCCAAAAATCACTTATACTGCCGAAATGAAGGACATCCTACAGGACAACTAGCTGGTCCCTTGAAAAAGTCAATGTCAAGAGGAAAGAAATGAAGGTAGCCTTCTAGATGGAAAGGTACCAAAGAAGCCCATTTGCCAAAGGCAATGCGTGAACTCTGAGTTGACCTCAGTCTGAAACAGAAACTGTAAGAGGTGCTGTTGTATCACTGGGGGAATCTGAGGATGCATGAGGTGTCATCTGTTACTACAGAGCTGTTTCAACTTTCTCGCAGTGATACTGGTATTGGGATTGTGCTTTTAGGAGATAATGTATCCTTAGTTTTCAGGGAAACGTGCTGGAAAGTTTAGGTGGAGTGACAGGATATGGGCAACTTATTTTCAAACAGCAAAACGCTAAATGGAAGTTGAATCTTGGAGTTGAGTATACAGATGTTCGCTATAATCATCTTTCAAATTTTCTTCACGTTGGAAATTTCACTATAAAAAGTTGGGGAGAAAAACAAGATCCACACATGACAGAATTATCTGGAAGAAGACAAATCGGGAAAGAACAGTTCTCATATTCTTTCTGTCCCCATGGAAAAGCAGAAGGTAGGAGAGAAGGCCAGCAAGTTTGCTGCAGGTAAGGGGAGCCCTGTAGCCTATCCCCTGATAAAGTATGGGGGTGAGGGAACTACAGAAGCTCTAGTCAGCATTGGAGTTAAAAAAAAAAAAAAAGAAAGAAAGAAAGAAAAAGCCAGAGTCCATCTTTCTGGGAGGACCTAAAAAGGTGGCCAAGAAGCCATAGCAATCCCAAGTTTATCATGACATAAGGTTAATAAATTAGGGAGACCATAATGTGTCCAGGCAGAGAGAGCAGGGGCCAGTTTTATAGAATTTCTTGGTCTCAAAGCCTCATGGATGCTCCTGCAGAGACGTGTGTGAAGTTGAGAGAACCTGGTTAGGAACCCAAGATGATGTATATGTAACTAGTCCAAATTTGGTGGCCAAGGACAAGTGGGAAGGTGGGCAACACAGCAGCCAGCAACATGAAGAAGAAATGACCACCCATGGCCACAGATGCACCCCTCCCACACAGTGGCATGGTATACCCTTGTGGCTTTAATCCCACATAGTCCCACACACTGCACCATCATCCAGAAACTGAAATGCCACCTGAGGAAATGGAGGAAAGACACCAGTGTGAAGACACCAGGCTCCTGACCTGATGGAATAAATATCAAATCTTCTGTGATCAACCAAAACTGCCACAGACACAATCTGTCCTATGTTAATAATAAGGAGAACGTGATTCTACATCAGTGAACAAAAAAGAAAAAGACTATCCTACGTGGCACCCAAATAATAAAGGGTATCACCAGAAGGACACAGTAGACGCTTCTAGTGAGTGTGGGATTGTTCTGAAGGGCTTTGTAACCGGATGGTAGATGCTGAAGCTGGAGGGGACCCTCATAGGCCTTTCAGTTCTGTCCTGTTATTTCTGGTCCTCACACAATTTCCTCTTACAGATGATCCAGGAAGTCAGTGTGGGAAAGGCTCAGTTGGGTGGTTGACTCTCCTTGGGTCTTGCCGGGACTACTAAAGTGGACAACCATAACTATAAATAGAAACACCACCTCATTGCTAGCATCCTCCCCTCCCACACCACTCCCACCCATGAACTCACGTCCCCTTCCTGCCTTCCACTGTCACTACTTGGGGCAGAGATGACTCTTCTACTTTCAATTCAGGGTATTAATCTCTTAGTACTAAAGACTTCAAAAGTTAGAATGAAAATATCTCCCTCTCTCCCTCTCTCTCCCTCTCTCTACCTCTCTGTCTCTTCCCCCCACCCCCGCCTTGCTTCCTCCTTGTCATCCTCTCTGTCCTCAGACCATGAGAGCTCCCAGATGATCACAGAAGAAGCCAATGACTTCTACTTTTGCTGGTGCCTTGATGAAAACGCAGACCTCCCACTGCCATCTGCCCGCTCAAGCCTTGGCTTCTCTCACAGGAAATGCAGTGTCTTGGTCTATGGATATAATAACATGGATGACAATCGACAGTATAAGGAAGAATTTATTTTCACCAAAATTCCTCTTTTCATCTCTAGCAGGCTGGGAACACATAAAAAACTAAAGCCTATATTTGGGGCTAGCTCAGTCAGAAGAACACACAATTCTTGATCTCAGGGTTGTGAGTTCGAGCCCCACGTTGGGTGTAGAGATTGCTTAAAAATAAAATCTTGAAAAAATCCATGCCTATTTTTTGTTAAAAGAGACCATTTTCACAGTCGCAATCTCCTCTGTGCAAAAGGGAAGTAGCTCGAAAAGGAGGCTCCATGAGCTCATGTTTCTAAATTTAAACTGATGATTACTGGGTCTCTACTGAACCCGACCCCTACCTGCCTTTCCTGCTACTTCCCAAAAGAAAGAGAAAAAACTTCCATACCCAATCCATCCATCAATAAAGGAGATTTCTTTAAACAGGTGACTTGTACAATGGACAATAAAATGAAGAATTTGCAGTAATTCACACTTAGTGTCTTTAAAGAATGAAAGGCTTAACATAAACATGTTTCTGCAGCTTTGCATTCATAATACATGTCCAAAGAGTAGAGACACATTATAATTACAATTTTGTCTATAAACTCAATTAATAAGACTGAAAAAACTAACAGACACTGTCTACATATGACACATTTTTCTGTAATTCAGATTCAGCATAAATTCAGACAGGACTCTCCTCATGCTCTTTTCCTTAATGATGTATTACTATAACGTAAATCTGAAAAATAACTGCCTCTTCAGAAATTAGTTCAATAATACAGCCAGTAAATTAAAGCACTAATTTATTTCTTATAATCACCTAAGACGGGTATTATTTCCTCATCTTACTGAAGAGGAACCTAAGATTTTGAAAGTTTAAAAAATCCACACACACCCCAAAATTATGGTTAGTAGGTGGGAGATCCAGGACGTGAACCCAAGCCTGATTCATGAGTCTCTAATGTTATATTCCTCTCTGCTCTTAGGTTTGAAGACTGAAGATTTAACAACTTATGAACATGAAGGATATGGGTTATTCAAACAGCCTCTTTTCCAATGTGCCACAGGACAATTCTGCTGATTTGGAGCTAAATTTATTCCCAGAGTCATTCAATCTCTTTGCCCAAAATAAAGGGAGATGAAATCGAAGCATATGTTAGAATCTAAGCCAAGCTATTATCTGTCCTCTTCAGAAATTCTGAAAAGCATATCCACCAAAATCAGATGCTAGGGATGAGGAGGAAGAAAACCAACAGAGAGAGGGAGAAGTAAAATTAGGGATCACAGAGATGTAGAAGGACACAATGCAAGGCAAATAAAAAATTTAAAAAAAAAGAAAAAGAAAAAAAGAAAGGTTAAGAAGAAAGAGAAACAGGAATGGAGTGGTGGGGAAGAAGAATACCCCAGATGTCCTGATTTGGGAAGTCCCTCTGAAAGTATTCCAGGATCTGTGTAAGGAGGGAACCCGTATGGTGCAGCTGGTTAGCCTCCAACTCTTGGTTTCCACGAAGGTCATAATCTCAGGGTTGTGGGATCAAGCCCACGGTGGGCTCTGTGCTCAGTGGGGAGTCTGCTGGAGATTCTCTCCCCTCTGCTCCTTAAAATGAATAAATAAATCTTAAAAACAAAAAGGAGGTCAAAGTGAGTTCACCACAGGATTTATGGAGAACCAAAGAATGGGGAACAATTTTTCTTGACTTTTAAGTACCAAACCTAATTTCTTAAGGGGTCTCTAATCTTTTAAGTGAAACAGTAGGAGTGCAGACTGTCCCTAAACAATACCACAGCATGACTTTTGTCCACTCCAGGCAAACCTGGGCCCTCCCCTGAATCACACTGAGCTGTATGCCCAGGCAGGGCAGATAATTTAAAAAGTTGGAAGTCAGGGCACTTGTGAAGCTAAGGGGGGAAAAGCTACTGTTTCCTGTTGCCTGATGGAGCCAGTTCCTGAAAGTTCTAAACCCATGTTCAATCTGCTGCAAAGAATAAACATGTTCTGTCCTCACAGAAACATAACCCAAATATTGGCCCTGAAAGAAATGACAGTGACTCAGGAGTGGATCTTCACCTCAGAAACATATATGGGGGAAAAATTAAATAAATAAATAAATAAATAAATAAATAAATAAATAAATAAATAAATGAAACATTTATGGGGAAAAGTTTTACATAATATTCTCCAAATGACAGAAAAGGAATGCTTGCGTTAATTCTTTTTTTTCCCTCTGATACATTTCCAATTTGTTAAATTACCTATAACTTTTTCAACTGAATGTCTTTTCTGAAATATCTGAAAATTTTATTAAAACCTACAAATTTTTTTCTCTACTAAGAGAATGTGACAATATACTTTGAGCTCAATCTGAAGCCAGGTGCAGGTCAGTAAAAAAAAAGGCTCCTGTGAAAACCTACAACCTCTGTTACTATTTGGTGAGGCTCCCATATATTATATGAGAACCAACAAAGTTCATTGCTTATTTTTCAAAAGAGTTAAATGTTAAGTTCTTCAAAGATTTGTTTGTTTGTTTTATTAAGAGATTTCAATTCCAGAAAGTTAAAATAATATTCTTGGTCTCTCTGAAAATGTTACACTAAAATTTATTCAAATATCTTTATATATCTCTGGTGGGGGGGAAGAGTACTTGACACTAAGTTGAAAAAAAAAAGAATTTCTGAAAGATTAAAGGTCTAAGCTAACACACACACACACACACACACAGAGCAGAACTAGCAAAAGAAATATTAAGAGTATGTTTACAACCTCAGAGAAGGGAAGGCTTCCTAAGCAACACATAAAACTTAGATGGAAAATACAGGTATATTCACTTCTATAAGAAGGTAAATCTGTTGTTTGCCAAAAGATACTATTTAAAAAAGGTAAAAACTAGAAAAAAAATATGAGAGCAACATACATAACCAATAAAAAATGAATGTACATGATTTATAAAGTAAGTCTGCAAATCAACAAGTAAACTGAACATTTCTTCTTATTGGTCACCTAATAAAGATGTTTCACCATATTTTCATTTTTTTAAAGATATATTTATTAATTTGAGAGAGAGGAAGCATGAATGCATGGTGGGGACAGAGGGAAAAATACAAAACAGACTCCCCACTGATCATGGAGCCTGATGTGGGGCTTGATCCCAGGACCCTGATATCATGACCTGAACTCAACTAACTGAGCCACCCAGGCACCGCATTTCACCTTCTTATTTTTTTTTTAAGATTTTATTTAATTTATGAGAGACACTCAGAGGCAGAGACACAGGCAGAGGAAGAAGCAGGCTCCATGCAGGGAGCCTGCTGCGGGACTTGATCCCAGGTCTCTCGGATCACACCCTGGGCTGAAGGCAGGTGCTAAACCACTGAGCCACGCAGGCTGCCCTGCATTTCACCTTCTTAATCAGAATATCAGGTTAACTGTGATAACGTGGCATGTAACTTGGCAAAAAAATAAAAGGTCGATAATATCTGATATGGATGAAAGTGTAAACTAAGGATGCCCTCATATACTAGTGGTGAGAATATAAATTGATAAAGCATAAATATACATACACATCTTTCTCAGCAATCTAGTCCAAGTATCTATCCATATATATGTAAGACATTATTTGACACACTTCTCTGAAAACTCGGTAAAAGCATGAACATTAAAACATAACTTTAAAACTAAAAGAAGAAAACAAATCACAATTTGTCAATAAGAATTATAACTTAATTACTAAATGCCAGGAACTACCCTGAGGGCTTCATATACATCAACTTAGCATGCTTCCTGACAACCCTATGAAATGGGTACAATTATTGCCCCATTCCAGATGGAAATACTGAGGCAAGGGAGATGGAGGAGTTGCTCAAAGTCACACAGCTGGTAACCAACAGAGGCGGGTTTCAGATCCAAGGAGCCTGAGAGCAGTCTACTCTGAAACACTTTTTAAGGAGAATGCAAGAGACACCCGGATACTGATACAGAAAGAGCTATAAGGCAAACTGTTATCTTAAAGCAGATGCAGCCTGAGCTTGAGATGATAATTTCTCTATGGAACCAAAAATGAGTCTGTTTGATTATCTACATAGTAAGCAAAGCTCTGGATTTTATTATTTATGTAATATATGCATTCTGGATGGTTAAGGAAGGTTATCCCTAGCAGCAGAGAGGGTAGCAAGAGAGGAGGGTCAAGTGCAATCCCACTTTTAACCCCATATATTTCCAAACTTCTGGAAACCGTGCAAAGCAAGAATGCATTCGTGCGTTACTGATATAATTTTTTTAAAGTTATTTGTCTTTAAAAAGAAAAACAGCAGGGGTGCATATGGAAAATTTGTCCTTACAGATGTTTCTACAATTGTGTTTCTGGCTTTCGAACACATTTTTCCCTCTTTTAAAAGTTGATCCAAATATCTGTAAAACTCAACCTCCTAAACTTTCCAGAATTATTTTCAGTTCTTAGAAAAGGCTTTAACCTTCAACTTCTCTAGCTGTGGTCCCACTATATGTTTATGACTATTTTTAAATAACCAGATTTTTGGTTGATGTTGAAAGACATTTAGAAGATCATTTGTAGGAGGAAAAACAAACTGTGGGCCTTGAATCTGGAGTTAAGAAAACCTGGCTCTGCATTCTCAGGGAGTGCCATTCTCCGGTCAATTACAAATTGGAACTATCTAGAGCTTAACTCCTAGGAAGGAGTGCAGCTTGATGGTTTACATGCAAGGATAGGAGGCTGTGGACAAAATTTGGGGGTTATCAACATAGAATTAGAGAAAAGGCCTCCTATGCCGGTTTTTCCTGCATTGTCTTCGGGTCACTTAAATATATTTACTCTAGGAGGACAAAGGATTCATGGGTCCTCAGGGACTAAATATATGTGGGCTTCCATCAGGAAATGTAAGCAACACAAAGCTGGTGGTCACAAGTATTCTCCATTGGGGTGACAAGTGCCACATCCCCTCCGCCCTTCCAGCTCCCTTATATTTTTTCCAGGCCTGCACACCATCCAGCCATCAGACAAGGCTCCCACACGCTGAGCGCTCTTGGGAGGCTTGGTGGCGGCCCTCATGCCCTCTGATGCTCCCATCTCCCTCTTGCACACTTGTACATCTTCAGTGAAGAGAGCCAGGAAGCAATGTGAGAACTAAACACGGACTTGGTTACAACATAAGGAAGAGCATGCTGAGGCCTGGTTGCCTGTTCCTTTGGCAATACAGCTGCTCTGGAAAAGTCTTGGAGTCCTATTTCAGTGGAAAATAAAATTAAAGTCAATCAGAGGCAGCCTGAAGAGAAAAGGGATAAAATTATGCATTTGTGTATAGGGATATGGATACAGACATAGATGTAGGTAGTTTTTTTTGTTTTGTTTTTTTATTTATGATAGTCACACAGAGAGAGAGAGAGAGGCAGAGACACAGGCAGAAGGAGAAGCAGGCTCCATGCACCGAGAGCCTGACGTGGGATTCGATCCCGGGGCTCCAGGATCGAGCCCTGGGCCAAAGGCAGGCGCTAAACCGCTGCACCACCCAGGGATCTGGTAGTCTGTTATATATTTTAGGCATTCATGTGAAGCGCACATATAAAATAATCCCTATAGGGATGACCAAGCACTAACAGAAGGCCTTTATTCAGGGCTTCCATGATTATGGTAACCAGACATTCAACCAAAAAGCAACAGGATGATATAAAGACACAAAAATGAGCATGGAGAAACAGACTGGGGTAACTTCTACCTTCTGACATCGTTATTGACACAAGGCCAGTCAGTAGTCCATGGAACATTGGTAGCAAGACACTTAAACTATATTAAGAAATAATGAAGGATAAATTCTAGTTAGCGCCAAGATAGGAGCCACCATCAGGCACATCTGCCAGCTTCAAAGCTGGATGAAGACACATATTCCAAGGCCACACATGCAAAGGCAAAGAGGCATAAAGTGACAATGCTTGTGTGTAAAATGGAAAGCCAAGGTGAACCCTCCAAACTCAAACAACTAACTGTATGAAAGTGTATGAAAACCTAACAAATCCTAAGCAAAAATCTGGCAAAATGATCTCCTTTCTGGGGCCATTATTTATCTGGAATAATCAAAGAAAGCGAGGGTGGGGGGTGCAGGTAGAGAGGGGCTCTGTCCCCCTAAAAACTTAGAAAACCTCTAAGATGTCTCTTTAACTATTCACATATGAACTTTCCTCCAAACATTAGCTGTTCCACTTACCAAGCTACAGTGAGTGACTGAATTTGAAAACTCTCTGTGATCACTCATTCAGTCAATTAATACTTATCGAGTGCCAATTTGGATGACGAACAAGCCCACCACAAACCCTGTCTTCACGGAGCTCACAGCCAGGGCTCCGTGTGCACGATGGTCCCTTCGGCCTCTCGTGGCAATGAACTGACGGAACAGAGAATAAACCCTAGGAAGCATCCAGTCACACAGCCCACCTCTGCAGAACATATCACTGGTTATATTCTAAAATCTCCATTTAACTCCTGGGTTTGGAATTTAGAGATCGCCTTCCCAGGGAAGCAATGCCATCAATCACGTTTGGGTCCTCAGGTCAATCCACAGAGTTTGAGTTGCCCTGCATTAAGCTGCAGCGTGATTTAAAGAGGCTTCTGGGTACCCCAGGCCCTTCCAGTCAGTCTTAAACTATGGTGTATGATCTCGAGGCGGCTACCGTGATGACACAGTTGACACTGGAGCTTGAAGCGTGCGACGCTGGGATGGGTAAAAAGCTGTAAATGCCTGGTGGGCAGGCTGGCATCCTGCAATCTCTAACTATTTACAGGACAAGGGACTGGGGACAGAGGTAGAACCTCCCGAAGGTACTTATGAGGGCAAGGGCCACAGTGGAACAGCTCGTCTGCACATCACACGGAACGGAGCCATCGGTCCCAGCCAAGGCGATGCACATTTCTTACCATCCTTACTGAGAAATCACCACTCCTGTGTTTCCTGGTGATTTCAGGAAGACAATAGTGTTTTTATATACTCTTCCTTTTTTAAGGCATACTTTTTTTTTTTCTAGCAGTGATCCCAGCACTAATAGCATTTAAAGTACATTAACTACTAATAATGTTTAAATATCACTTTTTTTTGCAGTTTAATTTGCCCTCATCTTCTCTTCCATACCCCTTCAAAATCTCATCAACTCAGCATCTGACTGGCAAAATAAATAAATAAATAAATAAAAATAACCCCCACTGTAGCCAAACATGTTCAAATCGTAGCATGAATAGATGTGCAGCAAAAAGTAGGGGAGAAAAATCTATTGTAAACAAGCCCATGAGTCTCTGAGACAACTTTTCTTAAAAAAAAACTTTATTTATGTTTGGAAAAAAAGGGAGTGAAACAAACGATAGCGTAGCTTCCGCCCGAAGGAAGTCATTTACTGGCTCTGGGACAAGGTTCAGTAAAACCTTCCTTACAATTCATTAAGGCTACCCGTAGGTTAGACACATTTGGGAAATGTAGGTGCTTTAGTGGTAATCAGCCCAAAGTATCCAAATAAAAACCAGTTTCACTCTTCATGTGGGAGAGTCTATAGGAAATACAATCTTTTCTGAAACAAATGTCTACCTTTTATTCTCCTCCCCCCACCACCATGCCACACGGAGTATGTGAACATTTACAGAGCATTTTGTCAGTTGTTTTCCTAACACAAAGCTGGGGTGGGGGCGGCTCCTAAATATTGCTCCTAGGGTTCCAAAGCTCATGCGCAGCTCCCAGTAGAACCTAGACAAATTTTCTCTCTGGAGAGCTCATGAGATGAAAGGTCTCACACTAAACCCTCAAGATGGAAAAGTAATTGTGCTAGTGTCTGGATCTCTCCATTAAGATCCCCGCTTAGGGACATCTATTCCAAGTGCCTCTAAGGAAAGAAAGAGCTTGATGAGAATGGGGGAGAAATGCCATCGTGGCTGGGTGACATGCAGAGAACAGCCCGGACCCTAGGTGCCAGCTGAACACGGGGACCTAGAAAGCTCCGCAAAGCAATGCCCCTCCTGCATCTTGTCACTCAGAAGGTGCTAGCCCACATTGATCCCATAGACTGGTGATTCTCCAGGAATGCTTGGGCCACAGTAGTATTGGCGTCCCTTGAAAACTGTTAGAAATGCCAAGTGTCAGGCCCTCCTCAGATCTTTTAAGTCAGAACCTTTTGAGGTGGCCCAGAAATCTGTGTTTTCACAAGCCCTCCAGGAGCTGCTGATGCAAAGTCACGTTTACAAACTGTCATCGTAGTAGGACTAATTAAAATCACTGTAGTAGAGTCCCTCCTCCAGGTCTTATTTATAATTGGGAATGAGAGATCTTTCCTCCTCCAAAAGAAATGTCAAGAATCAATAGATCAAAGGAAAGTCAGGAGGAGATTTGGGGGCTATACAAGACTCAATTTGCCACTACTCCTCCCTATTCATTTCAGGTTTAGGGATTTTGATCATAGGCACCAACAGAGAGAGAGAGAAGAAAACATAAGAAATAGATCCACTCCACCCCGGAGCCCAGCGTACGCTGGACAGCTTATTCCTCTATAAACATCACTTCTGAGTAAGGAGGCAACATGAATTAGCAATTGTAATGAACCAGGCAGATCAAGAAAACCCACCACTTTGTCTCCAACACAACTAAAGCCACCACTAAACCTTGGCTGTGGCTTTCCGAAGCTAGTGGCTATTTATAAGAGACCACACAAAATTCAACAACAGCATAATTAGTCAATACGTAAGTTTAAACTTCAAAGCAAACGCTTTTCAATCACTGAAACTCTTGGCTATTTATATAACAAGAACATTTAAACAAGATTCCCGCCCTAAAATGAATTTTCAGTCCTCATGAAGAGACCCATGGTTTCTTCTTGGCCCACATAGCCACCAATTTTGAATCTAGCACTGAGAATCTTTCCATTAGAAAAAGATACTCATTCAAAAGCTTCAATGTACAGCCAGTGTTCTGATTTTGCTTCCCAACACAAGCCAAATCTCACAAGATGAGACTCTTACTCTAAAAGCAGTATCCAACAACAAAACTACCACGGAAGGGTCTAGAAGTCATCATCTGTACAGCAGAAAGGAGCCTTCTGCGCAAAATACTTGTATCCCTGACTAACCTACTGCCACCATGCCTTGCCTGCCTTTCTGAAGCCAAAGGAAAACCCAGACACTATTTGCCTATATCATTATTAGTCACTTGATACCCAGGAAATCAGTTCTGTGTCTTCAGGGACAACCGTCCTCATTGGAAAGTGGGTACTACTGAGTAATCAAAATTATTTTGCTCTGCCTTGATTTGTAGTATCATATCCTTGTTGCTATTTTTTCAGCCTTAAAACCTAGTCATCGTAAATCTAGCTGCTTCTTTCTTTAGTGGTAATTAGCATTAGTCAGAAGCCAAAAGTGATTCCACATAAGAAGTAAAATAAACACAACCCTTTTTACCTTTCATGCCAAACTTGGAGTGTCTTGCCAACTTCAGCAGAAACAGCATCACCAGCAGACAAAATCCCACCACAGATGCAATTACCACCACAGCATAGACCTGGGGGAAAGAAAGGAAGGGAAGTTATGACCTGGCTCCTTAGTTCTCTTCATCCAGATGATGATGGTAATGAGGATGACAGTTAATATTTACTACTTGCTTTGCAAGGAATTTTGTGTCCGTCAATTAATTCACTTATCCCTTAACAACTCTTCAATGAAGTATTGTGGGTCTAGTTATTTTTTTTTATTTTTATTTTTTATTTATTCATGAGAGACACAGAGAGAGAGAGGCAGAGAGAGAAGCAGGCTCCACGCAGGGAGCCCGATGTGGGACTAGATCCCGGGACTCCAGGATCATACCCTGGGCCAAAGGCAGGAGCTTAAATGCTAAGCTACCCAGGCATCCCTGTGGGTCCTTACTTTATCCTTACTTTACAAATGAGAAAATACAAGTTATAAGCTTATAAAAATATCAGTGTAATTGATACTATATAGACATAGAGATATATTACTCTCTCCCCATCTATCTATCCTCCCACCTACCTATGTGGAGAGAGGAAAGAGACCTGACAAAACTCAAATAATACAATACTATTTCTGAAGCTGGTGAAAGATACAATGGGGTTCATTTTGCTATGTTCTCTACTGTTATGCATGTTAGAAAGCTGTCCATAATAAAAAAGATTTTTTTTAAGTTGGCTATTGTTGCTTTTAGAAATCAAAGTCCCATGGAACAGGGAGCAGGCCTGGAAGGGAGCAGGAGGGGTACCTGTGGGTCAGTTCATTTGTGAAAGCTCATTGGGTGGTAGACGTATGATATGTACACATATGCATATGTATGATAGAGGTCAATACAAAGATTTTTTTAAAGATTTATTTATTTATTCATGAGAGACACAGACTGAGAGAGAGACAGAGACCTAGGCAGAGGGAGAAGCAGGCTCCTTGCAGGGAGCCCGATGTGGTACTCTATCCCAGATCCCGGGATAACGACCTGAGCCAAAGGCAGGTGCTCAACCACTGAGCCACCCAGGCATCCCAAACACAAAGATTTTTTAAACTGAAAAATATAATCACAACATGTGGATTATTCAAGTAGAGAGAGTAGATGCAGATCTGTGTGAATCCTGCCACAACCCTGAGTGAGAGCACAGAGCACAAGTGTGTAAAGCTAATGGAGTACATATTAACATTTTAGGGACAAAGATGGGAGCAGGACAATGCATCTCCTTCCATTTCTGCTGCTCACTCCAAGGTCCTGCTCCCAAGAAAGGGTGTGTGACTCTACACCAGGAGGTGGCGAACTTTTGCTGTCAAGGGTCAGACAGTAAATCCTTTAGGCTTTGGGGGCCATATGGTCTGTTTTGCAAACTCTCAACTCTGCTGGTGTAGAGTGAAAGCAACCGTAGACAATATGTAAGCAAATGGGCATGACTGGATGCCAATAAAACTTTACTTACAAAAACAGATGGATATGGTTTGCAGAATCCTATTCTACACTGTTTTAAATGTCCACACTTAATTAGATGCTTAACTTTCTTTGTTTCATTTACTCTGCATAATAATCCTTATGACAGATATTATTATTTCCATCTGTGGTAATCATTAATGCTGTTTACCTAACACTTCTATTTCACCTTGTGTTTCTCTTTATAAGATTCACTTCCTGGCTTACTTGTGGTAAGATGGGTGCATGTGACCAATTCTGGCCAATGAGGTGAGACTTGTATCCCTGAAAGTGGACCATTTCACTGCTACTTTGAGATCTTTGGCAGTGGTTTGCACCCAGGTATAATATTACACTCAGGGGACATCTGTCAATTTGAGGTTCTCACAACTGGAGGAGGGTATTACTAGCATCTAGTGGGCCAAGGCCAGGGATGCTGCTAAATTAAACATCCTACAATGCCTAACAGTCCCCCACAACAAAGAGTTATTCACCCACAATTATGACATCAGTCATATCAACACTGAGAACCCTGCTCTCATCTCCTTCCTCTGGGCCTTAATAAATGCTAACTTTCCAAAAGTGGCTGCCTATCAACCAAGTCTTAGAATGAGGACAAGACTGACAGAACTCCCAGTCAATACAAATAATGAAGCAAGAAATAAACCTTTATCATTTTAAGCCACTAAGATTGGGGGATTTTTGTTACTTGCAGCATAGCTTATGCTGACTGATGTGCCCATCTCAGAGTGAGAGGCAGTACAGAGTAAAGATTAAGAATATATGAGTTCCTCATGAGTTTGAAATTTAGATTTACCACTTATTAAGTGCCTGACCTCAGAATTACTCAAACTCTCAGCATCTCACATGCCTCATGTGTGAAACAGGGAATATAATCATCCTACCTTGCAGATTATTTAAATACTTAGTGAGTTAGAGCAGATAACAGGTTTGGAACAGAGTCTATGACAACAGATAATAAATTAACATTGCTATGATGATTATAAAACTGAGATTTATAAAAAAGTAAATAAGCAACCCAAGATCACACCTTTTGAGCTTGGGATTCAAACTGAAGTCTGCCTTAGTATAAAGCTGTGACTTATCCATAATTTATCCTTTATACTACTTCAAAACACATGGCTGAGAGGAAAGGCAGGATGCTAAAAACATGGCTAATCCTCCTGCGACATCATCTCTAATGTCCACTGGGGACAGCATTAAAGAGAGCACAAAAGACGGGAAAGGGGACATGCCAAGCACTTGGCCAGAGTGGAGACAAGGTGTGAGAATCCTCTCCTCTGGCTCTGCAGTTGTGAGCACCTCTCCCACAGAACACCTCTGCAAATGTTTGAGTGCAGACTTAACTCTGTCTCTGTGGCCTATATACAAACAGAGTGGTTGTGATTCCTAAAAGGCTAATTATAGATCAACTTGTTCTAACTAAGGCCATTTCCCTCAAATGCACCTAATGATTTGGAGCAAGCTTTTTTCTCATCTTTATTTCTAACACTTCCATGGAAAAGCGATCATAGTATTTTAGCTCTCCATTTCTCAATCTTGTTAAATTCTAGACTTGAAGGGGAAATATTGAATAAAACATGTTCAATCCGTATTTTATAGTTTTTTTTATTTTTTATGTATTTTTATTGGAATTTTATTTCTCAACATATACTATAACACCTAGTGCTCATCCCGTCAAATGCTCCCCTCAGTGCCCACCACCCAGTCACCCCATCACCCTACCCACCTTCCCTTCCATTACCCTTTGTTCATTTCCCAGAGTTAGGAGTCTCTCATGTTTTGTCACCCTCTCTGATTTTTCCCACTCATTTTCTCTCCTTTCCCCTATAATCCATTTCACTGTTTTTTATATTCCCCATATGAGGGAAGAAACTGGGATGGAGAGATGGTGGGGACTCGCCCTAAGCCCTATAACTTCTCTGTAGGACCACAGATAGTCTCTGACCCACTTCAGAAAGTATTCAACTGGCATCCAGAATCTTTGGTCCTTATGTTCACAGGACATCTTGCCTTTATGAGCTGTGAGAGCTTACAATGCTTCCCTTCTGCAAGCCTCCATTACCTCATTGGTACACAGGGATGGTAATACCTGTCCTAACTTCTTTATTTCATTAGAGTGTTTGAGTCAATATGGAAAATGGGAAGGGTTCTACTGCTGGGGAGCAGCTAATGATCTGCTAGCAAATATTTAAACCTACTAAAGCAACTCTAAATGTAAAGAATCTCTTAATAAGCAAAGAATCCCATGACAGCAAATAGAATTGTTTCTTCAAAAATGAATTGTTTGATAAACTTGATTCCATGTACCATGCACATGTTGGGGTAGGAGTGGTCTTTATGTGGGAAGCAAGCAGGAATGAATGTATTTGTTTGTTTGTTTGGTTGTTTGGTTGGTTGGTTGGTTGGTTTGGTTGGTTGGCTGGTTGGTTGTTTGGTTAGTTAGCTGGTTGGTTATTTGGTTAGTTGATTGGCTAGTTAATTGGCTAGTTGGTCATTTGGTTAGTTACATGACTGATTAGTTGATCAGTTGGTTAATTGTTTTTTATCTGAGAATACCTCTTATAGAACAAGGACCTGTTCTATTAAAAAAAATCCAGTAAGGTTCATGAGGAACACTTATTGGATCAGAAAGGAGAGCATTCGAGGCTATCTTCCAAATGCTTTGATAACACCTTTAACTTTTATATAAGCAACTGACTCTGAAACTCTTCTTCTAATCTAACAACCCTCCCTGTGATCAGGAACTATTCATGATTTACATTTTCTTTAAATTCCATAGAGCATTGTTTTGTACCTCTCATGCAGATTTCCAGGGACCTCAGGTGGAGTTGTAATGTACCAGCTTCGAACAAAGATGATTCTCACTGATCTTGCCTTCCAGTGGCCCAACTATACACAGTTCAAGCATCACTTAGATATGCCACTTAGGCACTTAAATTTATAATTTGGTCTCAAAAGAGAAAACTGAGGTTGGCATGTAATTTTTAGTAACTGGGTTATGTACACACCTGTGGGCTTAACACATGCTCCTTGGATTCCTTATATACACAAACAACTTTCTCAAACCAAAAAACATTAAGCAGTTTGGTATGAGAATAAACAGATATGATTGCACAAGGCAGGAAGTAGAAAACATTCCACAGCTGATCTACCAGGGCATTTGTCCTTGCTATTTCAATGCAATGCATATCGTCATCTATGGAAATATGTGTGTGTGTGTCTCCACATACTGGATATGCATATTTTGAGTTTGCAGCTGAGCTACATCTGTTATAAGCCTCTTGCTCCCACCACCAGGGCCATGGTTTAAATATAAATCACAACTCTTTATTGCTGCTCCAGACCCCCAACTAATCATACCACTTTCAATCTCTCTGTCCTGCAACCCATTCTAGAGCATTCACCATTACTCTAATCAGTCTCCAATGTTTATTATCTCCTAGGTGCCAGGCACTATTCGAGGGATGAAGGATACAGCTCTGAAAAACTACTGATCAGGTTGCCTAGACTTAAAAACTCACTGAGGAATCTAGGAAAGGAGGGGCATCTGGGTGGCTCAGTTGGTTAAGTATCCAACTCTTGATTTTGGCTCAGGCCATGATCTCAGGGTCATGAGATTGAGCCCCATGTCAGGCTCCATGCTAAGTGTGGAGCCTGCTTAAGATTCTCTCTCCTTTACCCCCCTGCCCCGCCCCACCACCACATGTACCCGCACTCTCTCTCTCTTAAAAAAAAATAATAATCTAAGGAAGGAAAAAAGATATTACACAAGTAAGCAATAAAGAAACAAGAGAATTATAGACAATAATAACTGTTCTGAAGAAAATGGAACATGATAATGGCTGCCTAGTGGCCACTGATGACCAAACAACCAACTAGCCAACCAACCAACCAATCAACTAACCAAATAACCAACCAACTAACCAAAGCCATGCGATGACCGTTGGGAAGTGCATGCCTTATAGAGGGAACCACAGATATAAGGGCTGTGAGACGAAAATAAGCCTGGAGCATGCAAGAGAAAGTTAAGAGAGACAGGTGAGACAGATGAGGACAGGGTGTGAGGTGAAGTCAGAGACACAGACAAGGGCAAGATATGCAGGGCCCTTTCACCACCATGAGGAGCTGAGCTTTTATAATATAAGTTTTCTTACACTCACATTGGGAAGACTCTGAGATAATAAGAGTGATCTGATTTGTGCTTTTCAAAAGTCACTCAGGCTGCTGTATGAAGAAAAGCCAGAATATCACGAGATGGGGGAGGAGGGACAGGATGTGGAGGTCATCCAGGAACGAGCAACTGTCTTAAACTTCCTCTGTGGAGGGCCAGATACTAAATATTCCCAGCTTTGCAGGCCATGCAGTCTTGCTACAGCTTCTCCAGCCACCACTGTAGCATCAAAGTAGCCACAGACACTATGTAAATGGGCATGACTGCGTTCTAATAAAACTATATTTTTTATGGACACTGATATTTGAACTTCATCAAATTGTCACATGTCATGAAATGTCATTCTCCTTTTCATTTTACTTCAAACCACTTAAAGTTTTTTGTTTTTTTTTTAATATTCTTAGTCTGCAGATGGCACAAAACCAGGGCGTGAGCCTACTTGGCCCAAGGACCACAGTTTGCCCATCCATGCGTCAGCCTGCAGTGGTGGCCATGGAGGTGAGGAGATACGGTTTATAAGGTGGCAGAGCTCACGGCACATGGGACTGGGTGTAGGTGACAGGGAAGCGAAGAATGAGGTACACTGCTGGCCTTTGATCTGAATAGCTGACAAACCAACCCCACCAGAGTCCTGGGGCTCAGGCATGCCCCGTCAGTGGCTCCTCCCTGCATGGTAAACCTAACTCCTGGCTCAGTGTTTCAAAACTGCACGACCAGGACGCCTGGGTGGTTCAGTGGTTGAGCGTCTGCCTTTGGCTCAGGTCATGATCCCAGGGCCCTGGGAATGAGTCCCATGTTGGGCTCCCTGCAGAGGGCTCGCTTCTCCCTCTGCTGTGTCTCTGCCTCTCTCTGTGTGTGTCTCATGAACAAATATATAAAATCTTTAAAAAACAAAAACAAAAATATGCACAACCTGGCAGAACCACCTCGCTGGCCGTGCTTCTGACTGCCGCCCTTCACACACCTTACCCTCCAGTCTAAGCCTCCTTCCAGTCTGCAAGCTCTTGTGCACACACCCTAAACCCCTGCCTTTCACTTCCTCTTGGTCTAAATGCCAGCCCTCCCGCACAGCTGGAAAATGCCCCAGCCCCACAAAGACGTGCTGGCTCTCCCAGCAGGAAGGAGGGGGAGCCCCTGCCCCTCTGTGTCCAATCTCACATCCCACGGCTTCTCTACCTGTATCCTAGCTGCTGGTATGGTAATCCTTCACAGCTCAGAGCTCTGACCAAAGGATAAACTCCTAAAGGACACACCTGCTATACATTCATATTTTTCTATCTTTCCACTGCCAGTCCCTCCCAGAACCTACGGGGTTCCTTAAATCTAGTGGGCAATGAGACTCTTCTTAAAATACTGAACAACATCAATTAATTAATTAATTAATTAATTAAAATACTGAACAAGACAGGTGTGAAGGTGCGGAAGATGGGAATAATGACTGGTGTCCCAGAATGAGACATTATTCTTCTAGTGATAATGTTTTAAAGGACAGACATTTAATTTCTTTTTAAAGATTTTATTTATTTATTCAGAGAGAGAGAGAGAGAGAGAGAGGCAGAGACACAGGCAGAGGGAGAAGCAGGCTCCATGAAGGGAGCCCGACGTGGGACTCGATCCTGGATCTTTGGGATCACACCCTGGACTGAAGGCGGAGCTAAACTGCTGAGCCACCCGGGCTGCGCAAAGGACAGACATTTAAAGTAAGAATCCCTAGCAATTAAAGCAGTGCATAAAAGGGGAAGCCAGTAAGTCAGAGGCTACATAGCATGTTTATCACTTCTCTTAAACCTTTCTGTGAATTTGAGATGCCTGGGTGGCTCAGTGGTTTAGTCCTGCATCGAGTCCTGGGATCGGGTCCTGCATCGGGCTCCCCATATGGAGCCTGCTTCTCCCTCTGCCTGTGTCTCTGCCTCTCTCTCTGTGTCTCTCATGAATAAATTAGTAAAATCTTTAAAAACAAAAACAAAACAAAACCTTTCTGTGACTTACCCCAAACATCAACAGCCCATTCACACCTGAACAGTAAAAATGTCATGTTGTAAGACATGCACCCAAGCAGTTCTACTCCCCCAATATTTAAGCATCCAAAGGGCTCAGAGCCAATCTAGGAAATGACTATTTATCCACTCACCGAAAGATGTTCCCGACCGCTTTTGTCAGCAACATCTGTAGAAGGGATTTCGTTACTTCTGTTTGTGGTGTCCCCAATGTCATTTGCTGCAGTCCCGTAATCTTAAATTGGAGAAATGAGAAAGAAAAGGAACCATGAAGTTGTCACTGGGCTACCCACAAACAAGAGGCCACAGTATGACCCAAAACAATGAAGTGAGATAAATCCCGAAGATTCCAAGCCACTGACAGCCTAGCAGGGGAGGAGCATGACCCAGCTCTTGGGTTAAAGCCATTGCAGTGCTGGGATTGCATTGATGCTCAACTGTCATGCAACCCAGATCTTTCCACCACTGGTGTGGCAGTCAAATTCTAAACCGGGTTTTCCTTTGTAGGTAAGAATATATCCCCCCCCCCCTTTTTTTTATGAAGTCTTTAGTATAAATATGAAGGGGAATCAATAATCTAAGATTCATACATTTTAGACCTGGAAGGGCCTTCAGATATGGAATCTAACTGCCAGTTTTACAGTTGAAGAAAGTAATGTGAGCAAAGTTAAATGACTAAGCTAAGGTCAACTGGCAAGAAGGTGGAAGAGCCTAAACATGAAATAGACTTGAAATCAGTAATGCTGATTCCAGGGCAAATGCATCCTATTTGCGTAAGAGGAAGTCACTCAAGAGGGCCTATGGTCACAACATTGATGACAACTTGGGTGCACAGATGAACTTGTTTGAAAAGGTCTGAATTGCCAACATTTCAGTTTCTGATTTAATAGAGGGAGCTGCACCAACTCAATATTGAGAATTATGAGAAATGTCCTCATACACTGTGTCTCAAATGTCACTGCCATCCTCTGAATCAGTTTTCATCTATACAGATCATTTATTGGAAATCAATGATTGTTTTTTTGGGGAGGTGAAAGTTTTTATTAGTAATATTATGTATTAAATGTCATACAAAATTTTTTATTAACTTATTACAGACAATGTTGATTATAAATGTTTGGTATTTTTATTCTAAATAGATTTGGAGACTGAAATTTCCACCCTGAACAAACAACCTCATTAAGTCAGCCCTAGCTAAACTTCCCTCAGTAGGACTATCATGCTGACCTTGGGGCAACAAATTTAAATTATATTTATATTAGCAGAGTGTTCCTTGAATGTGAATAAGTAGTAACAGAAAAAGCATCTATTTTCTGTTTACTGTTTTATTCTTAACACCAAAACTACATTGTCACCATTTTCATTGTAAGTATACTAGACCATTAATTTCAACCTAATAATAGAAATATCATCCATTGGCTAATTTTTTACCTTTTCATAGTCTAATGAGCCACTCATGCAAAATTATTCACTAAAGCATCGATAGTTTAATATCATGATATTTGGCCCAAAGATCCAAAGTGGGATCTGAGGCCAATGAGAAGATGGCATTTTTAAATTCTTGAAGTTACTGGAAAAGAGTCCAAAACATAATTTTAAATGGAAAATCAGAATTCAAACATACCTCTCTGTGACACAATTTGAGATACTTTTTCTTTAAGCCATATCAGGACAAAGAAAAACAAAAGTATGCAAATCACATGCACAAAATCATCCAAACCACAGCTTGAAGGAAACAAAGGTTGACATGCATAAAACAGGTAAAGACAATATAATCTCCCAGTTAAAATCTGCTCAAGTTAAATCCATGCACATATAACAAATATACAAATTTAGAATGAGTTCTTATAAAAAATAAAATGTCAATATGAACATAAAGTTAAAGATGGAATATTTAATAGAACAAGTGTATACATATCACATTTTAATCGATCTTTTAATCAGTCCTAAAATTTGAGCCAAGGCTGGAAATTGAGTCTGCCACTTTCCTAAACAGAAGCTTCTTGGTCATGAAGGTAGTTTGGAAATCTGTTCAAGATGGATTTTCACACCTGATCAAACATCCCTGGCATTCTATTAAAGTAGCAAAGTAGAGATGAGATATCCAGTTAAAAGCTTATGTAGTCCGCCTTCCAGCTTCTCCCTTTCCACATTCCTAAGAGAACCCCATATAATTCAAGGGGTTCAATGACATTCTCTAAGCAAGCTGATCTAAACTCCATGGTAGCTCCAGTTAGTCAAGGGTTTATCCATCCCTCTTATGTAATGGGAGCAAGAATGAACCATGACCCACTGAGTCTGGAATCAGATTCAAGGAGGGCTGACTGAGATCTCTGAGAGAGTTCCCTTTCTTTGGGACTGCTTTCCAATGCTGTTCCATTTCTCCCAACAATGTGAGTGACAGCATCGTCTTATGACCACAAAGGGAGCCAGCCTTTGGTGAAGTGGGCGCAGTGTGCAGGGGGCATGTAAAAATGAAAAACTTGGGGGCCTGATGACACGGTTGAGCTCCTGGTTTAACCAAACCTATAAACATGTCCTACTTTTGAGGCTCCTGTCTGTGAGCCAAACTTCCTTATTATACAAGAAACATAATTTTGAATTGGGTTTACTGTCAAAGCCAGAAACTGATACACCTCCCTTTTCTTGGTAGTCATGGCTTTTAAACAGGTAATTAGTTCCCAATTATAGAAACAAAATGTCTGTTACAGTGGAATGGATTTACTTCCAAGAACAGAGCATGAAAGAGAAAATGCTATTTACAAGCACTGTAAATATCAAGGGAAAACAGCCATCAATATTGAATGATTTTTGAAATATCATTGTGGCCTATGTAATGCTTAAAGGGTATATTTAACCGAGCTTAAAGGTTCTCTTTTAGTTGATTTAGCTCATTTTAGACGAACATTTTGAAAAAAATACAAATAAAGACAACGTGATAGCTACCTTCATAAATTACGTCGGGATAATTTGGGTTGGCACCTAAAAGGCAAAACAGAGCAGAGATTTGTAAGTATGCATTCAGAGTGAATACTAAGTATCCCCACTAAAATTAGTTAAATATATACTGGAGGTTTTATAGGGTTACAGGTTGCTTTATGGAACAGGTACATGAAACCTCAAGTCTTGATTTGCTTCTTCACATGAACCATTTCCTTCCCCAGCCCCCAAACCTCCATCCCTTCAAAAGAAAAGAAATGAATGAGGATAAATTACAAATGACTTTATAGCCAGAAAAACTTCAGCAATCAATGCATTATGACCGTTTCTAGTGTACAGTTGGCCATTTTAACTACAATCCCAGTACTTTATTCCAGAGACAGACAGATCATCCCCATACCACTTTAAACAACAAAAGATAAAACCTCTGACAGTTTGGGTATTACTTTCAAAGTGTATTTTGGCAGGTCTACTCACTTTCACAAACAATCAACCAGCCCGAATAATGGTATCTAATGCAGTTTTGCTCTCCACTTGGTGTTCAGAGCAGGTTGCCAAGGCTGAATAAACAAACCCTTTCTTTGCCTTTAATACAACATGGAAAAATAAATGGACTTTCTCCATTGAAATGATTTATGTAGAAGAGATTACACGTAAATGTTATGTCAGAGACAAATGCAAAAGTATATCCACTTAATTGGGGGGAGGGATGATTGTTTAATTACCAAGATGATCAGAATACTCTGTTGTCAAATATTCCCATGAAAATTTACAAAAGCGTTTAAAAAAATTTTTTTAAATAATTGTCAAGAAGAACCAGTGACAAAATCATCTGCTATTTACTCTCCAATCAGAACTACTGGGTCTCTATATGAAAGCCTACTTGGAAATAAAATTAAAATTTGATATAACATTGCGTGATTACAAAATAAATTTCCAAAGCTACTTTCTATGCTTTTGTCTTCACTTACTTACTTGTAAACTGTAAAGCTTATTCAGCTCTCATTTCACTTCTAAACCCTTTAGCAGAAAAATATCATTTAAGATAAGGGAAAATTTGAACCAATTTTCTGTTCAGGTTACTCCCTAGTAAATAACCAAAGGTAGCTTAAATGAAGAACCAAATAAAAATGGCCCTGATATTCAAATCCGAATTTTAACACAGTTCATGTCACAGAATATCTGTTATCAGGGGAAACATTAAGTGGATGGCTGTGTACATCGATTCAGGGATGCTGCAAACTGCGGAGCATTCCATGCTAAATGGGGGTGCCATCTAGACTATAGTCTACGTTAATGACACAGCCTGAAATTGTGCAGTGCACAACCTGTGTCGCCATATGAGATGGCCCTGTGTCAATTCATGCAAATTCACTGATTCCAGCATATTTCAATACCATTTTGAGTTTTATTATCCCAAACACCATTTCAAAGTAGTCTTGAGTTACAATATGTTAATATTTATTGTTAGAATTATTTGTAGTAGGTGTGACATTCTTGAGATGGGCCTTGAAAGCTGTCTTGCAGTTTGAAGGATGATTCAGTGGATAAAGCAGCATGAAATTCCTGTGGCAGTCCTAGTGATGTCATATGCGGGGCACCTACCCACGTGCTGAAATCCTTTCCCTTTGCAAAGTCCCTGAGCCGCATGGGTATCCTGTCACTGTGAGGATTTCCTACTAAAGGAAAGGTTCTAGTATCCCAAGGGAGCAAGTCATTCTTTGAACTGCTCAGTAATCCATTACTTTACAAGATCCCACTCTGGCCTCCTCCTCACTATGCCCTCTATACACAAGTCTGCATCTGCAAGGATACTTGCCCACCAGAGTCCACACTCTACTTCTAGACTTCACTCCAGGACCCAGGACCCAGGCCACAAGACCCAGGGCCCAGATTTCCTTCCCCATACACCCCAAACATACTTCCTAGGACTAGCTAGCTTTTTCTCCACATCTGTCAGCCCACAGGTGGCCACACCACCAGTATGAGCACCTTTTGACCCAAGACTCCAGGGAG
Source organism: Canis lupus dingo (assembly GCF_003254725.2). NCBI lineage: Eukaryota > Metazoa > Chordata > Mammalia > Carnivora > Canidae > Canis > Canis lupus. The sequence continues at coordinate 74,793,637 of NC_064243.1, forward strand.
GGGTAAGGGCCGAGCAAGGGCAGGTGAGTGAGGGTGTCCACATGCCCACTCACTGCTTCTCACATATCTTTCATCATGTAGTCATAGGCACAGGGCAGGGGCTATGGCTAGGAACCAGCTCTACCAAAACCACTACCTTCCAGCATGGACCTCCAAGAATCTGGGAGAATTCGATCCTCAAACCCAGTCTTCCAGGTCATTATAAACATATAGTTGCCAAAGTAGGAAGACCAAAAATACTGTTTTTTAAGGATTCATTAACTCAATTCAATTTTTTAAAGTTATTTGGATATAAAGATACAGACTTTCATTTGGACTAGGTTGGCCATCCCAGACTGCTTGAGATTGAGGGCATTCCTGAGACAGTGAACTTTAGGTTTTAAAACTGGGATAGTCCCAGGCAAATCCTTGCAGTTTGTCCAGGAAGAAGGGTTTTCCCCAAACATAGGACTTTTAGTGTGAAAACTAGGACTCACCAGTCACCCTGATTTGTTCTTAAGCCCTCAGGGACCCACATACAGTTGCCACCTGCCCTTAGACATGCAATCCCATAAAAGAAAAAAGGCTGAGGATTCAGAGCCAGATGTATCTAGACCATGCATTGGAAGGGCTGCAGTGAAAATGCCTGACGTTCAGGTATAATTGAGTTTGTCACAGAAAGGGAACACCTCAACACATTACTCACACGGGGCCCCTGGGAACATCCAGAACATCGAATCAGTTCAATGCAGCAAATGTTAGGTATAGAAAAAGGATTTGAGATGGGAGCAAAAGTAAATAGGTTAGCCCATAATCTGGAAAACTCACCTTTTGCCAGACTTACAATTCATATGAGCACACGCCTTTCCCACCAAGTACAGCAGCAAAACCCTTAGGTCACGTCTACACTTTCTGAAAAGGACTACATTTTCCTAACTTCATTTTCTCAAATGTATGAGAAGAGCAGTCACTTTATATTCACTGTCCGAAATACTCAAATTTAGTGCAGGATTATGAAACTCACAGAAAGACAATGTGGGCAGAACAGTCATGTGGTTCTTACTTCCCTCTCCTGACCATACTACACTATGTCTGATGAGGACATAAAGCACAGTAAAGAAATGCCTCTTCGGCAAAGGTTTAGGAAGCCCAACACATGGAAAGACACACAGATCCAGAGTTTATGTCAAGCAAGGGTCATAGTACTCTAGCGAAACCTGGTTCACCAAACACAGTATTTTGCTTCTAGCAACTTCTCGGTCAAGCTAACCTTCCACGGTGTTTATACTTCGACAGTAGGTAGTTATTAACATCACGTTAAAGGCAAACACAGGACAAAGTCACCCCTTCCTTTTCAGACCTCTGGCAATGGTCATTTTGTGAAAATACCCTGTCATTTTTAAGTCTAATTTCAAACTGATTCCTTTCATTTAGTTTAAATATGCTAAAGTTAGAAACACCTGTTTGAGATATTCAAGACGAAAAGGCAGGCAAGGAAAGGCAGACACTGACTTTGAGGGAGAAAAGCCAAAGAAAAATGAATGAAAGATAAAGGAACAATGTGCTTGTAAGGGGGATGTGAGCAGAGCTGTGCTCCCTGGAATACCATCCTGGTAGCTCATCAAGCAAGAAATCTCAGACTGAGGCACCAGGAGGTGGCATCCAACCCTAAAACTTCATGTTGAAAACCACCATAATAAAATATGGAAATTTCTGGAATAAAATATTGAAACCCAGGAACTCCGTCAACCCCATGCCATTCCAAACAAGCATCAGCCACCCGCCAGCTCACTCTATCTGGAAACAGTGGCTCCTCCCCCACCCAAAAAAGGTGTCTGCCACACACAAATTGTTGCCTGTCTCATGTTTTGATTCTGTTTTCTGAAAAGTTTGCTGAGGTGTTGGTGGGTGCTACATGCCTGTGTGCTTTGTTCTGAACCTCAGGCATGTTGTCAGGAATTTGGGGACCAGGACCAACAGGTACAGAGCACAGCACACCGGACTGTGGCCACACCCGCACTCCTGACCAAGCTCTGGATAGCACATGGGATGTCTGCGCCTCCAAACAACAGAGCTTAGAGCATTCAGGCTTCTAACAGTGGATGGTAAAATCCCTTTCTCCCCAAAAATATCAAACCAAAGTACTTCACCATCCTTTACCTCCATGTTCAACACCTTTAAAGGGAAGACACTAGCTTCTCTATTCTAAGCTGTTACAGCTCATGAGTAAATCTTATGAGTCTACACAAGTCTTCATGAGTAAAACTCCATGACTTTTTCACTGTAGGATTCTACAGTTAAGAGATAAAGAAACATTGTGGGAAAGTGGGTAGGTTTCCCCTTCCGTCCTGCTGCATAGATAAAAATGATGGTGGAGGCCAGAAGACACATCTGCTTCTTTCTTTCTACTTCTAGTCCCTCTCTAATGCCCTTAAAAAAAAAGAAAAAGAAAAAGAGAAAAAAAGAAAGAAGAAAGAAAGAAAGAAAGAAAGAAAGAAAGAAAGAAAGAAAGACAAAAAAAGACTTCTCTCTCAATTCTATTTTCAGACTCTGTTTAGTGTGATCATTAGACATATTTCAAAGAATTCCAAATGATAGCAAAAGATTCATTCTTTTCAAATCAACCGTCCTTGGTTTGTCAATAGTGGGGTCTAACTCATGGCAGTCCCTCCTTCTAATTTCCAGATCCTTTTCCTCTTCCTTCTCTGACTGGCAGGCTGAACTCAGGGCCCCAACACACTGGGGGCTCAGATGTCTGGGTTTCATTTTTGGCTGAACTACTATGCAGCATCAGGGGGCTCTTCACTTTTCCTGTGACAAAGGAATGTTCCATACCTCAGGAGAGGATAATAGCATTGGCTCTGGCAACTCAGCAGGAGCCTCGGGAAGCGTAATTAATTAACATTAGTACTCTTGAGACATAAAGTACTATTTAAGTATAAATCTTAATTATCATGATTATTACGAGCCTATAGCCAAACCATACTCTTCGCGGTTATTTAAGGCAGAAAAGCAGGTCAAACATTCTTTCCTTTCCCTCCCAGGACAAGACATGGGTCCTGACAAATGGCCAAAGAGCAAGTCGTCGGGGGCTTTATATTCTCTTAATGTGCAACATTTGGAGAAATTTCCTCTCCCTACATTCTTTGGCCCAAGTATACCAAATCTAAATCTGCCAGTTTGAGGGCAATTCTAAGTGCTGCAGAGAGCGCTGGTTCATCCAGACGTCATGAATCTTTTGATAAAACAGCACAAATGAGAAGCTGTGGGGAGAACTCTTCCAATATTTATACTTTGTTCCTGACGCATATTTTGCATACGAGACAACTGCTCCCGAATTAGGAAGCATAAGTCACTAACTCCCACCGCTTGTGTGAATGAGCATTCTTGAGCTGTGACATTCTTCCTGAATGAGTGGGCCATAGAGAGACTCTTTATGTACTGCCTGAAGAATGGGAAGCTTTGGAGCACGGGTTTTCTATCACTTAGTGCTCTGGTAGGTCCATGCCAAGCCTACAGTATTAATCACTTGGGTGAGATTTTAATCAAAGAATCTGCTCTTAAACAATCAACGTGTTCCAATTATAGAAATATCTGGCCTAGACAATTATTGAAACTCACACTATCTGATCCGAAGATGCTAGCAAAGGCCCCAGGTTTCCTCCTGATTACACCCACAAGTAATCTCTCGGCCATTAATTTCTGCTTACACTTCTCAAAAAGACACGCTCATCCCTTCTAACCTTCACTCAGTCTCCATGCACACTTTTGTGTTCACAAGAGTGCTTCTCTGTACATAGGACTGAATGCCAATGACAGCCACATAGTGGATCGCTGTCATCTCAGAGAAGTCTTATTTCTGGCCTCGAAGTAGAATTTTTGGAGCCTCTCCAGACAGGCCCGTGCTTCCTACATGCATGCTACACCAGGGCTCTACTTTATCCAGTCTCCCTAAGCCTCCTTAAGCCACATATTGAATTCATCTTACTTTTTGCCAAACCCAATTAGAGTGCATCTCTGTGCACAAACTATTCTGTATTGTTATCATTATTACTCATCAATGTCCTCAAGGAGTTAGTGAGACCATCTTGGTGGATGCCTGTGCAGTTCCTCCAGTGGCTTCTCCCAGGTTCTGCAGGTCGGAAGGGAACTACCCTCACTACTCAAAGTGTGATCTGGGATCTGCAGCATCTACATCAGCTGGGAGCTTGTCAGAGATGTGGCATCTGAGACCCTTCCCCAAATTTATGAAATCAGAACCTGTGTCTTAGCAGGATCTCCAGTAAAGCTATGCTCATTAAATTTTGAGAAGTCCTAACTTTCAAGTCCATCAGAAGTTTGACCAAAGTCAAAAGGCCTAGTGGACATAGAGGATGGCAATTTTACAATGAAGCATAAAGCAGACCTAAAAATAACTAGAAACCCAAGTACGGGGCAGTGGGGGGGGGGGAGTATTCTGTGGCAGTGACTGCGACAAAGGGAAGGGGTAAGGGCAGGAGAATGTTTAGTCCCCAGTGATATACCTCTGAGCCCATCCTGAATGGGGATTGGGGAGGTGAGGGAGAAAAGGAGCTTACATTTAACGCTCCTCTCCAGGAACTAAACTGTGACTTAGTTTTCTTCTTAGAGCACCAAGTCTAGAAAGTTCTTATGTAATCAAGTGGCAGAGTCCTGAGGTCTTCTCTGGGCACACCCAAGCCTCTAGATGAGGAAGACATAGCCATGCTGAGAGAAAAATACTTCTGGACAGAAAGTTCCTCCCTAATGGCCACAGAGGACAAACACAAAGGGAAGTGAGGAAGGGTACGTTGGTGATTATACTCATGTGTGTCTGCCTAAGCAAAGGATAACACTGCAGAATTCACAAAGGAAATGGCTGAGATCTGGATCCATGTCCTTGAAACCTCTGCTTCACACTGAGACTTCCAGAGGTCCCAAAGAGGACATGACAAAGGTGCTCATACAGGACTGACACAGTAGTTTCTATGTAGCCATGGGGCCTCCACAGCAGCACTCTGAGAACCCAAATTGAGTTCCCTTCAGGCAGAAGGCTCTGAGGACAAATGCCTGACCCCTGCCAGCAAAGGCTAAAGCAACCTGTGGTGGTAAGATGCAGGTGATATTTGAGTTCCACCTGTAAGCCCAGAGGTATTGGGATGAAGGGTCACAAGGACTCCCGGTGGACTAGACAGAGGCAGCATGAGAGAAAATCTGCCTTGACCACAGCCCCAAGGGGAGAGGGGCCTTAGCAACATAAAGCTGCATTCCTTGGTGTTGAGAAAGGAGATGCTTCCACCAGCTGGAATAGAGACACGTTTGCTTATTGTCATGAAACTGCAAGAGAGGGGACCAGAGAAAGAGAAACTGCCAAGATCCCATAATGCTAGCCAGGAAGGTTTGTGAATCAGCAGTGAGCACACCCAGGTCCCAAGAGAAAAAGCCACCAGCAAGGACATCTGCCTGCCTACCACCCTGGCTCTGGGCCCACTGACTTCTACTTGGGCAACTAAGGGCCCGAACTCTCCTTAGCCAGCTCCAGCCCCCACCCCCATCCCGCCAGCCTGAACTAGCAGAGGAGAGAAAATTGGCCCTTAAATTAAGTCCAGGGCTTTGAATTGTAACTCAGAAAGGACGTGCTATTTTTCAATTGAGATTTTTGTCTGCAATCTAAAGTGTCCAAAGGACTGTCTGTTACTCAACAATGAGCAGAAAAATCTTACTTGGGTCAGGGCTCTCACTCAGACCAGGGACTCTCCTCTCACCTCTGGTTGCACACTGGAGTCACCAGGGATTTTTTTTTTTTTTTAACCAGGGTTCTTAAAAATAGAAAATGCCAGAGCCCAAGCCTCATCCGGGAGTCACTGAATCAGAATTCTAGAGGTTGGTCCTAGAAATGTGTGCTAATTAATGAAATAACGATTAAAACTCCCCAGTTGATTTCAATGACCAACGAGGAGGCAGGAGCAGGGCAATAGTGTTCACTAGCCAGAGGAGACTATTCCTAATGAAGGAATGTTCGAGGGACAATGGAAAATAGAAATGAAATAAAATTAGTTTGGTTGTTATAAGCTGCATTCCTCAGTATACTGGAAAGGCAAATGCCATGGTTCTCTAGATTTCATTTGGAAGCTACAAGTTGAGTTTTGTGCTTTAAATGTGACCCAAACTTGACCAGTGCTGAGTTCAGTTCTACATGTGGGATCCAAAATGATTAATCTGGTGTCTGGAGTTTGAGAAAGTCCCCCTTCCTTTTTTGGTCACTAGCCAGGTTGCCAGTGACTAACAGATGGGAAGACACTGGCTTGGTGTCTGGGATCCTGCTGATATTGCAAGGTCTGATAACACCTGTCCTTCTTCATTAGCACCCTGGCTGAGTCTGGTGTCAGAGTCTGCAAGGTCCTGGCACTCTGGAGAGACACTGTATGGGGAATCTCTACCAACAGCCTCACATCCTCACACCCTGTGGCTGGCATCCTCTTGACCTGGCTGGTACTAGATCCAGGTCTTTTGGCCTATCGTTTCTCCAAGCAGAAGGCAGCAGGGTGTCTACTGCCACGGTCAGGTTTTCTGTACCACATGGTATGAGAGCCCATCAGGACTAGAACTACATTCAATCGGTCCATCTTCTCCATCAAAAAGCTCACCAACTCTTGTATTAGGGACTTTCTCTTTCTTTGTTTTTATTTCTGTTTAATTTCTTTCAGCACTCTTCATTTTCTATCTACAAATAGACAGTGAATTCCCATGCCATGGGACTATCCCATTTCTGAGCTAAATGAGGAAGGCACACCCTGAAGATGGCAGACAGAGCTGCCATTTTAATTTTCCTGGCCGGATATGGAAAAGCAACCCACTTCACCCATCAGAGGCCTCCTGCTTCCTCATGAGTCAGGAAACTTGCAGTGAAAAAAAAAAATCTCATCAAAACAACTGGGAAGAAAGTAGCTGAAACATCTTATCAAAAAGATCTGTAAGAACTAAACTTCTTACCAATTACTATGTGACACCAACAGAAATACCGAAGGAATGTAAACCCACGTTTGACCTGTCATCCCAAACTGGTAGACTTCAGACCAGCAGGGAAATATATATGTATCTGCTATTTGTTTATTTTTCTTTATTAAAGGAGAGTAAGAGGGTAAGGAAGCAATTCTTTAAAAGGCCATTATCTGTATACTATGGCTACAAATCTCATAAATACCAAAGATTCTATCACACAAGCCAAGTGAGGTCAATCTCTAATTGGTCACACTGGTTTATGGCCCACTAGAGCCATTTATATCCACTATCACCCTGGGCCAAGTCTCTTTTATTTCCACTTTCATTTATTACTCCTGATAGCCAGTCCTTGAGTAAATACTTAAAGAGGAAAAAAAAATCACCCTTTTTAAAAATCAGATATATATTTTTTAAAGACTTGATAAAAACAAATGAACAAGAAGAAAGAACAACGTGTTTGTAAAATTAACCTCGACTTTTATTTTTGATAGATGATCATTTCCTTTAAAGGGAATATGTGAGACTCTCCAAGTTATTCTTACACGAGAAATCAATTCTTTCCTATCATTAGCTAAGTTAAAACTAAACAAAAATGATTGATAAAAATGAGGCCACATGGATAAGAAGAGTACAGCTCTACCAAATATTGGCACCACACAGAAATGTTCAAAAGAAAATACATCCACCTCTGTATTAAACAGAGGCTAGTAGTGGCTTTACTCTGGCAGCACTGAGCATCTATCAAAGCACACAGAAAATTTCTAAAACTTTCCAATGCCAGACCCTCACCCTGAATCAAGTTCACCTCCAACGGTTTCAAAAGGCAGCTGCTGGCAAAATTCAAATAAAGCCTGAAGTTTCGTTAATAATAATGCACCAATGTCAGTTTCTTCCTTTGGACAAAGGCAACCCTGCAATAATGAGAGACATTCACAATAGTAACAACTGGGTGAGGGGTGTCTGGGGACCCTGTGGTGTCTTTGCAGCTTCCCTAAACACCCAAAATCATTCACAAATAAAATATTTATTTAAAAACAAACATAAAGTGGTTGTCCCCAGGCAGAGGCTGTGGATTTCACTGTAAGGCTGTATTCCCCCAAACGCGAAGAAAGAAACAGTAATCTAGAGATTTACTATAGCAAATGTAGCCAAGCAGCTAAACTCTCAATGAAGACGAAGATTTAATGGAATAGACAACTGCCAGTGGTAGTCTGCTAAGGCATCCAAACGTAGCTTGTTTTATGTGCTCCTGAAAGGCTATTTGTAAATCAAATTCACATAATTCAAATGTTTTAAACATGCTCAGGAAGCTTGTGCATTTAAAAAGCTATTTAATAGATACCAGGGTAATATTGGGAGAGGCTTACTGTGTAACGAAATGACTGTACTCTCCATATTTGCTGAAGGTGGCTTCGCAAGCGTCATCTGTGTCCACGGGGCTGCCCAGCGAGCCCCGCAAGCTCATGCTGCCCATGTAGCCCCTGCCTCACAGGCCTCCAAGTCTCCTCCTTCCCTTTCCTCCACCATGCCATCTTTGTGCGGTTGTGATGAACTGAGGGCCACTATAGCGACTTCTATTCACACCCAGGCCCCAGTGCCCAAACAGGCCTCAACCTCCACAATGTTATCAGGTATCTGGGCATCAAGATCTAGAAAGTAAGAATACTCTACAAAACAACAGTATCTGAAGCAGATAAAGGCACGATGTTCGTCCCTGCCACTACTGGGGCTCACACTGGAATTCTCCTGCTGGCCGTGAAATGGACTCTTGATGCTGGCCATCCTTTTCCCAGTCCAAACCATTGGTCAAGAGGGGCCATTACCACTCCTATAAAGACAACTCAGGATCTGATAGAAGAATGCTTCCACTCCACCCAGGTATGCCACACATTCCAGGACCCTGGCTCCTCATCCACAGCAAGTGGGCATAACTCTAAATTCCAAACGGATAAGGAGCTAGGAAACAGATGCGCCATCCAAATACTGTCCACCAGTGCACAGGTTGCATGGGTTTTGCCATTAGGGGTAACAACATCATTTAACACTTGAAATAAAAATAATGTGTGCATCAGGCTACTGTTCATCCCCCCATCACCTCCTAGGGAGTATGAGTCCCTGCCCCTGGACTTGGCTTTGGCCTTACGGCTTCCACTGGCTGGTGGTATATGGCCTGAAGAGACCATGTGCCAGTACAGTAGCCAGGCCCTGAGAAGCCAAGCTTATTTCTAGTTGCCCTCTTGCCATCTCCACTGGCTACTAAGATGGAGGTCTCCTATGTAGCCACTACTTATTCACCTGCCCTCCAGAATCAAGACACACAGAACAAAACTGCCCCAGCTGACCCATAGCCAAGACTTAAATAATAATGTCTTAAGCCCCTGGTTTTGGAGGTGGTTTATTGTGGGCACCATTTTGTCAACAGTTGAGTTATATACCCAATCCTCTCCCCAGATGCAAAAGCATCAGATACTCACCATCATCAATTCCAGGCCAGCCCATGAAGTGAGCAGAAATCTGTTTCTCATCTTTCCCATACTCATTCTTGGCTACTAACTTGTAGTCCCCATTGTTCATGTGAGTGGGATTATCCAGCTGGAGGCAGCCATGGTACTCCGTGTGATTGGTAACATGGATTTTAGTACAGATGTATTTGGACTCATTCAATATTGCCCCGTTATAGAACCACTGAAGCGCTGGTTTGGGGTTGCCTTTCACAGTGAATGGAATGCACCAGTGGTGGTCTGAGGTTGGAGATTCGAGAAATGTGATAGTTGGAGCAACTAAATTGAAAAAGAAAGAGTTAATAGCATCAGAAAACTCAGATTTCTCCCCATCTCCAGATTTCTGTGTCATCAATAAGGGGTTTTATTCAATGACTGTTTGGTTTCAGAAAATACAGGACCAGCAACTCTGGAATCCATCAATATTTTGAGTCATCATCAAGGTTGATTGAACTCTCAACAGAGAGCTTCAAAGAGACTCCTTTCCCTATACTTAAGACCTATGAATCATAGTCATTTTTCAAATCTATTCAGTGTGAGAACCAACTCCGAATAGATTGCAGAGATTTCTGACAGCAGAAAGAGTTCATTTGAAGTCAATTTTGGTTTTGAATAAATATGCCTTGATATTATGTAGATTCATCACCAAAACGCTGAGGGCCACTATTTTTATGTACTTCACCAAGCAACAGAATTACTGACAAAAATGACTTTGGAAATCTTGCTGGAAGCCCAGATCTCACGTAATTTATCTAAAACATATCAAATTGACCAATGCCATGAATGGTCCTACCAGTGCTGATTCATTATTATAAAGTAGGATCAATTGGTACTTTTCACCAATTGCCAATAGTAAATGCTCTTTAAAAGCATCACCTTTTGAGGTGCCTGGAGGATTCAGTCGGTTAAGCATCTGACTCTTGATTTCGGTTCAGATCAATGATCGCAGGGTCCTAAGACTAAGCCCCACATTGGATTGAGTCCCAGTGCACTCAGCAGGAAGTCTGCTTCAGATTCTCTTCCTCTCCCTCTGCACCCTCATCCCAACTCCTGCATCTCCCTTGCTCACTCTCAGATAACTAAATCTTTAAAAAAAAAAAAAAAGCATCACATTTCATTACAGCATACTCCATTTTTGCTAGGATTTCAGAAGCCAATGTTTTGATCCTTTTTAAATGTCTGGGGTACTATTCAAACCTAGACAAACAAACTAGAGATTACTTTAACTTTAAAAATCAAGCACTTTATGCTTTGGGGAAACAAACATTCAAGTAGCATCTTTAAACAGAGTACTTTTCCTGAATGAAAGTATTTAAAATCCTTAATAGTGGTTTATTTTAATGTGGTCTGACTTTGTTAACAATACAATCAAAGACTGGAAAATACCTCTAGAGATCTAATAGCATCGTTTCTCAGGTCAGGAAACCCAAGTCCTGTGAGGTCAAATGACTTGGTCAAGTTTAGTGAGTAAGACAGATCTGGAACAGGAATCTAGGTCTGGGCCTAGACCAGAAGCCCTTCTCTCCTGGCCCTGCTTCCCTATTATATGTGTTCATCACACAAAGGGAAAAATCACAGCCTGCTAACAAATACATTTTGATCAGAGTCACTACCAAAGCTATCTCAGTTGTTAGAATTCTTTCATTTATTCCCTCTATTCTTTATCTAGATTTTGATATATAAGGCCAATTCTTCAGACCATGGTGACCACCATAGAGATTAACTGAGAAGATTATGAATATGAGTGCCCCGATTTGTAGGTCTGTGTTACAAATACAAGGACCCCAGTGGGGTAGGATACAACACTTACCTTCCTCCCACCAGTCCAGGCCCCCATGGCCAGGACCCACTTATTCCTTCCACCATGCTCAAAAGAGCTTTTGGTGAGGTGTTGATTTAAGGACATAAAGTTGGAAGCGGATTGCATATGTTTGGAGATAACATTGATACTAGGCTTCTGGTGGGTCAAAATGATGAGAAATTATGAATCTAGTACCTACTGGGCACAGTGGTAGTATTGATAGTGACAAAGGACTATGGTTGGTGACTGCAGTCACACACTCCAACAACTGCATGCTGAATGTGTGAACACTAACCACTATACCAACACATGTCTACAGGTATGTAAAGTGTATTCACACATACACACGTGCCCACTTGTGGTTTTCTCCTCCAAATCTTGATCTAGATACAGTAAAACCTCATTCATTTAACCATACCAGCTCAGAATTTGGAACAACGTGCAAAATACATGTGACTTTTACTGACTACATGTTCACACTGAATGCTACAACCTGGAATGTTAAGATTTTACAATACTGGCAAATAATGCACATGTACTTCAGAAGCATTAACATCCTGCATCTTAGTTTCAATGTATGCAGAAATTTGAAATGATTATAATAAAGTTTCTGCAAGTGATAAGAGTTTTTAATAATTTAACTAGGACTCCACCAAGCTTCCCACAGAAACTTGATGTCAAACCAATGCGGTTTCACTGCACTGATAGCACAACTGGGTGTTTGTAAACAGCCAGCCCAATACTTGAGGTGCCATAACTCTAAATCTTCATATTGCTTTTATAGAGAAAAAGATTTTAGAAACTTGTTTATCAGAATATAAACTAAACCTCATTAACAAGAGGAGGATAACCAGCTCAAAATATGTTCTCTCAAAAAAACAAAACAAGACAAAAAAAAAAAAAAAAAAAAGAGGAGGCCATGAGAGGACAAGCTTAAGATAAAAAAAAAAAAACAGCTTGAAAGAAAAACATGCATAAGTAAGAGAGATTAACAGATAGAACACATGAAAGAGGCTGCTATTTCTTTTAAAGAGTACACACAAAACACTGCACACACTTTTTCTTTAACATACTTAAGCAGCACCCAGAGTGCCCCGATGACAAATGCAGGTGTGTCCACAATCATTTGAGGTTAAAAACATATGCCAGTCTGATTACGTACAATGTACAGTGAGGTTGACAGAATCTTGGTCTTCTCCTACAAGATTTTCTGCCACACAGGAGATTTGTTTTCCACTGTCATCAGATGAAATGTTAGTTATCCTCAAGGAGCCCTGCATGTGGCTTGTTTCATTCTACAAATGAATTAACAGACAAAAATAATCTATATTAAGACTGATCCCAAAGTGATGAGATGTGGGTCTTTCCCCCTAACGAAAGAAAAAAATATATACATACCATTAGAAAGGTTTCTGGCCTGAATTGGGGCCAGGCAAAAGAATAAATCAGGAGCTATTCTGTTTCTCGATATCATAACTGTTTAATGTGTAAAGTTGATTTAATCCTTGAATTCCTATCTACCTTTCTCCAAGGGAAGAGACCAAAGAAGCATCCCTCACCCTGCTCACAAGGACACAAGAAGGCTCACTAGAGACCCAGAGACTCTGATCTATTGGATATACACAACTAAATTTGTTAATTATAAAGATAAATAAAAAGTAAATGTACATCAAACACTCATCATAGATTTCGCTATCTGGCCCCATAAAATATTAAATGATCATCACTAGGTGAATACAATCTCAAATTCTGAGTTACTCTCATCTCTCTAGGAACACGGAGCCAAACAAAAGCCTTACCATATGTTTGGAAACCAGATTACCGACATCCCAGTACAAATTCGGAACTGGATCGCCTGCAACACTACAAGATAATGTGATAGACTTTCCCTCCTCCACGGTGAGGTTAGGTGCAGCCAAATTTGCTGATGGCAAACCTGTGGAAGAAGAAAAGTTAAGTGGGGACATATACAAATAGTTCAGTGCATTATCAAAATAATCGCAACAAATAGAAAACTCTTCATGCTGTAGAATCTGTAATCATTTACTTTCTGAGACAGATTTATGTTGCTCTGAAAAAGTGTTGGGTTGGTAAGCTTTACAGACTTAACATGAATAAAAAATGTGCGGTTATAAGATTTGAAAACAAATTTTGTACATTTCTTAAAAATATTACTGCAGAATAACTTTTTCCTTAAAAAAAAAAACTAGTTTATAAAACTAGGTCTTCTACTCTTTCATTGTTCTACAGTTGCTAACCCAGCTTTTCGCACATAAATAGGCACACCATTTTATCTTGTTTATTCCCTCCTCCCCTTTACTTATTTATTGTCAAAAACAAAAGGGTGAGAGACATCTACATTTTTTGCATAAATCCATTTTTTACATTAAGTAACTGATTAATATAACCCCACTACCAGACCTAGATTTTGAAATAGATTACAGAAGAAAATGTAATATGGGGAGCTTTATTGTTGTTGTTTTAAAGCGGGGAGGGGCAGAAGGAGAGGAAGAGACAGACTCTCAAGTAGGTTCCACCCTCAGCTCAAAGCCCAATGCAGGGCTTGATCTCAGGACCCTGAGATCATGACCTGAGCTGAAACCAAAAGTGGTATGCTTAACTGACTAAGCCACCCAGATGCCCCAAGAAAATGCAGTTTTAAAGCATTCTTTAGACATGAAGTTTGATCATCACCATACTAGAATGTTCTAAAGCCATATAAGTCAGAGTTAAATATCATAGGAAAAATGGGTTATTGTAAAATTTATAGTATGATTTTTAAAAAGTCATGTGGATCTATACTTTCACATTTCAAAAGCTAGTTTTACCGATGCCATTATCATTTCATTAAATTATCACACTTATTGGGTGTTTACAATGCTTTAAACCTCATGGGACTCACAGTATTTTCTGCATGAAGGCACATCCCAGACAGCACAACAATATGCCAGGCCCTGCTTGTCAAGCTAGTCCCTCAGTTGGTATCAGAAACTCTGCTTGGGACTGCGTTCACGCTGACAGCTGTGACCCAAGGACCTATGACATGTCATTAACTCAGGAGTGTCCCAGAGGTCAGAAAAAGCAATGCATCTTCAATACACATTAAATTGCAATTAACCCACCCACCTAGTGCTCTCTTACTATCTCCACAAAACCGTCCATAAACCCCTCTCCTGTGATGCGGTCCTTGATGACAAAGCCATTATTCTTTATTACCAAAACCGGCCTGGACAAAGATCTATACAGCATACGTCTCCTGGTGTCCCCACCGTTGGCAGAGGACTTCCCAGCAAGACCCAGCTTTCAGCGGCCGCATGACTTCAGAACCCTTCCTGTCAGCAACCAGTAGAAAGCCTTGTTCTATCTTTAAAATGCCCCTTAGTACTCTGAGTTTCATACTCCGAAGTTTTCAATCTGTCATATTTTTAGCTTCCAAGGCTCTTCTTTTGTTCCTGAATGATCTTCTATTTCTATAGCACCCTGCTTTTTGTCTCCTGGCTGCAACTTCTCCTGATCTGAGATGTTGGCCATTTCTTTTGAATTGTTCTTTTCTTCATATCAACACTGTTTCTTGCAACTTGCTTTCCTTCATCTTTTTGTTTGTTCATATTTGTCTTTCTTATTATAAGCTTTTCTCAAAGAGTGGGTATCATTGGCCACACACACATCTTTAAGAAAAAAGTACTAGAAGCACTGTGTGCATTTAACTGTCAGCTTTGTTGGAGGGCAGTATTATTGGCCTTTTTCCTGGGTACTGCCTGGTGTCGGTATCATTAGACCACTTTGGGACAGGGTTTGGTCAAATTATTCAGATAATTGCTCTTCCACTGTCCTGCCTGGAAGAGGAAGAAGGATGCAAATAACGATACTCAGTAGGTAAGCTCATCATTCTCTCTATGGTTCTCACAGCCTCAACTCTTTCTGGAGTTCCTCATAATCTTTGTTTGATCCTCTCTAGAAAATATACCCTGGCTTTCTGCTGAGAAGGGTACGTTGCAGTCACCTGGAATGTATGGAATGAAAATGGGATTAACTGCTCCATCAGTGACCTGACCCAATCTCCTGGCTTTGGTGTTGCGTGCATACCTGCTTCTTTCTGAGCCTGCTAGTAGCTCTGTGGCCCAAACCAATTTCCCCTTGCCTCTGCCTGCTGGCAACCTGGTAATGGGCATTCTCAGCCATCAGCTCAGTTTCTATTGTCTGCCTGCTTCTCAGCTTGCAAGTCTTTGTGTCCTGCTGACTCCTCTCCCATTTTCTTGTGCTTAGAGATTTATCTGCTGATGCTGGAGGGATCTCAGACCCAGGGCCTTGTCACGGTGCTTGTACTCCAGATAGGACCTCCTCCACCAACAGAGCTTGGAGACATCCTTCTCAGCATCTTGAATACAAACTATGGGATAAATTTCCTACTTTTTAAAAATGGATATCATAGTTTGGAAATTCTGAGCAGGGGAAAAAAGGTTAAAATGGAGACTTTCAATAGAGAATGCTATGTCGTAATCTTTAGTTCCCCTAGAAAACTTAATGAAACCTTTTTCAGCATGCCTCAATTTATATGATTAACAATTCTAAAAATGTATGTTTAACTACAGTAATAGTAGTAGTATTTACTGGGCATTTACTGAATCAGAAACTTTTCTAGTACTTCAAATGATTGTTTTATTTAATCCTTACAATCGTCATGAAGTGAAGTGTTTGTCCTCATCTAATTAATTAAGAATATGAATTCTTGAGAAGTCAAATACATCTTCCAAAACTGCCCACGTAGGGCAGCCCCGGTGGCCCAGCAGTTTAGCACCGCCTTCGGCCCAGGGCATGATCTTGGAGACCAGGGATCGAGTCCCATGTTGGGCTCCCTGCATGGAGCCTGCTTCTCCCTCTGCCTATGTCTCTGCCTCTCTCCCTCTCTCTCTCTCTCTCTCTCTCTCTGTGTGTCTCTCATGAATAAATAAATAAAAATCTTAAAAAAAAAAAAAAACTGCCCACGTACCTGTTGACCTGGGATCCAGACCCAAAGTTCAAGATCTTCACCACTATGCTACACTTTCTTCCCAGACTGCACATATCCATTTTAGCACAGAACATAAATACCAATACATATCTATAACCTAAGAATTCAGTTCATTTAGAAAATAATTATGTGTCTATTTGTGAAGGAAGAATGAGTCTCCTTTATTTATAGAGAAATTGTATCACCCTGTCACAGCAGTCTCCAAAGGAATCTGTGCAAAATTTGCCAAGTCTAGATCTTTTAGATGTAAAGTCTTCCACAAATGAGTAAGCATCTGACTCACGTTAATTCTAAAGCATTAATATGCTGGCCAAAGATTCAATAATGGAAAAAACAATCTGTACTTGAAATATCACTTGAGGTTTAATTAGCACAATAAAAATGAATTGGGATGCATGAACAGCCAAGGCAGGATAAACCATTTGCCAGGCACTATTTCCTGGCTTAATAAGATTTGAAATCAGCACTAGTACAGAGCAAAGCTCAGCAATGCTTCCAACAGCTTCTAGCACTACTGTAATGGGATCCTGATTTGAGCATCAGAGTGGTCTTCCTCCACACTCTGAGAAAGCTCACGGGGATAAGAGATGACCTACCACCCAGGCAGACAGGGTTAATGTCTCTAGATCTGGATGTGTTCAGAAGGGACATAGCAGCCTGGAGACCCTTGGCAGAAAGTTCCCGACCACGCAGGGAGAAGACTGACTTCTTTAGACCAGGGCCTCCCAAACTGTAACGTGAGTATAAATCACCAGCAGATCTGATTAAAAACCAATGTTGTTGTTGTTGTTGTTTTTTCCAGTAGGTCTGAGATTAGGGGCTGAGAGTCTTCATTTCTAGCAAACTCCCCGTTCTACAGACCACACTTTGAGTAGCAAGGGTTTAGATGATCAGTGATGGCTGGACAATTGCTTGCTAGTTTTTGTGTCTATGACTATTATTCTTAAACTCAGCAGGGGCCTGAGCAATCATCTTGTCCATGGAACCTTCCCCAAAGTGTGTTCTGTGGGATTCAGACTCCTTGAGACACTCTGTATGGGGTGGGGGGTGGGGAGGAAATCTAAGATTTAAAAAAGTAAGAGCCCATAGGAAATTCTGTAACTCTGGATGTTCAGTATGTACACCACATATTCAAAACTGTCAGAAGTCCTGCTCTAAACAAATCAGTTCACTTCCGTGGATCTTACATTCCCTGAGCTTTTTTGAGTATACCATTTCTCTGTGGTACCTTGTTATGGCTTTATTTTTAATTCAAGTAATCTGACCAAATGTAAGAGAAACATATATTTAAATATCAGATGTAAAATGTATTTAAAGCTAAATATTCATATCAATGATAGTAATAACATTAATAACTAACGTTTATTGAGTACTTAGTATGTGCTAGACTTCATCTGCAATATTGTCCGTATTACCTTATGTGGCATCCTGAAAAGTCTTAAAAGTAAGTGTCAGTAGTATCCCCATTTCCAGATGAAGTTAAAGCTCATTAGGTATCATAACTAAATAGATAGTGACTGTGAGCTGGACTTGACCCTCATCCTTCTGTCCATGGCCATACATTGACTAGCTGCCTCTCTACTGGGCTTTGCTATGCCTCTGTTTCCCTCTGTGAGGGCACACTTCTGGAGAGTTCGCTATGTTGACTATGTCTTAGGATCACTAATTTAAAGAATGAAGTTTCTCTCCATTCCTGTATCACCATTCCAAAGGGATAAGGAATACTCATTACTAATATTAGGTAAAAGTAAATTCAGTTGACCTCTCATTGAAAAAAAAAAAAAAAAGCAGTCAGGGTCTCACTTTCTACTAACGGAGAAATAGTAACCTCTAGTTATTTTGAGTTATCAACTCAGCTTTGCAGGAAATGAAATGCATCCGGTTTGGGTTTCAATTTTCACCCGTAAATTGGGATTATGTTCTTTCTCATCTTGTTTTAGTGATCCTGGGCTCTGTTCATTTTGTGTTTGGTCATCATTCCATGTGTAAAATAATCAAGTAAATTATGATTTTGTCTATTCTCTCCTCTCACATTCTATCTTTTTGGCATATCTTCCAATTTCTCTGTCTCCTAAAGCATATATATTTCACTACCAGGAAAGAAGCCAGAATAAGCCTGACCTATTTAGAAGTAGCTGCTTTACACCCAGTTACAAAAATGACAGAAAATTAGCAAAGTGACTTTCCAAGCCCAAATTGGAAATTGAGCTTCTATGCTTGTGTGAGCTGTGTCATTACAGTGACAGCAACCAGAAAACTTCTAAACACAAAAACTGTGTCAGCAACTGACAGGTTAGCAAAAACAGCTTTATTTCCCATTCGAAAAAAGATAAAGGAAAACAATAGTCCACTGTGCCGCTTGCTTTATTTTAGGAGACAGAAGCTGATCCTTAGTAAAAGTAAAGCAAACTGGTAAACTAGATTTTGCATATGTTTTTCAGGAGAAAAAAAAATCAACCCAGCTAAGATGGTAAGAAAAAAAATCTAACTTCCAGAATACTCACATAGCATTTCATTCTAATCTTCTGTGTGAACAAAGTAGAAATGCTATCAATATATTTTCCTGTTTTAAAACAAAGGACCATGTATAAATATGCTAAATAGACATGCACTACAAACCATAGTGCAACAACCAAAAAGAAATCTTAAAAAGAAATCAGTAAAACCGGGATGCCTGGGTGGCTCAGTGGTTGAGCGTCTGCCTTTGGCTCAGGGCGTGATCCTGGGGTCCTGGGATTGAGTCCTGCATCAGGCTTCCCACAGGGAGCCTGCTTCTCCCTCTGCCTGTGTCTCTGCCTCAATCTCTGTGTCTCTCATGAATAAATAAATAAAATCTAAAAAAAAAAAAAAAGAAAGAAATCAATAAAACCAATTTACCTCAAGGAGCCAGGCTTCCTCTCCTGGCACCTGTAAACTGACCTCTCCAAACACAAGTAATATTTTGTTTATGTGTCCTAAGTAATCTCTACACTGAAAGTTTGAAGGCTGAGAAGGTGGACAATTGAAATTGTCATTATAAATAATAAGGAAACCTAAGGCAAGACTGATTTCAATCCATGGAACCATTAAGGGAGTTTCATAGAGTGGCTGTATAGTCCAACCATCAAATGAATTATCACCTTATATTCACTGTGGGACTAGCATGTTCTATGGTAACCAGTTACTAGTAAAACGAGTTGAGGGACTGTTTTGACACATCCCGGAGGAAGGCTGCCTTTCTTACATATAGTTGCCATCTACTTAGAACACAGCATCTTATCTGCTATTAACACTTCCTTGAGAAACTCTCTTCCAGAGATTTAAACCCTAATTATCATATAAAAAAGCTAAAGTATAATGTACACTGTTCTTTAATAATCCCACTTAGTCAGGGGAAATGATTGAAAGGTCTGTATTGCAAAACGAACTGCTAAAGATCAATTAAAGTAGCAGAGACATTCTTATATTAAATCAGTACAACGACTGGGCAAAATAACCTTTCTTCTTTAGAACTCCTGTGATTCGATCTCTGTTTTCAGAACCAGTGTGCCTAGCGACTCTTTCCTTCCTAATTAATGTGGAAATTTTAGATGAATGTGTTCTGTTGCCTTGCAATTAATAAAATTTTTCTAAGGTTAAAAAGGACCTTGTGGAGAAACAGACCACAACATGTTTCCCAGCATGAATAAATTTACAGTAATTCACGGCAGGAGGGGCTGCTAGAAAAATATTGTGAGACATTCTGACCGGGCTGCTAATGGTAACAGAGCCATTAAACTTCCCAGCCCCGCCTACCACACTCCATCACTAAGGACAGAGGGAGCTTGAGACTCTTTCAAATGGGATGATGACAGAAATTTCAAAGGGAACTACAAAATGCTAAAATATGGAATAATTTAGTTAGAATAATATAATTCTATAAGTTATCTTAACTGAAATATCTGCACCCTTAGATAAAAATCTTGTCCACCCTGATCATTACCATAACGTGCATGGCTCATGCATTTACTAGTTGATGAATTCAACAACATCAATCAAATGCTTGTTATGTTCAAGGGATGCATTGACATCATGGAGGATGCATTATTGCTTACAAAATGTAGAGAGTTTGTTAGTATAATACTTACATGGTGAAATACAAAAAGAGGAAGTTTTTAAAGTCCACCTTATAAAGGAATGGAATCTCAGTAGCCCTTTTTTATTGAAATTAAAATGTTACCAGTTGCAAATTAATGCAACAGCCATAGTTATTGGCAAATTGCTAGTTTACAATGGTGAAACAAACACACAACACCATGAAGTACTCTAGTGAGTTTTCTTACACTTAGCTAACAAGTTGCATCCAAAAAAAAAAAAAAAGTGAGGATGAGCTCCATGAATCTGTGATGTAATTAAACACAATAGATATATTTTTTAAGTGTGTAAAGGGCAAGACCCAGAAGAAAAGCCAACCGACCACAAATCCACGTTATAAACAAGGCATCCAACCTGAAGACAGTAACGTATTATCCGATTTCTGTAGTATAATGGACGTTCAGAAACAATTTAAATCTATTGTCAATCTAACTTCTCTTGAAAGAGCTCAAACTAGGAAACTGTGATGAAAAAAGTAATGTGAGACTGAGCCCCAAACTGAAGCTTCCCCTTCTGATCTCAGATCTCCAGATATTACACACACACACAAAAAAAATTAAGATTTTATTTATTTATTCATGAGAGACACAGAGAGAGAGGCAGAGACACAGGCAGAGAGAGAAGCAGGATCCCCGTGGGGACCCTGATGCAGAACTTGACCCCAGGATCCCGGGATCACGACTTGAGCTGAAGGCAGAGGCTCAACCACTGAGCCACCAGGCGACCCGCAATTTTTTTTTTAAAACTCCAGAACCATGTTGGCAAATGAGAAAACATACTGCTAGTGGATAAGACACTGTAAGAAGCCCCTGAACAATAAATAGAAAGCGAGAGTGGGATTACAGAGAATCAGCACAGCCCCAAAGAGACACATAAATATTCGCTGCACAAAACAGACAGGCTCCAGGCTGACCCCAGACTGAAGGGGCAGACGGCAGGACACAGTAGAGCCCCACCTCGGCTGAGCCACGGGGCCACTGCTTAAGAAAACAAGTAGACACCACAGAAGGAATAGCCTTTCCACCTCCTGTCCCTACACACTCGCCGTGGACACAGCATCCAACAGAAGCTGTAGCTGCCCCCGACTAGAAGCAATGACTGCGGAAACCTTAGCAGAGAAAATCAGCACTGCTAGGTGTTGGTGACATCCTAGAGATACAGTGAACCCTGACACGGGAAGGGGTGTTTCAGTTACAAACAACAACCACCACAACAAAATCCAATCACTAAAGACTGCAGAAATTAGAAATTGATTGTTGAGAGGGGGAAAATCCCATATCTGGAGAAATAGCTAAAGGGCAAAGTAGTCAATAAAACCACTTTCCCATAATGCAGCACAAAAGGACAAGAGGATTAGGAAGTGTTACTGGAGGCTGAGGGGTACAGAGGGTGGAGCCAGCAGTGTAGACCACAAACCACATAAATTAGAAAATTCTTCCAGAACTGCAGACCAAACTCCTTCACACCGAAAGAGTATACTGCGTGTCAAATAGTATAATTTTTTTAAAACACACATACATCTAGTTACACTGTGGTAAAAATTTTAGAGAAAATCTTCAAAGTTTCTAAGAAGGAAAAGAAAAGCATAGGTACCTGTCAAGAAGCAAGCATAAGACTGGCCTCAAGCTTCTCATCGGTGACACTGAACACAAGGAGAACATAGTACAGTATCTGCAGAGGTCTGAAAGGGATTTTTTTCGAGTCTAGAATTTTATACTCAGCCAATTCCACTGAGAAGAAATAATACAATCTGATTTTCTACCAGGAAAGAACTTGAACATTTAAAAAAAAATTATCTGAAAGAAATATTAGAGGATACACAGCAGCAAAAAGAAAAGATCCTCCAAAAGGCAGTGGGATACAAAATTTAATGATAGATCCAAAGAAGTAGTGAATCTTAAAAAAAAAAAAAGTCAAGTAACGATCTACAAATAAAATTCTAGTTGACAACAATCTGAGAGATGGGAAGAGAAAGTAAAAGGAAATAAAAGTATCTTTTCCTGTCTTGTTGGAAGTGATTTCTAGATATTTACAAGAAAAAATACGTCTTAATATGGACAGTGAATATTTGGGCCTTATATATTTCCAAAAAAAAAAACCCAGAAACATGATTTATAACTTTCAAACAAATTAAGAAAAAAATCATTAAAAACATTAGAAAGTGGAAGAAAAGGAAAACACTATAGAAAAATATAGACAAAGGCTATATATAGGCAATTCACCAATGAATAAACATAATGTCCCATATACACAGAAGATACCCAATGGTCATCAGGAAAAGGCAAACCAAAAAGAAATGACCTACCTTTTTTTAGAAAAACAAAGAAGAAGTTTACTAATATCAAGGTAGGCTTTGCTGGAGTGGTTACAAATTGGTACAACTGTTTTTTAATGTGCAAACCATATGAGATTTTTGCTATATACTCCAGAAAAATCTTTTCTTTTTGTAACTACAAAATGTATCAACATTACTTGTGCAATTATAAATAAATAAAAAATAGTTGGAAAAAATTAACAAACAACAAAACAGTTTAAGAGTACAAAAGTGGTAGATAAATAAGTCTACCCATTGACTTTTTTTTACATGTTGCTTTTTGAAAGCAGCATCAACACTGAAATTAATTGTGAATGTTACCATGAATGTAACCATCCTGATGCAGCAATCAAACGCATTCCCTCTGAATCAGGACAGTGAATTTCCAAGGTGCCTCATATACACAATTCATTGAGTAATTAATAGGAAACAAAAAATTACTAAAAAACTGACAAATCCACTAGGAAATATGAGGACTAGTTCCCTCTTACCCTTTCCCTCCACGATCCCAATGGTCTATCAACAACATGTTAGGTGGGGTGCATTACTGAAAGCTATCAAGATAACATGGCCAGAAATTAAAATTTTTTTAAAAACCTGGTTTCAGGCAAGGGCAAAGCAGGTATCTATTAAGGGATGGTTTGTGAAATAAGAGCAGGAGTTAAATGCTCACAGCCATGCGGACTTGGGAGCTGGCCAAGAGGCCAGGTGACTCAACACTGAATTTCTTGTCCCTCTAGGAGATTTCTCTCAGCGGTGCAAATGTATACCGGAACAGACCACAGTTGCCCTCTTATCAATCAGGAAAAGTTATATATTAAAAGTTCGGGGTTTTTTGTTTTGTTTTGTTTTGTTTTTGTTGTTGTTGTTGTTGTTTTAAGTATTGACTAGCAAAGAAAGCTGAGAGAAGTTGGCAAGAGAACAAAGCCTGATTTCCCCATTAGGAAGCCAAAGGACTCTAGGAGAGAAAAATCTGTGGGAAGAGTAACTGCTGTCTTGTAAGCCCCTTCTGGGTAAAAAACAAATACTTATCTCTCCTTTTATGACATTCTCATTAAAAGTGAGCTGCAGCTATATTTTCTCTCCAGAAAAATTGACCTCAAACAATAAGAGTCTTCTGAAAACAAAGAATCGAATGTTTGTGGTTAATATACAGATTCCTCACAGACAAGAACCAGTTGCTACATGGCTTTCTGCTGTGTCACCAGCTGCTAGGCCAGGAGATCAAATATAATTGTGAGCTGATTAACTGGTTGTCTCCACCTATGTGCATATTGTCAAGGTACATCACAGAAGCCCCCACTGGTAAAATCCTAACCGAAACACGTGAGTTTTCCTTCCTTACAAACGCACTGACACTCAGGGACATGTAACTTTAAATTCTGGAGGTGCAAATGCTGAGGAGGAGCGGGGCAAGATTGAGGAGGAGTCTGGAACTCCAAACATGGAAAAGCATGTATCAGGGCATATTCGTGGTGCTCCATCAGGAGACACAGACGTCTGCTAGCAAGACAAATTTAAAGAAATGTGCTAGATTAAACTGCATTTTCTTGTACTGTGAGGACATTTGATCACCACACGATCCTTCCCTCTCCTCAGCCTGGGTGCCAACCAAGTATATACACGGCGAACTGAAATATCGCGCTCTTCGCACATAGTCTTTGGATGGATGGATAAATGGATGGATGCACGCGTGAGCAGACAAATGAACAAAGGAACAATGGAACATAAGCAGTGTACTTTTTCTCCATGTGCTTCAAAGCCATCCATTCAGAATTAATATTCCACTTGCAAAAAATATTCAGCAAAGCTGCTCCCAGCTGATTTCTCCACACTGCACACAAACATTGCCCAGCTCACCAGAGACCTCAACAGCATACTATATAAAATCTGGGTAGTGATAATCCTCCCAGACTCTCTACCACACCAGGGCAATTAGAATAATTAATAGCAAGTAGAATTCATTGATTTGAAAGTAAATTACCACAATTGGGTATCTGCAGGTTTGCCAGGGGAATATTCTTGCTGCTTTCATTTAGGCAGTACAAATCCTGAGTTTCTGGGCTGGATTTAGTCTCCTGAAGAGTCTTGATCCACATAATATCACAGGAACATGTAAATGGATTGCCCACCAGGATCCTACACGGAACAAAAATGAAACCTGATCAGGCTTCTCTTTTTGCAGTTTTAACTACACTAGTGTTTACAAAGCACTAAAACGTTATGAATTCATTCTGGCCAACAACCTTCAGAAGTCATACCCACCTTTATGGCTTCACAATACTTATTCATTCATTTATCTAATACTTACTGATCTTCTGCTACGTGCCAACACCACCGCTGGACTCTAAAGGATGCAAAGTGATACAAGACCTTTCACAATAATAAGAAAACAAGACAGAAACAGGAAGAACTATCATAGAAGCTAAAAAAGAATGTCTCATAAGATGGGGAAAAACAAGATGCCATAACAAATTTATCATGGCTATTATACCGTAATTCAGATCTTAAGTGAAGATGCCAATAGTTAAGTTGTCAGGAACACCAACACACTTATTTCTGACCAGGCTAGAGAGTCAAGTGTTATCATTTAATCAGCTCAAACCACCGTGGAGAGCAGAGCAATGTCATCTGACCTAAAAATGAGACTGTAAATACAAAGTGAAGATGAAAATGTGAGAGCCAGTAAGGTGGCATGTGGCAGCTTTCTGCACGATTCAACCACAAATCAGCAGGACCAGGATGGATGCAAGAAAGTTGGAGTCCATGTGAATGAGAGACCCTGGAAGGGAACTCTTAGACCTTCGCGTGTGTGTGTGTGTGTGTGCGTGCACACACACACACACACACCAAGCTCAGGATTTCTGAGGGCAAGGGCAAGTGATCTCCAGATTGAGCCACTGAGCCCACTGTGGGAGGGTCTGCAAAGAGAAAGCCACTAGTCAGCAGAGCTGTCTGGACTCCTGTGGTCTACGATTTGGTAACAGAGGAAGTAGTCAAGAGGAAAATAAAAACCACAAGAAAAAAAAAATCTTTAAATGCTTATTTATAATACTCAGTGGCCTATTTAAGATGAATTCCATTTATGGTAATGAGCCTTTAAATGAGGCCATTTACAATCGTTACATAGGCTCTGCCTGGCATTAACCACAATACTTAAGACTTCCTTGAGGACAGGACCTGGGCTTTGCAACATCATTTACTCCTGTGGTTTTCTGGTTGGGTTCTAAGAATCTCAGAGATCCCTGGAGACTCCTCCAGGAGTTTCTTTGGGGAAAATGTGGTCATGGAAGACTCGTTTAATTTGTGTCTGCTTGATTGCCTCCAAGTATCCCTCCAACACCAAAATAGAATTTGATGCTACTGGATACAGAATATAAGGCAGAAGAAGAGATCCATGGTGCTTAACCTCCAACTAATGTAAGATATTTCCTGGCATTCTTAGTATATGAAAAACTAAAGAATCTCTCAAAAAGAAAGGTATGATTGAATCCACAGAAGGGATAAAGAAGCAAAGGATCTTAGGTTGTAACTATAGCAATGGTCACATGACCACACACACTGGCAGACAGCTGGCTCCTTTCTTCAGTTCATGGGCAAACCCCTCTTTCAGTGATTGTTACAGCACATTACACTCCGCCGTTTAGGCCTCTAGCTGTCCCACTAGACAGCAGTATCCTAGAGCACAGAGAGCGCTCTCCTTACATCCCCACGGCCCAGTGTGCCTGAGTCTCATTTGCAACCAGGCACACAATTAACATTTGCTGAAATATGCTGCAGGGAGAAAACAGAGACCCGCTGAATTGAAATCAGAGCTCTAATGTCTGACCCATCAAGAAAATGTTCTGCAGTGAAGCTCAAAATTTTCACACTGCACATCTCTCGCTCTGGTTCACAGCTTCCCGTAATTTTACATGCCCATTCCTGGCTTAGAAAGCTTACCGTTTCAAGTCCGTGAATCTAGTGGAGTCCAAAATAACTGCCCATCACCAACACTTGGCATTAGGCGACCCTTGTCACACCCTCCTGACTTGTCTCTACTAATGGCATCTTCTCTTCTGCACATTTTCCTTGTGAACAGGGGTGGACCATACAACTCAGGCAATATACAGCTTGAGCAAAAGCTACAGCCTGGTATCCAAAGGCCTAGTCCATCTGGAGCCCCCCTCTGATACACAGAACCTCTGCTTTGGGGTTCTTTGGGCAACTTACCCATAGGAAAGTCAAGTTTCTATTTGCTTCATGGTGGTAACACAAGAATGGAGCACACCTGGAAATGCTGGCTATTGGTCATCAACACATTGCAAACTTTTCCCTATCATTTTACAGCAAAGGAAATTAGAGCATAAGGATAAATACTGAGCGCAGTGGCAGATCTAGAAGAAAACCTCACAAGGGTGGGCAGGGAGGAAGGAGGTCTACCTCTCCTACAATGTTCACTAAAGCACCAGCCGGCACTGGGGAGTTCTGTCTATGGCTACTTCTTCCTTGATTGGCTTTGCTCTCCACTAGGGCCTGGACATCACAAGAACCACACAGACACTATGAGACAAAGCCCCCCCCCATCTTTTTCTGTTTTCCTTCCTTTAGAAAACAAACCTTTGCATAAAAGCAACATTTAAACTCCTCCTAAATGATACCTCACTGTGGAGGTTACCGATGCACATTTTAATGAGGGAATAAAAAAACAAGCGGCCAAAACTGGACCAATAATTTTTCAAGAATTTTGATATAAAAATAGATCTGCAGCATCACTCATTTTTTTTTTAAAATACTTAATTACTCTTCCTAAGAGACTGTTTCCCCGAATGCCACACAATAATCATTACTTACAGCTCAGACAAGTCAAGGTGACGAAAATGTTTCCTAGACAAGCTTGTCAGTTTATTTCGGGTAAAATTGCTGAAAGAAACCAAGAACATTACATGTGAATTTAAAATGTGACATCTCAAAAAAATAAATAAGTAAAATAAAATAAAATAAAATGTGACTTCTCAAGAATAAAGTACACAAATAAAGATTTTTTCCCAAAATGAAATTTTATTTGATCATGGTTCATGCCTTCCTTCAACCATAAGCTCTTTCTTCCACCTCAGAATGACAACTTAGTTGTTCCTGCCTCTCCAGAAATTTTTGTATATAGGGGAGCGGGAGGGGTGGGAAAAACTTCCAAAATGTCTCTTTTTAACCTTTTTCTTAACCAAAAGTTTATTTTTCATATGCTGATTCAGAGCCAAGTTATATACCTCCTAGAGATCTCTGACCTCCTGAACAATTAATAAGAGGAATTAATTTAATCTAATTTAAAATCATAAAACTCACTAGGGAAAAAGATGAATTAAAACTAAACAGCATTATGAATATTTTGAAATTATATGACAGACAAGACTGAATATAAATTGCATTTAACACATCCTTATAAGAAAGAATATACCCACTGATTGATAAACTGTTGGCAGTTTATATGACTTCTAAATAACCAGATAATTCCATGATTAGGACAAGAACAACAAAATATCAGATAACAAGGAATATGTCAGAATTCATCTGAAACTATCTAGGGATACATCATTTTAAGATCTGGACCAACCAGTGATTTTGGGACACCTGGGTGGCTTAGTTGGTTAAGTGTCTGCCTTCCGCTCAGGTCCTGGGAAGGAGCCCCACATCGGGATCCCTGCTCAGGGGACGGAATCTACTTCTCTTTCTTTCTCTGCCTCTCCCCCTCCCCTGTTCATGCTCACTCTGTCAACTAAATAAATAAAAGAGTAAAAAACAAAACAAACAAACAAACAAACAAAACGGATCTGGACCAACCAGACAATGAAAAGCCAATGAAACCAAGTCATATTTGTGATTTAAAAAATACTCACGAATCTATTGACATGTTCCAAATACTTAGTTTTATTCAATGGGCAAGAGTTTCCGTTTCCAATGATCAGTGCCATGAGGCCCTGAGCTAGAAAATTCAGAGCCATAATCCTGGCAGCTGACTTGTTCTGTGAATGTGTTTACTGGTTGAATTTATTTAAAAAGTGTCCAATGCTTGAGCCTCCAGACATGTGTTTAATAACTAGCAGGAATGTAAAACAAACATCAACTTTGACAAAAACAGCCAAGCCCTCAACAAATTATAATGAGCCTTCCAGTATCTGTCTCCTGCTCAGGAAGGCAAGCGTTGGGCCGAGAGATAAGAACCGGATGGATACCTCAGGGTGACAGGAGTCCCGGGCCCTTCCCAGAGGCTGGTCTGCTGTGTCAACCCAACAAACTCATGGGGTGTTCAGACATTCCACTGTGTCTGAACCATCACCTGCAGGGAGGGGTTCTAGCCCAGGAGTTAACACATGAGCCCAGGCTAGTCACATGATCAATACAGAAAAAGTCACCCTGGGGTCCCCTGATTCAACAGTGCGTGTGTCCTTGCCCTGCCTCCTTCTACAGGGAAGAGTTCCACTCACCCAAACTCTACCTACACAAGGGTTCCCTCTTCCTTCTACGCTCCCTTCTTCTGTCTTTACACTGAGCGTAAAGTGCTCACCCACGTGAAAAAATAATCCACCAGGAAGTTGTAAAATGTGCCCACATACATTTTTCTCTTTTCTTTTGGAACGTGAACTAAAGAATCAGTTCCACTGGAGTATCATACGTTGAAAACTCAAGTCTGCCAGTGTTCTCCAGGCATCTTCAGAAATTCCCACCCTCTGAAGGAAACACCAACAAAAGCATGACTCTCCCTCCCAGGAGGAAGCAGGAGAGAGGGGGCAGATCAGGAGGACACTCTGGTCAAGGTCTAGGGCAGCTCCGAAGCCCCAAGCCCGCACCAGGAGCAGCTGGCTCTGTTGGGCTGCCAGCAGCACAGCCCAGAGTGGGCTCACATGCAAAAGAACAAGACGAGTTTTACGAACCATACTTATTATTAGGGCCAAAAGCCAAAAAAGAGGAGGAGGGGAGGAAGAAAAATCAACAATTCTCTTACTGTTTGATGATGGAACTTTGCAAAAGAACTAATTAGCACCTCTGCAAAGCCCCTGGAAAATACAAACACTGGCTTTTCTCACAACCCCTGGGGTCTCAGACACCCAGTAGGAATTAAAGGCACCAAGAAATAAAAGTGATTCGTCACAGGGGCTGGGGAGAGTCACCTTGTGATCCTGAATCTGCCAGGGCAGAGGGAGGGATGGTGAGGCAGGACCCAATCCAAATCTCCCCTAAAACCCAAAGTGAAATAGATTGCCCTTGTGCACATTTTCATATTGTTGGGGAGGCTCAGAGATAATCAGTATGTCCCTGGAGTAAAGAGAAACAGCTTCTAATACACATTTCTTTTTCAGTTCCCTGGTATCTAAAGTGTTGATAGCTGAAGTAATTGCAGAAAGTCAGGAAGAATGAGCCAACACTCGAGCCCTCAGTCATTAGCAGAGGTTGGGACTAAGGTCTGCAATGGGAGACACTGATTTGCTCCCTCCTGCCTCCCTGCCATTCTCAAAGCCAACTACTTTATTTAATTTAATTCTGGTGATTAGGAGCTTCTCTCGTCCATGAACCCTGTATATCAAGCTTACCGGCATTACTGACTGTCTGAATATTGTCTAACTTCATTCTATCTTAATATTCATGCCTAAAAATGTCAACAGAGTTTTTGCAGGTTGGCCAGGGACCTGACTTCCCGGCTACTGCCTTCTATCTTTTTTTTTTATTATTTTTTAAGGATTTTATTTTATTTATTCATGAGAGACACAGAGAGAGAGGCAGAGTCACAGGCAGAGGGAGAAGCAGGCTCCCCAAGGGGAGCCCGATGCGGAACTGGATGTGGGATCATGTCCTGAGCTGAAGGCAGCTCAACCGCTGAGCCATCGAGGTGTTCCCCGGCTACTACCTTTTAAATAAACTATACAAGATATGTCCATCTCTTTGGTTTTCCATTCTCAAAGGACACCTCTTTGGGAGTCAGGGATACATAGCTTGTTTTATAGAAGTTGTTTACAGCACACAGAACGCCATGAAAATTATTCTACCAAATATTACCCTGAAAAAATTCACCAGGTGGCTTTGGTTTTCATATAAATGGCATGCAACAGTCAGGAAGGGAAAGTATTAAGAGGTAGAGTAAGCCCTCTTATGAATAAGTCCCCTTATAAATAAATAAGCTTATTACTAAAACTACAGTTAACCATAGCCTCCTGTACAAATCACATCCGTAGGAGAAATGATGGGGTAAAACAGCCAATAAAATGTGGTCAGGAGAGTAATTCAGGTGTAATATTGGCTGTAATGAAAATACCAGAACTCAATCACTGAGCTTATTAATTACATCTAAGTGATGGCTTTAGAGCATTTTGACTTTTTTTTCTATCCAACTTCTCTTTTGTTTATGCTCTCAAGACCTACGCAGACATCAGATTTGTGCAGGCAAACCAACCACAGACATGATGCCGAAAAAGCATTTAAATGAAATGTGTTAATCAAGTTCGGTGGAATTTTATCACATTTTTGCTGAGTGTTTATATCTGAATTCCGCAGACGTTATTTTTAAATAGACTTCATCATTAACACCACCTATAAAATATGAACTGGCTTTAGGAAATTAAGGTTTTTCATAAAATCAACAAATCTCTGTAGAATGTCCAGGTGACCTACTCCAGCAGAGCGATGTCTTTTATAACTGGCATGGAAATCAGCTGGGGAGCTGTTCTCCCCAAGGAAAGAGAAGAGCACAAATATTAGAAGAAAGGCTGGTTCTCTAATTATATGGATAGCATCAATTTTATTTACCCTGCTCTTATTGTAAGAGCAGGGCCAGGGGTGAGCCCTGGAGTCATAATTCTGTCACTTTTCATCTGTGGATCTGAGCAAATCCAAAAACTTCCTCAGTCTGATTTTATGTCCATGAAATGGAAACCAAAAAAAACCTTCCCTATCAATTGTCAGAAAATTCAAGTGAGATAATGCTGGAGAGATTCTGTAGGTCAACTGTAGATGCATAGACACAGAAACATTGTTACAGAGAATTTGCAAAGTGCCAAAAGGCCAACAAATGCAAGGAACATTCCTTCACTGGACACCCAAAGAACACCATTCTTAGCTTAGGGGCAGGTGATCCTCTGTTTAATGAAGAAACTTCTCAGGAAGGCCACACTTTAAGGACTATGTGCCATCATCTGACAGGACGTAGCAGCAAAAAACCTGAGAATGCCCACTGTCTGTATTTCCAGCTGATCTCAGTTGACAAAGCATCAACATGACCTCGGTGCAAACACCTGCTACTTTATAATCGTCTGAACCTTTGGCAGGTCCCATGACTGATTTTTCTCCACTTTTATCAATCATGACAGAGAGCTTTGAGAAAGTGAACTTTCAAAAGAGGATCTATGGTGAGGGGGGTAGTATTGGTAATTCTTAGTTCCCTAAAAAGGCCAAGGCCAAGTTGGTTTCTTTCAATTCCACTAGTTTGATGTCTTCTAGGGACCATGTCATGATTCCAAGGAAAAGAATCAAGGACCCTGTACCAGGATACATAGCTTGTTTTATAGAAGTTGTTTACAGCACACAGAAGTTGTTTACAGTTTTCACATCAGACTCTGTTGTTGGCCTCTTGCTCTGTCCAAGATGGAAATGGCCCAGAAATCTATGAAAGGGAATACACAGGCTGTTCTAAGTACCCCTCTGAAGCTATTAAAAAATCAAAGTGAACATTTCTAAGCCATTATCAGATCTGTGTTAAGTTTTAAAAAGGAGGTTGGAGTCTTGGAAAAGAAGGAAAAGAGAGGGGAAAAATATTGAGTACTTTGGGTCCCGGAGAGCAAAAGAATGAAACTTTACTTACATGTGCTGTAAGTTGCTGTTTTTCAGAAATGCTTTATGAGCCACAAATTTTAATCCAGAGTCCACAATCGTCCTAAGAAAGCATATAATTGCACATATGTTAGAACGAAATGGTGAAGCCCACTTGATTATAACAGTGCATTAGTAAAAGTTCTGAGACAAGGTAGAAATTGTTGAGTACTCACAGATTCTTCAATCCTGCATAAGCTTCAACATCATCTTCGTTGATGATTTCCAACCTTTTCTGATTGGCAATGTAACTGCAAAAAACACAGAGAGTGAAAACCCATCAGTCAGAATGCAGACAGTACATAAAAGAACGAGTAACTTCTATCCTACCTCACCAGGGTGGTGAGCCCTCCCCATCTACCTGAACCCCACCCTTTTTCTTAAAATACAGCAAAAGGAGGAAAAACTGAAATGTGGCTAAGAAGAAACCATGATTGAGTAGGTTTCAAGATCAATGACAGGTTCACCAAGTTTTCTTTTTTTTCTCAATCTTGTATCACTTTCAACTAACAAATTCAGTCTGCCTCCCCTTTCAAGGCATCCCCTGTAAACAGAGAGCAAAATAACCTGGAAACGTATCTGCTACCACTCAAAAGTGTTTCATTCTTATGGTGATGGCTACAGGGCTGCTGGCATCATCACATGCAAGACAGATCACATCTTTCTGCACACACCAAGACAACCTGTCACTCCTTCTTTTTACCTCCTAACACACCAAAGCAAATTCTCCTCCCCTTTCTGTCCCCCTTCTCCACTCCCTCCCTTTCTTCCCACTCCCTCTTTTCTTGGCCCAGTATCCCCCTTTATCTGCCTCTGTCACCACTAATACCAATTGCTCCTTCCAGGAACCACAGTTCACAAAGCCCACGTGGCCCCAATGCGCTTTCTGTAGGAACCCTCCTCTTCCCCACCCACCAGACCCTCAAATACAGGAGGAAAGTGACGGCTGGCAGGACAGAGAATCCCATCCCTCTGGTCATGATGAGTGGCTCAGAGATATACATGTGGCCTCAAGCAGACCAATGAGAATTTTCTCTAAAATTGAATAGGTGATTCGAGACAGAGAGACACTCTTAACCTGGGACCATAGCTGAAAAGATTATACAGGCCCAGCGCCTCCATGAGAAATTTTTCTGCCACAAGGAAAGAGACTATCTAACAATGAAGTCAGCACATGGAAGGAAAAAGAGCTATGAGATAAAATAAGACAGAGAACCCTGAAAAATGCCATTTGAGCCTTTGGATCCAGATAGCTCTGAGGTTACATGTCACTAACGGAAGTTTGATATGAATTTCTGTCACTTCCAACCAACAAAATCCCTGGTAATACAAACACAGAGCTATTACAACTACCATGATGGAATTTCCTTGTGCTAGTTATCTGAGTAGCTGTCTATTTATTTTTCTTAGGTCATAACCTATTTAAAGACAACTGGATACTATCTATAATTCTTAATATGCACCATAGCAGCTAGCAAAGTACCTTGCACAAGGTAAGTATTCAAAAGATAAAGGGTACATAGATAGGTGGATGGGTGGGTGGGTGGGTACATGGATGGATGGATCGATGGATGGACAGACTGACATATGCATGGGTCCCTTCTACACTATCCAAAAAAGAAAAAAATAGATGTCAAGATGTGTGGTAAGAATTGGGGCACCACTTTGGAAAATAAATTCTAAAAATAAAGAAAAGAAAATGTTCTGAGAGAGCAAAATCACACCAAACAAAAATAATTTTCAAAGCATCCAAATAAACATTGTTCTCTGTTTCATAAAAAATCAGCCTCCAAGAGGAATATCTGGGTGGCTCAGTGGTTGAGTATCTGCCTTTGGCTCAGGTCATGATCCCAGGATCCTGAGATCAAGTTCTGCATTGAGATCCCCACAGGGAGCCTGCTTCTTCCTCTGTCTATGTATCTGCCACTATGTCTCTCATGAATAAATAAAAAAATCTTGAAAAAAAGCAGCCTCCAAGATAGAGCATCTTCTGCTCAAATATCTTTATTTTCCCTGATATCTTGGGCCTGGGACTTAGTAAATGTGCAGGAAGGATCCATTCCCTTCTCTCCTACTACTCTGGGAGGAAACACTTTTAAGACTCCTAATGCTCAATTTTCAACATCAAGATTTTTTATGAAATGTTTCTAAATCATCACACTTTAGATTATTTAAATTATTCCACTAATATTTTCAATAGATACCACAGTGACCTCCCTCTTCTAAATTATCTCCTGATAAGAACTTCATTCCAGGGACCCCCTAGATATTAATGCTTTTTTCATGTAACTGGCAGCAAAAAAGGGCAGAGAGCATGGGCAAGGTTTCCTTTGCAGTCACAGCCAGGATTTCCAGAGAAGTCTGTTCCTGCCTTCCAGCTGTACTAGGGGGATGTCTGTCACTGTTCTGAAATCTTCTAAGAGTTTTTCAGCTCTCTTGGTGGGATCATCATTGTATCCTCCATACTTATGACAGGGCCTCGATACTCAACAGGTACTTAGTCAACATCTGTGGCAAAGAGCATTTATCTTTAGCTTTTCTTTTAGTTATTGATGGCCTTTGTTTTTTTTATTTCATTAGTCATGGAATTTTTTAATCTATAAACTCCCCAGTTTTATTCAATAAAATACAATGAGCTAACATAAATTAGAATGGCGGCATGGCTGGGTGGCTCAGCGGTTGAGCGTCTGCCTTTGACTCCGCAGCGTGATCCCGGACTCCCGGGATCAAGTCCTACGTCAGGCTTCCTGCATGGAGCCTGCTTCTCCCTCTGTCTGTTTCTGCCTCTCTCTCTCTCTCTCTCTGTCTCTCATGATTAAATAAATAAAATCTTTTTTAAAAATTAGAATGGAGGACACAGAAGGAAAAAAAGGCAGAGATATCAACAGAACTAGGAATTAGGTTCAAAATACATATGCTTGTTAGTAAAGGGCACTGGGCTTAATTCTAAGCTTTCCAGTCACTGATACCGTAGAAAAGAAGAAAAAGGAGATAAATTTCATTGGTGGTAAATTCACAGTGTTCAGGAGATGAAAATATGTCAGACATTAAGCAAAGCATAACAGTTTTTGGACCTAAGACTGGACAGGAGATTTTTCTGAAAAACCATAAAAAGAACCATGTGAAATTATGAAAAAATGGTCACTAGAGAATACTCTTCTACTGTGGAGGTAGCAACATGGATAAATCATGAATGTTTCTCCTAATCAGAATGGAAAAACCAACAGAAGAACTGGATTAAAAGGTGGCTCAGCGCCCTCCAGATGCCAAGAACTGCCCTTCGTAAATTACCACCTGCAGAGATAACCGCAACATAGCTGCTGGCTATAAACTGCTCATCCATTCTACACACCCCTTCAAGACACTTTTCTCAGCCAGCATGAAGTGAGGAATCACAGGATTAGAATGGAAACCAGTGCAGGTAATAACCGACAATTCACAGAAGGGAAACTCAGCGGCCAAGAAACAGATTAAAAGCTGCCCATCCCACAAGGAATCTGAAATGCAAATTAAAATAAGGACATACCACTCCTCTCCCATTAGTTGAACAACATGTTTAAAGTCTGGCAATATAAAGCATTTCTAAGAATGTGGGGAATTTCTTTTACATTGTCGGAGGCAGTGTAAATTGGTACAATCACTCTGAAGAGTAGTTTATCCTGGAAAATGATACATCAACACACTTTACAACCCAGTAATCCCATTTCCGGATATTTACCTGAGAAAAATTCTTACACATGCACACACAGAGACATATACAAGAATATTTACTGTAATAAAGTCAGAATTCAAAGTCAGAAACAACCCAAGTGTGCAATAATTAAGAAACAGAGAGGGCGCCTGGTTGGCCCAGTTGGAAGAGCATGCAACTCTTGATCTTGAGGTCATGACTTCAGGACCCACGTTGGGTGTAGAGATTACTTAAATAAATATTTTTTTAAAGAAAGAAAGAAATATAAAACAACCAGAGGAGAAGTAAGAAGAGGTTGGGGAAAACAGGTGTCGGGATTAAGGAGTTCACCTGTCATGATGAGCATGGATGATGTATGGAAATGTTGAATCACTATGTTGTATACTTGAAATTAATATTATACTGCATGTTAATATACTATAATTAACATTTAAATTAAAAAAAAAATAAACAGAAAAAATAAGGTTTAATTGAACTAGATCTTTGTATTTTAGTAGAAAGAGATCTTCATGCTAAGTGAGAAGGCAAAATAAGCAAAATTGCACACAGATATGTACATATGATGTATAACAATTTTTGTGAGCTTTAAAAAACGCACAGAAAACAACATCACTTAATGCTCACAGTCTAGGATATTTGTCAAGCCTAAAAAGAAGACTAAAGGAAGGCCACCTTGGGAAAAGAGGATGGATTTGGGATTTAAAAAATTAAACTATTTCTCTTATTAAACTAGAAAACCACTCTTATTAAAAGAGAAAAGACATAACAAAAAACAGACAAAAACGTCGTGTTGGTTCTGAATGTAAGTACACAAAGTATTTTTATGTCGTTATATTTTTTTTTGAAATTTTTTAATTTAGGAAGAAAAAAGAAAGAAGGGAGGAAGGAAAAAAGGGAAGGAGAGAAATGGAAAAAGACAGAGAAAGCCATACAAATGAAGTAACTGCAGGGAAGCTGGACCCCAGAGCTTTGAAGTTACAAGGCCAAATATACTTGGGCTCTTGGTTCCCTGGACCATGGAAAAGACAGTCTGAAAACCTTCTGCTCTCTGTCCCAGAGCCCTGGACAGGAACCAGCAGACAAAGGAGCATGTTGGGCTGCCCCCTACTGGTGATTTCCAAGTGCCTCCAGCAAGACCTTGGCAACACAGGCCTTTTGAGCTCTCCCACTCACTGGAGCCACCAGTAATGCAGCAGCTGTGGAGACCGTTCCAGGGTTAGGGAGGAGAGAGAAAGTGGCGACCAGGGCACACAACTGGAAGGTGTACATCCAGGCAAGGCTTTCCCATCACTCCAGTCAAAGTGCTGTGAAACTATGAGGGCTCTTGACTGAGTCAAACTTGGCTTAATAAAAGCACGTCTCCAAGAAAGATGTCATTTCCCCTCAAAGCAGTGGGAAGGGCCACCAGTTTGGCGCAAGCCTTTCTCAGGGGCTTTCTCTCTGTGACAACCCCTAACTCCTCTGACCTATGCCCACTGTTCTGGAAAACTGAGGTCCCAGAGGTTTCAAGACACAAGACATCCACCCTGAGCCCATGTCCCAGCACCTACCTGTCTGATAAGAAATCTCATATGAGTTCAGCAGAGCTTTGATATCTCACAGAAAACTAAGCCTCTGCCATCCTAACCTGCAGACCCTGCCTCGATTCTCTTTTAGGCAAGTCAGCAGACTTTAAATGGTGACACACAGATGCAGCAGGTTTGGGTTTCTTTCATTTGATACTCTTTAACATTTTCTCCATGTATCTCCTTGGCCTCTCAGCCCCTGTGGTGCCCCCCCTCCATCAGTCATCTGCCTAGACTGTTGTCACTGTTGGCCTGCAACCCTCCTGTTTTGTCCAAATATGCCTTCTTTCTTTCTCAAATCTAAATACAGGACCTTGTATTATGAGGGTTGTTTTCATTGTTGCTTTTCACTTTTGCTACATTCCAGAATCATTGCCTATTGCCCTAAAAGCTGAATTGTGTATTCAAGGGGCTTTTCAATGAATTCACCCACATCTATTCTGGGACCCTACATTACCTAGAATACTGACTGATTTCTAGGCAACACCAAAAAAGCTTTTTTCCGATCAGAATATTTTTATACCATCAGTTGGCAACCTTTTTTTTTTTTTTTAGCATTTATTGTACCATCCTAACTTTGTACTTAGGAATTAGAGAGAATCAGAATGACTGGGAAGCTCAGTGGTTGAGCGGCTGCCTTCGGCTCAGGGCATGATCTCGGGGTCCTGGGATCGAATCCCACATTGGGCTCCCTGCATGGAGCCTGCTTTTCCCTCCTCCTGTGTCTCTGCCTCTCTCTCTCTCTCTCTCTCTCTCTCTCTCTCTCTCTCCCTGTGTGTGTGTCTCATGAATAAATAAGTAAAATCTTAAAAAAAAAAAAAAAAAGAATTAGAGAGAATCAGAACGTCTGGGAAGCTTAGTGGTTCAGCGGCTGCCTTCACCTCAGGGCATGATCCCAGGGTCCTGGGATTGAGACCCACACTGGGATCCCTGCAGGGAGCTTGCTTCTCCCTCTACCTATGTCTCTGCCTCTCTCTGTGTCTCTCATGAATGAATAAACAAAATCTTAAAAAAAAAAAAAAGAATATGAGAGAATGAAGGTTCTTTTTTTTTTTATTTTTTTTAAATTTTTATTTATTTATGATAGCCACAGAGAGAGAGAGAGAGGCAGAGACATAGGCAGAGGGAGAAGCAGGCTCCATGCACCGGGAGCCCGACATGGGATTCGATCCCGGGTCTCCAGGATCGCGCCCTGGGCCAAAGGCAGGCGCTAAACCGCTGCGCCACCCAGGGATCCCCATGAAGGTTCTTTATGTACCCACAACTGTATTTTTCTCTTAACCTACCTGACTCCCCAACTGAGCTGTTAAACTCCTCAGAGGGAAGGGTTCTAGGCATCTCACTGCATCTGTGCTTCCTAGCACATAGTTGATATTCTCAGGATGTCATTGACTTAAAACAATCAAACAAATCCACGGGTCCTCCACTTGGGAATTTCTTTTATCACATTGGAAAGACCAGAAATACATACACATGTGTGATAACAGGAAACAATCACATAGAAAACAAAGAAAGTAAAGACAGTATAAGAGGAAGTGCCAATTGCAAAAGCAAAATTAGTCCAATCTAAAAGCAAATTTAGATGGCAAGCATACAATATATTCAAACCAATTAATTTATTTAATGATGACAACTATTTGCCCTAGGAAGATGAGCACTGATTTGCCATTGACCCCCTCAGGCTCGAGAATGTTAAGACTACAAATGGCCTCCAAGAGTCTTCAGATCCATTGGTTCTTTTCTTTTCTTTTCTTTTCTTTTCTTTTTTAAGATTTTTTTTTAATTCATTTATTCATGAGAGACACAGAGAGAGACAGAGACACAGCAGAGGGAGAAGCAGGCTCCTTGCAAGGAGCCCAATGTGGGATTTGATCCCCGGGCCCTGGGATCATGCCCTGAGCCAAAGGCAGATGCTCAACCACTAAGCAGGTATCCCCAGATCCAGTAGTGGTCCTTGACCAAGGAGGAGGAGATGCCATCTGGGGGACAGCACTCATTGCCACAGTATTTGATAAGCAGATAAGAGAAGGGTCCAAGCAGAGGTACAAGTACCCATGCTGAAAGGACACAAAGGAAGGAACTACAAGATGTAGCTGGGCAGGTTAGCAGAGGCCTAAATGGAGGTCAGGGCTTTCAGGGTGACCAGAAAGTCAAAAGGTAAAGAATTTGAATATTAGCAAAATCCATACTATTTGCCATTTTGTTCTGTATTGTCACTAAAGCTTCTCCAGTCTCAACTTGACATCCAGGACCCTCACTAAGACATCTTCTTAGTGAATTTCTTCTCCTTACGCTTAACAAAAACTTATGGGTGGCTTTTCAGAAAAGAAGAGAGAGAAGAGGGAATTTTAGGGAAAATTCACAGAAACACTTCTGAATTACAGATTCCTGGAAAGGGTACTCAACCCATTTGAAAAGATTTCACATTGGTTTGAACAGCCTACCAAATAATTCCTACAGGTAATCTTCCAAAGTAACAAAGAGTGGCTTTAATGCATCTTGTCTTCATGTGTATTAGCTTAACAGCAGTATTATTCAAAAGTAAAATTTTCCTTTAGCTTACATTTTATTGCCTGAACTTTACTTTGGCAACACATCAGAAAGAAATAGAAATAGCAGTGACTATTTCTAATGGCCACTCTTCCAAATGGAATCACTTCGTGCTACCCTGGCCACCCTCCACTACCCACTACCCCCACTACTACCAAATAAATAAATAAGCAAGTTAATAGAAGTAGAATTCATACTGCCACATGAGATTGTGATGTGCACCCAGGCTTATAGCCATGGGGTGAGGCACTTCAATGTTAATGTTGATGGGATCCTCTCTGCCATAGATTTCTTTCATAAGGAATACAATAATCCTTAAAAAATACTGTCCTTGGTCTCTGGGTTCACAGCAAGGCAGCTTCAGTTTCTCAACAAAAATTCTGAGAGTTTTGAAAGTCAATCCCCAAACAGATGCAAATGATACTCTGATGGACCAAAGCAAGACTCTCAGTCTATTGCAGGAATCGACCCAAGAGATTGGTCCACTTTTTTGAGAGGTTGCATTGCCCCAACTCTGAAGACATGGATGCAGAGAAGACCAAATAATATGTTCAACCTGAATTCAAAGGGCTTACTAGTGCATGCTGATTGGCATTAGCACTTCCAGCTTCTTTTTGGCCAGGGGCATTAAGGAGCACAAGTAATTCCCTTTGGTGGAATGCTGTGGGCCAGGCACTGGGTCATCCAGGGATGACCCTTAAGGGTGCTGACACAACAATGCTACCAGGAGAGCACGCTAATTGCTTCTGCTCTTCAGAAGAGGAAACAGAGGCAAAACCATGCCAGGTCACTTCTCCAAGGTCACACAGCTGCCCAAACAAGATCTGAACCCCTGTCTCCCTGCCTCTGGATTACAAGCTGGGGGCTACAGACCACACCATTACGACCGTGGACTTGCAAATCCAGCACAGAATGGTTTATAAAACTTCTACAAAATGGACCTTCAAAGATAATCAAGGCCTAAAAACAATAGTCAATGAAGAAGAATGAGGACATTTTACAGGATGGTCTCATGCATCCTATGTACATAGAGCTGTAACAGGAGAGAAATGGAAAATCTTCAGATTCTTCCACAATGCCAAGCTCTGAGAACTGCAGTTTCCTAGAAGAGCCCAACTGCCCTGGGAATTTAAGAATTCAAGTGACTGGGATAATCAGTGGTGTTGTGTGAGAGATAAGCACACTCTGCTAGCTTCACCTCTTATGAACTATACGACCAGGGACAGATCCCCATGCCTCAGTTTCCTCATCTGTAAGGATGTTAGGGAAATTAGGAGACAGCCCCATGAGGACATCTGAGGTCCCATCTGAGGACTTCAATTAATTCCAGTCATGACCAATGATCAGCAGAAGACAAAGGTTCCAGGGCTGGCCTGGTCACTACCCAGCTGCGGGGCTTCCTGTAGACTGCCTCCTGTGGCCACGCCCATGGAAGAGGACATTGGACTTGATAATGTCTCAGTTCCCTTCAGCACACACATTATAAGAAAACAGCAGCAAAATCTTATGAAGAAAAATTACTCTCTAGGTTTCTGAGTATTTATATAGCATTTTCTTCATCTCTCTCTAGCAACAGGGGCTTGCCAACAAGAAACACTATATTTTATGGCCCAAGAAATTGATTATGAAAAAAGAAGAAACCTTAAAGTTGGCTTTCTACCTAAAATATACTGGTCTTCTCCCCAGGGAATGTGAGTTTAATTGTACTGATTAGCATAGCCTTCCATACAGACTCAGGACTGGCCCCTGGCCCACAAATCATGTGACAGGTAAATCTTATAAACTGACCAGAAGTCACAGCAGTCGCATGTGGTCCAGATCAACATCCAGTCAACATGGGGTCTTTTTTTTTTTTTTAAACATTTTCTTGTCTGTCTCCAACTTTTCCAAAATGGGAAGATTTCACATTTTACAATTCTGAATTTTCATATTCTTAAAAAAAACAAAAACAAAAAAACTGAAGGTCCACCAAACTGGACTAGCATTTCTTCCTGGCAACAGTCAGGAAGAGCTGAGTACACCGCCCCTGGAGGTTTGGGGCACATTTCCAGTTGGTCCTATTCCCGACTGCTCTCGGCTATTTCACTGCCCCATGGAAAGATTTTATGACACTTGACTTAATTCTTGCCTGTAATTTCCCCTGAGATATCAATGCTCCAACTATTCTACACCAATAGGTCACCTCCACGCACAAACATCCCTACAAGTCTCATCGAATAAAACAACACAGAGGCCCACAATAAAAATACCTCATTAAAAAACAAAATTATGTCTACCTGTCCCAGAGCTTTAGAAGCATCCTCTGTTCCTAAAAACTAAAACTGACATAAACCTAAGCCAAGTTTAATTTTATACTTGGTAGAGTGGTGAATA
This sequence comes from Canis lupus dingo, assembly GCF_003254725.2. NCBI lineage: Eukaryota > Metazoa > Chordata > Mammalia > Carnivora > Canidae > Canis > Canis lupus. The sequence continues at coordinate 74,836,368 of NC_064243.1, forward strand.
TAATGCTCAGGAAAAGCAAGAGATGTGGGTTTTTCCTGATCAAAAACACACGGTTTTCTTTCCAACTAATTTGATATCATTGTATATTTCACACTAGGTCTCAGAGCTTTGGAGAAGTCACAACCACCTACCATGAGCAAATGGAAAGACAAGTAACTAAACATGTACAGTGACATACTTTTCCCACATTAAGTGAGGAGCCCTAAGGTAGAAACGGTCCGAGAGCCAACTACCGTCAAGAAGAGGCTCAAGATAGAATCAAGCTAAAATTTTTATTGTGGGTGGGTATCCTCCAACGTTGGTCAATAGGAAGCCACCAACAATACGAGTTGGCTCACTGGGGGACTTAGGCTGCACTTTGCATCTAATTCATCCTGGCAGGCCCTCAAGGGGCCATCCCTCTTGGGGTTAGGGACTCCCCAGGAGCCTGAGCAGCCTTTTCCTCTGGCTGGGGCACAGCCTGGTCACACGTGCTCCTAACAGCTTCTAGACTAAAACCATCTCTGCTGTGCTCTGTGGGAGGAACTCCAAGGTCTCAACAGAGCATCCGCCCACTTTCTGGGGCCACTGAAGGGCTGCTTCCCTGGCAAGTCTGGATCTGCCTGCTGTTACCTCCCCAGCTCATGTGCAGCTGCGGACAGGGTGGCTTCCACCTGGATGAGCACACAGTCTGGCCTGCTAGGTCTTTATAAAAAGGATGTCAGTCCCACCATCTGCTTGTCTGGTTTCCAAAGAGAATGGATCTGGCCTTAACCAGTACCAGAAATGAGAATTTTCCAGGCTCTGGTCAGAAGAGACATCTTCAAATCATCTGTAGTCCAGCTTCTAGTCTAGCAAAGCCTGGTTCAGCAAAAGGTACTGGGGACGGGAGACCGGGCTCTTGCGTTGCATTGGTTTTATAATTCCAAGCACCGGGAGATTACATTTTGGGGCCACTTTAGCCTCCTTGCAGAATGGACGTCCTTGTCATTTCCCCCAACTGTCACTGGCTTTCTTGGTAAGAAGAAAATGAAATCTATGTCTGCGTTTTTCACAAAAGCTGCAAATTACATCACTCATTGTCCCCGCAAAAGAAATTCCTTCCAGAACATAGTGCCAGACAAAGCTATGTTCCTGTGGAATTAGTAGGCATTCTCTTTACCAATAATGAGCTTCTCTTTTCACTGCCAGGAAGTTGAGAACAAATGTTGTGCTCAGTTACAGCAACTATGTCAACCATTTGAGTTAGCTGGGAGTTCTAGCCCATTTTTTCACTCCTTATTCCCTCCCTCTCATTTTTACCTTCTTGACCTTCCCATGTAAAGTTATTATCACCAGTTATTCAAATACCGATGATAAAGTGAATAATTGTGACATTTCTAGCATTCATTCAATGCCAATTAAGTGGCCATTATGAATAGGCTAAGACAATGGAATTGCCTAGAGTCGTTTTCAAGAAATGGATTAGTAAATAATTTAATCCATGATGTTTTTAGGTTTTGGAGTGATTGTTCACAAAGTCTTCTTGCAACTCCAATCCAACACATGAATAAATTATCTCGTATATAAAAAAAAAAAAATGTTTTGGGGAGCCCAGGTAGCTCAGCGGTTTAGCGCTGCCTTCAGCCCAGGGCCTGATCCTGGAGACCCGGGATCGAGTCCCATGTTAGGCTCCCTGCATGGAGCCTACTTCTCCCTCTGCCTGTGTCTCTGCCTCTCTCATGAATAAATAAATAAATAATCATAAGAAAAGATGTCTTTTCCTCTTTCCCTGTTATTGCAGGCCAATCAATGTTTCACTTACGACTAGTGAAGTACTTCCAATGATTAGCCCAGGTCTTAAGAATTCTAAGAAGTGTTCAAGTCAGCACTAATCACAACATAACACAGTTCTGAAAGCTCTTGGACTCTCGTCAGGTCAAATCATTCCATATGAAGAGCACTTTTTGAACTAATATTTCTGCTCCAGCTTTAGGATAGATCAAACACGGCACTGAGAAAAAAATGAGCATCAGGCATAACGTCAAGAAAAGAGAATGATTCAAGTGGTAAAATTTTAGGATCTCTGTGTGAAGGTCTGTTTTGATTTTGGCACAATTTTTCATCCAACATTTATAGGCTGTGGGAGTAAGGGGAGCGATAGAATGTGAGCAACACTTCCAATTTTATCTTCACTGGTTTCACTTCACATGTTAACCTTTAGTCATTTTTACAGAAGGTTAGAGATTACTTTCTTTGGAGTGAAACTACAAAGATGCTTCTGAAAAGGGATCCCAGTCCTAAGTGGTTGTGTAAGGCCACAATAAAGAGAAGCTATTTTGCAGAGAAGAAGTGTGAGTGCATCTAAAAATCCTAAGCAGATCTCTGATAAAAACTGTAATTCAAGGAATATATCACAGTTCAAAAGGATGTGTATTTTTGAGGTACCTACTGTTGTCAAATTCACAAGAGACCAAAGGTAAAAGGGAGGTTGCCTGGAACTGCAGGGAAGGGAGTGGGGAGTTGTTGTTTATTGGGTACAGAGTTTCAGTTTTGCAAAATGATAAGGACTTTGGAGATGGATGGTGGTGATGGTTGCATAAAGGTGTGAATGAACTTTGGCCACTGAAATGTACCTGTAAAAAATGGTGAAGACAGTAAATTTCATGTTATTTCCCCATAACATTTTAAAAGATTTGTTTTAAAGATTCTATTTATTTACTCATGAGAAACACGGAGAGAGAGGCAGAGACATAGGCAGAGGAAGAAGCAGGCTCCCTGTGGGGAACCCAATGTGGCACTAGATCCCAGGACCCCAAGATCACAACCTGAGCCAAAGGCAGACATTCAACCACTGAGCCACCCAGGCGTCCCTAAAAGATCTTTTCTTAAAAAGCTTCACAATTAAAGAGTGAGAGAGACAGGTTAAAAAAAAAAAAAAGTGATATGCAAAGTAACTGATAAGCACCAGACTCCAAGGGAGCTGTTATCAACAACCTAATAGGGTTGCCTGGGTGGCTCAGAGCTTGAGCGTCTGCCTTTGCCTCAGGTTGTGACCCCGGGGGTCCGAGAATCGAGTCCCTGGATCGAGTCCCTCATCCGGCCTCCTGCATGAAACCTGCTTCTCCCTCTGCCTGTGTCTCTGCCTCTCTCTGTGTGTCTCTCATGAATAAATAAATAAAATATTTAATAAAATAAAATAAAATGGACCAGGCCTACAAAGTTGCAGAATAAAGACAGTGACCTGAATAATAGCTACATCTGAGCCCGTGCAGAGGACTGCTTGGCACACAAATGGTCAATGTCCCAATCAGGGGAGCAGTCCAGGTCCCACATATGAGAGTAATAGCAAAAAAGCAAAAAAGCAACAGTTGTATGAAAAGAACCAACGCCCTTTAACATCTGTCCTCCTAACCCCCGTGCCTGCCGGTGCCATGCTCAAGGCCGATTCTCTTGCTTCTCCCACCTCCCCTAGCCCAAGAGAGCCTACTTGCCCTCGGAATATAGTCGAGGAGAGTCATACAAAATAAAAACAGCCGAGCCTAACATGTCAGGCACTAGTGTGAACATTTCACACGAGTCAGCTCATTTTAACTTCACAAAAATCTGATAAGAAAGGTTCCATTATCGTCCCCTTTTACAGATGGGGAAACTGAGACACAGAGAGCTGTCATAACTCATCCAAAGTAGCAGACGTGGACCAGCTTCACTGGAGGGGGCGGGGTTTCAATCCAACAAGAAATCCTGACTCCCAGCCCGCATCCTTCCCCTATACAAACGCCCAAAGAAAATGAAAAATCAATTTGTTGATCCTCCTGTGCATGGCCATGGACATTTAAATTCAGTGATGTTTTAATTTGGGGAAAAAAATAATGAGGAAAGGCACTTTTTAGACACAGTCTTCAGAATGCTAGGATCCTGCTAGGGTGCCACTAAAAAAACATATTTATATATTCAACCATAATGAGCTGATTCTTAAAATATTACATTCAGATCTAGACCTTTCAGGGGGAATTTAAAAAACTGTATGGGGAAGAGAGAAAGGTGGAAGCTGGTAGCTACTGATGTTTAACTGCCCCCATTAACTGCTGGGAACATGTCTGTGCTCTGCTGGTCTGTCTGGGTCTGTGATAGCACAGTGCTTACGGTATGGTCAGGGGAAGAACCTCCACGTGCTGTCCTTGCTGGAAACAGGGACCCTCATGTTTGAGAATTCCCCTGAAGAGACGGGCATCACTGGGAGGAGCAGCCTGGCTGGGCTGCCAACCACACTGCACACTCCTTGGTCTAAGTCCTGAGCCTCCTCTATCCTAGAGCTATCACAGCCCACAGCTACACTGATGCAGAGATCAGATCCCCAAGACAGAAGCTCAGACAGCATTTTCCCTCTGCTCTGGGCAGTGTCCAGGCACATCAGTGGTCCTCTCCCTGGTGGTCCTCCAGCCAATTTTCTCCATATGAGGCAGTGCTGACAGGACGCTCTACACCTTTCCTGGTTAACTTAGTAGGATTCCAGAATTCCCTACCCCAAAACCCTGAGTGCACTTCTAATGCTTGTAGAGGCCTTTTCCATAAATCTGTCCTCCTAGGCACAGCAGGGATGGGGAAGAGGTCTGAGGCTGTCTGTGGTGGCATGGATGGGTTTTAATTGTATAGACTAGACTGTCCACAGGGCTTCGAGACAGAAGGGCTGGGGGTGACCTGGCTGGGGGCCCCCACTAGTGCCCTTCAACAGGCCAGATAGATGGTAGGAACTGGCCTAAGTCTTGTTGCCCAGGACTCAGAAAAATGCCTGGCAGGGAGGCCATGTTCAAAACATATTTTTTGATTGATTAATTGGCTGAATAAATGAATGAATTGATCAATCAATTAACACACGTATGTATAAACAATTCATTGCTGGCCTCCAGTTCAGTCATCCATGGGAAAAGATGATGTTTTCAACAAAAGATCTATTGTCTCCTGAACTGTATATAGATATAAAATCCAATGAAAGGAGAGAAAAGACATATTCTAGGGAGCTCCATCCACGCCACCACAGACAGCCTCAGACCTCTCCCCCATCCCTGCTGTGCCTAGGAGGACAGACTTATGAAAAAGGCATCTACAAACATTAGAAGTGGACTCAGGGTTTTGGGGTAGGGAATTCTGGAATCCTACTAAGTTAACCAGGAAACGTGTAGGAGCATCCTGTCAGCCCTGTAGACGCACTGCCTCATATGGAGGAACTTGGCTGGAGGACCACCAGGGAGAGGACCACTGATGTGCCTGGGGTAGACTGAGGCAAATAAAAGGGCAAGAGCATCCTCAACACACCAGAAGACACTCTCCATTGTGAGAGAGCAGTTTTGGGAAAGAATAAATGAAATGGCTAGTAAGTTATACCCCAGACAGTCACCCAGGCTTATCATGAGAGCCAATGCCTCAAACAAAACTAAGACTTTTCTCATGAGAGGTAAACATTATGTGTCGGTTCCATAATGCTCATTCCTTTTAAAAAATTTAACTTTCAAAATACACATGGAGTCTAAACTATTTTCATTTGTATGTATATTATGAACATACTTCAGCTTTGTAAACATAAATAAATGGATGTTATTTATCTCAAGGGGGAATTATCTTTTTAGATTATTCAACACAATCTGTTCACCTATATACTACTCCACTCTATTTTTAAAAGCGTCCCAATCTCGTACGTCTATCAGTTGTTTTATGATCAGTTTTGCAAACAACTATCAAAATTTCGAGATGCCCCATAGTGTTAATTATTACAAATATAAAGGAAGTCCCATGAAACATTCATAGGATCAGCCCAATGCACCTTGATTGCAAAAGCACACAAGTATATGTATCAGGTGGTACACTAAACTGGCCCTGACACATCATCTTTTTATACTCCTGATGTCTGCAGTTCTTTAAGAGAAATGAACAGCTTCTACCAGCCATGCTACAAGAAGGATAAATCACATCTGAAATCTCACACCAGAATCACTTTGTAAGTAAAGCACCATAAATGCAGTCACAGGGAAAAATGGCAATTGATCCACAGGGATAGCCATTATTAGCTATTACACAACAGAAAAAGCACAAATCTTTCTCATTAGACCTATTTGCTTGCAGGAGATCAGATGTCCCTAGAATGATTCTTTGTCCCTGGCTTTGCCTCTGCTGTTGAGCTGGTCTGTTGTGCATCTCCCATCATCTGCTTGCCCCCATCCTCCCATGGCTTCCCTGTCCCACCTTCCTGTTAGATACACAAGATGCCTCCTCCATCAAAGCTTCATCTTTCTTCCTTTCCAGCTAGCTGTGCTACTTCTCTACAGGAACTGAATTTGTTGTGGTTTTTGTTTGTTGTGGTGGTTTTGTTTTGTTTTGGGTTTTTGTTTGTTTGTTTTTGTTTTGTTTTGCTGTGTATGAACCAACATTGTGGTATTTAAATCCACAAACTTCTTAACCTGATGAGTAAAAGGTCATGTCTAGAAATTTTTCTACTGACAGCCCAAAGAACAACTAGTACACACTTTTACTTGGAATTCTCCATGATATATCTGTAGGAGCATGCATGCTCCTACATCCACGTGTGTGTGTATGATGTGGAGATCTAGGACACTGTGTTAGGTGCTGGGGGAAAGCATGACCAAGATTCACATGGTCCTTGCCTCCAGGCCACTCACATCCTAGTGGTATGTACAGGTGGGTAGCCAGGAATGCATTTATGTTGCTAAGTGACCTGTTCTGAGATTGGGAAAGAGTACACGGCGGGGACGCAGCCCGGAGGTAGGAAGGCAGGGGAAAGGTGTTCCAGGCAGAGAGGCCCGCCAATGTGAAACTAGGGAGTTAAGTAAGAGCATAGTTGTATTATCTCACTGGACAAAGGGAAAGGCAAGATATGAGGCTAGAGGTTTGAATTTGAAGATTTTAAGATTCATTAAGACTTATTTCAATATATAAACAGAACGCTATCTTATTTTAAAATACCAATACAATGTGGGGGGAGCTAGGCAAGCAATTTCTACAATTCGTATGGAAAAATGATCATGCAAAAATAACTGAATATTCTGAAAGGAAAGACTAGTGAGGGCAGCCCCGGTGGCTCAGTGGTTTAGCGCCGCCTTCAGCCCAGGGCCTGATCCTGGAGACCCAGGATTGAGTCCCATGTCGGGCTCCCTGCATGGAGCCTGCTTTTCCCCCTGCCTGTGTCTCTGCCTCTCTCTCTCTCTCTCTCTCTCTCTCTCTCTCTCTCTCTCTGTGTCTCTCATGAATAAATAAATAAAATCTTAAAAAAAAAAAAAAGACTAGTGAGCAAGACTAATATTTGAAGAAAATAATAATAATTAAAGCTTTAGGAAATAAAAACTGTAATGCTGGCAAGTAAATAGACAGAGCTGATTAACACAATAGGATATATCCCAAAATGGTCCAAACTGCTAGCTGAAGTTACTGGGGGACAGGTAGAATTATATAATCTACGGTGTCAAGAGACCTGATCGGCTGATCAGCTATCTTGAAAAAGTAACAAAACTATTTTTTTGCTACTCTCTCCTTATATGTTGAAAATGCAGATGGAGCAAAGCTTTGAAGTATGAAGTAGTGAAAGTAGTAGAAGGAAATACAGACGTATTTTATACTCTCAGAGTGGGGAAATCTTGTAGCCACATTTACAACACAGAAGCCATAAATTTCACTACAAAAGAATATACAATTGTGTCACTAAAAGAAGAAGTAGAAGTAACAGCACAGCCAACATCAGAAGACAAGCAAATTGTTAGGCAAGGTATAAATTTTCTTTTGTCAAATGTATTTCCAAAATAAAGCAGTGGTGAATATCATTGCCCAGGATTATGACTGACAATGGTCAAAAGGTTTGATAATGAATAATGCTGGCTTAGTGGTAGAAAAACAGGTGCTTCCAGTTTGGGTGGGAGAATGAAATGATGTGATCTCTTTGCCAGACACTTTGGCCTAAAATCTAACAAAATCACAAATACCCTGCAAATGGCCCTGCAATTCAAATTCTAGATAGAGATTATCTATAGATTTCCTGTAGATAAAATCATGCATGTGTGCAAAGACTTGAACATAAGGTTGTTCAAAAGGAGGTTGGGGAAAAAAAAAAAAAAAAGGAGGGTTGGTTAAGTAAAGAACAACCTATTCATTCAAAGGATTACTGCCTGGCTGTGAACAATAAGGTTGGTGCTGATACAGAAACATTTTTTTTTTGTATATTCTTTTATTGGAGTTAGATTTGCTAACATATAGAATAACACCCAGTGTTCATCCCATCAAGTGCCCCCCTCAGTTCCTGTCACCCTGTCACCCCGTACCCCCGCCCACCTTCCTTTCCACCACCCCTTGTTCATTTTCCAGAGTTAGGAGTCTCTCACGTTCTGTCTCCCTCACCGATATTTCCCACGCACTGGATACAAAAACATTTTTAAGATACAGCCTTCAGTAGAAAAACACCAACATGCAGAAGAGTGGGTACAGCATGCCTTCATTTGTGTACAAACAAAAAGGACATATATATGCACTCATGTATGTGAGTAGACTCCTGCTGGAAGCTGAGAGATCAGAGGGGTTAATTTTTCATGATACATTCCTTTCCACCGTTTGCATTTCTTATCATGTTCAAATATGACTTGAAAAAAAAAGCTAATCACAAATAGAATTTCATACGGTAAAATGAATGCATTTCTGCAAAAAGATGTGTAAAATCACTTTAAAGGATCTGAAAGGTTCCCAGGCTTGAGCAAGGCTTGGCTGAAGGCATTAAGCTTTCCAAAGAAAGAATGTGTCACTCACAGTTGGTGCTGGGCAGTAAATGAAGGAGAGAAAAAGGAGTGTCCATCCAGGGGACACAGGTCCTGGCCAAAGTACTTCAAGTTCTGCATTCTCTTTGTGAAGGCGCTCCCATTATGGAGATGGATGCCTCAGGCAAGCTTAGCTTAATGCCATTTAACATTTTAAATGCAGAATTAAGTGCCCTTGCTCTAATTCCAAGATCACCAAGCAAGCTCCCAGTTATAATTAGTTCTCCTTTATAGATCTACTGGTGTAGGAAACAACGGTAACGCTGATCTGTGCATTTGGGTCCCTGGGATTGTTATCTGCCTTATTTCAGAGCAATATAATGACAATCTGGATCGTTTGTCTGTTTGTTTAACTAAAAAACAAAAAACAAAGCAACAACAACAAACTTTGGCCTTTAAGAGACATGAGGCGCCATGGGGCAATTAGAGGCAGTGACATAATGAGATCAGCATTTAGAAAGACCACGCCAGCGCCGTGCGGCACAGGAGCAGAGAGGGGGCAAGACGGCAGGCAAGCCCGCCAAGTAGGAAGGCACCAAAGCATCATAGGCAAAAAAAAAAAAAAGAAAAAAAAAATCTTTTTTTTTTTTTCCTCTGTGCCGGGGACGATTTTCTCAACAGGTACTGTCCACCGGCCAGTGTGTACGTGTGTACACATTGCAGAGATGAGCATCCACCAAGGCCTGAGCTGGGAAACCAGTGGGCAAAAGGCAGAGAATTCAGGTGCAGCCCCTCTGCCACCACACAGGAAGAGACTCTGGGGCACATGAAACAGAGACAACTTTGGCAAACAAAACCTGGAGTTTAGAAGAGCCTACCTTTTGAGCCCGCACTATGTTTCAGACGGTGAAAACCAAAATGCAACTATCTTTTGATTTAAATTACACTCATGTTAAGTTGCCTAAGAATGCCTCATTGATTGCTTTGTCAATATTGAGAACTGATCACAGACACAACAGGTCTCTGAGTAGCCTGGTTGGCTAATGGAGTCAAAGTACTAACAGTTGCTACTTCACCCAGGTCCTCCTCCTCAAGAGAAATCCAGAATCATTAAAACAAAATTAGAAGTCTGGGTGGGGATGTAATGCACAACGTGGTGACTAGGGTTAATAATACTGTGTTGTATATTTGAAAGCACTAAAAGAATAGATCTTAAAAGTTTTCATCTCAAGAAAAATATTTATGACCATGCGTGGTGATAGATGTTAACTAGATTTATGGAGGCGATGGTTTCATCATACATAGAAATATCAAATCATTATGTTGTACACCTGAAACTAAAGTTGTATGTCAGTTATATCTCAACAGAAAAAAAAAAAAAGTCTAGATGGTTTAAGGAAGTAAATCCTAAATTATTAGGGAAATTTTACAGTTCCAGATAATTAAGTCTGAAAAAACCACACCTAGTGGAGTTTTATAAATACATTTCTATCTCCATAGAGAGATCACATCCACACAATTAGAATCCTAGTGTGTGTGTCTGTGTGTCCCAAGGATTGTTGGGATATGAACCTCACAGGGAAGTGTAGGGTATGGAATAGCAATAGGTCCTTACTTTCAATAGAAAAGAGACTCTAGATGGTATGTGATTACTACCATTTTTATTCTATACTAGAAGATGCCATATTCCCAAGGGCACACAAATCATTTATCTCTTGATTAGTCTAACATGGTGCAGGGAGAGATGGTGATGGGTGGCAGGGGAAAGACACGAGGTGAAGCCCCAGTTCACCTCTTTCCCACCACCATGCTGCTTAACTTGTGAATATTTATTTGAATCTCTGCACTTCTCTCAAAATTGCTTGCGCTTTTGAGGCTAATTTGGGCAAGTGGGGCTGAATAGTAGATAGAGCCATAAGCGAGATACTGGCTACCGTTCTACCCCAAATTACACTGTGTTTGACCAAAGAGCCCTGGACAAACCAATCAACCTGACAAACCCTCCAAGGATGTCAAGACCTTCCCACCTCCTTCAGAATGAGACTAGAAACAAGCAGATGTCTGAAGGGAGCATTCCACATCCCTGGAGAGAAGCTCTGCTTGAATCCAGAGCTATGTCTCCATGAAGACCATCGACATCATACAAAATGGTAGCAGAATGAATTCTAGATGCGAGTCAACAAGCTTTAAGCTTGCTCAATGGCTTAGTCATGGATCTCAGCCATTGATCCTGGGCAAAGAGAAGTCAGGGGAAAAAAAGAGGGCAGGAAAGAATAAGTGTACTCTGGCCACAGGTCTTTCATAGGAGCTAAGACAGGCTTTGTACAAAGGGCTGTGGGGTCCTTCACTTATATAAGCACCCTTGACTGTGGCAGACTCCAAGGGCAACAGCTTGCATCTTGCTGGGTCTGCTCTGCCTTCGCTCCAAGCCCAACCTGCCAACATGGTCCAATAGGCATAGGCTTAGCATCCCACATTGCTGCCAACTTGTGAAGGCTTGTCTCTGCAGCCTGACTTTTGTGTATGAGTTGCTTGGAGAAGAGGAAGGCTTGAAATTTAAAAACAGAAACAAAACACCGTAATCTAAACAAAAAATTTATTTCCTCCAATGTGAAGATAAGACCATTGCTTTGGGGTGAGTAGCTTTAATGGCTTTGTCTCTCACAGAGACAGGTTTGCATAGACTTGGTCTAGTACTGAGCTATTCTTCACATCTCCGACACTTCTAAAATGGTGGGTGGGGGTCAGGTTCCATCCAAGGATGCAGAACAGAAGGGAGGCACCTTAAAGTAAAGGTCATCGGCACCTCCTTTGGATGCTAGGAGAAAGAGCTCCTAGACCCATGTTGTTTTTAATGTATCACAGCCTTAGGAGACTCTTCACTGGCCTGGTTCGTGCAGAGGGGGCCGGAGCAGAACATTTCTGGGACCCTTCTCCCTCTGTGGTACCAATTCTAGGTGACCCTGTGTGCAACTCTGGACTCAGCAGTCCAGCACTAACATGCCACCAGCCTTATTAGCAGCTCACAATTAAAAAAGACGTGTTTGGGGGAATTCAGAGCAGACACTGAACATATGCACATGTGACACTGTCACCAAAGGTCCTCAGATTCTCATACCACCCTTTACTTCACAACTGATGTATAAACCACATTATCTCCACAACTGAAGCTTCGTGGAACTTCAGAGCCAGAAGAAACTGTCGAGCACTGAATCCAAAGCTCTCGGTTGATACCTGACAAGCTCAGGCCCTGAGAGTAAGGGGCTGCTTCATGATCAGGTCACTCCTGACTCCAGCTTTCTGTGACATCTTGTTTATATTTGTTATTGTTGTTAAAAAAAAAACAACAACAATAAACTCAGTACCTATGCATTACTTTTCTTCCCAGGTTTATAACACTCACAAGCACTCACTCCTTCATCACCCAGATCAATATCTACTGACTTCCCAGTCCCTCGGACAGCCCAGAGACCAAAGTGGTAAGAAGGCACCTTGATTATGTGAGATATTTGCCTTCTTTAATGGAGATCGATCAGCAATCAAATGTAGAGTGAAAATGATCAGGCCACTGCAGGGCTCAGACCTCTGCCACCTGGGGGTTGGGGAACAGGCGGGGATTTGTGCACTAAACCAGCCAGACCAAGTAGATTATGAAAATGTTCAATCTGCTATTAACCCAAGGTTCGGGTTTTTCTCTCCTTTTCTCTCTCACACACACACCAAATGAATAAAAAAATTTAAACAATTTAAAAAAAAGGTTCCCTGCCTAAGTAACCTCTCCTCAAAATCATCCAGTTGATTTATAAACATCAAGAGGAACCAGAACTTGGCATTGCATCAAGGGGCAGCAGGTTCAATGCCATGTTCTACCCTATGGTATTTAAAGCTACATGAAGCTCTCTAGAGACATGCTCAGTTAGTCCGAGGCCTAATGTCAGTGCTGGTTTAATAGTGTTTTTTTCCCAAACAGCCAAGACGAGAAATTAGTTAACACTGGGGACACTTGCTTAGTACCAAAGGCAAAACAAAAAACAAAAACAGAAACAGAAACAGAAAAACAAAAAAAGGAAAAGAAAAAAGAAAGAAAGGAATTCCCCACCCCCAGCTAAACAAGAACTCTAGGTTTTATACTCTGACGACCCAGATATAGTCAAAGAGATCATACAGAATGTTCCTGGGGAGAAAGAGTCCTCAATTCTCAGCTGTCCAGCCAACTTTTCAGCTTAGGAAATGTCATTACAAGGGAATATTGAAACAGACACAAACAGAGGTTTATGGGATAGAAACAGTGAAAGATTTTAAACAGAACTAAACTCAGCTCTGGGGAACTGTGACCACATTATCTCAACTTCCCATTACTTGCTTGTAATAACACATAACCCAGGCCCTTCCCTTAACTATAGTGCTCTGAATTCCCATAAGGAAATATCACTTTTCGGAGAAGAAAAAAAAAATCAAATACATTTTCCTGTATGCTCAATGAGAAGTGATGGGGAGGGGGAGGGGGAGAAAGTTGGGTCAGAAGGGTTGAGGGGCTTTTCAATTGTTTTACCCAATGTAATAAAAACCTCCTTAATGCAGAGATTGAAGGTATAAAACCAAAGAGGCTTCAAATGGTTGTGCTGAGCTGAATTCTGTAAATACCTTCGCTGGGAAGAAAGCATGTTCTCAACTCTAGCTTGCAAGTTGTGCTAGTGATACAAATTAGACTGCCTTATTTATGAACAAGTCCAGTGTTGCTTATGTTACCACACTCAAAACTTACTCTGTGCATCTTACATGCATGTAAAGCACAATCCAAAGTTCTAGAAACCCCAGTGGAGGGGCTGAGAAGTAAACATCAGAGTAATAAAAACAGATGCCTTTCACTGAAACCTTCCGAATGCCAGGATATTTGTTTTTAGTACAATTAATTGCAGGGAAAAGCCTACTAAGGTGAGGGGGGCCAAAATCAATATATTAATGACATCACATTACAGTCGCTTAACCAAGCCAACAATTTATTGCACATAGAGGCTCTGGCAGCAGAGGCTGCAAATTCTATTTGTACTATGTATTCTATGTTGTACTAAGAGGAAAAATATTAGACTTGTCTATGACCCCCAAATCAGAAACTACCACCCAAGAAATTCAGAAAAAAAGGCCATCATTAATCTATATAAAATATGAGCAATATAACGATGAACATACCCTTTCACAACCATATAAGTAGACTTAACACTTAACACTACTAAATGGTATACTTAAAAATGGTTAAGATGGTAAATTTTATGTTAGGCATTTTTGACCATAATAAAAAAAAGTGCATGATCTATTTTATCCATTTCTTTTCCCACTTGGGTGAGGTAGAACTTGTCCTTTGCAGTACATTTTGGCACCTGGTACTACAGAGAGTCAATGGCCAGTTACATAACTCTAACAGGCTTTACTCCTGAATTCCACTTATGTGTGACAATGGTATTGTTTTTAAGTTTAACTTAGCATGGCTTTGGTATAACCATCTCAGAGTAAGAAAGCTGGTGCTAAGCAGCAGTGTGATGCTGGGCAGGTGTGATGCATCTCTATAGACAGAGAGAAGAGAGATATAGGCATATAGATCATGTTGGTGTGTAAACAGTATGAGACAGACACTACGATAGAATTTTTAATAAAACAGCCTCCAACAATGACTCTAAAAATGAAATGTCAGCTTAGCTTAAAATATGCGCGTAGAAGCAAAAAATAAAACTATCTCTTAATGAATTTCTGCACACAGTTTTAGAATGTTGTACCATGGGCTCTCTCTGAACCCAAAAAGCACAGTGGTGTACTCTTCCCCAAATATATAGATATTAAATGACGTACCATTTTTAAATGACACAGTAAACTGTGGCTTCAGCAAGTTTTAATTAGTTTATTTATTTCCATTTTTCCTACTAAAAAAAATAGAAACATGAAATTTCAGCTAAGCACCATTAAACTACAACTTTCAACCAGGTTATTTTAAGAATACCATGGGGTCTCATAATAAAGTAAAAAAAAAAAAAAAAAAGTAATTTGGTTCCAACTGTAGCTGGTATTCCCCTGGCCAAGAATATAAAGCTGTTCAAGCAAATATTAATATGTAAGAAAAAGAACCAGATGGTATCATATATGGATGACAGTGAAACAAGCTCATCTACTGATGTCATTTTGATATCAAAACAGCAGAATTCAAAATAATTATATGAAGTGCTTTCCAAAAAAGGATTTTGGTATGTTTTATAGGACATGAGGGCACAAACTGGCTGGGTGCAAACAAAGCTGAGGCGCAGGGCTGAGACACAGACTTTTTCTCAGAACTCACATCTAACAGCCCCATTGGTGTCACTAAGGAACGTAAATTCTCCATCCCAAATACTAACCCTACACACCTCCCCCAATCTTTCAATCTCAGTGGATTTTCAACTCAAAAGAAAAAAATAATGGAAGAAATTAGGAGTGCCACTAACTGAACAACTGACAAACACTTTGGTAAAAATAAGAAGAATCAATTTTTTAAAGCCCGGAAATAGGAACCTACCATCAGATATTACGGAAACAACAGCATTGTGAGAACTGATGTAAGAAAGCTCAGCTCAACTCTATTGATTTCATAAATACCAGGCAGCTAACACCACTAAGGTTTAAAATAGCATTTTTTAAACTTAAAGAGAGTTTTAGTTTCCTTTTCTCTGATTAGGGCCTTAAAAATCTTACAGTGAAAAAAAAAATGTCAGAGTGAAAATGATTGGCTCTATCTCATTTCCTCCTTCATTATAGATGCATCATCTAATACAGAATTTCAAAACAATCCACAACAACACGAGACGTCTGACTGTATAAAGGCACTCTCCCTGGTTTCAAATTAGTCAAAGGGCTCTGAATTCCATATGGCTTCCTCCATCTGACTACAGACCCCCCTCCATCTCATGAAAAAGACACAGATCCTGATGAGAGGCCACAGTCACTTTGACCAGGCCAACCAGGGCCGGCACAGTTGAGGCCCTACTCAACCTTCCTATCCAGCTCTGCCTCCCTTGATCCTTGCCAAAAAAAAAAAAAAAAACCAAAACACCCAGCCTCCTGGATGCAGCCTGACAGTTGGTTGCTCCCAGCACATCTCAGCTCTGCTAGGCCTGCACATTCCCCCTGTGCTGCTGCCATTTCCTTCTGCCGAGCCTTATAACATGAGCATCACCAGCAGAACAAGCAACAGAGGCTACAAAGGTCTCTTACTTACATTAAAAACAGGTTATCTCAGTCAACTACGTTGGCAGAAACAGGGCGTGCGTTTTCTCAGGAGGAAAAAAAGCATGCGCACTCGCCAACCGGAAGGCCACAGCCCAAGCCCTATTTTCAGGGCTGCCTATCTTAGGATCAAACACCGTAAGGAAACCGGGAGAAACTTTGCCTTACAATCCTCTACTTGGATGAATAAAATCTCATGCCAGTGAAATGTAGGTGGTGACAAAGTCCGGGGGGGGGGCGGGGGGAGTGGGATATACATCTAGTAGAGGTGACAGGGAGATGCTGGAGAAGGCACTGGTGAATTCTTACTTGGTAATGTATTTGTCACAAGCCATCAGAACAGGAGGACAGAAATACACAATTCTGCTTCTCCATCAGAGCAAGACAAGCTCAAACATTTCCAGGGACACAGGGGTCCGTCCCATGCTAAAGGCAGCATTCATTAGAGTACTACACACTGCTTTAGCATCCAACCTAGTCCTCGGTCATCATCCAACCTAGTCCTTCAATGGGCAATTAAGATTTATAATCCAAATGGTCTCAAAATTATATCTCTGGGAAGTCAAGTCCAAATTAAATCAGACCAGGCTTTTAGGCTTCCGACGAGCACATTTTCTCTTTCAAGAGAGCGCAATTTCAACACTCAGAACTTCTCTTCTTACAGACCATTTTCAAGGCCAGCTCTGGATGCCATCTCCTAACAAAAATCTGATATATAAAATGCAAAGGGACACTGGTAACTGCAAACCTCAGGGAAAGATGTTGGGTGGGGGGGACTCTGATCTCCTTCAATAGATTTCAAAAAGTTCATCATTTTAACCTCCTTTCTAGTATGTATTACTGGAACTTCTAACCTAACATGCACTTAGCACCTTATGAAACAAAAATGTCCAAAACTAAGTTATTGCATAAGGAAAGCCTAAAGCACACCCAGCAGGGCTTTCAAATACAGAGCGTATATGGAATCTCTGAAAAGAGTATATGTATTTATGTTATTGACACATATAGAATACTTGAAACTTATGTTCAACTGTCCGCTTCTCCCCGAGGTGGTACTAGTCCCAAGCCAGAAAAACAGGTAACTAACAGATGGCCCAGCCCATGTCTGACTTCTCCCCAGACTTAGACAACATTCATGCCCCCGACGGACAGACACGCCTGGCCAGCCCCAGTCCAAGGGGCAAGGAGAGAAGGAAGGAGGAAGAGCACCAGGAACTCACATTTCGGTGATGTTCTCAGGGTCTGCACTGTTGGGCTCCAACCTCGGAAACGCCACGATGCCCGGAGAAGGGTCGCTGCACCAGATCCTAGAGGCGCTGCATTTGCAGGACGTGGGACAGGCGAGGGCAGCCCTCCAGAAGCCCACGACCAGCCAGCAGAAGCCCCAGAGCCGCGCCATGGCGGGTCCATGCCACCTCGTCCAGGACGACATCCCCAGCCGCCAGTGCCAGCCGGAGTCAGAGCGAGTAGGTGGCCCCGCGCCGCACCGGCCGGCCTCCCCCGCCCCCGCTGGGCGGCCTGCGCCGCGCTGGTCGCTCCCTCGCCCCGGTGCCTGTCGCGGGCGCGCAGAGCCGAGCGTGTCCCGGGCTGAGCGTGTCCTGGCGGGCGGCGCGGTTCACAGTGGCCGGGGCATCTCTGGTCGCCTCACAGGGGGCGCTACCGCCGCTCGGAGCTCCGCCGCGGCCGCCGCTGCATGGCCCGGCGCACCCAGCACCGGCCGGCGGCGCTGCCGGCACCCCGGGGACGCAGGCTCCCTGCTAGACGCGCACTGGGATCCGGGGCGCACCTCGGGGCTGAGGACAAACAAACACGCGTGAGACTGAGCGCAGGACCCCATACGGCGCGCTGGCCGCACCCCCACCCCGACCCCAGCCGGGCACTGTGGATGGATGGATGGATGCGTGCACAGCTCCGGCCCCAGAAATAAACTTGCCCCTCGATGGCACTGACGCCGCCGAGGCCGCTGACGTGCCCCCCGCTACCCCACCCCAACCTGAGGTCGAGGGAGGGGAGATAGAGCAAGGGTCCCCGAGACGGGATTCCATGGCACAGGCCCGGCGAAGGACCCTTCAAAGGGGGACGCGGAGACCGCCGGCGGCGGCGATGGCTCCGCGACGGGGCCCCCGATGATGCTGCAGAATCCGCCACGGCCGCCGGGCGCAGGGGGTGCGGGCAGGTGGCGTGGCGCGTCCCACCTGGGGAGCACCCCCGGCCGCCCCGGGGGGTGGGGGGAGCGAGGGCCAAGGCGCTGGAGGGCACTGTCCGCGCTGCTCACCCGGGCTCCGGCGCCTACCGCCCGCCGGCGGCGCCTGGGTGCAGGCTCCTCCTGCCGCCGGGCACGGAGCGCCGAGAGCGCGAGCGAAGGAGCGAGCGAGGCTCCTGCTCCAACCCAATTCCGGGAGCCGCCGCCGCCGCCTCTGCTACTGCTGGCGAAGTGACGTGAAGGCTGACGCAGAGCAGGGGCAGAAACTCCAGAAAATTAGTCTGAAATCCAAAAACACACACGCTCATACACACACAAACCCATAACACCCTCCAGACAAAAGCAACAGGGAGGGGAGGGGAATCTGGGGGCGAGCGGGGAGGAGGCAGGCATCGGTGCCACTGGCCAGGAGCAGACAGCAGCAGCATGTGGGAGTTCATACACGCGCACACACGCACACATCCTGGCTGGGTAGACGCGCGCGCCTGTGTGTGTGTGTGTGTGTGTGTGTGTGTGTGTGTGCACTGAGAGCCAGGTACCTCCGAGATGGACCATTCCACCGCCCGACGCCTCTCAGTCCCTAATTCGCACCGCGGTCTCTTCTCCCATCGCAGTAGAGGCTGTCTCCTTTTTTGAAATGGAAACCGGGCTCGGTTCAGCTCTGAAAAATGCGCTGATTCTTATTATAGGAATCCTCCCTCCCCTCTCCCACCCCGCTGCGTGCTCCTTTCCCATCCTGCCTAAAAGGGAGGGCGAGCTGGCCTAAAAATAAATAAATATTGTAAACACCAAAACGTGCTCGGCATCGGTAGCCAAGGATAACCGCCCCTATTCCGGGCCATCTATTTGAGGATCCATGGTTTTGGAGGGTCTTCCTGTTGGTGCTTTTGCAGAGGGAGGGGAGTCTCCAAATGCAACTCTAGCTCCCTAAGTGGGTCTTTCTCCTGCCGTGTTCCGGCATCACACGCCCGGGAAACAGAGACATGTGAGGGGAAGGGAGCGCGCCTGACGCTTATCGGGTTCCCTAAATGCGCCGCAGCAACCCTGGCCTGTCCGATGTGTGGCGCCGCGTCATTTTCTCTCCTCCTTCAACCTGGCAGGATTCAGCGGTTCCCAGGTCGTCGCTTCACTCCCCGCGATGCCCACCCCCGCCCCCGCGGGGCACCCCGAGCCCTTGCTCCCCTGCCGTACCTTGCGCGTTTTCGTGTGTGCGCGGGTGTGCGCGAACGCGTGCCCTGCGCCCGCGCTGCCCAGAGCACGACAGGCTTCCAGCTACCGACAAGCCCGGCGCGGGCAGAGCCTCGGGGTCTCACTAGGGACACACGAGGCGATCCGGGAGGGTCGAGTGACACACCGTAACTGCTCTGCGGGCGCAGTTAAATGATGGCTGCGGGGCATTCGCAAGCCTTGCCTGAGAATCCGTCTTCCCATTTGCGGCTCCGAGAGTCTGTTTTTCCGCAGTCATTTAAAAGGGAACTGGGAAAAATGCACCGCAGTGCCCGACACTTGCGAGAGCTCTGGTGCCCCCGCGCGGGGAGAGAGCGCCCCGCACGCTCCGGAGCACCAACCCACGGCCGCGGCCCGGGCGGGCACTGCGCGGGGGGCGCGCTCTGGCGCCAGATGTGCAACCAGCGGCGCCCCACGCGTGCGCGCCCCTGCTCGGCCGGCGCTGAGAGGCCGAGAGCCTGGCCTCGCCGAGCTCCCTCCCCGCCAAAAGGCGGCCAGCGCTCAGCTCCAGAGAGGGCGACCGGATGGGATCTGGTCCAAAGGATAAGAACGGTCACCGATCTGCTCGCAGAGGCTGAGCGTGGGAAGTATCCAGAAAACCTGCACGTCAAGGTGAATGCTTACAGCTCAGTGATGCCTTAAATATTACAAGGGAATACAGAAAGCATCTGGTGGGCTTTTGTACCGACCCGGGGCGCCGAGCGTAACCGCGGGAACCCTCGCGCAGCGGCCCCAAGATCTCTTCGCAGGGCCCGAAGACGAGGCCGGCAGGTCTGCGTGTCTCCATCATCACTCGGCTGTGACACGCACGCATCGGTGGGCTGAACCGCCAGGCTGAAGTTCATGCCTCAGCTTGGCCCCCAGCCCCTGCCGGGCGAGGACGCGCCAAGGAAGGAAAGGCAAGGGCAAAGGCAAGTCTTGGTCCTGGACACACAGTAAGACTCTCCCGCCCGTCTTGCCAGTGCCCTGGATGGAGCTGCCCCTGCGGAACGCCTGGGGGAGGGTGTGTACCTGATTACCACGTTTCCCTCACACCCCCACCCTCATCCCTTTTTTTCTCATTAATGGACCATTTGAGCCCTAGTGGCTGCAAGGTGACAGTGCGGCAGCCAGAGTGCAGAAGGTTTCAACGTGGTTTGCAGACCAGATTCTAATTATGTTGGAATAATTTTAGAATTTGTATTATAACATATATACTATTATATTTAGATTCTAAATATACCCCCCTGATTATCTCCCACTTGAAATTAGAACTGGCTGCCCCACGTCTAATCACACTTCCCCGGCTGGGTTTCTTCCATAGTACTTAACTCTTGTTTAACAGATCATTTGCTTATTTATTTACCTAGATCTATAGTTTATTGCATTTTTCCAGGCAGAATGTAAACTCCATGAAGGCAGGGGTCTTTGTTTTGTTAATCGAGATATCTGAAGGATATAGCAGGTATTAAAATATGTTTGTGTGTATTTAATGAATAAATGAAATAAGCTAAAGTTGAGATTCCTTAAATGGCCCTCTTCACTCTCACTTTCTTAACCTATAATCCTGCCAGTCTGTCTGAATAATTCCCCTTGGAGAGCCTTCCTCCCCTCATCAGAGTCAATTTTCTCTATGCTGTCCCCGAAGTTGGCACTTCTGGAAGTCTGACTTTCTACCTCCTCTAGTGGCCAGGTATGTTCTAACCTGGGCCAGGGAGGGACCTGGCCATAATGGTAACTCAACATTTATCATGCACAATATCTGGAAACACCAGGAAATCAATAACTATTCCTCAGCTGATAGAATTATGGATCTATCTCAGTTTTAAGACTTATCAGATCTTTCACAGACATTATTTCAGGAATTCTCAGACCTTACTTTTTAGGAGATGATGAATATTTTTGAGACGGACAACCATTTTGGAAACGATTTCTTCAAACATGAAGCATATTCCTACCATGTGATCCCACTATTCTATGTCTATGTATTTGTGAGAGAGAAATAAAAGCCTATGTCCATACGAAGACACTTATGTGAGTGTTAATAGTAGTTTTATTTGTAGAGGCCCCAAACTGGAAACAAGCCAAATATTTATCAACAGGTGAATGGGTGAACAAATTGTGGCATACCCACACCATAAGAGGCTACTCAGCAATGAAAAAGAATAAACTATTGATACGTGGGGCCGTGTGGAAGAATCTCAAAATAATTATGCTGGGTGAAATAAGCCAGACAAAAAGGAGTACCTACTGTATGATCCCATTGTCACAAAACTATAGAAAATGTAAACTATCATGACAGAGAGCAAATCAGTAACTGCTGGTGAGAGGGGCAGAGACAACGGGGAGGAACAGTGACACAGGCACAGAGAGCCTTGAGGATGATAAATGTATTAATTATCTTGATTATGGTGATGATTTCCATATTGTCAAGTTGTGGATCTAAATATTTTTAATTTATTATATGTCATTCAATCAAGCTATTTTATTTATCTTATTTTTTTAGAGACAGAGTGTGCATGAGCAAGGGGAAGGGCAGAGGGAGAATCTTAAGCAGGACTCTACCCTGGCAGGACTCAATCCCACAGCCATGAGATCATGACCTGAGCTGAAATCAAGAACCGGATGCTCAACTGACTGAGCCACCCAGGCACCATTCAATAAAGCTATTTTTAAAAGCAAGAAACAAACATTGCCTTAGAACCTCCAGTCATCATTTTCTTGTTCCTATTGGAGTGCAATTAGAACCTCCAATTTCAGGAAGCTATTTTATAAATAGCTTTTATAAATTATAAAATTATAAATTTTATAAATTTGGATATTTTTAATAAGAAAAGAATCTGTAATGTTCTCATATTAGCGGGACCTACTATGTAATAATACATTTTACATTCTGGGAAAAGATTGGGGAAACCATTATTTGAAAGATGGGAGAGATAGTGACCACCCCTAAAAGTACCTTGAATGTCCATTAATAAGAAAGCAACTCAATAAATTATACTTCCATTCTTTATACTTACACTTAATTAAAATGCATTAAACTATATACATTAACCTGAAGATATGTCTATAGTATATTGAGTGAATAATGCAAGTTTCATGGCAATATCTAGTCTGAGCCTACAGAGAAAGCCAATGTTCATGAACGTGTGCTGTTGGTGTGTGCATACAGAGAAAGGAAGTCAGAGAAGCATTTACACCTAGAGGGATCAGATAGGTTGTTTGGAGAAACAGAACAGACCAGACAACTTATAAAACGTTTCTGCGGCACTAATAATCTCCTTTGCCACAATATACCTTATTTTATCATCTTTTCCTCTTTTTTTTAGTCTCTTCTCTTCCAATCCAGAGTTACTCTGGTTCTAGACTCCCTCAGTTTGGTGGAAAACAACTGAATCTAAAAGCATGTTTACAATCTATAAATAATGTTCACCGTTGGCTATTTCACTTTCCCAAGAATATCTGTATGTTAGTAGAAGACCCTGGAGATAAGATATCATCCAAAGGAATTTCAGGTACCATGCCATCCACAAATGGGAGAGTATTTGGGGATTGAAGACCCTCAACACAGGCCACAGTGGAACCAGAGGCTGCCATCCATGATCTGCCCCACACTTGTTCCTTCCCACTCAATTGCCTCTTTGTTGTTCACAAAGTTTCCAACTGCTTCACATCCCACATCCTCCAGCTCTGAGTTAGGTCTCACTTTTCCCCATGTCTGCCCAACTAGTGTGAGAACTGCATGTTGCCCAGCACTCTGACCCCTCGTCCCACTTCCTGTCTTCCCTGAGTCCCAACCTTCCACTTTTAACGCTTAGTCACACATTTAACGCAAACTAACTCAACACAGACTTATGAAGCTTTTACGAACAGCTAAAAGGAAGAGCATATGGAGAAAATTCAACAGAGCCTCAGGAAATTGGAGGCACATACACCTGCATGATCCTGAAATCCAACTTTTAGTGATCTGATTAGGTCTCATGATAAACTCCACATTGTTTTTCTAGTCTATGTCAGGAGTCTTATATCAATAGTCATACAAGGGAGTTCACTTATTCCTCAATAAAAGGTTACAGTATGCCTTTTCTGCACTCAGCATAGATTTATTGAGATAGGCAAGTGTTTCTGGTTCCAAGTCAGTTGACAATTACAACCCATGCAAAGATCTGTGTTTATGGCCATATTACACTTAGACTTAACAAGCCATAAGCATTCAATCATATCAGACTTATACAGTTTATTAACTAAATGTTCTTACAACTGGAGTAGCTGTTCATTATTAGTTTTTTTTGAGCAATGTCCTTTTAGACCTGTGCTGTCCAAAATGGTAGCCAACAGCTTGTGTGGCTCTCTAGTACTTGAACTACGGTCAGTCTAAAATGAAATGTGCTAAAAAGTAGAATAAAATAAAATATGCTACAAGTAAAATACATACTTGATGTAAAGACTTAAGAAAAATACAAAATATCTCATTAATGATTTTATATTTATTTTGTGTTGAAATTATAATATATTGGATTTACTGGTTAAATATATCACTAAAATTAATTTCATCTGTTTCTTTTTACTCTTTTTAATGTGGAGAATGTATTTACTTTTGTTCTTAAAAGTTATCAAATCAACAATTATCCTTCCTAAAGCCCCATTGTTGTTATCTTTGATTCAATGACCTAGATCCTTGGGTCTCTTTGAATCTTCTTTTAAAAACTTGAACCTGCCATCAACTGTTCCTCCTATATTTTTTCACCTGCAAGTCTAATATGTATGCTTTTCATGCATTCCTTTAAGTCATTGATAAAAAATATTTAACATGACAGGCTGAGACACTCAGCTGGAGACGTTATCTAGGCGGACATTCATTCCTTAACTAATTAATTCAATTTTATATTGAGTGTGGCTGTTTAACCAGCTAAGAATCCATCTAAAAGAATTCCATAATGAGGTCTTCCTTGACCTTTGGTTCAAGCCACCTGTGAATCACACACACCACTACATAAAGACCAAGCTGGTATTGCTCAGTTGTGGGTTTTGTTTGGGGGCTTCTGGGGGAAGAGAAGCTGGCTTGGTTTGGTTTGTTTTTTTTTTCTTTTTTTTTTTTGCAATTACCATGGCACTCATTTCTCATGCCAACTCCATTTCTACCATCATTTGGACCTGATATCAACCTGGCATTCATACTCTGGCTTTTTGATATATAACTTCATTCCTTCTCTTGGTCCCTTTTGATCCTTATGCCTTGTTTTTCCAATATTTAAATCAGTTTCTCCAAGTGAATTTGTCTTGACTGCCCTGTCAACACTTGGTGCACCGGTTTATCTTGCATAAGAATTACTCTTACACAAGTTAGGCTCCTAAAACCACTTGCACAGTCCACTGGGCTAATTTTGCACTCACTCCTCTTTCCCCTGAAGGAGCAAAATTGAGCAGGATTGTTCACAAAGAAGAGTAGAGTAGGCAAGTGGGAGGTGATCTGAGAAACAGAATGAACAGTAATTTAGGTGCATCTTGGAATTCATCTTTGTTCCTTTCTGGAAAACCAAGACATTTTCTATTCTCTTCTTCCATATGCCATTATTACCAACAGTTGTTCTTTGGTCACATAGGCAAACCCAATAAAGATTTTTATCATCTTTGCAACTATTTATAGATACCATGATATCTCTTATATGGTCTCATTAACTAAGATTCCAAATTCTTGTTAACCACATTACCTTTGCCATTTCCAATGTAAGGATCCTTTTTTTCACCAGAGAAGGCAGAGTTTAAGAGGTAAATAATATTGTATTGTCACTATGATCAGCTAATGTCTCTCCATCTGCTCCAGGTCTGGATCTCTCTCTTCATTCTTCTCCTTATTCTAAGCCTGGTACAAATAGTCCTTTTTTGTGTGTGTTGCTCTCTATATTGTTTTTTTTTTTACAATTTTAGTGAATTCTGGACTTCAGTACTTCTGCCAGTGTTCTCACAGAATTGTGCTGTTCTATTGTATTCAAACTTGGCTATATAGCCCACCTTTTATCTAGTTCCACACCAAAATCCATAGCCTAGCTACACAGAGTCTCCTTTTCTCCTCCTGAGGATCATTCATGCCTGTGTGGTCAGAATTTTATATTTTAGAACTTCCCTTCTCTCTCAAATCAATATTCTCTCTTATAGTCAGCTAGTCAAGGGATTTTATCTATTTTTCCTCAAAAAACAAAACAAAACAAAACCCAAGAAAACCACAAATCTGTTTCCTGAAGTCTAGGATATGTTGCAGACTTCCCAGCATCCCACATTTAGCCAATATGGCCTCCGCTGCACAGCCAGGTCAATCTTGTGGGTTTCCATGGCCCTGTCATAAGTGTCCTTCCACATACCAAGTCCTAAGGACCCCTATAGTATCTAAATAACACTTCCTTGGTGCCAAGGCAATGGTATCATCAGTGACTGAAGTGGATATATTCCAACATTAAAAAAGATCAAGGGGGCAGAATCAAGCTGAACCAGTTGCTTGACACCCCTTTCCAATTAGAGGTATTCTTTCTGTTGCTCTGTTTTAATAAGGAGAGCTGCTCATTCCCGTGGCCATGTCTTCTCTTCCAAAGTTGTGATTTTAACAGGAAGAGATGGACAACACCTGTGTTGGGTGCCTACATCTCTAAGTTCTTTCATTAATGTTATAGGTAGGGTAGAAATTTGAGGATGGATACATGGCTCTGTTCTGTGGGGTTACCCATAGATCTAGACTCTTTCTACCTTATTCCTCTGTCATTTTCCCAGGGTTTGTCCTTACCTACATGGTCAAAGCTGACTCATCAGCCTGCAGGAAGGAAAGAGGATAGGAAACGGCAGGCAAACAATTTCCTTCTGAGGAAATAATGGGTAAGTTGTATATATCACATCCCCTCACATTTCTTTGGTAAGAACTTAGTGGCCATGCCTTTACTTCAAGGAGATTGGGAGATAGGAGGAGGATAGTGATTTTCATCATCTTTGCAACCATTAAATATGCCATGATACCTCTTATATGGTCTCATTAACTAAGATTCCAAATTCTTGGAATCCAAATTTAGATTCCAGATCTTCTCTGAAAAAGAAGATTGGGAATTAGATTTGTTTTACTGGGTGTGACCAAATGTTTTGAGAAGTTTGAAGTGGGGGGTTCTACTAAGCGAAGAAAAGGAGAATGGACATGGAAGGATAGTTTCCTAACTAGAACCTCAGTAAACTATAGTCTAGAATTTTTCTGACCACATAATCTTCAAGTTGAAACAAAATTTAATGGATAATTTAAATTCTGGGTATCATACTGACATCTTCCCCTTCTGTCACTGGGGAAAAACACAGGGTCTTTCTGCCACATTGGTCACTGTAGTCAACTCTTGAAGTCAGCCTTTTATGTAAGACTTTATTAATAAATCTGCTGTGAGCAGCAAGCTTATCTGTCTTAATTTTCATCTTTAAGGATAGTCCTAAATTTTGACAGGATTCTAAAAAATTCTATAGGAAATATAACTTGTTTGTGTTTATTCTTTCCAGTACCTTTAACCAAAATGTTTTTTTTTCCTTATAAAAAGAGAGAAGGGGAGGAAGGAAGGAAGGAAGGAAGGAAAGAAGGAAGGAAGGAAGGAAGGAAGGAAGGAAGGAAGGAAGGAAGGAAGGAAGGAAGGAAGGAAGGAAGAAAAATAGAGCAAGCAGACATAGCAAAGCCTCTATGGTGCCACAGGAACCGTCCTCCAATATTCTCACCTTTGTTATAGAAATCATTAGGTTTGAGTTTCAGTCACAATGATGCCACTTTATATAGCTTGTGTGGTACTTTTGGGGAAATAACTTACCATCCTAAGCCTCAATTTTGCCTATCTGTACAATAAACATGGCCTTTTGAAAACATGGCAATAGATTCTCTGATGTCACTCCTATTGAAAAGTGGATTCTGTGTCTCCTCCCCTTGACTCTAAGCAGACTTGTGACTGCCTCGACCAATACAAAATGGCAAAGTTGGGGGTATAGCTCAGGGTTAGAGCATTTGACTGCAAAATGGCAAAGTCACTCTGTGACTTCTGAGTCTGGGTCATTAAAAAAAAAAACATGCAACTTTTGCCTCGTGCCCTCTAAGTCTTATTCTTGAAACCCTGAACCACCACACAAGAAACCAACTACCCTGAGGCTTCTGTGCTGCAAAGCATCTCAGTCAACAGTCCCAGCTAAACCTAGCCTTCTCGACATTCCTACCTAGACAGCACTCATGAGAGGGAGCTTCTTGGATCTTCCAGCCAATCTATTCACCAGTTGAATACCATTATGTTGATGCTATCTGGAACAGAAGAATTAGCCAACCTTGCCTGAATTCCTGACCCACAGAATTGTGAGGTAGAGTAAGATGGCTATTGTTTTAAACCACTACATTTTAGGTTATTTTTACCACACATGGTAAATAACCAAAGCTGTGAGGAACAGGATACCCTCAATAGTATCCTTCAACACTGATATTCTAGGACTTTATCAGAGAGAAATGTAGGTATAGGTACCTCATTTGCACTGGCCACAAAATCCTCTCCACTTCTCTTACATTTCTCTGTGCAGATCCTTATGCCTATTATATAATTAATTAGTTAAATCTCCATCGGTAAAGTAACTGCTCTCCAGCAAAAGGATAACTTCGGTAATGATATGAACAATGATATGCAGTTATTGTTTACCAAGGCAGTATTTCATACAGTCCGAGGATCTCTGAAGGCCCTCTGAGACTGCCTTATGGCAAGTAGCACCTACAAGCCAGTGGAGAGCTACCAACCTAAATTCTCATACCTTGCCTTCCAGGGAGGTATTGGCAGGCAGTAGCCATCAAGACCTCCAGTTCCCTTCAAGTCAACTGCCATACATTGCAAACTACTGGAAATTAACATAATGCATACTCCCTGTCTTTTAAGAGCTTGAAGTCCTGCGGGAAAACACATGTAAAAGTGGATCAATTCCATTATGTGGAATAAGACAGGAGGCCTATACTGGGACCTATAAGAGACAAACCAAGATGCAAGTAAGGCTTCAGGAAAGCAATGATGTTTGAGATGAGTCTTAAAGAATACACTTGAATTATCCAGGATAGAGGACCAGGAGGATGGCATGAGTAAATGCAAGGAAGCCAAAGAGATCATGGCGTATAGATGGAAACACACTCTGTGTTAAGTTGTAGCTGTGCCTACACCCATCTTCTACTCTCCCAAGAAAATTAGCACCAACTGTGTTCATTGGCCTCTTGGCCCCAAACTAGACCCAAAGAGGACATGGTGACTGCTTTCTCAGCTCTTCCTTCTGCTCTCATCAGAATCAGCCCTGTGACCAGTCCACCCCTAGCAATGCAGCAGCCTGTCTAAAGGGTATTTGGTGATTCATGCCAAGACCTGCAACTAACTGACAGGCCTTGAAGAGTTTCCAACTGTTTTCATGCCTGTATATCTCCTTCTGTGTTTCCACCTCTATTCCTCCTTCTCCCTGGGGAATCCAGCCCTTGGCTTTCAATGGTCTTTGAACTGTTCTATCCCAAGTCTGATGAATAGAAAGCCTTACAGAGACAAACTCTATGTCCTTAACATGCCCTTCTGAAGTCATCCCAGCCAAGAGAAAACAGAAAACAAATTATTCTGTAGAACAAAACCCACCTCTTTGTGAGATTCTGTTGTTTTTCTCCTACATGATTTCTCTTTCTTAAAGGACTCTCCTGATCAGAGGTGGTCAGTTGACTGAACTCATGCCTTATTACATAAATACCTCTTCTCTTTCCAGAAGCCCTAGAGACTCTGCAAGGCCCTTTGCAAACACAGAAACTGTAGCTTTTGCCTTCCCTTGCTGTCCTTTAAAAATTTTAATAAACCTTCTCTACTCCTGGAAGACATCTTCTGCATGCATGCTACAGTTTCTATTATGGATTAGGAGAGAAGGTTCCAAAGATGGAAGAATCTCTCCTGCCCTCCTGTTTCTCCTTATTCTCACAAGTGAGCCAAGTAGGAGAGAAGAATCTGTATCCAAAAGATAATTCAACTTCTGAGAGTAGATAATGCTAATTCTGGGTTTTCTGTACTCCGGGATGTTTCAAATGATTGTCAAAAGTTATTATCAGATACTCAAAACAAGACACCCCCCAAAAATCAATGGTTTCTATCTCTAACTTAAAAAAATTTGCCACTTAGCAATTTTAGATTGAGAACAGACACTCTGAGAGCCATCTCCAGTAATGCTACAGTTCCAAAGACATTATCAGCCACTATCTTTGGTTCTATTTCTCAGGGTCCTGTGAACTCTTTGTTCTCTAAATAACCAAATAAATAATATTCATGGAGCATTCACAAGATTGTTTATGAGCTTTAGGTTCTCAACTTGCCTTTCTGCTCCTGCAGCTCTGCACTTAACAAATGTGGATAATGTTATCACATGTCCTCTACGTCACAAACCTCTTGATGAGAAACTACATATTGTCTTTGTGTGATTCTTTAAGTCTGAAACCTCCTTCATGTGAAGGATATTGTCTCCAGAAGCAGCACTGCTTTTATTAATATCATTTTATAAGTGAAGAAAGTCACACCATGAAGGATTGACAAGGATCTTCAACAGGAATCCAAAATGTCAAGGTAGCCCACACTCTCTAGGATGGAATAAACCACAATCAGTTGAGAAGCCACCTCTTTGCCAATTGAAAGACTTGTCCTGCAGCTAGCCATCTTTAGAAATCTGAAGGCACAGAATGACCTCACCTCAGCCCAGAACCAGCAGATTGCCACTTTCCTTTGCTCTGGGGTTTTTGACTCAGTTATAGGGCTGTCTGTGATACCTAGGTCACCTCTGTAACTGCCAGGGCTATGTTGAGTTCCTCATTAGACAATGCTAGAGAACTTCCTGTTAAGACTTTCTTTATTATCCACCTTTTCCTCCTGGAATATGATCTTTGGGGCAGAAAAAAGTGTTCCAAAGTAGTTAGTTTTCTCCTTCGTTATGGATTTCAGTGGCTAACAGGAGAAAGAGACAGATGGGGAAGGAAAGAGAGAGAAACAGAAATTTTAAATTTTCTCTTAAACATCTGTTTTGAGTGAAATCCTATCTAAACACTTGCTAATTCAGATGTTTTTATAAGAAAACTGAAAAGAGATCACCTTGGCCTAGTCCAAGACCCCTTCCATCTGAGAATCAAGGCCCTTTCCTGCCCTCTCACCAGCACATATGATCAATACTTCTTTCTCTACCCCCTGTACTGTCCTAGGGTCTTTGCTCTAGAACAGAGCCGAAACACACGTGTGGGACCTAAGCCCACACATGTCTAGCAGACTCAAGACTATGATGAGAGCCAATTTTTAAAACAAAGCAAAACACAACACAAAAAGCTTTGCATTTATTTTTAATCTTTTTCCTTCCCTCATCATCCTTCTTGATTACTATTTATTTTCAATAGTTCTCAGCAACACTAGAGTTTTGTTTCTGCTCTGTTTTCTATCACCTTTTCCAGACAGCCTTGGGGAGTGAAGCAGACGTAAGAGTGCCATCTTGTGCTCAAGCCAGTTATCATTGTTTCTTTTGAAATAAAATGTGATTTGTGGGATTTGAGAGGAGGCCTTGGAGTCCAGATCTGTCATTCCCTGACCTAGGTTTTCCCAGAAGCTTTTGAAATTTCCCATACTTTGGCTCTGCTGTTTCTTGGCCTTCCTTCTCCAGGATGCCATGAGTCATCTATTAGTTGAAAGCTTTTTTTTTCCCTCAAATAATTCCAAGTGTGACTTAGAATAATTATAGTTCAGATGGCACTACCTAATCTTTTATAACTGAGTTCAGTGGCCCAACTCAGGAGAGTGGGCACTTAATAACTAAGGCACAGCAGGTGATTTATATATAAAGACCTAGTGAGTATTTCCCCACACCCTACCAAGATCTCTACATTGGAAACTGACAAATGGTGTACTTCATATCATGACCTAGGCTGGAGGTCCTGTGGGTTCAAGATCCCAAAGGACTTAGGAACATCCAGATAGGCCACTTTCAGGTAACATGTTAGTATAATCAAGGTTGAAAGCGAGCTTAAATCAATAACCTGGGAAAGACAAAGCAAAGAAGAGAGGTATAGAAAATGGAAGGAAAGAAAAAGAATCACAGGCCAAGAAGAAATATCTAAGGAGGTCACCAATACAAAGATCTAAAGTAAATGAAGAGAGATCCATGTGGGAACAAGCACCAAACAATAGCAACAATAATGCCAGGAAAACAATCATGAAGACAGACGACTCTGACAAGAACCCACAATGTCAGGGAGTCAACAGGAAATGGCAGAGACTATAGGGAACTGGAAGGAGTGTGTCCCATCCAAAGGAACATTAACTCAAGGACGTAGTTGTCAGGGAGGAACATAGCTCTACCATTATTGAAGCTTCTGATTTTTAAAGGGAATTCATAAAATCTACATTTGCAAATGAATTCTTCAAATGTTTAAAGTCGGCTCAAATGCTTTTAAAGACACTATGACCTGTAGTTTCTGGTTTAAGAACCTCTCCTCTGCCTGACACAAAACATGAGGTGCATAAATGGATACAATAGCCATATCTTCCCCTGTCCCCTATCTCTCATTCAAAGAAGTTTATGGAAATAAGAATGTCATGGATGGAATGATTGAACTCTCCTCATTTCTTTTCAAGAAGGATTCACAAAATTGTACATCCATAAGCAAAAAAAAATGAACCTTGACCTAAATTTCATACCTTACACAAAAATGTATTCAAAATAGATCATGAACTAAAATATAAAACACAAAATTGTAAAACTTTTAGGAAAAAAAAGCATAGAAGAAAATCTTTGAGACATAGGGTAGATGAAGAGTTCCTAGCAAGATTTGATGTGAAAGGTATAATTTATTAGAAAAAAATGATTGAATGGACCTGATTAAAATTAAAAATGTTCTATGAAAGATCCTGTCAAGAAGATGAAAAGACAAATTATAGACTGGAGGAATATATTTATAGACCACATAGCCAATCAAAGGCCTATAGCTAGTCTTTACAAAGAACTCTCAAAACTCAACATGAAAAAAAATACAGATCAATCAGAAAATGGGCCAAGTCATGAACAGATATTTCACCAAAAAGAAAATACAGGCACACCAAAAGTTGTTCAAACTCATTAACTATTAAGAAAATGCAAATTAAAATCACAACAGAAATATCACTACACACCCATCAGAATGGCTAAATACAAAATAGTAATGATATCAAATGCTGGTGAGAATTCAGGAAAACTAGATCATGCAAACTTTGCTGGTGGGAATGTAAAATGGTACAGAAACTCCAGAATATAGGTGAGTAGTTTCCTGTAAAACTAAAAATATACTGCTCATAAGATCTAGTAACTGTATTTTGGGGCATTTATCCCAGAAAAATTAAAAACTATTTTCACACAAACTCACACATGAATGTCCATAGCAGCCTTATTCAGAATAGCCAAACATTTGTAACAACCCTCATTTCTTTCATGGATTCATGGTTAAACAAACTGTGGTATATCCATACCGTGGAATACTACTCATCAATAAAAAAGGATGAGCTACAGAGATACACAGCAACTTGGATGGACCTCAAAAGAATCATGCCATACAGTATACTCTTATAGTATATAATGCTTATGGCATGTAGTATGATTCTATTTATATAAAATTCTCAAAATGACAAAATTATAAAAATGGAGAACAGATTAATGGTTGCCAGGGTTAGGGATTGGCAGGGAGGATGAGTGCAGGTTTAGCTATAAAGGGTAAGGAAAAAGGAGCTCTGTGATGATACTACAGTTCTGTATCTTGATTGTGAATAGTAGTTATACAAAACTATAAGATATAATTGTACACAACTACACATACATACACATGTGAATGCTGGTACAACTGGTGAAATCTGAACCAACTCTAAATTGTCCAATGTCAATATCCTAGTTTTGATATACTTTATAATTATATACAATACCGAAACTGGGGGAGCCAGGTCAGGGGTCCATAGCACCTCCCTGCACATTTTTCACAATTTCCTGAGTCTGTAATTATTTCAAATTAAAAAGCTTTAAAATTCACAGATTTCAGCACATTCACCATAATTAATAATAAGACCTTTATGCCATACCTTGCAATGGGGGTATATGCAACACGTATAACACTGTGTGTTATTACACCTGAATTGAAGATTCAGGCCTTTCTCCTTCCCTCCAGAATGGATTGCACTTAACCTCACACAGTGGCTTTCACAATAAGTGACTAATTCAGTGGCCTCTGAAGTAACCAAATAAAAACATCTCAGGAACAAAAGGGCCTTTGTCATTCCATCAGTTCAGGACTTTCCCTCATGTTAAGTGAACTGTGAGTCACCTGCCTTAAAGATGAGTTGATGAATAATGAACGTTCACAAAAGACAGTGGAGTGAACATCTGAATGTATCAGGCAGGACCAGCTAACTGCTCTAAGAAACAAGTCCAAATTCCAAGTGGCCTAACACAATGCAAGTTTATTTCTCACTCTACAAAGTACAAAGTAGATATTATTGATTGGATGGATTTCTTCCCACAATGACTCAGGGACCAAGGCTCCTTTCATGCTATGACTACCCTATCAATAGAAGTCTGGCATCACCCAGCTGCAAAGAGTAGGAAACAGAGGGAATATGCTGAGTGGAACAGGATGCTTTCTGGGTCAGTCCTAGAGCAACACACATCATTTCCTTCAGCACGACTCACAGAACCACACCTAGAAGCGGGTGGGCTGGGAAAGGCAGTATAGCTGAGTGACTGGGAAAAGGAAATGGTTTAATGAGTAGGTAGTCAGTCTCTGCCACACTAACCTTTCTAGAGGCCTTTTTCTGAAAGTGGAAGTTAGCTGTTAAAGCACTGAAGAGGGGGATCCCTGGATGGCTCAGTGGTTTAGCGCCTGCCTTTGGCCCAGGGCATGATCCTGGAGTCTCTGGATCAAGTCCCACATTGGGCTCCCTGCATAGAGCCTGCTTCTCCCTCTGCCTGTGTCTCTGCATCTCTCTCTCTCCCCCCCCCCCATTGTGTGTCTCTCATGAATAAATAAATAAAATCTTAAAAAAAAATAAAGCACTGAAGAGATGGGTAGACAAGATGCAATTGAAGTAACTGGAATGTGGGACACAGACGGTTCTATGGGGAAGCTCTATTTTCAGGACCCATCAGAAAAACATAATTTGTTAGCATTCAGAAAGATCCTGAAATTTATAGATGATTGAAAACTGCTCTCACAGCTGCTGTGGTGTGATCCCATATGTTTGGCCCTTATTTTTCTTATTACTTGCACTGATATTGTCCTGATAATTATTCACTGTATGTAATAGTTATGCAGTATAGATTATTGAGAGCTCAATTCTCCTCTCTCATATCTTAAAGGTGAAAACACTCAGCAAAGAGAGCCATAAAAAGAGGAAAACTCTCCCACCAAAATCCCCCCCTAACCAGAGGCTAGAATAGGTTAGAACATAAGATGTATGTAGCTTCCAGAAAATGCAATTTTCTACTCATCTTTTCAAGAGCATTGGATATGGCCAGACCTTGCAAACAAGAAATTTGGTTGCATCGTGGGGAGAATAGGCCCAGTAACACATCTGTTCCTTGGTCACACTCCCAACTGGGCTAAATTTGGTTTGTCAGTGGCCTAGGTAGATTATAAATAGACTTAGTCAACATAAAAATGTTCTGAATGTGAAGCAATCTTTCAAATAATTATCATAAATCCTCTTCTAACCCAAGATGAGGGACATTGTTTATTTCTACCCAACATCCATGCAAATGTCCCCACTGAAAAGTCCTTCTTTCCCTGACCTTCCCACAAAATCATTGCCTATATCACAGTGCCCCTTGTAAACAAGACCCATCTGCTCCTGGCTTGGGCTTTCTAGAGTGGTCTCTTCTGTTAATGGTGTGACCATGAAGCTGCTATCTGAGGTTTATATCCAAGTCACTCTTACACTCCTCTTTCTCTCTCAATAGTGTGAGAAGATCAACAAGCTACTTGGAAGTAGATGCAGCTATGTTTCTTCAAACCAAGCAGCCAAAAACTTCACTAGAGGTGCTTTATCAGAGTCAAAATAACTACCATTTTGTGCATTTCCTTTTCTAGGTGAAAAAGAAATAACGAAAGCTAAGTTCCTACCAAAGATTCATTCACAAACTCATCTGTCAACTTACATTGTTGGATCACTTAGCCCTATCTTCATTATCTACAGTATTCAACAAGGAAAACTGACATTCAAATGCAAGGAATGTTTGTAATATTCATGATATGTGCATGGTGGACACTCCAAAACACCAGATGAAACTAATAAAATAATGGAAATAATTCAGCTAGTGTTAGCAGAGTACCTACTACTTGTATTTAGTCTTCATATGGAACCTACCACATAAATATCTCTGTGTTCCTTTGACTAATAAAGAAATTGAGGCTTTGAAGGAGCTTGACCAAAGCCCTACAGGCAATCCAGGTGGAACCAAATTTCAATCCTTAGATTCCAAAGGATTGAAATTTCTTCACTGTGCCACACTACATGGAAACTCCTGTCTCCAACCCCACCTCTCATTCTTTTCCCATCTTTTTTGAGGAAAATGGATTTTCCATACCCTGGATCCTCCATTCATTTCGAACAAACCCTCATCAAATTTATATTTCATCTCCAAGATTTCTGTTAAACCAAACTCTCTTCCAGAACTCTTACCATGTTAACTCCACAAATACATGGTTTCACACCATTAAGGAAATAGCTCCTGAAATTTCATTCATCGAAAAAACTCAAGCTCTGGATCACCTGGGTGGCTTGGTGGTTGAGCGTCTGCCTTTGACTTGGGTTGTGATCCCAGAGTCCTGGGATCAAGTCCCGCATTAGGCTCTCCTCAGGGAGCCTGCTTCTCCCTCTGCCCATGTGTCTGCCTCTCTCTCTGTATCTCTCATAAATAAATAAATAAATAAATAAATAAATAAATAAATAATTCTAAAAAAAAAAAAGAAAAAACTCAAGCTCATTTGAGCACAGTGTGCCTTTCACTACTCTCCCAGACCATTCTCCCAAATCTCCATCTCAATTATAAAAACCATCTTTAGATATAAGCCTTTCTCTTAAAATATCACTCTATGTAGATAAAATGAAGAAGTATTACCCCCAGAAGAGTGGGCAGACAAAATAAGCTTTCCAAAAACAAAATAAAAAAATACTTCTAAGCACAGCATCAAAATGTGCCTACCTAGATGTAGCATTCTGGAAACAAGAGCAGGCAGACAGAGAGAAAGTCAAAAATGACATGGAATAAACATAAACAGGGTGCTTTCCTGCCAGGGCATCATGGATAATGTGACACTCAGAGATACAAGTTAAAAAAGAGTGCCAAGCACTGCAAACAATAGAGCACCAATCAGGAGGACACTGGAGAACCTGAGTGCACACAGTGGGGGTCACTCAGTACCCCCACTGGCTGTATCTGGGCAGAAGGGCCACAATGCAGGCATGCACTTGCGGGGAGAATGGATGAGTCAGTGGGCAGGGAGGCCCTTTGAGAACCAAACTGGAATAGTTTAACAAATGTTAAATGAGTTTAACAAAAAACAGTAATAGAAAGAAGATTAATAATCTAGCACCCACAGCAAAGGAAATAAGCTCTCATCCTTTAGAAACTGAGAAGCTGTTTTAATACACAGTATGCAGTACAGGCCAGCCAGGCAAAAGCAAGTGTCTATACTCACAGGCAGCCAATGTTCCATGCTTGCAGCACAGCATCCAGAAGTTTGGGAAGTGATTATACTCCCCAATTCTCCAATGTCCTCCTAAGGACAGAAATAAACATCCCTGGTTGTGGATAAGAAGGGAAGTTTTTATAAAGAGCAGGTGCTCAGGAAATTTATCATTTTACCTGTGAGTTACACAGTCCTTCCTATTCACTAAACCTTTAACCATGGTAAGAGTGCTTTGGATAGGAGTAATATGCCCCATCACGAAACTGGAGGAGTTGGTGAAAAACAAAACGATGCACATACCATACCCAAGCACACCTAAAGTGATCAGTCGTAATCCTACCTTATTCCAAAATTGCAGGGAAGGAATGTAGTTTGTAATAATTTAGTAGAAGCAAATGGAAGTTATCACTGTAGTTAACAAGTGTTTAGAAACTTATTGCTCAAGAAGGCCATGAAAAATTAGGGCAGCCTGGGTGGCTCAGCGGTTTAGCGCCGCCTTCGGCCCAGAGCCTGATCCTGGAGACCCAGGATCAAGTCCCATGTCGGTTCCCTGTGGGGAGCCTGCTTCTCCCTCTGCCTGTGTCTCTGCCTCTGTCTCACTCTCCCTCTCTGTATCTCTCATAAATAAATAAAATCTTAAAAAAAAAAAGATGATCACAAGAGTTATGTCAACAGAAGACCGTCTCTTTGTCCTCCGTGGGTGCTTTTACAACATTCACTCTGATTCACTTGTCATTTCTAGCATCTTATTGTGAGAGAGGCTTTCAAAATCACTGTGGATTTGGCACATGATCCAAAGAACAAATTGGATACATCTGGCTGGGAAAATCATGCAGAAACTTATTAAAAAGATATTCCCAATTATCTGTAAAATCAAATCTGGGGAATTCTTGGATAAAAACATAAATAAAGGGATCCCTAGGTGGCGCAGCGGTTTGGCGCCTGCCTTTGGCCCAGGGCGCGATCCTGGAGACCCGGGATCGAATCCCACGTCGGGCTCCCAGTGCATGGAGCCTGCTTCTCCCTCTGCCTGTGTCTCTGCCTCTCTCTCTCTCTCTCTCTCTCTCTCTCTGTGACTATCATAAAAAAAAAAAAAAAACATAAATAAAACTCTTCAAATTTCTCAACTTGATCAATAGGTGAGAATGTATGCTTTTTTTGTTTGACTTTGTTTTCATGTGAGCACATGTCTGTGTACATATTCTTAGCACACTGACTTCATCAATGCACTGTACATTAAAAAAATAAAAATTCACCAACATTATTTTGCATAATAACTAATCAAAGTATTAATTCCAATGGATTTCCCAGACACATGTAATGGGGTTAGGTCAAGGGTGAGCATAAGCAAACTTTTCCTGCCAAGGGCCAAATAGTAAATACTGGAAACTTTGCAGACCACATGGTTTCTGTCAAATTATTAACTCTGCCATTGTCATGTGGCAGCAGCCATAGACAATACATAAATGAATGAAGGTGACTGTGTTCCAATAAAACTTTATTTGCTAACACAGGTGTTGGGCAGGATTGTCCCCGCAGGCCTTACTATGCCACTTATTGTGACAGATTACTCTATTAAAGAGACACAGCTCTCTGCAAATGCTCAGATTTTCTCTTAGATAAAAATGTCTTTCCATGGTCAAGAAACTAATGTTAATGACAATTCCCCTTCTGATAATTTTTTTTTGTCTGAGATAAACACACACATGGGATCTTTATCTACCTCTGTAAAGCATCTATCACATTTCATGCATTGCTGGGGGGGCCTGATATTGTGGTCAGTCCACTCAACCTTCATTTCAATGTTTTTCAGTACAACAGATGATTGTGTGTAAACTGCATTGATCAGACTCCTTTGCAGCTAGGAGGCCAGGAGTGAGGCTGCTCCTCCCTGGCTGTGGCGCAGGTGGCAGCTGCCTTAGAAGTCTAGGTCTACATGATTTGGGAGTGGTTCCTGTAAGTTCAGGCTCTAGCCTGTTCTCTGGAACTAATAACACCTGTGACCAACACAAGTGGTGATCATTTTAGGAAGTTAATAGCAAGCATCTCCAAAAAATGTATTTATAAATATATATAATGTTCTTTGTATAGTTCTAGGAATACTATTTCACCATATGTAACATGACAGGGACATTAATGATCATAAATCTCCAAGATCTGAAGAGACCAAACAATGCACTTTGATAATGTAGCTAAATTAAAATAATTTATAAATTCCTAAGGTCATTTCTCAAGTTGTATACAATCTGACAAGTGCTTCCTGAAAAGGAATTCCTTTGAAACAAAAATATCAGTAACAACAAAATATCAGAAAAATAGTGAGTTTTTCATTGTGGTTTCATCTCTCTCTATATGTATATGTATATACATACATACATATATATATATATAATTTATCACTCTACAACACTATTATAATAACTTATGCCTTTATTATGCTAAGTTCCCATCACAGATAATAAAATGATTGGGTGATGGGTCTGATTGCCAGTTAAAATAAATCTCTCAACAACTGGAGGTTGCTGTGAATAAGGCCGAATTCCTCGGACTGGTCCAGGGATCTAATATGTTATTTAAAAAGAAGTCTTCTATTCAGAAGATGTTAAAAACTAAAGGAATAGAGACCATATCAGGCAAAGGAATAGCTTTTGACTTCCCAGTCTAATTAAAGTGGTTTCAGAAACATAAACAAGATAATTTCACTCACCCAATCTGACATAACATTTACCAAAAGTAGGAAACTCTATCTCCTATTGATTAGGATTTTTAACTGATCCTTTTACTAATATGGTTATATGATTATAATGCTGTACCTGGTTCCACTCATGATGACTTTGTGCAGAATACACAGAATTCCAGAACCCTCTGTTTGCCTCTACTAACTCTCCCTTTTGCTCCTGGGCACATCTAGGCAAGGGAACATGGTTCTATGGCATGGATGGTCTTTGTTTTTCTTTCTTTAATTAACCCTCATTTGCATGGCCCAAAAGATCCAGTCCCAATGCATCAGCCTCATCACCTCCTTTAACACTTTATAACAGCCAGTTTCCTGTTTTCAATAACTTCTAACAAAATGTCAGAAAAATTTTCCAGTGGATGTTAAAATGTTTGCATTTTAATTTCCTGGCTTACAAAATATTAAAAATTACAAGGGTATAAACTCAAAGAAACATAAGAAATGATGGGATGGGGATCCTCTCTGGAGCCAAGATACATATAATAACCAATGTTTACTGGGTACTTGCAATGAATCATTCAGTATCTCATTTAATCTTGACCCCAACTTAAAACACAGATGCTACTTTTATCCTCATTTTACAAATAAGGAAACTGAGGCTCAGAGACATTAAACGTCTTGGCAAAGCCACACACTGGAAAGTGGCAGGGCCAGGACATAACCCCATGTCTGTCTGACCTTAGTCACTGCTCTTAATTATTATGACAGGGGTTCCTAAACCCCAATCCGCAGTTATAGCTGGCTGGTGACAATGTTTTTGTCAGCCAGCAGTACCAGAACAAAATTTATTCAATTTCTTAACCTTATGAGATAATATCTTTTCTACATCTTATTTTGTTTTAAAGCGAGACAAAAAAAATGCTCTTTTTATGGAATAGTGGCATGTTAGGTCATTAATGTTAGTTGTTCCCTGTCACATAACAGGGAGTCATGTTGCTTGACTGGCACAACTCCTCCAAGCAGACTCAGGAATCCAGGTAACTTCCATTGTGTGAATCCACCATCTCTGAAGTTCTCCACTTCAACCGTGGGCGTGTGGAATGGAAGAAAGAGGGAGAAGGCACTCTGGCTCTCCATTGTCTTGGCCTGGAGCAGAACCAAGTCACTTCTGCTTATATCCCATTGGCTAGATCACAATCAAATGGCTCTCCCTAGCCAGAGGGGAGACAGGGAAATAGATTTCCTGTGTGACCAGAAAGGAAAGGAGACTTGAACATTGGAGAACACTTGCACTTGCTACAAG
Organism: Canis lupus dingo; assembly: GCF_003254725.2. NCBI lineage: Eukaryota > Metazoa > Chordata > Mammalia > Carnivora > Canidae > Canis > Canis lupus. Next base: position 74,877,441 of record NC_064243.1, read on the forward strand.
TTAGTAGGTCGCACGTGATGTATCTTGTATCAATGTCCTTACTAAAGTTGTTGTCAACTTTAGATTTAAATCCAAAAATACTGTTATTTGTATTTCTCTGATGGCCAGTGATGCAGAACATTTTCTCATGTGCTTGTTAGCCATGTCTATGTCTTCCTCTGTGAGATTTCTGTTCATGTCTTTTGCCCATTTCATGATTGGATTGTTTGTTTCTTTGCTGTTGAGTTTAACAAATCAAACCCACAATGAGATACCACCCCACACCAGTGAGAATGGGGAAAATAAACAAGACAGGAAACAACAAATGTTGGAGAGGATGTGGAGAAAGGGGAACCCTCTTGCACTGTTGGTGGGAATGTGAACTGGTTCAGCCACTCTGGAAAACTGTGTGGAGGTTCCTCAAAGATTTAAAAATAGATCTGCCCTACCACTCAGCAATTGCACTGCTGAGGATTTACCCCAAAGATACAGATGCAGTGAAACGCCAGGACACCTGCACCCCGATGTTTCTAGCAGCAATGTTCACAATAGCCAAACTGTGGAAGGAGCCTCGGGGTCCATTGAAAGATGAATGGATAAAGAAGATGTGGTCTATGTATACAATGGAATGTTACTCAGCCATTAGAAATGACAAATACCCACCATTTGCTTTTTTTTTTAATTTTTATTTATTTATGATAGTCACACAGAGAGAGAGAGAGAGAGAGGCAGAGACATAGGCAGAGGGAAAAGCAGGCTCCATGCACCGGGAGCCCGACGTGGGATTCGATCCCGAGTCTCCAGGATCGTGCCCTGGGCCAAAGGCAGGCGCTAAACCGCTGCGCCACCCAGGGATCCCCCCACCATTTGCTTTGACGTGGATGGACCTGGAGGGTATTATGCTGAGTGAAATAAGTCAATCTTATTGAAGAGACAGGACAAACATTATATGGTCTCATTCATTTGGGGAATATAAAAATTAGTGAAAGGGAATAAAGGGGAAGGAGAGAAAATGAGTGAAAATATCAGTGAGGGTGACAAAACATGAGAGACACCTAACTCTGGGAAAGGAAGTGGTAGTGGAAGGGGAGGTGGGCGGGGGTTGGGGTGACTGGATGATGGGCACTGAGGGGGGCACTTGGTGGGATGAGCACTGGGTGTTATGCTATATGTTGGCAAATTGAACTCCAACAAATCCTAGGCCATAAGCCCCCCCCCAAAAAAAAAACACAAATATTGTTATTATTCTTCTATTTCACTGAGAAGTACCCCAAAACTCTATTGAATCTCAACCTATATGGCAAATGGAAAAAGTGTTCAGATAAATTATTTTTACAATAATTAGTCTATAGCAAATTAAGGAGGCAACAATCTGACCAAAGCTTAGGGGGAAAAAAGTTCATTCCTTACCCACAAATGAGTTTTACAGCAATATTATTAAAAGAGACAATCACTAATTTCCACTATTATTTGTTTCTCATCACACTTTTTATAAAACAGATTTTCTGATGTATCACAGACCCCATGTAAACTATATTATGTGGTACTAAAAATAGTGGTTCAATGATTGATTATGACCATTAGTAAGTAAATTTATAAATCTCAGTTTATAATAAAATGCAGCCAATAGAATCTTTAATCCAAAACTCAAAACTCTGTATTTTTTTAAAGATTTTATTTATTCATGAGAGATACAGAGAGAGAGAGAGAGAGATTGAGAGAGAGAGAGAGAGAGAGAGAGGCAGAGACACAGGCAGAGGGAGAAGCAGGCTCCATGCAGGGAGCCTGATGCGGGACTCGATCCTGGGTCTTCAGGATCAGGCCCTGGGTTGAAGGTGGCGCTAAACCACTGAGCCACCGGGCTGCCCAAAAATCTGTATTTTTAAGCTATTTATTCAACTTACAGAATTAAATGAATTGATGTGGTCATTTTCTGAGAAGATATAATTCAATGTTCCTTTCAATCATATATAAATGGCATAGTTGCCACACTAATTCAGTGTGGTGGGAGAAGAACAATATATTGTCCATACTCCGAAAACAAACAAAATAAACCAAAATTCAAGTGCCTGAAATTGCAAGGACATTTCAAAAACACAGTTTTGGAGAGCAAATCTCGGCTTTCGGATTGGCCAGCAATTTCTCAATTTTAATGGCATTTTCTGGAGTGAACTTTAAAATATTCAAAATGCTGATGAGCAAGGAAAGGGAAAAGCATAAGGTTGCTTTGCTGTTGCATATACACACTAACGGATGTGTCTCAGCTCTGATGTCTGTGCTATTGCCTTCTGATCATCTATCACTTAAGTTCAAAACAAAAGTAGGTCAAGATTATTATTGAATACTTCAAGTAATCTTTCAGAGTGTTGGTTAAAGTCGGAAACTCTGAGGGTTGAACATTTTGACAGTAATCTGCAAATCCACTAAACTCATCTGGTTTTGATTCTCTCATTGGAGTCAACATAATAGTTTAAGATGATGTCATTTGTGCCCAAAGAGATTTTTTTTAACAATTGTCTTTAAGGCTGGATTCGTTAAAATTCAGCTACCTTTACACAAGGGCCAAACAAAATCACCACTGAAAGATTCATATAAACTTCTAACACAATGTATTTTAAACATATCCACTCTTGGGGAAAAAATCTCCAATTCCTAGTTTACATACACAGATTTTTAAATAGCAACTCAAAAGCCTAATAAATAAAGACCCCATCTGAAACTCTTTTAACTGCTCAGCTCATTATGCCTATTTTGAAGTTACATAAATTAGATATAACAGGACCGTTTTTTGTATCTTTTTTATTGGAGTTCGATTTACCAACATATAGTATAACACCCAGTGCTCATCCCGTCAAGTACCCCACTCAGTGCCCATCACCCAGTCACCCCATCCTCCTGCCCATCTCCCCTTCCACTACCCCTTGTTCATTTCCCAGAGTTAGGTGTCTCTCATATTCTGTCACCCCCTCTTATATTTCCCACTCATTTTCTCTCCTTTCCCCCTTAATTCTTTTCACTTTTTTTTTATATTCCCCAAATGAATGAGACCATATAATGTTTGTCCTTCTCCAAAGGACTTACTTCACTCAGCATAATACCCTCCAGTTCCATCCATGTTGAAGCAAATGGTGGTATTTGTCGTTTCTAATGGCTGAGTAATATTCCATTGTATACATAAACCACATCTTCTTTATCCATTCGTCTTTTGATGGACACCGAGGCTCCTTCCACAGTTTGGCTATTGTGGACATTGCTGCTATAAACATTGGGGTGCAGGTGCCTTGGTTTTTCACTGCATCTGTATCTTTGGGGTAAATCCGTAGCAGTGCAATTGCTGGGTCATAAGGTAGCTCTATTTTTAACTCTTTTAGGAACCTCCACACAGTTTTCCAGAGTGGTTATACCAGTTCACATTCCTACCAACAATGCAAGATGGTTCCCCTTTCTCAATATCCTCCCCAACATTTGTTGTTTCCCATCTTGTTGATTTTCACCATTCTCACTGGCGTGAGGTGGTGTCTCATTGTGGTTTTGATTTGTATTTGCCTGATGGCAAGGGATGAGGAGCATTTTCTCATGTCCTTGTTGGCCATGTGTAGGCCTTCTTTGGGGAAATTTCTGTTTATGTCTTTTGCCCATTTCATGATTGGATTGCTTGTTTCTTTGCTGTTGAGTTTAATACATTCTTTATAGATCTTGGCTACTAGCCCTTTATCGATATGTCATTTGTAAATATCTTCTTCCATTTTGTAGGTTGTCTTTTAGTTTTGTTGACTATCTTTTTCTGTGCAGAAGCTTTTTATCTTGGTGAAGTCCCAATAGTTCATTTTTGCTTTTGTTTCCCTTGCCTTCATGGATGTGTCTTGCAAGAAGTTGCTGTGGCCAAGTTCAAAAAGGGTGTTGCCTTTGTTCTCCTCAAGGATTTTGATGGATTCTTGTCTCACATTTAGATCTTTCATCCGTTTTCAGTTTATCTTTGTGTCTGGTGTAAGAGAATGGTCTAGTTTCATTCTTCTGCACGTGGCTGTCCAATTTTCCCAGCACCATTTATTGAAGAGACTGTCCTTTTTCCAGTGGATAGCCTTTCCTGCTTTGTCAAATATTAGTTGACCATAGAGTTGAGCGCCCATTTCTGGGTTCTCTATTCTGTTCCACTGGTCTATGTGTCTGTTTTTGCGCCAGTACCATACTATCTTGATGATCACAGCTTTGAAGTACAACTTGAAATCTGGAATTGTGATGCCCCTGGCTCTGGATTCCTTTTTCAATATTCCCTTGACTATTCGGGGTCTTTTCTGATTCCACACAAATCTTAAGATTATTTGTTCCAACTCTCTGAAGAAAGTCTATTGTATTTTGATAGGGATTGCACTGAATGTGTAAATTGCCCTGGGTAGCACAGACATTTTCACAATATTAATTCTTCCAATCCATGAGCATGGAATGTTTTTCCATCTCTTTGTGTCTTCCTCAATTTCTTTCTTATAGTTTTTAGGGTATAGATCCTTACCTCTTTGTTAGGTTTATTCCTAGGTATCTTATGTTTTTAGGTGCAATTGTAAATGGGATTGACTCCTTAATTTCTCTTTCTTCAGTCTCATTGTTAGTGCATAGAAATGCCACTGACTCCTGGGCATTGATTCTGTATCCTGCCACACTGCCAAATTGCTGTATGAGTTCTAGCAATCTTGGGGTGGAGTCTTTTGGGTTTTCTACGTACAGTATCATGTCATCTGCAAAGATGTTTGACTTCTTCTTTGCCAATTTGAATGCCTTTTATTTCTTTTTGTTGCTTGATTGCTGAGGCTAGGACTTCTAGTACTATGTTGAATAGCAGTGGTGAGAGTGGACATCCCTGTTGTGTTCCTGATCATAGGGGAAAGGCTCTCCAGTGTTTCCCCATTGAGAATGATATTTGCTGTGGGCTTTTCCTAGATGGCCTTTAAGATTCTGAGGAATGTTCCCTCTATCCCTACACTCTGAAGAGTTTTGATCTGGAATGGATGCTGTAATTTGTCAAATGCTTTCTCTGCATCTATTGAGAGGATCATATGGTTCTTGTTTTTTTCTCTTGTTGATATGATCTATCACATTGATTGTTTTATGAGTGTTGAGCCAGCCTTGCATCCCGGGGATAAATTCCACTTGGTCATGGTGAATAATCTTCTTAATGTATTGTTAGATCCTCTTGGCTAGTATCTTATTGAGAATTTTTTACATCTGTGTTAATCAGGGATATTGGTCTATAATTCTCCTTTTTGGTGGGGTCTTTGTCTGGTTTTGGAATTAAGGTGATGCTGGCCTCATAGAACAAGTTTGGAAGCATTCTGTCCCTTTCTATCTTTCAGAAAAGCTTTAGTAGAATAGGTATTGTTCCTTCTTTAAACGTTTGATAGAATTCCCCTGGGAAGCCATCTGGCCCTGGACTTTTGTGTCTTGGGAGGTTTTTAATGACTGTTTCAATTTCCTCCCTGGTTATTGGCCTGTTCAGGTTTTCTATTTCTTCCTGTTCCAGTTTTGGTAATTTGTAGTTTTCCAGAAATGCATCCATTTCTTCTAGATTGTCTAATTTATTGGTGTATAGCTGCTCATAATATGTTTTTAAAATCGTTTGTATCTCCTTGGTATTGGTTGTGATCTCTCCTTTTTCATTCGTGATTTTATTAATTTGAGTCTTTTCTCTTTTGTTTTTAATAAGTCTCGCTAATGGTTTACCTATCTTATTAATTATTTCAAAGAACCAACTCCTGGTTTTGTTCTACAGAACAAAACAGAACTGTTCTACAGTTCTTCTGGTCTCCATTTAATTGAGTTCTGCTCAGATCTTTATTAACGCTCTTCTGCTGCTTGGTGTAGGTTTTATTTGCTGTTCTTTCTCCAATTCCTTTAGGTGTGAGGTTAGCTTGTGTATTTGAGTTTTTCCCAATCTTTTGAGGGATGCTTGTATTGCGATGTATTTCCCTCTTAGGACTGCTTTTGCTGTATCCCAAAGATTTTTGAATGGTGGTATCTTCATTTTCATTAGTTTCTGTGAATCTTTTTAATTCTATTCTAATTTCCTGGTTGACCCATTCATCTTTTAGCAGGATGCTCTTTAACCTCCACGTGTTTGAGTTTCTTCCAAATTTCTTCTTGTGATTGAGTTCTAATTTTAAAGTATTGTGGTCTAAAAATATGCAGGGGACAATTCCAATCTTTTGGTATTGGTTGAGACCTGATTTGTGACCCAGTATATGGTCTATTCTGGAGAAAGTTCCATGTGCACTTGAGAAGAATGTGTATTCAGTTGCATTTGGAGGCAAAGTTCTGTATATATCTGTGAAATCCATCTGGCCCAGTGCATCATTTAAAGCTCTTGTTTCTTTGGAGATGTGCTTAGAAGAACTATAATTTGCAGAAAGTGTAGTGTTGTGATATCTCCTACTATTAGTGTATGTCTTTACTTTGGTTATTAACTGATTGATATATTTGGTAGCTCCCACATTAGGGGGATAAATATTCATGATTGTTAGGTCTTCTTGTTGGATAGACCCTTAAGTATGATATAGTGTCACTCTTTGTCTCTTACTACCATCTTTGGGATAAACTCTAGTTTATCTAATATGAGGATTGATACCGCTGCTTTCTTTTGAGAACCATTTGAATGTTAAATGGCTCTCCAACCTTTCATTTTCAGGCTGGAAGTGTCCTTAGGTCTAAAATGAGTCTATTGTAGACAGCAAATAGATGGTTCTTGCTTTTTTTATCCAGTAACAGGACCATTTTTGATAAGGTACAAGTAAGAGCTTCTAAGCTCCAGATTTCAATTTCCCCAATATAAATACACCATAAATACATATATGAGGATGGAAATTATGTCAAAGAGTTATTCTCAAGGAAAAAAAATAAGGGATCCCTGGGTGACTCAGTGGTTTAGCACCTGCCTTCGGCCCAGGGAGTGATCCTGGAGTCCCAGGATCGAGTTCCACATCAGGCTCCCTGCATGGAGCCTGCTTCTCCCTCTGCCTGTGTCTCTGCCTCTCTCTCTCTCTCTCTTTCTGTCTCTCTGTCTCTCATGAATAAATAAATGAAATCTTAAAAAATTAAATATTCCCAAATATAAATAATTATATATAAGTAGTCAAAAAGTGTTTTTCCCCGCCTTCTTTGTGAGTATATATTTCTTTGCAAATCTAAAAAACACAATGTAATTGTAAAGCTTTTATAAAAGTTATAACTCCTATTTCAGTTTTTAGTTTAAATTTTTCTACTCCAGACTTTCATTCAGATTCATATTTATATTTTATTTTGGGTGTAAAATTTTCCCTATTTTATTCCCTTCACCTTTTCCCTCAGTTTAACAGCAAGGTTACCTGAACTTCATGTCTGCAAGCTGAATCAGCCTTACTCAAAATGAAAAAGTAAAAACAAAAAACCAAAAAGCCAAACCATCCGCCTTGTCAGAGAAATGATATTTGTTAGAGGGTAAGAAATGGAACCAGCAAATTGTAATGTTGGTTTCCATTCCCTCCATAGGACCAGCCCAAGATTTATCAGCAATGTAGAAATCATCAATTTTCACTTTAAAGCAACATTCTTTGTGTCAAACAGCTTTCGGACAAAAAGATCATCTGTTTCTTTCCCCTTCTCTCCCCATTTTATTCTGTCCCACTTGCTCTTTCTCTTACTTCCTTTTCAAAAATAAATTGCAAAGCACTTAGAATTTCTTCGGAATTAGATATTACGTATAATTGGCCACTCTTTGAAACTAAGGCCACTCTTTTCCAGACTAAGACACAGTCTTCACTATTTGAGTTCCAATTTTGGGGATAAGGGAGTACATTTTCCCATTCCAGATGCATGAGGAAGAGCATATCAAACCATCCCACAAAGCATTTTCTTCACTGGAGTTCATATTATAGCAAGTGAATTCTATGATTATTAAATTATTTTTTTAGGAAAATGAAAATCTTTGTTTCTTCTTTTCTGAGTCTTCTTCTTATCATAATTATTGTCACATATTAAGTTAGTTGTTTTGGATTATATCATATATTGCTATTCAAGCACGAAGATGATGATACAGGTTCATAGCTTAAATTATTTTTATAATATAGTCAATCTTTCAGGCTTGTGATTATGACATGCCTTTTCCCTGTCATCTCTTGCCTATTAAAAATGAGATCCCAGACATGAATGTACAACTCCCTAATGACTTGACCAGTAAACTAACAGATAGTGTTGACCAACAGATTGACACTAAGCCAATGGAATCCACAGAATTTATTTTTTATTGATGAGCTAGGTCATGAGTTGACAGATTAAGGTGCAAAGACACCTTCACTCTTCAGATATTTTAGAAAAAGTAGAGTCAAGAGAATGTTTTCCATCCTGGCAAAGATTGTTTGATTGCATCAAGAGTGACTGATTAGCATATCAGGATTCAGGAAAAATTCCAATCACTGGTGGAGAATTATCAACATGTTTTTCTGAAAAGTTCTGTTGAAATTATTAAAGAAGATTGCTGTTCAACACAGGTGTTTATCTCCTAGAAAATGGGAAGAAAGTGATCAATGAGGATGAGGAGATGTCATGGGAACAGCTTTTACCTAACATTTGCCTTTCAAGGACTTTTGAGGCTTTCATGTACAATGAATTTTTAATAATTTTCTAGATAAGTGATCCTATTTATGACCACTGTTCATAATTGGAGCAATAAGGAATACTGTGTTGAGTTTGAATTTCAATAACGGTAATTAAGATTCTCAATAATTTTTTTTGAAATAGAATTTTTGCCCAAGACTACTTAAGAATAGATACAAAAGGCGAAAGGCAAGTCTTTGAAAAAGTTGTTTATCAGCCCATACTTCCATTTACCCAGAGAATAAGAGCAAAGACAGATGAAGAACTGTGAAAATCATATAGAACCTCATAGATTTTGTGACCAGTCCAAGGGACTTCTCAGGGCACAGAAATAGGGCTTTCCCACCAAATTCCAAGGCAAAAACCATCCCATTATATTTGAAGGTGAAGCTGCTCCATTTGGAGACACCTAATTCAAGTGTCTCTCCATTCTATGGCAAGTCTGACATATGAGAGGTGAATGAAGGCTAATGCACCGATCACCACAGCAAGCTTTGCCTATGGGTGGTCTGCCCCACCCCAATCTGTGGCCAGGGCCCCACGGCCGTTCCTCGAGTATCCTCTATGCCCCCTGTCTTGGTAGGTAGTTCTTATCTAACACCACAGATACCTCTTCCTCTGGACATGCTACATCTGCAACTTGTGATCAACACCCTTAGTTGAAGGAGCAGTTCTCTGTGGTATCTACAAATAAAGACTCTGAAGCCAGACCCCCCTGGGTTCAAATCCTCACTCTACTCTGTGCCTTTGTTGCCTCATCCATGAAGCTACGATAATAATAGTAAACTTCCTCTGAAGGCTGTTAACTTTAACCAATGTGAAGTGTTTCTATATTTAAGTATTTGTCATTGACAATTTCCAAGACCTTCTCTGAAACCATGTGGAGGAGTTCATGAAAGTAAACATACATTGCTGAAAACTGGGGCATATATTGTTAAAAACAAAAGAACAAGCCCAACATGGGGTCGCTTATGTTAAGCTTCACATCATCAAACTGAGACTTAATTTAATTGCAGTTTGACTCTCCCAGAAATGAAATCTTAAACCAGTCAATCAGAAATCACAAGCATTAAAATTGGTAAGTAATCTTGCCTGATAAATCCTATAAGGAAAGTAACTTTGCAATAACAGTTTCACTTTTTTGCCTACTACAACTAAGTCATTCCTGCTCTCTCTGCCTATAAAATCTCTTGCCTAGGGGCACCTGGGTGCTTCAGTCAGTTAAGCATCTGCCAGGGTCCTGGGATCGAGCCTCCCATCGGGCTCCCTACTCAGTGGGGAACCTGCTTCTCCCTCTCCCTTTACCTGCCACTCTGCCTACTTGTGCACTCTTTCTCTCTCTCTGTCAGATAAATAAGTAAAATGTTAAAAAAAAAAACAGAAATAAAATTTCTTGCCTTGTACCGCTCTTCAGATATCCTTTCTGTCTGTTAGGTTGGATGCTGCCCCATTCATGAGTCATCGAATAAAGTCAATAAGACCTCTAAAACTTACTCACTTGAATTCTTTTTTTTTTCCCACAGTATCTATATACTCTGACTAATATCAGTGATTTTACCCCTTATAACTTTCACATACAATAAGCTGCTTTTTAAACTCTATTTTCAAAATGTAACTGAACCAGAGTTGAGATGGTTAGAAAGCTCTCTGAAAAGTACCACAGCCTAGAGTAAGTGGAAGACTTCAGTCCCAACCACCTTTACCTTTACACCTTTACACGACCTTTACCACTTTACACCCAAGCCTGCAGGAGAAGGGGAAAAAAGGTATCACGGCAGAAGCCTGAATGCTTAGCTCAGACCACCTTTCAAGCAGGTATTGGCCCTGTGGCTCCCAGGAGCCTCATTAGCAGACAGCTTCCAGGTATTATTAATTTTTTGAGGGTCCGGACCAGCTTTCCTGCCCAGGCCACCCCCACCCTGCCCTGAGCTGGCCCCCAGACAATAAATGTGCAAGGCAGTGATCCAAGGGCTCAGTAGGAGGCCCCAGCATAAGGCTTGTGTAATGGGCACCCCGTGCTTCCCACTGGACTGGCTGAGACTTTGTTGTGCCAGCCTTGGGTTCTGATGGGTTCCTCCACCCAGCTGTCCCAGCGCCTGCTTTACCAGGAGCAAAACTAGCACAGCATCTTTTTTTTTTTTTTATAAATTTCTTTTTTATTGGTGTTCAATTTGCCAACATATAGAATAACACCCAGTGCTCATCCCGTCAAGTTAGCACAGCATCTTTCATCCAGACTGCACTGAACCAGCATAATAAGAACCTCAACCAGTCTAGCCTGGGCCAAAAAACTCCTCTGGGGGAATTCTGTGTTTCATTTATTCAATGTTTAAAATTTACTCTTTCTGTTAAGAAAGTAATTGTGTTCTTTATAAGAAATTCAAATGTAAGAGAAATTTCTAATGTAAAAAGTAAATACCTGCTGTAGTCTCAAACCTCTTTAGCCATGAGGTGCATATTCCTCCAAATTTCTCTTTGGATGCATATGCTAACATGCCTGGTTGCTAATATTTTTACAAAGTAGAATCAGACTATATCCTTTTATGATTTGCTTAAAAATATATGCTATGTATTATCTATGCCCATACATACAGAAATACCTCATTTGGTTACCAGCTACGTGAAATTTCATCAGGTGAATACTTCATAATTTGTTTAAACATTTCTACACAAAATGGGTGTTTGTGTTGCATCCAGTTTCTTGCAATTACAACAGAGTGCTCACGCCATTTGGTTTGAATTTATGTATTGAAGTGTTTGTGAAAGTATATATGACTTTCATCTCAACTTTTATCATTTATGTTGGTACATTGGAGGTGGAGAGCATAAAATGGAGTTCCAGGGACAGAACCCACATTTAATCATTTTGGCTCTTTACATAAGAAGGCTTTGTGAATCATTTTCTTCTAATGGGAAGGAGCTCTCACATTTCATCCCATCTCTGTCCCTCCCCTGCCTGGTAATGTAAAGAGCAGATTAACTGAGGGCTGGTGGGTGGGGACAGGTGCTAACTCCAAGGGCAGATCCTGCCACTCGCCACCTACACCTCTCCTCTCTCTTAGACCTTCAGGGCTTTATGCTTACAGAGGCCTCCTAGGAACACTGCCAGTGTGTGCAGTAACCTTCTAGATTCTATTTATTGTTCCAACAGCGCCTATCTCTTTTTCCAGAAAAGTAAGCTTTTCTTGCTTTTAAGAACTTCTATTATACAGACCTCCTTTGGTCAAACTTCTACAAAAGAAAACAATGGCAAAAGAGAACATTAGAGCTACAAGCCCAATCGATGTCTGCCTCTCTGCCAGCTGAGTTGGCTTGGTCAGTGAATCAGATGATAGTTGCTGAGGTGGCCTCCCACCCCCATCAGACATTCCCCTGGTCTGAGACAGCTTAAGAGCCACTGGACAACTTCTGCCAGTGGTACTCGACCAAAAAAATCATCCTTAGCTTACAAAGGTCACATGCATTTGTTTGGTTCAAGCATCCAGATGACATCTGGGAAGCAGTGGGAGAGGTCTCTGGCAGATGAGGGCAGGGGGCTAAAAACTCAAAACACATTATACGGATATCAACAAGTATAGGTAGCTGATAGAATATACCCACCAGTGACTCACAGACAGCCTCATTTGCTTCAAACAGCTCTTTGAAAACAATGAGAAGCACTTAAAAGTCTGCTTTTTAAAAAGAAAGTAAACTAAGTTTTGTTTTGTTTTTTTCTTTCAGGTTTTCTTTCCTACTTGAACCAGTTGCCAAGTTCCTCCTAAATTTTTCAGGGTATATTCCCACAAAGCCAGTGAAGATAGAGACAAAAGTGTAAAAGTACACCTCATGAGTCATTCTCAAATTTTAATGCTGAGACCCAGCCAAGGAGTCTGCCACAGTGGCAAACTCCTTGATCCACTTTCTAGAACCTCTAGGGCAGGGCCTGGGCATATGCATTTTCATGATCCCAGGCGATTTCCACACAGAGGCCGGGGGACTATGCCTCCAATGGGCTGGACACTGGCCCTGGGCCTGCAAGCTTTTTTTTCTCCTATTCTTAGTCCATCCCTGAGTTTTGACATAGCTCTGGGCCAAGTCACATCCCCATGCCCCAATTTCAGTCTGTAAAATGGGGTTGGTCATATCTGCCACCTACCTCATTATCATCACAAGCTTCCTGAGCTAATGCCTGTGAACAGGTTTATATTCCTCAGGAGAAAGGTGCTATCTTTCAAGTATTAGCAAGTCTTTGTTCCCAGTATTACAGTGACACTCTGTGTTTTGGGGACCCACAAAATGTGGTACCTTTGCTGTGATAATATGTTAATGAGGCTACTACACCAGAGGTTTAATCAAGTTACATGGCTTGTACATGGAAGGGTATGGGCTGCTGCCTCAGCTTTGACTTAAAAGCTGAGTGACACCATGGCCAATGTTATTTTTCAACTGCAGACCATATTCTGACATTTTACGGAGTATCGGTCAGGGTTCTACCAGAAAAACACAACCAGTAGAAAATGTATTCTCTCTATATATAAATATGTAATATTTGTATACACACGCACACACATATATATATACACACATCCTTCTCTCCTTATATATTACATATACATCTATGCATTATACATACACACACACACAAACACACACACACATATATATATAGAGAGAGAGACAGAGAGAGAGAGAGAGAGAGAGAAAAGGGGAAGGGGATGAAAATATTTTTTTAAAGATTTTATTTATTTATTCATGAGAGACACAGAGAGGCAGAGACATAGGCAGAGGGAGAAAGACTCTCCCTCTCTGTGGTGAGCCGGATGTGGGACTCAATCCCAGGACTCTGGGATCACACTCTGAGCCAGAGGCAGATGATCAACCACCGAGCTACCCAGGTGCCCGAAAATAAGTTTTTATTAAGCTCCTACTATGTGCCAGGCATTGTACTTTTCACATAATTTATCTTACTGGATCTTCACCATGTTCTATGAGCTTCTATTAAATAGCTCTATGAAGTACTTATAGATATAAGTGTTTGAATATAGACACTATAGTCTGGCTAAGTTGACACATAAAACTAAGCATCACTAAACAGCTTCATGCTGTGTTTCGCTGATGGCCAGTTAAGCCATTTATTGGTGTGGGAACAAAGGTAAAGTAAACACTTACCCTTGATTCATTATTTTTGTTACTATGTAGTTTAACAGGGAAAACAGACTCAATTAGATTTTTCATGGGCCTGAAAAGATCCTATACCTTTTTTTGTATGTTGTCACATAGCCTGTCTTTGTCAGGTCTTGATATTTTATAAGAAAAGCCGTAGAGTAAGTACCCACTACGTTTGCCTGTTTTGACTCCTTCTGGCATCAGCCCCTTTTCTTACCTTTCGAACCACCTGTTCTTGGTCCACCTCCCTTCTAGGAGGAGGCCTGGCCAGTCAGACAACTGCACTCCACGTCCCACAGTGAAGGGTTTGGGGATGGGCAGATGGCTCTGTGTTGGAATTCTTGCTGGAACCAGTAAGAAAGAAAAGATCCCTTTTAGCTCTGATTCTAAAGCTGGCAGAAAGCAGTCCTGGAATCGTGAATGGCTATCTTGCCACAGCAATAGGAGGACTTGCCTAAGAAAGCAGAGGTGAAATTGAGAGAGATTCTAAAGCCGCTGCTGGATCAGTGAATACAGCCTTTCTGAAGCCTCTGGATTCCGAGGTGGCTTAACCAGTAACTCCCTCTTTGTGCTTAAACCAAGCTGCCTGTGCACCTGTAGCCTGCCACTAAATGTTTCTGACCACATAGATGCCAGTTCTCCCTGTTCGCACTCAGGATGGTATGCACAGTGAGTTTCCTCCGCAGAGAAGTAAGTAAAAAGAGAAGCATTTCTTCTGCCCCCACCCTCAGCTCGCGGTTGAAGCCAGCATCCTGATGTTCCCAGGAGTGTAGCTTCTCAGGTGGCAGCCAAGGTCAAATAGGGCCAGGTTATACTGCTGAGCAAGGTGGGGACGCTCCTCTCAAGGGTCACTGTCACTCTCTCCTGGCATTTTCTGGGGGTGCTCACTTCCTCTGGGGGCTCAGAGGCTGGTGGAGCAACAATAATGTAGATGCTGCTGCATCTGGGATCAGCTTCAGTTCAAGCCATGTGAGCACCATCTGACACCAGCTGCCTGCCAAGTGGAGTCAGAAGGGAGGGAAAGAGGAAGGCAGGAAGGAAGGGAGGAGGGAGAAGGGGGTGAGAATGAACTTTTATTAAGTTCATTCTCCTTGCAATCCTACTATGTGCCAGGCACCATATCAGATACTTTTCACATAACGAATCTCCATGAATCCTCACCATGTTCTACAAAGTTCTATTAAAGAGTTCTATGAGGTATTTATTACCATATGCATTTTAATTGATGAGAAAACAGATCCATAGAGATTACCTGACCTGCCCAAGGTCACATGCTTAGACAGGGGCAGAACTGAAGTGCAGGCCTGCCTGATTCCAACGTGTGTGTGTGTATGTGTGCTTCTTTCTCCAAAGACATCTTTATAAATAACTCCAAGATATAAAAGAAGGATAGCTCACCTATCCATCCTCTCCTTCCCAGCTCCATGGAAGACCTCATAGCTCCCCCCTTGGAAATGTGGGATTTCAAGGGCACATTTTGAAAAGCAGATGGGTATAGTAGTAAAACCTCTGGACTGGTTAGGACTCAGCTCAGACACCAAGTTTTTTCATGATGGGAGAGAGTAAAGAAAATGGAATAAACTAAATAAACTTCTTTAGTTTATTTTTTTTTTTAAGGGGGAGAGCTCCCAAGTCCTAGTACCTGCATAGAGCTGGACACAGTGGAGGTATTTAATAAATATTTGTTAAATGAATAAATAAACGATTAACACTGAATGACTAACTCAATTAGTTACAGTAAAGATAAGCGGGAAAGTCTGGATTCCTGGTTTTCTTTCTCGCAATCACAATTTTCCTTCATGTCTGCACTGAATCGAGATGCTGGACATTAGTGATGGCTTGCTGGCAGACTGCCTGATAAGATATGGTAGATACATTATCACCACTTGATCTCTGGCCTTCTTATCAGAAGAAAGGATGTGCAAGGCTTTTAGGATCACTGGGGAAATGAGTGGGAGTGGAAGGAAATGTTGAATAAAAACAAGGTAAGGATGTAATTCTTGCCCTTCTAATGATGACATCTATTGCCCCATTAAAACAAAGTTCTCCAAAAAGGCACAGCATCAAGAATATAGTCAATGATATTATAAGAGCCATGTAATGGGACAGAAGGTAGATGCACTTGCGGTGAATGGAGTGTAACAATAAACTTGTCGAATCACTGAATTGTACACCTGAAACTCATACAACGTTTTATGTCAAACTTACTCAAATTTAAAAACAAAGCAAACAGCAAAGTTCTCCAATGCCATTCCAGTTGACACAGTCCTGAGGAAGATGCTTTGTAATGGCATCTTGTGAGTCCCAACACAACAGGCCCGGAAACAGCATTGGTTGAGCTCCTCACAAGGGTCAGACACTCTCCTCACAGGACAGTGGGGTCTGGTGCTCTGCATCCTCGGAGCCTCAGCATCACAAAGACAAGCATCCTGACTTTGCTTCCAGGGAAACCCCACCCCCACTCTCAGCCTCCATGCCTGAGGCAGCATGGACTTCGCCCTCCACTGGAGCAAATGACCAATGCCTGGCCAATAAGAGCAAGCAGTTTCCTGAGTGGCAGTGATTGGTTGGAGGACGGGCATGTGACTCAGGCCGAGCCAGTCCGAGCTCATCAGAGCTAATCCCCGCTAATCCCACAGCCCTGGCTTTCCATCTAGGTCTGCAGGTGAGGTTGGAGGCATCTTTCTCTCACTTGAAACCTGAAAATGAAGCCAGGTTAAAAAAGGAAAGAGTGGGGCGCATGGGTGGTTCAGTCGGTGAAGGGTCTGCCTCTTGACTTCAGGGCAGGTCATGATCTCAGGGTCGTGGGATGGAGCCCCCCTCTCACCCGAGTCAGACTTTGTGCTCAGCATGCAATCTCCTTGAGACTCTCTCTCCCTCTCCCTCTGCCTCTCTTCTGCTCTTTCTCAAATGCATCTTTTAAAAAATTAAAAATAAAAAAGGAAAGTGGAAAATGCAACTGAGAAGTACAGACACAACAATGCAAATGAAAAAAGATCACTCCATTTGGCTGTGAATCCAATCTGAGGTTCACCCTGTGACTTCTCAGTTACAAGAGCAAAGGATTCCCACTTTATTTTGCTTACATCGATTTAAGTTGCGTTTTCAGCCACTGACAACTGAGGAGTCCCATCGAACATAGGCATTTTATATACTCCTCTTACTTGATGTCTCCCTGTTAGTGATTCCAGGTCTGCAATAAGCAAACCCAAGCCTGGAAAGGTTAATTTACTTATCCAAAGTTGCAGAGGGTATTAACTCTAATTTTAGAGAAGGAGAATAATCCTTACTATCTGTGATTGTTTAAAATCATGCAAAAGTCACTGTCATAAGCACTGAAGAGAATTATTTGTGGGAAATGTGAAGATGGATAACTTGACACTTTGAGGTTCCTTCAACATCGTGTGTGTGTTCATTCAATGTCAAGAAAGAGATGGTCTCTGTAAGGGGTAAGAGCTTAGACTCTGGGATACATCCCCATGTTCAAATCCCTGCTCCACCTGTATCACCTGTTTGACCTTGGACAAATTAATCTTTAAATGCCTCTGTTTCCTCATTTGAAAATTGGAATGAGGTTCTGATAGCACTTGCCTTTGGGGATTATTGGATTAGGCGAGTTAGTATATGAGAAGTGCCTAGAAAGTATCCAACATATATGTTGACTATGGTTGATGCTGCTACTGCTATGAACATAATTACATGTGATATTCCCCACATGTCCCAAATTATAAAAACTTGTATTACTTTTGTGCCCTATTTGTTTATGCTGCCCTAAAAGACATAACTAAGCACATACTTGCCAATGTCTTCTCCCAAGCACAATTCTTCAAAAAAGTCTTCACATACACCAACTATTACAAGGCCAGAGTAGTACAAAGTTGCCCAAGTTAAGAAACCATTTCAAGACTCTCATGGTGTACTGTCATTATTCAAAGATTAAAAACACATTTTTGCAAGTGCAGTATCAGCTTCTAAGCAGGAATTGTTTCAGAGCCAAGTCACAGAGATACCATCATACTCACGAGGAGGAAGCAGCTACATTCTGGCCTAGAGAAGTAGCGATAAGATCCCTCTCTATCAGTACGGGTAATTGCAAACCCTTCAGTGTAAATGCCCTCACACTGCATCTTGCAATTTCTTGTTCCTAATATGTTTATGAACTTTAATTACACTCATCCTTAGTTTCTATCTTAGATACACTTACAGTTGGCTGGTCTAGAGGGAAGATCTGCTTGTTTGAACAGCAAAGTGGACTTTGTACCAGAGCATCCTTGTTGCCCCTCCCATCCTCATTATCTTCATCCACTACAGTCTCTCCCTCCAGAGAAACACAAACACACACACACACACACACACACACACACACTTGCTGTAATGCAAGGGATGAGCCCCACCAAATTCTTATCTTACACAACATGTAATGGAACAATCAGGAACCTGGCTTTCTCTGAACAAAGCAGCAAAGGCACCTGGCAAAAGGCAGATGGTGAGAAGTGGAAGCACCATAAAAAGTGACAAAGTCTTTCACCTCCTCCATATCACAATGAGAAGGAATCAGCAAGGCAAAGAACTTAGGGGAGAGTATCTAAGCAAAGCAAGCACTCCCACCATTTTTTTCAGACAGGATTTTGTGGTCTGGTCTGCTAACTGCAAAGTGACTGAATCAGTAAGTACTTTCTACTTCTTTTCATCTCGCACTGTGTAATATCCATTGGGAATCACTTGGTACAGGATTGGTCAATTACAATTACGTTTAGGTGCATGTGGGATAAAACCCAAACTAACATAACTCAAATTAGCTAAAAGGACATTTTTTTTCTCATCTGAACCAAAACAGCCCAGGACCAAATGTGCTGTCCAGGAGTTCAAGGGTCCAGGCTCACCCTTTTTATTCCCTCTATCATGGTCCAAGATGGCTGCTGGATCTCCAATTGTTATTTAAATTTCAGTCAACAGGAGGGAAATAAGCCAGAAAAAGAGCCAAAGAATGTGTATAAGCATTTTTACAAAATTTCTTGGAACCTCCCCTGTCCTTTACCTAGTCTTTGTTAACACAGAGTTACCAGGTACCGTAATGAATAGATGTCTGGTCTAATGAACCCTACACACAAACTTGTGTACTTATAGTCTAGATCCTGGTCCCCAGAGCAGTCAGAGTGGGTAAGTATCATCTCTTCTGAAACTGTTACCTTAGCCAAACTTCTTATCTGTGGTGCTAGACGTCTCACACAGAGAGACTGCCAGCTTCCCTAGAGCCTGTATTAAGGTTAGCATTTTTTCTTTCTCTGTCTCTGTCTTTCTCTCTCTCTTTTTAACTACAAAATAGACTTGCTTGCATCTCAACATTTATTTCAGATCATTAAAGAAACCTAATTTGAATATTCCTTGAGACTATTACCTTATCTTTCTAATATTAATATTTCAATATTTTTTATCATTATGCTCTCAAAATATAATCCTATTCTGGAAATCAGAAAGGTCCGAGATCCTTGGATCACAAATACTTAATACTGACCTAAGCTTTCAGATACAGTCTTGCCACAGAAAACCTCCCTGCTTTGATTCCCTATCTCCTTCCTGAATCTGACTACCTGGGAGGGGCTGAGGGACCCAGCACCTTCTATCCCTCTACATTGCTCTTGACTAAAAAATAAGGATCCCAACTGTGTGGTTGGGCCTGGTGGCCACTCCAACGTGGAGTGTTCTTCAGCAGATGAGTAATGCTTGAACTGTGGTCCAACAATTATAATGAGGCAGCCTGGACTCATAGCTCAGTTCTAGCATTTACAGGGTGTGTGACCTGGGAGGAATTACTCTCTGGCTGAGGTGAGTAGGAGTCAACATATATGTCGTCTACGTCAGGTGGTTTCTGAGATGAAATGATTCTATAGGTGTAAAATTCTTAGCAACAAATACCTGATGGGTAATGATGGGCTTAGTGTTAACCATTATCATTAGTTTATACTTTAGAGGCTGCTTCTGTATGAAAATGTAAGGGAGACAATATTTTTGACTTTTTAAAGATAATGAAAAGAATTCACTCAACAAATATTTATTAATAAATCATTATGTTTATCTCAGTTAAGCACTTTCACCTATAGAGGTAAAAAGGAGAGAAGGAGGGAAGGAGTAAAGGAGGCAGGTGGGCAAGCAGAGTGTGTGGCAGATGGCCTGGGAGCATGTTTTTGAGGATCCAAGTCCATCACTGAGAACAAGAAGACAAGTCCCTCTCTGAGTTTGTATGCATTTCCAATCCCTGGGGGGAGGTTCTTCTCTGCAATTAATGGCTGTGTGTGCATCTAGGCAGGGAGCAGGTGTTAATCTACACAGACTAGTTAATAGCCATTAATAGCACTTAAAAATCCAATAAACCAAGAAGGACATTCTAACCATTCACTGGAGAACCAGAATTCTATGAGGCTCTTCTTGTGTGGTAACACACATCATCATCACATCTCCATCGTCATCACCATCCTTATCCCCTCACCATCACCATCCTCAATGGCAAGGCTTCCTGTCTAACAACCAGTAATAGAAACATTTTTCTGACCCATTCTGGGTGCTAGACATTCTTCCAACACTGAAGATACAAAGATTAATGATATCTGCTTACTGGCCCTGGAAGCATATGGTATGGAAACGTATGGTCTGGAACTGACCATAATACAGTGTGATATGAGCTATGGGAGGAAAATGAACTAAATTCCACAGGAGACTGTGATTAATGGTCTGTTTTCTGCTTGAAATGAGACCTCTTTGACATTAAATATTGTCCAAGACCAAAGGGATTCACCAAACAAAACAGCAGTGGTGGCACAAAGCAAACGAACATGACTAACCGCAGAGAAACATATCTCCAAAAAATATTTTAAAAATTTAGGGAACATGGCAGACTGAAACACTGTTAGTACATGCCTTCTTCCTGGCCAGGCTCTAAACACATAGTGGATAAAATATAACCATTAAAAAAATTCTAACCTGAATTCAAAATAAATATTTGAATATCTTTAAGCATCAGGAAACAAAAAAAAGGAAATTAAAAGCTACAGTTACAGCTTCAAGTTGATGCCATGGCTGTCCAGGGAAAAGGGCTAATGGTACCAGAGACGATGTAAGAATTTTGAGAGGCTAAAAATGGCCTTGAAACAGACCCTGGAAAGGTTATTTGCTTTGAGAAAGAAGGATTTAGAAAAACAACACCATATAATAGGGCCTACTGAATGGCAAGGAAGTATATCCCTTTCATGCCATTGGATGTGCAGAACTAAAAGCTACATTGCTATGCCATGTGCGAGTTAGAGATCTCAAGTTCACCGTTCCCTGCATGCTACCATGATGTTAACCCCAGGGAAATGGTCCTATGCAAATACACCCAACTGGACACCTGATGGAACAAAGCAAAAACACTCTACTCTATAAGGATGCTTCCTCATTCCAGGGTCAGAGATACCCACAGAGGAAAAAATAGCTCCATCTAAAGATGAACTTATACCTCAAAATGAAAAGCCATACTAGGGAACTACCCCTTGTGAGTAAAACCCAATAGACACAACACAAGAACACAGTAGGATATCTGAACAAGACACTTTTAAACCAACAAAACAACACAATTATACATGCCAACTTCACATAGCTGAATAAGCAAACATACTCAGTATGACTGAACGTAGGAAGGGCTTCACCCAAAGCCCACTCCCTGACTAGTGTTCAAATTTCAACTTTTAGTAAATCATTCCTTCATAGGAAACATTTTCTTCTTCCAGCTATCCTTTTAAAATATGCATATACTCCTGGGAGGATTAATACAAGCTCGCCTTTCTCAAATTTCAGTATTTATTGGAATCATCTGTGGAGCTCTTTTAAAAATGAGCCCTACCCGATGAAATTCTGGTTTAAGTGAACTTCGCATGAGAGCCAAGAATCTGTATATTTAACTTGTGTCCCAGGTGGTTTCCTGAAAGTCTCAGGAGGGCAGTACAGTGAGGATGGCTTTGAACAGCTGACCAAAGGGTCTACTGTAGAAACTTTTAAGGGGCTGGGAAGCAGTGTGCTTGGGAACCTTTAGTTAAGGACTCTGTATTTCATAGTAGAATAACTTTATTCATATAGAACTATACATAGTCCATAAATATTCTACACACCCACCTTTTTTTTTTAAAAAAAAGATTTTATTTATTTGAGAGAGTGTGTGCACAAGTGTGGGGAAGGGCAGTAGGAGAGGAGAGAAAGAATCTAAGGCAGACTACTCGCTGAGCACAGGCCAAATGTGGGCTTCCATCCCACAATATCAAGATCATGACCTGAGCCAAAATCATTAATTGGACGCTTAACCAACTGAGCCACCCATGTGCCGCTACACACACACCTTTTAAATCATATTGACTTTCTACCTTTCATTTAAGATTAAATTTTTTAAAGATTTTATTTATTTATCTGGCAAAGAGAGCAGGAAAGCACAAGCAGGGGAAGGGGCAGAGGGAGAGGGAGAAGCAGGCTCCCCACTGAGCAGGGAGCCTGACAAGCGGCTCCATCTCAGGATGCCGGGATCATGACCTGAGCTGAAGGCAGATGCTTAACTGACTGAGCCACTTGAGTACCCCAAGATTAATTTTTTAAAAGATGTATTTATCTATTTTTAGAGAGACAGAGACAGAGAGCTCAATGCAGGGATTGACCTCAGAGCCCTGAGATCATGACCTGAGCTGAAATCAAGATTTGGACATTTAACCAACCGAACCACCCAGGCTCCCCTTTTTAAGAATAATTTTTAACATCCAAATATGGTTATTGGTTGTAGGAGTGAAAAAGAAAGGAGATAGAGAGTGAAAGGGACAGTTGCTAAGTTGAAAGTTAAAAATTAAGCAAAAACAGGAAAATATTACCTTTATTATATCTGTCAAATATAGCTTGGGGTATCTGAGACATTTACTACTTGCCAAGCATCCATGGATTCTTCTACATGTTTGCAGTAGGTGTGGCCATGTGGCTAGTTCTGGCAGTGAGCAGAAACAATATATGTGCCTTACATAATTGACCCCTAAGGGCTGTGGGCAACTTTCTGGCACTCCATTTCTCTTCCCCATGCATGGAGGTCAATTGCTCAGTAGGGTCACCTGACCCCAATCAAGCTTGGGTGAACCATAAACAAACCTTTGTGATGTTAAGTCACAGAAATTAAGGGAAGGCAGTGTTTGTCACAGCAGCATAGCCTAACCTGATACAGTGGTCTATAAGAAGGGAAAATAAATGTAATTTTGTTAAAGAAAATGGCCTCCCATGCCATAGTAGTTACAGATAACAGTTCCTGTCTTGCTCCCTCGTTTGCTATGTATTTTCCATTCCTGCCTCTTTAAATTACTAAAGATGTGGGGTGCCTGGGTGTTTTAGTCATTTAAATGTCCAGATCTTGGGGCAGCCCCGGTGGCCTAGTGGTTTAGTGCTGCCTTCAGCCCAGGGCCTGATCCTAGAGACCCAGGACCGAGTCCTACGTCAGGCTCCCTGCATAGAGCCTGCTTCTCCCTCTGCGACTCTCATGAATAAATAAATAAAATCTTTAAAAATAAATAAATATATAAATGTCCAAATCTTGATTTCAGCTCAAGTTATGATCTCGGGGTGTTGAGATCGAGCCCTGTGCTGGACTCTGTGCTCAGCACAGAGTTGGCTTGTCTCTCTCCCTCTGCTCCTACTCTGCTTGCTCTCTGCCTCTCTCAAATAAATAAATAAATAAATAAATAAATAAATAAACAAACAAATAAATAGAATCTTTTTTAAATAAATAAATAAGTTACTAAAGATAGAGATTTCCAGTAACCTCCAAGGTACTACTGCTTATTCACTTGCTTATTGTACTACTTGATCCTTTAGGAAGAGTTCCATGAAGCTGTGTGTGTGTGTGTGTGTGTGTATGTGTGTGTGTGTGTGTTATTTTTAAGAAGCAAAAGATCCTGGTATTTCTGATCCATACAGGCACTTACTGTCAATATACACATCTCACTGATCTCTTTAGAGTTAGTTTCCTTTTGTCGTAAAGAGAATAGCAGAACCAAGCAGATGTTCCGGACACTCTGCAGCTGCTTGATTTACAATGTGACACCAAATTTATGAAATCAGCTGGGGGACCCCATGGCATCTTAAGGTTTCAGAAAAAGAAATTCACAGGTTTGAGTCAACCCAGTTTCCATATTGTCAAGTTGTCTGCAATGGGAAGTTATTGTGAGCTCCCCAAAGGACATCCATGGGAGTTGGGGGAGGACAAAGAATGAATATGAAACAATATGCTTCCTTCCTTGACAGGACCAATGGGAGGATCAGGAGGAGGAGGAAGCATGGAGAAAAATCCCAAGAAGGAAAGAAAGAGACCCCATTTTTCAAACTGATAGTTTCCCCTGGGTTTGCCTCCCAACCCCACCCAGCATGGGGAAGACTCAGGAACCTTTTCAACCACAGTGAGGGAGCACCTGCCCTGGGTTCATGTGGAAGGTTGCACTGTTCTTTCGGTATGCTTCCCACTCCTGTTGTGCTCACAATAAAATAAAAAATAAAAAAATAAATAAAAAAAAACGGGTTCTCTGTGGGCTGAAAAGAGATCTGGTTTGGAGATTAGTGAGCTAAAGAGAGCCAAATAAAGTTTGACAACATCAGAGTTGAGAAGTCTGTCCTGAGGCAACACACTTAGTAATTTGCGATGTTTCAGTGCAGGAACTTGGAAAGAGACAATCCCCACAATCTACTGTCTTCTGCTTCTAAGTGGAGTGCATGATAATTGCATTTTAAAAGATCTCTTTGAACTCCCTTGCTTTAAAAAAAAAATTACAAAATCATTGCCCATGAAGTTTGCCGGCCACCCCCACCCTTGTGATAAAAACAGAAACAAAAACAAAACTCAAGTGTCCCATAGGCCTTGCAACACTTGTTGAAGAAATGAATGAATGCAAGATCAAGAGAAGGTAACGGGAGAACAGTGGGAAAGGTAATTTTAGACATTTTGGGCTTGAGATGCTAATGGAGACATCCTACATTAGAGTGACAGATTTGAGTACTTAAAAATTTAAAATTCTGTGTGACCAAAAATAAACCCCAAGAACACGTAACACATTTTAGGAAAATATATACAAAGTACTAAATAAAAGATTATTATCCCAAATATATAGATTTCCTAAAAATCTGTGAGGCCCGTATCTCCATAGTTAAACAAGCAAGAGTTATGAACAGGCAATTTGCAGAAGAAGAATTACAAATATCAACAAACAGATGGTGAAATGTCAATAAGAAGACGGTGAACCTTATTTATAATAAAAGAAATGCACATGAACAATCAGATACCAAAATTTTTGCCCATTTGCTTGACAAAAAAAAAAAAAAGGTGGGGGATGATTTCAAATGTTGAAGATGCTATAAAGAATCAAGCATTCTTATTCAATGTGGAAGAAATATAAATTTGAAAGCCTGTTGCGTATAGGGAGAAACAATTTAGCAGAGTCATCACAATTTTAAATGTGCCTGACACAGCAGTTTCTTTGCTATAAACCTATCCTAGGGAAAACACATACATGCTCAAAAAACAGGATTAGGTTATTCTTGGCTGCTTTGTTTGTAATAGTGAACACTGGAAACAATTCAAACATTCATCAATAAGGGAGTAATTACGTATATTATGGCATACCCTTATAAAGAAATGTTTTACTGCTATTTGTAAAAGAATGTAGTAGATATTTATATGCTGATATGGGAAGATCTCCAAATCAAAAAAGCAAGTCAATTGTTAAAATACAGAACATGTGAACTCATTAAGTTACATGGAAAAAGGACTGGAAAGCTATTGACCAAAGTGTTAACATTAGTTTCCTTTGGGATGGATGATGGTTATGGGAAAGGTACAAAGGTTACTCTTACATTTTACTTCAACCGTTTCCATATATGCTTTGCCACAAGGAATTTTAGGAGACAGGAAAATGATGGACTGCAAAGCAAGAGAATCCATTTGCTTTTATTGCTTACAAAGGCAAGACCAGTGTAGTGGTTAAGACCATGGGCTTTCGAATTGTATTTCCTAGTTTCAAATCCTGTCCACCCTCCTCTCCTTAACACTCTGTGGCCTTTGGGCAAGTTTCTTACTACTCTGCCCCTCTGTGTGCTCATTTTTAAAGTAGAATCGGTAGATTCCGCTTATAAGTGACACCGTACAGTATGATGTCACTTACATGTGGAAACTAAAAAAGCCAAACTCATAAAAACAGAGAGTTACCAGGGGCAGAGGATAGGGGGAATTGGGAATGTTGTTTAATAGCATAATATGATAGAGATGTTAGCTAGCACTACAATGGTTATCATACTGTAATATATAAGTGTACAAAATCAACACATGTACACCTTAAAGTTATACAATGTTATATATCAGTTATATCTCAAAAAAATTCACATTTTAAAAATAAATAAATTGGGATTTGTGGTGTTCCATACATACTAGTTATGTATATAGTTATACTAATTATATATATATACTAGTTCCATACATAGCTGTTATTAATATTTCTTTGGGTAGCAATAGTTTATATTCTATTTCCTTCTCTCAGAGGTCAATCACAATAATTAATTTGGAAATAAATAATATTTACATAATGAAATGGTACTGATTTTGATCATTGTTAATACTCAGAAGGACATATGGATGATGCATGGAATAATTAATCATATCTATAGAACAGAAAACAAATGTTATTAATACTGACACTGTAAAAGCAACAGTTGTTAAAGTTATAAAAATAACCAAAACAAGAATGGAAAATAACCAAAAAAAGAATAACTAATTTTAAAAATGCAAAGAGAGGGCCTACACTCGTTAATGTAGGCTGATTTGGCTGAAACATTTCATAGTGGAGAAGACTAGATCCTATTCAAAGTGGGTGAGTCAAGAAATAGAGATACATACATCTTATTTAAAATACAGAACTGGACATCTGAAGCACTAAAAAACAAATAGTTCAAATAATTTTCATCAAGGAGAACCATCGAGGAGATTTTTATATTGTAATTGATTTTTATAATATAAGGCATTTTTTCATGATATTCAAAAACTAAGAAGCTCTTGCCATAGTGGAGGCACGGTAGTGTGTAATGTGTATGTGTTGATTGTGTATACAAATTTAATAGATAAGAGAGTTATGCCCCTAAACCTGATAGCAGTTGCTGTCACTGGGGAATTCTTCCCTAACGCTACCTATCCCTAACGTGGGTAGCTGAGGGGCAGGAGTAAGGTGAGTGACTTTCACTAATTCCATTTTGGATCTTTAAAATTTTATGCCATGTTCATACGTCACCTACTCCCAAAATAATAACTTTGTGAAGCCTCCACCTTTCACAACACGGCCCTGTCCATAAGGCTAGAGCCCCAGACTTCCAAATCAGTGTTACCCAGGCTTGTACCAGTCTCTGGTGTCTGTGTCCACACTCTGTTCCTCCTCCATCAACCCCACCAGACACCCATGAGGTGAGGACACCCATGGTAACCTCCAGAATTCCAGGAAGAACAGGTGCACCCCCTTATGGAGGGTTACGAATGTACATTTGAACTGTCTAGTTTTGCAAAATGTTACCTCCTCTCATGTTTTGATTATTTAACAACCGTGGTTAGAGAAGAATGCTAAGCAGTGTATGTGACTAGTCACAGGGTGAAAAGGAAGGATGTCATGGGCTAGTGGCTGACCCACATTGGGGGGCAGAGTTGCCTAGATAACTGTCCAGCTTTTTTGGACGTGTGTCTGTAGATAGGAAGACTGATCATGTACAACCTATTTCTTTTAATAACTCATAATTTCAAAGTAATGATGAACATAAACAATATTTCAAGATAACTGAAACAACTATAATAATACATGAGAGAATCTTTGATTTATTTTGCTGGCAAAGTTCAGAGTCATAGGATATAGCTAATATTAATGGAGTTTGTTGCCTAGATTCATAATTGAGGGAAATGCTGTATTTGGGGTTGACATTAGTGAAAACAAACATTTAATTGTTCCCATTTAAGATCATGAACACCAAAAAAAAAAAAAAAAAGATCATGAACACCTTAAATTTTATCTGTGGACCCAGGATGAGGACCCTGTCCTAGATCCAGTATATCCAGAATTATAAATCCTATCTAAGAAGGCCTAGTTGATCTGTAGCCAGGCTTGAAGCCTTAGATACATTTTGAGAGCTGTTTCAGACAGAAGCCACATGTCAGGCGAGGGAGGATTCCATACTGACTCAAAGTCAAACACATTAAAATTCAAAGGAAGAAATCTAGACTTTTAAATAGATTACCTGGGATGTGGAGCATATGTCATGGTTTTTAGCAATTAGAATTGTTCTCATTCACTTTATCTCCCCAGGCTAATGACACATGATTACAGAAATCACAAGTTAGAGATATTTTGAACTTTTGACAAAACTTGACTCCTTTAGTTGATTGGCCTGTTTTATGCTGCCTGCCCAAGGATATCTATTAATGTGCCATTCTGTCTCAGTTTTAAAACATGGCCTCAAGTTTTTGTTCTTGCTTCTTTTACCTTCTTCCCATCAATCTTGAATTAAGATTGGCTAGTGACCGTTTGGTTAGTAGCATACTATAGAAATGATGCTGTGTGATTTCCAAAGTTAAGTTATACAATATTATGGAACTCCTGCCTTGTTTGATTAAAGTACTTGCTCTTGGAGTTCTGAGCCACCATGTAAGAATTCTAGCCTGAGGCTGCCATGCTGTGAGGAAGCCCATGCCACATGAGTCAGTCCCCTATTTGAACTGTCAAATAGTATAGCACCCCAATTGACAGTCTCAAATAGCCTGGGCTTCACATATGTAAGTGAAAGAACTTTTAGATGATTCTACCTTCCAGCCATTTGAGGAGACCTCCAGATTTTCAAGCCTTCCCAGTTGAGTCCCCAGTCACTGAGGAGCAAAGTCAAGTCATCTTTGCTTTGCTTTGCTTAGCTTGCTCAAATTCCTAAACCACAGAATCATTGAGTGTAACAAAATGATCGGGTGTTGTTATGCCATGAAGCTTTGAAGTAGTCTATTACACACCCAAAAATAACAAAATAAAATAAAATAAAATCCAGTATCTAACCAAGAAGCAGCAGGTAGAAAAGCTGAAGTGGTCAATATGCAGACATAGTGACAAGGCAACAGTAAAAAATCATCAAAGCAACTCCAACTAGACCCTTTTATATACATGAAATTATTGTTCCAAATCAATGTATTAGCTTTAGGCCAGAGGTCAAAAATCCAATTGCCATAAGCACTTATCATATGTTATTTCTGATCATTGTGAAATCTGATCTTTTTCTACACCCTTTTCCCCATCGACCAGTTGCATGCATAGGACTCCAAGGTTCATATGGCTAAACAGGGAGATAGAAGCCTGAGTCCCTGAATGATTGATTGTATGAAGGAAGCCCATCAATTCCCAGAGACACCCACATTGGATTGTTACATGGGTAGCATGATATACTTCTATATGTTATTGAGTCACTGGTATGTCAGAGTTTATTTGCTACAGCATCTAATGTTACCCTAACTGATACAGCAACTCATACTTGACCTCAAAGTCAAGGGACTAATAAACATGGATAAAGATCATGGAGAATATAGAAACATCAGTCCCAACTCCATTCTAACCAGTTTTTGTCATGTGGAAATGTGGAACCAGCTGCCAGATGTTCCTATTTATTTGAGACATGCCAGTGATCCTTATTTTTACAGGCAGTTTTAAGTTTAATGGTTTACTCGATTAAAAAAAAATCAGTGAAGCCAAACAAGACTCACCTTCCAGCCCATTTTGCCACATTGCATCTCTCTGGGCTGGCTGGTTGAAGGGATCCCTTTGCAATCATGGTGTTAGACGGAGGGACTAACCACTATTGAATATCCACTCTATTGTACCACACATTTATTCCATCTGTCGCATCTTCATCAGAGCTGTCATCTTGGAAGACTGCTCATCTCCTCAGCAGCCTTCCACTTCAAAAGACTAAAGTTCTTCCTTTTAGCTCATCTCTCAAAGACCCCCACCCTGCCCCAGTCTGGCCCTCATCTAACCTCCTGCAGTATGTCTTCTTCCAGCTGCATCAGACTCTGCCCTCTCATGTATCTTCTAAACTCTGTGCTTTGCTCAGGCTGCCCAACAGAATGCGTTCATCTCATGGTTCAAGATTCAGTTGATGGACAACACAGGCGAAGAAGTGAGAAACCAAACATATCTGTCCTTAGATTCTGTGATACTTGCTTAGTGGCCTTAGTTAAGCCACCTAAACTTCTCCAGGCTGCATATCATAGAGGCTGAAAATGCCAGAAACCCCAGCCATCTATTCAGCTACGTCAGGGGTCAGCAAACGCTTTCCATTAAAGACCAGAAAGTATTTTCAGCTTTGCAGAACACTTGGTCTCTGTACAGTGATCTACAGTGCCACTATAGTGTGAAAGCAGCCCTAGTCAACACATAAACAACTGGATATGGCTATATTCTAATAACATTTTTATTTATGGACACTGAAATTAGATTTACATTTAATTTTCATGTTATAAAATATTATTTTCCCTTTCATTTTCCAACTATTTAAAAATGTAAAAGCCATCTTGTCTTGTGGGCTAAACATGATCAGGTGGCTGGCCAGATTTGCCAACACTTGAACTAGTTCATGGCCATGTGACTAATCCTGGCCAATGGGATCTGTGGCAAAGTTTTCTGGAGTGGTTTCCTGGAAGAGTGTCCCCTCCTCATTTGTCCTCCCACATTGGGAGGAAACACTCTTCCTCTGGGGCTGGACATTGTTTTATCTCCAACCAATGCCATCCTGGGTCATTAGAGGCAAGGGTGGTGACTTAGCTTGGATAGAAATAGAAAGACTCTAGATCCTTGTTGATATCATTAAGCTGCCAAAGCAGCCCTGAAACCATCTGACTCCAGACTTTATTTCATAAGAAACAGAATTTTTTCTCATTGTTTAGCTGGGTGTTTTGCAGTGGTGTACCAAGTAGGGGGAGCAGTGTGCCCTGGGTGTAGGCAGTCAGGGAGTGTGTGGTCTGCAGGGAATTTTAAAAAAGTAATAAAAACAACTAAAAGTCCATCTGCTTTTTATTACCACTATGCACCAACAATTCTAAACCATGCCAGTGATCAAATCCCACCCCTGTTCGGGTCCTCTGCTCCAAACACACCCAATCTTGTTACCCAACTAATACTTTGTCCTAATACTTTGCACCTTGCAGTCATGAGGTTCCTAACTGATATGTATGCCCCAACACCCAGCATGGTGTCTTGGCTTTATAAATATTTTGCTGAAGTATTGAAGAACCCATGATCCACACACATGCACATGAGGACCTATATGAACCCGTGCAGTTGTCATGTTATAATTGCATTCTACTGGCTTAAGAAAGTGAAGAGTATTCTTAGATTTCTGCTTCACATTCTTAGATTTTGACTTGACATTTCTTAAACCCACAGTGGAATCATGAGGCCTCTACTCTATTGTGACCTCATATAGCTTTACCATGGTTTCTCAAGGCCTGGCTGCGTTTTCCAGGACGGTCTTGGAGAAGGGTGCATTTGTCTAAATTTAAAAAGAGAGAGAAAAATCAAAATAAACTTCAAACAGTGCACTTGAATTAACTCAAGAAATGCATAGTGTCCCAAAATAAGAAAATCAGCCTAACCTAGAAAAATGTAGCCCAAGTACTCAGGATTCAGAACCATATGAAGTGGTGTATGAGTGTCAGAAGTGGGCACAGCTCCTCCACAGCATGCCTCACTGCCCCTGGCTCTGCTCTGGGATGCCAACCATTTAATTGGGACTATAACTTAGCATGTTCTAGAGCTGTTTTCTATTACAAATGTGTATACATGACTTAAACATCAAGCTTTAATTTTTACCAAGATGGTTTCCCAGTTCTATTTTCATTGTACTATAAAATCACACACATGTGCATTCATGCATACACAGTCATACACAAACATGCATAAACACAAAAAACACATCTGTTGACAAAACATTTGTGCACTTACATGCAGGCAAGTATATGTGTGTGTGAACATGCAGCACACATCAACACACACACGGGCAAAGACATTTTCATACACAAGCAAAGCACATATACACATACACACATACATGAACACAAAGATATATACATGCACTTGTACACACACACAGTAAATACATGTCTGTACTCACATCCCTCAGCACTTGGACATGAGAGTTTTTTGGTTTAACTTCATATAGCAGAGTTATTAAGAAAGGCTCAAAACTCAGATCAAACTAATTTGAAACCTGGCCCCAACTCTTTCTAGCTGTATAACTTTGGACAAGTTATTTAACTTCTCTGAACCAACCCTAATTCTGTAACACAAAATACACAAACATACAAAACCAGAATATTTATTTTACAAAAACAAAGTTAAAATACACAAGATGCATCATTCGCACACAGCTAGAACAGTTGGCATCCTGGAGAAAATGGGGCCCATGGTGCAGTTGTCCAAGGGAGCAAATACAGAAAATTCTATTAGCCCAGAGTGGGGTGGGAGTAAGCTTAGGGGCAGCAGGTCTGCAGCTGTTCCCCCAACAACCTCTGTGCCTACTGTCATAACCCACTTCTTGGGATGGTCCTCAGCACCCTATCCCAAGAGCGGGTTATGAGACAAGATGTGGAAAAACCCTGCCTTACCCCCTGAGAGAGTCCCTCCCCATAGAGTGCAGTGGTTCATGCTGTCCGGCCCAGTAACTTGGATAGAGCATGGCCAGAGTTCACTTGCCTCACCTCTCCCCTCTCCCCTGCCAAGAGGGAAGATGGGGTCATGCGGGGGGCCACCGCCTGAGATGCGGCAGAGCCAGTTGCCCCCTACCCATCCTGTCTCCACTGCCTCCACTCTGTCCACTGATGCCTGCTCTTCAAAACTTCCTGATCACAAAAGGATAGCCCCCTCCCACTATAGGTCAATTCTGGGCCCGCGAGAGCAGGACTCCTCTTCTTCCTCCTTTTGGAAGCAGGCTGGTTTTCCCTGTGAGCCGGTCCCCCACTGGGCCTTCAGTGGACATGAGGTCACCATAGGGCTGCTACTCTGGCATAAGTGGCCCTTCTTGGGCTGGGGTGGCAGCTGGAACTCCTTGACACGGTAGTCTAGGCCTCCACGGTTGCAGCATCTGTCACCCTCTGCTCGGTGCTTCTGCCTGTTGTTCCCTTTGGGCGCCTCTGGACCCTGGCACAGAGCACCCCTCCACAGCCGGCTACTTGGAAGGTTCCATGTCCTCAACCAACTTCTTAAAGGTGGACTCCACTGCCTCATCCTCCTTGAGGCTCCGGAAGCCCACTATGTGCCACCTGCTCTGATGCACACAGACATCCACGGGGTAGGGGTGGCATTCCCCACCCCCCGGCATGGGCGCTCATGGACATGCACACGCGAAACCCCTTCCAGATGCGAGCTCCAGGCCGCTGCAGCTCCTCTATCCTCTGCTGCCAGAACTGCCTCTTCTCGCGCCTTGGCACTACCACCTGCACGTGCAAACTGCTAGTTTGACACAGAGACTCGAAACAGTGCCTGTTGTTACCTGGTTCATAAGATTTAAAGAACCCAAGGGTTTTGTGTGGCCCCATCCTTCAGAAATAGATGAGCCCATTGGCAGAAACCTGCCACTACCCCTAACCCCCCGGCTGTTCCAGGCACAGGCAGCTGCAGAGGCCCTGCTTGGCTGGGGTCAGGTGTCTGGAGGGATTGGCTTCCTTCCACAGGCCCATCTCCCTGCACGCAGTCTGTTCATCAGCATTTCCAGGAATCAGAGCAAACAGTTCTTACTTTGGAAGGAGGTTGGGTTAATGCTAAAGCTCGAAATCTCTAAAGCTCCATCAGGGATAGCCAGGCAGGAGGAGTTGGGGGATCCGTCACCCTAAGGCCTGACATTCAAGAGGAAGACGTAGATGTCAGCCAAAAAAGCATGTCCCTGAATCAAGTGGGATCTACACCAAGGAAAGGGATCGAGAAGACGAGGGAGTAAATGGTGAAAGTCAAGGCAGGGTTTATGAGGGGAAAGGGAACAGGACATTTTCATGGCAGTATCTTAAACCTGGCCTAGGACTTACCTAGAAACATCTACCTCAAATTAGCTCTCTCTCTTCCTCTCTCTCTAAAAGCATATTCAAAAAGTTGTTATATTTTCCTATTACTTCTGGACTAAAATTAAAAATAGGTTAAAGAATGGTTTATTATTAACTGAGCCAAAACATCTCCACCTTCAGCCAAGATTGACAATAAACAGTCTGATGCTATCTTGCCCGGCAGGAGTGCTGTTCTGCCTAAGAGTGCAGAGAGACGTACACCAAAAATAATAAACAAAATAAACAAAATAAAATTCAGCAAGACAAACTCCAGGACAAATCTGTTCCCTTTGGCCTCCTGAAGGGCAATGAGGATTGTTGCCATTCTGAAATTGCTTTCATGCTTTCTCTGTGTCCAAGCCTTGCTGGCTTTCCTGAAATGTATAATCCTTTTATGTTTAACAAGTATGGATAAAACATGGTAGAAACCCAACAGCAAAGTAGTTTTCAATGGAGATAATGGATGTAGGTTCCTCATAAATGGCTGTAGCTTTGCTGGATGCTCCCAGGAAAAGAGATGGAGAAGTTTGAGTGAGGACAAGCCAGTGAGAGAGGCCGATTTTTGCACTCAGGGGACAGTGGATGCCTCCAAACAAAGACAATTTGGAGATCATCTTCATCAATAGTTTTATATTCTAAAAAACAAAACAACAAAACAAACAAAAAACAAGAAAACATGGAATTGGTCATCCACCTATGAAAAACATGGTTGTAGACACACATTTATATTTTTTCCTATGGCTTTCCTTTGTAAGCCCGTTTCATCTACCCTATCAAGATGCTTAGTGTTTTTTGTGGGTGACAGCTACATCATTAAGAACTAAAAATGCCTCCATTTTTCCAACAGCAGTCTTGAAAAAAGTGCTCTACATCCCAACCAGGAGAAACTTACCTGACTAGTAAGCTGAGATTATCTTATCCAAACTAGGTAAAACGGGACCAGCAGAACCCCTTGCAAAATGCTTTGCTATTAAGACATAGCTAGGACCCAGTGAGCCAGCAGGAAAGCTTGTTCTCTGCAAGGGAATCAGCAAGGCTGTCAGGAAAACCATAAAGGAAAGAACGTGGAACTACAGACATCAAAAGTAGAACTAAAAATTTAGCTTTAAAATATTTAGTGGTAGTCTTGGGGCATCTGAGTGGCTCAGTCCATTAAGCATCCAATTCTTTGTTTTGGCTCAGGACATGATCTCAGGATCCTGGGGCTGGGCCCCGTGTCAGGCTCCACACTCCGCTTAGATCCTCTCCCTCTCCCTCTCCTTCCCACCACCTGCCTCCTTGCTCCCTCTCAAATAAATAAATAAATAAATAAAATCTTTTAAAAATTTAGTGATAGTCTTCATATGATGTAACAAGAATGGTACTTCATCTCTGTTGTATTCCTCCCAAAACTTGTAACCCCAGGCTGACTATAAGAACATCAGACAAATCCAAATTCAGGAGCATTCTAGGAGGCACTTGACCAGTAGTCCTCAATGTTGTCAAGGTCATGAATAACTGAGAAAGTCCAAGAAACCAACACAGGCCAGAGGAGCCTAAGGAGACATGACAGCTAAATATAGTATGGTATCCTGAATGGGATCTTGGATTTGAAAAAAGACATTGGGGGAAAACTAGTGAAATCTGAGTAAAGTGTGGAGTCTAGTTATCAAAGTCTTGACCCACGTTGTTTCCTTAGTTATGCTGATGTACTACAGAGATGTAAGCTGTTGACAGTAGGGGGATCTGGCCGAGGGCTATGTAGAAAGTCTCTGTACTGTCTTTGCAGATTTTCTATAAATTGAAAACTTTTCTAAAAAATAAGTCATTTTTTACAAATTTCCATGATCATAACAAAGAAGTAAGTTTAGTTAAAAATGAAACCACCAAAATGTTCCAACAGATTCATGATTTTTACATATTAATCTTAACTGAATTATTACTATTAGACTACATACCTAGTTCAGCACTAGGACATGGTAAAGAATGTTCAATTCTTCAGACAATGCCCAGTTGACTGAGAAGTATGGTGTTCAGCAGTTGACCCCAATTCCACATCTGTGGGGTGCCCCGCTTGTCTGGACCACACAGTCATGACCAGGTCATACCATCCATTCTCTTGGGAGAGGCACACCAAAGTTCTAGCATGATGTACGTGAGAAAATCGAGAACTAAAGGCTTGGTGTCATACACATGATTAATTCATTCTTTATACCATCCACTCATTTGTTTGCTTAATTTCATTAAAACATTCAAAAGTATATTCAAAAACGTTTACATAAGGGGCTCCTATCTACCTGGCACCGTGCTAGATCCTAGTCCCTACACTAATAGGCCCAATAATTGACAATAACAAAGTTGTTAAAACCACATGCTGGTATCCTGAGTTTGTGACTGTGGGCAAATTGAATGGATCTTAAAGACGGTTTCTTCCCTTATGTCATTTCTATGGTGTGGGGGGGCAGGTTCGTGAGTGTGATGTGTTGAGCACACCCACTGTCAGCTGGCATTGTTTGTCAACACTACAGACACCAGGCACTTGGGTAGGAAAATGAATAAAGAGGAGGAGAAGCAGATCATTCTTCTGCTGCTTCAAAGGTAGGTGGTCTTAGTACTTATGGAACCACACTGGGACTCAGTTTCTTTGTCTGAAAAGTAGGGGAAATATTTCCCGTCTTAGGTTTTCAAGAGAATTAAAAGAAACAAGACATGTAACAGACTCACCAAGGTACCTGGCAGGTGACAGACTCTCAGCCACTGAGAGCTGTTATTCCTTAAATACGATGGCAAACATGACAGTCACAGAACTAGAGGGGAAGCGTTTGTCTGCGCCCAGAGAGGAGTTTGGCCCAATATAATAAGAAGACAGTTACAACAAAACAGTACCTAAGGGGGCATCTTTGGATGCTCACAAGATGAAGATGACATATTTTGCTGAGGAACACAAACCCACACAACTCAGCGTGAATCCTCTTTCCCAGGCTGCCTGAAGTTACCCAAATTATTTTCCTGGTGTTCACTTGGTTGCAATTCCTTCACCTGACAGCTGAGGCCCAGCCCCATCTGCCCCCAAATCCCTCCCCAACCCATTGTTTCTCTCTGCACCAGTCCAACCAGATAGTCCGCTCTCATTTCTCCTGTGTCTCCAAGCCTGGCACTTCCCGCCTGACTCATCGTCCCAAGTCCAGCCCACATCCTACCTGGTGCACGAGGCTGGCTTTAACTACCATCTTTTAATTTTAAAGGACTTTTTTCCTGACTCTTCCAACTAAAATTAATTTTTCCTTGCTCTCCATTCACATGCTGCAATCTTTTCTCCGTTCTTCTCTTACAGCTCCTGCCACCCATCCCTCACCTTGGAGCAATGGTTCACCCTATACAAGCTTAGAAGCTGTTTTTGGGCATGCTTCATTTCCTACTTCATCTCTTTGCCATCCAAAGCTCCAGGGAAGCCTTCCCACACATGTAGTCTGTAAGGATTTGTTGAATATTCCGGACTAAAAGATCACTCAGGACAGCTGGCACACAGGCAAACTGTAAAATCTGATGTGATCACTCAGTAAATTCTAAATAGTTATCCTATAAGGAAAGCAGTAAGAAAGATGAATTAAAAAAAAAAAAAAAGAAAGATGAATTTTGTGGCAATTGTTTGGTTCAGCTGCCCAGCCTGCCCGGCCTTCCTAAATGAAGCAAGGCTGATCCATGAAAAGCAGGGGGGCTTTACCCAGTTCTGAACCTAGAACTCATGGGCCTGGCTTAAGCCACCTGCTCAGGTAGCTACTGCAGGACCTTAATAAATCAAGCCTCGATTTGACCCAAACTTTGAGGACAACTGTGACACATTTCTATTGACCTGCTTGGGACAAAGAGAATTGAATAGATTCTCTTATTGAATAGAATAAAATAAGATTTTATTTATTTATTTATTTAAGAATGAGAGTGTGAAAGGGAGTATACGTACAAGCAAGCGAAGGAGCAGAGAAGGAGGGAGAAGCAGACTCCTCACTGATCAGGGAACCTGACTTGGGCCTCGATCTCAAGACCTTGGGATCATGACCTGAGCCAAAGGCAGACACTTAACTGACTAAGCCATCCAGGTGCACTGGGACAAAGAGAATTGTAAGATAAAGTTTAGCTTTTTGGTGTTACTGTGACACCTTTGTAATTTCCTGAGAGATAGGAGTGTCTCTTTTTCTAATGAGGTGACTCTGGGGGGCTCCTGGATGGGGCTGGAGGAGGACTGGTCACCAGAAACACCAAACATGATTAGAAGCTTGGAACTTCCAGCTCTACCCCATCCTCCTGGGAGCAGAATGGAACTGGAGATTGAGTTAATAATCAATCATGCCGACATCACAAAGCCTCTATTAGAAAATCCCCAAACTCTGGATTTCAGAGAGCTTAGGTTGGTGACCACATGGAATCACTGGGAGGGTGACATCTGGAGAGAGCATGAAAGCTCCTCACCCCCTCCCCATACCATGCTCCATATACTTCTTCATCCAGCTGTTCACCTGTATCCTTTGTCACATACTTTCAGATAAACATAAATAAGTGTTCCTCTGAGTTTTCTGAGAAGTCCTAACAAATTAGCAAATTCAAAGAGGGGACCCCTGATTTAGAACCAGTTGGTCAGAAGTACATGTGACAATCTAAGATTGACAGTTGACATCTGGAGTCTGGGCAGTCATGTGGAACTAAGCTTTAGCCCCTGTGGCCTGTGCTCACCCCAGGCAGTTAATGACAGCACTGAGCTAAATTACAAGACTCCCCACTGGTGTCTACCAAGAATTGGAAAATTGCTTGGTGTGACAAAACCCACACATTTGGTGTCAGAAGTATTCTGAGAGTAAAAGAAAGTGTTTCTTCTTTGCTTTTTGTTTTATTGAGGTAGAACTGACATGTAAGTTGCTTTTTCTTCTACTTCCCAGATCTACTAGCCAGTCTGCCAACCCCTCCCATTCTGAGAAAGACTTCTAACTTGCCAAGGAAAGAAGGAGAGAAGGAGGGGAAGGGGGGCGAAAAGGAAGGGGAGAGGGAGGGAAGCAGAAAGGACAGAATCTAGCTAGTCACATGTACTTATAACCACCACTTCCTGAATTCTGGTCAGTTTTGTCCATCATTTGATGGTCTACAGCTAACTACTACACATCTTCCAGACTGTGAAAATATGCTTAATACATCCATCTGAAACTGGCATCTTTAAAGAAGGAAACTGACACTGTCTGATTTTAAAGTTAAACACTCAACTCTCAAGCACCTAGAAGGCCTGCCAGAGTCCTGATTGGAGGCCTGGCTTGCCTTTATGAAAATACTTCTCTCTGAGACTTAACTCAGGTGAGGGGGCAGAGAACCAGTTTTAGTTGAAGGCTTCAGTGTGGGCAAATGGACCATGGGGAAGAGAACTCCACAAAAACTTCAGAATTTTTCTTTTTTGGAAAAACAGAGTTTCCAGTCTCTCAAAACTTAGTCTACTTTGACATAATGTTTTCCTCTTCACTTAAACCCTTACTTTTTCCAAAGGAAACTTAATTTAAACAATGTGTTATTGTAATTAAATAAAGAACTTAGTGATACAA
Organism: Canis lupus dingo; assembly: GCF_003254725.2. Classification (NCBI taxonomy): domain Eukaryota; kingdom Metazoa; phylum Chordata; class Mammalia; order Carnivora; family Canidae; genus Canis; species Canis lupus. The sequence goes on from NC_064243.1 coordinate 74,916,879, forward strand.
ACACCAACATTCTTGTTTGAAAGTAAAACTTTCCTAGCTTCCAGGACTGCCAGAGAATTTTTAAAAGGATAGTGGCAGCTTTTGAGCAAAGAGTTTTTGCAGAGCCAGAATGAGAAAATGAGCCGGGAATTTATTATCTGAACATGCTGTGTGGAGACTGAAGTAGATGAAACTCACCCTCCTTGTCCTCATAATTCTAACTACACGTGTGGATTAAGCAGCAACATTTCCGAGGAAACTCAGATGTCTCAGCAATCCTTCATTAACGGTGCAACCACCACACAGGGTGTCACGTTGGTAGAAGAAGAGCAGCCTGCTGTTAGATGCAGTAGATGCCATGTGAAAAATTTCCTGGGACCTTCAGCTGTGTTAGTTTATCACCAGCAATGCTTCATCCCAGCTACTGACAACCAAAATGATCAATGGAGGGTTAGTCTCCTGGGAAAATGTGAAGTTTTAAATGGAACCACAAGACAGAATGAAGATGCTTGGAAATAACTGAAAGCAATGAAGACCTGAGAGTAAGGGTTTAAGTGAAGAGGAAAACATTATGTCAAAGTAGACAATGAAGACTATTTATCCCAACAGCAAAGGACTGAATAACTGCGAAGCCCAGATAAATTATCCTCTGGTGCATCAGGAAATGCCTGCTTATTTCTAGATTCATGTAGCACTGAATGATTATGGGGTCGTTTGCTATATGTTTGACCAAAAGAAAAAAGTCTATATTCACATCTGATTCTGATTATGTAAAAGAATCCAATGGGTCTGCCCCAGACAAGGCCATTCCCCAGACACCATGAATGGTGAGGCAGGAAGAGAGAGAAGCGTGCTAAGACTATAAGGGGCTATGTTGAAAAACAAACCTAGTCCCCTTCGTTCCTCTTGATAATCACCTGGATGGCTGGGGGTCCTCTCCTAGATAAGTCCATGTCATGGCCCACCCTAACATATGGTGCTACCATCATTTTATTTATGCTCAATACTAAAGATCTAGGAATTGATGAAAGTTCATTGTAGGCAGAGGACAAGGGTCCTCCATCATCACTCCTCACTAATCAGGGTCAAGGAAGATATAGAAGTACAGTGCCTCTTACCTGTGATATAAAAAGTAACATTCCCCAAAGACCATTCAAGGTCATGGGCAAGAAAGTCAGTCAAGAAAAATTAGCAGTTAAGAGCAGGCCATGGAAGCCCATTGAAGGGAGGTTAAACAACCAGTTTGACCAACCAGACAAAAAAGAAGTGGGCAGGCCAACAGGAACTGGGTAAAATCTGAATGCTGCTAGTCAAAACATGAGTTTTTTTTTTTTTTTTTTAAGATTTTTTATTTATTTATTCATGATAGTCACACAGAGAGAGAGAGACAGAGAGGCAGAGACACAGGCAGAGGGAGAAGCAGGCTCCATGCAGGGAGCCCGACGTGGGATTCGATCCCGGGTCTCCAGGATCGTGCCCTGGGCCAAAGGCAGGCGCCAAACCGCTGCGCCACCCAGGGATCCCCAAAACATGAGTTTTAATGGTTGAAAGGCTCAGTTAAAAGGTCTGTGTAGGGACAAAGATCCCCATATACTCAGTGTACAAAATAATTGATAACATTTATTAATCATTTATTGTGTGCCAGACCCTTTAAGAAATTTTAATTACAGTATAGTTAACATACAGTGTTAAATTAGCTTCAAGCATACAATATAGTGATCTAAAGAGTATAATGCTAAAAAAAGTCAGTCAGAGAAAGACAAATATCATATGATTTCACTCATGTGGAATTTAAGAAACAAAACAAATGTATAAAGGAAAAGAAAACAGACACTTTTAAAAGGCTTTATGCATATTATTTCATTTATTTCTCACAACACAGTATACTGAAATAGGTACAATAATCAGCATCCCCCTTTCTCAGTTGAAGAAATCAAGGCACAGAGAGGTTGAGTAATTTGCTAAGTCACCCTGCTAGCAAACAGAAGAGATAAGATTGAAACCCAGGAAGTATGACTCTATAGTCCATAGGCTTTATCAATAAGCTGATGGGCTCTGTAGTATCTACTGCTCAACAAGAATTTTTATCTCTGCAGCACTCACAAGATATGTGGAGGCTCCAACTGGGGGCACCTGGGTGGCTCAGTTGGTTGGGCATCTGATTCTTGATCTTGGCTCAGGTCTTGATCTCAGGGATCCTGAGTTCAGGTCTCAAAAGATATTTGGACGTTCAAACAACCCTCAGTCGTGTGGCAGGATTACTTTCATCCAGTCTTGAAAGTAGAACTCACCCTTTCTCTTCAGAGGACCCCAGAGATGATCCATGCCCAAGAGCGGAGTAACCAGGAACCTTCCATCCTAAAACAATGGAAAGCTGCAACTATAGGTGAAAGCAGCCTGATGTTTCCTCCTGATCTTGCAGACCAGGATGTAATTTCCTCCTATTTACAGTGTTCAGTAAAATCCAATTTTAGAGTCAACTAGCAATGCTTTCGTTAGAAAGTCAAATGGAAGAGTTATTTAAGATATTAACTAAAAGATAAGTGGAAAAGTTGAACATGAAAATAAAGACATCTCACAAAATGCTTAATTAGAAAAGTATTTTAAACATTTTAAGTGTTCACACTTTGAACATCCCGAATATTTGCATAACTTGATTCCAAAAGGAGTCTCAATAAGGGGGTTTCAAACTTTCAAAGACTATAAAAAGATAGTGTGTTGTTTTCCATGTGTTTGTTTTTGAACAGAGCTCTGAAATTGTCTGGCAAACCCAAAGGGAGTCCTATTTTCCTTGAATGAATATACCAGATCTGTCTTCATTTTGAATCTACACTCTGTATTCCTGCCCACACAATACCCACTTTGCAACCAAGTCTGTACTGTGCCTCAACTGGACACCACTCTAAGGGTCAAGGATACAGAGGGGCAACACACAAAATCCTCACACGTGGAGCTTGCATCCTAGTGGACAAGGCAGATGGTAAACAAGTGGATATTGGCATATTGTGGTTAACAATGGGAGGGAAATACACAGGAGCATCTGATATATAAGAATAAAATAATAGAAGGAAAGGCTGTTTGGGGACTGATGGCCAAGGACGACTTCTCTGAGGGTGTGGCATTTCAAATAAAATTAAAAACTGTTTTTTTTTAAATAATAACATCAGAATATAATGATGTACTATATGTTGGCAAATTGAATTTAAATTAAAAAAAAAAATTTTTTAAAAAGTAAACAAAATTGACAAAACTTTAGCTGGATTAAGAAAAAAAAAGAAAGATCTAAATAAAATAAAACCAGAAATGAAAAGCAGACACTACAACTGATCCGACAGAAATACAAGGGATCATGAGACTACTATGAACAATTATACACCACCATCTTGGATATCCTAAAAGAAATGGATAAATTCCTAAAAAATATACAACCTAGCAAAACTGAATCAGAAATAATTTAAAAAAAAATCTGAATGAACCAATAGTGAGTAAAGAGATTGAATTGATAATCTAAAACTTCCCAGCAAAGAAAAGCCCAAGGCCAGATGGTTTCACTGGTGAATTCTATGAAACATTTAAGGAAGAATTTAAATGAATCTGTCTCAAAATCTTCCAAAAAAATCAAATAGGAGGGAACACTCCTAAATACATTCTGCAGGACTAGTGTTACTCTAATATCAAAGCCAGATAAGAATACAACAAGGAAAAAGGAACTTAAGGCCAATATCCTTGATGAATATAGACACAAAAATTCTCAACAAAATATAAGCAAACTGAATTCAAAAGCACAGCTACAGCAATCAAAACAGTATAATAGTGGCATAAAAATAAACAAATAGATATATGGAACAGAATCAGGATCCCAGAAATAAGATGTTGCATATATAGTCAACTAATATTTGACAAGGCAGCCAAGAATACTCAATGGGTACCATTTATTTGAAAGTTGCTAAGAGTGAATTTTTAATGTTCTCACTACAAAAAAGAAATGGTAATTCTGTGACTTGATGAGTGTGTTAGCTGATCGTTTCCTGATATATAATTTCCAGATCAACATGTTGTGCCCAGTAAACTTTTTTTTTTAATTTTTTTTTTTAATTTTTATTTGTGATAGTCACAGAGAGAGAGAGGCAGAGACATAGGCAGAGGGAGAAGCAGGCTCCATGCACTGGGAGCCCAACGTGGGATTCGATCCCGGGTCTCCAGGATCGCGCCCTGGGCCAAAGGCAGGTGCCAAACCGCTGCGCCACCCAGGGATCCCTGTGCCCAGTAAACTTACTCGTGATGCTGTATGTCAATTACATCTCAATAAAGCCAGGGATGGGGGGAGGAGATTTCACTGTAGTAAAGGCCCAAGGAGACCTGGAACTTGAGTTTTTCCTAGTACGTGAAATTTTCAGCTTATTCATAATAATCCAGGTGTAAATTAACACTTAAAATTTTTTATAGAATTCTGCAACAACACTGCTGCTCCCAACCTAACTTCCAATCATATTTTCCAAACCTTTCCCTTCCAAGCCCCCATTTTAATACAACCGGTCTGCTTGGTACTCCCTAAATGTGTTATGTCTATTCTTTCTTCCTCCTCACCCTCCTCCATGTGTTCTCTCTACAGGATTGCCCTTCTTCCTTCCTTTGCCCAAGGCTCTAGCTGGTGCCATCGATTGCATGAAGCCTTCCCTGGCTAGCTTTATCCACAACTGACTGAGAATACCTACAAACCATAATGCCTCTATCACTCATGTGATGACTGGCAGTTAGTGCCCTGACTCTGAGCTAACTTTTCAGTGTTTATATCCAGTGTTTTCAAATAAACTATATATGACTTGAGTTCCTTTGTGGTTTTCTTTGCATGTACCTTTGCTGGCCAGATGCCCCTAAAATCTCTTAGATCATTTAGCACAGCATATTATAATTGCCAATTTACTTGACTTTCTCCTAAATAACTCCCACATCCAATTAAGTATCCAGTTCTCCTGCCTTGGACTCCTATATGTCTCTTGTAGCTATATACCTCTTACCATCATCCTTCCATACCTATTCTAATTCAACCTCCCAGCACTTCCCACTGGAATTAGTGGACTAACCTCCCAACTGGTGTTTCTGCCTCCTTTTCTGCCCTTGCAAGCCATCCAACATTCAAGGCCAGCATGACCTTTCTAAAGGTCATATCTGATTACATCTCTCTCCTGAGGAAACCTGCTCTGTGCCTTCCCATTGCGCTTAGTACGAACACCAAAATTCTCCCATGGTTTCCAAGGCCCTGCCCAGTCAGGACACCCTTCCTCTGTGACCAGCAAAAGGCTCTTCTGCTCCAAAACTCTTATTTCTTCTCTCCTCCCCTTTCCATGTCTCCATCACATTTATTCCTGTCCATCCTCTAGAGCACAGCTCACAGGCCACTTCCTGACAGGACATGCTCTACCACATCCTCACAGCATTCTGGTCTAATCCCTTGTGGCTCCGATCGCAAGCATGATTAAATAAATAATTATGTGCTATGTGATTTAATGTCAGTGTCCCCCACTACATCTATGTTCCAAAGAATAGAAACCTTTATTTTCTTGTTCACTGCTTTACCTGAGCTGTCACCACAATGCCTGGATTATAGTTGGCCTGAAAAGTCTTTTAAATAAGCAAATTCACAATTTAAGCATAAGCTATTAAAGGCATGAAAAAGGTCTTATTCACGAGTTTACCCCCTCCATCTAGCACAGGCCTTCCACATAATAGGATCCAAAAAGATATTTTTATTTTGATTTTTTTTGAAGATTTTATTTATTTATTAGAAGGAGAAAGAGAGAGAAAGAGAGAGAGAGAATGAACAGGCAGAGGGGAGAAGGAGAGGGATAGGAAGAGGTACAAGCTGATTCTCACTAAGCATGGAACCAGTGTGGGCTCGATCCTAGGATCCTGAGATCATGACCTGAGCTGAAACCCAGAGTCCAAAGCTTAATAGACTGAGCCACACTTGGGCCCTCAAAAAGATATTTTTTTAATGAGTGGCTCTACCTCATAATGCTAGCTTTTTATTTTGTAAAAGTTGAAGGATAATAAGAAAGCCCTAAGTGTGAAAGTTCGAAAAAAGAAATATTAAATAATGCCATTTTTAAAAAGCCCAACTTCAGGACTGATTTAGGTCAATCATATTATTTATATTTACCTTCGCTGCCTAGAGAGCTAAGGCTGAGATTTGCATGGGAAGATAGGGTCTTCAGCTTACCAATCTTCAAATAAAATATGACTCTGACCTAAAGTTTAGACATCATCGGTGAATACAGATAGGAGCAATTTCCTATGCTGACTATGGATGAAAGGTCATTCCCTGTTTGGTTGTTGCATTACGTGCTCTTACATTGTTGCACCATAAAAATAAGCAGGACATTTGTTTTGAGTTATCAGAGAATTTTAATCTTGGCAGCTTCTCCGTCTGTGTAGAGCCAGGGTCTCTCAGACATAAGCTACTCTCTTAGACAGTTTCTAAAGCTACATTAACTGCTTCGAGCAAGTTGGACAATGTGCCAAGAACAAATGGAGATGCTGCAGTAAGGAAAAGTGCACAGCCGTAATATGGCTAGAGGATCAAACCAAGCATGCATACCCGAGAAGGGAAAGCCCTGGTGGGTGCTGCTAACATAGAATAGTAATCTTACCTTCATCACGAAAACTAACCCAACCGTGAGGTAGCAGTACAGCCTGAAAATTTTCAAAACTGCAGCTCGAATTTGCATGCCTAGGAACATAGGCATGTGTCAGTGAAGAGACTGGTTTGCTGAGGTTAAGTGTGAGAAAAAATAGTGTTGCTAGTTGCTTTAAAGTAGTGCTTCATGCAATGTTTTCTGTGGAGCACTCGAGTAGGATGATAAAGAGGGAGGGGGTCCTGTAATCCCTCCTGGAGATTCACCATGCATGCAATCATATGAAAACCCCTATAGTAAAGAAATCTGTTAAACCTGGCATTTTCCAAAATTAATTGACTGTGGAACCTTTTCCTATGTAGCATCCTGTTGTCATTTATCATTTTTTGGCTGGCAGACATCTCAAGTAGCTTCTTCTGTTTAGGGAATCCCCAACTGTGTGAGAATCTTGCAGAGAGGCAAAGCCTACCTCTTTCCACAGGAGGTAAAAGGCAAAGAATCCCCCTGCCTCACTTTGTGGGAACCAGGGCATCACATGCCCTTAGGGCCAATGGGCTGCTGCCTCCTGGGACTTGGACTCTGTAGTAAATGGAGGAAAAGCAGAAGCAGTGCAAACTCCTGGGAGCTATGATGGGCACAAGATTCAGAGCTCAGAGCCATTGGGGGTGCAAGGAAAGTGATAAGTATCTACAGGTGGTGGCAGTGGTGTCCTACCAGGCGGTCCCCAGGGCATGGTTTTAGCTGTGATTCTAGTCACCTACCTCACCCTGGGCTCCTGACCATTGTCTCAAGGTGTTCTCCAGTCTTCCATCAGGAAACATGAATTCAAGTACCTTTCTCTTCCTATTAAGTCATCCAGAGGCAGCCTCTGTTGCCTGCAGATGAGAATTTCACTCTGACTTGTCCTTTAACATCTGTCAGAATGAAGGCTTCAGTGGAATGACCCTGGAACGTGCTACCTTCTCATGCAACATGACCAACCTAGTAAGTTGGATTCTAAGATGACAGTATAGTAAATTGGTGTGCTTTTATGTCCTTGACCGGACATATTAATGCAACTTCCAACAAGCGATTTACTATTTCGTATGAAGTTTATGGAAAAAAAAAAAGTCTCAGAAAAAAAAATTCATCTCTGATTTCACCTCCAGATCATGTAATAGGTCTCTTGTAGGCACCACCTCACTTCCTCTGACTTGGCCATGACTTTTCCTCCCTGACCCTCCCCATACCACAGTCGACTATTTCTTTTATCCTTAAACAGGATCCACTCCATCTTAGTGCTAAGCAGTGTGAGTTTTGTGCAGATTATGCAGGCTGCAAATCTAAGAAGAAATAATAACTGTGCAACACAAACATGTTTCCCCCGACAGGAGATTTTACCTGCTAATTTTTTAAAAATACTGTAGTTCAAAATAAAATATGTCACATTAAGTTTTCCAGGAGGAAGAACCAAGTTGAAATGAACCACCTGAGTAGCAACTGGAGTCAAAATCCTCTAGTGTCACTGACGAGGAAACAAGAGGTGAAAGCACACAGGCAAATATAAATGTTAGAGCTACTACACATGTATTTTTTTTTCTCCTTTTCTAGGTGGTGAAAACAATCTCATATATTTCCATCTAAAAATGTCATATGTTGAGAGTAAATTTGACATATTTCTTCCTGGTATGGGTGACCTCTGGACCTCTGTTTCAAATACACCATTCCCAAATCTGTTAAGTTTCCATATTGTTAATTGTGCTATCTTGGTCTTGCATCTCACTTGTGATAATGGACTGATAATGGATGAAATGGGATTTCCTGCTTGTAACTAAAAACAATAACAACAAACCCTTGATTTCTGAGCTATACCATCAATACACATGAGTAATTTCAGCTTATTTACACTGTCCCCCACCCATATTTCCTGCTGGTCCTTGTGAGAAAATGGGAGTATAGAAATACTGTGCCTTGTTAAAAGCTTTGACTAAAACAAAAAATTCTGGAGATTTTAGTTTTTTGCTTTGCATTCAAATACAAATATATCTACGTAATGGAAGAATTGACTTATTTGAAAAAATAACACTTTGAGTTACTAACTAAAATCTTCCTAGGGGTGCCTGGGTGGCTCAGTGGTTGAGCATCTGCCTTTGGCTCAGGTCGTGATCCTGGGGTCCTGGGATCGAGTCCCACAATGGGCTCTTTGCAGGGAGCCTGCATCTCCCTCTGCCTATGTCTCTGCCTCTCTCAGGAATAAATAAATAAAATCTTTTATAAATAAATAAATAAATAAATAAATAAATAAATAAATAAATATTCTTTCCATTTCCTCTTGATCGCTCTTCCCTTGGGCTGCAAACATACACCTGTCATTTTTCCAGGGGTGGTGGAAAGAGGACTTAGAAGGTCAGAAAGAAAATAGAACAAAAACATCCAATTCTTCAGTGTAAATCTCAAAAGCTAGGGGTTCAGGTACAAAAAGAGAGAATCAAAATGTAGATGTGTGAGTCAGGACCGGACTCTTCTCCCTTTCAATGACCCACCAACAACCTGAGAAGCATGAGGCTACAGCTCAGCAGGCCAACCTAAGGACAAGGTGACACAAGGCACATCTCAGAGACTGGCAGCAGAAAACATTGCCAGATAGACACCAAGAAACAGCCGAGGGACGTTTGAGTAAACAGCCCCCTACCTAAAGCTTAACATCCACCTGAGGGGCAATGTAGTTTATAAAAGAGGATAAAAATCCCCAAATGTAGTAAAATGTTTAACCTAAAGTGACTGAGAAATTTTGAAAATTCACTGACTTTACCTGAAAGTATTGAGATCCCATTTTCTGTATTAGGAAAAGTGGAAGCTCAAGGACAGAGATAAAAATTTTGTTCCTGAAAAAAATACTCCATTTTATGGGTAGTTTGTATCCCTTTGAGTCAGATCTACATAAAGAACCTAGGTCTGAGGGCAATCCACTCAGTACTGGCCTTTCTGATCAACCTGAACTGCTCGGGTCTTCAGGGCTGGTTGAAGTAGGGGAAGCAGAGATGGTAAAAGACATGGAACCAGGTGGCACCTGGAGAAGTTTTGAGAAGTCCACATCAGAAATGAGGCAAGGAGGGGAATGGGAAGGAGGAAGAGGACTGCATCATTATCTGTCTTTCTCTAAAGTCCCAAGGGGGCAAATCCCTTTGTTCATCACTTATGCAGGCTCCGGGTGGCTTAAGAGGGAAATGTCAGGAGTTACAGGCAAATGGAAGGATGTCTGCTGATTATGTAGGACAGATGGATGGGATGCAGTCTTTGCAGGAAGTATCTAGCCTGGAAACAATATTTTGAGAAATTCAAAATCAGAAGTTTTCATGCATAGCAGAATGAGAAATGTATATGGTGATAAGGAATGAAACTAAACCTTGGTACTCAGGATTCCCTTGTATTTGAGCTGCCAGTGTGGTATTATCACCTTGGATCAAAATCTGAGAGCTCGTTCATTACTGGTGATTATGTCCCACTTCCAGTACTGATAATTACATTCTACTTCCCTGACTCCCCCTGGACCATCTATTAAGCATGTTTCCTTTCCCTTCTGGTCTCGTGTTATTTCCTGTTCTGCATTTCTGGTTCCCAAGGGGCTGGTGAGCCATGGTGAGCTCGTATTCATCATATACCTTGAGATCTTTGAATGAGAAGTGCTATGAAAGTGCCAGTTGATCTTAGCAAGAGCTAAGCATCCCTTATGTGTTAGGCCGTCCTAACCATGTCCCCTTCCATGTCCTTCCCCTCCTGTTTCTCCCCTCCTTATTTGCAAGCGGTTCACATTTAACTCAAGCCTTTCCTGCCTCCATTGTCAGCATCTCAAAAACAAGGAACATGTCTTCTCTTCTCTTCTCTTGGTAGCTTCCAGTGAATAATAAATATGCCATGGTGGTTGGTAATAGATTGTTTAACTACGTGTTCATAAAGCCACAATGGACTCCTACCTCTTAAGACCCCTCATAAACTCCCACCCAGAACCCTCTTCACGAGTCCTTCTATCCCAACTATCTAAACTAACATACCTCTTAAAAATAATCTTTTCAGCATTTATCTGATTGGATAATGCAAGCAAGATAAGGAGTGAAAGCCATAAAAGGTACCACTTAGTGGGTACTTACAACATTTCTGAATGCACACGTACAGTCATGCATGAATGAAGTGATCAATCAGTCAATAGAGATAGAAGAGTAAGGCCCTTTGTGGTGGCAGTGACAGAGACCCAGTTAGATCTAGAGCACCAAAGGAAATGTACTGGTTTTGATTCAGAATCCAGGGAACACCACATCTCCACACTGCATGCATGGCAGGTGTTCACAGGGCCTGGGGGGCAAAGAGAATTAAGTGTATTTGGACTATCTCTCAGCTCTGTTTATTTGCATGTATCAGCTTCACACTTCTTTCATTCTGTTGACTTTCTAGACAAGATCTCCAACAGCTTACAAATGTTACGTCTATGGTTCATTCACCACCTGGAGGAAGATGAATCCTAAAATGAGCCCCAAGTCCAAATGACCTAAAAAGGTCCTTCTTGGTCCAGGTAGGGTCAGGTGTCCTACCCGGGATCTGTAGGGCCTTGTAACCAGGAGAGTGTGCAGGAAGGAGACAGGGTGGGAAGCTTCTGGGAGCACAACCCTGAAGGTCAAGGATTTCCTGGAGGAGTCAGGAAAGAGCTAAGAGAGGACTACACAAAAGCTACAAGATTATGTAAGACTGGGTGCATTCCAGCCTAACAGTCCAGTCCTGTCAGGTGGAGTAAAGAAACAGCAAAAGCTTGAACTTGTCTCTGTCACCTCTCTCAAGCCACTCCTAATGCTGGATGGTGAATACTGAGACTCTAGCCTGCTCCCGGGCCAAGATAACCAACAACTTCAGTGGGATGCTGGAGAACCTCCCAGTGCTCGCCTAAGGGGCCTTCCCAGATGCCAGGATTTTGCACCCATGCCCATAACAGCCCACTTGCCAGGCCTCATTTCCTCACTTTTCAATGTGAGGAAATATTGGCAGAAGAGACAATGAGTGAAGGAGAAAGGAAAAAGAAGGAGGCAAAGACATGGACAGAAGAACAATAAAGGCAGTGGTTGTTGGCACAGAAGACAGAGAATGTGGACTCATTGCTGACACAGGTACAAGTGAGGCTGAGGAGCAGGGGAGACCCAGGAGGAGATCACCTCTTTAAGCATATGACTCCCAACCCTTTTCAGAACTTCTAAGCCCAGGCCCCAAGGCACACCATGCTGCTAAGAGATGGGTAATGAGGTAACCAGGAAGGATCTGGGTTTTCATCCTGCTCTTAGCAGGTCACTTAAATCCTTAGTTTCAACTTCCTCCTTTGTAAACTTGGGGACAGGTCTATGTGTTTTCCATGGTTCCTTTCTCTTCGTTAGAGCTTTCATCCCCATGAATGGGGATCTGGGCAGGTGGAGAGATCAATAAATTAACAGGTAACATGGCAGCAAAGGACAAGCAAGATGGGAGGCAATCTTTTAAACATCTTTTGAGGTCCCATTAAAATCTGTTGATCATGCCTCTGCTGGCAAACTCTGGCCAAATTTTGTTGTCACCCCATAACTTTGACTTTCCTACCTTGGTGAGAATCAAGAATTCTGAGACCTTTACACAAGGACTGAAATGCTTTCAGATTCATGAGCTGAAGTATAAAAGGCCCTGGTCCCACGGTGATTAACTGGGATTTTATAGGCAGTGTTTCAAACCAGTGCCATACTACATGTCTTCACTTACTGTAGTTATGATTTCATTAGCCTCTCTGATAAATAATGCAGCGACTTTAATGATGCATTTCCTCTTAAAAAAAAAAAAAACCCCACAATCGAAATGCCATTTCATAAAGCAGGGAAGAACAATGACTTCTGTTTAATTTTTATTACTTTTAAATTAATCTGTAAGGTTTTAAGAAGTGAAAACCACCTTCTTGCAAGAACAAACAAACAAAAAACCAAAAACGAAAGAAAAAGGTTAACTGGCTTTAAAAGGTACAGTCATTTCTGGGGGACTGCAGAATGGATATAGGTCAAGAATCAGCATGGAAGCTCCACCTTCGTCAACTGAGCCCTTTCTAGATCACAAAAGGAAAGTGGTCCTGCCAAATTAAAACCCTCCATAACAATAAAACCTGATTTAATGCAGTCATTATTTTTCCATTAAATCTGAATATCATCTAATGCATGGATGTTATTTTAAACCTACCACACTAATGCAAATGCAGCATTGCCTGTAAATCAGACCTAAACGTTCCATCAGTTGTCATTACTGCTATTGACAATCACAATACTTCATCCCCAAGGACACCATCCCCTCAGCCCCTGACTCCAGAGATGTAGGGGGAAAAAAAGGAGATGTATTTTAATTTCGAACAGAGAGCTGCTTACTGAAGTGTAGAGGTTGGGTCAGTCACACCCTGGAGGTCTCAGCTTAATTTAGTTCAACATATAACCCTTGCTTCTCCAGGCCACACTAGGCTAGAAAAAACCAAGGCTTAGGTTTGGAACAACTGGGAAAAGAAAAAACTCTCTAAATGTTTAAACCAGAGGAAACTTAGCTCTAGGAACTGGTGACACAAGGCATGAATTTGACTGGAAGAATTGAGAAGCCAAACGGGAGAGGATGATGATGCAACCCAGAGATTGGTCACATGTTGGCTGGATGGAAAGAGGGAATATGAAGTGGATCCAGGATCCTTGGGCCAGAGATGCTGGGGGGATTCTGGAACCACACCATCCTCGTCCCATGGGATTTGGAGACATGGACTCAGAGGCAACATTACTACTGCTGGATGCTGCCAGGGGCACAGGGTGGGTGAAATACCCTGACTTCTGTCTTTTCCTTACCCACCTACATCTGCCAGTGCCTCCCATTGGCAAAACCCTGGTAGAAGCCAACTTACCTCAGGGCATGGGGAAGGCAGATGGATGTCTGTTCCCTTGCAATGAAGAGCAGGAGAAGAATGAGGAAAAGGTCAAAGAGCAAACAGGCCCAGAGCAGCAGAAGTTACAACCATGTTAATATGTGGCTTCTGCCTCCCTGAGCGGGGCTACTCCAACCCCTGCCTCCAGCCCCACCACAGACACTCTGTTGAGAGCTGCGGAAGTCCATGGAGGTTCTGCTCCACAGTGCGACACCTCTGTTAATCAAGTTTCTTCAACCTCAGAGTCTGTGGGGTGATGGATATCATAGTTGGCTCCCCAGTACCTTACACCCCTCACCCCTGTGGAGAAGCCCTGCTGTCTAGGAGGGGATGCAGTGTCTCCACCCTGGCTCTAAGTTCAGGTCTCAGTTGGCTCTGACTACACCCCCCCTTCACCACAGTGACTGGGTTGGGGTTGAGGGGTGGGCGGCCCACAACACTGGCCTAGGTGGTCAGAGCACATTGTCACCCTCAGAGTGATTGGTTCAGAGCAAAGGTATTTGTGCAACAAATGAAGAAAAGAGAAGTTACAGATAAGGAAGCATGTGGCCCCAGGAACCTACAGCAGAGATTTGGCTGCCTCCCTGAGGATGAGGCAGCCATCCAGAGGAAGGCAGGACCCAGAGAACCACAGAGACCAAGCCCCAGCCCGGATGACCACATGAGCCTAGAGAACAACCCCTCCTCCTGCACACACACACCCCTCAAGACTTCACAATTGTGTGACATGACAAATTCCTTTATGGTTTAAACCACTTGAGCTTTCTGTTGCTTGCAAATGAAGTCCTAACTGATTAAGGAACCATTGCTTCTTCAAAGATTTGGCACATGGTAGACAATAATAAGCAATTTTTTGCTCTTATTTTCTTATACAGCTATTGAAAAATTTATGCCAAGCTACCCAGGAACTGAAATGGGGGTAGTCTGGATTTCTAGTGTGATATGGTCTTACATTGGATTCTTAATATTTGTAACCCATGCTAAACCTGCCTCCAATACAGGACACATACCCTAACCATTTCTCTCTAACTCACGGAGAGTTTCCTAACTTGCAAAGGCTCTATCCTGCCACACCACACCTTTCCCTCAGCCCCTAACTCCGGAGGATTGAAGCCTCCATTTCTCCTTTGTTCAAACAGGTTCTGAGGGTCTAATTGTTAACTATCTCTCCTGGAGACAAGAGAGAACTCATAAAAGCACAGCCTCCTTGGGTGATAAAGACTAGGCTCTCCTCTTGTGGAGTCCTTTCTACGAGCCAGATGCACTGAAGGGTGTGAAGAATAAAGTAGCTGCAACAGGAGGTTGTGGGTAAAAACTTTCCCATGTGTCTAGCCTTCACAATGGCAACTGGAAGACAAAAAGCCAGGAATGCTTCTAAGCATCCTACAAAGTACAAGATAGCCCACATGGCAAAGAATTAACCAATTTAAAATGTCCATAGTGTCAAGGCTGAGAAACTATGCTCTAGAGGTAAAGTCTTAAGAAAACAAGGAAAAAAAAAAAAAAGAAAACAATCGGAGGAACATTGTTCAAATAGGCTGAGTACATTTATTTTTTTATTTATCTTTGATTGTATGCTGCAGACAATTCTGCAATTTTGTCCTTGTTTTCTATTCATTGTATAGTTCTTTATATTGCCTTCCTACTCTGCCTTGGCGGTCTAGCACCATAGAGAAAAAAGTATAATTGCATGCACCCTTATCCTGCTCCACCATTAAGTACAATATTTGCTGAAAGCATTTTTATAGTAACTACTATCAAGTATAGAAAGTTTCAGTCTATTGCTAGTTTGCTAAAGGTTTCTGTCATCAATGTTAAATTTTATCAAGTGCTTTTTTTCTGTATCTATGGAGGTGATCAAATAGTTTTGCCCTTTCTATTAATGCAGTGAATTACATTAATTAATTTTTCTTATGCTAAACCAAACTTTCATGCCCATAACACCAAGCTTGGAGATGAGATGCTGTGTTTCTATCTATATTGAATCAATTTGATAGTAGTTTGCAAAGAATTTCAGTACTGATATTCAGGAATGAAATTGGCCTGTGATTATCCTTTTTTAAAATTTCCTTTACTGATGTGGCATCAAAATTATGCTAGCCTCTTTCAATGAACTGAGAAGTGATCCCATTTCTATATTCTTCAGAAAAATTAATCTAAGACTGAAATTTTCTGTTTGTCAAATGTTAAGGAGAACTTGACCTGTAAATTCATCCAGGCATGCTCCTTTCTGTAAGGGAAGATTTAAAAACGATTGATTAATAGTTCTAGGACTACTCTGATTTTCCATTTCTTCTTGAATCACTTGCAATAATTTTTTCTTAGATACCATTGCAATAATATATATATTTCAGAAATCTCTCCACTTTAGCTTTTTAACTTCTTTTGTCATAAAGAATTTATAATATTTCCTCATTATCATTTGAGTATCTGACATATCTGTGGCTCTTTTGTATATTTTATTTGGCTTATTATTTTTATTTTTTTCCTCTTGCCCAGAGTTTAGTCAATCATATTAGTGTTTACAAAGACCTCTCCTATGACCTTATTCATTTTCCCTATCTGACAGTGCTTTTAACTTCTATTTCTACTGTCTGTAGGTTTAGCCTATTGTTCTTTTCTTAATTTCTTAAATTGGATGCTTATTTCATTAACTTTTAGCCTTCTTTTTCCTTGGTATGGCTTCAAATTTCCCTCCAAATCCTAAGTTAGCTGCACCTCACAAGTTTCAGTGCCATTCGTATTGATATGATTTTTTACTCACTGATTAATTAGTAAATATATTTTTTACAATCCCACACTTGTGAATTTTTCTACTCATCTTTTTTGAGTATAAACAGATAACAAAAGCAGTTATGTTTTGGCCACATGGCATGCTTCTTACATTGTCAGTCCTTTGAAATTTTTGAAGATGTGCTTTGTAGCCTAATAGGTGATTGTTTTTCATAAATTATTCACATGTACATTAGAAGAATATGTTTTTTTGAAATTAATTATAAACGTGCCCATTTGATCAAGTTTAATTGTACCATTCAAATATTCCATATATTTATTGGCCCTGCCATGATGGACTTATCTTTTATCCCAGGTACTTTTATTAACTTTTGCTTTGGATATGTTGTGGCATTTTAAGGGAACCTAGGTGGCAGTCAGTTAAGCAGCCACCTCTTGGTTTTGGGTGGGATCATGATCTTAGGATCATGATCTCAGGGTAGTAAGATTAAGCCCCTCACTGGGCTCTGCACTCAGTGGAGAGTACTTTGGGAACTCTCTCTTCTTCTCCCTCCCCCCTCCCCCACTCAAATAAATAAGTAAAACTCTTTTAAAACAAGAAAATTATTTAGATATGTTGTGACTATCTGTTGTGACTAATAACATTTATTTTATTAAATGTATACATATGTAGAATTTTCAATCTTCCAGAGAACTGAATCTTTTATATCTATCTAGTGATTCATTTCTTCTCTGCTAAATATTATTGCATGTCTATTTCATGAATATAATATATCAACTCTGGTGCTACTTACCTGGTACATGTTTTTTCAACCTTTATTTTCAACTTTTCTTTGTCCTTAATGTCGTTATTAATAGACAGCATAAAGGGCAGCCCCGGTAGTCCAGTGGTTTGGTGCCGCCTTGGGCCCGGGCTGTAATCCTGGAGACCAGGGATCAAGTCCCATGTCGGGCTCCCTGCATGGAGCCTGCTTCTCCCTCTCTCTCTGCCTCTATCTCTCTCTCTGTGTCTGTCATGAATAAATAAATAAAATATTTTTTAAAAATAGCGTAAAGAGTTTTAATCCAATCTGATAATCTTTGTTTTTTATCAGGATTAATTTTTCATTGACCTTGACTGAGAGTGTTGATGTTTGGATTTATTTCTATCATTTGGTTTTGTGCTGCCTATTTTTTTATTTCTTTTCTCCTTCTTTCTCTCTGTTTCCTTTCTTTCCTGAACTATTTTTTTTATTAAACTATAGTTGACATGCAATTTTCTTGACCTTTTTTATATTGACTCCATTCTTTTCTTATTCTAATAATTTGAAAAGTATACATAATATTCCTTCCTTCCTTCCTTCCTTCCTTCCTTCCTTCCTTCCTTCCTTCCTTCTTTCCTTCCTTCTTTCCTTCCTTCTTTCTTTCCTTCCTTCCTTCCTTCCTTCCTTCCTTCCTTCCTTCCTTCCTTCCTTCCTTCCTTAGTGGTATTTTCACCAAATACTTTAATATGAAACTTTAACCTAAGAAATCCAAAATTGATCACTATCTTTATCTTTGTCACAAAGAATTCAAGAGCTCCAGAACACTAACTATAATTACCTCTATAACAGTTTATATGCCACTCTTAATCAGTGTTTATGTTCTATTGTTTTAATCCACAAATCAGACATCATTATCAGTGTTTTTGCCCAATCAATATATGTTTCTACAGACTTTTATATTTACCAATTAATACATTTTCCCTTTCTTCCTACTTCTCAGATCTTTTATCTAAGATAATTTCTATTTTCCCTGAAATGGACATTTCCAAATTTCCTCTACAGACATCTTTGGGTGGATACATAATTTTTTTTATCTGAAAATAACTTCTTTTTCTAACTGAAAGCCATTTCCATCAGATGTAGAATATAGTGAATGTATATGAACTAGATATAGATTCAGCACTTATAAAAATATTATTTTACGGCTTTTTGGCTTTCTTGTGCTGTTACAAAATCAGCTACAAATCAAATTGTCATTCCTTTGTAGCTGATTTGTCTTTTCTGTCTAGCTTCTTTTGATTTTTCCCCCGTGTCAGTGATATCCTGTAATTTTTCTCTGTTGCTTCTAACTATGGATTTTTCTTTATTTAACCCTCTTAGAATTTCTTGGACTTCATTAAACTGAGAATTAGTGTCTTTCAATTTTCTAAATACAAAATACCAATTTTGTCTTTGTTGCTTTTCCTTCATTCCCTCTCTCCTATCCTTGAATCTTCCTCAACATCTTAAACCTGCTCCACATTTTCTGCCCTTTTATTATGTTTATTTATTATATTGTTTATTTATTTATCCCTTATTATGTATTCAGTTTAATGAAGTCCAAGAAATTCTAAAAATAAGTGAGGATATAGAGTACATATTAGTACATATATAAGAACTGATGTCCTGAATGGAAAACTATGCTTATTTGTTATGGCCAAAATAAATAAAATACTTGGCCACAAAGAAAACTCATAAATTGTATAAGAGTTGTAAAGGTCATGTGCTCAATTTAAGCTTAATAGTAATAATAATAATAATGATTACTTTAGCTACTTGTAAATTGAGAAACAGTCCTATCGCTCCTTATATCAAAGATGAAGTGAAACTGAAATTTTAAACGATCTAGAAAGTCTTTAGAATGTGGCCACTTTATAATAAAATCTGCAGGACATAGCATTAGCTGTATTTAGAAATTATAGCCTTAAATGGCTTCAAAGCCTAAAATTAAAGACATTTAGAGTTCATCATAATAAATCAGAAAAAGAGTAATAGAATTAATTTCAGCTAGAAAGAGAATAGGAAACATAAAAGAAAGAAATAAAATCAAAATCTCATTCTTCAAAAACACCAACAAAAAGATAAACTTTTGTGAGCTTGATTAAGAAAAGAGAGAAAAAATATTTAAGACTGATCAAAATCATCAAAAGAGAGTATCTTGTATCATTTGATGGCAATGAGTTTTACAACTTAAAATGGGTAACTTCCTAGCAAAATTTCGATAGAAAACTTGACTAGAGCAGTCACAGTGTAAGCACTGAGAATGTCATTCAAAGTCCTTTATCAGAATACAACTTTTTTTTTAAGATTTTATTTATTTATTCATGAGAGACAGAGAGTGAGAGAGAGAGAGAGAGAGAGAGAGGCAGAGACACACAGGCAGAGGGAGAAGCAGGATCCATGCAGGGAGCCTGATGTGGGACTCGATTCCAGGACCCCAGGATCACGCCCTGAGCTGAAGGCAGTGCTAAACCGCTGAGCCACCCGGGCTGCCCCAGAATACAACTTTTAACACAAGAAAGAACAGCACCTTCTAGAGCCGTAGAATATACAGAGGCTTCAGGGAAATTCCAAAGTAAACAGCTCCAAAAGAGTAGTGACCCCAACACTCTTAAACACTGTGTAATGTGTAATTGTAAATCCAATATTGAGATAATTGGGGCCAAGGTTAGAACATCACATTGAATCTTACTGAGGATCTCTGATTCCAGAACTAACTGAGGGCAGATTCACTGAAAGAGGCTGAGAAGAAAAGAGTCTATGGGAATATTGAGTCCCTTTGGAACCAGTGTGCTGGACAAGTAATAAATTACTTTCAGGTAAATCCAGAGGCTGGGCCCTCCTAATTCCAATGCCTTGCTTCAAAATTCCAACAGTTTCTCAGGATGTGCAAATCATCAAATCCAGCCTTGTCAAAATCTGCATTCCTGAGCTATTGTTGGTATTGGCCATTTCTTGGGAGAGTGTCAACATCATGTTCATATGATTAGTGTTCAGATGGAAACGTTTAAAAACTCATGAAAAGGAGAAATTAATGATAATGCAGTCTCCAAGGTTAGAGTCATGAATTTCAGCAGAAGTTTACCTCCCTCAAAAACAAAAAGTGACACTGAACTGCAATTTCTGGTGGGGGCTGAAAGGGAGGAGTAAATTAACTGGCATATTTATCAAATGGGCTGCAGAGATTATGTATTATAGGGGAATTTTTTCCCTTACCAATAGCCTCACTATCGAACCATGAAAATTGTTTCATAATGCTTTGCAGTAGGGTGACACCCTGAAGCAGAGAATCTGGCTAAGTGGTGCCCAGAGTCCTGACCCACAGAAACAGTGAGAAAATAAATACATGTGTTGGTTTAAGCTACTAAATTTGTGGTGACTTGTTATGCAGAACAGAAAACTAATACACACTCCTGCTATTCTTCACCCTTCCCACTGACCATACAGCTTCCCACTCATTCCCATTCATCCTCTACATAGAGAATTCCTACCCACCTTTCAAGGCTCAATTTAAATATCTTCTCTTTTCAAAAATGTTCTCGTAACTCACCCTTCCACACCTATTCTAGGCTCCATAAAATCTGTAGATACCTATTATTATAGATATATATTACACGTGTGTTTGGATCATCATCACCATCCTATAGGAGTATCCCCCTTGATTGGATGTGTGCATCTTTGAAGCAAGAAGCTATGTCTTAGTCAAATTTACATTCTCAATGTCAAACATGACGTCTGTCATGTAGCAAACACTCAAATGTTTGTGTGGTGAGTAGGCATCTAAGTCTTATTTTAAATAAATCAATGTAATTACCAACTTCAAGCCTCCTCTCTCAGGCTGGGAGGAAGCTTGCCTTGCTTGCCTTCAGTCCTTCCTTTTCCTTCCCCTTTCCTGAGAGTCACATGAAAAATCAAAGATCTGGGGTGCCTGAGTAGCTCAGATCATGATCTCAAAGTCCTGAGATCAAGCCCCAAGTTGAATTCCCTGCTCAGTGGGGAGTCTGCTTCTCCTTCTCCCTCTGCTCTTCCCCCTGTTCATGCTCTCTCCATCCTTCTCTGTCTCTCTCAAATAAATAAATATTTATTTTTAAGTCAAGATCTTACTCTGTGCCAAAGTACTATGTGTAGGAAAGCTCCATCACCTATCTGCCCTGGTTGCTACTAAGTCTATCTATAACCTCTTCCAGTACTTCTGCACCTGGCTTGGGATGTAGGAATTAGTTGTATCACCCAACCATTCTCTGGAGACTTGTATCATCCTGGGGGCCCTGACAGAAAGCAGGTTCTGGATCCCCACTGCTCCTGGACCACAGCTTGCTCTTTCTCCTTTCTCCCCTCAGCTAAGGGCCATCTCCCCTTCTAGCAGGGGAGATATATATACACACGTGTAATATATATCTATAATAATAGGTATCTACAGATTTTATGGAGCCTAGAATAGGTGTGGAAGGGTGAGTTACGAGAACATTTTTGAAAAGAGAAGATATTTAAATTGAGCCTTGAAAGGTGGGTAGGAATTCTCTATGTAGAGGATGAATGGGAATGAGTGGGAAGCTGTATGGTCAGTGGGAGAGATTTCCAAGACAAATTATCTGGAACATCAAGTCCCTTTCACCTTTCTGCCTCCTCTGTAAATCCTCCTGCAGACTTATACTTTTAGAAAACAAAAGCCAGAAATCCTTGCTGGCTTCCACTGCTTTCAGATCTAAGAGGAATATTTTCTGAGACAGTAAAGTATAGCCAAGACCCGCTCAGATGGGAGAAAAGCAAAGGAGGAAAATCACATGCGTTTGCATCTCAAAATATGAACCAGTCTGACTTTGGGGATGAATGTGTTAGTTACTTGACTGATCAAATTAGAGGAGGAATAATAACAATGCAAGGGTACCTTGGCAAAGGTAAGTAACCAGTAATCATTCATCCTAAAGGAATTGTTGGTGGTAAACAGGTCAAGTCCTCTCCTGAACATAAGGAGGAAAGGAAAAATACAGGCAGGTAAGATCTACCGGTGATTTTTTAAACCATCAGTTTAGGTCATCAATTGTAAACCCTCAGTTCCAAATCCTTCTCTTAAGCTACTCCTGACTGATTTAAATTTCACCCTCTCTGTAGGACACTGACTTATAAGCCTACTGATTTTTGCACTCCTGAGGTAGATGGTTGTAGCCCCACGGCCAGCTTTCCATCTTGAGTCTCATCTCAAAGATTTCCCAGCTGTTCTGCCTCCCTGCCTTTCTCCTCAGCCCTGGAGGAACACTCAGCCTTGGCTCAGGTTCCGCCCCAGAATAGGGAGGAGTTACCACCCCCAGGGCAGTCCTCTGTCAATGGCTCACAGGAGTTGGTGGATAAATGTCCCAGGATTCTGACATTCAGAAGGACAATTCTGAGGTGCATTCCACACAGTTCCTCAGAGGTCCCCAGGGAACTGAGCCTGGGATGCCCACAGTGGTAACCAGTTCAAATGCACCTTCTCTGTTGGGTTTTTTTTCTCCTTATCCTGTTCACTCCTTACTCCCACACTCCAGCTTCCAGGATTCACACTTCCAGATAAACTATATGTCTCAGGCTCTGCTCTTAGAGGAAACCACCTAAGACAACCCTCTCTCCAGGGCACCTTTCCTGGAGGAGGTGCTAATGAGGAGTAATAAATCCAAGAGGTAAGTTCTAGACTGAGCAGAAGGGATGAGCATGGGAGGGGGGAACAGATAACCGAAATTAGAGAATTGGATAATCCTCTTCAGTGCCGCCCCAGAGAAAGGAATGTAAACTGGCCTATAAGAGTTCATCTGTGTGAGGTCTGGATCAAGTTCAAGAGGAGGAAAAAACTGCTTCCAGAATGAGGTATTGACAGGTCACTGACCGCAGGTGGATGACAGGCATGCATGCTCAGGCTCTGACAACACTGCCTGAGCAATGCAAGCACTGATGCACCAACCATGCTGTGACCTCACCCTCAGCCTCTCAAAGTGGGACAGTGAGAGCAGAGGATTGCTTAGGCAGCTGTCTGGGAAGAGGAACAATGCCAGCATAAACTGCGAGGTGTAAGCAATGAGGCTGCTGGGAAAGATTAGTGCATCTAGAGCAAGTCAATGAGGTCACAGTCAAGGAAGAGAGAGAAAGGGACGAATGAGGACAGCTATTTCCAGAACTCCTCCAAGGGGCTCAGCACAAGGCTAGGAGCTTGACATGTCACCTGAGCTTCCCAGGCCATACCTGTCCAGGGTTTAAATGGGCACATACTGTTTCAAAATATGAGCTTGATTATTCTTCAGGTCTGGTGAGGCCAACAGTATCAGGAAAGGACTGCCATGGAAAAGATAGCTTGATACTCACCGTTCCCAAGAAGAAGGGGCATGTGACGCCACACTGGGCCACACAGGAGGCATCAGGAGGCAAAGAGGTAAGGGCACATGGTGAAAGAGAGCCTCTATTGTGGTTTCCACTGGAAGAAAGGGGCAGCGTAGTGTGACTTCAGTTTAGCTAATTTGAATAGTCTCTGTGGGACCTGGGATGTAGGGGATGTCCTGACTTCTCTGGTACCTGGCCCTGGGGTGATGCATTGTTCTCAGATTCACCACCGTCTAGCCTGGTATGAGGACAGTGCAGTGTCTGAACAGCAGAGCCAATCCTCCTGACCTTGGACTGCCTTTTCTCCAGGGATGCTCCAGATGACCTCCCTGTGAGGACAGACGACCAGAGGCCTTGAAGTGTCAGTGAATCTTTAAAGTTTCTTGCAAAGATCTTTAGTCCTATATTTCTTGGAAGGTAGAAAAATGAATCCTTTTGTGGTGATTATGGCTGCTTTGGTGGTGGCTATTGTTTTTAACCACACTGATGATTCGCCAGGGCTCGGCTCCCAGGGATTACTAAAGTTCATACAGTAAGAAGCCCTGCCATATGTGTGTGTGCGCGCGCGTGTGTGCAAATCTTCCTCCAATACCCCAAGAACTCTGTGAGTCAGTCTTAACATTGGCCATTTGTCTAGACCACTCATATGGGAATCTAAAGCACCATGAGGCCTCTCACCTGTCAACTTGCTCCTCTGACACAGGGCTCAATCCCAAGACCCTGAGATCATGACTTGAGCTGAAGGCTGACGCTTAACCAAATGAGCCACCCAAGCAACCCCTCTCTGCCTGCTTCTGATAAGGACACTTGTGAAGTGATTTAGGACCCATCCAGATAGTCAAGGATAATCTCCCCATTTCTAGATCCCTAACTTCATCATGTCTGCACAGACCTTTTTTTCTGTATAAGGTAACACTCCCAGGATTTGGAGGACTAGTACCTGGACGTGTTTGGGGGCCACATATTCAGCCTGCCACAGAGACATCCCCAGCTTCTTCTCAGGCCTGGAGAGAGGATCAGATTCATGAGAGGAAAGGCTAATAAACAGAGGATTGAAATCCAGTTCTTTTCATCTCTGAAACTCCAGCTTTCCCTACATAATCATATTGCCTCCTATGAAATGGTAGTGAATTTCTGGATGTCGGAGGGTACAAATTTACCCAGGACCCCCAAGATGGAAAAGATTCCTAAGTTCCAGGTCTACTCAGAAGCAAATGTCTGCTGCCTGCCCCAAGGATGATGGAGGCAGCTTGGTGCCTGGTCTGGCTGTAGCCCGTGGGTGCCAGCTCGAGGAAACAGCTTAAGTCATTCCAAATAGCTAATGGCCAGAGAAGAATGTGAAGGGTCAGGTGGTCAGCAGAGCTTCATCACGGCTTTAAAAGCATAACTGGTGTCAGTTACCCTATGAGGAGTGGTCAGGAGGATCATTTTCATGGAGGCAGGAAAATGCACTTATTACATTATAAAAATACCTGTGTTGGCTAAATGCTAAGTCAAATAAAACTATGGCCATGGCTCTGCCCTGATTGTGTGTCATCACATGTAAATCCTGACTTTATTAATCTCACATGCATTCAGTTTACCCCTTTATGCTCTTCCCAGAGATGCAATTTCTCGCCATCTGTGTGAGCAAAACAAATGCAAGCAGCAGCTACCTTGCAATCACTTGGAATTCCCAGCAAATATAAATTCTCCTGTATTTCCAGAGACTTCTACCTGCTGTTGTTGAGTATGCGAAGGCAGCACAGCTTGACTCATAAATACTATTACCTAAGATGAATCTCCAAGCAATGCAGAGAAATGTTGGCAATAATGTTCCATTTTAGGGTTTTATTTTTTCATCAGACAGGTGCACTTAGCTTTACAGGAGAAATATTCCTAAAGAGTTAGCTATACTGTAAATTTTGTAAAGCAAAGTTCATTTTAACATTGATTTCCATTATGTCAGAGATGTTCTCCCAAATCTTTTGGTCTTGCTGCTTAGTTGTGATGACTGTACAGACTTGGGGAGGGGGAAGAGCCTCTTAAGGGTTGACTATCTCCCTGGAAAGGACAGTCTAACAAACTGAGAGTTTCAAGCCCCAAACATTTGGACTCTGTCCTGTGAACTCTGGTCCATTCCAGCTTATACAACCTCTGACCTCTCTGCTACCATGAACTTGATGGTGAGGCATAGAGAGGTAGAGACATGCCAAAGAGAGATATCAACCCAAGGTGA
This sequence comes from Canis lupus dingo, assembly GCF_003254725.2. Lineage (NCBI taxonomy): Eukaryota > Metazoa > Chordata > Mammalia > Carnivora > Canidae > Canis > Canis lupus. The sequence goes on from NC_064243.1 coordinate 74,942,505, forward strand.
GGATGAGGAGCCGCAGTAGCTCAGTGGGGCCTGAGGGGACCTGGGGTACAACTGAAGGCATGTAGAGTTTGGTAAAATCTGGGTAGCAGTCAAATGCAAGCTTCATTCTGGCCGGGCGCTCATCCTCAGGCAAGTCAGATCCATTTCACAAGCCCGTTTCCCCATTTGTAAAAGAAGGGTAGAAATACTTACTTGGCTAGTGGTTGTAAGGGTTAGACACAGTCTAGGACCAGGATCAGCAAAATTTTCTGTAAAAGAACATATGGTCTCTGTCACAAGGATTCAACTCTGCACATGTATCGTGAAGAGAGTCATAGACGATGTGTAAAGGGTAGGTGTGGCTGTGTTCCAATAAAGCTTTATTTATGAAACCAGGCAGTTGGTAAATTTGACCTGAGGGCCATAGTTTGCCAGCCCTGCCACTAGAAGAGCTTGGTACACAGTCTGGAGAGGTGCTGGACCTGGCCTGCTTGCCCTCACAGCCATTTACTGGCCTCCAGAGCCCCTCCTCAAACTACAATTCCCATCCTCCTCTGCCAGCTGGCTTCTGGATGGATCTAGCCAACAGGAGGCTTTGGAAATTGGGAACTCTCTGTTGAGTCTGCCAGTGACTTGTTCAGCTAGACAACCCATCCCTCAACAGCCCCAGTTTCCAGTTCTGCTTGGTGGATGCCTTGGCATCAAGCTCTAATAGGACCATCTCCTCCTGCTGGCTAATCTCTGGGCTCCCTCACTATCCTGTTGGCTTGCCAGCTCTCCTGGCCCCTTTGTTCCTCACCCTCAATGGCCTCTACTAAACTACTTGGCTTGAGCTTATTTATTTCCCTGATTGGACTCTGTCTACAACAGATGACAGACAGTTCTCAATAAATGGTTGATGTTCGTCATTCATTCATCCTAACACTCTGGATATTTTAATTTCATGATGCATAATAGGTGTGCAAAATCAGGTTCTTATATAATTCCTATAAGGCAAAATGCAAAATCTTGGCCATTCAGTCAACAAGAATGTATTGAGCACCTGCTGTGTACCAGGCACTTTTGTAGGCCCCAAGGTATACAGTTTAATAAATTAATCAATGGGTTTATCCATCACCTGACCCAACACCTTCATAGGACACACAAGGAAAAAAAAATCCAAAGATAATCATAGTTAATGTTTATTGAGACTTGTAATTTGTGCCAGGTTCTGGTCTAAGCACTTTGCATGAATGAACTTACTTAACACTCCTAACAGCCTACTGAGGTGGGTTGTATTATTACTCCCATTTTAGAGAAGACATGACCGAAGCACAGAGATGTAAGATGACTTACCCAAAAATACATAGCTAGTCAGTGGTGGAGCTGGGATCTGAACCCAGGCTCCTAATCACAGAGTACAGTGCCTCCCTCCCAAGAAAGTAAAGGATGTGCTCAAGGCCATGCTAAGTGGCATAATCATGACCAGAGTGAAGTTCTCAAGTTCTAATTACACGTTCCAACCATTAGTGAATTGGCAGCCACTGCTCTAATCATTAAGACCACAGTCATTCCTTCAGAAGAAAGAACAAAAAGCCATTATATGTCTCTTTATAGTCTTTAATATACTCCATAGAAGAATACAAAAGTCAATAAGGAATCTGCTGTATCAGCCATCAACAAACACTCTGCAAAATGTTCAATCTAACAAACACGGGAAAAATCATAAAATAAGAATTTTGTGGATGAGAGACTATCCACCTAAGTAATTCTGAAATTTTTAGTCTTGTAACCCTTTCTTTAAATAAAAGTTTCTAAAGGATCCCAGTATGTAAAATGGATAAAAGTGGACCTGCTCCAGTAGAAGATACTAGAAGGCCTCTCTCTCAGTTTCTTGTCTCCACTTTCCACAGCCCCTAAATAGACTCCCCAGAGCCCAGTTCAAAAGCCATCAGAGCTAGCCCACCCCAGTCTCTGAACACCTAAGAAGTGACAGCACTTCCCCAAGGTCACTCAGGTCGGTTGTAGCACAGTCAAGATCAGAGCCCCAGCTCAAGGCCCCTCACCAATTCTCTTTTCAACATCACCACTGTATGCTCTTCTAACTTGATATGCAGCAGGCAAGTGTCTCTGTCTTTTGAGCCCCTCCACATGGGCAGCAATAAAAGAAATCCCGATGGCCAGCTAGCTGGGGGAGGGTACATGGAGTAAAGCCTCAGCAAATTTGATGGAGCCCACCTAATTTCTGAGGATCTAACAATCTCCAGCTACAGCGTCAAGGCTGCATTGAAATAAATGGAGAAGAAAACAGCTCTCTGATCTACTTGGGGTAACACTCCAAACTGCTCAGCAAGACGCATTTCCCAAGATATCGAAAGCTCATGTTCCTAGGACCGCTGTGAGTTGGCGATGCACATCCGCATCCCCAGGCTTGCTGTTTGCAGTTGTTTTTATGGCATAATAGCAGGGCTCCCGCAGTGCTGGAGCCCAGAATCAGAGGGTATCTGCGGGCTTCCATGCTGCAGTGACTTTTACACATTATGTGTTTCTCTGAGGTTTTCCCCTGATGTAACTGACAACCTCTAGCTGCCATTTAGACTTCATGGGGGTTCCCAGATCTCAGCGGGGAGAAAGGAAAGCCCTGGAAACCCCAGCTTTGAAACAACACTCTCAGCCTAGGAGACCAGTGACAGTGACGCAGAGACAAGCCCGTGATAACTGAGCAGAGCAGGCTGGATAAGGGGAGCAGGATGGTAAACAGGGTCCCCGTCAGCCTTGTTAGCTATGTACAGTGGCCAGAGCCAGGTCACTGAAGGTCATGGTCATAAACCAAAAGGGTTTCACCTCTGAAATCACAAACCAGGTTTCACGTCTGCAGCTTCACATCATTTCTTTGTCCATTCTTCCTCTCCCCCTAAAGTAAATTATATTACTCAAATTTACTCTCCACAGACACTAAACTGAGGTATATTGTTCCTCTTATGACTCCTTTTCTCTGGATGGTTTATTTTCTTTGCCATTAAGGGCTGGTTGAAAACACAGAAGTTTTGCTTGAATTACCATCAAACCAAGTTGTATAAAGACATAAGGGACTGACAGTTTTCCATTTATGGATTAGGCACTTGTTATTTTTCTGGCTTTTAACAGCTTTTCAATCTAACTTGTCATTCCAATGTTCTTCCTATTCCAAGATGACAGAAAATTGGACATAGACCATGCACTTACAGCTGCCCTTCCAGAAACACTGAGTACCTAATGGTTTATGAGGTTATTGGCTTGTGTTTTTTCTAGTAAATTCTTTTAAAAATTCCAGTAAATTGGTTAAGTTCTTGCCTTAAAGAGGAAAAAAACCAGTCAATGTCCTTAATTGCTCTCTCATCTTTTAGGGTGTCCTCTCATGGGAATGGGCATCATCAGACTTGGCCAAGAGTCCAGCATTGTCTGCCTTCTTTTAATGTTGGAAATGGTCCCTCTTCCTATTGTTAGAAGACAAAAGTCTTTCTGTAGTCTTTAGCCTGACTTAGAAAACTTCATTTGGCAGCCAGTAACTGAGGCCTATGATGCAGCAGCCTAACCTGCCCTGCCTGGCCCACCCTGGATGTATCCAGGCTCCTCATTCAGCTCCAGGTTCTTGCTCTCTTTCAGTAAAACAGGCAAACGAATTAAAAACTCCAATTCAAACAAACTACCAAAAAAAAAAAAAAAAAACCCAAAAAACAAAACACAAACAAAAAAACCCCTGATAATGCTCATCTCTAATTGGTGGAATAATTTGGGGAGATTCTTATTTTCTTCTCTTCCATTTTTTTTTTCTAACTCTATCACGGATTTCCCACAGAATAAAAAAAATTATTGTCCTTGCTTTTGTGAGAATCATCCCCCTGTGCTTCATTCTAATTTTATCACCCATTTAAATACACATCTCTAAGCAATACACTTTTAGTTTGGCTTATTTTGAAATTCCACTTAGAAATAATTATACTTTTTGAAAAGTTTATTAAATAAAGACAAAAATGTGACAATGTGGAAAGAAGCTATCTAGAACTATACTTTTTGATATCAGAGCCACCAAGTACATGTGTCTGTGAGTGTTTAAAATGTGACCAGTCCAAATTGAGATAAGCTGGAAGGACAAAATGCACACCAGATTTTGAAGACATACTTTAGTATGAGAGAAGGAATGTGAAATATCTCATTAATCCTTTTACATTGATTACTTGTTGAAATGTTAATATTTTAGATATACTGTTTTAAATAAAATACATTATCAAAATGAATTTCACCTGTTTTGTTTTACTTTTTCAGTGTAACTACTAGAACATTTTAAATTACACATGTGGCTTGCATTATATTTCTGATGGATGACGCTGGTCTACCAACTCTCTGAATACCTTATATTCAAAATCCATAATTCTAAACATTTGATGATTAATGGACATCCATTCTAAGCCACTAATTTTGCTGTTGTTTCTTTTTTTTTCTTTTTGGTTTCCCTTTAGTCTAATTCCTTATATTACAAAGCTCCTTTCGCATTCTCTACATTTCTCTCCTACAACTCTGCTACCGGCCAACCAAAATGAACACAGTAACAATTTCTCAATGTCCTCCACAAATGGCCGGTGTTCTCATCATCCAGTCCCTTTGACTTTCCCACCTCCACTTCTCCCACCTCCACTTTTCTTCTCACCTCCACTTCTCCTGCCGTCACTGCTAGGACCTTGCTCCTCCACACTCACTCCTTTCTTCCATCGTGGAGCTCTTGGGGCTTACACATGACATCATGTGTAATGACATCACTCATGACATCACTCATGACATCACTCACAGCCAAACCAAGATTGCAAGAAGACTTTTCACTCTCCCTATAGTAACAGACTTGACACCGAAGGCCAAAAAACCCCCTCATCATTATTTCTGCTCCACAGCAGATTATTTTTTGAGAGACAGGGGATCCATCACAGTACTCCTACAAACCACAGGGGGATATCTGGGAAAATGCCCTGATATAGAATCTGAAGCCGGCTCTCTGGTTATGCATGTGCCTCCCACCCCTCCACAGAAAATTCTCCCATCTCTGAGGGCTGTCTTCTGTACCCAGTGTTTCCCAGGGTTCCCTCAGCCATAATATTCTACAGTAAGAAGTGGATTATTTTATTCCTCTTACCTAAGCCTCACTCCCCTCATAGCAAAACCAGAACAATGGCAGGCTTACCCTGCAAACGATGCTAAGCATACTGCCTAATACTTCTATTTCAGACAAGAATGCTGGTTCATGCAAAGACCAGTAACAGCCCCTATGGGAGCATGTTTTGCTCATTTTAATGAATATTTAAATTCCATAGCTATTACTTCAGAAAAGTGTGCTGAATTTATTTTGACTTCCCTTGGTTAGACATTCTCTCGGTTTCCTCTCTTCCTGACCAGTTTAGATTGGTTTCCAGTGTCAGCGTGGATGGATGGTGGAGTCACAGCCTGTGCAGGTCTCATTTCAGCTCTACATTACCCCATTACCATTACCATTACCATTACCACTCTGCTCAATATCCTTCCAGATGCTTTCTCATCAGACCCAACACAAGTGCAAACAGAATCTCAGATCATCCTCTTGTCCACTTTGGGGACTCTGCCTCAACCTCTTCATCACCAGAGCATGAAGACTTATTACTCACTGTCTAAGATCACTCTCCACCTCATCAGGGACCCCACAACTGTACTGTGGAATCTGGCAAGCACTAGCTACATGTGCCAATGGAGCTCTTTACCCATAATGAGCCCAAGTTGGAATGTACTGAAAGTGTAAAAAATACCCAGATTTTGAAGAGTAAGTGCAAAAATTCAAAAGGAATATAAAATACCTCACTAAAAATTGTTACATTGATTACACATTGAACTGATAATACTTAGACACATTAGTTAAGTAAAAATAGATTATCTTAAAATTAATTTCATCTGGTTTTTTTACTATTTTAATGTGGGTGCCAGAAAATTTTAAACCATGTATATGGTTTGCAAGATATATCTATTGGATGGCTCTGGATCTTCATTGGTCAGCTTTTGTTGCTTACTACTTTGGGGCAATATCATAGTCTTTCTGTCAAACTACTGCAACCAATAAATCAAACAAATGGATATGTTGTGTGTAAGAATAAAGCAAACTTCTTTTCTTTTCCTGTTATCCCTTCATTTGCTCAGGAGGGCTAGTTTTTCCCCTATCCTTGGATGAAACTTGTTTTCTGGTCACTCTTAGGTACTAGAAAATCTTAGAGGCAATTGATTAACAAAACATAATTTGGATTTGTACTTTGAATAACCAACACACATACTAAGAGAAGCTTCCAACTTCATTCAAACTTTTAAGGACTCACCCTTTCCTAACTAGAATATGCTGTTACAAAAAGAGAGAAAAAGCTGGAGTCAGTAGAGGGGACAGGACTGTCACATTCCTCTTTCTTTGTCTGTCCCTCTTCCCCCAATTTGCCAAACCAGATTTCTACATACTCCAGTGAGGGAGAACAGGCCAGGCTGGGAGGGAGGTGTGATGCCTTGTGTGCAGGCTATGGGCTTCCTGAGCCCTGCCAGTGCATAAAGCTGGTTCTTCTCAGACAGATGCTGGGAAATATTTTGAAACCTCCCTCTTTGCGAAGGACCATTCACCAGAAACTCCATTAGTGTGGTTGATGTGTTCTTCTCCAACTTTCTGCTTATTCTTTCTGCAGCCCTGAGGAATCCAGCAATACTTTTAATTTTTCTCTGATGAAACTTCTTCATTATTTTCTTAAAAGAAGTTTTGGCTGCAGTAATAACATATACATAAGTAAACCACTTGACATGTCTCAAGTGAGTAAACAAATGTGCCCCCATCTGAAACAACAGTCTGTTCACTTTTATAATGGCCCTTCTTGGACAAGGTCTAAAACACAAAAGCCCCTTCTCTAATTTGGCCACATCTGATCCCGGAGATGCTCATGCAGCCTTTGCTCCTGCAGATTCTGGGAGGATGTTCCCAGGACAGAAGCAGCCAGCCCTCCTTCACACTCACCACCAGAGTAGGAATCAAACTTTCTGTTTCTTTAGATATGAATCAGACACTTGTCTAGCCATCAGTTGACATCAAGCTCACTGAGTGGACTCAATGTCCCTCCATTTGTTTTAGAGGGAAGAAGAGGCATCTCCCACCCTTTCCTCCTAGGAAGTAGCACTGGGACTCATAGCATACTAATAATTCTCACTAAAGATGCTCCCTCCATTCAGAATCCCTTTCTTCATCTTCACTCCTTGTGAGGGGAAGGAGAACCCCATCCAGTTGTCATCCACTTGCTTTGAACATATTCACCTTGGTCTGATGGCCTCAGTTTGGTGTTTCTATCTATCTTCTCAGGATGTCAGCCAAAACATCCATTCTAAGGTCCTGTTTTAGCACCAGAGGGACCAGTCACCTTCTCTTCTCTATTCTCCCTCCTATCACTAAAGAAAAAGTAGGGGAGACATGATTCCTGCCTAAGTAATATATTTACTTTAAAGCCATGAAAATTTAGCTTTCCACCTTCTTACTAACCTCCACTTGCTGCAGGAGATTCAAATATGTCATCCACAAAGTCATGGATCCCAGCTACAGTCACTTAAAGTATGGGACCCAAGCAAGGTTGATGGAGGGTGGCTCTTTGTTTCAAAACCAAGCTCCACCATCTACTAGCCTCTCGGAGGCCTGGTTCCCCAACTGCAATAATATGCCTCACTTTGCAGGGTGGGAGGGAGTGAGGTTAAATCATCATAGGTGCCTAATGATAGCTTGCCATGATTTTTCTAGCTCACAAGCTAGTGTAAGTTTTCTTGTCTCCTCTTCCAAATCCCTTCTGAGGGTATTCACTTGTCACATAACTTTCCATAACTATCATCCACTGGAAACCTTCTCTTGGGTCTAAATAAGAGAGGAAGGGGAATCTAAAACAAGATGTAAGAGAAAATAGCCTAAAAATTATATTCATTTCTGCATAGGTCAGAGATCTGGGAAGACCTTGAAATATCATCTCTCTGGTCCTGACCATGGTCATGATCCATGTCAGGTTCGATCTTCACTGTCCACTTTTTATGTGAAAGAATATCACTGCTCCTAAAAGTCAGATTCTTTTTCTTCACCAAATATGCAATCTTCCAAGCAGACTCACTTGAAATTATACTATCCCTAAAAGGACTGATACATGGGTATAGTTTATATAGCACTTTGTACTTGTAAGAAGTCCTTTCTTATCTAATATAGAACCCTCACATTGTTATTTGTTTTTGTTTGTTTGTTTCTTAAGTAAGATGAAAGGCCTCACAGTCATCTGCTTCTACCACTGATCTGGTGCTTCTTGAAGGATCACCACCGTCCTCAACTTCTTGGAGCTGCTTCTCAGCCATGGCAATCTGTAGATGCAGCAGAATAGCTGAACAATGGGGAAGCTATTACAATAGGGAGCAGACAGGATGCAGTGCCTGTCATCTGCTACTGGACAGGGAATGTGTTCAGAGGCTGCCCTACTCTGGAATCCCACACATGTTTTCTGAAGATTGTACCTGGATAATTCCATTGTGATGGGGCAAAAATGGTGGCTGTGATGGGTCTATTCTATCAGCTTGGTGTAAATGTCTACTGTGGAAAAACCTACAGAAGAAAACTCTGCCCTCGGTCAGGGACGCCAGCCTGAAATCATGCAATGTGTGTGGTTAGTTAAAAAGGGACTGGGACCAAAAGTACTAAGGGGTCATATGACCCATCCTCTTGGTTAGGAAAACAACTCAGTACCAATCTTGCTGACAGTGGGACATCTCGGGAGGGGATCATAACACGCCATGGGGAGATGTCGCTCGTCCTGCATGGGTCTTTTTAACCATGTTCACAAACCCAGCCACTGAGTTTCATCAGATGCACCATCAGAGATATTAAAGACCAGAAGGATAATAGAAACCAAAGAGTTCCTGCAGTTGAGAGGGAGAATATTTGAAAAGCAATGCAGAGTTGCCTCTAGTCTAGGCCAGTGGCTCACCATGTTGTACAGCAAAGAGAAACGTCTGTTACTATTTGTAGGACATAAAACAGATGTAATAAAACCTGGAATCTGTACCAATGGACCCGTTATGCTAAAACACTACAAAATACCCCTGTTCGTTCTCGAAGTTTATAGAAGCTCCCCAGTGGAAACTCCAGTCTTGCCCTTAGATATCCGTCATTCAGATGCCACTACTAGACCCCTGGGTGTTGGTCAGAGGGGCAAAGAGAGGTCACTCTGCTGCATCCTTGTGCTGTGTACCCAGAGGGATAGCCTGTGCTGACTTCTGTATGCAGAAAACACCTTTGGAAATTTCTTCTTCCCACTATGATGTCACTTGCCTACACCACTTTGTTACAGGAAGAAAAATAAGTAATGGATTCTCTCACAAAATAGAGATCCTTTAAAAGAAAAAAGTACATCCACACACAGACACACACACACACACCACTAGGGCCCCAGCCTAAAACCTCCAGGGCAATAGAGAATATTTCCAAGCCCAGCCACTATCTGAGTAAAAGTAATTTTTTAATTAAAACAAACTCCATCTCATACTTCACACAATGATGTAATAGCAGATCCTCATAGAAACTGCATGACATGCAGCAACACATGTGAAATGGAGGTAAAAGGAAAGATTAAATGAAAATACATATTTGAGCTGGTTATTAGGAACAATAATTTTTCCAGGAATGAGTCACTTGGGAAAACAGTTGATTTGGCTGGGGATAAACAGCGCCTCTTAGGTGTGCCCTGAGAAGACGTGATCAGAACTTAATTTTAAATCTGAGGATTGTAATAAGAACTTGGTTATTTAAAGCCATTGCCAAAGAGAAGAAAGCAAGCATAAGCCAGCCCCCAGAGGATGAATTGTAAGATGCTCGAGCTACCCTTGGGGTCAGAAGGAGGGGCGGAGACTAAATACACTTCAGCTAATTTCTACTTGTCTTTTTAAATACTCTAGCAATGGGAACCCTCTGATTACGCAGTCCTCTACACAAAAGATGCAATGATGAGTTTCTGAGATCAGTGTTAATGTAGGGGAAGAAAGAAGAGAAAAGATTCTTATGTCAACTCCATAGATTGCTCTCCACAGACTATGGGGTTTTGGTGAGATGTTTGTAATCTGATGCTTTTGGTCTCAATCTTCCCATTTATAGACTAATTTCACATTGCTGGACACTTACTGTTCCTATGGATGTTATTTTTGCAGAAAAATGACTACACAATAGACAATTTTCTTTTTTGCCCAAGCTAGAGTCTAAAATTTGAAACAGCTGATGTTCTTTTCCTTTCTTAAATAACTAAAGCACAGCTTTGGTACTTAAACTTGGTGTTCCGGTAAGAGTGCACTCAGATGGGCATATTTGAACTCTGTGCAGGGTAAGAATTGGATGATCAGGCAGGGACTGGGTGTGTGGTGGACCATTTCTTGAGACTGTGCTCAGTGTGGACACCTCACGGCAGTGTATGCTTGGAAATGAAGAATGTGGACCTAATAGCCCCTTATGTATGAACTTAAGATCAAGAGGAGGCTAATGAAAGAGTGATTTTACCTTTTATGTCATATTCATCTGAAATTAACAAGGGTCTTCATTTTTCATATTATCATAAAGTCAACAAATAAAACATACAAGGTGCAAGCTTCCCAGAGAGTAAAACTGGCTGTATTAATTTCCCTTTAAAGCATCATCATATTTCTCTGGCATTCAAAAACAAATGCTATGAGTCACAAAAGTATGAAATTTCAAGGTCAGTTGATACTGTGTCACTCAAAGCTTCCCAGATACCAAATAAAAATTCCATTATTTTGTGTGTGTGTCTTGCTGCCTTGCTCCCCATGCCTCACTACCACTCAATGACCTTCAAACGCTGTATCTATTGTTACAGCTACTTTCATCTTTACCTGAGTGAAGCAGAATCAATGTGCTTGACCAGCAATTCCAATTAAGCCACTATAGACCATCCTGCTGAATCTGCAAGCTTTGGATTTATATCGAATTAATGAAAGCTGAAAGAGTTTCCCATATCACAGCCACACTTAATGCATCCTTGTCAAAAAGAAATGTAATTACAACATTACATGAACATAATAGGTTGATCAACTTACGCAAGGTGACAACCATGAACTGATCATATGGGCATGCCATTGAAAATCCCAGTAGCTAATAAAATCTGCTACTTTTAGATTATTTAATCCCCTAGAGCCTGGATGGTTCAGATGATTGGTAAAGAGATATGCACTTAGTGTCACTTATTTTCAGGTCAACGGTTTAAATAGACCAGTAGTTAATATCAAAGGCAACTGTTCCATATCAATTAGGTTTCATTATTTAGACAGAACTTAGTCTAACAATTGGTTTCCAAGGGGCTAAGTCCAAGGAAAAAAATATGTTCTAAATGTTTATAGTTAATCTTTGGAGTGAAAAACAAATCTTTCCTGGGAATAAAAAAAGCAAAGGAATTGTTAAGATGGAGTAGGCAAAGCAACATTGACATTTACTGTCAGGGGATTCTTCTGATTTAGGCATTAGACACATCTTAGACACATATTAGACACATCAGCTTTGTTGATCAACTCTAGTATCAGTTTTTGGATTGCTGGATTTAATTAGAAAAAAAACTAAGCTCCAAAATAGTAAACAAACAAGTAAAAACTAAAAATGAGAAATGCATCTGATTACTTAGGTACTGTGAGCTGTTAAGCCATGTAATAATGTTGACCTAATGGTTGGAAAACATGACTATTTTTTCATTAGTGTTACATTAATTTTTTATTTGAGATAACACAGGAAAAAGACTCTATTCAGTCGTCCCCTCTAAACTAACTAAAATGAATAAGTAAAACGAGGAAAACACCTCCACTTTGAACCACAATTTGTGAAGTAGGGCTGTTAAATGCACTGGAAATTGTACCTGGGGAAGGAGAGGCTCAGAAAGAGGAGTGTGAGCTCTACAGACTCTGAGATAACTTGTTCTCCAGACTACATGGCTCCCCAGAGGGGTAACCACAGTGTCCTGATTGGAGTAGCAAAATCAGGGTGTGTGAGCAAGCCAGCTGAACTCTTCATAGAGGATCAGAGGACTTATTTCTGCAAGAAACAGGCTGTCAGTGAGAGTAGGTTTAGGATAAACCTGGGTGGCACACAGAGCTGCAGCTTTGATCACTTGCAGATGAGTAATATTTAAATTGCCAGATAAGAACGTGTGACCAAGTAGCCAGAATGATTTTCCCCAGCCAGAGGCAGAATCACATCAACCAGGTAGAGTACTGTGACGAAGTGATCAAAGCAACCTAACAAATGTTTCTGTTATCCCAGTGTGTCTCAGCTTATCCCTGTACTTTTGTGCTGCAGATAGCTGGTCCAGGAAAACTTCCAGAATGCAATGATGGACACTGGTGTGGAATGAATGCAAACACACTGCAGAGAAACAAGGAGGAGAGAAACATCACAAAACAAGGCAAATAAAGAATACGCACCAGGAAATTACGCCACAAATTATGTCGAGAGTAAGTGAAGGTATATTATAGATGACATCATCCAAGGCATGTGGTTCTCACCCCTGACAGCACATTGGATTTGAGGTGATGATCAAATATCTTTACAAAAATTAAAGAAAGCAAGTGAAATCTGATTTCAAGAAAAGGGGAGGAGCAGGAAGAAATGTAAGGACTTATAAGGGACAAACATAAGAGGAGATGTTTTGTTTTTTTAAAGGACATGAATTGAAAGAAAACAGAAACATAACAAAAAACAAAGGTCATATCAAAAATAGAAATTACTGGATAAAAAGTTAGGAGCATCTAGGAAATGCTTTCGTAAATTTGAGAATATCAGAAAGGAAAGTAGTGTGTTTTTTGGAAAAAAAAATGACTAAAGGGTAAATGTTGATTATGGGGATAATTGGAAATACTCTGTCTAAGGAATACACACAACTCTTGTTTTTTGAAAGTAGACTTAGACTAGTTGAAAAAATATATTGCAATTCTTGGGAAACCAATAACATTTTTAAGAAATATAATTAATATGCTAGAGAGGAGAGAAAATTGGATCATATAAAGTGCTCAATTTAAACCAGAGAAGACAGAAAAAGAGGAGAAGATTAAAAAAAAGTGGAGCTAATAGAAAAGTTACAAACATTGAAAATATAACCTATCTATATTGATAATCACTTTATTTTTTTATAATAAATTTATTTTTTATTGGTGTTCAATTTACCAACATACAGAATAACACCCAGTACTCAGGGGGTGAATGGATGATGGGCACTGAGGGGGGCACTTGATGTGATAATCACTTTAAACATCAATGGTCTAGGGCCGCCTGGGTGGCTTGGTGGTTGAGGGTCTGCCTTTGGATCAGATTGTGGTCCTGGGGTTCTGGGATCAAGTCCTGCATCAGGCTCCCTTCAGGGAGCCTGCTTCTGCCTTTGCCTCTCTCTCTCTCTGTGTCTCTCATGAATAAATAAATAAAATCTCAAAATAAAATAAACATCAATGGTCTAAAAAGACAATAAAAAGGAATAGATTGTCATAACAAATAAAAAAACAAGAGCCAACTATATGTTGCCTACAAGAACTCTACTTCAAAAATAAAGACACAGATAGGTTAAAACTAAAGGGATAAAGATATGCCATACTAATAGTAATCAAAAGAAAGCTAGAATAGCTATATTGATTTCAGATAAAGCAGACTTCAGAAAAAAAAGAAAATTATAGGAATAAAGAAGAGCTTTGCATGATGAAAAAATGATCAATTTTTCAACAAGACTCAACAATCCTTAGTGTTTATGTATATAACAACAAAGCATCATGATACATAAGGCAAAACTGTGATAGAACTGCAAGAAATAGATGAATCCACTTTGGAGACTCTAACATCCCTCTATCATAATTAATAGATCAAGCAGGCAGAAAATCAGTAAGGACACAATTGACCTGAAAAGTACCATCAAACAACTGGTTCTAATTGTATTATAAAATATTTCATCTAATAACAACAGAAGAGGCATTCTTAAGCTCACATGGAATAGTTGCTATGATAGGGTACATTGTGGGCCACAAAAGGCACTTGAGCAAATTTGAAACAATAGAAATCATACAAAGTATATTCGCAAACCACAATGGACTTAAACTAAAAATCAATAATGAAAAGATAGCTGAAAATTATCTTTGGAGATTAAATATTTGGAGATTAAACAAAACACTATTAAATAACACATGAGTCAAAGAAGAAATCTCAAGAGAAATTTTAGAATACTTTGAACTAAATAAAAATGAAAATACAACTTACAAAGCTTGAAAAATGCAGCAAACAGTGCTTCAAGGGAAATTTCTAGTATTAAATGCATATCTTTAAAAAGAAAAGAAATCTAAAATCAATAATCTAATGTTCTGACATAATTAACTAGAGAAATAAGAGCAATTTAAACCAAAAGGAAAAAAAAAGAAAGCAGAAGAAAAGAAATAATTTAAAGTAGAAATTAATGAAATTAAAAACAGGAAATTGAGAAAACCAACGAAATTAAAAGCTGATTGTTTGAAATGATCAATAAAATTGATAAATCTCTAGGAATGTATGGGTGGCTCAGTCGTTGAGCATCTGTCTTTGGCTCAGGTCGTGATCCCAGGGTCCTGGGATTGAGTTCTGCATGGGGCTCCCCATAGGAATCCTGCTTCTCCCTCTGCCTATGTCTCTGTGTCTCTCTCTATGTCTCTCATGAATAAATAAATAAAAATTAAAAAAATTTTTGATAAATCTCTAGCCATATTAACCCAGAAAAAAAATAAAAAGAAGACAAATTACTAATATCAGAAATGAAAGAAAGGTCATCACTGTTAGTCTTATGGGAATTAAAAGAAAAATAAAAGATTATGAACAACTGTGTTTACAAGTTTGATAACTTGTATGAAATAGACCAATTCCTTGAAAAACACATAGCAACAAAATTTGAAAAAGAAGAAATTGACAATCTGAATAGGTCTATATTTATGACAGAGATTTAATCAATAATTAATAATCTTATAAAACAGAAAGCACCAGGCCCAGATAGTTTCACCGATGAATTCTACAAAGCATTTAAGAAAGAAGTTATACCAGTTCTCTACAATCTGTCAGAGAATAGAAGCCTCATTCCATGAAGCCATCTTCATCATACCAAAACCAGGCAAAGACATTATAAGAAGAGAACTATAGGCCAATATCTCCCATGAACATACATGCAAAAATCTTCAACAAAACATTAGTAAATTGAATCCAATGAAGTATAAAGAGAATTATATATAATGACCAAGTGAGATTTATGCTGTGTATGCAAGGTTGAGTCAACATAAAAACCAATTAACATACTACTGCATGAGTCTATCAAGAAAAAGATATTCTCATGTCAATTGGTACTGAAAAAGATCTGACAAAATCCAACTACTATTCATGATTTTTAAAAAAATCTCTCAGCAGACTCATAATAAAAGAGAACTTCCTTAATTTGATAAAGAGCATTTATAAAAACCTACAGCTAATACCATACTTAATGGTGCAAAACTGATGCTTTCTCCCTAAGATGGGAAACAGGGCAAAACTATGCCCTCTCAACACTCTAAAGTAAAACACAATAACATCTATAATGACACCAAAAGAAAGATGTTGATATAAATCTAACAAACTATGTACAGGGTCTATAAGCAAAAACTAAAATACTTTGACACTTTGAGAAATTAAAGAAGATTTAAATAAAGGAGAAATATTCTGTGTCATAGATTGAAGGAAAATATTATTTTCTGAATTCTTCCCAACTTGATCTATAAATTCAGTGCAATTTCAATCAAAATCTCAGCAAGCTATTTTGTGGATATCAACCACCTGATTCTTAAAGTTTATATGGAAAAGCAAAAGACCCAGAATTGATGATAACACAACACTGATGAAGACCAGAGTCAGAAGACTGACACTACCTCACTTCAAGAGGTACTACACGGCTAAGTAATTAGGACAGTGTTGTTATCAGTGAAAAAATAGACACATTAGATAATGGATCAGAATAAAGAGCCTAGAAATGCACCACACAAATATTGTCAACCACCTTTACTAAAGAAGCAAAGGCAAATCAATAGAGAAAGGATAGTCTTTCAACAAATGTTATTAGAATAATTGGATTTCCATATGCAACAAGAGCAATAAAAAAAGAATTCAAACACAGAACTTACACCTTTCATAAGAATTAACTCAAAATGGATCATAGGCCTAAATATAAAACATAATTCTATAAAACTTCTAAAAAGAAAATATAGAAGGAAATCTAGATGACCTTGGGTTTGAGGATGAGTGTTTTTCATACATCTTTAAGAAACTATCCAGGGGTACCTGGGTAGCTCAGTCAGTTAAGCATCTGATTTCAGCTCAGGTCATGACTCCAGGATCCTGGGATTGAGCCCCCATTGGGCTATCTCCTCAGCAGGGAGTCTGTTTCTCCCTCTACCTCTGCTGCTCCCCCCAACTTGTG
Organism: Canis lupus dingo; assembly: GCF_003254725.2. Taxonomy (NCBI): domain Eukaryota; kingdom Metazoa; phylum Chordata; class Mammalia; order Carnivora; family Canidae; genus Canis; species Canis lupus. The sequence continues at coordinate 74,958,992 of NC_064243.1, forward strand.
CTCTCTCTGTCTCTCCCTCATGTAAATAAATAAATAATAAATAAAAACACAATCCATGAAAGAAAAATCTGATAAATTTGAACTCATTAAAATTTAAAATGTCCTATCTTCAAAAGACACTGGTAAAAGAGTCAAAAGGCAAGCCATAGATGAGGAGGAAGTATTCGCAAAACACATGTCTGATAAAGGACTTAACTCCAAAATATACAAGGAACTCTTAGAATTCAACAATAATAAAATCAACAACACAATTTTAAAATAGGCAAAAGAATCTTAACAGACATCTCACAAAAGATTACATACAAATAGCAAATAAGCATTTGAAAACATGCTCATCATTATTTGTCATCAAGGAACTGCGAAGTGAAACAATGGCATACTGGCACTGTTAAAATGGCTAAAATCCAAAACCTGACAATACCAAATGCTGATGAGGATGTGGAGTAACAAGCACTGTCATTCACTGCTGCTGGAAATGCGAGTTGGTACACTTTGGAGGACAGTTTAGTAGTTTCTTACAGAACTAAACATAATTTTACCTGACAATCCATAATTTTACCTGACAATCCATAATTTTACCATACAAATGAGCAGGTAGACTCATGTCCACACAAAAAAACTTGCATGCAAATGTTTACAGTAGCTTTATTCAAAAGTGCCAAAACTTGGAAGCATCCAAGATGTTCTTCAATAGGTGAATGGATAGACAAACTGTGGTGCATCCAGACAATGGAACACTGCTAGGTACTAAAGAGAAATGAGCTATCCAGCCACAAAAAGACACAGAGGAACCTTAAGTCCATCCTGCTAAGTGAAAAAGCAGGACATTCTGGAAAAGGCAAAACTAAGCACAGTAAGAGGTCAGCAGTTGCGGGGAGGTTAGGAGGAAGGGAGGGATGAATGGATGGAGCACAGAAGATTTTTAGGGCAGTGAATCTATTCTGTATGATGCTATAATGGTGGATTTGTGACATATACATCAAAGCCCACAAAACCATACAGCACAAAAAGTGAACCCTAATGTAAACCATGGACTTTAATAATAATTTATCAATATTGGCTCATCAATTATAAATACTCAGGCAAGATATTAATAATAGGGAAAACTGAGTGGGGGAGAAAAAGTTTACGGGGGACTCTGTACTATCTGCTCAATATTTTTATAAACCTAAAAATTCTCTAAAGTCTATTACACTAAAAATGAGACCAAAAAATGTGTAATGCATTAGAAGTCCCAAGGAAGGTAAACAAACACAAATCCACACATAAGCACATAATAGTACAATCACAGAACAGAAACATTTATGTAAATCTTAGAAACTTCCAAAAAGAAAATAAATCTAAAAAAAAAATCAGACTGTACTCAGGCTTCTCATCAGCACCCATAAATAGCAGACAACAATTGAGTATCATCTTCAAGGAGCTGAAGGGAAATATCTGTCCAACTACGATTCTATCAATCAAGAGAGAAGGAAAAACAAAAAACATATTCAGAAACAGAAATATCAAGATAATTCACTCTCCTGGACCCAGAAAGGAATATGATTAAAAGATACCTCAGCAGGGGATCCCTGAGTGGCTCAGCAATTTGGCACCTGGTTTTGGCCCAGGGCGCGATCCTATCCTACATCGAGCTCCCTGCATGGAGCCTGCTTCTCCCTTTGCCTGTGTCTCTGCCTCTCTCTCTCTCTTTCTGTGTGTGTGTGTGTGTGTGTGTGTGTGTGTCCCATGGATAAATAAAATATTTTAAAAAGAAAAGAAAAGATACCTTAGCAAAAAAAAAATAAAATAAAATAAAAATAAAAGAAGCTTGAACTGAAAAGGACATGGAGGTACAAGAAGCATTTTAAGGGGAAAAAATCAGTAAGACATATTTGTCATTCCAACGATGATGGTAATTGCAGATGGGGGTGTTACATACACGTTGGAACTAAAAAATACATGGAACAAAGACATGGAGCAAGCTGGAACCAAAAAAACATGGAAGATGGGAGGGCCACATTTAGATTTGTGTATCATAGGCTTTTGTATTTTACAAGAGCAACATATTGATTAATCTTAGCCTTCTGAAATGAATATAAGCTAAATCTTTTTAAGATAATCCCTAAAGAGTAAAAATAAAAATAAAATATGTAACTCCCAAAGCTGTACAATGCAATTGCGTGCTCTACATTATCCAGTAAATCTCTGAAAGACATCACAATTTAATCATGTGCCTACCATTGCTCGGGTCTGCTGATGGGAGGACTTTCCTACTCACTAATTTTTGGCTCCAGAAATATCAGACTTCGTTTCTCTACCATTACTCACACTTCCTGTGCTGGGCACCAAAGGAAAAAAAAATTGATACAACTTTTGGCTCTGAAATATCAAATCAAAATACTAGAAAGGGGGTGTCTAGGTGGCTCAGTGTTTGAGCGTCTGCCTTCAGCTCAGGGCGTGGTCCTGGAGTCCTGGGATTCAGTCCCACATTGGGCTCCCTGCTTCTCCATCTGACTATGTCACTGCCTCTGTCTGTGTGTGTTTGTGTGTATGTGTGTCTCATGAACAAACAAAATCTCAAAAAAAAAAAAAAAAACAGAAAGGACAACAGAGGACGATATTTCTGGATGTCACTTCTACAAAAGTCACTGTGAACCATTTGAACATACCCCCATCAAACCCCAACAACATGCTTCCACAATTCTACTCCCTTAGCCAAAACCCCAAATTCCTGCTGCCACTTCATTGGCACTCACCTGATCTGAGAAGTGTAATGAATGGAAATCCGAGTGGACAAAAGCAGCAAGTTTAAGAATCTCAATTTAATTAATCTCACTTTTACAAAATCTACAAAACAAAACAAAACAAAACAAAAAAATATGTGCCCACATTAACACATTGCTAGGGCTTCCCAGGCCACGAAGGGTACTTTTTGCAGATGAGAGACCCTGAAGTTAAAGCCTTATTACTTTCACAGTAAGCATGCCTCTGTGCTCTGTTTTGAAAACAAAACAAATTGGACAAAACTTAATGCACAGAAAAAGACTGAAAGAAAATACCCCCAAAATGTTAGCAATGTTTGTATTTAGGTGTTCTAACCCCAAGTTGATTTTTTTTCCTGTCTACTTTTCTGTATCATCAAAATTTTCTTTGACTAACCAGTAAACAAACATTGAATTAGTTTAAGTGATATTTCTTCTGGCTTCCGTTGTTCGAAGGGCTGTAATCTTTTGATTTGTTTTTTTATCCAGATAAAGATCATGAAAGGTACTTTAATTCCCAAGGCATTTGAGCTCTTTGATATGTTTCTAGCTTTGTGCAGTGTGTATTCACAAGTTATAACTGCTCAACTTAAGTATTCTCTGCAGCACTTTATAGATGCATATACAAAGTTGCAATGCTGATAACTTCATTGATAAATGATAATATGCAACAGCAAGGGTGGACAAATTGCCATAATTCTTACTGACTATGCGACAACGGTATATGGAAAACTGTCTCCTCTTGCGTGCACATGAAATGTTTCACAAAAAGCAAAAGTGCTCTCAATTTTTATTTAGTAAAACACAGTCATATTCATGTTCAACTACATTTGCCAAAGTGTTCATGGATGAATCCAAGAATAATCTGATTCAATCATAGGATGAATTTTGTCTTGTGTTTTCCACTTTGGGTCTCTTGCTTAAACAGTGTAAAAATACTCTGCGTTTCCATCAATACAACAATAAAACCTAGAGGGTCTACATATGGTCGCCATGGGTAGGTAGATGGGTTTAAAGCAAACTTCCCAAACTGGTATTCCACGAACCTCCTTTCAAAGGTATTTATAGATATAATAAGAAAAAAATTATTCTCAAAATATTTGGTAAACACTGGGTTACACAAATAGAGTGTGTGGTGTGTGTGTGTGTGTGTGTGTGTGTGTGACTTCATTAGTTGTTGTTTGTTTTGCTTTTTAACTAACAGAATATCAAGTTTAATGGGTAAATAAGTATTGTAGACTGTTAAGAGAGAATATAGTATGCTACATTTTTCAGACTTATTTGGTTATAGAACACATTTTTTACTCTAGAGCTACTAGTTTCTAGATGAACATTTAGAGGACCACCATTTGGGAAAATGTTAACTTAGATTCTGATGTCTGTTCCAGTTTGTGTATTCCACAAAGTGTGGTATATGGAATCAATGAAAATGCATGTCATCTGTCAACACTGAAAACTAAACAAAACATTGCTACTGGAAGTGGTTTACCTTTGCTTAAAGGCAAATTCCATATTTATATTTTTAGCATAATTCAATCTGGAACATTGGGGAAAAAACAACCACCCCAGGGTAGTCACTGTGGCAACCTGTTAAAAAAAAGGTGGAGGGAGGTGGGTGGAGGGGATAGAGAAGTCATGCAAAAGAATTATTAAAATGTTCAAGATAAAATTGTAGAAGTTCACAAATATATCCAGTTTGATGCACAGCTACCAGTTATCTACCTCTTTCAAGAGCCAGATGTTCTAAAGGAAAGCAGGAGTGCAGAAAAGGATCTCACATTTATCTTTCTGCAAATTTTTGCTAGACATATACAATTCAACGGAGTAAATAATGTGTTCCAGTCTGCCACTTTGCTAAGTAACACCATATACTGTCAATAATATCAATGTTCAGTTCAGTTCAATTCAGGAAAATGCTCTGACATTCTCAAATGAAAAGAAAAAGTGAAACTTATCATTCCACCATAACTCCAAAAGGAATACATTGATGAATTAAGGTAGCCATGAGTGCCAAAGTATTATACCAGATTATGAGACCAAGTGTGATAGCAAATATATGAATCATAAAAATAGAATATACTTGGTTGCAGATCAGCTCTGGAAAGGCAAACAAATGTCAGGTGGAGGTAAGATAACCAAAGCAAAGATACCCCAAATTCCAATGGACAAAGGACACTGCACATTGGAAAAATGAAAAATATGCAAGTGCCTACAATAATATCTTTGAAAATCACTTGTGGGCACCTGGGTGGTTCAGTGGTTGAGCTTCTGCCTTTGGCTAAGGTTGTGTTCCCAGGGTCCTGGGATCCAGTCCCACGTCGGGCTCCCTGCAGGGAACCTGCTTCTCCCTCTGCCTGTGTCTCTGCCTCTCTGTGTGTCTCTCATGAATAAATAAACTTTTTTTAAAAAATGAAAAGAAAATCACTTGCAATTTTCTAAATATGATTTAGATGTCCTCTTCAAAAGAGCATCTCTAGAGTTGGAGCCATTCTTCTTTATGAGCTGCAGATAAAAGAATTTACAGACAGGCTTTGTCACCTCACCCTCAGATCTGCTGTCTTCTGCAGCTACTGACTCTCTGGGACTCATCCATTCTCCACATAAGACTAAGTTGGTGGCCATTGTTTCCAAGCTGGATACTTGTTTAGACTGATTATTCTTTGAACTTTGATAATCTGGTTTCAAAATTATCACTAAAAATTACAATACAAATATCAATGACCTCTTTTATGTGATGATCATAATATGATCCAGTGGGGTGCTGGAGACAATGTTACATGTGTCTCTTCCCAGCTCCATATTCAGTGATACCAATGCAGTGATAGCCTTAAATCTGCCATATTGGAAGTATTTGTACTACTGAAATTGGAAAAATACGAGAAATCAAGGCTTTTCTTTTCAGAAAGCCTATTGTTAGACACTTATTGGTGCATTTCTGTTCCTATGTGATTGTGCTCTGGTTATTATGATTATAATTAGCTTCCATTAAAATATTGAGGTTATTCTAATGCTTCTACCTAGATTCACTTTTAGGGTCTAATATAAAGGGATAAAAGTTATGATAAAAGATCAGAGATCCCTCCACAGTCCTGCCTAAAACATGGAGTATAATCTACTGCAAGAAATATCAAACTTCTCTGACCAGGGCCCAAGCACCAAGAGAATTTTGACGATCAGTGCATGCATGGGAATAGGAAAAACTCTAGTTAAATGCATAGCAACCAGGCTTTGGGGTAAGAATTCTGAAAATGACATTAGTAACTTCTAACGACATGGTGATTGTGGTTTACAAACGCTATTAAAAGTATTAGTAACCCTTAATGATTCACTTATTAGGAACAGAACCACCGTATGGAGGCATTCGGTCTATGCACTGCACAAAGGCACTTGCCGGAGGGGTGAGCATAGACCGAAATGCAATCTGACCTCCTCTTGCAAGCTGCAGGGCTGCAGCTACTGGGCATCTTGTTGTAATTTTTATAATGCTGTGGTTTGTGCTAAGGACTTCCCTGACAGTAAATAGCCCACGGTCATAGGTGAAAATGAAGAACTATAGAATCAGGAGTCGTTCACACAGAAGAAAAATAACAGAAGACTTTCATCTTTCAATCAAAGGGCTCCTCCAAAGACCAGCAGACTCTATGCTGGGGAATCCTGGCTGCGAAAGCTCTGTTACTTCCACTTCTGACACACCTTTGTGACTCCCAATACATAACAGGGGTAGATTTCTTTTTTTTAAGTAAAGCAAACAAGTAACAGCCAGAAACCAACACAAGATGAACATGTCTGTGGACCAGAAACAGAAGTACAAACCTTTGAGTAGAAATGGAGCTGGAGCAAAAGAGTGGACAAGTAAAGGGAGAGAAAAATCAATAGGTAAACAGAGACATGGACCTTGAAATAGACAGATGTGCGGATAGACACGGTACAGAAGGGAAAACCACAATTCCAGACAAAATACCAACACAGATTGACAGTCCCTGAGCTGTTCCAGCACACATTCATGTCACCACTGGTAGATAGAAAGAGGACAAAACCCGCCACATTATTAAAGCTCTACTGTTGGATGTACGTCCAAATGTTAAGGGTAATGGCTCAAAGAAGGGAAATGCAATCTTTAGCTTCTAAACCAGCAGACAAGTCAAAGGTGAAGGTAGGAAAGTTTATCAGCCCATCAGATGCAGGGAAGGAGGCAAAAGGAACAAAATAAAGGCATGGCAAAGAGCATGAAATAAGGTGGCAAAAATGAAGTCCAGCCCAACAGTGCTCACAATGAAATTGCTATTGAAAGACAGCATTTGTCTGAATGCATTAAAAATAAAACATCTGTGCTGGTTATAAAAAAGCATACCTAAGATCAAACTACACAGGAAGGCATAAAATGAAGTGATGGAAAACATATATATTACACATTGCATATTATATATTCATAAATTTTTATTAAATCTGCATTTATAATATTTATATGATATTACTCATTTTTTTCTTTTTATCATCTCATTTTGCATGTATCTATATATCACCATAGACAGAAACAAATGTCAAACATCTAGCCAAAATAAAGATAGTATACCAATACTTGGATTAGATAAATAGAAGCTAAGGGAAAAAGCATTAAGAGAGATGATTTGGAATCCCACATATAGTGACTAGAACAATCTATCTGGAAAATATAAAAATCATGAATTTGCATGCAACTAAGAGCAGAGCCAAAAATACATATAAAGCAAAACAATACAAAGAAAGATGACAAGAAGAATTTGGCAAATACACAACCATGGTGGGAGATTTCCACATTTCTAATAGGAACTGATAGATCAAGCAGACCAAAGATTAGTAATGATATGGAAGATTTAAGCAACCACATTAGCAAGCTTGATCTAATAGATATATGGAACCTTGTACTAGCAGAGAACACACCATCTCTTCAAGTAAACATGGAATATTTATAGAAACAGACCACATTCTAGGTCATGGAGAAAGTCTCAACAAATTCAAAGAATAGCTATCACATAGGTCATGTTCTCCAATAAAGCAATTAAATTAGAAATAAGATAATTTTCAAAAGACGAGTCACTGCTAGAGTAGGAAGAACAGATGGGCCATGAACTCTGAGAGACATACATTTAAATCGGGTTCAGCACATGCCTGTTGAGTGTCCTTGGACAAACCACTCAATCTCTCTGGGCCTTGGTCACTCCACGCATCACATGGGCACAGTAAAACTCTCTCACAAAATTCTCATGCAGATTACATGAGGAAGTAGCTTAAAAGCACACAATACCTGGCAGACTCAAATCCTGTTTCTGTCCTTTCACATAATACGTGCTCAATAAACATCGCTTGAATTGATAGCTGCATAAATGAATACCAAGTAGAGATAAATATACATGTTTTTGCAATGGAATTTAGAAAGAATTTAATTAATCAACAAGGTTCTATTTGTTAAACAGAGACGAGAAAAAGAAGGGCACGTTTTATGTTTTTAGTTATCCTCTATTCAGAAAAAAAAAAAAAGAACAGGTTTTGCCAGGGCCTCTGGAAAGTCCGGTGCCACATCCTGTGTCCCTCTCAAATTAATTTTTGTTAATCACTTCAGATCATGAGGTCATTTGATCCAAATAAAGAGAACTTCTCTTGAGAAAGATGAGAAACGTAGAAGGCAATATCTGATACCTCATAGCCCACGGTGCAGAGAAAACTACAGGCACTGGTTTTCAGAGGGGACCCAACTAAATTCAATGAGCTTAAGTCAGCTAGCTATGAGAAAGAATTCCCTAACAAGGGTTGCCACTCCATTACCTCAGGCAGGGGTTTGTGTGATCTTCTTCCAAGTTTGGTATTTCCAAACATCCTGAACTTAATACAGGCTGCAGGACAAGCTGAGATCCACCCAACCTGCGGCCATGATAGTTAATGAGGTGTATGCAGTGATATGGCACAGAGATAGCCTCATTCTCTTTAGCCTGCTTGGCTCTCCTTCCCACAAGGCTTTTCAACTTGGGTTTGGGCCAGTTTTCTGTTTGGTTGCTTCATTGCTATGAGACTCAGGAAGAAAGATTTTTTGCTCTCTTCATTTTTTCACTGGTGCCAGGGACTATCAATTTAATTGTTAGGTAGAGCATGATGTTCCCATGGCCCACATCAAGGCTATGATCAAAGGAGAAATCCATTTCAGGTTTTAGAGGTAGGTGGCTTTGGTGACAAAGCAGACAAGAACAGGATGGACAGTTCAGGAATTCAGCACTGCCAATGGGAAAATAGCAATGGTCCTTGACTTCATTTTTTTTTTTTTCTTGACTACATTTTTGCCTGGAAATTACAACATCTTGATTTTTCCACCCTCACTTAAAAAAATTAAACATTTCCAAAGCACAAAAAGATTTAGATTAACTAGTGAAAAAAAATAACCAGACTAGCTAGATCAGTCATTTATATCATGTACCAAAATAAATTCTGGGTAGATTAAAATTTTAAGGTAAAGTTAATATAGGTAAATAGTTTTATAATCTTAGAAGATCTTCATAAGCTTGTGATCAAATGCAGAAACTAAAGGGAAAGATTGACACATTGCTAATATTTGTGTGGTTAGAAAAATCATAAATAAGTGTAAGACAACAAATAGGAAAAACAGTTTTAACATAATCTATGACAAAAAGTTCATATTCTTAATATTTAAAACGCTGAGGAGACCTGAGTGGCTCAGTCGGTTAAGCATCTGCCTTCAGCTCACGGGATCAAGCCTCTTATCAGGAACTCTTGGGGGTGGGGAGTCTGCTTTTCTCTCTCTACTTCTGACCCTTCCCCCTGCTCATGCTCTTGCTCGCTTATGCACTTTCTGTCTCTCTGTCTTTTTTTTTTTTTTTTGCATATTTTTTTATTGGAGTTCAATTTGACAACATATAGTATAACACCCAGTGCTCACCCCATCAAGTGCCCCCGTCAGTGCCCAACACCCAGTCACCCCATCCCCCCATCCACCTCCCCTTCCACTACCCGTTGTTCATTTCCCAAAGTTAGCAATCTCTCATGTTCTGTCACCCTCTCTGATTTTTCCTACTCATTTTCTCTCCTTTCCCCTATAATTCCTTTCACTATTTTTTATATTCCGCATATGAGTGAAGCCATATAATGATTGTCCTTCTCCGATTGACTTACTTCACTCAAATGAATAAATTTTGAAAATTAAAAAAAATTTTTAAATCTTTAAAATATATAAGAAGCATATATCCAAAATCAAAAGGAAAATGGGAAATGGGCATGATCAGTCACTTCCAAAAGGAGGAAATACAAGTGACTAGTAAACAAACTTAAGAAAAAAGTGCAACTTAGTATTAAACAAGGAAATGCATATTAAAACAATAAAATGCCATTTTATTTGTTCATTTATTCATTTTACTTATCGCATTGGTAAGAATTCAAGTGAATAGCCAGCATTACTGAACCCAGTGTTGACAACTACATGGGGAAGTATCTTACCAGGCTGGAGAGAGTAAAAAAATGCAATTTCCAGGGGTTTAGGAGAGGGAGCGGGGTGGAAATTGACACAATACACTAAAATCCTTAAAAATGGACCTATTCTTTGATTAAAGATTTTTATTTTTAGGAATTAACTCTGAGGAAATGATTGATCAAACAGAAGTACAGTTGACTCTTGAACAACACAGGGGTTAGTTGTTTGCATGATTTCCATGTGGTCAAAAATCCACATATAATTTTGATTCCCCAAAAACTTAACTGATAGCCTACTGTTGACCAAAAGCCTTACTGATAACATAGTCAATTAACATGTATTTTGTAGACTATATTCTTACAGCACAGTAAGCTAGAGAAAAAAAATGTTATGGAGAAAGCCATAAGGATGAGAAAATACATATACAGCACTCAACACTTTTTATCAAAAAATAATCTGCCTATTAATGGACCCGTGCAATTCAAACCCATATTGTTCAAGGGTCACATATACAGAGATTTGCCTTTAACTCTCCCAGGCTTGTTTGTAATAGCAATAAATCAAAATACAAATAGCAATAAATCAAATCATAAATAGCAATAAATCAAAATCAGTAAATAAATCAAGTTATGTGTCATTCAGTAGTGGAATTTTTAAGTAAATTGTGAAACATACAGATGATGAAGCACTTTGCAATGATTTTTCAATCATAAAGAGGTGAAACCAGATCTACTGACATGCACACATGTCCACATTGAATTAAATGAAAACATGGAGGGAAACAGGATTTATATATATTTATATAGTCTGGCCCATTTTCCCCAAAACTTTAGTCTGTATATTTGTATATGCCTATAAATCTATGGATGGGGCGTCCAAGGGGATAAACAATGAAATTTTCAAAGCTGTGTTCTCTCAGTGGTAGATTAAAGGGAATTCTCTTTTTCTTCTTTATGTTTTACTGATTATTCCCCCGCCTTTCTTTTTTTAACAATGAGCATTTTTTTCCTTTAGGGATTGGAAAATACCAAAGGCAATTTATACTAAGACTATAAAAAGAAGAAACTATAGTTTAACTAGGCGAAGAAATTCTAGGCTTAGAAACTTCTAGGCTTTGCTACAGAATTTAATCCATCCTGTGAACTTTAACATCTCTCAAGATATCTCATGATGACTCAAGAACTGTTTCCTCTTCTCATCTTCACTGTACAGCAACTCTGTGCAGACATCCAATAGACATCCTCTCAGTTCCACTAACAATACTTGAGGCCACTGTCAGTTCCTATAAGAAGGTGCTCTGGGACCCCCTGGCAGTTGGGGCCCAGAGAAGCATCACCCCTTAGGATCCTTCTCTGAGATACAAGATGTTTATCACCAGTGCTGACGCCAGACTTTTGTGTGTTCCAATACCCACTCTCACCTTAGCTGCAGAGCTACAGGCAAATTATTTTGCCACAGGTGTTTCCATTTCCTGATCTGTAAAACAAAGATGATGAAAATAGTCCTTCCCTTATAGCCTGTTGCCAGGGACTGGTCTATGTAAGACACTCAGAACAGTACCTAGCACGTTGGAAGTGCTCTGCATTGGCCAATTACTCTCCCTGGGGCTCCCAGTCTCCCAGCTTCCAAATGTAAGGAATGCATTGGGGCTTAACAATGACCACATTCACCTACTAGCTTAAGGTTGCTGACAAAGCCTGCTCTAAGGGAAAGCGCTCAAGGGGTCTGCTCCTTGGTTCCTAACTGTCCTCCTCTCAGCTATTTCTGGATGGTTAAATAACATGCAGGTGACCGGGTGAACTAAGGCTGATGACCTGGTGGAGTCAGAACCCAAACCCATCTCCACCTGCCTCCCCAACACCCCTCCATCCAACATTTACCCTCTACTCTTGGTAATATGTAAAGAGGTAAATATGTTTATAACACCTGGCTTACCAGGTGAACAGAGATGAAAATGAATGTGCCCCGATGATACATGCTTCTAGAATGTATCTGGTCCTGTGCTTGTTTTTGTTCTTTGTGGCACTTTAATGTTTCATCTTGCAGAAGGCATATTTGTGGAATTGCCAAAGATATTTGCCATCCAAAAAGATAAGAAGTAAATCTGCAAAAGGGGCCAAATTTTCATTTAAAAACAAAGGCATCCCTGTACATGCTGCCTGAATTTTCGAGAAACTTCAGACTTGTGAAGCACACACCACTCATCTCTTATGCCCCTTGTCCATCTATCTTCCCCAGAGGACATCTTCAGCACCCCTTTGGGTCCTATGTCAGAAACATTGATCCTAAATATTTTGCATATTGTGGCTTAGGCTTCAAAGGAGATTTTGAGTCATGTTTCACATTTTTAAAAAATTGTGCAGGGGCGCCTAGGTGGCTCAGTGGTTGAGCATCTACCTTCAGCTCAGGGTGTGATCCTCGGGTCCTGTGATTGAGTCCCTACAGGGAGCTTGCTTCTCCATCTGCCTATGTCTCTGTGACTCTCATGTGTCTCTCATGAATAAATAAATAAAATATTTTTAATAAATAAATAAATAATAAAAAATTAGTGCAACTTAATGATTACTGGGGAAAATGTTTCTAGTTTGCTTCAATTGTGCTGACACCTAATAGTGTGTATGGACACTTGTTCTATCATATAGTGGTCATGGCTTCTGAAACAAAAATCAGGGCATGTGGTTTAACAATCACAGGTTTATTTATGAGGGCAGAATAGTTAGCAAACCAGAAAATCCAGGCTATATGCATGCCATTAACTATATAAAAGGAATGATGCATATGAATAATGTATGAATACATGAGATGGCTTGCGTCTTTCAGCTGGCCAGTACGTATAAACAAGTTTTGAGAGGTCAACTAATTGAAAGTCACTGTGCATTCTGCTCTCTTTGCAGTTGCTTATTTAATTGATGTCGACTCTCTTCATTAGCTCAGTTAATCTGAAAAAAAAAAGATTATCCTGATATTTGTTCTTCTCTAAGACAAATATAAAATTATTTCATAAACCTTTTAGATTTACTAAGAAACTTATGAGAACCATTATGTAAATAATCCTTTGGTTTGCAAATCATGACTAGAAAAATACCACATTAATTTACCGATCGTTGATGGATAAAATCATGACCCACAGACATATTTTGAAATTAAACATATATTTTAAATGGAAAATAAATGTCATGGCCTGTTTCTCTAAACAAAAGGTCATATTTGCAAAAGAGCAGGAGAGCCCGTCTAGATGTGACATAGGGAACAATACCTAAAAGCACCTATATCACAGGGCTGTTCTGTGAATTCAATGAGTTTATATTTGCAGTGCACTTAAAACAGTGCCTGGCACATGCTAAATGCTATATAAATACTGTTAGTAGGGTTGGCTTTAAGATAGAATTATTAACTTTTCTTTTCAAAAGTCTTTTGAAAAGCCTGTCAGAGGTTTTAACTAAAGTTTCTTTTGGATATGAGGTCTTTTTTACTTTTTAAATGTAAAATCTATAGATTAATCATCACGGATTAAAACTCATAACCTATTTGTACATATTTGTGGGCATTTTTTCCCCCTTGCAACTGTGTAGTTTATGGCCTGGAACCAAATGTTTGTCTAAACATGATCTACTGTTCCCTCTTCTTCTGGCCAATATGACCCGTCAGGACATGATAAATATGCATACACAGATATACTATGATCCTAAATATGGTTTCTGAGCAAACATAACAACCATATGAAACCTTGAATACATTAAAATATGCTAAATAATTTGAGTTAATTACAATACATGTAATTATACTCTCTGCTGTACTAAATGAGTCAATGATGCTCCCAGATGGTCTGAATAAAGTCTGATGGAAAGTAAGAGAAAGCAAGGTATGGCCTTAGATGTTCAGGCTGCTGAGGTGGATGGAAGGACCAAGAAGGGATAGTCAGCTTTTTTTGTGCTGGGGAAGAGCTGTCTGAACCTGTCTGATAAGCCAGCAGGGCGTGGCCTTCCAGAAAATTCTATTCTATGAAGGCCTAAAAAGTTTTGTGAGAAAGAACTCATAAGAAAAGGATATTGAGACAAGCTTGGGCTGGCGGAAAAGCCTAGCATTGTTACAAAAGATGTGTCTCCAGATGTTAATCTATGTATGAAATGTATGTAGTGGGTGAGTGTGTGGCTGCAAAGGGAAAGTCAGCAAAAGTAAACACTGCAAATGCCACTCCACCAAGCACTCTAAGTCATGAAGACAAGAGACACACACAGAGCTTTGATATTCTCTAACAAATATGACGGGAAGAAAGTTGCATCTCCTTTCCCCACTTTCCACAGACTGCCATCCTACCAGAAAGTCGGAGTTACCTATACCAGGAGAAGGGGCAACTTCTGGCAGAAGCAGGGCAGGAACCGAGTGGCAGCCTGTGGTGTGTGGGGGCAGGGCAGCGAGCAGGCCCAGACAGAAAGGCCCAGAAGAAGTAGCTGTGTCTAGCCAAGGCACTCACAAGACCATGACCCTGAAGACACAAGAAACACAACCAGAAGCATTATGAGGGCATGAAGAGCCTGCCTCACGCAGAAAAGCAGCCGTTACAGAGGTGTTGAACAGCAGATCTGAGCAGGCAGAGGAAAGAAGCAACCAACTGGGGCCATTGACATTATCCAGTCCAAGGAGCAAAAGGAAAAAAAAAATGAAGAAAGTGAACATTTATTGGAAAGTGAACTAATATGCTGAACACACACTATACTTACTCATAATTTAAATGTGTACCTACAAAGATTTTGTGCAATACATGTGGTTTTGGAAACAAATAGAATTTTCAAAAATGAAACTTTCAAAAGAGTCACTTTTTTTACAGGCTCTGCTAAATAATGAATAACATTCCACAAATGTATCTGTCCATGGCCTACCATGTATCAGATCTGCTATGTGCTTGGGATGCAAAGGTGAACACAACAGAGAGATCATTCCAGTGAGTGTGACCAGGGCACTGCCGTGCTTATACACACAAGGCAGTGGCATACTTCATTTTGTTTAATGCTCTACTGTCACTGTTATGAAATTCTTAGTACACTTTTCTGGGTTTTTTTAATTTAAATTCAATTTGCCAGCATACAACATAACACCCAGTGCTCATCACATCACGTGCCTCCTTAATGAACAAATCTTGAATAAGAGCAATCAGCCAGAACACTGTTCAGACTCATTCTAGACCATTTCTGTCACTTATTAAAAAGATTTTATGTATTTATTTCCAGAGAGAGAAAGGGGGGCACAAGCAGGGAGAGTAGCAGGCAGAGGGAGAGGGAGAAGCAGACTCCCCACTGAGCACAGAGCCCAACTTGGGGCTTGATCCCACGACACTGAGATCATGACCTGAGCTGAAGGAAGAATCAGAGGCTCAACTGACTTAAACCACCCAGGCGCCCTGAGAGCATTTTTTAGGAAGCGTATGTTAGGATTGGCTGACTCAGTTTCTAGACCAAGAGTCATAAAACTTTACTCTGTATAGAGCCAAGCAATAAATATCTTCAGCTTTGCAGGCCATGTGGTCTCTGTCACAACTCCTCAGCTGGCCACAGTAGTGTGAAAGCAGCCAGAGAGACAAGGCTAAATGAAAGGGCCTGGCTGTGACCACAGGCTACACAGAGCAGCCCCGGGCTGGTTGCCAGCCCTGCCCTGGGACCTGAAACATCCACTCCCCATTTACTATGATAAAGTCCCAGACTGGGTAAAGTTACATGTCAACCTGTAGACTGAATAAATGACAATTTGTCTGGTGCAAACCACAAATTCCAAAGTTATAGCTCATTGTCCTGCATGATATTCCCCAGTTTTGTATTAGTTTTGCATAGTCCTATGCCAGTGATCTTTTTCCCACTCACTACATATATGTATATGTAGTAGACACAGGTGTGGATAAGCACCTAGATGGGACTATCAGCCTCTCTTCTCTGCCTTTGTATCTGCTTTGTCATCCTGCTGGTACCTTCGTTAATTAGCTAAATCTTTGATGCATGCTTATCTATTTGTATGGAAATAGTGGGGTTTTTTTACTTTTTAAATATTGTACGTTATCAACAATCCAGAAGAGAGGCATGGACAGATACAGAATGAATTCAGAGTTTTATCAGGCAATGCAGCAAACATGATTGTCCCTAAAGTCTCTGCAGCTTGCCTCAGTGAGCCTGAATGAATCTGCTCCAACACAGAAATATCACAAGCTGCCTTATTTTTTCCATGAAACCAGCTCCAGGAAAAAGATCTGAAGAAGAATGGCTTCTTCCTTTTTTATACCAATATTAAATGATCATCATTCAACTACCACCCTACAGGGAACCTTCCTGGGAGGAAGGGTCAGCTCGCTTGGCTCTCCCCATCACTGCTCACTCCCTGTAAGGCCCACTCATTCATCTTCCCATCTGTCCCATTCCAAGCCAGGAAGCCGGAAGGCAAGTCCTTCCAGAACTTTTACTGAATTCCTCCGTGTTCCCCAGACTTCTGAGCCACAGACCTTTCTCCTTGATTCCACTAAGATGGAACTCAAATTTTTCAAAGTAATGGTTTACTCCAAAACCAAAGGAACAGAGGTATAAAAGGAGATCCCTGCAGGGATGCTATCCCAGGTCTGTGCTGCAGCCCAAGGCCCTCAGTGGTCCATGCACCTGTGGCTCAGAGATACAAAGTGCCAGAAACAAAGCAAGAGAGCAGTGGAAGGAATGGTCACACTGGGTCACTCTTCCAGAAGGTTCCTAATGACTTACTTGCATAAAAGCAGAATGCAGCGTGTGGATTCTAAACCCTGTGTTTAGATAAGCTAAGGGTAACTACTACTTTGCAAAGTGGAGGCAGAGCTGGGAATTGAGTCCAGAAAGCTTCCCAAATCCCTGCTCATAGCTCTCCAACTATTAGCAAACACAAATACACTCATTCACATTTGAATTCCTTCAAAAAAGGAGAAGCCCAATAGTAAATTAGAAGGAAAGAATCTAAACAATTTGCGGCAGCCTGTTTGCTAATTGCTTTCATTTTAAATTCTCTCCCTAGCTTTCTGACATGACTGTTTTTAACCAATAAGCAAACAAAAAAAAAATAAGCAAACAAAATTTTTTTAAAAAGGAAAAGATTTTTTTAAAGGGACAGAGACATATTTTTGTTTACCAGTAGATAAGGTACCTCCTGTGCAGATCTGTGTGTCAGGAAGTCATGACCATTCCTCTCTCCCTGTAAATCCTCCTCCCCTAAAGTCATTCCCAAACATAACGTGAGCCTGTCAGTTCTTCATGACTTTGTTCCAGATCATTTACAACCCAGCTCGCTTGCCCTACTTACAAGGGGTCTTATCTGATTGTTTCTACAAGCTTATCTACAAGTGTTCTTGAACTGACAGCAGTCAGGAATTTAGGATCGGTGACAAAAGACAGTTGAAAATGCAAGATTGCAGTATCCCAAGGAGAGAAAAGCTATATACACTTACTCTAACAGTTTGGTAAAATATTATTTGTCTTTGAAAAAACTTTCTTTCATTAAAAAAAAAAAAAAAGCTTACATGACATATTAAAAAGAAGGTATATATATTTTTAAATGTACATAGATATATTTATATTACATGTCATGTGAACATATAATATAAAATTCAGTCCACTACAACACACTGCTTGTTTCTCACAATCTGAATGCTGCCCATAGTTCTCATCAAAGAGCTAAAATGTGACTCATATCCTACCATCACTCTTGGCCAACGGTTGTTTGTGTCCCTCGCTGTGAGTTTCCTTGGCCAATGAGCACATTCTCTTGCTCTCCAGAGTTTTAAGTGCTGTATCATGTGTGTTGTTTACTTTCCTATAAGCCCCTTTAATATGTGATTTATTTGTACTCTGGTAATTTCTATCCACTCTAGCTGATAAAAGCTGTACAAATCACTCAAGATGTGAAAATGCAAATTTTATGGCAACTTATGGAATCTTAAAACGGTCAAGAAAACTAAAAAATGGGGTTCTAAGATCCCTAAAGGTTTTATCAAGACGTTTCTTATCTAGCTAAAATAAGGTTTAATTTTTATTATAAAAGTAAAGCCACAAAATCCTGTAAGCAGATTGCATTCCCAAATCAGATACTCTGAGTCCTGGATCAAAGTAGGAAAAGTTCTTCTGGCATGGGGATTGCAAAGCAAAGTAGCCGTGTGATTGCCAACTACAATTCTAATTTAAGAGGCTTTGCGAGTGTGAAATCACAGAATTTTCCCTTGATCAACTCAATCTGATTACCAAATCCTCACAATTCATGCCTGCTCTGTGATTGCAACCACACCAATGGTGCAGATGGTCCTGGGTAATATTTTTTTGGCATGATGTGTGCACTGGGCTTGCTCCCTGAGTTAATCAATAATTGTGTTTTCTTAATTTTTTTGGTTTAATTAAGTGTGGATTCAGAGCACATTGGCTTTATAGATGTGCACGTGCTAGCAAACCACTCAACCTAAAGAAGCAAATACTACTTTTCCCCTTGCTAACAGCTTATTGTGACTTAATACACCAAACATAGTTTTCACAGTAAAAACATAAATATGTATTAAAAATACACACAATTTTTATTAAAAATGCATTTAAAATGCAGCACCTGGGTAGCTCAGTCAGTTAAGCATTAGACTCTTGGTTTTGATTCAGGTTGTGATCTCAGGGTTGTGGTATTGAACCCCTCCTGGGACTCCAGGCTGTTTGTGGAACCTGCTTGGGATTCTCTCTCTCCTCTCTCTGCTCCTCCTCCTCCATACCCACATGTGCGCTCTCTCTTTCTCTTTCTAAAAAATAAAAAAAAAAAAATTCCCCTTGAAAGTACTGAATAAGGAATCAGTATTATAATTTGCCAAAGATTTCTTTGTCCCCCTTTGATGAAGAAAACAGACAATAAGCATTTCCCATTGACTTCTGGATAGGAACAGGTCAGCCAGCACAGTCTGATTATTAAAGGATTAACTAGCCTGTTTAGATAGTCTCTCAAGATCATTAACAGTCCCCCCCTCCCTTTGAACTGGCCTCACCTTGTGGGTCTTTTCTGGAGCAACAGACACTTCTTGAATCTCCCTTTTCCAAATGCTTCCCTGACCCAGTATTCCTGTTCCCTTCGAATATCTCTGTCTCTTCCACAGGTCTTCATGAGATCTTTTACTGACATCTTGAATCCAGATGATCCCCAAAGATAGTACATTAATGACATGATCATTCACCCCACTCCATATTCATATCCTTTGCCACGTGCCTTTGAAGTTCTTCCCACTCTGAAGAAAGAGTGTATATTTTCCAGATCCTTAATTTAGGGTCCGGGCATGTGCCTTGTTTGGATAAATGGAAGGTTAATGCATAACAAGATCAAATGTTTCTCGGGTGATTGGGTTTGCCTTCCTGTGCCTCTGTTATTGCCATGAGAGTATACCCAGGCTAGCCCACTGGTACCAGGAGAATCAACCTGCCGGTGCTGAAAAAAGGATAAAAGACCCTCAAAGCAGAGTCCAGCCAAGGTCAGCTGAATGCAGATCCATGGAAAATAAATGAATGGTGCCTTAGCCACTGGATCTTGGTATGATTTGTTACGCAGCACTGTTGGGGGCATATTTTAACTGCTAGATGTCCCTGAGACATCATACTAAATGTGATGTATTCCTGATGGCCTAGGGACTAAGCTGCCCTATCATCTGATAATAATACATGATAATAGATAAATAATAAAATACAATGACAATATAATAATTAATGGAGTTTAAATAAATAAATGATAAATGAGAGTTACCTTTTTTAAAGCTCCTGCTGCTTCAAGGATCACCCCAAGAGCTTTACATGTGCTACATCCAAAACTCATGACTTTCCAGAAGGAGAAGATATGACTATACTCACTTATAAAAGTGTAAACTGAGGCTTAAAGAGGCTTAAAGAAAAAATAATAATAAAGGGGTAAAGTGATGTGCCCAAGCCCTCAAAGTAAGAAATTGGTATCCAGCATTTGTATTAGATCTGTTTTCTACACAGCAGACCAAATCAAAATCACTCATTCCCTGGATTCAACCACAGCAGTTTTGCCTTTTTATGCTTTCTATGTTGGTATTTCGCGGGCTCGATTTTTCTTAACCTAGGTGTCCTGTTATTAAAAAGAAAAGTTTGGAAAGCTAATGCCCTGCTCCCATGATCTCAGGTCTTGTGAACTCTCCCCAGCAGCCAACCATACACTGAGAGAGCAGCACAGCAGAGACCCTGCCTCCCTTGAGTTGGATCATATCCACAACAACCCCTGTTCACCTGACAAATACAGCTGACCTCCTGGCAGCCGGAGTTTATAGAAGGACGTCTTGAAACTTCAGAAACGGAAGCCTCTTGGTCCCCAGAATCATAGGACTCATTCTTGTGTGCCTCGAACAACTTTGTCTACACGGCCCCTCCCCCAAGCCAGCACAATGCAGACCCAAGAAGGATACCCTTTGCCAGGATTTCTCCACTGAGGGAGAGAATGAGGTTGGCCTACAACTTACCCAGTATTCCAGAGCTCTACTGAGAAGTCCACTTCTGTCTTGCCTCATGCAAAATAGCAGAGGATCTGGCCTAGCTAGATCACCAGGGACAGCTAAGAAGCAGAAAAGGGTGGACAAGCAATAACAAAGAAAGTCGGAAAAACTCAAATAAATAAATTAAGTAATACATTTTCAAACAACCATTGGGCCAAAGAAGGAATCAAAAGAAATTTAAAGCTACTCAAGACAAATGAAAATGAAAACACAACATAGCAAAAAATTATGGGACACAGCCAAAGCAGTACTAAAAGGGAAGTGAACAGTAATAAATGCCTTCATTAAAAACAAAAACAAAAACAAAAAAACAAACAAAAAAAACATAGGAAAGGAATGCCTGGGTAGCTCAGTGGTTGAGTGTCTGCCTTTGGCTCAGGGCATGATCCTGGGATCTGGGATCGAGTCCCATATCGGGCTCCTTGCAGGGGGCCTGCTTCTCCCTCTGCCTGTGTCTCTGCCTCTCTCTCTCTCACACTCTCTCTCTCTCTCCCCCTCTGTCTCTCATGAATAAATAAATAAAATCTTAAAAAAAAAAACCAGGAAAGATCTCAAATAAGCAACCTAACTTTATGCCTCAAGGAACTAGAAAATGAACAAAATAAGCCCAAAGTTTGTAGAAGAAAGGGAGATAAAGATTAGAGCAGAAATAAGTGAAATAGAGAATAAGGAAAACAGTAGAAAAAATTGATAAAACTAAGAATTGATTTTTGAAAACATAAATAAAATCAACAAACCCTTAGTTAGACTAAGGAGAAAGGGGAAAAGATTTGAATAAATAAAATCCAAAAGGAAATAGGAGACATTATAACTGTTGTCACAGAAATAAAAAAAGTTCATAAGATCCTATTGTGAACAACTGTACACAAACAAAATTTGACAATTTAGAAGAAATGGAAAAATCCCGAGAAGCATACAACCTACCTAGACTGAATCAAGAAGAAAGCAAAAGCCTGAACAAATACTGAGATTGAAAGAGTAATCATAAACCTCCCAACAAAGAAAAACCCAAAAATGAATTCTTCCATTCATTTAAGAATTCATACCAATTCTTCTTCAACTCTTCCAAAAAATAAGAGGAAATATTCCCAAACTCATTTTATGAGTCCAGCATCACTCTGACATCAACGTCACACAAAGACACCATAAGAAAAGAGAACTACAGGCCAATATCCCTGAGAAACATAGATGCAAAAATCCTCAACAAATACTAACAAACCAAATTCAATAGCACATGAAAAGGATCATACACTGTGACCAAGTGGGATTTATCCTGGAATGTAAGGTTTGTTAAACATACCACTAAAGCATAGGTATGCCCAGGTGGCTCAGTGGTGGAGCCTTTGGCTCAGGGTGTGATCCCAGGGTCCTGGGATTGAGTTCTATAGCCTGATATAGAACTGCTCCCCTGTGGGGAGCCTGTTTCTCCCTCTGCCTACATCTCTGCCTCTTTCTGTGTGTCTCTCATGAATAAACAAAATCTTTTTTAAAATGCCACTAAAGCAATAAATATGACATACCACATTAACAGAATGAAAGACAAAATTATATCATTTTAATATATGCCCCCCAAAAAAGTATTTGACAAAATGCAACACCCCTTTTCATGATAACATGAAACATGATAACATGATAACAACTCTCAACAAATTAGGTATAAAAGGAACTTAGCTCAACACAATAAAGGCCATATATACAAGTCTACAAGTAGCATCATGCTCAATGGTGAAAAACTGATAGCTTTTTATCTAAGATCTGAAAGATCTGGAACAAAGCAAGGATGCCCACTCTTGCCACTTCTATTTAGCATAGTACTGGAAGTCCTAGCAATAGGCAAAGAAAAGAAATAAAAGACATCCAAATTGGAAAAAAAATACAAATTATCTGTTTGAAGATGACATGAACTTATATGTAGAAAACTCTGAAGACATCCCCCAAAATGAAACACTATTAGAAATAATAAATAAATTTAGTAAAGTTGCAGGATTGAAAATCAACATATAAAAATCACTTGTAGAGGTGCCTGGGTGATGCAGTTGGTTAAGTGTCTGCCTCTTGGTTTTGGCTCCAGTTGTGATCTTAGGGTCCTGAGTGATCCAGCCCCATGTTAGACTCTGCTTTACACAGAGTCTGTTTCAGATTCTCTCTCCCTCTACTTTTACCCAGTCCCTTCACTCCCTTCACTGTGCTCTCTCTCTGTCTGTCTCTTTCTGTCTCTGTCTGTCTCTGTCTCTCTCTCTCTATATATATATATATGTATAGGATTACATATATATAATAAATAAATCTTTTAAAAAATCAATTGCATTTCTATACACTAAAAACAGAATAACTAAAAATAAAAATAAGAAAGCACTCATATTTATAATAGTACCAAAAAGAAAAGTATGAAATATGAAATACCAATAAAAAAATTAAGACAATCACAAATAAATAAGAATCTATCAATTTATGGATTAGAAGAGTTGATGTTGTTAAAATGCCCATACTACCCAAAATAACTTACAGATTCAATGCAACTCCTATCAAAATCCTAGACATTTTCTACTGAAATAGAAAAAAACAATCCTAAAATTCATTTGGAACTACAAAAGATCCCAACTATCCAAGGTAATTTTGAGCAAGACAAACAAAGCTGGAGGACATTTCCTGACTTCAAAATATAGTACAAAGCTATAATAATCAAAACAGTATGATACTGTCATAAAATAGATATATTTATCAGTGGGACAAAATATCCCAGAAATAAACTATTCTTATACAGTAAAATTATCTTCAACAAGAGTGCCAAAGACACACAATGGGGGAACGATAGCCTCTTCAATAAATGGTGTTAGGAAAACTGGATATCCACATATTTTTAAAAAATTAAACTGGATTATTTTACCACTATATACCAAAATTGACTCAAAGTGATTAGAGACTAACAAGTAAGATCTGAAATCTTAAAACCACTAGAAGTAAACATAGGTAAAAAGCCTCTTAACATTGGTCTCAGCAATGATTTTTTGAGTAGGACACCAAAAGCAAAAATAAGCAAGTGGACAGTATCAAACCAAAAGGCTTCTGTATAGCAAAGGAAATAATCAGAGTGAAAAAGCAACCTACAGAATGGAAGAAAATATTTACAAAACATACATCTGAAAAGAGACTAATATCCAAAATATATTGGGAACTCTTAAAACTTAATAGTAAAAAACAAACAAACAAACAAACAAACAAAAAAACAGCCTGATTTTAAAATAGGTACCAGGACCTGAATAGACACTTCTCCAAAGAAGACATACAAATGGCCAACAGGTATATTAAAAGATGCTTGACTTCAATAATCATCAGGGAAATGTAAGTCAAAACCACAATGAAATGTTACCTCACATCTGTTAGGATGCCTATTATCAAAACAACAAAAGATAACCATTATTGGAAAATCAGAACTCTTGTGCACTGTTGGTGGGAAAAACAGATGGAATCTCCTCAAAAATTTAAAAAGGAAAATGCCACATGTCCCAGCAATTCCACTTCTGGGTGTATATCCAAAAGAATCAAAATCAGGATCTATCTGCGTTCCCATATTCGTGGCATAATTATGTACAATAACCAAGATATAGAAACTACCCAAATGTCTACCAACAGATAAATGATAAGGAAAATATGGCCTATACCTATAATGGAATATTATTTAGCCTTTAAAAAGAAGGAAATCCTACCATTTGCAACAAGATAAATGGACCTGGAAGATATTATGCCAGGTGAAGTTAGTCATAAAAGGACAAACACTGCATGACTCCTCTTACATGAGGCATCTCAAATTGTCAAACATATGGATATAGATAACAGAATGGTGATTACCAGGAGTTGGGGGAAAGGGAACATGGTAGCTATTATTCAATGGGTACAAAGCTACAGTTAGTTATAAGACACAAGTAAGTTCCAGAGATCCTGCTGTAAAACATAGTGCCTACTGCTAATGACAAGGTATTACGCACTTAAAAATTTAAGAGGCTAGATCACATGTTAAATGTTCTTACTGCAAAAAAAGAAAATATTTACAACATTTATGATTGATAAAAAGGTAATCTCCTTAAGTTTATTCTTAAAAGTTCATATGGGGTGCCTGAGTGGCTCAGTTGGATAAGTATCTGACTCCTAATTTCAGCTCAGGTCATGATCTCAGGGTCATGAGATCAAGCCTTGCATCAGGCTCTACACCCAGTGTAGAGCCTGCTTAAGATTCTTTCTCTCCCTCTTCCTCTGCCTCTACCATCCCCTTCTAAAATTTAAAAAAAAAAAACAATTTTAATAACAAATTTTTAAGTTCATATAGTTCAATAAGTTTAAAAAATCCTTGATTGGAAATGTTAAGACCATAAAGTCAAATACTCAAAAGAATTTTATAAAGAAAAAGAAAATTAGGAGGACCACCTCAGAGGGTCAGATAACTGCTACCATCCAGTATCCAGGAAGCTAAAGTAATCGCTGCTAATTATTGACTCTACCAAACCCCTGAAACAGGTGAACATCAGGGGAATCCAAAGGCTGCTGCAGTCTTTTGTCTGGGGAAGCCATCACTGCCAGAGGAAAAAAACTACCTGTCTTCCATTTTTCAAATCCATGAAAATGTATCTCAGAGGCAGAACTTAAGTGGCTTCCAGAATATATGGCATGGAATTGTAGGAAATGTGGTTTCCAGGTTCCCAATCCTTGTATACAGGGATGCCCAAAAGCAGAGTCAGTTAGAGATAAGGGCTCAAGTGCAGGTAGTTTAGGAAGTCCATTTGTTTTATATTGCTGTTCTAACAAATTACTGCAAACTCAGAAACTTACAATAACACAAATTTATCTTCTAATCCTGAAGGTCAGAAGTCTGAAGTAAGTTTTATGGGGTATAATGGATTGAATTGTGCCCTCCTCCAAAAAATATGTTGAAGTCCTAACAACCCCCAATACCTTAGAATGTGACCTTATTTAGAAATAGGGTCTTTATAGAGGTAATCAAGCTGAAAAGGCATCATTCAAGTGGACCCTAAACATTATAAAGACTGTCTTTATAAATAAAGAGAAATTTGAATACACAGAAAGAATGCACAGAAAGAAGACCATGTGATAGCACACAGGGAGCAAATGGCCATGTGACTGGGATAGTGCAGGGAAAGCCCAAGGAACACCAAGGGCTGCCAGTGCCAGCAGCTAGAAGAGGCTAGAAAGGGCTCTCCGCTAGAGCTGTCAGAGAGCACGGCCCTGTCAACACTTCAATCTTGTACTTGCAGCCTCCAGAGTAATGAGACAATGAATTTATATTGTTTTAAGTCACCTAGCTTGTAATATTTTGTTACAGCAGCCCTAGGAAACTAATATATGGAGCTAAAATCAAGGTGTCAGTAGTGCTGCGTTCCTTCTGGAGAATCTAGGAAAGAATCTATCCCTTTCCTTTACCACTTCTTCATTCCTTGGCTTATGGAATCTTCACTCACATCTCTGCTTTCACTGTCACATCTCTTTCTCTTAGTCTCCTGCCTCTCTCTTATAGAGACCCTTCAGAGACCTTAGACCTCTCTGAATAACCCAGGGTCTTTAACTTAAAATCAAATATATAAAATTACTTGGCCATATTCATAAATTAAAGTAATGTATTCACAGATACCTGGGATTAGGCCATGGACATGTGGGAACATTATTCTGCCTACCAGAGTAGGAGATCCCAAGAAGCAGGAATGGGAGAGAGGGTAGAGAGACAGGAAGGAAAAAAAGCCCAGGTGAGAGTATATCAGCAAAGTCATAACTGGGAGCAACAGGGTGCTGATTCCGCTAGTACCTCCTGATTCCCCTACCAAAGGCCCTCAGACTGGACTATCTGAGCTATGGGGATCTAGGACACTTATTCCCTGGCCTCCTCCCCAATTTGATTAAGGTCTGTGTCTGAGAATATCAGCCTCATTTCCAGGCTGCATTTTCATGCTGGCTGAGGAGGCTGCCAGGACATCAGAGAAAGCCCTAGGCATGCTCTGGAAGTGGGACGTTATGGAACTCATCCGGAACTATTCACTGAAACTATGGATGAAATCAAAGATGGGCCAAGGGGATGTGATGCGGGACATAAGAGGCATCTGCTACAAAGTGAATGCTTAATGTTGCTTGCCAAAAAGCCATATACTATCCAACACACATATCCCTGGTAACTGCCTAGAATTTGATATTTGATTTTAAGTAACAACCCTAGCCTATTTCTAATCTGCTACCCCAAAACTTACGTGTTTCTTGTTTAGTAGTTAATCTTGGGGAGTTGTTATCTAACATGGCTGTCTTGTTGAAGGCACAGGGCAAGGCTTGCCATGTGGCTACTGGGCAAAGTTACTCCTGTTAGGATGGATATTACCAGTACCAATCATCGGTAGCAAGCAGGTTCGAAAACAGGATTTTGAAAGGAGTCCAGGAAAGGGTCACAGAGGCAGGGAGAGTAGCTCTAGGCTACCGGCAACTGGAAAGGAAATTGCCAGGTAGACCAGGTCATTCCAAGTAAGATTACATGTTGGTGAAAAATATATTTCACTCTATACAGAATCTTGGTTTATTGAAACAGTCAAGAATTCAATTTTTAAAAGGCATGATTCAAACCCAGATTCTCTAATTATAAATCCCATCCTCTTTACCCTACTCCAGATGTCCTCTCATTTGTTAATCAAAGTCCAGAGGAGAATGTTTTAGGTGTTTCAATAATAGGTAAGCAGTGTCCCACCCTCTGCCATCTGCTGCTGACAGAGGAAGACAGAGCAGATTTCCAGCTGTATGAAGGGTCCACCATAAAGAAGGTATCTAAAGAAGAGACAGGATCCCAGTGACCAGGAGCAGAATATAGACCAGATGAAAAGAGGAAGAGCTAAATTTTTCTGGGGGCTCAATATTGTCAGGCATCATATCCCCCCACCCCATTACCTCCCTTCTGATGCAGGGACCTGGTGAATGAACTCTCTAGGATTACACCAGGCTATTCTTGTCACATTTTCCAGCAATATTGGTGGGGGGGTGTACCAAACCTCTGTGGTAAACTAACTGGCAGTAAAGGTTGTCAAAATATCCAAAGGCTGAGCAAAACGGTCAGGAGCTTCTGGACACTCCCAGAAAAATAAATAGCTTTGGATCTTGTTGGGTAGAATCAGGAGAAAAATAGGATCACAACATCTGAGTGGAAAAACTTCCAAGGAGAGCTGTAAAATTTGGAGGAGGGAGAGAGAGAGAGGCAAATGCTCTCTGGAATCTTATGGAATTGTCTCAGGAAGAGTGTGAGGCATTATGTATACCTCTCCTCCCTTTATAGTTGAGGAAAATAAACAAAACAAAGCAGAACAAAACACCAAAAGACTCCCTCAAACAAAAAAATACCTAGACTGGGATCCCTGGGTGGCTCAGTGGTTTAGCAACTGTCTTCAGCCCAGGGCGTGATCCTGGAGACGCAGGATCGAATCCCACATCGGGCTCCTTGCATGGAGCCTGCTTCTCCCTCTTCCTATGTCTCTGCCTCTCTCTGTGTGTCTCTCATGAATAAATAAATAAAATCTTTTAAAAAATACCTAGACTTAGAAAAGTAAGGCTTCTAGCTCACCCCAACCACTCTTTCCTGCCTAAGATTAAGGTTCAATGCTGTCAATATAATTTTTAGGCAAGGAAACTATGAATTTTAAACAAAGAGACATGTCAGAATCCATCTTTTTAAAGCTGTAGATATCCTCCAAATTTTGTGGACTCAACAAAAATCTATTACATTCTACTCTCTATGCTAGAGAGCATACAATAGCCCAGCATAAGCTAGAATAGAATGCAAGTAGAATTGTCTGTGTGTGTTTGCAGGAGTCTTTTGGTGTTTTGTCCTGCTTCATTTTGTTTGGGGTTTTGTTTTATTTTGTTTCTCCTGACCCTCTTTATTCTTAAAGTTTGATACTTTTCCCAGCTAGATCAGAATAGACATCAGGCCCTAATCCTCTCCACACTACACCAAAGAAACCTGCACTTCAGTATGGTCGGGAGGGGGAAAAAAAAAAAAAAAAAACACCAGGATTTTTTAGCCTGACTCTCCTGGGTTAGAATCCTAGCCCCATCATTGCTAGTTACATGACTTGTGCAAGCTGCTTAAATTTTTTTTTTTATTTATGATAGTCACAGAGAGAGAGAGAGAGAGGCAGAGACACAGGCAGAGGGAGATGCAGGCTCCATGCACCGGGAGCCCGACGTGGGATTCGATCCCAGGTCTCCAGGATCGTGCCCTGGGCCAAAGGCAGGCGCCAAACCGCTGCACCACCCAGGGCTCCCTGCAAGCTGCTTAAAGTTTCTGAACCTCAATTTCCTCAACTGTAAAAGGAAAAGAGGTACACATGTACCTCACATTGTTGCTGACACAGTTCCATAAGGTTACACGTGTGTGTGTGACTCATAGGCTCAGCACAAAACACTCTGAATGTCAACCTCCTTCTTCCCCTTCCTTATCATCTAGCTTCCCATCCCCTTCACACCAAAGAGTTTGCTATACACTATTTGAAACTATCTACATCTGAAGATTAAGGATAAATGGCTATTCTCTGGAGGAATAAAAGCTCTGACCCTCCCTGACATAATGTCCAGAGAGGTATTATTATATCATATACTTTAGTTACAGCATACTCAGGGCATTCTGTATTCATCATCATTACAACTAATATTTTTAAGACTTTGTGGCAAGAATTATCCTAAGGTACCCTATACCTATTCACTTAATACAACAATCCTATGAAATATGTATTATTATCATTATCATTTACAGATGAGAAATTAAGCCTCTAACACCATTCAGCTGGAATAAGGTGGGACGGTAATCTGACTCCAGAGCCCTCACTCCCAGTGGCCATGCTAAACCCCATGTGCCTACAACATTCAGAGCACCAGGGAAGATGGGTCTTCAGTGAGTCACGGAAAAATTAAACATTGTTTCCAGTAGCTTGGGTCTGCTATATCTAGCTACTCCACAACCCTGCCACTGGTCATGAACATAGCAATGGCCAACACACAACATGGAAGTTAAAGTCAAATCAAAGAGGAAGTATTATTAGCATTAATGTGTCTTTTACATTTATCCAGAGAATGAAATTAGGTGGTACATAAGCACATTTCCTGGGAATCAGAAAAATAAGTTATGGAAGGAACAAAACAGCAGGTTGGAGCTTGAACCCAGCCTTCTGGAGCTAGACTATAGTTATCTTAGTAACTGTGGGGAAAGAACAATTAAAATGAAAATAAAGGAAATAAAATCCAGTAGTGTCTAGGCACTTACAGTTGATTAGATAGTTGTTCTGGTTATTTACTGCTATGTAATGAACTACCCCCAAACTCAATAGCTTAAGTGGCAGCCATTTTATGACTCCATATGACTTTAAGTGGGTCAGGAATAAGGCAGGGTATGGCTGGGTGATTTTTTTACCTCCATGTTCTAGTACTTGATGGTTGGTATCCCACTGGTAATGGCTGGTCTGGAGGCCCAGAAAACTGACTATATGTTTGCATGTGAGGTTTGTTATATGATCCATATTCTCTAGGATGATTTCTTCTTTCCTTATGTTCTTTAATAAGATGTATTCAGAATGTTGACCTATCTCAACTAACCTCAAGAGAACAGAGGAAGGGGGGCCTGGGTGGTTCAGTTGATTAAGTGTCTGCCTTCAGCTCAGGTCACGATCTCGAGCTTCTGGAATCAGGCCCCCAGCGGGGCTCCCTGCTCAGCAGGAACTCTGCTTCTCCCTCTCCCTCTCCATCTACCCCACCCCCGCTTGCACTTTCTTGCTCGCTCTCTCTCTCAAATAGATAAATAAAATTTTTTTAAAAAAGAAAAGAGTACAGAGAAAAAATACTTAACCTTGAAAGAGGAAATATATTCCTTAGAGACTAAGTGTGGTGGTAGCAATAGAAATGAAGATGAGAGAAGTGAAGCTGGGGAGCAAACGTCTGCCGCCTGTCTGCCACCACCTTCTGGGAAATATCTTTCTTAAGCTTTTTTCCACAGAAACTGTGGCCCAGCTGGTGATGATGGGAGATGGCTTCTTTGAACAAGGGGTTGTCCCTTGTTCAGTGATATTCTCCATGAGCCCATGTGGTTTCTGGGCTAACACAAGTGCCAAGAGCCTCCAAGTTACTCAGTTACACAGGCATGGAGATAGCCACTGGCCAGCTGCCCTAGCCAGTTAACACTTAACACCAACAAGAAAAAAGGATAGCTGGTTTCATTTAGTGAGTTTCCAAAGTGCTTCTCTGGGAAAACAGGAGATGAGGGTGGAAAATTGTGAAGGCTATATAATTATTTTAGCGCCATCCTCTTGGGAGTTGCTCTGCCATGAATTACAAACCTTTCAAAGTCTAAGGATAGTATTGGGAAACAAAGACTAGGGGATGCTCTAACACACAACCCAGGGGACAAGAAGCTCTTTGAAGCTCCTTACTTGGCTCACTCTTTGACTCCATACTCCCTCAGCACATTGTGGCCAGAGCCTGCACTTTGAGCACTTATATGTATTTGCCAGGATTCATATAAATGCTCTCTTGCTAATTGTTTCCACTGTTTTTGATGTAAACACTAAGGTTAATTGGAGATGGCCACATTTTTACCTCTTCCTGCCATTGAGATGTGGAGTCCAATTCTCTTGCTCTTAAATCTGGGCTGACTTTGATGACTTGGTTTTATGATGAATGGATTTTTCTTTTCTTTTCTTTTCTTTTCTTTTCTTTTCTTTTCTTTTCTTTTCTTTTCTTTTCTTTTCTTTTCTTTTAACTGTTTTTTTTTCTCCACACTTACTTTCACTCTTAACCACTAAATACCTTGCTATGCACCAAGGAGAAACCTAATCAAGGGTCTGGAATAAGTGCATTTTCACCTATCTCTTCCTGTTTCATTAAGAATCTAGGAAGAATCCTTATTTTTATAGTGAACAAATTCCCTTCAGTTAGAAAAAAAATCTGATTTACTTTGCCAATTTCCTATTTTATATTTTTTATATCCTGTCTATATTTTAGAGACAGTTGGTGTGAAAGTTTGGGGTTTTAATATTTCTATTATCATCTTCACAATGACTTCTTACAAAAAGAAATGTGACTTTTATATACACTCTACTTCATTTACATTATTTGGGCCCATTTGAAAGCCAAGTCTGATAGATGACCACAATATAAAAAAGGTAGAAATTAGCAACAGAAGGGTAGAGAATATGGCCAAAGTAGTGTGCTATGGGGAATGTAATATGGTTTCCCCTGGGTCTAATATTTAGACTACTACTCAGCACTTCATAAGCACTCAATAAATGTTAGCTACTATTTGTACTAAAGACATACATAATTTTCAAACCCAGTTTTATATCAACAGGAGATAACTAATGCTAGTCTGCTAAGTTAAAAAATTCAGAGCCAAAATTGCCAAGAAATGTAACATTTTTCTAAGCCTGTACAACCTCATCAGAAAATAGGTAATGTTTTTGCTGGACGTTTTGACACATTATAAGTAGTATGAGAATCTCCTGGAAACCCCCAACTGGGAATTACTAATATAGACACAGTCTTTTATTTACAAATGAGGAAACTAAGTTCCAAAGAAGAGTTAGTAATTTGCCCCAGACTACACTGCTGCACCCAGAGCCCATGACTCCTAACTTTCCATCCAGGACATTATCCATTCATGCTGCCAGTCTTGAAACAAACCAAAATGAACCAGTTGTTTAGAAAACAGAGAAAAAGTAAAGGTGGGGGTGGGGAGAGGTTCTCCTGAACTCTGCTGTTTTGTCTTATAGATAATGGCAGACTACAAAAATAGACTTTGTACTTGACTTTTATAATGTACTAGATCAAGAGCTCAGGGTATATATTTTAGGAGCATAGGAACCTTTTATAGGGTTTCTTCCAGATATCCAGAAAATACTTGAGGACTGAGTATCCTATGAATATCTATTGCAGCAAATGTAATTTATGAAGAGGAGATATTACCTGATCTTATCAGGTCATATCTTACTCCTTAGATTTAGACATAGCACCAATATATTTCCATCCCCTAGCTAGTGGTGTATTCTTAAATAATCAAAGTTTACAATTATATTGTTATACATTCAAATGATCTATTCTCCAATATGCAATGAGGTTTCTCCCAAAATCATTCCTCAGACAAGTAGTCCTTTTGTTCTAATCCTTATAAATTCTCTCAGATCATGGAGGTACTCCTTCAATTGCCTTATTTTTGGGAGAGCTACATTAACCTGAACAATTTCAATAAACGATAGTTAAACTGACTAGAGAAGTTGCCTCATGAAAATTTATTTTTTAAAGGCTATTGATGTATATTGGTCAGTATAGAGTAAGCTATGCTGCAGTAACATTAATCCTAAAATCTCAGATGCTTAAAATATAAAAAGGTACTATCATTCACACAAATGCCATGATGGGCCTGGGGTGACATTTCAAGTGGTCCTTCAAATGATGACTTCTCCTTAATCTTGTGGCTCTATCCTCCAACACAGGCTTTCTTAATTGCCAGTGTAGGGGAGAGAAAGTTGGAATGCCATGCAGGGATGTTTCACTGTCTCAGACAAAAGCAACACATGTGTTTCCACTCATATATAATTGGCCAGAATTGCCTGATTGCAGGAGGTTAGGAAGTGTCTTCAGGGAAAATGAATATGAAAAAAAGATCTAGTAAATGCAATGCACTCTTTTTCGCGGGAGATAAATGGTTAATAGATATTTAGTAATTATATGCCCTCACAATTGCAAGAATTGAAGGTCATTATTTAAAAGCTTCCTAAAAATCACTTTAAAAAGCGATACACTGGAGGCTAGAACTAGACATTCATTTGAAGGAGAAAGAAGACAACCTTTGCCTTAAACATATACAAAAATTAAATTGGTATGGGTCATAGATCTAAATTAAAAGCTAAAACTACAAAAGTTTTGGAAGAAAAGTACAAGAAAATCTTCAAACTTATGGTAAAGATTTCTTCAAAAAGTAAAAGTTACAAAAGAAAATATTGATAATTGTACTTTATCAAAATTTAAGTTTTGCTCTATAAAAGACGCTTCTAAGAAAATAATAAGGCACTATGTTGTACCTATACTACAACACTATATGTTAACTGTACTGGAATTAAAAATTAAAGACTTAATAATAAAAATAAAAATAATTTTTAAAGAAAAAATATTCCTTAGATTCAGTAGAATATCTAATATATCTATGTTGAGTATATATTACAAATACGTGTTACAGTTCATTGATAATAACACACACAGTCCAATTTATTTTACGGACAAAAGATTTGAACAGATATTTTCAAAGAAGATAAGCCAAGGGATGCCTGTGTCTGCCTGGGTTGCTCAACGGTTAAGCATCTGTCTTCAGCTCAGGGCATGATTCTGGAGTCCCAGGATCGAGTTCCACATCGGGCTCCCTGCATGGAGCCTGCTTCTCCCTCTGCCTATGTCTCTGCCTCTCTCTCTCTCTCTCTGTGTCTCCCATGAATAAATAAATAAAATCTTTAAAAAAAAAAAAAAAGAAGATAAGCCAATAGCCAATATGCAATGAAAAGATGTTCAGTATCATTTTTCATGAGGAAATACAAATCAAAATCCTAATGAACATGAAACCATAAAACTCCTAGAAGAAAACAGAGAGAGAACTCCTAGATGTTGGTCTTGGAATGATACTCAGGGTGTGTAACACCAAAAACGCAGGTAACAAAAACAAACAAGTGAACAGCATCAAAGTAACAAGCTTCTGCACAGCAAAGGAAATAATCAACAAAATGGAGAGGCAACCTACGGAATGGGAAAAAAAATTGCAAACCATGTATCTGACAAGGGATTAATATCTAAAATATATAAGGAACTTTGAAAACTCAGAGTCAAGAAACAAATAACTCAGTTTTTAAAATGAGCAAAGGACATGAATGGACTTTTTTTTAAAAGACATAGAAACAGGTAACAGATATATGAAAAATTGCTCAACTTAACAATCACAGAAATGTAAATCAATGGGATGCCTAGGTGGCTCAGCAGTTGAGTGTCTGCCTTCGGCTCAGGGCGTGATCCCATGATCCCAGATTGAGTCCCACATAAGGCTCCCTGCGAGGAGCCTGCTTCTCCCTCTGCCTATGTCTCTGCCTCTGTGTGTGTGTGTGTCTCTCATGAATAAATAAATAAATCTTTAAAAATGCAAATCAAAATCACAATGAGCTATTACTTCATACCTGTTAGGATGGCTGTTATCAAAGAGACAACAGACAACAAGTGTTGGTGAAGTTATGGAGAAAATACCTTGTACCTGTTGGTGAGAATGTAAATGAGTACAGCCATTTCAGAAAACAGTATGGAAGTCTGTCCAAAAATTAAAAGTAGAACTACCATATGATTCAGTAACCCCACTTCTGGGTATACGTAGATAGGAATCTGGTTGATTTCATGCAAGAAGTTGTTTTGCTGCCCAAACAGAATGGCCGTTGGATTTCTTCAAGGAGCCAACTCAAAGCTGTACATTGCAATTACAATTCCATTTAGCATAGAGTTGATAATACATGCAATCTCACAAAATTATTCTGTGAAACTATTAGTACCCCTTTCATTTGTGCAGCACATTAAAAGAAAAATGGCTTGCTTTTACAAATCACTCCCATATCTGAATTGAGGACAATTTCACTACCCCAAGGAGACATTAAATTCGTCTGTCCAGTTGGCAAGACTAGAAGGCCAAATGAGTAAGTAACTCAGCATCTCTAATGCCACTGAACTAGCTAAAGCGGAATGTGGTTGGCACTTGCTAAAAGTGAACTAATTCATTTATCATGTGGACCATCAAGGTGCTAGGACCCCACCTCCAACCAACTCCTTCAAATCTTTCCTAATTCGATATTGTTAGGGAAAATTCTGCTTGTTAGAATTGAAGAATTGCAGCCTCTACTGGCAACCTACTGAATCATATAACTAAGTATTCTCACATTTAGAGAGACTCATGTTTAGAGAGGCTAAAGTTGTCAGTGGGGTAGAAAAGAAAAATGGACACAGGACAATTTTAAGAAGGTTGAATTTACAAGATTTGGTTTTGAGGGAATATGGGAGACTGTAAAGTCAAAGACAGCATCTGGATTTCTGGCTTGGATGACTGGGTGTCACTCACCAAGACTGGAGACACCAGAGAAGGAACAGAGCTTCTTAAGAGTTCTACTTTTGCTTCCACCCACTCCTCCCATCCCTTAAATGTGTTGTTCCCTGGGGTACTTAATTTGACCTGTGTTGCTTGTCTTTTGACACATCTGATTTCAACGGCGTCAACCCTCCCCCACATATACTAACAACCTACTCGAGGTCCCAAAGACACATCTAACTCAGTTTGTGATCTTTTTCTCAAAATCTACCCTACCTCAATCTTTCAGTTAATGGAATCCAATCTATTATCTACCTGTGCATTAAAAGGAGAGACCTAGAAGTCACCAAAGAGTTTAGCCTCTCTCTTATCCCCATATGAAATTAATCACCAACCCTTAACTCCCTACTCCTCATGTTGCTTATATCTGCCCCCTCCTCCCAACCTCTTGGCTCCTATATTAGGCCATTATTGCTCACCTAAGTTATTGACCCGAGTCCTTATGTTTTCCCTATCACCACTCTTGTTAATCAACCTTGGCCGGCCCCCCATGCCCTCCTCTTCCTATGTGTAAAGTTCTACTTCTAAGACACAAATTTGATTATGTCATTCTCTTGTTTGATACTCTTCAGTGGCTCTTGAGCATTCCATTTGAGGTTTTCCATAGCCCTACCCTGCCTACTTTTCCAATCTCGTCTCCTAGTACTGGCCCAACATACTTTGCATTCTTGTTTCCTGCCAACTTTACCAATCTGAATAACAACATGGACCAAACAGTAATCGCAGGCATCCTATACAGCTTTTAGTTCATTGAACCCTTACAGGGCAATTATCTCCCAAATTCAAAGCTTCTTATTGGGTCCCCAGTATATTCAATATTGAAGGAATGAAATTCATTAGTAGAAGTTTGTTGACTACCTTTTTTGTGGGCAGTGTTCCCTAGATGCTCTGGGACATTTATTCTGTAAACTTTATTCTGTAAAATAAACTTTCCTGATTTTTTATTTTTTATCTTATTATTTGAGAGAGAGAGTGTGTGAGCATGTGATCCAGGAGAGGGGCAGAGGGAGAGGGAGAAGCAGATTCCCCGCTGAGCAGGGAGCCCTACATGGGGATCAATGCCAGAATTGCAGTATCATGACCTGAGCCAAAGACAGATCCCTAACCAACTGAGCTATCCACTCGTCCCAAAGTTTCCTTATTTGAAAGCCCAGGAAACACATTTAACTTCTTATTCTTTAAATTACCACCACTTTTTCTCATAGCCCAAAATAGAAAAGATCATTGAATCCTACGTTTGGAGCAATGTTTATCAATATGGTGTTAAGTAGTTCCTATGCATTTAGTTTGCCACTCCTGGAAAATGATGCTCAAATACATGTGTATTGAATGAGCAAATGAATGAATGAAGCAAAGAGCTAGTGAGTGGCAGAGCTGGTATCAAACCCAGGTGATCTGACCAGAGAGTGGCTGCTCTACACTCATAATAGAAAGCCCAGCATAGGAGAATGTCAGCTGTTAAGAGACCTGACCATGTTCCTCTTTTGCCCACTCTTTCTGGGCTTTCTATATGTGATTTGAGAGAGTAGAAGGGAAGAAAACCTAACCAATCTCAAAAGGGTGTTGAGAAGAAAATTTAAGAAACATTTTATGAAACCTTGTAAATATATAACACTAGAAAAAAATTAAAGATGAATCCTAGTATCAGCATTTAAGGTCTATTCTGTGTTTCATTATGGATGTTGAATATACATTCTTTTCTAGGATTAATGGAACAAATGAGCAAAATACCCTTGCTTCATCTGGTATCATTCTCACCATTTCATGTCACTCCACCACCACCACCATCAGGGTTAAAATGGTGAGATGAGTGATTCTTATGTAACCTTCTGAGGGGTTGTTACGAGGTCACACAGATCCATACATGTCTGATAGATTTACATCGAACACCCCTTGTGGGAAAAATTACATTAACTAAAATGAGGTGAATTAGGTCCAGCTTTAGGCATTGCCTATTAAACAAAATCTATTACACTGTCAAGGACACTAAATTGTTTAATTCAACATTTTAAATGTGAGAAGTTAATGTTGGTGGAAGAGTTAAGCACATTATACATTTATCACCCAAAAGACAGAGATATGAAAATGTCTAAACCATTAGCCATATAATAGCTTCAAATGCTTTATTCTGGTAACCTTAAATTGGTTAAATTATGAAACTACAATCAAGAATAATTATTATCCCTGCAGTAGTCAAGTAGATGTAGAAACCCCAAGAAGCAGACATTTTGGTGCAGTAATACATCAGCTTACAACCTGAATCAACCTGAATAGTGATAGAATCATCAGAGCTATGTTCCTCTAAGAATGTTTCACAATGCATCAAAAGAGTTTGTGGCAATAAGCAAAGAAAAATTGGAAGATCCAAATCCAAACCTGTGCCCATCTAAAACAGGAAGTGAAAATACTCCAGAAATCTTTTTGTTTGTTTGTTTAAATTAACATGGATGATATTAAAGTCTTTACTTATATTGTAAGTCATCCACTTTATGAAACTATTCTGCAGTCTTTTAAAAATATTTTTGTGTCTGTAGATTTCAATAAATAAGCCAGTGTTTTTAAGTTGATGAGAGATAACTGATTATATTTTTGGGATCTGAATCTTACTTCCAAAAGTCTCCCTTCAAGGTCTGTCATGTTTCTTCTTTTTTCCCCCATAACAACTGTGCCAAGTCAAATCCAAATGGTGACCACTCAATAAACATTTGCTGAGGGAGTGAATAAATAAAGGATCAAATGCATGAATGGCAGATCTCACCAAGACACCTGAACAAGATCCCAGAAGTTTTACCAACTTCCCAATCTTTCTGCTCTCATTCAACCCACAGACTTGCCAAATTAAGCTGGCTCCAAATACCACTTTCCATGATCAACCTCTTGCCCAAGAACTGCCAACTCCTTGCATAATGGTGAGATTCCATCTCACTTCGTTCCAGCTGACTGGACTTGAACCTTTTGAGCACATTGGTCCCCTTCCTATAAACGAGCTGTCTGCTCAGCTTCTGAGGGATCGCCCGGCTTCCCATCATGTCAGAGCACAAATTCAACCTTGGGCCATCCCCCTTATACCAAGGCCTCTCATTCCAAAGGCCAGCAATGAGGTCTTGAAACAGAGCTGGAAACATGCTGACATTGCATTAATGCAGCTGCACTGATGTGCTCTGAGGTTTTATTAACGATAAATATTTATCCAAGTGCTTCTCAAACTTTAATTAGCTCAAGAATCACCTGAAGGCCTGATAATATGCATTTCCAACAAGCTCCCAGTGACATTGATGTTGCTGCTGTGTAGACCACACTAAGTACCAGGGACCCACAGCAGGGCATATCATACTTGGTTGCACATTGGAATTATGTAGAGTGTTTTAAAGATACTAATGCTGGGGCATGCCTGGGTGGCTCCGTGGTTGAGCATTTGCCTTTGTCTCAGGGCATGTTCCCAGAGTCCTGGGATCAAGTCCCGCATCGGGCTCCTTGCATAGAGCCTGCTTCTTCTCCCTTTGCCTGTGTCTCTGCCTCTCTCTGTATGTCTCTCATGATAAATAAATAAAATCTTAAAAAAAAAAAAAGAAAGATACTAATGTTGGGTGGCTGGGTGGCTCAGTTGAGTAAGCCTTCGGCTCAGGTCCTGATCCCAGAGTCCTGGGATTGAGTCCTGCATCAGGCTCCCTGCTTCTCCCGCTAGCTCTGTCATAAATAAATAAATAAATAAATAAATAAATAAATAAATAAATAAAATGTTTAAAAACAAATAAATAAAGATACTAATGCTTGAGACCAACCCTAAAGACTCCTTTCTGGTTGGTCTGGGTGCAGCCCAGGCATTGAGATTTTTTAAACCTCTGTGATCATTCTAGTGTGCAAAGTTGAGAATCACTGCCTTAGATCAGGGTTTCTCAAACTTTTTTCTTCATTATTTCACCCCTAAGGAGAGTTTTTCAAAATTTTTCCTCTAAATATTCCTCATGTAATTTTAATATCACAGCTTACTGCATGTCAGTTTATATACTATATGCATACCTGGGTTTTATACATAGAAATATAATGTTTTGTTCCCCGAGAAACATTTTGCATGCTGTTGGGAGTGATATCCCCCCCATTCAGAATGCATGCTTTAGGCTATGCCTACAAACCTGATTTTGTAAAAGCATCCACATGTCTGTCTCCATCACAAATCCCTTCAAGTGGAAGCTGTAGATCTCAAGCACTAAGGCCAGGCTGGAGAGAGACGACAGGAAGGCCATCAGATCAATGCAGCCCCCATCCCTGCATCCTAAGCCATGGCTGGCTGTATGGCCTGTGCTTTTTACCATTTTGTAGCCACAAAGGACAGTGAATGTCTTTACCTATTCAAGTAAGTCAGCAAAGGTGCTTGACAGTATATCCCTATCTGTGTTCACAACCCAAGCCTCCTTTATATTGCCTGGAGACAAATGGGCTGTGTAAAGCAAAATGTCTATAGGAAAACTTTTTTTAATTCCAGTATAGTTAACAGTTTTATAATAGGTTCTGGTGTACAATATAGTAATTCAACAATTCTCTACAATACTCAGTGCTCATTGTGTAAGTATATTCTTCATCCTCTTTA
This sequence comes from Canis lupus dingo, assembly GCF_003254725.2. Classification (NCBI taxonomy): domain Eukaryota; kingdom Metazoa; phylum Chordata; class Mammalia; order Carnivora; family Canidae; genus Canis; species Canis lupus. The sequence goes on from NC_064243.1 coordinate 74,999,483, forward strand.
CCTATTTCACCCATCCCCTACCTATATCCCCTCTGGTGAGCATCTTTTTGTTCTCTACAGGTAAGAGTCTGTTTTTTAGTTTTTCTATTTTTTTCCTCTGTTCATTTGTATTGTTTCTTAAATTCCACCTATAAATGAAATCATATGGTACTGGTCTTTCTCTAACTGACTTATTTCGTTTAGTATATAGTACACTGTAGCTCCATCTATGTTGTAAATCACAGGAGTTCATTCTTTTTTTTTTTCTTTTTTTAAAGATTTTATTTATTTATTCATGATAGTCACACAGAGAGAGACAGAGAGGCAGAGACACAGGCAGAGGGAGAAGCAGGCTCCATGCAGGGATCCCGACGTGGGATTCGATCCCGGGTCTCCAGGATCGCGCCCCGGGCCAAAGGCAGGCGCCAAACCGCTGCGCCACCCAGGGATCCCAGGAGTTCATTCTTTTAATGACTGAGCAATATTCTAGTGTGTGTGTGTGTGTGTGTGTATCACATCTTTATCCATTCCTCTATCAATGGACCTTTAGGCAGCTTCTTATTGTAAATAATGTTACAATAAAACACAGGGGTGCATATATCCTTTTGAATAAGTGTTCTCTTATTCTTTGGGTAAATACCCAGGAATGCAATTACTGGATCTTAAGGTAGTTCTATTTTTGATGTTTTGAAGAACTTTCATATGATTTTCCACAGTGGCTACATGAGTGTACGTTCCCACCAACAGTACATGAGGGTTCCTTTTTCTCCATATCCTTGCCAATACTTGTTTCTATAGTAGATGCTTTTTAATATATGTGCTAAACCATAATACTCACTCCAGTTACACCACAACTTGTGTAAATCGCATAGGAGGGGTCACAGCTGTCAGAGGAAGATAGCAGTGCTGTTTCTAATTCTAAAGACAGAAAGCTAGACTCTGCTCCATGTGTAAAGTCCCATTTACAGGGAAGGCCAATAAAAATGTGGTAGCACAAGGGGGCAGGGGTGAGTTAAAAAAAAAAGGGGGGGGGAGGAAAAAGAAACTAGCCTTATCACGTGTCTCCTTTGTGCTATGGGATGTAGGTACATTATTCCATTCAACCTCCATGATGAGTCTGCAAGGTGGTTATCTTTCTCCCATTTTACAGACAAAAGCCCTGAAACTGCCCAAGGTCTACTCTTAGGAAGTGGAGCAGCCAGCATTCAAATCCTTTTCTACTGGTGGTGGGGGAAGGATTCCAGGAAGCGGGGAAAGACTGAAACATGGATGGCTCGAGAAAAAAAAAAGGTAAGTTATTCGCTTTAAAGAGGAAGGCCCTGAGCTGACAGCCCTGTGCTCTACCTGGGGCCTTCCAACCCCGGTGTGGGGCTAGAAGAAAGAAAAATTGTGGGCAAAACTTCTGGGGGTCTAAAATCCAAGATTCACTCCTCGGAGAAAGAAGACAGATTCCCCTCCACTCTTCACCCCGACCTACAGCCTGACCTCACCAGAAAAAGGCCTTTTTCCTTCCCTCTGGGGCAAAACCAGAGAGGCCTCAAAAACTCTACATGGACTTCTCACATGCACCCAGGGACACAGAACCCACAGTAAAGCTAATCATTAACATCTGTTTTTCTGCCTTTATCCAGGAGAATATCTGCTTCCCTCTCATTGGCCTTCCTTCTCTCTGTCTAGACCATGTTGTAGCCTGAAACCCATCCACACCATGATGGATCACTCCTGGTAAGTTATAGGGCTGGCCCACATCTCTCTAAGGGGATTGCAGAGAGGAAATCCTCAGGGTGAACCATTTGTCTCACCATCACCAACTGTGCTACTAACTACAGCCCCCCTCTCTTCCTAGCAACACCACAGGATATAGTCCTATGCAAGGGAGACCACTTCCTGTGGAAGCCTACTACATCAAGTTACTTTTCAAAATAATGCATTTGTGGAAAAATTAATTTTTTTCAAATTAAATGTGGTATAACTTGAATAATACACTGAAAGCTGGGGCACCACCTGGGTGGCTCAGTGGTTGAGCGTCTGCCTTTGGCTCAGGTCATGATCCTGTGGCCCTGGGATCAAGTTCCACATCAGGCTCCCCAGAGGGAGCCTGCTTCTCCATCTGCCTATGTCTCTGCCTCTCTGTGTGTGTCTCTCATGAGTAAATAAATTAAAACCTTTTTTAAAAATATGCTTCTAAAAGCCAAAGGCCTCCCAACATTTTCCACTCATAACCATCCCAAAATGGAAATCACTCAGGGACATATGAGCTGCCATAGGTAGGGAAGAGACCCACACACCCACACTTCACTTTTAGCCATAATAATCTGAAAATGCCTGAAAGTCTACAGATGTTCTACTGGAGGCCCTACCCACAGAAGTGAGACTCAAAGAACCACCATGTAAAATTTATCTCCTCTGAGAAATTTGGTCAGATTATTGCCACAGTATTTGCAAATGGCTGGATGGACTAAGAGCAGATTTATCGCCAACACTCACCAGAGTTGGATGGCTGACACGTTTGGATCAGGTGAAATCAGTCCATAGGGCAGAAGAAAAAGAATTACCCTGTCTAGAGGAAGTAGGGAGGGGGTTTGCATCCTATCTTTGCCTTACTACATCAATCAAGTTCCTAAATTTGTTTAGCTCCACAAGCTAACCAGTTGATTTCCACTCAACATGTTTATTAAAATATTGACTAAGAATTGGCAATGTCGGTAATGATGGCCTGGTAGGAGAATCCCCACATGGTGTTTTGACAAGAGCAGTTCAAAGGGTCCCTGTGAACTGGCATCACAGAAGTTTGCATTCCCAGGATTAGTGAAGTAGAAATAGTTTATTTGCTGAGTATTTACCCAAGCACAATTACACTTGATAGGCAGATTCTTTCCAAGAAGCGAACTTGACTTTGAATTTCTCACTAAAGTTGACAAGGGCATATCTGCACATTTTGAGGAAAGACATCTGCCAGCAGAGACCTGTCGCTGTTTGGCATAGGAGTATTGTACAATAAGACCACATTTTTGGTAGTTGTTCAGTGAGAACCTTATGGCTCAGCAACAAAGATCAAAAATATCTGAACAGATCAAGATAGTAGCAAATATCTAGCGAATTTACCAACTGTGAAATAATGAAAAAGAAGGTAGGAGGGAGAGAAGGAGGGAAAGAGGAAGGAAAGAAGGAAGGAAGGAAGGAAGGAAAGAAGGAAGGAAGGAAGGAAGGAAGGAAGAGAACTTAAAAAACAAGAAGGAGAGAAGTCCAGCACAATCTTACTAGTCTGAACCAGTGAACATTCCCCAGATTCACCATTCTATAAATTCATTGAGTAATTGTGCAAATCCCCTGGACAACTGTCAGATAGTCTTCATCTCCCCTCCCTCCCAACCCCCCATGGAAAATCTCATTACATTAAAAGTGCAGGATTAAGTTAAAAGTGCAGTAGAGAATGCCACCATGTTTTTGTAAAAAAGCTGGGCATCAATATGCATTGCATTTGCTTGTATTTTCGTGGATACCCAAACTGGAAGTATAACAGGTAACCACAACAGTGTCTATCAGGAGTGGGACACAGGGCTAGTGGGTGCAGGGGTGTGGGCGAGACAGGGTAGAAGGGAGATTCTTCCTTGGATGCTTTGTTTTTTTTATATCTTCTGATATTTGAGCCAAGTGAATGTGCTGCCTACCTAAAAAATGAAATGAGAGAATGAGAATATTAAAAATTATTATTTTATTATAGTTCAATTTGCCAACATATAGTATAACACCCAGTGCTCATCCCATCAAGTGCCCTCCTCAGTGCCTGTCACCCAATTATCCCAACCCTCCGCCCACCTCCCTTCCAGCAACCCTTTGTACGTTTCCCAGAGGTAGGAGCATCTCATAGTTTGTCTCCTTCTCTAATTTTTCCCACTCATTTTCCCTCTGATTATTTAAATGGCAGCCAGCAGAAGCCCTTTGGTCCTTCATCAGATTGAGAGAGAAAGTGGAGAGGAGGTAGAAGGAGACAACCTCCTTCCCTCCATTCCAGCCTCCTACTTTTTCCCTTCCCTCTCTGAAAGTCACTACATCTGACATCTCAGTGCTCAGCAGAAGGTGAGGCTCTGACAGCTGCCTGGCCCTGGGAATGAGAATAGGAAAGCTCCAAACTAGAAACCTGAAAGCAACCTTTCAGTGAAGATAGGAAGAGAAGCACTTGGCAGGGAGAAGCACCCAAGGGTCTGTGAAGTGTACCAGTTAAGAGCAGCTGATCTGTGGTCAAAACTTTAAGGTAATGCCTCTTCCTCTTGAGCCTTGTTTCCACATCCCTGAAGTTGGCATGGGGTAGACCCATTGATAGCAGAGACAGCACCCAGCCCAGGCCTAGAGGAGGGACAGAGCTCAGGATGTTGTTCTGCTTAACCTCACTCTGTGGCCACTGCTCAAAGCAGCCTTCGCCTCCAAACAAAGCATGGTGGAAAAGAATCATAGACACAATAGGATTTCAGCAAGCTCTATAAATGATCATTGGACAATCTGGGATGTGTTTCTGTCCTTTCAAGATAGCACAATGGAGGGAGGAAAAAGCCTGCTTTGAAACCAGAAAGACAGGCTTCCTTCCCAAACTTTTCTACATGCTAACCCTTCAGACAGATTGTTTAGTCTCTCTGCTCCTGAGTTTCTTCATTTACTAAATAGAAAGACCCCAAGACCTACCTTTTGAGGCCTGCATGTGTGTCATACTGGGCCTGGGCGAGAGGTGGCACCCAGGAAAGGGAACTCTGCATTAAAGTGCAAACCTAGGGATGATAGTTACAAACCAGAATCCAAGTAAATAAGTAACTTCTTCCAGCCAATATTTTGCTAGCTACTATCATCAATTTTACATTTAATTCTTTGCGTTAACCAGAAGCTATGATTTGTTGTTATTGTTTGTGCATTTTATTTGTTTTAGGCATAATATTTGCACTAATGTTGGCAAGAGTGCCACGGGACCAATGTTGAACACATCTTACTCTCTCCCAGTGAAAATAGTATTAACCACGAGCATTATTCCTCCAACTCTCAGGAATCTGACGTACACCTCAGAGAGGACCCAGTATATTTGATGCTTGCAGGATATCATTTTTTAACACTTCCTTGTCCATAGTATAAAATTAGTGTCAGTTATACTCATGTTGTATGAGTAATGACCATTATTTTTTGATGTATTTGTTATCTTTAGGTGTTAAACAATTAACTGAAAAAGAAGAAAGTTCTATTTTAAGCATGTTATTCAAAATTCAGTAAAATATTTCATTTGAGAACTAATATTTGCATTTACTGCGCAAAAGTGTTATGTTTTGGAGTTACTGTTTTAAATTTCAAGCCCCAAATCTCCAAGGGGTCTCATGGGGTAACAATTAAAATAATTTGGGCTTTGAGTTTTCATCTTTAATTCACTAAGCTATCATTGTTTATTTTAAATCTGCTATTTAAACACAGACTATGCAGTATCACAGGAGTTGGAGACACATACAATGCCCAAAGCCAGCTTGAACAATTCCAGACCATTACACATTTACTCTCAAAACAAACATGTAACTGAGTCCATGCACATTGGAGATCCACTAAATAACAGAAGGAGTCTCCAAATTAACTTCCATGGAGAATATAGTCCTTACTAAAGAGTAAGAAACAAAACCATTCTAATTTGAAACTAACGTATGTATTATTATGTATTTTTAAATCTCAAAAGTAATTTTAATAATCATTTAGAATATAGACAAGCAAAAAGGTGTTTTTGGTTAGAAGTATTTTATCACTGACATGGTTTAGAACTGCCCAACCATGGTGATAACAAAAAGCAAACCACCTTTTCATTGCTTTTATTGTTTTAAAATTCTCAACAGATATTGCTTGCACCCAGAGCAGACCACTTCTACCCATATCTCCCTGTATATGGGCCCTCACCCACCCATCAATCCAGCCACCAGGGTCCCTGATTCTCAACTTTAGCACATTGAAAGAAGAGACTCATGTTCATCAAAAGAGCACTTGTTGTTGAAGCTATTCCCATGCTCTTCTTTTCATATGTCAGGCCATTTGGCCTTGGGATTGGTTTATATGCAATCTATAACGTCTTTGTTGAAATTTGAAACAAGAGGATGTTGCCAAGGGAAAGCTGACTGGTTGACTGGCAGTGAAGTGTCTCATTTAGCATGGCATTAGATTGAAGAATTTACTATGTCTCAAGTTTATTTGACAGCCTTACAGGTCTAGAAAGTGGGTTTTTCCACTACTCCCAGAGGAAGTATTGAAGATGCTTCAGTATTGAAACCAATGAATAATACAGAAGGGTCAGTGTATTCATTACAGTGGGGAACACGGGATTCCCATGACCACAAGGCCAACTCATCTGTAGGGGTTTTTCCTTGTGTTGGATCTTTGCTACCCTTTCCATATTTGGAGACTTTTCTCTTCAAGAGTGGCATCTCTCAAGGTAGGGTCCAAGAGCATGCTTTCCCAGATACCCTTGAAGCTAAGGAAAATCCATGGAACCTAGACTTTTCTAATCAGACATGAGATTTTTGACCTAACACTGCACAGAATCTGATTTTTTTTTTTTTAAGAGGATGGCATTGAGGGTGCTTTTAAAGCAATGGTGCCCAATGACTGAGTATTTGCTTTCCAGTATTAATTGTGCACTCTCCCATATCTCTAACCATGGTGACAATAGTGGGATTGTCTCTGGAGCAATCCCATCATGAGATCTGCTTCAGGCTGCAGAGCACTCCCTCTGGCCCTCCCAGACAGTATGTGAGCTACTCCAGATCCTGTAATGATTTAGTTGGAATGGGTCTTGTTATTTCCAGTATCCTAAGAAGTCAGGTTAGTGATTAGAAGGTCAGATATGAGTATATATGTAAGTAGACAGTAGTAAGGGATATTTTATGTGAACAAGATAATAACTGTTTATAAGAAAGTACCTTGCTATGATTTCACTATGTCTCCCAAATAGATATTCTACACCAAACCATAATACACATGTATTGGCAGATTTTTATTCTCTTAAATCCACTTTTTATGCTATAATAAATATGTTCTTTCTTGTACTATATTAATGTCACTGGTTAAATTACAAGTCAAGCAGCTGTTCCCATGGGCTGATATTTCCCATTTAATTTTACTTGAGTAGTCTAATTTATTTCTACTTAATTCTGCAATCTTATTTCTAGACTCCCATGGGCCAACTCCTCCCACTTAATTTTATTTAATTAGTCTAATTTATTTCTATTTAATTAATCCACATTATTTATAGGTTATTGGTGGTCATCTCACTGGTACCTTCATATACCATGTACAGTTGATATGAGTTTTTGAAGTCTTTTTTTTTCAGGATTTCTAAAGACAAGATGGATTAATTTCAGTGTGAACCAAGGCCACCACTCAAAGCAATCAGGTTTCCCCATTCTCCCTCTCACAAATTCACTACAAGCTCTTTAATAGTGCAACACATTCAATGACTGGAACACTTTTAATTAAGGCTGCCATTTTGTATCAAAGTAACAGACCTAACCAAAAATCAAATGTAAGTCACTACAACATTGGCTAAAACTTACTCATCCACCTCCAAAGTTGTGTCATATACCTAGACATTGACTGATAAGAGGTTCTGCTGAGCAAAAACGACTCACTGTTGGTCAATCAGCTCCTGACAGGCTGTTTTCAAGCAGCCCTGGCAAAGGCAGAGAGATAAACAAATTTCCCCTTGAATTCCATGAATTCTGAAATTCCAGATCAGGCTCCTATGGGACGGACCTTTATATAACTGGATATACTTAAGTTATTTTGTTATCTTACCAAAAATTATTGCCAGGCAAAGTAATTGTGGGCCATATAGAATACCAAACTTCTAATACACATTTTCTGTTAATATCATTTTATTTATTGTGTGGTCTGTCTTTGTTCTATTTTAGCTTTACAAGGTGAATCAAAGTTTACCTAGAAAGATGCTTTTGATAAGTTCACCGCATTCAGAAGATTTGTCAGCTGTCAAAAGTTTTCCCTGAGCTTTCAAACATCCTGCTTTATTTTTGACAAGAAAATGTTCACTAAGCCATTTAAATCATAGACCAAGAGTAAGCCAGATGTTTAAAAGGGAATATTCTACATGGAGCCAGGATGGAACTTCCTTTAAAAAAAATAATATACTTAGGCTAGAAAAGAGTTTTTCTTGTATCACGTATAAGAAAGAAATTTTGAATGAAAATTAATTGTTCTTTCCATTTTGACATAGCAGAATACTTAAAAATGAAGTTTTCCTTCCATTATTTTTTCCTATCCTAGATTTCAAGAGAATGACTAAAAATTTTAAACTCCTAAAATTATTAACTACCAGACCCAGGAACCTTGTAGAACACTATAGTGTCCATCAGGTGGTATTATCATAGAAGCACATTGTAACCAAAATGTCTCCATGGCCATTATCTTGTCCAGTATTACCCAAACTTCAATAATTCACCTGCCACTTCAGTATTTTTGTCATATTGTGAATTATCTACACTTTTTTTAAGTATCTTTCTATAAAACAACACACTTTTTATACTTATGTAAAATTGACTTTGCCTTAAGTATTAATATCCCATAGAGTCAAGGACTTGATGTATGTGATGATGACTAGTTAAATGCTCATCAATTTAATTTTCTCTCCTTAGTGACACAGGAAGACTGCCTTTCCCAACCTCCCTGCCTTAGGTTGGCCCCATGTGACTGGATTCTGACCAATGCAATCTGGGCAGAAGTGAAACACTTACAAAACTGGTCCCTAAAACATCCCACATGTTCTCCTTTGCTCTCATTCTGCCACCTGTGTAACTGGAAACAAAGGATTCTGAAATGGCAGCATTTGGCACCCTAATTGCTAATAGGAGTGTTGGCCAGAAGAGAATCCAGCTCTGCACCAGACTTTACATGAACAGAAAAAAAAAAAAAAGGTTATTGTACTAAGCTGCTAAGAATTTTTTAGTTGCATTTGGGGTCCCCAAAACCACCCTGGATTCAATGATTCAATAGAAGGACTTACAGAACTTAGAAAGCTGTCATATTCATAGTTATGGTCCATTATAATGAAAAGATAAAGAATCAAATCAGAAAAGGATAAGGCACACAGGGCAGAGTCCAGGAGAGATCAGGCACAAGAATCCAGTTGTCCCTTCCCAGTTGAGTCCTGTGACCAGCATTCTCCCATCACCGATAGTGACAACATGCATGAAGTACTACCAACCAAGGAAATTCACCCAAGCCTTGGTGTCCAGGGATCTCATTACACAGGCATAGCTGATCTCCCATGTGGCTGACCTTAGTTCCATCTCCTCCAGAGGTCAAGCTAATAGTCTGTGGCCTGAGATCACACTGTGAACATAAACTACCTGATGTGGCACAGGCCTCAGGTAAACAAAAACACTCTTAACAAACAGGTTGTTCCAAGGGCTTAGAGGTTATCAACCAGGAGCTGGGAAAGAAGCAAAACTTTCTTTGGAATGTAGAGTTTGAACTACCCAGACCTGCTGAGTTAATCCTTTATTGTATATTATCCTATTTGTTACACAGCATGGCCTAACCTACCCTGACCAATGTAACATATAAATTACAGGTTTGTCTAATACAAAATGAAAATACTCAAAGGGTGAAATAAGTGTTTGCTCTTGTACTTTTTAATTTTTTTAATTTAATTTTATTTTTTTGCTCTTGTACTTTTTAAAATTATCTTGTATACCTCCAGTAGTACACATACCATACTTTGGGAAACATTGATCTGATCTAATCTCAGTTTATTGATTTTTTTATAATAAATTTATTTTTTATTGGTGTTCAATTGATTTTTTTAAGAGAGTTTTTTTATTTATTCATTTGAGAAAGAGAGAGAGAGTGTGAACAAGAGCATGAGTAGAGAGGGAGAGTCAGAGGAAGAGAGAGAAGCAGACTTTCTGTTGAGAAAGAGCAGGGAGCCCAACCTGGGGCTCGATCTCAGGACCCCAGGATCATGACCTAAGCCAAAAGCAGATGCTTAACTGACTGAGCCACCCAGGTGCCCCAACCTCACTTTAAAATGTATGAAAGGTAAAATAAATAAATAAATAAATAAATAAATAAATAAATAAATAAATAATGTATGAAAGGTAAGGAGACCCACTCCATTGTTGATCTTCCTCCAGGAGGAGGGACAGTAGTATGGAAGGGAACATTGTTGAGGAAAGTGGGATCCAATAAGTTCTCCCACAGTTCCTTCAGGAAAGATGTACAAAGACTATGATAAAATGTTTCCAAGAGCTCTCGGCATCTGACTCCCATCAATCACTGGTCTCTGGATTGTTTAGATAAACTTGGTACATCCTGCTTTGAAAGATTTATTATAAGGATTGTGATAGTTAATTTTATGTGTCAACTTCACCAGGCCATGGAGTGCCCAGATATTTGGCTATAAACATTATTTCTGGGTGTGTCTGGGGGTGGGTGGTTCTGGATGAGATTATTATTTGAATTGGTAGGCTAAATAAAGCAGGCTGTCCTCCCCAGTGTGGGTGGGCCTCTATTGAAGGCCTGTGTAGAAAAAAGGCTAATTAAGAGAAGTTTCTGCCTGGCTATCTTGAGTCAAAACATCCATCTTCTCCTGCCTATGGACTTAGACTCAGACTGTAACTTACACCATCAGTTCTCTTGATTCTCAGGCCTTTGGACTTAAACTAGAATTATACCATGGGATCTCCAGCTTACTGGCTGCAGATTGTGGAATTCCCAGCCTCCATCATCATATGAGCCAATGCCTTAGTAAAGATAGATGATGATAGATAGATAGATAGATAGATAGATAGATAGATAGATACATATATACATACATACATACATGATAGATCGATCTCCTATTGATTCTTTTCTCTGGAGAACCCAGACTTGGTGTCAATAAACCAAGTGCTAACCAAGCCTCAATACTCTTTTTTTTTCTTTCTCTCTCTCTTTTGCCCCCTTCCCCTTTCTTTCTGTCTCTCTCCACTTTTTTCTGGAATACACTTCATTAAAATCTCTTCTGTGAGGATCATCCTCTTGATTTTTGTTCCTTTACAGCCTGCTAAGGTGAAGAGAAGGCAAGGGCATGACTCTGGCCTAACCCGATGTGACATTACAAACCCAGAGTCCTTAACCACCTGATTTAGGTGGTTTCAGTTTCTACGTCTTATGTTCAAAATCCAAGAAAGAAAAATGAGGTCCAGCTTGACCCAATGAGCTGTGACTATAGGATAGCAGGGAAGGTGGTCAAATGACATGAACAAAAGAGATGGGGTGGGCGAGATGTTGATAAGTGTAGCTAGTATGATAGAGAATCATGAAATAATAGAACAAGGACTGAAAACCCATCCTCCAAGTGAACTACAGATGTTCCAGAATGAGAATCTGTCCCTCCACTTGAAAATTTCATTTTATCTAAACTAACCTTTTCTTCAAAGGGTCAATCCAATTACTTGGGACAAACACCAGTGGCTCTCTGACACTCCCATCAATCCTCAGAGGAGATATCTGAAAGGGGGAGGGGAGATGAAAAGAGAAGTGGAGTCTCAGTTTCATGGGAAGTCCAAATGGCTGCTGTGCATGGGCTGCAGTTTAGAATTACAGTTCGGGGACCTGGGTGGCTCAGTCCGTTAAGCATCTGCCTTGGGCTCAGGTCATGATCCCAGGTTCCTGGGATCAAGCCCCATATCAGGCTCCCTCCTCAGCACTTCACCTGCTCAGCAGGGAGCCTGCTTCTCCATCTCCCTCTGCCCCTCCCTACTCACTTGTGCTTTCTCTCTGTCTCTCAAATAAATATCTTTAAAAAATAAAATTACAGTTCAATGGGCCTGGATCCTATTAGTTCATGGGATACTCCTGATATTCCCACTTCTCTGTATTTGAGAGGCCTGTGAAGGGCTATTATGGTTCTACTACCAGTTTGTTCTCAAAGCCATTTTCATTTCCTAAGTGCCAAGTGTATATAAATTTGGCCATTGACCAACAACAGCAGATTTCTGTTTCTGGTTTTGTTTTTGTTCTTTAACTCCAGCTTGCTCCATTTCAGAGTTCCCTGAGAGAGAGGACAAATGTGTGCAAACTCTCTCCTGGGAGCCCACATGATACAGTTCCTTAGCCAAAATTATGAAATCCCAAAGCTCTGAAAATGAAAAATTTCACAAAATAGGTGTAGAATCATTTGGCAACCAAATAGTAAGGCCATTCGTACTTTTATTTATCCTATTTAGTTTCAATGTTGATGTTTCACTGCTGAAATATTAATGGATTTGATTACAGGGTGCTGCTCTAGACCCCACAGGGAGTATTAAGTAATATATGGAATATGCATCATGTCCCCATTCTGTACCGTACTGAATTTCAACACACATCTGGCCTTTTTGATAAGAAATCAAGGACTTATTCAATAGAAAAAGTAAGACTTTCGGCTCGGACAGACAGACCTACATTTGAATGAATCCCTTTGCTGGTTGTGTAGCAAGTGACTTAGCTTCTCTAAACATCAGTTTCCTTTTCCATGGAGTAAAGGTCACAATCATAGCTACCACTTGGTCCAAGTGGGAGGTGTATCAGATGAGACAAGTTGCCTAAGGAATTTGACACTCTTCCTGGTACTGGCCAGGGGCACAACAAAAGCTTCTTTTCTTCCCCTAATAACACCCCCTCCCTTGCCACAGAATCCAGGCACTGTGCTATGAAAATCAAAACACAGAAAGTAGAGAAGAGAAAAAAACTCACTCCCAATAAAAAAGAGGGCACGAAAGCAGAAAGTGACAGGATAATTTGTCAGAACTGTCATCCTGCTAATAAAGAGTAAGGTACTCAAATGTGGCTGTGAATGAAGACCAATAATAACCAAGTTCTACTCTATGTATCTCTTTATGCTTCTCTAGGATTGATTTTTTTTATGACCTATTAACCGATTCTAGCAATTGGTGCAATTATGTGGGCGGGTGGGTAATTTCCTTTCTCCGTTGGTCCTGTCCATCCTGGTAAGTGATTGGTTGTAAACAACACAGCACTATTGACCATATTGACTTTCAGAATCCCACACTTTGCTTTATTATTTGGTCCCCTTTTGAGATGAATTTTTTACTTAAAGACTTCACCACACTGCAGCTAACAGCAAAGGCCATAAAGTGTCAGAACATTTTCTTCTTAATGTGAAATCTATGTACATTGAAAGCACAGGAACATGTATATTAGTTTAATGAACTTTGCTGAAACCTTAGAAGAAAATCAGGAAGCAGTTGTATACAGAGTTTTGACTTCTATTTTAATGATATTTTTAATAAATTGAAGTTCCAAAAAAGAGTCTTTGTGCTTTTAGTCTTCTCAAGTACAAACCATCGTTGATTGCTACCTTCTATGTATAGTTTAAAAACAGGGTGAGGCAGCCTTTCCAATCCCCAGAAAGAGTGCTGGGATCTATTAATCATGCCTTCCATGGCACAGAGTTTGGAAATGGCACCACGTATGCCCCAAGTTTGCAAATTCCACTTTATATTTTTCAAGCATTTCTCTGTATTCATCAATCTACCCATGCATGCATGTATGCATCCAACCATCCATCCATCTATCCATCCAGAGTCTTTTCTCTGTCAAGGTGTGAACTAACCTAGGGATAAAAAGATGAGTAAGACACAGTCCCCATTGGGTGAGACAGATGAGCTTATCATTTGAGTTCATGATTGACTAAAATAATGTTTTCTTATTATATTAAAAACCTCAGGGCAGCCTCTACCTCTGCCTCCCTCTGTCTCTGTTTTATGAATAAATAAATGAAATCTTTAAAAACAAAAGTGAAGCCTCGTCAGCATTATTGGAGCTCAAACGCTGCTCCTTAAGGAGGGTGAGATCTGTTACCTGGAGGCCTCTTTGTTACTGAGAGAGCTGAGATGGGTATGGTACTCAGGGATAGAGGTAGCTGGTAGGACACAATGAATTCTGTATAATAAAAGGACAGGAAGGATGAGGCTTCTGAGGGAAACTGAAGAAAATAGAGATTGGCACCAGCAAAACTGAGCTCTGAGTGAAGGGAAATGTTGAGAACTCCAACACCTAGTAGCTGTGTGGGAAAGGAGAGTTTCATGGGATGAAGTCATGACATCTAGGATCAGAGGAGGTTTTAGAGGTGAAGTAGCCTTTGGGCAAAGGTTTAAAGAAGTTCTAGTTACTACTGTTGCATAATAAGGCATCTTGAAACTTAGTGGCTTAAAACAACAATTATTATTCCTCACAGTTTGTGCACAACAGGAATTTGGGGAAAATGTGGTGGATGGCTTTGGCTCAGGACCAGATGGTGGCTGAAGCTAGAACAGTGTAGGTTGAGGGGAAAGGAACTGAGAGTGGCAGGAAAATGCTCTTCATATAGCCCTGGGATTTCTCCATGTGGTCTCTCCATGTGAGCTAGTTTGACCTTCCTTACAACATGGCAGCTATAGGGCAGCTGGGCTACTTATAAGGTGGTCCAGGCTCCAGACTGAGTCTCTGGTCCAGTGCACAAGATTTAAGTGGCATTGCCTCTCATTATCTAACCTTGAAATCATACCACATCAACCACATTCTATTAGTTACAAGAGAGTTATAGATTTGCCCAGATTCAGAAGAGGGGATATGATGGGGGAGTAGCAGGTTTCCAAAGAGCAGGAGGGATGGGGGGTATTGTTATGTTCACCTTTGGAAAATGCATCTATCACAAAAAGTGATGGAAGTCGAGGGTTGAGAAATCTGACCCTACTTGACTACTTGAGTGCTCACTGCTCCTGCAAGCAGCCAAACCAACCAACTCCTGGTCTCACTGAGTGAGAAATCAGAGAGAGAATAATCAGGCACCTCTTCACAGTATGCACCCACTGCCACCATCAATAGACTGCCTCACTTTCCAGCCCCTCTGAGCCTTCACTGCTACCTGTAGTCCAAGTTCTGCTCACTGTCACCCACTGCACTGAGGCTGAAGCTGATTGCCTTTTGTTTACTGTCCTAATTTCCTACGACTTCCATACCAAAATCATAAATTAAGTGCCTTATAGCAGTAGAAATATGTGCTGGATGCCAGGAGTCTGAAGTCAAGGTATAGGCAGGGACATACTCCCCCCCGAAGCTTTTGAGGAAGAATCCTCCTATGCCTCTCCTTGGTGTCTGGTGGTTGTTGGGAATCCCTGGCATTCTCAGTTTGCAGCTGCCCCTTTCCATCTCTGCCTCTGTAACCACAGGAGCCCTTCCCTCTTTTCATAAGGACACCAGTCACTAAACTAGAGCCCACATGAATCCAGTATGATCATATTTTAACCTGATTATATCTGTGAAGACCTCATTTCCAAATAATATCACATTCAAAATACTAGGAGTTAGGATTTGGACATATTTTGAGGAGAAACACCAGTCAACCCACAACACTTGCCATTGGGCCATGGAAGTTCTAGAGTCACCTCAAGGCACTAGAACTGTCTCTCCTTCCCAGCCTCAGCCCATATACCCCTTTCAAAGTAAAGCCACCACCTCCTCCCAGAACACAACTTAAAGAGACTCTTTTAGTCACACG
This sequence comes from Canis lupus dingo, assembly GCF_003254725.2. NCBI lineage: Eukaryota > Metazoa > Chordata > Mammalia > Carnivora > Canidae > Canis > Canis lupus. The sequence continues at coordinate 75,015,012 of NC_064243.1, forward strand.
TAGTTTGGCAAGAACTTCATCAATCTCTCTGCCACTATCTTTTCTTTATTTCAACATCTCCTACAGCATTAGTGTGTGGATTCACACACGTACATATGCTCACACTTGATAGAGGCACCTGATTCCTGACCACAGAGAATGGGGTTCAGAGCCACACACAGGGATTATTGATTTTCTCTCTCTTGGCTTTTTATTAGTGCCCACAATTGCTTTTTGTCCTGATGGCTTTCTTTAGAATGAGGTTTGTTAGAAGAAGAATCCCTACTTTTTTGTTTAGTGCTCATGGAATCCCAAGAGGCTTTCTGGATCACCTTACATTGTCTTAGGACCATCAGTCGAGAGGGACTTTCATGAGCCCGGAGACACGCTCTGCAGAACAAATCCTAACAGGCCTGATTTCAATCAAGAGGCACAAGTCTATAGATGAAAGACTAGCCTGTATTTTTCAGGTTCAACCTGAAAAAGAAATAGAGCTAGAAGTCCAGTTTGTGGATGTCCCAGCGTTAATGAAGATGAGACTCACTACATTGTGACAGACTAGTCTTTTTAAAGGGCCACATTCAGACCCTTCTCTGGGAGACCCTGCCTGCCCCTTGTACTATCCTGCTCTGAGATAGAAAATCATCCACACGTCAACTTGTTCACAACCATGACCTAAGCACATGGCCCCACAAGAAGGGATTCAGCAATCCTTAGTTAGACCTCATTTATGTGCATATTACAGCTGATATCCCAAAATAAAGTCATTACAGCACATTTATTTCTGCAAATGGAATAACTATAGCATTGCAAATTTGTTAAAGTAGTTTTCTTCATGTCTAAAGAATTCTCTACTTGCCTGGATAGTCCTGTATGGAGTGAGTATCAAGTATTCCTCCTCCCTTAACTTGGAAATTGAATTCAAATCATAATTGATCTGAATAGAAATACAGAACACCATTGGAGAAATAGAACTCAGCCATGACAACAAGCCTAACTCATATCTGTTTAAAAGAAAAGGGGATATCAGTCATAGGGACTTAGAAGTAGGAGTTACAGCCACCCCATCCACACCAGCTCTGCACTGTGTTCGTAAGGTGGTTTATCACCATTACAGGCTATGAAGCCTGATGCCACCTGAATCTGAGGCATTTTCCTGCTGTACTTTGCCCTGGTCCATGCCATCCCATGACTTTCAGAAAGTCTGGTTTCCTCTCAGTTCACACATAGGGAGAGAATATGCTGAGATTTCTGAAATAGGTTTTTGTATCAGTTAGTTTTCTTAGCCTATTTTGTTTTTACATAGAGCCAGTGGAGTTTTTGAAATTCCTAAACAGAGATAGGTGAAAAAATAAAATCTTATCCAGGTGAGAACTATTTCTTCCCCTTTCAAAGTCATTAATGCAAATTACCTTCAAGTGAGTTTTAATATTTAATTCATTGTATATACTGACAGAGGAAACATGATACTTACACTTCTGATGATCTTCTCTATCACCTGGCTTTGAGAAGATCTCAATGGTTCTCCAGTTTTTAATGAGGCCACTGAAGCTCTTAAAAGCACACTTTTGCATGTACGGATTATCACATATTTAATAACGCACTGAGAGGTTGGACAAGCCTATGTTTAAGAACTCAGATCACAGAATCAGCCAGAATTGGATTTGAATTTTAGTTCTGCAATTTGGTAGCTGTGTGACTTTTGAGAAATTACTTAACTTTTGTGAGTTCAATTTCCACAGTGCTAAGTAGGAATAATAATGACTGCCTCCAATGGACAATGGAAAACTTAAATGAGATAAAATGTGTAACTTGTATCCATCAACTATGTAACTAACAGCCCTAAAATCTCAGTGGCCCAACAAAAACATAAATAGAGCATTGCCTCATGCTCCATGTCCAACTCAGGACGTGCTCCTGTCTATGCCACCTTTCCTCCAGAACCAAAGCTAATGAAGCCACCATGATCTAGAGTGTCACCATTCACCACAACAGGGAGAAGGGAGCTTGTAAAGTTGTACACTAGCTCTGAAAGGCTTCCAGCTGGAAGTAACACATGTCCCTTCTGTTCACATTTCACTGGCCAAGCCTAATCCAATAGCCATACCTATCTGTAGGAAAGAAGTGTAATCTGACCACATGCCCAGAAGGTTGAAAATCAGAACTGTTAGCAGCAACACTAATGTTGGCCATACATGCTAAGCACAGGCTCTGGTGATGTAGGATATTTGGATCCTTCAATTTTAACTCAGTGGACAACCTGGCCCTAGAGTATGATCCAAGTAAAACATTGGTGCTGTGTTAACAAATACAAACACTTTAATACAGAATCTGTTCAACCAATATTGGTTGGGCCTCCTACATGCCAAGCTCTCTTTAAGACCCCACAGACTGAGAAGTGAGCCAAACCCTTTGGAGCTAATATTCTGGCCAAATTGGTAGACAACTAAATAGATAGATATAATAATATCAGAAAATAATGATTCCTATGAGAAAAAAAGAAGGGAAGGAGGTAGAAAGTGAGTGGGTAGTACAAGTTCTCCCTGAGGAGTGATAGTTGGTTGGGGCTACCATGAAGTGAAAGTGAGCTAGGTGATAACTACAGGAAGAACATTCCAGGCAAAGGAAGGGCCCAAGTAACATATGCTTGGTCTGTGTCAAACACAGCAAGGAAGCTGAAGCAGCTGGAACATGGACCACAGTGGGGAGGAAATGAGAGCACAAGGGGTCAAGTATCAGGCCATGGAGGGCCAAGGGCTCAGCAAGAACTTGGGCCTTGAGCTGAGACAGTACCCCTGAAGCCTGATGTACAGAAAGGAGGCCTGAGTAGCACCAACAGTAAGGAGCAACCTCCAGTAAGTGAATTTAACTCCTGGATTAGTTAAATGATATCCAATTTTTTCCATTTAATTTCTATCTTAATAAATTTGTTTTCATTGAAATTAATTTTTCTTATAAAATTTACAGCATAAAGAAATTTACAGGATAAATTTAGCCCACTAATTGGCTTTATATCCATATCAAATTTTACAAAATCTAGTACCTGCCATTGTGACATATTTGTTGTTATTTTGTCTGGTCTTTCTGTGACCAATATTTTTCCCAGATTCATTTTTTTTTCACAAATATTTGATTTTTCCATCATAATTGCTCACTCAAAAAAAATTACTGTGTGGAATTTTAGCCATTGCCTTTTTTTTTAATTTATTTTTTATTGGTGTTCAATTTACCAACATACAGAATAACCCCCAGTGCCCGTCACCCATTCACCCCCAACCCCCGCCCTCCTCCCCTTCCATCATACCTAGTTCGTTTCCCAGAGTTAGCAGTCTTTACGTTCTGTCTCCCTTTCTGATATTTCCCACACATTTCTTCTCCCTTCCCTTATATTCCCTTTCACTATTATTTATATTCCCCAAATGAATGAGAACATATAATGTTTGTCCTTCTCCGACTGACTTACTTCACTCAGCATAATACCCTCCAGTTCCATCCACGTTGACGCAAATGGTGGGTATTTGTCATTGGACATCCACATGCAGAAGAATGAAACTAGACCACTCTCTTTCACCATACACAAAGATAAACTCAAAATGGATGAAAGATCTAAATGTGAGACAAGATTCCATCAAAATCCTAGAGAAGAACACAGGCAACACCCTTTTTGAACTCGGCCACAGTAACTTCTTGCAAGATACATCCACGAAGGCAAAAGAAACAAAAGCAAAAATGAACTATTGGGACTTCATCAAGATAAGAAGCTTTTGCACAGCAAAGGATACAGTCAACAAAACTAAAAGACAACCTACAGAATGGGAGAAGATATTTGCAAATGATATATCAGATAAAGGGCTAGTTTCCAAGATCTATAAAGAACTTATTAAACTCAACAGCAAAGAAACAAACAATCCAATCATGAAATGGGCAAAAGACATGAAGAGAAATCTCACAGAGGAAGACATAGACATGGCCAACATGCACATGAGAAAATGCTCTGCATCACTTGCCATCAGGGAAATACAAATCAAAACCACAATGAGATACCACCTCACACCAGTGAGAATGGGGCAAATTAACAAGGCAGGAAACAACAAATGTTGGAGAGGATGCGGAGAAAAGGGAACCATTGCCTTTTTTTATTTTGTGTTGGTTATTTCTACTTATGCAAATTTTCCCCAGGTCGGTTTTTGCAGTTTTCTACATAACTACCTAGATTAATGCTTTAGTAAGACTGATACTTTAGCTAGCCAATTGTTTTTGCTTTGTTTTGCATTACTTACATATGCCAGTAATATCATGAATTCGATTTAAAAAGAAAAAAAAACAGTTCCTACTGATTTCTGCCTTAGCCTGTTTAGGCTGCTATAACAAAATACCACAGGGTGGGTTGCTTATAAACAACAGAAATTCATTTCTCACACTTCTGGAGGCTAGAAGTTCAAAATCAAGATGTCAGGAGTATAGGTTCTAGTGAAGGCCCTCTTCCAGTTGTGGACTGCTGACTTCTGACAATGTCATCACATGCTAGAAGGAATGAGCTAGCTCTCAGAGGCCCCTTAATAAGTACACTAACCCCATTCATGAAGGCTCCACTTGCATGACTTAAGAACCTCCCAAAGGGCTCATCTCTTAACATCATCATCTTTGGGAGTTAGGTTTTCCATATACAAATTTGGGAGGACACAAACATTTAGACCATAACAGCTTTAGAGCAAAGAACAAAGTGAAGGATCTAGAACCAAAAGGTCAAAATAATGGAGTGAAAGCCTCCTGCTTTTAGCATGCATCAACTGAGCAGAAAATGATAATCATTATTGTCTCATGTTACAGGTGAGGACTACACATCTGCATTCCCACTTATGTACTCCAAAGTAAAGATTTGTGTTTATGTTTTTTATTGCTAATGACAAGCATTACCAGCCTGAGTAGGACTCTATGACTTAATTTCACTCATCAGTACAAGAAAGTGTCTCTGAACTGAAAAACAAAATATGGAAAATCAAATTTACCCACAGAATTTATTTTATTTTTACTCATAGGTACAAATGATTTTAGTCAAGGTTGATATAAAAAGATAACCTTTTCAGTCACAGCCCTAATTAAATGGCTCAGCGTTGTTTCTTGATACAGAGTTCAGGGCTTCATCTTTAACCTGTGATCGTCATACTGATCTTCAAGGATGCTAAGAGATTTGAGTCTACAGAGTTAGAAGATTCCTGAAGACTCCACGTCTTCTCCAGAAGTATAGGGGAGGAAACCTAAAATTATTCAGCACTTATATAGGTATTTTGTGTTTATCAAATCATCTATTATTCAAAACATCCTGATGAGGCAAGAGTTTGTCCCCCTGTTTTAGAGACAAGGAAATCAAAGTTCTAGGAGATACAGTAACCAGCCCAAGGTCACATGACTGGTGCATAATGGCAGAGTCAGGACATAAAATCCAGAGGCTGACCTGCCCCTAGAGCTCCTGTATTTTAATACCACCTAGCCCAGCTTCATAAAGATTTGTATTTCATAGCACCAGAGGGTACCTTTTCCTTGGAGACTCTGCTAAGCATTTCCTACTGCAAACTTCCAACCCTACATCTTTCTTTCCATGTCAGGAAGGATTATTATGAAATGACAATGTCCACTTGCTCACTTTTGAGCTAATGTAGGGTACTCATGACCAACAATGGAAATTTGAGGTATGTATCTCTTAAAATATATATATTCTCAGAACTATCCCTAGGCAATGGAACATTTACAAAAGCATTCCAGACATGCTATTGCACTCTGTGACACACTATAGTAAACACTATTGTGCACCCCTGCATAGTGATTTCTGAGCCACCTTGTTCTAGATTTGCATTTCAAGAAAATAAATCCTAATTTTCCAGGCTCTGTGACATACATGCCATGTCACATAACCTGAAGTCTCCTATATCATTTGGCCTATTATATATATTACAACTCAAGTTCACTCACTTTGTCAAAATAAGTCATTCTTTTGAAATCAACTGCAACAACTTAAAAAAAGTAACAAAGAATCTTTTTTTTTCATGCCTCTTTATCCAACCAGGGAGATCTATTTTAAACAGCCACTCAAAATGTATTAATAATAAAAGCCAACAAATGTGCTTTCTTTGACTTAATGATCTGAAAAGCTCCCAGTTAATGGCAGTCACTGATTTTCAGCTTTCCTCCTTGGTAGACAGAGAAACTGACCATCAAGGACTGGGCCTGGCCCATCTGATTTATTGATACCATTGTATGCTGTCACTTACTCATAAGCATTGCAAATGCTGAACATTATATGAAGAGGACCAGTACACTAAATTATAGATGGCCAGTATGGAGAAGTATAATATATGAGGTCCCATCAGCACAGTGTCAGAGCAACCTTTCAAATAAAAGTCTCTGCTTTAATGAGCACCAAAGGCCCATCCACATTAGGCATATGAACTAGAGAGAAATAAATCAGAGGATCACAATTTATAATCCAAAAGAGGTGCATCAAGTTTGGGAGGAGACTAATTGCTGAGTTAAGAAGGCAAAGCAGTTCAGCATGTTAAAACACAAAATCACCAGATAGTACTTGTCTAAGTATCCTCATGAAGTCTTTGTATTCATCTAAAAGTCCACTATCAATAGAATATAAAAATATATATAAGGAATGAGTAAGCTGAAGAATAGTGTGTTGGGTGGATTCCCTAAGGCACTAACCTGAATGATTTCTCTGGCCTGGAGTGGAATGAAGGAGCGGGGGTGGGAGGAGGTTGGGTGTAGAACCATCAGAAAGGCAATTCTGGGACCTCTTTGCATTGTGTATATAAATCATTAAACATCAGACAAATGATTTAACACTAATACAAACATGGGTTCCCAGAGAATTAAATTTTCCTTCCCACAAATGAGTCAGAATAAAAGTGAACTGACCACACCATCGTCTACCAAGTGCCAGGAAGTATGATGCCAGTACAAAATATACCTTGTCAGGATTGATGTGACTGTATTTAAAATCATCCATGCACCCATAAAATTCCTGAACCCAGTCAGTATCTTTCCAAAACAGAATAATGAAGCCAGCTCTCATCTGATACACAGGTCCCAAAGGCCACATCTATGACCTGGGCTCACCATGAGGGAATTTGAAACATTTTAGAGCAAAAGCAAAGATGAAGATTACCCATGGTGCTCCTTAAGAACTTAACCTTTAGTCTGAAATTATACTCTTCCCAATAAATGGCACAGAATACTTCTCCTTTTAAAATAATGACATTCGAGGGAGGGGCAAGATGGCAGAAGAGTAGGGTCCCCAAGTCACCTGTCTCCACCAAATTACCTAGATAACCTTCAAATTATCCTGAAAATCTACGAATTCGGCCTGAGATTTAAAGAGAGAACAGCTGGAATGCTACAGTGAGAAGAGTTCGCGCTTCTATCAAGGTAGGAAGACGGGAAAAAAAGAAATAAAGAAACAAAAGGCCTCCAAGGAGGAGGGGCTCCAAGAGGAGCTGGGCTGAGGCCGGGGCGAGTGTCCCCAGGACAGGAGAGCCCCGTCCCGGAGGAGCAGGAGCTGCACCAACCTTCCCGGGCGGAAAGGGGCTCGCAGGGAGTTGGAGCAGGACCCCAGGAGGGCGGGGGTGCCCTCGGGTTCCCTGGGACACTAACAGGCACCTGCGCCCCGGGAGAGTGCGCCGAGCTCCCTGAGGGCTGCAGCGCGCACGGCGGGACCCGGAGCAGCTCGGAGGGGCTCGGGCGGGCTCCGCGGAGGGGGCTGCGGGGCGGGAGCAGCTGGGGGGGGCTCGGGCAGAGGAAGAGGCTCCGCGCGGAGGGGGCTGTGCTGCCGGGAGCGCGAATCCAACAGCACAGGCCGGGAGCATAGGGCGCCGGGACACAGCCCAGGATCCAGCCTCCCCCCGGGACAGGCAGAGGCCGGGAGGGCCCAGGACAGCAAGGACGCTCCTGCCCCGAGCTGAGCAGATCAGCGGCCCCACCCCGGAGCCTCCAGGCCCTGCAGACGGAGAGCTCCGGAGCTACTGCAGTTACTGCGGGAGCTGACGCCAGGGCTCCAGAGCTGGCCCCGCCAGTGGGGTTGTTCCTCCTGGGGCCTCACGGGGTAAACACCCCCCACTGAGCCCTGCACCAGGTGGGGGCAGAGCAGCTCCCCCAAGTGCTAACACCTAAAAATCAGAACAGCAGCCCCCTCCCCCAGAACCAGCTAGACGGACAAGTTCCAGGGGAAGTCAAGGGACTTAAAGTACACAGAATCAGAAGATACCCCCCCTGTTTTGGGTTTTTTTCTTTTTTCTTTTTTTTTGCTTTTTTTTTTTTTTTTTTTTTTTTTTTGCTTTTTGATTTCTGTTTGCTTCCCCCACCCTTTTTTCCCCTTTCTTTTTCAAAAACCTCCCAAGACACCAAAGTCCAGGGCCAGATGGCTTCCCAGGGGAATTCTATCAAACGTTTAAAGAAGAAACCATATCTATTCTCCTAAAGCTGTTTGGAAAGATAGAAAGGGAGTACTTCCAAATTCGTTCTATGAGGCCAGCATCACCTTAATTCCAAAACCAAAGACCCCACCAAAAAGGAGAATTACAGACCAATATCCCTGATGAACATGGATGCAAAAATTCCCAACAAGATACTAGCCAATAAGATCCAACAATACATTAAGAAAATTATTCACCATGACCAAGTAGGATTTATCCCCGGGACACAAGGCTGGTTCAACACCCGTAAAACAATCAATGTGATTCATCATATCAGCAAGAGAAAAAGCAGGACCATATGATCCTCTCATTAGATGCAGAGAAAGCATTTGACAAAATACAGCAACCATTCCTGATCAAAACTCTTCCGAGTGTAGGGGTAAAGGGAACATTCCTCAACATCTTAAGCAAATATTCTCAATAGGGAAGCACTGGGAGCCTTTCCCCTAAGATCAGGAACAAGACAGGGATGTCCACTCTCACCACTGCTCTTCAACTAGTACTGGAAGTCCTAGCCTCAGCAATCAGACAACAAAAAGACATTAAAGGCATTCAAATTGGCAAAGAAAAAGTCAAACTCTCCCTCTTCGCCGATGACATGATATTCTACATAGAAAACCCAAAAGCCTCCACCCCAAGATTGCTAGAACTCATACAGCAATTTGGTAGCGTGGCAGGATACAAAATCAGTGCCCAGAAGTCAGTGGCATTTCTATACACTAACAATGAGACTGAAGAAAGAGAAATTAAGGAGTCAATCCCATTTACAATTGCACCCAAAAGCATAAGATACCTAGGAATAAACCTAACCAAAGCGGTAAAGGATCTATACTCTAAAAACTATAGAACACTTCTGAAAGAAATTGAGGAAGATACAAAGAGATGGAAAAATATTCCATGCTCATGGATTGGCAGAATTAATATTGTGAAAATGTCAATGTTACCCAGGGCAATTTACACGTTTAATGCAATCCCTGTCAAAATACCATTACCATGAACTTTCTTCAGAGAGTTAGAACAAATTATTTTAAGATTTGTGTGGAACCAGAAAACACCCTGGATATCCAGGGGAATTTTAAAAAAGAAAACCATATCTGGGGGCATCACAATGCCAGATTTCAGGTTGTACTACAAAGCTGTGGTCATCAAGACCGTGTGGTACTGGCACAAAAACAGACACATAGATCAATGGAACAGAATAGAGAACCCAGAAGTGGACCCTGAACTTTATGGTCAACTAATATTCGATAAAGGAGGAAAGACTATCCATTGGAAGAAAGACAGTCTCTTCAATAAATGGTGCTGGGAAAATTGGACATCCACATGCAGAAGAATGAAACCAGACCACTCTCTTTCACCATACACAAAGATAAACTCAAAATGATGAAAGATCTAAGTGTGAGACAAGATTCCATCAAAATCCTAGAGGAGAACACAGGCAACACCCTTTTTGAACTCAGTCACAGTAACTTCTTGCAAGATACATCCACGAAGGGAATAGAAACAAAAGCAAAAATGAACTATTGGGACTTCATCAAGATAAGAAGCTTTTGCATAGCAAAGGATACAGTCAACAAAACTAAAAGACAACCTACAGAATGGGAGAAGATATTTGCAAATGATATATCAGATAAAGGGCTAGTTTCCAAGATCTATAAAGAACTTATTAAACTCGACACCAAAGAAACAAACAATCCAATCATGAAATGGGCAAAAGACACGAAGAGAAACCTCACAGAGGAAGACATAGACATGGCCAACATGCACATGAGAAAATGCTCCGCATCACTTGCCATCAGGGAAATACAAATCAAAACCACAATGAGATACCACCTCACACCAGTGAGAATGGGGAAAATTAACAAGGCAGGAAACCACAAATGTTGGAGAGGATGTGGAGAAAAGGGAACCCTCTTACACTGTTGGTGGGAATGTGAACTGGTGCAGCCACTCTGGAAAACTGTGTGGTGGTTCCTCAAAGAGTTAAAAATAGACCTGCCCTACGACCCAGCAATTGCACTGTTGGGGATTTACCCCAAAGATACAGATGCAATGAAACGCCGGGACACCTGCACCCCAATGTTTATAGCAGCAATGGCCAGAATAGCCAAACTGTGGAAGGAGCCTCGTTGTCCATCGAAAGATGAATGGATAAAGAAGATGTGGTTTATGTATACAATGGAATATTACTCAGCCATTAGAAATGACAAATACCCACCATTTGCGTCAACGTGGATGGAACTGGAGGGTATTATGCTGAGTGAAGTAAGCCAGTCGGAGAAGGACAAACATTATATGTTCTCATTCATTTGGGGAATATAAATAATAGTGAAAGGGAATATAAGGGAAGGGAGAAGAAATGTGTGGGAAATATCAGAAAGGGAGACAGAACATAAAGACTGCTAACTCTGGGAAACGAACTAGGGGTGGTAGAAGGGGAGGAGGGCAGGGGGTGGGAGTGAATGGGTGATGGGCACCAGGGGTTATTCTGTATGTTGGTAAATTGAACACCAATAAAAAATAAATTAAAAAAATAATAATAAAATAAAATAAAATAATGACATTCGGGTAGCCCAGGTGGCTCAGCAGTCTAGTGCCTCCTTCAGCTCAGGGCGTGATCCTGGAGACCAGGGATTGAGTCCCACATCAGGTTCCCTGCATGGAGCCTGCTTCTCCCTCTCTCTCTCTCTCTCTCTCTGTGTGTGTGTGTCTCGCAAATAAATAAAATCTTAAAAAAAATAATATAATATAATAAAATAATGACATTCAGGGACATTCAGGTGGCACAGTGGTTTAGCACCTGCCTTTGGCCCAGGCCATGATCCTGGAGACCCAGGATCGAGTCCCACATTGGGCTCCCTACATGGATCCTGCTTCTCTCTCTGTGTCTGTCATGAATAAATAAATAAAATCTATTAAATAATAATAATGACATTCAGTTTGTAGTCACCAAGGTCCTTTTAGTCTAATATCCTTGGTTCAGCAAAATAAAAAGTTAACAATTTTATGTTGAACACAATTTTTAGAAATTTATCAGCCCATAAGATTCAAAAATCTAAAAATAATCATTTAATATTCTAAAGTAGCCCAGCTCTATATATCAACATATACCCAGGTAAGGATGGATAAATGTCTTCTCTGTTCATTTTGCAACTTGAATGTGGTGAGAGGAAAGAGCCACCCGGTATAACCTAACTTAGAGGATTGGTCCTGGCTTCAAGCTTGGTGAATCCTGTAAATGATGATCTCTCAAGCATTCATACTAAGGCAAGTGATTATCTGGAATACAATGGTGACCTCCCTTTGTTTTCTATCTTGTCTTAGTATCTCAGACAAGTTGAAGATTCTTCCCACACCCTGGACTAATAGTTTCTTGACCTTTTTCATTTAAGTTCTGTTCCACATCAGCTACCTAAAGTCAATGAACCTCGTTTTCACTTGTATGATGGAACTCTCCTTCCTTTGATCTCACAGCAAGGCAGGGAAGCCCAGTAACTGAGAAGTGATGATTGGACATGACACCTCCCAAGGCTTGGTCAACAGAAGAGGGCTTTGAAGTGAACCTCACATTCCAGAAGGAGAATTTTGATGGACTTTTTGCATAATGTGCAGTCAAGGTTATTACTAGTGGGGGCCATGAGTCTCTTATGCTCAGATGAACTGCATGGTGAGATAGTGGACCATTTTTAGCAACTTAATCAAGATCAAAGGGAAAAATTAAAAACCAAAACAAATAAAGATAAAAAAAAAAAAAGTAATCTTCAAACCAAGAGCACATCCCAGGCTGGGGTCAAAGGGACTTCAAAGTCACAGGAGGAGCCTGCCAATGAGAATGCACCTGTCTTTATTTTAGCCATTCCTCTGCCTGTATACTGTCCCTCCTCCATCTCATTCTGTAAGTTCAAATTCCCCCAATTCTCCAAGGCTCAGCTAGAAACTATTTCTCATAATAAGCCTTCCTGGCCCTCGGTGACAAATTCTCTCTTCCTCTTAGTATAATCACAGTGCTGAATTATATTTTTCTTATCAGAGGAATGCCCATAATTTCCTACTTCGTATTATTGGGTTTTTTTTTATTTTTATTTATTTATGATAGTCACAGAGAGAGAGAGAGAGAGAGAGAGAGAGAGGCAGAGACACAGGCAGAGGGAGAAGCAGGCTCCATGCACCGGGAGCCCGATGTGAGATTGGATCCTGGGTCTCCAGGATCGCGCCCTGGGCCAAAGGCAGGCGCCAAACCACTGCACCACCCAGGGATCCCCGTATTATTGGTTTTAAGAGCACTATTTCTCTTACCATTTTGAAAGAATCACAAGACCAGAATCATGTTTGATTCATCTTTGTATATGGTTGATGTTCAATAATTACTTGTTGAATGCAAATATGAATGAATGGATGAATATAAAATGGCATATATTCACTTTAAACTTCCTCCAACTCCACAATGGCATTTTTAATTCTCTGCTTCCTTGTATTTCCTTACATGGCATCAGTAGGCAACTCTGATGTCTCTGGGAAGACAAAAACAACTAAGTTGTTGATGATGCTGGTAAGGGGCAATTACAAAAATTTCACCTTTGGTTCCTGTAGCCACTTCTGGATTTTCCAACAGTTTTCACACACACACGCACACACACACACAAGAAAAGAAAAATCATTTCATTTATTCTAACTACTACCCTGTCATGGGAGAAATAGAAGCAACAGAGGAATATACTCCCCATACAGCAGGTGGAAAAGCTGAGGTTTTACGAGATGTGGTAACTTATCTGAAGTCACATTAATGACAAGTAGCAAACAAAGTTTCAAATAGGCTTAGTCTTTTGGAGAGAAAACACATCTGGGGATGCTTACCTCGTGGGATCCAGTAGTAGAGTGGGGTCAACAAGATAAAGGAAGCCATGTTAAGAAATGGTCTTTGAGAGAGGAAGATAATCCATGTGAAATAAACAAGGACTGTATTAATCCCCCCCCCAAAAAAAACCCCCACCAAAATTTGCTGACATGCCCATAATTGTAAGGAACCCAAGTTTTGCTTTTGAAGGCTGTGGTTGGCATGTCCATGTGAGGTACTCCTCAAAAGTCCCAAGGCATTTGAAATAGAGGAAGTCAAACTTCAATGTTGTGGTTCATTCATTTATTTGGCAAGCATGATTTGGGGGATTATTCTACTAGAAGTTGAAGAGATAATTCTTGCTTCTGATTCAAGGACTGCAAACCAATAGACACTTTAGCAGAAGGAAAGGGAGAAAGGAATTCCTTTAGAGGGAAACAGAAGTTTCAAAAATCAAACTTTTTTCAACTCAACATGGTGGATCCAGGTTTGGAATACATGTTTCTTGACTCTTTAGTTCTTGGTTGGCTCTCTGCTTTTGTTGGAAAGGGGAACTGAGGAGAATGAGGTTGACTTAAGCTCCACATAAGGTCATGGGCAAAGAAGAGCTAGGGGTTATGAGAGTTAAATCCCACATCTAATGTTTTAGCCATTAAACAAAGCTTTCTCCTAGTGATAGCAGCCATATTACTTTCTTTCCCTTTACACCAAAAAGGCCCAAAATTCAAAGCCCAGTCCTGCTGTAGCCCTGTACCAAAGCAGCACCCTTCGCCATCTGCAGTGCTTCTCTGGGGCCAGCCTATACATTTGCAAAGCAAAGCTCTCCAAACCAGAATTGTATAAGTTCTCACCAATAGACCAGTTTTCATCTGCCTCAAATTCAAATTACTAATTGTCTTTTGATCACATATCATGTGGTGGGAAAATGAATTCTGAAAAAAGTATGCTCTGTTAGCAAGCAGCAAAACAACAGGTGCTCAATTCACAAGTCATAATCTGTTTTTCATTGCATATCTGAAAGCTCTTCACCCAACTCTAGGCTTTTAATACATAGACAGACTATTTTTCTGTTCTTGGTGTTTCCCAACAGAAGGAGAGAATGATGTGTGTCTTGCTCACCATTGCATTCCTCACACAGTGGCTGGCACGTAGCAGAAGCCCAATAAATATTTGTTGAATATTGGTGTACACACATGTGCATGAAAAAGCCTGCAATGTAACCGCAATCTTGCAATACTCATTCCTCATGGAAAGACCCTCTGGATTTCCACAGAAATTCCCTTGGTTTAGGAGGGCAGAGGGCAAGGGTGGGGGCTGCTTGCTTCTGTTTTCCCAGAAGTCCCAGTGACAGTGCACTTGGATGTTGGACGCCTATGAGGACCTAAATATGTCCACTCACACTGATGAGCATGTTTGTATGCAATTGCCTCCTTTAAGAGACATTTAGGCAATTGAACCAATTGTATCAGCTACATGAAGGCTGCCCTTGGGACACCTGGACACTGGGCAGCTTGCGGAAATCTGCTGCTGCTTTAAGTCACTATCTAGGAAAAGGAGCAAATTTCTCTACAAACCCCCAAGACTGTTTTGCCCTGGTGCTGTGACAGGGAACAGTGACAAGGAAGAAAGGGCATGGAGTCACCATCTGTTGAGTGCCTGTTTTATGACAAGCATGTCACTGGCTGTTTTACCTGCATTATCTCATCAGAAATTGGTGCTGTCATCCCCATATCAGAAATGAGAAAGCTGAGCCTTTGAAAGGTCAAGGTAGTTTGCCCAAGGATTTTCAGTTCAAAGGGGCAGAACTGAGATGTAAACTCAGATTTGTTTGAAGCCAAACCCCATGTTCTCTCCACCACCTCATTCTGTTTGCTGAAAGAAAAACTAGATTCCATATCCAACTCTTTTCTTGCTTTCTGAGAATAGCACCTTACCTGCAGCTGAGCATGTGGCCTTCCTGTTTCAATGATAGCTTGCTGGTCTAGTAAAATAAGCCAGGGAAGGCACCAGAAGTCAAGGTTGTGGCACTCCCTTCGATGTACACACCTGCTCCCTCCCTTTCCCCCTTTTTACTCTCTTTATTTTTCTTCTGACTTTCTGTATCTTTCTGCCTATATCTTGGGTTTGCAGTGACAGCCCTTTGACCCTCAAAGCTAAAACATGTGCCAAGTCCTGGCACTGAATAGCTTAATTTAATTAGGTCCTGAGATGACCAAGTTCACTGCTGACATCATTTCTCAGAATCCCGTGGGGCACTTTCTGTTGCATTGTGATGCCTCAGGACACAGTGTTAGAGTCCAGAACCAGGAGATGACCTTGCACACAAGGGAGCTAGGTTCCAGTGGGCCAAGCCTTCCATAGGTGCTGGAAGTCCTCTCTGGAAAGCTGAATGTACTGTCAGGGGGCAAAGCAGTAGAGATGTGACAAAGCAGGCAGCATCAAGTAGTTCAACAGAGGGAAAATGTGTTCTGTCAATGTGAACAGAGGACAATGATAGGAAACCAGTTAGTAGACAGTGCTTGGAGACCACCCAGGAGTCAGGCTCAGGGATGTCTGTCATCAGGCAACAGGGACCCAGGGATGCTCAAAACTAAGCCTTTGAGTCCTAGAGGACATGGCAGGAATGAGGCAGAAGCCCAAGGGTACAGGGGCCATCAGCTGAGCAAACTAAAAAATAATCTGGACTTGAGCAAGAGGTTCAGGCAGCAGAACCAGAGTTCAGGGTGAAGACCACATCTACAGAAAAGGACTGTTAGGTTTTTTTCCTCACATCAACCAATTCCCTAATTCTCCAACTGGATGTCCTACAATTCAATTCAATTATGACACTTCCTGGAGTTAGCGTCAGAACCTACAGGTTAAGGCCTTAGTCCCAGAAGACTGCCCTTACTTCAAAAGTCCCCACGTTACCCACATGCTATCTGACTTGGCTACAAAGTCAGGGGCTCCCAAAATCCCGCCTGGGTCTGATCCTCAGTTTTGGCTCACAGAAACTTGAGGAAACATTATATGTACCATAACAGTTTGTTTTAAAGTACAAATAAACAGCCAGATGAAGAGAAACTATGGTGAGGTCCAGAGGAGTCCAGAGCACAGGAGCTTCTGTCCCCTTGTTGTTGGGGGTACACCACTCTCCCAACACATGGGTATGTTGACCAACACAGAAGATCCTCAAACTTCATCATTTGAAGGGTGGGATGGGGTTTGGAGGTTTCATACCATACCTGTGATTGTGGTCACTGGTGACCAGCTTAATCTCTAGCCTCTCTCTCCTCTCTGGAAATCAAGATGTGAGGTTGAATGCTCTGAGCTTCTAATCATGGCTGGCTTCTCTGGCAAGCAGCCCCCATCCTGAAGCTAGCAGCCCCCCAGCCAAGAGTCATCTCCTCAGCACACCAAAGACATACTTACCACTCAGGAGATTGTAAGGGTTTTAGGAGCTATGTGTCAGAAACAAGGGGCAAAGACCAAACACTGTGTTATGCCACAGAGGTGAGTGTCCAACTGTAAGAATACAGGTAGGAGCCACTTTGGTGGCCAGGACGACCAACAACTGTATCCTCTACATTGGATAGAGCCTCAGTTTCTAGAGTTGAGGCCAGCTATAGAGTAAAAGGCTGAAGTGAACCTATAAATATGAGGTCCCAGAAGATATGGGAGAGAAAAACACTTAGCCAGCAATAAGACCAAGAAAAGATATCTGGAGAAGCCCCTGCTACTTATATGGCTTCTGAGCTCCTCCAGAGTCATGACTGTCACCATGGCTTCTCTGCTTTTTCCCAAGATACTTTGTAAAAATCAACTGGGGAAGAAAAAAAAAAAAAAAAAAAAAGCTTAACTCATAGAAACAGAGAGTAGAAAACTGGTTCCCCAGGAGTTGCCATAGGGGAAATAGGGAGAGGTTGGTAAAAAGGTACAAACTTCCAGCTGTAAGATGAATTAGGTCTGAGGATCTAATGTATCATGTATGACCATGATTGATTACATTGTATTATATAATTGGAATTTGCTAAGAGAGTAGAACTTAAATGTTCTTACCCTACCTCCCACAAAAAAGAAAAGGAAAAGTAACTATGTGAGGTGATGAATATGTTAGTTACCTAGGTGGGGGGAAGCCTCTCACAATGCATAATAGATCAAGTCATCATATTATACACATTAAATATCTTAGTTTTGTCAGTTATACCTCAGTAAAGCTGAAAAAAATCAATAATAATTATTAAGCTCCTTTAATTATGCTCTGGAGTTATGGGGGATTAACTCTTAGAAGTAGTTCTTGCCTTCAAAGTTTATTCTAGTCAAAGACATGAAAGTAATATACATGAAATAGAGAATTATAATATTTTAGCTCTAGAAGGAATCGTACAGTTTGTACTTGTTTCTTGTTGCTGCAGTAAAAATTACCACAAATTTAGTGGCTTAAGGCTATGCTACATATTTGTTACCTTATAGGTCTAGAGGATGGGAGGTTAAAACTGTTCTGAGCTAAAATCAAGGTGTTAGCACAACTGCCTTTTTTCTGAGGCTCTACTGGAAAATCTACCTCCTTCTCTTTTCCAGGTCTGAAGGCCATCTGCATTCCTGGCAAAAGAAAGCCCTCAACCTCTGCTTCCATTGTCACATGTCTGGCTTCCAATTCTGATCCTCCTGCCTCCCTCTGGGAAGGATGCTTGTGATTACACTGGCCTCACCCACATAATCCAGGATAATCTTCTCTGAAGATTCTTAATTTAATCACATCTGCAAAGAACCTTTTGTCATGTAAGGTAACATATTCACTGGTTCCAGGGTTTAAGAAGTGATCATCATGGGCGAGGGGGGCAGGATGTAATATTCTGTCTTCCAGGGAGCTCTCCTAACATAGCCAGCCCCTGTTTTATTTTTATTTTTATTTTTTTAATAAGAAATTTATTTTTTATTGGTGTTCAATTTGCCAACATACAGAATAACACCCAGTGCTCATCCCATCAAGTGCCCCCCTCAGTGCCCGTCACCCAGTCACCCCCACCCCTGCCCACCTCCCCTTCCACCACCCCTAGTTCGTTTCCCAGAGTTAGGAGTCTTCATGTTCTGTCTCCCTTCTGATATTTCCTACCCATTTCTTCTTCCTTCCCTTCTATTCCCTTTCACTATTACTTATATTCCCCAAATGAATGAGAACATATAATGTTTGTCCTTCTCCGACTGACTTATTTCACTCAGCATAATACCCTTCAGTTCCATCCATGTCGAAGCAAATGGTGGGTATTTGTCGTTTCTAATGGCTGAGGAATATTCCATTGTATACATAGACCACATCTTCTTTATCCATTCATCTTTCGATGGACACTGAGGCTCCTTCCACAGTTTGGCCATTGTGGACATTGCTGCCAGCCTCTGTTTTAGATGCACAAGGGTAAATGAGTCACCCAGAGCCACGAGTTTAGACTAGAGCCCATGTCTGATTCCTATCACATTTCCTAGACAGGTGCTCTTTCTACTACATTAAGCTGCCACAAAATACACAATACAAATCAGTATAACAGTAAGTGTGCCTCACAGTATATGTTTATAAATACACAGGATTACGGGGTCAGAGAGTTAGTGCTCAGGGGACTTTAGAGGTCTTCATGTCCAATAATCTGATCCTAGCTGCATCCATATATTTTATATCTCCAGTTAAGGGGAACCCCACACCCGCCAAAGCAACTCACAGCCTATTTCTGCCCCTGTGAACTATAAGTAGAATATTCCTGGAATGTCTGGATCGCCAAGCTTCAGAGTTTGGACAATCCACACTATACATCCCAGCAGTGACCCTAAAACACTGGAGATCCCACAAGCCTAGATAGACAAGAAGTGAAGTCCCCTTCCTGGGGACTCGATCCTCTGATCCAGGCAAGAATACTGATGGAATTTACTACCATCTCAAGGGCAGTCCTGTGTGCCCATCTCTCTGCTAGAACCAGAACCCAGATAGCACTGCACAAACACTGCCAGACAAGTTTCCAAACATTCTCTCCTTAGTCACAGAATTTAACAGACACAAGACCAGCCTGCATTTCTCAGACTTCCTTGCAGTTAGGTGGACATAAGATAATTTTTTCCAATGGAATATGAATAGAAATAACGTGTACCATTTTAGGACCAGGCTTTCTAAATCAGGTGCTTCTTTTTTCTTTGTCTTCCTTCTGCCTAAACGCTGATGTCTTTGGGGGTCTAGTGAAAGGTACTTTTATTTCTGAATCACTGCACAAAGGAGAGAGAACCATTGACCAGCAGCAGCCACTTTAGACTGCTTTATGAGTAAGAAATAAACTTCTATAGCATTTAAGCCATCCTAACTTGGAGTCTAATTTGTCACAGTAGCTTAGCTTACCATAACTACAATAATACCGCTTAACTGCTGCCTGACCAGTGTCATTGCCACTGGTCATAGCCAAAGGGCAAGTTCTAATTGTTCCTGCCAGCCAGGACACTACCATTCCAGCCATGGAGGCCTAGGGAGGTGGGATGGGAGACTCAGAGTGGCCCTAAAATCCCCATTCATACCCCGATGCTTTCACAGAGACTACATTTTCTTAATACCATATAAGGCACTATGCCATCTCTGACACACTCCACTCTCCAATGAGATGGCTGTCCCAAGCCCCTTCCATGTGGAAATTCCAAACCCTGCACTGGTCACAAATGATACTCAAGTTGTCTGTAATGGAATTCTAGTCACCACCACTGCCACCTGCATCATGTCACCAGCTCTGATCACGTCACCCCACACTGCCATAGATCTCAGCTCACTCTGTAAGAGTTCTTTGAACATAGAGGACCAAGGTACCCCCCACCAAAGTGATGCTGAATGGCCCACGTGGGATAGGTTGAGCGAGCCACCCCTCATAGATTCAAAAGCACTGTTCTCTTTGACCACCTGATACTATGCTAAGGTCAAACCTCTGACCTCATCTCTTTTGATTCTTGTACTGAGTTTATTTTAGCTATCTTGGCGATGACCTTTCCTGTCACTGGATCTATCTTAGGGCCACTTTTTCTACCCTAACAGCTTTCAATTACTTTGAAAACTTCCTCATATCAAGTTTCTCTGTAAAAATACAAAAATAAAGAAGAAAGGAAAAAGTTCTACCTCATTGGATGTCTCATTCCACTTACATGCAATTTCTGCCTCTTGGTAACTTAACCCACACAATCCTGATTACACATAGGACTGGGGTTCTAAAGTATCTAGAACAAGAATTTCTCTACGTGGTAGTCCTCATAAAAACTAAGAATAACTCCCATGACCCCAAACAAAGTCATCTTTTTTAGGTCAATATTCTCTATTTGTTTGACTAGCTCTTGAGAAATTAAATAAGAAAAATGTAAGGGACACCTGGGTGGCTCAGGAGTTTGGTGCCTGCCTTCAGCCCAGGGCATGATCCTGAAGTCTCAGGATTGAGTCCCACATCATGCTCCCTGCCTGGACCCTGCTTCTCCCTCTGCCTGGGTCTTTGCCTCTCTCTCTATCTTTCTCTTTCTCTCATGAATAAATAAAATCTTTTTAAAAAATGTAAGAGGAAGCACTCTATGATCCCTTGAGCTCCCAGTAAATGCTAGTCAGTGTTGTGGCTGCTGGACGCAATCTCAGTTTTCCTCAATCTCCTTGCCTCACCTCTCAACACTCCCACAGGAGGAGGGAGACACCGACAGATGGAGTGGAGAACAAAGCTCCCTGGAGAGGAATCTGAGCTGGCATTTGAGGATGTATGTCATTATGCATACAATAGGCAAAAAATCAAAGTGAGAAAGAGAATATGAGTAAAAACAGGACCAGAGAAGGCTCTGGGTTGGTTAGGAAGGTTAAGAGGGCTGTGCGCCCAATTCCACCATGGGACAGGTAGGAGGTTTCCCACACTCACAAACAATGCTCCAACCCCAGTTAGGTGTTCTACAATTCAACTCAATTCTATCACTGTCTATTTGGAGTTATGGTCAGATCCCACAAGTTAAGGGTTTAGTCTTACAAGACTATCCCTCTTGCAACTTCAGACACCAATCTCAAATTCAAGTTATTACCTGTGCTTTTGACCAACCAGCTGTAAATTGGAGGTCGCCACGACCCCCTCCTCACATTTGATTAATTTGCTAGAACAGCTCTCAGCACTCAGAGAAACAGGGGCTCTTGGGTGTCTCAGTGTTTGAGCATCTGCCTTTGGCTCAGATCATAATCCCGGGATCCTGGGATTGAGTCCTGCATCAGGCGCCCCACAGGGAACCTGCTTCTCCCTCAACTGTGTCTCTGCCTCTCTTTCTGTGTCTCTCATGAATAAATAAATGAAATCTTTAAAAAAAAAAAAGAACTCAGAGAAACACTTTACTTACTAGATCACCAGTTTATTATAAAAGGATATAACTCCAGAACAGCTAGGTGAAAACAAGGAGTGGGGAAAGGAACTTTCAAGCCTCCCTTCAAGAGCACTACTCTTCTAGCACCAAATATAACGCTCTCTAGCCCATCCTTCTGGATTTTTATGGAGGCTTTGTTATATAGGCAAGATTTATTAAATCATTGGCCACTGGGGATTGATTCAACCTCCAGCCCTTCTGCCTTCCCTGAAGGTCATGAAGGTGGGACTGAATCCCAGGATTGGTCCCCCAGGGAACCAGGCCCAAACCATAGGAGTTTTTCAAAAATTGCCTTACTAACCTAACAAAAGCCACCTTTATCACTCTTATCACTTAGGAAATTCCAAGAATTTTAGGAGCCCTTTGCCAGGAGTTGAAGACCAAATATACATTTCTTATTATAAATCACAATATCGCAATGGCTGATTAGGAAGTCAATTTGCCTAGAATTGAAAATGGCTATATTTTGGAAAATAATAAGTGGAGGATCTTGAAAGTCAGCAGGAAAAAAATTAATAATGTACTGGAGAACATTATGACAATGGATTTGGGGTAGGTGAATGCTGTGATGTCATCAATAAGGAAAATATATTTGGCATCAGTGTTGGCTGGGAAGGAGGGGTAGGAAGCTATGGCAAGAATTTTGAAATGAGGAGGTAAGAAAATTAACTAGTGTGGTAACAAGAGAACCTCAGAGGAAAGGATGGATGTTAGACAATTTTAGGGATTTGGTGACTGGTTGGATTCAGAGATTTATCCATTTACAAAATTTCACATTTGTATAACTAGGACAGTAATTGTCCATTGGCGGAAATTTGAAGAGGCAGGGCTGGTTTTGAGAAGAAAATGAGTTCCTTTAGAGATGTTGAGTTTGAAGCAAAAGTAAAATATCTTCATGCACCTGGAGATGGGGAACTCGACTGAAAGATCAAATAGAAAGTCAGGAGTCATCAACATGCTGGTGATAAGCAGTAAACAAAAATGAATGAACTTTCCATCCACTGGGTCATATGACTGATTGAATGGTAAGAGAAGACATGTGATCATTCATTCAAAAGTCACAAGTGTCTGTTATGAGCCAAGTACTGTCCTAGGTGTTAGGAATGCAGAGCAAAGCCTCATTAGCCTCCAACAGAAAACAGACTGATTCTGGGGCAAAGAGTCCCAATGCCCAGCTATGGACAGGCCACTGGGCAATCACTACCAACCCACTGCATCCAGACCACTGGCTGAATTAGAAGGTAGGTGAGCTCCTATGGTAGGTAAATGATTTATTTAAGCCTCTCAAAAAGGCATATTTCCCTCCCCACCCCAATTTTCCTTATTTTTCTCAAGCTTTGGATTTTATCCAATGTTTTTAAATTCATTTTTTTAAAAAAGAATTACCTTCCAAGAAATGTCTTTCAGAAGAGTACACATTTAGAAGTTTAAAATAACTGTGATACATCTATTCCAGTTCACATCTCTCTCTGTTGGGGGGAAGACTCCCACTGAACAGTTTTGTGTCAAGAGTCAAGTGGCAAAAAGTCATTCCCTGCTGGGGGTAGAGGCAGACAAGTTAGAAAATTGTGAGAATTTGGCCTTTGGCCTCTGAGTGGCAAAAAATAAATTAAAAAAAAAAAAAGAAAAGAAAAAGAAGAGCACTAAGTTTCCATATATCTATATGTTAAAAACTACAGAGTTTTGTTTCTTTATTAACATTTCTCTTTGCCTCGTGATCTGAAAAACACTACTACATATTACACAGATGTTAAATGGAAGAATCTTTTTCACTTTGGTGGCATTTCTGCTATAGAAAATGTTGTTTCTTTCCTCCTCAAGTTTGGATTCCAGTTCAGTAAGTTGTCGGCATTCCGCATGGTCCGCCCATTAGTCCTTCACAATCTTCTCGCTGGTTACAGAGAAGCAGGACCTATTGGCTCACTGCTAGGGTGACAACACCCCTGAGAACTTCCTGACAATGATAATAGCACTCTCATAGAAAGAGATCCATTACTTATGCATATTTTGGTTCTCTTTTTTTCAAAAAGCCAATTTAAAAATGCCTTTAAAAACAGAAAGTAAGTCCTTGAGTTTTTATCTTTGCAACAAATAGTCCCTGATGTTTTTCAGGAGGCCAATATTAACATATTCTCAGGAGAGTCCCTAGTGATCTGTAGTTTACTTATTTAGTATAGATGATGTGTGCTTCTGTGACTAATCACAATTCTGAGTTTGTTTAAAGATAGAATAAGAGGCCTTGGTAATCATCATGATGACTGTGTATTTGGCCAAGGGACTTTTTCCAGTGGACATACTTTTTAGAAAACGAAGCGCCAGGTTAGAATGCGCTTAAGACAATGAAAACAGGGCAGCCCTGGTGGCGCAGCGGTTTGGCGCCGCCTTCGGCCCAGGGCCTGATCCTGGAGACCTGGGATCGAGTCCCACGTCGGGCTCCCTGCGTGGAGCCTGCTTTTCCCTCTGCCTCTGTCTTTGCCTCTCTCTCTCTGTGTGTCTCTCAGTCTCTCATGAATGAATAAATAAAATCTTTAAAAAAAAAAAAAAAAGACTGAAAACAGGGCAGCCTGGGAGGCTTAGCAGTTTAGCGCTGCATTTAGCCCAGGGCGTGATCCTGGAGACTGGGATCCAGTCCCACATCAGGCTCCCTGCATGGAGCCTGCTTCTCCCTCTGCCTGTGTCTCTGCCTCTCTCTCTCTCTCTCTCTGTGTCTCTCATGAATAAATAAATAAAATCTTAAAAAAAAAAAGACAATGAAAACAAATTTTTCTCTTTATTCAGTGTTGCTTTTACCCATTCAAAGAAAAATGTTCTTCCATCAAATTAGTGTTTTCCCACAGGAATTGAATCTTGGGTCCTACAACAGTACTACAAAGGGGTTGATCTACAAGAAATGTAAGAATGAATAGCTAGAAACTTTCACACTGACACAACATCCAAGGATGTGATCAGTGACTTGTCTCTCTGAACAAGGTAGAAGCCAGCTTGAATGTCTCTTCTCAAGTTGAGTTGCATGTGGTATGAGCCACATAGTGGCACAGGTCTATGATGGATTGGAAATGTTTAAAATAATAATGATGAAAGAAGAAAAGAAAGAAAGAAAGAAGAAAGAAAGAAAGAAAGAAAGAAAGAAAGAAAGAAAGAAAAACAAAGAAATAAGAAAGAAAGAAAGAAAGAAAGAAAGAAAGAAGAAAGAAAGAAAGAAAGAAAGAAAGAAAGAAAGAAAGAAAGAAAGAAAGAAAAGAAAAGAAAAGAAAAGAAAGAAAAAAAGAACTGGTCCTTTACCATAGATAGTTTGAGAACCACGGGCCTGCAGAGCTATTGGTTACATGTCCATATTCTGATACACTTCCAGAATTTCAAATTATCTGAGTTAAACTTTCAAAGTGTTCAAAGCCAAAAAAGAAGAATTCAATGAAAAGTTTGTCCAGGGAAACTGAGAAACTAAAAATTGTAAAGCCAAAAGAGTGAAAAGAAATTCTGAATTATTCCAGTGTTTATTTGTGGAAATTTTTAGGGAATATAGATAGTTTTGCATTACACTGTATGCAAAATAAGTTCAGTGTAGGGCAAAACAATGTATTTCCAAAGGAACTCATGGCAGCCTGTTTGTAATAGCACAAGACTGGAAACCACCTACATGCCATCAATCAGAGGCTGGTTAATTCAATTATGACACTATCATGCAACAAAATGTTTCACAGTTGTTAGAAACATTGAGATATCGGGTGCCTGGATGGCTCAGTGGTTGAGTGTCTGCCTTTGGCTCAGGTTGTGATCTCAGGGTCCTGGGATCGAGTCCCACATCAGGCTCCCCACAGGGAGCCTGCTTCTCCCTCTGCCTATGTCTCTGCCTCTCTGTGTGTCTTATGAATAAATAAATAAAATCTTAAAAAGAAAAAAAGAAGCATTGAGGTATCTCTACATGTCCAGATATGGCAAGATTTCTAAGACATATTATTAAGTTAAAGAAAAAAGAGAAGGCACAAAATAGCATTAATACAATATGAAACGTTTTTTTATAAAGGTGAGGACACACATACACACACACGTTTCAATGCATGGATTACATCGGGAAGGAGAGAGTTGCCTCAGGGAGGTAAACTGGATATCTAATGGATAAGGAAAGGGAAGTTGCCTTTCTTTTTACCGATGCCCTTTAGTATCTTTCAAGTTTTGTACTATGCAAAACTAGTATCTCTTCCCAACAACATATTAAAAATAATAATTAAAAATATCAAAAAACAAACATGAGAAATAAATTATTCATGCTTAACCATACCCATAAACTGAAATGACATCTGCCCTTAAATCTTCCTGCAGGGTCTGGCACAGTGCCCTCCACTCAATATTTTTTAAATTGCTAAACTAAAAGTAATAGCTCATACAGAATTTAACAACATAACAAAACAAAAGGATCATTCAATATTTATCACTCAAACTTGATATGTTTTCAAAGAACTAAATCATTTTAGCCAAAATGAATAAAGTCCATTATAAAAACAGATTAAATCCCTTAAGTTGTTAAAAGACACTGGAATCAGCTTTAGAATCAAAAACTTCCTGAAATGGAATAATTTACCCTGATAAGTTTAATCAGTAAATTAAGCAAATCATGTATTAACAGTTACTTTTTAAGTTGCTTAGAAAATATAGGAATTAGATGTCATCCATGAGCTGCTCTTCAATCTTTCATTAATTTGACATAAATCTTCGGATTCAGCAATGTTATGTCATGTTTGTTTAGATGGAATCTGAGAAAATAACATTGTTTTGGATGAAAATCTGAAAATTATACTCTTCAGAATCAAAGACATAAAAAAGCAACATTAGAAACTGTTATAGGTAACAAAATAACTATTAGCCTGAACTTATTTCTCAATTTTTCTCCTCTAGGTATATAGCTTGGCATGTCTAGGTACACAATAACCTATTATGATCTCGGGCTTGTGTTTGTTCTTTAATGTTAATTCTATGCAATCTTATATTCCTCAAACAAGTTTGTATCCTCATTATTCTCAAGATTCTCCTAAGAGGCCCAATTGTTCTCCCAGAAAAATTGCTTATTTACCCAGTCATTCCATTTAGGAAATAGCAAAAGTGTTCAGCAAAAATCTTCATGCAATTCCCCACTGCCACTCCCACATCCACATGTGTTGCTATGGGTCATTCAATTCCCTTAATGAGGAAATAAAATTAGGTTACTCTGGAAAGAATAAAGTGAAGACTTATTTTAATTTAAAAATTACTCCTCTCCACATAAAGACAAGGTTTTAAAACAGATTAAATAACCCAAAGCATGTAATGTCAATCCCAGCACAAATAATTTAGGAGAAGTTCAACATTTTAATGGAAGAAATTCACTCCTTATGCAAGGAAATTCATGGTGCCCTCTCATTCTCATCTGAAAAGCCCTTCCAATAAAGTAGAATCTTGCTTCAGGAAGTCCCAGATTGCATCATCTACCAGAGATACATATACAAACCTGTACAGGTCTCCCAATTCCCAGAGACCCAAGGCAGTGACAGAGGTAAGGGAGAAAGAGCTCATTTCAAACATGTTTCATTTTTTGTTTGTTTTAAATCCCTGGGGTTTAGATGTATATAACCCATTCATAATATCAATACCCAGTAAGTACTTTCAAAGAAAACCAGCCCTAGGGAAAGGGCTTTTTCCCTCTCCGCTTCTCACATGTCCCTGCATAGCTCAACCTTTTGGGTGTTCTTAATGAATGATCAATTGAACTTGATTTCACTTACATAAAAATACCTGGTATATCAGTTAGCCATTGCTGTGTAATGAAGTGCCCTCCAAATTTAGCAGGGTCTGAGAAAGGAGAAAGAAATATATCAGTGCTTCCTCAAGCCTTGTAACATTTGTGTTGTCCCATCGACTAAAGTCATGCCACCAAGCCCAGAGTTCAAGTAGAAGGCCCCCACCAAAGAGCTTCAATACAGAGAGATGAAAAAAGGCATCCATCTATGTAATCAGTTTCCATGCTTGGAGATAAGCAACACAGAGGTGGGGGTGAATGGGTGATGGGCACTGAGGGGGGCACTTGACGGGATGAACACTGGGTGTTATTCTGTATGTTGGCAAATTGAACACCAATAAAAAATAAATTTATTATTAAAAAAAAAGAAACTCCCCAAAATGACTCCAGCCCCAAATCTTCTATTCCAGTCACTTGCCCTTACTGTATAGAGTAAGTTGCCAGGTTGGCCACTGAGTGAGAACTAGGGCCAGCCTTAGTTTGTTTAGGTGCACATTGGCTCAGGATAGAGATGGGATAATTTCCTGCCACACCAAGGCTGGTAATTGGGGTACAGCATGGTTTGAAATGGACAAGAGAAAAATGGTATCATAGCCTCAGCTTGGAAAACTTGATCAGTTTCCTAGGCCCTGGACCAGAAGGAAATTGAATTCCATCACATTATACAGAACTCAAAACAATCTGCCTTGCTCTCTTCTTAGCCTGACCTCTCTTGTTGTCCTCCCTTGGGATGTATCTTTCCTCCCCATTGGGCTCACTATTTCCTGGACCAAGTACTGGGAATCTCTTCCTAATCACTGGGAGGAAGGGTCTTCCCTTGAACTCTTCTGGCCACATTCGGGTGTATGACTCTACCATCTGCCACAGCTAATGGGCTCAGGGCTGGAATATGAACCAAGCCAGGGCAACCAAGTCCCTCTCCGAAGCCTGGAAGTAAGATCCAGCCTACTTGACAAGGATCCTCTCAGGAAATCTCTTTCTGCTTATACTGATTCAAAGTGGGTCTCTGTTACTTTAATTCATGGGGAACTTGACCAAGTCAGGAGTTCATCAAAAAATCCTTGGGGATGTTCAAGGAGCAAAAATCAAATAAGCTTTTAGTTAATGGGAATATGTTCATATTGTGTTACTGGACAAGGAAGTGATCCTAATGTCTGGAATTTTTAGCAGAGATATTTCTCTATTACTCCAAAAGGGCTGAGTTAACAGCACTACAAAGACAACTTCCTCCAAGAGTCTTCAATATCAGTGATGAGTTCAGAAAGTTATGTAGATGTTTAAATGCAAATTTTACCCAAATATATTTGAGGTACCCAAAGCAAGTATCAGATTTTTTTCTTAAACTAAAATTAAAGTCATATAAGCAATTACTAATTAGACTTACTAAAATGTATTGTTTGGCTAATATAAAACTACATTAATTACAGTTGAATTAAAATATTCTTTAATGTGTTGTTTGGGATTTTTTCCCCACTATCATTATTTCTGGACAAACATTTTTATTGTCGTAGAGAAAACTCTACAACTACCAATAATTCTAGTTCATCTCATATCAAATGAGAAGAAGCCAGTGTAACTTGAACATCTCTCCAGTATATATTCAATTTAGCTTTAGTTTTACATACGTAGAAGAGATAGGAAGAGATAGGTCTTGATAGTATCTATATACCCAGTTGATAGTGTAACCTAACTTTTTTTATCTTAGCACTTAAAAATGTTAAATGTCTTTTTAGATCTCAATCTCCTATTGGTTTTTGTTGCTTTGTTCTTTCCTGGACATTGGTGTTGCAGCTACGACAGATTTGATTAGATGCTTCCTCCCATCTTTTGCTCACATGCTTTCCTCTAAGTGATGGCCACAGTGACCTCTTTAGAACTCAAGATGAGCTCAATCTCTCCAAGGGGCCTCAGCTAAAAGTATGGATCTCTTAGGTCAGCGAAAATTCATTCTCCCCCAAATTCCATATGGCTCTGCCCCATTAAGCCATTACTAAGCTGACTAGAGGCTGTATTCTTAATACTTAAGTAGAATGTACAAGTGATTTGATATTGATTCTTCCTATTTTATTTTATAAAGCATTCCATAGGTTGCAAAGATACAGGTAGAGACCTGCTTCTATTCCAGAGATCCCCAAATATACCCTTAGTCCTAAAAATTAATATTATACCCTAAGTATCATCTTTGTGTAGAGTTGCTACTGACCTGTGCTGTTAAGTGAAAATTAGAAAAAGTATATTGGTGCAAATGAGAAAATGTGCCACTACAGGCAGACACTGCCTTCAAGCACTGAGCTTGGCAAGCAGCCCAAGGGCCAGATTCCAGCCCCCACTCACTCTCTCAAGTCCCTCATCAATGGATGAACAGCACAGCCATAGACAGTGACCTGCCTTTGGGATTAAAAGGTATCTTTACCTATTTTTCCAGTTCTGCATTTAAGAGAGATGGTGTAATAAAAGTGTACAATTGCTGTTAATTCATGGACTTTAGAAAATAAAAAGGTATAAATGTTTGAGATCATCAGTTTTAAAGTTCTTTTCCAATAGCCACCAGGGCATAGACATGGAAGAGAGGTAAGCTAGAAGCTGCATTATTAGGAATTCTCTTTGGAAGGCAGCTTATACCTATATGTAGTAAAGGGCATAAAGTGTACTAATCCCAAATCTACACACCTCAATGGTTTTTACATATGTTTACACTCCACAACAACACCCAGTCCCAGATACAGAACATTTCCAGCACCCCATAAGATTTCTTCTTCCCACTTCCCAGAAAATCACCCCTACCCTATGGCAATCATGTTCTGACCTCCATTACCTTCAATTTGTTTTGCCTCTTCTTGGATTTAGTATAAAAGGAATTGTACTGCATTTATTCTCTTGTGTCTGGCTGCTTCTAATCAGCATGATGTCTGTGGGGGTCCTTCCATGTTGTAGTATATGTCAGCAGTTTGATCTTTTTGTTTCTGTGTAAAATTCCATAATGTGATGATACCACAATTCATTAGCTCTCTTCTTGATGTACCGGTATGTGGACTATTTCTAATCTGGAGCTATTATTAATACAAATACGTGTTCCTTTGAATTCATGGAATAGAATTTCATATTTTAACTCAGCATTATTCCACAAAGCTTGTACAATAAAATAATAGTAAAATAGAGAGACACAGAAAATTAAAATAAGGATAAAATACCAATGTGTGGGCAGATAAGCGCAATATGCAATCTGTCAGGTCTTTATAGTTGTGCTAATTGAGTTTCAAGTTATTCGAGTTAGACTCTGAGCTTCCTGGAAGCCAAACAAAAAGGGAAATATGGTAAGTGATATAACTTTTTTAATAGAAAAAAAAATACAGTCGGGGGAAGCAAAACTTCTGTTGCCACTAAGTTCCAAAGGAAGTTTTTCATGTGGAGCTTCATGAGAGAATTATTGGGAGATGTAATGAATAATGTCCTTCACAAGAAATGCATGGACAGATTTTTAGATCGTTATTCTTATAGCGCTCATAAGACATGACTCCAGCCCAGCAGTTATCAAGCAGTATCATAAGTACTGAGGCATTGTGTGGGGTGGTATTTTTAAGGAGAGAAAAATAGGGGCACCTGGGTGGCTCAGTGGTTGAGCATCTCCCTTCAGCTCAGAGCGTGATCCCAGGGTCCTGGGATAGAGTCCCGCACTGGGATCCCTGCAGGGAGCCTGCCTCTCCCTCTGTCTGTGTCTCTGCCTCTCTCTGTGCATCTCATGAATAAGTAAATAAAATCTTTAAAAGAGAGAGAGAGAGAGAGAGAGAGAGAAATATTTTAGAATGTCAGAGGTTGGCAAACTACAGCCCACTGACTAAATGTGACCAGCCACCTGTTTTTGTAAATAGCTTTATTGGAACATAGCCATACCCATCTATTTACACAGTATCTGTGGCAGCTTTCCTGGGAGAGTAGCAGAGTTGGATGATTGTGACAAAAAACGTCTGGCCCACAAAGCCAAAAAACTTATTATTTGACCCATTACAGAAAAAAAGTTCTGATTCCTGCCCTAAGTTAGCAATAGAATAGAATTCCAGGTATGATTTTCTTCTTGGTTTCTCTTTTTATCTTTCTGTAGTCTCCAGTCCTGCAATGTGGGAAAAGGAATTTTGCAGGTTTCATTAAGGTGTCAAATCAGTTGGATTTTATGTAATCAAAAGAGATGCTAAAAAGAGAGATGGACCTGACTTAATGAGAGGAAAGTTCTAAAAAAAGGGACTGGGTCCATGCTCTGATCAAAGATTTCTCTCCCTTGCTTGCAAGGAAAAACAACTAATGTTTTTCTTTTTTAAGAAAAAACAGTGTGTTGTGAGTGTGCCTCTGGAGAGAACCATGTGGCAAGGAGCTGTGGGTGGACTCAAGATGCTGGGGGCCTCAGTCCAGCAACCACAAGAACCAACCTCTGCCAATACCCAGGTGAGCTTAAAAGAGGACTTTGAGCAATAGGGACCCCTGCAGCCCCTACCAACACCTCTGTTACAGCCTGGTGAGACCCTGAAACATAGTCTACCCGGGTCTGGACTCCTGGCTCATGGAAACTACTAAATAATAGGTGTGTTTTGTTTTAACCCACTATAATTGTAAATTTTTACACTGCAATAGAAAACTAACACAACTACGTATCCTCCCCATTTTTTTCTGAAATACACATATGGTTTAAGCATGAGAAACAACCACAATTTTTATAAAGGGTGCTTATATTTTAGAAGCATTTAAGGATAAAATGATATGATATCTGGGATTTGCTTCAAAAAGTGTGGAGGGGACAATGGGATGGTATAAATGAGATAAGATTGGCATATGTTGATAGTTCTTGAAGCTAAATAATGGATTCATGGGGATTTATTACACTGCTTCTTACACTTTTGTATATGTTTGAAAGTTTCCATAATAAAACAGTTTTTAAAAATTAGATTCATACATAAGGAATTAGCTAAAAGAATGTTTATAGTTTCTGATACAGGAAAACTAAACAATTTAAATGCCTACATAGGGAATTGGTTAAATTAATCACTATAGATATACAGTATGTTTATATGTATTTTTAAAACTTAGTAGAATAATGATTCCGTTAACATTCGTCTATGGTCTTATAAGTCAATGCGAAGTAAAGTATTTGTAAGCAACAAAACAAAATCCACAAAGCCGGTGAATTTTTAAAAAATTCATCTGAATAAATTCTGTTCTGTCAGTGACTGAATCCAGCAGCATAAATGGCTCCCCTTGATGGAAGGAGCATAGTAGGGCATATTGGGAGTCCCAAAATGAGGGGGGAAGGGAATCTGTTGAGCAACCCAGTGATCCCTCGCATCTATCACTGATCCCTCAGTCATCTGTTAGGTAAGAGGCAACTTTAGGTAGCCATGCTCTGTTAAGAGTCTCTGGTTCTGCTATGAATGGACAGAGGTAGGGCAAGGAAGAGGATAGAGTCAAACAGGTCATTCAAATATTCGTGCATCCATATAATCCTAATTCTCAAGAAATTTTTGAACTGTGACCATCATTAGGGACTTCCAGTTTTTACTATGGCCTCAGATTCATATTATCACTCATAGGTTTCTCCAGCTTCTTAAAAAAATATAAGTTCTTCTGTATCACCATCTTCTGTTTCCCCCAGTTCTCTTTGTCAATAAGATTAAGGGACAAGCTATAACTATACCAAACTGATTCTTGGGCCCATTTTTTAGAATCATTATTCTAGATCACTTCAGGGCAGAATGTTCAAAAGGCAGTGAGGACATGGTAAATGTTCTGCCAAATTATGTGCAATCACAAAATGCCAGAGATGAAAGTGCCCTTATAAATCATTTAAAAAAAATTTTTTTTTACAAACTAGGAAAAAAAATGGAGACCCAAGACATCATGCAACAATGACCAACATCACAGGGACACCCAGAGTATCTGAAAGCAGGACCCATATGTCAGCTCTCAGACCAGTGCTGTTTGCCTGGGGCTGGGTGCCCTGCCTGAGTCCATTCTTTTCAATCTTAATGAAGTCTAAGTTTAAGTTTCACTTAGACTTACAGAGCAGTAGCACAAAACCTGCAATGTGGGTGACCAGTGAATGTAGGAAGGAAGGAGAAAGGGAAGAAAAGAGAGAGGAAGAGAAAAAGAGGAAGTTCCAATGGCCAGCAGATAAATTCAAAGGTGTTCAAGCTCATTAATCATCAGAGAACCACAAGCAAAATCCCAGTAAGATACTACTCCCAACCTATCAGGGTAGCCAAAATGAAAAAGACTGACTGTACCCAGTGTGGCACACATATGGTATGACAGAAACTCTCCTGTGTCACTTGTAGGGCTGTAAGTATAGTGCGTTGAAAGATGCAATTACTTTGAACAACTGGTTAGCAATCTCTACTAAAATTGAACTTGTGCCTACCTGCAAAGTCAGCAACTCCATCTCAGGGTATACTCCCAACAGAAATGTGTACATGTGCTTACCAAAAGAGATACATACACCAAAATGTTCATGGCAGCATTATTTTTAATAAACAAAACTAGAAGCTGCTGCAACATCCATTGACAGTAGATGGATGATAATAGTGATATATTTATATAATGCATATGCAATGTGCAAATATGAATGAAGCACTGCTATAGACAATAACAGTGGAAGCTATAAAAATGTCGAATGAAAGAAGCCAGTCACAAAATAAATTAATTCCATTTTTTAAAAAATGTATTCACAAGAGACCCACATAGAGAGAGGCAGAGACACAGGCAGAGGGAGAAGCAGGCTCCATGCAGGGAGCCCCACATGGGACCCGATCCCCAGTCTCCAGGATCAGGCCCCCAACCGAAGGCGGCGCTAAACCGCTGAGCTATCCAGGCTGCCCAAATTAATTTCATTTATAGAAGCTTCAAAAAGTGGCAAAGCTGATTAATCATGTGAGGAGTCAGGACTGTTGTGATTTCTGAGGAGAGGGAGGTGGGAATGACTAGGTATGATCATGAGAAGGTCTTTGGGGGTGCTGGCAGAGAGCTGAGTCTTTATCTGAGTGGTAAGTGCCCAGAAATTTTCACATTGTGATCATTTATTGTGGTGTATACTTATAATTTGTGCACTTTTCTAAACATACACTATTTTTCAATAAAATAGTTTCTTTATATATATTTTTAGAATAAAGCAGCAGCAGTTATTTTGGTAGAAGTCCAAGGATCTCAAGATTCTTGATCAATGCAGCCTTCCTGAACTTCCTAACACCCAAGAAGGGCATTCATTCATTGAGATCTCAAACATCAGCCCCATTTCACCACTACAAAGAGAGATGTCTACCAGGCAGTGATACCAAATAAATATCATAGACCTCATGTTAAATCACTAATAATCTCAAAATAACAGAAAGAGACAGAGTCCAGAGAAGTTGTTATCTTGGAGGATTCTCCCAGTAACCCTTTACAACAGGTACTATTATTAATCCATTTTATAAAAGGAGGAACTAAAGCTTAGTGATTTTAAGGAATTTGCCCAAGGTCTCAAGGCTTCTAAACGGCAGAACCTAGAAACTAATCCAGACTCACTTTGCTCTAAAAAAAAACCCAGGTTTTCCATCATGCCCCACATAGCCCTGGACTATTAATGCCTTTGAGAATAAAGGGAAAGGAGAGAAATTGAGTGAAAATATCAGTGAGGGTGACAAAACATGAGAGACACCTAACTCTGGGAAATGAACAAGGGGTAGTGGAAGGGGAGGTGGGCGGGGGCTTGGGGTGACGGGTGATGGGCACTGAGGGGGACACTTGGCAGGATGAGCACTGGGCGTTATGCTAAATGTTGGCAAATTGAACTCCAGTAAAAAATAAAATAATAAATAAAATAAAATAAAATAAAATAAAATAAAATAAAATAAAATATTTGAAAGTTAAAAAAAATTAATGCCTTTGATTTTAAGCAACAGAACAATTTCAAAAAATTTGCACCCTCATAAATATCTCTTATAACCAAAATACCCTGAGGTGATTTCCTGGAAATATTATTGCGTTATACTCCGTTACCATTTATAACCCAGAAAATGTCCTACAGCCTTTACTCTTAATAAGAAAAAAAAATGAGATACAGGTTCCCTGATTCCCAAATAACATTTAACTGCCCAGGACATCTCCAAAGTGCAGCCAAACCAGCCCAGGCCCCACCTAACTCATCCCTACCCCAGGATCTTCTGAAAAGGGGAAATTACCAAGGCTGTTACTCTTTTGAAGCTTTCTTATTATAGCTGTTTTATTATTCATATACTTTAAATAGCATCTCAATGATTGTTTTATAGACCTGCTATAGCTTAAGTTAATGCTAAGGACATTACAAGCAGCTCCCTTTTAAATTTTTAACTGGAATAAAAGTTTACCAAAAAAAACATAGGTACTCCAGAAATGTTAAGATCTTGTATACACGCAAAACAGTTTTACAAGGCAACTAACAGATTTTAGGGGAGCCCAGAGATATCTGCTGTCCATTAAAACTGCAAAATCCAAGCTCCTGGTGACTATTTATCTATAGGCAAATATGTGACACTTTTTACTTAAAGGCTATTTTCAGGAAGTGTCATAGAAGAAAATGAAGACAATAAAACATTCTATTTCTCTCCTTTTCATTAGACAAGAAAATCAAATGTTTCAGCAGTTGGAGTTGGGGTTGAGAGGAGGTACTAAACAGGAAGATGATAGAAGGTACAATATTATGCAATTATTGAGCGAATCTACTTAAACTGCCCATGTGGATGTGCCTGGTTTAGAAGAGGTTAATGGTTCTTTTATTGAAGAGGAATGAGTTTTGTTAAATGTATTGACAGTGCTAACTTATTAATAATTGAAGCACAGAGCTTCTCCACTGCCCCATTAGACATGCGCTGTCATATATATATATCTCAATAGTGGAAATCCTCTCTATAGACAGTTGGGTTCCTGAAGAATCTTATGGTAGAAGAATCCCCAGCTATAGAGGGTAACCTGATGAGAAAAGCATGGTGGAGGGAATAAGGTCCTGAGTGAATCTTTGACAAATAATTTTATATTACTAATATGCAGTGAGAAAGCCAGCACAATGCAGTCAATAATGACATCTTTACATATCTTAATTTAGTAACAGTGGCCTCTAGACAGTTAACATTCATCCCCTATCTCTTGACTCCATGGATATTTATTAAGATGTCCATTCCTCAAGTTTCAAAGGGATGCTACTGAAATCACTTTATCTTTATAAACTACAAGATAGAAGGAACCTTTTCCTGTTTAGTTTTCCAGCCAAATGTCTTTCTACAATTCAGATTTTACAACTCAAGAGCTGTGGCTACTGCCCTCTCCCTATGCCTGCCCAGTCCCCAACCCCCTGCCTCAAACCCAACACAAATTATTTCAGGACTGCCTGCCTTCAGTTCCAGAGGTGCAGGGATTTCTTTCAAATGGAAACATCTTAGAATACCTGAATTGGCTTATGCATTCCAGGTTAGGAAATTGTTCTTCATTCTCTCCTATCCCAGAAAGATAGTCTCAATGTCAGCATACTCACTGGTCCTCCTGCCTCCTCGCCATACAGCATAGTCCACCTCAGGAATCTGTGATTCCTTTCCTTCAGTTTCCTTCTACTTCATGGCAAAAACTCCAACTTCATTTACTGCGATAGTTTTATGTATCAACTTGGCTAAGCTATAGAGCCCAGTTACTCTTCAAACACTAATCACGATGTTGCTGTGAAGGTACTTGGTAGATGTGGTTAACATCTACAGTCAGTTGACCTAAGTGGAAGAGAACACCCATGATAATTCAAGTGAGCCTCCACCAATCCAGTTAAAAGCCTTGAGAGAAAGAGAGGAAACTAAGAAAACTAAGGTTTTCCAGAGAAGAAAAATTTCTGCCTGAAGACTGCAGCATCACCTCCGGCCTGGGGGTCCAGTCTACTGGCCTGGACCACCGATTTCAGATTTTGAACTTAGCTGCTCCCACTCCACAATTGTGTAAGCCAATTTCCAACAGAAGAATGCCTACAATAATCATTATTACTGTGTCATAGGATGAGTGGCTATTGATTGAAAACTCACCAATAACAAATACTACTAATGAGATCATTCCACCCTCCATGTAATTTGTCAGGAGTTATAACCAGAAACTGTTATTGCTGTTTTTCCAAGGAAAACCCACTGGCCAACCCCAGTTGACTAAAGGAGTCCTTTGTAGAATTGGTGAAAATGAATCCTGGTGCCACTTGACCAATGAATAATAAAGTGATATTTTTATAAGTTCCTCAGGTCATTAGTCAGAAAAAATATCACAGGGAACCAGGGTAGAGGTGAAGAGCCCCTGAGAAAAGGACTGTCCACACTGGTTACCAGCCGCCCCTTTACCACAGCCTCACAAGCACCAAAAACTCTGACAACATCCCACTTGAGGTCACTAAAATCTTCAGGCCCTTAACAAATGGCATTTCCCAGCCCAATGCTGATGCCACCTCTGATGGGTGAGGCAGGAAGATCTTTACTCTCCCTCCCCATCCTCTCCCCACTCCCCCTTCCCCTGTGACTACCATGGATACTACAGGAAAAGGAAGCCCGAATCTCCACAGATGCTGATCTGCAGAGGCTAAGTCTGAGGTCTCATGCTGCATTGACCCCCATCATTTGTCACTGACTGAAAGAATCTCAATTAGGAACAGCTGAAGAATCAAACTGGCTTGCATGAGGCTGAAACAACCATCATGCGGGGATTAAAAGCAATCTCATGTTTGCAAAGCCCTGAGCACTAGGCAATGCGTGTAGAATGATTTATTTGAATAATTACTATGAAAGAAACATTATACTTTATTATATAAACATGAATGAGTCAAGGTCCTCAACCTCAGGGGGCTTATTTCTGGTGGAGAAGACTGGCAAGTTCAAAGCTAAAAGGTGGGGGATGAAATTTGAAATTTGCTTAATTGAGGGTGACAATCCTATAGAAACCCACAGGCGGAAACAATTAATTTCAACTAGGAAAACTGGGATAGGCTGCCTAATAAATTACTAGAAATTAAGGTGGTTTCCCCTAGAAGCTCAAAAAGAAGGAAATTTCTGGGGTTCTTGAAACTCAGAGAAGACAAGAACTGGAAAGATGTGACATAGAAGGAAAAGTGACTACCAGCAACCTGGCAGTGGGCAGAGGCTCCAGGAGATGAGAAAACACTCTTTCTAGGCTTATAGACTGAGCTGTAATTCACCTCCTATATTTTTCAAGCCTTCAGTAGAAGTCTACAATGCACAACAATTCTCTGTAGAGTGTTTGGGGACAAAGATAGAAAAGGACTGGGTCAATCTTTGGGTCAGCAAGATAAACAGACCTTTTGCCTCCAAGATATATAAATCTTAGAAACTGTATTTGGAGGACTGTGCTTCAATATTAAAGAAACAGAGAACAGAGGACTTGGCAACACTCAGGTTTCACACATTAAAACGGTAAAGTAATAAATTTTAAGATGACAGGCAATGTGCGAAGGAAGGGAATGGCTTTCACGTTCTATAACCCTGAGCCAGTCAAATGACCCAGCATCCGTTCTTTCTCTTACTGCCCTGTTAATTCATGCTACTTCTTCCTCTGATAAAACATTTTTATAATGGTCACCCAAATGCTACCTCCTCTAGAAAGACTTTCTGACTCTTCTAGAGAGACGTAAGCACTCCTACTCTGCTCTCATGCACTTTTCTCAATTAATTCCAATCATCTAAGAAATGCTTATCCACTGGACAGTCTCCCCATTAAATGGAAAAGCGGCCTCAAGAATAGAAGCTATGTGTCTTTTAATCTGTGTGACTTTAGGGCCTCGATACCCAACACAGTAACTAACACACATTTGATACTTAATCAAAGTCTCTGAAAAAAAAAAAAAAGAGAGAGAGAGAGAGGAAGGATGAAGATTTCAACCAGATTGTGAGGTTATGGTTATGATGTGATTAAATGTACAAGAGATTCAAATACATTCTAAGCAAAGGGAGCACTGAAAGGAGGGAC
Source organism: Canis lupus dingo (assembly GCF_003254725.2). NCBI lineage: Eukaryota > Metazoa > Chordata > Mammalia > Carnivora > Canidae > Canis > Canis lupus. The sequence goes on from NC_064243.1 coordinate 75,054,439, forward strand.
ATAAAAGGAATGTAAATAAAAACTTAAGAAATAAAATCTAAAAATAAAAGGAATGGACTGATTAAAATAGTGACCTGAATAAATACATGTGTCTGTACTCTCTTCTGAAATGCAAGACAGTTGAGGAATTTTTTTAAAACTATGTCACAGGTCATACAGCGCTAGTGATGTGAACATATTTTGGGGAAACAGGAAGTCAAAGTGTAATTAATGCAGCTGCAAAGGATGAAGACCAAGTGCCTAGAGAAAGAGAAGCCAAAGAATAGCAGAAATGCATGCCTTAGAAACACATGCCTTAGAAATTCAAGAAATACATGCCTGAGAAGCACATGCCTAGAAGAGCCTGGATCTGAGACCTACCTATTACCAACCTGAAAACAGAGAGATGAGTCTGAATATAGAACTTCTAGAGCCTAGACCTTTCCTCCACCCAATCCCACCAGAAAACCATGATATCCCACCCTGGCATGATACTAGAAGATAGTTCTATAAAGATTTTGGATCAGATTTTCCAGATTTTCAGTGGACAAGCCATATCTTCTTAGATATACCATATATTAAATATTCATGTACCCTATACTTTCATACCCCTTACCCCAGACCCTTCAACAACATCAACCCCAGATCTTGAGGATCCCTTAAAAGAAAAGTGCAGTTGGGGGCCTGATCACCAGTAGAGTCCACCGGTTGGCAAGTCTACTCTGCACTCAGAACTTTTTTTTTTTTTAAGATTTTATGTATTTATTCCTGAGAGACATACAAAGACAGGCAGAGACATAGGCAGAGGGAGAAGCAGACTCCTCGCATGGAGCATGATGTGGGACTCCATCCACGGACCCAGGATCACACCCCTAGTCAAAGGTAGATGCTCAACTGCTGAGCCACCCAGGTGTCCCTGCACTCAGAACTTTTTATCACCTTTCCTAGTGACTCATAAGGAAACAAAAATTTTTGAAAACCAATGCTATCACTCAATTTCCCCTTTTAATGCAAACGACTGTATTTACATCTCTATGTTTGTTTAAAAATATAAAGACTGTAGCCAAACAGAGAAGATGTCTAGAGGAAACAGAAGAAGCCATTTCCAAAATGATTATTGTAGGTCAAGCATCCCCAAAGAGATGCATAGAACTAGAGTCCCTGTTAGAAGAGAGTTTGGTTTGTACTGAAGAAACTATTATAATTAAAAAACAGTTTATTTCTGTTCATGTCTTTTGCCCATTTCATGATTGGATTGTTTGTTTCTTTCCTGTTGAGTCTAATAAGTTCTTTATAGATCTTGGCTACTAGCCCTTTATCTGATACGTCATTTGCAAATACCTTCTCCCATTCTGTAGGTTGTCTTTTAGTTTTGTTGACTGTATCCTTTGCTGTGCAAAAGCTTCTTATCTTGATGAAGTCCCAATAGTTCATTTTTGCTTTTGTTTCTCTTGCCTTCATGGATGTATCTTGCAAGAAGTTACTGTGTCCAAGTTCAAAAAAGATGTTGCCTGTGTTCTCCTCTAGGATTTTGATGGAATCTTGTCTCACACTTAGATCTTTCATCCATTTTGAGTTTACCTTTGTGTATGGTGCAAGAGAGTGGTCTAGTTTCATTCTTCTGCATGTGGATGTCCAATTTTCCCAGCACCATTTATTGAAGAGACTGTCTTTTGTCCAGTGGATAGTCTTTCCTCCTTTATCGAATATTAGTTGACCATAAAGTTGAGGGTTCACTTCTGGATTCTCTATTCTGTTCCATTGATCTATGTGTCTGTTTTTGTGCCAGTACCACACTGTCTTGATGACCACAGCTTTGTAGTACAACCTGAAATCTGGCATTGTGATGCCCCCAGCTATGGTTTTCTTTTTTAATATTCCCCTGGCTATTCGGGGTGTTTTCTGATTCCACACAAATCTTAAAATAATTTGTTCTAACTCTCTGAAGAAAGTCCATGGTATTTTGGTAGGGATTGCACTAAACGTGTAAATTGCCTGGGTAACATTAACAGAAATCTCACAGAGGAAGACATAGACATGGCCAACAAGCACATGAGAAAATGCTCCATATCACTGGCCATCAGGGAAATACAAATCAAAACCACAATGAGATCCCACCTTACACCAGTGAGAATGGGAAAAATTAACAAGACAGGAAACAACAAATGTTGGAGAGGATGTGGAGAAAGGGGAACCCTCTTGCACTGTTGGTGGGAATGTGAACTGGTTCAGCCACTCTGGAAAACTGTGTGGAGGTTCCTCAAAGAGTTAAAAATAGATCTACCCTACGACCCAGCAATTGCACTGCTGGGTATTTACCCAAGATACAGATGCAGTGAAACGCTGGGACACCTACACCCCGATGTTTCTAGCAGCAATGTCCACAATAGCCAAACTGTGAAGGAGCTTCAGTGTCCATCGAAAGATGAATGGATAAAGAAGATGTGGTTTATGTATACAATGGAATATTCCTCAGCCATTAGAAATGACAAAAACCCACCATTTGCTTCGACGTGGATGGAACTGGAGGGTATTATGCTGAGTGAAATAAATCAATCGGAGAAGGACAAACATTATATGGTCTCATTCATTTGGGGATTATAAAAAATAGTGAAAGGGAATAAAGGAGAAAGGAGAAAAAATGAGTGGGAAATATTAGAAAGGGAGACAGAACATGGAAGACTCCTAACTCTGGGAAACGAACTAGGGGTGGTAGAAAGGGAGGTGGGCAGGGGGTGGGGGTGACCGGGTGACAGGCACTGAGGGGGGCACTTGATGGGATGAGCAGTGGGTGTTATTCTATATGTTGGCAAATTGAACACCAATAAAAAATAAATTTATAAATAAATAAATAAATAAATAAATAAATAAATAAATAAATAATAAAGCAAGCTAAGGTAAACTTGAAAAAAAAAAAAACAGTTTACTTTCTAAAGAAGCTTAGAAACCCCTACAGGGATTAAAGGGGACTCCTGAGCAAATGTCAAACTGGGGCTAAGACCAAAGATTTGTCTTTTAATTCTTAAATAGAATAATTTTTTTTAATTAAAAAAATGTTTTACCCCAATTCTAGTCAAGGAAAGTGATGTAACTCTGCCTTAAATTTCAAAATTAAAATGAAGGAAAGCAGCAAATGAAAGAAAGAAGATTCCTAACAGATTTAAGAAGTCTCAAAGGTAGATTGGGAAAAGATTTACAATCCTTTATTTCCTCACATTATAGACATCCTTACCTTTTCTCATGTGATGTTGCTGACCTCTACTAAAGTTAGATTTGGCCATGTGCCTTTTTTGGGTCCACAGGTTGCATTAGCAGTCATGATGCAAATAGAGACTTTATGCTTGTGTGATGCAACTTGGCTTTTTATGCTATTGGAATCCTACCAGGTAGCAATTCCCTTCCATTGTGATCCCCAGAGTGAGGATATGAAGCATCCCTGAAACCAGCTGCAAGCCTAGAATCCAACCTGGCCCAGCTAAGCCCAGCCTGAATCAGACAAAGTGGCTTACTGTCAGATGCCTGAATGTGAAGATAAATATTTGTTGTAAGCCACAGATCTTGCAGTTGTTTGTTGCACAGGAAAAAACTATTATAAGCTCTTAACTCAATCACTACCTCTTAGAAGCAATACTAAGGGAAGATGAGTAGACAAAATGTTCAAATGTGCACATTACCCACTAATGTGAAGAGATGCAAATTGAGTAAGTATACAGGCAGCCTACAAAAGTGCAGAGAGGAAATCCTCAAGAGATGAAGCATTTATCTGCCCTTATAAGAGGTCAAGACCTCACAAAAGGAAAAAAAAATAAAACCACCAGGGCTAAATTAGAGGATCTCTAAAGCCTGATCTTCCATGTTCCTTGAGAGTAGTACATGTTAAGGCAGAGAACAAGGACTCCAAGAAAAGCTTCCCAAAGCCCCAACAGAATGTTCCTCCACTGGCCCAGCCACACACCTCCAACTCCACATGTTCTGGTTATATAAAAGCAACAAGAGTGCACAGAAAACAATATTCAATTGTCAGACTACAAGACAAAGACAAACAGGTCCTACAGAGTCTGAGAAAATTCATATACACTACATTATATTGACTATAAAAAGTGGGCAGAGCTGCTCTTGCCAAACTGGGTCACAATAAAAAGAAATAGCATAGCAGCTAAGCTAACACTAAAGCACAAGAAAAAAAAATTAAGGGGGATAAAAGGGAAGGAGGATGAAGGAAAGGAAAGAAAGAGGCAGATAAAAGACACAATCAGAAAGAAAATATAATCTAACATAGAGAAAACAATTCCCTGTGAGTACTTCTTGTAAAAAAAAAAAAAAAAAAAACACCTTAAGAAAAATGTGGATTTAGTAAAACAATAATCCAGGTCAAAATGAATAAGTAATGAAGTGAATGACAGGGAGATTGTGGAACTAAGGAAATTAAATAAGGATCAAAACAACATCACTATAGAAATAATAAGTAAAAATCGTGAGGAGAAGAGAACAAGCCAAAAATAAATTATTGACATAGAATAAGGCCTTAGTTAATCAGGTGAGAAAGGAAAAGTTTTCCTTGACCTTCTTACAGTCTCCGGCTGGGGTAGAAAATTAAACTGACAAAAACTGATTAACAGGAGAAAGCATACATGTTTTATTGGATTCTTGTGGGTACATGGGAGACTTCACAAGAGAATGAAGACCCACAGAAATGACCAGAGCAGGAAGCTTTTACACCTTTCATACAAGGGAACAATACATTTGGGAAGAACTGGCAAGATAAGAGTTTTGGAATAAGGGTACTCCAACTAGGGCTAGGTGGTCCTTACTTCCTTAATTAGGAAGAGAAGGGTTAGTTTGTTCTGAGATTCCTCTGGCACCTTCTCTGGGCTAATAAGAGTCAGTCACTAATCAAAGGAGAATTTATTTTCTGCCTATAGGCAGAAAAGAAGCTTTTTCTGCATTCAACACTTCTTAATCATCTTCAGTTCAAAACAATTTTATGTCAAACGGGCATATACTGAGGTGACATATTCTGGTTTTCTTTCAATAGCAAATGAAAGCAAAGGTGTAAAAGCAATTGAGAGGATATGCAAGAACAAAAAGGATGACATGTGTTCTCAAGATAAAGAACTTCTCAAGACAGAAAAGGTGGTAAAAAATAAAGTAGAAGAAAACTTCTATGACATGAAGGATGAACTAAGCCTGAAGCACAGAAAGGGCACAAAACTGATATAAATGATTAATACATGACATGTCCTCAAGAAGATATTAATTCTAACAGTAGAGAAAGAATCCTTCAGGCAGTGGGGGAGAGGGGGGGACAAGGGGCAGTTAGATACTCCCAAGATAAAAATAAAGCTGTGCTCAGGCTTCCCAAGAGCAATATCCAATGCCTAAAAGGAAAGGAATAATGCCTACAAGGTCGCCAGGCAAAGAGAGATCCCTCCAAGTGTGACAGACACAGCCAGGAAAGCCCTCCAGCATGAATACAGGTGGACATTTCCCAACAGGAAAGAACAGGAGAAATGTAGCAGTTACACATCACAGAAAAAGTGGGATTCTTGACCCAAAATCCAACCAGCCAAAAGACACACAAAGAAGACGTAACTTTAAAATTATGCCCCAAAAATTAAAAATAAAAATTATGTATCACTTGGTAGGAAATGTAACCCATTATATGTCCAGACATTTTGTCCTTTGAGTATGATGCTGAGAGACAAATCAGAGACTAAAAATCCTGTAAGTCCTTCTTGAAAATATTTACTAGGCAACTTAGTAAGAGAGAAATCAAAACTTTAAAAAAAGGAAACAGAAATGGAGAAACCTTGATTTAAAAAAACATTGGTGGTAGGCATTAGCCCATCTATTGAAACATCTAAGACCAAAGGACCCACAGGTAATTGTGGTGACAAAATAGAATGTAAATTATCAGCCTTGACTATTTAAAATCAATCAAATGAGCAAAGGGAATTCAGGCAGGAGAAGTGAAAGAACACTTACTTCCTTATCTGTTGGAGTAGGAAGTCAATTGCTCCATCCAAAATTGAAAACTGGACTTTCAAAAGCAAAAAGATGCCCAATCTTTTCATTTTCTACCCACCCCCTTCTAATTTCACAGGAAATATTTTAGGAACTATTATCACTCGCTGTGAAGAAGTGTGTGTCTGGAGTTCAGTAGCTCCTGCAATCTTATTTCAGTTCATTCCTTCTGTCAAATTCAAGTAAAATTGAATTTACTATATTTTTAAATATAGCTTTCATTTTTATAAAGATGCTTTCATCTATATAAAATTAGATCTCTCTTTTTTCCTCTAGGGATATATTCCCAAAGACTCAAGTGAGAAGGAAAGGGAAAAAAAAGATTTGGGAAATTATGTGCACCTAATATGAATGATGGTTACTCTGCATAAAGGGTTAGCAACCATACCCTGACAGCCATCTGGCCCTAAATAAAGTTTTATTGAAATACAGTCATATCTGTTCATTTACCTTCTGTCTATGGCTGCTTTCCTGCTACAATGGCAGAAGTCAATTGTAGTGTTAGAGACCAAAGGCAAAGATATTTACTACCCTAAACATTTGCAGAAAACTTGGTGACCCCCACATAAATGATGGGATTGGGGGTGTGGGGTGCTTGAGTTTGGATTCTTACTTTCTTTTTCATTATTTGTTACATTTTGCACAAAATTCATAATTAATGTTGTAATTTTTAATAAAGCAATGAACCCACTTCCATATTTAAAAAAGACTACCTTCCACATGTAGGATTTAGACTAAGTGACCCTGTGGATCACCTACAGCTTCACACACTCCCTTCTAGAGCAACATCTTTCCACCCAAGAGGCTGGTGTTTTCATAGAGAAGATTTAACACAAAGCTGGCTGGTGGCTGTGGAACTCTGGGCCAGCTTGTTAGGTGCCTGTCTGAAGAAGGCAGTTGTGTCACTGGCTTTGGCAAACAATTTGAAAACCCCATCCAAATAATAAGAGGATGAGTAGGGGAAGACAAGGGGGGAGAACGGTTTTGGGGTTTTTTTTTTTTTTCTATTTAGCAGTTGCCAAAATCACAACCTTCAGCAAATATCACATAACTCATTAAAAGATTCCTCATTTACAGAAACTAAAATGGAAATGGCCCAAGAATCAAAAGAAAGAAAAGCTAATCACTCTTGCTCGCACATTTAAAATCTATTTCTCAACTGCATGCTAATTTTCCCATGCCCAAATAAAGGCCTTTTCTCAACAATTCAAGTTAGAAAATGTTTCAGGGCCCAGACAATTCAAGGGATAGTCAGAAATACCATCTGATGGATTTGTAAAAGACCTTGTCACACCCACAGCTGTGAGGAAAGGAGGCTGCAGAAATGCGTCCCCCACTGTGAGCCTTTGCCCTTCAGCCTCTGGGCTGCACTCTGCAGTCTTTCCACCAGGAAAATCCTCTGATGATTTAAGCAGCTAAAGAATCCCAGCAAGGAATGAACGCCTGTCCCTGTACTATCACTTCCCCAGCATAAATTATTAATTAATTACAGAGCATTCCAAGGGCACAGAAACATAATTCTATAGGATGAGTTATCAGCCATTAGAAACAAGGAGAAAGATTAAGACCCATGAATTAAAGGTTTCATGATTCAAGATGTTTTCTGTCTTAAAATAATTAATAATGTTGATTTTATTCCCTATTGAATAAATGTACTTATTCCAAGAACAGTAAATCTCCCAAGTTCAATAGCAACCAGAATGCAAAGGTCTCCAGCAGAAATCTTCTGCTTCCTTCCTGATTAGAAAGCAACTTTATTTTTTTAGGAAAAGGAAAAATCTATCTTAAAGGCTTTTTACTAAAAATGCTAAGTGATCAACTAATTATATCTAAAAACAGAAACTACAAAAATTTTTCTTCATGCTTCTTCAGGTTTCTTACACCCAAAGATTTTACAATTTTTGCTCAGATTTTATAGTTCCTCCTTATTTTATTATCAGTCATCCAGATGTTCAGTAAAACCTAGGATATTCTCTCAAATACAGAAAATTATCTTATCTGCCCTACCCTGATCAACTACCTCATCCCCAGTCCCCCCAAATCCCTTACTGATAAACAACCCTGACTAACATGATAATTTGCATTTTTTTAAAAGAAGGAGTTGAAGGGTGCCTGGGTGGCTCAGTCAGTTAAGAGTCAGTTAACTAACTCTTGATTTCAACTCAGGCCATGATCTCAGGGTCATAAAATTGAACCCCAAGTCAGGCTCTGTGCTCAGTATGGAGTCTGCTTGAGATGCTCTCTCTCCCTTTTCTTCTGCCACTCCCCCTGCTATAAATAAATAAATAATAAATAAATAAATAAATAAATAAATAAATAATAAATAAATAAAATAAAATAAATAAAAATATTTTTAAAGATCAAAATTAAAACAAAAGAGTCAACTCTTTTTAAAACTCAGATACGGGGCAGCCCAGGTGGCTCAGCGGTTTAGTGCCTGCCTTCAGCCCAGGGCGTGATCCTGGAAACCTGGGATCGAGTCCCATGTCGAGCTCCCTGCATGGAGACTGCTTCTCCCTCTGCCTGTGTCTCTGCCTCTCTCTCTCTCTGTCTCTCAAGAATAAATAAATAAAATCTTAAAAATAAATAAATAAATAAATAAATAAATAAATAAATAAATAAAACTCAGATACGTTTCAAAATATCTCTCTGCTGAAACACAAAATGCTGAGATCCATAAGGAGGCCAGTTTGTCTACAGAGGCACATTTCTCCACAAATTGAAAAACATCAGCCAAGACATTAAGAGCAATTCAAAAACAATTCGTGATTTTAGATCAGAAATCCAATCCCAGGATGTGGGAGAAATGTGTGAAGGGAGTCAAAAGGTACAAACTTTCAGTTATAAAATAAATAGGTCCTGGGAAATCTACTGTATATTATGGTAACTATAGTTAATAATACTGTATTGCAAGCCAAACTGTGGAAAGACTCCAGGTGTCCACTGGCACATGAATGTATAAAGAAGATGTGGTATATATACATGGAACACTACTCAGTCATCAGAAAAAAAAAGAAATCTTGCCATTTGCAACAATATGGCTAGTACTAGAAGATATTGTACTAAGCAAATTGAGTCATGCAGAGAAAGATAATTATCATATGTTCTCACTCATAGGTGGAATTTAACAAATGAAACAGGATCATAGGGATGAGAAGAAAAAATAAAACAAGACAAAATCAGAGCGGGAGACAAACCATAAGAGAATCTTAATCATATGAAACAAAAGGAAGGTCCCTGGAAGGGAGGGGACTGGGGAGACAGGGTAACTGGATAATGAACATTTAGGAGGGCACGTGATGTAATGAACACTGGGTATTACATAATATTGATGAATTGCTGATCTCTATCTGTGAAACCAATAATACATTTTATGTTAATCAATTAAACTTAAATAAAAGTTTAAAAATCAAATAATAATAATACAGTATTGTATATGTGAAAGTTGGGAGAGTAGATTTTAAGAGTTTTCATCACAAGAAAAAATTGTGACTTACTACAGAGATCATTTCACAGTATTTACATATATCAAATCATTATACTGTGTGCATGAAATTAATATAGTGTTATGCCGATTATACCTCAATTTTTAAAAAAAGAAATTTAATTTTATTGCCAAAGCCCAGACATTCTATGTTCCATTAATCATTTAAGTCAGACTAAAACACTCCCAAAGAAAAAAGAGCCAAACAAGAGTGTTTGGAGTTTGAAATTAAGGAAGGTATGCATATCGAACATTATTCTTTGCATATCTAGACATCTTTATTATATGCAGAACATTTTGAATGACATATTGTAGAGATTCTGGATTTTGTTGTATTCCTCTAAGAAGTGTGATATTTTGCTTAACAAGTAGTTGAATTACTAATAGGTCATCTTGATCGGAGTGAGTCTTGGGTTTTGGCTTTGTTAAGGCAGATGTGTTTCATCTTTGTTCTCAATGCTATGGCATGTCCCTTACTCCTAGGACATAGTCCTTCCTCCTGAGGTGGGCCTTTCCAGAGTCTCAAGTAAGCGTCCACCTCCACTTTAGCTGTGTCAGAATTCCAATAGCTCTCTTGAGTGGCTACTACTCAAATCACGGTTCACCTCTCAGTCCCCAAGAAGCTGTTCCCAGCTGACTTTGCAGAGTCTCATTCCATGTATATACAGCTAAAGATCTGGCAAAGAATCTGAAGGAAGCCCTTACACAGATTTCTGGGGCTAGTTCTCTTCAGGTTCGTCCTCTCTGGTACCCAAACCTGCAAGTTCCAGCAGCCTTACCAACTCCGACCTATTTTTGTGTCCTTTCCCCAAACAGACTGATGGTTTCTGCTTAGGCTCCACTTCCCTACAGTTTGGAAAATGTCTCAGGCAAAACGTCAGCATGGAAGTGAACCTCACCTTGTGTGTTTCTCTTCCCTCAGGAACCACAGCCCTGGATGCCTGGGATTAGTTCTTCATCTATTTTGCCCAATTTTAAAGCTGTTAATGGTAGAAAAATGAACCTGTTACTCTGTCTTGGCAAGAACTGGAAGTCCTATGAATCTTAACACATCAATAATTTTCATTATTCTAAGAATAACAATGACCTCTAAGCTGAAACCACCAACACCAGTTTAAAATAAGTCCTGGGCTTGTAGTGAGAAAACCCAGTTACTCCCCCAGTTCCTTCTCTGCCTGGCTGTCATTTAAGCTCCCTAACTCTCAGATTTCAACTCTGTGAAACAAGCCAAGTTACCTGATCACTGATGTCTCCTTTAGCTCTAGCACGTGAAGGTCCTTCTACTCCCATTATGTAATTGGGTTAATGAGAAGTATTACTTCAGGAAACAAATCAGCGGTTCTTTGTAAAGGGAAAAGCCATGTCTGAAACTCTCCATCCATAGGAGATTCATTGGGGATCCAAGCCCCCAGCAGTTCCTCTGTGCTTGAATGATGGTGCAGCAAGCTCCAGGTCAGTACAGAGGGCAGGAGCCGTGAGCCACACAGAGGAACACAGCGTGGTGGACCACGTCAGAATACAGGCCCCAACTGACCCAATGTCCAAACTCCTTACTTTGCTTCTCTGACCTACCTCACCATCTGTGAAATGGCAAAAATGATACCCCCTTGTAGGGCTGTTCTAGGGATCAACTTAGATGATGCATGTGTTTTGAGGTAACACACAGAAGACTTTTTACCCCTGATATTTTAAAAGGCCTCTAAGAAATGGCAATTCATACATTAAGTTTTGAAATTTCTTCCCCACCACTGTATCTTGCCCATCCCCCTCGTGCTGCTACTACAAACACCACTATCCTGATGCTGTATGCATGGAGAGCAGTCAGGGGTCAAGCAGCATCCTCTAAGTGGCACCTCATCACCTCTCCCCTTCCTGAGGAAATAATACAAATATTTTCACCTTCGATGAAAAAGAATTGAGAAGGCTTGAATCAACTAAGATTATCTCAAGAAGAGAATGGAATACATTTTTTTAGATTTTGAGGATTGCAAAAGAAAAATATCTCAACCTTGGTCTCAGTCTCTACCTTTGCACTCAAAATATTCTCAAAACTAAAGAAAGGCAGGGTTTCAGATCCTGGGAGGAGGTCCCCTGAGCTACCCATTGAGTACCAGCCCCAGAGGACAATGATCAAGAACTGAGGACTGCTCCAGAGAATCCACTGAAGAGCACTCTGAACTAAGGGAGGCTCAGAGGAAGTAACATCGCCTTCCTTTGAAAGGCACCAGCTAGTACTGGGTGGAGCAGGTACCATATGGTCAATTGATAAAGGGGTTAGGGCAGGGAGGGTAATGGGATGAGACACAAGGACAATCAGTTCAGCAGCGCCCCCAAGTGGCAAGAAACAGCCACTACGAAGGGCTGATCAACTTGATTTTTCCCCACCTGAAAATGGAAGTCTGGAGAAATTGCCTATTAGACTGCAAAACTTTCAAAAGCTTCATGAATGATCCAGAAAGAACAGGGGACCCAGAAGAGTGTTATAATAAGCTTTTTGCCAATCTAGTGAGTGGACACTTAAGCTTACATGTTCTATACAAGCTGCCACCTACAATGTGCCTGAAGACCAAAAACAAGTCTCAACACATATGAACTCAACAAATTATTATCATGAATAACCATGAGCTGAATTAAATGAATACAAAAACATATATATTATGCTGGCAGGACTTACCAGCCAAAATGACACCCACTAAAATACAAGCTTTATAAAGATGGAATTTTTGTTTGTTTTGCCCATTCCTGTATCCTAAGTATTTAGAATGATGAATGTACAGCTTAACAATTATTTGTTGAGTTGAATGTTAAACGAACTGGAGGAAGGGAAGGATCTCTTATAATGTGTCACATGGCTGTTTCTCAATTCCTCTACTGTGTAATATATTTACCAGCAGCTTGAGGAAAGACCTAGAAGATCCCCTTCTCAAATTAGCCAACAACATCAAGGTAGGGAAAATAGTAGATTCATTGATGACTTGCATCAAAATGCAAAAAAAAAAAAAAAACAAAAAAAGAACTCAATTTAGAAAACTGGAACCAACAGAAGGAACTATAATTCATAGAAATTACTGCATATAAGCTGAAAAAATCACATGTACAATTTCAAGATAAAGAAGGCCTGCCCTCACATTATTCTCTAAAGAAAGGACTTGCACATTTTAGTTGGCAGCAAGGAAGGCCTGTATTTGCAACATTAGACACCGTCAGAACACTCATGCAGAGGCAGATGGCCTTTTTGGTAGAGTGTCCAGAATAAGGACAAAGTGGTGGAGTAGCTTTAGGGCTCCATGTATAGAATGTCACATACATCTGGAGTATAATGTGAGTCATGTGTTGTGAACCCAGAGAGGAATGGGCAAAAGAATGAGTGGGGAATCTTGAAAACATATCATATGAGGGACACTTAAAAACAAAACAAAAAAAAACTAGGATGCCTGGATGGCTCAGTGGGGTAGGTGTCTCAGTTCAGCTCAGGTCATGATCTTAGTGCCCTGAGATTTGGCCCCACATCGGGCTCCCGACTCAGTGGGGATTCTGCTTCTCCCTTTGCACCTTCCCCCATTATTACTCTCTCATAAATAAATAAATAAATAAATAAATATCTTTAAAAAAAAAAAAAACTTGGGTTAGTCGTAGAGAAAAAATGCTGCAGGAGGGACAAGATGATTGTCTTCAAATACATGTATACATAGATGGCCCTGAACTGGGGGACCCAGAACCTCCAAAGCAAATCAACACCCCAATCCACCAAAGAGGAACTTGGGGGACAAGGTCCTCATTTCCGAGGACTTCCCTCACATTTTTCTGCCTTGCATTCTGCAAGTCTCTCTGTGGAAGATGCTGCCCTCTGGACCCTCAGAAAGAATGGGTCCTGGGGCTCTGTCTGGCAGATAAAAGAAAAAAGCCAAGTTCTTCATGAAAGTCAGTCACTTCCGTAGGTTCTGGGGGGCTCACACCGCCCCTGGAACCCTGGACCACTGGCCCCCTGGTCCCTGGCCTGGCTGATGGAACAGGGCTCTTGCCTAACCTGCCCTTAGGCACAAATCAGCCCAACTTCCCCTTGAACTCCTCTCTGCAACCCTGACTCTGCCAGCGGCTACAGGGCTTTTAGCTGGGCGATGTTCTGATAGAAGACAGGGAGGAGCCACGGGATATCTGTCACAGCCATCATTTTCCACTCAGGACACTATTTTGCATCTTCACTTGAGGCCCAGAAAAGCCTAGAGGGAGGAGCCCAGAAATCCGCAGTGGGGAGCTCCTTAAGGAGGGGGCGGGTGGCCGGGCCGACCGCAGCGAAACACTGCCACCACGTGGCCGCTCCGGGTCATCACAGGCGCTCGGCCCGGCCCCGCACCTTGCGCACCCACGGGGACCCAGGCGGCCGGGTGGGGCGCCTTGCCCTTCTCCTCTCCTTAAAACTATTCTATTTATACCACTGGAAATGCACTCACACGGACAGAACTCGGAGGGCCCCCAGGCTCCCCAAGGGAACGTCGGTCTCCCCACCCTTGGCCCCGAAGGCGTGAATGTAGCGAGCGTTCCCTGTGTAGCCAGCGGGCGGCGCTCTAAGCACACAGGTGCTCCCGTGGTCTACACCTAGGGGGGCGCGTTCCCGTCCTGTTCCTGCTGCAGCCCTGGGGTGCGGGCAGACACCGCGGATAAACATACTCCCCATCTGCAGCTTGGATTTTCTCACCTGCTGTAGCTCATGCACAGTCCCCGTCTCTTGCGATTGATAAAATCCCACCTCTCACAAATACAGCAAGAAAAACAGTAGATAATAAATCAGAGACATGATTTCAACCAACTGGCCATTCCTTCCCACACACACACACACACACACAAAATCAACTCAAGCCACCTTTCGTGGAAGCCTTAGAAACTCCCTAGTCCAACCTCATTTTACAGGTGAGAAAACAGAGGAGGAATGGGCCTTCATGAGATCACACAGCGCTGGCTTCCCAGGCTCGGGTACATCCACCTGGAGGCTTAGTTGGGGATCTGTACCTTGTCATGAGCCTGAGCCTGCTCTCTCATCCTGACTGCTCCCTGGCCCTGCCTAAGGGACCTGTGTTCACGGGCCCAGCTCTGTTCCTCCCAGCACTTCTCAGAAATCTGGGCTGATTCCACAGCACCCAGGGCCTGCTGCTAAATGCTGCAATTCAGAGGACCCTCTGTGGTCCCGAGCAGCCCTGAACACCAGCCCACGGGGTACCAGACTGAATTATTTAGCTTCAGCTGCTCTGACAGCCCACACGGTCCTGCACTGTGAGAAATTTAGGCTTAACAGACCCCAAAAAGGACCTTCTACGGGCCAGGTTATAATCCTGAAATGGATGGCCACGGGAACTAACAGAATCTCTTCTAGAGATCCTACAGTTAGACAGTTACAAAAGAATGCAGCGTATAATCATGAATCTGTAATGCCGTAAAACACGAGGTAAAGCAAAATAAGAGACCTCGAGGACTGCCTGGAATTTGAAACGGTTTGAAAGTCTCCGACATGCACAGACTCTATGAGCCATGCTTCAAGCACCTCTTAACACACTAACATGAAGATTATCAGACAAAATCTTTGCATTTACATTTCATGAGAAAGGAACCCAAATATTACTTGTTTTTTCCTTGATTGATAGCTTCATATTTAACTGGGTACATGGCAAGTTTAACTTTTTGGCTTATTAAATAATAATAATCATTTTGAAATCGCCCAACAATTTTATCATTTTTTTAATGATGAACAATTACATGTAAGGTTAGCTGGCAGTTGTTTTAAGGAATTGATCAACACTTTGTAAAGTGTTCTTTACAAAAACGGAAAGTGAAAAGGCCAGAAAACCTATAGAAAGGACTCTGGGATGGTGGAATCTGGTATCTGAGGGACGGAACCCTAGCACAACACTTTTTTAACATGAGGAAACTGCAATGCAGAGAGTGCAATGGCTTGCCCACCGCCCCTCACCTGTCACCACTCCACCACACACCCTCCCTTGGGGTAGTGGCTGGGAGCACCCCTACCCGAGATGGGAGGCCTCTGGGTTCTCATTTCACTCAGCAGCTACCTGGCTCTGAAATCCCAAGTCACCGGCTACTCTCTCTAAGCCTCAGGTCCCCATCCATATAACGAGGAGGCTGGATGACAGGGCGTCTCTGATGCAATGTCCCTGCAAACTCTCCATCCTCATGAAACGAAGCATTAAATACACAGGAATCAGCACAAGCACATTTGCATCATCTGTAAATCAGAACGCAGCCAGAGCCTCGCAGCATTGGTTCCCAGGTCGGGCTGCAGCTGGAAGGCCACTTCCTGAACAGCTGTGCCTGACCCCACACCGCCCTCCCGCCCCTCCCCAGCCGCAGATCTGAACGTGTCAGCTTCCATAATCACAAACCAATTCCTTATAATAAACCTCTTTTTTCTATATATACATATTCTTTTGGTTCTATTCCTCTGGAATCTCTAATATGCATACCTCATAGCACTGTTATACAAGTTAAGTAAATTATACTTGCAAAACACTTAGAAAGATGCTTAGCACATGCTAAGCATTAGTCTGAGGGGTATAGATATGTGTAAATCAAGATTATTCTTCATCTAGGAAGGCTGGTCATCATTTGAAGACCCCAAATCAGGACTCCACAAAGCAGAGGTGTTCAGTTAGTGATAATCAGAGGAGTAGCAATCATAAATCCATGCACCAAGCTTGTAAAAGGTAGAGGGATAATTGCTTCACATTTTATGTCATGCTGGAGCATTTCCCAGTGAGCCTGCCTGACCCTCACCTGACACCCCCAGGGACTGTCACCACATACTTGGCTAACAATCGGCAGTAAGACTGCAGGCAGTTGTTAGCTCTGCCAGGTTAGAAGTTAACCTGCAGAAATTGATAAGTTGTTCTGACTTTATGACCTAGTAGAAAAGTGAGCCCCAAAGCTGTTGCCATTCCCCCAGGCCACAGAAAGTTAAAGTCCTGTATCTAACCTGGCCTTATTGAGCACCCATTTCCCCAAGGACCACAAATCCCTCCCTCTCAAATGCTCTAAGCCAGCACTTTGGCCTCCCTGCTAGTTCCCTCATTAAAGAATTAAATCAAATCTTGATGCCTGGTTTCTATCTATTTGTAGGAAAATTATGTTTATAACACTCCAGAGGGAGCCAAATCTGCACCAGAGGGTTCATGATTTCACACAAGACGTTTGAAATAATGTTTCCATGGATGAAAAAGTGCTGGCGAGAAATGTGATTGTCACAGTGCTTCTCAATCTTTTTTTTATTGTGCCTCTTAGGAAAATTTTTTGACATTTCTTCCCCTGATCATCCCCTTCCTGTGAAGCTTTTGTACAATCCATATATTGTATCTGTCTGTGTACTGTGACCCTTTGGAGATCCCCAAACCATTGTGACAGCTCATGTTTCTTCATCCCCCGGAAGGACCCATGTGTTCTCAGTGGGGCCTCCAGGGGGGATGGATTTTAAGCTCTATCCTATCATCCATTTGATCTTGAAGCTGTGACTTTCCTCTCTTCTCATAAGACAGTTGTGGGACACAGACGTGGGAAGAGAGAGGAGCATCACTCTTCCCATATGTATGTGTCTGGGCAGAATAATTAGACTCTAGCCTCCCTCCCAATCACCAGTGCACTCTCCTATATATACACACAACCATCTCACTTGAGTGTTTTGGGTTTGGAGTTTTCTTTTGGCGGGGGGTGGGGGTGTTGGAGTTTTTTGATCATTTGGTAAATTGGTTGCTTGGTTTGAAGTCATGATGCCTTGAAGCTTCACCCTTTTTTTCTTTCTGTATTAAAAGTATTGCTAACTATGTATTATTCATTATTTATTTAATTTAATGCCATGGCAGTTACAAATGTGAAGCATGGATAGCCAGCCTCTCCAGTTATTTAGATCCCGTGTGCAACCCTTTAACACCAGCTTCAAGTGATCCTTTCTAAGGGAAAGACCATTTCTGTCTCAAGAGGACATGCTGCAAAGACTGGAAGACCAACGAAAGCAATATGTCTACTCAATACTTCTACTAATGTGATAGTCATGGTGATACAGTTATAGCCCGAGAGGCAATCTTCACAGAACTCACAGTCATTTCCTGTCATGTGATTTTTGTCCTTGAAATTTAACAGGCTCTCCCACTCCAGACTCTGAGAATCCTGGCTCCCCCTGGCTGGGAAAAACAAGAGGCCCTGAGAAATATGGACTGTGTGAGACCCAGTCATGGCCGAGATCCAAAGGTGACACCATCCCTAGGAAGGCCTTTTGCTGGAATCAGCAATAAGTTCAGAGCGGCATTGGCAAAAGATGGAGGGGACACAGGAGAGAACTCCCTTCTTACCCCCAGGCCCATCATATCATCTCTTACTAAAGCCTGAACCTCAGAATTTTGGTTAAAAAAATAATAAATAAATGAATAAATGAATGAATGAATGAATGCATAAATAAATAAATAAATAAATAAATAAATAAATAAATAAAACAAGGAGGATTTTTCAAAAAGGCCATGAATCAATACTTATATAACCAGAAAGGAAGGAGAACATGACCCGCAGAGTGGTCTAAAAGACACTGGAAGAGGAAAAGTGGAGAGAAGGGTTTTTTTCTTGAAGTTTCAGGCTAACCCAAGGAATAAAGGACAAAGAAATCAACCCTAGGCTCCTCGGACCAGCCTACTTGGTTTTCTTCCCAATTTGGTCCTTTATATCCAATATCTCCCAAAGGTCTTTACAACCCATTTGTATCCTCTACATGATTGAGTTTAAAATAAGATCATTTTAATACTGGGAATGAATGAAGCCCACCAGGAATCTATATGCACTTCCAGGACAAAGAGGATATTGAGATTGCAGTTCCATCATCTGTAGAATTTTCCTAAGCATGATCAAAAGAAAATTCATAATGAGGGAAATTGTGCTCTCGGGGGTCAATTAAAATCAAATTTTCCTGATGTCCTAGAAAGAAGTATTTTCTAAGTGATCTAGTGTTAACAAAGTGAAGTTAATCCTGCATACTTACTATACTCACAAAGCTGTACCACAGCATACTTCCCCTATGGTGCAATACATTTTGTAAGCCTCCCTCCCTGAAAAATGAATATTTTTGAGCTTTAGGCTGAATACAGTCAATTCTTGTCATTCATACAGTTCTGTTAGAAATTCATTGTAAACACTGAATTAGCAA
Source organism: Canis lupus dingo (assembly GCF_003254725.2). Lineage (NCBI taxonomy): Eukaryota > Metazoa > Chordata > Mammalia > Carnivora > Canidae > Canis > Canis lupus. The sequence goes on from NC_064243.1 coordinate 75,073,116, forward strand.
GCACAAAATCACCGTTTCTACGGAAAATGCATAGTTCAGTTCTGGTCAACCTCTGGTCACATTTTTGTCAACAGATCAATGCACGCCTTCCTTTTGTCTGTGTTTCTGTTTAAAGATCCCTATTGGATGTATATTGCTGATCCATTAGCACTGCACTCACAGCCAAGGGCACTGGAACTCAGGCCAGAACACAGCTTATCTAAGCTTGTATTCTCCTTGTAAGATACGTGCCAGCCGTCCTTATCACAGGGAACACTAGACAGTACTTCAACACCACACTTGAGGACTGGTTATGTTAAATAGTGGAATCACCACCAAAATGCATGAAAATACAAAAAAAAATGTAGCACAAGCTACATTGGGAAGAGGACACTTATTTACAGTACGAGGGCTGAAACAAGAAGGTAGTGTGTCGCCTTGTCTGACCTCAGCTGGAAACATGTGACTCAAACTTTGCTCCAATCTGCACATGTCCGCAAACGACTGCTAAGGCACTATATGCAGTGACTTGGGGGTTACAAATAAATCTTAGAAAGTAGGTGAATTTGCACATCTGTAGGAAATGGGATCAACTGTATTTCTGTGTTTAGCTCCCATGGCACAGATTACAGAAGCTGAGTTTAGGAAGTCCCTCAGTTTTATACAGACTTTACACCCAGTAAAAGAACCCTTTCAATTCCATTCAGACTTTCTACTTACAGGAGTCCAGTCCTCTTCTTGGCAGTAAAGAGGAACCGAATAGGCCACCCCAAAATATGCCACTTTGACATACTGATTATTTTGAATGAAAGGTGCTTGAGATACAGCCAGTACAAGAAGGATGCCCTGATCATCCTTTGTCCCACTGAAAGCAAGAACTAAATTTGCCGGGTGAAAGGTACCTGTCCCAGGAGAGTAGAAGACATCCTTATCACCAGACATAGCAAATGCAGAGTTAAGAAGGCTGTATAAACAAATCTTGTTACTTCTTCACCAATTTACTACCCCAAGCTCAAACCTCTTTGTCTTGTTGATTCATCACAGTAAATACAACAAATATATTGTCATAAAAGCTTCCTGCTTTAGTGACTTCTTTGAGTCTCATATTTTTATGCAGTTCCCACTGTACGATATTATGTTTCTCTTGTTTATCTGTTTTATGTCAATTGAATTATTGGACCACCCAAGAATTTAGAAGAAAGAAGAGTATATTTTTCTGCCCCAGAGAGTAGCCAGTTTTATCTGTTAGAAAGTTCCTCCACTAGAGGAGCCTGGGTGGCTCAGTAGGTTAACCTTCTGACTCTTGATTTTGGCTCAGGTCATGACCTCAGGGTCATGAGATGGAGCCCTGTGCCAGGTTCCACACTCAGTGGGGAGTCTGCTTAGGATTCTCTCTCTGCCTGTCCCTCTGCCCTGACCCATAAAATAAATAAATAAACCTTTAAGAAAGGAAAGAAAGAAAGAACGAAAATTCTTTCTTCTTCACCTAGTAGACACAGAGCCTTGGGGTTAAGAATGGACTCTGGATCCTGATGTCTGATTTTGATCCCAAACACATCATTTACAAGGCATGACCTTTGGCAACTCAATCTCACTAAGTCTCAATTTCCTTGAGAATGGAAATGATAAGAGTACCTAACTCACTGGGTTGTTACAACACTTAAATGATACAGAAAGTTTAAAAAACTTAACCACTTGCCTGCCATGTTCATGAGTCCTCAGTAAGGGAGATTAGAGTAAGGTGAACAGAACACACAACCTGCAATACTCACACAGAGGGTAATGCATGAAGCACCACTTTCCTTACATTTTCAGAGCCAGGAGCTGCACGGCCACTATTAGACAGAAAATAAAATAGTGTCCTTAGTAGGCTCATTTTAACTGTGTGTACTCTTTAACCCATTAAGTGAATTTAATGTCAGAAAAGGGGTAAAAACAAAAGAAAGTTTACGCAAGGTCTCCAGTGTTTTCCAGATCACAAGGTCTGCCTCAGCGATGGTCCACCTCTCCTCAAAGGGGAAGTTTAACCAGTGAACTCCAAGGACCAATCTTGAACAATAATGATCCAGCCCAGCCTGACTTGTGGCCACTTTTTCCCTCCTCTTCCAGGTGCTGAGGCTACAACGGTCTTCCCCAAAGCAGTTAAAAACAAGATCTCATAAGATGTTATTGTATCTTGAGTCTCTGTTTACTGCTGTGGGTCTCAACCAGCAGGGATTTTTGCCTCTGGGGGGACATTTGGGAGCAATGCCTGCAGACATTTCTGATTGTCACCAAGTGGAGTGGGGGAGGTGCTTTTGGCATCTAGTGGGGAGAGGCCAGGGATGCTGGTCCAATTTTACAAGTGAGAAAACTGAGGTCTGAGGTATCCTGAGGTAAACTGAGGTATACTGTTACTACACAATCAGGTGTAATCATGCTCCTTCGTATTGATTCAATTCAGCTGAAAACATACTCCCACACAAAAACCTCCACGCGGATATTTATAGGGGCTTTATTCCTATTTGCCAATACTTAGAAGGAGCCAAGGTGTCCTTCAGTAGGTGAATAGATTAATTCAGCACTAAAAACAAATGAACTATCAAACCATGAAAAGATTCGGAGGAAACATAAGTGCATGTTACTAAGTGCAACAAGCCAGCCTGAAGAGGCTGCATAAGATTCCAACTACATGATATTCCAGAAAAGTCAAAACTGTGGAGACAGGGAAAAGTTGAATGGTTTCCAAGGAGAGAGGGATGAACAGATAGACTACAAAGGATTTTTAGGTCAGTGGAACTACTCGGTGGGACGCCATAATGGTAGATACACGTCAATAAACATTTGTGCAAACCCATAGTACATACAGCACCAAGACTGATCCTAATGTAAATTGTAGCCGTTGGGTGATAATGATGTGTTAGTGTAGATTCATCAGTTGAAGCAAATGAGTCACTCTGGTGAGGGATGTTGATAATGGGGAAGGCTCTGCATGTGTGGAGGGCAGGGGATATATGGGAAATCTCTGTACTTTCCACTCAATTTTGCTGTGAACCTTAACTATTATAAAAATAAGGTCTATTTTTTTGTGAAAAAGAAAAAAAATTTAGCTCCTCTCAGGAAATTCAGATATTATTGCCCTGGAGGGGTTGCCCAATCCTCCCATTGAGTCCCTATTATATCCATGTTTGGAAACCACTGGCTTAACTGAACTGCTGTCTGCTATTTAATAGCTCCATGACTCTGTGAACTTTGGCAAACTCCTTCACCCATGGCTTCAGTTTATTAGCCACAAAATGGGGATAATCTCTTTATGAGACTCTGGGAAGGATTTAAGGAGGATTCAGTGTAGGATAAAATATCTAAACATCCACCACCATCTACACTGCTCAGTCCCTGGGCTTAAAATGTTACCATAAGCTTCTAGTGGTCTTCTGGTTTTCAACCCCAAGCTATTTTCTATAGTGCAGCCAGAATGTTATTTAGAAATATAAATCAAACCTCTTTCACACCCCAATTTACAATCTTCTAATAGATTTCATGACATTGAACAAAATAATATTCTTTAACCTGGCTTTTAGGATCCGGCCTATTTCCTCTCTTACTCTACTGACCATTTTCTTCCCCTTCTCCATGATAGCCTTTGTTCTCCACCAGCTCAATTCAAACCCACCTAAGAATATGTGCTATAAATGCAGAGTTCTATGTCTTACCTCAGACATAATGAATGGGCCTGTCTAGAGGAGAGATCAGAAAATACAGTTAAGCCTTAAACAACATAAGTTTGACCTGCACAGATCTACTTAAACACAGATTTTTTTTCGGTTTGCTCTGCCTAGAATGTTCTCCCTGTCCTCCCATCTACCTACCCCCACCTGCCCACTACATCCCCTCCACTCTTGCATGCCAGCTCCTAACTCAGATCTGCACTGCTGTCACCTCCTCAGAGAAGCCTGCCCTTCTGACTTTAATTTTATACCTAGCCCATATCACCACCTACTATTTTTCTTGTTCATTTATTGCTTGATCATTGCATTGTCTATCTCTTCCTATTGGAATGTCGCCTCTCTAAGAGGAGCAACTGTCTGTCGTGTTCCTCACTCCTGGCCTGTAATAGGCATGCAGTACACTCTGCTGAATGAATGAAACAAAATTATGCAGGGGTAGAGGAGGTGTTTCCAAAAATGTCTTTGATGATCATACCCCAACAACAAGTATTACTTTCATAGCACTCTTTAACACTCGTTCCAACATTTAGAGTACCTTACTGCATTACTCCTTTTGCACATTGACCTCTCTGATGCCCTTTTAGGGTAAGGAACATTTTCTTAATTATCTTTTCATTCCCAGCATCTTGCTCAGCATCTGACACATGCTAACCGTTCAGCAGTTATTTGTAAACCAGATGAATGAATGAATACTTCTCAGTTTAGTTTTATTTCTTACTTGCCAACTTTCATTTCTCATTTAGTTGCTTCCTGAATCATTCCTAATGGCATTACTTTAACTCTATCTCCTCTCCTCATACTTGTGGTTGAGACCTGCTCACATTCAACATTCATCTCTCCTGATATTGGACTAGACTATGCCCTCTAACTTGGATCTCCAAACTTCTCTCTTTTTCACCATGTCATTTCTCTGAATTCTCTCATTTCCTCTCTCCTCTACTCTTGCCCATTTTTACCTCCCTTATATGCCCTCAGAGGTAGTGTTTCTCCAAGGATAGTCAGAATCAACTCCATCAACTGCTATAAATGCAGAGTTCTGTGTCTTACCTCAGACATAATGAATGGGCCTGTCTAGAGGGGAGATCAGAAAATACAGTTAAGCCTTGAACAACGTAGGTTTGACCTGCACAGATCTACTTAAACACAGATTTTTTTTTCTGTAAGTACAGTACTGTAGGGATCCCTGGGTGGCGCAGCGGTTTGGTGCCTGCCTTTGGCCCGGGGCGTGATCCTGGAGAACTGGGATCGAATCCCATGTCAGGCTCCCGGTGCATGGAGCCTGCTTCTCCCTCTGCCTGTGTCTCTGCCTCTCTCTCTCTCTCCCTCTCTCTCTCTCTCTCTGTGTGACTATCATAAATAAATAAAAATTAAAATTAAAAAAAAAGTACAGTACTGTAAATGTATGCTTTATGATTGCCTTATTATTTTAATAGCATTCTTTTCCCAGCTTCCTTTACTATAAGAATATAGTATATAATATAGATAACATACAAAACACGTGTAAATCATCTGTTTATGTCATTGGTAAGGCTTCCAGTCAACAGCAGGCTATTAGTAGTTAAGTCTCTGAAAAGTCAAAAGTTATACTCGGGTTTTTGACTATGTAGGATATTCAAGTGTTAACTGTATACATTTTTAACTTTCAAGATGTTGAAGAAAATATGTCTCTTTTACATGAAAACTGTTTTTTAACTAAAGGCTGTTAAGAACACAATTAGTAAATATAGAAAAAGCTTCCCTATTTCTGCCTGAAGGCAGGAAATCAATTCTCCTTTCACTGGAGTTAGACATATATCAGCCCATAGCTGGCACCAAAGGAATCTGCAAACAAACTTTGTTAAACTAACTTTTCCCTCCCTAGTTAAGGAGAGACAAACTACCTAGCCCTAGTTGAGCCTCCCTTAGTCCAAACACCTTGGTCTTGTCAGTGCTTCACAAATATATTGTTTTCTTATCTAAAAGGTATAAAAGCTTCCTGCTCTAGTTACTTCTTGACATCTTCACTTTCTTATGAACATGTAAAAATTCAATAAAATCTTCGTGCCTTTCCCTTTGTTAATCTTTGTCAACTTAATTTTTAGCTTCATCTTGTGATCCTAAGAGGATTGAGAAAGATTTATTCCTCTCCTGCAATTCTTGAGGGCACCAACACTTAAAACATCTACTAAGGTATTTTTAATTTTTGTAAATAGTGCCCTCACAAAGCAAAAAATTCTAATAGTGCGGTAGAATTTCAGTGACTTGCCACAAGTAACTATAGAATTCCTGTTATTTAATAAGATGACCAATAATCCAATAGAAAAATGGGTGAGAGACATGAACAGACATTTCTAAGAATGGTCAACAAACATATGAAAAGATATACTATCTTGACAGAAAAAAACATCCAGATCTATATCTATAGCCCCTCAGAATTCTTGCACTAAAACATATTCAAGAATGTTCCCAGCAACATTGTTTGTGATATAAAGAAATGGAACAACTCAAATGTCCATCAACAGAAGACTAAATAGGTAAATGATATTGATTTGATTGATTCAAAGGAATACTATACCACAATGAAATAAGTGGACCATAGCTATAAGCTTCAACATAGATTATTCTTAGAAAATAATATGAGGGGGGCACCTGGCTGCCTCAATCCAATGAGCATGGGACTCTTGATCTCAGTGGTTGTGAGTTCAAGCCCCACATTGGGTATAGAGATTACTAAAAATAAAATCTTTTTAAAGAAAAAAAGAGGGGCACCTGAGTGTCTTAGCTGGTTAAATGTCTGACTCTTGATGTCAGCTCAAGTCTTTATCTTTGGGTTGTGAGTTCAAGCCCTGCATTGGGCTCCACTTCCAGCTTAAAAGTAAGGAAAAGAAAAAGAATTTGGAGATATATAATGGGGAATGTAATTTTTTCTAACCTTCTGAATTATTTTTTAAGAGTTTTATTTATTTATTCATGAGAGGCACAGAGAGAGAGAGGCTAAGACACAGGCAGAGGCAGAAGTAGGATCCCTAAGAGAAGCCTTATGCAGGAATTTGATTCCAGGATTTTGAGATCACAATCTGAGCTAAAGGCATAGGTTCAACCACTGAGCCACCCAGGCATCTACTATCCTTCTGAATTCTTAACTGAGACCCTCATGTAATAAAAGATAGTTTTACAAGAGAAAAACAAACAAGTTTATTTACATACATAACTTCCAGGGGCACCTGGATGGCTCAGTTGATTAAGCCTCTGACTTGGGTCAGGTCAACATCTCAGGGTCTTGAGATGTAGCCCAGAGTGGGGCTCTGAGCTCAGCAGAGAGTCTGCGTCTACCTCTCCCTTTGCCCTCCTCCACCCCAACCAATATTTCTGCTATCAAAATAATCCAGATGCCAAAAATGCATATTTTGTGGTGCCATATTCTGCTACCTTTTAGGGGGAGAAAGCGAATTAACTAGTTGCAGAAGAATAAACAAAATATTATACCATTTGTATAAAGTTTGTAAATAAACAATACCAAAGAATATTTCACCTAAGGGTGCATACCTATATTGCAAATCTAGAAAGGAAGGAAAGGCAATGACCTTCTAACAAATTCAGGACAAGGATCACCTTAAGAGATGAGGTGGAATGAGAGGCAAAGTAATGAGATAGAGAAAAGTCCATAGAAAATGTCAAGAATGTTCCATGCTGAGGGATTACCTCATAGGTGTTTATTTTATATATATTATGTCTCATAATTTACATGGTATTTTATTTATTCTCTTGAGGGTATATAATATTTCAGTATTTCCAAATGAAATAAGAGATTCAAATGATTTAGAACAGAAAGCATATCTCCCTCTATCCCTGTGCCCCAATCTTCAGAGGATACTACCCTCAGAGACATTCTAAGGACTAACAACTCTGGGTGCATATATACACCTTTTTACGCGTATGGTACCATAACACATAAAACGTTCTGCTTCTGCATCCTGTATTTGACTATTGCATTACAATGTATTAGACTGTATCCTTCTATATCCATCTTGTTTTATTTAGTATTGATGGGGGAACACAGGGCTAGCTGAGGACAAGGCATGAGCCTGGGGCAGCACATTGACAAGTCTTGAAAGAGGCAGAGAGACATTCCTCTACAGGTTCAACTGCTTCGATGTTAATACTTTGCTAAGGGCAAAAGGCAATCTTAGCCCGACCCCCAGGATCCTGTAAGTCTACTTTAACATATAAAAATTATTTTGTTTTTTTAAGATTTTATTTATTTAATCATGAGAGACACAGAGAGAGATGCAGAGACACAGGCAGAGAGAGAAGCAGGCTCCATGCAGGGAGCCCAATGTGGGACTCGACTCCAGGATCCCAGGATCACGCCCTGGGCCAAAGGCAGTTGCTCAACCACTTTCTTTTAGAAATTTCCCTTTATCTCTAAACCCCCAAGATACGTGTTGGCAATCATCCTCCAAGCACATGGCTCACTGATATACATCTGAAGGGTCCCATGACTCAAGTTTTATTAGATGGTAATCAGTGACCTTTTCACAATAATAGCCACCACCACCACCACCCCAAGGTCTTGGAAACCTCACTTCCAAAATTCCTTAGAGTACGCTATCCTCAAACCCCTCCCAACTCTCAGGTATATAATCAGCCACCTCTCATAGGCCCAGGGCAGCAGCTCTTCCTGCCCATGGGTCCTGTCCTTGTGCTTTAATAAAACCACCAAAAAAAATAAAAAATAAAAAATAAAAAAATAAAACCACCATTTTGCACCAAAGATATCTCAAGCATTCTTTCTTGGTCATTGGCTCCAGACCTCACTCTACCAAACCTCATCTATATTGCAAAACTTCACCACGATTGAGTTGTTGAGCTCTTTCACATTTATTTGCAGGAGCTCCTTTTATTTTTTTAATAGGTTTTTCATACGCAAATACATTTTCCTCAGCTTGTCTCTTATCTCTTGATTTTTGTTGATATTTTTCCTCGTAAAACTTGTATGTTTTCATGTTGCAAATTCATCAAATTCTTTATTGGTTTGTTTATGGTTTTTTTCATCCGAACCTAGGCCTTTCCCATTCTAAGTTTTAATTTCCATATTTTCTTGTTTTTAACATTAATATGGACTTGTTTTTAACATTAATATTTTTATCATCTGCATTTCTTCTCATGTGTTAGAAAACAAAATTCAACCAGGTAAATTTAAAGATCTAATTGATTTTATTCCAAGATTATGAGTTAGGCAGCACTCCTCCTAGTAGATGGAAAAGTGTTCCAAGGAATTGTACAAAATAAGAGGATTTTATATGCAAGAGAATGGAACAAAAAAGTTAAGAATGGATTACTTGAAAAGAAAAAAAGTAGATTACTTCAGACAAGGCTACCTTCCCTTAGGGGAAGTGTTCTCAGGCAGGCTACCTCACTAGTGCTGATCAGAATAGGGGAGCAAAATTTACCAACACAAAATATGTCTCTTTGCCATATAAATTATTTTAGGCTGATTATGTTTAAGAAAGAGAAGGCTCAGCAAGAACCTTTGATATTCCCCTCATTTATCTAAAATAATAGAGATAAGAGAAGCCTGGGTGGCTCAGCGGCTGAGCACCTGCCTTCCACCCAGGGCATGATCCTGGAGTCCCAGGATCCAGTCCCATATCTGGCTCCCTAAATGGAGCCTGCTTCTCCCTCTGCCTATGTTTCTGCCTCTCTCTCTCTCTCTCTCTCTGTGTGTGTGTGTGTGTGTGTGTATCATGAATAAATAAATAACATCTTAAAAATAAATTAAAAATACAATAAAATAATAAAGATAAGCTATCACCATAGGTAACTACAGTATAATATGAATAAGGTGTGGTAGACTGTGAGGGTCTTAGCAAAGTCCGTTAAAATTCCTCTCTAAATTCCAATGTCTGTGTCTCTGCAGACATTTGTTTACCAAGAATGTATTCTTTCATATGCCTGTGAATTACATTCCTTCTCTTTGAAGTCCCAGACCCCTATACTTTTCTCCTTAGCTCTGGATAACATATGAGCCTTATTTTCCTGACTGCCTATGGGCCTCATATTCTTAGAGAGGCACTGTATATATATAATTAATCTTTATTTTCTCCTGTTGACCTGTTTCATGTTAGTTTAATTCCTACACCATCCAAAAAAAATATTTAAAGATAGAGGCAAAATTTTCCTACCTAATAAGAGAAAGTTCCAGACTAATTGGTTTAAAATTCCACTCCTATACAGGCTGAAACCTTGATCAGGTGAGGTATTAAGTCTAGCAGTGGCTTAGCAAAAGTGACTCCATTATAGACATGTTGTCTCTTTTTAACAGTAATAAAAAGGAAAATTGGGATCTCGTTCTTTTTTTTTTTCTAATTGGTCATATGTTTTTCCAGCACCATGCACTAAATAAGTCATATTTTCTCAGCTAATATGATATGCCACCTTTTTCATGTAATAAATTTCTATACGTATCCAGGTCTGATGAATCCATGCTTTCTCATCTGCTGGACCTCATCTGCTATCAAGGGCAACTCGTGTCCTTAGAACATAGAGCTTGTCCAAAGAAAAAGAAAGCTTGCCCAAAGAAAGCTCATTAACATGGAGCTGCTAAGACCTCTCATTACAACTGTTTGTAAGATTAAATACAAAGGACATCTAGATATGGTCCAGCCTTCTCCAGATCCAGTGTGTAATGATCAAAAAGCCCTTCCCAGATTGGGTTTCAATCATTCCCTGCAAAAGACTGATACTGGATTAGCAAAACATACCTTCTCCAGGCAACCAATTTGCTGCTGATTTTCAAGATTAGCAACATTTTAATCTATAAAGAGGGATATTGATCTCAGCCCTGTGGGAATAGGACTTCACTAAGCACAGAACTCTGCTTTGAATCAGTTGTAATAGAAGCTTTTCTGAGGTACCTCTACCCACGGGAGAATTTTCTTCTTCCCTTGTCATGTGGGTTAGCCTCGGAACCAACCTGAAATTTTTTTCTGATTTCTTGGCAAATTTTGCTATCAGCCAAGTTCTCTCATAATTACTCTTAAAACACCCCTCTTCACTATCAAAGGATGTTAATAACCTTGAGAATTCAAAGTGTGCATATTAGACATTCTGAGTATCATGGACTCTATCACACAGATAGTATACCCCTACTATGTGTAAGGTGCCATACCAAAAGCTATGGAAAAGATAAAGACATATGTGACATTGTCTTATTCCTCAAGGACGTTGGTAACCCACCAGGTAAACAAGGTAAACAAGTCACAATAGTACAAACTATAATAGGATCAGAACCATTCATGCAGATGTGAGAAGCTTAACTGGGGAGTCTTTCTGTATAACTGTTACTATGTGACTTAGTCATTCTGGGTGTCTCTCTTCTTACTTGAAAAATGCAGTAAAACCCATACTTCTAGTGTCAATGAGAGAAACAACTGAAACTTACATGTAGAAAAGTATGCTACAGTGCCTGGTGCACTTGTGGGCACTCATTACAGAACCATCCTCCCATCATTACAAAGTGCTATGGGAATACATTGAGGGACCCCATCATTACTTCTTGGGCATTCCAGGATGAATAGCTTTTACAAAATTAAAGACTTAGAGTTCAGGTAAAGGCAACAGTTTGGAGAGAGTACAGAAGCTGGTTAGGGGAATTCCAGGGTGCCTGAAGCGTGCTCTCCCTACCAAGATCAGTCTGGGAAGGGAGTAGAAGACCAGAGAGGACCACGAAGAATGTAGTTAGAAATTCTGCTCTGAGTCCATAGATGAGGCATTAGGTCTTGGATCCAACCAGAGAGCTCAGCAACCAGCCTATGCTAAGTAAGGGTGAGCTTTCTCTTTTTCCTATGTAATCTTTTCCCGCTGGCACTTTATCCCTTGTATTTGAAAGATGCATCTCCTGGGCTCTGCCAATCACGACTGCATCTTCCCATGTGCATGATGCTAACCAGAATCTCGTTAGGGGATCATTTACTGTCCTCCCACTTTATTTCACTAAATACTAATATTCCTTTCCATCTTGACATAATAAAACTCATTGCCACCTTGTTCTTCCAGCCTCAAATATTCCATTTTCCTTCCTCTTTGAATGACAGAGGTTAAGGAAACACTATAAAAGTATACCTTAATTATGCTGTCAGACTGAAGCTTTTCTAAGGTATTTATCAGGTCTACAAGGGTGGAAGAGAACAAATATAGGGGAAAACCATGTTTTCAAGGATTTAAGATGCATGAAATTCTTAATTATTAAGAAACAGATTTACTGTAACTAATTAAAGAAAAGTTTTTTGAAAATAACAAGGTTATTTTCAGTATCCCTAACTGGAACCTACCAGAAATGCCAAGTTTAAAGATGAGGGTTATGGGAGCAAAACCAAAGATAAATGGCAGCTACTAGGTTGACATCTGACATCACCTATAACCAGGCCAGACAGGGCCAGTATTTAGAACTCACTGGATTTGCAGAACCTAATCAAAAGCAGAAGGTGGCCCTAGAAGCATATCACCTCAGAGAATGGGTTCAGTAAGTCTACTTTCCACAGTAGCCACAATGATTTCTTTTAAAAGGTAAATAGGATCATGTCACACCCTCCTGTACCCTCCTCCGATCATCTTCACACTTCTGACCTCACCCTCAGTCCCGTTGTCCACAACTCCATCACCCTAGCCACCCGGACACACCTCATGACAGAACATCATACTTTTGCACAGTCAGTGCCCTGACCATCCTTCTGCCAGACACCTGCTTGCACCATTCTCAGGGAGGCCACCCTACGAAGACTGAAACCAGTCCTCCTACTCTCTGGTACCCCAATGTCCCTATTCTACTCAGTTTTTCCTTTTTTTTTTCCATATCTTTGATCACTATCTAGCATTACAGGAAGTCCTAGCCATAGCAATCAGACAACAAAAAGAAATAAAAGGCATCCAAATCAGCAAGGAAGAAGCAAAACTTTAACTGTTTGCAGACAACATGGCACTCTATATAGAAAATCTGAAATATTTTCTAGAACTAGAACTAGAAAGATTTCTAGAACTAATACATGAATTCAGTAAAGTCACAGAATATAAAATCAATGTACAGAAGCCTGTTGCCTTTCTACACACAATAATGAATCAGCAGAAAGAGAAATCAAAGACCCAATCCCATTTATAATTGCACCAAAAAGCACATGATACTAGGAATAAACCTAACCAAAAAGGTAAAAGTTTTGTACTCTGAAAACCATAAAACACTAATGAAAGTAATTGAAGATGATACAAAGAAATGGAAAAGCATTGCATGCTCACGGATTGGAAGAACAAATATTGTTAAGTGTCTATATTATCCAAAGCAATCTACACAGTGCAATCTTGATCAAAATACTAATAGCATTTTTCATAGAACTAGAACAACAATCCTAAAATTTTGTGTGGAATCACAAAAGATCCAAAATAACCATAGCAACCTTGAAAAAGAAAACCAAAGGTGGAAGCATCATGATTCCAGACTTCAAGTTATATTACAAAAGTGTAGTGATCAAGACAATATGATAGGGGTGCCTGGGTTGCTCAGTTCATTAGGAACCACTCTTGATTTTGCTCAGATCATGATCTCAGGTCATGAGAACAAGCTCTGCTTTGGCTCTGTGGTCAATGTAGAATCTGTTTGTCCCTCCCCCTCTGCTCCTCTCCCTGTTCATTCTCTCTCTCTTTCAAATAAATTAAAAGTATTTTTTTTAAGTTCTTTAAAAAACACAATATGGGGGATCCCTGGGTGGCGCAGCGGTTTGGCGCCTGCCTTTGGCCCAGGGCGCGATCCTGGAGACCCGGGATCGAATCCCACGTCGGGCTCCCGGTGCATGGAGCCTGCTTCTCTCTCTGCCTGTGTCTCTGCCTCTCTCTCTCTCTGTAACTATCATAAATAAATAAAAATTAAAAAAAAAAAACAAAAACACAATATGGTACAGGCACAAAAATAGACTTCTGGATCAGTGGAACTGAATAGAAAACCCAGAAATGGACCCACAACTATATGGTCAACTAATCTTATACAAAGCAGGAAAGAATATCTAATGGAAAAAAGTCTCTTCCACAAATGATACTGGAAAACTGGTCAGTTATATGCAAAAGAATAAAAGTGGACCACTTTCTTACACCATACACAAAAATAAATTCAAAATGGATTAAAGACCTAAATGTGGGACAGGAAACCATTAAAATCCTAGAGAAGAACACAGGCAGTAACCTCTTTGACATTGGCTATAGCAGCTTCTTACTAGATATGTCTCCTGTGGCAAGGGAAACAAGGGCAAAAATAAACTATTTGGGACTTCATCACAATAAAAACTGCACAGCAAAGGAAACAATCAACAAAACTCAAAGGCAACCTACAGAATGGGAGAAGATATTTTGAAAATAACATATTTGATAAAGGGTTAGCATCCAAAATATATAAGAACTTATAAAACTAAAACTCAGTAAAAAAATAATCCAGTTTTAAAAATGGGCAGAAGACATGAATAGACATTTTCCAAAGAAGACAGGCAGATTGCCAACAGACACATGAAAAGATGTTCAACATCATTCATTATCAGGCAAACACAAAACTACAATGAGATATCACCTCATAACTGTCAGAATGGCTAAAATCAGCCACACAGGAAACAATAGATGTTGGCAAGGATGTAGAGAAAGGGAAACCCTCCCCACACTGTTGATAGGAACGACACTGGTGCAGCCACTCTGGAAAACAATATATAAATATATATAAATAGAACTACCTTACAATTAAGCAACTGCACTACTAGATATTTACCCAAAGAATACAAAAATACTAATTCAAAGGGATATATGCACCCTGATGTTTATAGCAGCATTATCAACAATAACCAAATTATGGAAAAAGCCCAAGTGTCCATTGACTGATGAATGGATTAAGATGTGTGTATATATATATATATATACATGCACACACACACAATGGAATATGACTCAAACATAAAAAAGAATGATATCTTGCCATTTGCATGGAATCGAGAAAGTATTATACTAAGCAAAGTAAGTCAGAAAAAGACAAATACCATATGATTTCACTCATATGTGGAATTTGAGAAACAAAACTAACAATCATGGGGTGGGTGGAGGGAGAGAGCTAGGCCAACCAAGAAACAAGCTCTTAACTATAGAGAACAAACTGATGGTTACCAGAGGGGAAGTGGTTGGGAGAATGGGAGAAATAGGTGATGGGGATTAAGGAGGGCACTTGTGAGGAGTTGGATGTTGTATGGAAGTGTTGAATCACTAAATTGTATACCTGAAACTAATATTACACTGTATGTGAACTAACTGAAATTTATATAAAAACCTATTTTTAAAAGAAAATCATAAAGAGAAAGTACATTTACAGTACCATACTGTATTTATGGGAAAAAATTCAAATGTATGTGGGCCCAAGGAGTTCAAACTCATGTTGTTCAAGGGTCAACTGTAAAACCCTCACGTGTTTTCAACATGTACAAAACTGTAGTTCAACATGTTTTTAAAGTCTTATGTCCCTATTTTCCATTTTTGGAGGGACAAGATAAATGTTGTATTCATTATTTGTTAAAAGAACAAGCTGAAGTGTTGGGCTATGGCATTCTCCAAAATCAATAGGGGGGTGCTCATTTTGCCTGGTCTTTTCATTCCTGTGTGTCAACAGCTTCCAGAAAGAAAGAATATGTTTCTTTGGATAGTTAGGAAATTTCTGAGTTTGACTTTAGCAGGGAGCAAACAAATCCCTTTGGACAACTGCACTGAGTTAGAAATTCACCTCATTTTGTTTTTATTTTAATTTTTCATTGAAAAAGAAGTCATCCTTATTAAAGGTGGAAGAATTCTGTAATGCATACCTATATGTCTTCCAACTGGATTCACTGACATTTTGCTACAATTCCTTTTCTCTCTCTCTTAGAATTAATTCTGTGAGAACTTGTGAACATCAATTTCATCCCTAACTATTTCAGCTGTGTTAAAATCCATTATAATGAGCTTTAAGGAGACAGCAAAATCACTCGACCTTCTTTGAGTTTAGTGTAGGTGAAGGTGGCTACCAAGCCAATAGTGTAGCGTTATAGGAAGCTATAACTAAAAGGGAACTAAAGGAGTAGCAGATCAACCCCCTTCATTTAATAGGCAAAGGAAACAAAGCCCCGAAATTAAGGGTATCATAGGTCTCATTATGGTAGGCCCGAAGTCAGTGTAAAGGTATCAAGATATGGGAGAATTTGCACACAAGGTGGACAAACTGCAATGCATGCATAAGTGGCCTTTGGTCCATTCAAATAAGACATGACACACTGCAGGCAGCAACATGTCATGGATACAGGGTACAGGGTAATGAATCACCCTGGCTGGATACGCTTGTGTATTTGAGGAACTAGGGACCTGAGCTTTGGCCAAGAACGAAAAGAAGTAGCAGAAACACAAAGACTCCCATATACCCCTACATTCAGATTTTTGGTGTGTGTGTGATACTGATGTTTGAGTACTTTGAAAAATAATTAAATTTAAGGTGGCAGATCTTTGCTATGTTCTGGCTTGTTTTATCTTTGGCACCGATCAGGAGCACATAGTCAGCCACTTATGAGAAAGGCTTCTAGGCTATAGGAGAGCCATCATGGTAAACATAATAAATGTTTCAGATAGATTTTTCATTGGGGAAATTAGTAAGCTTGGTACTAAGCATAAGAGTTGTTAAAAGTGAGCTTTTTTAAAAAAGAAAAAGAAGAGGTTTTATTTATTTATTTAAGAGAGCACGTGCAAGTGCGGGCAAGGGAGGGGTAGAGGGAATCTCAAGCAGACTCCACTGAGTGCAGATCCTGACACTGGACTCCATCTCATGACCCTGAGATCATGACCTGAGCCAAAATCAGGAGTCCATCACCCAATCTACTGAGCCACACAGGCACCCCAAAAGTGAGCTTTTATTTAGGGAAATTAATGTTATTGGATCAATCAATGATATATGGATTGGTTCAAATATTCCAGAGACTCTACCCAATCAATAATAGCCCAAACAGAGGCACCTGGGTGGCTCAATGGGTTAAGCATCTGCCTTTGGGTCAGGTCATGATCCCAGGATCCTGGGATCAAGCCCTGCATCAGGCTCCCTCCTCAGTGAGAGGCTCCCTCCTCAGTGAGGAATCTGCTTCCATCTCCCTCTGCTCCTCCCCACCACTTATTTTCTTTTTCTCTCTTTCCCTCTCTCTCTCAAATAAATAAGTAAAATCTTCAAAAACAAACAATAGCCCAAACAAATAAGGGAAACCAGGGAGATCTATTACCTGTGATCTTAAGGAAAATGCCCTGAGCTAAATCCTATGGGGTCCCACCATGATTTCATTGTGCTTGTTACCTGATGCCAATCATCAATCTAACAGATTCCTACCTTTCGAGCAGTTTCTCAACCTTGGCACTGTTGCTATTTTGGCCCAGATAATCCTTTTTGGTTTAAGACTATCCTAAGCACTGTAGGATTTTTTAGCAGCACCCTTGCACACAACCCTCTCTTTTGACAACCTAAAACATCTCCAGATATTACCAAACATTCTTGAGGGAGCTAAATTGCTCTCAAGTACTGTTATTAAATAGAATTCTCTGTGATGATGAAAATGTTCAATGTCTACACAGCTCCAACACAGAAGCCATTGTCACATATACCTTACTAACCTTTGAAATGTGATTGATTATTGTGTCCAAGGAACTGAATTTTTAGTTTTATTTCATTTCAATTCATTCAAGTTGAAATCTGAATAGCTATATGTGGCTGAAGACTACCATGTTGGGCAACACAGGTCTAGAATAAATCATATCTGTCTTGAGTAAACCCTTCATGGAAGGTGGTGGCCAGAGTATCTACAAAGAAAGAGAACTGAGACTTTATTAAGGTGCCAAACAAGTTGTGTGAACTGTGTTTACAGCAGTTTACTACTAAATGTTTGTTTTATAGATTGAGAGGAGGAAAAAACAAAAACAAAAACACTCCAACCAGATCTGTCCAAGGCAGTTTTCTTCCTGATTTTAGAAATAGGTTTGCTATTTTTGTGACCTGTTTCTATCCAGCCATACCCTACATCATAATCAGAATCTTGCAGAGATTTTTTTTCTTACACACAAAGGGAACAAAAGGAAATGAGCATAGGCTTTTTTGAGATTTGTTAGATCTGTTAGTTAGAGATGAATCCTCATCTTGCTTTTCCCTCACATTCATAATTTTTTCAGCTCACATTTTATCTATTCTTTATTTCTACTCTAGTAAAAAGTCTGTCCCCAAAGCAATAAAATTATTATTCAGCCTTCCATCTTTTATCAAAATAACCTTTCAATATAAACAAATAACTATACCAGGCAACTCTAGGTATCAAACAGTATCTGGATAAGGGGACTGACCCCTCCATAGATAGATAGAAACTGATGATTGGATATATTTGTAACAGTCATTCTGGAACTTTGAAACATCTAATTATTCTAAGGTGGGGAAGAGGAAAGCCAATAGCACAATGAATCATGTCTCAATAGGGATTATGACAATTCTCATATCGTGAATGAGATAAAACTGAGATCCAGTCCAGAACTGGAAAATCACATCTATAAAAGGGACTGAACTTGGGTCTTCTGACCCATATCTAGTATTACTGCTTCTTCTATTTTCAGACATAAGATGGAAACAAGAGAATTGATCTTTATAATTGGTTTTCAGAATGTGTACTTTCCTGCATCCTTAATAACTGGTGAAATCACAGAAACAATCTCATTTTAGAAAAGGAATTATCATAACACTCAAAGTATGAAAGGAATACTTTGTTGATTCTATTATAACTATTATATGGAAAAGTAATTTTTAAAATCCTAGCTAGTGCTAGGTTTAAAACTTTGGTCTATGCCAAAATCACCTGTGCCATTTACCTAAGAGGCAGTGGTTTATGAGCATCCGACCATGCATTCTGACTCTGAATGTCTGGAGTAGGGCCTAGTCATCTTTCTTTTTTCTTCTTTGTTAACAAAACATTTACACAATTCTGATGCAGCCCAAAGTTTGATCATTAGTCTTCATATAGAGCATAAGAGAGAAAGAGCAGTGAGATAGAAGGGAAACCAGGAGAGTGATGGGTCAAAGAAACTGGAAGATGATGCTTCAAAAAAGTGGAATCAGGTTAAGAGAGAGAAGAGATAAAACGTCAACTGACACCAAAAACACAGGCAACAAAAGCAAAAATAAACAAGTCTACATCAAACAAAAAAAACTTCTGCAAAACAAAAGAAAAACTCAAAATAAAGAGACAACCTAAGGAATGGGAGAAGATATTTGTAAATCATATTTTTGATAAGGGGTTAATATGTAAAATATATAAGAAATTCATTTAACTTTTTAAAAACTCTGAATAGACATTTTTTCAAAGACAAACAAATAGCAAAAAGATACATGAAAAGGTACTCAACATTACTCATCATCAGGGAAATGCAAATCAGAACCACATTGAGACATTCCCCCACACCTGTTACCATGACTATTAACAAAAAGACAACAGATAATAGGTGTTGGCATAGATGTGGAGAAAAAGGAACCCTTGTGCTCCATTGGTGGGATGTAAATTTGTTCAGCCACTATGGAAAACAATATGGCATCTCCTCAAAAAATTAAAGATAGGGGCACCTGGGTGGCTCAGTCAGTCAAGTATCTACCTTCACCTCAGGTCATGAGCCCAGGTTCTTGGGATCTAGCCCTGAGTTGAGCTCCCTACTCAGCAGGGAGTCTGCTTCTCCCTCTTCCTCTGCCCTCCTCCTACTTATACTCTCTCTAATTGTCTCCCGCTCTCTCTCGCTCTCTCAAATAAATAAATAATTTTTTTTAAAAAAATTTAAAAACAGGACTATATAACCCAGCCATCCTACCTCTGGGCATATGTCCAAGGACAATGAAAGCAATACCTTGAAGAGATACGCCTGCAGCCCCATGTTCACTGCCGCATTGTTCACAATAGCTGAGACATCGAAACTACCCTACCCATTCTTGAACAGATGAATGGTCAAATAAAATGTGGTGCATGTATGTATACAATGGGATATTCAGCCATAAAAAAAAATAAAAGGAAGAAAATCTCACCATTTGTGACAACATGGATGCATCCTGATGGTATTATGCTAAGTAAAATAAATCAGAAAAAGATAAATACAGTATGATATCACTTGCAGTGGAATCTAAAAAAGTTGAACTTATAGAAGCAAAGAGTAGGCTTGGTGATTGCTGAGGCTGGGTGGTGGAAAGGTGAGATGTTGGTCAGAGTATATACACTTCCAATTATAAGAGGAATAAGTTTGGAGGTTTCATGTACCATATGATGACTTTAATTAACAATATCATATTGTATACTTGAAATTTGCAAACAGATTAGATCTTAAATATTCTTAACATACACTCAAAAAATTCTAACTATGTGAGGTGATGGATGTGTTAACTAACTTTATTGTGATAATCGTTTCACATATATCAAATCATTATGAAACTTACACAAAGTTAAATGTCAGTTATATCTTAATGAAGCAGAGGTAAAACAACTTTAAAGAGAATCATGAATATTCAAATCCTTAAAAAAAAAAAAAAGATGTAGGGCTAAGGAGTCAGGTCTAAATCCAGGCTATATCCCTTTCTTTGGATAATTTATTTAATCTCTCCTGCCCTGATTTCATCTACTGAGTGGGAGTAATAATAAATGAGTTGTTGTAAGAATTAATCATGAACATTGAGGGCGTGTCACAGAGTAATTGGCCATTGCTTCTGTATTCCCAGAACACTTCGCTTTGCATTTTGTTGGAATTGACAAAAATTAATGAACAGAAGGATCGGTGGATGGATGGGTGGATGAATGAATGGGTGGATGGATAGGTGGATGAATGAATGAGTGAATGAATGAATGAACGATGGAAATGGTCCAGTAGAAAAGAATCTAAAAGTTGTTCTACGTAGCAAATCCCAATATGCAAACACAGGATTATAAACAATGCAGATCCTTGGATCCTCTCCCAGAGACATTCTCTTCACTTGGCTTCTCAACTCCGCCCTCTCCTCCACTACTCTCCTACCTCACTGCTGGTACCTTCTCAGTCTCTTTTGAGCTCCTCCTCCTCTTTTGTTCAATCTTCCAATGCCAGAATATCCCAGAGATTAGTTTTAGGAAACTTGTTCTTCTTCATCTATATACTACTAGTTGCTTTCATTGTGTTTTGTGGTTTTAAATACCAGTCAGGATATCTAGGACCTTGGATGGGGAAATATCTTATTTCCACTAATCTGTAACTGAAATTTGATATTTTTAAAATTCATGAATAAAAGACTTAAGTACTACCTTCAGTCAACTGAATTTGTCACCAATAGAAATCACATTTTCACATGACATTACAGTTGTTCCAATTATCTGAAGACATTATTTATTTTTTTATTACTTTGAAACCATAGTCCTTAATTTCTCAGACCTCCGGTTGTTAATTTAACACATATTTCTATTAGATCTGTTACTTAATGTGTTGATAAAAGAACACATTATGTTACTAATCACAATTTTTAAAACTTCTTTATATTTGATATGGTTTCCTGTATGATCTTATGCATGTTATTTTATATTTAAGACATCCTTCCAAGAAAAATTCTAGGCTTCACTAGGTTCCCAAGGGGTCCATGGCATAAAAAAAGTTAATCACTCCTGAGTTAAGTGATTAGTCCTAAAGATCTAACTTCAGATCTGAGTTCACTCTGGCTGCAACCTCATATATTAAGTTGCCTCCTTGGTCCCTCCACAAGAGGTGTCCAGGAGGCCCCTCAACATCAGAAACAGAGAAAACAACTCAAGGGCTCCACACTAGTTCCTCCCCCTCAAATCGCCAAAGCACAAAGACGACCACCTCCAGAACAGCACCTGAAATTCTCTAGTCTACAAGCTTCAGGAGAAAAACCAGAAGCCAGGTGTGCCCCCCGAAGAAAAGGTTAGTTGATTCTTATTTTGAAGTCAGAAAAGGATTGGAATAGCTACAATGAGCCTCTTCAGAAAAACCCCAAACCAGAAACCTCCCTTAGTAGTTACTAGGGATGAATTCCCCTGCACACACACCCTCCCACCCCCTGGATTGAAAATTCATATTGTCCATCCTTTTGAGTCCTACCCTAGGGTGGTACAAATCAGGATGGGTAGGGCAGAGTGAAAGAAGAAAACAAACAGATCCTTTAAAATGAGTTTATCAACACCCAGCTGGTAGGACTCATAAGGCATTCCCAAAGGGTAGAAGACATCATCACAGGTGAGCAAGATGGAGAGTCAACCTGGCTTCTGGCCCTCCAGTCAGATCCACCAGGGAGGACACACCCTAAAGTGTAGAGATCATCTGTGGCCCCAGTGGGAGTACAGAGAACAGAACTTCCTTTCCTGAAATGCTTTTCTTTGTATAACTCAGCAAGTACGTGATGGCTCATATCCTGAATAAGCCCCATCACCTTATTTTACGTTTATCCTTAAATATCAGTCTGGTTTCAGATTAATCATTGACTATGAGCTCAGTTAACAAGTATTTCATGTGGGGAGGGAAACTAACATTTACTTAGTGTGTGCTGCATTCCAGGCACTATGCTGGGGGTTTTTCACGAGTGGTATCATTTAATCCCCAGTGAAATGTCAATCTCTTGGGATTAATCCTGGACTACTGTCTCCTGTTCACCCTACATGTCTACACGCTGTCAACTCATATTTCTACCCCCCTCCCCCCCCCGCTTGGGTTCTAAGGGCACATCCAAACGAACTCTAACTTCTTTCTCTTTTCTGCTCAGATCCCCTGTAAGAATCCCAAACGTTGCCAGGACTCTCCATGCCCTGACCTGGCCATCACACCAAACTGCTAATCTCTGAGATTGCTTATCTAAGTAAATGATAGCCAGGTTACTTTTAAAGGCTTCACATTTTTTCCACCTTGCCACTACCCCTTGCTCCTGTCAGCAAATGCCTGCCTGACTCTCAACTGGTCTCCCAAGCTTCCAGGCCCGCCCCTTCGCACAGATCCATCCTCCCTCACTGAGAACCTCCCAGGGGCTTCTCATAGTTTCTTAGAACAGAATGCACATTCTACCTTAAGAGTTTGGCTTTATTTTCTGCCACTCTAGCCACAAAGGCCTTGTAGGTTCCAGAGCCCTTGTCAGAATCTTTACCTCCTACACACCCACAGAGATAAAACATGAGAGTAGTCTTTAGATTTTTTGCACTTCGATACTTTACAATGAGGTCCCTTTGTTTGTTCTTAGGCGCTGATACCAGCTGTAGCTTTCAGGTTAGGTCCAAAGACATTTTAATTTGGACACCCTGTTTTAGACCTTGATTTATATCTCATGTACATGCTTTCAAACACACCCACAAAAGGGATGATAGTACACATATTGTTCTCCAAGTTACTTTTTTTTCATGTATTTTGCAGAATCTTTTTATATCAGTTCTTATAGATGTGCTTTATTCTTTCTGGTGCTCACTCTCCCCTGGTACGAATGTACCATAACTCACAGTTTCCCCTATAAGCTGTTCTACTGTTTTGCTTTTATTAATGCTACAATGAACGTCTTTAGTACATGTGTCCCCGAGGACTTGAATATTTCTGTAAGTCAGTTTCCTACAAGTGGAATGCTGGAGTGTATATGAAATGTGCATTTTAACTGTTTTCTCTTTGGTCTAGCTGCCCTAAACTCGAGTATTAGACAGTATGTGGTCTGTTGTGCTTTGTAACAGGAGAGGAACACCCGGAACAAAAACACCTGGGGGCAGCTGGAGATGAAAACACGGCTAGGATGGGAGGAGGGGCAAGGGAAGGTAGTTTGGAAAGCCCGCTGGTGGTGGTGGGATGGTGAATCCCCTGAGAGAGACTACCTCTAGAGGAGCAGCACCCTCCAAGATTGGGAGGAGAAGAGAAGACCTGGAGGGAAGGAAGAGCACCCAGGAGAGTGTCCAGCAAAAAGCAGCACCATCTGTAGAACCACAGGCCAGAGAAGTTGAGACTGGACCCGAGGGAAGATGCTTGCATTTGGCAAGGACGTTTTCCATAGAGTGAATTCTTTTTTTTTTTTTTTTTTTTGTCTGTTTCAATTTATCCTATTCTAAAAAGTTTTTATTTCAAATCTTAGAAGTTAAAATGCCGTGTAATATTAGTTTCAGGTGTACAATACAGTGATGGTCTGGATTCTTATCAAGGACGTATCTGAGTTCATGAATGCAGAACCCACTAACATGTATTGGCCGTTCACCCCTAAGCCCTCTAAGCCACCTCTGAGACAAAGGAGAGGTCAAGGACCCCCATCACACAGCTAGTGAGGGGTTAAAGCCTCATGTGAGGGGATCCCTGGGTGGCTCAGCGATTTGGCGCCTGCCTTTGGCCCAGGGTGCGGTCCTGGGGTCCCGGTATCGGGTCCTGCCTCGCGCTCCCGGCATGGAGCCTGCTTCTCCCTCTGCCTGTGTCTCTGTCTCTCTCTCTCTGTCTATCATGAATAAATAAATAAAATCGTTGAAAGAAAGAAAGAAAGAAAGAAAGAAAGAAAGAAAGAAAGAAAGAAAGAAAGAAAGAAAAAGAAAACCTCATGTGAACCACAGTGCTCCCTCCACACAGGGATGGTCTGTGTCCCTAGAACTAGCTCAGAAGACCCCAGCTCCCAACGCGTTGCGTTAGCTCGTCTTCCCCACCCCTATAAGGGCAGAAGCCTGTATCCAACACCTCCAGACCATTTCCAGGTGGGGCTCAGGTCCCGCCCACCCTGGCCACCCACACAGACCACGCCCACCAGGCACGCCCACCCCGGGCCGCACCCACAGCCCACCCAGCGGACAGGTCCATCCCAGCAGGCAGGTGAGCCAGGCTCACCTAGAAGCCTAACTGGTCCCCTCGCTTGTGTCACTTCAGGGTATTGTTCTCTGATTAGGCTACTGTTGCTTGAGCAGGTCAAGAGAAAGGCAATACACCGGGTGGGTTGGGGTTTGGACTTCAGAGTGTGTACCCGGCCTGAACATTTGGCTTCACCACTTATTAACCAAGAAATATGGATCCAGTTTTGGTCTCTGAACCTCCCTTTCCCAGTCTGAAAAGAGAGGAAAATAGTAGGACCTGCCTCAGGGTGATTGTGAAGGCGTGAGGAGGTAATATAGGTGCTGAGCTTAGGAAAATGCTCTTCATAGATGGATGAAAGCTGAAGGGGAGTAGCAGGAGCAGGGACTGGATGAAAAGGCAGTGTGGTCCAGAGGCTCGGAGCACAGACTCTGGGTTTTGTCTGTCTGGGTTTGAATCTGGCTCTAACGGGGAGCTAGCACGCTCTCTGGTCCACCTCATTGAGCTGCCTCATTGATGAAGTGGGATCATGAGCAGCACCACAGACTGTGTGAGGATCCAGTAGGCAGTGGCATTAGAACCAGCCTGTTACACCGCACCATCCAAGCATTTGCTGCCATTCAGCATTCTCTCTCCAGCTGTGAGAAGAGAAGCCAGTGCCTGGCACAATGAATTACCTTTATAAGAATCACTAGAAAATATCTTATTTTGGTTCCCCGTGTTGCACATTACTTCAGAAAATATATCAGTTTCTTATTACAGAAAAGAAATATGTCAGACAGAGAAAGATAAATACCCTATGATTTTGTCCAGTCCCCAGGTGACATAAGCCTGACCCCTGGGATCTGCCCACTTCCTAGTTAAGCCCACCTAGCTACATACCTCCAAGTTTCACACACCCCCAGCTGCATTTGCATTTTCTACCGGAGTGAGGCTCTCCAACGTTAAATGATTTACACAAGCCGGCACTCTTGCTCTATATAGACAGAACCAGAGCAAGGTTAATGGAAGCAACACAAAGAAAATCGAGACCCAGTGGGATCAGGGCATCCAAACCTCCCAAGCTAAAAGGGAGTGAAAAAGCTATATGGAGAAGGTTACAATTTACATGTGCTGGTCACTCGTTTAATTTCATTTTTGTCATCCATCCCTCTATGACATGCTGAGATTTATTTGCAACTGTGGGGATTAAACAAAACAGCAATATGGTACTGTGCCCAGATCTAAGCACACTTTGGGGTGATTATCTATTTCCATTACTTCCTCTGTTGGCCTATGACAGCCTCGAATGCAAATGCAATTTTTTTCCCTCAGAGCCCAGAACTACCTAGGTAGAGAGCTCCATAAAATCCCCATCCGTGAGGAAAGGATTCTTAACAACAGACAAACAAAGGTAGTACTTTTTTTATTTTTAAGAAATCAAGACCTTTTTTTTTTTTTTTTTTAACAACTAGAAGCCTGTATCTCCCACTCCCCTTCATGTCCATTCTCCACCTACCCCCTCTGACAACTTCCAGTTTGTTCTCTGTGTGCTTATGTCATCTGGGAAAGCCAGGAGGCCTCACAGAAGAGGCATCCCTTGAAGGACAGACTTGAAGCCTGGGGGTGCTTTGCCTGGTGGACATGGAGAATGAAGGGGGAGGTATTGAGGTGGAGGGTGAAGTTCCCTACAGAGAAGCTGCATGTACAAAGCAGAGTGAGAAAGCTTGGCATGTTCTACAGGCCACAAGAGGTTCAGCATTGCTGACCAAATCATGCTGGAGATAGAAAGATAACGAGAAGTGTAGGCAAAGACCAAGGCCTTCGTTAACTTGGTTCAGCTGCCTTTTCTGTGAGCAATGGGAAGCCACTGAAGAATAAGAGAAATAAGAATGAGAGGCAAGAAGCTGACAAAGAAACTGTGGCTTTGAATTAGGTGAGTATGTGAACAGGGCAGATGCTGAAGGGTGGAAAGGAAGCAAGGACAGAGGGAAAACTGATTGGCCATGCATGAGGTGTGAGAGTAAAGTTAACAAGCTAAACTCTCCTTCAAGGTCCTGACTTAGGAAGCAGGGTGAAGGGCAATGCCATGCACAGGTGAAAGAAAACAGGAATGGGAACCTGTTTGGGGGGGGGTGATTTAAGTTTTAGTCACAGTGAGCTGGAAACGCCTATGGGTTCGTCAGGTGGAGATGTCCAATGGACACTTTCCTAATATGGGTGTGGAGCATCTGCCACCTGCAAACTTGGATTTCATCTGTGTCCTTCCCCATTTCCTCCCACCTTGTCCCCACTGGTTCTCATGGGGCCACGGATTCTGAAGAATGATGAGAGCTCCAGACCATATCCCCAGGAAAAAATATATGGACACATGCAGAAGAGACACCTGTTCTCTCCCTACACTTCCCCTTTACTCGACCACCAATCCATGACACTTCTGACACCAGAGGTGGGGGCTTTTACCCACACACCAAGCAATTCTGTGACACCATCTGGGTGTCTTAAAATTTAAGTCAATTCTGACACCATCTACCTGGTAGTAGCATCAGATTCCTCGGGTTAAGGGGACAGTCCCACCAGACTCCCCTACTCCCCATCCCTCCCCCAAACACACACAGACTACAGATGCCAGTCACAAGTCCAGGCTGTCATCTGTGCTTGCCACCAACCTACAGGCTCTAAATCAGAGGTTTCCACAACCACCTCCACAGGTTCCATTAAGTTGCTATAAGCCTCACAGAACTCAGGGAATCAGTACTTACTATTTACCAGTTTACTGGGAGACGAGATGATAAAGGATACAGATGAACATGCAGATACCTTGTATGCCTGAAGGAGTGCAGAGCTACCATGTCCTACCCACAGACACTACTCTCCCTGTGTGTCCATTTGTTCACCAGCCTGGAAGCCTTCTGAACCCCGTATTATTGGGATTTTTATGGAGGCATGATTGTATGCATGATAGATCAATAACTCCATTTCCAGGACCCTGTCTGGAGAATGGGAGGTGGAGTTGAAAATTCCAGGCTTCTAATCATGGTCAGGTCTCTCTGGGGGCCAGGTCGCATCCAGGAGCTATCCAGGAGCCCACCCAGAGTCGCCTCAATAGAAGAAAAGAAGTTCTTAGTGCCCTTATCACTTGGGGATTTACACAGGTCTTTGAGAGTTCTGGTCCAAGAAGGAGAACAAAGCCCAACTCCATAGTTCTTAAAGAAGTCGCAGTATCACAGGATGCATGCAAAACGTTTGCACGATCTCAGGACATACTGTGATGGATCTTATCTGTGAAAACTGAGTCACACATTCGAGGCAGAGCAAAAGGAAGCCCTAGGGACACTCCAAGGGTAGAGGAAAGGGAACCCCAAAGGCAACCAAGAGGGAGTGGCTGAGAAAGGAGCCCCGACAGACTGGGTGGGCAAAGTGCAGGACAATGTGGCCAGGGTGGGTCAAGGTTCAAGATCACCAGAGCAAGGACTGCCAAGAGTTTATGAGCTTGCAAGGAGGAGTCGCTGGGGACACTGGAGCCAATTCTATAGTGTGATGAGGCACAAGGAACTAAGAAGTAACCTTCAGAGGAAGTGGATTGAATGAGGTCTGATGAGATCTGAGGTAATTATTAACAGATTGTCATTGAGCACCCTGCACACCATAGCTGCTTCCATCAGCCAAAAAATAACCAGTAATCAATATTTATCTCAGCAATTAGATTCTCTTAGGAAATGAAAGTCAGGGGGCACCTGAGTGGCTCAGTCAATTCTGCCTTTGGCTCAGATTATGATCTCAGGGTCCTGAGATCCAGTCTGGCATCGGAAACAGGTTCCCTGCTCAGGGGGGAGCCTGCTTCTCCCTCTGCCTGCTGCTTCCTCTGCTCAATTTCTCTCTCTCTCTCTCTCTCTCTCTCTCTCCCTCTCCCTAATAAATAAATAAATAAATAAATAAATAAATAAATAAATAATATCTTTTAAAAAGAGGGGGATTAAAATCAGGTTTAAAGTAGAAAATACTTTGAAAACAGATTAAGGAAACAGAGCAGAGAGTCAGGAGAAAAAAAATACAGAGAGATGCGATTACAGAGGGAATTATTGACTTAATATATGTGCATTCATGAGCATTTTTCCTTTAAAGACTAAACCCTGGGATGCCTGGGTGGCTCAGCAGTTGAGCACCTGCCTTCAGCTCAGGGCATGATCCTGGAGTCTCGGGATTGAGTCCCACATCAGGCTCCTTGCATGGAGCCTGCTTCTCCCTCCTCCTATGTCTCTGCCTCTCGCTCTTTCTGTGTCTCTCATGAATAAATAAAATCACTAAAAAGAAAAAAGGACTAACCTGAGTTATTTGCTTTCTTCTTCTATATGCAAAATCAGAAATTAATAAACATGCTGAGAGGGTCATGGCACTTAAGAGGCAATGTACAAGGAAGATATAATTTCTTCTTAGCAAAGGTAGTAGAAATGCATTTGGTTTACAAACTAATTGAAGGAGAAAAAAATTTCTTGGCTTTAAGATAGACTTACATTTAAATAATCCACATCCACAGTGAGGCCGATCCACTGCACACATAGATGGCAAGGGTCATCACTGAAAGATTGACAATTTGGGGGTGGGGGAAGAGCCTTGTTGTGTAGAAGAGTGTGAAAACAGCCTTGTGTCTTACTTCTTGGAATTCAAACTTCCTGTGTATACATTACTAATATAAGGAAAGGCCCTTTTTTATGGGATAGCACTGAAGGAATCAAGTAAATGGTCTGGGCATCGACACTGCTGGCCTTACCTCCACTCCTTGACTCCTTGCTCATGTCTCGTGGGGCACTCTACACAGAGGCCCACATGGAGGGAGTCTTAGGGCCTTCCCAGAACTTCTCTGATCAAGACTGCAAGATTTCTTTGTACTTGTATAATCCTGTGAATCCCTTGTTGATTAATTTATATTTACTTCTATGTTCTTCATTCTAAGAACAATAACAGCCAAACCTTCAATACACCTTAGCTCTGTGCTAAGCATTAGTCTATGAAACTCACACAGTCTTTATAACACACAAAAAAAAGAGAGCCTGGCTGAGTCACTGCCCAAGGTCATACAGCTAATAAGTAACAGAACTGGAGCAGGATGCAGGTAATCTGTTCTTAACCACTACCACCTCGTTCTTATCTATATGCTTACCACACAGAAAATGCAAGGGTAAAATAATAAACAATCATGTTATCACCAGTCAGAAGTGGCTACTAACATTTAATCCAATTCATACCAAGACATTTCTCTTTTGAAGAATCAAAACAGTACACACAATCAACCTTGTCAAGGATCCTTGGCCACTGGCCCACCCTTCCTCCTCATGCTTGCAATGATTGTCACAAACTAATTCATAGTCTTCTTATCTGATTTGTAGTGGTGCTGTGGGCATTTCCAGGTAATCCCCTTTACTGTCTCCTGACTGCTGTATGTCTCCTGTTTCAAACACTACACTGTCACCCCCTCACTCCAAAAATCCTGCACTTGTTACTGCACTTGAAATGCCATTATCCAACCAAAGACTGAGATGAAACTGAAGTACAATGATTAATAGGGCTCCATGTGGAGGAGAGGTTTTAATGCCCAGGAGGACTGTGTGCAAGAATATTCAGGGGTGAAGCAAGGAGTCCTTCTACAAGATGTTTAAAGAGTCTCTGTCCCAACGCTGCCCATCACAGATGCCCCCATCTCAGGCAACAGGGACTCCATTCAGGAGCTCAGGCAAAATCTTGGCATGATCTGTAGCTCTTTATTGAGAGCTGTATGGTCTAGCTCCAGTCCAACATCTCACAGATATTCTTATTACATCCTCACAAAACCTTAAGAGGTCTAGGAAACCGAGGCTAGGAGATGCTGCATAAACTGCTCAAGATCCCAACCCAGAAGTGGGGGAATTAAGAGTAGAAGTAGACAATCTCATTTCAGTGCTCTTGAGGAAAAAAAGAAAGAAAGAAACCAAAACATACACATGCAAAAAGAGAAGTGATAACTCATACATCATATTATCCCACATCAGAGGCTCATAATAGCTAGTGGCCCCACTTAAAAGAAATTTTGGGATACCAGGATGGCTCAGGGGGCCAAGCTTCAGACTCCTGATTTTGGCTCAGGT
Source organism: Canis lupus dingo (assembly GCF_003254725.2). Lineage (NCBI taxonomy): Eukaryota > Metazoa > Chordata > Mammalia > Carnivora > Canidae > Canis > Canis lupus. Next base: position 75,103,744 of record NC_064243.1, read on the forward strand.
CATGATCTCATGGTCTCAGGATCATAGGATCGAGCCCCATGCTTTCCATGCTAAGCATGGAGCCTGCTTCAGATTCTCTCTCTTCCTCTCCCACTGCCCCTCCCCACTTACACACTCCCTCTCTCTAATAAAAATAAACTGAAGAAAAAAAAAGTAGACCCATTTTCATCAAAATTGACCTGATCTCCTTTTCCCACCCTTTCATGCTTCATGTGCCAGAATGTCACCTATGTGTAGACTTCAGCTCCATACCCTGTCCAGCACTACACCAACTACCCACCAAATAATTTAACACCAACCAATCATCCTTACTCAAGGGGTCTCCAAATCACACCATTTGATTCTTATAATTTCTCTTATATTTGCTGCTAATATAAAGTATACCTCCTCATCAGCTGGGCTATTTGGTTACCTTGAATGCAATTCCTACAAGACAACGTAAATGTTTACTTTTCCCCTGTACAAACTTTCACAGTAAGGAATTAATCCTGCTTAAGTGATGACAAATGAGAGGTTTCTTCCTAGAGTTTTCTTTTTTAAAACTCATTATGGACTCATGAAATTTGATATACTTGGTGTGTTTCCATTCCACTATAAACATTTTTCTTTTTGGTGTTAAATCACCTTGAGTTGGAGGCCTTTTGATGCCCTTTTCAGATACAAACTTTAGATACAAACTCAGTCAGGCTTAAAAACTTCCTTGTTTCCAGCACACATTTTAGGGATACCTGTCCGGTTCTTTCCAGGGGGACAGCATTTAGAAGCCAAGATCTGAGCCCTCCAAGCTTCTGTATAGCTCCTCTCTGCTGCCCCCAGGAAGAGTCCTGTGCCTGCAGGGAGATTCAACAGTGCAGGGACAGTCAGGCCCTTGGACTAGAGGCGGGCCAGCTAGAGGATTCAGAGGTTTGAGACAACCCACTGGGGAGCTGAGGACCAAGCAAGGTGAAAGAACCAGTCCAAGGTCAAGTGAAAATTCTCCAATCCAGAACAGAGTCTGAAGGGTCTGGAACATTTGTGAGCAAGGATGTGAACAGAACAAGATAGTCGAGGCCCAGGCGTTTCTGCCCTGTTCTTCTACAAACAGAGAACAATGGTTAACAACATTTCAGTATGTGCAGTTCTCAGAAGAGAAAGCTGGGATTAGGATTTCTTTTTTTCTTTTACTCAAAAAAGTTTGAATGGAGTCGGGGTGCCTAGGTGGCTCAGTCAATTAAGCATCTGTCTTCAGCTTGGGTCATGATTCCAGTGTCCTGGGATCGAGTCCTGCATCAGGCACCCCGATCCATGGGGAGCTGCTTCTCCCTCACCCATTCCCCCTGCTTGTGACCTTTCTCTCTGTCAAATAAAGAGATGTTTAAAAAAAAAATCTTTAGGGCAGCCTGGGTGGCTCAGTGGTTTAGCACTGCCTTCAGCTCTGGGCCTGATCTTGGAGCCCCGGGATCAAGTCCCACATCAGGCTCGCTGCATGGAGTCTGCTTCTCCCTCTGCCTGTGTCTCTGCCTCTCTCTCTGTGTCTCATAAATAAATAAAATCTTTTAAAAAATCTTTTAAAAAATTTGCACAGAATGAATGAAGAAGTTACCTGGAATTTTTATAAGTTTTGCATCCTCCTAATGAATGGTAACAAAGCAAGTGATGACTAACACACTAAAGGTAGCAGAAAAACTCAGAAACTGAGGTTTTCTTGCCTTATTTTACATAGTTTTGAGAATTTAGAATTGTGAAGGTTACCAGGCATATGCAGAATATAATCCTTTCCTGCTGCTGCACAGTAGAGTGAATAGAATAAAATACAAATATTGCCTAGTGTTCCCAAATAATGCTATAACTTCTAGATGTGCTCCCACCCAGTTTAAGAGCCCCAACACCATCTCAAGCTTTGATAATATGTGAAATTATAGCATAGTGATGGGTACGGCTGAAAATATAAGTGAGCTCAAGATCTCATTTAAACATTTACTTTTGCATTTAGAGCAAATGTTAGAACAATTGACAACATTTGGGGTACATGCTTAAGTTCTTTGAATTTAATGCCCCTGATTGAAATTTGATGTCACTGTTGGCATTCTGTAAATATGAGCCAGACTACTTGACCGACTAATGACAGATCTTACCATTTTATGGATGTGTTATATGAGAAGAAACCCCTATACCAAATATCTTAACCCCCAATCCATAACAGAATTTTTGATGTTGTTATTAATAAATCCATCCCAACTCTGAACTCAAATGATAAAATTTGTATGGAATCTGCATTTAACCACATAGGAGAAAATATGTGGAATAATACAAAGATTCAAAGATTTTAAATATATATATAGGAGGAATTCTGGGAGTGGTGAAAAACAGGTCAGTAGCTGACCACGACAGGCAGCTCTTAGCTCCATCAGCTGGCTACAGCTCTGCGCCTCTACTTCCTCCAAGTGGGATATGAGTCCTTTGACTCAGAAGATACTCAGTGTTACATGACTGTCAAAACTGTTTCACAAGAGAACAGTGCAACAAGAGAGCCCTCGCCAGCCAGTGTGGGAAACCATTGCTCAACATCAGGTGAGGGCAGCCCGGTTGCAAGCCTTCCATTCCTCAACCTTGAAAGAACCTACCATACATACAAGTGCAAGGTACTCACCAAACTGCTTAGCAGGCATCAGAGCAATGTCCACACCATCCTGCACATCACAGGCCACTGAATGTCTCACAACAGAGCTCTGAGGCCAGCATGGCCCCCCTCCACTACACATGGATCCAACAGGAGGACAGCCATGTGGCTGACAGCAGCTCCCACTCTTAAGAAGCATAGACTTCGCTGACCGTGTCAGGGAAAAGGGAGGCAAGGTTTTGGGATCTCCTGTTCATCCATCATCTGCATGGCTTAGCTCATGAAGACCAAGTAGTCTGCCTGAAGGAGGCCTTACATTACCTCAAGCAGAAGAGTATGATCTCATCCAACTTTGGCCTCATGCACCAGGTCCTGCAGGATGAATCTGGATCCTGCCTTCCAGAGCGACTGTGATTTTCTTTTTAACTCATGTGCATTTCATACCTGTGCCATAGTAAAGATTCACTCTGTTCCCCTACTTTGGAGGGCAGGGGAGGGGGGATAGTGAGCAGTCACCAGGCTTATGGATGAACTTCAGACCTACCTCCAGGGTAGTAGGTTCTCGAGTCTGAAGGAAGGTCAGGCTGTTATGAGAAGACAGTGAGTACTGACTCCAGCACTTCCAGAAGCCCTGCCTTCTGGACTACCTAGTACCTGCACCTCAGATTTCACATTTAATTTTGAGTATAAGGTAAAAAATATAAGGAATAACAGGGGAGAAGGAAGCTGCTAGATCAGGATAAAAGCCAGTCAGAAACCCAATTCATCTTGTCGGAAGCACAATTTCCATCTTAGTTTTTAATGTTGACAGCCTCAGTGTCTGTCTCTGTTGCTTTAGGATATATGTTGATCACTATCCAAGATAGTTAACCCTAGAGGATTTGTAGGGACACCATATATATGCTGATTTGAGCCCTCAAAATTTTTGAGGTTCCCTCTTGAGTCCCACAGAGACAGTTGGTTGAAGGAAGTATCCAGACATTGACATTCTGAGTTTCCTTTTCCCTATAGGTTCTTCCCTGACCCTGATCTTTGGCATGATTCTTACTCTTGAACATTTCTCCTTGCACAGCTCCTCAAAGACACTCTTGTGTCATTTGGGAAACGTTCTTCAGACCATATATCAAAAATCATCCCTTTGTGGAACCTACTGTATATTCTGGATCAGTGGTGTTGAAAACAGAAATGACTGGTTTCCCCAGCTTGTGGTGCTTATGTGCTTGCCCCATCTTGTGACTCACTTGTGTGCTTTCCTGCCCTGGGGGTTGTCTTTGAGCGATTGACTTCTGTCATTTGCAGATTTCACAATGGGGTACTGTATTTTTGTCTGTAGGTTATTTCTCCAGAGGAAAAGGCAGTAATTTCCTAAAATCTGTATGAATGTGAAGAAAAGCATTATTATTGGTTCTTGTTTTCTACAGTGCAAAATAAAATAGTTCAAGGGGAATTATATATATAAATTAACCATTTCGTTATTACAAACATAACTGGCAGAAGCTAAATTTATAAGTTCACATATGTGAATCATTCATAAAACATCTCTTTTTATAACTTTCTATTCTGAGATCATCTGAAACTTATAGAAATGTTGCAAGAATAACATAAACCCCTAGAACTTAATCAGATTCACCACTAACACATTGCCTCATTTCCTTTTTTTAATTTTCTCTCATACTTATGTATATTTATCATTTGCTTTTTTCCCTAAGCCATTCAGGAATAAATTACAGACATCATACTCCTCTAATTCTAAGTATCCAATGTCTACCTAAGGACTTTCTCTTATATAACATGGCATAGTTATGAAGATGAAGAAATTTAACATTGATATATTGCTATGTCCAAAATTTGGTCAATGTGTCCCTATATTGTCCTTTATAACAAACATTGCCCCTTAGTCCAGGATCCACTCCAGGATCACCCTTTATCTTGGGTATCATATCATCTATAATGGTCTCTCTGCCTGCACTGCCTCCCACGACCATAACAATTTGGAAGAACACAGGCCATTTTAGTTTGTAAAATATCCTTTGATTGGTTCTAATGTCCTTATTGTTAGATTTGAGTCACGCATTTGGGGCAGGAATCCCTCGGAAGTGATCTGTCCTCCTCTGTGCATCATATCAGGAGGCACATGATGTTGCTTTGTCCCATGCTTGGTGATTATTTGGTTAAGAATGCATCTTTCAGTTCTCACAATTATAAAGTTTCAACTTTATAAATGAGCTCTTCTCATCAAAATTTTCATCTACGTTTAGCACCTGTTCAAGATTCTTGCCATGACAGTTATGAAGTGATGTAGAAAATATATTTGGGTGTTCCCTTTTCCAGAAATTGCAATTTTTTTTCCCCAGTAACAGCCCTATTTTAGCTGACCATCTAAAACCACCCACTGTTCCCTCATGAACTATGTCCTGGTTTCTCATCCATGATAAAGGACAATGAGTGTTTTCCACAGTAGAATGACCAGCACCGTGGTAACTTAGGAAATAATGCCTAAGTGTTCAGACCTTGGGCCAGGTCCATGGACCCTGAAATCGCATAAGATCCACTCACCTGATCATGTCAGAAGAACGCAGCTGACACTATTGTTAACCACTTTTATGGGTAAGAACTGAGGAGAGTTTATATGCAGACCCAGCCCAGCATGATGCTTTTCTGCAGACCACTTTTTTCTCTAAACTAACAAAATGAAGGGGAAGGTTTTTACCTCTGGGAATCTCATATTCTCAGACTCAGGAACAGGTTTCCTCAAAAGCCTTTGTTCCTCCACAAGGATTACGTTGGTATTACCATAACCCAGGCCAAAATCAATTTTTTTTATCACTCCCCACTCCCTTAGTTAACCTTATTTAAGGGACGTGTGATGGTACCTACCTAGCCTACCAGACACTGAGCACTAGGAGTCCACTCTGGGCTGGCATGTTTCCCTCAGAATCTTGAGTATGCACATTCTCACTACCTAATGCCAGCCACTGTTCACACAGTATTTCATTTAACCCCCACAGCAGGCCTATTCTAAGTAAGAGAGGTGCCACTATACACCTCATTTTACTGGAATGTAGGGACTTCCATTTTCTTCCTTTGATCAATGGACAAGCTATTCAGCCTCGAGCCTACTCTGTTCTAGAGCACAGAAGAGAAAGCAGAGACTAAGATGGGTACAGCTTAGATGGGGATAGCTTGCAGCCCAAATGTTCATTTCTGGTGGAAACAATAAGTCAAGCCATTACTTGGGCCTTCTTACAAATCACCTCAACTAAGCATTGGCACATTTTTTGAGGATTTCAAAATACACAGGTGGATGAGACTCTGCTGTCGAGCCCATCATTTTTCCATTTTATTCACTTTTTTGCATTTAGCTTGGGGATGGTTTGCTTTCTCAACTGATAGAATGAGTGCTTCTGGGTATTAACTCAGTTGTGCTTCCTCTGGACTGTATTTCTCCCCAGAACATAGAGCTCTTGATATGACCATCAAGAGGCATGGGCCCAATTTAGACTTTGCCACTTATTCATTATATTCTGGGAAAAATCAGTGTGTCTCTCTGAGCCTCCAGTATTTCCTCTGTGAAACAGAGAGTGTAATACTTCATTTGCAAAGTTACGAAGATAAAATGGAAACAACATAAATACTTAAAAGGCACATGGCAGTGCTCACAGATGCTAGTTCTCTCTCTTTCTTTATTGGTCATCCCTTGAGCCACAAACTTCCTTCCCAGGATTCTAACTAAAGTGGTGCAGACAGACAGAGGCACCTGGCTGGCTCAGTGACTGACTCAGGGGGTCCTAGTATCAAACCCCAAGTCAGGCTCCCTGCTCAGTGGGGAACCTACTTCTCCCTCTCCTTCTGCTTGTCCCCCCCCCCCATTTGTGCACTCTCTCTCATAAATAAATAAATAAATAAATAAATAAATAAATAAATAAATAAAGTGATACAGTCTGCCAAACAATCTTAAATCACAGTTAAGTATTCCTCAGGCCAAAAATCCACTGACCTATCTTTGACTATAGGAAGTATTGTGGCTAACTATCCTTAGCACAGCAGGAATGTTGAAAAGCAAAAAGTTTTCTTGTTTGAAAACATCCCAAAGTATTTATTTCAACTACATGTTATTGTGGGTTTTTTTTTTCTTCCACTCTTGAATATCTGAATAGAGTTGGTTAATGAGATTAAGCTTTGTTAGCATCCCAGGATTACATTTTTGGTTTATTAAACTACAAGATGTATAAGCAAATGTCACTCTGTAATACGTGATGAGTCCCTTAGGGGAAAACAGCAGGGAGCAGATAAAACTCATGTTATAACACATTGTTCTTAATGTGGGACAAGTGTTACACATATTTTGAAAATTCATTTGACTCCTTCTGGAAACACTCTCACCAAAAAAGAAAGAGTAACCTTACTCTAGAATCACTCACAAGGCAAGATGTATTGTCATATATTTCATTTTCTTTGCTTTCGTATTTTTAATAAACTTTGAAGTACTTGCATTTTTTCCATTTGTTTTTCTTTGATGAGCTTGTACATGCAGTCTTCATAAAGCCAATTCTTGGGGTATGGAATGTAGAAATTATTTGATTAAAAACACCAGTGACTGGCCACACAACGGTTTATTTTTTTTAATTAATTATTTATTTATTCATGAGAGCCACAGAGAGAGAGAAACAGAGACATAGGCAGATGGAGAAGCAGGATCCTCGCAGGAAGCTGATGCAGGACTCGATCTGGGGAACAGGAATCATGCCCTGAGCTGAAGGCAGACTCTCAACCAGTGAGCCACTGAGAATCCCCACACAATGGTTTCAAGTTTAAAATTGAGTTTGAGGAACACGGCAATGAAAATAGCTCAGACTCAGAGTTAAGGGACCGTTCCTCTGGCCCGGGCACCAGCTATTCCTTACAGATAAGATTCTACATGGCCGAGGAAGGATTTAAAATACAGTCTTGTAAAGTTCAAAGGGTCCTTCACCTCATTTTCTGATCACAATTTCTATTTCCAAATTGGTCAAAATGAACCATAGATCTACAAAGCTATCAATCATTTTAACCAATGTTGCAAAGAAAATCTGAATTTCATTAGTTTTTAAAGCTTTTAGCAACAGGTTTGAAAGAGATACGTTTTAAGTTAAAACTTCTCTATGATTGACAATCACTTTTGCATTTTAGCACATTGTTGTACATATAATTTTTTCTTTTTTTTTTTTTAAAGATTTATTTATTTATTCAGTCAGAGAGAGCAAGAGAGAGGCAGAGACACAGGCAGAGGGAGAAGCAGGCTCCATGCAGGAAGCCCGATGTGGGACTCGATCCCAGGTCTCCAGGATCACACCCCGGGCTGCAGGCAGCGCTAAACCGCTGCGCCACCAGGGCTGCCCCATATAATTTTTTCTAATTATCTCTCCATTTTTCCTTTTCACTGGTGTAGGTGGAGCATAGAAGAGGCAAGTATGTGTTTTCCATTAACACTATAGTGTTCTTGTTTGCACAGTGATATATTCTCAAAAATGTTTGTACTCTTTTCAAACTGAAGTTTGAAAACAGCCTGGGGGCAAAGAAAACACTGGGTTGTATATTATAAAAATTTCTTATAAGAGTATCTGCAGGAGTGTCAAGCACGTCAGTCAAGCTACCTGTGCTCATAACCACATATATCAGAATAAAATTTGAGTTTTGTTTTGTTGTTCCCTCCAGAGAGTAAGATGCTACCTAAGCTCTAACTAGATTGAATCATGAGCTCATGGTGGTTTTGATATCTGGTTGTAGCAGCTGGTTTCTTCCAACAAATTTACAATGAAAGTTCCCCATATGATCTGCTTTCTGTTTATCTCACCTTTCTCAATCACTTCCAATTGGACTTTTAGCATCTGGTAACATGGTGCCTACTTATGATGGCATATCACAATTATGGGGAAGAACTGATCAAAATTCCCAAGTCTCCATTACTCAGTGAGAATCAATAAAGAGCATGCCCATAAAGCAAGCTCTGATGGTGTTGAAACATGGTGAGGACTTGGAACAGGGGTGTGTACAGGAGCACACAGTGAGAAGTCAGAGATCACCCTTCCCACACCGCCAATACAGTGGGGCTTTGGGGAGAGACTGGATTGACAATCTAGTGGGAGTGCTAAGCCTTCCCGTGTAAGCACATGTTACCTGCTCAGCCAGAGGTGTACCTGGCCTCAGGGAGAAAATTGTCCCTAAAATGCATGCAAACTACTGTTTAGAGATCATCGTGTTTTTTTTTTCTTTTTTTCTAACATCTTAAGATAAGTATTATCATATCACAACAAATTTAATATGTGCCCAGCACCAGTCTATTTTTAGTTGTACATCTTGTCATCTCAATTATATACTGTAAAATGACAACTATTATCCCAATTTTATAGATGAACTATTGAGCACAGAATTTGGTACCTTGTCCAAATTCACAAGGTTAGTCAGTCAATGATCAGCACACATTTTCCATAAAGAGCCAGGTAGTGAATATTTTAGACTTTTAGCCATCAGTCTGTGATCCCTTTCAAGCTACTGTGGAGCCATCAGCAGCCGTAAATGATACATAGTGCATGGGTAAGTTGGTGTCCCAACAAAATTTTATTTATGGACACTGAAATTTCAACTTCATATTCTTTGCTTGTGTCATAAAATACTTGTACCTTTGATTTTTTTTCCAACCATTTAAAAACCTAAAATCTCACACAATGAGATGAGCACTGAGTGTGATACTATTTGTTGGCAAATTGAATTTAAATAATTTTTTAAAAAATAAAAAAAAAATAAAAATTACAGAAAGTAAAACAAAATAAATTAATTAAAATACATAAAAATCTAAAACTATTCCAAGCTTTTAGATTGTATGTATAAAAATAAGCACCTTGGAGCACCTGGGTGGATCCGTTGCTCAAGCAAACAACTCTTGGTTTTGGCTCAGGTCTATTTCATGAGATCCTGCCTGCATGGGGGTGGGGAGAGTGGGTGTCTGTACTCAGCAGGGGGTCTGTTTGAGATTACCCCTCTACACCTTCCCCCTTCCCACATGTGCCTGCTATCTCTCTATCTCTCTTTAAATCTCTCTGAAATAAATAAATGAATTTTAAAAAAAAAAAAAAAGCAACTGGCTGAGTTTAGCTCTTCAGCTATAGTTTGCTGCAGGAAGTGGTAGAGACAGAATTTAAACCCAGAATTTAATCTCATCCAGGCAATGTGGATTAAGAACTCACTAATCATTATAGTAAATCATGATAGAAATTGCAGCAAAGTATGAAACAGAAAATAAGAACCACCCATAACACCTCAACCCAGAAATAACCATTAATAATATTTGATATTTTCTTCCATTCTTTTCTTTCATTCTGTATGCAGTATATCGTTCATTAATTCTAGCTTTTCACTTCTTGCAAGCATTTTTCACATTTCCAAAAAGGCCCACAATTGCCACTCATTTTAAAGGTACTAAGGGAAACTGCCATTTTTGAAAGAATTGTATAGCTAATAATTTCCTAAAATAGAGAATCTTTTTATTAAATGAGCAGTTGGTCACATTCCATTTATCTGCTGCATATTTGCATTTCTAGGAAGTAGATTTTGAAAAGCAATCCAATCTGTGGACAGGGATGTAGTCAAAAGGCTTTGGAATCATCTAGACATGAGGTTGGCCTCTCACCATCCCTTAATTAGCCAACAACCCTGAGCAAATCATAACTTTACCACACCTGGTTTTGCTTGTACTGAACCCAAGACCACTGTAAAAGTGTAGACCTGGCACAGAATATTGGCAATAGATAAAAACCAGTCCTTAAGGTCTTTCCCCATCCCCCAAGATTCCTAGTCCCCAGCACCACCCACAGGAAATAGATTATTTCACTCATCACTCTTGTGAAAGCATCCTTTTCTGTCCTGTTCACTGAAAGAGTTTTCCAGAGTAAAAACAACCCAAGCTTAATGAGGTGGGTGGACCTGAACTGGAAGGGTTTCCTTCCCTTAAAACCACTCCTTCCACCTACTCCGCCCAACAGATTCTTCAGTTTCCAGTGCAAGCCTTGCCCAGGTGCCATAAACAGCAGGTAGCAGCCTGACATCAGCAGAGGCTGTGATCCCTTTCAAGCTACTGAGGAACCTCTAGACCAGATCTGAAAAGAATTCGGAGCCCAGCCAATTCCATGAGCAGCAGAGACTTTGTGGAGCTGACGGGTATGACAACCCCCAGAGCCGAGGGCTGCAGCAACACTGGCTTCCAGGTGAGCAGACAGGCGTGTTGCCTTGTGTTTAAGACCACGTCAATGGGAATAAGGCTCTTTTCTTACCACCTTGGCAGGTTTCTGAACAAAGCAGTGGGATTACTGGAATGCAATAAGATTTTCTCATAAAACTTTTTCTAAAATATTGTATTTTGCTTCTTGAGTTGTTCCTGTTGACAAACCTGAAAAGTCTCTTTTAATTGAACTTGTTTGCATCGCTGACTTGCCCTGTCACTTAGGAACAAGACTTTCTTCTCTGGCTTTTGTTTTGAGTTCACAGGCCCTGCCAGCATTTTCCAAAGAGCTAGTAAAATGGAGAGAATGGGGTGAGTCCAGCTCCTGAATGTAAGGAGCACACTTGAGGCTTTCTTTCTTTATACCAGGTCCCAAAGCCCCTGTCTGACAGTGGCCTAGGTGCCCCCCTCTCCAGTGCAGCCAGGTTATGCAAACTAGTCTCATGTCATCAATCAAAACTCACTGAGTGATTAATGCCACTTACCTCTGGGCTGGGTGCTGCAGAGACCCGGAAGGAGCCCTGTTACAGGGAAATGCCAGGTGTTCTGACTGGCACTGAGATGGGGGTTTTCAGAGATATCCCGGGCTGTGGTCCCTTCCCTAAGCTAGCATGGGAGTCACACTAATGGGGGTCAGCAACCTCCTGGGATTCATGGTTACCAAAGAAAGCAATACAAACTTTTAGGCACTGGCAAAGAAAGGAACAAGGAAGGTAAAAGGGCTTTAGCACACGTCCTAAGTCTTCTACCCACAAGTTACTGTCCCTTCCCTGAGTTTCAGTTCAGCTGCCTGTAAAGTAGTCACAGTGATCTTCTCTCAAGGTTAGTAGTGTAAGGGAAGAAAAGTTTTGTCCTCTTCCCTCTTAGATTCAGCACCTGAGGTCTGTGAATTAAACTGAGAAATGGCAGATTAAACAGAGAAAGGTAATAAAGTTTATTAATATTTTAATGTTAGGGGGATCCCTGGGTGGCGCAGCGGTTTGGTGCCTGCCTTTGGCCCAGGGCGCAATCGTGGAGACCCGGGATCGAATCCCACGTCGGGCTCCCGGTGCATGGAACCTGCTTCTCCCTCTGCCTATGTCTCTGCCTCTCTCTCTCTCTCTCTCTGTGACTATCATAAATAAATAAAAATTAAAAATATATATTTTAATGTTAGGTTCATGTAGCTTCATAGAAAAGAAATAAAAAATTCAAAGAACCTCAACAACTCAGGGGCTTATATACCATTTTAACAAAGGAAAAAGAATTGTGGAAAAGTGATTAGACAAAAGAGAAAGAGAGAGAAAGAGGTTAAGGGCCAAGAGATTGTGGGAAGTGACTAGGAAATATTGGGGTAGCTAATGGAAGATAAGGTTTAATATGAGGTTTATGCAATCTTAACTCTATTACCAGTGATTAGGAGTATTCTCCTCTCACTGCTGGAAGAGAGGACAGCTGCACAAGGGAAATTCATGCCCTGCTCTCAGAAAAAGGGAGGAAGACTGAAGAGAGTTTTCTGTGTCTGCTTTTCCTTAATTGCTTACAGCTCAAAATTACTCTTAGCCAAAATGGCATCTTTTGGCGGTGGTATATCCTAACTCCCTTCATAGGAGTTAAATGAGAAAAAGCATAAAGCAGAGGTTCTTTACGGTTCAAGAGAATGGAAGAAACAGAATGGCATAGAATTAAAGTCAGGATGAAGCAGGACCCCCCCCCTTTTTCTGCAGTGGAAGGGGACCCATATCACCAGTAGTTGGCATCCCAGTCAGTGAGGAGGACACAAATCCATCAAAGATAGCCCTGGTTTCTATGCTTCATTCTCTTCTATCAAACATAGCAGTTCCAGGTATCAAACTCAGGAGAATTCCACACATCAACACCCACAAACTGTGACCAGGTTATTTCTTCCAACGCTTGCGGTTTGACAAGACACATGTTTACTCAGCAAAATCATTAACTTCCCCCCTTATTTAAGACCACTGCTGGAAAGGGATACCAAGGCAAGAAGGGATAAGACACTATTCTTGCCCTCCAGGAGCAAAGCAAGCAGAAACCAATATGCAATTGTAACATGATGTAAAAATAAACAAAAAACGATGTCAGAAGTTGGCAGAGAGTATATTGCCCATACAGATGCAGGTGAGCCGGGCTGACCAGGAAGCCTCTCAGGGTGAAAGAAGGGGCAGGGATTTCCCAGTTGAACAGGGAGAGCTGTCAGCAGAGCACTGCAAGCAAAGAGAACTTCCCGAAAGAGGGTATGTGCTTGGGATAGAGAAGATGAGGTACTGGAGCTGGAGAGTAGGCAAGCTGGCCCCAGATCATGTGGACTCAACGCATGCTAGCACATTGGGGACGAATCAACCAGAATTTGACTATCCAATTGTTAAAGTACTCTACTAGCCCTGTCGAGGGTGGACAAAATGGAAAGAGATTTGTGTGTGGTTGTGATGCCACTTAGAAGGGTAGCATGATAATCATGGTGCAAACCAGCACGGGGCAGAAGTACCAATACTGGTTGGAGGCCCTCTCAGCGTGGAACTAGCGTTGAGTCAGGGTGAGGTAAGAGTTGCTCTGGCTGTGAATATTCCCGTTCTCTCCTCTGAAAGGTAGGATAATGATAGTATATCTTGGGGTTGAGAGAATTAAGTGAATTAATATATGTTAGGGGGAGAAAGTATTTGTTTTTAAAAACTGTGCTGTCTTAGTTCGTTCAGGCTGGTATAAACACCATAAAGTGGGTGGCTTATAAATAAAAATTTATTTCCCATGGTTCTGGCGACTGAAAGTGCAAGACTGTAGCACCAACAGACTCGGGATCTGGTGAAGACACACTTCCTCATGGACAGCCATCTACTTATTGTGTCCTCAAGGGCAGAAGGTGCAAGGGGATCTCTGGAGTCTCTTTTATAAGGGCACTGATCCCATTGCTGAGGGCTCTACCCTCATAGCCTAATCACCTCAAAGTCCTCACCACCTAAATCTGTCACGTTAGTATTAGATTTTCCAGCAGGAATTTTGTGAGGATAGCAGGGACACCTTCAGACCTTAGCAGGTACCTAGCTAGCACTCAGAGTGAACATAATAATAGTATCTCTTGGTGCTGGGGCAGGTTAAAGAGAGTGACTAGCCAACATATCTGGCTTGAGAGCAGAACTTAGAAGTGATTCCCTTTATAGAAACAGGAAATCCAGAGGGATGATTAGAACAAGGACAACCATGAATTCATTTTGAGGCCTGCTGGATGAAATTAGGGTGATTCCTCACCCCTAGATGAAGATGGGGAGGAGGCAGGAAACTGCAGGCATACATGCACCTGGAGGCTAGAAGGGGCCATCATGCATTTGGGGGCTGTTAGCACACTGATGATCCAGTGGCATGAATGAGACCGGCTTATAAGAGAAACCTAGGAAGCCCCAGTGTTTATGGAGCTGGGAGGTTGGAGCAATCAAAGGATCTTCATCCTCAGGGAGAGAATGAGGAGCAGCACCAGGAGAGGGGAGAGTCTGGGGAAGCCAAGGGAAAAGAGAACTACATGAGCAGCAGCAAAGACAAATTCACTGGATTTGCCAACCAAGAAGTCACCAGTGACCAGGAGTGGGGGAGGAGGACAGGTGGTGTTATGAGCGGGAGCTGTGAAGGGGAGCAAATGAGGGAAGAGAGGACGTTCTTTCCCCTGGCAGAGCAGAGCGGGGAAGAGAGACAGACTCAGGGGAGGCAGGATTGAGACTGTAGACAGGAGGCTTTTTAACTCAAAAAAAAATTTTTTTAAGGATTTTATTTATTTCTTCACAAGAGACACAAAGGGAGGCAGAGGCATTGGTAGAGGGAGAAACAGGCTCCCTGCCAGGAGCCCAATACAGGACTTGATCCCAGGACTCCGGGATCACGATCTGAGCCAAACAAAGGCAGATGCTCAACCACTGAGCATCCCCCCAAAAAAATTTCATTGTGAAATATAACATGCAAAAAAAACCACACTTATTATAAAGTGCCATCCACGTCAAGAAACAGGACATTGCATCCCTCAGCTAGGACACCCCAATTCTGTACATCTGTCACAACTGCCACCTCCACTGGGGATGACAATGATCCTAACTTTATAGGAATTACTTCCCTGCTTTGCTTTATGTCTTATCTTATAATTATGAATCCCCTAGCACTGCTTTTGCCTATTTTTAAATTTTATATAAACAGAAAATTACAAGAAAATATTTGCTTATTTTAAAACATTTATATGGAATTGGGCAAGATGAATCATTTTGTGTCTGACTTATTTTGCTCAGTTTTGGATTCCTGAGACTCAGCCATGGTATTGTGTGTAACTGGAGTTCATCCCATTTCATTGATATACAGTATTCTCCATAAACATTACACAATTTATCTCTTTTACTGTTGGTGGACATTTATGTCATTAAGCTTGGAGCTTTTAGGAGCTTCTACAAGCAAACACAGCTCTAAACACTCTCAGACATGTCCCCTGATGCGTATGTAACAGACTTGTTTGGCATTATATTTAGGAGTAGAATCGCTAGGTCATTGGGAATGCATCTATATTTTCAACTTTAGCGACTCTGGCAACCTGGTTTCTCAAGTGGTTTTACTAATACACACTTCCATCCAGGGAGTGTGAGTTCTTTTTATTGCAGAGCCTCACCAATATTTATCTGGCTTTTTAACTGCAATGTTTCTGGTAGATGTATAGTAAGTAGTGCAACACTTTGGTTTCATTTTACTTTTCCCTTGTTATTGGCCACTAGATACCAACTTTATGGAATGCTTGCTCAAGTCTCTCACCTGTTTTCTCTACTGGATTTTGTGTCTTTTCCTACTGATGTGATGGAGTTCTTTTTATGTTCCAAAGACAAGCCCTTTTTCAGTTATATGGTTTCCAAATGACTTCTATACTTCTTAAGTTGTCTTTCACCCTTTAATATTTGGATGCACAAAAGTTAATTACATTGTGGTCCCAATTATTTATTAAGTGTTTCTGTTTTATATATCCTGTTTAAGACATCTTTTTCTGTCTCACAAGATCATAAAATACCCCCCCATATTTTCCAAAAACTTGTTGCTGACTTCCACATTGAGGACTCTGGTCCTCCTGAAATTAGATCTTATGAATAAACAAGGTGGCAATCAAGTTTTTGTTTTTCTACACAGGCATCCAATTATTTCAGCATCACTTAAAAAACAATATTTTCCCCACGTGACTAGTATCACATTTATCAAGTGTCCATATTTAGGGTATGTCTTTTTAGAATAGGGCAACTAAAAGATTTTCCCAAACTGAAAGCAGGGGGAAGGATCCAGAGGAGACAGAGAATGGAAAATTGACAGCAAGAGAGGTCAGGATTTCTAAGGGTGAAAATTGAGGCAATTTTTGAAAGAATACTCTTACTAAAGGGTGTTCTGTAGAAATACAGGTGAGGTTTCATCCTGCCTATGAGTCATTGATTTTAGGACCTATGGCCCTCAGAGCCACACAGCCCATGCTCACTCAGATGTCAGCTGCGTGGTACCCACTTACAAGAGTCTCAACACGGAACTGGGTGGGAAATGTGACTCTGCACACACACACACACACACACACACACACACACACACACATACACAGATTGACCTACTCCTTGAATAGTCTGGCGAGTTAGTTGAATTTGAAGAGTTTGTTAAATTATGGGGAAATTTTGGGAGGTCATCTAAGTGCAAGAATGTTTGACACAGATAATTTGAATAGAGAAGTTCAAATTATCTGTGGTTGGGAGTAATCATGCAAAGTAAGGAGGAAGAGCTTTATTTCTCTCTAATCCTCTGAGGGAGGTCCACATGAATCACACCAGGTGGTTGAGTAGGTTTCCACTAACTCAGAACAAGCTTGGCCAGAACTATTGAGGTACTTTTCAGCCCACAGGTGAATTAAAACACAGAAAACACATGACAATAATTGCCTTTGTGAAGGACGTTTTAAAAACTTCTCTCTCCTTTCCTCAAATCAGATCATACTTAATTTATTTCTAACAACCTAGATGGCTAGAACCCAAGGCATTTCCATGATGCCTCAGTGGGGAAGGATTTAGTGATCTAGTTTTGCCCTTTACTCCAGTCTCTCACTTTACTTGTGGGTTTTTTTTTTTCACATCTCTTAATTTAAAATGAAGATAGTGGCGCCTACTGACCCATGCAGATAGAGCAGGTGAGAGCAAAGAAACCGACAAGTGACATTTCCAGGAGGCACCAAAATTAGGCTTCCTGTTGACCCACATGGCTACTTCCTCATTCCCCTGCAGAGCATGAGATCTCGAGGTCAGAGTAGAGGGAAGAAAGAAGTAGATGGGGAAGAATTTTAAAAGCACAGCTGGAAAAAGAGGTGGTCTGTAATGTTCCAAGAACTGACTATATGGCATGTGACTTTGACTTTGGTTAGAGATAACAAGGAGCCTCTTCTTAAGGAGGAAATGGAGAGGGAAGAAAGGGATGAGCTTTTGAGAAAAAGCCACACTGGGGTGTGGTGGTGGGTTAACCACAGATGCTAAGGTTAAAAGTCACATACTGAATCATTGTGAGGAGGGCAAAACATAGGTTCTTTGGGTGAAGAGTTGAGACTTCAAAGCCAGAATGCCAGCCTACCATTAAGGCAAGTTACCTAACCCCCAAATCTGTTTCCCCATCCAAAAACCAGGTCCTAATACCCTACATCATAAGACTAGGGGGGATAGTGGAAAGCTCTAGCACCTAACAAATGCTCAAGTATCAGCAACTATTAGCTAAACCATTTAGTTGGGGATGCTATTTTGGGTGCAAAGGCCAAACCAAAGTTTGAAATCCAGGTGTGAATTCTGTGTATCTACAATAAGAAACTATGGAAGATGCTAAGAGGCAACTTGGAATTATTTTAATGTCAGCCAAATGTAAACCTCAAGTCCCTTGGGTCCCTGCCAGACTGAGAGACCTTGGCTCTCAGCATCTGTGTCTCTTTAAAAGGACTTTATAAAGTTATTTTTATTTTTTTAAAGATTTTATTTATTTAATCATGAGAGACAGAGAGAGAGGGAGAGACACAGGCAGAGGGAGAAGCAGGCTCTACACAGGGAGCCGATGTGAGACTCGATCCCGGATCCCAGGATCATGCCCTGAGCCAAAGCCAGATGCTCAACTGCTGAGCCACCCAGGCATCCCTACAAAGTTATTTTTAAATAACTTTTGGTTTATTCTGATCCATTTCTTATAAGTCAAATGCATCTCTAAAAAAAATTTTTAGGCTCTAAATTTATTCACTGTGTTTCTAATTAATTTACATTCATTTAGTCAGTGCTCTTTGGAATGATGTGCTTGATAACCAAAGTGATTTTAGGATTAGCCAAAAAGCAACGTTCTTCCTAATGTAAGCAAATTCAAATGCTTATGGCACACTGATGTATTCTCATTAATGCCTCACTATCGAATGTTCTGACTTGAGATAGCCTGATTCAGGATAAGACTAATACTTAGGAAGTGACCATGATTTCCCAAAATTGAACAAGAGTAAGGCAGGCCCATGAAACCAAGATTTCATCCTGGAGGTGATTCAGGCTTTGGCATCAAATGCATTTTCATAAAAAAAGAGATCTATTATCATCCTTGATCCCTTTAGACAGACTGGAGATTTACCTACTAAAAACCAATCAGAGAGGGAATAAGAAGAATTTTTTTTTTCAATTGATGGCTTAAAAGGGATTATACCCTTGTTCATTTTTTCCTCAACTGTCGGAAGATGTTTGCTGTTAAGAACATTTCTGTTTCAATTTTAAAAACATATTATAAGCAACTAAATGCCAACAAATCAGGCAATCTGGAAGAAATGGATACACTCCTGGAAATCTACAAATTACCAAAACTGAAACAGCAAGAAATAGAAAATGTGAACAGGCCAATAACCAGCAAGGAAATTGAAGAAGTCATCACAATCCTCCAAGACACAAAGGTCCAGGGCCGGATGGCTTCCCAGGGGAACTCTAAAAAACATTTAAAGCAGAAATAATACCTATTCTACTAAAGCTGTTTCAAAGGATAGAAAGGGAGGGAATACTTCCAACTCGTCTTATGAGGCCAGCATTATCTTGATCCCAAAACCAGACAAAGACCCCAACAAAAAGGAGAATTACAGACCAATATCCCTGATGAACATGGATGCAAAAATTCTCACCAAGATACTAGCCAATAGGATCCAACAGTACATTAAGAGGATTATTCAATGTGACCATGTGGAATTTATTCCTGGGATGCAAGGCTGGTTCAACATTTGTAAAACGATCAACCTGTTACATCACATCAATAAGAGAAAAGACAAAGAACCATATGATCCTCTCAGATGCAGAGAAAGCATTTGACAAAATTCAGCATCCATTCCTGATTAAAACTCTTCACAGTGTAGGGATAAGCAGAACATTCTTCATACAATAAAAGCCATTTATGAGAAGCCCACAGCAAATATCATTCTCAATGGGGAAAACTGAGAGCCTTTGCCCTCAGATCAGGAACACGACAGGGATGTCCATTCTCACCACTGTTATTCGACATAGTACTGGAAGTCCTAGCCTCAGCAATGAGACAACAAAAAAAATTAAAAGGCATTCAAATTGGCAAAGAAGAAGTCCAACTCTCCCTCCTTGCAGATGACATGATAGTTTATATAGAAAACCCAATGGCTCCACTTCAAGATTGCTAGAACTCCTACAGCAAGTTGCCAATGTGGCAGGATACAAAATCAATGCAGAGAAATCAGTGGCATTTATGTACACTAACAATGAGTCTGAAGGAAGAGAAATTAAGGAATCGATCTCATCTACAATTGCACCCAAAATCATGAGATACCTAGGAATAAACCTAACCAAAGAAGTAAAGGATCTATTTCCTAAAAACTACAAAACACTTATGACAGAAATCGAGGAAGACATAAGGAAACACAGTCCATGCTCATGGATTGGGAGAATAAATATTGTGAAAATGCCTATGCTATCCAGAGCAACTTACACATTCAATGCAATCCTTCTCAAAACACCTTGGTCTTTCTTCATAGAGTTGGAACAAATAATCTTAAGATTTGTATGGAACCAGAAAAGACCCCAAATAGCCAGAAGAATACTGAAAAAGAAGACCAAAGCTGGGGGCATCACAATTCCTGACTTCAAGCTGCATTACAAAGCTATAATCATCAAGAAAGTGTGGTACTGGCACAAGAACAGACACATGGATCAATGGAACAGAATAGAGAACCCAGAGATGGATCCTCAACTCTATGATCAAAACATCTTTGACAAAGCAGGAAAGAATATCCACTGGAAATAAGACAGTCTCTTTAATAAATGGTGTCGAGAAAATTGGACAATCATGTGAAGAAGAATGAAACTAGGCCATTCTCTTGCACCATACACAAAGATAAATTCAAAATTTTGAGAGATCTAAATGTGAAATAAGAATCCATTAAAATACTAGAGGAGAACACAGGCAACAACCTTTTTGAACTTGGTCATGGTAACTTCTTGCAAGACACATCTGTGAAGGCAAAAGAAACAAAAGCAAAAATGAATTACTGAGACTTCATCAAGATAAAAAGTTTCTGCACAGTGAAGGAAACAATCATCAAACTAAAAGACAACTTACTGAATGGGAGAAGATATTTGCAAACGACATATCAGATAAAAGGCTAGAATCAAAGATCTATAAGAACTTATCATACCCCACACCCAAGAAACAAACAATCCAGTCATGAAATGGGCAGAAGACATGAACAGACTTTCTCCAAAGAAGACCTACACATGGCCAACAAGCACATGAGAAAATGCTCTATGTCACTTGCCACCAGGGAAATACAAATCAAAACCATAATGAGATACCATCTCACACCAGTGAGAGTGGCTAAAACTAATAAGACAGGAATCAACAAATGTTGGAGAGGATGTGGAGAAAGGGGAACCCTCTTGTGTTGGTGAGAATGCAAACTGGTACAGCACACTGGAAAAACAGTGTGGAGGTTTTCTAGAAGTTAAAAATAAAGCTCCTCACCACCCAGCAATTGCACCACTGGGTATTTACCCTAAAAATACTGATGTGGTGAAAGATGGGACACTTTCACCCCAATATCATAGCAGCAATGTCCACGATAGCCAAATTGTGGAAGGAACCTCAATGTCCTTCAACAGATGAATGGGTAAAGACGATATTGTCTGTATGAACAATGGGATATTACTCAGCCATCAGAATATCTACCATTTGCTTCGACGTGGATGGAACTGAAGTGTATTATGCTGAGTGAAATAAGTCAATCGGAGGAGGACAATCATTATATGGTTTCACTCATACGTGAAAATTAAAATAATGAAACAGATTATAAGGGAAAGAGGGAAACTGAGCAGGAAAAATTAGAGAGGGAGACAAACCATGAGAGACTCCTAATTCTGGGAAACAAACAGAGGGTTGCAGAATGGGAGGAGGGTGGGGAGATGAGGTAACTAGATGACAGGCACTGAATGGGCACTGAGAATGGCACTTGATGAGATGAGCCCTGGGGATTATAGTATATGTTGGCAAATTGAATTTAAATAAAATATATATTTTTAAAAAGTACATTTCTGTTTCCCCATGACTAAAGGGATTGCATCTTTGGAATTTCAGATGCAGCTAAGTTAATTCTAATTAATCTGTAAAAGCATTACGAAGTGTAGGAGTTGAACTTCTTAAGTCTTAATCATGAGTATAGTAAAATAATTAATTGTGTAACTTATGTTTGACAGCTTCTCTTCTAAATTCCCTGAGAACAGGGATGATATATGCAGTCTCAGCGACCAGCATTGCTAGCCCATTGACCATAGCAACCCATGACGTCAGACAGAAGACTGGTTTTTAACAGAAGGAAAGGATGCCTATGCGTGAATGCTTGGTTTCATGGCAGTAAAAAATGATAAAGATTCAAATATTTGAGAAGCAAGGGAAGGAAATATTAAGTACAGTTGTGGGGAGGGAGGACTGCAGAGTGCTGTGTCTGGCCCAGGAAGTAAGGAGTCCAGGTATTGTCATATATTGCTCTAAGGATAGCAGCTTGTCCAGGCTGAAATCAGACATTATCAAATATAAATTATCAATATAAATATCAAAAGCTAAAATAAGAGTGAAAGGCAAGCCAGGAGGAGAAGGTCAGTGATATCTTGGAGCACACAATTCTACATTTATATGACTTTTAGTTAGCTCCAGGCTCAGGAAACTCTGGGCATAAAAAAATAAAAATAAAAATATACACAAGTGCATTTGCAGACATTTAACTCCACTCTTTTGGTGATGACTTGGTTAGGATGGAGGAGAACACCCCACCACTACCAAGGCATGTTTCCCTGTTTGTAATTAGTAAGCTATCTGTAGAGGTGATATTCAAGGCTATGTGAATATCCAGTTGCCCAACACATTTCACCCAATGGTGTTAGCTTCCCTTCCTTGAATCAGTTATCACCTAGGGAGCTGCAAAATGAGGGTTTTCATTGCTTCATTGTTCCTACCCTGACATTCTTCTGAAAAGAATACACCTCCCTTTTTTTTTTTAAGAATACACTTTGATCATCTTCTTCTCTCTGGACTAACATTCTTTCTTTTGTTACATATTTTATAATCAATTCCCAACATTTTTTTATTTCTTGCAACATTTTATGATAAGGACTTTTAAACATAAAGGGAAGTTAAAAGACTTGCATAGCAAACATCTCTATATCCACCATCTGTGCTTCATAATTAACGTTTTGCCATACTCAAGTTTCTCACATATTTGTTCATCTACACTCCCCTCTATACACCCATCAGGCCAGCTCATTGTTTGATACAAATAAGTTGCAGGCATTATTCATGTTTTTGGCTTTTTAGTGCTCAACTTGTCCCAAACTTGGCCAGTGATCTCAGAATGCTTTTTGATAAGGACTGAATTTACTTATTAGATGCAACTATCCTAAACAATATATGAAGTAAACATTTATGGTATATAAAATTGAGGCCATGTTTTAGCATATTAATGCTTTTAACCACAGCCAGAATCAGAAGTGGGGCCACACCTTGGCCTTCAAGACACCTCTATTTAGTGTTAGTGGACAGGCGCCACCAAGTGGACATTTCAAGCAGCAACCATTAGTGTCTGGCCTGCATTGAGCATGTTTGGTCTGGTGCCACAATAACAGCAAAAGCTAATCTGCATTTTATCTTCCAAAGAGAACTCTAATGAGTTCTGATGCAAAAAAAAAAAAATGACCTAGTTTTAGAAAATCATATGACATTCACCTCGATTAAGCAGGAAGCTTAAACATCACTCATTAAATGCTTATTTCAAAAATCTCTATGAACACGATACCAAAGCCTTTATTCCTGGGCATTATTTGTTATCCTCCACTAGTAGATTTGCTGGATGATGAGATGGACAGACCTGGAAGTAAAACCCAAATATCCAAGTGCAAATAAGAAGGAAAAGTATGTAATCTCCCAGATGTATTATGGTCACTCCTATGAGATGCACCAGGTGGAAGATGGACCTGAGAGGGAGAGAGAAAGTCCCATCCCACAGACCAAGAGGAAGTAGAACTGCTTGTTTGAAATGGAGGTGAAAGATGCAAAATAACCCTCCCTACACTGAGTTAATGTATATAAGTAGAGAAAATATTTGGTATCTGTTGCAAATACCTCCAAATAAAATTTACATGATGGCACTGAAATTAAGGTAGTTAATAGAATTTTCCTCTGGACCTTGCTGGGGTTTATTTTCTTGATTTTTAAGGTGTTAATAAAGATGCATATGCACTATCTCAAATTAATTTTAATAAATAGATTTAACTATAACTGGTTCCCTTTTAGTATCATATATTTAATTTTATGTATTTTAAAACATTCTGAAAGGAAACCATAGGCTGTACCAACTGTTCTGCTTTGGGACACTTCCCAGAAGTTACACATAGCTTCAATCACAGGGGCAGAATTTAATCATAGCCACAGAGAGTTTAGAAATATACCTTGAGGCTGGGAAATTTGGGGCCCTGTTCAAATTCAGAGCCCTATATTTAAAGGAATTAGAGAAGGGGCACCTGGGTGGCTCAGTCAGCTGGGCATCCAACTCTTGACTTTGGTTCAGGTCATGATCTCAGGGTCATGGGATCGAGCACTGCATTGGGCTTGGTGCTAGGTGTGGAATCTGCTTGGAATTCTGTCTCTCTCTCTCTCTCTCTCTTCCTCTGCTCCTGCCCTTTAAATAGAAGGGGAAAAAAGGAAATAGAAAAGAATAGATATTAGTGACAACTAGGAGTCTTGGCCACAATATATTTCCTACTGGGGTTATAGAATTCAACTTATGTTAATCAGATTGTATTATTTATTATTATCTTGATCTTTCTTATCCTTACTTTTGCCCACTTGATCTGTCATAGACTGAAAGAGTTTTATCAACCTTTTGCTAAATGTGTTTCTAGGTACTTGTCCCTCAGTTTCCTTTATATTAATCTATGCCATTTGTATGCAGAGTCCTCCTTCTCAGAGCGAGAGTTTGTACTCTGACTGTTGTTGTTTTGGAACAGTTTAATTGCTTTTTTTAATCCTGTATTCAGACTTGGTAAATTAAGATCATGACCACTGCCTGTTTTATCTTTCTGAGTTGCTACTGAGTCATTTCCAGTACAGATCCTCCTCAACTTACAATAGGGTGATGCCCCAATAAACCAATCAGGACTTCAAAGTATTGTATATCCAGATGAGGTATATGAAATGTACCTCATCTACCAAACATCATACCTTAGATGTGCTCAGAACACTTATATTAGCCTACAGTTGGGCAATATCATCTAACAGAAAGCCAATTGTATAACACAGTGTCAAATATCTATGTAACGTGTACTAAATATTGTGAAGTGAAAAACAATGGTTGAGCAGGTACAAACTTCATTGTAAACATATCAGTTGTTGACCCTAGTGACCTCAAGGCAATGTCCAGCATCACATGTGAGGATCATACTCCACATCACTAGCCCATGAAGAGGACAAAATTCAAAATTCAAAGTACAGTTTGTAACTCAATGCATATGACTATCACAACATCATAAAATTGAAAGACATGAGTGTATGGTTGTGTTTGTTATTCCATCCACCTCAGTCAAATCCACTGATTTGCCAGATGGGTTTATTTGTTCTGAGCTCCACCCATATTTTATATCCTGCTCTCTAGATATCTTTTCACTGTATGTTTTGCATATTTTTTATTTGTGTTTGGTTTCTTCTGAAGGCGTATGTTTTTTTTTAGTGGTTCCTTTTACAACAAGTTTAAGATTATAAGTCATCACAAAATTAACATATTTTCTAACTACTATTATTTTCATTCCTTCTCTTCTACCATTTGATCTTAGCTGGATATATATTTTAGCATTTACCTTTCTATCTTAAACATTGTTGCTTATAATCTCTTTTAGCTCCTAGAAATCAAAGATAAAGTTGGCATACTCACCTTCCTCTAATTTTTCTCATTGGATATAGAACCCTGCCTTTCCTTACACTCCTATACTTGGGGGGTTCCATTTGCCCCTGGATCACAAAGATCACAAAGGGAGAATGTTATCAGTGTTTTGTGGTCCTGCCTCCTTTGCACCCAACTCAGAGCTGCCTTCAGAGCATTCAAGGTGACAAAGAATTGTGCCAGAGAAGTGGGACCATGAACCACAGGCTGACCAGGTGATTGCCTCGCACCGTACTGCTGTTCCTTCATTCAATCCATTACCCCACACAGGCCAGCAACAAAAACAGGAACTGCTCAGGGAGGAACAGTCCAGCTACTGTCCATGAACTACATTAAGGATTCCATAAACCTGAGACCTGAGGCAGAAGGCCACCTGAGACAAGAGAGTCATGCGCGATATGCAAAGAGCAAAGGCTTCTGGGATACCACCTTTGAAAACCCAAACCTTCCAAGGCAAAGCCCATACAATTATGAGGAAATGTGATAGAGAAAATGGTCTTAAAATATTTGACATTTGTAGTTTTTAAATGTACGAAATAAATAAATAAGGTAAATAAATAAATAAGGGTGAGCTACATTTCCAAACAATGCAAAGAGATCAGACTCACCAAACAGATATTGGCATTTCCATGCCAGATTTCAACCACAGAGAACAAAGTGACTATAAATGCATAAAAGCAAGTGAGTAAGTAGCAAACTCAACCATAAAATTAATCTAAAAGTCAAATCACAAAAGTCAATTACTATATGTGGCACTAGGTAGGTAATGAATGCTGTGCTCCTATATAGTGGTGAATACAGCCTCAAGAGATTAAGTCTCAATGTGAACTCAGAAATGATGATGAAACACAGCCTTTTATCATAATGCAGCACCAATTAATATAGATAATTTGTCAATATTCCTGAAACCAGCCATCCTAAGATTTATGGTGAGCCGCTTCCTTTTATCTACTCAAGTTGGATTTTGGAATTTTAAGTCACTGTTTGAAGCAGTTGCTCCAATCTAGTCCCAATCCATGTCCATGGAAATGGATACAGAAATATTAAATGGATCACTTGAAGCTTAAAAAGATAGAAGTGTATTTCTGACATCTTCATTTAGGCACCTAATGCTTAAAATATTGGAACATATAGTAATCTTCTTGGAGGAGTAGAGAAAGCAGTCCTGTACCATTTTGTCTCTACTCAGAGGTAGAGACACTATTTCAGCTGCACTATAATAAGCTCAACTGTCACCTGGACTATCTTTCCATTGCAAAACAGTTACCAAGCACTACTGTGCCTGTCATTGTGTTATGCATGTGGTATTCAGAAGAGAAGAGGGGACAGAGAATCTGGCTTCTCAGCTTAGAGTCTAGGGGTATAATCTAGATTTATACAGATTTACACAGTTCCAAGTTTTTGAAGTGACATCATATTCCCATTTTTTCCACAAGCCTTGAGACTTGGGCATCCATAGCAACTTTTAAGGCATCACTTCTCAGAATGTACCTCACTGACTGCTTCTAGAAATATTGCTTTATTTTATATATATATATATTTTTTTTTAATTTCGAGATAGAGCGCATGTATGAGCAGGGGGATAGGCAACTAGGCTCCCCAAGGAGCAGGGAGCATGATGCGGGCCTCTATCCCAAGACCCTGAGACCATGACCTGAGCCAAAGGTAGATGCTTAACCGACTGAGCAACCCAGGCACCCCTAGGTAGATTGCTTGAAAGATGTTCAGAATGTGGAGATAGGTAGGTAGAAAGATAGATAAATACATACATACATACATACATAGACAGGCAGACAGACACACATACACACATAATACGATAAACAACTCTGATCACCAATCTAAATCTCTTCTGGTGCTATAAAGCCTTCCAGCCAAGGTATATTAGCAAACACTAAAACAAACTTGCTGTGAAGTGTCAAGCTCTAGAATCAGGTAAATATCTCAATAGCGGCTCCTCAGAGTCCTTTTTGACATCATATTTGCCTGGTAGGCCATTCCCATCTGTCATTAAACATCATCTATGTCCCATCAAGGCCAAGATGCAAGTCTCTCCGGGGGTGAAGGTGTCCATTCTTGCTCCAGGCTCACGGCCATCAATGCCTCCTTGTCAAGGTCAGTTATGCAGTCAGAGCACACCAGGCCAGAGCAGCTTCCATAAAGAAGCTCGAAGAAAGTCTCCTCTGGCACAATGATGTTCAGCTTGCAGCAGAGAAACCACAACCACAAAAACTGAGAAATGGATGCCACACAGTGCATCCAGGGCCATCATGCGAGGGAGAGACCAATAAGTGGAGCAGACACAGTTGCAAGAGAAAGCGACAGACTAATGGACACAAGACATGTTCAGAAAAGCAGGAGTGCCCACTTATGCAAATAAAAGAGAACATCTACTTAAAACCAGTCTGTGAGGGGGAGGCCCACTATTCTGTTTGAGAAAAAAACACCAAAGCCTAAGTATAGTTAGAAAATAGCCACAAGAAATTTCAAGAGTTCTTCACAATGATACACAATGATACAGTAGTTTCTGGTGTACATATAGTGATTCTGCAAGGTTCTATATTGTGCTATGCTCATGGATGTAGCTACCACCTGCCCCCATAAAATGCTATTATCATACCATCGACTTATGCTGTATCTTTTATGCCTGTGACTTCTTCACTCCATGACTAGAGCCTGTATCTCCCACTCCTCTTCACCAGTTTGCCCATCTCGCCACCCTGCTCCCCTCTGGCAACTGGCAGTTTGTTCACTCTATTTATGGGTCTGATTTGCTTCTAATTTGTTTACTTATTTGTGGGGTTTTTTGATTCCACACATAAGTGAAATCATACTGTATTTGTCTTTCTCTATCTGATTTATTTCACTCCACATAACACCCTCTAGGTCATTCCACATTCGAAATGGCACGATCTCATCCTTTTTATGGCTGTGTAATATTCCATTTGCTATACAGATAGACCCCATCTTCCTTATCTATCCATCTATCGATGAACACTTAGGCTGCTTCCATGTCTAGCTATTATACATAATGCTGCAATAAACATAGGGGTGCATATATCTTTTTGAGTTAGTGTTTTTGTTTTCTTCAGATAAATATCCAGAAGTCAAATTAATGGATCTTATGGTAGTAGTTTGCTTTTTAATTTTTTGAGGAACTTCTATACTGTCTTCCAGAGTGGCTACACCAACTTACATAACCGTCAACGATGCATAAGGATTCCTTTTTCTCCACTTCCTTGTCAACACTTGTTATTCCTTGTCTTTTTTATTCTAGCCACTCTGACTGGTCTTTTAATATCCTGAGGTCAAATCAGATATTCTTGATGGAAGCAGAATTTAATCTGTAGGTGTACCACTACCTTTTAGACACTCCTGAGGCCAAAGTGTCCTGGCCCAATGTTCAAACTCTATAGGCACAATACAGTTTGGGTTGGACAGTCTGAGTTCACGTCCCATCTCGGCTACTGTGGTTATATAACCTGAGTCACGTAAATGGCTTATCTTGGCCTTAGTCTCTTCATCTATAAAAATGGAGATCACAGGACTTTAAAGAGATTAACCCTGTGTCTTGTGCTGACTACATATTATATCAACCCAGGTACAAATAAAAACAAAAACAAAAAATAGTAAGAGAGAAGCTTATTTCCTTCACCTAAAAGTCAGGAAGGAGGTAGTACAGGACTGGAGTGGAAGCACTACTCAAGGTTATCAAGGACCCAAGTACCCCACAACTCACCACGCTGACATCCTCAGGGTGGGGCTCTTGTGTTCATGGCCCAACTGGAACCATCCACCACAAGGTAGCAGGATGTAGGGCAAAATGAAACGGACAACGGGCATCTGCCGTCATCTCTGAAGGAACATTCTGAGCTGCCCCACTCAGGGCACCACATGTATTTATATTTCAACTGGCCAGAATCTAGTTATAAGTGGAAATGTAGCCTGTCTTCTGGGTGGCTTCATGTTCGACTATAATTCTATTAAAGGGAAATAGCACAAATAGATGGCGTTGAGGGGATGATTTCCAGAATGTTTTAGAAGTTGAAACTGAATGAACGGAATAAATTAATCATTTTTAAAAACCTTCTGTCCAACTGTACTCCCCACGACACCCACTGTCGATCTGCAGGTGCTCAAACAGCGCTGAATGTGCAGGATCAAAGTCCAGGCACAAGGGACTCCAGGCTCAAGGATCTGCTCTTGAGAATCTCAAGCCAGGACAAGTACACCCAGCAAATAACAGTAACTATGGAAATTAAGTGATGTGCCGTCAGCTGCCTAGAATTACTCATACACAACCCCACAACGTGGCCACCCACTCAGTGGAGTGACCAGCTTGCATTTAGAACACAATATTGGTTGTAGTTCAGTGCCCTAAGGTATGTAGTAATCTGTACTAACGGATCTACTTAATCTGAAGTGCTGAGTATATATATGTAAAGAAACAAGGAGCTAAGAAGTACTTATGGACACCCATTCAGACTTATGACTCCAATTTGAAAAGAAGCGATAAAACAAAGCCAAGAGACATCTTAAGGGTTATTTTTCCAATACCGACCAACACCCACAACAGCCCCATTATTCCTGTTGGAAATCCTCAAATGGGAGACATTGCTCTTCTTGAAAATTTTTCTTTAATTTTGTTTATTTATTCATGAGAGACAGAGAGAGAGAGTCACAGACACAGGCAGAGGGAGAAGCAGGCTCCTCTCAGGGACCCTGATGTAGGACTCAATCCCCGGACCCCAGGATCATAACCTGAGCCAAAAGCAGATGCTCAGCCACTGAGCCACCCAAGTGTCCCTTCCTGAAAATGTTAATAAGTCAAGACAAACACTCTACTGGGGGTAAAACAATCTCACCACATGTCACAAAATCCATCCGGAGGTGCCTCTGTCGCCACTTACACCTTCTCTACCCCATCCCCAAACACACACACACACACACACACACACACACACACCTTCTCTTTCATGAACTTTAAAATCGCAAGCCCTGTCCTTGTGTTCCCCAACTTTCAGATTTTGCCACCAGGTGGCAGGAATAATCAAGAATTAGCAGGAATTACCAAGGAGGTTGCCCTGGCTCCTCTGGAAACCAGAAAATGTCAGGTTTCTGGAAGGGATCAGAGCAGCAAATCGAAACTCTTAGACTGAGGCTGAGAAGATATGACCTACCCAGCATCACACATGAAATTGGGGATCCCGAAGACCAGCACCCTCACCCATCTGTGTCCTATATTTCCACCACCTCACGCTGAGTTTTATTTTTAATTTTTGGTTAAGGAAATTTTCAGCATCCATGAAAGTGAGAATAATAAAATGAGTCCCGAAGTGCCTACCAGTCGGCTTCTGCAATTAGCAACACTCTGTCATCTTTCCATACCACATACAGTGCCCCCGACTATATTTTTTACCAAATACTTGCATGTACTACATTGCAATACCAGTTAATGCAACTTTAAAATCACTGTGGTTCATTCATTCAACAAATAACTGTTAGTGTCTGCTACGTGTGGGGAATTGTGCAAAAGTAAGATACACAGCTGTAACCAAAAGGGCAGTATGGCAACAAGGCTTTCATGCATAAATCACGTTGTGTGCTGGAAATTAGGTTTTTTTTTTTTTTTTTAAGAATTTACTTATTTGAGAGAGGGAGTGTGCAAGAGAGAGCACAAGCAGGGGGAGTAGCAGAGGCAGAGGGAGAAGCAGGCTCCCTGCGGATCCCAGGACCCCGGATCATGACCTGAGCTGAAGGCAGACGCTTAACCAAGTGAACTAGATAGAGAATTAACCCAAGTTGGAACTGTATTATTTTTATAGATCCTTGAGGCCAGCCTGGGATCTAAAGTTAAAATCAAAGCCATAGACTTGTTTTTCTTTCAAAGACAAGGTCACAGCCAACAGGCCTCACAGAGGACATTTCCTGGAAAGTTACAGGGACTTACCTAACACAGTTTATCTATCTTGTTGCCTTACTCAAAATGAAGTACCTGAGGAAGGAAAGTTGGGATGAGATGGGAGAAAGACTGGACTGCCTCAAAAAGGTAAAAGAGAAATGAGCCAGGTGTCTGTCACATCTCAAAATAACTGCTCCGGGGTGAGGACACTCCTCCAAGAACACAGCTTACTCACGTCCTTAAAGTCAAATCAAGACAGCCTGACAAAAGAAGGCATTTTTCTTATTCTCATTACTACCAGAGTTTGCTTTAAACCAAACAAAACACATTTTAGCATCTCAAAAATCTAACATCTAAGAAGGAAACTCTCTGGCCTACATTATGCTTCATTTATAAATTGAAAGCCTGTGTTAACATGATATACCCTAGTCTCAGCTAAGCTTATTATAAAGTCACATGACTTAGATGGGGGCACCTGGTCCTCCTTTCTCTCTTTCTCAAGTTAGACCACACCATTCCTTCTCTCAGAACAGAACAAAACAGAAATCATGTTTCATTACGAGTCCAAGATTCACTGCCTGTCTTTATTCAGCTGATCCATCCAAATACCTTATCTTTGCTGCCCCATTCCTCAAACGTCTTCTAGGTAATATTTATTGACAGATCATTTGGGTTTTTTGTTCTAAAATTGTATTTTTTGCAATCTGTACATTTTTCGTAGAATGACGAAGACCTTGATGAAAACCAGAACACATCAGGAAACAACAATTCGCTAAGGTGTAGAGTTTCAAAAGGCAGAGAACACGAAAACGCCAAGCAGGTACTCCAGTGATGGTTGAGTGAATCTATTACCATGTAACTGCTGTGCAAAAGAGACTGAGCTATGGGGACAGAAAGCGTGCACTCAGCTGACACTCAGAGGAATTAATTAAATGGTAATTAGAATGTGTAAGGCAAGGTCATGAAGAAACCACACATGCTCAAATAAAGAGATGTTGTGTTTATAAACCTGTCCTCAGAGTTTTCTGCTGGGGAGGGTACAGAGGCTTTCTCTAACACTTCACTAGTACAGATTCCAAACTCCATCCTAAAGCAAAAAACACTGGTTTAAACCAAAGCATCTCAATGTTAAAGTAAGTGAGGCAGATGAGGAAAGTTCTAAGATCTGTTTTTTAAACTGTCCATTGAGCCCTCATGTTATCCAGAGACACCTAAATTTACAGCAGACAGGTGCACTCTGCACAAGGCCACTCTCATTTTTTTTTTTTAATATATTGAATTCTGGCTAGGATCTCATTTGAAGAAAGCCTTCTGCTGCTAAAAATCAAGCCTATTATCCATGTAGATCATCCTTCTTTTTGGGGGGGCGGGTAATTCTGGGTGCCTACTATCAACCCATTTATTGGAGGGAATTATTCTCATGATAAAAAGAATAACTTGCTTGAAGTGGAAAGTGTGGGAAATTATCGCAGTAAAATTTGGAAGACAAAAAATTGTTACCTGTATAATTCCAGGGGAAAAAAATCAATGCCTAGCATCTTAATATTTGTCCTTTCAAGGCAAATATACACCCACATGCACATGTCACCTATATTGGGATCATGCTATCCATATATTACTGTCTACTGTACTTAATATATTGTAAAAAAAAAAAGTGTCCTTTACACTCATTGTTCAACAAAAGAAGGGAAAACAATACTTCTGCCCTACAACACCCACACATAGAAGTTTATAGTACCTTTATTCCTAACTTCCAAAACTTGGAAGAGGCCAAGATGTTGTTCAGCAAGTGAATAGAGAAATGAACTGTGGCTCATCCAGACAATGGAATATTCTTCAGCACCAAAAAGACATGAACATTTGAACCATGAATAGACATGGTTGCACATTAAGTATGTATTAGTAATTAAAAGAAGCAGTCTGAAATGGTTATATACTATATGATTCCAAGGAAAAGGCAAAATGGTGGAGACAGTAAAAAGACAAGTGGTTTCCGAGAGGGAAGGACATGTGGGCAAAGCACAGAGGATTTGGGAGCAGTGAAACTACTCTATGTGATACTACTATGGTGAATACATGTCATTATGCATTTGTCCAGATCCATAAAATGTACAACACTAAGAGTGAACCCTAATGTAACTATAGACTTTGGGTGCTAATGTGTCACTGTAGGTTCATCAATTGCAACAAATGTACCACTCTAGCAGGAGATGGTACTAATGGGGGGAGGCTATGCATACATGGGGGCAGTAGGTACATGGGAAATTTCTACTTTTCCTTCAATTTTGCTGAGAACCTGAAACTGCTCTTTAAAAAATGAAGTCTTTTTTTTTATTGTTTCACAAAACAGCCAAAAACAAAACAAAATAGATACTTTACTATTATAAACAAGAATATAAAGAGGGAGGAGGAGCCACCAGATTTGGCAACAGTGGACCTTGAGTGACCTTGGCAGCAGCCATCTCAATAGAAGTCTGATCACAGTCGGCTAAGTGAATATGATGTGAGGGTCACTAAAAGTAAAGGCAATAATTTCAAGTGGTTTGGCTGTGAAGAGAAAGAGGGAGAGTAGATATCCCATGACTATGAGGTCAGGAAGATTTTGTGTAGTTTTGTCGTTTTTGGTTTGTTTTAAAGATGGGGATGGGGACAGCCACATGCAGAAGAATGAAACTGGACCAGTCTCCTATACCATGCACAAAGATAAACTCAAAATGGTGGAAAGATCTAAATGTGAGACAAGAATCCATCAAAATACTAGAGGAGAAAACAGGCAACAACTTTTTTGAACTTGGCCACAGCAACTTCTTGCTAAAAAGATCTATGAAGGCAAGGGAAACAAAAACAGTCAACAAAACTAAAAGACAACCTACAGAATGGGAGCAGATTTTTGCAAATTAAATATCATATAAAGGGCTAGTATCCAAGATCTATGAAGAACTTATCAAGCTCAACACTCAAGAAACAAACAATCCCATCATGAAATGGGCAGAAGACATGAACAGAAATTTCTCCAAAGAAGACCTACACATGGCCAACAAACAGATAAAAAAAATGCTCCATATAACTTGCCATCAGAGAAATACAAATCAAAACCACAATAAGATACACCTCACATCAGTGAGAATGGCTAAAACTAACAAGACAGGAAACAAATAATGTTGGAGAGGAGGTGGAGAAAAGGGAACCCTCTTGCACTGTTGGTGGGAATGTGAACTGGTACAGCCACTCTGGAAAACTGTGTGGAGGTTCCTCAAAGAGTTAAAAATAGAGCTACTCTATGACCCAGTAATCGCACTACTGGGGATTTACTCCCAGAGATACTGATGTAGTGAAAGGTGCAGACACCTGCACCCCAATGTTCATAGCAACAATGTCCATAATAGCCAAATGCGGAAGGTGTCACAATGTCCTTCGACAGATGAATAGATAAAGAAGATGTGGTCTATATATACTGTGGAATATTACTCAGCTATCAGAAAGGATGAATTCCCACCATTTGCTTTCACCTGAATGGAACTGGAGGGTATTATGCTGAGTAAAGTAAGTCAATCGGAGAAGGACAATCATCATATGGTTTCACTTAAACACAGAATATAAGAAATAGTGAAAGGGACTATAAGAGAAAGGAGGGAAACTGAGTGGGGAAAAATTAGAGAGGAAGACAAACCATGAGACACTCCTAACTCTGGGAAACAAACAAAGGGCTGCAGAACATGAGGTGAGTGGAGGGATGGGGTTACTAGGTGACGGCACTAAGGAGGCCACTTGATGGATGAGCACTGAGTGTTATACTATATGTTGGCAAATTGAATTAAATTTTAAAAACTGAAAAAATAAAAAAATAAAGATACTGATGGGAGCTCACTTTGGCAGCACATATATTAATTGGAACAATAAAAGATTAGCATGGCCCCTGCACAAGGATGACATGCAAGTTTTTGAAGCATTCCATATTTTTAACACCAAAAAACATAAACCGATTAAAAAATGGGCAGAAGACATGAACAGACATGTCTGTTGGCCAGCAGACCCATGAAAAGATGCTCAACATCAATCATCATAAGGGAAATGTAAATCAAAACCACAAGGAGATATTACTGCACACCTCTCAGAATAGCTAAAATCAAAAACACAGGAAATGACAAGCGTTGGCAAGGATGAGGAGAAAAAGGAACCCTTGTGCCCTGTTGGTAGGAACACAAAGTGGTGCAGCCACTGCAGAAAAGAGTATGGAGGTTCCTCAAAACTAAAAATAGAACTACCCGGTAATCCAGTAACTGCATTACTGAGTATTTATCCAAAGAATACAAAGGGATACATACATACCTCTGTTTATTGTAGCATCATCTACAATATCAAACTATGGAAGCAACCCAAGTGTCCACTGATGTAGAAGAATGGATAAAGAAGAGGTGATAAGTGTATTATATATATATATATATGTATATATATTTATATGTATAAATATTATTCAGCCATAAAAAAGAATGAAATCTTGTCATTTGCAACAACATGGATGGCTCTAGAGACTATAATGCCAACTGAAGGAAGTCAGTCAGGGAAAGACAAATACCGTATGATCTCACTCATATGTGGAATTTAAGAAACAAAATAAATGAACAAAGAAAAAAAGAGATAAGCCAAAAAACAGACAACTATAAAAGAGATGGGTACCAGAGAGGAGGTGGGGGGGGGTGTGAAATAGGTGAAGGGAATTAAGAGTACACTTACCCTGATAAGCACTGAGTAATGTAGAGAACTGTTGAAGACTATTTTGTACAATTGAAATTGATATGAAGTTGCATGTTAATTATCTTAAAATTAAAATTTAAAAAAAGAAAAAATCTGTGCCAATCTAATAGGTAAGAATAAACAAACAAACAAATAAATAAATAAAGATGGGAACAGGTTGGGGGGGCCAGACAGTTAATGCCAGACATTCCATAGACAGTAGGTAACTTGAAATTTCAATGAAAGAAATTTCAATGAAAGAAAGAATTTCTTTGAATTTGAATTTCAATGAAAGAAATTTCAATGAAAGACATTTCAATGAAAGAAAGATGATGAAGATGAAGATGAATCTCAATGAAAGAAAGATGATGAAAGAAAGATGAAATTTCAGTGAAAGAAGAGATGGGGTATGGCTAGAGGGAGAGAGAATCCTAAGCATGCTCCACACCCAGCATGGCGTCCAATACGGGGCTCAGTTTCATAACCCTGAGGTCATGACCTGAGCCAAAATCAAGAGTCAGACACTTAACCATCTGAGCCGAGGTGCCCCACTTATGACTTATTTCTGAGTTCGCACAGTACAGAGAACCAATGGCTACCTGGGATATGACAGAAAACAGAAGCTGAGATTTGACATTATCCTTTTTAGAACCTGTTCAAAACTGCTCCGCATCTGCAAACTGCCTTGCTACCTGTCTTTGCCATGCTTACAATAGCTGGACCTATTTGAGACATTATTGCAAAATGGAGGGAGGCAGGCAATCCTCTATGCTATCCTGAAAGCAGAATGGGTCATGGATCTTGAAAAGCTCAAATGGTACCTTCAAAGATACCCAGGTATATACTTCACTCCATTCCTTAGAGCAAGGGTTAGTTGAGAAAGGGCACTACTTCCAAACTTTAGCCCATTGATAGGAGGACCCTAGTTCCCAAGGGAATGTTTATCAGCCCTTGAAGATACTGGACTAGTGCTCACATCTGCAGACCAAGCCTTGGGCTTCCAGGAAAATAAACTGGCGTTGGTCTCCGCCCTCTGGAAACCACGTCTGGCAGAGTATAAAAGGAGACTTATGCAGCCTCTGATATTAACTTCATTGAGCTCATGCCCAAAAACAGAGCAGGGGTTGAAGGATTAGAGTAGAGACAGGAGCAAGAGGCAGAGATATGAGCCTATTTCCTAAAGAAAAGGAGGAAACACTGCAGCTCTTTTGGAGAAAAGAGAGAGAGAAGTGTGATCCTGTACTTTTCATGATAAAGGGGAAAATGTCTGCACAACTAGGTAATAGGAGCTATATTCTTGCATAATAATTTTAAAAGACCTGTTGTCAATCCTTTGCCAAAATTCTGGCAAAGATTAGGGGCTGTTATGCCCCAGATTCTCATTATTCCATCTCTCCTACAATGCTTGATTTCAGGATGAAGAGCAGATCACCATTGAGCAGGATTCTTTAAGAAACAAAGAAGATATGGAGGATGATCCAGAGACACATCAAAAAGGGTACAGGTTTAAATCAGAGAAATAACCATACTGATCTCCTAATTGGTTTTGTCACTTTGTTTCATCCTCCTCTAATTTTAAACATTTATTACTATTTATTAGCTATTATCACCACCACCACCAATCCCTCTTCCCTACTACCCACCCAACACCATTTTCAGAAAATTTAATGGATTTCTATGATAATAATTGTAGTAAATTCAAACTACTGATGTCCTGAGAACCCAATATCCTGGCCAGTCATCTATTAAAGGCATACATTACCAACTAATTGCTCCAGCCCATGCAAAAGTAGTTAATTCATCTTCCCAATGTCAATCAATAAGCAATTGATTTCTCAAAACCCAATCCATATTAAGTCCCAGCGAATTTGCTCTTACGTTGTCATATCCTGAAGGTATTCCTAGTCCTTATTGCCTCATGAGGTAAGAGAGGCAAATTATTTTCTTTATTTCTTGAACCAGGAAGATGAAGCTAGAAGTGGCTTACTCAAAGTTAGTTAGCTAGAGAGGAACAAAACTACCTTCACAATTTCAGCTTCTGATTTCTAGTCTAAGATTGCCTGGGACTCTGTCTTAACACTCAAGTATTTGTCAAGTTTCTGAATGTCCATTTAAGTTTTGTTTCAATGTCTAAGTCTCTGAGGAACTTTGTTTTTATGCATCAGAAGATATCTCTGGAGTTGGTGAGAATTGGGATCAAAAGCTCTTGTCACATATGCACCATCGAAAATATTTACCACCTCAGAAACCTGAGCTTACTTCCATCTTTCATTTTACTTTATGGATCTCTGACCCCAGGGCCTCAGAAATTCTCCTGAATGGTCAGAGGCATCAGACGTTGCTAATGTTAATGGGATGGAAGCAATCATCAGGAGGTTGGGAGTCATCTAGCCAAGATAACCAAATGGCTGAAGCCTCTATTTTGAGCTACTTTATTTTATGCGGTGTGAGATTGCTATTTGGGACCACATATATTCCTTGCAATTAAAGAATCTGATGAATCCAAACTAAAGTACATGAATGCACCCAATTAAATGTTGCCTTCCTCCATGGCCACTGTGAAACTCTATCAGAAACTAAGGAGGAAGCATCATCCACCTTTCCTAAATTCAACCATGAAAACTTAGTGTCTACTGAACTGGTATTCCCTTAATATCTTCTAGATCAGTGTTTCCACTGCTCAGTACATGTATTCATACATTAAAGTTTTCATGAAATAAGACTCATCGTTACTATGTGTGATATGCTCTGATACATCCTCTTCTTTCTTATTAAAGATGGGTGTCCTGCAGTGTTCTTCATAACCCACAGATGGGTCCCCCCGCCCAGGGGTAGAATACTGTTCCAGAGAAGCAACACACAGTCCCACTTCATTTAACTAGTAATTCAACATATGCTGGTCAAGCAGCCGAATGTCCAAGATCCTAGTGGTATTGGGCTCACATCTAATCTCCAGAAAGTTAGCCAGTTGAGGTTTCATCACAAAATATGATCAAGGAAGACAGTAGGAGTGAAGCACAGAGGAATGCCTCTGTCCCTGTCTGAGGAGATGCAAGAAGGTGTTGTAGGAGTGAGGGGCTTGGGCCGTGCCCTGAAGCAGGCAGTGGGTGCTGATACTTGGCATAGCTGCTGCAAGGTGGAGAAGTGAGGGTGTTAACAAGTAGAGGGGAGGTCCCAACTCAGGGATGAGTCCTTTGTGATCCTGGAGATAAGGAATCTCCTTTAGGGACCAGAAGTGACCTAGAAGTGGTCTCAAATTAGCAATGATTAAATGTGTGAATAAATTCCTTCCTCCAGTGGGAGAAGAAGAGGTCTCCATTACAGGGGGCATAGAGGAAAGAGGTGAGTGCAGGGAAGCCAGATTTCAGGGCAGGTGTGGAGGGAACCAGGAGGACCCCAGGAGAAGTAGAGGAGAGTCATCATGTGTATGGCCCTGGGGCCCCTCCAAACTCACTGATGGACACCATATTCCGCAGCAGAAGTGATGAGATGCACATATTGCTCACTCACTACCCACAACCCTCTAACAAAGCTCTGAACAGAAACAAAGGCATGCCAACAATGCCAGAACTTTCTGAAAAGCTATATTACAACCTGCTGGTTAATAGCTCTGAAATCCACAAAATCCTTCTTTACATTTCAAGCACCCAGTGAAGTGTGTCAGTCTCCCACTAAAACATACGGTGAGCCAAGACAGGGAATGACCAACTTACTCAAACTTTGTGAGACCAGATGGCATGAGAGTTTCTAAAATCAGATTTCATAACTGTGGCCTAAAAGCTATCAGAGGCCCTCCTAGTCCAGTGAGAAACATTCTTGTCTCGTGATTTTTTATCAGCGTCTGGTTAGTATCCATCCCCCCTGCTCTATCTCCAGAAGCATGTTTTCTACATTTCTGTAAGCCCTCAGGGCTTGTCATATCATGCAGCAAAGGTCGACCCAAGCCATGGTTGATTGTAGTCTAAAATGAGATCAGTATCCCCCTTCTGTCTAGTAGGACATACACCTCATCAATTTGTTTGTTTGCTTGTTTAATTTACAAAGCCTCACCTAGCTCAGTATGTCCGTTTGTTTCTTGTTTTCTTTCAGCATTTTTGCTTTTGTGTTGCTACAGGTATCTGGAAAGGAAATATGATACAGTTTGTGATTTTTATAAGAAACACAAGACCATCTTTCAGTACATCATCTGGGGCATCTTAATACTAGGTAAATAATGAAAGGAGGATAGATGCCAGTGTCTTTATTCAAGAATCCCCCATATATTATCTTTCTGTAGAAGGAAAATAAATCTTTCTAATCTTTCTGTTCCCCCAGACTTCAGCGAATCCACAGAAGCAGAGAGGTTAATTGAGAAACCCTGAGTAGTGGGTCTCAATTGGGGTTGAATATACAGATAGTTTCCTTGTTTGACTTATGCAGCCAGCAGCTAATTATTTAGGTCCCCTGCTCTAATGGCCTTTGTTGTTGTGATATGGATTTAAGGGTTGGTTAATGCAAATCCAGGTAACTAGAAAATATGGTCATTCTCACAAGGTGGGAACCTAATTGCAGGAGGGAATCTAAGCAATTAACACTTCATGCAAATACAGCATGAGCAGGAGTCTAGGGTCATGTAGGCTATTCTTCTTTCCTGTCTTCACAGATGAGAAGCTTCCCTATTTTTACTCCTTCCAAAGCAAAGGATTCTGCAGCCCATTTTGACGAACACTCCTGTCTATAAAATATGAACCCTCACACCCAAGTCCACTGACATTAATCCAAGACCAATGCCCTTCTAGGGTCAGTGGCTTTTTTGGTGTTCAGATCTCAGAAACAAGGAACAACAGGGTTGAAAGCTTCCACTGTACTGGGCCACATAGTATTTTAGACTTTTCAGGCAAGGCATCAAAAGCCACACAACTCTACAGTTTACAAAAGTAAACAGACAGGCATGGCTGTGTTTCCAAACAATTTTATTTGTAGAACACAGATACGAGTATACAAATACAATTGTACCTACCACCTACAAAAACAAGTGGTAGGCCAGATATGACCTGCAGACCATGTTTGCTGACCCTTCTAGGAAAACTTGCTCTAGAATCTCCTCCTCAAAGCAGCCACCTTGGTAATTATCCCTCAGCCCTTTCTTTAGAGATTCTTTGGAACTCTGAGATTTCTGGTAAGTCTATTTTCCTACTAAAGCTTAGGCCAAATCTGAGCTGCCAATAAGGAGAATCAATACTTTTTTGCCAGTGGTTGCTTCACACCTGATGTTTCTCTGCTAGAAGCTCACCTGCTGACTCTGAACACACAAAAAAAGCTATTAGTACTGAGAGACCCAACAATCTAGCATCAAGATTCAAGAACTCAGGTTTCCATGAGAAAACAGATCTAGCACTCTGTCCTCCCTGCATGGGTGAGACTCTTAGGGGATTTCTTTGAAAAAAGAAAAAAACAGGACACCTGAATGGCTCAGTTGGTTGAGTATCTGCCTTTGGCTCAGGTCATGATCTCATGGTCCTGGGATCAAGTCCCACTTTGGGCTCCCTGCCAGAGGGGAGCCTACTTTTCATTCTCCCTCTGCCCCTCATGCTCTCCTTCAAACAAATAAAATCTTAAAAAAAAAAAACACCTCAAAACATAGTACTAATAATTACTGGAGCCAATAGCTGTATCAAAAGCTCTCCTGCATTTGGTGACCTCTTGACTGAACCTGCTTGTGACTGAGCACTGTCAGTGCTGGTTAGCAGCTGGTGTTGGTGATGTTCTCTGTTCTGTACTCACTTTCCCAACAGGTTATCTGGCGATGGTGATTGCAGCTTGTGTGTTGAACTTCCAGAGAGCTCTTGCCCTTTTTGTGATCACTGTTGCTGCCATCTTCTTTGTTATCTGGGATTACTTTATGGCCAAATATGAGCATCAAATCGATGAGTGTCTGTCTCCTGCCAAAAGGCTCCTAAACAGCCATTGGTTCTGGATGAAGTGGTAAATGCACCCAGTCCTCTTGTTGCATTTGAGAAGGATGTTAGTCTTTCCCAACACTGTTCCAAACATATGTTCTGAAATCGCTCCTTCATTTATGGGCTATTGAAACTAGAATAACCTAGTTATGATGCTTGTTATAATGCCGTCATTTTACAAACAGGAAATCAAGGTCTAGATAGGGCATTGATTCATTCAAGATATGTTCAAATGCCCCTACAAGTGCCTGTAATTCAAGAGCCACCAAATGATAAAATGATGGGATAGTTCTGACTTGAGGAGGCAGCTTTCTGCTCTGGGCCTGAAGCTGGCCTCTTGGAGAGAAAGACCCTGTGTATTATTAAAGCCAACTCTTCCCTATAGAATCTCATATCCTATGAATGACCACTCAGGGCTTTTCCTTCTGCCTCTTTCTGTGAGCCTCCCTTTCCTCCAGGTGGCCCTAGTGGATTGCACACCAGACAGGATTACCCTAGTGGATTGCACACCAGACAGGATTCTCCCCAGAATGGCTCATAAGGAATGTACCAGGAAAGTTCACATATCCTTGGCTTATTTACACAGTTTCATGCAATCCCAACACAGCATGTTTTCCACCTCTGTGATCCAAACTGTGAATCAAACATGTTATGCCCACTAGATCCACCAAGGAGTCAGAGCCCTTAGCTCTCTGAGGCCCATCTGAAGTCCCCCAGCTTCAGAAACACATTTCAAGTTCTCCCCTAAAACGAAGAAAAGTAAAATCTCTCCTATCTCCCAAAATGGAAGCGAGGACACACAGCAAATCTCTTAAAGAAATCACCAGACTTCCATCTCTAAACATCCTTTCTCATCTCTGACCCCTTTCTATGTCCTTGAACCAGCAAAGAGCCCCAAATTTGCGGAAGGTGTTTAACACAGCACGTAATTTTTTGTCTATTTGCCTTTATAGCCATAATGAAAGAGTCTGTGTAATTTCTAGAAACATAACTTCCTGGTGCCAGGGTGTGTTACACTTAATAAATTTTCTGTTTGTTAAAGCCTGCTTAAGATTTTCAGGGTAGCACAAAAAATGCTGTCTATGCCTCCTTTCTGATTATCTTAGGGTGGTTTGGAGCTTACTGATCCTGGGAGTTATTCTCTGGCTGATCTTTGATACTGCCAAATTGGGCCAACAGCAGCTGATATCCTTTGGTGGGCTCGTAATGTACATTATCCTGGTGTTTCTATTTTCTAAGCACCCAACCAAAGTAAGTATGAAATAGATTTAGACTTAAACTTTTCCTTCTAATTTTCCCCTCAATGTCTAAATTGTTCAAAATAATGAGTTTGAGAGAATTTCACTGTTATTCAGATTTTGTCTTACCTTGCTATGCTGTTTTAAGTAGCCAGGGACCTTTCTTCCCAAGCTTTCTTAGAACTGGTACTCTCATTTTTCGTTCCCAGTTATCTTCCAATTACACCACCAGTGAGGTGTTCTCTCTTGCCTAGTCCAATTTCTACTCACATACACCACCTCCCTCAATCAAGCACAAAAAGAAAATTTATCTATTTTGATACCAATTTCCCCAGACCGGTAATAATCTAATATTTCACTGCTAGATTGTGCATTTATCAAACTTCTATTTGCAAGTTAGGCTATTTTCCTGCCAAACTCTGTCCTTAAACAGTTTTGTTTCCATTGAATTCAGTTCTCATCCTCATTTTGCCAGCCTGTAACACATGA
Organism: Canis lupus dingo; assembly: GCF_003254725.2. NCBI lineage: Eukaryota > Metazoa > Chordata > Mammalia > Carnivora > Canidae > Canis > Canis lupus. The sequence continues at coordinate 75,147,375 of NC_064243.1, forward strand.
TATGGGAATCCAGAGACACTGAAGCCTTCACATGTGACTCAGAAAGCAAACTCCAGCACATTTTTCTGGCTTTCTGAAAGGTTGACCCAAGAAAAACAAGTCACCTAATAGGATCCAAAGCCCTTGGCCACCTCCAATCAACATCTCTGCCTGTTTCCATGCCTCCAATCCCACAGTTCTTTGCAGCCCACTCATCTCCACACCACAAATGAAAGCAGATGATTGTCCATTGCTGCTGCACTCCCTGGAGTCTGCATTAGAGTTAATTGGTTCCTTTTACAATGAAATGAGAGCCCCTCAACAGGGGGGAGTTTCACTTAATTCACTTACAAATTGTCAGATTAACAAACCTTGGGCACACAGGGAAGCCATGTTCTGCCTTTCCATTTTCCAGACAGGAAATAATTATAGGTCTCTAGTATTTACAGCACGATGAAGAGGACCAGATCCCTCCTCTTTTAGGGTCCCCGCTAAGACTATGCTTTGTGTCTAAGTTATTCTATCAGGCTATAATAGTTACATCTCTCCAGAGGCTGGAGAACTCAGACTCGGGATTTGAACTGGGAAATGCAACCCTGAGATCTGGGGGCATGATTCTATCAAGGGATTCTCTGCTCACAACTGCCTTGGCTCCCAAAGAAGGTGGATCATAGGCCACGTGTGAGAAGCTTCCAAGGAAATAGTCATCCTCTGGGTGTTTATGCGGACCTTCGCATTCATTTTCTAGTAAGATCTATCTCTTCATCTTTCTGCATAGGTTTACTGGAGGCCTGTCTTTTGGGGAATAGGGTTACAATTTCTTCTTGGGCTCTTAATCCTGAGGACTGATCCTGGATTTATGGCTTTTGATTGGTTGGGCCAACAAGTTCAGGTAAGTTGAGTTCAAATGAACATCTTGCCAATAAGTGCTTTTAGTATTTGGATATAATCCTCAAGACATGTCAGAAATAGGTTCAGCTTGACACAGCTGGCACCTCTGGGGCGGGATGAAAGGGACAATCAGGATAGGATAGTGATGTCATGGATGATATGGGGGAGAGACAACAATTATTAAGTAATAATTAAACAGATTAACATATTCTACACAAACAAAAATGTAGGTCAACTAATGCAGATGAATAAACCTATTTCTGCACACCAGACAGGATTACCCTAGTGGATTGACACAGCGGGCTCCTTCTTAAGCATCCCAGAGTCATACTGAATGTCACAAACGACAGGAAATCTGTATGCAGTTATAGCTCAAAAATATACTTCCACGCCATCTACTGGAGCGGGGAAAGCTATGAGGATAGTCCTTCCACAACTCACCAGCAAGTTTGCTGGGCTCCTCCTTGGTCGACTGTAACCACCAATTCCAGGTTGTAATGATTGTCGGCTCTTCCTTTCTTTAACTCAGACCTTCTTGGAATATACTAATGCTGGTGCAGAATTTGTCTTCGGTGACACGTACGCAGACCACTTATTTGCATTTAAGGTAAAACCAAATCCCTTTTTGAAGTAGTTACCTCCTTTCAGGACCGTCTGGGTCTTTATAGACATTCTGATAGAACCTGACCAGAAACCAGATATACACCTGCTGGTCATGTCCTACATAGATAGCACAGCATTGCCTTTTTCCACTTATCTGATTTTATCTGAAGTCCACAGATTGTAAACATTTTCTTTGTGACTACAGCACTGAGAGAAACATCTAGAGGAAGTCAGAAATATACAAATAGTTTTGAGGGGGCTCCTAGCATTGCCTGAGATACTACTGAAAAGACCTATGGGGTAATAGTATCTGTGACATCAGGGAAAGGAACACTTGGTACCTGGCCATGATCAGGCACATGGCCACTGAAGGCTTCTAGGCCCAGGATCAGTGACAGCTCTGTGCTCAGGAACCCCATCAGCCTCCCAACAGGAGACTGCTGCCCACCCACATTCACCTCTGTTCTTCCAGAGCCATTTCCGTGCAAAACCTTTCGTGTCCTTCCTTCAGCACAGCAGACCTGGAGGCTGACCCTTCTCCCAACCAAAGGAGGGACATTATTCTCCAGGGGAAAAGCATTCTGGCCTCCCTGCACTCCCACACACCCAGGAGCACAGTTTCCCCTGTCAAGACCCTGCAAATACTTGTTGATGAGTCCCAAGGATAAATTTGGCTTTTTCTACAGCATTCTTTCTTGCAGTGCTATTGTTTCTATACTTCTAAATTGTTTTCTCACTTAGGGACTCTAAGCTTACCTCCAAACTACCCAGTATAAAAGACCATCTTTTATACTGATTCTTGACTTGTTGATTTTTTTAAACTGCTGATTTGATGCTTTGGTGCTGAGATAACTAAGTCATCTCCAAAAGGCCAAAGGTTTGAAAATATGCTGCTATCAAGAATTGAACCTAGACCTGGGAAAAAGAAAAGTCACTGGGAAAGCCTAATTTGCTACTCTTTAGACTTTTCCTGCCCACCCACCCACCCACCACCTCCTCTTCCCCAGAGCAGTGGCCTCCATCCTTTCTGCCAAAGCAGAATCCCTGTGGGAACATTCACGAGATAAGCCCCAATAATTCCCTGAAGCTTTCAGGAAGGCTCTGCTTGCCCATTAAAGCCAATAAAAGCATATAAGTGAGCTCTGAGTAATGGCACAGAATGTCTTTTAATATATATTATTAATAGATTTTTTGAATTAATTCTGTACGAATTGTCCTTGGTCATTCTATGTGTCTGGTGGCAGCTTGTCCCTGGCCATTTAGCTGGAGAACAGAGGGGAAGGGGTACATAGGGGCAGGAGTGCGGAGGGACCCAGCCCACAGCTCTGTGTGTTCTCTGCAGGGTAGAAACCGCTCACTGTGGAAACAGGCTGCATTGAAGGCACCCAAAAACGTCAGGGAAACAGGATCCAAAAAAAGACAATTGTGGTATCACTGAAGTAAACTAGCTTCCAAAGTTCATTTTTTTAGCAATTAAAAAAAGCTATAAATAAAATAATTGTTATTTTAAAAGGAGAGAAAATGAGTGGGAAAAATCAGAGAGGGTGACAAAACATGAGACACTCCTAACTCTGGGAAACGAACAAGGGGTAGTAGAAGAGGAGGTGGGCAGATGGATGGGGAGATTGGGTGACATGAACTGAGGGGGGCACTTGACGGGAGGAGCACTGGGTGTTATACTATATGTTCTCAAATTGAACTCCAATTAAAAATATACAAAAATAAAAAACAAAAGCTAAACGAATAAGTGCTTACTCTCTGGAAGGCAGTGCACATAAGCACATATCATGCCATATCTGATCCCTGTAGCCTTTCTAAATAAGAAATCTGAGAGGTGACTCGCACTCAATTTTGACCAGGATATTCTGCTAATGAGGCTGTTTAATATCAGAACTTCAAGAATATCTGCCAGTGGCCTTTAGTTTGTTGATCTACTGGTTACAAATCCCCCCAAAACTGCATTCCTTCTCTGAGTAACTACAGTAAGAAAACTCATCATCGCAGAGAAACAAAAAAAAAAGTCAAGTTTCCTATGAAATATACTCAAGCTTATCCAGAGCAAATTCAAATAAGAGATTATAGATGCCTGATTAAAGTGTCTCTGATTCAAGAGGAGTTTCCAGTATGATGATGATGTTTCAGCAGGGCAAAAGAGGCAGGAGAGGGACCTGATCTGAATCATACGAATATACCGAGGCCAACATCAACTCATGATTGCTTTCATCCCCCCAACTCACCCCCAGGTCCTGCCAATCGTGGTTTTCTTCAGCACCGTAATGTCCATGCTTTACTACCTTGGATTGATGCAGTGGATCATTAGAAAGGTACTGGGACTTGAAACGATTGGGTGACAGGTGTACAGCTGCTTATTTGGGGACAAAGTCTTAAATGCCTTTTATCTAGGTTTTCCCAACATGCCTTTATGTTCATACCAAGATCCTCCATCACCTCCTCTTCCACCCCAAGTTATTAGACCCTCGCAAAAAATCCTACATGTAGCCATAGAGCAAATTTTATCTCGGAGACATTTAACGGGGCTTTGACCTGCTGGCTATCTTCAGGAAACCTTAGTAATTACTTCTTTGACCAAAGTATTGACTCCAGCAGAGCAGACATCTGTGGGGAGAACAGCACCCTTCCTTCATCCTGGCTGTGTTTCCCTGTGCCTTACACGGAGTCCCGGCTTTCCCTCAGGATGTTGCAAAAGTGGAGACGCCTGCTCTAGTTGTTAGAAGATCAAAGCAAGAAGGGGAAGCTGCTTTGTGTTTCTGAGGGACTTGATAAGCACACACAAGTTTTGTTTTTTTTTTAAATAAAAATCGTCTGAAAAGTTAATCTCATTCCTGCCACCTCAGCATCTGTCAGTTCTACTAGACTTGTGTTAAATCAGAACCTGAGGAAATGTGTAAGTTAGTGCAAATGCACACCCAAACCAGGCGGTGCATACAGAGATTGGGCACAGCCATAGCCCTCCCTTGATCCTTGTAAATACATAAATGAGAGGGAAGGAGAGACAAAGGAGAAGGAGAGAGAGGGAGTCAGAGAGGCAGAGAGAAAGAATAGCAGCTGAATTCAGAATTTCAGCAACAGTGTAATTTTCTGATTGTTGACTTGAACATTCAGCAGTACTGGGCTCATGTCTAAGCAGAAAGGAAGGACAGAATGCAACAGGATGTCCCCATTCTGAAGCGGGCACCACAGTCTCTAGCGGAAGGGCTAGTGTAGAAGTGGGACCATAAACCATGTTCATTTGAGAGTTTAGCACAAAAGGCCAAACCTCAACTACATCCCACTACTTACTAGCTGGGTGATCTTAGACACCCAGGTGTTCTGTGCCTTGGATTCCTTTGCTATAAAATGGCTATGATTACAGGACCTCTCACAAAGGGTTGTTGTGATCATTAAATTCATTGCCTGAATCAAGAGCTTAAAACAGTGCTTGGAATGCAGCAAAGCTTGTCATGACTGTTAGCAGTTATTATAATTTATTACTCTTATACAACATTTTGATAGACAATTGTTTGTATGATGAAAGTATGAATTCAGAGGATATACAGTGACTCAGCCCTACCATTCACATAGGAGGATTTGATGGGTCCACTTTGTAGGCTAAATAACATACGCTCACATTATGCACCAGTGCTGGCCTGCCAACAATTATTGAAAGCATTTTCCTTGAAAGATTTTCATCCCTACTTTGAAGTGTCACATATACAAACAGCTCTTCACTGATTTTGTTCCTTTTCCCCTTTTAGGTTGGATGGGTAATGTTAGTTACTATGGGATCATCTCCTATTGAATCTGTAGTGGCTGCTGGCAATATATTCGTTGGACAGGTAAGTTGTAGAATCTAACACCATCTTGACTCGATTACTCCTACCTGCGGGGTAAGAGGGCTCATGTTCTAAGTTTCTATTTAGTCCATGAAGTGAAGCTCAACACATTCCATCTTATAGAACAATTACAAATAATGAGGGGAAACTTGTAAAATTGCACACATGCTTCTGCGGTGCTCAACTGAATACTTACTATGCTAAAAGTACAGCTATTATTGATATAGAGTCCCATGTAACAGGCCACCTGTCCTCCTTAATGGGATTCAAGCCCTTACAACACTTTCTCTAACTCCTTTCCACCCAAGGAGAAGAGTGGGGTATATGATTCCCAATTAGGATAACCCCTTTGGGCACCTGTAACCTGTCCTTGTTATTGATGGTATGTTCTTAGGCATCTCTATTTCCCTTTGGTGTAAGCAAAGAGGTTTATGGTCGGTCACGATGAAGCTGGAAGATGGGAAGTCACCAGTTCACAAGGCTAGGCCTCAGTTACTTGGGCAATAGTGTTCCAACTTAGAAAAGTGTACCTGGCCAGTAGACTAGGCTAGTGGAGACCTTATATGAATTGGCCCTGTAAACTCTTGCAAAATTTACACATGACTCAATATGCACACTGACATATTGAACTCTAGTTCAGTGATCCAGACATCAATGGTGTTAGTTCTCAAATGAATATGCATCAGAACCACAACTGAAGGCTTGTTCAAACAGTATGATAGCTGGTCCTATTCCCATAGTTTTTGAATCAGTAAGTCTAAGAATTTGCATATCTAGTAAGTTCCCGGGTGATGCTGATGGAGCTGTCTGTGGTTCACATTTAGAAATACTGCTTTACATCTGACTCTTGGTTTTGGCTCAGGTCATGATCTTCTATGAGTGCTGGGATTTAGTCCCGAGTCATGTTTCGAGCTTGTTGTGGAATCTGTTTGAGATTTCCTTCCCTCTCCCTTTGCCCTTTCCACTTGTGCTCTCTTTCCCTTTCTCTCTCTCTCTCTCTCTCTCTCTCGCTCTCTCTTAAATAAATAAATCTTTCAAAAAATAACAAAGCAATACTTCTTTAGAAAATGGAATCTGGGAGACCTGGGTGGCTCAGTCAGTTGGGTGTCCAACTCTTGGTCTTAGCTCAGTTCTTGATCTCGGGGTCGTGTTTTTAAGCCCTGCACTGGGCTCCGTTAAAAGATAAAAGGGAGAGAGAATCTTTAGTAGATTGGCACACATTCCTATGATTTAAAAGAGAGCATTTAATCTTGTCTTGCTTTGTTTCTAGACAGAGTCTCCACTGCTGGTCCGACCGTACTTACCACACATCACCAAGTCTGAACTCCATGCAATCATGACAGCTGGGTTCTCCACCATTGCTGGAAGTGTCTTGGGTGCATACATTTCTTTTGGGGTAAGAACATTTGAAGATAAATTTATGGAAAATTCAACCTCTTCTTTCTTTGCTGATCTATAACTATCCTCTATATCTCTGTCTTTTGTTGACCACTGCTGTTGGAATAGGAGGCAAGACATATCAGATAAAGGGCTAGTTTCCAAGATCTATAAAGAACTTATTAAACTCAACACCAAAGAAACAAACAATCCAATCATGAAATGGGCAAAAGACATGAACAGAAATCTCACAGAGGAAGACATAGACATGGCCAACATGCATATGAGAAAATGTTCTGCATCACTTGCCATCAGGGAAATACAAATCAAAACTACAATGAGATACCACCTCACACCAGTGAGAATGGGGAAAATTAACAAGGCAGGAAACAACAAATGTTGGAGAGGATGCGGAGAAAAGGGAACCCTCTTACACTGTTGGTGGGAATGTGAACTGGTGCAGCCACTCTGGAAAACTGTGTGGAGGTTCCTCAAAGAGTGTCCTTTTGCTGTATAGTTGGTTATTCTTCCTCTGGCCTTGGAATGGAGTGACCCTGAGGATCTCTGTGGCTTCACTTTCAAATCCTGCCACCTAAAACTGAATTGTATTCAAGTGTGGTAGAATGAAATCATATTATGAGGTTCCCTTGGCCAAATATCTAACAACGTAAAACAATAACAAAACCGTTATTACTGTCACTAGTAAAGGCAGTCTAGACTGAGGGTCGGCAAAGTGTGACTTGTGGGCCAAGCTAGATTGCTCCCCTTTATGGTAACTAAAGTTTCACTAGAAACCAGCTACTCTATTCATTCTTCTATGGCAGCTTTCATGCTACAGAGTTGAGTAGTTGTGGCCTGAAAAAGCCAAAAATATTTACTCTCTGGCCCTTCACAGAAAAAGTTTTATGACCAGTGGCTTAGAGCAGTGGTTCTCAAAACTTACTGCACATTTAGAATCAACCAGGAATGTTTAAGAACCCGGACGTCCAGGCCCATGCCACAGAGTAATTAAACCAGAAGCTCTTGGGGTGAGACCCAGGCATCAGTAATTTTTTAAAAAAAATTCCTCCCGTACATTCTTATGTGGAACCCAGTTAGAGAGCTGCTGGTGTGTGGCACAGGGCCGCAGAGCATTATAACCGGTGCTTGTGCCCCAAGCACAGAGCTTGTAAGCCCCAAAGAGAGGCAGCCTCCAGTGCAGACACGGAAAAATGAAGAGGTGTGGCCCCAGGTGAGTAGGAGCTCTTACTAGAGAGGTTTCATCCCTTCACTTCAACCAGTCCTCGGAGAGCCAACCAATAGGAAGAGGGAAGAGCAAAAGTGGAAGAGGGGGCACCTGGGAGGCTCAGCCAGTTAAACATCTGCCTTCACCTCAGGTCATGATCTCAGAGTCCTGGGATGGAGCCCGCATCCAACTCCCTGCTCTACGAGGAGCCTGCTTCTCCCTCTCCCTCCGCCTGCTTGTGCTCTCTGTCCTTCTCTCTGCTAAATAAATAAATAAATAAATAAATAATCTAAAAGGGGGGAGGAGCTGAAAGAGTTCTCAGGAATAGCAGTTTGGATCTGCAGATGGTCCACTCAGCCACCGCTCTAAGAGTGCTGCCTGTGAAAATGTGCTGGCTGGACTGGGGGTGGGGAGGGAAGTGCAGATTCCGGCATTCTGAAAATATAGGGAAGAGAATTCAGAAACAAAATAAGCATGTGGGGACGAAAGGCAAAAGAGTTTAAGTAGGTTCACAGTGAGGGAAACAGAAATCACTTACAGATTAAAGGGACTCTGGATAATGAATATTATATAAAAGCACCACAGAATTCAGAAGACTGAAAGGAAGACAGAGAGGGGTGTACCTGTGCCTGCACCCCAGACACTTCCCTTGTCTAAACTGATGATCTAATGAAATACGTGTTTTCGGGACTATTTAAACATTCATCAGGTCCACAGGGAGGGAGAGGAATCTTCTTCTGAAGTTTTTACCAGGATTCATTCTCTTCTGAAATGATTAGATTTTGGTTTTGGGCTTCTCACCAAAGGATGTGGTCAATTAGCACAAATTCCTCCCTTCGTCCTCTGACTCTCAAGGTGATGCTGACATGGCTCACTGAGTGCTCCCAAGCCTCCAAAAATACACTATTGTGAGGCAGGCTCCGTTCTGCCCTTCTCTCCCCTTGTAAAGCTTTTGGGCTGTTCATTCTGAGCACAACAGAAAAGCTACACTTCAGCTGGCCCTTCTCCCAAAATCACAGGTTTCACCCTCCCACCTTTTAACTGCGTCAGTGATGTCCGCACCTGCATCATTGGCTGTGGCTAAACTCTTCTGGCCTGAGACAGAAACACCTAAAATAACCCTCAAGAATGCCATGAAAATGGAAACTGGGTAAGTGGGATACCTCGTTCCTACAAGCTGGGGAGGTGGGATGGGGGTGTCCAAATTCAAAGCACAGACAAAAGTTGATCATTGGAGAGCCCATGACCTTAAAATGAATGTAATTTCCCAGTGACTATCAGGCTTCATTAGACTTCCAAAAAAAAAAAAAAAATCCTTCTTCAATACTTGAAAAGCTTCCTAAATACTTGTATGTCAATACATTTCCTTAACCGTAGAATGTAGATATTTCATTTTAAATGTGGTGTAGTGTTTTTTGAGCACTGATTTAAGACCGTTGGAAAGCAATGGGACAACCATTTCTGGAAGTTTCTTATATAATAGGAAGTATGAAGGTATGATATAGATATCTTTAGCCCCTCTTCAGTTCATTTTTTTGCCTTGTGCAAAAGAAAGGAAGAAAGGGTGAAAAGGATAAAGGGGTTCAAGATAGTCAAAATAATCAAATTCAATAACAGAATCCATCAACAAACATGTTGCTGGGATTCATCCCCTGTTTGTATATAGGTATAGTCAGTAAAAAGCAACTTGTCAAAGAATGCATGTATGGAATAGGTGTGATTTCACTTGTAAAGTTAAGCAAATGTGTATATCTATGCAACATATTATTTAGGTACACACTCACATAGGAAAAGGGAAAAGAAAGGGAATGATAAGCAACCTCTAAGGAGCCAGGTACCTTTGAGATTAAAGAGAAGAGAATAAGATTAAGGAAGAAGGGGTACTCAAAAGTGATGGTGGCATTCCATTTCTTAAATGAGGTGATGGATATTCAGGCCTTCTTTGAATTATTAGTTCTTATGCCATGAACTAATATTTTACTAATATTTTATAAATATTTTCTAGTAGCTACCTTAATATAATTTTTAAACCTATAATATTTTTATCTTTTCCCAAATTTTAATTATAACCTCTTCCCCAATTAACAGAGTAGTATAACCATGAGACACCCATATGACCATCACCTACACTCAGGAATTATAAGCAATTATAAGTGATGTCATAGAATTTAGTTATTTTGACCAAGGCATGAGCTTGTGAGGTTGTGTCTCCAACCAAATGAGCTCTGATTATTCCATTCTTACACCTGTGATGTCCATCCACTGATAACACCTTGGTAATTCTGAAATTGCTATTTTTTGATAAAGTGATTCAAGGAACCTCCTAGAAGCCGCAACACAGGGAGCATCCTCATCCATCTCCCTTGTGGCAAATATAGCTGTGAATCTGATTGCCTTCCTGGCCCTGTTGTCTTTTGTGAATGCAGCCTTGTCCTGGCTTGGAAACATGTTTGACTACCCACAACTAAGTTTTGAGGTATAATTCTATCATGTCTCTCTCCATTTTGTTTCTACCTATCTTTGTTTAAAAAAAAAAAAAATAGGTTTGTGAATTGCCTTCCGTAACCACCTGTAGTATACTCTTACACAATGCACACACTCATCATGTATCTCCCATCTTCCCACCTCCTCCTGCCCCTCAACTCCTATCACCCTCCTGGAGAGAATGATTGACCTCATGCCAGAAATTCAGGGGACTTCATATAACCCAATGCTAACCTTGACTCCTAATGGAAAGAGATGAGCAAAGCAATGTGAAGAAATTTCTACACCTAAAGGAGATATAGAGAGGTTGAGAAAAATCTTGTAAAAAGGGTGAGGCAGAGAAACAAGAAGCAAATCACCATTCTAATAAGGAATCTATTTTTGAGTTTTGTAGATAATATGCTCCTATGTCTTCATGCCCCTTTCCTTCATGATGGGAGTGGAATGGCAAGACAGCTTCATGGTGGCCAAACTCATAGGCTATAAGACATTTTTCAATGAATTTGTCGCTTATGAACACCTCTCAAAATTGATCAGTTTAAGAAAGGAGGCCGGACCCCAATTTGTGAATGGTGTGCAACAATATATGTCGGTGAGTAATTACATTGATTTCTCAATACACTTCTTTCTCACATATCTACATTGGTCAAATAGTCACTGGTGCTTGTGCATAGTAGGCCAGGCATTTGGGTATACATAAGAGAAAAAGACAAACCAAAAATCCCTGATCTCATGGAGCTCATACTGAACATAGCACCTCATAATTTTCAATAATGTTGAATTAATCCGTGTGTGTGTATCATTGTGTGAGGTATACACAGCTAGTCCTTACTACTATGATCATTTACTTTTGAGACCTGTAGATCCAAACCTAGATGAGCTGGGACAAGAATCAATGAAAAAATATTTGCCACATATCTTCTGTGTGCAAAGCACCTATATACACTGAGGCCACAACATGGAACAAGTGATGAGGTTTCTGCCCTCATGGGATCATAGTCTAATAATGTCAAGGGTCTCTTCCTTCCAGCCTTAAAAGTCTATGAACTCTGAGAAACTGCCCAAATGCAAAATAGTGCCTAGAAATCCTAAGGAAATAGTGAGACACAGTTGCTACTCTTCAAGTGAATGAGGGAAGAGAAAAGCTTGGGTTGTGGTCTGAATTTTTGAGACAAGCACCCTATAACTATGTCAGGACTTCAGATAAATACACTCCAAGGCTTTATTCATGTCTGCTTGACCTCAGATGGGACAAGGGAATGTGGGTGAAGCCATTACTTAGGTCATATTCTACAGCCGAGTCTCCAGCCTTTCTTTCCTGAAAAACAGAATTGTCCCACACACAGAACTCTAAGGAAAATGGGAACCTTCTGACCAAAAGAAAGTAGTTTTTATACTGAGAAAAAGAAGCTCATAATCCTAGCAGTGCCAAGCAGATTTGTGCACATTATTACAAGAATAGAGACAGAACAGTAGGACTGATTTGGGTTGGGGGTGATCCCAACCAGAGGCAGATCCACAGAAGATATTTGAAGACAGGAGCCCAATAGCTTCTGCTACTGTTTAGTCAAAATGGCAAAAGCATTTTTTCCCATTTTCCTATTTACAGGCAACAAAATGGGGATGAGTACCTGCAATTTTTGTTTACCAACCAACAAGTGGTGGGGGGTGTCACATCATCCCCTGGAAAAGGCACCACATGACCAATGCATAAGATCTAGGTCCATGAGGCAAAGCCCAATGTTATCCAGGTCAGAATATGTGTGTAGCATGTTGTCCACAGGATGAGCTCTTCATTATGCCATCATCTCTTCTTTCTTAACATAAAAGAAATACTGTGCATGTTTGTTTGTTTACACTTAATTTATACACACCCTGGTATAGTATTAAAAAGGTACAAAAAAGCAAGAGGGATAAGTGAGTCATCCTCCCTATTTTTCTGCTGCTCAGCTATTCTCTTTGTACCGTATTATGCTCTTACTCTTGCTCTTTGCACTTAATAAGATATCTTGGATGCCATTCCCTATCAGTGTCTGTGAAAGAGTATTCTATAGACTGAACACAATTATTAATTTTAAGCCATCTTTTGTTGATGGACACTGCTACCAATTTTCTGCTATTGGAAGCAGTGTTACAATGACTGTCCCTGTATATCCAGCATCGTTGCTCAGGCTCTGGGAGAACCAAACGATGTATTATTGATTTCCTAGTGCAATGCAGCTCTTTCCATCACTCAAATATGGGAAAAGGAAGAACAGTAACATTTTAGCCTCCTGTCCCTCTTATTACAAAACTCTAGATGGAACCCACTCTGGAGCAGAGTGGTTTCTCAGATCTGAGGGAGTGTGCTCAACATAGTTTCAGTTGACCAAGATTAACTGGGGTTCAGAAGTAGATGCTCCTCCTTCTGACGTATCATCTAACATTACATCAGAACACCTACATCATTTATTACCCTTTATCACATCACATAGGCACTTTATCATTTCATATCACCACAAGAAGAAGGCCACTCTGCACTGGACAAAATAACTAGAAAGAAGAATTCATCACAAAAGAAATAAGCAGAACAATACTCTCTGTCCTAGAATTACAGAATTAGGATTTAAATACAATGTCAGAAATTCAATTCAGAAGTATAATTATAAAGCTACCCGTGGTTCTGGAAAAAAGCATAAAGGATTCTAGGACTTCATTATTACAGAATTGAGATCTCCTCAGGCCAAAATTTAAAATAGATTAAATGAGATGCAATCAAAACTGGATGCTCTAACTGCTAGGGTTAATGGAGTGGAAGAGAGAGTGAGTGATATAAGAGGCAAGTTGACAGAAAAGAAGGAAGCTGAGGAAAAAAGAGAAAAACAATTAAGAACTCATGAGGAAAAGCTTAGGGAAATAAATGATAGCTTGAGAAGGAAAAATATACATCTAATTGGGATTCCAGAAATGGCTGAGAGAGAAAGAGAGGACCATAAAGGATATTTGAATAAATAATAGCTGAGAACTTCCCTAATCTGGGGAAAGAAGCAGGCATTCAGATCCAAGAGGTAGAGAAGACCCTCCCCCAAATCAATAAAGATCATTCAACACCTTGGCATTAAATACTGAAACTTGCAAGTTTCAAAGAGAAAGAGAAAATCCTTAAAGCAGTGAGGGACAAGAGATTTTTCACTTATATTGGGAGAAATATCAGATTAACAGCAGACCTCTCCACAGAGCCTGGCAGGCCAGAAAGGTCTGGCATGATATTGACAGGGTACTAAATGAGAAGAACATGCAACCACGAATACTTTATTCAACAAGGCTGTCATTCAGAATCAAAGGAGAGATAAAGAGCTTCCAAGAGGCAGCTCTGAAAGAGCTAGGCAGAAACTGAAAGAATATGTGACCCCAAAACCAGCTCTGCAAGAAATATTAAGGGGGACCCAGTAAAAAGAAAGAGGGAGCCCAAAGAAACAATCCACAAATACAGGGACTGAATACATAATACAATGACACTAGATTCATATCTTTCAATAGTTAGTCTGAACGTAAATGGGCTAAATGATCCTATCCAAAGACACAGGGCATCAGACTGGATAAAAAAGCAAGACCCATCCATATGCTGTCTACAAGAGACTCATTTTAGACCTAAGGACACCTCCAGCCTGAAAATGAAGGGGTGGAGAACCATTTACCATTCAAATGGCCCTCAAAAGAAAGCTGAGTTAGCAATCCTCATATCAGATAAACTAGAGTTTATCCCAAAGACAGTAGTAAGAGATGAAGAAGGACACTATATCATACTTAAAGGGTCTATCCAACAAGAAGACCTAAGAATCATGAATAGTTATGCCCTTAATGTGGGAGCCACCAAGTATATCAATCCATTATAACCAAAGTAAAGAGATACTTAGATAATCATATACTAACAGTAGGAGACTTCAACAGGGCACTCTCAGCAAGTAACAGATCTTCTAAGCAGAACATCACCAAAGAAACAAGGGTCTTGAATGATACTTTATCAAATAGTTTTTACAGATATATACAGAACATTGCATCCAAATGCAACTGAATACACATTCTTCCCAAGCGCACGTGGAACTTTCTCTAGAATAGACAACATATTGGGTCAGAAATCAGGTCTCAACCAATACCAAAAGATTGGGATTGTCCTCTGCATATTTTCAGACCACAGTGCTTTAAAACTAGAACTCAATCACAAGAAGAAATTTGGAAGAAACCCAAAAACATGGAGGTTAAAGAGCGTCCTACTAAAAGATGAATGGATCAGCCAGGGAATTAGAATAGAACTTAAAAGATTCATGGAAACTAGTGAAAATGAAAACACAAACATTCAAAATCTTTGATACAGCAAAAGCAGTCCTAAGAGGGAAATGCATTCCAATACAAGCCTCCCTCAAAAAACTGGGAAAAACTCAAATACACAAGCTAACCTTGCACCTAAAGGATTTGGAGAAACAACAGCAAATAAAGCCTAAACCAAGTAGAAGAAGAGCGATAATAAAGATTAGAGCAGAACTCAATGAGATAGAGATCAGACGATCTGTAGGAGAGATCAACAAAACAAGGAGCTGGTTCTTTGAAAGAATTAATAAGATAGATAAACCCTTAGCCAGCCTTATTAAAAAGAAAAGAGAAGACTGATATTATTAAATCACAGATGAAAGAGGAGAGATCACAGCCAATATCAAGAAAATACAAATTTTGAAAATATGAGCAGCTATATGCCAACAACTTAGGCAATATGAAAGAAATGGATGCATTTCTGGAAACTCACAAATTACCAAAACTGAAACAGCAAGAAATAGAAAACGTGCACAGGCCAATAACCAGGGAGGAAATTGAAGAAGTCATTACAATCCTCCCAAAACACAAAGGTCCAGGGCCAGATGGCTTCCCAGGGGAACTCTAAAAAACATTTAAAGCAGATATAATACCTATTCTACTAAAGCTGTTTCAAAGGATAGAAAGGGAGAGAATACTTCCAAACTTGTTTTATGAGGCCAACATTACCTTGATCCCAAAACCAAAGACCCCAACAAAAAGGAGAATTACAGACCAATATCCCTGATGAACATGGATGCAAAAATTCTCACCAAAATACTAGCCAATAGGATCCAATAGTACACTAAGAGGATTATTCAATATGACCACGTGGAAATTATCCCTGGGATGCAAGGCTGGTTCAACATTTGTAAAACGATCAACCTGTTACATCACATCAGTAAGAGAAAAGACAAGAACCATATGATTCTCTCAGTAGATGCAAAGAAAGCATTTGATAAAATTCAGCATCCATTCCTGATTAAAACTCTTCACAGTGTAGGGATAGATGGAACATTCCTCATACAATAAAAGCCATCCATTAAAAGCCCACAGCAAATATCACTCTCAATGAGGAAAAACTGAGAGCTTTTGCCCTAAGATCAGGAACACAACAGGGATGTCCATTTTCACCACTGTTATTCAAAATAGTACTAGAAGTCCTAGCCTCAGCAATCAGACAACAAAAAGATATAAAGGCATTCAAAATACAAGGCATTCAAATTGGCAAAGAAGAAGTCAACTTCTCCCACTTCACAGATGACATGACACTGTATATAGAAAACCCAAAAGACTTCACCCCCAGATTTCTAGAACTCATACAGCAAGTGGCAATGTGGCAGGATACAAAATCAATGCAGAGAAATCAGTGGCATTTCTGTACACTAACAATGAGACTGAAGAAATAGAAATTAAGGAATCAATCCCTTTTATAATTGCACCCAAAGCATAAGAAACCTAGGAATATACCTAACTAAAGAGGTAAAAGGATCTATATTCTAAAAACTACAAAATACTTATTAAAGAAACTGAGGAAGACACAAAGAAACAAAGTCCATGTTTGTAGATTGGGAGAATAGATATTGTGAAAAAGTCTATACTTCTCAGAGCAATTTACACATTACATGCAATCCTTATCAACACTTTGCTCTTTCTTCATAGAGTTGGAACAAATAATCTTAATATTTGTATGGAATCAGAAAAGACTCTGTATAACCAGTAAAATGCTGAGTAAGAAAACCAAAGCTGGGGGCATCACAATTATTTGGCCTGAGCAACACCTCTTGGTTGTCAGATCAGAACCAGAGGGCTATGCTCACACTTCCACAAATTCACCCTCCATCTTTCTACTGCCCTGTAAACGTGGGCACCTGACATTCCCAGGGGATGGTTAGAGCTGAGGACCAAAGAGAGGCAAGGACACACCACAGCCAGAATGAAAGGAACTCCTATTATATCTGTGAGTTTCCTCTTTACTAAATTAATCCCTTTTCTTTTAAGTATAATTTATGTACAATAAAGTTCCTTTTTTTGTGTATATATGAGTTTTGAGAAATGTATCACCTGTGTAACCACAACTGCAATGAATATATAGAACATTTCTATCACACCTGGAAAATTTGTCTCAGGGCCACCTGCAGTCAATAGTACCCCGACCCACCCCCTCATTCCCAGACAGCCTGATCTTTCATTCACTATAGATTACATTTGCTTGTAAAATCATACAAATGGACTCACTTAGCTTTCATGTAGTTGCATGTATATATTTTCCTTCTTACTATTACTATACTTACTAAGAGTAGTATTCTATTTCATAGATATCCATAATTTGCTTATCGATTTGTCTGTTGAAGGGTATTTGGATTGTTTCTAGCTTGAAGCTATTATAACTGCCATAAATATTCATGTACAATCTTCTTGTGGATATAGATTTTTACTTCCCCAGGGAAAATTCCAAAGAACATTATTGCTGGATAATGCAGGCTATGTCTACCAACTTGATAAGAAACTGTCAAGCATGTTTGTACTTTATAAACAGGTTGTGTCAGTTTATATTCCCACCAACAATGTACAAGAAATCCAATTATTCTACATCCTTGTCAACACTTGGTATTGTCTGATTTTTTAGCCATTTTATGGATGTATAGTATTATGTTACTGTTTGTTTTGCATTTCTCTGGTGACTAATGATGTCAAACATCTTCTGATGTGAGATATATATATATATCTTGTAAAAACTATAACTCAATCACAAGAAGAAATTCTGATGTGATATATATATATATATATATATATATATATATCTTGTAAAAACATTTTAGTCATTTTTTATTAGGTGCTTGTCCTCTTATTATTAAATTATAACAGCTCTTTATAGATTCTAAATAAATCCTTTGTCAAACAAATGTAATGTGAATATTTTCTGGAACCAATCTTATATCTTCAGTAGCTAGCACTGGGCCTGGTACATTATAGCAGGTGGCCAGGTCATACTGAATATTAGAAGTTATCATTGGGGGTGCCTAGGAAGCTCAGTTGGTTAAGCAGCTGCCTTTAGCTCAGGTCATGATCCTGAAGTCCTGACCTAAGCTTGCTTCGCCCTCTGCCCATCCCCCAGCTAGTGCTCTCTCTCACATAAATAAAAATATTTAATAAAAACAAGGAAGAAGGGATGCCTGGGTGGCCCAACGGTTGAGTGTCTGCCTTTGGTTCACGTCATGATCCTGGGGTCCTTGCATCCAGTCTTGCATCGGGCTCCCCATGGTGAGCCTGCTTCTCCTTCCGCCTATGCCTCTGCCTCTCTCTGTGTGTCTCTCATAAGTAAATAAATAAAATCTTTAAAAAAAAATTTTTTTTCATTGGGCTGAAAGTGGCATTTGTAGAGGCCAAGATTATCAATTCCAACTCCTTTGTAGAAAATCTCTGAATCCACACAGCCCTTTTCCCTCTCTCAAGATTCAAGGGGAGACAAAAAAAAAAGTCTATGAAACAACAGTTGTTTGACATCATGCACTGAATATTTATTTGTCAATATTAATTCCATAGTCAGAAAAGGAAGCCTGGTTAGGATGTCAGATTTACTAAGCTAGTCACGCCATGTATACTTCTAAGTGTTTATGCTTGTTTACAGATTCGTTCTGAGACAATTGCCACTTACGCTCTCTGTGGCTTTGCGAATATCGGTTCTCTAGGAATAGTGATCGGCGGACTTAGTAAGTGAAAAGAATTTTCTTTAATAATGTATGCGACATAAACATACATTCAATCTCCATCTGGCTCTGTAACATTATTTGTGTCAGGGGAAGAAAAGGCCCTGGGACAGTAGTAAACCCTTTGCAGCCTATTTTTATCCCTGCTCTGCCATATAGTTTTCCTTTGTATACCCAAGCTAAACTCAGAAAGAATTTGTTCAAATGTGCAGGTGCTTGTCTACCCAAGGATGACACTAGGTCTCACTTTGTATGACAATTCCAGTCAACTTTTAAGGGCCACTGGAGAAGGATTCTGAGGCCTAGTGAAAGTGGAAAATGCTGTTATTAATTAGTGATGTCTTCCATAGGCATAGAAATAAATGGTGACGATGAGTTGCAAATGTTTGGATCTTTCCTTGAAATCTGTTTGCCTTGCCATGCTCTCCATACACTGTGATAAAACTTAGGACTCACTTCTTCTGTAAAAAATGGAAGCTTCTGGGCCTGTGGACAAATGTATTCCTTTCCTCTCCCACCAGAGAACTTCTCTGGATGTAAAGCTCATCATTAAGCTCTAGAATCTTTATTTTTCCCAGCTAATTTGGAAAAAAAGGAAGGAAGAAAGGAAGGAAGGAAGGAAGGAAGGAAGGAAGGAAGGAAGGAAGGAAGGAAGGAAGGAAGGAAGGAAAAGAAAGAAAGAAAGAAAGAAAGAAAGAAAGAAAGAAAGAAAGAAAGAAAGAAAGAAAGAAAGAAAGAAAAGAAAGAAAGAAAGAAAGAAAGAAAGAAAGAAAGAAAGAAAGAAAGAAAGAAAGAAAGAAAGAAAGAAAGAAAGAAAGTCATGAGACTCCCAGCCCTAGAACAATTCTCAGAGGCTGGGGATTTGGAATTCCCAATCAATTACCTCAACATTAATCTCCTTCTTCCATGTTTCCCAGCATCTATGGCTCCTTCCAGAAAGCGTGATATCACATCGGGGTCAGTGAGAGCTCTGATTGCAGGGACTGTCGCCTGCTTCATGACAGCCTGTATTGCAGGTACCACATGCCATCCTTTGTGTCCTGTCTTCCAGAGCCCACAGAATGGCAGCTTTCAGGGGGGCCGTGCCTCCAACCTGCAGATGCAGCATATGCTACTGTCGGAAGCTGAGAGGCAGAGCTGCTGCTGAGCATATTGTAAAGTGAAATGTGTGGAACATGGTTGAAAAGCTAGGAACAGGAGGGCACAGTAATGTCGTAAATTAATAAAATAGATGACACTATTTCACTTCCAGGACTACTCTCCAGCACCCCTGTAGACATCAACTGCCATTACATTTTAGAGAATGCCTTCAACTCCAGTTCACCTACGAACACAACAGATGTGGTATCTTGTTGTCAATCTCTATTAAACAGGTATTGTATTCTTGAGTCTAACTTCTTCATATCTATTATTAATAAACAAATTAGGCCTATAGAGCCCATCCACTCATTTTTATAACTTTATAAATCTGTTTAAAAATAAGAACCTGTGGGACACCTGGGTGGCTCAGTCAGTTGAGTGTCCGATTCTTGGTTTCAGCTCAGCTCATGATCCCAGGGTCCTGAAATGGAACCCTGCCTCAGGCTCAGAGCCTAGTGGGGAGTCTGTTTGTCCCTCTCCCTCTGTTCCACCCCCCACTCACACTCACACACACACACACACACACACACTCTATCTCTCTCTCTCTCTCAAATAAATAAACTTTTTAATAAATAAATAACTTGTGCAAAAATTTATTTGGATTTAGATCACCCTTCATTTTGACTTTTCTCATCTGAGACTAGGACCTATAATACTAGCTAGTGCTATGCAAGCATTTCTTATGCCCTCAGCTTTGTGATAGGCACTTTGTATGAATTAGCTCATTTAACCCTGGAAACCACAGTATAAGGTAAGAACTATTGCTCTTTTTAGTGTTCAATAAAAATAGGCCTTGAGGAGGCTATACCACTTTCCCAAGACCAATAAAGATGCAAACTTTAGGTCTTTCTGTCTATAGAGTCCATGCCCTTAACTAGTACCCAAGCACTAATTCTTTGTTACTGCCTCTCTTTCAAGGGCACCAAGCAGTGCAGGCTGTCCTGAAAACATGGTGATAGCGATAGTGGTGGGCTACAGTGCATGAGGTGCCACCAGTGACCCATCTGGCCACTCCCACTCTGTACAGTTTCTATCTGCAAAATCAATATCCCTACCCCATTTGCCCTTTGATGCTATGTTTAATCTGACTTCTCCTGCTTATCTACTTTTTCTGTTCTACAGCCCAACTAACTGTTTTATTACACTTTTCACCAGCACTATTGTCAACGGTCCTGGTGTCATCATCCCAGGAGGAAACCACAGCTTGTCTTCTTTAAGGGGCTGCTGCAAGTTGTTAACTCCACCAACACTGAACTGCAGTTGGATCCCTGATACATTTTGAGTGCAGCTGCTTCTCCAATGGAACTGTAGGTATAGATGCTGAATTTTCTGCTTTGGGGAGGAAAAAAAACTATTCTTCACAGACTGATACTTTCATTGTGGAATCAGCTTTAATCGGAAAAAAGGAAAACAGGAGTGAACCTTTCGGATCTCCAGAATCACGCTCCTTTCCTTCTTTCCTTCCCTTCTGCAAACCCTTCCCCACTAACAACTACTATGGTATCTTAAGATGAGCTCTTGTCTCCAGTCCCAAAGATGTTTTCTGACCCTAGAATTTTATGACATTTTACCAGAATACAGGCATAAATGAAGGGTAACAACAATGGGGCTGTGGCTCAGCCACACCCAGAGTGGCTCCCTTCTAAAATGACTTAGGGAGGTCACTGCAGTCATCCTGGCTGACCTAAAACAGCCAGAAGTTGAATCTCACATGGAAAAGAATCAATCACTTATCACCTGCTCATTGCCTGCCTGAGGAAGTCCTACAGAAATCAAGCATTCCCTAAGAGAACTTTTTGACCATTCTAGAATCAGGTTTCAAATACTATATGCTTAGAGATTTATACCAATCAGCTTACCCGAAATTTTGCTGCAATAGGATATAAGTCAAAAAACTTGGTGACTTGCAAGTTTACTTTTCTCTTACACCATATGCCTAGTGAGGGTCAATTCTGGTGGTAATTCATATTGTCTTCACTTCTAGGACCCAGGCTAAAGGAGCAGCCACTATGTGGGGTATGTTGTGAGAGGTGGAAAAAAAGGTGGCTCTTAAAACTTCTGCTACGAAGGACCCTTCACTTCTACTACATTCCATCACCCAAAGCTAATCATGATGAGCACAATGTCAATGGTTATGGATGAATTATCCTGTCCTAGGGAAGGATAGTGAGCATTTTGGGGGAAAAAAATATGATATACTACATGGATGCACGATATCCATGTCTCCCTTCAAGGAGTCACCTGTCCCATAACAGAAAGCCTACTCGTGTGTAAAATTGGTTTGTTCCTGTTGACATTACTGGAAAATAGCACAACTTTTCTGTTGAAATGTCCCTTAAGAACCACTGGAGGGAGAAAACTAAGTCCTGGTTGACATTCGAAGCCTTCCACAGACACCATTCACCAGGAAAGCAGCAGCACCAAAGCTGCTTCCTGGGTATTAAATAAGAACCTTCCTCAATGGGTTCTGAGATTTAATGTGTGTCAGAAGAAAATTCCTGAGACAATGACAGGGTCTCTTAAATGAAATGCTCATCGCCAATTCTCTTAATAACACAAAGACCACATTGTGTGAGGAAACAAGGACACCAATGACTGAGTCAAAAGGTGATTCCCCAGAAAGAGATACGTGAAAAGGGTTTTTGGAATACTTGAATTTATTTTAGCTATGGTTTCTTTCTTGCTCGTGCACAATTTTTTGAAATGTATATATAAGTAGCTGGTGTGTGTGTGTGTGTGTGTGTGGCAATAGAGGTGAAGAATGATATTAAATGCCCAAAGGACTCTTTATCTCTAAAGTATAATATACTAGGATATTCTTAACTATTGATCATTTGAATCAAATTTTTCTTAAAATTTATATGCCCTTTCAGTATTTAGATTTTATTTTTTTTTATTTTTTTTATTTTTTTTTTAGTATTTAGATTTTACTTTAGGAAACTACATTTACATGTTTTTCCCTCTCTTCTCTATATTCCTTGTGGCAATATTTAAAAAAAAAGTCTTCATTATGTCAGGTGTTCCAGTTATTCATATGTTGGTTCTTTTTGGTTTACTGTGGCTATTATCTTTCTAACTCCTTTTTATCGTGTCATTTCTTTGCAGTTTTCTATTTTGCTGATTCCTGAGACTCTCAAAGAGAATTTCTTTCCTCTTTCTGTGTGCTTCTATGGCCAACTAATTTTCAAATTCTGTCTGTTGCCATTACTGTTCTTTGGATGCTTATAGCTCTTCTCTGAGGTCTCTTACTTCAAAGAAAACAATAATTACTGTCCTGTTTTTAAAGTTTTCTTTTTTTTCAGTTGCAGAAAGTAATATCCATTTGTAATAAAAAGTGACAAACACACACACCTTCCTTCAAACATATATAAACATGTAGAGGATTTGTTGATTCTATGAAACTAGAAAGAGTCCACTTAAATATCTTGTTCAACTTCTTTTCATCTGGCAATATATCTTGGACATTCCTACCAAGTCATTTTATATAGTTCTAACTCTATGCTTCCCTTCTTATTCTGTGTGTGTGTGCGTGTGTGTGTGTGTGTGTGTCTGTGTGTACAATTCCACACAAATGAGGTAATATATATGCTGGGAGAAGGAAGGAATTAAACATCTTACATTCTTGCTACTTGCTTCCTTCCTCTTCCTTATCCCTGACCCACCACATACACGTAACCCAGGTAAAATAACTTGACATATAGCTTTCTGTACTTTTCGTTCCTGTTCAGGTCCTGTTTTACAAACATATCTTATTGAGGATTGGTATTGTTGTTTTACCATAGTGGGATATTCTGGGACCACTCACATTTCTCTGCAGCTTACTTTTCTTCAATAATATTACTTTCTGTGGGATGCCTGGGTGGCTCAGTGGCTGATCATCTGCCTTCAGCTCAGATCGTGATCCCAGAGTTCCAATATTGAGTCTCACAGCAGGCTCCCCATGATGAGCCTTCTTCTCCCTCTGCCTCTCTCTGTGTGTCTCTCATGAATAAATGAATATAATAATAATAATAATAATAATTAATAATAATAATACTTTGTGGATATTCAGGTCCACTGGCAAAACTTTAACTATTTTTGTCAAAGGGTTCATAATATTCCATGACATATTATGTATATGTATTAACCATTCCTCTAAGGACAAGCATCCACTTTTGGGGATTTGATTTTGGTTTTGACTACTTGGAACAATACCTGCCCATTTACTTCACATATTATTAGCTTTATTCTATAGCAGTGCTAGCTGATAAAAATATAATGCAAGTAACATGTGATTTAAAATTTTTTAGTCACCATGTTAAAAATGTAAAAGGAAACTGGTAAGATTAAATTTAATACTATATTTCACCCAATATACCCATGATATTATCATTTCAATGAATTATTAAATATTCTTTTTATTGAACTAATCATTTAAAATCCAGTATATTTTTTATACTTAGAACACATCTTAAGACACATTTTCATTGGCAATACTTGATCTGTATTTAGATTTCATAAAATTTAGTTGAAAGTAAATACACATGCCCAAATTGTTCCAAACACACTTAAAGGCTTTCCAATACCTGAAATGAGCATCAGTTTTTTAAAGTAAAATTTTAGTTTCCTCTGTTCCACATATAAAATAGTTCCATAGTTCAATTAGCAGCTACCATATTGGGCAGGACAAGTCTATATGGTGGTTTCCTAGGTGGACTGACGGGAGTGTGTATATTTGGTATTAATATACGTTGTCAGATTGCTTCTTGGAGAAATATGTTGTCTTAATTTTTACCTGCATTGTGATCTAATCTTTCTAATGTGTTTTATTCATCTACCTTTGTGTGTATATGTGATATTTCTTTTCAAATGCAACCCTGTTCACATAAATCCCATGCTGATTTCTTTTTTAATATTTTCCATCCTTGAGCTGAGGAGGGCATATTATTCTTGAGCCACATGAGAAAGAAGAGTAAGGGCACAGACCAGACAAATGAGCTGATGATAACTTTGGGCTTATTGTATCCAGAAATCTTACCAATCCCCTGTAAATGTTGAATGGGCTCTGGACTGGCAGAAAGTTCCCCTCCTCCCCTTATTGGAGTTTTGGGTACATGGTGATGTCTCCACTCGTCTTTAGCAAACATAAAAGCTGGGAAGCTGCTTGTTCCCCTCAGTTCACCCTACACCCACCTACCTATAGTCTTCTAAGATGGCCAAGATAGGGTATCCATGTGCTTCCTATACATCTGAGGTCCCTCGGTGCTGACAGAACATTGCTGTGAATCTATGCACCCTAAGCCTGTTTCAAGACAAGGCTGTGACAACTATTTTGAGGAATTCTGCACTCTGTCTAGGCAGCCCAGGAAATTTGAAGCTGCCATACTTCTCTCTGTGCCTGTCTTCACATCAGTACAGTTTTCACTAGTCTGAAACACCTTTTATAAACACTGTATCATGAGTCCAGATATGAATATTTCCTAATTTTAATGAAGGTGGAAGCTTGGTTTATTGCTTCTTATTCTGTTCATTGTTTTCTATGGGCTTGAAAAGGAGAGGGGGCAGAAATGGCATTTCTGTCACCAAAGCAGAAGCCATGGCTATACACAAGTTCTCTGGACCTGCAGAGGCCTTATTGTCTCAGCAAAGAGCAGATTGTAGTCATGGGGTGTGAAGAATGTTCTCTGATTTTTCTTCATTTCGTTAATAAAATCAGCACCCCCAAGCAGTTAGATCTGAGTAAGAAGGTCTCTGTAACTATATAGATTACCAACATGCATTCATTTTGCAAGTGTTCCCAAATAATTTCTTTAATATTTCTGAGGCTTAATTAGGCTGGGAGGCCATGTGAAGAGCTTAAGGTGTGCTCTTGCCCATGAGGCTGACTTCCAATTACAGAACAATTCCAAAATCAGGCATGCTTGTAAAGAAGGTATTGAAAGACACAGCGTGCCAGGAAGCATTAAACTACCCTAGATGTACTGGAGGCAGGGATGGGGAGGCAATCATTCACATATTAAACAGGCAGGAATACAGGACTTAAGAAAGAAACGTCTGGTACATGTGCACTGTATGGTACTAATGAACCATACGGTCCTGAGAAAAGCAACTTTTTACAACCTGTTGCTTAATTTTAAAAATTGTTTTAAGCTGAAGGAAAGCATACCCTTAGCTATTCTCTTTCAGGATCTAAAGACAGCATAAACCTAGGATCATTACGTTTTCTTTTATATTACAAAGGCGATGTGATTGACCTCTGGAGGTAGAGTGAGTAATTTCAACCCCGGTCCTTAGTGGACTACTTGGCATTTTCATTTCAGGGGACTCTAGAAAGTAAACAATGAATCTGCATCAAGCCAGCCCCTCTCACCTGTTATGCCTTTTGCAAAATTGGAGGACAAGTTTCTGATAGTAGGGATGCAGCCTATAATCATGCAACTGAGAAAAGTATTTAAATGACAACCTTGAAATGTAGTCCTCTGGCAACTGAGAAGCAACCAGTTTGCCATGAGAAACCAGGAGCAGAGAAAAACTGATATTTTGTGAGCTATATTAATATGCAGAACCAGGCCTACATCTTCCATGTGCTGGGCATGCTTCCAGTAATTTCCATAAGATAAGAGAATTGTAGAACCCTAGGTCATTCATAAATGCTTCCATCTCCTCTAGCCACCCTACCCCAGTCACATAGAGACACCAAACCCATAGATTACTATGGCTACCTCATTCCATAATTGTTGGCCCTTATGTCTGTCTGACCACTAGACTACTAATTCTTATGTATCTCTAGTACCTCGCACCTGGCATCTCATTGACACTCAGTAAATATTTGCTCATTCAATGAATAAATGAATTACAAAATGGTTCATCTTCACATAAGTGGGAATGGTTAATTAGATCACTGTTAAAAACATTTTAAAATCCCATCAAAAATGCATACTCCTAACAAAAATTGCAAGTGATAGACAAGTATGTAACTGAGAAATTGGAACTCTTCCTCCCACCTCTATCTGTTCCCCATAGTTGGCTAAAGGTAACACATTGGTGTCGCTGCTAATTTTTCCCTTTACATGATAAACTATAGTAAGTTATAACAAACTGAAGTGGGTCTTCTTTCAAGCCCGATGTCTGAATCACCTTCACATTCCCTTTCTTGGCAACGTAGGGCACATGGATTTGCCTGTTGTGCAAAACTGTGTTGTACCATGACTAGTGGCCTTCCTGATACTCTTCAAGGCCAATCTTCAATTTAGTAGTGTTTTCCATGTTAAAACTAAATGGAATCATTAAAAGCATCCTAATGCCCAACATAAATAGGTGTATTTTAGGTAACCAGATTCCTTCTGCTTAAATGAACAATTGTTGTGCTATTGGATTTGGAAAAGCTCTTACAGAAAATGGAAAACAACAAACTGGTTGCTACTTCTGTTGGGGGTGGAAGTTTATTTCAGTAGCTAGGAGTCCAGCTCTGGAGCTGAGCTGCCAGGGTTCAAACTCTAGTCCCAGGCACTAGTTCCATTACCTTAGAAATTTATAAAACCTTTCTATGCCTCATTTTCCCTATCTATAAAATGCAAATAAACCTATTTCTGGGATTGGGCAAGATGGCTGAAGAGTAGGGTTCCTCATCTAAGTTAGTCCCACAAACCTACCTAGATAACTTTCAAAACATCCTGAACACCTAAAAATTCGACCTGAGATGTAAGGAGAGAACAGCTGGAATGCTACAGAGATAAAAGCTTTCACTTCAAACAAGGTAGGAAGGTGAAAATATTAAAAAGAAATAAGGTGGGGGAGGGAAACTGTGACTAGCAGGGCTAAAGCTGAGTGGTGAAAGCCTCCGGTACATGAAAGCTCAGCCCTGGAGAAGCAGGAACTTTAAAAATCTGTGCCTGAGTTTTCCCTGATGGAAAAGTGCTTAGCAGGGCAGTTGGGCAGAATCACAGGAGGGGCAGTGAAGCCACAAGATTCCTGGAGTCACTGTAAGAGAAGGAGTATCCAGAGGAAAGCTCACCAAAAATCAAGGTCTGATATCAGTAAAGGAGCACCGCAGTCTTCTGGGGCATTTGGGAGAAACCCACTAGTTATGCAGGCCAGCTCTGGAGCTACCTTTACACTAAAGCCCAGCAACAGACAGAGGTGGCTGTCTTCTGTTCCCTTTGGGAGAGGCAGTCCCCAGGACCATGGATCCAGTGGTGCAGGGCCCTCCATCCAAGGGCACCAAAGCAGACAAAGCCGGCTGTCTTGGGACAGGGGGAAGCCAGGAGGGCACAGGAAAGCAAGAACTCTCCTGCCACTGGGCGCTTGGCAAATGTGCAGATCGGTGCACCCACACCTGCCACCAGGAGCAACTAGGCCAGTGTGGACTGGGAGACTGTGGTTCGGCACTCGCAGGGAGCTTGACTCCAGAGATGGAAGTCTGCTGGCTGCCATTTTCCCCCTCTTTGTTTTACCTTGTGCCTGGGAGAGGCAGGGTGTCTAGGGAACAAAAGTCTCACAGGATAAACAGCTCACACTGAGCCCAGCATCTGGCAAGGGATGGGATATCTCCACCCAAGCACAGACATCTAAGAATCAGTGCAGCAGACCCTCCCCCAGAAGAACAAAGGAGGAGCAAGAGAAAAGCAAGTTTACTGACCAAGCAGCACTGGAAAGCTTCAGGACTGAGGGACAATAGCATAAAGAACTAGAGGATTTTTTTTCATTACGACTTGTTTTTATATCAGACTAAAAATTTGCAGTATTTTTCTCTTTTCCCAACTTAACTACAATATTTTACCAACTCTACATTTTTTTAAGTTTTTTTCCCCTTTCGACGTTCATATTACTACAATTGCATGTCTTAGGTATCTTTTTCACTTCTGGATTCCCTTCAATCTATTCAATTTGATTTTGGTAGATATACAAGATATGGGTATTTATTTTTGTTTTTTCTGCCTCGTTTTGTTTTACAATGGTGGAAGTTAGTACCTTCCAACACACAACCAAAATACACCCAGAACCAAGTAGGACACTCTGGTGTTTCATTCTGTGAGATTATATTCTCTGTTCCTTCCCATTCTGCCCTCTCCTTTATCTTGTTTAGGATTTTATGGTCAATGTTGTGTCTTTGGAATTAAGCACCTTCTAATGTACAGAAGAAAAAACACTCAGAACCAAGATGATCATCCTCTAGGACCCCTCAGGGAGACTACATTCACTCTCCACTACAGCTTCCTCCCAACTACCATTTCCAGCCCTTTTTTTTCTCTCTCTCTTTTCCTTTTTCTTTTCTTCTTCTTTGTTTTTGGTATTTTATTTTAACTACTTTGTTTTACTATTTGTTTTTCACTTTAGAGATCTCATTTTATTTTGTTGTGTTCTTTTTGTTTAATTTTTTTGACTGCTTTGGAATCATCTACAATGTATTTAATTTAGGTTGTGGTTGATATTTTTGAATCAGCTTGCTCATACAGCCACTATGCAATGGACAAAATGACTAGAAAGAAGAATTCATCACAAAAGAAATAAGCAGAACAATACTCTCTGTCCTAGAATTACAGAATTAGGATTTAAATACAATGTCAGAAATTCAATTCAGAAGTATAATTATAAAGCTACCCGTGGTTCTGGAAAAAGCATAAAGGGTTCTAGAGACTTCATTATTACAGAATTGAGATCTCCTCAGGCCAAAATTTAAAATAGATTAAATGAGATGCAATCAAAACTGGATGCTCTAACTGCTAGGGTTAATGGAGTGGAAGAGAGAGTGAGTGATATAAGAGGCAAGTTGACAGAAAAGAAGGAAGCTGAGGAAAAAAGAGAAAAACAATTAAGAACTCATGAGGAAAAGCTTAGGGAAATAAATGATAGCTTGAGAAGGAAAAATATACATCTAATTGGGATTCCAGAAATGGCTGAGAGAGAAAGAGAGGACCATAAAGGATATTTGAATAAATAATAGCTGAGAACTTCCCTAATCTGGGGAAAGAAGCAGGCATTCAGATCCAAGAGGTAGAGAAGACCCTCCCCCAAATCAATAAAGATCATTCAACACCTTGGCATTAAATACTGAAACTTGCAAGTTTCAAAGAGAAAGAGAAAATCCTTAAAGCAGTGAGGGACAAGAGATTTTTCACTTATATTGGGAGAAATATCAAATTAACAGCAGACCTCTCCACAGAGCCTGGCAGGCCAGAAAGGTCTGGCATGATATTGACAGGGTACTAAATGAGAAGAACATGCAACCACGAATACTTTATTCAACAAGGCTGTCATTCAGAATCGAAGGAGAGATAAAGAGCTTCCAAGAGGCAGCTCTGAAAGAGCTAGGCAGAAACTGAAAGAATATGTGACCCCAAAACCAGCTCTGCAAGAAATATTAAGGGGGACCCAGTAAAAAGAAAGAGGGAGCCCAAAGAAACAATCCACAAATACAGGGACTGAATACATAATACAATGACACTAGATTCATATCTTTCAATAGTTAGTCTGAACGTAAATGGGCTAAATGATCCTATCCAAAGACACAGGGCATCAGACTGGATAAAAAAGCAAGACCCATCCATATGCTGTCTACAAGAGACTCATTTTAGACCTAAGGACACCTCCAGCCTGAAAATGAAGGGGTGGAGAACCATTTACCATTCAAATGGCCCTCAAAAGAAAGCTGAGTTAGCAATCCTCATATCAGATAAACTAGAGTTTATCCCAAAGACGGTAGTAAGAGATGAAGAAGGACACTATATCATACTTAAAGGGTCTATCCAACAAGAAGACCTAAGAATCATGAATAGTTATGCCCTTAATGTGGGAGCCACCAAGTATATCAATCCATTATAACCAAAGTAAAGAGATACTTAGATAATCATATACTAACAGTAGGAGACTTCAACAGGGCACTCTCAGCAAGTAACAGATCTTCTAAGCAGAACATCACCAAAGAAACAAGGGTCTTGAATGATACTTTATCAAAGAGTTTTACAGATATATACAGAACATTGCATCCAAATGCAACTGAATACACATTCTTCCCAAGCGCACGTGGAACTTTCTCTAGAATAGACAACATATTGGGTCAGAAATCAGGTCTCAACCAATACCAAAAGATTGGGATTGTCCTCTGCATATTTTCAGACCACAGTGCTTTAAAACTAGAACTCAATCACAAGAAGAAATTTGGAAGAAACCCAAAAACATGGAGGTTAAAGAGCGTCCTACTAAAAGATGAATGGATCAGCCAGGGAATTAGAATAGAACTTAAAAGATTCATGGAAACTAGTGAAAATGAAAACACAAACATTCAAAATCTTTGATACAGCAAAAGCAGTCCTAAGAGGGAAATGCATTCCAATACAAGCCTCCCTCAAAAAACTGGGAAAAACTCAAATACACAAGCTAACCTTGCACCTAAAGGATTTGGAGAAACAACAGCAAATAAAGCCTAAACCAAGTAGAAGAAGAGCGATAATAAAGATTAGAGCAGAACTCAATGAGATAGAGATCAGACGATCTGTAGGAGAGATCAACAAAACAAGGAGCTGGTTCTTTGAAAGAATTAATAAGATAGATAAACCCTTAGCCAGCCTTATTAAAAAGAAAAGAGAAGACTGATATTATTAAATCACAGATGAAAGAGGAGAGATCACAGCCAATATCAAGAAAATACAAATTTTGAAAATATGAGCAGCTATATGCCAACAACTTAGGCAATATGAAAGAAATGGATGCATTTCTGGAAACTCACAAATTACCAAAACTGAAACAGCAAGAAATAGAAAACGTGCACAGGCCAATAACCAGGGAGGAAATTGAAGAAGTCATTACAATCCTCCCAAAACACAAAGGTCCAGGGCCAGATGGCTTCCCAGGGGAACTCTAAAAAACATTTAAAGCAGAAATAATACCTATTCTACTAAAGCTGTTTCAAAGGATAGAAAGGGAGAGAATACTTCCAAACTCATTTTATGAGGCCAACATTACCTTGATCCCAAACCAGACAAAGACCCCAACAAAAAGGAGAATTGCAGACCAATATCCCTGATGAACATGGATGTAAAAATTTTCACCAAGATACTAGCCAATAGGATCCAACAGTATATTAAGAGGATTATTCAATATGACCACATGGAATTTTCCCTGGGATGCAAGGCTGGTTCAACATTTGTAAAACAATCAACCTGTTACATCACATCAATAAGAGAAAAGACAAGAACCATATGATCCTCTAAGTATATGCAAAGAAAGCATTTGACAAAATTCAGCATTCATTCCTGATTAAAACTCTTCAAAGTGTAGGGATAGGGCAGCCCGGGGTGGCTCAGGGGCAGCCCTGGTGGCTCAATGGTTTGGTGCCGCCTTCAGCCCAGGGTGTGATCCTGGAGACCCGGGATCGAGTCCCATGTCGGGCTCCCTGCATGGAGCCTGCTTCTCCCTCTGCCTGTGTCTCTGCCAGTCTCTCTCTCCTCTCTCACTCTGTGTGTGTCTCTCATGAACAAATAAATAAAATCTTTTTTAAAAAGTGTAGGGATAGACGGAACATTCCTCATACAATAAAAGCCATCTATGAAAAGCCCACAGCAAATATCACTCTCAATGAGGAAAAACTGAGAGCCTTCCCCCTAAGATCAGGAACATGACAGGGCTGTCCATTCCCACCACTGTTATTCAACATAGTACTAGAAGTCCTAGCCTAGGAATCAGACAACAAAAAGAAATAAAAGGCATTCAAATTGGCAAAGAAGAAGTCAACTTCTCCCACTTCACAGATGACATGACACTATATATAGAAAACCCAGGGCAGCCCCGGTGGCTCAGTGGTTTAGAGCCACCTTCAGCTCAGGGCCTGATCCTGGAGACTGGAGATCCAGTCTCATGTCAGGCTCCCTGCATGGAGTCTGCTTCTCCCTCTGCCTGTGTCTCTGCCTCTCTCTCTCTATCTCTCTATCTCTCTCTCTCTCTCTCTCTCTCTCATGAATAAATAAATAAAATTTTTTAAAAGGAGTAAAGTTTTTTTAAAAAGAAAAAAAAAAAAAGAAAACCCAAAGACTCCACCCCAAGATTTCTGGAACTCATACAGCAAGTTGGCAGTGTGGCAGGATACAAAATCAATGCAGAGAAATCAGTGGCATTTCTGTACACTAACAATGAGACTGAAGAAATAGAAATTAAGGAATCAATCCCTTTTATAATTGCACCCAAAGCATAAGAAACCTAGGAATATATCTAACCAAAGAGGTAAAGGATGTATACTCTAAAAACTACAAAATACTTATTAAAGAAACTGAGGAAGACACAAAGAAACAAAGTCCATGTTTGTGGATTGGGAGAATAAATATTGTGAAAAAGTCTATACTTCCCAGAGCAATTTACACATTACATGCAATCCTTATCAACACCTTGCTCTTTCTTCACAGAATTGGAACAAATAATCTTAAGATTTGTATGTACTCAGGAAAGACCCCCAAATACCCAGAGGATTACTGAAAAAGAAAACCAATGCTGGAGAGCATCTAATGCCTGGCTTCAAGCTGCATTACAAAGTTGTGATCATCAAGACAGAATGGTACTGGCACAAAAACAGATGCATAGATCAATGGAACAGAATAGTGACCCCAGAGATGGACCCTCACCTCTATGATTTACCCTTCTTCCACAAAGCAGGAAAGAATATCCACTGGAGAAAAGAGAGTCTCTTCAACAAATGGTATTAGAAAAATTGGAGAGCCATGTGAAGAAGAATGGAAATGGATCTTCTCTCACACCACACACAAAGAAAAAAAAATCAAAATGTTTGAAAAATCTAAATATGCAATAAGAACCCATTAAAATCCTAGAGGAGAACACAGGCAACAACTTGTTTGGACTTGGCCACAGTAACATCTTGCAAGACACACCTGTGAAGGCAAGGGAAACAAAAGCAAAAATGAACTGTTGGGACTTCATCAAGATAAAAAGCTTCTGCATAGCGAGGGAAACAATCAACAAAACTAAAAGAAAAGTTACTGAATGGGAGAAGATGTTTGCAAATGACATATCATATAAAGGGTTAGTACCCAAAATCTATAAAGAACTTATCAAACTCAACACCCAAGAAACAAAAATTCCAGTCATGAAATGAGCAGAAGACATGAACAGACACTTCTGCAAAAAGAACCTACACATGGCCAAAAGCACATGAGAAAATGCTCCACATCACTTGTCATCAGGGAAATACAAATCAAAACTACAATGAGATACAACTTCTTACCAGTGAGAATGGCTAAAACTAACAAGACAGGAAACAATAAAGGTTGGAGAGGATGTGGAGAAGGGGAACTCTTCTACTGTTAGTGGGAATGCAAACTGGTACAGCCACCCTGGAAAACAGTATGAAAGTTCCTCAAAGAGTTAAAAATAGAGTTGTCCTATGACTCAGCAATTGCACTACTGGGTATTTACCACAGATATACAGATAAAGTAAAATTCCGGGACACCTGCACTCCAATGTTCACAGCAGCAAGTTCACAATAGCCAAATTGTGGAAGGACCTTCAATGTCCTTTGACAGATGAATGGGTAAAGAAGCTGTGTTGTGTATCTACAAAGGAATATTACTCATTCATAAGAAAGGACATGGAAATGGAGGATATTATGCTGAGTGAAATAAGTCAATCGGAGGACAATCATCATATGGTTTCAGTCACATGTGGAATATAAGAATATAAGAAATAACGAAAGGGACGATAAGAGAAAGGAGGGAAACTGTGTGGGAAAAATTAGAGAGGGAGGCAAACCATGAGAGACTCCTAATTCTGGGAAACAAACAAAGGGTTGCAGGAGGGGATGTGGGTGGGGGGATGGGGTCACTGGGTGACAGCACAAGGAGCACCCAGCACTGGGTGACAGCACTAAGGATGGGGTCACTGGGTGACAGCACAAGGAGCACCTGATAGAATAAGCACTTGGTGTTATACAATATGTTGGCAAATTGAATTTAAATAAAATATTTCGTTTTAAAAAGAACATTTCTGTTTCCCATATGACTAAGGGATTGTGGAAAATCTGGCACAGCTAAGTTACTTCTAATAAATTTGTAAAAGCTTTACAAAGTGTAGGATTTGAACTTCTTAGGTCTTTATCATGAGTATAGTAAAATAATTAAGGGTGTAACTTATAGTTGACAGCTTCTCTTCTAAATTCCATGAGAACAGGGATGATATATGCAGTCTCAGCGGCCAGCATTGCATAAACCATAGCAGGTACACAAAAAAATATTTGTTAGACGACTGAATTAGAACCCCTAAGACCCAGGAAACTATATGTCACATTAAGGGTTGAGAAGAAAGGCTGATAGGAAACAAGAAATGGAGAAGTCTGGGTGGTAGGAGGAGATTACCAACATGTGTATCACAGAAGCCAGGGACAAGAGTGTTTTAAGGGAGAAGTGACCCATTGTGTATAATGAAAACTGGATGGAAGGACATGAAAACCATCAATGGCTCCACCCTCATGACTTAAGCACATTATTTTTTTGTCTATTTATCTTTATAGTCACAATGAAAGAGTCTGTATAATTTCTAGAAGGATAACTTCCTTATCTATTTTGATCCCAATTTCTCCAGGCCGGTAATAATCGAATATTCTACTGCTAGATTCTGCAGTTTATCAAACTTCTATTTGCAAGTTAGGCTATTTTCCTGCCAAACTCTGTCCTTAAACAGTTTTGTTTCCTTGAATTCAGTTCTCATCCTCATTCTGCCAGCCTGTAACCCGTGAAATGGGCAAGAATCCGGAGACATTGAAGCCTTCACACATGACTCAGAAAGCAAACTCCAGTAGAACTTACTGACTTTCTGAAAGCTTGAACCAAAAAAAACCAGTCACCTAATAGGATCCAAAGCCCTTGGCCACCTCCAGTCAACATCTCTGCCAGTTTCCATGCCTCCAATCCCACAGTTCTTTGCAGCCCACTCATCTCCACACCACAAATGAAAGCAGATGATTGTCCATTGCTGCTGCACTCCCTGGGTCTGCATTAGAGTTAATTGGTTCCTTTTACAATGAAATGAGAGCCCCTCAACAGGGGGGAGTTTCACTTAATTCACTTACAAATTGTCAGATTAACAAACCTTGGGCACACAGGGAAGCCATGTTCTGCCTTTCCATTTTCCAGACAGAGGAAGTAATTATAGGTCTCTAGTATTTACAGCACGATGAAGAGGACCAGATCCCTCCTCTTTTAGGGTCCCCGCTAAGACTATGCTTTGTGTCTAAGTTATTCTATCAGGCTATAATAGTTACATCTCTCCAGAGGCTGGAGAACTTAGACTCGGGATTTGAACCGGGAAATGCAACCCTGAGATCTGGGGGCATGATTCTATCAAGGGATTCTCTGCTCACAACTGCCTTGGCTCCCAAAGAAGGTGGATCATAGGCCACGTGTGAGAAGCTTCCAAGGAAATAGTCATCCTCTGGGTGTTTATGCTGACCTTTGCATTCATTTTCTAGTAAGATCTATCTCTTCATCTTTCTGCATAGGTTTACTGGAGGCCTGTCTTTTGGGGAATTGGGCTACAATTTCTTCTTGGGCTCTTAATCCTGAGGACTGATCCTGGATTTATGGCTTTTGATTGGTTGGGCCAACAAGTTCAGGTAAGTTGAGTTCAAATGAACATCTTGCCAATAAGTGCTTTTAGTATTTGGATATAATCCTCAAGACATGTCAGAAATAGGTTCAGCTTGACACAGCTGGCACCTCTGGGGCGGGATGAAAGGGACAATCAGGATAGGATAGTGATGTCATGGATGATATGGGGGAGAGACAACAATTATTAAGTAATAATTAAACAGATTAACATATTCTACACAAACAAAAATGTAGGTCAACTAATGCAGATGAATAAACCTATTTCTGCACACCAGACAGGATTACCCTAGTGGATTGACACAGCGGGCTCCTTCTTAAGCATCCCAGAGTCATACTGAATGTCACAAACGACAGGAAATCTGTATGCAGTTATAGCTCAAAAATATACTTCCACGCCATCTACTGGAGCGGGGAAAGCTATGAGGATAGTCCTTCCACAACTCACCAGCAAGTTTGCTGGGCTCCTCCTTGGTCGACTGTAACCACCAATTCCAGGTTGTAATGATTGTCGGCTCTTCCTTTCTTTAACTCAGACCTTCTTGGAATATACTAATGCTGGTGCAGAATTTGTCTTCGGTGACACGTACGCAGACCACTTATTTGCATTTAAGGTAAAACCAAATCCCTTTTTGAAGTAGTTACCTCCTTTCAGGACCGTCTGGGTCTTTATAGACATTCTGATAGAACCTGACCAGAAACCAGATATACACCTGCTGGTCATGTCCTACATAGATAGCACAGCATCGCCTTTTTCCACTTATCTGATTTTATCTGAAGTCCACAGATTGTAAAGATTTTCTTTGTGACTACAGCACTGAGAGAAACATCTAGAGGAAGTCAGAAATATACAAATAGTTTTGAGGGGGCTCCTAGCATTGCCTGAGATACTACTGAAAAGACCTATGGGGTAATAGTATCTGTGACATCAGGGAAAGGAACACTTGGTACCTGGCCATGATCAGGCACATGGCCACTGAAGGCTTCTAGGCCCAGGATCAGTGACAGCTCTGTGCTCAGGAACCCCATCAGCCTCCCAACAGGAGACTGCTGCCCACCCACATTCACCTCTGTTCTTCCAGAGCCATTTCCGTGCAAAACCTTTCGTGTCCTTCCTTCAGCACAGCAGACCTGGAGGCTGACCCTTCTCCCAACCAAAGGAGGGACATTATTCTCCAGGGGAAAAGCATTCTGGCCTCCCTGCACTCCCACACACCCAGGAAGCACAGTTTCCCCTGTCAAGACCCTGCAAATACTTGTTGATGAGTCCCAAGGATAAATTTGGCTTTTTCTACAGCATTCTTTCTTGCAGTGCCATTGTTTCTATACTTCTAAATTGTTTTCTCACTTAGGGACTCTAAGCTTACCTCCAAACTACCCAGTATAAAAGACCATCTTTTATACTGATTCTTGACTTGTTGATTTTTTAAACTGCTGATTTGATGCTTTGGTGCTGAGATAACTAAGCCATCTCCAAAAGGCCAAAGGTTTGGAAATATGCTGCTATCAAGAATTGAACCTAGACCTGGGAAAAAGAAAAGTCACTGGGAAAGCCTAATTTGCTACTCTTTAGACTTTTCCTGCCCACCCACCCACCCACCACCTCCTCTTCCCCAGAGCAGTGGCCTCCATCCTTTCTGCCAAAGCAGAATCCCTGTGGGAACATTCACGAGATAAGCCCCAATAATTCCCTGAAGCTTTCAGGAAGGCTCTGCTTGCCCATTAAAGCCAATAAAAGCATATAAGTGAGCTCTGAGTAATGGCACAGAATGTCTTTTAATATATATTATTAATAGATTTTTTGAATTAATTCTGTACAAATTGTCCTTGGTCATTCTATGTGTCTGGTGGCAGCTTGTCCCTGGCCATTTAGCTGGAGAACAGAGGGGAAGGGGTACATAGGGGCAGGAGTGCGGAGGGACCCAGCCCACAGCTCTGTGTGTTCTCTGCAGGGTAGAAACCGCTCACTGTGGAAACAGGCTGCATTGAAGGCACCCAAAAACGTCAGGGAAACAGGATCCAAAAAAAGACAATTGTGGTATCACAGAAGTAAACTAGCTTCCAAAGTTCATTTTTTTAGCAATTAAAAAAATCTATAAATAAAATAATTGTTATTTTAAAAGGAGAGAAAATGAGTGGGAAAAATCAGAGAGGGTGACAAAACATGAGACACTCCTAACTCTGGGAAACGAACAAGGGGTAGTAGAAGAGGAGGTGGGCAGATGGATGGGGAGATTGGGTGACATGAACTGAGGGGGGCACTTGACGGGATGAGCACTGGGTGTTATACTATATGTTCTCAAATTGAACTCCAATTAAAAATATACAAAAATAAAAAACAAATAAAAGCTAAACGAATAAGTGCTTACTCTCTGGAAGGCAGTGCACGTAAGCACATATCATGCCATATCTGATCCCTGTAGCCTTTCTAAATAAGAAATCTGAGAGGTGACTCGCACTCAATTTTGACCAGGATATTCTGCTAATGAGGCTGTTTAATATCAGAACTTCAAGAATATCTGCCAGTGGCCTTTAGTTTGTTGATCTACTGGTTACAAATCCCCCCAAAACTGCATTCCTTCTCTGAGTAACTACAGTAAGAAAACATCATCGCAGAGAAACAAAAAAAAAAAAAAGTCAAGTTTCTTATGAAATATACTCAAGCTTATCCAGAGCAAATTCAAATAAGAGATTATAGATGGGGAAACTGCCTGATTAAAGTGTCACTTGATTCAAGAGGAGTTTCCAGTATGTTGATGATGTTTCAGCAGGGCAAAGGAGGCAGGAGAGAGACCTGATCTGAATCATACGAATATACCAAGGCCGACATCAACTCATGATTGCTTTCATCCTCCCAACTCACCCCCAGGTCCTGCCAATCGTGGTTGTCTTCAGCACCGTAATGTCCATGCTTTACTACCTTGGATTGATGCAGTGGATCATTAGAAAGGTACTGGGACTTGAAACGATTGGGTGACAGGTGTACAGCTGCTTATTTGGGGACAAAGTCTTAAATGCCTTTTATCTAGGTTTTCCCAACATGCCTTTATGTTCATACCAAGATCCTCCATCACCTCCTCTTCCACCCCAAGTTATTAGACCCTCGCCAAAAAATTCTACATGTAGCCATAGAGCAAGTCTCGGAGACATTTAACGGGGCTTTGACCTGCTGGCTATCTTCAGGAAACCTTAGTAATTACTTCTTTGACCAAAGTATTGACTCCAGCAGAGCAGACATCTGTGGGGAGAACAGCACCCTTCCTTCATCCTGGCTGTGTTTCCCTGTGCCTTACACGGAGTCCCGGCTTTCCCTCAGGATGTTGCAAAAGTGGAGACGCCTGCTCTAGTTGTTAGAAGATCAAAGCAAGAAGGGGAAGCTGCTTTGTGTTTCTGAGGGACTTGATAAGCACACACAAGTTTTGTTTTTTTTTTTTTAAATAAAAATCGTCTGAAAAGTTAATCTCATTCCTGCCACCTCAGCATCTGTCAGTTCTACTAGACTTGTGTTAAATCAGAACCTGAGGAAATGTGTAAGTTAGTGCAAATGCACACTCAAACCAGGCGGTGCATACAAAGATTGGGCACAGCCATAGCCCTCCCTTGATCCTTGTAAACACATAAATGAGAGGGAAGGAGAGACAAAGGAGAAGGAGAGAGAGGGAGTCAGGGAGGCAGAGAGAAAGAATAGCAGCTGAATTCAGAATTTCAGCAACAGTGTAATTTTCTGATTGTTGACTTGAACATTCAGCAGTACTGGGCTCATGTCTAAGCAGAAAGGAAGGACAGAATGCAACAGGATGTCCCCATTCTGAAGCGGGCACCACAGTCTCTAGCGGAAGGGCCAGTGTAGAAGTGGGACCATAAAGCATGTTCATTTGAGAGTTTAGCACAAAAGGCCAAACCTCAACTACATCCCACTACTTACTAGCTGGGTGATCTTAGACACCCAGGTGTTCTGTGCCTTGGATTCCTTTGCTATAAAATGGCTATGATTACAGGACCTCTCACAAAGGGTTGTTGTGATCATTAAATTCATTGCCTGAATCAAGAGCTTAAAACAGTGCTTGGAATGCAGCAAAGCTTGTCATGACTGTTAGCAATTATTATAATTTATTACTCTTATACATTTTGATAGACAATTGTTTGTATGATGAAAGTATGAATTCAGAGGATATACAGTGACTCAGCCCTACCATTCACATAGGAGGATTTGATGGGTCCACTTTGTAGGCTAAATAACATACGCTCACATTATGCACCAGTGCTGGCCTGCCAACAATTATTGAAAGCATTTTCCTTGAAAGATTTTCATCCCTACTTTGAAGAGTCACATATACAGCTCTTCACTGACTTTGTTCCTTTTCCCCTTTTAGGTTGGATGGGTAATGTTAGTTACTATGGGATCATCTCCTATTGAATCTGTAGTGGCTGCTGGCAATATATTCGTTGGATAGGTAAGTTGTAAAATCTAAAAACAAAACTCCTATTGAAGTGGATAATCTCCCTGGAAAGGAGAATTAAAACTATAACAGCATCTTTGTCTTTTAGTGTCTGGGAAAGGTGTCAAAATAAGGAACCCCCAGCACTGACAATGTCCAGATTCCATAGAAAGAGAGAGAGAGAAATGGTGTATGAGAGAGAACCGTTCCGAGTGTCCCAGTGCCCTAGCATCATTTTGGGTTCTTCAAAGTTTATGGAGAGGAGGCAAGATGCAATCATTTTATCTAAGTGTTATATAGATTCTGTACATATTCTCAACCCATCTTTTCTGAGTTGATTGAATTGTTAGGTCTCAGACCTACCCTTCAGAAGCTACCAGGTCACCCTCTCAAAGGGAGTTCACCACTTATCTTGAGGCTGCACAGATGTAACAGGCAGCCTCACTTTCTGTGGTATAATGCTTGTGGTAAGGAAAAATACCAAGAAAGACTTTTCACCAACAACCCTGCAGCTGTATAAATAGTTGCACTTATTCTCAATGTGTCTGTACTGGCTAACAGACTGTCTTAGATGGGCCTGAAGGAAAATGCCAATAAGCAAAAGTCTTTTCATATTTCTGATCAATCACATGGTTAAATGCTTTGACTGAAGCCCATTTAAGCAAGGAACTATGATGCCAAGGGGTGTCCTTCAAAAGAGCAGCATTCCTAAGGGGGGGATAAGTAAGAAATGGTAATCATCCTCATCACTCAGAATATGTAGCTTCAGGCAAATGGAATTACACACCCAGGAAACAACGTGTGAATGCTTGCCAGCACAGCGTCCCAAGGAAATTGAATCTGACACAAAAATCAAGTCACCCAGAGAAACACATAGCTCCAAATCCAAGGCTTACAACTGCTCCAGGCAGGCTGAGCCTTATTGGTAAGCCCAGTTTGCTAGCCTGGAGGATAGTCTTTAGGAATGAGCCAATACTTATTCCCTAGGAGTTGAAATTAGTATAATTTTAGTCATAAAATATCTCAGGACTAATTAGAACACCATCTTGACTCGATTACTCCTACCTGCAGGGTAAAAGGGCTCATGTACTGAGTTTCTATTTAGTCCATGAAGTGAAGCTCAACACATTCCATCTTATAGAACAATTACAAATAATGAGGGGAAACTTGTAAAATTGCACACATGCTTCTGTGGTGCTCAACTGAATACTTACTATGCTAAAAGTACAGTTATTATTTATGGAGAGTCCCATGTCGCAGGCCACCTGTCCTCCTTAATGGGATTCAAGCCCTTACAACTACACTTTCTCTAACTCCTTTCCTACCCTAGGGAAAGAGTGGGGTATATGATTCCCAATTAGGAAAGCCCCTGTGGGCACCTGTAACCTGTCCTTGTTATTGATGGTATGTTCTTAGGCGTCTCTATTTCCCTTTGGTGTAAGCAAAGAGGTTTATGGTCGGTCACGATGAAGCTGGAAGATGGGAAGTCACCAGTTCACAGGGCTAGGGCTCGGTTACTTGGGCAATAGTGTTCCAACTTTAGAAAAGTGTACCTGGCCAGTAGACTAGGCTAGTGGAGACTTTATATGAATTGGCCTTGTAAACTCTGCAAACTTTACACATGACTCAATATGCACACTGACGTAGAGTTCAATGAATCAGACATCAATGGTGTGAGTTCTCAAATGAATATGCATCAGAACCACAATTGAAGGCTTGTTCAAACATGATAGCTGGTCCTATCCCCATAGTTTTTGAATCAGTAAGTCTGAGAACTTGCACATCTAGCAAGTTCCCAGGTGATGTTGATGGAGCTGTGGTTCACACTTAGAAATACTGCTTTACATCTGACTCTTGGTTTTGGCTCAGGTCATGATCTTCTATGGGTGCTGGGATTGAGCCCCGTGTCAGGCTCCAAGCTTGTTGTGGAGTCTATTTGAAATTCTCTCTCCCTCTAACTCTTTTCCTCACACTTGCTCTCTCTCTCTCTTTCAGAATAAATAAACTTTCAAAAAAAAAAAAGAAATACTGCTTTAGACAATGGAATCTGGGGCACCTGAGTGGTTCAGTCAGTTGAGTGTCCAACTCTTGGTCTCAGCTCAGGTCTTGGTCTCAGGCCAACTATGGAAAAATCCCAATGCCCACCGACACATGAATGGATAAAGAATTGTGGTATCTATACAATAGAATACTACTCAGCCATAAAAAAAAAAATCTTGCCATTTGCAACAACATTGATGGAATTAGAAGATATTATGCTAAGCAAACTCAGCCATTCAGAGAAAGACAATTATCATATGATTTCACTCATAGGAGTAATTTAAGAAATAAAACAGAGCATCATAGGGGAAAGGAAGAAAAAACAAAACAAGACAATATCAGAGAGGGAAACAAACCATAAGAGACTATTTAATTATAGAAAACAAACTGAAGGTCCCTGGAGGGGAGAGGGGTGGGTGGACAGAGTAACTGGGTATGAACATTTAGGAGGACACGTGATGTAATGAGCACTATAATTATATAATATTGATGAATCACTGACCTCTACCTGTGAAACCAATAATATGTTACAAGTTAATTAATTGACCTTAAATCAAATTTTAAAAATAAAAAATATAATATGGTATTGCATATGTGAAAGTTGAGAGAGTAGATCTTAAGAGTTCTCATCACAAGAAAAAAATCATAAAAAAAGAAAAAAATCATTACTTATTGTGGCGATCATTTCAAAATATTCACATATATCAAACCACTATGTTGCATGCATTAAATTAATATAGTGTTATGCCAATTATACCTCAATTTTTAAAAAAAATAATTTTATTGCCAAAGCCCAGACATTCTATGTTCCATTAATCATTTAAGTCAGACTAAAACACTCCCAAAATAAAAAAAGCCAACTGAGAGAGTGTTTGGAGTTGCAAATTCAGGAAGATTCACATATTGAAGATTATTCTTTGCATATCTAGACATCTTTATTACATGCTGAACATTTTGAATGACATATCATAGAGACTCTGGATTTTGTTCTATTCCTCTAAGAAGTGTGATATTTTGTTTTAACAAACAGATGAATTACTAACATGTCATCTTGATCCTATTGAGTCTTGGGTTTTGACTTTGTTAAGGCAGAATGTTTCATCTTTGTTCTCAATGCTATGGCATGTCCCTTACACCTAGGACATAGTCCTTCTTCCTGAGGTGGGCCTTTCCAGTGTCTC
The DNA here is from genome assembly GCF_003254725.2 of Canis lupus dingo. Classification (NCBI taxonomy): domain Eukaryota; kingdom Metazoa; phylum Chordata; class Mammalia; order Carnivora; family Canidae; genus Canis; species Canis lupus. The sequence goes on from NC_064243.1 coordinate 75,191,184, forward strand.
AAGTAAGCGTCCACCTCCACTTTAGTTGTGTCAGAATTCCAATAGCTCTCTTGAGTGGCTACTACTCAAATCACGGTTCACCTCTCAGTCCCCAAGAAGCTGTTCCCAGCTGACTTTGCAGAGTCTCATTCCATGTATATACAGCTGAAGATCTGGCAAAGAATCTGAAGGAAGCCCTTACACAGATTTCTGGGGCTAGTTCTCTTCAGGTTCATCCTCTCTGGTACCCAAATCTGCAAGTTCCAGCAGCCTTACAACTCTGACCTTCTATTTTTGTGTCCTTTCCCCAACCAGACTGGTGATTTCTGCTTAGGCTCCACTTCCCTACAGTTTGGAAAATGTCTCAGGCAAAACATCAGCATGGAAGTGAACCTCACCTTGTGTGTTTCTCTTTCCTCAAGAACTGCAGCCCTGGGATGCCTGGAATTAGTTCTTCATCTATTTTGCCCAATTTTATATCTGTTAATGGTAGAAAAGTGAACCTGTTACTCTGTCTTGGCAAGAATTGGAAGTCCTATGAATCTTAACACATCAATAATTTTCATTATTCTAAGAATAACAACGACCTCTAAGCTAAAGCTATCAACACCAGTTTAAAATAAGCCCTGGGGGACGGCCTGGGTGGCTCAGTGGTTTAGCGCCACCTTCAGCCCAGGGTGTGATCCTGGAGACCCAGGATCAAGTCCTACATCGGGCTCCCTGCATGGAACCTGCTTCCTCCTCAGCCTGTGTCTCTGCCTCTCTCTCTCTCTCTCTCTCCCTCTCTCTCTCTTTCTCTCTCTCCCTCTCTCTCTCTCTCTCTCTCATAAATAAATAAATAAATAAATAAATAAATAAATAAATAAATAAATCTTTCAAAAAATAAAATAAAATAAGCCCTGGGCTTGTAGTGAGAAAACCCAGTTACTCCCCCAGTTCCTTCTCTGCCTGGCTGTCATTTAAGCTCCCTAACTCTCATATTTCAACTCTGTGAAACAAGCCAAGTTACCTGATCACTGATGTCTCCTTTAGCTCTAGCACGTGAAGGTCCTTCTACTCCCATTATGTAATTGGGTTAATGAGAAGTATTACTTCAGGAAACAAATCAGCGGTTCTTTGTAAAGGGAAAAGCCATGTCTGAAACTCTCCATCCATAGGAGATTCATTGGGGGTCCAAGCCCCCAGCAGTTCCTCTGTGCTTGAATGATGGTGCAGCAAGCTCCAGGTCAGTACAGAGGGCAGGAGCCGTGAGCCACACAGAGGAACACAGCGTGGTGGACCACGTCAGAATACAGGCCCCAACTGACCCAATGTCCAAACTCCTTACTTTGCTTCTCTGACCTACCTCACCATCTGTGAAATGGCAAAAATGATAACCCCTTGTAGGGCTGTTCTAGGGATCAACTTAGATAATGCATGTGTTTTGGGGTAACACACAGAAGACTTTTTACCCCTGATATTTTAAAATGCACAGTGGCCTCTAAGAAATGGCAATTCATACATTAAGTTTTGAAATTTCTTCCCCACCACTGTATCTTGCCCATCCCCCTCGTGCTACTGCTGCAAACACCACTATCCTGATGCTGTATGCATGGAGAGCAATCAGGGGTCAGCAGCACCCTCTAAAGTGGCACCTCATCAACCTCTCCCCTTCCTGAGGAAATAATCCAAATTTTTTCACCTTAAATGAAAAAGAATTGAGAAGGCTTGAATCAACTAAGATTATCTCAAGAAGAGAATGGAATACATTTTTTAGATTTTGAGGATTGCAAAAGAAAAATATTTCAATCTTGGTCTCAGTCTCTCTACCTTTGTACTCAAAATATTCTCAAAACTAAAGAAAGGCAAGGTTTAAGATCCTGGGAGGAGGTCCCCTGAACTACCCATGGAACACCATCCCCAGAGGACAATGACCAAGAACTGAGGACTTCTCCAGAGAATCCACTGAAGAGCACTCTGAACTGAGGGAGGCCCAGAGGAAGTAACATCACCATCCTTTGAAAGGCACCAGCTAGTACTGGGTGGAGCAGGTACCACATGGTCAATTGAAAGGGGTTAGGGCAGGGAGGGTAATGGGATGAGACACAAGGACAATCAGTTCAGCAGTGCCCCAAGTCACAAGAAACAGCCACTACGAAGGGCTGACCAACTTGATTTTTCCCCACTGGAAAATGGAAGTTTGGAGAAATTGCCTTTTAGACTGCAAAACTTTCAAAGGCTTCATGAATGATCCAGAAAGGACAGGGGACCCCGAAGAGTATGATGATAAGCTTTTTGCCAATCTAGAGGATGGACACTTAAGCTTATTTGTTCTATACAAGCTGCCACCTATAATGTGCCCAAAGACCAAAAAACAAGTCTCGACACATATGAACTCAACAAAGTATCATGAATAAGTGTGAGCTGAACTAAATGAAGACAAAAGCATATATATTATGCTGGCAGGACTTACTAGCCAAAATGACACCTACTAAAATACAAGCTTTATAAAGATGAAACTTTGGTGTTTTGTCCACTGCTGTATCCCCAGCATTTAGAATGATACATATACAGCTTAACAATTATTTGTTGAATTGAATTAGTTAAATGAACTGGATGGAGAGAAGAACCTTTAATAATGTGTCACATGGCTGTCTCTGCATCCCCTTACTATCTAACATAGTTACCAGCAGCTTGAGGAAAGACTTAGAAGATCCCCTTCTCAAATTAGCCAACAACATCAAGGTAGGGAAAATAGTTGATTCATGGATGACCTGCATCAAAATGGCAAAAAAAGAAATGAAACCAGTAGAAGGAACTATAATTCATAGAAATTACTGCATATAAGCTGAAAAAATCAAATGTACAATTTCAAGATAAAGAAGACCTGCCCTCATGGAGTCTCTAAGGAAAGGACTTGCAAATATTAGTTGGCAGAAAGGAAGGCCTATATTTGCAACATTAGACACCTTTCAAAACACTCATGCAGAAGCAGATGGCCATTTTAGGAGAGTGTCCAGAATAAGTACAAAGTGGTGGAGTAGTTCTAGGGCTCCATGTATAGAATATCACATACATGTGGAGTATAATGTGAGTCATGTGTTGTAAGCCCAGAAAGGAATGGGCAAAAGAATGAGTGGGGAATCTTGAAAACATATCATCCGAGGGACAGTTAAAAACAAAACAAAAAAAACTTGGGATGCTTGGGTGGCTCAGTGAATAGGTATCTCACTTCATCCCAGGTCATGATCTTAGTGCCCTGGGATCTGGCCCCACATTTGGCTTACTCTCTCATAAAAAAATAAAAAATATATAAATAAATAAATAAATAATAAAAAGTAAATAAAATCTTAAAAAAAAACCCAACTTGGGTTATTGGGTTAGCTGTAGAGAAGAAAACACTGCTGGAGGGACAAGATGATTGTCTTCAAATACAGGTAGATGGCCTTAGTTCTGTGTATACCCAAAAGATAAAAGTAGGGCTACTAGATACAAATTATAAGGAGGCTTTAGAAGAGCTTCTCACGATCCAGAGCTGTTTGAAAATAGAATCTGCTGTCTTGGGAAGTTGTGGTTCCTTACCACTGAAGGAGAGAGAAGAAAATGAGAATTTGTATTTAGAGGGCCTGCTGTGTACCAGACACTGGAGTAGAAAATTTGTGTGATCTCATTTCTTCCTTACATTCGTCCTCTGAGATAAGCATTTATTATTAATACAGAATCCTTATATCCAATATTATCCCCTGTAGATAGGTGGTTAATTGAAAAAAATAAGTTAAAGCAAATAATCACAAAAGATGGCACATACATACCTTAAATATTTAATTTCAACTTAATATATAGGTTGCTTTCATTCCCCAATGGGTGTTGACCCAAGGCCTTTCTTTGAAGGAATCTCCTGATTAGATCTACGTGGTCTGTCTTTTATAAAATCTACCTCTATGTGTCGATAGTGATTTCCAGTTTCCATTTCTTTAAAGCAGAGCAAGAACTTAAACTCTCTTAAGAAGCAATCTGAGGTGGACAGGTTTTCCACATTTTCATAACTTTCCCTAGGTCTTACAACCACCTCCTCTACACCTGATTCAGAAGCCACATTTTGCCATATGATCCAGTAATTCCATTTCTGGCTATCTAGCCAAAGTAAATGAAATCGGTGTCTAAGTGTATCCCCATGTTTATTGCAGCATTACTCACAATGGCCAAGACACGGAAACAATCTGTGTCCATCGATGGATGAATGGATAAAGAGAACGAGATGAATAGATAGATAGATAGATAGATAGATAGATAGATAGATAGATAGATAGAATGGAATATTAATTAGCCACAAAAAGGGGAAATTTTCCCACTTGTGACAACATGGATGGACTGTAAAAGCGTTATGTTGAGTGAAATAAATCAAACAAAAAAGGACAAACACCCTATGATATCACACATATGCCGAGTCTAAAAAAGTCAAACTCACAGAAGCCAGGAAGCCAGGAGGGTGGGTTGGAGAAATGGTGAGATGTTGATCAAAGGATACAAACTTCCAGTTATAAGAGGAATAAATTCTGGAGATCTAATGTACAGCATGGTAACTATAGTTAACATCCTATAGCATATTTGAAAGTTGCTAAGAGAATAGATCTTAAAAGTTCTCAATACACACAAAAGATCATAACGATGTGAGGTGATGTGTAATTAAACTTATTGTGGTAATCATTTCACATGCACATATCCGATCTTCACATTGTGCATCTTATTCTTATACAGTGTGATATGGCAATTATAGCTCAACGAAGTTAGGGGTCGGGGAAGCCAGTTTTTTATCAGCTTGTCTGCTCTAAGTCTTGACATTGCATTCAATCGACCATTTCAAAGGAGATGAAAACACCTCTGTTTCTTTTTAACATCCCTATTTCATCAATTTTCATGACATTTGATTAAATTATGTGAGGATAATATCAAAGAGAGCTGGCCTGGACAGGTTTGGGGAACAACAGGTCTGCCTATGGGAAGGTAGATGTGCCCTCGGGGAGCTCCAGGAGCATCTCCAGCTGAGCGTGCCGTGGGCATCTGTCAGCCCACAGAGTGGACTGAGGGGAGCCGAGCTGGAGAGATGCTTAAGTGGAGATCTGCTCGGCAAGCTTCTGCTCTGCCTTTCAGTGCGGGAGTGTTCTGGCTTCAGAGAAGGTCAGTAGCTCACCCCGGGTCAGACAGCTAAGGGCGTCTTATTCTGAGTCTACACTCTGGCACGGGGTGGGGGGGACCCCAGAAGAGTTTGTGGAAACACCGAATGCACAGCAGTCCTTGACCTGTCGAAGGACTCCAATACTGGGGAGAGGGGGAGCTGAATGCTTTCCAAAACTCCTCCAGCTCTGAATCTGTGAGGATCTCTACTGCACCAGGGCTTTGTGTTAGGGAGAAAACATTGTGCTACATTTCAAACACCCCCATTGGTGTACCTCTGCAACTTAAGGGGATGTCAGGACATAACGGCAAAAGTCTAGCCTCAAACTAAATGTAAAAAGATATTTTTGAGACAACGTTGGAGAAATTTGCATATAGACTGGGAATTATGTAACACCTAGAAACTATTACTAACTTGTGATAATGGTATAGGAATTATGAAGAAAATGCCCCACACAGGGAAGAAAGGACTAGATGTTTGGATTTTGCCTGAAGATATTTTATCAAAGACAAAGACCAAAAAAAGTATAATTAGGCAAAACAGCATAGCAAAATCTTAAAAATTGTTGAATCTAGGTAATGGATAAATAAGGACTCATACTATTTGCTTTACTTTTGTATATGTTTACGTTTTTTTCATGATAAAAAGAATCTCAAGTCTAAAGCTGAGATACCCCCCACCCCCCTGCCACCCCCCATTATGAGGTAAGAGCCAAAAGGCCCTCCTGAGGACCATCACCCTCTGTCAGTGGGAAAACCAGGCACAGAACCTGCTTCCCGCCCCAGGAAGGTCCTCCAGCATCTTGAGGATATGAATGCACACAAACCTCAGCAGCTGTAAGAAGTGGAATCCAGGGCCATGTCCTCCACTGGAGCTATCACTTCACAACCACACATTGCCCGCCCCACACACACCGGAAGGAAATGAAAGGCATCCCTAGACGCTGCACTGCAGGCTCCCCTGCTTTCTCCTGGGAGCTTATTCAACCCCCACACCCCTGGGCTCCAACCCAGACCCACAGAACAGACTGAGAAGGAGCAGGGCCCCAGAATCTGGGTGTGTATTGATTTCCCCAGTGATCCTGGGGCAGGTAGCCCTGAACTGGGGGACCCAGAATCTCCAAAGCAAATCAGCACCCCCATACACCAAAGAGGAACTTGGGGGACAAGGTCCTCATCCCCGAGGACTTCCCTCACATTTTTCTGCCTTGCATTCTGCAAGTCTCTCTGTGGAAGATGCTGCCCTCTGGACCCTCAGAAAGAATGGGCCCTGGTCGTGGGGCAGGGCAAGATAGAGGAAGAGTAGGGTCCCCAAGTCATCTGTCCCCACCAACTTACCTAGATAACTTTCAAATCATCCTGAAAACCTAGGAATTCTGACTTAGATTTAAAGAGAGAACAGGGCAGCCCCGATGGCCCTGCGGTTTGGCGCCACCTTCAGCCCAGGGTGTGATCCTGAAGACCCGGGATCGAGTCCGCGTCGGGCTCCCTGCATGGAGCCTGCTTCTCCCTCTGCCTGTGTCTCTGCCTCTCTCCCTCTCTCTCTCTGTCTCTCTCTCTCTGTCTCTCATGAATAAGTAAAATCTTGTAAAAAAATAAATAAATAAATAAAGAGAGAACAGCTGGAACGCTACAGAGAGAAGAGTTTGCGCTTCTAACAAGGTAGGAAGACAGAAAAATAAATAAATAAAAAATTAATTAATTAATTAATTAATTAATTAATTAATAGAATCAAGTCGGGGAGGGTCCCCCCGAGGGTCCCCCCCCCCCCCAGGAGCTGAGCTAAGGACTGCGGCGAAAGCCTCTGGGACAGTACAGCCCAGCCTCAGAGAAGCAGGAACTTTTAAAAATCCACACCGGAATCTTCCTGGAGGGAAGAGCGCTCGCAGGGAACTCGGGCAGGTTCCCAGGAGGGGCAGTGGAGCCCCCGGCTCCTGGGGTCACTATAGAGGAGGTGCCCCCCGGGGGAGAGCCCCACACCTGGGCGAGCACCCTACAGGGCTGGAGCGCCGGGCGGGGCGTGGAGGGGGCTGCGCTGCCCGGGAGCGATTCCAGCGGCGCAGGCCCCGGAGCCCAGGGCGCCGGGGGACACAGCCCAGGATCTGGCGCCCCCCTTGGGAGGGCGGAGGCCCAGAAGGCACAGGACAGCAAGGAAGCCCTGCCACCGGGCCCCCTCCCCCAGCTGTGCAGGTCAGCGACCCCCGCCCCCGGAGCAGCCAGGCCAGTACAGACCCAGAGGTCCGGTAGTTACTGTGGGGGCTGACTCCAGGGCTGGGGAGCTGCCCGCTGACAGTGGGATTGTACCTCCTGATGTCACCCTGTGCCTGGGACGGGCGGGGCCTCCAGGGAACAGAGGTCTCGCAGATAAACAGCTCCCACTCAGCCTTGCACCTGGCAGGGGGCGGTGCACACACCTGAGAATCCGCACAGCCGGTCCCTCCCCCAGAAGTCCAGCTGGAAGGACCGGGGAAGAGCAAGTGCTTGACCAAGCAGCGCTGGAAAGCTCCAGGGGAAGTCGAGGGATTTACAGTATATAGAACCAGAGGGCAGCCCTCCTTGTTTTTTGTTTTGTTTTGTTTTTAATTATTTGTTTGTTTTTTCTTTTTTTCTTTTTCTTCCTTTTTCCAGTACAACTCGTTTTTAGCCACTCTGCCCTGAGCAAAATGACTAGAAAGAAGAACTCACCACAAAAGAAAGAATCAGAAACAGTACTCTCTCCCACAGAGTTACAGAATCTGGATTACAATTTGATGTCAGAAAACCGATTCAGAAGCACAATTATAAAGCTACTGGTGGCTCTGGAAAAACGCATAAAGGACTCAAGAGACTTCATGACTACAGAATTTAGATCTAATCAGGCCAAAATTAAAAATCAATTAAATGAGATGCAATCCGAACTGGAGGTCCTAACGATGAGGGTTAATGGTAGAACGAGTGAGTGACATAGAAGACAAGTTGACAGCAAGGAGGAAGCTGAGGAAAAAAGAGAAAAACAATTAAAAGACCATGAGGAAAGGTTAAGGGAAATAAATGACAGCCTCAGAAGGAAAAATCTATGTTTAATTAGGGTTCCAGAGGGCACTGAAAGGGATAGAGGACCAGAAAGCATATTTGAACAAATCATAGCTGAGAACTTCCCTAACATGGGGAGGGAAACAGGAATTCAGATCCAGGAGATAGAGAGGTTCCCCCGCCCCCCAAAAAAGATCAATCAAAACCGTGAACACCTTGACATTTAATAGTGAAACTTGCAAACTCCAAAGATAAAGAGAAAATCCTTAAAGCAGCAAAGGACAAGAGATCCCTAAATTATATGCGGAGAAATATTAGATTAACATCACACCTCTCCACAGAGACCTGGCAGGCCAGAAAGGGCTGCCAGGATATATTCACAGTACTAATTGAGAAAAACATGCAGCCAAGAATACTTTATCCAGCAAGGCTCTCATTCAAAATGGAAGGAGAGATAAAGAGCTTCCAGGATAAGCAGAAACTGAAAGAATATGTGACCAGCAAACCAGTCTGCAAGAAATATTACGGGGGACCCTGTAAAAGATAGAAGATGCCCAAAGAAATAATACACAAAAACAGGGACTGAATAGGTATCATGATGACACTATAATCATATTTTTCAATAGTAACTCTGAATGTGAGTGGGCTTAATGATCCCATCAAAAGACGCAGGGTTTCAGACTGGATAAAAAAGCAAGACCCATCTACTTGCTATCTACAAGAGACTCGCTGTAGACCTAAGGACACCTACAGGATGAAAATAAAATGTTGGAGAACCATTTACCATTCAAATGGTCCTCAAAAGAGAGCAGAGGTAGCAATCCTCATATCAGATAAATTGAAGTTTATCCCAAAGACTGTAGTAAGAGATAAAGAGGGACACTATGTCATACTTAAAGGATCTATCCAACAAGAGGACCTAACAATCATGAATATTTATGCCTCTAATGTGGGAGCTGCCAAGTATATCAATCAATTAATAACCAAAGTAGAGACATACTTAGATAATAATATACTAATTGTAGGAGACTTCACAACACGGCACTTTCTGCAAATGACAGATTTTCTAAGCACAACATCTCCAAAGAAATAAGAGCTTTAAATGATACAATAGATCAGATGGGTTTCACAGATATATACAGAACTTTACATCCAAATGCAACTGAATACACATTCTTCTCAAGTACACATGGAACTTTCTCCAGAATAGACCACATCCTGGGTCACAAATCAGGTCTTAACCAATACCAAAAGATTGGGATTGGCCCCTCGCATATTTACAGATCATAATTCTTTGAAACTAGAATTCAATCGCAAGAAGAAATTTGGGAGAAACTCAAACACACGGAGGTTAAAGAGCATCCTGCTAAAAGATAAAAGGGTCAAACAGGAAATTAGAGAAGAATTAAAAAGATTCATGGAAACTAATGAAAATGAAGATGCAACCGTTCAAAATCATTGGGATACAGCAAAAGCAGTCCTGAGAGGGAAATACATTGCAATACAAGCAACCCACAAAAAAATTGGAAAAAAACTCAAATACACAAGCTAACCTTGCACCTAAAGGAACTGGAAAAAGAACAGCAAATAAAACCTACACCCAGCAGCAGAAGAGTTAATAAAGATTCGAACAGAACTCAATGAAATAGAGACCAGAAGAAGTGTAGAACAGATCAACAAGACCAGGAGTTGGTTCTTTGAAAGAATTAATAGGATAGATAAACCATTAGCCAGCCTTATTTAAAAAAAAAAAAGCCTTAAATTAATAAAATCATGAATGAAAAAGGAGAGATCACCACCAATACAAAGGAAATACAAGCTATTTTAAAAGCATATTATGAGCAGCTATATGCCAATAAATTAGGCAATCTAGAAGAAATGGATGTATTTCTGGAAAACCACAAACTACCAAAACTAGAACAGGAAGAAATAGAAACCCTGAACAGGCCGATAACCAGGGAGGAAATCGAAGCAGTCATCAAAAACCTCCCAAGACACAAAAGTCCAGGGCCAGATGGCTTCCCAGGGGAATTCTATCAAATGTTAAAAGAAGAAACCATACCTATTCTACTAAAGCTGTTCCAAAAGACAGAAAGCGATAGAATACTTCCAAACTCATTCTATGAGGCCAGCATCACCTTAATTCCAAAATCAGACAAAGACCCCACCAAAAAGGAGAATTTAGACCAATATTACTGATGAACACAGATGTAAAAATTCTCAACAAGATACTAGCCAATAGAATCCAACAGTACATTAAGAAGACTATTCACCATTACCAAGTGGGATTTATCCCCGGGATGCAAGGCTGGTTCAACACTCATAAAGCAATCAATGTGATAGATCATATCAACAAGAGAAAAAACAAGAACCACATGATCCTCTCAATAGATGCAGAGAAAGCATTTGACAAATTACAGCATCCATTCCTGATCAAAACTCTTCAGAGTGTAGGGATAGAGGGAACATTCCTCAGCATCTTAAAAGCCATCTGTGAAAAGCCCACAGCAAATATTCTCAATGGGGAAGCACTGGGAGCCTTTCCCCTAAGATCAGGAACAAGACAGGGATGTCCACTCTCACCACTGCTGTTCAACATAGTACTGGAAGTCCTAGCCTCAGCAATCAGACAACAAAAAGACATTAAAGGCATTCAAATTGGCAAAGAAGAAGTCAAACTCTCCCTCTTCGCCGAAGACATGATACTCTACATAGAAAACCCAAAAGCCTCCACCCCAAGATTGCTAGAACTCATACAGCAATTTGGTAGCGTGGCAGGATACAAAACTAATGCCCAGAAATCAATGGCATTTCTATACACTAACAATGAGACTGAATAAAGAGAAATTAAGGAGTCAATCCCATTTACAATTGCACCCTAAAGCATAAGATACCTAGGAATAAACCTAGCCAAAGAGGTAAAGGATCTATACCCTAAAAACTATAGAACACTTCTGAAAGAAATTGAGGAAGACACAAAGAGATGGAAAAATATTCCATGCTCATGGATTGGCAGAATTAATATTGTGAAAATGTCATTGTTACTCAGGGCAATTTACACGTTTAATGCAATCCCTATCAAAATGCCATGGACTTTCTTCAGAGAGTTAGAACAAATTATTTTAAGATTTGTGTGGAATCAGAAAAGACCCCGAATAGCCAGGGGAATTTTAAAAAAGAAAACCAAAACAAAAAAAAAAAAAATCTGGGGGCATCACAATGCCAGATTTCAGGTTGTACTACAAAGCTGTGGTCATCAAGACAGTGTGGTACTGGCACAAAAACAGACACATAGATCAATGGAACAGAATAGAGAACCCGGAAGTGGACCCTGAACTTTATGGTCAACTAATATTCGATAAAGGAGGAAAGACTATCCATTGGAAGAAAGACAGTCTCTTCAATAAATGGTGCTGGGAAAATTGGACATCCACATGCAGAAGAATGAAACTAGACCACTCTCTTTCACCATACACAAAGATAAACTCAAAATGATGAAAGATCTAAATGTGAGACAAGATTCCATCAAAATCCTAGAGGAGAACACAGGCAACACCCTTTTTGAACTCGGCCACAGTAACTTCTTGCAAGATACATCCACGAAGGCAAAAGAAACAAAAGCAAAAATGAACTATTGGGACTTCATCAAGATAAGAAGCTTTTGCACAGCAAAGGATACAGTCAACAAAACTAAAAGACAACCTGCAGAATGGGAGAAGATATTTGCAAATGACATATCAGATAAAGGGCTAGTTTCCAAGATCTATAAAGAACTTATTAAACTCAACAGCAAAGAAACAAACAATCCAATCATGAAATGGGCAAAAGACATGAACAGAAATCTCACAGAGGAAGACATAGACATGGCCAACACGCACATGAGAAAATGCTCCGCATCACTTGCCATCAGGGAAATACAAATCAAAACCACAATGAGATACCACCTCACACCAGTGAGAATGGGGAAAATTAACAAGGCAGGAAACCACAAATGTTGGAGAGGATGCGGAGGAAGGGGAACCCTCTTGCACTGTTGGTGGGAATGTGAACTGGTGCAGCCACTCTGGAAAACTGTGTGGAGGTTCCTCAAAGAGTTAAAAATAGACCTGCCCTACGACCCAGCAATTGCATTGTTGGGGATTTACCCCAAAGATTCAGATGCAATGAAACGCTGGGACACCTGCACCCCGATGTTTCTAGCAGCAATGTCCATAATAGCCAAACTGTGGAAGGAGCCTCGGTGTCCATCGAAAGATGAATGGATAGAGAAGATGTGGTTTATGTATACAATGGAATATTCCTCAGCCATTAGAGACGACAAATACCCACCATTTGCTTCAACGTGGATGGAACTGGAGGGTATTATGCTGAGTGAAGTAAGTCAATCGGAGAAGGACAAACATTATATGTTCTCATTCATTTGGGGAATATAAATAATAGTGAAAGGGAATATAAGGGAAGGGAGAAGAAATGTGTGGGAAATATCAGAAAGGGGGACAGAACGTAAAGACTCCTAACCCTGAGAAACGAACTAGGGGTGGTGGAAGGGGAGGAGGGCGGGCGGTGGGGGTGAATGGGTGACGGGCACTGAGGGGGGCACTTGACGGGATGAGCACTGGGTGTTATTCTGTATGTTGGTAAATTGAACACCAATAAAAAATAAATTTATTATTAAAAAGAAGAAGTCAAACTCTCCCTCTTCACAGATGACATGATACTGTACATAGAAAACCCAAAAGACTCCACCCCAAGATTGCTAGAACTCATACACCAATTCAGGAACATGGCACGATACAAAATCAATGCCCAGAAATCAGTGGCATTTCTAGCACTAACAATGAGACTGAAGAAAGAGAAATTAAGGAGTCAATCAAATCAGCCCAACTTCCCCTTGAACTCCTCTCTGCAACCCTGACTCTGCCAGCGGCTACAGGGCTTTTAGCTGGGAGATGTTCTGATAGAAGACAGGGAGGAGCCACGGGATATCTGTCACAGCCATCATTTTCCACTCAGGACACTATTTTGCATCTTCACTTGAGGCCCAGAAAAGCCTAGAGGGAGGAGCCCAGAAATCCGCAGTGGGGAGCTCCTTAAGGAGGGGGCGGGTGGCCGGGCCGACCGCAGCGAAACACTGCCACCACGTGGCCGCTCCGGGTCATCACAGGCGCTCGGCCCGGCCCCGCACCTTGCGCACCCACGGGGACCCAGGCGGCCGGGTGGGGCGCCTTGCCCTTCTCTTCTCCTTAAAACTATTCTATTTATACCACTGGAAATGCACTCGACGGACAGAACTCGGAGGGCCCCCAGGCTCCCCAAGGGAACGTCGGTCTCCCCACCCTTGGCTCCGAAGGCGTGAATGTAGCGAGCGTTCCCTGTGTAGCCAGCGGGCGGCGCTCTAAGCACACAGGTGCTCCCGTGGTCTACACCTAGAGGGGCGCGTTCCCGTCCTGTTTCTGCTGCAGCCCTGGGGTGCGGGCAGACACCGCGGATAAACATACTCCCCATCTGCAGCTTGGATTTTCTCACCTGCTGTAGCTCATGCACAGTCCCCGTCTCTTGCGATTGATAAAATCCCACCTCTCACAAATACAGCAAGAAAAACAGTAGATAATAAATCAGAGACATGATTTCAACCAACTGGCCATTCCTTCCCACACACACACACACACAAAAAAAATCAACTCAAGCCACCTTTCGTGGAAGCCTTAGAAACTCCCTAGTCCAACCTCATTTTACAGGTGAGAAAACAGAGGAGGAATGGGCCTTCATGAGATCACACAGCGCTGGCTTCCCAGGCTCCGGTACATCCACCTGGAGGCTTAGTTGGGGATCTGTACCTTGTCATGAGCCTGAGCCTGCTCTCTCATCCTGACTGCTCCCTGGCCCTGCCTAAGGGACCTGTGTTCACGGGCCCAGCTCTGTTCCTCCCAGCACTTCTCAGAAATCTGGGCTGATTCCACAGCACCCAGGGCCTGCTGCTAAATGCTGCAATTCAGAGGACCCTCTGTGGTCCCGAGCAGCCCTGAACACCAGCCCACGGGGTACCAGACTGAATTATTTAGCTTCAGCTGCTCTGACAGCCCACACGGTCCTGCACTGTGAGAAATTTAGGCTTAACAGACCCCAAAAAGGACCTTCTACGGGCCAGGTTATAATCCTGAAATGGATGGCCACGGGAACTAACAGAATCTCTTCTAGAGATCCTACAGTTAGACAGTTACAAAAGAATGCAGCGTATAATCATGAATCTGTAATGCCGTAAAACACGAGGTAAAGCAAAATAAGAGACCCCGAGGACTGCCTGGAATTTGAAACGGTTTGAAAGTCTCCGACATGCACAGACTCTATGAGCCACGCTTCAAGCAGCTCTTAACACACTAACATGAAGATTATCAGACAATATCTTTGCATTTACATTTCATGAGAAAGGAACCCAAATATTACTTGTTTTTTCCTTGATTGATAGCTTCATATTTAACATGGCAAGTTTAACTTTTTGGCTTATTAAATAATAATAATCATTTTGAAATCGCCCAACAATTTTATCATTTTTTTAATGATGAACAATTACATGTAAGGTTAGCTGGCAGTTGTTTTAAGGAATTGATCAACACTTTGTAAAGTGTTCTTTACAAAAACGGAAAGTGAAAAGGCCAGAAAACCTATAGAAAGGACTCTGGAATGGTGGAATCTGGTATCTGAGGGACGGAACCCTAGCACAACACTTTTTTAACATGAGGAAACTGCAATGCAGAGAGTGCAATGGCTTGCCCACCGCCCCTCACCTGTCACCACTCCACCACACACCCTCCCTTGGGGTAGTGGCTGGGAGCACCCCTACCCGAGATGGGAGGCCTCTGGGTTCTCATTTCACTCAGCAGCTACCTGGCTCTGAAATCCCAAGTCACCGTCTACTCTCTCTAAGCCTCAGGTCCCCATCCATATAACGAGGCGGCTGGATGACAGGGCGTCTCTGATGCAATGTCCCCGCAAACTCTCCATCCTCATGAAACGAAGCATTAAATACACAGGAATCAGCACAAGCACATTTGCATCATCTGTAAATCAGAACGCAGCCAGAGCCTCGCAGCATTGGTTCCCAGGTCGGGCTGCAGCTGGAAGGCCACTTCCTGCACAGCTGTGCCTGTCCCCACACCACCCTCCCGCCCCTCCCCAGCCGGTCTGGGCTGGTGGCAGGGGCAAGGTTCTCTGTGGCAGGTTGCCTCAACCTTACCCAGTAATTTGCTTCTGGAGATATTTGGAAAATGATTCAGAAGCCTCTGCCATCCTGTGAGTTACACCTGCTGCCCTCAGACGGGCAGGGAGGCCAGGCAGAGGCCATACTGCCTTCCCCAGGCTCAGACACATGAGCTCAAAGGTGCAGGCCAGTCACTGGGCAGGTGTTCGCTCCCTCTCAGTTGGTGGCGTCCTGAGAGATTTGGGGAAGGTGAACACCTGCCTAGGCCAGGCTGGCTGTGATCTGGGAAGCTGGGAAGCTCCCAGGGTGGGGAACAGGAGGGTGAGTCACCACCTTGCTGGCCTGCTGCAAGGAAGCAAATACCCCAGAGAAACTCAGAGCCTGTTTCCTCTACCGCTGGAGCATCTGTAGTGACAACCCACTCCCGCTTCCACCACCAGCCCCCTCACTAGCTCCCAGATCCTACTCCTCACCATGCCTCCCTCCCAGATTTGACCACCAGCCCCGTCTCCTGGGATTTTTATGGTTGCCCTGCTCATGAGTAGCTGAGAGCCCCCAACGCAGGCTCCTTCTAATCAGAGCCTACATGACATGGGTTTAGGGAAGCAAGTGGCAGAGGCAAAACCCAGGATGCTTTGGGAGGAGCCCACTTTATGTCTCCAGTGTAATCCAGAGCCTTTGGTTTCCTCAGGGGACAGGTACTCAGAGATACTGAGTCCTCCCTGAGGTGTGAACAGGCCCAGAATGACACCTGTGATCCCGCTCAAGACAAGGGAACAGGTCCCGGGCACCCACAGGTTGTTGTCAAAGGTGCGAGGGCCAGCTGGGAGGCAGAGGACAGAAAGAGAAGTGCACCATCCAGCATGGGTGTGCAGGGTGCCCCACTCTGCTCCAAGCCCCTAGCCCTAGCTAGGAGGGTGCACCCTTCAGGAGCTAGTGGGGAGGAGAGGGCAGGGGACAGCAACTTCCCTCTGCACAAAGGTGACTTTGGCTCCAGAGTTGCATATCTCAGGACTGCAGTTGCTCTTTTTAAACTCATCCACCCAGAAAGGACACCCTCTCCCAAAGTCACACGCAGAGGCTAGCAGGGGCCTTAGGTCTCTGGAGCCCTCCTTCCCCAAAACCCTGGACGCACTTCTCTGGGTGCTCCCTGCAGGACCTGCGGGAGTGCGTTCACTCCTGAGCACCTGTCTTCCCTTATAGGCAGCTCCTGCCTTTCCTTCAGACCTGGGGCCTAGAGGCAAGGGACTCTGACATGACAGCCTTGACCTGGAGAAGTGATTGCTGCGGGTCCGGTGGCCCTTCCCTGTAGGAATGGTACCTGACCCTGTTCCATACATGGTCCTAGATCCTCGTCGTTGGGTAGACAATTCTAGCCGCATGATGCATATAAGATTAGTTCGATCTGATATCTATGCTATTATGGCATCAGTGCCTCTGAACAGGCTCGGAGAGCTGGGGCTTTGTTGAGCTCACAGACAGAGAATGAACTGATCTGTGCCCACTTGCCAATAAATGTGTGTTTAATACACACCGACACGGGGCAGCCTCTGATCTGGTCCATGCAATGTTATCTACCTTTAAGTACCGGTGGCTATCGTGACAAGCCAAAATAGAACATAATCCCTTACAATGACCACACAAAGGTCATGGTCTTCAACAGGAGAAGAAAGATGTGGGGGCCAGAAAGTGGAGGGGCCCTGGGACAATCCTGCTGCCCACAAGCCTGCAGTCCTGGAGAGCAATTCTATCGGGTAAGAAGCACCCAAGGTCTGAAGTTTCCAGGACTCCAGGAAATATCAGTCCCGTCTTACCTCTACTTCTCGAATGCTTAAAAACTCCCAGAGAGAATAGAATGGGCAAATCATGCTGCCCTCTGTCTGCCTGTCTCTCTGCTTCATTCATCAACATACACACAGAGTCGCTACACTGTGCCAGGCACACGTCCAAGAACTGAGGCTGGATCCAGCAGTGAACAGAACAGACCGCGCCTGACGGCTCCGCAGGGATGGTCCCAAGCATGCCCTTCACTGGCTCCTCCACAATTCTGGTTGGAGCGCAGTGCTCAGTGTTGGTCCTGGGCAGCACTGGGGCTCTACCCAGACCCTTCTGACCCTGTTGACATTTCTGTGCTTCTCACCCTCCGCATGGCAGACCACAGGCCAGTGACTGTGGCAAGGGGTTTAAAAGCCCAGTCCCCTCATTTCAGGTCTAGTATTGCACGTGGATGTCACTTCCCCTGCACAGCTGGCCCGGGACCAGGCTGACGCCAGGCCAGCAGGCCTTGATGTGACCTCACTACCTCACTTGTCTTCCTCCCTCCCCTGTCTTGCTTCCTGGGATCCTTACTGGTCTCCCGGGAGCACTTTGCTAATATGTCACTTGCACACAAATCCTCATCTCAGGCCCGTTTCTGAGAGCCACTGAAAGGCGGCGATCATAAACCCACATGTGCTTCCAGCAGATCCCTCATCAGGTCGTTCCGCAGCACCACTGAGCACCTAACGTCTAAGCACTGCTGGGTTTGGGCGGCACCCCCCAACATGACCTGGCCCCGACAGGAAGGCTGGCATGGCAGTTTAGTGGGACTAGTGCTAAGTTCAAAGAAGTGGTGATGGACAGGGGGCCGGGCAGGGGGGCCAGGGCGAGGAGGGGTGGGCGGGCACAGGGAGTGAGGAATTAACTGTGCCCTGGGCTTTGAGGGGAAGGCTTCTTACTTCCAATTAACCCAGCGTGAGAATAGGGTGCAGAAGCCCTCCTGCTAGCCCTCTCAGCCCTTCGTGCCTTTACCCCCTCCCTTGGGAGTGTGTTAACCCGCTGGCTCCTCCCTGTCCCTTCTTTCCCGCCTGGTATCACCACCCCTCTTCCCTCCGTCTGTCCTTGACAAGATTCACCCTGGGGGGCAGAATCCTGCTTCCAAACTACACCCAGAGCATCCCAACATGCTATCCAGAGGGTTATGTTCCTCCCAAAGGGGGGAAAGCAGGAAGCCTTCACGTAGGAAGACCTTGAAGGTTGGGTGGGATTTTTGTATAGACCCCAAGGGAAAAAGAGGAGTCAGAAGTAGGAGGGGAGGGGGAGCCAAGGGAATGGCTTTGGCTCAGTAGGCACAGGGGGGAGAAGAGGAGCTGGGGGAGATGGATGGAGAGAGAAGGTGGCCAGAACGCGCAAGGCCCACAGTCCCAGGGAAGGGAAGCAGCGCCAGGCAGCAGGAGGCATGCAGGTGGTGATGGCAGGTGGAAAGAACAGGGGGTGGGGCGAGGAAAAACCTCTGAAAGAAAGGTTGGGTGTGGAGGTTGATTCGGTCTGAGAAGGCCACGGGGCTCAAGGTCTCGAAGAAAACTGGGAGGACTTGGGCCCACGGATAATCGTGATGTCACAGGAGAGGGCTGACACAAGAGTGGTTAAGAGCACCAGCCTCGGGATCCCTGGGTGGCTCAGCGGTTTAGCGCCTGCCTTTGGCCCAGGGCGCGATCCTGGAGTCCCGGGATCGAGTCCCACATCGGGCTCCCGGCATGGAGCCTGCTTCTCCCTCCTCCTGTGTCTCTGCCTCTCTCTCAATCTCTGTGTCTATCATGAATAAATAAATAAATAAATCTTAAAAAAAATAAAAAAAAGAGCACCAGCCTCAGGGTTATGGGACCTCTGGCTTATTGCTGCCATACTCCGAGCCTCCGTTTTCTCCTCAGGAAAATGGAAATGACAATAATCCATACTGTGTTATTTTATGTATCAGCTTAACTGGGCCACAGAGTGCCCAAACATGTGGTCAAATATTATTCTGGATGTTTCTGCTAAGGTGTTTTTGGATGACGTCAACATTTTTTTCTTTTTTAAGAGAGAAAGTGAAGAACAGAGGGGCAGAGAGAGAGGGAGAGAGATAATTTTTTCAGGCTCCATGCTCAGTGTGGAGCCTGACATGGGGCTCAATCTCAGAGCCCTGAGATCATGACCTGAGCCAAAACTAAGAGTCAGATGCTTGACTGCTGACTAAGCCACCCAGGTGCCCCTGGGATTAACATTTTAATAGAAAAGTAAAGCAGGTCATACTCTGTAGTGATCCAGGTGGGCCTTGTCCAATCAGTTGAAGGCCTGACTAGAACAAAAAGACCATCTCCCCTCCCCTACTCAGGTAAGAAAAAAAATTCTCCAGGAGAATGACTTTGGACTTCATCTGCACCATCTGCTCTCCTGGGTCTCAAGTCCTCTAGCCCACACCGCAGATCTGAACGTGTCAGCTTCCATAATCACAAACCAATTCCTTATAATAAACCTCTTTTTTCTATATATACATATTCTTTTGGTTCTATTCCTCTGGAATCTCTAATATGCATACCTCATAGCACAAGTTAAGTAACATTGTACAAGTAAATTATACTTGCAAATCTCTTAGAACGATGCTTAGCACATGCTAAGCATTAGTCTGAGGGGTATAGATATGTGTAAATCAAGATTATTCTTCATCTAGGAAGGCTGGTCATCATTTGAAGACCCCAAATCAGGACTCCACAAAGCAGAGGTGTTCAGTTAGTGATAATCAGAGGAGTAGCAATCATAAATCCATGCACCAAGCTTGTAAAAGGTAGAGGGATAATTGCTTCACATTTTATGTCATGCTGGAGCATTTCCCAGTGAGCCTGCCTGACCCTCACCTGACACCCCCAGGGACTGTCACCACATACTTGGCTAACAATCGGCAGTAAGACTGCAGGCAGTTGTTAGCTCTGTCAGGTTAAAAGTTAACCTGCAGAAATTGATAAGTTGTTCTGACTTTATGACCTAGTAGAAAAGTGAGCCCCAAAGCTGTTGCCATTCCCCCAGGCCACAGAAAGTTAAAGTCCTGTATCTAACCTGGCCACCTTATTGAGCACCCATTTCCCCAAGGACCACAAATCCCTCCCCCTCAAATGCTCTGAGCCAGCACTTTGGCCTCCCTGCTAGTTCCCTCATTAAAGAACTAAATCAAATCTTGATGCCTGGTTTCTATCTATTTGTAGGAAAACTATGTTTATAACACTCCAGAGGGAGCCAAATCTGCACCAGGGGGTTCATGATTTCACACAAGACGTTTGAAATAATGTTTCCATGGATGAAAAAGTGCTGGCGAGAAATATGATTGCCATAGTCCTTCTCAATCTTTTTTTTTTTTTATGTCTTATTGTGCCCCATCAACATTTTTTGACATTTTTTCCCCTGACCATCCCCTTCCTGTGAAGCTTTTGTACAATCCATATATTGTATCTGTCTGTGTACTGTGACCCTTTGGAGAGCCCCAAACCATTGTGACAACTTATGTCTCTTCATTCCCCGGGAGGACTCATGTGTTCTCAGTGGGGCTTCCGGGGGGGATGGATTTTAAGCTCTACCCTACCATCCATTTGATCTTGAAGCTGTAACTTCCCTTCTCATAAGACAGTTGTGGGACACAGAAGTGGGAAGAGAGAGGAGCATCACTCTTCCCATATGTATGTGTCTGGGCAGAGTAATTAGACTCTAGCCTCCCTCCCAATCACCAGTCCACTCTCCTATATATACACACAACCATCTCGCTTGAGTGTTTTGGGTTTGGAGTTTTTTGATCATTTGGTAAATTGGTTGCTTGGTTTGAAGTCATGAGGCCTTGAAGCTTCACCTCTTTTTCTCTATTAAAAATATTGCTAAATTAAAAAAAAAAAAAAAGGGATCCCTGGGTGGCGCAGCAGTTTAGCGCCTGCCTTTGGCCCAGGGCGTGATCCTGGAGACCCGGATCGAGTCCCACGTCGGGCTCCCGGTGCATGGAGCCTGCTTCTCCCTCTGCCTATGTCTCTGCCTCTCTCTCTCTCTCTCTGTGTGACTATCATAAATTTAAAAAAAAATTTAAAAAATATTGCTAACTATGTATTATTCATTATTTAATTTAATGCCATGCCAGTTACAAATGTGAAGCACAGATAGCCAGCCTCTCCAGTTGTGCGGATCTTGTGTGCATCCCTTTAACACCAGCTTCAAGTGATCATTTTGAAGGGAAAGAGCATTTCTGTTTCAAGAGAACATGCTGCAAAGACTGGAAGACCAACGAAAGCAATACCTCTACTCAATACTTCTACTAATATAATAGTCGTGGTGATAAAGTCACAGCCTGAGAGGCAATCTTCACAGAACTCACAGTCATTCCCCAGTCACATGATTTTGTCCTTGAAATTTAACAGGCTCTCCCACTCCAGATTCTGAGAACCCTGACTTCCCCTGGCTGGGGAAAAACAAGAGGCCCTGAGAAATATGGATCTGCTGCTCTGTGTGGAGACCCAGTCAGGGCCAAGATCTAAAAGTGACACCATCCCAGGGAAGGCCTTTTGTTGGGAATCAGCAATGAGCCCAGAGTGGCATTGGCAAAGGAAGGAGGGGATGCAGAAGAGAACTGCCTTCTTTCCCCTTGTCCCCTTGTCAGACTAGAGTCTGAACCTCAGAAATTCAGTAAAAAAATAATAATAAATAAATCAATCAATTAATTAATTATTTAAATAAAGCAAGGAAGATTTTTCAAACAGGCCATGAATCAATACTTATGCAACCAGAAAGGAAGGAGAACATGACTAATACAGCAGGCAGAGTGGTGTAAACGACACTGGAAGAGGGAAATGTGGGGAGAAGAGTTTTTTCTTGAAGTTTCAGGCTAACTCAAGGAATAAATGACAAAAAAAATCAACCCTAGACTCCTCATACCAGCCTACCTGGTTTTCTTCCCACTTTGGTCCCTCATATCCAAGTAACCCCCAAAGGCTTTTGCAACCCATTTATGTCTTCTATATGACTGAGCTTAAAATAAGATCATTTTTTTAATACTGGGAAAGAAGCCCACCAGGAATCTATATGCACTTCCAGGACAAAGAGGAAATTGAGATTGCATTTCCATCATCAGTACAATTTCCCTCCTAAGCGTGAGCAAAAGAAAATTCATAATGAGGGAAATTTTACTCTTGGGGGTCAAATGACATAAAATCTTCCTGAGGTCCTAGAAAGAAGTATCTTCTAAGTCATTTAGTGTTAACAAAGTGAAGTTAATCCTGGATATTTATTATACTCACAAAGATGTACCACATTTATCAGCACACTTCCCCTATGGTGCAATACCTTTTGTAAGCCTCCTCCTACTGTCACTGAAAAAATGTATGTTTTTCAGCTTTAGGCTGAATACAGTCAATTCTTGCTATTCCTGCAGTTCTGTTACAAATTCATTGTAAACACTGAATTAGCAAGCACCAAATCATTGTTTCTAAGGAAAATGCATGGTTCAGTTCCTGTCAACCTCTGGTCACATTTTTTTCAACAGATCAATGCACAGCTTCATTTTGTCTGTGTTTCTGTTTAAAGACCCCTATTGGATGTATATGGCTGATCCATTAGCACTGCACTCACAGCCAAGGACACTGGAACTCAGGCCAGAACACAGCTTATCTAACGCATGTATCTCCCATAAGATACAAGCCAGCCATCCTGCCGTAGGGAACACTAGACAGCATTTCAGCATCATACTTGAGGACTGATTATTTTAAATAGTGAAATCACCACCAAAAACCACGAAAATGCAAAAAATGTGGCACAAGCTAGGGAAGAGGACACTTATTTACAGTACAAGGACTGAAACAAGAAGGTAGTGTGTCGCCTTGTCTGAGTGCAGCTGGGAACATGTGACTCAAATTTTGTTCCAACGTGCACATGTCCGCAAATGACTGCTAAGGCGCCATATGCAGTGACATGGGGGTTACAAATAAATTTTAGAACGTAGGTGAATTTGCACATCTGTAGATAATGGGATCAATTGTATTTCTGTGTTTAGCTCCCATGGCACAGATTACAGAAGCTGAGTTGAGGGAGTCCCTCAAATTTATACATATTTTATACCCAGTAAAAGAACCCTTTCAATTCCATCCAGACTTCCTACTTACGAGAGTCCAGTCCTCTTCTTTGCAGTGAAGAGGACTGAATAGGTCACCCCAAAATATGCCACTTTGACACAGTGATTATTTTGAATGAAAGGTGCTTGACATACAGCCAGTACAAGACGGATGCCCTGACCATCCTTTGTCTCACTGAAAGCAAGAGCTAAATTTGCCGGATGAAAGGTACCTGTCCCAGGAGAGTAGAAGACATCCTTATCACCAGACATAGCAAATGCAGAGTTAAGAAGGCTGTATAAACAAATCTTGTTACTTCTTCACCAATTTACTACCCCAAGCCCAAACCTCTTTGTCTTGTCGATTGATCACAGTAAATACAAAAAAATATATATTGTCATAAAAGCTTCCTGATTTGTCACTTCTTTGAGTCTCATGTTTTGATGTGGTTCCCACTGTACAAAATTATGTTTCTCTTGTTTATCTGTTTTATGTCAATTGAATTATTGGACCACTCAAAGAATTTAAAAGAAAAAAGAGTACATTTTTCTGCCCCAACAGCAGCCAGTTTTATCTGTTAGAGAGTTCCTCTGCCAGGAGAGCCTGGGTGGCTCAGTAGTTTAGGCTCTGACTTTTGATTTTGACTCAGATAATGATCTCTGGGTCGTTATAGGAGCCCTGTGTTAGGTTCCACAGTCAGTGAGGAATTCTCTTCCTCTCTCTCTGCCCCTGCCCCGCTAAAAAAAAATAATAATAAATTAAAAAAAAAAGAAAAGATGAAAGAAAGAACAAAGAAAGAGAGAGAGAGGGAAGGAGGGAGGGAAGAAGAAAGGAAGGAAGAAAAGAAGAAAGAAAGAAAATAAAATTTTCATCTTCCCTTGGTAGGCCACAGAGCTTTGTGGTTAAGAGTGGACTCTGGAGCCTGATGTCTGAATTTGATCCAAAACACACCATTTACAAGACGTAAACTTTGGCAACTCAATCTCACTAAGTCTCAATTTCCTTAGCTTGAGAATGGAAATGATAAGAGTACCTAACTCACTGGGTTGTTACAACACTTAAATGATACAGAAAGTTTAAAAAACTTAACCACTTGCCTGCCATGTTCATGAGTCCTCAGTAAGGGAGATTAGAGTAAGGTGAACAGAACACACAACCTGCAATACTCACACAGAGGGTAATGCATGAAGCACCACTTTTCTTACATTTTCAGAGCCAGGAAATCCCTGAGAGACTACCTCTAGAGAAGCAGCACCCTCCAAGATTGGGAGGAGAAGAGAAGACCTGGAGAGAAGGAAGAGAACCCAGGAGAGTGTCCAGCAAAAAGCAGCACCATCTGTAGAACCACAGGCCAGAGAAGTTCAGACTGGACCCGAGGGAAGATGCTTGCATTTGGAAAACGACGTTTTCCATAGAGTGGTCTCTGAATTCTTTCTTTTCTCTCTGTTTCAATTTATCCTTTTCTAAAAAGTTTTTATTTCAATTCTTGTAAGTTAAAATACCATGTAATATTAGTTTCAGGTGTACAATACAGTGATGGTCTGGATTCTTATCAAGGATGTATCTGAGTTCATGAATGCAGAACCCACTAACATGTATTGGCTGTTTACCCCTAAGCCCTCTAAGCCACCTCTGAGACAGAGGAGAGGTCAAGGACCCCCATCACACAGCTAGTGAGGGGTTAAAGCCTCATGTGAACCACAGTGCTCCCTCCACACAGGGATGGTCTGTGTCCCTAGAACTAGCTCAGAAGATCCCAGCTCCCAACGTGTTGAGTTAGCTCGTCTTCCCCACCCCTATAAGGGCAGAAGCCTGTATCCAACACTTCAAAAGACTATTTCCAGGCAGGGCTCAGGTCCCGCCCACCCTGGCCACCCATGCAGACCACGCCCACCAGACACACCCACTCCGGGCCACACCCACAGCCCACCCAGCTGACAGGTCCATTCCAGCAGGCAGGTGAGCCAGGCTCACCTGGAAGCCTAACTGGTTCCCTCATGGTGTCACTTCAGGGTATTGGTCTCTGATTAGGCTACCATTGTTTGAGTTAAGAGAAAGGCAATACATCGGGGTGGGTTAGAGTTGGGACTTGAGAGTGAACATTTGGCTTCCCCACTTATTGATCAAGTAATGAGGACCCAGTTACTTGCTGTCTCTGAGCCTGTTTCCTAGTCTGAAAAGAGAGGAAAATAGTAGAACCTGCCTCAGGGTGATTGTGAAGGCGTGAGGAGGTAATATAGGTGCTGAGCTTAGGAAAATGCTCTTCATAGATGGATGAAAGCTGAAGGGGAGTAGCAGGAGCAGGGACTGGATGAAAAGGCAGTGTGGTCCAGAGGCTCGGAGCACAGACTCTGGGTTTTGTCTGTCTGGGTTTGAATCTGGCTCTAACGGGGAGCTAGCACGCTCTCTGGTCCACCTCATTGAGCTGCCTCATTGATGAAGTGGGATCATGAGCAGCACCACAGACTGTGTGAGGATCCAGTAAGCAGTTGCACTTAGAGCCAGCCTGGCACACTGCACCATGGAAGCATTTGCTGCCATTCAGCATTCTCTCTCCAGCTGTTAGGAAAAAAGCCAGTGCCTGATGAGCACACTGCTTACCCAAAGGCACAATAAATTATCTTTATAAGAATCATTAGAAAATGTCTTTTTTTGGTCCCTCTTTTACACATTCCTTCAGAAAATGTATCAAATTCTGTTTATGCAAAAAGAAATACATCAGAGAGAGAAAGACAAAACACCATATGATTTCGTCCAGTCCCCAGGTGACATAAGCCAGACTCTTGGGATCTGCCCACTTCCCAGGTACCTACCTGGGAAGCCCACCTACCTACATACCTCCAGGTTTCACACCCCCCTAATACTGCATTTGCATTTTCTACTGGAGTGAGGCTCTCCAACCTTAAGTGATTTACACAAGCCCACACTATTGCTCTATATTGAGAGAATCAGAGCAAGATTAATGGAAGCAACAAAAAGAAAACCTACACGCAGGAGGTCTGGGCATCCAAACCTTCCCAAGCTAAAAGGGAATGAAAGGGATATATGGAGAATGTTACAGTTTACATGTGGTGGTCACTTATTTAATTTCATTGGTATCATCCAACCTTCTATGACATGCTGAGATTTATTTGCAACTGTGGGGATTAAACAAAATGCAAGGTGGTACTGTGCCCAGGGCTAAGCACACTTTGGGGTAATTATCTACTTTCCCTAACTCCTCTCCTGGCCTATGACAGCCTCAAATGCAAATGCAATTTTTTTTCTTCAAACCCCAGAACTAACTAGGTGGAGAGCTCCATAAGTTCTCCATCTGTGAGGAAAGAAAAAATGCTTAACAAAGGTAGTACTTTTTTATTATTAAGAAATCAGGACATTTTTTAAAAGATTTTATTTATTTATTTATTTATTTATTTATTTATTTATTTGACACACAGAGAGAGGCAGAGACATAGGTAGAGGGAGAAGCAGGCTCCTCACAGGGAGCCCAATGTGGGACCCAATCCCCAGACCCAAATCACATCCTGAGCCAAAGGCAAACACTCAACCACTGAGCCACCCAAGCATCCCAGGACTTTTTTTTTTTTAAAACAAATAGAGGACGGTATCTCCCACTCCCCTTCATGCCCATTCCCCACCTACTCCCCTCTGGCAACTGCCAGTGTGTTCTCTGCTTATGTCACCTGGGAAAGCCAGGAGGCGTCACAGAGGAGGTATCCCTTGAATGGGAGGCTTAAAAGGTATGGGGAGCTTTTCCTGGTGGACTTGGAGAATGAAGAGGGAGGTAAGGAGGGTGAAGTTCCCTACAGAGGTGAAGTTGCATGTACAATGCAGTGAGAAAGCTTGGTAAGTTCTACAAATCACAAGGAATTTGGCATTGCTGACCAAATCATGCAGGTGAATGAAAGATAATGAAAAGTGTAGGCAAAGACCAAGGCCTTCCTTAACCTGGTTTGGGTGTTTTTTTTCCTTGAGCAATGGGAAGCCACTGAAGAATATTTCATCAGGATGACCTGATGAAATGTCCATGTATGAAATACTTCTTGGGCAGTCATGTAAATATTACCTAGACAAATAAGAATGAGAGGTAAGAAGTTGGCAAGGAAACTGTGGCTTTGATTTTGGTGAGTATGTATGTGGACAGGGCAGATGCTGAAGGGTGGAAAGGAAGCAAGGACAGAGAGGGAAAACAGATTGGTCCAGTGGGAGATGTGCCAGCAAAGTAACAAGTTAAACTCTCCTTCAACGTCCTGACTTGGGAAGCAGGGTGAAGGGCAATGCCATGCACAGGTGAAAGAAAACAGGAATGGGAACCTGTTTGGAGGGGGTGAGGGGTGATTTAAGTTTTAGTCACAGTGAGCTGGAAACGCCTATGGGTTCGTCAGGTGGAGATGTCCAATGGGCACTTTCCTAATATGGGTGTGGATCATCTGCCACCTGCAAACTTGGATTTCATCTGTGTCCTTCCCTCATCTCCTCCCACCTGCTCCCCACTGGTTCTCATGGGGCCACGGATTCTTAAGAATGATGAGAGCTCCAGACCATATCCCCAGGAAGATATGTATGGATACATGTAGAAGAGACACCTGTTCTCTCTCTTCACTTCCCTTTTACTCGACCACCAACCTATGACACTTCTGACACCAGATGTGGGGGCTTTTACCCACACACCAAGCAATTCTGTGACACCATCTGGGTGTCCTATAATTTAACTCAATTCTGACACCATCTGGATATAGCATCAGTTCCCACAGGTTAAGGGCTTAGTCCCACAAGACTCCACCTCCTGCCATCCCTCCCCCAAACACACACAGACTTCAGATGCCAGTCACAAGTCCAGGCTGTCATCTGTGCTTCCAACCAATCTATAGGCTCCAAATCAGAGGTTTCCACAACCCCCTCCACAGGTTCCATTAAGTTGCTAGAAAGCTCACAGAACTCAAGGAAGTAGTACTTACTATTTACCAGTTTACTAGGAAAAGAGATGATAAGAGATACAGATGAACATGCAGATAGAAGAGAAGCATACAAGGTATGTGGGAAGGAGTGCAGAGCTACCATGCCCACCCCATGCACACTACTCTCTCTGTGTGTCTCTGTGTTCATCAACCTGGAAGCCTTCTGAACCCCGTACCATTGGGATTTTATGGAGGCATGATCGTACGCATGATTAATCAATAACTCAATTTCCAGGACCCTGTCTGGAGAATGGGAGTTGGAGTTGAAAATTCCAAGCTTCTAATCATGGTCAGGTCTCTCTGGGGGCCAGCTCCCATCCAGGAGCTATCCAGGAGCCCACCCAGAGTCACCTCAAAAGAAGAAAAGATGCTCCTAGTGCTCTTGTCACTTGGGGATTTATACAGGTCTTTGAGAGTTCTGGGCCAAGAAGGAGAACAAAGCCCAACTCCATAGTTCTTATTTAAGTCACAGTATCACAGCATGCATGCAAAACATTTGAATGATCTCAGGACATACTATGATGGATCTTATCTGTGAAAACTGAGTCACTCATCCCAGGCAGAACAAAAGGAAGCCCTAGGGACACTCCAAGGGTAGACGAAGGGGAGCCCCAAAGGCAACCAAGAGAGAATGACTGAGAGAGGAGTCTCGATAGACAGGGTGGCCAAAGCGCAGGACAATGTGGCCAGAGTGGGCCAAGATCCAGCATCACTAGAGCAAGGACTGCCAAGCATTTATGAGCTTGCAAGGAGGGATTACTGGGGACACTGGAGCAAATTCTACAGTGTGATGAGGCACAAGGAACTAAGAAGTAACCTGCAGATGAAGTGGATAAATAAGGTCTGTTGAGATGTGAGGTAATTATTTACAGACTGGCATTGAGCACCCTACACACCATAGCTGCTTCTCTCAGCAAAAAATAACCAGTAATCAATATTTACCTCAGCTGTAGAGTCTCTTAGGAAATGAAATTGAGGGGGCATCTCGGTGGCTCACTCAATTTTGCCTTCCACTCAGGTCGTGATCTCTGGGTGATGTGATCCAGTATCACATTGGAATCAAGTTCCCCGCTCAGAGGGGAGCCTGCTTCTCCCTCTGTCTGCCACTTCACCTGCTCAAGCTCTCTCTTGCTCTAACAAATAAATAAATAAAATCTTTAAAAAAAAAGGTGGGGGAAAATTAAAGTCAAGTTTAAGGTGGAAAATACTTTGAAGAAACATTAAGGAAACAAAGCAGTGAATCGAGGAGAAAAACAAAAGATACAGAGAGATGTGAGTTACAGAGAGAATTATTGACTTAATATGTGTGCATTCATGAGTATTTCTCCTTTAAAGACTAAACTTGAGTTATTTGCTTTCCTCTTCTACATGCAAAATCAGAAATTAATAAACATGCTGAGAGGGTCATGGCACTTAAGAGGCAATATATAAGGAAGGTATAATTTCTTCTTAGCAAAGATGGTAGAAATGCATGTGGTTTACAAACTAATCGAAGGAGAAGAAAACCTACTGGGCTTCAAGATATACATTTAAATAATCCATATCTGCAGTGAGGCCAATCCACTGCATGCATAGATGGCAAAGGTTATCATTGAAAGATAAACTTTTTGGGGTGGGGGAGCTTTGTAGTGTAGAAGAGTGTGAAAACAGCCTTGTGTCTTGCTTCTTGGAATTCAAGCTTCCTGTATATACATTACTAATAAGGAAA
This sequence comes from Canis lupus dingo, assembly GCF_003254725.2. NCBI lineage: Eukaryota > Metazoa > Chordata > Mammalia > Carnivora > Canidae > Canis > Canis lupus. Next base: position 75,221,067 of record NC_064243.1, read on the forward strand.
GGCCCTTTATTTTTTGGGATAGCACTGAGGGAATCAAGTAAATGTTCTGGGCATCTACACTGCTGGCCTTCCCTCTACTCCTTGCTCCTGGTCTCGTGGGGCAGTCCACACAGAGGCCCACACGGAGGGAGTCTTAGGGCCTTCCCAGAACTTCTTTGATCAAGACTGCAAGGTTTCTTTGTACTTGTAAAACCCTGTGAATCCTTTGTTGATTAATTTATAATTACTTATAACTATATTCTTAATTCTAAGAATAACAGCCAACGCTTCAATACCCCTTAGCTCTGTGCTGAGCATTACTCTATGTGCTTTCCATATAAACTCACACAGTCTTTATAACGTAACAAAAGAGAGACTGGATGAGCCACTGCCCCAGTTCACACAAGTAATAAGTAATAGAACTAGGACAGGGCCCAGGTAATCTGTTCTTAACCAGTACCACCTTGTGTGCTTACCACACAGAAAATGCAAGGGTAAAATAATAAACAACCATGTTATCATCAATCAGAACTGACTACTAACATTTATTCCAACTCATGCCAAGACATTTTTCTTTTGAAGAATCAAAACAGTACACACAAATCAACTCTTGTCTAGGACCCTTGGCCACTGACCCACCCTTCTTCCTCATGCTTGCAATGATTGTCACAAACTAACTTATATTCTTCTTATCTGATTTGTAGTGGTGCTGTGGGCATTTCCATGGTCCCCTTTACTGTCTCCTGACTGCTGTATGTCTCCTGTTTCAAACACTACACTGTCACCCCCTCACTCCAAAAATCCTGCACTTATTACTGCACTTAAAATGCCATTATCCAACGAAAGACTGAGATGAAACTGAAGTACAATGATTAATAGGGCTCCATGTGGAGGAGAGGTTTTAATGCCCAGGAGGACTGTGTGCAAGAATATTCAGGGGTGAAGCAAGGAGTCCTTCTACAAGATGTTTAAAGAGTCTCTGTCCCCAACACTGCCCATCACAGACTACCCCACCTCAGGCAACAGGGACTCCATTCAGGAGCTCAGGCAAAATTCTCAATATGATCTTTAGCTCTTTATTGAGTGTTGTATGGTCTAGCTCTGGTCCAACATCTCACAGATATTATTAGATCCTCACAAAACTCTAAGAGGTCTAGGAAACCGAGGCTAGGAGATGCTGCATAAACTGCGCAAGATCCCAACCCAGAAGTGGGGGAATCAGGAGTAGAAGTAGGCAATCTCATTTCAGAGCTCTTGAGAAAAAGAAAAAAAGAAACCAAAACATAACACACGCAAAAAGAGAAGTGATAACACATACATCATACTATCCCACATCAGAGGCTCATAATAGCTGGTGGGCCCACTTAAAAGAAATGTTGGAACACTAGAATGGCGCAGTCAACCAAGCTTCAGACTCTCGATTTTGGTTCAGGTCATGATCTCATGATCTCAGGGTCATAGGATCGAGCCCCGAATCGGGTTCCATGCTGAGCATGGAGCCTGCTTCAGATTCTCTCTCTTCCTCTCCCACTGCCCCTCTCCACTTACACACTCTCTCTCTCTAATAAAAATTAATTTTTAAATAGAGGTAGACCCATTCTCAATATTGGCCTGATCTCCTTTTTCCACCCTTTCGTGCTTCCCTATGCCAGAATGTCACCTGTGTGTAGACTTCAGATCCATACCCTGTCCAGCACCACACCAACTATCCACCAAATAATTTAATGCCAACCAATCATCCTTACTCAAGGGGTCTCCAAATCACACCATTTGATTCTTATCACTTTTCTTATATTTGCTGCTAGCATTGTTATATAAAGTATACCACCTCGTCAACTGGGCTATTTGGTTACCTTGAATGTAATTCCTACCAGACAATATAAATGTTTTACTTTTCCCCTGAACTAACTTTCACAGTAAGGAATTAATCCTGGTTAAAATACCACAAATATGAGAGTTTTTTTTTCTAGAGTTTTCTTTTTTCAAATTCATTATGGACTCATGAATTTTCATATACTTGATGTGTTTCCATTCCACTATAAACATTTTCTTTTTGGTGTTAAAATCACCTTGACTTGGATGCCTTTTGATGCCCTTTTCAGATCACTTCTTTAGATACAAACTCAGTCAGGCTTAAAAGCTTCCTTGTTTCTAGCACACGTTTTAGGTATACCTGTCTGGTTCCTTACAGGCGGACAGCATTGAGAAGCCAAGATCTGAGCTCTCCAAGCTTTTGTATAGCTCCTCTCTGCTGCCCCCAGCAAGAGTCCTGTGCCTGCAGGGAGATTCAACAGTGCAGGGATAGTCAGGCCCTTGGACTAGAGGCGGGCCAGCTGGAGGATTCAGAGGTTTGAGACAACCCACTTGGGAGCTGAGGACCAAGCAAGGTGAAAGAACCAGTCCAATGGGATCCCTGGGTGGTGCAGTGGTTTGGTGCCTGCCTTTGGCCCAGGGCACGATCCTGGAGACCAGGGATCAAATCCCATGTCGGGCTCCCGGTGCATGGAGCCTGCTTCTCCCTCTGCCTGTGTCTCTGCCTCTCTCTCTCTCCCTCTCTCTCTCTCTGTGACTATCATAAATAAATTTAAAAAAAAAAATTAAAAAAAAAAAGAACCAGTCCAAGTTCAAGTGAAAATTCTCCAATCCAAAACAGAGTCTGAAGGGTCTGGAAGACTTGTGAGCAAGGATGAGAACAAACAAGATGAGTCGAGGCCCAGGCATTTCTGCCCTGTTACTCTACCAACAGAGAACAATGGTGAACAGTAGCTCTGTATGTGCAATTCTCAGAAGAGGAAGCTGGGACTAGGATCTCTTTTTTTCTTTTACTCATTAAAATTTGCACGGACTCGGGGTACCTCTGTGACTCAGTTGATTAAGCGTCTGTCTTCAACTTGGGTCATGATTCCAGTGTCCAGGAATCAAGTCGTGCATCAGGCACCCTGCTCCGTGGGGAGTCTGCTTCTCCCTCTCCCATTCCCCTTACTTGGGCTCTTCCTCTCTGTCAAATAAACAAATGTTTAAATTTTTTTTTAATTTGCACAGAGTAAATGAATAGAAGTTACCTGGAATTTTTTTATAATTTTTGATAAGTTTTGAATCCTGCTAATGAATGCTGACAAAGCAAATGATGACTAACAAACTAAAGTTAACAGAAAAACTCAAAAATTGAGGTTGTCTTGCCTGATTTTACATAGTTTTGACCATTTGTGAAGGTTACAAGGCATATGTAGAATATAGTACTTTTCTGCTTATAAAATGTTTCTAGTACAGTAGAGTGAATAGAATAAAATACCAATATTGCCTAGTGTCCCTAAATAATGCTACAACTTCTAGGTGTGCTCCTACCTGGTTTAAGAGCCCCAACACTATCTCAAGCTTTGATAATATGTGAAATTATAGCATAGTGATGGGTACGGCTGAAAATGTAAGTGAGCTCAAGATGTCATTTAAACATTTACTTTTACATTTACATCAAATGTTAGAACAACTTACATTTGGGGTACATGCTTAAGTTCTTTTAATTCAATGTCACTGATTGGAAATTTGATGTCACTGTTGGCATTCTGTAATTATGAGCCAGATGCTTGACTGAGTAATGACAGATCTTACATCATTTTATGGATGTGTTATATGAGAGGAAATCCATATACCAAAAATCTTAACCTCCATCCATAACAGAATTTAGAGGCTTTTATTAATAAATCATCCCAACTCTGTAATCAAATAATAAAATTTGTATGGAATCTGCATTTAACCACATAGGAGAAAATATGTGGGATAATACAAAGATTCAAAGACTATATATATATATATATATATATATATATATATATATTTTTTTTTTTTTTTTTTTCTGGAAGTGGTGAGCATCTGGTCGTGCTGACCATGTCAGGCAGCTCTTATCTCCATCAGCTGCCTACAACTCTGTGGTTCTACTTCCTCCAAGTGGCATATGAGACCTTCGGTTCGGAGTATACTCAGTGTTATGTGACTGTTAAACCCATTTTAACAAGAGAACAGTGCAACAAGAGAGCCCTCGTCAGCCAATGTGGAAAACATTGCTCAACATCAGGTGAGGGCAGCCCGGTTGCAAGCCTTCCATTCCTCAACCTTGAAAGAACCTACCATACATACAAGTGCAAGGTACTCACCAAACTGCTTAGCAGGCATCAGGGCAATGTCCACACCATCCTGCACATCACAGGCCACTGAGTGTCTCACAACAGAGCTCTGAGGCCAGCATGGCCCCCCTCCACTACACATGGATCCAACAGGAGGACAGCCATGTGGCTGACAGCAGCTCCCACTCTTAAGAAGCATAGACTTCGCTGACCGTGTCAGGGAAAAGGGAGGCAAGGTTTTGGGATCTCCTGTTCATCCATCATCTGCATGGCTTAGCTCATGAAGACCAAGTAGTCTGCCTGAAGGAGGCCTTACATTACCTCAAGCAGAAGAGTATGATCTCATCCAACTTTGACCTCGTGCACCAGGTCCTGCAGGATGAATCTGGATCCTGCCTTCCAGAGCGACTGTGTATATAAAACATATATAAATTAACCATTTCATTACCTACATACATAACAGGCAGAAACTATATTTATATATTTGCATATGTGAATATTCAAAAAACATCTCTTTTTTAACTTTTTACTCCAAGATCATCTCAAACTTACAAAAGATCTGCAAGGATAACATAAACTCCCAGAACTTAATCTGATTCACCATTTACACATTGCCTCATTTGCTTTTTTTAAGTTTTCTCTCATACTCATGTACATTTACCATTTGCTTATTTTCCTAAGACATTCAGGAATAAATTACATCATACCCCTCTATTCCTAAATATCCAATGTCTATCTAAGGTCATTCACTTATGTAACACGGTATAGTTATGAAGATGAGGAACTTTAACATGGATATATTGCTATGACCAAAGTTCAGATTTGTTCAATGTGTCCCTATATTGTCCTTTATAACAAACATTGCCCTTAGTCCAGGATCCACTGCAGGATGGTGTGTTACATTTATTCACCCTGTATCTTGAGTATCTTATTATCTAAAATGGTCTCTCTGCCTTCATTGCCTCCCATGACCTTAACGATTTGAAGGAACACAGGCCATTTTATTTTGTAACTGATTCTAATGTCCTTATTGTTAGATTTGAGTCACGCATTTGGGGCAGGAATCCCTCAGAAGTGATTTGTCCTGCTTTGTGCATCATATCGGGAGGCACATGATGTTGCTTTGTCCCATTCTTGGTGACCATTTGGTTAAGAATGCATCTTTCAGGTCTCACAATTATAAAGTTTCAACATTATAAATACTCTTCTCATCAAAATTTTCATCTATGTTTATCACCTGTTCAAGATTCTTGCCATAACAGTTATGAAGTGATATAGAAAACATATTTGGGTGTTCCCTTTTCCAGAAATTGCAATGTTTTTTTCCCAGTAACAGCCCTTCTTAGCTGACCATCCCAAATCACCCAGTCCTGTAAAGTTGAAAGGGTCTTTCACCTCATTTTCTGATCACAATTTCTATTTCCAAATTGTTCAAAATGAACCATAGCTTCTACCAAGCTACTGATCATTTTTTGTGCCCATGTCCCATGTTTATTTACATATGAAATGTGTTTAAGCTACTGATCATTTTAACCAATGTTGCAAAGAGTCTGAATTTTCATTAGTTCTTAAAGCTTTTAATAGGTTTCAGATAGAGAGCATTTTAAGTTAAAACTTCTCTATGACTGACCGTCAATTTTGCATTTTAGCATCATCATTGTACATATAATTTGTTCTAATTAGGTCTCCATTTTTCCTTTTCACTGGTGGAGGTGGAGCACGGAAGGGGCAAGTCACTGTGTTTTTCAATCGGCACTATAGAGTGTTCTTGTTTGCACAGTGATATGTTATCAAAAATGTTTGTACTCTTTTCAGATTTAAGCTTGAAAACAGCCTGGGGGCAAAGAAAACACTAGGTTTTACATTATAAAAGGTTCATATAAGAGTATCTGCAGAATGTCAGGTATGTCAGTCCAGCTACCTACGCTTATAACAAGTAGCAGAATATAGTTTGGGTTTTGTTTTTTGTTTTTTTCCAGAGTAAGAATTTTACCCAGGCTCTAAGTAGATTTGTCTTGAGTTCATGGTGCTTTTGATAGCTGGTTGTAACAGCTGGCTTCTTCCAACAATTTTATAACAAAATTTCCCCACATGATCTGCTTTCTGTTTTTCTTGCCTCTCTTGATCACCTACAGTTGGACTTTTTGCATTTGGTAACATGGTGCCAACTTACCATGGCATATCACAATTATGGGGAAGAACTGATCAAAATTCCCAAGTCTCCATTAATCAGTGAAATTAAATAAAGAACACAACCATAAAGTAAGCTCTGATGGTGTTGAAACATGGTGAGGACTTGGAACAGGGGTGTGTACAGGAGCACACAGTGAGAAGTCAGAGATCACCCTTCCCACACCGCCAATACAGTGGGCTTTGGGGAGAGACTGGATTGACAATCTAGTGGGAGTGCTAAGCCTTCCCGTGTAAGCACAACATGTCACCTGCAAAGCCATAGGTGTACCTGGCCTCAGGGAGAAAGCTTGTCCCTAAAACACATGCAAACTACTGTTTAGAGATCACTGTGCTTTTTTTTCCTAACATTTTAAGATAAATATTATCTTATCACAACAAATTTAGTATGTGCCCAGCACCAGGCCATGTATTTTTAAGTGTACTAACACATTTTGGCATCTCAATCATATAGTGTAAAATGACAACTATTATCCCAATTTTATAGATGAAGTACTGAGGCACAGAAAACACGGTACCTTGTCTATATTCACATAGTCAGTCAAGGATCAGCACACATTGTCCATAAAGAGCCAGGTAGTGAATATTTTAGACTTTCAGCCATCAGTCTGTGTTTACCCAACCCTGCTCTGTGGAGCAACAGCAGCTGTAAATAATATATTAGTGGATGGGTATGTTTGTGTTCCAACAAAATTTTATTTATGGACACTGAAATTTGAACTTAATATATTTTGCTTGTGTCATGAAATATCTATACCTTTGATTTTTTCCAACCATTTAAAAACCTAAAAACTCACATGATGAGATGAGCACTCGGTATTATACTGTATGTTGGCAAATTGAATTTAAATAAACTTTTTTAAAAAATAAATGAATAAAAGTAGAAATCACAGAAAGTAAAAAATTAAATAAAATAAGTAAATAAAAATAAATAAAATTTAAAAAGTATTCTTAGCTCTTAGGCTGTATGTATAAAAATAAGCACCTTGGGCTGCCTGGGTGGCACAGTTGGTTAAGCAATCAACTCTTGGTTTTGGCTCAGGTCTATTTCATGAGATCCAGCCCTGCATAGGGTTCTATACTCAGCAGGGGTCTGTTTGAGATTGTCCCTCTATACCTTCTCCCTACCCCACACATGCTTGCTCCTTCTCCCTCTCTCTCTTTCAATCTCTCTAAAATAAATAAATAAATCTTAAAAAAAAAAAAGTAGCTGGCTGAGTTTAGCTCTTGAGCTATAGTTTGCTGCAGGAAGTGGTAGAGACAGAATTTAAACCCAGGCAATGTGGTTTCAGTGAGTTCTTAATCATTATAGTAAATCATGATAGAAAACTCAGCAAAGTATGAAGGAGAAAATAAGAACCACCCATAACACCACAACCCAGAAATAACCATTAGTAATATTTGATATTTTCTTCCATTCTTTTATCCACCTGTATGCAGTATATCACTCATTAATTCTAGCTTTTCACTTATCATAAGCGTTTTCAGATTTCCAAAGAGGCCCACAATTGTACTTCATTTTAAAAGTACTAAGGGAAACTGCCGTTTTTGAAAGAATCCTCGAGCTAATGATTTCCTAAAAATACTTTTATTAAGTGAGCAGTTGGTCACATTCCATTTTTCTGCTGCATGTATGCATCTCTAGGAGGTAGATTTTGAAAGCAGTCCAGTCTGTGGACAGGGATGTAGTCAAAAGGCTTTGGAATCTCCTAGACATGAAGACTTCTGACCGTCCCTTGATTAGCCAAATGACCTTTGAGCAATTTATTAACTTCATTTTACCACACCTGTTTTTGCTTCTACTGACGATAACTCAAGACCACTGTATAAGCCTAGACCAAGCACAGAATATTGGCAATGGGTAGCAACTAGTCCTAAAGGCCCTCGGCCCTCCTCCAAGATTCCTAGTCCCCAGCACCACCCACAGGAAATAGATTATTTCACTCACGACTGTTGAGAAAGCATCCTTTTCTGTCCTGCGCACTGAAAGAGTTTTCCAGAGTAAAAAAAAAAAAGGCCAAAATGTATGAGGTGGGTCCAGTGGACCTGAACTGGAAGGGTTTCCTTCCCTTAAAACCACTCCTTTCACCTACTCCACCCAACAGATAATCTTAAATTTCGAATGCTAGCCTTGCCCAGGTGCCACAAACAGCAGGTGGCAGCCTGACATCAGCAGAGGCTGTGATCCCTTTCAAGCTACTGAGGAACCTCTAGACCAGATCTGAAAAGAATTCGGAGCCCAGCCAATTCCATGAGCAGCAGAGACTTTGTGGAGCTGACGGGTATGACAACCCCCAGAGCCAAGGGCTGCAGCAACACTGGCTTCCAGGTGAGCAGACAGGCGTGTTGCCTTGTGTTTAAGACCACGTCAATGGGGATAAGGCTCTTTTCTTACCACCTTGGCAGGTTTCTGAACAAAGCAGTGGGATTACTGGAATGCCATAAGATTTTCTCATGAAACTCTTTAAACCTATTGTTTAAAAAAAAATAAAAACCTATTGTTTTTTTTCCTTCTTGAACTATTCCTGTTGATAAACATGAAAAATCTCTTTTAACTGAACTTGTTTGGATCCCTAACTTTGCCCTGTCACTTGGAAACAAGAATTTCCTTTCTGGCTTTTCTTTTGGGCTCACAGGCCCTGCCTACATTTTCCAAAGAGTTAGTAAAATGGAGAGAATGGGGGTGAACCCAGCTCCAGGATGTAGGGGCACACCTGAGGGTTTCTTTCTCTTACACCAGGTCCCAAAGCCCGTCTGACAGTGGCCTGGGTGCTCCCCTCTCCAGTGCAGCCAGGTTATGCAAACCAGTCTCATGTCATCAACCAAAACTCACTGAGTGATTAATGCCATTTACCTCTGGGCTGGGTGCTGCAGAGACCCGGAAGGAGCCCTGTTACAGGGAAATGCCGTGTGTCCTGACTGGCACTGAGATGGGGGTTTTTCAGAGATGTCCCAGGTTGTGGTCCCTTCCCTAAGCTGGCATGGGAGTCCACATTGATGGAGGTCAGCAACCTCTTGGGATTCAGGGTCACCAAAGAAAGCAATGCAAAGTTTTAGGCACTGGCAAAGAAAGGAACAAGGAAGGTAAAAGGGCTTTAGCACACGTCCTAAGTCTTCTACCCATAAGTTACTGTCCCTTCCCTGAGTTTCAGTTCAGCTGCCTGTACAGTAGTCACAGTGATCTTCTCTCAAAGTTAGTAGTGTAAGGGAAGAAAAGTTTTGTCCTCTTCCCTCTTAGATTTAGCACCTGAGGTCTGTGAATTAAACTGAGAAATGGCAGATTAAACAGAGAAAGGCATACAAAATTTATTAATATTTTAATGTTAGGCTCATGTAGCTTCATAGAAAAGAAATAAAAAATTCAAGGAATCTAAACAACTCAGGGGCTTATATACCATTTTAACAAAGGAAAAAGAATTGTGGAAAAGTGATTAGGCAAAAGAGAAGGAGAGAAAGAGGTTAAGAGCCAATAGATTTGGGAAGTGACTAGGACATATATGGGGAGAGCTAATGGAAGAAAAGGTTTGACATGAGGTTTATGCTATCTTACCTCTGTTACCGGTGACTAAGAGTGTTCTCCTCTCACTGGTAGAAGAGGGGACAGAGGAACAAAGGAAATTCATGTCCTGCTTTCAGACAGAGGGAGGAAGACCAAAGAGCTCTTTCTGTGTCTGCTTTTCCTTAATAGCTTTCAGCTCAAAATAACTATCATGCCAAAGTGGCATCTTTTGGGGTGGCATATCCTAATTGCCTTCATAGGGTTAAATGAGAAAAAAACATAAAGCAGAGGGTCTTCTATGGTTCATGAGGGACCTTCTTTTATGGTAGGGACAGAATGGCATAGAATCAAAGTCAGGATGAAGCAGGACCCCCCCCCTTTTTCTGCAGTGGAAGGGGGCACATATCACCAGCGGTTGGCATCCCAGTCAGTGAGGAGGACACACATCCATCAAAGATAGCCCTGGTTTCTATCCTTCATTCTCTTCTATCAAACATAGCAGTTCCAGGTATCAAACTCAGGAGAATTCCACACACCAACACCCACAAGCTGTGACCAGGTTATTTCTTCCAACGCTTGCGGTTTGACAAGACACATGTTTACTCAGCAAAATCATTAACTTCCCCCCTTATTTAAGACCACTGCTGGAAAGGGATACCAAGGCAAGAAGGGATAAGACACTATTCTTGCCCTCCAGAAGCAAAGCAGACGGAAACTAATTCATGATTATAACAAGATGTAAAAGAAAAACAAACAAACAAAAAAAAGACAATGCCAAAAGTTGGCACAGGGTACATTGTACATACAGATGCAGGGGAGCTGGGCTGACCAGGGAGCCTCTCAGGGCTAAAAAGAGGGGCAGGGATTTCCCAGTTGAACAGGGAGGGGTGTCAGCAGAGCACTGCAAGCAAACAGAACTTCCCGAAAGAGGGTATGTGCTCGGGATAGAGAAGATGAGGAGCAAGGGCTGGAGAGTAGGCAGTTGGCCCCAGATCACATGACCTCCATGAATGCTAAACATTGGGGAGAAATCGACCAGAATTTACACTATCCAATTGTTAAAGTACTCTCGACTAGCCCTGTCGAGGGTGGACAAAATGGAAAGAGATTTGTGTGTGGTTGTGATGCCACTTAGAAGGGTAGCATGATAATCATGGTGCAAACCAGCACAGGGCAGAAGTACCAATACTGGTTGGAGGCCCTCTCAGCGTGGAACTAGCGTTGAGTCAGGGTGAGGTAAGAGTTGCTCTGGCTGTGAATATTCCCGTTCTCTCCTCTGAAAGGTAGGATAATGATAGTATATCTTGGGGTTGAGAGAATTAAATGAATTAATATATGTTAGGGGGAGAAAGTATTTGTTTTTAAAAACTGTGCTGTCTTAGTTTGTTCAGGCTGCTGTAAACTCCATGAACTGGGTGGCTTATAAGTAAAAATTTATTTCCCATGGTTCTGCTGCCTGAAACTGTAAGACTGTGGCACTAAAAGACCTGGTGTCTGGTGAAGACACACTTCCTCATGGACAGCCATCTACATATTGTGTCCTCAAGGGCAGAAGGTGCAAGGGGCTCTCTGGAGTCTCTTTTATAAGGGCACTGATCCCGTTCCTGAGGGCTCTGCCCTCATAGCCTAATCACCTCAAAGTCCCCACCACCTAGTACTGTCACATTGGACATTAGATTTCCCAAACAGGAATTTTTGTGGGGTTAGTGGGGACACCTTAAGACCCTAGCAAGTGCCTAGCATGCAGTGTGAACATAATAGTAGTAGCTCATGGTGCTAGGTGCGGGGGGTTAAAGAGAGTGACTAGTCAACATATCTAGCTTGACAGCTCAACCTAGAAGTGATTCCCTTTATAGAGACAGGAAGTTCAGAACTAGAGTTAGAGCAAGGAAGACCATGAGTTCATTTTGAGGCCCATTGGATGAAATTAGGGTGATTCTCCACCCCTAGATGAAGATGGGGAGGAAGCTCCAGGCATGCGTGCATCTGGAGGCTAGAAGGGGCCATCGTGCATTTGGGGGCTGTTAGCACAGTGATGAGCCAGTCAGCGGCATGAATGAGACCAGCTTATAAGAGAAACCTAGGAAGCCCCAGTGTTTATGGAGCTGGGAGGTTGGAGCAATCAGAGGATCTTCATCCTCAGGGAGAGAATGAGGAGCAGCACCAGGAGAGGGGAGAGTCTGGGGAAGCCAAGGGAAAAGAGAACTACATCAGCAGCAGCAAAGACAAATTCACTGGATTTGCCAACCAAGAAGTCACTGGTGACCGGGAGTGGGGATGGGAGGCAGGTGGTGTTATGAGTGGGAGCTTAGAAGGGGAGCAAATGAGGGAAGAGTGGACGTTCCTTCCCCTGGCAGAGAGCAGAGCGGGGAGGAGAGACAGGCTCAGGGGAAGCAAGATTAGACAGGGAGATTTTTTTATTAAAAAAAATTTTTTTAAAGATTTTATTTATTTATTCACGAGAGACACACAGAGAGACAGAGGCATTGGCAGTGAGAGAAGCAGGTTCCCTGTGGGGAGTCCGATCCAGGACTCAATCCCAGGACCCGGGGATCATGCTGGTGAGCCAAAGGCAGCTGCTCAACCACTGAGCCCCCCAGGCATCCCCCAAAAAGATTTCATTGTAAAATATAACATGTAGAAAAACACACAAAATCAGATAGACAACGTATTATAAAGTGCCGTCCACATCAAGAAACAGGACATTGCCATCCCTCAGCTCAGATGCCCCAATCCCACACATCTGTCACAACTGCCCCTCTCCCTTGGGGGGACGATGATTCTAACTTTATAGGAATTACTCCCCTGCTTTGCTTTATGTCTAAACTCATAATTATGAATCCACAAGCACTGCTTTTGCCTGTTTTTAAACTTTATATAAACAAAATTACAAGAAAATTTTGCTTATTTTAAAACATTTATATGGAATTGGGCAAGATGAATCATTTTGTGTCTGACTTCTTTTGCTCATTTTAGTATTTCTGAGACTTAGCCATGGTGTTGTGTGTAACTAGAGCTCATCCCATTTCATTGATATACAGTATTCTCCATAAACATTACACAATTTATCTCTTTTACTGTTGGTGGACATTTATGTCATTAAGCTTGGAGCTTTTAGGAGCTTCTACAAACAAACGCAGCTCTAAACACTCTCAGACATGTCCCCTGATGTGTATGTAACAAACTTGTTTAGCATTATATTTAGGAGTAGAATTGCTAGGTCATTGGGAATGAGTATATATAGTGTTAATCAACCTGGTTTCCTAAGTAGTTTTTACCAATTTACACTTCCATCCACAGAGTGTGAGTTCTTTTTACTCCAGAGCCTCACTAATATTTATCTGGCTTTTTAATTCCAATGATTCTGGTAGATGTATACTAAGTAGTGTAACACTGAGGTTTCATTTTACTTTTCCTTTGTTATTGGCCACTAGATACCAACTTTATGGAATGCTTGCTCAAGTCTCTCACCTGTTTTCTCTACTGGATTTTGTCATTTTTCTACTGATTTGAAAGAGTTCTTTTTATGTTCCAAAGACAAGCGCTTTTTCAGTTATATGGTTTCCAAATGACTTCTATACTTCTTAAGTTGTCTTTCACCCTTCAATATTTGGATGCACAAAAGTTAATTACATTGTGGTCCCAATTATTTATTAAGTGTTTCTGTTTTATATATCCTGTTTAAGACAACTTTTTCTGTCTTGCAAGATCATAAAGATGCCCTTCCATATTTTTCCAAAAACTTGTTGTTGACTTCCACATTGAGGACTCTGGTTGTCCTGAAATTAGATCTTATTTATAACATAAGGTAGGAATCAAGTTTTCATTTTTCTACACAGGCATCCAATTATTTCAGCATCACTTAAAAAACAATCTTTTCCCCACGTGACAAATACCACATTTATCAAGCGTCCATATTTACAGTATGTCTTTTTAGAATAGGGCAACTAAAAGATTTTTCCAAACTCAAAGATGGGCAAAGGATCCAGAGGAGAGACAGAGTGGAAAATTGACAGCAAGAGAGATCAGATAAAGCTCAGACTTTCTAACGGTGAAAATTGAGGCAATTTTTAAAGAATACTCTTACTAAAGGGTGTTCTTTAGATACATTGCTGAGGTTTCGTCCTGCCTATGAGTCAGCATGATTTTAGGACCTGTGGCCTTCAGAGCCACAGAGCCCATGTTCACTCTGAAGTTAGCTGGGTAGTACCCACTTACAAGAGTCTCAACACAGAATTGGATGGGAAATGTGCGTCTACTCTGCACACACACACACACACACACACACACACACACACACACAAATTGACCTACTCCTTGAATAGCCTGGTGAGCCGGTCCAGTTTGAAGAATTTGTTAAATGGAGGGGAAAATTTGGGAGGTCATCTAAGTAGAAGAATGTTTGACACAGATAATTTGAATAGAGAAGTTCTGAGGTTGGAAGTAATTATGCAAAGTAAAGAGGAAGAGCACTGTTTCTCTCTTAACCTCTGAGGGAGGTCCACATGAATCACACCAGGTGATTAAGTAGGTTTCCACTAACTCAGGACAAGCTTGGCCAGAACTATTGAGGTGCTTTTTTCCCCTGCAAGTGAATTAAAACACAGAAAACACATGACAATAATTGCCTTTGTGAAGGAAGTTTAAAAAACCTCTCTCTCCCTTCCTCAAATCAGATGATATCTGACTTGTTTCTAACAACCTAGATGGCTAGAACCCAAGGCACTTCCATGATGCCTCAGTGGGGAAGGATTTAGGGATCTAGTTTTGTCCTTTATTCCACAGTCCCTTACTTTCCTTATCTTTTTTTACAGTCTCTTAAATTTTAAATGAAGTGAATTTTAAATGAAGACATTTTAAATGTCTCATTTCATCCAGACATTGTTGATATTGATGAGAAGCCGGCCCTGGATGCTAGCTGAACTGTCATTTGTCAAATTGGAAAAAATCAGAAGTGGGACTATTTGGAATTTTACATAGAACAGATTATTGTGAGTAGGAGCCCTGAGTCTCTATCATGCTACAGAAGTTTGGAATTTTGTCTTCACATGGCAGGTTTAGGCAGAGTACAGGATGATTTTCGCTCACAGCCAGGATCTGGATTTGGAGGCATCTAATTCTACTCCACATGTGAGCTAAAAGTATTTGACCCAGAAGCTGCTCATAGCCTTGGCATGCCTTATTGTTCTTTCTTTTTCCTGGAAAGGAAAAAAAAGAGTTAAAAAAGAAAATTTAAAAGATGGTATGCATGAGTTGTGTCTTCTTGAAGTAAATAAAGATGAAGGTTTCTTAAGAAAAAGCTATGCGTCACACAATTAAAGAGCCTCCTGTGGCCGGGATCCCTGGGTGGCGCAGCGGTTTGCCGCCTGCCTTTGGCCCAGGGCGCGATCCTGGAGACCCGGGATCGAATCCCACATCAGGCTCCCGGTGCATGGAGCCTGCTTCTCCCTCTGCCTATGTCTCTGCCTCTCTCTCTTTCTCTCTCTGTGACTATCATAAATAAATAAAAATTAAAAAAATAAAAATAAAAAAAATTTAAAAAAAAGAGCCTCCTGTGGGTATTTAGGAGCAAAGTAGATGATGACCACTGGGAATCAGGGAAATGTACCTGAAGACTTCTCAATGTTCCTTTCAATCTCCTTGTTCTGTAAATTAAAAGCTTTGTTTGCTTTATCCTCCAAGAACCAAAAACTCTTTGACATAAAGCATGACATTTATTGATTCAACAAAAATTTATTGGCAGTGCCAGGCATTATGCAAAAAGCCATAAACAGCTACCATTTGGTTAAAATTAGTTAACAGTGGCAAATCAGCACAACATAGTTTGTAAAAAGCGCTATTCATGACATGAGAAAGTGGTCTCACTAGATTGGGAGAGATGGGGAATATTTCCCAAATGTTCCCAAAGAACACTTACAGAATTTCTTTCATTCATTCATTCAACATTATACATATATATATAAATATTTATTTATTTATCTGTGAGAGGGCACATGTGCAGGGAGGGAGAGGTAGGGGAGGGGAAAGAGAAACTCAAACAGACTCTCTGCTGAGTGTGGATTCCGGCTCAAACTCACAACCCTGAAATCATGACCTGAGCCAAAATCAAGAGTCAGACACCTAACTGACTGAGCCATCCAGGAGCCCCTCCACAAATATATATTGAGCACCTACTCAGTGGATGCTAGGAAGAAGGAAATACCCAGTAGGACACAAATAATTCCCTAAGCTATATGTCAGAAAAACATTTTTTTTTCCATGTTACTCTTTGTCAAAAAGTCAAGGCCCTGATTGGTAAGGTATGAGATGCATG
The DNA here is from genome assembly GCF_003254725.2 of Canis lupus dingo. NCBI lineage: Eukaryota > Metazoa > Chordata > Mammalia > Carnivora > Canidae > Canis > Canis lupus. Next base: position 75,237,169 of record NC_064243.1, read on the forward strand.
TGCAGGGAGACAGAAAAAGTGGTAGAGAGCCAGACAGGAATAGAGGCCAGTTCTAATTCAACTCAGGGGTCTTCACTGGTTTCAAAACCTTGATCCCAAAAATCTAAGATCAATGATAAGTTTAGGTTTAAAACTGTTTCTATACTCTGAAGACTGAGGAACATTCTAGAATAAACTATCCGGCCATATTCCAAGAAGTTGTAAGCAAAGTAATGGTATAAACTCCTCCATGAAACATGGTCAGAAAACAACTCCTTAATGTGAGGCAAGGCTTTTTGCACCACGAGAACATGTCATAGTTAAAAAGCATCCATGACAGGCATCTAGTTATGGACTATCTAGTTGCCTTATTCCCTCCACCTGCTCAACTTTGGGAGCGTAGCTGTTCCCCAATGGGTCCTACTTCCCTGTCAGTGTCCCTCCCTTTGAATTATATCACTTCTTACAATTTTTCTAGCTTTTAAAGAATTTTTATTTTTCTAATTCAAATTACTGTATCCGGGTTTCTTCTCCACATGAGACCATTGGTTTAGAAACATTTGCAAGGAGGAAGTGGGTTAAAGAGGTCAAATTTGGGCAGTCAGGAAGGTTTGAAACAGAAATAACTGAAGACCAGAGTCATACAGATAGAGCAGATGAGAGCAAAGGTATGGGTACATGGTCTATTGGATCCAGCAAGGAAGGGAAAGAGAGACAAAGACACACACAAAACCAACAAGTGACATTTCCAGGAGCCAGCAAAATTAAGCTTCCCGTTGATCCACATGGCTACTTCTTCATTCCCCTGCAAAGCATGAGGTCTTGAGGTTAGAGAAGTGGGAAGAAAGAAGTAGGCAGGGAAGAATTTAAAAAGCACAGCTGAAAAAAGAGGTGGTCTGTAATGGTCCAAGAACTGACTGTACTGTATGTGATTTTGACTTTGGCTAGAGACAACAAGGAGCCCCTTCTTACGGGGAAAATGGAGAGGGGAGAAAGGGATGAGCTTTTGAGAAAAGCCACACTGGAGTGGGGTGGGGGGGATAACCACAGATGCTAAGGTTAAAAGTGACATACTGAATCACAATGAGGAGGACAAAACATAGGTTCCTCATAGGGTGAAGAGTTGAGGCTTCAGAGCCAGACTGCCAGGTCTACCATTAAGGCAGGTTACCTAACTCCCATATCTATTTCCTTATCCAAAAAATATGTCCTAATACCCTACCTCTCCTGTGGGGAGATTAGTGGAAAACTCTAGCACCTAGCCAATGTTCAAGTATCGGCAACTATCAATCAAACCATTTAGTTGGGGATGCTATTTTGGTGCAGAGGCCAAACTACTCTTTGAAATCCAAGTGTGAAGTCTGTGAATCTACTGATAGGAAACTATTAAAGACGCCAAGAGGCAACTTGGAATTGTTTCAATGTCAGCCAAAAGTAAACCTCAAGTCCCTTGGGTCCCTACCAGACCTAGAGACCTTGGCTCCCAGCATCTGTGTCTCTTCAAAAGGACTTTATAAAGTTCTTTGGTTTATTCTGATTGATTTCTTATTTAGTCAAATGCATCTCTTAAAAATTTTTTCTAGACTCTAAGTTCATTCCATGTGTTTCTAATTAATTTACATTCAGTCAGTGCTCTTTGGAAAGATGTGCTTGATAACCAAAGTGATTTTGGGAATCGCCAAAAAAGCAACATTTTTCCAAATGTACATAAACTCAGATGCCAGGGATCCCTGGGTGTCTCAGTGGTTTGGCACCTGCCTTCAGCCCAGGGCGTGATCCTGGAGTCCCAGGATCGAGTCCCACATCAGGCTCCTTGCATGGAACCTGCTTCTCCCTCTGCCTGTGTATCTGCCTCTCTCTCTGTCTCTCTGTGTCTCTCATGAATAAATGAATAAAATATTTTCTAAAAAAAAATTTCAAATGCCTACGGCACGCTGATGTATTCTCTTTAATGCCTCACTATACTGTTCTGGCATGAGACAGTCTGATTCAAGGTAAGACTAATACTTAGGAAGTGACCATGATTTCCCAAAATAGCATGAGAGTAAGGCAGGCCCAAGAAACCAAGACTTCATCCTGGAGGTGATTCAGACTTAGGCATCAAATGCATTTTCATAAAAAAAGAGATCTATTATCATTTTGATCCCTTTAGACAGACTGGAGATTTGCCTACTAAAAACAAATCAGAGAAGGAAATGAGAATAAGAAGAATTTTAGTTTTAATTAATAGATTCAAAGGGATTTTATCCTTGTTTACTTTTTCCTCAACTGTGGGAAGATGTTGCTATTAAGAAGATTTCTGTTTCGATCTTAAAAATGTATTATGAACAACTATATGCCAACAAATTAGACAATCTGGAAGAAATGGATACATCCCTGGAAACCTACAAATTACCAAAACTGAAACAGGAAGAAATAGAAAACCTGTTCAGGCCAATAATCTTGGAGGAAATTGAAGCAGTCATCACAAACCTCCCAAGACACAAAAGTCCAGGGCCAGATGGCTTCCCAGGGGAATTCTATCAAACGTTTATAGAAGAAACCATACCTATTCTACTAAAGCTGTTTCAAAGGATAGAAAGGGAGGGAATACTTCCAAACTCGTTTTATGAGGCCAGAAATACCTTGATCCCAAAACAAGACAAAGATCCCCCAAAAAGGAGAATTACAGACCAATATCCCTGATGAACATGGATGCAAAAATTCTCACCAAGATACTAGCTAATAGGATCCAACAGTACATTAAGAGGATTATTCACCATGCCAAGTGGGATTCATGCCTGGGATACAAGGCTGATTCAACATTTGTAAAACAATCAACCTGTTACATCACATCAATAAAAGAAAAGACAAAAACCATATGATCCTCTCAATAGATGCAGAGAAATCATTTGACAAAATACAGCATCCATTCCTGTTTAAAACTCTTCGAAGTATAGGGATAGAGGAAACATTCTTCAATATCATAAGCGGCATTTATGAAAAGTCCATAGTGAACATCATTATCAATGGGGAAAAATGAGACCCTTTCCCCTAAGATCAGGAACACGACAAGGATGTCCTCTCTCACCATTGCTATTCAACATAGTACTAGAAGTCCTAGTCTCAGCAATCAGACAACAAAAAGAAATAAAAGGCATTCACATCAGCAAAGAAGTCAAACTCTCCCTCTTTGCAGATGACATGATACTGCATATAGAAAACTCAAAGACTCTACCCCAAGATTGCTAGAACTCATACAGCAAGTCAGCAACGTGGTAGGATACAAAATCAATACACAGAAATCAGTTGTATTTCTGTACACTAACAATGAGACTTAAGAAAGAGAAACTAAGGAATCAATCCCATTTATAATTGCACCCAAAACTAAAAGATACCTAGGAATAAACACAACCAAAGAGGTAAAGAATGGGAGAAGATATTTGCAAATGACATATCATATAAAAGGCTAGTATCCAAAATCTATAAAGGACTTATCAAATTCAACACCCAAGAAACAAAAATTTCAGTCATGAAATGAGCAGAAGACACGAACAGACACTTCCCCAAAGAAGACCTACACATGGCCAACAAGCACATGAGAAAATGCTCCACATCACTTGCCATCCAGAAATACAAATCAAAACCACAGTGAGATACAACCTCTTACCAATGAGAATGGCAAAAATTAACAAGAGAGGAAACAACAAATGTTGGAGAGGATGTGCAGAAGGGGGAACTCTCTTACACTGTTGGTGGGAATACAAACTGGTACAGCCACTCTGGAAAACAGTGTGGAGGTTCCTCAAGAAGTTAAAAAATAGAGCTACCCTACGACCCAGGAATTGCACTATTGGGCATTTACCCCAAAGATACAGATGTAGTGAAATGCCAGGATACCTGCACCTCAATGTTCATAGCAGCAATGTCCACAATAGCCAAACTGTGGAAGGAGCCACAATATCCTTTGACAGATGAATGGATAAAGAAGATGTGGTTTATATATACAATGGAATATTACTCAGTCATCAGAAAGGATGAATACCTACCATTTACATAGACGTGAGTGGAACTGGAGGGTACTATGCTGAGTGAAATAAGTCAATCGGAGAAACAATTATCATACAGTTTCACTCATATGTGGAAATTAAGAAATAGTGAAAGGGACCATAAGAGAAAGAAGGGAAACTAAGTGGGAAAAATTAGAGAGGGAGACAAACCATGAGAGATTCCTAACTCTGGGAAACAAGCAAAGCATTGCAGAAGGGGAGGAGGGGTAGGCGATGAGGTAACTGGGTGATGGGCACTAAAGAGGGCACTTGATGGGATGAGCACCAGGTGTCATACTACATGTTGGCAAATTGAACTTAAATAAGATATATATTTTTAAAAGTATATTTCTGTTTCCCCATGACTAAAGGGATTGCATCTTTGGAATTTCAGACATGGCTAAGTTAATTCTAATTAATCTGTAAAAGCATTACAAAGTGTAGGAGTTGAACTTTTTAAGTCTTTATCATGACTATAGTAAAATAATTAATTGTGTAACTTACGGTTGACAGGTTCTCTTCTAAACTCCCTGAGAGCAGGGATAATATATGCAGTTAAAGCGACCAGCATTACCTAGCCCATAGTAGCTTGACCAAAAAATATTTGTTAGAGGACTGAATGAGAATGCCTAAGACCCAAGAAACTGTATGTCACATTAACGGTTGAGAAGAAAGGCTGATATGGAACTGGAAAGGGAGAAGTCTGGGTGGTAGGAGGAAATTAGCAACATGTGATATCATAGAAGCCAGGGACAAGAGTTGTTTTAAGGGTGAAGTGGCCCATTGTGTATGATGAAAACTGGATGGAAGGACATCATCAATGGCTCCACCCTCATGACTTAAGCACCTCCCGAAGGCCCCATCTCCTAATACCATCGTCTTTGGGGGTTAGAATTTCAAGATGATGAATTATAGGGGCACACATACATTGACCATAGCAACCCATGAGTTCAGACAAAAGACTGATTTTTAACAGGAGGAAAAATGATGCTTATCCATTAATGCTTGGTTTCATGGCAATAAAAAAATGATAAATATGCAAATATCAGAGAAGCAAAGGAAGGAAGTATTGAGTATGGTTGTGGGGAGAAGGGAGTGCAGAGTCCTGTGTCTGGCCCAGGAAGTAAGGAGTCCAGGTATTGTCATATTATTGCTCTAAGGATAGCTTGTCCAGCTGAAATCAGACATTATCAAATACAAATTATCAATATAAATATCAAAAGCTAAAAATAAGAGTGAAAGGCAAACCAGCAGGAGAAGGTCAGTGATATCTTGGAGTGCAAAATTCTACATTTATGTGACTTTTAGTTAGCTCCAGGCTCAGGAAACTCTGGACGTGAAAAAAAATTAAAAATATGCATAAGTGCATTTGCAGACATTTAACTCCACTCTTCTGGTGATGACTTGGTTAGGATGGAGGAGAACACCCCACCACTACCAAGGCATGTTTCCCTGTTTGTATTAGTAAGCTATCTGTAGAGGTGATATTCAAGGCTATGTGAATATCCAGTTGCCCAACACATTTCACCCAATGGTGTTAGCTTCCCTTCCTTGAATCAGTTATCACCTAGGGAGCTGCAAAATGAGGGTTTTCATTGCTTCATTGTTCCTACCCTGACATTCTTCTGAAAAGAATACACCTCCCATTTTTTTTTTAAGAATACACTTACCTTTTTGATCATCTTTCTCTCTCTGGACTAACATTCTCTTTCTTTTATTACATATTTTATAATCAATTCCCAACATTTTTTTATTTCTTGCAACATTTTATGATGAGGATTTTTAAACATAAAAGGAAATTGAAAGACTTGCATAGCAAACACCTCTATATCCACCATCTGTGCTTCATAATTAATGTTTTACCATACTCAAGTTTCTCACATATTTGTTCATCTACACTCCCCTCTACACACCCATCAGTCCGGCTCATTGTTTGATACAAATAAGTTGCAGGCATTATTCATGCTTTTGGCTTTTTAGTGCTCAACTTGTCCCAAACTTGGCCAGTGATCTCAGAATGCTTTTTGACAAGGACTGAATTTACTTATTAGATGCAACTATCCTAAACAATATATGAAGTAGACATTTATGGTATATAAAATTGAGGCCGTGTTTTAGCAAATTGATCCTTTTTTTTTAAAGATTTTATTTATGTATTCATGAGAGACACAGAGACAAAGAGAGAGAGGCAGAGACACAAGCAGGCTCCATGGAGGGAGCTTGACGTGGGACTCAATCCCGGGTCTCCAGGATCAGGCGCTGAGCTGAAGGCGGCGCTAAGCCAGGGAGCCACCCAGGCTGCCCCATATTAATGCTTTTAACCACAGCCAGAATCAGAAGTGGGGCCACACCTTGGCCTTCAAGGCACCTCTATTTAGTGTTAGTGGACTGGCGTCACCAAGTGAACATTTCAAGCAGCAGCCATTAGTGTCTGGCCTGCATTGAGCATGTTTGGTCTGGTCCCACAATAACATTGGAGGCTAATCTGCATCTCGTCTTCTAAACATAAGCCAAGATTCTAATGAATTCTGATGCAAAAAATGACCAGTTTTAGAAAATCATATGACATCCACCTCGATTAAGCGGGAAGCTTAAGCTTCACTCATTAAATGCTTATTTCAAGAATCTCTATGAACACGATACCAAAGCCTTTATTCCTGGGCATTATTTGTTATCCTCCACTAGTAGACTTGCTGGATGATAAGATGGACAGACCCGGAAGTAAAACCCAAATATCCAAGTGCAAATAAGAAGGAAAGGTATGTAATCTCCCAGATGTATGATGGTCACTCCTAACTATGAGATCTACCAGGTGGACCTGAGAGGGAGAGAGAAAGTCCCATCCCACAGACGAAAAGGAAGTAGAACTGCTTGTTTGAAATGGAGGTGAAAGATGCAAAATAACCCTCCCTACACTAAGTTAATATATACAAGTAGAGAAAACACTTGGTATCTGTTCCAAATACCTCCAAATAAAATTTACATATATGGCACTGAAATTAAGATAGTTAATAGAACTTGACACTGGACTTTGTTGGGGTTTTTTTCTTGTTCTTTAGAGTGTTAATAAAGATGCATATGCACTATCACAAATTAATTTTAATATTTTAATAACAAAATTTCAATATAACTAGTTCCCTTTTAGTATTATGTATTTAATTTTATGTATTTTGTCCAAGAGGACAAAACTCAAAGATCAAAACACAGTTTGTAACTAAATGCATATGACTTTCACAAAATCATAAAATGAAAGACATGAAGGAATATGAGTGTATGGCTGTGTTTGTTATTCTATCCACCTCAGTCAAATCCATTGATCTGCCAGATGGGTTTATTTGTTCTGAGCTCCACCCATATTTTATGTCCTACTTTCTAAATATCTTTTCACTGCATGTTTTGCATATTTTTTATTTTTGTTTGGTTTCTTCTGAAGGCATCTATTTTGTTTTAGTGGTTCCTTTTACAAGCTTAAGATTATAAGACATCACAAAAATAACATATTTTGTAACTACTATTATTTTCATTCCTCCTCTTCCACCACTTGATCTTAGCTGAATATATATTTTAGCATTTACCTTTCTATCTTAAACACTGCAGCTTATAATCTCATTCAGCTTCTAGAAATCAAAAGATAAAGTCATCATACTCCCCTTCCTCTAATTTTTCTCATTGGGCATAGAACCCTGCGTTTCCTTACACTCCTATACTTGGGGGTTCCATTTGCCCCTGGCTCAAAAAGGTCACAAAAGGAGAATGTTATCAGTGTTTTGTGGTCCTGCCTTCTTGCACCCAACTCAAAACTGCCTTCAGAGCATTCAGAGGTGACAAAGATTTGTGCCAGAGAAGTGGGACCATGAACCACAGGCTGACCAGGTGGTTTCCTTTCACCCTACTGCTGCTCCTTCATTCAATCCATTACCCCACACAGGCCAGCAACAAAAACAGGAACCGCTCAGGGTGGAACAGTCCGGCTAGTGTCCACAAACTGCATTAAAGATTCCCTAAACCTGAGACCTGAGGGAGAAAGCCACGTGCAATATGCAAAGAGCAAAGGCTTCTGGGATACCGCCTTTGAAAACACAATCCTTCTAAGGCAAAGCCCGTACAAATGAGAGGAAATGTGATAGAGAAAATGGCCTTAAAATGTTTGATATTTGTAGTTTTTAAATGTACGAAATAAATAAATAAGGGGGAGCTACATTCCCAAACAATGCAAACTCACCAAACAGATACTGACATTTCCATGCCAAATTTCAATAGAGTACAAAGTGACTATAAATGCCCAAAAGCAAGTGAGTAAGTAGCAAACTCAACCATAAAATTAATCTAAAAGTCAAATCACAAAAGTCAATTAATATATGTGGCACTAGGTAAGTAATGAATGCTATATTTCTATATAGTGGCAAATACAGCCTCAAGAAATTAAATCTCGATGTGAACCCAGAAATGATGATGGAACACAGCCTTTTATCATAATGCAGCACCAATTAATATAGATAATTTGTCAATATTCCTGAAACTAGCCATCCTAAGATTTAAATGAGCCACTTCCTTTTATCTACTCAAGTTGCATTTTGGAATTTTAAGTCACTGTTTGAAGCAGTTGCTCCAATCTAGTCCCAATCCATGTCCATGGAAATGGATACAGAAATATTAAATGGATCACTTGAAGCTTAAAAAAGAAAGAAGTGTATTTCTGACATCTTAATTTAGGCACCTAATGCTTAGAATATTGGAACATATAGTAATCTTCTTAGAGGAGTAGAGAAAGCAGTCCTATACCATTTTGTCTCTACTCAGAGGTAGAGACACTATTTCAGCTGCACTATAATAAGCTTAACTGTCCCCTGGACTATCTTTCCATTGCAAAACAGTTACCAAGCACTACTGTGCCTGCCATTGTGTTATGCATGTGGTATTCAGAAGAGAAGAGGGGACAGAGAATCTGGCTTCTCAGCTTAGAGTCTAGGGGTATAATCTAGATTTATACAGATTTACACAGTTCCAAGTTTTTGAAGTGACATCATATTCCCATTTTTTCCACAAGCCTTGAGACTTGGGCATCCATAGCAACTTTTAAGGCATCACTTCTCAGAATGTACCTCACTGACTGCTTCTAGAAATATTGCTTTATTTTTTTAGTATTTTTAATTTATTTTAGAGATAGAGCGCACGTACAAGCAGGGGAGGAGGCAAGTAGGCTCCCCAAGGAGCAGGGAGCATGATGCGGGGCTCTATCCCAGGACCCTGAGACCATAATCTGAGCCAAAGGTAGATGCTTAACCGACTGAGCCACCCAGGCACCCCTAGGTAGATTGCTTGAAAGATGTTCAGAATGTGGAGATAGGTAGGTAGAAGGACAGATAGATGCATACATACATACATACATACATACATACATAGACAGGCAGACAGACACACATACACACATAATACAATAAACAACTCTGATCACCAATCTAAATCTCTTCTGGTGCTATAAAGCCTTCCAGCCAAGGTATATTAGCAAACACTAAAACAAACTTGCTGTGAAGTGTCAAGCTCTAGAATCAGGTAAATATCTCCATAGCGGCTCCTCAGAGTCCTTTTTGATATCATATTTGCCTGATAGGCCATTCCCATCTGTCATTAAACATCATCTATGTCCCATCAAGGCCAAGATGCAAGTCTCTCCAGGGGTGAAGGTGTCCATTCTTGCTCCAGGCTCACGGCCATCAGTGCCTCCTTGTCAAGGTCAGTTATGCAGTCAGAGCACACCAGGCCAGAGCAGCTTCCATAAAGAAGCTCGAAGAAAGTCTCCTCTAGCACAATGATGTTCAGCTTGCAGCAGAGAAACCACAACCACAAAAACTGAGAAATGGATGCCACACAGTGCATCCAGGGCCATCATGGGAGGGAGAGACCAATATGTGGAGCAGACACAGTTGCAAGAGAAAGCGCCAGACTAATCATGGACACAAGACGTGTTCAGAAAAGCAGGAGTGCCCACTTAGGCAAATAAAAGAGAACATCTACTTAAAACTAGTCTGTGAGGGGGAGGCCCACTATTTTGTTTGAGAAAAAAACACCAAAGCCTAGGTATAGTTAGAAAATGGCCACAAGAAATTTCAAGAATCCTTCACAATGATACACAATGATACAGTAGTTTCTGGTGTACATATAGTGATTCTGCAAGGTTCTATATTGTGCTATGCTCACGGATGTAGCTACCACCTGCCCCCATAAAATGCTATTATCATACCATCGACTTATGCTGTATCTTTTATGCCTGTGACTTCTTCACTCCATGACTAGAGCCTGTATCTCCCACTACTCTTCACAATTTTGCCCATCTCGCCACCCTGCTCCCCTCTGGCAACTGGCAGTTTGTTTGCTCTATTTATGGGTCTGATTTGCTTCTAATTTGTTTAATTATTTGTGGGGTTTTTTGATTCCACACATAAGTGAAATCATACTGTATTTGTCTTTCTCTATCTGATTTATTTCACTCCACATAACACCCTCTAGGTCATTCCACATTCGAAATGGCACGATCTCATCCTTTTTATGGCTGTGTAATATTCCATTTGCTGTACAGATAGACCCCATCTTCCTTATCTATCCATCTATCGATGAACACTTAGGCTGCTTCCATGTCTAGCTATTATACATAATGCTGCAATAAACATAGGGGTGCATATATCTTTTTGAGTTAGTGTTTTTGTTTTCTTCAGATAAATATCCAGAAGTCAAATTAATGGATCTTATGGTAGTAGTTTGCTTTTTAATTTTTTGAGGAACTTCTATACTGTCTTCCAGAGTGGCTACACCAACTTACATAACCGTCAACGATGCATAAGGATTCCTTTTTCTCCACTTCCTTGCCAACACTTGTTATTCCTTGTCTTTTTTATTCTAGCCACTCTGACTGGTCTTTTAATATCCTGAGGTCATATCAGATATTCTTGATGGAAGCAGAATTTAATCTGTAGGTGTACCACTACCTTTTAGACACTCCTGAGGCCAAAGTGTCCTGGCCCAATGTTCAAACTCTATAGGCACAATACAGTTTGGGTTGGACAGTCTGAGTTCACATCCCATCTCGGCTACTGTGGTTATATAACCTAAGTCACGTAAATGGCTTATCTTGGCCTTAGTCTCTTCATCTATAAAAATGGAGATCACAGGACTTTAAAGAGATTAACCCTGTGCCTTGTGCTGACTACATATTATATCAACCCAGGTACAAATAAAAACAAAAACAAAAAGTAGCAAGAGAGAAGCTTATTTCCTTCAGCTAAAAGTCAGGAAGGAGGTAGTACAGGACTGGAGTGGAAGCACTACTCAAGGTTATCAAGGACCCAAGTACCCGCAACTCACCACGCTGACATCCTCATGGTGGGGCTCTTGTGTTCATGGCCCAACTGGAACCATCCACCACAAGGTAGCAGGATGTAGGGCAAAATGAAACGGACAACGGGCATCTGCCGTCATCTCTGAAGGAACATTCTGAGCTGCCCCACTCAGGGCACCACATGTATTTATATTTCAACTGGCCAGAATCTAGTTATAAGTGGAAATGTAGCCTGTCTTCTGGGTGGCTTCATGTTCGACTATAATTCTATTAAAGGGAAAGAGCACAAATAGATGGCGTTGAGGGGATGATTTCCAGAATGTTTTAGAAGTTGAAACTGAATGAACGGAATAAATTAATCATTTTTAAAAACCTTCTGTCCAACTGTACTCCCCACGACACCCACTGTCGATCTGCAGGTGCTCAAACAGCACGGAATGTGCAGGATCAAAGTCCAGGCACAAGGGACTCCAGGCTCAAGGATCTGCTCTTGAGAATCTCAAGCCAGGACGAGTACACCCAGCAAATAACAGTAACTATGGAAATTAAGTGATGTGCCGTCAGCTGCCTAGAATTACTCATACACAACCCCACAACGTGGCCACCCACTCAGTGGAGTGACCAGCTTGCATTTAGAACACAATATTGGTTGTAGTTCAGTGCCCTAAGGTATGTAGTAATCTGTACTAACGGATCTACTTAATCTGAAATGCTGAGAAACAAGGAGCTAAGAAGTACTTATGGACACCCATTCAGACTTATGACTCCAATTTGAAAAGAAGCGATAAAACAAAGCCAAGAGACGTCTTAAGGGTTATTTTTCCAACACCGACCAACACCCACAACAGCCCCATTATTCCTGTTGGCAATCCTCAAATGGGAGATATCGTTCCTGAAATTTTTTCTTTAATTTTGTTTATTTATTTATGAGAGACAGAGAGAGAGAGGCAGAGACACAGGCAGAGGGAGAAGCAGGCTCCTCGCAGGGACCCTAATGCGGGACTCAATCCCAGGACCCCAGGATCATAACCTGAGCCAAAGGCAGCCTCTCAGCCACTGAGCCACCCAAGTGCCCCTTCCTGAAAATGTTAAAAAGCCAAGACAAACACTCTACTGGGGGTAAAACAATCTCACCAAATGTCACAAAATCCATCCGGAGGTGCCTCTGTCGCCACTTACACCTTCTCTACCCCATCCCCAAACACACACACACACACACACACACACACACACACGCACACACACACACTTTCTCTTTCATGAACTTTAAAAACGCAAGCCCCATCCTTGTGTTCCCCAACTTCCAGCTTCTGCCACCAGGTGGCAGGAATAATCAAGAATTAGCAGGAATATACCAAGGCGGTTGCCCTGGCTCCTCTCGAAACCAGAAAATGTCAGGTTTCTGGAAGGGATCAGAGCAGCAAATCGAAACTGTTAGACTGAGGCTGAGAAGATGTGACCTACCCAGCATCACACATGAAATTGGGGACCCCGAAGACCAGCACCCTCACCCATCTGTGTCCTATATTTCCACCACCTCACGCTGAGTTTTATTTTTAATTTTTGGTTAAGGAAATTTTCAGCATCCATGAAAGTGAGAATAATAAAATGAGTCCCGAAGTGCCTACCAGCCGGCTTCTGCAATTAGCAACACTCTGTCATCTTTCCATACCACATACAGTGCCCCCGACTATATTTTTTACCAAATACTCGCATGTACTACATTGCAATACCAGTTAATGCAACTTTAAAATCACTGTGGTTCATTCATTCAACAAATAACTGCTAGTGTCTGCTACGTGTGGGGAATTGTGCAAAAGTAAGATACACAGCTGTAACCAAAAGGGCAGTATGGCAACAAGGCTTTCATGCATAAATCACGTTGTGTGCTGGAAATTAGGTTTTTTTTTTTTTTTAAGAATTTACTTATTTGAGAGAGGGAGTGTGCAAGAGAGAGCACAAGCAGGGGGAGTAGCAGAGGCAGAGGGAGAAGCAGGCTCCCTGCAGATCCCAGGACCCCGGATCATGACCTGAGCTGAAGGCAGACGCTTAACCAAGTGAACTAGATAGAGAATTAACCCAAGTTGGAACTGTATTATTTTTATAGATCCTTGAGGCCAGCCTGGGATCTAAAGTTAAATCAAAGCCACAGACTTGTTTTTCTTTCAAAGACAAGGTCACAGCCAACAGGCCTCACAGAGGACATTTCCTGGAAAGTTACAGGGACTTACCTAACACAGTTTATCTATCTTGTTGCCTTACTCAAAATGAAGTACCTGAGGAAGGAAAGTTGGGATGAGATGGGAGAAAGACTGGACTGCCTCAAAAAGGTAAAAGAGAAATGAGCCAGGTGTCTGTCACATCTCGAAATAACTGCTCCGGGGTGAGGACACTCCTCCAAGAACACAGCTTACTCACGTCCTTAAAGTCAAATCAAGAGAGCCTGACAAAAGAAGGCATTTTTCTTATTCTCATTACTACCAGAGTTTGCTTTAAACCAAACAAAACACATTTTAGCATCTCAAAAATCTAACATCTAAGAAGAATACTCTCTGGCCTACATTATGCTTCATTTATAAATTGGAAGCCTGTGTTAACATGATATACCCTAGTCTCAGCTATGCTTATTATAAAGTCACATGACTTAGATGGGGGCACCTGGTCCTCCTTTCTCTCTTTCTCAAGTTAGACCACACCATTCCTTCTCTCAGAACAGAACAAAACAGAAATCATGTTTCATTATGAGTCCAAGATTCACTGCCTGTCTTTATTCAGCTGATCCATCTGAATACCTTATCTTTGTCGCCCCATTCCTCAAAAGTCTTCTAGGTAATATTTATTGACAGATCATTTGGGTTTTTTGTTCTAAGATTGTATTTTTTGCAATCTGTACATTTTTCATAGAATGATGAAGACTTTGATGAAAACCAGAACACATCAGGAAACAACAATTCACTGAGGTGTAGAGTTTCAAAAAGCAGAGAACACGAAAACGCCAAGCAGGTACTCCAGTGATGGTTGAGTGAATCTATTACCACGTAACTGCTGTGCAACAGAGTCTGAGCTATGGGGACAGAAAGCATGCGCTCAGCTGACACTCAGAGGAATGAATTAAATGGTAATTAGAATGTGTAAGGCAGGGTCATGGAGAAGCCACACATGCTCAAAGAAAGAGATGTTGTGTTTATCAACCTGTCCTCAGAGTTTTCTACTGTGGAGGGTACAGAGGCTTTCTTCGACACTTTGCTAGTACAGATTCCAAGCCCATTCTAAAGCAAAAAACACTGTTTAAACCAAGGCATCTCAATATTAAATAAAGTAAGTGAGGCAGATGAGGAAGGTTCTAAGATCTGTTTCCAAAAACTGTCCATCAAGCCCTTGCGTTCCCCAGGGACACCTCAGTTTACAGCAGACTGAGGCACTCTACACAAGGCCACTCTCCTTTTTTTTTAATATGTTGAATTCTGGGTAGTATTTCATTTGAAGAATGGCTTCTGCTGCTAAAAATCAAGCCAATTATCCATGTAGATCATCTTTCTTTTTTTGGTAATTCTGGGTACCTACTATCAAGCCATTTATTGGAGGGAGTTATTCTCATGATTAAAAAAAATGACTTGCTTGAAGTAGAAAATGTGGGAAATTATTGTAGCAAAATTTGGAAGGTAAAAAATATTACCTTTATAATTCCAGGGGGAAAAAGTCAACGCCTAGCAACTTAAAATATGGTCTTTCAAGGCAAATATACATGTACATGTCACCTATATTAGGATTATGCTACTCATATTATTACTGTCTATTTTACTTAATATATTGTAAAAAAAAGTATCCCTTTCACTAATTATTCAACAAAAGAAAACAATACTTCTGTCCATACAACACCCACACATAGAAGTTTATAGTCCTTTATTCATAACTGCCAAAACTTGGAAGCAGCCACAACGTTGTTCAGCAGGTGAATAGAGAAATGAACTGTGGCTCATTCAGACAATGGAATATTCTTTAGCACCAAAAAGACATGAACTTTGAACCATGAATAGACATGGGAGCACATGTATTAGTAATTAAAGAAGCAGTCTGAAATGGTTACATACTGTATGATTCCAAGTATATGACAAAGGAAAAGGCAAAACGGTGGAGACAGTAAAAAGACCAGTGGTTACTGAGAGGGAAGCACATGTGGGCAAAGCACAGAGGATTTGGGGCAGTGAAACTACTCTATATGATACTATTATAGTGGATACATGTCATTATGCATTTGTCCAGATACATAAAATGTACAACAGTAAGAGTGGATCCTAATGTATCAATAGACTTTGGGCACTAATGTGTCACTGTAAGTTCATCAATTACAGCAAATGTACCACTCTAGCAGGAGACAGTGATAATGGGGGGAGGCTATGGATGCATGGGAGCAGCTGGTACATGGGAAATTTCTACTTTCCCCTCAATTTTGCTAGGAACCTGAAACTGCACTTTTAAAAAATGAAGTCTTTTTTTAATTGTTTCACAAAATAATCAAAAACAAAAAAATAAGATACTTTACAATTATAAACAAGAATATAAAGAGTGAAGAGGAGCTAACAGATTTGGCATCAATGGTCTTTGGGTGACCTTGGTGGCAGCCATCTCAGTAGAAGTCTGACCACAGTGGGCTGAGTGAATATGATGTGATGGTCACTAAAAGTAAAGTAATAATTTCAAGTGGTTTGGCTGTGAAGGGAAAGAGGGAGAGTAGATGGCCCATAACTATGGGGTCATGAAAATTTTGTTGTGGCTAATGTCATTTTTGGTTTGCTTTAAAGATGGGGATGGGGACAGCCACATGTAGAAGAATGAAACTGGACCAATCTCTTACAACATGCACAAAGATAAACTCAAAATGATCAAAATATCTAAATGTGAGACAAGAATTCGTCAAAATCCTGGAGGATAACTTAGGCAATAGCCTTTTTGAACTTGGCCACAGCAACTTCTTGCTAGACACATCTATGAAGGCAAGGGAAACGAAACAAAAATGAACTATTGGGACTTCATCAAGATAAAAAGCTTCTGCACAGCAAAAGAAACAGTCAACAGAACTAAAAGATGACCTACAGAATGGAAGCAGATATTAGCAAATGACATATCAGATAAAGGGCTAGTATCCAAGATCTATAAAGAACTTATCAAACTCAACACCCAAGAAACAAACAATCCAGTCATGAAATGGGCAGAAGACAGAATAGATATTTCTCCAAAGAAGGCCTACACATGGCCAATAAGCACATGAGGAAATGCTTCACATCACATGCCATGAGGGAAATCAAATCAAAACCACAGTGAGATACTACTTTACACCAGTGCAAATGGCTAAAATTAACAAGACAAGAAACAACAAATGTTGGAGAGGATGTGGAGAAAGGGGAACCCTCTTCAACTGTTGGTGGGAATGCAAACTGGTACAGCCACTCTGGAAAACAGTGTGGAGGTTCCTCAGGAAGTTAAAACTACTCTATGACCCAGTGAATCGCTGGGACACCTGCACCCCATTGTTCTCAACAGCAATGTCCAGAATAGCTGAATTGTGGAAGGAATCATGATATCTTCCAACCGATGAATACATAAAGAAGATGTGGTATATATATACTATGGAATACTACTCAGCCATCAGAATACCTACCATTTGCTTTGACTTGGATGGAACTGGAGGGTACTATGCTGAGTGAAATCAGTCAATCAGAGAAGGACAATCATCATATGGTTTCACTCATATGTGAATGTAAGAAATAGTGAAAGGGATTATAAGGGAAAGAAGGGAAATTGAGTGGGAAAAATTAGAGCGTGAGACAAATCATGAGAGACTCCTAACTCGGGGAAACAAACAAAGGGTTGCAGAAGGGAAAGTGGGTGGAGGAATGGGGTAATGGGCATCACTGGGTGATGGGCACTGAGGGGGGCACTTGATAGGATGAGCACTGGGTGTTATACTACATGTTGTCAAATTGAATTTAAATTTTAAAAAATGAAAAAAATAAAAATAAAGAAAATAATGATGGGAATGGGAGCTCACTTTGTCAGCACATATATTAAAATTGGAACAATAGAAAATTAACATGGCCTCTGCACAAGGATGACATGCAAATCTGTGAACTATTCCATACTTTTAACACCAAAAAAAAACCTAAATCAATTTAAAAATGGGAAGACATGAACAGACATTTCTTCAAAGAAGACATCCAGATGGCCAGCAGACCCATGAAAAGATGCTCAACATCAATCATCATAAGGGAAATGCAAATCAAAACCACAAGGAGATATTACTGCACACCTGTCAGAATGGCTAAAGTCAAAACAGGAAATGACAAGCGTTGGCAAGAATTAGGACAAATAGGAACCCTTGTGCCCTGTTGGTAGGAACACAAAGTGGTGCAGCCACTGCAGAAAAGAATATGGAGGTTCCTCAAAACTTTAAAATAGAACTACCTGGTGATCCAGTTACTGCACTACTGGGTATTTATCCAAAGAATACAAAGGGATGCATACACCCCTGTGTTTATTGCAGCATCATCTATAATAGTCAAACTATGGAAGCAACCCAAGTGTCCATCGATGTAGGTGAATGGATAAAGAAGAGGTGATAAGTGTATCATATATATGTGTGTGTGTGTGTGTCACTATATATTTATATGCATAAATATTATTCAGCCATAAAAAAGAATGAAATCTTGTCATTTGCAACAACATGGATGGCTCTAGAGACTATAATGCCAACTGAAGGAAGTCAGTCAGGGAAAGACAAATACCGTATGATCTCACTCAAATGTGGAATTTAAGAAACAAAATAAATGAACAAAGAAAAAAAGAGATAAGCCAAAAAAATAGACTTAATATGGAGATATGGCTACCAGAGGGGAGGTGAGTGGGGGACAAGTGAAATAGGTGAAGGGGATTAAGAGTACACTTATCATGTAGAGAACTATTGAAGACTATATTGTACACCTCAATATAATATAAAACTGCATGTTAATTATATTAAAATTTAAAATCATAAAGAAGTCTGTAGCAATCTAATAGTAAAAATAAACAAATAAATAAAGATGGGAACAGGTTGGGCGGGTGAACAGTTAATGCCAAACATTCCATTGACAGTAAGTAACTTGAAATTTCACTGAAAAAAAATAATCATGATTATTTAAACCAAATATTTGTCAAACTTTAACTACTGGCTAAGCAAGGTGTTAGGTGGGAATGAAAGAAATTAGGCTCATGCCTACACTTGTCCTCAGCAGCTGCAGCTTGGACTTCACTGGTTGGTTTCTATTATTCTCCACCTTCCTAATTCCTGAGGTCCAGCCCAGAAAATGAAGGTAGTCTAAGTGAAACATATAATGGAGTTTGACATCAAAGGACTGTATGATCCTTGGAATCCTTTCAGATTGGATATACGCTTATGACTTTTTAAAAAATTTTATTTATTTTATTATTTGTTTGTTTGTTTGTTTGTTTGTTTGTTTGTTTTAGAGAGCAGGTATGGCTAGAGGGAGAGAGAATCCTAAGCATGCTCCACACCCAGCACGGAGTCCAATGCAGGGCTCAGTCTCATAACCCTGAGATCATGACCTGAGCCAAAATCAAGAGTCGGACACTTAACCATCTGAGCTGAGGTGCCCCACTTATGACTTATTTCTGAGTTCGCACAGTACAGAGAATCAATGGCTACCTGAGATATGACAGAAAACAGAAGCTGAGATTTGACATTATCCCTTTTAGAACCTGTTCAAAATTGCTCCACATCTGCAAACTGCCTTGCCACCTGTCTTTGCCAAATGGAGGGAGGCAGGCAATCCTCTATGCTATCCTGAGAGCAGAATGGGTCATGGATCTTGAAAAGCTCAAATGGTATCTTCAAAGATATCCAGGTATATACTTCACTCCATTCCTTAGAGCAAGGGTTAGTTGAGAAAGGGCACTACTTCCAAACTTTAGCCCATTGATAGGAGGACGCTAGATCCCAAAGGAATGTTTATCAGCCCTTGAAGATACTGGACTAGTGCTCACATCTGCAGACCAAGCCTTGGGCTGCCAGGAAAATAAACTAACGTTGATCTCCGCCCTGTGGAAACGACGTCTGGCAAAGTATAAAAGGAGACTTAGGCAGCCTCTGATATTAACTTCATTGAGCTCATGCCCGAAAACAGCAGGGGTTGAAGGATTAGAGCAGAGACAGAAGCAAGAGGCAGAGATATGAGCCTATTCCCTAAATAAAAAGAGGAAATACTACAGCTGTTTTGGAGAAAAGAGAGAGAGAAGTGTGATCCTGTATTTTTCGTGATAAAAGGGAAAACGTCTGCACAGCTAGGTAATAAGAGTTATCTTCTTGCATAATAATTTTAAAAGAACTGTTGTCGATCCTTTGCCAAAATTCTGAGCAAAGATTAGGGGTTGTTATGCCCCGGATCCTCATTATTCCATCTCTCTTGTAATGCTTGATTTCAAGATGAAGAGCAGATCACCACTGAGAAGGATTCTTCAAGAAACAAAGAAATTAAGGAGGATGATCCAGAGACACATCAACAAAGCTCTTGCTTTAAATCAGAGAAATAACCACATTGATCTATTTGGTTTTCTCATTTTGTTTCATCCACATATATTTTTTTTAATTTTAAATTATTTATTAGTATTGTCACCACCACCAATTCCTCTTCCCTACCACCCGCCCAACACCATTTTCAGAAATTTAATGGATCTCTATGTAATCACTGTGGTAAATTCAAACTACTGATGTCCTGAGAACCCAATATCCTGGCCAGTCATCTAATTAAAGGCATACATTACCAACTAATTGCTCCAGCCCATGCAAAAGTGGTTAATTCATCTTCTCAATGTCAATCAATAAGCAATTGATTTCTCAAAACCCAATCCATATTAAGTCCATTGAATTCACTCTTTTGTTGTTGTATCCTGAAGGTATTCCTAGTCCTTATTGCCCCATGAGGTAAGAGAGGCAAATTATTTTCTTTATTTCTTGGACCAGGAAGATAAAGCTCAGAGAAGTGACTTACTCAAAGTTAGTCAGCTAGAGAGGAACAAAACTACCTTCACAATTTCAGCTTCTGATTCGTAATCCAGGATTGCCTGGGACTCTGTCTTAACACTCAAGTATTTGTCAAGTTTCCGAATGTCCATTTAAATTTCATTTCAATGTCTAAGTCTCTGAGGAACTTTGTTTTTATGCATCAGAAGATATCTCTGGAGTTGGTGAGAATTGGGATCAAAAGCTCTTGTCACATATGCACCATCGAAAATATTTACCACCTCAGAAACCTGAGCTTACTTCCATCTTTCATTTTACTTTATGGATCTCTGACCCCAGGGCCTCAGAAATTCTCCTGGGTGGTCTGAGGCATCAGACTTTGCTAATGTTAATGGGATGGAAGCAATCATCAGGAGGTTGGGAGTCATCTAGCCAAGATAACCAAATGGCTGAAGCCTCTATTTTGAGCTACTTTATTTTATGCGGTGTGAGATTGCTATTTGGGACCACATATATTCCTTGCAATTAAAGAATCTGATGAATCCAAACTAAAGTACATGAATGCACCCAATTAAATGTTGCCTTCCTCCATGGCCACTGTGAAACTCTATCAGAAACTAAGGAGGAAGCATCATCCACCTTTCCTAAATTCAACCATGAAAACTTAGTGTCTACTGAACTGGTATTCCCTTAATATCTTCTAGATCAGTGTTTCCACTGCTCAGTACATGTATTCATACATTAAAGTTTTCATGAAATAAGACTCATCGTTACTATGTGTGATATGCTCTGATACATCCTCTTCTTTCTTATTAAAGATGGGTGTCCTGCAGTGTTCTTCATAACCCACAGATGGGTCCCCCCGCCCAGGGGTAGAATACTGTTCCAGAGAAGCAACACACAGTCCCACTTCATTTAACTAGTAATTCAACATATGCTGGTCAAGCAGCCGAATGTCCAAGATCCTAGTGGTATTGGGCTCACATCTAATCTCCAGAAAGTTAGCCAGTTGAGGTTTCATCGCAAAATATGATCAAGGAAGACAGTAGGAGTGAAGCACAGAGGAATGCCTCTGTCCTTGTCTGAGGAGATGCAAGAAGGTGTTGTAGGAGTGAGGGGCTTGGGCCGTGCCCTGAAGCAGGCAGTGGGTGCTGATACTTAGCATAGTTGCTGCAAGGTGGAGAAGTGAGGGTGTTAACAAGTAGAGGGGAGGTCCCAGCTCAGGGATGAGTCCTTTGTGATCCTGGAGATAAGGAATCTCCTTTAGGGACCAGAAGTGACCTAGAAGTGGTCTCAAATTAGCAATGATTAAATGTGTGAATAAATTCCTTCCTCCAGTGGGAGAAGAAGAGGTCTCCATTATAAGGGGCATAGAGGAAAGAGGTGAGTGCAGGGAAGCCAGATTTCAGGGCAGGTGTGGAGGGAACCAGGAGGACCCCAGGAGAAGTAGAGGACAGTCGTCATGTGTATGGCCCTGAGGCCCCTCCAAACTCACTCACTGATGGACACCATCCTCCGCAGCAGAAGTGATCAGATGCACATATTGCTCACTTACTACCCACGACCCCCTAACAAAGCTCTGAACAGAAACAAAGGCATGCCAATAATGCCAGAACTTTCTGGAAAGCTATATTACAACCTGCTGGTTAATAGCTCTGAAATCCACAAAATCCTTCTTTACATTTCAAGCACCCAGTGAAGTGTGTCAGTCTCCCACTAAAACATACGGTGAGCCAGGACAGGGAATGACCAACTTACTCAAACTTTGTGAGACCAGATGGCATGAGAGTTTCTAAAATCAGATTTCATAACTGTGTCCTAAAAGCTATCAGAGGCCCTCCTAGCCCAGTGAGAAACATTCTTGTCTCGTGATTTTTTATCAGCGTCTGGTTAGTTATCCATCTTCCCTGCTCTGTTTCCAGAAGCATGTTTTCTGCATTTCTGTAAGTCCTCAGGGCTTGTCATATCCATGCAGCAAAGGTCGGCCCAAGCCATGGTTGATTGTAGTCTAAAATGAGATGAGTATCCCCCTTCTGTCTTGTAGGACATACACCTCATCAATTTGTTCGTTGCTTGTTTAATTTACAAAGCCTCACCTAGCTCAGTATGTCCGTTTGTTTCTTGTTTTCTGCCAGTCTTTTTTCTTTTGTGTTGTTACAGATATCTGGAAAGGAAATATGATACGGTTTGTGATTTTTTTTTAAGATTTTATTTATTTATTCATGAGAGACAGAGAGAGAGAGAGAGAGAGAGACAGAGACAGAGACAGAGACACAGGCAGAGGGAGAAGCGGGCTCCATGCAGGGAGCCCAACATGGGACTCGATCCCAGGACTCCAGGATCACCCCCTGGGTTATCAGGCTATAATAGTTACATCTCTCCAGAGGCTGGAGAACTCAGACTTGGGATTTGAACCAGGAAATGCAACCCTGAGATCTGGGGGCATGATTCTATCAAGGGATCCTCTGCTCACAACTGCCTTGGCTCCCAAAGAAGGTGGATCATAGGCCACGTGTGAGAAGCTTCCAAGGAAATAGTCATCCTCTGGGTGTTTATGCTGACCTTCGCATTCATTTTCTAGTAAGATCTATCTCTTCATCTTTCTGCATAGGTTTACTGGAGGCCTGTCTTTTGGGGAATAGGGTTACAATTTCTTCTTGGGCTCTTAATCCTGAGGACTGATCCTGGATTTATGGCTTTTGATTGGTTGGGCCAACAAGTTCAGGTAAGTTGGGTTCAAATGAATATCTTGCCGATAAGTGCTTTTAGTATCCTCAAGACATGTCAGAAATAGGTTCAGCTTGACACAGCTGGCACCTCTGGGGTGGGATGAAAGGGACAATTGGGATAGGAGAGTGATGTCATGGATGATATGGGGAGAGACAACACTAATATTGATAATTAAACAGATTAACATATTCTACACAAACAAAAATATAGGTCAACTAATGCAGATGAATAAATCTATTTCTGACATGTCTTGAGGATTATATCCAAATTGACACAGCGGGCTCCTTCTTGAGCATCCCAGAGTCATACTGAATGTCACAAAGGAAAGGAAATCCATATGTAGTTATAGCTCAAAAATATACTTCCATGCCATCTACTGGAGTGGGGAAGGCTATGAGAATTTACCTTCCACAACTCACCAGCAAGTTTGCTGGGCTCCTCCTTGGTGGACTGTAACCACCAATTCCAGGTTGTAATGATTGTCAGCTCTTCCTTTCTTTAAATCAGACCTTCTTGGATATAGTAACACTGGTGATGAATTTGTCTTCGGTACACCTATGCAGACCACTTACTGGCATTTAAGGTAAAGCCAAATCCCTTTTCAAAGTAGTTACTTCCTTTCCAGTACCTTCTGGATCTTTGTAGACATTCTGATAAAACCTGACAAGAAACCAGATACATGCCCAACATGTCCTAGGTGGATACCACAGCACTAACTTTTTCCACTTACCTGATTTTATCTGAAGTCCGTAGATTACAAACGTTTTTGCTTTGTGACTATAGCACTGAGAGAAACATCTAGAGGAAGTCAGAAATATACAAATACTTTTGAGGGGGCTCCTAGCATTGCCTGAGATACTACTAAAAAAGACATACGGGGTAATAGTATCTGTGACATCAGGGAAAGGAACATTTGGTACCTGGCCATGATCAGGCACATGGCCACTGATGGCTTCTAGGCCCAGGATCAGTGACAACTCTGTGCTCAGGAACCCCCTCAGTCTCCCAAAAGGAGGCAGCTAGCCACCACATTGACCTCTGTTCTTTTAGAGCCATTTCCATGCCAAACCTTTTGTGTCTTTCCTTCAGCACAGCAGACCTGGAGGCTGACCCTTCTCCCAACCAAAGGAGGGACATTCTCCAGGGGAAAGGCACCCTGGCCTCCCTGCACTCCTACAAGCCCAGGAAGCACAGTTTCCCCTGTCAAGACCCTACAAATACTTGCTGAGTCCCAAGGGTAAATTTGGCTTTTTCTACAGCATTCTTAGCAGTGTTATTATTTCTATACTTCTAAATTGTTTTATCACTTAGGGATTCTGAGTTTACCTCCAAACTACCCAGCTTCAGTTAGGCCAAATTTTATGCTGAATCTTTCTTTTTAATTGTTGATTTTTTTTAAGCTGCTGATTTGATGCTTTGGTGCTGAGATAACTAAGCCATCTCCAAAAGGCCAAAGGTTTGGAAATGTGCTGCTATCAAGAATTGAACCTACACCTGGGAAAAAGAAAAGTCACTGGGAAAGCCTAATTTGCTACTCTTTAGACTTTTCCTGCCCACCCACCCACCCACCACCTCCTCTTCCCCAGAGCAGTGGCCTCCATCCTTTCTGCCAAAGCAGAATCCCTGTGGGAACATTCAAGATATAAGCCCTTTTAATTCGCCGAAGCTTTCAGGAAGGTTCTGCTTGTCCATTAAAGCCAATAAAAGCACATAAGTGACTGAGCTCTGAGTAATGGCACAAAATGTCTTTTAATATATATTATTAATAGATATTTCTAAATTAGATCCTGTACGAATTGTCCTTGGTCATTCTATGTGTCTGGTGGCAGCTTGTCCCTGGCCATTTAGCTGGAGAACAGAGGGGAAGGGGTACATAGGGGCAGGAGTGCGGAGGGACCCAGCCCACAGCTCTGTGTGTTCTCTACAGGGTAGAAACCGTTCACTGTGAAAACAAGCTGCATTGAAGGCACCCAAAAACATCAGGGAAACAGGATCCAAAATAAGACAATTGTGGTATCACCGAAGTAAACTAGCTTCCAAAGTTCCTTTTTTTAGAGATTAAAAAAAATCTATAAATAAGATAATTTTTTAAAAAGCTAAACTAATGCGTGCTTACTAATGGAAGGCAGTGTGTGTAAGCACTTATCGTGCTGTATCTGATCGCTGTATCCTTTATAAATAAGGATCTGAGAGGCTACTCCCACTCAATTTTGACCAGAATATTCTGCTAATGAAGATGTTTAATGTCAGAACTTCAAGAATATCTGCCAGTGGCCTTCAGTTTCTTGATCTACTTATTACAAATCCTCCCAAAATGCATTCCTTCTCTGAATAACTACAGTAAGAAAAGCTCATCTTCTCAGAGAAACCAAAAAAAAGTCAAGTTTCCTATGAAATATATTCAAATTTATCCAGAGCAAATTCAAATAATAGATTATAGATAGGGAAACTGCCTGATTGTCATTAATCAAAGAAGAGTTTCCAGTATTTTGATGATGTTTCAGCAGGGCAAAGGAAGCAGGAGAGAGGCCTGATCTGAGATGTACTAATACTACCAAGGCCAACATCAACCATGATTGCTTTCATCTCACCCCCAGGTCCTGCCCATTGTGGTTTTCCTCAGCACTGTAAAGCCCATGCTCTACTACCTTGGATTGATGCAGTGGATCATTAGAAAGGTACTGGGACTTGAAGCGATTGGGTGACATGATAGGTGTACAGCTGGTTATCTGGGGGACAAAGTCTTAAACGCCTTTTATCTAGGTTTTCCCAACATGCTTTTATGTTCATACCAAGATCCTCCACTGCCTCCTCTTCCACCCCAAGTTATTAGAGCCAAGCCAAAAAATCCATATAGCCATAGAGCATGTAGCCATAGAGAAAATTTTATCTCCGGGACTTTTAACGGGGCTTTGACCTGCTGGCTATCTTCAGGAAACCTTAGTAATTACTTCTTTGACATCTGTGGGGAGAACAGCACCCTTCCTTCATCCTGGCTGTGTTTCCCTGTGACTTACACGGAGTCCCTGCTTACCCTCAGGATGTTGCAAAAGTGGAGACGCCTGCTCTAATTGTTGCTAGAGGATCAAAGCAAGAAGGGGAAGCTGCTTTGTGTTTCTGAGGGAGTTTGATAAGCACACACAATTTTAAAAAAAGAAAAAAAGGTCTGAAAAGTTAAACCTGCCACCCCAGCATCTGTCAGTTCTACTAGACTTGTGTTAAATCAGAACCTGAGGAAATGTGTAAGTTAGTGCAAATGCACACACAAACCAGGTGGTGCATACAGAGATTGGGCACAGCCATAGCCCTCCCTTGATCCTTGTAAATACATAAATGAGAGGGAAGGAGGGACAAAGGGGAAGGAGAGAGAGGGAGTCAGAGAGGCAGAGAGAAAGAATAGCAGCTGAATTCAGAATTTCAGCAACAGTGTAATTTCCTTTTTTTTAAGATTTATTTTTATTTATTTATGATAGACACAGAGAGAAAGAGAGAGAGAGGCAGAGACACAGGCAGAGGGAGAAGCAGGCTCCATGCCGGAAGCCCGACACGGGACTCGATCCCGGGACTCCAGGATCGCGCCCTGGGCCAAAGGCAGGCGCAAAACCCCTGAGCCACTCAGGGATCCCCAACGGTGTAATTTTCTGATTGTTGACTTGAACATTCAGCAGTACTGGGCTCATGTCTAAGCAGAAAGGAAGGACAGAATGCAACAGGATGTCCCCATTCTGAAGCAGGCACCACAGTCTCTAGCGGAAGGGCTAGTGTAGAAGTGGGACCATAAACCATGTTCATTTGAGAGTTTAGCACAAAAGGCCAAACCTCAACTACATCCCACTACTTACTAGCTGGGTGATCTTAGACACCCAGGTGTTCTGTGCCTTGGATTCCTTTGCTATAAAATGGCTATGATTACAGGACCTCTCACAAAGGGTTGTTGTGATCATTAAATTCATTGCCTGAATCAAGAGCTTAAAACAGTGCTTGGAATGCAGCAAAGCTTGTCATGACTGTTAGCAATTATTATAATTTATTACTCTTATACAACATTTTGATAGACAATTGTTTGTATGATGAAAGTATGAATTCAGAGGATATACAGTGACTCAGCCCTACCATTCACATAGGAGGATTTGATGGGTCCACATTAGGCTAAATAACATACGCTCACATTATGCACCAGTGCTGGCCTGCCAACAATTATTGAAAGCATTTTCCTTGAAAGATTTTCATCCCTACTTTGAAGTGTCACATATACAAACAGATCTTCACTGAGTTTGTTCCTTTTCCGCTTTTAGGTTAGATGGATAATGTTAGTTACTATGGGATCATCTCCTATTGAATCTGTAGTGGCTGCTGGCAATATATTCATTAGACAGTAAGCTGTAATCTCTAAAAACAAAACAAAACTCCTATTTAAAATGGAGTTCAATTCTTCCTAGAATGTACAATTAAAAATATAACAGCATTATTGTTTTTTTAGTGTTGGGGAGGGGTGTCAAAATAAGGAACCCCCACCACTGACAATGTCCAGATTCCATAGAGAGAGAAAGGGTGCATGAGAGAGATCCCTCCCAAGTGTCTCAGTGCCCTAGTGTCACATTTGGGTTCTTGAAAGTTTATGGAGAGGAGGCAAGATGCAATCATTTTATCTAAGTGCCATATAGATTCTGTACAGATCCTCAACCAATCTTTTCTGAGTTGATTGATTTATTAGGTCTCAGACCTACCCTTCAGAAGCTACCAGGTCACCCTCTCAAATGGAGTTCACCACTTATCTTGAAGCTGCACAGATGTAACAGGCAGCCTCACTTTCTGTGGTATAATGCTTGTGGTAAGGAAAAAGACCAGAAAGACTTTTCACCAACAAACCTGTGGCTGTATAAATAGTTGCGCTTATTCTCAATGTGTCTGAATTGGCCAACAGTCTGTCTTAGATGGGCCTGAAGGAAAATGCCGATGAGCAAAAGCATTTTCATCTTTCTGATCCATCACATGGGTAAGTGCTTGGCCTGAAGGCCATTTAAGCAAGGAAATATGATGCCAAGGCATGTCATTCAAAAGAGTAGCATTCCTATGGGGTGGATAAATAAGAAATGGTAACCATCCTCATCACTCAGAATATGTAGCTTCAGGCAAAACAGAATCACACACCCAGGAAAGAACATGTGAATGTTTGCCAGCACAGTGGCCCAAGGTAATCAGATCTGAAGCAAAATTCAAGTCACCAAGAGAAACACATAGCTCCAAATCCAAGGCTTACAACTGCTCCAGGCAGTCTGAGTCTTATTGGTAAGCCCGGCTGCTAGCCTGGAGGATAGTCTTTAGGGATGAGCCCATACTTCCTTCCCTAGGAGTTGAAATTATTATAATTATCATCATAAAATCTCTCAGGACTAATTATTAGAACACCATCTTGACTTGATTACTCCTATCCGCAGAGTAAGAGGGCTCATGTACTGAGTTTCTAGTTAGTCCATGAAGTGAAGCTCAACATATTCCATCCTATAGAACAATAACAAATAATGAAGGGAAAACTGTAAAATTGCACACATGCTTCTGTGGTGCTCAACTGAATACTTACTATGCTAAAAGTACAGCTCTTATTTATGTAGAGCCCCACGTCCCAGGCCACCAGTCTTCCTTAATGGGATTCAAGCCCTTACAAATACACTCTCTCTAATTCATTTCCACCTAAGGGAAAGAATGGGGTGTCTGATTCCCAAATAGAAAAGCACCTGTGGGCACCTGTCCTTGTTATTGCTGGTATGTTTTTAGGCATCTCTATTTCCCTCTGGTGTAAGCAAAGAGGTTTATGGTCTGTCAGGATGAAGCTGGAAGATGTGAAGTCACCAGTTCACAAGGCTAGGGCTCAGTTACTTGGGGAATAGTGTTCCAACCTTAGAAAAGTGTACCTGGCCAGCAGACTCTGATTTTAGGTTAGTAGAGACCTTATATGAATTGGCCTTGTACACTCTGCAAACATTACACATGACTCAATATGCACCCTGATGTAGAGTTCAATGATCCAGACATCAATGATGTGAGTTCCCAAATGAATATGCATCAGAACCACAACTGAAGGCTTGTTCAAACATGATTGCTGGTCCCATTCACAGTTTCTGAATCAGTAAGTCTGAGAATTTGCACATCTAGCAAGTTCCCAGGTAATGCTGAGCTGTCTGTGATTCACACTTAGAAATACTGCTTTACATCTGACTCTTGGTTTTGGCTTAGGTCGTGATCTCAGGATGTTAGGATTGAGCCCCAAGTCAGGCTCTGGGCTTTTGTGGAGTCTGTTTGAGATTCTCTCTCCCTCTCCACCTCCCACTTGTGCTTTCTCTCTCTCTTTTTCTGGAATAAATAAATGAATCCTTAAAAAAAAAAAAAAGAAATACTGCTTTAGAAAATAGAATCAGGGGCACCTGGGTGGCTCAATCAGTTGGGTCCAACTGTTGGTTTCAGCTCAGGTCTTTGTCTCAGGATCATGAGTTTGAGCCCCAGACTGGGCTCCATTTAAAAATAAAAGAGAGAAAAAAATTTAAAAAAAAAATAAAAGAGAGAGAGTATCTTTAGTAGATTGGCACACCCTCTTATGATTTAAAAGAGAGCATTGAAACTTGGCCTTGCTTTGTTTCTAGACAAGAGTCTCCACTGCTGGTCCGACCATACTCACCACACATCACCAAGTCTGAACTCCACACAGTCATGACAGCTGGGTTCTCTACCATTGCTAGAAGCTTTTTAGGTGCATACACTTCTTATGCAGTAAGAATGTTTCAAGGTAAATTTTGAAAAATTCAACCTCTTTCTTTGCTACTCTTATCTCTGTCTTTGCTTGATCACTGCTGTTGGATTAGGAGGCCAAAGAGTGTCCTTTTGCTGTATAGTTGGCCATTCTTCCTCTGGCCTTGGAAAGGAGTGACCCTGAGGACCTTTGTGGCTTCACTTTCAAAATCTGCTACCTAAATATGAATTACATTCAACTGTGGCATAATGAAATCACATATTGAGGTGATTTTGGCCAAAATTCTAACAATGTAAAATAATAACAAAAACCATTATTACTGTCACTAGTAAAGGCAGTCTAGACCGGGGGTCAGCAAAGTGTGGCTTATGGGCCAAGCTAGATTGCTCCTTTTTTTTTTTTTTTTGGTAACTAAAGTTTTACTGAAAACCAGCTGCTTCTATTCATTCTTCTATGGTAGCTTTCATGCTACAGAGTTGAGTAGTTGTGGCCTGAAAAAGCAAAAAATGTTTACTCTCTGGCCTTTCACAGAGAAAGTTTTATGACCAGTGGCTTAGAACAGTGGTTCTCAAACCTTACTGCACATTAGAATCATCCAGGAACATTTAAAAACCCCAATGTGCAGGCCCATGCCACAGAGTAATTAAACCAGAAGCTCTTGGGGTGAGACCCAGGTATCAATGATTTTTTAAAGTACTCCTCCTGTACATTCTTACGTGCAACCCAGTTGGAGAGCTGCTGGTGTGTGGCACAGGGCCGCAGAGCATTATAACCAGTGCTCGTGCCCCAAGCACAGAGCTTGTAAGCCCCAGAGAGAGGCAGCCCCCAGTGCAGACATGGAAAAATGAAGAGGTGTGGCCCCAGGTGAGAAGGAGCTCTTACTAGAGAGGGGAGTTTCATCCATCCACCTCATCCAGTCCTCGGAGAGCAACCAATAGGAAGAGGGAAGAGCAAAAGTGGAAGAGGGGGTGCCGGGAGGCTCAGCCAGTTAAACATCTGCCTTCACCTCAGGTCATGATCTCAGAGTCCTGGGATGGAGCCCGCATCCAACTCCCTGCTCTACGAGGAGCCTGCTTCTCCCTCTCCCTCCGCCTGCTTGTGTTCTCTGTCCTTCTCTCTGCTAAATAAATAAATAAATAAATAAATAAATAAATAAATAAACAAACAAACAAATAAATAAAATATCTAAAAAGGGGGAGGAGCTGAAAGAGTTCTCAGGAATAGCAGTGTGGATCTGCAGATGGTCCACTCAGCCACCGCTCTAAGAGTGCTGCCTGTGAAAATGTGCTGGCTGGACTGGGGGTGGGGAGGGAAGTGCAGATTCCGGCATTCTGAAAATATAGGGAAGAGAATTCAGAAACAAAATAAGCATGTGGGGACGAAAGGCAAAAGAGTTTAAGTAGGTTCACAGTGAGGGAAACAGAAATCACTTACAGATTAAAGGGACTCTGGATAAATGAATATTATATAAAGGCACCACAGAATTCAGAAGACTGAAAGGAAGACAGAGAGGGGTGTACCTGTGCCTGCACCCCAGACACTTCCCTTGTCTAAAGCTAAACTGATGATCTAATGAAATACCTGCTTCCGGGACTATTTAAACATTCATCAGATCCACAGGGAGGGAGAGGAATCTTCTTTGGAAGTTTTTACCAGGATTCATTCTCTTCTGAAATGATTAGATTTTGGTTTTGGGCTTCTCACCAAAGGATGTGGTCAATTAGCACAAATTCCTCCCTTCGTCCTCTGACTCTCAAGGTGATGCTGACATGGCTCACTGAGTGCTCCCAAGCCTCCAAAAATATACTATTGTGAGGCAGGCTCCGTTCTGCCCTTCTCTCCCCTTGTAAAGCTTTTGGGCTGTTCATTCTGAGCACAACAGAAAAGCTACACTTCAGCTGGCCCTTCTCCCAAAATCACAGGTTTCACCCTCCCACCTTTTAACTGCTTCAGTGATGTCCGCACCTGCATCGTTGGCTGTGGCTAAACTCTTCTGGCCTGAGACAGAAACACCTAAAATAACCCTCAAGAATGCCATGAAAATGGAAACTGGGTAAGTGGGATACCTCGTTCCTACAAGCTGGGGAGGTGGGATGGGGGTGTCCAAATTCAAAGCACAGACAAAAGTTGATCATTGGAGAGCCCATGACCTTAAAATGAATGTAATTTCCCAGTGACTATCAGGCTTCATTAGACTTCCCAAAAAAAAAAAAAAAAAAATCCTTCTTCAATACTTGAAAATCTTCCTAAATACTTGTATGTCAATACATTTCCTTAACCGTTGAATTTAGATATTTCATTTTAAATGTGGTGTAGTGTTTTTTGAGCACTGATTTAAGACCGTTGGAAAGCAATGGGACAACCATTTCTGGAAGTTTCTTATATAATAGGAAGTATGAAGGTATGATATAGATATCTTTAGCCCCTCTTCAGTTCATTTTTTTGCCCTGTGCAAAAGAAAGGAAAAAGGTTGAAAAGGATAAAGGGGTTCAAGATAGTCAAAATAATCAAATTCAATAACAGAATCCATCAATGAACATGTTGCTGGGATTCATCCCCTGTTTCTATGTAGGTATAGTCAGTGAAAAGCAACTTGTCAAAGAATACATGTATGGAATAGGTGTGATTCCACTTGTAAAGTTAAGCAAGTGTGTAAACCTATGCAACATATTATTTTAGGTATACACTCACATGGGAAAAGGAAAAAGAAAGGGAATGATAAGCAACTTCTAGGGAGCCAGGTACTTCTGAGATTAAAGAGAAGAGGATGAGATTAAGGAAGAGGGGGTACTCAAAGGTGATGGTGACATTCCATTTCTTCAGGCCTTCTTTGATGTATTAGTCCTTATACCATGAATATTTTATAAATATTTTCTGGTAACTACCTTAATATAATTTTTAAAGCCTATAATATCTTTATCTTTTACCAAGTTTTTAATTATAACCCTCCCCCAATTAACAGAGTAGTATAACCATAAGATACCCATATGACAATCACCTACACTCAGCAATTGTAAGCAATTATAAATGATGTCACAGAATATAGGTGAGTATTTTGACCAAGGCATGAGCCTGAGAGTTTGTGTCTCCAATCAAATGAACTCTGATTATGCCATTTCTACACCTGTGATGTCCATCCACTGACAACACCTTGGTAATTCTGGAATTGCTATTTTTTGATAAAGTGATTCAAGGAACCTCCTAGAAGCTGCAAGAAAGAGAGTATCCTCATCCATCTCCCTGGTGGCAAATATAGCTGTGAATCTGATTGCCTTCCTGGCCCTGTTGTCTTTTGTGAATGCAGCCCTGTCCTGGTTTGAAAACATGTTTGACTACCCACAACTGAGTTTTGAGGTATAATTCTATCATATCTCTCCTCTGTTTTGTTTCTACCTATCTTTGTTTAAAAATCAATAGGCTTGGGGATCCCTGGGTGGCTCAGCAGTGTAGCACCTGCCTTCGGCCCAGGTTGTGATCATGGAGTCGCAGGATTGAGTTCCACATCAGGCTCCCTGCATGGAGCTTGCTTCTCCCTCTGCCTGTGTCTCTGCCTCTCTCTCTCTCTCTCTCTCTCTCTCCCTCTCTCTCTCTCTCTCTCTCTCATTCTGTGTGTGTGTGTCTCTCTTGAATAAATAAATAAAATCTTAAAAATAAAATAAAAAATAGGCTTGTAAATTGCCTTCCCAAACCACCTGTAGTATACTCTTACGCAATGCACACACTCATCATGTAACCCCCATTTTCCCACCACTGCCCCTCCCCATCTCCTATCACCACCTGGAGAGAATGATTGACCTCATGCCAGGAATCCAGGGGACTTCAAATTACTCAATGCCAATTCTGACTCCTAATGGAAAGAGATAAGCAAAACAATGTGAAGAAATATCTATGCTTAAAGAAGACATAAAGGAGGTGAGAAAATCTTGTCACAATGATGAGGCAGAGGAACAAGAAGCAAATCACCACTCTAATAAGGAATCTGTTTTTGAGTTTTGTAGATTGTATGCTCCTATGTCTTCATGCCCCCTTTCCTTCATGATGGGAGTGGAATGGCAAGACAGCTCATGGTCACCAAACTCATAGGCTATAAGACATTTTTCAATGAATTTGTCACTTATAAACAGCTCTCAAAATCGATCAGTTTAAGGAAGGGGCTGGACCCTAATTTGTGAATGGTGTGCAGCAATATATGTCGGTAAGTAAATACATTGATTTCTCAATACACTTCTTTCTCACAATTCTACATTGGTCAGATAGTCACTGGTGCTTGTGCATAGTGGGCCAGGCACTTGGGTATACATCAGAGAAAAACACAAACCAAAAATCCCTGATCTCATGGAGCCCATACTGAACACAGCACCTCATAACTTTCAATTATGTTGAATTAATCCATGCGTGTGTGTCTGTGTGATGTATACACAGCTAGTCCTTACTACTATGATCATTTACTTTTGAGACCTGTGGATCCAAACCTAGAGTCATATGACTAGGGACAAGAATCAATAAAAAAATATTTGCCACATACCTTCTGTGTGCAATGCACTTACACACTGAGGCCACAACATGGAACAAGTGATGAGGTTTCTGCCCTCATGGGCTCATAGTCTAATAATGTCGAGGGTCTCTTCCTTCCAGCCTTAGAAAGTCTATGAACTCTGAGAAACTGCCCAAGTGCAAAATACTGCCTGGACATCCTAAGGAAATAGTGAGACACAGTTGCTACTCTTCAAGTGGATGAGGGAAGAGAAGAGCTTGGGTTGTGGTCTGAATTTTTGAGACAAGCATCCTATAACTATGTCAGAACTTCAGGTCAGTAGGTTCCAGGGAAATGTTCATGTTTACTTGACCTCAGATGGGACAAGGGAATGTGGGTGAAGCCATTACTTAGGTCATATTTTACAGCTGAGTCTCCAGATTTTACTTTCCCAAAAAACAGAATTGTCCCACTCATGAAAATCTTAGGGAAATGGTGAACATTTCTGACCAGCACCATTACTCATTGTAATGTTCAAGGAACACCTGGGTGGCTCAGCAGTTTAGCACTTGCCTTCGGTCCAGGGCATGATCCTGCAGTCCCAGGATAGAGTCCCATGTCAGGCTCCCTGCATGGAGCCTGCTTCTCTCTCTGCCTGTGTCTCTGCCTCTCTCTCTCTCTCTCTCTCTCTCTGTCTCTCATGAATAAATAAATAAAGTCATTAAAAAAAATAAAGTATGTATCTGGCTATAAAAGGAAAGGGGAGGAAAAGCATGCTGCCCACAGTTCTTTTTTTTAAGATTTATATTTATTTATTTATTTATTCATGAGAGACACAGAGAGAGAGGTAGAGACATAGGCAGAGGAAGAAGTAGGCTCCCTGCAGGACTTGATCCGAAGACCCTGGGACCACAACCTGACCCGAAGGCAAACACTCAACCACTGAGCCACCAAGGTGCCCCAGCATGCTTCCCAAGGTTCTAATTGAGATTGCCTACCAGTAAACAACACTATCATCTCACCGAGTTCCCTAAAGACAAAATATGCAAATTTGTCCCCACATATTACACAAATATAACAGCATACTCCATGAAGTACTGATTTGCATTTTATGGTCAGGGTCATTTGACCCACACATCTGATACAGCGGGTCTGTAGGTCTCCTGTTTCTCAAATGTTTATTCTTTAACTGGCCAGACAGTAGAGCTTGGCCAAATGTCTTCATTGTTTGGATGCCACCATAAACCGGTTTGCTCTCCTGCCAAAAGTAAACAATGGGCTAAATTAAGTGAATTGCTTTCCATCCCCAACTGCCAGTTGTCAGGAGAAAGTCGTTTTTTTAATGAGCAAAGCAAACTCACAATCCTAGCAGTGCTGAGCAGGTTTGTAAACAGTTATTACGAGAATAGAGAGAGAACAGTAGGAATGATTTCAGTTGGGGATGAGCCCAACCAGAGGCAGATCCACAGAGGATATTTGAAGACAGGAGCCCAATAGCTTTTGCTACTGTTGAGTCATAATGGCAAAAGCATTTTGTTTTTCCCATTTTCCTATTTACAGGCAACAAAATGGGGATGAGTACCTGCAATTTTTGTTTACCAACCAACAAGTGGTGGGGGAAAGGCATCACATGACCAAAGCATAATATCTAGGTCTGAGGCAAAGCCCAGTGTTATCCAGGTCAGAATATGTATGTAGCATGTTGTCCACAGGACATGAGCTCCTCCTTACTCCATCATCTTTTCTTTCTTAACATAAAAGTAATACTGTGCATGTTTGTTTGTTTACACTTAATTTATACACACCCTGGTATAGAACTCAAAAGGCGCAAAAAGGCAAGAGGGACAAGTAAGTCATCCTCCCTATTTTTCTGTTGCTCAGCTCTTCTCCTTGTACCATAGTATGCTTTTACTCTTGCTCTTTGCACTTAATAACATATCTTGGATGCCATTCCCTATCAGTGTCTATGAGAGTATTCTATAGTCTGAACACACCATTTTTAATTTTAACAGTCTCTTGTTGATGGACACTTACCAATTATCTGCTATTGGAAGCAGTGCTACAATCACTGTCCCTGTATATCCAGCATTGTTGCTCAGGCTCTGGGAGAACCAAATGATGTATTGATTCCCCAGTGCAATGCAGCTCTTTCCATCATTCATGTATGGGAAAAGGCAGAGCAGTAGCATTTTAGCCTCCTGTTCCTCTTATTATAAAACTGTACATGGAACCTGCTCTGGAGTGGAGTGGTGCCTCAGATCTGATGGAGTATGCTCAACATAGTTTCAGTTGCCCAAGACCAACTGCAGTTCAGAAGTAGATGCTCCTCCTTCTGATGTGTCATCTAACAGTACATCAGAACACCTACATTATTCGTCTCCCTTTATCACATCACATAAGCATTCTATCATTTCATATCACCACAACAATAAGGCACTCTGCATTGTACAAAATGACTAGAAGGAAGAATTCACCACAAAAGAAGACCAGAAGCAATACTCTCTGCCACAGAATTGCTGGACGTGGATTTAAATACAATGTCAAGATACAATTCAGAAGTCCAATTATAAAGTTACTGGTGACTCTAAAGAAGCATAAAGGACTCTAGAAACTCCTACTACAGAATTGAGATCTAATCATATGAGAATTAAAAATAGATTAAATGAGATGCAATCAAAATTGTATACTCTAACAGCTGGAGTTAATGAGGTGGAAGGGTGTGTGACATAGAGGACAAGTTGATGGAAAGGAAGGAAGCAGAGGGAAAAAATGAGAAAAATAATTAAGAACTCATGAGGAAAGACTTAGGGAAATAAATGATAGCTTGAGAAGGAAGAATATTTATATTATTGGGATTCCAGAAGAGGCTGACAGAGAGACAGAGGACCACAACATATATTTGAACAAATCATAGCTGAGAAATTCCCTAATCTGGGGAAAGAAGCAGGCATTCAGATCTAACAGATAGAGAGGACCCTCCACAAAATGAATAAAAACCATTCAACACCTCGACATTTTATAGTGAAACTTGCAAATTTTAAAAATAAAGAGAAAATTCTTAAAGCAGCTCAAGACAAGAGATTCTTCACTTATATGGAAAGAAATATCAGATTAATAGCAGACCCCTCCACAGAGACCCAGCAGGCCAGAAAGGTCTGGCATGATATATACATGATATTAAATAAGAAGAATATGCAGCCAAGAATACTTACTTTATCCAGCAAAGCTGTCATTCAGAATAGGCGGAGAGATAAAGAGCTTCCAGGAGAGGCAGAAAATGAAAGAATATGTGACCTCAAAACCAGCTCTGCAAGAAATATTAAGGGGGACCCAGTAAAAAGAAAGAGGGAGCCCAAAGAAACAATCCCCCAAAACAGGCATTTAGAATATATAATACAATGACACTAAATTCATATCTTTCAATAGTTACTCTGACCATGAATGGGCTTAATGATCCCATCAAAAGATGCAGGGTATCAGACTAGATAAAAAAGCAAGACCCGGGCAGCCCCAGTGGCTTAGCAGTTTAGTGCCATCTTCGGTCCGGGGTGTGATCCTGAAGACCCAAGATTGAGTCCCATGTCGGGCTCCCTGCATGGAGCCTGCTTCTTCTTCTGCCTGTGTCTCTGCCTCTCTCTCTCTCTCTCTCTCTCTCTGTGTGTGTGTGTGTGTGTGTGTCTCGTGAATAAATAAATAAAATCTTTAAAAAATAAAAAGCAAGACCCATCTATATGCTGTCTACAAGACTCATTTTAGACCTAAGGACACCTCCAACCTGAAAATGAAGGGATGGGGAACCATTTACCATTCAAATGGTCCTCAAAAGAAACCTGGGGGAGCAATTCTCATATCAGATGAATTAGAGTTTATCTCACAAGATGGTAGTAAGAGATAAAGAGGGACGCTACATCATACTTAAAGGGTCTATCCAACAAGAGGACCTAATAATCATGAATATTTATACCCCAGTGTGGGAGCCACCAAGTATACCAATCAATTAATAACCAAAGTAAATAGATACTTAGATAATAATACACTAATAGTAGGAGACTTCAACATGGCACTTTCAGCAAATGACAGATCTTCTAATTAGAACATCACCAAAGAAACAAGGGCCTTGAATGATACACTGGACCAAAAAGATTTCACAGATATATTCAGAACATTCCATCCAAATGCAACTGAATACACATTCTTCCCAAGCGCACGTGGAACTTTCTCCAGAATAGACCACATACTGGGTCACAAATCAGGTCTCATCAATACCAAAAGATTGGGATTGTCCCCTGCATATTTTCAGACCACAATACTTTGAAACTAGAATTCAATCCCAAGAAGAAATTTGGAAGAAACTCAAACACGTGGAGGTTAAAGAGCATCCTAGTAAAAGATGACTGAATCAACCAGGAAATTAGAGAAGAATTAAAAGCATTCATGGGGGATCCCTGGGTGGCGCAGCAGTTTGGCGCCTGCCTTTGGCCCAGGGCGCGATCCCGGAAACCCAGGATCGAATCCCACATCGGGCTCCCGGTGCATGGAGCCTGCTTCTCCCTCTGCCTGTGTCTCTGCCTCCCTCTCTCTCTCTCTGTAACTATCATAAATAAAAAAAAAAATTATAAAAGCATTCATGGAAACTAATGAAAATGAAAATACAACCACTCAAAATCCTTGGCATATAACAAAAGCAGTCCTAAGAGGGAAATACATTGTAATACAAGCCTCCCTCAAAAATTGGAAAAAACTCAAATACACAAGCTAACCTCACACCTAAAGGAACTGGAGAAACAACAGCAAATAAATCCTAAACCAAGCAGAAGAAGATAATATAAAGATTAGAGCAGAACTCAGTGAAATAGAAATCAGAAGATCTGTAGAAGAGATCAACAAAACAAGGAGCTGGTTCTTTGAAAGAATTAATATGATAGATAAACCCCTAGCTAGACTTATTAAAAAGAAAAGAGAAGACTTGTATTAATAAAATCACAAACAAAAGAGGAGGGATCACAACCAGTATCAAGGAAATACAAACCATTTTAAAAACATTTATCAGCAGCCATATGTCAACAAATTAGGCAATCTGGAAGAAATGGATGCATTTCTGGAAACTCACAAATTACCAAAACTGAAACAGGAAGAAATAGAAAATTTGAACGGGCCGGTAACCAGAGAAGAAATTGAAGCCCTCATCCAAAACCTCCCAAGACACAAAAGTCCCAGCCAGATGGCTTCCCAGGGGAATTCTACCAAATATTTAAAGAAGGAATAATACCTATTCTACCAAAGTTGTTTCAAAGGATACAAAGGGAGAGAATACTTCCAAACTCATTTTATGAGGCCACCATTACCTGGAAATCAAAACCAGAGAAAGACCTAACCAAAAAGTAGAATTATAGACTAATATCACTGATGAATGTAGATGCAAAAATTCTCACCAAGATACTAGCCAATAATATCTAACAGTATATTAAGAGGATTATCCAACATGACCAAGTGGAATTTATCCTGGGATGCAAGGGTGGTTCAATATTTGTAAAACAATCAATGTGATAGATCACATCAATAAGAGAAAAGACAAGAACCATATGATCCTCTCAATAGATGCAGAGAAAGCATTTGACAAAAAAAATTGACAAAATTGACAAACATTTTGACATTCCTGATCAAAACTCTTCAGAGTGTAGAGATAGAAGAACATTCATCAATACCATAAGAGCCATCTATGAAAAGTCCACAGCAAATATCATTCGCAATGGGGAAAACTAAGAGACTTTCCCCTAAGATCAGGAACATGACCGAGATGTCCACTCTCACCACTGCTATTCAACATAGTACTAGAAGTCCTAGCTTTAGGAATCAGACAACAAAAAGAAATGAAATGCATTCAAATTGGCAAAGCAGAAGTCAAACTCTCCCTCTTTGCAGATGACATGATACTGTACATAGAAAACCCAAAAGACTCCACCCCAAGATTCCTAGAACTCATACAGCAAGTCGGCAATGTGGCAGGATATAAAATCAATACCGAGAAATCAGTGGCATTTCTGTACACTAACAATGAGACTGAAGAAAGAGAAACTAAGGAATCAATCCCATTTACAATTACCCTAAAACCATAACATACCTAAGAATAAACCTAACTAAGGGGATAATGAATCTATACTCTAAAAACTACAGAATACTTATGAAAGAGATCAAGGAAGACAGAAATAAAACATTCCTTGCTCATGGATTGGAAGAATAAATATTGTCAAAATATCTATGCTACCCAGAGTAATTTACAAATTCAACATAGTCTTTATGAAAATATCTTGGTCTTTCTTCACAGAGTTGGAACAAATAATCTTAAAATCTGTATGGAACCAGAAAAGACCTTGAATAGCCACAGGAATGTTGAAAAAGAAAACCAATGCCAGGGGCATCACAATGCCTGACTTCAAGCCATATTACAAAGCCGTGATCATCAAGACAGTGTGGTACTGGCACAAAAACAGACACACAGATCAATGGAACAGAAATAGATTACCCAGAAATGGAACCTTGACTCTATGATCAACTCATCTTTGACAAAGCAGGAAAGAATATCCACTGGAAAAAGGACAGTCTCTTCAATAAATGGTGTCCGGAAAATTGGACAATCATGTGAAGAAGGATGAAACTGGACCATTTTCTTACACCATACACAAAGATAAACTCAAAATGGTTGTAAGACCTAAATGTGAGACAAGAATCCATCAAATACTAGAGGAGAACACAGGCAACAACCTTTTTGAACTTGGCCACAACAATTTCTTACAAGACACATCTATGAAGGCAAGGGAAACAAAAGCAAAAATGAATTGTTGGGACATCATCAAGGTCAAATGCTTCTGTACAGCAAAGGAAACAGTCAACAAAAATAAAAGACAACCTACAGAATGGGAGAAGATATTTGCAAATGACATAGAGCTAGTTGCCAAGATCTATAAGAACTTATCAAACTCAACACCCAAGAAACAAACAATCCAGTCATGAAATGAGCAAGACATGAACAGACATTCCTCCAAAGAAGGCCTACACATGGCCAGCATGCACATGAGAAAATGCTCCGCATCACTTGCCATCAGGGAAATACAAATCAAAACCACAATGAGATACCACCTCACACCAATGAAAATGGTGAAAATTAACAAGACAGGAAACAACAAATGTTGGAGAGGATTGGGAGGACGGGGAACCCTCTCACACTGTTGGTGGGAATGCATACTGGTACAGCCACTTGTGAAAACTGTGTGGAAGTTCTTCAAGAAGTTAAAAATAGAGCTGCTGTAGGACTCAGCAATTGCACTACTGGGGATTTACCCCAAAGGTACTGATGTAGTGAAAGGCCAGGACACCTGCACCCCAATGTTCACAGCAGCAATGTCCACAATAGCCAAACTGTGGAAGGAACCATGATGTCTTTCAACAGATGAATGGATAAAGGAGATGTATTCTATGTATACAATGGAATATGACTCAGCCATCAGAGAAGACGAATACTCACCATTTTCTTCGATGTGGATGGAACTGGAGGGTATTATGTTGAGTGAAGTAAGACAATCAGAGGACAACCATCATAAGGTTCACTTATATGTGCAATATAAGGAATAATGAAAGGGATTTTAAGCGAAAGGAGGGGAGCTGAGTGAGAAAAATTAGAGAGGAAGACAAACCATTAGAGTTTCCTAACTCTGGGAAAGAAACTAAGGGTTGTGGAAGGAGAGGTGGGCAGGGGTATGGGGTTACTGGGTGACGGGCACTAAGGAGGGCACTTGATGGGATGAGCATTGGGTGTTATACTATATTTGGCAAGTTGAATTTAAATTTTTAAAAATTCTCTCCAAGAAAATAAATAAATAAATATAACATACAAACAAAAGATAAAATAAAATAAAACCCTACATGGCCACATCTGTGTGTCCCCTTCCCACAGATCCTCAGAAACAGGAAAAAAGAATCTCAAGTGCCTTGTGCCAGATCCCTCCCCATGGTCCCTTAATAAGCCTGCCTGTTTTGAAGCCAATTGAACTAAATGAAAAACACTAGAGAGAACAAGGAATGAGGATGAGCTTTTCCAACAACAGCAGACTGCTCAAATACATGAAATATTTTTTTCCTGCCTGCTATAGGCACGCTGATTGCAAATGCCAACAAAGGCATTCTAAGAAACCAGAAAGAGAAGAGAGGACTTATAATCAACAAAAAATTTACCATGGGCACTTGAGTCTTGAATGTGAGCTTTAACAAACCCTGTTAGTTGGGGGATGAAAAGCACTGCTACTTTTGAATGCAGTG
The DNA here is from genome assembly GCF_003254725.2 of Canis lupus dingo. NCBI lineage: Eukaryota > Metazoa > Chordata > Mammalia > Carnivora > Canidae > Canis > Canis lupus. The sequence continues at coordinate 75,279,784 of NC_064243.1, forward strand.
CTTTCCTGGTTTGTTCTTTACTTTTTCTTAAAGATTTTATTTATTCATGAGAGACACAGAGATAGAGAGAGGCAGAGACACAAGCAGAGGGAGAAGCAGGCTCCATGCAGGAAGCCCGACTCAGGACTTGATTCCGGGACACCAGGACCACACCGTAGGCCAAAGGCGGCGCTTAACCGCTGAGCCAGCCAGGTGCCCTGGTTTGTTCTTTAATTTTTTTTTAATTTTTATTTATTTATGATAGTCACAGAGAGAGAGAGAGAGAGAGGCAGAGACATAGGCAGAAGCAGGCTCCATGCACCGGGAGCCCGACATGGGATTCGATCCCATGGGCCAAAGGCAGGCGCCAAACCGCTGCGCCACCCAGGGATCCCCGCCCTGGTTTGTTCTTTAAACCAAATCATCGATGTTTTAGGATTTTGGAAAAGTAAATTATTGCTCAATTGTGTGGGTGCCTTTGCCAAATTGGGTGAGCTTCTGGTGAACAACAAAGTCCACTGAATCTTCTGGGTGTCCTGTGGTCAGCCCTTTAAACTGAGAGATAATTATCTGGCCTGAGCAACACCTCTTGGTTGTCAGAACAGAACTAGATGGCTATGCTCACACTTCCACAAATTCACCCTCCATCTTTCTACTGCCCTGTAAACATGGGCACCTGATATTCCCAGGGGATGGTTAAAGCTGAGGACCAAAGAGAGGCAAGGACACACCACAGCCGGAATGAAAGGAACTCCTATTATATCTGTGAGTTTCCTCTTTTTTTTTTCTCTTTACTAAATTAATCCCTTTCCATTTAAGTATAATTTATGTACAATAAAGATCCTTTTTTGTGTATATACAAGTTTTGACAAATGTATCACCTGTGTAACCACAACCACAATGAACATATAGAACATTTCTATCATACCTGGAAAATTTCTCTCATGGCCACCTGCAGTCAACAGTACCCCGACCCACCCCCTCATTCCCAGACAGCCTGATCTTTCATTCACTATAGATTACATTTGCTTGTAAAATTTCCTACAAATGGACTCACTTAGCTTTCATGTTGTTGCATGCATTATTTTCCTTCTTACTACCGAGTAGTATTCTATTTCATAGATATTCATAATTTGCTTATCCTTTTGTCTGTTGAAGGACATTTGGGTTGTTTCTAGCTTGAAGCTATGATGAGTATAGCTGCCATAAATACTCATTTACAGTCTTCTTGTGGACATAAGTTTATACTTCTCCAGAGAAAATTCCAAAGAGCATTATTGCTGGGTAATGAAGGCTATGTCTATCAACTTGATAAGAAACTTCCGGTTTATAAACAGGCGTGTGTCAGTTCCCACCAACAATGTACAAGAAATCCAATTGTTCCACATCCTTGTCAACATTTGGTATTGTCTGACTTCTTAGCCATTTTAGTGGATGTGCAGTGTTGTCTTACTGTTTTGTTTTGCATTTCTCTGGTGACTAATGATGTCAATCATATTCTTATGTGTTTGATATATATATATATATATATAGTGAAAACTCTTTAGCCATTTTCTATTGGGTGCTTGTCCTATTATTATTAAATTATAACAGCTCTTTAGACATTCTAAATAAATCCTTTATCAAACAAATATAATGTGAGTATTTTCTGGGACCAATTTTATATCTTCAGTAGCTAGCACTAGGCCTGGCGCATTATAGCAGGTGGCCAGGTCATACTGAATATTAGAAATTATCATTGGGGGTGCCTACGAAGCTCAGTTGGTTAAGCAGCTGCCTTTAGCTCAGGTCATGATCCTGGGGTCCTGACCTGAGCCTGCTTCTCCCTCTGACCCCTCCCAGCTACTGTTCTCTCTCACTGACTCACTCTCTCAAATAAATAAAAATCTTTAATAAAATGGATCCCTGGGTGGCGCAGTGGTTTGGCGCCTGCCTTTGGCCCAGGGCGCGATCCTGGAGACCCGGGATCGAATCCCACATCAGGCTCCGGGTGCATGGAGCCTGCTTCTCCCTCTGCCTGTGTCTCTGCCTCTCTCTCTCTCTCTCTGTGACTATCATAAATAAATAAAAATTAAAAATAATTTAAAAAAAAAAATTTTAGGGGATCCCTGGGTGGCGCAGTGGTTTGGCGCCTGCCTTTGGCCCAGGGCGCGATCCTGAAGACCCGGGATCGAATCCCACGTCGGGCTCCCGGTGCATGGAGCCTGCTTCTCCCTCTGCCTGTGTCTCTGCCTCTCTCTCTCTCTCTCTCTCTCTGTGACTATCATAAATAAATTTAAAAAAATTTTTTTTTTAAATTTTAAAAAGGGATTCTTGGCTGACTCAGTGGTTGAGCATTTGCCTTTGGCTCAAATCATGATCCTGGGGTCTAGGATTGAGTCCCACATCAGCCTCCCTAAGGGAAGCTTGCTTCTCCCTCTGCCTATGTCTCTGCCTCTCCATGTGTCTCTCATGAGTAAATAAATAAAATCTTTACCAAAAAAAAGTTTTCATTGGGCAGAAAGAAGCATTTGTAGAGGCTAAGATTACCAGTTCCAACTCTCTGTAGAAAGTCTCCGAATCTACACAGCCCTTTTCCCTTTCTCAAAATTCAAGCGGAGATAGAAAAAAAAAGTCTCTGAAACAACAAGTGTTTGACATCATGCATTGCACATTTACTTGTCAATATTGATTCCATAGTCAGAAAAAGAAGCCTGGTTAGGATGTCAGATTTACTAAGCTAGTCACGCCATGTATTCTTCCAAGTGTTTATGCTTGTTTACAGATTCATTCTGAGACAATTGCCACTTATACTCTCTGTGGCTTTGCAAATATCGGTTCTCTAGAAATAGTGATTGGCAGACTCAGTAAGTGAAAATAATTTTCTTCAATAATGCATGTGACATAAACATACGTTTAATCTCCATCTTGTTCTGTAACATTATTTGTTTCAGGGGAAGAAAAGGCCCTGGGACAGTAGTAAATCCTTTGCAGTCTATTTTTTATCCCTGCTCTGCCATATAGTTTTCCTTTGTATACCCAAGCTAAACTCAGAAAGAATTTGTTCAAACATACAGGTGCTTGTCTACCTAGGGATGACACTAGGTCTCACTTTGCATGACAATTCCGGTAGATTTTAATGGCCCCTGGAGAAGGATTCTGAAGCCTAGTGGATTTGGGAATGTGGGCCTCTGATTAGTGATTAATTAGTCTTCTATAGGCATAGAAGTAGACGGTGACGATGAGTTGAAAATGTTTGGATCTCTCCTTGAAATCCATTTGCCTTGCCATGCCCTCGATACACTGTGGTAAAACTTAGGACTTGCTTCTTCTGTAGAAAATGGAAGTCACTGGGCCTGTGGAAAAATGTCTTCCTTTCCTCTCCCACCAGAGAACTTCTCTGGATGTGAAGCTCTTCATTAAGCTCTTGAATCTTGATTTTTCCAGCTAATTTGAAGGGAAAGAAAGAAGAAAGAAAAAGAAAGAAAGAAAGAAAGAAGAAAGAAAGAAAAAGAAAGAAAGAAAGAAAGAAAGAAAGAAAGAAAGAAAGAAAGAAAGAAAGAAAGAAAGAAAGAGAAAGAAGAAAGAGAGAAAGAGAGAGAAAGATCAAAGACCTGAGACCCCCAACCCTAGAACAATTCTGAGGCTGGAGATTTGGAATTCCCAAACAATGACCTCAATACTAATCTCCTACTTCCATGTGTCCCAGCATTCGTGGCTCCTTCCAGAAAGCGTGATATCACGTCAGGGTCAGTGAGAGCTCTGATTGCAGGGACCATCGCCTGCTTCATGACAGCCTGTACTGCAGGTACCACATGCCATCCTTTGTGTCCTGTCTTCCAGAGCCCACAGAATGGCAGCTTTCAGGGGGCCCGTGCCTCCAACCTGCAGATGCAGCATATGCTACTGTCGGAAGCTGAGAGGCAGAGCTGCTGCTGAGCATATTGTAAAGTGAAATGTGTGGAACATGGTTGAAAAGCTAGGAACAGGAGGGCACAGTAATGTCGTAAATTAATAAAATAGATGACACTATTTCACTTCCAGGACTACTCTCCAGCACCCCTGTAGACATCAACTGCCATTACATTTTAGAGAATGCCTTCAACTCCAGTTCACCTACGAACACAGCAGATGTGGTATCTTGTTGTCAATCTCTATTGAACAGGTATTATATTCTTGAGTCTAACTTCTTCATATCTATTATTAATAAACAAATTAGACCTATAGAGCCCATCCACTTATTTTTATAACTTTATAACTCTTTTTAAATATAAGAACCTGTGGGACACCTGGGTGGCTCAGTTGGTTGAGTGTCCGATTCTTGATTTCAGCTCAGCTGGTGATCCCAGGGTGCTAAAATGGAAACCAGCCTCAGGCTCAGAGCTCAGGGGGAGCCTGCTTGTCCCTCTCCCTCTGTTTCTCCCCCACTCACACTCACTCACACACACTCACTCTCAACTAAATAAATCTTTTAAAAAATAAATGACTTGTGCAACAATTTATTTTGATTTAGATCACCTTTCATTTTGACTTTTCTCAGCTGAGACTAGGAACTATAATACTAGCTAGTGCTATGCAAGCATTTCTTATGCCCTCAGCTTTGTGATAGGCACTTTGTATGAATTATGTCATTTAACCCTGTTTTTTTTTTTTTTTTTCAATAAAAACAGGCCTTAAGAAGTCTTTACCACTATCCAAGGGATCCCTAGGTGGCTCAGCGGTTTGGCGCCTGCCTTTGGCCCAGGGCGCGATCCTGAGTCCCAGATCGAGTCCCACATCGGGCTCCTGGCATGGAACCTGCTTCTCCCTCCTCCTGTGTCTCTGCCTCTCTCTCTCTCTGTCTATCATGAATAAATAAATAAATAAATCTTTAAAAAAAAAAAAAAAAAAGAAGGCTTTACCACTCCAAAAAAAAAATGAATGCAAGCACAATAAAGATGCAAACTTTAGGTCTTTCTGTCTACAGAGTCCATGCCCTTAACTAGTACCCAAGCACTAATTCATTGTTACTGCCTCTCTTTCAAGGGCATCAAGCAGTGCAGGCTGTCCTGAAAACATGGTGATATCGATAGTGATGGGCATGAGGTGCCACCAGTGACCCATCTGGCCACTCCCACTCTGTACAGTTTCTCTCTGCAAAATCAATACCCCTACCCCATTTGCCCTTCTTAATGAGCAAATGTTTTATAAGGATTGATTCTTGGTTTATTCTGGAAGAAATAGGGGGAGTCCTTGAGCCCAGACAGGATTCAAGAATCAAAACTAATTCTTTGATGCCTCTGTCCTTAACCCACCTTAACTTGAATGTGACAGAGAAAATTGGCTTCCTGCCCAATGCTATGTTTAACGTGTCTTCTGCTTACCCACTTTTTCTGTTCTATGGCCCAACTAACTGCTTTATTTCACTTTTCACCAGCACTATTGTCAATGGTCCTGGTTCATCATCCCAGGAAGAAACCACAGCTTGTCTTCTTTAAGGGGCTGCTGTAAATTGATGACCCCATGAACACTGAACTGCAGTTGGATCCCTAATGCATTTTGAGTGCAGCTGCTTCTCCAATGGAACTGTAGGTATAGATGCTGAATTTTCTGCTTTGTGGGGGGAAAAACTATTCTTCATAGATTGATACTTTCATTGTGGAATGAGCTTTAATTGGAAAAAAGGAAAACAGGAGTGAACCTTTCAGATCTCCAGCATCGTCCTCCTCTCCTTCCTTCCTTCCCTTCCGCGAACCCTTCCCCACTGAGAACTACTATGGTATCTCATGATGAGCACAATGTCAATGGTTATGGATGAATTATTCTGTCCCAGGGAAGGATAGCGAGCATTTTGAAAAAAAAAAAAACATGATATGCATGATGAATGCATGATGCATGATAACCATGTCTCCCTTCAAAGAGTCAACCTATCCCGTAACAGAAAGCCTACTCATGTGTAAATTTGGTTATGTTCCTGGTGACATTACTGGAAAATAGCACTACTTTTCAATCGAAATGTCCCTTAAGAACAATTGGAGGAAGAAAACTAAGTCCTGGTTGAGATTTGAAGCCTTCCACTGACACTTCCATTGACCAGGAAAGCAGCAGCACCAAAGCTGCTTCCTGGGTATCAAATAAGAAACTTCCTCAATGGGTTCTGAGATTTAATGTGTGTCAGAAGAAAATTCCTGAGACAATGGCAGGGTGCTCTTAAATGAAATGCTCATCGCCAATTCTCTTAATAATACAAAGACCACATTGTGTGAGGAAACAAGAACACCAATGACCGAGTCAAAAGGTGATTCTCCAGAAAGAGATACGTGAAAAGGGTTTTGGAATACTTGAATTTATTTTAGCTATGGTTTCTTTCTTGCTCGTGCACAATTTTTTGAAATGTATATATAAGTAGCTGGAGTGTGTGTGTGTGTGTGTGTGTGTGTGTGGCAGTATAGGTGAACAATGATATTAAATGCCCAAAGGACTCTTTATCTCTAAAGTATAATATACTAGGATATTCTTAACTACTGATCATTTGAATCAAATTTTTCTTAAAATTTAAATGCCCCTTCAGTATTCAGATTTTACTTTAGGAAAATACATTTACATGTCTTTTCCTTCTGTTCTCTATGTTCTTTGTGGCAATATTTAAAAATAAAGTCTTCATTTATGTCAGGGGTTCCAGTTATTTATATATTGGCTCTCTTTGGTTTACTGTGACTATTATCTTTCTAACTCCTTTTTATCTTGTCATTTCTTTGCATTTTTCTATTTTGCTTGATTCCTGAGACTCTCAAAGAGAATTTCTTTCCTCTTTCTAATGTGCTTCTATGGCCAACTAATTTTCAAATTCTGTCTGTTGCCATTACTGTTTTTTGGATGCTTATAGCTCTTCTCTGAGGTCTCTTATTTCAAGGAAAATGATAATTACTGTCCTGTTTTTAAAGTTTTCTTCTTTTTTCAGTTGCAGAAAGTAATATCCATTTGTAATAAAAAGTGACAAACACACACACCTTCCTTCAAACATATATAAATATGTAGAGGATTTGTTGCTTCTATGGAACTAGAAATAGTCCACTTAAATATCTTGTTCAACTTCTTTTCATCTGGCAATATACCTTGGACATTCCTACCAAATCATTTTAAATAGTTCTAGCTCTATCCTTCCCTTCCTACTTCTGTGTGAGTGTACAATTCCACATAAATGAGGTAATATATATGCTGGGAGAAGGAGGGAATCAAACATCTTACATTCTTTCTTCTTGCTTCCTTCCTCTTCCTTGTCCCTGACCCACCACATACACATAACCCAGGCAAAATAACTTGACATTTACTTTCTATACTTTTTGTTCCTGTTCAGGTCCTGTTTTACAAATATATCTTATTGAAGATTGGTATGGTTGTTTTACCATACTGGGATATTCTGGGATCACTCACATTTCTCTGCAGTTTACTTTTCTTCAATAATATTACTTTCTGTGGGATGCCTGGGTGGCTCAGTGGCTGATCATCTGCCTTCAGCTCAGGTCGTGATCCCAGAGTTCCAGGATCAAGTCCCACATCAGGCATCCCATGGGGAGCCTTCTTCTCCCTCTACCTATGTCTATGCCTCTCTCTCTCTATGTCTCTCATGAATAAATGAATATAATAATAATAATAATAATAATACTTTGTGGATATTCAGGTCCACTGGCAAAACTTTAACTATTTTTGTCAAAGGCTTCATAATATTCCATGACATATTATGTATATGTATTAACCATTCCTCTAAGGACAAGCATCCACTTTTGGGGGTTTGGTTTTGGTTTTGGCTACTTGGAACAATATCTGCCCACTTACTTCACATACTATTAGCTTTAGTCTATAGCAGTGCTAGCTGATAAAATATAATGCAAGTCACATGTGATTTAAAATTTTCTAGTCACCACGTTAAAAATGTAAAAGGAAACTGATAAGATTAAATTTAATAATATAGTTCACCCAATATACCCATGATATTATCATTTCAATGAATTATTTCATATTCTTTTTATTGAACTAATCATTTAAAATCTAGTATATATTTTATACTTAGAGCACATCTGAAGACACATTTTCACTGGCAATACTTGATCTATATTTAGATTTCATAAAATTTAGTTGAAAAGTAAATTCACATGCCTAAATTGTTCCAAACACACTTAAGAACTTTCCAATAATTCAAATGAGCATCAGTTTTTTAAAGTAAAATTTTAGTTCCTCAGTTCCACATATGAAATAGTTCCATAGTTCAATTAGTAGCTACCATATTGGACAGGGCAAGTCTGTATGGTGGTTTCCTAGGTGGACTGACGGGAGTATGTATATTTGGTATTAATATACATTGTCAGATTGCTTCTTGGAGAAATATGTTGTCTTAATTTTTACCTGCATTGTGATCTAATCTTTCTAATGTGTTTTATTCATCTACCTTTGTGTGTATATATGATATTTCTTTTCAAATGCAACCCTGTTCACATAAATCCCATGCTGATTTCTTTTTTAATATTTTCCATCCTTGAGCTGAGGAGGGCATATTATTCTTGAGCCACATGAGAAAGAAGAGTAAGGGCACAGACCAGACAAATGAGCTGATGATAACTTTGGGCTTAATGTGTCCAGAAATCTTACCAATCCCCTGTAAATGTTGAATGGGCTCTGGACTGGCAGAAAGTTCCCCTCCTCCCAGTGAAACCACTTATTGGAGTTTTGGATACATGGTGATGTCTCCACTCATCTTTAGCATACATAAAAGCTGGAAAGCTGCTTGTTCCCCTCAGTTCACCCTACACCCACCTACCTGTAGTCTTCTAAGGTGGCCAAGATAGGTAGGGTATCTATGTGCTTCCTATATGTCTGAGGTCCCTCAGTGCTGACAGAACATTGCTGTGAATCTATGCACCCTAAGCCTGTTTCAAGACAAGGCTGTGACAACTATTTTTTTTTTAATTTTTTTCTTATTTATTTATGATAGTCACACAGAGAGATAGAGAGAGACAGAGAAACAGGCAGAGAGAGAAGCAGGCTCCATGCACTGGGAGCCCGACGTGGGATCCCATCCCGGGTCTCCAGGATCGCGCCCTGGGCCAAATGCAGGCGCTAAACCGCTGCGCCACCCAGGGATCCCTGTGACAACTATTTTTAAGAATCCTACACTCTGTCTAGGCAGCCCAGGAATACTGAAGCCACCATACTTCTCTCTGTTCCTGTCTTCACATCAGTACAGTTTTCACTAGTCTGAGAGACCTTTTTTAAACACTGTATCATGAGTTTAGATATGACTATTTCCTAATTTTAATGAAGATGGAAGCTTCCTTTATTGCTTATTATTCTGTTCATTGTTTTCCACTGGCTTGCAAAAGGAAAGGGGGCCAGAAATGGCATTTCTGTCACCAATACAGAAGCTATGGCTATACTCAAATTCTCTGACCCTGCAGAGGCCTTATAGTCTCAGCAAGAGCAGACTGTAGTCATGGGGTATGGGGAATGTTCTCTGATTTTTCTTCATTAAGCTGGTAAAATCAGCACCCCCAAGCAGTTAGATCTGAGTGAGAAAGTGTCTGTTAACTATACAGATTACCAACATGCATTCATTTTGCAAGTGGTCCCAAATAATTGCTTTAATATTTCTGAGGCTTAATTAGGCTGGTAGGCCACTGTGAAGAGCTTAAGGTGTGCTCTTGCCCATGAGGCTGACTTCCAATTACAGAACATTTCCCAAATCAGGCATGCTTGTAAAGAAGGTATTGAAGGACACAGCATGCCAGGAAACATTAAACTACCCTAGGTGTACTGGAGGCAGGGATGGGGAGGCAATCATTCACATGTTAAACAGGCAGGAGCACAGAAATTAAGAAAGAAACTTCTGGTACAGGTGCACTATATGGTGTTAATGAACCAGTCCTAAGACTGGTCCTGAGAAAAGCAACTTTTTACAACCTGTTACTTAATTTTAAAAATTGTTTTAAGCTCAAGCAGGAAGGAAAGTATACACTTACCTATTCTCTTTCAGGATCTAAAGACAGCATAAGCTTAAGATCATTACGTTTTCTTTTATATTACAAAGGCGATGTGATTGACCTCTGGAGATAGAGTGAGTAATTTCAACCCCGGTCCTTAGTGGACTACTTGGCATTTTCATTTCAGGGGATTCTAGAAAGTAAACAATGAATCTGCATCAAGCCAGCCCCTCTCACCTGTTATGCCTTTTGCAAAATGGGAGGACAAGTTTCTGATAGTAGGGATGCAGCCTATAATTATGCAACTGAGAACAGTATTTATTTATTTTTTTTTAAGATTTTATTTATTTATTCATGATAGTCACACAGGGAGAGACAGAGAGGCAGAGACACAGGCAGAGGGAGAAGCAGGCTCCGCGCAGGGACCCCGACGTGAAACTCGATCCCAGGTCTCCAGGATCGTGCCCCGGGCCAAAGGCAGGCGCCAAACCACTGCGCCACCCAGGGATCCCTATTTATTTTTGAGAAAAGCATTTAAATGACAACCTTGAAATGTAGTCCTCTGGCAACTGAGAAGCAACCAGTTTGCCATGAGAAACCAGGATCAGAGAAAAACTGATATCTTGTGAGCTATATTAATATGCAGAACCAGGTCTACATCCTCCATGTGCTGCGCATGCTTCCAGTAATTTCCATAAGATAAGAGAATTGTAGAACCCTAGGTCATTCAGAAAAGCTTCCATCTCCTCTAGCTACTCCCACCCCAGTCACATAGAGCCACCAAACCCATAGATCTATGGCTAAAAGCAGAGTTGGGGACAGTATTCCCTGGTCTAATCTAAACCCCTTCATCTGTAGAGTATCTACCTCATTCCATAATTGTTTGCCCTTTATGTCTGTCTGACTACTAGACTACTAATTGCTATGTATCTCTAGTACCTCACACCTGGCATCTCATAGACATTCAGTAAATATTTGCTCATTCAATGAATAAATGAATATTGCACAATTGCTCACCTTCACATAAGCAGAGATAGTTAATTGGATCACCATTAAAAACTTTTTAAAATCCCATCAAAAAATGCATACTCCTAATAAAAGTTGCAAGTGATATGCAAGTGTATAACTGAGAAATTGGAACTCTTCCTCCCACCTCTATCTGTTCCCCATAGTTGGCCAAAGGTAACACATTGGTGTCACTGCTAATTTTTCTCTTTACATGATAAACTATATTAAGTTATAACAAACTGAAGTGGATGGGTCTTCTTTCAAGCCCAATGCCTGACTCACTTTCACATTCCCTTTCTTGGCAACATAGGCATATGGATTTACCTTCCTGATACTCTACAAGGTCAGTATGCAATTTAGTAGTGTTTTCCATGTTAAAGCTAAATGGAATCATTAAGAGCATCCTAATACCCAATATAAATAGGTGTATTTTAGGTAACCAGATTCCTTCTGCTTAAATGTACAATTATTCTGCTATTGGATTTGGAAAAGCTCTTACAGAAAATGGAAAACAAGCTGGTTGCTCCTTCTGTTGAGGGTGGAAGTATGTTTCAGCAGCTAGGAGTCCACCTCTGGAGGTGAGCTGCCAGGGTTCAAACTCTGGCCCCAGGCACTAGTTCCATTACCTTAGAAATTTATAAAAACCTCTCTATGTCTCATTTTCCCCTTCTGTAAAATGCAAATAAGCCTATTTCTGGGATTGGGCAAGGTGGCTGAAGAGTAGGGTTCCTCATCTAAGCTAGTCCCACAAACTTACCTAGATAACTTTCAAAACATCCTGAACACCTACAGATTCGACCTGAGATACAAAGAGAGAACAGCTGAAATGCTACAGAGAATAAAGTTTTCACTTCTATCAAGGTACGAAGGTGAAAAAAAACCTAAAAAGAAATAAAGTGGGGCAGGGGAACCATGAAGAGCAGGGCTAAAGCAGAGTGGTGAAAGCCTCCAGGACACAAAAGGCCAGCCCTGGAGAAGCAGGAACTTTAAAAATCTGCGCCTGAGTTTTCCCTGACAGGTAAGTGCTTAGCAGGGAAATCAGAATTGCAGGAGGGGCAGTGAAGCATCAAGATTCCCGGAGTCACTATAAGAGGAGGGATACCCGGGGGAAAGCTCACCACAAATCTGGGTCCAATATTGGTAAAGGGCTGGAGCGCAGCAGCATTCCGGGGCATTTGGGGGAAGAACATTGGTTACACAGGCCAGCTCCAGAGCTGCTTTTACACTAGAGCCCGGCAACAGACAGAGGTGGCTGTCCTCTGTTCCCTTCAGGGGAGGCGATCCCTGGGATCATGGGCCTAGTGGTTCAGTGCCCTCCATCCGAGGGCACCAAGGCAGAAAATCCGGCTTACCTCTGATCCCCCTGGATCAGGCAGAAGTGGGTAGGGCACAGGTAGCAAGGGCTCTCCTGCCATGGGGCACCCCGCAATCTGTGCAGATCAGTGCAACCGTGCCTGCTCCCAGGAGCATCTAGGCCGGTGTGGACTGGGAGATTGTGGTTGGGTACTTGAGAGATTGACTCCAGAGCCAGTAGTCTGGCCGCCACCATTTTTTTCCCCTCTTGGTTTCACCTTGTGCCTGAGAAAGGCAGGGCCTCTAGGGAACAAAGGTCTCACAGGATAAACAGCTCACACTGAGCCCAGCACCCGGCAAGGGGTGGGGCATCTCCACACAGGCACCCACATCTGAGAATCAGCACAGCAGACCCCTCCCGCAGAAGAACAAAGAGGAGCAAGGGAAAGGCAAGTTTACTGAAAAAACAGCACTGGAAAGCTCCAGGACTTAGAGAAAATAGCATAAAGAACTAGAGGGGCCTTTTTTTTTTTTCATTATAACTCATTTTTATATCTGACTAAAAATTTCCAATATTTTTTTTCTTTCCCACCTTTACTACAATATATTACCAACTCTATGTTTTTAAGTTTTTTGCTTTTTGACTTCCATATTTCTTTTTTTTTCTGATATATTTTTTTATTAGAGTTTGACTTGCCAACATATAGTGGAACACCCAGTGTTCATCCATCAAGTGCCCCCCTCAGTGCCTGTCACCCAATCACCCCATCCCCCTGCCCACCTCCCCCTCCACTATTCCTTGTTTGTTTCCAAGAGATAGGAGTCTCTCATGTACTTTGACTTCCATATTTCTATAATTACATGTCTTAGATATATTTTTCATTTCTGGATTCCCTTCAACATATTCAAATTAATTTTGGTAGATATACAAGATATGCATATTTGTTTTTGCTTTTTCTACTTCATTTTGTTTTACAATGGTGGAAATTAGTACCTTCTAACACACAACAAAAATACACCCAGAACCAAATGGGACACTGTGTTGGTTCATTCTGTGAGATTATATTCTTGCTTCCTTCCCATTCTGCCCCTCTCTTTTATCTTGTTTAGATTTTGTGGTCAATCTTGGGTCTTTATTTAAGAATTTCTGGTTTATATACATTTGGAATTGAGCACCTTCTAATATACAGAAGAAAATACACTCAGAACCAAGATGATCGTCCTCTAGGACCCAACAGGTAGACTACATTCTCTCTCCATTACAACTTCTTCATAACTACCATTTCCAGCCCTTTTATTCTCATTTCTTTTCTTTTTTCTTTCCTTCTTCTTTGTTTTTGGTTTTTAGTGCTTTATTTTTACTACTTTGTTTTAAAATTTGTTTTTCATTTTAGTGGTCCTTTTGTTTTATTTTGTTCTGTTCTTTTGCTTTTATTTTCTGGACAATGACCTCTTTGGAATCATCTAGGGTGTGTTTTACTTAGGTCATGGTTGATATTTTTGACTCCGCTGGCTCATATAGCCACTGTGCACTGGATAAAATGACTAGAAGGAATAATTCACCACAAAAGAAAGAACCAGAAGCAATATTATCTGCCAAGCAGAGTTACAGAATTTGGATTTAAATACAATGTCAGAAACTCAATTAAGAAGTACAATTATATAGGGAGCCCTGGGTGGCTCAGCAGTTTAGGGCCTGCCTTTGGCCTGAGGCATGATCCTGGAGTCCCAGGATCGACTCCCACATTGGGGTCCCTGCATGGAGCCTCCTTCTCCCTCTGCCTGTGTCTCTGCCTCTCTCTCTTTCTTTCTTTCTCTCTCTCTCTCTGTCTCTCATGAATAAATAAATTAAATCTTAAAAAAAAAAAAAGAAGTACAATTATAAAGCTACTGGTGGATCTGGAAAAAAAGCATAAAGGACTCTAGGGACTTCATTACTGCAGAATTGAGATCTCATCAGGCTGAAGATAAAAATACATTAAATGAGATGCAATCAAAACTGGATGCTCTAACTGCTAAAGTTAATGAGATGGAAAAGAGAGTGAGTGATATAATACACAAGTTGACACAAGGGAAGGAAGTTGAGAGGAAAAAAGAGAAAAAAAAATTAAGAACCCATGAGGAAAGACTTAGGGAAATGACAGCTTGAAAAGAAAGAATATTTATATTATTAGGATTCCAGAAGAGGCTGACAGAGAGACAGAGGACCACAACATATATTTGAACAGATCATAGCTGAGAAATTCCCTAATCTGGGGAAAGAAGCAGGCATTCAGATCTAACAGATAGAGAGGACCCTCCACAAAATGAATAAAAACCATTCAACACCTCGACATTTTATAGTGAAACTTGCAAATTTTAAAGATAAAGAGAAAATTCTTAAAGCAGCTCAAGACAAGAGATTCTTCACTTATATGGGGAGAAATATCAGATTAATAGCAGACCCCTCCACAGAGACCCAGCAGGCCAGAAAGGTCTGGCATGATATATACATGATATTAAATAAGAAGAATATACAGCCAAGAAGACTTACTTTAGCCAGCAAAGCTGTCATTCAGAATAGACGGAGAGATAAAGAGCTTCCAGGAGAGGCAGAAAATGAAAGAATATGTGACCTCAAAACCAGCTCTGCAAGAAATATTAAGGGGGACCCAGTAAAAAGAAAGAGGGAGCCCAAAGAAACAATCCCCCAAAACAGGCATTTAGAATATATAATACAATGACACTAAATTCATATCTTTCAATAGTTACTCTGACCATGAATGGGCTTAACGATCCCATCAAAAGATGCAGGGTATCAGACTGGATAAAAAAGCAAAACCCGGGCAGCCCCAGTGGCTTAGCAGTTTAGTGCCATCTTCGGTCCGGGGTGTGATCCTGAAGACCCAGGATTGAGTCCCATGTCGGGCTCCCTGCATGGAGCCTGCTTCTTCTTCTGCCTGTGTCTCTGCCTCTCTCTCTCTCTCTCTCTCTCTCTCTGTGTGTGTGTCTCTCGTGAATAAATAAATAAAATCTTTAAAAAATATAAAGCAAGACCCATCTATATGCTGTCTACAATAGACTCGTTTTAGACCTAAGGACACCTCCAACCTGAAAATGAAGGGATGGGGAACCATTTACCATTCAAATGGTCCTCAAAAGAAACCTGGGGGAGCAATTCTCATATCAGATGAATTAGAGTTTATCTCACAAGATGGTAGTAAGAGATAAAGAGGGACGCTACATCATACTTAAAGGGTCTATCCAACAAGAGGACCTAATAATCATGAATATTTATACCCCAGTGTGGGAGCCACCAAGTATACCAATCAATTAATAACCAAAGTAAATAGATACTTAGATAATAATACGCTAATAGTAGGAGCTTTGATGCAAAAATTCTCACCCAGAAACTAGCCAATAATATCTAACAGTATATTAAGAGGATTATTCAACATGACCAAGTGGAATTGCATCCTGAGATGCAAGGGTGGTTCAATATTTGTAAAACAATCAATGTGATAGATCACATCAATAAGAGAAAAGACAAGAACCATATATCCACTCAATAGATGTAGAGAAAGCATTTGAGAAAAAATAGCATCCATTTCTGATTAAAAATCTGCAAAGTGTAGAGATAGAGGGAACATTCCTCAATACAGTAAAAGCCATCTATGAAAATATTCTCAATGGGGAAAACTGAGAGCCTTTCCCCTAAGATCAGAAACACATCAGGGATGTCCACTCTCATCACTGTTATTCAACATAGTACTAGAAGTCCTAGCTTCAGCAATCAGACAACAAAAAGAAATAAAAGGCATTCATATTGGCAAAGAAGAAATCAAACTCTCCCTCTTTGCAGATAACATGATACTGTACATAGAAAACCCAAAGGACTCCACCCCAAGATTGCTAGAACTCATACAGCAATTCAGGAACATGGCAGGATACAAAATCAATGCACAGAAATCAGTAACATTTCTGTATACTAACAATGAGACTGAAGAAAGAGAAATTAAGGAATCAATCCCATTTACATTTGCCCCTCAAACCATACGATACCTAGGAATAAACCTAACCAAAGTGGTAATGAATCTATACCCTAAAAACTACAGAACACTTATGAAATAAAGTGAGGAAGATGGAAAGAAAAACATTCCATGTTCATGGATTGGAAGAATAAATATTGTGAAATCATCTATATTATCCAAAGCAATCTACACATTCAGTGTAATCCCTATCAAAATATCATGGACTGGGGATCCCTGAGTGGCTCAGTGGTTCACCATCTGCCTTTGGCCCAGGGCATAATCCTGGAGTCCTGGGATTGAGTTCCACATCAGGCTTCCTGCACAGAGCCTGCTTCTCCCTCTGCTTGTGTCTCTGCCTCTCTCTCTCTCTCTCTCTCTCTCTCTCTCTCTCATAAATAAATAAAATCTTTAAAAAATACCATGGACTTTCTTCAGAGAGTTGGAACAAATCATCTTAAGATTTGTATGAAGCTAGAAAAGACCCTGAATTACCAGAGAAATAATTGAAAAAGAAAACCAAGGCTGGGGTCATCACAATTCCTGAATTCAATCTGCATTACAAAGCTGTGATCATCAGGACAGTATGAAACTGGCACAAAACCAGACACATAGATCAATGGAACAGAACAGAGAACCCATAAGTGGGCCCTCAACCCTATGGTTAACTAATATTCGACAAAGCAGGCAAGACTATCCACTGGACAAAGGACAGTCTCTTCAATAAATGGTGCTGGGATAATTGGACAGCCACACACAGAAGAATGAAACTAAACCATTCTCTTACACCATACACAAAGATAAACTCAACATGGTTGAAAGATGTAATTGTGAGACAAGAATCCATCAAATCCTAGAGAACACAGGCAACGCCCTTTTTGAACTTGGCCACAGCAACTTATTGCAAGATACATCTATGAAGGCAAGGGAAACAAAAACAAAAATGAACTATTGGGACTTCATCAAGGTTAAATGCTTCTGTACAGCAAAGGAAACAGTCAACAAAACTAAAATACAACCTACAGAATGGGAGAAGATATTTGCAAATGACATGTCAGATAAGGGGCTCGTATCCAAGACCTAGAAAGAACTTATCAAACTCAACACCCAAGAAGCAAACAATCCAGTCATGAAATGGGCAAAAGACATGAACAGACATTCCTCCAAAGAAGGCCTACACATGGCCAACAAGCACCTGAGAAAATGCTCTGCATCACTTGCCACCAGGGAAATGCAAATCAAAACCACAGTGAGATACCACCTCACACCAGTGAGAATGATGAAAATTAACAAGACAGGAAACCACAAATGTTGGAGAAGATGTGGATAAAGGAGAACTTTTAGCACTGTTGGTGGGAATTCAAGCTGGTACAGCAACTCTGTAAAACAGTGTGGAGGTTCCTCAAAAAGTTAAAAATAGAGCTACCCTACTAACCAGCAATTGCACTACTGGGGATTTACCCCAAAGATACAGATGCAGTGAAGTGCCAGGACATCTGCACCCCAATGTTTATAGCAGCAATTTCTACAATAGCCAAACTGCGGAAGAAGCCATGATGTCCTTTGACAGATGAATGGATAAAGAAGAATATGGAGGGTATTATGCTGAGTGAAATAAGTCAATTGGAGAAAGACAATCATCATATGGTTTCACTCATACAGGGAATATAAGAAATAGTGAAAGGGATTATAAGTGAAAGGAGTGGAACTGAGTGGGAAAAATTAGAGAGGGAGACAAACCTTAGAGACTCCTAACTCTGGGAAACAAACAAAGGGTTGTGGAAAGGGAGGTGGGTGGTGGTATGGGGTAACTGGGTGAAGGGCAGGGAGAGCACCTGATAGGATGAGCACTGGGTTATATTTTGGCAAATGAATTTTGGCAAATGAATTTAAATTTTAAAAATGTCCAAAAAAACCTTATTTCCTCCCACATGTTTTTGTGAAATAAATGAGTTAAATCATGTAAAGCACTTAAAAGAATATTTCACTTGGGGTGCCTGGGTGGCTTGGTCTGTTAAGTGTCTGCCTCTTGATTTTTGGCTCAGGTCATGATTTCTGAATCATGATATCAAATCCAGCATCAGGCTCCCTGCTCCGTGGGGAGTGTACTTGAGATTCTCTCTCCCTCTTCCTTTGCCCTTCTCCCCAGTTGGGTGCACTCTCTCTCTCTCAATGAATAACATTGAAGAAGAAGAAGAAGAAGAAGAAGAAGAAGAAGAAGAAGAAGAAGAAGAAGAAGAGGAAGAGGAAGAGGAAGAGGAAGAGGAAGAGGAAGAAGAAGAGGAAGAAGAAGAAGAAGAAGAAGAAGAAGAAGAAGAAGAAGAAGAAGAAGAAGAAGAAGAAGAAGAAAGGAGGAGAAGGAGAAGGAGAAGGAGAAGGAGAAGGAGGAGAAGGAGAAGAAAAAGAAGAAGGAGGAGGAGGAGGAGGAGGAGGAGAACAAGAACAAGAAGAAGAAGGAGGAGGAGGAGTAGAGGAACAAGAACAAGAAGGAGAAGGAGAAGAAGAAGGAGGAGGAGGAGGAAAAGGAGAAAAAAGAGAAACGCTATAAAATATACTTTTTCTTCATTGAAATATAATTTACATACAGTAAATGTACAGACTCTAAGTGCATGGTTTGAGTTTTGACTAATAGATACACCCATGTAGCCATCATCCCAATTGGGATGGAGCATGTTTCCATCATTTCAGAAAGATCCCTGGTGCCCCTTCCTAGTCAATCTCACCGCCTACCCTCCCAGACAAACCTGAACTGATTTTCCTTTCTCCAGAGATGAGTTCAGATAAGCAGCTCAGATAGAACTTCATATAAATGGAATCACACAGCAAATGCCCCTTTGTCTCTCACTTCAGCATAAGGTATGTAGGTTTTACCTAGTGGATCACTCTGTCTTCATTGTTGAGTACTATTGTCTTGTATGAATGTACCACTATTTGTGTATCCACTCGATTCTTAATAGACATTTAGGTTATTTTCAGTTTTTGCAGAATATGTGTTTTTGAAAGAAATTTCTATTTGCCATACACTCTTAGGTGCTTTGGAAGACTTAAAATCAGGAAATATAAATGGGGATATAAAGAAGGCATTGTGTAGCCACATGGGGGTTTAATCCTTATCATCCTTATCTCCCTCATAATTTTGCTGACTTTATTTATATATTGTTTTTCACAGGGATCTTCAAGGTTATTGCCTTCAGGTCACTAACTAGAAGATCAGTGATGACTGAGCCTCCAAAGGGAATAACAGGGAAGCTAGGGCATCAAGAGGTCACTCTGGATTGAATAAAGTGTTGATCTGCTTGCTGCTACACACTACATAATGGCACTTTCACTGTACTGCATTTTGATAGAATTCACTCAGCTTTTCTAAATCTCCAATAAAAGTAAAAGTTACATTAGCATTTGACCTCATAGAACTATGGTGCAGGAGCATGAATTTAAAAATATATAAGAGGGGCACCTGGGTGGCTCAGTTTAGATTTGGACCCTTGATTTCAGTACAGGTCATGATATCATGGGTCCAGAGATGGAGCACCAACCACATGGGGCTCTGTGCTCAGCAGGGAGTCTGCTTGAGATTCTCTCTCTCTATCTCTCCCTCTCCCTCTGCACATCCCCCCACTCACGTGCCAGCATGTGAGCACACATTCTCTCCCTCTCTTTCTTGCTGTCTTTAAAATAAATAAATCAAATTTTTTTTTTACTATGTAAGGAATATAAAAACCACGTTATACTTTGGAAGTATTGTAGGAAACCTGATGAGCATGCAAGGTGAGCTCTGATCATACCATAACAGATTTTGGCTCCAGCACATTGCAAGGTACAGAAGCATCCATTAGCTGAAATTTTTGTTACTTGGGAGCTATAGTAAATTTAATCCCATTGATGGGAAAGGTTAATCAGCTCTTAAAAGCACTTGTGCAAAACAAAGACTCTAATTCTCATTAGAATTCACCCATCAAAATACAACTTGACCTTTCTAGAAGGACATCACAAACAGTTAAGGATTATTTGCTCCCTTTGACCATCCATTCATCAATGTCTGGCCATGGAAATGGGTTATTCATTCAGAAAGTGAGGGTTTCTCTGTCTACTTAAACCTAACAGAAGGAAACAATATGTTCTTGGGCACTCAGGAGAGATCCTCTTGTGGCAATCTGACTTGATTATTGTTTCCATAGCAACAGACTCCACAAAGTTCTCAAACAAGCGCCATGTGCTCCCAGGAAGCTGCAGCTGGACACTCAAGAAAGTTCTTTCTCAAAAGCTACTGAAGTATTCAGAAAGAATTCAATCAAATTCTACCTGATATTGGCAGGGGGCTGGTCTTCTAGATGACCTGAAAAGAAAATTAATTTTTTAACCATTTTCTCCTTGTTCTTACTAGGAATACCAGGAATTTGCCTAGGGGGAATTTTATTCAGGTTAGAAGTTTTTACAAGTGTCTCTGCTCAGGTGCACAGCACACAGACACTGTCCAAACAGCAATAGCAAGGAATGGGGCAGAGATCTAGATAGCTATACAGCAACTGGTCAAAGCCCACATGGACCTGGAAAAACAAAGCAGAGATTCTGGTTCTGGAGGTGGGTTCTGACATCAACCACTGTGGCTGAATTGGAAGAGGTACTCACAGGCATTCTTGCCTGTAACCCTTCTCATAACAGCTTTCATCAGATGCTTGATTGCAAATGTAATCATATTTGCTTTAGAGAAATATTCATAATCTTAAGAAAAAACAGAAACTTTATCCATATCAAAAAATACAAATACTAATAATCTGTAGTTATAGCCATTCAGTGTGTGTGTAGGTGTAATACTTTTAAAATGAGATCACTATTGTGATTTGAGGCCAGCTTTTCCTCCCTTAATATATAGTGAACACTTCTGCATGCTGTTAAATATTCCTATGTCATCATTTTTAAATAGCTGCAGAACATTCCATTATATGAGTGTACCATAATTTAATCTATCTCCTATGGCTGGCCATAGGGATGTTCCCCATTTTTCATGATTAGTAACATATTTGCAATAAACATTTTTGTAGTCAAATCTTGGCACAAATTCACAATGATTGCCATGCAAGACATTCAAAAATGCTACAGACACATAGAGATTTATCTCCCAACAGAATGCTTCCCATCTTATGCTAAGTCTTAAGGCAAAGCCAAATAATCAATCTTGGAATGGGCTATATATTTCCAGTACAAAGCTAGACTACCTGTACTCAAAATCCCAGATTCTGCTAGCAATCGAGAAGGTAGTTGAAACATAAAAGAAACCCTGGATTTGTCAAGATTTCATACACTAAACACTGGTACCCGCTTTGTAGAAAAGCCCTTGGTAAATTACATACCAGGTTACCCTTATCTGATTAAAGATGAATTTTCTAGTCCCAAAGTTGGAACTGAAGGTCATTTCTCTATTTCCTCAGTGGGCTTTTATAATGCCAACATAGACTAATCGGGTATGAATAAACTGATAGTAAGTACGGATGCTAACTCCCAACAATCCTTAGACACCCCACACACATACATACACCCAGGAGTAAAGAAGTCCTAGTCTAAAAAGAATCAAAAAGTATGGTTCTCACCAGTATAGTTGGATATAGGGCATGCTGAGGGTGAGGGGGAAGGGTAAACACTGCATAGGTCCCTGAGGATCTGGATCTGTTCACCCAGTTAGGAGAGGACCAGCAATTTCACCAGCAAAAGCAGGATCCAGAATCATGTGTTTTATCTCCTCAGGCTGCCCAGGAGAGCAGCCATGGGTCCTCCATTGCTGGGAGAGGGGGTCAACTCCCCATACTCAGGATTCACAAATGGCAGCATACTATGCACACTGTTCTGTACCTGGCTCTTCTTCACTTAATAATATATTCTAGGGCTCTTTCTAAATCACTATCTACAGAGTTCATTCTTTTGTACATATCATATGGATTTACTACTATTTATTCAGTAGTCTTTTACTTATGTTGTATCCCATATTTTACAAGAAAAAAAAAGGTGTAATAAAGAGCATCTACCTGTGTCACTTTACACATGTGTGAGTGTACTTGTAAGAGAAATATCTAAAAATAGAATTGCTGAAACTTAGGGCACATACATTTAAAATTTTGTAAGACCAACAAATTGCCCTCCATGGAAATTAGACTGATTGATACTCACTTGCCAAACACAATGCAATATTGTATTAAACTTTTGGATTTTTTGCACAATGCAAAGAAAATGGCATCTCAGTGTTGTTTCAATTTACATTGCTCCTATTAAATGAGGCTGAGTATCTTTCTGAGTGTTTAAGAGCCATTTGCATTTCTTCGAGAAATAGTCTTTCCTTCATCTTTTTCTCTAGTTTTCTTTTCCTCAGATATTTGTAAATATTCTTTATCTATTAGGGAATATAACCCCTTGTCTATGGTATGAATTGCAAATATTTCTCTAATACTGTCATTTGTATTTTTATTTTTTGTGGTATTTTTTGCCACGCAAAACTATGTCCCAACATCACTTATTGAATGCTGGCTGTTTATATGTTCCCCATTTGTTTGAGATGCCACTTTTTATCACATAACAAAGCTCCGCATAGTGAGATATATGTGGACTTTCTGTTCAGTTCCATTGATC
Source organism: Canis lupus dingo (assembly GCF_003254725.2). NCBI lineage: Eukaryota > Metazoa > Chordata > Mammalia > Carnivora > Canidae > Canis > Canis lupus. The sequence continues at coordinate 75,302,621 of NC_064243.1, forward strand.
TATCTACTTCAGTGAGAATATCAACTGTTTGATCTAGAAAGGGATCAAAGTATCCTATCCCAAAAGATGTCACTTTGGTATTAGGATTGTTTTCAGCTGCAAGCAATTAGTTCTCTGTCTCCCCTTTCTCTCTAAAAGCAGAGCATTAATTACCATTTGTAAAGGAGTCTTTCTGTCCCGTACCAGGAAAGGAGCAAAACTCAATCACTGAAAATGGCTCTTGTCAGTGAGAAGGACACCAACTTGAGTCTGTGTGACAAATCTTGCTGAATAATTCTTTTCTTCCATTAGCTCCCTCATATATATACCTTCTACAGCTTACTTCCCCTGGAAGTACAATTTACTGCCAGTTTCCTTCCCACAATTTACTCCCCTCCTTTGTCTACTTACTTCACAATTGATTACTCTTTGTTAAAATGGTATAATCCCAGGTCAAACCACTTATTTGGGTTTTCACATCTTTCTTCTGAATCCCTTCTATAAAGAGGAAATAAACTGTCTCTATCGTTAATCTATCTTTTATAAGTTTAATTCATGGGTTCCAGCCACATAACCTAAGAGGGTAAAGGAAAAGATGTTTTCCTCTCCTACAGTCTCTAAAATGGAGATTATAATAACTACACCAGAGAATTAGCCATAATAATTAAATGAATGTGAAATGTTTGGCCCATAGAAGAACTCACTGAATTTCAGCAATGATGATGAAGGGGAAAAAATATTGCCTCCTTCACTCTTGTGCAAAGAAAAGTAGATCCCCAGAGGGTTTGCACATAACAGTAGTCCAAAGATTAGCTTTTCATTATACTCTGAACTAAAGACTCCTTTACACATGGAAAATGATATTAAAATTGACTTTGATAGTAGGTTTGAGATTATCTTAGTGAATTTTTCATTAACCCAGTTGAAAGGGAATCTCAAGTGCTATTACTCCTCCTGAATGTCAGATAAGACCAGATTTGAATTCTAGTTCAGCCACTTATCTCTGAGACTCCCATTTCCCTATCATTAAAAGAAGGATACTTTTACCTCCTTCTCATTCTGACAAATAATGAGATAGTAATATAAGAGAAGTGGCTAGCACTGCACTTGTTGTATATGTTCAGTAAATGGTAGTTCTTTTTGTTGTTATCATCATGTTCTGGTTGTAATCATTAAAGAAGATAACTTTGGGTGGATGAGGATAAATGAAAGGAACAGAATAACACCAGAATTGGAAGAAAAGAAAGGAGGAAATAATAATCATATTAGAATCAAAACTATCCCAAGAAATAAGATGTGTTGATTGTGGGAAAGTTTGCTGTATATTTGAAAAAAAATTTATACTAAAATGTCGGGGAAACACAAGGCTACCAACCCTCTCTCCTTCTAGTCCTAATTTTACCATAACCCCCCACAAACACTCAAAGGCAAAGGATGATCGATTTTCCTTGCGTCTGAATATTTCATATAGAGGGAAGAACTTGTAATTCCCTTCCTGGCCTAAATTTCAAGCTGGCTTTATGAATGTGATTCACTCCCTGCCCTTAAGACTCATACTTCTTATTTCCTGCTGGTCCAACAGACAGCTCCAATTTACACACATCTGCCACCAATAGCTCATGCCCCCAGATCCCTCCCCACCCTCCACACCCTATTTCTCTCAGGTCCTCAACGCCCAGAGTCCAAACAGCTTTGCATGCAGGAAACTGCAGAGGAAGAAGTCACAGCCTGGGAACAACACCCTGTTTCCAGGGCACCTGGAATACCAAAACCAACTGCAGTGTCCTCCTGTTGCTATGACACAGGTGACCCTATAGAGTTGCCAGCTTGGAAACTGATAGACACAGAGCATTATGTACTGGTTGCCATGGTGAGGAGGGACCTAAGGATGCTTTCTCCAAGCCCATTGGTGCCTGCCCAGTCAGGTGCCCAGAGCTGGAAGCAAGTGCTAAAGGCCTTTTGTCAAATCATTAACATTTAGGCAGGAATTCTATTGTGCTCCATTGGTCTGAGGGTCTTGTTTCACAAAAGAAATGGGGGTTGAGGGAGGGAGGAGAACTGCTGGTCCCTTTAGAAATCTAGAAAATTAAGTAAAGCAAACTCTGCATTTTTTTAAATGACTTGCTCTTGTTCTTTTTCAAAAGAAAGTTTAATTAACTCCATTTAGAAATGTTTAACTTCAGACAGTCATCATACTCTAGCCAGTCTGACTTCAGACAGTCATTATACTCTAGCCAGTCTGACTTCAGACAGTCATCATACTCTTGTCAAAATGCTGTCCCCAAACTACCGACTCAGAATCTCTGAGGGTGGACCCAGTTATCTGCAGTTTTAACAATGATCCCTAAAGTCCTACACACGCTAAAGTTTAAAAGATGCAGCTGTCATATAGTTGGATAATTCTAACATCTCCCAACAAGATGACAATTCCAGCGAACACCACCCAAAATCTTTCTCTATTCTGAATCCTTTTGTCATGTTCTTCATCCCCATTGCACCCCAACAGCCACACTGTTTGAGAGACATTTGTCTACCAAACAAGTTACATGTATTGAGTAAAAAGATTACCTCGTTTATCAAAGATTTATATAACCCTCAACATGATTGGCAGGTTTATCAGCTATTGCACTGATAAAAATTAAAAATTCACTTCAAATTAAAGAAAATTTCTCTTACTTTACATCCTCAGCACAGGTGAATGTGTATTGTTCATTAGGCTTCCAGAGATAAAAATAATAATAATAATCCGAGCTCACCGGTGCTACCTCTGCCCACACTTAGTCATCTGAGCATCCCAAAGTGGGATCCACAGAAACTGTTGAGGAACTCCATCTCATCAAAGAGCCCATTCTGAGATTCTGACATTTGCAAAACAGAATCAATAACAAGATCTACCCTCCTTCTAAGGACTGTAACCTTATTTATTCCTTCGTTTACCTGTAACCGCTCCTCCCCCAGAATGGAGACAATTTAAAGTGATTCACAAAGATCTAAGTTGCCACTGCTTGCTACTTGTTTCCCAATTGACTCATCTCCCCTTCCTCATTTTTCACTAAAATACATGGCTAAGGACATTTCCCAGCTGTCTTCACAGCTTGGTGAAGTCATACACAAAGTCTGGTCAATGGGACCTAAATGGAATTTGTGTAACTTCCAGAAATATCCTTAAAAGAGAGGATTTGTTGTGTCCCTTTTCTCCTCTCCCCCTAACTGCTGCCTGGATGCGGACATGACAGACATGATGGTGAGAGCCCAGGCAGCCATCTTACACCATGAGTTGGAAGCTGTGTGTTGAGGATGGCAGAGAAACACATTAGTCTGGGTTCCTGATTATCCTGATTATCAGCATGGAGCTACCATTCCAGACTTGGACCACCTAGCCAGAATTTAACCAATTTCAATTTTCATTTAGAAAATGAAACTTCTAAAAAAAAAAATAGAAAATGAAACTTCTGTCTTGGTTAAGTCACTGGTATTTGGGGTTTTCCATTCTTCAGAGCCAAATCTAATTTTTACTAATAATATAGATGGGAAAGGAGTGGAGAAACATACTAAAAGTGAGAAATAAAGTTAACACAAAAATATATACCATAGAGTCTTTATATTTGCTATGAATGAGTTGCAAATTTAGCTTCAGGTTCACGGTGGCTAATGTGACAGTAAAACATTTAAGGACACAATTCTGTGTCATAGTTTATTTTTTTTAATTATCCAGGAGAAACACAACTGTTCCTGATGCCATGAACAAATTAATTTATCCTAAGAGTCTTTGTAAAGATGACATTATCATGTGATGTAATTAACAACACTGCAGCAACTTCCTTATGGGAGAAATGATGTGTTTCACGATGTTCTTCAATACATGTTGGAAAACTCAAAGTGAAGATAATTTGAAATCGCCCTGTGTATAAGTTTATATAGTATACTGGATTTAATGATCCTTTCCCATCTCCCCAAAACACTAGCTAGATAGGAATTACAGAAGCAACTTATGCGATAAGAGGGGGCATTAAAAAGCCAAGTTCTTATACACTTAACCCAGATCTGAGTCATCTACCACCAGCACCACCACCTCAATGAGAAATGGGCAGAATTGATACATCCTCCCTTTCACATACCGCACTCAATCTTTATTTTTATGACTTATTTTCTCCTTCAATATATCCTTAAAGTTATATAAACTTAAACTTTATGGATTACATAAAACCTATTAAAAATTCTGTGTGTGTTTGTGTGTACTGGGGGAGGAACTCAGTGTGTGTTTTTTCTACTTTTATTCCCTGCAGATTTCTGAAGATACAACACAGGTAGATAGTAAAATTCAGCTATGTAAGGAACTCATCTACCCATAAAACACAGGCACCAAAAATGTAGCTATTTAACTTGTGGGTAATGTGTCCCACACATATGAATGCTGTGAATATAAAGTGGTGAGTGTCAGCAATTTGTATCTCCTAAAGGAAACCAAAATAGTTTCCAACACACCATTCCTTTGCCAGGGGCAGACACCCCTGAAGCCACAGAGATACATTTTCAAAGTCTTATGGATCCTCATATCTGCTCTATTGATTCTACAGCTTTTCAAGCAGGATCCTGCTCTCCAAAGACTTGCTAGTCGAACCTGGGTCTCTTTCTTAATTTATTCTGCTGAAGGAATGATCTGTGAGAGCAGTGTGTGGGCAATGAGTGGTGAATATGTGCTACCTAAACCAAATGGTTATATACTTTGCATCCAATGTGGTCCTTTTATACTTTATGACTAGGTTTTGTTAGTGTGCTTCCCAATAGCCCAACATTGGCTTTGAGAAAAGAAGAGTACATTGCTTTTTTTTGGTTGGGTTTTACTCCGAGCATTACTTATTTTCATGCTACACATACTGCACTTACATTGGTAAAGCAGACTAATGACAGTTTATCTGCAGGATACCCAGTCATTCTAAGTAACTAAAGTCCCACCGACAAAGAACAAAAAATGAAGTTCCTCTTTATTCTTTAGGGAGAATGACTGCATATCTTTTATTCCTTCCTTTATTTTAAATTAACTATCCAATTCACCTAGCAACAGGTCAAAACCTCAAAACTTTATCACACAGATCTAGTTGTTATCCCCAACAGTCCAAAACCAGCCTTTTCATTTACATATTTAATTTACAAACAAATTCATTTCCCACAAATGGAATCTCTAATTAGGATCAGTTTCATCTGAAACCATGCAGCAAATAAGAAAATGAGAGGATCAGAGAACAACATTAATAGCAACTGCAAGTAACTCTTTAATCCATGTGCCTATTTCTCTCTAAGAAGTTACTCTTCTCTTCCATTTAGGAAAGAGACAATCATTGCCTGCAGTTAGCAATAATCTCAACAGAATGCATCATAATAGTAATGATAATTTTTAAAAAATTATCTCATAAAAATATCTCTCAATAATCTCTGGGGAGATCTTTTTCCATTACAAAAGTGCTTTCATTTGCATTATCCTTCCTTTGATCTTACATCTGCTTTGTGTGCAGGAAGGGAGGTATTTTTATTTCATTTCACAGACACTGGATGGAGGGGTTCATAGTGGGGACTTACTCAGGTTTGTTACTTAGGTTTGGATCTCAGTTCTACTTTGTGTCACCTAAGTGACCTTGGACAAGTTACTTAGTGTCTCTGAATGTCCATAAAGTATATAATGAGGATTAAAAATAGTACCTACCACAGACGGATGCTGTGCTACGTGGCAAACCTGGTAAAAGGCTGTAGCTGTTAGTTGAGGACAAAGGGGTGAAGGGGTCTTCCCAAAGGTGAACAGTTGGACTTGCAGAGCCAAGAAGAACTTGGCCTCTCAACTCCAGATCTGAGACTTGCCTGAAGCAAGAATCCATTTAGGGGCAGAACTAAGATCAAACATTTCCAACACTTTTCTCCATTTCTGCCATCCCATCAGCTATGTGAGCACTCTGAAATAGTGAAAGGAATACAGGCTCTCTTTGGGGGCTGGGATGCAATGCAAACATTTGATGCCCAAGAAAAGAGTCCATAAATAAGGAACAGAACCCATAGAATTGTGCTTGCAATTCTGAAGCCTGGAAATGCCTGTCCTAAATTGCTTCTCCCCTCTGGGCTCAGCCTAGAGGAGCCAGTGCTTAGTGGACAAGGCACGATGCTGAAGTCCACAGCTGGCCACAAGGTGGCAGGATGTCCCCAGCAAGGATTCTCAAGCCCACTCGTCTCTCAAGAGCCAATCTTTGCTCCAGTCCAAACTTCACACCAGAGCAGAACAGGCCAGGGCATTCACTGATATCTGATGCCCAAGATGACAGACTGAATCTCCAGAACCCTCTTATTATATATTGTGTTCTTATAAAGATAAAAATACCTCAAAAAGATGGGAGGTATCTTTAGCTCAGTCAGTGAAGCATCTGCCTTCGGCTCAGGTCATGATCTCAGGGTGTGGACTCAAGCCCTGCATCGAGTTCCCTGCTCACTGCTCAGGAGAGTCTGCTTTTCCCTCTCCTTTGCCCCATCCCCGGCTTGTGCTTTCTCTCTCTCAAATGAATAAATAAAATCTTTAAAAAAGAAAGAAAAGATCTCAAAAAGAATAAACAAATCTAAATGATTTCCATATAACTCAATTACCATACACATTTTAATACCTGGATTTTCCTGCCAACCTATTTCTGAGCTATCTTCTCTTTTACTCCTTACAAAAGTGAATGTTTAGGGGTTATAGAATAATTTAAATAATAGCCTAAGGATATACAAGGTTTTACATAGACTCTTGTTTTTGGCAGATGACTATCTTATCCGGAAGATTATCCATGTTAATGCCTTCATTTTCCCAAAGAAGAAACTAGTATTGCCAGAAGTTAATAAATTTGCTAAGACAACACAGAAAGGCAGTTCAGAACTGAGACCAGAACTTTTGTTCCCTAACTTTCAGAATAGTTTGGACTAATTTTGATTTTTTCTTTAGCAGTCTCAAGAAAGTCATGATTTTTCTTTACTCTAGAGGACAGAAAACCACTATCAAGTAAAGCAACAAAGAGAGAATCTGTGTGATTCAAGTAGTTAAGCTGGCTCTGTATTAGAGATTCAACAATGGTTGGGACAAAAACTGAGGAACACTGTAATTACTACAATAGTAACCCTACCCTCCCACCCCAAAAAAAAAGCCCTAACAGGTGATCCAGGGTTAAAACCTCTCTAGAACCTGAAAAAGAACCTGCCAAGTCACACCCACTCAACTGCAATATGAAATTGAATAAAATGCAGACAGGAGAAGCAAAATGCCTCTCTCTGGAGACCCTGAGCCCTGTCTTACAAGGTGTGACTCTGAAGTAATGTGTGTGATTTTAAAAGAAACACAACCAGAGCTTTCTAAGTGAGCCCTGTGTCCTCTAAAGCAGTCACTTTGGGAAGCTGCATATTTGCGCCAAAGATGCAGCAGCAGTTCTATTAACTCTTTTTTGGGACTTGCTTTCAGAGATTCAGTGTGTCCTGCAAAATGCCTACCGTGGCATAAATCTTGGTGGTGTGATGGTAAGGGTGAAAATTTCCAGAGTCAACTCAGGAAAAAGGTGGATGGTCAAGGCAGAAAATAACATTTGGGGAATAAACTGAGTTGCATATAGTCACTGAGTTCATTTCCACTGTGTTTCATCTAGTGGAAAAGATTCACCTTCATGGAGGCAGTCAGAAAAAAACCTTACAGCTTTATGAATATGTGTCTTACTGATTTCAAACTAAAGGCTTCTTAATTCTAGTTCTTAATCATTTATAAGTTTAGAAGTTACTCTTCTGCCTCCTAACTCATGTTTAAGCTCCACTAAGGGAAAGGCCACTTATTAGATTCAATCATATAAAATTGCTGCCATTTAACCATATTTGACCCATAAAAATCATACGGTTCAAGCTAACACATTTGACATCTTAATATTTTAGCACAGTGGCTAACAGAATTCAACAGTGTTAATTAATATTACTGTGCTGAGATGAACAATCCCGAATGTCAATATTGAATTGCCAGAGAATATACCGGTGTAGCCTTGCAAGAGGTAAGCATCAGTTTTCTTCTTTGGTAGTTCTTCTTCTTTTTTTTTTTAAGATTTTACTTACTAGAGAGAGTATGAATGGTACAGAAAGAGGCAGAGAGAGAAGCAGACTCCCCAATGAGCAAGGAGCCCAACATGGGGCTCCATCCCAGGACCCTAACCTAAGAACACATGACCTGAGCTGAAGGCAGACGCTCAACCGACTGAGCCACCTGGGCACTCCTCCCTTGGTAGTTCTACTTTTCATGCACTTGGGGGTTTTTTTCATGAACTAATTTAAGTAGTGCATCTTAAAGGTGAAAAGATCTGTCAAGCATACCAACAACAGCCTTTCCCAACAGAGCTGTTCCATAAGAAACGCCAGTCTTATCCTAAGTCATAATCCACATGTGATAGCCATAATCAAAGGCAGTTTTGTCTACTTGATACCTCCAGGTCCTAGGACTCAGCTATACAGGCCAGATGGTCTGATTTGAACATAATCAATTTCACTAAGTAACAGAGTATACCCTTGGCCTTCCCACTTCCCTCCCGCAGGGCAGATGTGACCCTGCAAATCATCTTTGAAGTTATTGTGCTACAAGCCATCTTTCCCCTCTGGTTCTTCTGATGCTTCATTTCTGGCTCTCTTTTTCCTTATCCTATATTTGCCATCAAAATATGATTAGAGAAGCCACTCTGTTCTTCATTCACTTGAGCATGCAGGCAGTGTCAGCCAGTATGTCCAACCTGCTGGACACAAAGGACTCATTGATTATAGCATAGAGCTTTCTGGTTATTATTTCAGCATAAAATATCATTTAACATTTGGATGGAAAACTGTGTGTGCCATCCCTCTGCCTCTTACAGATACTTCTCTCAGGAGAAGCTTTGATTAAGGAAAAACATCACTGATCAAACCTGGCCCTGAGGAATTTATCAGTGATCAATAAAGCTATCAAGATCCTATGTTGAGGAGGGGCTTCCCATCTAGAACTGGGCATGCCCTGAGCAGAAGAACAGATGCTGGTGAGCATGCCCTGTGCCTCCATCCCAACAGTTCCCACTCCTCAGAAGTCATCGGTACAAACTCATTCTGCACATTCAACTCTTGTGACAAATTTTATATTGTTGACCTGTGCCTCATAATGAAACAAGTGGGGCTACGTGGCTGTAGAATTATGATCTCTGCCGGGGGTTTCCTGCTAAATCCCAGGCAGGTGGAGGTGTACACACGTCCTTTGTGTCAGCCCACAAGCAACTGAGCTGACCTGGCTTCCAGATCCCTTTTTGTTATTGTTTCTTGTGTGTTTTTCTGAACTATCTTTTGTGATTATAAAAGCAGTATCTTTTCAATCCTAAAAAATTTGGTCATATGCAAAACATACATCTATGAAATCATCACATTGCACCCCTTAAACTTATATGATGATGAATCTCAATAAAGCTGGGGGGGGTGTTAGAAAACGTTAATACAATATTTTTTAAAAAGAAAAACTGAAACATTGTATTCTTATTCCCCAAGATTATCACAGTTAACACCTGTGTGTATATCCTTCCAACTTTCCTCATGCACATAAATATGCATCATATATATATATCATTCGTATACATACTGATACATAATCACTCATTTTTCCATGTTTATACATTCTCTTCTAATCTAATACCTTTCAAATCCCTGCCCCTGCCATTGTACCCAAAATATATGTTATTGTTAGTTTAGCTACACCGGCACCCAATCTAGGACTATGTGTTATATGTGGTGGTTATGTTCCTTATATTCTTTCAATACAGAACAATCATCTCTCACTATGCATCACTGAGTTGTTGAAGAGAGCAAGCCAGTTGCCAAGCTAAACTCTCACCCTCTGAATTCCTCTGGATTTATTTGCCTTATTGCTTCCTTAGGCTATCTATCATTAATCTTATCCTCCCACCCCCATATTCCTTGTAAACTGGAAAGTAGATCCAAAGGATTAGCTTCAAACATTTCCTGGCTAGAATCCATCAGAGGAGATGTAGTATACTTCATATTGTGCCACATCAGGAGACACAGACATAACCCTTAGACATAACCCACAGACATAACCCTTAATTGCCTACTGGATTAGGGACTTAATCCATCCAATCAGGAAGTGACCTTTGGGGTATTATTTTGGCAAATTATTTTCCAGACCCTAAACCTTTCTAACCAATATCCTGATCCCAAAACCATATCATAAGTAGAGAAGAACAGATTGGACTAGTTCAAGATGTGAGGTAGAGCAGGGAAAAGACAAGACTTGCTGGTGCTCAGAGCTGGCAGGAGGAGTATTATGGCATTTACACTGTTTCCACTGTCCAAAGTACTTGATAGATGGTAATGCAACATGGCTTAAGCTCACAAGCCCACGGAGGTGGGTGACACTACACAAGTGGTGAAGTCAACACAGGGTGCTGTGTAATTTGTTTCCCAAAGAGTTCTTCACAGGAGACCATCCAGGACTCTGATTTTTCTTTGAACACAAAGTTAAAATGCTAGGCTCACATGTGCAAGTTCTTCCAAAACAAAATCTGAATTTAAGCACACACACACTGCCCCTAACCCTAGCCAGAAGAGCCTGATCTAAGCTTCAGCTACAATCTCATGGGCTGGACATTGTCACAACAAGGAGGCAACAGCAGGGGCCTGACCCCATCTCCCCACCTGCTCACTTCTCATCTCAGTTTCCATTCGGGGTGCAATAACTGACAATGACCCCATTCAGTGACATTGTTGAACTATGTATGGTTGCTGAGTTCACTGCTAGAGAGGGAACATCAAATGGAGCCCTCTCCCAGGTACATATACCATTAGCACTCACCACCACCAGGAACAAGGACCAGGAACCCAAAGGTGATTTGGTCCTCTTGTTAGCCATGCTACTTGTATTGCTTTCTTTTTCAAGATGAAGGTAGTACAATATTTGAGACAGTTCAAAAAAAAAACCTCAATTTGTCAATCCTATAAGCAAGTACAACTGGAAAGCCTCAAAGAGAAGATGTCTCTGAAGATGTTTGCTTCCGTACCCCTGAGCAAAACATTCACACAATAGATCAGAGCCAAAGTGGCTCCATTTGAGACTGCCAGGATGGCCTAATTTCGGAATAATAACAAAGATGTGAAATTAACCTGGATAAGGCAAATTGGTCAGGATAAGAGAGGGAAAGAAAATAAACACCATATACCCCAAAGGCCATGCATGCACGTGCACACACGAACAAAGCCGGAATTTGGCCTCAAGCAAATATAATAGATTTAAACAGTCTGGTTCAACTGAAAGTCTTTGGGCATCTCCAGGAAGTGTCCCCATCTTCCCTGCCGTATAGAAAGAAGGCTTGATAGGTCTCCTGGAACTACTTGGCAAGCATCAGCCTGCAGTGGCCTTCTGAGTGCCCAGAATTAACAAGGAGTTCTCTGCAGGGCTAGTGGACACACAGCCTTTGGTCAAACAGAAATTCAATAAGTTCTGTCTAAGTGATCCAACCAGGTAAATTTCCTCCTAATGGACATCAAGTTGAAGATTAAAAGGAAAAAGAAGAGCACAGTACTTAGAAAATGGGTCCTACAGGCTGTTGTACCTGCTGCTTCAACTCTAGGAAGACTCCTCTAGTCTCTGCTTTTAGTACAACTTGTACAACCAATTCAGCTGGAAACAGGCCTGCTGCCCTGCCAACAGCCCTCATTAGCTGCCTTGGACCTGTTGAAAAGCTGAAAATAGAACCTCGAGCCATTTTCTCTGCAGCTCGACTTTAAATATTAGCAGCAGCCCAGTTATGCCATCGTTTTAAAGTACTTGTCCCTTTTTGCCTCTTTGGAACCCCTGACCACCACACTACTTTTCTTTGGGAAAAAGGTTTTTATGTAAAGGGTGAAGTGCCTTTCTTTTTATTTGCTTTCTCCCTATGTGGCTAGAGATGCTATTTTTCTTCTTGATGGCTTTTATACTTGTTTAAAATCACCTAGAAAAAAATCAATTGGGAAGAATAGAGTATTTCCTTAGTTACCCATTAGCCACAGTAACTAAAGTCCACAGAAATCCATTTCTCATTTCTATTAAAATTTTATAAGCATTTAAAATATTCACTTGGATGCTGTGGGTTTTCCTTCTTGCATCTCAACTGAGCTGCTTTTCCACCATGAGTTCTAAAGCCTGGCTGATTTTCCTCGGTGGCTTTACTTAAAATAATTTTTTTTTTTTTTTTTTTACTAATAAGTAAAATTTTCATTAAACCTAGTGACCTTTGAATTTCCTAACTTGATTTTCCTCAGCTGGAGCCAATCCTTGACAAAGCGTCAGTTGATAGGCACACACACACACATTAAAGCTATCTACCCCAGGATGTATTTTTCTCCCTGATTCTCTGCATTCAAGGATGGGTTCCCTACAAATCATGGCCAAAATTCACCTTAACTTGCCTTTCCTAGTTTTAAGCTGATACGAATGGCCACTCTGACACATCGGTGGAATAGAATTGTGCCAGCCCCCCAGTACCACTCTCCAGATCCTTATTATCCTAAAGCTATCTAACCTCACCGGGGCCAAGCGCATCTTGTAAACCCCTAGAGGCTCTCAAAAATCAGACCTCTTGGGGATCTTATTTAAAACACATGCCTGCACTGGGAGTTATATGTAAGTGATGAATCACTAAATTCTACACCTGGAACCAATTTTACCCTATATGTTAACTAACTAGAATTTAAATAAAAACTTGGGGGGAAAAAACAAAAAAAAGTTTTCCTAAACCCCCCAAAATAATGGCAGGGGACCAGGACAGTTGTCCAATGAGGAGTTCATGTCATACAAAGTAAAAAATGCAAATTTCACTATGAAAAGTGTGAAAATAAGTTTCCTTCAAGAAAAACAGAACAAAGCAAAACAAAACAACCCACAGATTTCCAGGCCCCACCTCCCACAGACTCTAATCCAGGAGGTGTTACAGGGCTCCATGAATCTGCAATTTCAACAACCTCCTGTCCCCCTCTAGGGGAAGCAACCCTGGAACTCATTTTGACAAACCAGTGACCTCTAAGACTGTTCATCTCAATGGCGTTTGATCAGTGCTGTGTTCATTCATTTATTCAACAAATAGTGACTTACCATGGGTAGGATGTCACTGAAAGGGCAGGTAGATTTCACATGGGCCCCTACCCTCCAGGAATTTATAGTCTAGTGGGAGAAATGAGACATGAACATACATAACTATCTAAGGGAGTAAGAGATTTATCATGAGAGAGGACCAGAGTTCAGCAGAAGAGGTAATATCAAGGGAGGGGATGGGGCGTGGCTTTATGGAAAACTGACATATGTATCATACCTGAAATAACATGTAGTATTTGGGAACACAGAGATAGAAAAAAGGAGACATTTTGAAAAAGAGAGGGTGTGAGCAATGACAGAGTAGGGAGGCATGAGATCTGTGTGGGGAAGAGGGGACCATTTAATTGACTTGGAGCACAGGGAATAGGAAGGTACAGAGAAAGAAATGAGCTTATGAAGACTGTGGCCAGTTCTGGAGGGCTTTGAATGCCCTGGTCACAAGGAAGAGCTTGGGATATCCCTGGCAAAGGGGTGGCCTACGAGCAGAGTTGTAAGTAGCCTCAAGCTGTCCCAAGTAAGTAGCAATACTGGGCATTTGTCCAGTGTTGTGAGAAGAAAGTGTTCTGAGCTCTTCTTTGTAAGGATCCCTCAACCATACTGTCCAGCCCAGAGCCTCATACATTACTGTTCAGAATAAGTTGTCCAGTGTAAGCTCACATCTTGCCTTGCACTAACCTCTTAATGTTCAGAAAGGGCTAGAGCTTTTATCAGTGGATTTTATCACCACAGAGCTTGTAAATGTACCTTGAGATGGAAGGAAGAAGAAAAATGTTGAGAGTGTGCCATGCTCTCACACTTTTATCCTCTTGAGAACACTTCTACCTCTCTAGTCATACTGCAACACACACACACACACACACACACACACACAAGTCAAAACTTGGGGGAGCCTGAGCTATTCTCTATTGGCAAGCTAAAAATAAAAATACAGTGGTATTGAGACTAGACCTTCCCTGACAATATTTCCCATATCTGGTTTAATGAATTAGTTTCATTTATGTATATAGCACTTTGTAGATTTGCATGGGAGGTTGCAGATTCTCTGTTATCTGCTCAGGGAAAAGCTTGACCATAACTATTAAAGCTATCATTCTTTCTGCAGTCAAAATAGTTCCACCTCCAGCACACCACTGCCCACCTCGGATAGAGGTCTTCCACTCAGGGGCTGCATGTCCATCTGCATATAAAAAGATTCTGTGAAAATCCATAATTAGAAGGCTAATGCCTCTGAATGCACTTCAGAATCATCAAGAGCATAAATTACATGAGCAAATTATATCAATATATTCAGCGGCCACCCTATTTTTCACCTTCTGTGTTTCTAATCAGAAATACAAAACAACATGTGCACGAGAAAAAAAATGAATTGCAATCAGAAGCAGGGACCCAGAAGAAGCAGATGGACGTTAGGATTACTGGCCCAGGTAATGGGTCATATCTCCAGGAAATCTAATCAGAGGCGAGAATAACATGTACTTTTTCAGGGAAGGGGGAGGGAAGGAGGGCTTTTTCTGCTTTCTTTGTGACAGCAACACAACCATTAGCAACTGCGATTTGTTTCCTGTGACCTTTTTGCACATCTAATATTATGAAGAACCATTTTACGAGGAATTAAGAATCTAGCGCCTGCTACCCTCCACTGGTTTTCCTCCTGATAGGGAAAATATGCCCACAAATTAAAGACATGTACTAGCGGCCTGGTCCTGCTGCCCCACTGGCCCCTGCGTCATGTAACCTGATCATTGTGGAATATGCTTGAGGAGAGGCCCGGAAGAATGACCTGAACACTCATGTCCCCTCTATGTGTAACATGCTCTGACATAGCCTCACAGTGAGCTTTCTGGCAACTGTAACTTTCCAGAGTTTCACTCCACTGTGATGTTGCCCCACAACCTAATGAGAAACTCTTTGGTGTAAACAGAATCCAGTGAAGATCCAGGAAAGGTACTCCCTGCTCTGCCTCCATGAAACGTAATCGTTTGTCATTCCTCTTCCAATCCCATTCTCGAATTGTCACATCAGTGGTGGGGTGATCCTGGGGCAGCTCCAAGGCAAGTGCAAGTGCAGACAGACCAAAGAGAATATGGGGCCATAGTTAACAACATTGTATTGGATACTTGGAAATTGCTCTGAGAGCAAAGCTTCAATATTCTTTTTATAATGGCAACAACAGCAAAATGGTAATTATGTGAAGTGAAGGATGTGTTAACTAACCTTATTGTGGTAAACATTTCATAACATATATGTGTATCAGATCATTGTACACCTTAAGCTTATGTATGCAATGTTTTATGTCAATTATATCTCAATAAAACTGGAGTAAAAAAATTTTAATGAAAAAAATGGAATGTGGATCCTCACAAGTCAATGCTGGCCTCTGTGGAGACCTGGAATTAGCTGCTGGCCAAGATTGCAGTGATAGGGGATCTTTAGCAGGAGATCAATTTGCAAGCTGGTTCTTGCTGGGGGAACATCTAAGACCTGCAAAAGTAGTCCATTTTCTCTCTTGGGCACCTGAGGTGTCTGCCAAAGCTCCTGGCCCTAACCCACTCCCTCGGGCATAGCATAAATGCTCTTAGAAGTAACCTACACATACACACACAGATGGGGAGCAGACATACACACCTACTCACACATATGCAAACTGCCACGGGTTGGAAGGGCTGGAAATATGGCTCTTCTAGAGGGATGCTCTCTGTACATGCTTCAATCCTGGAGCCCTCAGATTTCTGATTCCTGGGGCAAAGGACCTAAAACTATGCTCTTCAGTATGGTGGCCACTAGTCACATGAATTGAGCACTTGAAGTGGGGCAAGATCTGAATTGAGATCTGAACTGGGCTTTGGGTGCAAAATACACATAAAATTTAGAGGACTCAGCATGAAAAACAACAAATGTAAAATACAATGAAATGTTGAAATGAGAATATGTTGAATGGTATTGGTTTCTTATTGCTAGTGAGACAAATTCCTACTAAATTTAGTACCTTAAAACTATACACATTTATTATCATACAGGCTGAGAGGTCAAAAGTCCAAAATGGGTCTCACTGAACTAAAATGAAGGTGTCAGCAGGACTATGCTCCTTCTGGAGGCTCTAGGGGAAAACCTTGTTTCCGTATTTTTACCAGCCTCCAGAGGCCACCCACATACTTCAGCTCACAGACCCCTTTCTCCATCTTCAGAGCCATTGGCAGTGTTCCACCCGTCTGATCATTCTTTTGTAGAAACATCTTCCTCTGACCACAGCCAGGAAAGGCTTTCAGCTTTCAAGGATCCATGTGTGATTAGATCAGGTCCAGATAATCCAGAATAATCCAGAACTATCTTTCCATCTCTTAATTTAATCATACCTGTAAAGTTCCTTTTGTCATACAGGGTAACATGGATATGTGAGATTAAATATTAAAATCAATTTTGGCAGTTTCTTTTCATCTTCTTAATGTATCTACTAGACAAATTTTAAATTACATATGTGGATTACATTGCATTTTTATAGGACAATGCTACTCTAGGGCTTTTTAATCACTGATATTTACTAATACAGGAGGAGCTTAGATCCTCTCCAGGGCATTGGGTACAGCACTGGGGTGACCTCTACTCTTAGAACACAGCCATATGGCATATCCTTGAGACTGTTATGAGTGTTCTTTACTTAGGGTGACCATATGCATCTGCTTAGGGTGACGATATGCATCTGTTTACAGGGCAGTCCTGGTTTACACTAATGCCCCAGCAGAATTATTCCTACAATTCTGCTCATTCTCAAAATATCCTGGCATAAATGATAGATTAAATGTGTGCCCTATTAATGTGTTCTACATGAAGATGCTGCTCACTCACCATTAGTCAAGGGGAACCTCCAATCAAGTTGCTAGTGGTAGAAATGGGTTTGCATTAATCTGCACACTCCACGCCCTACTCTTTCTTTCTCAGTCCTCCTTATGACCTAAGGAATCCATCAGCAAGCACAACTGACCAGTGCATCCGCCTCCACAGGCCACAGCAAATTGATCATCTGTAAGCTGATCAACTTCTGGTTTTTCTGTTTCTTTTTTTTTTTTTTTTTAACTTCTGGGTTTTTAAAGTATACTTTGTTGTTTTCCTTTTATTATTATAAATGCATAAAAAGTTATGCATATTAGGGGACGCCTGGGTGGCTCAGCGGTTGAGCATCTGCCTTTGGCCCAGGGCGTGATCCTGGAGACCCGGGATCGAGTCCCACATCGGGTTCCCTGCATGGAGCCTGCTTCTCCCTCTGCCTGTGTCTCTGCCTCTCTCTCTCTCTCTCTCTGCGTCTCTCATGAATAAATAAATAAAATCTTTAAAAAAAAATAGTGCATATTATACATATAAATCACTACAATAGATTGGATGAGCACTGGGTGTTATATGTTGGCAAATTGAATTTAAATTTAAAAATGTAAAAAAAGTCAAAAATAAAACAAAATGAATTTAAAAAAATAAATCACTACAATAATCCATAAGGTGAAAATGTATGTCTCCTACAATTCTCCACATGTGCCCTCATAGCTAAGCACTGTTAATTGCTGAATACCTCTTTAGGTGTTCTCTGGGCAACAGGATTAGTTGAATAGTCTCAGACCAGTGAAGAAAAAGGGAGAAGCTGGCTTTACTGTTTTTGGACTCAGCTCCCCCTACCCATTCACATAAGAAAGATGAATTGCAGTTCAACTAGTTAAACTCAGGGATCCCTGGGTGGTGCAGCGGTTTGGCGCCTGCCTTTGGCCCAGGGCGCGATCCTGGAGACCTGGGATCGAATCCCACGTCAGGCTCCCGGTACATGGAGCCTGCTTCTCCCTCTGCCTATGTCTCTGCCTCTCTCTTTCTGTGTGTGACTATCATAAATAAATAAAAAGAAAAAAAAAAGAAAAAGGACCTGAGTAATCAGGTCTCTCTTAAAAAAAAAAAAAAAAAAAAAAACTAGTTAAACTCAATCATTCAGTAATGGTGAAATCTCCAGTTTCAACTTTCTCTCTAGGTAACACTTAGTGAAACTCAGGAAGTGTAATTATCAGTGATCAGTTCAAAGCCCTAGTCTTTGTCTGAAGATGCTTGAGGTAGAGAAGGGAATTCCAGACCCACCTCCTCACACCCTCTAATCTCTGTCCTAGCACCTCTCCTAATGGGGTGTCTGTGTGCCTGTATGTGTGCAGGTGTGCACATTTGGAGGGTACAGTCCTCTTTCCACTGGCTATTGCTACCTCTCTGTGAAGAAGTGACTAGAAAGCTAGTGCTGTCCATTGGACAATTGGTCTCACAGTTATACCCTCCTACATATATTCTAACAGATTTTGTGACTATATTCCCCTAGGTCTTAGTATTTAAGTTTATTATATATAATTACTTCAATTGTTAAATAAAACACACAGATGATTCTCAATATTTATGTAATTGCAACCTAAAAGCAAAAAGAAAAAACTGAAAGTAGTGAGAGAAGAAACCAAGCAAATCTTGCGCAGATTATTCCCATCATAAACAAGCTAGCCATATGCAGTCTAAGGGAGAAGTGATGCCCAGGGCCACTCAGGGGCTGCCTGTTGCAGCACTTAGCTGATGGCAAGACCAAAACATAAAATAAAACTTATCACGAAAGTCAGGAAAACTATGCAGAGACAACCAAAAAGAAAGACAAAAACAGGAACCATAAGAGAAGGAGATGAGTGTTCTACAGAAATCCAGCCCAAGAATTCAACATCCAATGAGTAGAAGTTCTAGTAAGAGAATGGACAAAGTGGAGAAGATGAAATTATAAATAATCAAGACAATACTGATAATACATTTCAGATTGAAAATTCTCAGCCTGGTGAATGAAAAAAGAATCATGAAGATAGAATTTTGAAAGCTAATATTAAGAGAAAACTAGTGACTCCTGTACAAAGAACTGGTCATCAGAGTAATATCAGCTTGAAGATGGAGGATAGAACAATGCCTTCAAAATTCTAAATGAAAATTGTCTTCAGCCTAGCACTCTACCCAGTCAAATGATCAATCAAGGAAAATGGAGGAAATTATATTTTTAGATAGGTTCTTAGAACGTACTTCCCCTGAACCCTTTTTAAGGAAGCTTATGAAGGACATATTCTGACAAAATAATAGCTGATATATGTATAAAGTACTTTTTGCACCAGGCACTATTGGAAGAGCTTTACATATATTAACTAGTTTACTCCTCACCATGTTCCATTTTCCCAAAAGGAAACTAGGCACAGAGAAGTTAGGTGATTTGCTCAAAATCTCACAGCTAGAGTGAAATAAGCCAATCGGAGAAGGACAAACATTATATGGTCTCACTCATTTGGGGAATATAAAAAATAGTGAAAGGGAATAAAGGGGGAAGGAGAAAAAATGAGTGGGAAATATGAGAAAGGGAGACAGAACATGAGAGACTCCAAACTCTGGGAAATGAACTAGGGGTGGTTGAAAGGGAGGTGGGCGGGGGGTGGGGGTGACTGAGTGACGGGCACTGAGGGGGGCACTTGATGGGATAAGCACTGGGTGATATTCTATATGTTGGCAAATTGAACACCAATAAAAAATAGATTTATATTTAAAAAATCTCACAGCTAGTCAGAAGTGGAAAAAGAAGGCAAGGCATCCAGAAAAAAAGGGATTCAACCTAGACAAGGGCTCAGAAAAACTCAGGATAATGTGAAGTGTAGCCCCAACATGCCCACTGATGAACTGATAATGGAGCACTGTTGGTCCAATGTGGAGCTGAAGGATGGGATAGAGGAAACTGGCAGGGAAGCCTGCAAGGAGGAGGAATTAGCTGATAAATCATCTAATATTTTGACTATCTGAAAAGTGAAATTGATCAGTGTGTGACAAATCTGGTAGGATGTATTCACACTACTTGGCTCTATAGCTAAGACATAATGATGTGAACACTGATCCGATTTTGTAAAAAAGTGTTTTGATATAAAATAAAATGGGAAGAAGGGATAAAGTGTGTGTGATGAGAGGCAGGGGAGTAACACAGTGTAAGAAATCTAAATCCTTGTTAGCCAAAGATGGAGATGAAAAGAAAATGTCTCAAATCAATAAATCAAAAATAATATAAGCATATTCTTCAGTTAAACAGCAGCAAATATTGGAATAAATGTTTAAAAGCATTTTTTAAGCATTTGCCTTCAGGAACTGAGACACAAGGTGAAAAGGGGCAGAAAATTTTACTACTATATAATTTTCTAAATTCATCTTTCAAAATATGAATTAGTAATCAAATTTTATTATTATATTTCAATTATATACAAAGAAAGAGATGACTAACAAGAAGTATGGAAAAAGATGTTGACTCAAATATATCAGGTCTGACCTGTTCCAGGTCAGAATTCAGATATAGTAAAATTTTTTGCAAATGGTATAATATGGAATATGGAATATTAAATATAAAAAGACATTAAGAAGTTTAAAACATATACAATCACCTAAAATCTTTTATTTAATATAAATTTATCATGCAAATCAACACTTGTAGCCTGTGGTTTTTCTGATGCTTCTTGTGTTTAAAATTAGAGGTGAATTTGTCATTTGGATATTATGAGAGTCATGTTAGTCAATGTTAGGTGTAAGTTTTTTGCTTTAAACCGTTTTGAATTTTGCTAAATTTTCTTCAATTACAATACATTGATTTTCTAATTAGAAGAGGTTTAAGGGAGATTCTTTTTAAAGAACTTTGGCAATGTATTTGGATTTTAAAATCAGATTCAGAAACTACTTTGATATAACCAAAAATTTAATTAGAGAAGAAAGAACTTAAGCAAGGAAAATTAATTTAAAAGGAAGAAGATTGGAGAGGCAAAATGTCTCTGTATCATACGATAACATTTGATTTTTCTAAGTGACTCAAGCCTAACGTTACACATTCCAAAATAATTTATTTCACATGTTTTGTTGTAATAGGACTCTCATCAAATGTTACTTCAAATGAATGTCCACGGGCTGAGGACTGGAAATCCTTTGTCACCTAGTGCTCAGTGTGATGGTAAATGCTAGAGCATAAAATGCAGAGGAGCTCTGGGCTGTCTCCTACCCAACATATAATTCCAAGAAGGAAGGGAGAGAGAAGAGAGTGAAGTGATAGCAAAAGTCCTTTCTTTTTGAAACTGTTCCCCGTGCATAAATGAGGAATCTAAGGAAAGCAACCCAGAAGACCCATAAATGCATGGGTGTCCATTTCTAGGCGGGAGGCATGGCTGTTACACAGGGGACTGTGCAGAGTTTCATGTCAGAAGGTGGCTTGATGGAACCCTCTTCCCTCACTGGTAATTTACTTAAATGCCAAAAGCCTTAACTCAGCCTGTCAACAGCTCCATGTAACATTTAACACGCATGACCTCACTTGATTCTCTGACTCTCCTTAAGTACTTTAAAAACACATTATCATCTCATCTCAATTTACAGCAGGGTCTTAAAGAAATGCCATTTCTCGAAATGAAATGTTACATGAATCACAGCTGCAAAGTGCTATGACAAAGCTCGCCTGATTGCCTGACACCCCACAGCACACTCAAGGCAAGAAATCTTCTGCTCTCAAAACAAAGAGAAAGCATGTGTGTGTTACAGAAGTCCTGGCACCAAGGAGTGGCCTCAAGGGGGATACACAAATTCCTGTTCAAGAACAGAATGCAGATTTCTGGGTCATCTTTGTTATGTTCCCCGAATCACCATGTAACCATTTGGTCCAAGTCTGGGGAGAAAA
Source organism: Canis lupus dingo (assembly GCF_003254725.2). NCBI lineage: Eukaryota > Metazoa > Chordata > Mammalia > Carnivora > Canidae > Canis > Canis lupus. Next base: position 75,324,466 of record NC_064243.1, read on the forward strand.
CTTTTAGAATGGCCCTGGAATCTGAGATACCTTCCAAGGCCATGAGACTGCCTGGAATAGAGGAGTATGCCTTAAAATGTCCCTAGAAAGTCTGGTCCAATATTCAAGAGCACTGACCCGAGAGTACCTTGGGATAAAGGTCTGAAAAGATGCCTGAACTGAGCCTGAAGCCGATTCTCTAGCACTTTCAGGCAAGTTATCCTTAGATGTCTTCAATAATAACCTGCAAGGTCCCCAGACAAGAAAAGGCTCTGAAGAACCCTCAAAGGCAATGGAAGAGCCAGAATGTTCTATGGCATAGGTATAATAATAGTCCCCAGAATAACCTGGTACTTCCTGGAGGCCACTCCCTAGCCCCTTAACTGGCGTTCTACAGCCACCACATTCTGACAGGCATTGATCAGAACCTTTCCCAGAGTCCTCCCTGTGTCCTGGATGAACTTCAAATGTCTGCCAAAGATCTTCACTCTCCCAGCCACACTCTACCTCCATCCCATTACACCCCCAAGGGGTGCCCAGGGCTTCCCTGGTGACCCAACTGTCCATTAACCAGCCTCCTCCACCACCACTGAGATTGCTTTTCAAGCTCCAACTAGTCCCCTGATTAGGGAATGCTCACCTATTCCCTCTGTCTGTGGGCTCCATGTAGGAAGGGTGTGAATGGCATCACGTGTCTTTTATTGCCTAACTCAAGTGCAATCCCTTTTAGGCATCCAGTCTCCTGACCTGATGGGAAGGTTGAATCTGTTCCTTTTCTAATTTCACTTCCCTTTTCCTCTGGTCATCCAGGGCTTACAGAATCCAGACGTGGTGGGGAATTTCTTGGCATCTGGTTTCTTGCTTGCCCTTGCTCCTTGCAGAGGGCAAGCAGTCTGCCCTTTGGCCACCCTCATTGTTCTCCCAGGAACAGCTTTTCCAAGTAGGATGTGAAACTCTCTGCAGGTTCCCAGGCTCAGCCTGCTCCAGGACACTTCCAGTACCCCCAGGTCCTGCACCTGGGGAGCCAGGCTCAGGGATCTTCAGGACTTGCCACTCATGCCTGAGCTCTGTCCTCTCCAGGCCCTGAAATCCAACCCTATCCTGGGCCAGCCGGCTTCCTGGACCCTGGAAATAAAAAGACTATATTCATCTTAACTTCCAGTAGGAAGGCATTTGTTTTTCCCAGGGGGCAGATCCTAGACCCTAGAACCAGGAAAAATTGTTTACATTTAAAAAAGAGAGGAAAGAGAAGAGAGAATAAGATCGATGCACTGGAAGAGTGATTTTTAGATAGGACTTTTATAAAGTGGGATTCTTTTGTAATGCATGTATTTATTCATCAAATATTTATAGAGCCTGCTGTGGGCCCATTAAAATGCTAGACAATGGGAGATACAGAACTTACCCTCAAGGTAGGTGTCTGGAAGCATTTGGAGAGCAGCCATCAGAGACCACTCCCATCCTCCATGAAGAAAGGCTCTTTTTTATCATTTAAAGCCATTTATTATTACTTGTCTGTAGGCACATAGCATAAATTTCCATATCTTAAATTACCTGTTAGTTACTTTACTTTTTACAGAGTATTGTTGATTAGATTTCCTTAGGAGAGAGCCCACTCAAAACCAACAATCACATGAGTTTTCATGGACTTGTGGCTATGAAATGTAAAACTCCTTCACTCACATCACTTGATCCCTCTTACGGAATTACAGGTGGCAAGCTGCAAGTCCTCTAATTACATTTTATAAGAAAGAGAGTAAAGCTCAGAACAGTTAATTTCCAAGGAGGGTACTAATCCACAGGGAAAGGACCAGATATCTAACCCATGACCCATCTACATACATAAGCAACTTCTCCCTCCCAAATCACAAAAATTAAGTTTTGTTTTGTTACTGGAAGCTGAAAGAAAGCCAGAGGCATTGAGCTGCTGGGGGAATGAGGTTGAAAGGTGAGGAGTGTTGTCATCAGAGAGATTTATTGTGAAGTTAATAAAGCTCAGGCGTCAGAGCTCTCCACTTACCCAAGCTCCTTTTGTAGGCTTAAGATATAACAAAAAAAGAAAGGTGATCCTTCATATGCATTCCAATTAGGAGACTATAATTTCTCACTTGTTTTAAATTTGTCATTTGTTGGATTCTGTTTTCTTGCTTTAAATATTCATTTGCAAATAAAAATTTGCTAAAAATTTAAAAGTTCTTTTCTTTAAATAGTCCACAAAACAATGTAAGTTCCAAGCAAAAAATTGGAACTGGTTGCCCCTCTGGTGGTTGGTCCCATGGGTCTGTTTGTTCATCAAGGGGAGGGTAGTTACAGGGCACAGAGCTACAGAGAAGAGAATCATCTGTCCCCATAGACATCATTCCTCACCTCACTCTCACAAGAGGGAAACCCATACATAAGTAGTACTTAATTAAAAAAAAAAATCAAACACCTATTAATTGCCTTCCTACATGTCAAAGAATAGAAGAAAGACTACCAACACAAAGGGAAAAAAATAGCCACACAAGGCAATACCCACTAGTGAGTGAATTAACTGAGGAACTCACGGAAGGGGAAAAATCAGGGATTTTTAAGTGATGGTAATGCTAATTAGGGATTGAGAACTCTTCAGAGAACTGCATTAGTCCATAGGTCTGTATACTGGTTGGTTAAAACAGCCTCATTGTTTATTCATCAGGAAAATCTTCAGTTAGGTCTAGCAAGAGTCTGGTGTCCCTCAGGCCACTGAAGGCTCTTGGTCATTTATCAGCTTCCCATGGTAAGAACAAACTATGATGACACACTGCATTCCATTTTGATATCTCCTGGGCAGGCACTGCTGGAAGTAGAAAATTTTCTTTTAACATGCAATAAACCAGGAACAATAAGTACTCAGCTTAGGGCTAATCCACCTGACAACCATGAATGATACATATTATTAAATGATTACATAAACTTGAAGTGCTTCCACCAGTATCTGCACCTAGCAAGAGTGCTACATTGTTATTTGCTAGTATTGTAATCCTATATATTTTAATGTTGGATACACAGGGATCCAAAGAGGTCAAGTAAATTTCTCAGGTCATCCAACCAGTAGTGATAGAGCTAGGTGCTCAGTCCAGGGTTCTCTGACGTCAGAGGTGGTATTCTTTCTTTAGCCAAACCTGACCCTTTGCACAGAAATCCCGACACATAGAAGTCCCTGGATAAATGTCCAGTTTCCTGCATTCCTATGAAAACTATTCTAGAAAAAAAGAGCTCTGAGCATAATTCTTCACCACCACAGAGGGCTCAGGATAGAATTTTGGTCTGTGAAAATTAGTAAAAGGGAAACTCACTAAAATGAAGTCGAGAGGTTTCAGTGGGGTGGGGGTGGAGGGTTCTCACATCCTACTGTGTGTACTCAATCACAGACCCAAAGGGAAGAGACAGACTTGATCTTACACAGACTTGACCTTGCATATAGCTAATACATTACTATTCAGCCTTATCCCCCTGAGCCAATGAGAAGACACCATACCTCAAACTCCTAGTTTACTCCAATTAACTTTTAATTTATAACAGCTGTTATAACTGTTCCTGGGGCACCTGAGTGTCTCAGTCTGTTAAGCATCTGCCTTCGGCTCAGGTCATGATCCCAGGGTCCTGGGGTCAAGCCCCCCATCAGCCTCCCTGCTCAGTGGGGAGTCTGCTTCTCCCTCTCCCTCTGCCCATCCCTTCTCATGATTGCTCTCTGTCTCATGTTCTCTCAAATTAATAAATACAAATCTTAAAAAAAAAAAGAAAAAGAATCAGACCATTCCTGTTGGAACTATGCTAGCCTTCTGTCCAAGTTCTGTTTGGGACTCTTCCTCCTGGAACTATACTGGCCTTTGATCTGATTCCTTCTGGAACCAGACTGTTCCTGAATAACCTCTAAGAAATGGGATCCCAATCATCAGAATGCTTGAGGAACTGGAACTCCTGCCAGGTTTGTGATTAAAAACTATGGTCCCTGGGCAGCCCCAGTGGCTCAGCGGTTTAGCACCACCTTCGGTCCAGGGCATGATCCTGGAGACCCAGGAAGGAGTCCTGCATCGAGCTCCCTGCATGGAGCCTGCTTCTCCCTCTACCTGTGTCTCTGCCTCTCTCTCTCTCTCTCTCTCTCTCTCTCTCTCTCCATGTGTATCTCTCATGAGTAAATAAATAAAATCTTGGAAAAAAAAAAAACTATGGTCCCTCCAAGCATGCATTTATAAATAATTGGACCAACTTAAACAGGAGTAATTTAAAATTTCAATGGCCGTTATGGGGAACTTTCCATCTCCCCAAATTTAACTTCCTCAAAGTGAATTAGACAGCTATGGTCCTAAAATTGACAAAATTGAATGGGAGTCCTATTTTAACTGGAGCTTCCAAATGCTATCAGGAATTTAAAATTGGGGGCATCTGGGCTCAGGGGTCCTTTGGCTTTGGCTCAGGTCGTGATCCCAGGGTCTTGGGATAGAGTCCTGCATCAGGACTTCTCCTTCTACCTTTGGTCTCTACCTCTTTCTCTGCATCTCTCGTGAATAAATAAATAGAATCTTTTTTAAAAAATCTAAAATTGGCTCTCTCCACTATAGTTTATAAACTAAATGAGGCAAAGAAACCATTTAAGATGGGGGCATAACTTCTGAGGCCTCTTCTGCCCCTTGCCCACCTTCTCTGTCTGTGGACACCAGGCAGTTACACTCCAACGTGGCCATCTTCCTCTGTTCTCTCTGCACTTCCTCATCTCCTCTGCTCCCTGATTCTAATCATTTTGTAGAACCTGTCTTTCCCTCTGAAGTCCCCTCCACCTCCTCCTCTCCTGAACCTGTTAAGCCTGCCACTTTAAATTTTTTTTTTAATTTTTTATTTATTTATGATAGGCACACAGTGAGAGAGAGAGAGAGGCAGAGACATAGGCAGAGGGAGAAGCAGGCTCCATGCACCGGAAGCCCGACGTGGGATTCGATCCCGGGTCTCCAGGATCACGCCCTGGGCCAAAGGCAGGCGCCAAACCGCTGCGCCACCCAGGGATCCCCAAGCCTGCCACTTTAAAGTTAAATCTTGGAGGATCAAAATGGAACCTAAGTTTCTTATGTTCCCTAGACTAAAGCTGAATTGGGAGACATAGTTGAAGAGTTTCTTGAAGTTACAGAGGGACCCTCATTATTTTGCTGAAGAATTTAGCATGGTTATTCAAACTTCCCAGTCTGGTTTCTCAGATTCGTATCAATCAGTCCCTGTGGTTGTTGCTGAGGGCCAGGCCACACATTGGATGAAACTAGCCCAATGGGAAAATCCTGAACAGGACTTAGAGAAACAGACATCTACGTTCTGGCAAGATGCTAGAAAACACGTTGGAAATTTCCATGGAGCGATTATAATGGCTTTTCCTAAGGCTGATGATTGGAACAAAATTTGGGGTTGTAAAGAAAGGTCTGATGAATCTGTTCATGATTATTAAAATTGACTCTAAATTGTCCTTAAAATTCTAGTCTTCCTTTAGATATTGAATCCACCTGGGTAGCATTTAGCTCTATGTTTGTTCCTGGACTGATCCAGGATCTTTCCCTTTTAGTTAAAAGATCAGGAGGGGATGGAAAACTATGTCTATACCAGATTTAACTAACCTGGCAAACCAGCTTGTTCAGAACCTAGATGAGTCACCTAGAGGAGAGAACACTAAAATTTTCAATGTTCAGTTCCATTACATGAAGGCATCTAAAAAAACTGGAAGCCTAGCTTCTGCTATTATTACAAGGAACCAGGACTTTGGAAAGAAGATTGTTACAAATTTAGGCACTTTAGGCCCTCTAGCCAACTTTCCCACATCCTCCTAATTCCCAATGACAAGGCTCCAAGGAACTACAGGGGCTCTTCTCAATCCCAACTCCCTTTTAATCGGCTTGGAGAAACTATACTCCAGATTGAGACTGAATCTCTTTCTGTCCCTATTGATGGGAAGCTACACTCCCAGGGATTAACCCTGCTGCTACAAAGCAGCCCCTGCCTCAGAGCACTCACAGTTCCAACAGTGGGAAGGTCTCTAACAGACCTCAAGAGGTTCCAGTCTCTGAACCTATTCCCTTTTGTTCAGGCTTTTTGAGAGATACCCTCTTCTTCTTAGTTCCTCAGCCCCTATTCATTTCTTGGGCAGAGATTTCTCAAAAAAATACCATGCTGGAATTTCTTTCTCCCAAAAGGGAAAAATAATTCTAGAATTTGACAGTAGCAACCAAAATAGCGAACAAGGGAAAATATGACCATTTGGCATCTTTTCTATGCTCTGCCTCTGATGTCACTATAGCTGAGTCTAGGGGTACTCATTTTTTATTCCTCAGCTACCATTGTTGTTCTGGGCAAAATCTTCAACTGCCATTTCCAGAATCCACAGTGCACCTCCTGTCAGTATTCAAATAGATCCCTCAAAACCTCTCCCTAGAATTAATCAATATACTATAGATAAAGAAGTCTTTCAAGGAATCAACCCCAAAATAGAGGATTACAAGGCTCAAGGCCTCATTGCCCCTGCACTAATCCCTGTAACATCCCTATTTTACCTGAGGGTAGAGGGAAACCCAACAGCCTAGGATGAAGATTTGTCCAGGACTTCTGAGCAATAAATAACATTATTAACCCTCAGCACCCTGCCATTCTCAACCTTCATCCACTACTGACATCTATTCCCAGTGAAAGCAAAGTTTTCACTGTAAATGACCTATGTAGTACATTTTTCTGTATTCTAGTTGATAAGGAGAGCCAATATCTTTTTGCCTTCACTTGGGAAGAATGGCAATACACCTGGACAGTAATGCCTACAGAGTCCTTCCTATTTCTCACAAACCATAAAGGCTGATTTGGGTAACATAAAGTTTTCTGTAGGCTCTACCTTATTGCAATACATAGATGATTTGCTTCTCTGCTCCCCTTCTCAACCTCTTTACAGGAAAACAGCATCCACATGTTAAAACTTTTGGCTTTAAAGGGACATAAAGTTTCTAAAGAAAAATTGCAGTTTTCTTAAACTCAGATTCAATATTTAGGACACCTGATATCAGAACAAGGACTAGATTTGGATCCAGGTAGACTTCAAGGCATCCTGAATTTCCCAAAACATAAAACTAAGTGTCAATTAAGAAGCTTTCTTAGCTTGGCTAATTATTCTCAAATTGGATTCAAAATTTCTCATAGGGTATCATAGTCAACACCTACACCCTGTGGCTTGAAGGTATCTCCTTGGCCTCAGAGCCACTCCTGCCACTGCCCTCATAGTGAAGACCACTGAAGAAATAGTCAATAACCATCCTTGTACCCTCCTGCAGTAAAAGCCTGCCTAACTTTTCATTACACTCAACACTTTTCAGCCAGTCTCCTCACCTCCTATGAAATTCTCATGTTAACTGCTCATAACTCTTCCTTGTTGCAAAAGCCTTAAGCCCACCACCCTTCTCCCTGCTTCATGAATGAAACCCCTCATAACGGCTTAGCACTGACAGATCACCATGACAATTTATAAGAAACTCCTCTAACCCATGCATACTTTCATGGTTTACTGACACTTCTTATTTAGAGGATAAACATGGTAAAAATCATGCTGGGTATGCAACTTCCTTTGAAGTCACTGGGGCAGCACCTTAACTTTTGGTCACTTCAGCCCAACAGGTTGAATTATACAGCCTTACTCAAGTTTGCACTTTAGCCAAAGGTGAAATCTAAAATATTTATGCTGATAGTCAGCATGCCTTTGGAGTAGCTTATGACTTTGGAATGTTATGGAAACAATCCTTACCTCCAAAGGGGATGAGATTTAAAATGGCTCCTATATCCAAAATTTATTAGGTGCCATGCATTTGCTAGTGGCTCTACCTATTAGTAAGTTTCCCAAGCATTCCAGACTCAACTTCCTAGAAGCCAAAGGAAACTGCCTCACTGATATTTCTGTCAAAAATGCTGCTTTCCATGAGGCTGATAGCCACACCTCTGCCATGTTCCAAAGAGATGTTCTCCCAAATAACAATTCGGAAAAATTGACCAGAGATGTCCAACAGTTGGCCCCAGAAAAGGAGAAACAATATTGGAAATCTAATGATTGTTAAATCAATAAGAAGAGAAAACTCTGGTTTGGACCAAATAACAATCTGGCCCTACCAGAAATTCTAAAATTCCCACTACTTATACATGTACATGCATTAAACGATCGATCTACTGACATATAATAGCATTCATGAACCAATATTGGTGGGGAAATATCAAGAAGGCTGCAAAAAGTGCCTACCTTGCTTGCCCCACTTATCCAAAATACAATCCTGGGAAGCCTGTCCATACTGTCCCTGGGCATTCTAAATTTTAAATTTTCCAATGGACCATTTGAGGTTTGGCAAATGGATTTCATGTAGCTCTCCCCATCTCATGGATATAAGTATGTTGTAGTCATAATTTGTATGTTTTCTCACTAGACTGAAGCTTTCTCTTGTAGACAAGGTTAACCTCTCTCCTGTAGCTAAAATTCTGTTAGAAAAGATTATCACTACCTTGGGAACCCCTCTTGAACTACAAAGTGATAAGGGGAGCCATTCTATTGGCCAAGTGCTTGCTTCACAACGTATGCTGTTTGACCAGTTTCACAATACTTTCACTAAGTGCGCCATCCTCAATCCTCAGGGTTGACTGAATGCACTAACGGCACCGTTAAGACTCAATTGCAAAATTCATAAAGATTTTCCAAATACCTTGGCTTAAAGTATTGCCATTAGACCCTCTAAATCTCAGATCCACTGCCTTAGGAACTTATAGACTCTCACTCTTGAAGATAGTCATAGGACAACCAATGTACTTGGTCCCTGCCTCTTTTGACCCACCTCAACAAAAAGGAAATACACTTCAATATTGTAAAGGTCTAGTTGCTTCTATTAAAAATAACCATGCTTTGGGGCACCTGGGTGGTTCAGTGGGTTGGGCATCCGACTTTTGATTTGGGCTCAGGTCGTGATCTCAGGGTTGTGAGATTGAGCCCAGCCTGAAGCTCTGTGCTGAGTGTGGAGCCTGCTGGGGATTCTTTCCTTCCCCTTCCCGTTGCCCCTCACTCCTACATGCATGCACATGAGTGCCTTCTCTCTCTCTCTCTCTCTCTCTCTCTCTCTCTCTCTCTCTCTCTCCCTCTCTCTCTCTCTTAAAAAGAAAAAATAACCATGCTTTGATAGAGCTGTCTTTCCACAGTGTGCTCGCAGGAGACAAAGGCCTTAAGAATCACTTATCAAACTGGAGATTTTGCTTATTGAAAAAGACTCCTCTAGAAAAAATCTCTTTGCCCTTGCTGGAAAGGCCCTTATAAGGTACTGTTAATCAACCAGTGTGCCACCAAATTCTAGGAAATAGACTTTTGTTTTTTGTTTTTGTTTTTTTTAATGAATTTATTTTTTTATTGGTGTTCAATTTGCCAACATACAGAATAACACCCAGTGCTCATCCCATCAAGTGCCCACCTCAGTGCCCGTCACCCATTCACCCCCATCCCCCGCCCTCCTCCCCTTCCACCACCCCCAGTTCGCTTCCCAAAGTTAGGAGTCTTCATGTTCTGTCTCCCTTTCTGACATTTCCCACACATTTCTTCTCCCTTCCCTTATATTCCCTTTCACTATTATTTATATTCCCCAAATGAATGAGAACATATAAAGTTTGTCCTTCTCCGATTGACTTATTTCACTCAGCATAATACCCTCCAGTTCCATCCACGTAGAAGCAAATGGTGAGTATTTGTCGTTTCTAATGGCTGAGTAATATTCCATTGTATACATAAACCACATCTTATTTATCCATTCATCTTTCGATGGACACCAAGGCTCCTTCCACAGTCTGGCTATTGTGGACATTGCTGCTAGAAACATCAGGGTGCAGGTGTCCCGGTGTTTCATTGCATCTGTATCTTTGGGGTAAATCCCCAGCAGTGCAATTGCTGGGTCGTAGGGCAGGTATATTTTTAACTCTTTGAGGAACCTCCACACAGTTTTCCAGAGTGGCTGCACCAGTTCACATTCCCACCAACAGTGCAAGAGGGTTCCCTTTTCTCCGCATCTTCTCCAACATTTGTGGTTTCCTACCTTGTTAATTTTCGCCATTCTCACTGGTGTGAGGTGGTATCTCATTGTGGTTTTGATTTGTATTTCCCTGATGGCCAGGGATGCGGAGCATTTTCTCATGTGCATGTTGGCCATGTCTATGTCTTCCTCTGTGAGATTTCTCTTCACGTCTTTTGCCCATTTCATGATTGGATTGTTTGTTTCTTTGCTGTTGAGTTTAATAAGTTCTTTATAGATCTTGGAAATTAGCCCTTTATCTGATATGTCATTTGCAAATATCTTCTCCCATTCTGTAGGTTGTCTTTGAGTTTTGTTGACTGTATCCTTTGCTATGCAAAAGCTTCTTATCTTGATGAAGTCCCAATGATTCATTTTTGCTTTTGTTTCTTTTGCCTTCGTGGATGTATCTTGCAAGAAGTTGCTGTGGCCAGGTTCAAAAAGGGTGTTGCCTGTGTTCTCCTCTAGGATTTTGATGGAATCTTGTCTCACATTTAGATCTTTCATCCATTTTGAGTTTATCTTTGTGTATGGTGAAAGAGAGTGGTCTAGTTTTATTCTTCTGCATGTGAATGTCCAATTTTCCCAGCACCATTTATTGAAGAGACTGTCTTTCTTCCAATGGATAGTCTTTCCTCCTTTATCGAATATTAGTTGACCATAAAGTTCAGGGTCCACTTCTGGATTTTCTATTCTGTTCCATTGATCTATGTGTCTGTTTTTGTGCCAGTACCACAGTGTTTTGATGACCACAGCTTTGTAGTACAACCTGAAATCTGGCATTGTAACCATGCCCCCAGCTATGGTTTTCTTTTTTAAAATTCCACTGGCTATTCGGGGTCTTTTCTGATTCCATACAAATCTTAAAATAATTTGTTCTAACTCTCTGAAGAAAGTCCATGGTATTTTGATAGGGATTGCATTAAGAAAATTATTCACCATGAGCAAGTAGGATTTATTCCGGGGACACAAGGCTGGTTCAACACTCGTAAAACTATCAATGTGAATCATATCAGCAAGAGAAAAACCAAGAACCATATGATCCTCTCATTAGATGCAGAGAAAGCATTTGACAAAATACAGCATACATTCCTGATCAAAACTCTTCAGAGTGTAGGGATAGAGGGAACATTCCTCAACATCTTAAAAGCCATCTACGAAAAGCCCACAGCAAATATCATTCTCAATGAGGAAGCACTGGGAGCCTTTCCCCTAAGATCAGGAACAAGACAGAGATGTCCACTCTCACCACTGCTCTTCAACATAGTACTGGAAGTCCTAGCCTCAGCAATCCGACAACAAAAAAGACATTCAAGGCATTCAAATTGGCAAAGAAGAAGTCAAACTCTCCCTCTTCGCTGATGACATGATACTCTACATAGAAAACCCAAAAGTCTCCACCCCAAGATTGCTAGAACTCATACATGGCAGGATACAAAATCAATGCCCAGAAATCAATGGCATTTCTATACAGAAACAATGAGACTGAAGAAAGAGAAATTAAGGAGTCAATCCCATTTACAATTGCACCCAAAAGCATAAGATACCTAGGAATAAACCTAACCAAAGAGGTAAAGGATCTATACCCTAAAAACTATAGGACACTTCTGAAAGAAATTGAGGAAGACACAAAGAGATGGAAAAATATTCCATGCTCATGGATTGGCAGAATTAATATTGTGAAAATGTCAATGTTATCCAGGGCAATTTACACATTTAAGGAAATAGACTTTTGGATTCTCACATGACACATCTAGAGAAAGCACTAAGCCCTGACTGGACCTGCTCTTGTCCTGAAATTAAAGATTTCCCAGAATTAAAACAGACGACATCTGGGAAGACAGAGTTCCAAGGTGTCTGGACCAGGCCTGTATACTTTTTCCTACTTTCACTTCTATCTCTTTGTGGAAAGAAAATGCCCTTTATCTGCATTTTCCCAATGTCTTGAAAAAGGGGGAGACCTCCTTTGATCATGATCTTTCAGAACCAGCCTCATTATGATCCCTTGACCATTTCCGAAGGATTAGAAGTTTTGGAACACAAAAGTCTTTCTTTTATCCAAAGTATTAACGGACTCTGCAAATTCATGTTTTCTGAATTTATAATTTGACAGACAAATTTGATAACATTTGTTCTTTTGAGATAACAATATTTTTTTTCTTTAATGCATCTTTGTAGTTTTGCTATTCTCAGAAAAAAGTTCATTAACTACTGCTTCCTGTTTATATTTATATGGTATTTTCCTGAAGGTGCTTAGTTACTTCATGAAGTATGCTCTCATAGATCTTCATCATGAAGATCTTCATCTTCTTCTTCCAAGAAGACTTTCAGGAGGAATGCATGACTCTGGGCTTGCCTTCATAGGGAGAATCCTTTCTTCCCTAAGTTCAAATAAGTGCCAATAAATATTTTCAGACCTAAGGTCCTGGTTTAGAACCAACATATACAGTTTGGAATTGTCACATTGCTTTTGACTATGTACTTGTTGTCCATCAATCTTTTGCAGAAAGGATGTGCTCAATAAAGTGATGTTGGCTCAATGCTCACAATCTTGAGAAGATGTAGACTTCAGATGGGAAGTACCTGTGAGCTCTCCCCTCAAGCCCTCCCTGTTACTCAAATGTAGCATAAGTGGTTTCCAACTGCTCTGTACTTTCCCTCTGACATGAGACAGGACAACCAGGAAAGGTCCTTCCTGGTACTTAGAGATAAAACCACACTAAATATAAAGAACCCGACTTGATCTTTCAAGGAAAGATCTTGATCAAAAGTGGGTACTGTCGGGATCCCTGGGTGGCACAGCGGTTTAGCGCCTGCCTTTGGCCCAGGGTGCGATCCTGCAGACCCCGGATCGAATCCCACATCGGGCTCCTGGTGCATGGAGCCTGCTTCTCCCTCTGCCTGTGTCTCTGCCTCTCTCTCTCTCACTGTGTGCCTATCATAAATAAATAAAGAATTTTAAAAAATAAGTGGGTACTGTGAAAATCAGTAACAGGAAACCTCACTAAATTGGAGTCCGGAGATTTTGGCAGGGGGAGTTCTTATGCCTTACCACTCAAAGTCAATTGCAGGGCCAACGGTAAGAGACAGACTTGACCTTACACAGATTTGAACTTGCATGTGGATACTCTACTTTTGCAGCTGGAGGAGGAGACACTTTTCTTATCCCCCTTGGCAACAGTTCAGCCAATGAGAAGCCTCCATACTTTGAAATCTCAGTTTACTCCAATGGACTTTTTTTAAAAAAAGATTTTATTTATTTATTCATGAGAAACACAGAGAGAGAGAATGGCAGAGACAGAGGCAGAGGGAGAAGCAGGCTCCATGCAGGGAACCCAATGGGGGACTCAATCCTTGGATCACAGGATCACGCCCTGAGCCAAAGGCAGATGCTCAACCACTGAGCCACCCAGGCATCCCTACTCCAATGGACTTTTAGTCAGTGGCAGAACTGAGTCTTGAACCCAGTACTCTATTTGAAAACAAGTAAAGTGTAGCTCTACTTCATGTTCAAGTTCAACTTACAGACTCCACCAACACAAAGGCAATTCAGGCTGATCACAAGTTTGAAAAAAAAAAATTGAACAAATCACTTTAGAGACAGCAGGATCATATAGGATCGAAGGGACACTAAAATATCTGGAGATCGTATTCCTAAAACCTACATTGATATTAGAGAGGGACATCATTCATGCCTCCATTATACATTTTTCTTAGGCAATAAGTTGACTAATTTCAGCCAACAGGAAAAGAACTGTTTTTATTTAGAACCACCTTGGGTTTTGCCTCTCTATAACAAAGGACTTTTAACTGTTTTGGTAGATGATCATCCATGGACATTTTATGATTCTGCACATCTTATGATCAAGGCATTGATCACCTTTGTCCTAAACTGTCTTTTCAGGGATGAGTGTCTAGTGAACAGCCTTGGAAGACAGAGATAGTGCCTCCCTCTGAATCAAAGGGCAGGCATGCTTACTTCCCATTATAAAAGATTTGTGTTCCCTAAACCCAGGGTTCCTCTCCTGCAATCCAAATAGTGCAATGCAGCCATCTATCTGGGCTCATCTGTGCCACTTCCATGGGACTTAGAAGCAAGAGGCACTGATATAGCTCATGCTGCTCTCTGGTGTATGAGTAATGATGTCCTTTGTCTCTGATCCAGGATCCACTATCCATGACACTGTGGCAGGCTAATTTATAAGGGTAAAAGAAGGGTAAAGTCTCAGGCTCTTTACAGACTTGATACTCTTTCCTTTTCTGTTGGACATGAGACCAGAACAACAATAAAAGGACAGAGCTTTGAAGTTGGAAAGAACAATTATAGTCATTAATGGGAATAATGAACCCCAGAAAGTGTTAACCCCTTATTTTAGGGTCTGACAAACTTGTATTTCCCTTCTCTGGAATGAGCTACCCAAACCTCAATTCTTTCAAATCCAAAAGGACTGAAATATCAGAACACTAAAACAGAGATCAGCAGTGGAGTTTACACCAACAAGCCAATGAAGCTTAAGTTCTGGTGGCCTCACTGCTCAGGCCCTTCCAAGACCTGGCAAGAGCTCTAACAATGTGTTCACATGGTGATGTGTTTTGCAAAGTTCACAAAAATAAGATTTTAAAACTCAATTGGTCAATTCCATTGTCTCTTTCCACTCTTCTCCTCCATCATATTCCCTTCAGGTACGGTGGTTTTGTAGTGGCCACAAGTATTTGGGGATCCTAATAAATGAGAGTTGGAGATACATGTAGCTTGCATTTAGCTCTGGACATATTCACACATTTCATAGTCATCTCCAGGCATGGTTTACCTAGTTATACATATGGATGGCTTCCAGAAATATTCCTACTGCCCACTCTGCCAACACCAAACATCATGGCATGAATTCCGCAGGCCAGAGGCTGTGTCGGGAAATGGAAGGGCCCCACAGCACTTAGCATTGCAAAGATAAGGATAATAGAGGAAAAAAAAAAAAAGGACTGAGATGCAATCCCCCAGAGCTAGTTTGTGGGAAATTCTTCCCGTCATCAGAAATATAAAATAGGGGTAGAGGAGGGGGGGTTAAAAAAAAAGAAGAAGCAGCGTAAAACTATAAGTGGAGACTTCCTGGTCAAAATTCCTCTTATTAGGAATACTCAGTGCAGGAGATACAATAATAAACCTACCATATATTTTTTTTCATGTTGTTGGAAATTATGCAAAATGGAATTTATCAGAATTCCTGCGTATATACGGTACAAACAGTAGTATAAACAGTCACTCTGTGAGGTCCCATGTTTTATGCATGCCAAGCTATCCAACTGCATCTTAACACATCAGATGAATCCTATCCTGACAAAGTCTGGTGGTTCCTGATGATACAGCACATAATATTGCCACCAATGCTCAGAAATGGCTTGGAAAAAACAGCAGCCAGTGATTCTGTGACAAAATCCCTATACATATTCATCAGTAGGTCAATGGTTGTAATTTAAGTATGATTTGATCACCTCACTATATATATATAACACAATTCAACTGGGTGGCAATTTCAAACTGCATCTAGATGCTCACATGGACCTTATTTTCAGATTAATTTTATGTATTGTTTTCAGAATTTCTGATTATACTAAAATAAATTAGATAGGAAGGAAATATCCTGACAGAAACCACTACTGTAAATCTAAAAGTGAAAATTAGCAGAACTTCAAAGTGTCAGAAACTCTCTTGCTATTATAAGATAATGGAAACAAAACTTTTGATGGTCAAAATTGTGAAGGTAGAGGGAAAAAAGAATCACAATAGGCAATAAAAATGTAGATGAAATTAAAATAAAAAAGATAAAGGCTAACTCTGGGAAACGAACTAGGGGTGGTAGAAGGGGAGAAGGGCAGGGGGTGGGAGTGAATGGGTGACGGGCACTGGGGGTTATTCTGTATGTTAGTAAATTGAACACCAATAAAAAATAAATTAAAAAAAAGAAAGATAAAGGTGATTAGAGAATTAGGACACTCCAATACAGGAAACAAAGAAAGGAGATGGGCTGTATTATAAAAGAAAATGCAGTTTGTGCAGACAATGAGCAAGCTCCAGACCCTCAGCTGCTATGTTTTAATGAATTGGTGACTTTGCTACGTGTCCTTTACATGTCCTCTTTTATTTGGCCATAAACATTAGGGGGAAAGTATTCTACAGATTTGTCAGGCACACAATTAACAGCCTGTTATATTATTTTCTGCACTTTGTGAAGTTTCTGATATTCATCTGCCTTTAGAATTTGCAGGTTGTTGTGATTTCCAATTCTAAGTATTCCCTTTGATAACTAATTTTTATTTGTAACTTGTCCCATTTTTCTTCAAGCAAGTCCCTGAATTATATGAATTTCAGGCTCTCCTAGCCACGGATCTGGCTCTGGAGATGGGTCATGCAGTTTTATTTCCCGTCAATCAATGTCAGAAAATATTCAGACATTATTCTCTGCCTGAAGGAGAGAAGATTCAATTGTCTAAAAGGTTCTGGGGGATCCCTGGGTGGCTCAGCGGTTTAGCGCCTGCCTTTGGCCCACGGCGTGATCCTGGAGTCCCGGGATCGAGTCCCACATCAAAGTCCCTGTGTGAATCCTGCTTCTCCCTCTGTGTCTCTGCATCTCTCTCATGAATAAATAAATAAAATCTTAAAACAAAAAAAAACTAAAAATAAAACCATGCTAAACAGGTGCTTCCTGATGAGGCCCTTAATCTACGTTGACTAGATTGACTCTCAGTGTTGAAAAAGCTAACTGCTAAATAGTTACCATGTATGATATATGAATGAGCAAATGAATGAAGAAGCCAACTGCTTCTCAAAACAGGTTCTGGTGCCAATCACTGCAATTGCCATGGTCTTTATTGTAGGTGGCAGCATCTACCTGAAGTAGTTTACACACAAAGGGGGTGTTAAGGATGTAGAAAACCCATGGAATTGTTGAAAAGGCCACAGAAGCTGGCTGCAGCTGTAGGTAGCTTCTTGGATCAATGATTTCCGGTGGAGACTGCAGTTCTCCCGGTGGCTCAGTTTGGTGGTGTGATTTTGAAAGGCAGCCTTGGATCTCAGTCTATGTTCATTTGGTGGGACCCCACCAAAAAGGAGAATTATAGACCAATATCCTTGATGAACACAGATGCAAAAATTCTCAACAAGATACTAGCCAATAGGATCCAACAGTACATTAAGAGGATTATTCACCATGACCAAGTGGGATTTATCCCTGGTACACAAGGCTGGTTCAACACTCGTAAAGCAATCAATGTGATAGATCATATCAACAAGAGAAAAAACAAGAACTATATGATCCTCTCAATAGATGCAGAGAAAGCATTTGACAAAATACAGCATCCATTCCTGATCAAAACTCTTCAGAGTGTAGGGAGAGAGAGAACATTCCTCAGCATCTTAAAAGTCATATACAAAAAGCCCACAGAAAATATCATTCTCAATTGGGAAACACTGGGAGCCTTTCCCCTAAGATCAGGAACAAGACAGGGATGTCCATTCTCACCACTGCTATTCAACATAGTACTAGAAATCCTAGCCTCAGCAATCAGGCAACAAAAAGACATTAAAGGCATTCAAATTGTCAAAGAAGAAGTCAAACTCTCCCTCTTTGCAGATGACATGATACTCTACATAGAAAACCCAAAAGACTCCACCCCAAGATTGCTAGAACTCATACAGCAATTTGGCAGTGTGGCAGGATACAAAATCAATACCCAGAAATCAGTGGCATTTCTATACACTAACAAGGAGACTGAAGAAAGAGAAATTAAGGAGTCAATCCCATTTACAATTGCACCCAAAAGCATAAGATACCTAGGAATAAACCTAACCAAAGAGGTAAAAGATCTATATCCTAAAAACTACAGAATACTTCTGAAAGAAATTGAGGAAGACACAAAGAGATGGAAAAACATTCCATGCTCATGGATTGGAAGAATTAATTGTGAAAATGTCAATGCTACCCAGGGAAATTTACACATTTAATGCAATCCTTATCAAAATACCATGGACTCTCTTCAGAGAGTTGGAACAAATCATCTTAAGATTTGTGTGGAATCAGAAAAGATCCAGAATAGCCAGGGGAATATTAAAAAAGAAAACCAGAGCTAAAAACACAATGCCAGATTTCCGGTTGTACTACAAAGCTGTGGTCATC
The DNA here is from genome assembly GCF_003254725.2 of Canis lupus dingo. NCBI lineage: Eukaryota > Metazoa > Chordata > Mammalia > Carnivora > Canidae > Canis > Canis lupus. Next base: position 75,342,677 of record NC_064243.1, read on the forward strand.
AAGACAGTGTGGTACTGGCACAAAAATAGACACATAGATCAATGGAACAGAATAGAGAATCCAGAAGTGGACCCTCAACTTTATGGTCAACTAATATTCGACAAAGCAGGAAAGACTATCCACTGGACAAAGGACAGTCTCTTCAATAAATGGTGCTGGGAAAATTGGACATCCACATGCAGAAAAATGAAAGTAGACCACTCTCTTGCACCAGACACAGAGATAAACTCAAAATGGATGAAAGATCTAAATGTGAAACAAGATTCCATCAAAATCCTAGAGGAGAACACAGGCAACACCCTTTTTGAACTTGGCCACAGCAACTTCTTGCAAGATATATCCATGAAAGCAAGAGAAACAAAAGCAAAAATGAATTATTGGGACTTCATCAAGATAAGAAGCTTTTGCAAAGCAAAAGAAACAGTCAACAAAACTAAAAGACAACCTATAGAATGGGAGAAGATATTTGCAAATGACGTATCAGATAAAGGACTAGTATCCAAGACCTATAAAGAACTTATTAAACTCAACAGCAAAGAAACAAACAATCCAATCATGAAATGGACAAAAGACATGAAGAGAAATCTCACAGAGGAAGACATAGACATGGCCAACAAGCACATGAGAAAATGCTCTGCATTACTTGCCATCAGGGAAATACAAATCAAAACCACAATGAGATACCACCTCACACCAGTGAGAATGGGGAAAATTAACAAGGCAGGAAACCACAAATGTTGGAGAGGATGTGGAGAAAAGGGAACCCTCTTACACTGTTGGTGGGAATGTGAACTGGTGCAGCCACTCTGGAAAACTGTGTGGAGGTTCCTCAAAGAGTTAAAAATAGACCTGCCCTACAACCCAGCAATTGCACTGTTGGGGATTTACCCCAAAGACAGATGCAATGAAACACCGGAACACTTGCATCCTAATGTTTATAGCAGCAATGTCCACGATAGCCAAACTGTGGAAGGAGCCTCATGTCCATCGAAAGATGACTGGATAAAGAAGCTGTGGTATATATATACAATGGAATATTACTCAGCCATTAGAAATGACAAATACCATTTGCTTTGACGTGGATGGAACTGGAGAGTTTTATGCTGAGTGAAATAAGTCAATCGGAGAAGGACAAACATTATATGGTCTCATTCATTTGGGGAATATAAAAATTAGTGAAAAGGAATAAAGGGAAAGGAGAGAAAATGAGTGAAAATATCAGTGAAGGTGACAAAACATGAGAGACGCCTAACTCTGGGAAACAAACAAGGGGTAGTGGAAAGGGAGGTGGGCGAGGTATTGGGGTGACTGGGTGATGGGCACTGGGGGGGGCACTTGGCGGGATGAGCACTGGGTGTTATGCTATGTGTTGGCAAATTGAACTCCAATAAGAAAAAGAAAAAAGAAAAAAGAGTAGTGGTGGGCAACCCGGGTGTCTCAGCAGTTTAGGGCCGCCTTCAGCCAGGGCATGATCCTGGGGTCCCAGGATAGAGTTCCACATCAGGCTCCCTGCATGGAGGCTGCTTCTCCCTCTGCCTGTGTCTCTGCCTCTCTCTCTTTCTGTGTCTCTCATGAATAAATAAATAAAATCTTAAAAAAAAAAAAAGAGCGGTGGTGATAATCTGTAAATCTTGTCTCTTACTGTGAAAATCAAAAAAGATCTTTCCAGAGCTGTACCAATAATGGTTGGCCCATTCAGGAGATTTTCTCAAGGACTACCTATGGTAAAACTCAGCAGTACTGAGCAAAATGATGTTTGGGAAAACATCAAAGAATCAGTGCAATAGGCAGGAATATCCGTCTTTTGTGATACTAGAAGCAGTATGGGACCTACCCTCTATAATAAGAACAAGGATGTTGTTTATAATAATAGGGTTGTTTAAATTCCACTACCTATATTATTCTGGTTCTTTCCTCTCACTCCCTTCTATCATGCTGTCTCAACCATCACTGTCAACAACAACAACAACAACAACAACAATAACAACAACAACATTGTGCCATAGAACAGGGCAATTCTGCAGACCACTGGAAATCTCTTCCAAAGCAGTAATAACAGCTGACTACAATTTTAGATTCTTTAATATTATAAAGCAGATTCTTTGTTGCTTGTGTTTGGAGCAAATGACAAATATCCTATGACACCAGTAAATACAGCAGGTTCTCTGGGTTAGGGGTGGGGACAACACTATCATAGACAAATTAAGCTCTTGTAACTAACTGTATAACTTCTTCATGATACAACAGCTTGGTACCATCAATGGCTTCAATTATTGATAGGAGATATTTTTGTATCTTTCATACAGATTTCTATACACAGATTAGCTCAGGGTACTTACTAATTCTGTTTCAGAATAATGATACAAACACATGGTCTCTCTATGTATGCCTGGTTCTTCAATACCTCTGGCAGCAGAACCAAGATATTTGGTTTAGTAATTTCTTTTTTGAACCCAGAAGAATAAAATTTCTCTGCAGGAATTTGTTCTCAGTGCATAAATGTTTTGACTTATGGAAAACTTTTTTTTTATCTTACAGAAAAACCCATCAGCAAAATGTTCTAACTTTGCTACCTCTTACTTCAGCCCATCTTTATACTTCCCTGAGTAATAGTAAATGCTTACCAGATTCCGTAGATTCACTTTTCTATCCTAACACCAACTGCGCCCTCCAGGCACTATTTGTGGTCATTTTACCTTGTCAAATGGAACTGTACTTCCTAAAAGTCCTTTCCCCATGCAGTTCCAAGCTAAGATTGCACACAAGAGAAATTTGTATGAAATTTAGAAGCCACAATGTAAACAGCAGCCATTATGCTTGGAAGATCAGTGCAGGTCATCACAGTTAGTACAGGTTCACACATGCTGCTGAGCTAGGGCTCATCTCAGCCTGGGGCAGCTATAGGGTATACAGCTCCTTCAGCTTCTTCTAGTCTTAGATCAGGCCTGTGTACAGCTCCCTAGCAGAAGAACCAACTTATTCTACAGGTTCTTACCATCAATGGAGTCAGATGCAGTAAAAGACAAATAAGTGTGTCTTCATACATTCTACTCTTCGATTTTCCTCTACTTTACAACCAGCTTTTCTTCCCAATTACCAGCCCTATAGCAACTTTATGCCAACCTTATACAGCTCCCCAATATGGTCTCTGCTTGGTGACTTTTCTCTGATTCTCCAATCTATCTCCTTCCAGAGCTTGACTTCCTTAGCCCTCTCACAATTTCATAAAATCTAATCCCTATACAAATCCCTTTTTCTGTACCACTCGCAGTGGTTCCGTTCTGCCTAAACTCTGACTGATGTGCTACTGCTAAGAAAGTGGATAAGCAACAGAGTGACAGATGAACCCAAGAAAAGGCACTCCAAATCTGTGCTTGTTAATTACTGCAGTCAAGCCAACATTCACTCAGGAGCACTAGCAGAAAGCAAATCAACACACCTGATTCCTAAGAGTCATCAAAAGTCTTCACATTTTTTATGCTCTGATATAACTGTTCCGCCCCTAAGAATTTATCTCAAGGACATAGCTATGGATTGTATAATACTCTGATAAACCATTTGGTGAAACTTTCAAGGGACATATTTCAGTGAAAATAGATGGTTCACGAATTGCTGTCTCAAGATGGTTAGTTCCGCTGACGGTAGAACTTTTTGCTTTGCTGAGGGAGTGTGCAGAGATGAATAACTCTGAACTCTGGACATCATAGGGGACATTTGGAAACTATGTCTAGGGAAGAAAAAGAAGAGAGAAGAGGTTACTGTCTGGGAAGAATAATGGAGGATAAAAAACACAAATATCAAATGGCTAATGATCCTGAGTTTCCACTGGGTGTTGTGTGCTGTGTGTCTCCCTGTGAAACATTCATGTATAGTCATTTATGGCAGGGCTGGTTCTTTCTGGAGACAAGTCAAAGTGCTGAGTCTTCTTCAAAATGAGCATAAAGGGAAAATAGAAAAAAATAGGGAAATATTGGAAACAGCCTGAGTGTTCAAAGTTGGAAATTATTTAAATGAATTATGTCATTTCTAGACAACAAAATACCAAGTCACCATCCAAAACTATGCTGTTAAAGAATGTGTAATAATATGAAAAATGTCTTAAATGAAGACTGCATATTTCAATGGAATGTAGAATATTAGGAAAGAAAAATGACTGAAAGAGTAAACACCAAATACTGACTGCCGTGGTAGGTTAGGCTGGTTTTATTTTCTCCCTTCTATTTATTTGTATTATCTTAAATTTCTAAAATAAACATGTATTCCTTCTGTAACAAAACAAAAACAGCATATGTTTATAGCTTTCCATAAACTAGGCAAGTCTTATACCCAAAGCAAGTGTTCAAAGGCAGGAAAACAAACAGTAGGTACATTTAGGCAAATATTCATGTTCCAAAAATGGCTAATCTGATCCAGCTGCATGTTATCACACTTTCATTGTTGTCAGGAAGAGGGACATAGATCAACACATTCCTCTTCCCCACCCTGGACAGAGTTCCACCATGAAGGTGCAAAAAAGGCCCAACACAGAGATGGACTCACTGTCCTCAAAGTAAGGCCATCTGAGTTCTTACCTGGACTCTGTCAAAGGCTGCCATTGACTCTGGACAGCAACTTGGCACTCACCAGTAGAGCTGAGGCTGCACTTCTAAGTTTATACCCTGAAGAATCGCATATGTGCATAAGGAGTTATGCACCTGAATGTTTATTTCAGTATCATGTCCTTTCCATTCATTTTTTTTCCTGTGGGAAATTTCTAATATATACAAAAGTTAACAGATACTTTTTAAAAATATTCTATTTATGTAGAAAGACAGAGAGCACAAGCAGGGGGAGGGGCAGAGGGAGAAGCAGACTCTTGCTAAGCAAGGAACCCAATGTGGGGCTCAATCCCAGGATCCTGGGACTTGATCCCAGGACCCTGGGATCATGGCCTGAGCTGAAGGCAGATGCTTAGCTGACTGAGCCACCCAGGCAGCCCAACAGAGAAGTTTCATAAGCCCCCACATACCCGTCACTCAGCTTCAATAATAATCAATTCATGGCCAATCTTTTCTCATCTCATCCCTCCCACTCACAGCCACTCCTGTATTATTTCAAAGCACATCCCAGGTATCAAATCATTTCATTCATAAATTTCAGTATAGATATATCATACACATTAAATACATGTATATATATATGAATATAATATATTTGTATATAATACTTTAAAAAATAACCCCAAAACCCCAACCATGACATTTTATTACATCGAAGACAAAACAATCAATTCTTAATATCCTTAATTATCAGCTCAGAGTTCAAATGTTAAATTTTTTCATAAATGTGATCATTCTCAAGACAATTCAGAGTCTGGAAATGAAGGAATAGTTAATTATGTTTTAAAACTATTATTAAATTTTTTAGACATGATAAAGATTTTGTGTTTTTTTTAAGTCTTGTGCTTAAGTGTTTATGGATAAAATGATACATTATCTGGAATTTGCTTTGAAATCAGGTAATTGGGGTAGAAATGAAACAAGATTAGCTGTGAGTTGATCACTATTGAAGCTGAGAGAGGGGTACATGAGGTTTATTTTACCATTTCCTTTTATTTTTTTTTTTACATATTTGAAATTTTCCACAATAAAAAAGTAAGGGAAAAAAGGGTATCTAAATAACATATTGCTTATGCACAGAAAGAAAGATAGGAAGACAGAGCCAAAAAGCAGGGGTGGGGGGGGGGATAAACACAAAATTAAGGATGTAGTTGCCTTGAGAAAGGGTGGCAGGGGGTAGTTGAGATTATTGGAAATGTTCTTCGTTACAAATGACCTCATGTTATTTAAAAAAAAATACTAAATGATAAAATAAAGGAGGGCTACTCGTGTACCAGTGTCAATATGTAGTGTCCCAAACCAGGATTAGGATTAGTCCAGTTTGGTTCTCTTGAGCACCAAAAATAAGAAAAAAAAATCACATGGTGATCACTACACATACACACACACACACACACACACACACACACACACACCCCTCTGAAACAATAGCTTCAGAAACAATAATAACAATAATGACCCTTACTACATGCAATACTCTGAAGTCGTCTTTTTTTTTTTTTTTTGAAGATTTCATTTATTTACTCATGAGAGGCACAGAGAGAGAGAGATGCAGAGACACAGGCAGAGGGAGAAGCAGGCTCCATGCAGGGAACCTGACGTGGGACTCAATCCTGGGACTCCAGGATCACGCCCTGGGCCAAAAGCAGGCACTAAACCCTTGAGCTACTCAGGGATCCCCTCTGCAGTGCCTTAAGAGAATGTTCACTCAGCATCAAAAAAAAAACCAAAAACCAAAAAAACAAAACAAAACAAAAAAACCTTTGCGCCTCCCTTCCCCCATCCCTTGCTGTACCTTCCATCTTCCCACTGCACTGTCTCTCCACCCTCTCCCCCTGCCTGGAAGATCTATTGCATGCTCCACTCCTCTCCCCTGCCAACCATGGCCTTCTGGTTTCCTCTGTCTTCACCCCTGGCCTTGCTTTCTGCAGAAGCCACCCCAGCTCTTTCAGAGCCAGCCACCATCATGGTTTATGACATCCCAGCAATATTTTTTCCACTTCCAAATGGGGACCCGAGAAACTGGACTGAAGAAACCTGCCCAAGACCACAGGGTTGGCAGTCACCTGGATTTCACTCCCACACTTCCTAATTCACAGGCTACTGGAAGGTCTGGGATTAGAGCAACAGCTCCCAGAGCTCCCTGCTTTGCTCACCACTTTCCCGGCTGACTCAGGGCACATCTGTGTCTGGGCCGCTTAACCCTCAGCTACCACTGCACTTGAAACCCTACAAGGAGCCCAAAGCAATATACTTCTCCGTTTAATAAGAAATATCTTTGTTCAGTCCTGCCTTAAATACATGTTATATGTGGACAGCCACACAGCAGCAGGCTGTAGAAATGTCCTTTGTATTCTGTGTCCTGACCATAGCCCTCAATGCTGATCCCAAACTTGGCTTTGTTCACCACATAGCACTGCAAGAGCCATTTGTTCTATTCCCAAGTTGAGAGATGAGGTCATAAAGAAGACTTCCCTTGCCGCTCCCCCAGTCACCTGACTTGTCACACCTGTTATACCAACAGGGAAAGGGGTACAAATAAACTAACCAGATTCTGTCAGCCTGCTCAGTTTTGTCTTTGAAAAGTCTCCCATTTTGTACCTTCCCTGCCTTGAGCACACCATACCTGAGGACCTCCACGAGTGTTGAGCGGCACCACACAGCTTTGGCTTCCAGGAAATTGCAGCCCCCAGGCCCATCAAGAGACCCCTCTGAAAACTGGCTGACTCTTTTCCAATTGGAGTCAACAGTGGCTGAGCCCTTGCTCTGTGCCAGGCATGATGTTAGTACCTGTCATGTCAGCATCACCAAATCAATCTGAGCAGGACAGGAGCCTCCACCCTTCAGAAGCTTCTAGAGTCTTCTCAAAGTGATCATACACACGCACACACACTACCCAAAGGGATATAAGAAAAGTTCAGAGTGAATGCCAGGGAAATTTAGAGACAAAGAGTCTCATTTAATTTCAGAGGGACTTCATTTGTAAGATAGACCTATCTCTTTGTGACCTCTGTATAAACAGAGGACACCATTCATGACATAGAATCACTTTTTATTGAAATATAAGTGACATAAAACATTATATTAGTTTCATGAATACATCATAACAATTTGATATTTGTATATATCGCAAAATGATCACTACAAAAAGTCCAGTTAACATCCATCACCACACAGTTACCAATTTCCTTTTCTTGTGATGAGAACTTTCAAAACTTACTCTCACAGACTTTCAAATATATTATACAATATTTATAGTCAGCAGGCTGTATATTACATCCCCTGCACTAACTTGTCTTATAACTGGAAGTTTGTACCTTTTGACTCCCCTTCACCCATTTCCCCCACCCACACCCCTGGTAACCACCAATCTGTTGTCTGTATCTAAGGAATTCTGTTTGTTGTTTGTTTTTTGTTTTCAGATTCTACATGTAACTGATATACAGTATTTGTCTTTCTCTGTCTGACTTATTTTAGTTTTATTTTACTTCTCCATGTTGTGGCAAATGGCAGGATTTCATTCTTTTTTTATGGCTGAATAACATTCCATTGTATACACCATAGCGTCTGTATCTCTTCATCTATCAATGGACATTTAGTTGTTTCTATGTCTTGGCTATTGTAAATAATACTACAATGAACATAGGGATACAGGTGTGTTTTTGAGCCAGTGTTTTAGTTTCCTTCAGATAAATACCCGGAAGTGGAATTGCTGGATCATATGATAGTTCTATTTTTTAATATTTGGAGGAACTTTCATGACACATAATCATTTTTAAAAATTGAATCTCCCATGTTGGTTATGCCCATTACACATGGTATCCAGGGGAAATTCATTCAAATTTCCCAAGTTTATGTGAATTGCATACTTCATTTCCTAGCTGAAGCACTTTAATCAGTTAGATGAGAATGTCACAAAGGACATGGGTCCTACCCACAAGCCTCCAGGGAATGCGTTAACTAATCTCTATTTCTTATTTTACATTACAAACACAGTATTTCTACATTCTAGGTACTGTTATAAGCATGCTGCACATATTAAGTGAATTAACCCTCACAAGCATCTAAGAGGTGCTACTTTCCCCATATAATAGATGGTGAAACTGTAGCACAGATCAATTATATAACTCAGCCAATGTCATATAACTAATATAATTGAAATTTTAGGGGCAGCCCGGGTATCTCAGCAGTTCAGCGCTGCCTTCAGTCCAGGGCCTGATCCTGGAGACCCGGGATCAAGTCCCACATCAGGCTCCCTGCATGGAGCCTGCTTCTCCCTCTGCCTGTGTCTCTGCCTCTCTCTCTCTCTCTCTCTCTCTCTCTCCCTCTGTCTGTCTCTCATGAATAAATAAGTAAAATCTTTAAAAAAAAATTTACTAATAGAGTTCAAACTCTGCATGCAATCTGTGATCTTAGCCACTACACAGTTTATTGACTTAATTATAACAGTCTTCTCAGTTTGATCTATGATAGAGACAATTTGCCATGGGTCTCTCATGTTTCTGTGTATCTTTGCATACTGAACAGACTTTGGAAGATATATTGTCTCCCTCTGGAACAAAAGACACATATTTACTACACATTATAAATGACACACGCTTCCTAAGCCCAGTACTCCTCTCCTATAATGCAATCAGTAGGTGACATTTGACCTTTTTCACATGACCCTTTAGGAACGAGGGCTCAATGCTGACACTCTGGCTACCAGATTACTGTGAGTAATAGTCTTTTGTCTCTGATCCAAGAATCTCTCGTCATATTCCAGCACCCATGAAACTGTGCTGGGCTAACTGTTAGTTTGCAAGTAGTGTAAAATCTCAGACACTTCATAGTCTTGACAACCTATATTTCATTGTAAAAACAGACCTGCTTCACAGAACAATCTCTAAAGGAGGCAATGTTTGAGACATGTCTTGTCTTAAAGGAAGGGATAAACTTGAAGGGCTTGCTGGCAGAATGACAGGCAAAGTCAGGAAATAGGAGTATGCATGATACCATAGGGTGGCTAAGCCTGATGGCTCTAAGTTTCAGCCTTTCTAGGAAGCTAGCTCTCCATTGGGAGATGAACTAATTTTTAGAAAAGTCCCCATTCATATATCCTAGCTTCTCTTTAGAAGCTGCAATGTGATTTTCTTTTACTACTTTGTTCAAACTGACCACCCATGAGCTGAGAAAACCACAAGATGAAAGTTCATTCTTTCTCAAACACATCTGATTGTTTTGACCCCTGGGAATCAGGCTTCCTGAAGATAAACATCTGGGGTCAGCAAGAGCTGATGAAGTCAGCAACAGCTTGGGTCCATGACAGAGTCTGGTTCACCAGGAGCCCTTTCTCTTCATACCATGTGTGTGCCTGCCATTAGACACATACTTGTGTCCTGTGTTATAAGTTATGCCCCTAATATTTGCTACAGTGAAACACCTTGGGGCTTAACTCATGATATTTCTTGATGGTAATGTCCATACATAGGATATTCTCCCCAACCTTAGCGCATAAAAAAGAATACAAAAGATTAAAATGGAGGACTTAATTTACTCCAGCAATACACAAATGTCTGATATTGGGTTGCTCCCAGAAGCAGAGCCTCAGACAAGGATTCAAATGTGAATAATTAGCCCTACAGAGAAAATCCTGGGAGCCAAAGTAGCATACATGCCTCAGAGTTCCTCCTCCAGGGAGTGAAGGAACTGTAAGATTTGTCTGCTAGGTCCCATTAGGCTTTGGTTAGAGGCTATTGGTGGGGTGGTAGGAATCAGGATGAGAGAGCAGTCAATTCCCTCACCCTGCTGCTCTTTGGGCAAAGAGATTTGGACACTGACAAGTGGAGGCCAGCCAGAGCACTCACAGCCATGGTGAGGCCTGAGGCATATGAGAAGGAGGCTGCTCTAGATGGAAAGGCCCGACTGCTAAGCAGGGACCCTGACTCACCCTTCCCTGGAAAAGAAGAAGAGAAATCATCTTCTAATGGAATGGCTTAAAACCCAGGCCTCAAAATTTTACAATATGTATAAAGTTTTCTGAAAGGATCCTTGCCACATAAGCTATGAGAAGAAAAAGTATCTCCAGCTGGCCATCTGCCCCAGAGCTACTGCTTGAGCAGTTTGACAAGCTGTAAGGGGGAAGTAAGAGGTGTTAGAGAGGTCTGGCTCCTTGTTCTGCCTGGGGCTGATTCTCCAATGCTTTTAACTTGTGTCTGAACCAAATACAGCTACAGGAGTGATCATTCCTCAATCAGAGAAGTAGCTAGACCCCAAAAGACTGGAGGGCAAATGAGCTGGGTCACTTGTAAGCAAGGTCACTCCTGCGATCTGCATAGGAGTCATGCCAGGCTGAGATAGCAGACCTGAATGAGCTTGGCTGCTATTACAGGTTCTGGGTTTCAAAGGCCTTAAGTCCCAGATCTGTGGTGGCCACCTGGGGCAGGGGGTGTTTTTGCCTAAACTGGCACGATGTTTATGGTGAAGTTGCCCTGAATATCACTTACTTTCTCCCATATGCATAGTAGAGGAAGCATAAGCCCACGGTGATTAGAGGGAACAGAGGGGAAACATGATGACAACCTGTGGACTTTAAAACACAAGTCTATGAGAGGAGGATTCCACAGAATAATCACCATCCTTGGCCTGTTGAAGGCTCTCAGCGTCCAGAAATGCAGACATTTATCTTTGTGGGCACAGTAACAGCTACTGCCTCCCTCCAGCTTCCTGCAGCAGCTGACCTTTCACTCAGTTCTTGTCACATCTATAGCAGCTTCACATATAGCACCACCCCTTGAGCAATGGATCAATAAATATTTTTCTTCAAATGGAGTCACTCTTTTTACACATACAGTTATTAACAAAGGCAATTTGATCCCATTGCTACAAATGAAAATGCACTATCCCTGGCTACCAATGAAAACAAAGCAATATGATCAAATTCTAGCCAGATTTTCTTGCCTGCCATTTGCTATGATGCTGAGAGATATTCTCTATTTCCCTGTCTCTCTCTCCCTCTCCCTCTTTGTTAAAAAAGAAAGAGGCAGGGTTTGTTCCTTGACTAATCCGAAGGACTAAACCAGATGCCTAGAAAAATCTGCAGCAGAAGTAGGACAGCACTCAGGGCTGGAATTGGCAACGAAGCCCTCCCAACACCCCGTGGGCACATGCAGACTCTGACACTCGCCATTAGGACACAGAGGAGAAAGATTTCCAGTCTCCTTCTCCTAGTGAGGACAGGAGGAGAGGGACATCAAACAAAGGAAAGCAATATGGACTAGAAAGAGGCTAAAAAGACAGGGACAGAGTGAGAGAGACAGGATGTCAGAAAGGAAAGACATGGCACTCACCACCACCCACTCTGAGTCAGAAGCTGCAGTGGGTGTCATCCACTAGCAAGAACTCTCCTTTCCTTAAAGAAAAAGAACTTCCAACCCTACGGAGTCTTCCCGTATGTTAATCACTGCACGATTGCCTGCTGTGAGATTCCTTCAATGAAGCCATTTGGACTCACAATTTAACCTGCAAAAAGATTCACACTTAAATAAAAAGCCAAGCTGACATTTTAGAAGGCTTATTTCTGGAAGAAAGGAACACACTTGTTAAGATTATTAAGCCCTAATAAGTTCCATAACCATAAGACCAGCCGGCACGTGCTTGAATATCTGGTGGCTCTATGGTAAGGATGTCGTACAAGCCCATGTCACATCTTCCTGATCCCAAAATAGGAGATGAAGAGATGAGAAATGGCTCTCTTCAAAGGAAAACTCCGTGGGCACCTCTGCTGACATCAGAAATGGGACTAGCCCTTGGGGGGTAGAGGGTAGCTAGGGTTTTTGTCCCAAGAACCCACAGGAAGAATGTGTCATACAAGATGTTGATGCAGAGGTGGGAATGTGGTTGACAGGGTGACCACAGTGTGATCCTGTAGATGGAGGGGTATCAGTAACTCTTGGGATCTATCTCCACACAGATGAGGTTCTGATTTGTATATTTACAAATACAAAGAGAAAGTGTGGACCTCCCAGAAAGAAAAGATGGTATAAACTTATGAAAATCTGAGCTTCATCTTCAGCTTTGAGATAAGACTGGGAAAAAAAGTGGGAGATAAGCCAAACTAGAAGCAAATATTTCTTGGAGATAACAAGTGGAATTAAGGGTTTCATGTTCAGGGTATCTGACCAGGGATCAAAAGGATTTGCTTCTATGTCCTGCCCCTTGAGGGTGGATTGCTGTAGTGTCAATTAACCTCTGTGGATTCAAGTCTTTGCTTGCAAGGAGAGCAATGATGCCCTCTCTCTGTAGACTGGTTTATTAATTCTTTTCACATGTGTTACATTCACTGTTTGCATAACTCAGGTAGAGCAGATACTAGATAGAGCAGGTATCATTGCCCTCGTTTTACTAATAAGCCCCCACGAAGACTTGACTCTATATGGTCTAGTTCTGTTACTTGCTGGCTCTGAGACCTTTAATAGTTGACTCAGCCTCTTCTGTTCCTCTGTTTTCTCCTCTGTTAAACAGGAATAAAATAGTGCTGATTTCAGGGGAGCCTGGTTGACTCTGTTGTTAAGCAGCTGACCCTTGATTTCTGCTCAGGTCATGATCTCAAGGTGGTGAGCTCCAGCCCCATTGTGAGCCCCTCAGTGAGCCCCACAGTGGGCAGCACAGCTCTCTCAGCAGAGTCGGCTTCTCCCTCTCCACCTCCCTCCACTCACTTGCATTCTCTCTCAAATAAATCTTTAAAAAAATAGATAGTGCTTATTTTATAGGGTTGATGTTAGGATTAAATGAAATAATATAAGCAAAGTGCTTAGAAAAGTCCTGGCGCTTATTAAGTTCTCAATAAATGTTAGCTCTTCTTGACTAAGTGGTCAGACCAGGGCTTCTAATCCAGGCCTTCTGGCACCAGGAGAGCTCACTGATTAAGAGCATGGGCTTTAACATCTAACAGACCAGTGTGCAAACCCCATTTCTACAATACCTGTAAGACTCAGTTTCCTCATCTGGAAAATGGTGAGTGGTATTACTGTCCACCGCATGCAGTTGCTGGGAAGATTACGTGTGCCTAGTATCTGGTAGTTGCTCTCCTCATCTTTGTGATTACTTTCTGCTTTCTACTCACTCACAGAGACACTGGCAAAGCCACCTAGGTAGGTAAAACTGTTAGATGATCTTAGGACTCTATAAAATTCTGAGCTAATATGGTATAGTTAGCCTTCAATAGAACAACTTTTTAAATGGGTCACTTAGGAACATCCTGCTGAAGATGGAAGATTAAACAATCATCCACTTTTACTCCCTCCAGAAATCTCATTAAAATGACACTAAAGGGTTTTTTTTATTTTTATTTTTTTATTTTTTTTTTTATTATTTATTTATGATAGGCACACAGTGAGAGAGAGAGGCAGAGACACAGGCAGAGGGAGAAGCAGGCTCCATGCACCGGGAGCCCGACGTGGGATTCGATCCTGGGTCTCCAGGATTGCGCCCTGGGCCAAAGGCAGGCGCTAAACCACTGCGCCACCCAGGGATCCCCAAGGGTTTTTTTTAATTTTATGAACCCACAAGGACAAAGAAAAAAAAAGAAACATCAGTAACAGAATTTTGGAAGGTAAAAACCAGAGAGATGAGCATGATGGGTACAGAAAATTTTTAAAAATCCTAATCCTAACTAACATGAAGAGCACCAAGATGCAATCCCAAATACTTTGGGAACTGACAGCACCAAGTATTTCTAGAAGTGACCATGTAAAAGTGAGGCTAAAAACAGGATGTTGAAGATGTCAGACCCTGAGGTGCCATCATCCCCTGCTCAGCCCAGCCAGGTGAACTTTACCCCCTAGTAAAAGACTGAAGCTTTTCTTTTCTGGAAAGGAACATCAGACGTAACTGAAGATAGAAGTATTGTTATGAAAACAGGAGCATTAAATGAACATTTACATACCAGTGCTTCTCAGGACACTTCGAGAGCAATATCACTAACTACAAAATTAAATTTAAAATTCAGCTCCTCAGGTCCATTGGCCAAATCCAGACCACTTTGATCACTGCAGAAAGTTCTATTGGCCAGGCCTGGTTGAGTGCAAAGATTTGGTGACTTTTCTGAGGGATCTGACCAGCCCAAGGGGAAAGACTCCCAAGATACTGACAGTGGGGATTCTCCAATGAAATAGCCAAAAGTTCCAAACTCCTAAAACCACCAGCCTCCTAACATCTTATTAGACACTTCCTCTTTGAAGTGACACTGAAGATCATCAGCTAGATGAAGAAAGCCTGTATCATGAAAGAGAAGAGACCAAAACAAATGAAGAAAAAAATAATTTAGAGAAACAGAAACAAAGGTGGAAGAAGAAAACTTCAAAAGAACCATCATTAATATCCTCAGAGAGTAAAGAGATGTTGTCTCTGTAAAATAAGAGTGGATTATCATAACAAAGAAATATTCAGAGAAATTTTTAAAAGGGATCTTGGAAATTTTCAAATGATAGCTGAAAAGAAATATTCAGGAAAAGGACTGAAAGGTAATTGAGCAAATGTCCCAGGAAATGTCTAAAAAGGTAATTAGATAGAAAAGAAGAAGAGAAAGATGAGAAAGTTGTCCTAGTCCTTGTACATCCTTTACTTTTTCACCAATGAAATGCTAGGAGCACGGGGTCCCAGGGGCCAGGTCCCACATTGCTTCTTTGCTTAGAAGCCAAGACCCATGTTAGAATACCTTATCTTCTGGAAGTCAAAATAAGGAATTTTGACTTTCAAAACCCATGGGAGTTGAAGGGGAGTTTAGAGGAGACTGGGCCAAGTTGAGGTCATCGTGATTAACAAAACCTCCTCCTTTCCCTGGTGATATAAGCCCAGCTTTTCTTGCTTCTCACTAGACTTTTGCTCTGTGGTGTGTCTTCACCAAACCCTTGCCCTCCACCTCACCAGAGTCTCCTAGTACTCCCTCTCCATAAGCAACAGTTATCACAGTATACCTATCAGTGCTGCAAACTCCTTAGGACAGAGAAAAATGGCTGGGAAATACGATGCAGTGAGTTGGGAGACAAAAGAAGAAAATGAAAGGAAACAGATTTTAACAGAAATAAGGGGGCACCTGGGTAGTTCAATCCATTGAGCATCCAATTCTTGGTTTTTGGCTCAGGTCGTGATCTCAGGGTGGTGAGATGTAGCCCCAAGTCTGGTTCTACACTCCGGGTAGAGTCTGCTTACCTTTATTCTTCTGCCTCTACCCCCCACACACATATACACACTCATGTGCTCTCTGGTACTCTTGCTCTCTCTCAAATAAATAAATAAAATCTTAAAAATTTTTTAAAAGTAAGGAAAGGAAAAAGATTATATGAAGTCACTTAAAAAAAACTTTTTATTGCACAAAATGTAAAGCATACACAAAATAATAGTTTAATGAATATTCCTGTTCATGTTATCCAGGTTGAACAATATCAAGTCATAATTAACAGTAGCTTTGAGATAATAATAATATATGGATTGTTCATCATGTAATATGTATGTTCTATGTATTATATATAGGTGTGTGATAAACAGTTCAAAACAGTTACAAATTCTCTGCCACCATCAAGAGATGGAGTCTAAGTCACGTCCTATATCTACTCTGGTCAGACCCTGTGACTTGCCTTGGCTAACAGAATGTAGCAGAAAAGATACTGTACAGCTTCAGAGACTAGACCTGAGAAGCTATGGTGGTCAGTTTAATATGTCCAAAGGGCTCTTTAACAGGTAAGACTAAGGGCTTGAAAACATAGGGGTAAATTTTCAAGACCTTGAGTGAATCAACAGTTTCTTAAATATGACACCAAAAGCACAAGCAATAAAAGAAAAAATAGTTAAGCTGTACTTCATGGAGATTAAAAACATTTGTGCTTCCAAAGATACCATCAAGGAAATGAAAAGTCTATCACAGAATGGCAGAAAATATTTGCAAATAGTATATCTAATAAGAAACTTACATCTAGAATATGCAAAAAAGAAAAAAAAACACAACTCACTAAAATGACAAATAACCCAACTGTAAAGTGGGCAAGGGATTTAAATAGACATTTTTCCAACGAAGATACCTTCATACCCAAAGTCACATGAGAAGATGCTCACCATCACTGCCTACCAGAGAAATTGAAATCAAAACCACAATGAGACGCCTGGGTGGCTCAGTCAGGTAAGTGTCTGCCTTCAGCTCAGATCATGATCTCAGGGTTCTGGGATCCAGCCCCATGTAGGGTGGGCTCCTCGTTCAGCAGGGAGTCTGCTTCTCCCTCTCCCTTTCCCCACTCGTGCTTTCTCCCATTCTCTCTCTTTCTCTCTAATTAATTAATTAATTAATTAATTAATTTTTTAAAAACCACAGGGAGGTCCACCTCACATCCACTAGATGACTCTAATGAAAAAGACAATGTCAATTGTTGGCAAGGACGTGGAGATGCTAGAACTCTCATACATTACTGGCAGGAATGGACAGTGTGGCACAGCTGCCTTAGAAAACAGTCTGGCAGTTCTTCAAAAGGTTAAACATAGAGTTACCATGTGACTCAGTAATTTCACTCCTAGGTATATATTTAAAAGAGATGAAAACCTATGTCCACACAAAACTGGTACATGGATGTTTATGGTAGCATTAATAATAACAGCCAAAAAGTGAATATGACCTAGGTGTCTATCCACTGATGGATGGGCAAATAAAACATGTACTTGTATCATGGAATACTATTCAAAAATAAAAATAAACAAGATACTGGTTCATGCTACAACCTGGATAAGCCTTGAAAACATGCTGAATGAAAGAAGCTAGTCACAGAATACCACATATTATGTGATTCTATCTATATAAAATGCCTTGAATAGACAAAACTTTTTGAGAAAGTTTATAGAGACATAAGGTAGATTAGCAGTGTCCTAGGAATGGGGGAAGGGGAAAGAAGATTGAGGGGAAATGGATGTAATTGCTGAAGAGTATGAGGTTTCTTTTTTGAGTGATAAAAAATGTTCTAAAATTGGTTGTAATAGTTGTTCACCTCTGTGAATATACTAAAAATCATTGAATTGTACACATTAATGGATAAATTGTAGATTATGTTAATTATCTCTCAATAAAGCTGTTAAAGAAGGAAAGAAAGAAAGAAAAGAAAGAAAAGGAAAGAAAAGAAAAGAAAAGAAAAGAAAAGAAAAGAAAAGAAAAGAAAAGAAAGAAAAGAAAAGAAAAAAGAAAAGAAAAGAAAAGAAAAGAAAAAAAAAGAAAAGAAAAGAAAAGAAATCCAAGGTCTGTTCTGCCTTCCAGCAGTGGAATCCAGATAGACTACAAATATCCCTGTTTTATAATATGGAGGAGGGGATGGGCCAGCCACAGTGAGGGGAGACTGCACAGGGCACCCACAGTGCATCACAGGCAGGCTGGGTTGTGCCATCCCAAGTGCAGACACTAGGCAGTGCCTGCTTGTCTGCGGCTTTCAAAAAAGAAAAAAAAAGCTGACAGAATTATTTAGCTGCAAATAAGTGGATGACTTTGGACTTTGGATGACTCCAAAGGCAGAGCTGTGAACCCAGAAGGTGGAGTCTTAAGCCATAAAGGAATAATTCCGAGCTTTGAAACCTAACAGAATTTGCCCAGTTGCAACACTACATTGCTTGAGATTGGTGACTCTATTTTTCTTTCCACTTTGTTCTTTTTTTTTTTTTTATTGTTTGCATGATATATCTTTTTCCATTCTTTTATTTTCTTTTTTTTATTTTTTATTGGTGTTCAATTTACTAACATACAGAATAACCCCCAGTGCCGTCACCCATTCACTCCCACCCCCCGCCCTCCTCCCCTTCTACCACCCCTAGTTCGTTTCCCAGAGTTAGCAGTCTTTACGTTCTGTCTCCCTTTCTGATATTTCCCACACATTTCTTCTCCCTTCCCTTCTATTCCCTTTCACTATTATTTATATTCCCCAAATGAATGAGAACATATAATGTTTGTCCTTCTCCGACTGACTTACTTCACTCAGCATAATACCCTCCAGTTCCATCCACGTTGAAGCAAATGGTGGGTATTTGTCATTTCTAATGGCTGAGTAATATTCCATTGTATACATAAGCCACATCTTCTCTATCCATTCATCTTTCGTTGGACACCGAGGCTCCTTCCACAGTTTGGCTATCGTGGCCATTGCTGCTAGAAAAATCGGGGTGCAGGTGTCCCGGCGTTTCATTGCATTTGTATCTTTGGGGTAAATCCCCAACAGTGCAATTGCTGGGTCGTAGGGCAGGTCTATTTTTAACTGTTTGAGGAACCTCCACACAGTTTTCCAGAGTGGCTGCACCAGTTTGTTCTTGTCAACAGGAATCTCCATAGCTATTATCCAATTCACATCCCACTATTGGATTTGGGGAGCAGACAACTTGCTTTCTAATTGTATGGGTCCCCAAATAGACAGGAATTTTGCCCCAAGATGAAATCATACTCAGAGTCTTACCCATATCTGACTCAGACTATTTAGATGATGGGATTTGGAAATTTTGAGCTGCTAAAATTTAGATGAGATTTTGTTCTTTGAGATGATGCTGTAATGGGTTGAAACCTTGGGGGGGGGAATTGGGGTGGGGTGAATGCATGTGAGATGGACATGAATCATTGAGAGCCAGAAGGTAGACTATGGTAGGTAGAATAATGTTCTCCCTCATTCCCAAAGAGGTCCACACCCTAATTCCTGGAACTTGTGAATAGTTATCTTACATGGCAAAGGAACTTTGCAGGTGTGACTAAGGATTTGAGATGGGAAGATCTGGGTTATTCAGGTTGGCCCAAAGTAATCATATGAGTTCTTATAAGATGGAGGCGGAAGAGTCAAAGAAGGAAATGTGATGGTGAAAGCAAAGGTCAGAGAAAGAATGAGAGATTTAAAGATGCCACCCTCATGATTTTGAGAGTAGAAGGGGACCTCAAGCCAAGGAATGTAGGCAGCCTCCAAAATCTGTAGAAGTTAGTGAAACAGATTCTCCCCTAGCACTTCCAGAAGGAACACCTGCCAACACCTTGATTTTAGACCTGTCAAACTCAATTCAGACTTCAGACCTCCAGAACTCCAAATCATAAATTTCTGTTTTAAGTCACTATATTTATGGTAATTTGTCACAGCAGCAATAGGAAACTAATACAGAAGCCTTGCTTTCAGCTTTCATGCTTTTTGAAACTGGCCATCAAGTAAAAAAGTCCAAAAGTCCTTCTGATGGACAGAAGGGTCCCAGGCAAAGAGAGAAGGTCTAGAGGCTGAGAAACAATGGAGAGAAAAAAGCAGCAGCCAGTCCCCAGCCTTTGTAGCTACATTTTTGAGCCACCTTGGATCCTCTGGTGGAATCAGAATCATTATAGCCATACCACATGGAGCATCGACTAGCTGTGTCTATGCCCAAATTTCACAACCATTAGCAAAAAACAGTTGATATTGTTTTAACCCACTAAGTTTGGAGGCGGTTTATTATGTAGCAATACATAACTGAAACCATGTGTCTTTTAATGCTCATCACTAACCTATAAGGTAGGGACCAATATCATTCCCTTTCTCATATAAATACACAGAGGCTTAGACAAGTTAAACTATTCACTTGTCCAAATTCACAGTTAGTACAGCCAGAATTTGATCCTAAGCAATATGACTGCAGAACTCATGCTTTAACTTGAAGGATTTAATGCTCTCAGTGTCAACTATCACCTTTAGGGGTTTTTTTAATCCCTTAATTAACATATAGTGTATTATTAGTTTCAGAAGTAGAGTTTAGTGATTTATCAGTTGCATATAACACCAGTGCTCATTATATCAAGTACCCTCCTTAATGCCCATCACCCAGTTACCCCATCTCCCCCCACACCTCTCCTCCAACCTATTTGTTTCCTGGAGTTAAGAGTCTCTTATTGTTTGTCTCCCTCTCTGATTTTGTTTTATTTTATTTTTCCCTCCCTTTCCCTATGTTCGTCAGTTTTGTTTTTGAAATTCCACATATCTGTGAAGTCATGTAATCGTCTTTCTTTGACTTATTTTGCTTAGCTTGCTTTGCTTATTTGCTTACCGTCTAGTTCCATCCATTGTTGCAAATGGTAAAATTTTGGGGTTTTTGGTGGCTGAGTAATATTCTAGTGGTGTGTGTGTGTGTGTGTGTGTGTGTGTGTGTGTGTACATCTTTACCTACTCATCTTTATCCCTCATCTGTTGATGGACATCTGGACTCTTTCCATATTTTGGCTATTGTAGACATTGCTGCTGTAAACATCAGAAATTCACCTTGAACCAACTTAGTTGATATTAAATAGAAAGCTTTTTATAACAGCAGGAAAGTCAGAGGAGTAAGACTCTGAAACTAAGCCTCAACTGCTACTACTACACTTTATGCATGGGGGTGGATGGGTGGGTGAAATATGTATTTCTCCTGAAGTATAGGTTTCTTTCTGTCAGATGGCAAATGGGCTTTAAAAGTGTCAGGCAGGTTAAAAGTGGCTGAATTATGTCAAGAAATATAGCTATTGCAGGGCTCAGACACATCTTCCAATTTTGCCATCAAAGAAAACCTGACTCTCTCTGGCCCCAATTTAAAAGGTCTGGGGAGGGGATCCCTGGGTGGCGCAGCGGTTTAGCGCCTGCCTTTGGCCCAGGGCGCGATCCTGGAGACCCGGGACCGAATCCCACATCGGGCTCCCGGTGCATGGAGCCTGCTTCTCCCTCTGCCTATGTCTCTGCCTCTCTCTCTCTCTGTGTGACTATCATAAATTTAAAAAATAAATAAATAAATAAAAGGTCTGGGGAGGATTCCAATTGGTCCGTGATAGGACAGGTGCTCACCCTTAAACCAATAAACACCTGAAGAGGGTAAGATCTTTAAAAAGGTGGTAGTGCCAAGAGGATGCTCATGGTTTAAATTCTAAAAGGGAGAACTTTTTAGGGGAAGGTGGGTAACAGCATGCTGATCTAATCAGGCAAACATATACCCACTACAAACAAAAATATTTTTGCTAATGGTTGTGAAATTTGGGTTTGGAGAAAGTTTGCATTTAGAGAATCAAAAACCATGTCAATGGGGTGCCTGAGTGATGCAGTTTGTTGAGCATCTGACTCTTGGTTTCAGTTTAGGTTGTGATCTCAGGGTCATGGGATCAAGCCCCATGATGGGCTCTACACTCAGTGTGGAGTCGCTTAAGACTCTCTCCCTCTCTCCCTGGCCCTCCCACCAATCTCTCTCTCTCTCTTAAATAAATAAATCTTTTATAAAAACGTCAATGAAAGACATTGACATGGAGGGAAAGAGCAGTCAAAATTCAAAACTATCCTCTTTCATATAGGCTGTCTGGTCCAAAGAAAATCACATTCTATATGAGTTCCATGGAACAAACTTGGATAAAATATTTTGAGAAATTCTTCCTCTTGATTGTGTTTATAGAAGCCTTCTTAGTAACGTGAAATCATTTAGCCAAAACTAAGCTAATATACCAGGCTTGACCTCAGCCATGAATGAAACATGAAATCCCCCTTGGCAGCCAGAAGGCTCCTGGGAGAAAACGGCCCAATGCAAGAGCAGATGGGGAAAATGGCTGATCAGCCACTTAAAAACCAGAATTTCCAAGCCAGAAGGCATCGCAGAGCTCATCTGATCTAACTCAGAGGTTTTTAGCAACTGCAGATTTGTGTATATGCTGCATCAGTGTGAATATATAGAAACCTCATACTGCTTCACCAACTAGGAAGTCTGAAAAGAAACTTTCTCTACAACCAGCATCCTTCCTCTTGGCCCCAGTATAAACTAAATTACTAAAAGAAGAACCCTCTTCTCTATATATTATCTGTGAAACCCAAAGATAGAATTTTAGTTGCTGACATGCGCACATAATAGATACCAAGTGGCTACACTCGAAATCACATGGCTCATTCTAATAGACTGTAACAGCTATTAATAAAAATCCATGTATTTTGCCTATCTATAAATTATATTTATAGAGACCAGCAGCTCAAGTAAATAAAAAATCCCATTCCTCTCATACACAATCCTTAATTAATCCAACGATCAAATTCTTGAGCAAGCCTTTAATTAAATACAGATTTCTGGAAGTTTAAACAGAGTCTGTTAAAAAGTTCATTCTTATGAACCGCTGATGGGCACTGGGAAGACTGGATATGAAAGAAGCTGTCTTCTTTCAGTAAGAAAGGCATATTTTTATCAGACGGTATGAAGGATGAGAACAATTTCCAAGGTCTTTGCAGTGCTCTGAACTGTGGCACGCCATCTCCCAAGTGACATGCTCTCGTGTCGATGGGAGCTTGGTGATTATTTGCCTCTGGTGCTTCTGTTTCATGAGTCCTTCCTCTTTATTCATGTTCAATCACTCTCTTCTTTTCTCAAGAAGATGTTCTCAGTCCATCTTGCAAAATAAAACTTTGCTCTTGAAATCTAAATGCTCTCTCTCCTATTTCATTAGCATTTCTTCCATGCCTTCACAGAATGATTCAACCAACTTTAACTTGCTCAAAACTTTGACACCTTTGATTATATAAATGAGTGTCCTCAAATACATAAAACTCCTTAAAGAAAAACTCTTCAAAACCCCATGTAATTTTTACAAACACTTTAGAATATGTGATATCTGCCTAAGGATTTCAAATATTAATTTTAAACTAGTAAATGCTCAGCAATGCTTACTGTTAATTTGGATAGTCACTCCCTGTCTCACACTTGTAACTTCATTTCCTGAAGCCTCAGTTCCCTCATCTATACAATCAGTGTATTAATTGTGTTTGCTTCATAGATGGAGTGTCCATATGTCCAGATTGGCCTGGGATGGTCCCAGTCCATAGGATACTTTTTATAATTTATATATTATATATATTATAATTTTATTTATAAGATATTTATATATAAATATATTTATATATTACATATTTATAACTTATATTATATATTTATTACTTATATAAAAATTATAATAAGTTATAATTTATAATGATTTAAAAGTATAATTATATACAGTGCCCATTTCATTTTCAAGATTGTCCTATTATAGAGTCATGATAGGGTTAAAAAGTACTGACCAGAGTACCTGGAATAGAAAATGCTCCAACAAAAAGAAAAAATGACTAGGACCCTGAGATCCCAGGACTCTGAGATCATGACCTGAGCTGCATATAGACACTTAACCGACTGAGCCACCCAGGGCCCCCCCCAAAATGACTAGCTTTAAGTAAGGCTACCTCTATACAAAGTTTGGGAGTGAGAAAGGTTTATTTCAGAACTGACCCATCCCCAGATTCATCCCAGTGCCTGAAGTTCACCCAGACATCTTCACACTAGCTTCTCACACATGCTCAGACCCTTTACAGTTCCCTCAAAGTTCAGCTGCCCCTTGATCCACTCCTTCAGGACTTCCCTTCAGAGCTCAGCTAGCTGATCACACAGACTGACCAGTGCAGGTATTGCGGGGTCCCAGAAAATGTATGTACTACCCTTCCTAAGAAGATAAGATAAAAGTGGATTAATGGGGTGGGTGTGTGGTTTCAGGATGATGGAAGGAAAAACTTTGGGGCAATTTTTGGTAATCCTTCAAATAACATCACACCAGCAGCTGCTTGTGAACATGAAGCCTGCCTTGCTCTCTTCAATGTACTTGTATACATGGATATATATCTCCAAATCTGAATTTATTCCAAATATTAAATCAATGAGCTCAGTGCCCTCCAGTCAAATATGATTTAAAACATAAATAATGGCATTTCTCCCACCATCATTTATCATGAAAATTAACAGAAGACTGAGAATGTTAATTAAAATACAAACTATAGGGGCACCTGACTCATGATCCCAGAGTCCTGGGATGGAGCCCTACATCAGGCTTCCTTCCCCCCAGAGGAGTCTGCTTCTCCCCCTCTCCCTCTGCCCCTCCTCCTGCACATGTGGTCTTTCTCTCTCTCAAATAAATAAAATCTTTTTACTCTTCAATATATGGTGCTGGGAAAATTGGACATCCACATGCAGAAGAATGAAACTAGACCACTCTCTTTCACCATACACAAAGATAAACTCAAAATGGATGAAAGATCTAAATGTGAGACAAGATTCCATCAAAATCCTAGAGGAGAACACAGGCAACACCCTTTTTGAACTCGGCCACAGTAACTTCTTGCAAGATACATCCAGGAAGGCAAAAGAAACAAAAGCAGAAATGAACTTGGGACTTCATCAAGATAAGAAGCTTTTGCACAGCAAAGGATACAGTCAACAAAACTAAAAGACAACCTACAGAATGGGAGAAGATAGTTGCAAATGACATATCAGATAAAGGGCTAGTTTCCAAGATCTATAAAGAGCTTATGAAACTCAACAGCAAAGAAACAAACAATCCAATCATGAAATGGGCAAAAGACATGAACAGAAATCTCACAGAGGAAGACATAGACATGGCCAACATGCACATGAGAAAATGCTCTGCATCACTTGCCATCAGGGAAATACAAATCAAAACCACAATGAGATACCACCTCACACCAGTGAGAATGGTGAAAATTAACAAGGCAGGAAACCACAAATGTTGGAGAGGATGCAGAGAAAAGGGAACCCTCTTGCACTGTTGGTGGGAATGTGAACTGGTGCAGCCACTCTGGAAAACTGTGTGGAGGTTCCTCAAAGAGTTAAAAATAGACCTGCCCTACAACCCAGCAATTGCACTGCTGGGGATTTACCCCAAAGATACAGATGCAATGAAACGCCAGGACACCTGCACCCCAACGTTATAGCAGCAATGTCCACAATAGCCAAACTGTGGAAGGTGCCTCGGTGTCCATCGAAAGATGAATGGATAAAGAAGATATGGTTTATGTATACAATGGAATATTACTCAGCCATTAGAAATGACGAATACTCACCATTTGCTTCGACGTGGATGGAACTGGAGGGTATTATGCTGAGTGAAGTAAGTCAATCGGAGGACAAACATTATATGTTCTCATTCATTTGGGGAATATAAATAATAGTGAAAGGGAATAGAAGGGAAGGGAGAAGAAATGTGTGGGAAATATCAGAAAGGGAGACAGATCATAAAGACTGCTAACTCTGGGAAACGAACTAGGGGTGGTGGAAGGGGAGGAGGGCGGAGGGTGGGAGTGAATGGGTGACGGGCACTGAGGTGGGCACTTGACGGGATGAGCACTGGGTGTTATTCTGTATGTTGGCAAATTGAACACCAATAAAAAATAAATTTATTATTTAAAAAATCTTTTTAAAAAAAATAAAATAAAATATAAACTGCAACCCTTTAAGTTTACTTCTTTTCTTTTTTTTAAGATTTTATTTATATTCATGAGAGAGAGAGAGAAAGAGAGAGAGATTGAGAGAGAGAGGCAGAGACACAGGCAGAGGGAGAAGCAGGCTCCATGCAGGAAGCCTGATGTGGGACTCGATCCCAGGTCTCCAGGATCATGCCCTGGGCTGAAGGCGGCGCTGAACCGCTGAATCACCCAGGCTGCCCTCTTTGCTTTTCTTTTAGAGAGAGAGAGAGAGAGCATGAAGGGAGAGAGACAGAGGGAGAGGGAGAGAGTCTTAAACAGACTCCACACCCAGCTTGGAGCCTGACACTAGGGCTCAATCTCATGACTCTGAGATCATGACCTGAGCTGAAATCAAGAACTAGATGCTTAAGTGACTAAGCCACCCAGGCATCCCTCCTTAAGTTTATTTCTTAAAGTGTTCCAGTTGTCTATTGCTGCATAACAAACCACCCCCCCCAAAACTTAGTGGATTAAAACAACCATTTATCATTACCTCTCATGGTTCAGGGCAGGGTGGTCCTCTCTTGGGGTCCCTCATTTGATTGCTGTCAAACCACAGCTGGGACTCATGTCATTTGAAGGTATCTGCTCACATGTTCAGTGCCAAGCCTAGAAAGGTCGGGTGCTGTTTAAGCACCTACCTTCAAGCAGCCTCTCCACATGGCTAGACTCCATATGACTTCCTTATAGCAGAGTGTTCTTAAGACAGTCAGAAGGCCTACCTGGTGGCTGGATTCCCAAGATAGTATTCAGAGTCTCACCAGGAGCTTTGCAAGGCTTATGATTTGGAAGTGAAACAGTGTCATTTCTACCATATTCTATTGGTCAAGAGCAAGCCACAGGCCAACCTAGATTCAATAAGGTGGAAGAATAGACTCTAACTCTGAATGGCATAATCTTAAAGGTGAGCTACCGTATCTACTCACCTCTTCAAACTATGGAAGACTAGAATAGAGGACTGAGAAAGTTAGGTCTGACTAGAATTTCCTAAATAGATAGGCATAATTTTTTAAATTATTTTATTTCTTTTTTTTATATATAAATCTTTTTTTAAAAAGATTGATTGATTGATTGATGATAGACATAGAGAGAGAGAGAGGCAGAGACACAGGAGGAGGGAGAAGCAGGCTCCATGCCAGGAGCCTGACGTGGGATTCGATCCTGGGACTCCAGGATCGCGCCCTGGGCCAAAGGCAGGCACTAAACCGCTGAGCCACCCAGGGATCCCCAAAATTATTTTATGTCTATTTATTACTTTTTAAATTATTATATATCTTCATTTTTTAATTAGCAAATAAAAATGAGTGAATAAACAAAATTAATTATTCCTGTCACCTAGAGAAAATCACTCCTACTTTGGTTAAGGGCAAAATTAATATTTACCTCATTAGGAAGCATTCAGAAATAATTTTTCATGCCTCCACACCCCACCCCCCAACCTCAAATACCAACTTAGTCCAGGAAATAACTCAGTGTTACTCAACTTCGTTGAATGGGCAGAGAGCCAGCCCCCAGATGTCAGGACAAATATGGGGGCTTAGCGATTGAATCGGCTCAAGGCGACAAATGATTTGAGCAGATGCCGGTTTGAAGTCGTGAGAGGGAACATCTGCTGCCCTATTTGGGAAGGTATTTGATAATCAGGAAGATGGTGTGAATGCACAAATGGAGTGACCTGTATTGAGATTCAGAGCATGAACACTGATTCCAGTGTTTGGTAGTTAATTAGCTAGAGAGTGTTACATTGTGTCTCTAATCTTGCAGAATGAAAGCAGAATGTTCCTCTCCATCAGGGCTTACTCCCGATTTTCAAAACCGTGTGAGCTCCTTCCCATTCCTCTGACAACATAATGAGCAAGAATCAACCACAGGTACCAAGCCTCCATTTCTTAACGTTATATAGTCCAAATTTCCAAACTTCACCAGTTTTAAATGACAATAAAGCCACATTTCTTTATGATGCAAAAACTATGACGCCTCTGTTCCTGTGCCCTTGAACCTAGAAAGTCCAATTCTCCCACCAATTCCCTCATCACCACCATTTCTGGGACTCCCATGGAATTGCTCCGTGCACCATGACGTGTTTTCCGGGTTGTTTGGTGCCTTGAACCCTCACAAGGGTCTGGCTGCTGCTGGTGGCTCAGACCTGCTTTCCAGCTGCTTCTGTTTTTCTGCTGCCCCATTCTGCCCCAGGAATGGACCTTTCTCTGAATTTCTTTCAGTGAACACAGAAACCAAGTCATAATGTCTAAAAAGGGTTTTTATGGGGGTTGGAGTTAACAGAATGGGAACATAACAATAAAGAAAGCCAAACTGCATGGCAGCTATAATTCTCCATAGTTCACTGATAGTCTCCCTGGGGTCTCCTGTTTGCCGGATCCTTCTCATGCATCAGGTAGACAGAACTAGCTTACCTTTCCCAAGAGACGTGTCCTTGATTAACTCTCCTATTTAGAGTCAAGAGCATCAATAGCCACAAGCCACAAGAGAAAAGAATTTGTCCTCCCCACCTTACCCCAGACTGAGAGTTACATCCTTTTCTTCTCCAGGTCCTGCTTTCTTACAAGGGTGATTGACAATGGCCACGTCCAGCCTCACAAAAAGAAAACTCTGGTCTACACCCTACTCCCTCTGGCCTTCAATAAGACAATGCATTTCCAGAAGAATCTGTTGCATTTTCTATAATATGGTTGGGGGATCCAGGTCTGGTATGACCAAAGCCGGTGCAGTTTCTCTCTTCTCAGGCTCACCTTCCAGTGTGAACCACCTTTGAGACCTGATTCTCGAAAGCAATGACCTTAATATTCACATACACATCTCCCCAAAACAAGCAACAAGTACAGAGACATGGAAATTCTTACAAACACAAGCAACACTTCCCTACACCACTCAAAACAGCAACCAAATCTGCAGAATAACACATTACATAATACCCACTCCATTACCGTCACCCTTCAGACCGTTCAGCTTCAGGGGCCCAACCTTTGAGCAAATTCCCAGCATTCGCGTCTTCCACCAGGACAAAGGGGTTCTTGCTGATCCCTGAGCAAAGATCTCATAAACACAATTGGGAAGCACATTTTTGAAAGCTGTTTTTAGACCGTCCAGCTAAGAAAGGTACCTTAATGACCAGCCATCTCCTCAGTAAAGGGCAACTGTAGATTTTTTACTGATTCAACCCCAAAATTCCTGCACTGACATTTGTAACCAATTGGGCTCTTCTCTGTTTTCTCTCCTCTCTTTTTCACCTTTGCTCCCACTTCCTCTTCTTTGCTGACAAATGGTTTTTCCTTTTTTTAAGATTTTATTTATTTATTTGAGAGAGCACATGCGCGTACTAGAGAGAGCAAGCACGAGTGGGGGGCAGAGGGAAAAGGAGAAGCAGGTTCCCCACTGAGCGGGAGCCCCACCCAGGGCTCAATCCCAGGACCATAAGATAATGACCTGGGCCAAAGGCAGATGCTTAACCAACTGAGCCACTCAGGCACCCCCAAATTGTTCTATTTATTAACTGGACAAACATAATCTAGGTAGCTAGTTTGGACCTCAAGCTTCACAAGGAAACAGCAGGGCCGCCATACCTCAAGGTAAGGTGGGCATTTAGAGGTGCCTGGATCACTCGCCAACACCTCGGCAATATTTCAAACTTCAGCACATTTTTGAACCCAAGGGGTAAGATCGGGAACTCCAATAAAGAACAACATTGAATTTTCCACCAACCCAGAAGAAAAATTTAAGACAATTTTTATAAATTTAAAAATAAAACTTTTCTTACACACTGAATTCATAATCCGAGAGGCATACAGAGGCTACTTTTGCATCTACTCTGTGCTCTTAGAGTTTTGAACCTGGCATTCTCCAGTCAAACCTACCCCCATACTGATGAATAAATAACTGGGACCTGCATTAATAACCGATATCACTTTTGAAGTTCTCAACACTTATTTTGTGCATTCTGCCTGAGAGCTTGCTCTTCCTAGCTGTTTTTCCTCATTGTTACAAATTAGGAGCAGTTACAGATAAAGAATGTGCATTAGTTTTTTTTAAATAAGTCTATTTTTTAGAGCAATTTTGAGTTCACAGCAAAATTGAATGGAAAGTACAGAGAATTCTCATATTTCCCCTTCCCTCCCACATGCACAACATCCCCCACTATTTGTATCCTGCAATACTGTAGTACCTTTGGTACTACACAGATTGCACAGGAATTCCTATCTCAAGAGCACTGGAATTGGGTGTTTCCTTTCGCTCACATAAGAGGCTAGAGGAGAATGGAATTGGATATTTCTCTTCCCTGGTATGGAAGGCCAGAGCATGCTGGAGTTTGGGGTTTTCCTTCTTCTAGACTGGTTAGTATCTAATAAAATTCCAGTTGGTGAGGTTTGCATAAACAATTTCACTTGAAGGCAGATTTTGTTAAGAAGAACAGAATGCTCTGGAATATTTTTAAATGGCTACTTTTCCCCTCTCCTACTTGAAAGCTCAGGAGCTTTTTCTAAAATCTTCACTGTGGAGGGGCACCTAGGTGGCTCAGTGGTTGAGCATCTGCCTTTGGCTCAGGTCGTGATCCCAGGGTCCTAGTATCAAGTCCTGCAACAGGCTCCCTACAGGGAGCCTGCTTCTGCCTTTACCTGTGTCTCTGCCTCTCTGTGTGTCTCTCATGAATAAATAAACAAAATGTTTTTTAAAATAAAATAAAATAATAAAATCTTCACTTTGGGAACCTGGCAGAGGTCCTGAAGGTAAAACACAAAGTGTGAGGGACCTCCCACTCTAGAGTTTGTCTCTCTCTCAGGCTTGTCCATAATAAAGCTCCCACAATTCATCTATAACAGTTCAGGTTTTCCTTCCTCAGTATTGGCTCCCACTGGTAGATGTCTACTCTGGTAAATTGCTTCTATGTATCTGCTTATCCATCTGTTTATTTTTGAGGGCCATGCCACACTGCTCTGTGACCTCACTTCTCTGACCGATCTAGGAAGAATTATAGATTTTTCAGTTTGTTCATCTTTTTATCTGTTGTTAGGATGTTAGGAAGTTTTAAGAAACTTCCAGGCCAAACCAGGAATCAGAAGTTCTCCTGCACTAGCTTTTAAAGCATATGCTTCCCTGTCTCAACTCGCCTGCCTTGTTTTTGAACAATATCATACACCATATTAGTAAGTGTTCATATCTCTGGGTTATGGGCCTCAAATCTCCTTCTTCACATGGTTTTGCAAACCATGGTCCTATTATATTTATAGTTCTTCATTTCTTTAACTCGGATGAGTCATCTTGTGTGGTTATTTGTCATAATCAGCTAGTGGAAAGGAGCCCAAGGTCAATAGAGGCTAGAAATATCTGTAGATTAGTGCTATCTCTCTGAAATGACACTGCCTTTTAGCACCCAGGAAAGACTCCCAACACATTCCCTACTGTCAATGCCTATAGCGGGCTGCAAGTTTGTCTGCAAACAATGATTATCATTTTGTTCACTAAGACCAAAGAAGATCAAGGGACTTCGTCATAATTCCATAGGAATACAGCCTCCCACATATATACACACACAGAGATATATTCTTAGACTCTTCTTTTAGTCCATTCTCATCAATCAGTTAAAGACTTAGGGAAAGAGATAGAGATATTTAAGTTCCAAGTGTCTGATGCATAAAATTTCTCCAGTAATTCACACAACCCAATGCTTTCATTTTTACTTTCCCTCATTCAATCATTCACCTATTAATTCACTTAACCAATCACTCATTCACTCTTTGATTTAATCATATTCATTCAATTTCATTCATTCAACTGCTCATTCATTCCCTCAATCGATCATTTAAACTATTCTTCAAATGCCTTCGCAAAGTCACTCATTCAATCACATGCATTCATTCCACTGCAAACATTTTATTTTAATCTTTTATTTGGTTTGGTTTGGTTTGGTTTGGTTTTATTATTTTATGAGAGAGAGTGTGTCTATGCATGGGGTGCCAGGTTGGTGGGAAGGAGCAGAGGGAGAAGGAGAGCAAAAATCTTAAGCAGCCTCCATGCTCAGCATGGAGCCTGACCCAGGGCTCCATGTCAGGACCCTGACACCATGACCTGAACAGAAATCAAGAGTCAAGGCTTAACCAACTGAGCCACCCAGGCACCCCTCCACTGCAAACATAAATTTGATCATTCATACCATCAAGCACACAATAAATAAGTCATTAGTACTTCCTGAGATCCATAGTTTTTATTCTGACATTTATCTCATCATTCATTTATTATTTTACTCAATTATCAACTCAGTCATTCCTTCATCTAATTACATTCATTCATTCTACTGTAATCCTTCATTTAATCTATCTGGTCATTCATTCAGTGTTTACTAGATACCAAGCACTGGACCAGAATCTGCAAATACAAATATAAAGACTGGACCTCTAACCTTCAGGAGCTTATAGTCTGCTGGAAAGACAGATGCAAACCCAGATGTCACGCTTTCTTCCTGTAGCACCAAAAATTTATGCTTTCCCTGGGAAGAAAATTGCCTGGTGGTCAAAAATGATATGAGCTATTGTCTTCTCTTTAGAAAAAGACAGGAGCTTGTCCCACGTAGCAGCTAAGAGCCTAACTTTGGAGTTGAACTGAGCTGGGTTCAAGTCCCAATCTTTCCACAAACCAGTGTGTGACTTGGGAAATGTTCAGCCTCTGTAGGCCTTAGTTTCTTCAACTGTAATATAGGAAGAATGATAATATTACCTCCCCCCATTAATTCACCCAAAATTATATTTGAGTGTTTTGTGTGCCTTTATCTTCCTGGGTACCAGTAATGGCTTAAAGCAGCCTCTGCTCACACAAAACTCTAGGTCCACCAGCACTTGACTGGCTTCATATAGTAAAGGATCAATCAATGTTTAGCTATCATTGTCATTATTCCTAAAGGAAGAGAGGATACAATGCATGACCCATGTTTCCCCTTTGCAAAAAAAGCAGCCTCCTCTTCCCTAACCATGACAAGGTAGGACTAAGGTTCTGTTCTGGAGGGCAGGCTGGGGATTAGGCACACACCTTCACAGTGCCAGGCTTCACAGTCATAATGGCCTAACCTGGCATTTACCACTATCACAACCCATTCTACCCACCTCTTGGAACTCATAGTTCTTGGAGGATGCCAAGATGGTTCAAACTCTACCAATCAGCGTGGTCTCAAATGAAAGTTAACTTTAGCATTGTCAGTTCTTCCCAAATTGGATCCCCTGGCAAGTTCTTTATGATGCCAGCCTACATGTTCAGAGCTCTAGCACAGTCTTCTGTCCCCATAAAAAAGACTTCCTCTCAGTTACTTGCCCCTCCATAAAAAGTCTGTACACAATCACTGGTTATCACAAAGAAAAATGTGGCACTTGAGGAAAGAAAGCCTTATTTGACTCTGACACCAAGTAAAATGAGATTTGGAGAGATTAGAGAGATTTTATTAGGATTCTATAACTACATGTCTTAGGACCACTAGTACTCTGTGATGTTACTCTGCTTCTCTCCAACTCAGTCTGATCAGGATTAACAAACACTGAAGCCCCGTTTGCAGAGAGGAGGAAGAATCTGTTTCTTTCATACCCTGTTTGATGAGAACTCTGATGAAGAGTGATGACTCTGCTCTATAAAAGGCAGTAGATTAGCATGCATGGATGGAATCAGTATGAAGCGTCCTTAGTAGGGTGGGCCTTGGTGAAATGGGTATTTGAAAAATCAAAATCCATTTAAACAACAAAGTCTCCAAAACTTTGAACTCATGGGTGTTGTTATTCACGCACAAAAACCACAATCGTGCCCTTTATCTGTCCAAAAAATGTTTACCAACCACTTAAATGTGCCAGGCCCTGTTGTAGCCTGTGTGCTAGACACTGGCAACAGAAGGGTGGAGCAGGTAGCTCCATCACTGCCTCTGTCACTAGCTCAAAGTCCAGTGGAGAAGCAGACAGGTAAATAATACACGCATCATAGGGATTTCACACCGGGTCTAACAAATAGACACAAAGTGTTATATATATAAGAGATATACACTGGCTTTCTCTGACTTGGAAACCATGTGTATAGATTATCTACAGAATCCTACTACTTACTGAAAACTGATTATGTACCAAGCCCCGTACTAAGTACTTTCCGTGCCTGATCTCGTTTCATTCCTTCACAACCATGCAAGATAGTTATGATTATTTTCCCTTTCCATAAAAAGGAACTGAGACTTTGGAGAGAATTATGTGACTTGTTCAAAGCTAAACATTTAGAAATTGGCGGACCCAGAATTTGCACTAAGGAAGACCAGTTAGGAAACTTTTGTAGCCCTACAAAAGTATGACTGATTCAGCTTGCTTCCCCAGGCAGCGTATGGTGCCTACGTCATCCAGATACTGCTTTACCACTGAAAAAAAGATATGAATCCTTGGCTCTCCAAACTTATGTTGACCTTGACTCTAGCATGATTAATCTGAAAATTTTTTTAGACCTTCAAGCTCAGAGGCCACCCCAGGAGGGCGGGGCGGTGATGGGGGGGGGAAGATGCCTAATCTTCCTTTTGGCTTTCCATCAACTGATTATTCGGTCACGATCCAATCATGCCTACATGGCATTAGAAAAACTGTTAATAAATATATCTAGAAAACCTAAAATCAAAGTGTAGCATTTCAGAGCCATTGCATTCAAGACAAAGCCACATTATTTAAAGTTGTCAATAACTCCCTGATCAATGGGCTTAGGGTAGAGTTCCCTGAGTACGCTGATTCACTGCCTTTGAATCAAAGCTTCCACAGTT
Organism: Canis lupus dingo; assembly: GCF_003254725.2. Classification (NCBI taxonomy): domain Eukaryota; kingdom Metazoa; phylum Chordata; class Mammalia; order Carnivora; family Canidae; genus Canis; species Canis lupus. The sequence continues at coordinate 75,377,326 of NC_064243.1, forward strand.
GGCTCCTTCAGACTTGCTGCTTGATTTGGTTTTCCATTAAGCTGATGAGTTTGAGCTAATGATTCACACTGCCTTACCCAAGCTCTGTAAGTCCTTGAACTTCTCTTGTTCATCTATTTTCACTCTCTGTGATCCATCTGATCATACACGTCTACATATACTGACAATTCCCACATTTCTATCTATAGTTGGATCCCTCTTATAACCTCCTAACTTGTATCTCCAACTACCTGCTCAACATTTTCATCTAATAAACATCCCACATTTACCATGTCCAAAACTGAGCTCTTGATTTTGTTTTTCTTAACTTTGTTATTGCTTTATTGAGACTTAATTCACGTAACGTATAATTCACCCATGCAAATGATTACGAATTCGATACCTTTTAGTATGTTCCCAGAGTCCTGCAGCCATGGCCACCAACAATTTTTTTAGAAGCCAATTGATTTGCATCACCCTAAAAGAAACCCCATATTCTTTAGCAGCCACTCCCTACTACCCCCATCCCTTCCAGCCCTAGACGGCCAGTAATCTCTCTGCCTCTACTCTAAACATTCCATATAAATGGAATCATGCAGTCACTTGTGCCTGGCCTCTTTAACTTAACATAACGTTTTCAAGGTTCATTCACACTGTAGCATGCATCAGTATCTTATTCCTTTTCATGGCTGGACAATGTTCCATTCCATGAACATACTACATTTTATTTATCCATTCATCAGTTGACGGATATTTGGATCATTTCCACTTTTTGGCAATTATGAATAACGTTGCTATGAACATTTATGTGGACGTTTCTGTGCAGGCATTTGTTCTTATTTCTCTTGAGTTTGTATCCTAAGAGTAGAATTACTGGGTTACATGGTAACTCTGTGTTTAACCTTTTGAGAAACTGCCAGACTGCTTTCTAAAGCAGCTGCATGAATTTTACATTCACACCAGCAGTTGTGTAAGGGTTCCAATTTCTCCACATTCTCACCAGCACTTGCTGTCATCTTTTTTATGGTTTTTTTTTTTTTTTTTTTTTTTTTTTTTACTGTATCCCATATCTTTTTTACTGTAGCCCATCCTGGTGGGTGTGAAGGGGCATCTCATTGTGGTTTTGATCTGCAGCTCCTCAATGGTCAGAGATATTGAGCATCTTCCTAAGTGCGTATTGGCAATCTGTACATCTTCTTTGGAGAAACATCTATTCTCAAAATCCTTTGCCCACTTTTTAATTGGGCTATTTGTCTTTTAGTCATTGAGTTGTAAGAGTTTTTACCTATTCTAGACACGAGTTCCTTATCAGATATATGATTTGCAAATGTTTTCTCCCATTTTGTGGTTTGTCTTTTCACTTTCTTAATTCACTTTCTTGTCTCTCACTTTTTGATTCACTTTCTTGAAGCCCCAAAGTTTTGATTCTGATGAAGTCCACTGTGTCTCTTTTGTTGCTGTTGTTGCTTGTGCTTTTGATGTCATATCTAAGAAACTGTTGACTCAACCAACATCACAGAGATTTACTCATGTTTTTGAGTTTTTGATCTTACCAATAGGAAAACATAGTCCTCATGATTCCCCATCACAGATGATGGCATCTCCATTCTTACAGACATCCAGGCTGAAAGTCTTGGAGTTACTCTAGACTATTCTTTATTTCTCCTATCTATAGCCCTTCAGCATTTCCTGTCAGATCCAACATCAATGATGTCCAGAATCTGACCAGTTTTCATCCCTTCCACTGCTACCACCTGGTCTGAACACCATCATCTCTCACCTCATTACTGAAATAGACTCCTCATAAGTCTCTCTTTAGCAGTCTAGACTCAGCATAGCAGTCAGATTGATCTATTTAAAATGTCAGCAGGTCATGTCAATCCTCTGCTTTAAATCCTCCAATGGCTTCCATTGTCCTCGGTGTAAGAGTCATTGTCCTTGCAATGACATAAGAGAACTTGTCCCCCTTCTGAGCCATTCCCATGCCTACATCTTCAGGCCACATTGGGTAGCTTGTTTTGCTGGAACACACTCAGCAACTCCTACCTCAGGGTCTTTGCACTTGCTATTCCCTCTGACTTGAATGTTAATCCCCAAATAATATTTTGTTTACTGTGTCATTCACATGTCAACTTCTTTTTTAAAGATTTTATTTATTTATTTGAGAGAGTGAGTGAGAGAGAGCATAAGCAGGAGGAGGAGCAGGGGAAGAAGAAGCAGACTCCTCACAGAACAGGAAACCAGACACAGGGCTCAATCCCATGACCCTGAGATCATGACCTGAGCCGAAAGCAGACGCTTAACTGACTGAGCCACCCAGGCACCCCCACGTCAACTTCTTAATGAAGTCTTTAATGGCCATTCTGCTTATAATTGCGACCCAATAACCTCCTTTCCTTCTTTCCTTTTTCTCTAGAGCATTTATCACAGTCTAACATACTTTTTGTTTTTGCTTAGTTATCTTCTTTATTGTCTATCCTTTTTCTCTAGAAGCTAAGTTCCAACAAGACAGGCATTTCTGTCTACTTTGAACACTGCTATATCCCCCAATGCCTACAACAGTATATTTAAGCACATTTACATTGTTGATAAACATTTGTTGGACAAATAAAGGGCATGACTGTGGCTTTTGTATATAACAACACCCATGAGTTCAGAGTTCTGGATTCTGTTTTTTAAATAGATTTTATTTTTTAGAATAGTTTTAAGTTTAGCAAAATTGAGTGGACTGCATAGAGAGTTTCTATATGCTCCCTGATCCCGCACACTCTCAGCTTCCCCCACTATCAGTATCCTTGTTATAAACCGAGTATGCTGCCCCAACATTTGTGGGTTAAAATTCTAATCCCCAGTACTTCAGAATGTAGTTGTATGTAGAGACGGGCCTTTAAGAAGGTAAGTAAGGTTAAATGAGGTCGTATGTGTGGGCCCTCATCCAATTTGAGTAATGTCCTTATAAGAGGAAATCCAGACATGCAGATATGGGAGATATGCTCCCACAGAGGGAACGCCAGGTGAGGGCACATAGGTGAGGACACAGGGAGAGGGCAGTCGGTGGCAAGCCAACGAGAGGTCACAGAAGTCAACCTGGGCAACACCATGATTTTGGACATTAGCCTCCAGAACTACAAGAAAATAAATTTCTGTTGCCTAAGCCCCTCGGTCCGTGGTGTTTTATTATGGCAGCCTTAGTCTACTCAAATGGTCCTGTACCAGAGTGGCACATGTGCTACCATTAGTGAACCTGCACTGACACATCATTATCACCCAACATTTACAGTTTACTTTAGGGTTCACTCTTTAGCATTGTATGGTCTATGAATTTGGACAAAGGTAGCTACCATTACCATATCCTACAGAATAGTTTTACTGCCGTGGAAATTCCAAAATCCTAAATATGTGATCCACCTATTTATCTCTCCCTCCGTACAGGCCCCAGCAGCCACTGACCTTCCCACTGCGTCCACAATTTTGCCTTTTCTAGGATGTCATGTAGTGGGAATCATACAGTAACTTCTAGATGGCTTCTTTCACTCAGTAGTATGCATTTAAGTTTTCCTCATGTTTTTTCACAGCTTGACAGTTCATTTCTTTCCAATGCTGGATAATATCCCATCATATAGATGTTGATGATGGACAGAAGCAGGAAAATATTTACCCTTACCCTGGTAAGCTGACCTAAAGCTTGCATAGTTTTGATAAGGATCAAATACGGGCTTGTTGTTACATTCTTTAAGGCTTTCATGACGGCCTGGATATCTCACTGATAGTTAATATCGAACTAAATGATAAGCACCAGAGGACTCTTGCAAAAGTAGTTTTATGAGTAGAAATTCAAAGAAATCCAAAGATACTTTTGTAATCTGATACTCCCTGAATGCCCCATTCCTTTGATTACTAAACATATAATCACCAGCTTCACATAGTAAAAAGCGCAGCTCTTTCTGCCCACCACTTTTGCTCCCGTGCTATTAAACTAACTTACTTACTAAACTGCACCATACACATCTCAAAAATTCTTTATTGACCATTGCATTCAACAACCTCATCAGATATACCACAGTTGGTTCATCCATTCACTCCCAAAGAACATCTTGGTTTCTTCTAAGATTTGACAATTATGAATAAAGCTGCTATGAACATCCATGTGCAGGGTGTCAAGTGGACAAAAACTTTCAGCTCATTTGTATAAACACCAATACGCATGACACTGAGGAAAGAGTATATTTAGTTTTGTTTTTGCCAAATTGCCACCAGCAAATGTAACAATTCCTGCTGCTCCACATCCTCACCAGCATTTGGTGCTGTCAGTGTCCTGGATTTTCATCATTTTAACAGGTATGTGATGGCATCTCATTGTTGTTGTTTTAATTTACAATTGCCTAAAGATAGATGATGTCAAGCACATTTTCATATGTTTATCTGCCAACTGTATATCTTCTTTGGTAAGGGGTATGTCCAGATCTTCTGCCCATTTTTTAATCAAGTTATTAATTTCTGGGGATCCCTGGGTGGCTCAGCAGTTTAGCACTTGCCTTTGGCGCAGGGCATGATCCTGGAGTGCCGGGATTGAGTCCTGCATCGGGCTCCCTGCATGGAGCCTGTTTCTCCCTCTGCCTACATCTCTGCCTCTCTCTCTGTGTCTCTCATGAATAAATAAATAAAATCTTTTTTTAAAAGTTATTAATTTCTTATTAAGTTGGAGCCTTTTAAAAAATAAAATTAACAAATATATATTCAAATATTCTCATTTCAATGGCCTCATTGAACCAGAATAATTTAATATACCAGTGTGAATCACAAATTGGGACTGTGAACCACATAGGAATGGGGAATGAATGGAGAAAGGCTATTTCAATTTCTTAAACTATTTTCTTAAGTTTTTATTTTAATTCAAGTTAGTTAACATACAGTGTTATATTAGTTTCAGGTATTCGATATAGTAATTCAATTATTCCATATGTCATACAGTTATACTAGTTCCTCCTTTCACTGTTTTAACACAAACTGGGCATCTGTTTGCAAAACCAGAAGTAGAGATGGAGTCTGGCATCTGTTGTCAAAACTAAGAAACCAGAGACTGAATTTAAAGTAGGACTCTGCTGGTTATGAAATCTACCCCAGGAAGGAAAGAGGGCAGTTCTCCCACCCCCAGCCCCACACCTCACTTCCTTGCTTGCCTTGCTAGAATTCACAAAAGTGATTACTTTAAATTCAGCAATACCAAAGTAAATTGATCAGGACAAGTAGGTTGCAAAATGTCTGTTTGTTAGTTTATGGTTATTTGTAAGGCAGGTGGGCCCAGCATTGTGAAAAAGATCTTAATATCTGTCCAGTAAAACATTAGCAATTGATAAAGGGGTCCTGCTTTTTTGTCTTGTAAAATATGAGAGATCTGTCATTTTGTTGGGATTTTTTTTCTCTGTTGTGTGTGTGTGTAGGTTCTTTGTTACAATGGAGAAGTTATTATTTTTTGAGTTCCTACTCTTGATCTTAGTCAAAAGGCCGAGAAGCAATATATTTTTTGAGTTCCTGTTGCAGAAAGATGCTTCTATTTCAGGATGGAGCCTGCAGATCTGGCCTTCTTTGAAAAGGAAAGAACCCCCACCACCCAAAGAGTCTATCAGAAATACAGTTTATAGGGAATCATTTGCAAAGGCTCATTTCCTGGGGATACTTAGTCCAAAGCTTCTCCAGGTTTTTCCTCTCAAAGGGGAAAAAAAAGCCAAGCAACTTCCCCTATTTCTGATGCCTTGAATTTTTTTGTTGACAAAAATAGGTACTCTGCAAAATAAAAGTAAATCAAAGAACAGGGCAGAGCATACCTCTCCTTGGTCCCTTCATTAATTTCATGGTCTAATTCATCAGACCCAAAGTCAGTTTTCAATGTATCAATGGGTTTTTGTGGGTTTGTTTGTTTTTCACTGAAACAGCAAAAAGTACACCCACTCTGGAGAACTTTTTGACAGTTTCTCGTAAAATAAAACATACATCTAACACAGAGCCAGCAATCGCAGACTTAGGTATTTCCCCCAGAGAAATGAAAGCAAATGTCCATATAAAATCTTATGCATAAGTGTTCTAACAGCTTTACTCAGGACAGCTAAAAACTTAAACAATCTACTATTTAGTAACAAAAGAATAGAGATATTATAGTACATCCTTACAATGGAGTACATCTCAGTAGAACAAGGGAACAAAATCAATACACATGGCAACATGAATCTCAAAAACATGCTGAGTGAAAAGAAGCCAGACCTAAAAGAATGCATACAGTAGGGGCAGCCCCGGTGGCTCAGAGGTTAAGTGCCACCTTCAGCCCAGGGCCTGATCCTGGAGACCCGGAATCGAGTCCCACATCGAGTCCCAAGTCGGGCTCCCTGCGTGGAGCCTGCTTCTCCCTCTGCCTGTGTCTGTGCCTCTCTTTTTCTCTGTCTCTCATGAATAAATAAATAAAATCTTAAAAAAAAAAGAATGCATACAGTATAATTCCATTTATGTAAAGTTCAAAAGCAGGCAAAACTAACTAATGGTGGTAACAATCCAACACTGGATATTTTCTGGGGAGCAGGTGGTTTGAAACAGGGAATGAGAAAATGGAAATGTTCTGGATCTTGGTTGGGATGGTAGTTACATGGGACTACACATTTGTCAAAGCTCAGCAAATAGTATACTGATAACCTGCACATACTTTTGTACATAAATGACCTCTCAATTTTTACAAAGATACTATTAAGAAAAGACAAGGCCCCATTAAAGTAAAAGGGGGGGCAGTGGTCCCTGGTTTCTGGGGTAATTTAAGCTCCATATCTGGTCTGTGTATTCAAATGAATGTTTATTACCCAGGGATTATTGAAAGTCATCATCAGCCAGACGGCAGCAAAAAGAAAGAGGAGACCGACCTTCCAGAAATCATTTTCCCCATGATTTTTATAAAGCGTATTTTTCGGTCATTATCTTGAGAGAAAACAAGCAGCTGGGTCTCCTAACAAAGAGGTTTAATAGGCTACTGGGAAAAAAAGAGAGGAGAAATTGAGGCAAACAATGCCTGTTTCGGTGCCAGTCACACAAAACGGGGACTGGTAAGGTGAAGCTGATGGCTCCTCTCCACTACTAGCATCGTTAGAGGCACAACACTCAGCAATGAAGGGTCCTCCAATTATTGCCGTGATTTGAGGCATATTGTTCAAAACATTCTAAAACCTGAAATTGCAGCAGCAAATGCATTGATGGCCCTCACCCTCATCTGTGAAAATAGATGTAAATGCAAACGGAAGGATCTGAGGCTCTTCGGGACCCTATGTGCATTGTCAATCCACTGTCTCTTGCTTCATTTTACCTTCCTTGCCATTTCAAATACATCTGGGTTTGAGTCTCTGGTTTCAAAGTTTCCATCTGACCTTGAACCCAGTTTATTATCTCTTGCCTCTTTTTCAGTTTCACACAAAATTAGCACAGCACAAGTAATTGGTAATTTGTAAGGACATCATGCAACACTCTGAAAAGCAAAAATAAGGGAGGCTTGGATTTTGTTTAGCAGGTTTGTCTCCTTGCTTCAGACCACACACACACACACATATGCTGTTTAATTGCATAATTCAGATGTTGGATGGTCAGGCGGGGCAGGGGCGGGTGGGGGGAGCCCTGTAACAAAGGAACACTGAGATGCCTTCTAAATTCTGCTTAGACTAAATTAACTACATGGGCAACAATACAGGTACTGCTTTTTTTCTTAAACATATATATTAGCAGAGATGCAGGCTAAATAAATACTGTTTAGTGGAAAATGAATTATGTAAATGTAATTTATAGCATTAATTTGGGCTTGTAAATTTAACCCACTCAAAAGTAGAAAGGTTTCCGTGCGATGAATATTACTGAGGTTGTTTAATATGTTAAAATAAATATTGAGCAGCTGAAAGAAAAACATGTCCTCTACATCACAAAAGCTATTTTGAAACAATAAATTAGGGGCCTGCTGAATATTTACAATCATGAGTTTTTAACTCTTAGGTAAATTTTCTTCCTAAAATATTCAGTATGCCATCCACTCAAGCAGCAGGCAGATTCTTGTGGCAGCAGTTCAAAAATGTGCATGCCCAGAACATTTTAGGTAAATAAGTCCACAGAATGAGATGGGGGGAAGGGGAGTACTTTTTGTAAGATAGTTCTATTTAATACTATCTGGAGAGCTGCAAGAAACACAAATATTTGGAGGGGCCTCATGTTATCCCAAAGCCCAGGCCATGCTCCCTGGTGGAGCATTACAATGATGGCTCAAATATTAAAGGGAAAAAGGAATGAGTGATTTAGAAGTATTTTATTTAAGATTGTAAAGTTGAGACTTTCAACAAGGTATTTTTTAAAATAACTAGTGAGTGAGACAGAAATTACTCATTCTGCTCTTTTAGAACAAAAGGGAACCTGAAGGTTATATAGAAAGATCCTGACTGAGAGACTTGGGGAGATTCTCTGTTATCTGCTGGTTGCTTTCCCACCCACCTTCTTTAAAAGGCCTTTTCTGTGTGCATCAGGTGGGATTACAGGTGTTGGGGCAGGTCACAAACTGTCCTGCATCTTTACTGTTCAGGTTTGTTGCTTCCTGTTTGGGAACTGACAATCACCTCTCAGATGGATGGTATCAGGCCAGAACATCCTCTGAGGGAAAAAATAGAGCCCTCGTCAATGGTTTCTACTTTTGACTTCCTTTTTCCCCTGGTTTCTGCAGTAGCCAGCGATGAGCACTGGGTATTACAAAAGATTGATGAATCACTGACCTCTACCTCTGAAACCAATAATACATTATATGTTTATTAATTCAATCTCAATTTTTAAAAATGTGCTTTTGTTTTCAGAGTCCAGTTTCACCACCAGCCAGTTGCTTTGCTGGAATTAGCAACACTGAGACCCTGATAGTATTGGAGAGGACTTCCATGTGTGAGTTTCTTTTCAGACACACATTTCAGGGAGCAGAAAAGAACTTTTGGTAAACATTTTCCCTCAATTTGAATGTTGAAGTTGGGAAATGTTGTACATCCATCTTCACCTTGAGTACCCAAGGAGAGATAATATTTGGATAAAAATGTTCCCAGCCTTTTATATATGCACCTTTGTGTGTTTTTCAAAAACAATGCCGCAAATAATCATATAAATAATAGAACAATGTCTGCTCCAAAGAACTCAGGAAGTGGGGAAAGCATTATCTCATTCAGGCTGACAGCTGCCTTCCTCCATGATGCAAGGGAGTAGTATCCTCCACTGAACTTCTAACTGCTTTTGCTACCAGGGGAAGAGAACAAACTGAAATTATCCACGGGCTGTCATGACACCAGGAGTTGAGGTGGCAAAGCTCCTGACAGCAGGATTTCTGCCCAGCCTTCTGGCAACAGACTTTTGAAGGGGAAGACCCTTCCCTGGAAGTTTGGCCCTGAACACTAGCTGGTCAGAAACCACTGCGGCAGCATCTTAGAGTCTGAGAGGGCTGGCCAGGAATGGACAGACAGAGCAGGTAGGGACATTACAGCAGGGAAATGAATGCCTCCGGCAGTTGGCAGAGCCCCATGGCCACATACCTTTCCTCTGGTGAGCCAGGGCCTTTGGATTCCCAGCCCCATCTTCACTGCTCTCTCATGACCAGAGTCACTAGCTTTAAAATCCAGAGAGCAGCAAGCACACACACGTTCTGGGGCTCTATCCATCCCCCTAGATGACCCTAGAGATGCCCAGCCCAGATACCATCACCTGTGCCACTGCCTGCACACAGGCCTGGCTCCCAACACCAGCACCTGCATTCACTTGCCATGGAGCTTCCGCTGGCTCTTGGAACCTGCCTTGCCTCCTATAGTAGGCTGGATGTGCCACGGAATTAACACCCATGGGAGCAGCCCTCTGCAGATTATAAACACCTAGCTTTCCTGGCGGATGGTGTTTTCCCACTGTTTTCAGCTTCAGTTGCCAACAGAGGTGACTTGCTTGAAAAAACACCTTTTACTGGCTGCCTTTCCTTCCCTGTCTCCCTTTTCTATTCCCTATCTCCCTGTTTTCCATTCCACTGCCTAAAGTTCATTTAGCAACTTTTTTAAAAAAGATTTTATTTATTTATTCATTCAAGACAGAGAGAGAGGCAGAGACATAGGCAGAGGGAGAGGCAGACTCCCTGGAGGGAACCTGATGTGGGACTCAATCCCAAGACCCCAGGATCATGCCCTGAGCCACCCAGGCGTTCCCATTTAGCAACTTTCGATCTGCTTCTAAGGGACCCAAATTAAGACTTATCAAATGGATCTTAATGACCCAGCAAAAAATCTTCAAAGCAACAGATACTTCTACCAAGATCTACCTGCTGCCCCTTCAGTCCAACAGGGACAGATACCTACTAACTGGCCCCTCTGGGCCCAGAGCTGTCCACAGTCTCTTAACAGCCAGTAAGAGTAGAGAGTGAGATCAGGATCCAGGTGACCTGCCCTGACCTCTGCCTGGTCCCTGACTCTTTATACAATGGAAGCTCTCCAGCCTACCTCAATGCCAGGGCCACTGTGAAAGGCAACTGCAACCAAAGAAAAACCCTGACCTGCCACTAAGAAACTTGACTTGAACCTTAGTTCCACATCTCTCAAATGAAGTGGTAATATTAGCCGATACCGAAAGTCATTTCCTTTGGGAAACCTTCCCTCAAAATTCTCCTTCAAGGGAGAGAATATAAAGAATATCTTAGAATGAAGTCGCTATGCCCTGTCTGCTTTAAACCTGGCTCCAGCACTATCAGCTGGGCCACGTTGGACAAGTTCTTTACCTTTCTGAGCCTGGAGTTCTTCATCTGGAAAACAGGAAGATAATGACACATAGGCCACAGGGTCATTGGGAAGAAGTAAATTAAGTCACTTAGCACCCTGCACCTATGACAGCAAAGCCAAAAGTCTTATTTCTTGGTGGTAGAGAAGGGATGTGACATAGGATCAAGATGATTATCAAATATTTAATAGAGGCACTGGTCCATCAGAACAGAAGCCAGTGATAAACATCCCTGATGGCAGTACTGATGTATACCTGGTGAGTATAAGCCAGCCGTAGGGGCTACAAAAAGAAAGCCTGCCCTTCTGGCCTAGGTATTAGATGGAGAGAGACCAGAGACAGGCAGACATGTCAAGCGGTCACATGTGTTTTGCTTTTCCTCCCTGTAGGAAGGTACATTAATAAGTAATGCTAACTCTTTAGCAGGAAGGGAAGGTGGGGGTGGGGGTGGGGTGGAGAGAAAGGAGTGTCAAGAGGTCACATGTGTTCTGCTTTTCCTCCCTGTAGGAAGGTACATTAGTAAGTAATGCTAACTCTTTGGCAGGAAGGGACAGTGGGGGTGGGGATGGGGAGAAAGGAGTGTCTCTTGTTCACACTGCAGAATGGGATCACCTCTTGGGCTGCCCCAGTAGCAGCCAGGCCTTGGCTATACCAACTGAGTAGTGCAGCATGGCCAGGCAAGAGACCACAAGCTTTCTGTTGAATGGATATGTGACCTGTAAGGCCATGTCCAGCTCCTATGTTCCAAGTTTTATTACGTCTTTTCCATCTTTTGACAACTCTGCAGCTCTTTGGATCTTGCAGTTACCACCCATAGTCTTGGTGCCATGCAATAAACTCTGCCAGCAATCTACTCCTAGTCCCAGTTCAATGCCATCCTTAACTGTACTCAGCTATCAAAATAACCCTATAAAGGTATGCCATGGACTCCCTTGTTTGATGATTCACTAGAAGGATCCACAGAATTCAGTAAATAGTCACACATAGCTAAGATTAAGTAACAAAATACAAAGCAAGGCCTGCAGAGAAAAGGTGCATGGGGCAAAGTCTGGGAAAAAAACAGGAGAAGTATCTAAACGTCCTCTCCTGAAAACTATAAAACACTGAAAAAGAAATTGAAGACAACACAAACAAATGGAAAGATATTCCATGCTTACGGATTGTTAGAACTAATATTGTTAAAATGTCAATACTACCCAAAGCAATCTACAGATTGAATGCAATCCCTATCAAAATACCAACAGCATTTTTCACAGAACAAGCACAAATAAACCTGAAATCTGTATGGAATCACACACACACACACACACACACACACAAAAAAAAAAAAAAAAAAAAAAAACCTGAAAAATCAAAGCAATCCTGAGAAAGAAAAACAAAACTGGAGGTATTTCAATTCTGGATTTCAAGATATACTATAAAGCTAGAGTAATTAAAACAATATGGTACTGCACAAAAATAGACACATAGATCAATAGAACAGAATAGAGAGCCCAGAAATAAATCCACACTTATATAGTCAATTAATTTCTAACAAAGAAAGCAAGAATATGCAATGGAAAAAAGACAATCTCTTCAACAAATAGTACTGGGGAAATTGGACAGCTACATGCAAAAGAATGAAAGTGGACCACTTTCTTATGCCATACGTGAAAATAAACTCAGCATGGATTAAAAAGACCTAAAGGTGAGACCTGAAACCATAAAACTCCTAGAAGAAAACATAGGTGGTAATCTCTTTGACATTGGGCTTAGCAACATTTTTCTAGATATGCCTCCTGCAACAAGATAAACAAAAACAAAAATAAGCTATTAAGACCACATCAAAATAAAAAGCTTTTACAAAAAAAAAAAAAAAAAAAAGAAAGCTTTTACACAGCAAAGGAAACCATCAACAGAACAAAAAGGCAACCTACGGAATGGGAGAAGATATTTGCAAATGATATGTCCAATAAAGGATTAACATCCAAAATATATAAAGAACTTACACAATGCAACATACCAAAACCAAATAATCCTATTAGAAATGGGCAGAAGTGAACAGACATTTCTTTAGAAAAGACATCCAGATGGCCAACGAACATATGAAAATACCCTCAAACTCACTCAACATCAGGGAAAAGCAAATCAAAACTACAGTGTGCTATCACTTCACATCTGTCAGAATGGCTACAATCAACAACACAAGAATCTAGTGTTGGTGAGGATGTGGAGAAAAAGGAACCTTCTAGTACTATTGGTAGAAATGCAAACTGGTGCAGCCACTGTGGAAAACATTATGGAGATTCCTCAAAAAGTTAAACATAGAACTAGCCTATGGTCCAGTAATCGCACTACCGGGTATTTACCCCCAAAATGCAAAAACTCAAATTTAAAGGGATACATGCATCCCTACGTTTATAGCTCCATTAAGTGGGAAAGGGCAAACCTGAGCTCCAATAACCCACAACACATCATTACCTAGAATGTGGTAATCTCAAAATAAAAGTAAGTTGCATTTTATTGGACTTATCCAATATTATGTTCACATACCATTATGTAGCTGAAAAAGTGGAGGCAGGTGGGGTCAGGGCTCCCTTTCCCTTAGTCTGCCTCAGAGGTCACTTGAAATGAATTCTGAATGTGCCATCAGCTTTCTGGGTCTCTCTACCCCAGAACTGTGTGCACCTGCTCATAGATCAGAGGTGCCTGAGAATCAATGTTCCAAGAATGGCCTTCAGTTATGGGGAATAGGAATTGGAGTTTAATCCTCTGGTTTGCCTTCTTCAGTAAGATAGTTTTGAGGTGTGTTTTACAGTCTCCCAAAAGTCCACCCAAAACCGAGCTCCCATTGCCCACATTGGTAGCGTGCCTGATGCACCCTTGGTTGGTGTTCTTCCTGACACACACACACACACTCGCTCCCCACCCCCTTCCACCTCCCACTTTCTCACCTATTTCCTCAGATCATTCATTTATTAACTGCTTATACTCTCCATGTTAGGGACAGAGTTGAGGAAAAAAATCTAGTCTCCCAATGCCAAATCAAAAAACCTATTCCATGTAATCAACTGGAAAGCATTTCACCTAAAATATTTCTCTTAAGTACATTCAAACATATTCTACCTCTCCTTTCTTTCCAGACTTTGCTCTCAGTTGCCTACATTTCAGCTTTCGGTGTGTGCTTGTGAACAAGGTACACTCCCCTTGTGGCTAAGGTCGGTCACAAATTTCGCAATCAGATTCTAAGTTCAAATCCCCTATCCTCCCCTACAAAATGCCTCTCAAATTTAGAGACATTGTTTGAGAAGTAATTAGCACAGCAGCTGCTACAAAGCAAGTACTGAACACATGTGAGGCCCCAATATTATTCTCTGGATAAAAAGTTCCATCCCAAGCTGCAGAAAGGGGGGTGGGGGGAACCACTCAAACATCCACCCAAGTCAGTGACTTTCTCCTTTCAAGTGCTGAAAAATGAGAAGCCAAGGAAATGCTGTCCTGAAACCATCCTTGCTCTTTTAAAATGTTCTGGCGAGAGAGCACTCTGTCTCATCTTCTACATACCACTGGGGCTGAAAGTCCTGGATGCCACTCTGTAAATATCAAGTGCCTCCCAAGTGCTGGCTAATAACAATGCTCAAAATCTGGGTGGGCAGAGAGCCCACAAGGAGCTGGCTGCCTAGTACTCTCTGAACCTCTTCACTTGTTTATATCTTCAAGGTTTACTTTAGTCCAGGCAATGTTAAAGTAAAAAAAAAAAAAAAAAAAAAAATTGTTTCTCCAGTGGCAATATAATGCCCAAAAACTCATGATAAAATGGGATTTGTGGATAGAGCAGTCGAAGAGCATGATTTGGAGGTCAGAGTGACCTTGACTAAAGTCTCAGCTCTGCTACCTCAGTAACTGGTTATTTTGGTAAGTTTCTTCTGTCCTCTAAAGTGTATCTGTCAGAGGGTGATGTCACCTTCTTCATAGGGCTGTAGCTACAATTACAGATGGCAATGAAAAGGACTTTGCCCAATGCCTATATAAAGGACTGTATTTATGGCAGATAATCCCACAACTTGGTATTACTTATTTTCTGTCTCTCTTACTTAGTCCTCCTAGTAGTGCTGCTAAGAAGGAACAAAATATCCATCTGATCTAGACTTTATTTCTCTTTCACCCTTCTTTCTCCATTTGAGACTGTGACTAAAGAAAAATGGCCAAAAAATGTTGAACAGAACGGATTACGAAATGAAGAAGGGTCTCAAGAATCCACAAATTAGACATGCTGAATCTTCTGTAGCATCAAGCAGATAGACACTAAAAATTAAAAATACGCTTTATTTTTTAATGTCAGCAAAGATTTAATTAGAAGTGGCTTTAGGAATGGATGATTAGGGTCAAGATATCTCATTGGCACATTATAGACTTGTAGTTGAATATTCTACCAAAATTAACATTTGAACTACCTATATGTAAAAAATCTCTGTGGTGAAGACCGCTGGTATGACCCAGTGTCTGTCCTCCCTTTCTTCCATAGCAACAGAAACTAGCTGAGTACATAACCTCCCAGAATAATGACTACGTATCTTTTTTTTTAAATTAAAGATTTTATTTATTTATTCATAGAGATGCAGAGAGAGAGAGAGAGAGAGAGAGAGAGAGAGGCAGAGACAAAGGCAGAGGGAGAAGCAGGCTCCATACAGAGAGCCTGACGTGGGACTCGATCCTGGGTCTCCAGGATCACGCCCTGGGCTGCAGGCGGCGCTAAACCGCTGCACCACCAGGGCTGCCCCATGACTACGTATCTTACTCTCCCCTGAAGATATTTATGGCCAAGTTATTAAATCCTGGGCAAAGAAATATAGGAGGGAGTGGAGCACGCAACTTCACAGAAGCATCCTTAAAAAGAATCCTTTCCTTTTACTCATTTTTGTTGGCTGGAACGTGGACATGAGGGTTTAAACTGGAGCAGCCATCTTGGACAAAGTGAATATCAGAATAGAGAACAACATGGAGAAGGCACACTATATTCCCTGGGATTGTGAACAATCACCCCAACCCTGGACCATTTACTCAGACTTTCACATGAGAAGAATAAACTTCTATCTTTTGTCAGCCACTTGTTATTTTGGATTTTCAGTTTCTCACAGCTGATTCTAATCCTAATTAATAAAGTCTGGATGGCACAGATACATAATTTGCTATGAAATGCTCAATTTCTTTAATTTTTATATGCATCAAAATCAAGCATTAGATGCATTAGGCTGGTTTCCTGTACATTTTGGTTCTGCTATTAACAGAACTCCTACTTTAGGAAGCAACAGGAATTGTCTTGGTTATCACTTAAATAAAATTTGCTTTGCGTGTACAAAAATCTCACTCTTGCTATTTGATATGTGGAAGATTCGGATGTTTAATGGATCTTTAGTACTGAAGATTTTTCTCTAGTTGTACACAGATGCTGCTCTTGGTGTGTATCCATCCTTCTCAGAAAATAAAAGTCCTCAGAATATATTTCTAGTTTCTTTTTATAGAGAGTTGGGTGGGGATGAATATTTCATGTCTCTGAAGTCACCCAGTAACCCAATCCTATAAACATATTTTTCTCCATTTGGATAAGGACTCCATCTCATTCCTCTCCTTTTTTGTTTTGTTTTGATTTTTTTTTTTTTTTGGATTTTTTTTTTGCAACAGGAACAGAGATTTGAATTACATTAGCAAAATAGAGAAACCAAAGAGTGTTTGCTTGTTTGCTTTCTTCTTTCCTGTTCTTTCTCTTTTTTCTCTAAAGACTTTGAGACCATATATCCCTTTGAGAAAATGAGGAAAGAATAAACTTTCGGACAGAAGAGGATCCAAACACACAAAAATTTGCATGATTTTCAAGGGTTCATGAACTCTCTGGAAATCTGTCCAGGAACCTCACATTAAAAATCAATGCTATTTTGCAGGAGAGGATATTTTGATCAGGTGGGGTAGGTATCTAGCTTCACACTACAATTTAAGAAAATCAGAAAAGATCCCCTCAACAAATAGATCTCCTCTGAAACTTATTCCACTCTACTGTTTATTTTCTTCTTGAGGTAAGGTGTTAAAAACTTTTAAGCTACAAATGTTATTTAGGAAGACTAAAATGTTATTAGCAGCCAATAGTTTAGATGTCATAGGCTTAAGAGATGAAATAAAGCTCTTGGGCCCTCACTAATATTTGTAATTATTTATATCACATTTACCTTCCCCCCACAAGAGTGTAAATTCCACAGGGATGGAAGCCAAACCAGCTCTGTTCATTGCTGCATTCCCAGGGCTTAGCCCAGTTCCTGGCACAGAGCAGCACTCAGTCAACATTTATCAAATGGATGAATGGTTAAATAAATAGAGAGAATGAGAAATTGCAGTCTTTGATGGAAGAAGAAAAAAAGTGAGGGGGAGCCAATGCTTCTTCCAAACTGGTAGGGATTATAGGTGGATGGCAGAGGGGGCCAGGTAAGGCAAACATAGAGCTGCAGAAAACACTGCAGAAGCCTCTAAAAGAATGTTGGCCTACTTCAGGTCAAACCCCCCCAAATTATTTGCAGAATAAAGTTTTATATTTCACTCAGTCTATCTTCATGGCACAGGCCATTTCTAAATATCTACTGCATCACTCAATGACATTATTAGCATTGCACTGTGATTATGGCTTTGACATCGCATCTTGATTCATGTTTTAATCTTTGTGAACTCAGGAAAAATTTTCGATGACTAAAGAATGTGATCGATTGCATTCTTCTACTGACTCAGCTGATATATAAATACTTAATGCAAATCACAATACGAAGGCATTCTCAAATCAGGCTTTGCATTGAAAACCCTTCAGATGCTAGTTAAAATACAGATTCCCTGGTCCCTCCCTAAATCTCTGAATCAGAATCTCTGATTCTGGAACCTGGAAATCTGAGTTGTTAAGTTTCCTGTGTGAGTTGGATGCAGGCAATTTATTGTAGGTTAGTCAGTTAAGATTTGTGAATCCTTGCTATTGAGGATACATAGGTGATGATATCGTTTTCATCAGAGTGTGCAATCTTGAGTGGAATTACAAGACATGGGAATAAACAAGAGAATGCAAAATTGATGACATGTATGACTCACTGTTGACATTCTCTTGGGAAGACTTCATATGGGAAGTAGCATTTGATCTAGACCATGACAGATAATTATAACAGGGAAGCCACGAGTGAGGGAAGGTGGACTTGAGGAAGGAGTCTGGTGAACATCTAAAACTGAACAAGAAAGTCATTTTAACTATCATAAAATCACAGACACTAGAAAGGACTTTAGAGTACTTCTTTTGTCCTCGTCCTCTATTCAAAAGGAATCCAAGGCTCAGAGGGCTAAAGGGACCAAGACAGAGCCACACAGCTAGTTACCATGAAGACAAGTGGTTAAATACACATCTCTAAACACTCAAGCCAAGGCACTCCACTCCACCTCCCTGACTCCTGTTGGCCAAAGAGCTAAGCATGTGTTTCTGTTATTCCTCAGGACTACTTGGCTCGTGTCCCTAAGAATGCATTGCCATATGGGACCAGGTGTCAGGAATGGCCTCCTAGGGGCCAAACAGATCACAGGGCCAGCTGGCAGGCTCCCCTATCCTCTCAACAGACCCTGTTCCATTCCATGCTGTCACTCACAGAATCTCTATGGACAACAAAGTTGGGAAGAATGAGAAGAACACATACATGGTGAATGAGTAATTCAGAGACATTGAGACACCAATATTGCCCAAGCTGGAGTCACATCCGGGGAATTTCTGTCAAAGGCTTCACATTTCTGGGCTAGTGACAGACCGCACATGCTTGTCTAAAATTACTAGGGAGAACCTAATGGGCCACCTGGTCAGTGGTGCCAGGTTATCTGGACACACCAGCAGGGACCCACCAATGAGTTTTCTGTGTCCCTGCCAATGAGAGCTATTCCTGGAGATGAAAAAGCCAACCATCCAATGTGGTGCCCTGATTTAAGGGATTACTAATATGGTGGCTATACTTTTGTAAATTATAAAAGTTTGGCAAAATTATTAAAGTAAAATTTGTATTGAAACATAATACTGAAAAAAAGTGTACAAACTACAAACAAATCATGTAACTGGGCCCCAGAACAAGAAACAGAACATTGCTAGCACCCCAGAAGCAATCTCTGTTGTGCCTTTCCAGTCCCTATCCCCACAAATGGTTACCACCATACTGACTTCCAGCACGCTTTATTAGTTTTGCCTGTTTCTGAAATTTATGTAAATGATAATTTATATAAAATGTAATCAACTTATATCTTTAACATTTAAGGTACATGGATGGTAAAAAAATTACCTCCAAAGTTCTTTGCATGTATAAAGAACTTAAAGAGTAGGAAACATACTTAAATATGGTGTCTATTCTAAGACAGGCTAGGAGAGTTCTTTGGCCCGGACCTCACTTTCACAAAGGGCCTCAAATTTAGACCTCTGATATTATTCCCAAATGCCATTAATGTATATTCAGAGATTCACAGACTGGAAAAATAGCTGTGTGAATCTAAAGCTGTGCTCGATTTCTGGATTATATTGCCTATCATGAATTAATATTATAAAGAAATCTTATAATTGACGAATCCAAAACTATTTTAACTTGAATTTTTTGTGTTATAAGCATTAAATTGTTTAATGCAAACATTTTCTGTATACTGCTATTTTGGTATCCCTATGTTGGGTTTCTCCACTTTTAACATATTAAGTCTCAAAAAGTAGAAGCAGACCAGGCCTTAACTTTTGAAAGGCCTGCTTAGTAATGGTCCCAGGGATGCTGTTGCCAGACCTAAGCAGGCTGTGTTGCCAACATGGCCCTGAAGCCTGGAGATATGAGGAGGAGTCAGAAGGAAGTGACTCTTCCTAACAACTTCCTGCCAGGGAAAAGTCACTTTGTAGTCTTCATTCTCATGGCTATTATAAAAATAAGTTCCTACGGTGCTTAGCAAAGATATTATATGAATCCTTGTACTTTTCATTCAATGGATCATCATACCTTCATATTTGCCAAATTCCCCATATGCCTTCAATTTCTACCCATGCTTCATCGGTGTCAAGATATTTAGCCTGTATGAGCTGTCTTTCCTTCTAAAGTGTTATGTCATGACACCGTGTTATATAGCAACCTCCAGAGTGGCATAGCTCAATGTGGGGTCCTTAGATCACCTGCATGCAAGTGACCAGGGGTGCTTGTTACTCATGCATATTCCTGTACTCCACCCCACCTCTCCTGATGCAGGGCCACTGGAGGTGAGGCCCAGGAATAAGTATCTTAGGCTCAAGACCTTAAATCCAGCCCATGTCACGTTATGTTCCTCCTTTTAAGGAAGTGCCTAGGATCTGCCTTTCTAAAGTTATTGATTACCGTATTTCAGTAACATGCATACTCAGTCTAAATGCAGATTCACAGTTGATGGGAAGTCCCACACTGGAGCTAATCATGCTTACAAAAGCAATTAAGTGTGAAGGTTAAAAAGCTCAATCCTTAGATTAAGATCCAGCTCTGCCACTTCCTGGCAATGTGTCTTTGAGCAAACGACTCATTTTCTTTAAACATCAGTTTCTGACTTGTAAAATGGATAAACTAACAGTTCCTAACTCATAGAGTTGTCTTGGGAATTAAATTAGTTAATGCTCTGAAGCACTTAAAGCACCTGGCACATAAAAAAGGATTCAATAAGTGGCACCTATTCTTATTATTGTGACAACTTGCAATTTAGGATTTTAAAATAAAACTTTAAATTGGCAAAATAACACCTAATGTTCATGTAGTATAGCCATATTTTAAAGTTTTATTCAAAAATGGAACAGTAACATTCAAAGCTTACAAGTTACACTAAAACTTGTTGATTCTGCTACTGGGAATGTACTAGTCTAGGAAAACAATTTGGCAGAAGGTAAGAAGAGCCTTGCCAAGTTGCGTTCCTTGGGTACAAGTCTCACACATATATTGAGGGTTTTTTTTTCCATATAAGTTAAAATGATCTATATGAATGTCATTTTTTTAATTTTTATTTATTTATGATAGTCACAGAGAGAGAGAGAGACATAGGCAGAGGGAGAAGCAGGCTCCATGCATCGGGAGCCCGATGTGGGATTCGATCCCAGGTCTCCAGGATCGCGCCCTGGGCCAAAGGCAGGCGCTAAACCACTGCGCCACCCAGGGATCCCTGAATGTCATTTTTGATGCTATTGTAAATGTCATTTTACAGCATTTCTGATTGTTCATTCTATGTAAAGAAGTAGAATTGATTTTTCTTTTCAAAAGGTGAGGGGCAAAGGAAGGGGCTACAGAAGGGTGGCCAGAGGCTGATTTTTATACATTGATTGTGTATCCTACAATCACACTAAACTCACATATTAGGTTTCCAAACATTTTGTAGATTACCTAAGAGTTTCTTCATAAATGATTATTTCATCTGTGAATAAAGATAGTTTTACATCTTCCTTTCCAATATATATACCTTTTATTTCTTTTTATTGAGTGTTTACATGAGCTAGGACATCCAATACCTTGTCAATTAGAAATAGAGCCAACATCCTTAATCCTTACCCTTGTACAGATTAGAAAGAAAGTATTAAGAAGAAATTATTCACTATTTCACCCTTATGTATGATGTTAACTATAAACTTTTTGTATATGCACTCTATCAGAATTAAGAAATTCTTCTGTACTCTTGATTTCTTGAAGTTTTTTTTTGTGTGTGTGAATGGGTATTGAATTTTGTTAAATTATTTTCCTGCATCAGTTGTGATATATGGTTTTTATTTTCTAGTCTGTTAATAGAATGAATTACATTGTTTGATTTATAAGAAAAAAAACCAACCTTGCATTCTTGGGATAGGTCTACTTCAGCATGAAGCATTATTCTCTTTATATATTGCTGATTCGCCTTGCCAAAATTTGTTTAGGGTTTTTGCATTTATGATCATGAAGGAGAAAAACATGTTTTTATTTTCCAATGTTCTGGAGCTGGCATTTTCCTAGCCCGAGGATATTATAGAATAAGGAGCACATTGCTCAAGATGCAAATTGCATTTCCTAGCAGGGGCTAAGCCTCTGTCAATATAGTCACTTACTGGCAGTTAGCAATGTATAGGATCTTATTTATGAATGTTTTATTCATTATAATAGTAAAATAAATAGACATCTGTCTGGTGGCTTTGCCAATACGTATTCTTTGCAAATTCGTAAGTTTTCTCCATTTCAATTCCAAAGGCTATATGCTACCTATGTCATGTTTGAACCAAAGGAGTTTCGACATTTAAAAAATAAATGTCCATGGTGTTTTATTCTCTACCTTAAGTGGATAGCAGTTAAATATACTAATGTAAAGGAAAATAGCTGATCAATATTTACGTTTAAAAAATTAGATAGTAATTTAATATAAATTAAATTATCATGATAACACTATGCAGGTTAGAAAGCAGTTTTACATGCATTATCTTATTTGACCTATGTTTAACATTAATAGCCCATTTTACAGGTGAAAAAACTAAGGCTCAGAGAGCTTTCAGGTCTTTCTAATGGTCACTTAGCTAGTAGGAATCAGAGTATTTGGAAATAGAAAATATCTTTATACACACAGACAGAAAACAATTAACAAACTCATACATTTCCTGCCGTCTGATTCTAAAGGTTAGTGCTAGCTTAACTCATGTTGTGAGGTTTGAAATGTTTTCATATTAAAAAAAAAAATAAACACTCACTGTGCTGTGCTTCCTGCTGCAGGGTGATGACATACTCAAATACACTTAAGGAAATACAAATCAGTATTATTTACTAGCGGA
The DNA here is from genome assembly GCF_003254725.2 of Canis lupus dingo. Classification (NCBI taxonomy): domain Eukaryota; kingdom Metazoa; phylum Chordata; class Mammalia; order Carnivora; family Canidae; genus Canis; species Canis lupus. The sequence continues at coordinate 75,399,896 of NC_064243.1, forward strand.
CATTAATCGTTCTAATAAAAACAGAAGAAATTAGTTCAAACAAATGACAGCAGGGCTCTAATAATTATAAATATTGTAATTATTCTTCCTCAATGTATTCATTAGCCCTAATTTGGTCTTTAGGGCATATCTCCACACAAACTGCACTTTCCAGTCTTAAATTACACACTCCTAATTCTATCAGCCACTTGACCTCCAGAGTAAACAGCTGCTTCTTCTTTCTTTAGACTCTTCTTGGAAACTCCACTCAACCACCAACAGAGTAGTCTCCTTGTGCATTTTAAGACTGCCACAGGCAGCCAGAGTCCCTGAGAAACCCATCAGTCACCATTTCCAGACCCTGCTCTAGAATTTCTCAAGGAGCAGTGGTTTCAGTGTACCTCAGAATCATCTGGAAGACCTATTAAAACACAACCTACTGGAACCCACCCCAACCCAGGGTTTCCAATTCAAGAGGTCTGGGGAGGCACCCAAGAATCTGCATTACTTACAAGTCTCCAGGTGGCTCTGATACTACTAGTCCTGGAACCACACTTAGAGAACCTCTCAATGGATGAACAATTGGGCATGTGCTTTTCCAACTCCCTTATCTTTTCCCCAGGATAATAGAAAAGAAGTGGAAGTTTTCAGGAAAGACATTAGATAAAAATTGGTCATGGAAGAGGTTGTTTCTTTGCTTTGTAGATCAAATAGCTTAAGAATTGTAGGTGTACAGCAAAGCCCAGGCCTCTATAAATTTTATAATGCTTTCATTTGATTGTTTTTAATGTGAGAGCTCTTTTAAAGAACCGTCTTACGAATATCTTTTTTCTTTTACAGTGTGCCAGCTAAAAGAATATGTACGAAAATGTCAACAGTAGTTATCTCTTGGAGAGAGCACTGCAAATAATTTATTTTTCTTGTGGCTTATTAGTGTTTCCAGTCTTTATTCATTATAACAAATATAATTGATCTATGTAACACAAAAATGCAGCTGGCAAAAATCCCATAAGTAAATGGTTTGCCAGGCATTTTAATAAAGGCATAAGGAATAACCAAATTTTTACTTGCAATTCTATGAGCCAACACATTTAAGAATATATCTATTTTTCAACAAGATCTAAGACTTAACCTCCTTCTGCCCAACTCATTACATTACCATTCAAGCTTGAAGCCTAATGGTAAATCTAGGAGTCAAATGGCAAGCTCAGTGGTTCCCCTTTCTGGTTTGTACCCTCACTAATGTGGGCATGGTTTTCCCAGCTTATTACTTCCCCCAAATGCTGGTTCCTTCCAGCTACCTTTACCGCTTTCTCACAGACTTTCCCCTTGAGCTACAAGTGGTGGTAGACAGCTTGCATGTACAGCGTCCCATGAATCTCTGTGGGGACTGAGGAAAAGCACGACCTTCATTGACCTTGTTCGCATTCACAGTTCTCAAAAAGTTTATGCCAACAATTCATCCATTTCCTTAATTTACTATCAGAATAGATTAAGTCACTGATAAAATAACCAAGGGAACATCAACTAATGAGTGAGAAAATTAAAAACTTTTTCACTCAAGTTTTTCATATATATTCAGGTATTATTTCGCAACATGAAAAACCACAGAAGCCAATTTTGCCACGTTCTACTTCCTTGTCTATGTAAAATAATACTGGTTTTTCTTTACTGCACCTGTTAATTTTATGAGCTTTCTTTTAATTTTTCGTCATGGATTTTTTAAAATGCAATATTGAGTTGAAAATTAAGATAAGGTTTTAGTATCTCACATGCCAACATTTTTTCTTCCTCACTGATTCACTTTGGAAATCCAAATAGCAAGGATGTTTTTTTCTCTGGCTTGAATAAACATGTTGATCTGAACTATGTAAGTGTGGAAAAGCCACATTCTCCTGATTATTGTTAATTCATTGCCAGATTAAAATGTATGCAGCCTCTTCTTCCTACCATACAAATTGTGCCTGAAACAAAATAATAATTCTGCTTTATTGAACAAAAACACCATCCAAATCAAGACAAGGTTTTTCTTAATGACCTAAAATATGTGTTTTCTCTGAAGGAGGAAGAAATTTAAAAAGTAACAACACAGTGTTTTTCCAGGAGATAGTAATTAGAAATGATTTAGAGCTTCCAACAGAGTGAAAACAAGAAGGCCCTGTTTACATCTTATGCTAAGTACAGCCCAGGCTTGTGAACCTTCATTATCCAAGAATCATCTCTCAACTGTATTCTACAAATGGATGTGATTTGTAGCTTTAGCTCACCTGGGATTTGAGTGGGTTGTTGTTTTGTTGGCCTTTTTGTAATCTTAAGAAGGACAGTTTTGTTATATCTAAACCAATTTCAGCATCAAAAAAGCAGCAACTACTCTGCATGCTCTTCTGTTACCCCATTTTAAAGATATGTCAGCATTATTCTGAGAACTCTCAAGTGAACTCCCTGAGACTCTAATGTAAACCTCTGTAATTTTGAACTGAACTCCTTCCTGGTAGCTTTTTACTCTGGGCATTACAGTTCATCATTCAGCCAAAGGGGAAAAGCAATTTACAGAAATAAACATGTATATTAAAAGGCTGAGAGACTGAGCACAACCTTCTTCCCTCACTTGTATCTTGAGGGCTTTGATTCCCATTCCCTCCAAAACTCCCATATACTCATGTGTGATCAACTGTCCAGCCAACCTCAGCCACCTGATCCCAAGGGAGCAGCATAAAAGGGAAGGGGAGAGTCCAAGATTAGATGTCAAGATGCAACTTGGCTGACCTGGTAAAAGAAAATGAAAAAAATAATAATAATAGCCCTGTTTATCCAAACACTGAAAACTCTAGTAGTGGCAGGGAAAGTCAGGAAACAAGAAAAAATAAAAGTCAGCTACATGAAAGAGGCAGGGCCCAGAAATGGCAACTTGAACTGAAGAGAATGGTAGTTGAGAAGACTCTTGGGGAAGGGCCAGAGTGTTTGGGCAGGTGGAGAAATCCATGAGGGAGAAGGGAAACACAAATTAGACCAGCAAGGCAGTGGGGGACATCCACTGAAAGGGCCCAGGGTCCACCAAGCATTCCCAGTAGTGTTCATAATTATTATCCTGCCATATTATTGCTTGCTAGAATGTCAGCTCATTAGCTTATTGAGTGCTTTGTTTATTTTACTGTTTTTTTCTAAGACGTAATATATCGTATAAAGCTTTCTTTTAACAGTTTGGAATAACCCTAAGTCTTCAATTATCTAGAAAATTCACTTTTGTGAGACCCATTGTTCTCCAATCCATCTTGATAACTATAGTAATTTTATAATTTCACTACTATAGACTGAATGTGTCCCCTCAAAATTCATATGTTGAAACTTAACCCCAATCTGATGGTATTTGGAGGTGGGGCCCTTGGGAGGTGATTAGGTCATGAGGCAGAGTCTTCATAAATGGGATTGGTACCTTCATAAAAGAGACCCCAGAGAGCTCTCTTGCCCCTTGCACCCTGTGAGGACACAGAGAGAAGATGGCCATCTCTGAACCAGGAAGCTCTCACCAGAAGATCGGCTGATACCTAGATCTTGGACTTCCCAGCCTCCAGAGCTGCAAGAAATAAATTTCTGTTTCTATAAACAACCCCATCCAGTCTATAGCAGTATTCTGGTTAAGCAATCGAAATGGACTAAGACCTTCACCTTTTATAGCAGAAGTTCTTTTAATGTAGCTCCAAATCTCTGAAAAAAGGAGGCTCTCTACTTTCTTACTATAACATCTTGACTGGTGCCCACAACACACTGAATCCACATAGCACCAACCAGTTGAATTCTATGTTTACCCCAGATCCATTGTTTGGGCCTATTTTATTCTTATACTATTATAATTATGCAATTAAATTTTTTAAATATGTAAACTGGTTTTTAAAAATGAGTGCAAAAGAAAGATTTCTCATCTAAAGTTAATTGAATGCCTTTTCAAATTGACAAAGAGAGGTCAAACTCTCCCTCTTTGCCGATGACATGATACTCTACATAGAAAACCCAAAAGCCTCCACCCCAAGATTGCTAGAACTCATACAGCAATTTGGCAGTGTGGCAGGATACAAAATCAATGCCCAGAAGTCAGTGGCATTTCTATACACTAACAATGAGACTGAAGAAAGAGAAATTAAGGAGTCAATCCCATTTACAATTGCACTCAAAAGCATAAGATACCTAGGCATAAACCTAACCAAAGAGGTAAAGGATCTATACCCTAAAAAGTATAGAACACTTCTGAAAGAAATTGAGGAAGACACAAAGAGATGGAAAAATATTCCATGCTCATGGATTGGCAGAATTAATATTGTGAAAATGTCAATGTTACCCAGGGCAATTTACATGTTTAATGCAATCCCTATCAAAATACCATGGAATTTCTTCAGAGAGTTAGAACAAATTATTTTAAGATTTGTGTGGAATCAGAAAAGACCCCGAATAGCTAGGGGAATTTAAAAAAAGAAAACCATAGCTGGGGGCATCACAATGCCAGATTTCAGGTTGTACTACAAAGCTGTGGTCATCAAAACACTGTGGTACTGGCACAAAAACAGACACATAGATCAATGGAACAGAATAGAGAATCCAGAAGTGGACCCTCAACTTTATGGTCAACTAATATTCGATAAAGGAGGAAAGACTATCTACTGGAAGAAAGACAGTCTCTTCAATAAATGGTGCTGGGAAAATTAGACAGCCACGTGCATAAGAATGAAACTAGACCACTCTCTTTCACCATACACAAAGATAAACTCAAAATGGATGAAAGATCTAAATGTGAGACAAGATTCCATCAAAATCCTAGAGGAGAACACAGGCAACACCCTTTTTGAACTCGGCCATAGTAACTTCTTGCAAGATACATCCATGAAGACAAAAGAAACAAAAGCAGAAATGAACTATTGGGACTTCATCAAGATAAGAAGCTTTTGCACAGCAAAGGATACAGTCAACAAAACTAAAAGACAACCTACAGAATGGGAGAAGATATTCGCAAATGACGTATCAGATAAAGGGGTAGTTTCCAAGATCTATAAAGAGCTTATGAAACTCAACACCAAAGAAACAAACAATCCAATCATGAAATGGGCAAAAGACATGAACAGAAATCTCACAGAGGAAGACATAGACATGGCCAACAAGCACATGAGAAAATGCTCTGCATCACTTGCCATCAGGGAAATACAAATCAAAACCACAATGAGATACCACCTCACACCAGTGAGAATGGGGCAAATTAACAAGGCAGGAAACCACAAATGTTGGAGAGGATGCAGAGAAAAGGGAACCCTCTTGCACTGTTGGGAATGTGAACTGGTGCAGCCACTCTGGAAAACTGTGTGGAGGTTCCTCAAAGAGTTAAAAATAGATCTGCCCTACGACCCAGCAATTGCACTGTTGGGGATTTACCCCAAAGATACAGATGTAATGAAACGCCGGGACACCTGCACCCTGATGTTTCTAGCAGCAATGTCCACGATAGCCAAACTGTGGGAGGAGCCTCGGTGTCCATCAAAAGATGAATGGATAAAGAAGATGTGGTTTATGTATACAATGGAATATCACTCAGCCATTAGAAATGACAAATATCCACCATTTGCTTCAACGTGGATGGAACTGGAGGGTATTATGCTGAATGAAGTAAGTCAATCGGAGAAGGACAAACTTTATATGGTCTCATTCATTTGGGGAATATAAATAATAGTGAAAGGGAATAGAAGGGAAGGGAGAAGAAATGGGTAGGAAATATCAGAAAGGGAGACAGAACATAAAGACTCCTAACTCTGGGAAACGAACTAGGGGTGGTGGACGGGGGGAGGGCGGGGGGGTGGGGGTGAATGGGTGACGGGCACTGAGGTGGGCACTTGACGGGATGAGCACTGGGTGTTATTCTGTATGTTGGCAAATTGAACACTAATAAAAAATAAATTTATTATTAAAAATAACAATAAAAAATTAAAATAAAAAAAAATAAAGTTAATTGAATGCCTTGAAAAAAATTAAGCAAATTGGTTTGTAGAAATTGTTGTTGGATTTTTTAAAAAGAACTCAAACAATCCAGATATTTTGCAATGTTTTCAAATGTCTTTAAACTCTCCATTTTAAATAAACAAAAACAGTAAATAATTGAAAATGCAGGGGAAATTCCAATCCACAGATCCAAATTCAAATCAAAGGCCTTGGTCTTACATCAAAAGCCTGGTAAATTACTGTATATGTACATATTTTAAGTTAAAAATTTAAGGCATGTATATAGCATTCTATCACTGTCCATCTGATCAGTTTTTTTCAATTATCCTATCACCTATTGGTCCCAGTGACTCAGAGAAGACAGCTTCCACTATGTTTATTTTAAAACACTGGGAATAAATGCCCCCATTGATCTTTAACATTCAAAGTGCACAATGATACTAATAAATGTCTGCATCTTTCAGGCATAGAATAGAGTTTAACTCATCTGGCCATCTGCTGAGAGATCTTTTTGTCCTCTTGGTGGAATTTATCCTTTGGTTGGTTGACAGTCCTGAAAGCATACCTGCTCTCCTATTTTTTGCACAGGTCCCATTTTAGCAATGGCAGTGTGCCCTGCTGTCCCTAAGGCCTGCTCCAAAGCCTGTCCCAGGGCAGAAATGGTAGTGTTCCTTTAGCCCTTGGACTTTCTCTAAACACATATGAGCTACAGGAAGGGAGGGATGCATGTCCAGTGGTATAGCCTACTGCACTCTATTCCCGGATTAATCTCTCCCCCTGGCAGGGTCTCACCATCACTTTGCATTTGGAAAGGACATCCTTTGTTTGGGTTGGCTTCTAAACTGAATTTACAAGTTCAGCAGAAATATTCCAAGTTCAGTTCTGGTCTTAGTTTCAACCAAAACTGGATGGAAAGATTTGAAAGGGCTCTTTTCCTGCCATGATATTGTTTCTGCCTAGGCCCATAAATGAGTGACTAATAAGCTTGGGAAAACATGTAAATTGCTGTGGTGGGTGTTCTGCAGCAATTTTCATTCACTCAGAAGCAGGATTAAATAAAAGCTTTGCAAAATAATTCAGTTCTGTTTCTCTCATAACGTGGTACAAAAATATCTCATACAGGAAGGGCAGAAAATAGAGAAACCTGTAGGCAATTACAAAAGAGCCTTATCCTCCATGAGTTAGAAGGCTGGCCACTAAAATATTGAAGGAAACTACAGTGGCATATCTTTTAAACGTGACACCCAGTTGGATCCTTTTTTCAGTCCCTTCCTCTATATAAAATCACTTTCCTGTAATAATCGCTATTTTTCTGGTTTGGTTGTTTAGTTTTAATTTTAAAAATACATTCTCATTTTAAAGATATTATTCAAATTCCATTCAATATTTCATGTATGAAATAAAATTTGCATTTACCAAACAAAAACATTATACCTCACACTTCACCACTCTATTTCACTGTTTAAATTGTAAATACAAACACTCTATGATGTGTGAAATGAATTTCTGCAAAGGATGCCTCAGCCTACATTTTAATAGGAATATAAGTCTTCTGTGTTTGAAGGTGGGAAACAAGATTCCCCACCTGTATAGGGCCTTTTCCTACACAGACACTTTTTCTTCAAAGTAGTTAAAGCTGTAACTACTACACAGATAAGCATATGGCTACCTCACCCAACATTGACTACAGCAATTGTTTAGAACTTAGTACAACAAACTTTGTGGCAGATGGGAGGGGTGAAGCGTTTTATCTTTGACATTGTTTAGGATTGCCAGCAAATGGTGATAATAAAAAGCAGACCAAATTCTAGTCCATTTTTATTGCTTTTAAATTTTCTACAGACTATGTGCTCCCTTACTGTCTGTACCTGAGGCACAGTGCTCCCAGGGCTATGTACATCACTATCATCAGGCAAGGGCATCATAATCTGAGATCTTACACAGAAGCTATCTGGATGCAAGGGTTCCACTTCTAGTTGAATCCAGACATAGGAATCAGTAGGGCATCTCAACTCCAGGATATCAGTGAGAACTGATAAAATCCTGGATAGATTTTCAAAATGACATAAAAACAAACCGAAGTCTTTTGGGCCATGGGAATTTTTTTTAAGACTTTATTCATTTATTCATGAGAGATACAGATTGAGGCATAGACATAGGCAGAGAGAGAAGCAGGCTCCCTGCAAGGGATCCTGATGCGGAACTCCATCCTGAGATCTCGGGATCATGACCTGAGCAAGGCAGATGCTCAACCACTGAGCCACTCAGGTGCCCCCATAGGAATGTTTTAAAACAAATTTCCAATTCTCCAGTTTTGACTAACTGGAAAATGCTTTTTTCCAGTTCTTCACTTTTCACTCTGGATTGTAGAGACTGTTGAGTGAATGGAAGGACAGGGGACCAGGGTGAGTCCATGATAGGGAAGCTACTATTTACGTATTGATTTGAACCCACATCTCTCAATTTACTCAACAAACAAACAAAATCCAGTAATGAGATTCCTACTCAGAGGGTTCTCCCAGAAGCAAATTAACAGGTCAGTTGAACAGGTAACTAAAAAGCTTAGCAACAACAAATTCCAAGTCCAAACCAGGAATTATGTATATGAGATCCAGAGCAAAGAAGGGCCTACTTTGCAGTAAATGCCAGAGAATGACAAACAACTCTCTAGCTTGTCCTGTAGCCCTCATCGCTGACATGAGGAAGAGGGCCAAAAAAATAAGCAAACAGAAAATAATTGAACCTTCCACTTTGGAAGGCTCAGCAGATCCAACTTAAACACTGTGTTGGCCATGAAAACTTGATGCTTCAGATCATGTCATGTGTTCTTTCACTTGACCATAAACCTTAATCCCGCAGCATTTATAAGCACTGAAGGCAAGTATCTGTACTTAAGAGCAGACAAAAGCTGTTCTGCTACTGTCAAAATGCAGGGATTTTCTCATATTTAGACAACCCTCTTACTAGTAGAGAATAAAACCTTTTCATATCTTACCTACTTCCTGTTGATCTTACTCTAAGACCCTTTAGAAAAGGAAAGACATAGAGAAGAAACTTAGAAGAAAAATTACCATAACAAAAAAAAGACATACACATGCACAAAAATAGTAAGCTCCAAGATTCTTGGTAATATTGAGGAATGGGTATGCTACCAAAGTCAAATAATAACAGTAAAAGCAATATATTTGAAGCATATTTTTAACATTTTGTAAAATCTCCAGCTCCAGAGGAGTTGAAATAAATTTTAGCTAAATTTGGTGCTTCCTTCAAACCACAAAAATCATAATTAACATGTCATGTAAAAACTAAACCTACCTATGAAACATGCACATAGTTAGGCAAAAATATGCACCAATGTCACTTCAATGATTTTTCAGAAGTTTATTATTGTTTTATTATTTGAATAGCTAAGGTATTGTATCAAAGAGAGAAAGAAAATTTTTCTAAGTCTGAAAGTAATACATACTTTGTTACAACACTTCTTACAGTACTTAAATGACTCAAAATATTTCCATGCCATTTTCTCATCTGAGAAACAATAACCTGATACATATTCAAGAAATAAAATCCTTCCTTTACACCATTCTCTATGTATTTTAACAGTATCCTAGCCTCATAATGACTGTGATATTTCTACTCTTGAAGTTATGCAGTATGGGAGATTCATGAATCTGCCAACAGAGATAGAACAAAAAAGAGCAAATATCTAATTTACAGCATCTAAATAATAGAGATCAAACATGTATGAATAGTGCAAATCACATATGCCAATATCTCCCTGTGTGTGTGTGTGCAGAAATGAAAATGTATGCATATGTGCACACGTCTCATCAATTACTCAAGTCTTAAAGGTCAGATTCTATCCCCGGAGCAGCATCTTGCTAACCTCAGAAAAAAACTGAATGAACATTCAATAGTCAGGAATTAGATATGGTCCCCTTACCACACCTCCCACAGCTCTGGAACTCCTTTAACCATTTCACAAACAGGTCTCCTGAACTTTCTCTTTATTCTCATACAAGCCAGCATACTGTCACTGTGTCTGCAATACATATATATAGTTCCAGAGTAAAAGGCTGAAGAACTGATTCTTACCAGACAAAGGAAATATTGCTCAGCTTGAATTTCCTCCTCCTTTTTCTATAAATTGAAATTCTTGCCCTGATCAAGCTGTTTCCAATCACATATGAAATGGACAAAAAAGAAGTGGAAATTAAATGTCACAGAATCTGTTTTAGGCACATAGTGAGACCTGCAAAGGTTTTTAGAACCCAGCCAGCAACCACCTGGCTAGAATATATTTGCTCTCAGTGAAGCACATTTTCTCCTAATTAGTTGTAATAAAATTAATGTGACTAAAATGGTCATCTTTCTGTATTTTCTTGCCCTCCTTTTGTACCTACCCTTCTCTTTCTTTCTTTCTTTCTCTCTTTCTCTCCTCCCCTTTTTCTCTCTCTCCCTCTCTTTCTCTCTTTTAAACTTACAGAAAAGGGGGTTGCTTTGGTTACCATTAAATCAATCTCATTTCATGTCCTTTCACAAGTATAAAATTAATTCTGAGTGATTCTGATTATAGCAACCGTACCCCAGCCCTGATCAAGCCTAATTACAACTTGATGCAAGGTCCCTGCCATTATTGCATGTAGGTAATGGAGACTGATTTTCAGCCAGCAGTGCCTTGTTAATGAATAGGGGTTATGAGAGGCCTGCACATTGTCTCCAGTGACCTCTTCTGCATCGTAGAGAGCTAACTGAATTGATAAACACACTGAGATGGTTATTATCCATTATTCAGTTTTACAATTAGAGAACACCTGGCAGAGTGGCAGCCAGCCACTCTACCTCCCATCCATATCTACATAGGCCCCAAACTCGGACACACTATAGCACACCAATTTCCTTTTATTAAAAGAAGGAAGTTGTAAAGAGAGGTGATGTTGCTATTTTTATGTCTCCTTGCTGTTTGCAAGGAACAGATATTGGCAGCAATCCTGCAAATGTTAGAGATGGCTTTGAGAGAGATGGCCTTTCAAACACTGTCCTTTCATATTAAGAAGGACTTACAGGCCAAGAAGGTCCCCATCAGCTCCTAAAGCCTGATATGGTTCCAGATTAACAAGATATGAGGAGTTCAAAGAATAAAGAAATGCATTTGTATTTGAGTTCTTTCCAGTTTTTGAATGGATGCTTGTATTGCGATGTATTTCCCCCTTAGGACTGCTTTTGCTGCATCCCAAAGATTTTGAACGGTTGTATCTTCATTCTCATTAGTTTCCATGAATCTTTTTAATTCTTCCTTAATTTCCTGGTTGACCCTTTCATCTTTTAGCAGGATGGTCCCTAACCTCCACGTGTTTGAGGTCCTTCCAAACTTCTTGTTGTGATTTAGTTCTAATTTCAAGGCTTTATGGTCTGAGAATATGCAGGGGACGATCCCAATCTTTTGGTATCGGTTCAGACCCAATTTGTGACCCAATATGTGGTCTATTCTGGAGAAAGTTCCATGTGCACTTGAGAAGAATATGTATTCAGTTGAGTTTGGATGTAAAGTTCTCTAGATATCTGTGAAATCCATCTGGTCCAGTGTATCATTTAAAGCTCTCGTTTCTTTGGAGATGTTGTGCTTAGAAGACCTATCGAGTATAGAAAGAGCTAGATTGAAGTCACCAAGTATAAGTGTATTATTATCTAGGTATTTCTTCACTTTGGTTAATAATTGATTGATATATTTGGCAGCTCCCACATTCGGGGCATATATATTGAGGATTGTTAAGTCCTCTTGTTGAATACATCCTTTAAGTATGATATAGTGTCCCTCTTCATCTCTCACTACAGTCTTCGGGGTAAATTTTAGTTTATCTGATATAAGGATGGCTACCCCTGCTTTCTTTTGAGGACCATTTGAATGGTAAATGGTTCTCCAACCTTTTATTTTCAGGCTGTAGGTGTCCTTCTGTCTAAAATGAGTCTCTTGTAGACAGCAAATAGATGGGTCCTGCTTTTTTATCCAGTCTGAAACCCTGCGCCTTTTGATGGGGTCATTAAGCCCGTTCACATTCAGAGTTACTATTGAGAGATATGAGTTTAGTGTCATCATGATATCTATTCAGTCCTTGTTTTTGTAGAATGTTCCACTGAACTTCTTCTTAAAGGGGAATTTTAAGAGTCCCCCTTAAAATTTCTTGCAGAGCTGGTTTGGAGGTCAACTAATATTCGATAAAGGAGGAAAGACTATCCATTGGAAGAAAGACAGTCTCTTCAATAAATGGTGCTGGAAAAATTGGACATCCACATGCAGAAGAATAAAACTAGACCACTCTCTTTCACCATACACAAAGATAAACTCAAAATGGATGAAAGATCTAAATGTGAGACAAGATTCCATCAAAATCCTAGAGAAGAACACAGGCAACACCCTTTTTGAACTCGGCCACAGTAACTTCTTGCAAGATACATCCACGAAGGCAAAAGAAACAAAAGCAAAAATGAACTATTGGGACTTCATCAAGATAAGAAGCTTTTGCACAGCAAAGGATACAGTCAACAAAACTAAAAGACAACCTACAGAATGGGAGAAGATATTTGCAAATGACATATCAGATAAAGGGCTAGTTTCCAAGATCTATAAAGAACTTATTAAACTCAACAGCAAAGAAACAAACAATCCAATCATGAAATGGGCAAAAGACATGAACAGAAATCTCACAGAGGAAGACATAGACATGGCCAACAAGCACATGAGAAAATGCTCTGCATCACTTGCCATCAGGGAAATACAAATCAAAACCACAATGAGATACCACCTCACACCAGTGAGAATGGGGAACATTAACAAGGCAGGAAACAACAAATGTTGGAGAGGATGCGGAGAAAAGGGAACCCTCTTGCACTGTTGGTGGGAATGTGAACTGGTGCAGCCACTCTGGAAAACTGTGTGGAGGTTCCTCAAAGAGTTAAAAATATATCTGCCCTACAACCCAGCATTTGCACTGTTGGGGATTTACCCCAAGGATACAGATGCAATGAAACGCCGGGACACCTGCACCCCGATGTTTATAGCAGCAATGGCCACGATAGCCAAACTGTGGAAGGAGCCTCGGTGTCCATCAAAAGATGAATGGATAAAGAAGATGTGGTTTATGTATACAATGGAATATTACTCAGCTATTAGAAATGACAAATACCCATCATTTGCTTCAACGTGGATGGAACTGGAGGGTATTATGCTGAGTGAAGTAAGTCAGTCGGAGAAGGACAAACATTATATGTTCTCATTCATTTGGGGAATATAAATAATAGTGAAAGGGAATATAAGGGAAGGGAGAAAAAATGTGTGGGAAATATCAGAAAGGAAAAAAAAAAGAAATATCAGAAAGGGAGACAGAACGTAAAGACTGCTAACTCTGGGAAACGAACTAGGGGTGGTAGAAGGGGAAGAGGGCGGGCGGTGGGAGTGAATGGGTGACGGGCACTGGGGGTTATTCTGTATGTTAGTAAATTGAACACCAATAAAAAATAAATTAAAAAAAAAATAAAGAAATGCAGCATTATCATCTTTGAACCCATATAAAAGGAAAATCCATTGCATTTTGCTTAGTCCTCACCCCCCATGGACTTCCAATTAGTCTAGCTCTTTTCTGACTTTACAAATCTTCATTTCTAGTAGTAAACTCACTTTAAGCAAGAGGGCTGCCTGTCTTTGGTGGCAAATATATTTTAGAGTTATTTTATCTTTGCATGATCTTAGTTAATTTTTGATCATTCTATTGTATGAAACGCTTCAGTAAAGATTTTTTTCCGGCAGTAGTTCATAGGCAAGTTTTAAGTCAAGAGGACAGAGAACCTCCATTTTCTAGACAGCCCTAGGTAGATTTTCTATAACTTCACAACTTCAGAAGTTGAGGAGAAAGCTGGTAGGATGAGAGAGAGGGATCACAGGGTAATGGGATACATGGTCTCAGAGATTTAATGTACAATTTTGCCAGTTTAAAGCTTCTAAAATCAACTTGAACTGGGGCACTCAGCAGTCTGGAAAAAATGGCTTGTGCCAGCCAAACTCACCAAAGAGCAAACTGGAATTCAGAAAGATAATCAAGATTAAAATCTGAAAATAGCATATTGAGTTCACAGGTTCTCAACCAGAAACAGTTAATACTGACCAATTGTACCCAGTGGCTGATATGAAAATGGCTATGCAGCCATTACAGCTCCCTCCCCAGAAAACCTTCAAACCTTGCTCACATTTTTCTCTGTTTCTTTCCAGTACCAAAAAAAAAAAAAAAAAGCAAGCAAACAAACAAACAAAAAAACAAGATAAGACAACAAAAGACAAAAATGGATAGTTTCTTTTCTAACAAGTGCTCAAGGTACTTCAATTTTATGATCAGTTAAAGAAGAAAAGTTTTCACCAAAGCTCAAATTGGCACCTGGAGATTTACTCAATTTATATAAATGTGGGTGACTTAATCAGACAAGGTCAAAGATTATATATTCCACACCATTAAATTTTGATCCTGTTATTATTTTTCAAAAGTCCTAGCAGGTAAGAGGAAGCACATAAATGCCATGTTCTGGGTATACCCCCAAAGGTCAAATCATGCTGACATCATGAAACCAAGACCTTCTCAAATGCCATTCTTTTGTTCCACCATCTAGAGGGACCCTTGAGCAGTATGAAAATATGAGTGAGGAAGAATGTAACCTTCTTAAGGTAAAATGGCAAATGATAATCCACCATTTTCAAGTACATTCCTCAAGAATGACCACTTTGTCAACATCACAGAGGTCAGCTTTGTTTTAATTTTTGGCTTGCAATTCTATAACAGTTCTCACAGAAATCCTTGGCCAAAAATGATGCCTTATAAACTGAAATCAGATTGCCCAAAATCAAAGCATTGAGAATTAAATCTCACACTTCTTTATTCTCAGGCTGGACTAGGGCAAGGGCCCTTTGGAAAGGGGCTTATCCATGGCAGCTGAGATAAGATGAAAAGAATTCTGATCATCAGACTGATTTTACCCACCTTTTTTTTTTTTTTTTTTTTTTTTCCATTCACCAAACAAGGACCTCCTGCCTCTGTTCCATGGCTGCTGGGATCTCTTGGAATAGAGTCACCAATAAGAGAAGCAACTCATGCAACCTCAGGTCAGAAAGCGATCTTAAGAAATCATGAAAGATACTTCTGAGGAAGATGGCTGAATAGGAGGAACCTAAGCTTACTTCATCCCATGGATGAAACTAGATAACACTACAACCATGTAAATAACCCGGGAAACAACACAAAGACTGGCAGAACAGACTCTCCACAGCTCAATATAGAGAATAGGCCACACTGAAGAAAGTGGGAAGGGCTGACCTGTAGGGCTGTCCACAGAAGGGAGGGATGCCACAGGCACAGAGAGAGGAAAGAAACAGACTCTTAGACTAGCATCCTAGGCACTAGGAACCCACATAGGGAGGACGAATCACTATAACATTTGGCTTTGAAAATTAGGGGGGCATAATTTTGTGGGTTCTTATAACCAGTGGGCCTTAACACTTGGTACTTTAAAAATCAGCAGCCAGGCTCTGGGAGAGCCAAGAGGGTGAGAGAAAACTGAATCTCTGCCCTTTTAAAGACAGCACAACAAAGACCCTGTGGAGATACAGCATAGAAGAAACAGTTTGAAAAGTGCCTGGGGTGTACCATGAGAGATTTGTCTATTAATCTCAGAGCATGTGCTGGAGGGGCAGGGATCTTGGGAGACTTCTCCAGGAACAAAGGAGCTAGAGGGTGCCATTTTCTTCCCCCATTCCCTAGACTAGACACGGACACCTGTCAAAACCAGCAGGGTGCCAACACTTTACCTAGCTTGCAAACAGCACACCCCACCCCCACATTCTCCTGTAGACATGCCCCCCAAAGTCAGGCCTCAGCCTCAAGGCCCCCACAGTGGATTCATGCAAACCTTGCTAACATCATATACCTCACACCCGTGCTTCTCTACAGACTCGTCCTCTCTGATAGACCTTTGGTGGGAACCCCCTCAAAGCAATGCTACGAGCCTGACAGTTTGAAAGCAGCCCCAATAGAGGCTAGCAGCACTCTAAAGTGACTCCTGCCCCAGGAAAGGGTAAGATAACCATACACACCAGTCTGACTGTGGCCTCAGTGGCCTGGGGGATGACATTTGGTCTGACCACAGGCTCCACCTACCAACAAAAGCTTCTCAGGGGACAACATAGGGAATGATTCCTGTAGTTTGGTGTTTTTGCATCTCTGGCAAATACTTAGCCTGACCCAACTGAAGTCCAGGCAGCCATAGACTGGCCCACTAATAATGACACAGGGACCCAACCCTGCCTGCAACAGGCAAAGAGAGCCATTGTAAATGACTGAACTGAAGGCAAAAGCAGCTCAGCCACAATAGTAGATCATATACAACACACATAGGAAACATTCTTGAAGCACCAAATTCTGGTGAAGAGGGGACATGGCACTACAAGGCCCTATAGGACTTCTTCTTCATAAGGCCACTACTTTCAAGATCAGGAGACATAATGACTTTCCTAACACAGAGAAATAGACACAGAGAGTTAGACAAAATGAGGATCCAGAGGAATGTGTCCTAAATGAAAGAATAGGGAAAAAAATCACAGCAAGAGAGCTAAACAAAACAGAGATAAGTGATATGCCTGACAAAAAATTTAAAGTAATGGTTATAAAAATACTCACTGGACTGAAGAAGAGTGAAGGATCTCAAAGAAACCCTTAACAAAGAGAAAGCATAAAAAAGAACCAATCAGAGATAAAGAAGTCAATAACTCAAATTAAAAATACACTAGATAGAATACATAGTAGACTAGAGGAAGTAGAAGAACAGATTGGTGACTTGGAGGACAGAGTAATGGAAAACAATCATGCTGAATAAGAGAGAGAGGAAATAATAATAATAATAATAATAATAATAATAATAATAATAATAAAACTCAGTAACACCATCAAATATAACAACATTCACATTATAGGGATGTCAGAAGAAAAGAGGGAGAAGTGGGCAGAAAAATGTATTTGAAGAAATAATAGCTGAAAGCTTCTAGAATCTGGAAAGAAACAGAAATCTACATCTAGGAGGCACAGACGCCCCCCAAAAAATCACCACAAGGAAGTCCACAACAAGATACATAGTAATTAAAATGGCAAAAAAGTAATGACAAAGAATTTTTAAAGCAGAAAATAGTTTATATACAAGGGGAAACCCCATAGGGTATCAGCAAATTTTTCAGCAGAAACTTTGCTAGCCAGAAAACAAGTAGCATGATATATTCCAAGTGCTGAAAGAAAAAAAAAAAAAAACTACTATCTCTATCCAGCAAGGCTATAATTCAGAATAAAAGGAGAGAGTTTCCCAGACAAATAAAAGTTAAAGGAATTCATGACCACTAATCCAGACCTACAAAAATAAATAAATAAATAAAAGTTAAAGGGGATTCTTTGAGGGGAAAGGAAAGGCCATATGTAGGAGTACAAAAAGTAGGAAGCATAAAAGTAGTAAAATTAAATATATCTATAAAAATAAGCCAGGGATTTTGCAAAATAAAAGGATGTAAAGTATGACATTATATACCTAAAACATGGGAGGAAGTGGAGTAAACAATAGGTTCAAACTTAAGTGACAATGAACTTAAGCCAGACTGCTATATGCAGATGTTACATACAAACGTAATGGCAACCACAAATCAAAAATCAGTAACATTTATGCAAAAACAAAGAGAAAGGAATACAAGTCTTTTACTAATGGAAGCCAGCAAACCACGAGAGAAGAGAGCAAGAGAAGAAAGGAACAGAGAAAATTTTCAAAACTATCTATAAAACAAGTAACAAAATGGCAATATACCTAGTACAGACCTATCAATACTTCCTTTGAATGTAAATGGACTAAAATGTTCCAATCAAAGACACAGTGATGGAATGAATAAAAAAGTGAGACCTATCTATATGCTGCCTACAAAACATCCATTTCCAACCTAAAGATACATGCAGATTGAAAGTGAAGGGATGAGAAAACAATTATCATGCAAATGAAAGTGAAAACAAAGCCTGGGTAGTGATACTTATATCAGACAAAATAAACTTTAAAACAAAGACTGTAACAAGAGACAAAGAAGGGTACTATATTATCATAAAGGGAACAATCTAACAAGAAGATATAACCATTGTAAATATTTATGCACCCAATATGGAAACACCAGAATACATAAAGCAGCTAATAACAAATATAAAGGAACTAATTGATAGTAATACAATAATAGTAGGGAACACCCCACTTACATCAATGGATAGATCATCCAAACAGAAAATCAACAAGGAAACAATGGCTTTGAATGACACATTGGACCATATGGAACTAACAGATATATTCAGAACATTCCACCCTAAAACAGCAGAGTACACATTCTTTTCCAGTGTACATGGAAAGTTCTCCAGAACAGATCACATGTTAAGCCACAAAACAAACCTCAACAAATTCAGAAAGGATGAAGTCATACAGTGCATCTTTTCTGAACAAAATGCTATGAAACAAGAAGGCAACCATAAGAAAAAAAGCTGGAAAGAACATAAATACATGGAGGTTAAATAATATGCTACTAAACAATGAATGAGTCAACCATGAAATCAAATAGGAAATCAAAAAATACATGAAGAAAAAATTCAAATGAAAACACAATGGTCCAAAATCTCTGGAATGCAGCAAAAGTGGTTCTAAGAGAGAAGTTTATAGCAATTCAGGCCTACCTCAAGAAGCAAGAAAAATCTCAAATAAACAACCTACACCCTTTGGCCTTACACCCAAAAGAGCCAGAAAAATATAAGCAAACAAAATCCCAAGCTAATAAAAGGAAATAATAAAGATTAGAGCAGAAATTTAAAAATAAAAACTAAAAAAAAAAAAAAGAAAAAGAAAAGAAGAACAGATCAATGAGGGTACCTGGGTGGCTCAGTGGGTTAAGTGCCTGCCTTTGATTCAGGTCATGATCCCAGGGTCTTGGGATTGAGCCCCACATTGGGGCTCAGCAGGAGAGCCTGCTTCTTCCTTTCCCCCTGTCCCTCCCCCTGCTCATGTTCTCTTTCTCTGAAATAAATAAAATCGTTTTTTAATAAAAAAAAAAAAAAGAATAGATCAATGAAACTAGAAGCTGGTTCTTTGAAATGATCACCAAAATTGATAAAACTTTAGCCAGATTCATCAAAAAAGAGAGGGGAGGGAGACTCAAACACACAAAATCAGAACCAAAAGAGGAGAAATAACAATTGACACCACAGAAATACAACGAATTATGAAAAATTATATGCCAACAAATTGAACAACCAATTTGGAAAGGATAAATTCCTAGAAACATATAACTTCCCAAAACAGTATCAGGAAGAAATAGAAAATTTGAACAGACTGATTACCAGCAATGAAATTGAATCAGAAATCAAAAAACTTCCCCTCTCCCCACAAAAAGTCCAGGACCAGAAGTCTTCACAGGTGAATTCTACCATTTAAAGAAGAATTAATACCTATTTTTCTCAAACTATTCCCAAAAAAATAGAAGACTAAGGAAAGCTTCCAAACTCATTCTATGAAGCCAGTATTAACCATCAACCAGCACTCTATGAGGGTACCAAAATCAGATAAAGATAATACAAAAAGAGAACTACAGGCCAACATCTCTGATTAACATAGATGCAAAAATCCTCAACAGAATATTAGCAAACCAAATCCAACAGTACCTTAAAAAAAATCATTCACCACCATCAAGTGGAATTTATTCCTGGATACAAAGGTGATTCAATATTCACAAATCAATGTGATACATCATATCAACAAGAGAAAGGATAAAAATCATATGATCATTTTGCAGAAAAAGCATTTGACAATGTACAACATTCATTCATGATAAAAAACCTCAACAAAGTAAGTTTAGAGAGAACATACCTGAACATAATAAAGGCCTATGAAAAACCCACACCTAATATCATACTCAATGGTGAAAAACTGAAAGCTTTGCCCCTAAAATCAGAAACAAGATAAGGATGTCCTCTCTCACTACTTTTACTCAACATAGTACTGAAAGTCTTAGCCACAGTAATCAGACAGGAATAAGAAATAAAAAGCATCAAAATTGGTAAGGAAAAAGTAAAACGTTCCCTATTTGCAGATAACATGATACTATATGTAGAAAACCCTAAAGACTTGTCCAAAAACCTATTAGAACTGATAAATGAATTCCAAAAAGTTGCAGGAAACAAAACCAACACACAGAAACCCATTACATTTCTATACATTACATTTCTATACACTAATAATGAACCAGCAGAAAGAGGTTAGCCAAATTATTGAAGCCACCCAAGTATCCATCAGTGGATGAATTGATTAAAAAAGTGGGGTATTTATATATAATGGAATATTACTCAGCCTTAAAAAAAGAATGAAATCTTACCATTTGCAACAAAGCAGATGGCTCTAAAGAGTATATAAGTGAAATAAGTCAGTCAGAGAAAGACAAATACCATATGATTTCACTTATCTGTGGAATTTAAGAAACAAAACAAATGAACAAAGAAAGAGACAAATCAAAAAATAGACTCTTAACTCTTAAAAACAAGCTGATGGTTACCAGAGGGGAGATGGGTGGAGGAATAGGTGAAATAGGTGATGGGGATTAAGAGTTTACTATCATCATGAACACTGAATAATATATAGAATTGTTGAATCACTAAATTGTATACCCGAAACTAATTAACAGTGTATGTTTATACTAGAATTAAAATTTTTAAATAAAAAATAATTTCTAAAAAAGTTTAAGAAATTATTAAGTAAGATTATGGAGTAGAACCTGGCCTTGCTGGTGCATCTGTGTGCATGTGTATTAATGCTAAAAAGGAAACATATATAGTTGTCACCTATTTATTCATTTGAAAAATATTTCTTGTGAACCTTTATGTCTAGCACTATTATACAGCCAGGAATAAATCAGACCAAAAAAATACATGTGTTCATGGAACTTATATTTGTATGAAAAAAAAATGTGAGAAATGCACTTAAGATTTGAGAAATACAAATATATTGATGGATTCAAAGAACAAAACACCATGAAGGAAATTCATGGAACTAGTTCTAAAATTAGAAGTGGAGGGACTCCTGGGTGGCTTAGTGGTTGGGTGTCTGCCTTTGGCTCAGGGCATGATCCCAGGGTCCCAGGATCGAGTCCTACATTGGGCTCCCCACAGGGAGACTGCTTCTCTCTCTGCCTGTGTCTCTGCCTCTCTCTGTGTGTTTCTCATGAAGGAAGGAAGGAAGGAAAGAAGGAAGGAAGGAGGAAGGAAGGAAGGAAGGAAGGAAGGAAGGAAGGAAGGAAGGAAGGAAGGAAGGAAGGAAGGAAGGAAGGAAAGAAGGAAGGAAGGAAGGAAGGAAGGAAGGAAGGAAGGAAGGAAGGAAGGAAGGAAGGAAGGAAGGAAGGAAGGAATCTTTTTTAAAAAATAAAAAATAAAATTATAAGTGGAAATAACTTTAGAACAACTGTGGGGAAACAAATTAACTGAACAAAAATAATTAACACATCCATAAAAAAAAACTCATGAAGCCACAATTTGTGCCTATCAAATTAGCCAAATTGTTTTTCAAGAGTGGCAGGCTGAGCACCCTCATAAGCTAGCTGCTGATGGGTATGTCAAATGCTCAAGGCTTTAGGAAAGCAATTTGACATGTATGTCAAGAAACTGAAATTTAAATATACATAGTCTTCTATACAGTGATCCCTCTTAGAGCTATGGGTCTCAATCTTTACTGTGATCTAAAAGAATCAGGAGTTATTCTAAAAGGCAGATTCCTGCACTCTAATGTCAGAGATTCAGAGTCTACAGGTCCAGGGTGGAACCCCTCACTTGCAATTATATGATTCTGATGAAGGGGTTAGGGTGTCACATCACAAGAAGAACTGCTCTAGAGGGATCTATTGCAAGACAGCCATCAGAAATGTAGAGAAAGATTTACATGTGAAGCTTTGATCTCAGCTCCTATTTATAATGTTGACAACTTGTAAACAATCTAAATTAACACAAAAACACAAATAAGGAAATGGTGAGAGGAATTATGATATAGACTTACAAGTTATTATACAGCCATTAAAAATGGGCTTTGGGGGGATATTTAATAATGTGGGAAGATGCTAAATGAAAGAACTTAAGATGCAAAATTTGTATATATACACTATGTGTGTGTGTGTGTGTGTGTGTGTGTGTGTGTATGACTGCAATAAAATATATCAAACTGTTAACAGTGGCTATGACCCACTCATAGGGTAGTCGGATTATGAAAAATACTTATCCTCTATATGTCACTCTATAATGTCTGCATTTGAAACAATGAACAAGTATCACTTTCATAATTCAAAAACAAACTTAAAAAAATAAAGAAGTCATAAATCTCAATCATTCCACACATAGTTGCCTAGTCTACTGCTCATTTTAGGCCCAATTAAGGAAATCTAGAATGAGACAGTTGTCATTTATGTCAAGCCTCTGTTGTCCCTGTTGAAATATAAATCTGCTTTTCCTCTTACTCTTGCTTCATGGACTCAGAGACCAGCTGTTTGTTTACTTCCTGAAAGGGTTGTTCAAAATGTCACCCAAGCTGGGTTGTGTCTATTTATGTCCCAAAGGTCTCCTGGGAAGGAAATGTGTGAACTGTCATTGATCAGGAAGTGCTTGGGGAGAAGGCTAGTGACTAATAATCAGCTAAAAGGGATAGGTTCTGGTTTCTGGGAGACAGTGGTTGTGAGGGCTAAGGAAGGTGTTTTCCAGATAATGGTCTATTCAACAGATTCTTCTGAAAGCAATTAATCAATCAATGAATAACATCTGAAAACATCCGCTTAAAATTCTTCCACAAGCACAAGTTGCATGGTGATCCCATAAATCTCACAAAACAATTTTTTAAGAATGTCTCTTAAGAAAAAAAAGAACTTAGCAGCCATGGTCTGACTTCCCTTATAGAAAACACAATAAAAGCTACTATTGTGGGTGAAGTCTCTCTCTCATACATCATTTCTTCTTCCTTCCCATTGCACAAATCCCAATTTCCCCATGATCGGAGGTCCAAACTAGTCTCTGGGAAGCCCTGATTTTGGTTGTCTGTTCTTTGGCTCTAAAGCTTTAATAGGAAGTTACTACTTTTTTTTTTTTTTTTTTTTTGGAAGTTACTACTTTTGAAAGAAAGATCCATTTTACTCATCTGTAAAATAGACCTAAAGATAGATGTTCCA
Organism: Canis lupus dingo; assembly: GCF_003254725.2. NCBI lineage: Eukaryota > Metazoa > Chordata > Mammalia > Carnivora > Canidae > Canis > Canis lupus. The sequence continues at coordinate 75,423,141 of NC_064243.1, forward strand.
AAGTATGTAGGGATTCAAGGAGCCTGCCCCACTTCCAGTACCCAGCCTGTCTCAATCCTACTAATAATCTGGTTTTATTTATCTTGGTATGCAAGGCTTTAGTTCAGCATTAACACACAGTAGTCACCTAACAAATGTTTACAGAAGGAATAGAAGAACTGAATGGTTGGTAATCGGTAACTTTGATGATCCTAAACTCCTTGTGTGCAACTCATCTCATGTTCTACAATTAGAATCTATATTAGTTTGATTTTTTTGCCCTTGTAGCCATTATTCATTGAATAACAACAAATATTTATTGGGCAAATCCAACACGCCAAGCCCCAAGGATAAAACAAAACAGACATAGTCCTTATTTTCATAGAGATTACACTGTAGTGGGAAATGCCAGAGCCTCCACATTTTTTTTAAGCCTCCACATTTTAAATGTGGTTTTAGATACAAGGAAGAAAATGAAAGTGGAAAAGTGGGTTACACGATATAGCCTGAGGGCAAGGGCAACCATAGTCCGTCAGGGCAACCCTCTCTGAGGAGTTAATATCTGAAATAAGACCTAAACGATGAGGCATAGGAAACACTAATCCACATACTTTTTCTACATTTGCAATGTTTTGAGGCAAAATGTGTATAGAATAAAATGCACTTATCTTAAGTTTATAACTTAAGGAGTTTTGTTAACATACACACTCTGTGTAATCATCACATATCTCCATTACCCCAGAAAGTTCTTGTGCAACCCAGTCAATTCCCACCCTACCCTCTGAGGCAGCCTCTATTCTGATTTCCATTATCATAGATTTGTTTTGCCAGTTCTTCAACTTTGTATAAATGGAATCACGCAGTATGCACTCTTTGGCTCTAGATTCTTTCATCAATATAATGTATCTGAGATCCATCTATGTAATCATATATATAAGTAGTTTCCTCTTTTTTATTGCTGAGCAGTATTCCATTGTATAACTTCAGCACAATTTGTTAATCCGGTCTCCTGTTCACAGACATTTAGGTTGTTTTCAGGTTTGGGCTACTATGAATAAAACTACTACAAATATTCTGGTACAAATATTCTCATAGTCTTGTTGTAGACACATAGTTTTATTTCTCCTGGGTAAATATTTAAGAGTAGAATTGCTGAATCATGTACATAGGTGCATGTTTGACACTTTAAGAAACAAAATTATGAGAATTTATTATTTTTCATTCATAATTCAACTGCAGACTATGAGAATTCCAGTTGCTCCACATACCTGCCAACATTTGTGCTGTCAGAGTTAATTTAACTTTTTTAAAGATTTAAATATTTAAATCGCAAGAGCGGGAAGTAGGGAGTGGAGAGTGGGGCAGAGGGAAAGAGACAGGGAGAGAAGCAAACTTTGCACTGCACAAGGACCCAGGGCTTGATCCCAGGACTCTGAAATCATGACCTGAGCTGAAATCCAGAGTCAGGCACTGAACCAACGGAGCCATGCAGGCGCCCCAAGTCACATCTTAATTTTAGACATTCTAATAATTATGTTGTATCTCAATGTGATTTTAATTTGCATTTCCTGATGATTGATGATACAACTTTCATGTGCTTAACAGCCATTTTTATAAATTCTTTTATGAAATGTCTGTTCAAGTCTTTTGGCCATTTTTATTGCATAGTTTTTATTTTGTTGTGGATTTGTAGGAACTTTCTATATATCTGGATATAAGTCCTTACTCAGATATATCTCCACCCTAAATTCCACCATCCGTGTATTGTCTTTCATTTTTTTAATGGTACCTTTTATAAGAAAATTTTTAAAAATGTTGATGATGTCCAATACATCAAATTTTTGGTGCTTTTTGTGTCTTTTCTAAAAAATATTAAAATACCCAAGTTTGAGAATATTTTCTCCTATTTTTTTAAGATTTTATTTATTTATGAGAAACAGAGAGAGAGAGAGAGAGAGAGAGAAGGAAAGCAAGAAAATGAGCAGGTGAGGGCAGAGGAAGAAGGAGAAGGGAGGGAGCAGAGAGCCCAACTCCGGGCTTGATCCCAGAATCTTGGGATCACAATCAGAGTGGAAGGCAGAGGCCTAACTAACTGAGCCACCCAGGAGCCCCTCTCCTGTGTTTTCTTATAAAAACTTTGTAGTTGTAGCTTTTACATTAAGTCTATAATCCATCTTTAGTTAATTTTGTACCTGCAGTATGAGATAGGGATTGAGATTCCTTTTTCTTACAAACTTTTCCAGTTGTTCCAACATGATTTGTTGAAAAGATTATTCTTTCTCCACTGAATTACCTTAGTACCTTTGTAAGAATCAATTAGCCACATATTCATGGGTCCATATGTGGTCTAAACTCCCTGTTCTGGTCCACATGTCTGTTCTTATACCAGTATGAATTAGGTGTCAATGAGATCAATTGAGATCAATCAATGAGGTGTCAATTAGGATCTCAATGAGATCCTTTGATCTCATTGACAAATACAATGTTGGAATTTCTTGTGATAATGTGAGTGGGTTTCAAGTCCAATAGAAGTGTTTCACAGCAAGTGTTTCAAGATCATCATGAAGCACTAATTAAGTGTTAATTAATTACAAAGTTAGAGTATACTTTGAAGTCAGGTCATATGGGTCCTCCAATATTTTTTTTATTTTATTTTTCAAGATTGTTTTGAATATTCCAGGTCTTCGTATTTCTACATAAATTTCAGAATATCACTTCTGCTTCTATTGGTCAACACAGTTAAAGCGCCATCTCACTTTTAAGGGAGAGGAAAAAAAACCCATTTATTTTTTTAATATTTTATTTATTTATTCATGAGAGACACACAGAGAGAGAAAGAGGCAAAGACACAGGCAGAGGGAGAAGCAGGCTCCATGCAGGGAGCCTGATGTGGGACTCCATCCCGGTCTCCAGGATCACACCCCAGGCTGCAGACAGCACTAAACCGCTGCGCCACCGGGGCTGCCCCAAACCCATTTATTAAAGGAGGAGTCACATGAGCACAAAAGGAAGAAAGGAATTGATGTCAACTATTTTTTGAGACATTCCACCATCTAGCCACAATAATTTATATCTTGGCAGAACACAAATACACTCACCACCTTCCAAGACCTCCAGAATCTCATCTCATTATAGCATCAGTCTCAAGTCCATGTCCTCATCACCTGAACCCTGATGAAGATGGGCACCTTGGATATGATTCCTCTTGATCAGAAGATCTGTGATCTAATGTGCTAAGTTACTGTTTCCCAAATGCCCAACATACAATATTGATGTAAAGATAAGATAACCATAATAGACACTAATGTTCAAAAAGAAGAGAAATGAAAGGATCATAGCAGTTACTGGTCTGTACAAATTCACCAAGACTGAAAAACCAGGGGTGACTCTATGTGTTCTCCTGTCATTTCCCATCACATACAGGCCTCAAATGCTTATGGCCACACTTTACAACGGGTGTGCTGAAGTGTAAACCATGAATGGGTCACAGTATGCTGCTGGACACCTCTGACTTGGAGCAATCTAGTCTAGATCCTTAAAGAGCAGCCCCAGGGGAGTGGGTTCTGATAGAATAAGGACAATGAGAGGGCACAAGGAATATCTAGACTTGTTCCATCATGACAGGATGAGAGAGACTAAGGAGATATCCATGTGGTATTTCAGTGGCCCACTGCAGCCCACCTCTGCCATGATGAGGGGCTATTGTAGCTGCTAGGGAAGTAGAGCATACATGCAACAGGTCTTAGAAAGCTTAACTGAGGCTGCTGGTACACCAGCTTCAGGTGTGGCCCTCATGTTTGTCTTCACGTCTATCCTGTACTTAGATCCATGCAAGGCCATTATTCCCTTTTAGTGGTGTCCAAGCAGTAGCAGCTTCATCATGATCTTGAAACACTTACTATGAAAAACTTCTATTGGACTTGAAATCCACTCACATTATCACAAGAAATTCCAACACCACATTTGTCAATGGGAGGAAAGAATGTTACATTCTTTGAATAGAATTTCAACCATGGTAAATTTTAGAATGGCTATAAACATAGATTAAACATTACTAGTCATTGGCTTATACAAAGTTTCAGTAGTGACTACTGATATTTTTCAAAAGATTACCATTTTTTTTAAAGTATCAGGATTTTCTCACAGATATTTTAAGCTTATATATTGATATTACAAAGTTATGTTTTTATTCAGCAATAAAAAAGAATGAAGATGCTGTCTGTTGAGCATCTAATTTTTGGTTCCAGCTCAGACCATGATCTCAGGGTTGTAAGATAGAGAACTTCCCAGGTTCAGCACTCAGTGGGGAATCGGCTTGAGATTCTCTCCCTCTCCCTTTGCCCCTCCCCCCACTCATGTGCACTTACACACTCTCTCTCTCTCTCTCTCTAAAATAAATAACTTTTTTAAAAAAAGTAATGAAGTACTGCTACATGCTACAACATGGATGAACCTTGAAAACATTAAGCTAAGTGAAAGAATCCAGACACAAAAGACCATCTATTGTATGATTTCATTTATATGAAATGTCCAGAATAGGCAAATCTATAGGACAAAAGGTAAATAAATAGCTGCCTAGAGCTAGGAGAAAAGGAGAGAATAGGGGTGACAGCCAATGGGTAGAGAATTTCTTTGAGGGGTGGTGAAATGTTCCAGAGTTGATTGTAATGATGGGTATACAACTCTGTGCGTATGCTAAAAACTATTGAATTGTATATTTCAAATGGGTAAATTGTTTAGCATGTGTATTCGTTCCCTGTGACTGTTGAAACAAATTACCACAAACTTAGTGGCTTCAAACAACAAAAATTTATTCTCTCATCATTCTGGAGGCCAGAAATCCAAAGTCCGTATCACTGGGCCACAATCAAGGTATCAGTAGGGCTGGGCTCCTTTTGGAGGATCTAGGAAGAATCTATTCACTTCCTCTTTCAGCTTCTGGGGGCTTCTAGCTTCTGGCTTTCCTTAGCTAGTGTCTGCATCGCTCCAAAACACCATCTTCAACTCTTCCTCTGAGCCATCTTCACATAAGCATCAGTATGTGTCAAATCTCCCTCTGCCTCCACTTTATAAAGGTACATGTGACTGCATTCAGCTCCCACTCTGATAAATCCGGGGTAATCTCTCCATCTCAAGAACATTAATTTTATTACATCTGTAAAAACCTGTTTCCATGTAAAGTAACAGTTACAGGTTCCAGGAATTAGGACCTAATACTTTGGTGGGGGGAGGAGGGGTCATTTTTCAGCCTACCACATCATCTGAAATATCTCAATGAAAGTATTTTTGAAAATAGAGAGGTTGTAATTTGTGAATAAATAAAATTCAGTATATACCAAAAAGCAATGTTTGTGTTACAGATGCAAGGATATCTAAAAGGCATATTAATCAATTGCAAACTTTGTTCTGATCTTGACTCAACCAGACCAAAAATAAAAAGACATTTTTGAAACAAATGAAGAAAAATGAACATGAACTGGGTACCAGATAACACTGAAAAATTGTTTTTAACTTATTGGAAGTGATTATGGTATCATGGTTATTATTTTAAGTCCTATCTGTTAGAGATTTGTATTGAAGTATTTTCAGATGAAATAAAATGATGCCTATAGAGTGCTTTCAAAAAGAAGGGGGGATGGAGTGGATGAAAACTGAAAAGCAAAATATCCATGCTTAGCCTAGGTCCTGGATATGTGATGGAGGGGATATATTATTCTCTTTATTTGTAAACGTCTGAAAATCTTCCATAATTAAGGAAAAATTATGAGATTCTGAGTGAGTCAGTCAGTTGAGTGTCTGCCTTCAGCTCAGGGGTCCTGGGATGGAGCCCCAAATCCAGCTCCCTGTTCACTGGGGATTCTTGTTTCTCCCTCTCCTTCTGCTCCTTCCTCCCATTCATGTGCTCTCTCTCCCTCTCTCTCTCTCTCTCTCAAATAAACAAATAAAATCTTAAAAAAAAAAATTAAAGGCACCTGGACAGCTCAGTGGTTGAGCATCTGCCTTTGGCTTAGGTCATGATTCCGGGGTCCTGGGATTGAGTCCTGCATCCAGCTCCCCACAGGGAGCCTGCTTCTCCCTCTGCCTCTGTCTCTTTCTCTGTGTCTCTCATGAATAAATAAATAAAATCCTTTTTTAAAAAAAAAGAAAACAGGGGGATCCCTGGGTGGCTCAGCGGTCTGGCGCCTGCCTTCGGCTCAGGGCGTGATCCTGGAATCCCAGGATCAAGTCCCACATCGGGCTCAAGTCCCACATCGGGCTCCCTGTGTGAAGCCTGCTTCTCCCTCTGCCTGTGTCTCTGTCTCTGTGTGTGTGTGTGTGTGTGTGTCTCATGAATAAATAAAGTAAAATCTTAAAAAAAAAGAAAGAAAACAGTTATATTCATTGAAACGAGCTTAATTTTTTTCATTTAAATTTTTGAACAGATTTTATTTGGAAGTTTTAAAAATATATAAATATTTCTAATATTTTATGTATATATTCTTACCTTAATTCTATGACATTAAAAAAGCACTAATTTTTTAAATAAGCCTCATAGAGATGCTCTTGAACTCCCTCCAGTTTTAGCCCAAATGCTCTTTAAATAATGTCATTTTCTATGTGCCATGAGGCAAAAAGGTCGGGAAGTTCTGCCCAAAAGGAATCAATTTTTTGCAAAGGGTAGATAAATACAGGCTTTCAAAGTCCTCCATTTCCAAAAGTGCTCAGAGATTTCTCTTTAGCATCTTTTTAAAGCGCTTTCAGAAAACCAAATGCTTGAGATTGAAACAGTCCGAGCAGCTGCAGCACTGGTTTCAAATGCCCCACTATTTTGAAAGAAGATACACACACACACTCTTTGTGTGGTTTTGTGTTTCCCAAAGGAAAAGCTAAATCCACCCCAGCGTTTTCATAAATGGAAAATGAATGGCTTGAGGGCCGCAATCGAGCAGAATGGAAGAAGACATTTGGCAGAGCACGCCTTTGCAAGGCTTTCGTCACCCCACCCCCAAAACCTTAGTCAATTAGCAACCTGCAAGACATGGCCATTGGTGAGAATTTAAGCTCTGGTCCTCATGGGGCCAGCCAGCCTGGAGAGCGAGGTGCACGGTGTTCAAGGGTGGGACCCAGTGCCTTTGTGGGTATACAGCCAGCTGGAGCTGAGGCAGGGCCAGCTGGGGCACACCTTCTTCTCAAAGTCCCCAGGTGCATGCTACAGCCATGCTGCACACTGCTCTTCCTCTGTGTGGTTATTTGCTTATCTCTGAATTTGGCTATTTGGTTGTTTATTTAAATCCGTAATGCACAAAGTAAAACATTTCAAAGATAAAAAAAAAAAAAGTGGAAATAGAATCTGTTTCCCAAGCTTATCTTTCCCATAGAAGCAACCTGTACTATCAGTTTCTTTTGCATCCTTCCAGAGATTTGTATGTCTATATACCTGTGTATATACATATATTCAGGTAATCAAGCACATATTGCCCCTTCCCTCCAAATGTTTACTATACAGTCTACTCTTACCATCTCATGGTTCTTACTTTTTCACTCTTTGTATTTTGGAGATATATCAATACAGAGAGATATGCCCTGCATTCTGTTTTGTTTATCCAATATATTTTTAAGGTTTTATATTTCCTGGTATAGATATGCCATAACTTATCTAAACAATTCCATATTGCCAGGTATTTGAGGTTTTCCAGGGTCCTGCTATTTCAAAAAAAAACTGCAATAAATTTTTCATAGCCTCCAATCTTTTATGCAAGACTATCCTAGTTTTCTTTACAAGAAAGACTTATACACAGTGCTGACATAAAAAGAGCAGACAACAACAAAAATCTCCCTTCCAACATACAAAATCACTCTTAGAATCTGTAGGCCCGGCTACCCAAAAGTATGCCAATGGCATACTTGATTATTTTTAATTGAATTACTTAGGAAACAGCTGGTGCAAGGATGTTCGGTGCTCCCTTCTCCCCCTGAAAGCAGGATATAAACCTCCCATGTGAGAGGTATCTTCCCTGTACTAAGAAGTAAAAAGATACCATTTCCTCAGAGATAGAGACTCTAACACCCAGAAATCCATGGAAACAAACCTTGTCACTTTTTACTAATCCACTACTTCAGCTCAAATTCCACTTAGAATGTCATATTAATTAAAGCTCCCAAACATTTGTTTTCTTTATCCTGTTAATTCCTCACAAATTGTCTCTTTGTCTAAAATGTATAAAAACTGCCTGCCTTGGTCATTTCTTTGGGTCTCAATTTCATTTTTGGGCCTCTTTGTGCAAGTAATAAAACTTTGGCGGGGGGGGTTGCTCCTATTAATCTGTCTCATGTCAATTTAATGCCTAAACCAACTGGAAGAATCTTGGAATGCAGAAAGAAATTTTTCTCTACCCCTACAAATTAGATATTGTAAAAAAAAATAGATATTGTTTTAACAGAAGTAGCTGCTCCTCTGACAGAATGAAAATAATGTCGTCAGGATACTGGGGGCAGAGCTGGCTCCCTTTCATAATTCCAGTTCCCATCCCAAAAGATGGCTATGTGGACAAACCACTGGGGCTCCAGGATAAGAGAACTTCAATCAAGGATATGTTTTCCCTTTACTTCTGACCCTAAGCCAGTCCACAGAAAACCCAACTCCAATGTTTTTGTGGCATTTCCTCCCTCAACAAATACCAAAGCTCTGCCTCCTATTCCAGGCCAGCATTTCTCCCAGCAAACTGATCTGATATACCTCACACCTGCCTGCCAAGGGATGCAAATAAAGAATTGTAAGCAAAGATCTTTTGACTGTAGGAAACCAAACTGGCAAAGGACAAAAGAACAGGAAAAAATGCCTGCCTGCTCTTGAAAGGAAGTGAAAGGTTTGGGTCATATATGGTCAAATAGCCTGTCACCAATATTTGGCCAAGTCAGAAAAGGGACCAAAAGTTTTTCTCAACAATGACCAAAAGAAACCTCATCTAAAAATCAAACTCCTCCAATAGCAAATAGGAACATCTCACAACCAAAAATGTTTAATTCATTGAAGCAGATTTGGGAGAAAATGGGCTTAAATTAATAAAAAGTCAGGTTGATGGACTACTTAGGGAATATAAAATGCAATCCTTGGGAGCACTGAAATAGAGTAAGTGCACCATCCACAGAGCTGGCCTTAAGAAAATATGTTTTATATGAAAACCGACATGCCTGAGGTCTTAAAAAACAGTTTATCCTATCGAACAAATGAAATACTCCCATATGAAATCTTGCTTCTTAATTTGGACCTCAGACATCCTTCCTGTTCATATTTCAAATCTGAAAATGCATGTGGTTTTATTTTAACACTTAGATACAGCAGAAACCTTCAAATTCCTTAAAGACAGCATTTTACTAGTTTGGGGATGTTTTCTGTGTGAAAGCTAAGTATTGAGATGTGATCTAATGAGTGGGTAGCCAAGACATAGAGGCCCACACGTCTACTTTCCTAAAGGCTATTCAGGACAAGGGCTTTCTTATTAGATAGTGCTGTTGGACTGGAGGCACTTTCCCCAAACTGCTTGCAGTTTAATTCATAATAAGAGATTACACAACGGGCTCCCTGGAGTTCAGGTACATACAATGAGGTCATGTCCTTGGCATATGACAGTGCTGTCCTCCTACTGAGGTTCACACCAGCTCACAGGGGGTGCAGAAGAAGGAAAGAGCACTGTGACCTCAGAGGCCCTGGAGTCCATACTTCTCAGAAGCCTTCTTAAATGGCAGAGTAAGTCCAGACCTGTCAGATTGTGATGAATAATTATAGTATTCCAGAGCTGGCAGGAAACTTGTAGGTCACTAACCCACCCCTAGCCCACCCACTGAAGCCCATTAAGGGCTATAGAGCTAGGTAGAGGCAGAACTTGGGCTAAAAGTCAGGCATCTTGACCCTAGAGTTGGTAGTCTGTCTCTCACACCGGTGCTTCTCAAATTCATATGCATATAAATCACCTGGGGAGCTTGTTAAATGCTAATTATGATTCTGCTAATTCTGGTCTGAGGTAGAATCTAAAATTTTGCATTTCTAATATGCTTTCCTTTGACGTCAGTGTTGCTGGTCAAGAACTATTCTCTAAGTAGTACATTCCTCCATTACAGAAAAATACAGAAAATAGTCCCTCTTGTACTGCCTAGGAACCCATTAAAGAGAGTCATTTTCTTAATCTCTTGGTCAAAACTACCTCAAACAATGAAGTCACAGCTTCAGCTTTCTTCTCCACTGAAGACCTCCAGGATTACTGCCCAACAGTAGTGGGAAGGGAGAAAGAAACTATAAAACCAATAACTCCATACTCTGTATCAGGTGATGTTGTGGTAAAGCAGTGGTTCTCAAAGGGTAGGCCCTACACCAACACCATCAGCATCACTTGGAATCTTGTCAGAAATGCAAATTCAAATATTATAGGAGTAGGCCCAGATGTCTGTATTTTGGCAAGCCCTCCAGGCAATTCTGAAGCAGGCTCAAGTATGAGAATCACTAAGGTACTAAGGTTTAGACTCACAGCCAAGGGCAGCCTATCAATACTCAGAGCTTTGTAGTAAAGAATAGCATTTTATCCAAAAAATAATAATAAGCCACAACACAATGATTCCTTAGCCCCGGGACACAGGCTACTTGAAGCAAGGGATGACATCTAATCATGACCCAAACCAATGAAATTAGAGTATATTTATACACAATTGTGGGGCCTGCATATGGTGACTCTTCATGAAACTCAAAAGAGAAGATTCTAAAGAATCACAAGCACACTCAAATTTGCACCCTTATGCAAGACAACTCTCAAGCTTTCCTGCTCATTAGGAGGGATCACCACTGTGCCCTGGGACCCACATGAACAGGCATTTCACTCTGCCTCACAATCTGAAGGGAATAATTTATATACCTGGCTCTTTCAACCCGGTAAGACGACAGCATCTTGTCATTATTCACCTGGTCTATATGTGCGTATGTGTGAACTCCTTGGCTACATGTATGAGACCAATCTTAGCCCCCATCAGTTCTGTCAAAAAGGCTGGGATGCCCGCAGGTTGGACTGAGGCAACAGATCTGTGCCTCAATGCAGTAATACTATGGAAATAAATATAATCCATAGCTTCTACCCTCCTGGGTACTTCCCTCATTTTTTTAATGAGAAACAATAAGAAAGTCTCGTTAAAATGTTTGCTCTGATTTTTACGCTTATAGAGCCAGCCCTAATAGACCATTTGCTTCTCTATCTTGCATGTGAAGTCGTGATTCATCTGTATGCAATTCTACCTTGTTTGTTATAATGTTGCCATGACAACGTTTTTTCCTTTCAAGTACCAAGTAAATTGTGGAATTATGGAAGAGTGCATACAAACAACATGTTCCTATAGGTACATACTTTAAATACTTCATCCTTACCTACACAAACAGTTCATTCATTGTACCCCCTTTCTCCTCTCTCCATACACCCAGCTCCATTAAGATCCTATTTTTAAATTCTTTCCTCCCAAGAACATGTGAAAACCTTGCTCCACCAGAAGAGATTCAAATCAAAGAGGTTCTGGGTTTGAATATTTTAAAATACTTTCCTTTATCTACAATTCTTCTGTTAAGGCCTATGATGTAAAAGAAGTTTTAAAAATCGAGCCAAAAGGTTTATAACTAAATTTTTCTCCATCTCAAGCAGCAGACATTCCTGCCTTTCATTTCCATACAAATAATACAACTCTTAGAAACTACACATGGCTGTTCTTCAAAAGTTGATTTCATAGCAGTTTATATCTGAGAAAGTTAATTCTGATATCAGGACCCACAAAATGGAGGCCACCCTACTGGCCCAGCCCAAGTCACAAATCTAAACCTAAGTCAGCTCGTACTTACAGAAAACACCAGCAAAAGAAGTCGCACACACCAATCACAACTCTCCCACTCAGCTCTAGCTAGCACCCCTTACCCTGGAAAACAGGACCCACTAGCCTTATAAGAAAACTCTTTGATCTAGTCAATCAGACCTCATGTCGGACTTGCTACCCAACACTATAAAACTTGCTCTTACCCAAAGTCCCTTGGGAAGACTGTTGCAGTGCTCATGAGGCATTGCTCTTCCCTGATCCATGAATTTTTTCCCTTGAATAAAGGATGTCAAACTTGTTACTAAATCGTTTTAGTTTTATCATTCACTATTGGGCATGTATACACTTTATTGGACATTGGGCATGTATACACTTCATTGGGCATATACACACTTGCCTAATGGCTTTGCCAGCTCCAAACCCCTATTAGGCAGGATGTCTGTGTCATACACATCATCACCTCTCCCAAATCAACAGGCACAATGGTTCTAGAATTCCCAACCAGAGACAGATGCATTGGAATTACCCAGTAGCTTTCAGAAAGTACAGAGTTCTGATACTATCTGGGGATTTGGAGTCTGAATAGGTCTATACAATGGGGATAATGATAGTCTTAACTCAGAGGACACTTGTGAGAATTACATGAGATAAAAATGCACAGGAAGACTGTAGTCAGGGCCTGGCCCTACAGGCAATTAGTTAGTAACTAAGTGCTATATTTTTATTGATAATAAAAAGTTATTGGTAATATTATGGAGGACTAGATTAATAGAGTCATAATGAAGTCTGATGAATAGTCCCTACCTGATAAGAAAGAACTCCTCAGAATGCATACCCTAAACGAGGACAATCTAAGAATGAAAGAGGTGCTATTAATAATTTTACCAGGACAACAGGTATAAACCAGAGATCTCTGGTAAAAAGGATGTATGGTAATCTTACCAGTAATGCTTCTGTACACTTTATAAAATACATCTATAAGGTTGTCACTGATGGGACTGGCTGCTTGATTAGGTTAACATCTGATTGTATCACCCTTTTGGATCTGTTGATGCAAAACCGATTTCCCAAATGGGTTTTTATACCCTGCAAAATGTATATACTGTCATCAACATAAACTGCTAATGTAACGGAAAGAAACTTAGCATGTCTGATTCCACATTGCTTCTCTTTTCCTTGCTGCTATGACCTATAGCTTAGAAACTTTTGCTTAGCCTGCCAATTACAGCTAAGATTTACAAAACCTGTTTTAACCTGAAGCCTACCACACCCAAGGAGATAATGAAGTATGTACAGAAAGGACGGCGCTATGTTTAAGATTTACCGGAACGACATGACCAGATTCCTGTATGCAAAGATCAACTGACAAAGGACAAACAGGTACATGATCTTCTTCGGATCCACAGATGTGAGCAGCTTTTGACTCCAATCCCCTTCTGACTCCCCCTCTTCCTAACACAGAAGCTCAAAGTTCACACTGAGGGGAGACAGTTCTTTGGGACAATAGTTCACCATCCCCTTGGTTTACTGGCTTTCCAAATAAAGTCACTTCCCTACCCCAATATCTTGCCCCTTGACTTAATGGCCTGTTGTGCAGTGAGTGGAAAGAGCTCAGATTCAATCACATTAAGACAAAGCTGAATTAATTGCCTGATGAGATAAGGGAGAACACCAGCTCTGCACTACTTTGTGTCTAGGATACAAGATGGCCAAGTTGGAATTTACTAATAAGTGTAAGTTTAAAGCTTTGAGTGACCTGGGGTGTGATTAGAACTGAGTGAGGATCACAATACAACAATCCAGAATTGGTGGGAACAGCAAAGTGAGGTATTCTGAAGTAAGGATTCAAAGAATCTCAGAGGTGCTTTCTGCTGATGAGTTGACAAGCCTTTTGGTTGATGAGTCTTTCTGGGCAAGAGTCTCTTGGAATAGTAACATGCTAATAAAGACAGTGGAAATAGCAAAGCCACATTAATATAGACATTAATTTCAGTTCTAAGTGTCCAGACTGTGGAGGGGTCAATGGTTTTGTTTCTTGACCTTTCTAGAAGCCAGTCTGACAACATGTATAGACTTAAAAGTATTCCCACCTTTTACATTGAAATTCTATTTCCAAGGAGCTAAGGAAATAATCTAAAATGCATACAATGATTTATGTAATAAAGATGTTCATTATGAACTAAAATTATTTCAAAGCCCCAACTTGGAAGTAACCCAAACGTCCAATAATAGGTAAATAAATGTAATATGTATATATATGGTAGAATTTCATGAAGCCATTAAAATTTTATGGGAAAAAAGTAATAACAATGGAATTTACATGTACTTTATTTGCTAAGAGGAAAAAAGCAGATTATAGATTCAAATAAAAAAATTACTGGAAGAAAATATAGCAAATGTACCAAATACACCAAAGTGATACTTCTGGGTGGTTAGAGACAATTTCAACTGTTATTCCCTACACTTTTCAATGTTAATTAACTCATATACATAAAGAATGTATTGCTTTTATAATAAGAATATTTTAGCATAAGTAATAATATTATGACAAAAAAATAGAAAATACAGTAAAAAACAAAAGACAAAAATGTAAATAAAAATGATCTGTAATCCTACCTCTCAGAGATAATTATATTTACCTTGTGATATATATATTCTTCCACACTTTCTTCTGCATGAGAAAGCAAAGTGGAATTTTGCCTACTGCTATCATGAGTAGGGGCAGGGGAGTGAGGGGAGCATTTTGACCTTCGAAACAAATAACATACATAATCACTATCTAGCATAGTCTCCAAAATAGATGAAACCTTTATCCCTTTCTGCAGCTATAAATAGAAAAGGTACTGTCTAGTACCTTTCTATTAATACTATTTCTAATAGTATTCCAATATTTGGATATATTATTTATATAACCAGTAACCTACTATTGGATTTTTATGTTTTATGTTGTTGACATTATAATAAAAGCTGAAATAAACATATATATACATGCAGTTTTGTGTCCTAATCTAGGATAAATTCCTTGAATCAGACTTCAAACTATAAGGATACATGTATTTTAAGGTTTTTAATACATATTGCCAAATTGTTCTCTACAAAGATTGTGTACTTTCAGTTCTACCACCATAAGTAAACATTATGCCCTCCCCAACACTAGGTATTAGTGCTGGTTTTATTATTGAACAAGAAAGTAAGCTAAAATAGTATTTCATTTAAATTTGTATTTGGATATTAGAATGTTAACTATTTCCTCATCTCTTAACTAACCATTTATATTATTTTATTTTGTGAACTGAATATTTATAACTTTTTCCCATTTTCCAATTGAAATATTCACATCCTATCATTTATTTGTAAATTGCATATATTTTAAGGATATTGATTATTTGTCATGTATTGTTACCCAATCTTGTTTCTTTCAGAATCTTATTTTAAATGTTTTGAGTAGGCGGTGCTGTTGTTAAAAAGAAGTTTTAAATCTATCCATCATTTCCTTTATGGCTGTATGCCATTGGGGTTATACTTAGAAAGGATTTTACACTCCCCTAAATTACATGAGTTTTCACTTACATTTTTCCTCTATAAGTTTAAAGGTTTTTTTCTTTTAAGCATTCATTTATTTATTCATGAGAGATAGAGAAAGAGAGAGAGAGGCAGAGACATAGGCAGAGAAAGAAGCAGGCTCCCTGCAGGGAGCCCAATGCGGACCTCCATCCCAGGACCCCAGGATCACGCCCTGGGCCAAAGGCAGACACTCAACCACTGAGCCACCCAGGTGTCCCTGGTTTCCAAAATTTCCTTTCTTATAGCATCGTGCATTTATGCCATTAACGCCATCTTTTCTGATCTCTCTCAGAATACTAATTATAGCTTTTTGAAGTCTTATTCTGCTTTGTTTTGTCTCTCTTTCCTCTGAGTTTCTTTTTCTATCTGTTTTGTCTTTCATAGTAAATATTTTCACATTAAGATATTCCCTTAAATGTATGATGATTCTTTGTTTTGTTTTAATTATTTTTAAGTTCTTATTTGTTTATTCATGAAAGACACAGCGAAAGAGAGGCAGAGACACTGGCAGAGAGAAATGCAGGCTCCATGCAGGAAGCCTGATGTGGGACTCGATCCTGGGACTCCAGGATCGCGCCCTGGGCCAAAGGCAGGCGCTCAACCGCTGAGCCACCCTGGTGTCCCCGTTTTGTTTTTAAGTAGAGGCTCCACATCCAGCATGGAGCTCACCATGGGGCTTGAATTCATAACCCTGAGATCAAGACCTGAGCTGAAATCAAGAGTCAGATGCTTAACCAACTGAGCCATGCCAATGCCCCCTTAGTTTTGTTCTTCTTTTTTTTCAACTCTAAAAAAAGCTTTGTATTTTTCTGTGTGGCTAAGGCTTATAGAATGACGGCCCTCCCCATAGAGTAATTGGGCATGGACCCAGCCATGCCATTGGAGAACACAAATATCTATTTCCATTGGTCTTTTCTTTCGGCCTGGTCATTTTTTCCGGAGACTAATGCTCTATGTTCCTGGGGAACATAACCCTGGCTACTGGTGTTCTGGGAGCTGAAAGGGACCCTGGAAAAGGAACCTGGAGTCTCCTTGTTCTCAACATAATTATGTTACACTGTCTTCAACATGGTACCCTGATTCAATTGCCACTGGTAGTTGATGTAGTAGTCCACATCTCTCTGGCTCAACGTCTTCAGAGAATAAACCTCCAGTTTTCTTCCATGGCCAGAGAGTTAGAGTCATTTGGCTATGGAAGGTGAAGAGGGAATCTGAGGGTCTAACTCTTCTTGATATAAACTTTCAACAGAACATTTTGTTTTGAGCCTACACATATCCTTATCTTTAGGGCTACCTGCCATCATCACTCCTGAGCTGTTCTGAGCATAGGTGGTACAAACTATTGCTTCTAGTTGGCATCTGTCCCTTCTCTTCCAGCTATTTTCTTTCCTCCAGCATTGCATTGACTTCTGTAGTCAGCTATAGTCTCCTAGCCAGTTTTATTTCTTCTTTAAAGTTTCTACCCTTTTGCATTCCCTAGCTGTTATTTTAGTAGAGTTTTGGAAGTCTTTGAGCACATGCTCCACTTTCATGTTTAATTAGAAGGCCTCAAAAGCCTCTCCTACCACATCTTTCAAAATAATCAAGTGTTTGGGTTTTTGTTGTTGTTTACTATTGAGATAGCACATTATACTTAATAGGTTTTTTAAAAAAAAAAAAATTAAGCTATCCTTATAACCTGGGATAACCTCTATTTAGTTATTATGCATTATTTTTATTAGGCATATGAATGATCCAGTTTAATATTGTATTTAGGCTTTTTTGTGAAGTGAAATTCATTTCTCTTCTTTTCTGAGTGTTGATTCATTTTTTAATTGGGGTTCTAGTAGCTTAGAAGTAAAGCAAGTCCGAACAGTTTTCTACCAGTATCTATGCTAAGAAAAATTTAAACTGTGTAGAAACTATATTTGTTAACAGTTGAAATCACTTGCCCCCAAAACCTCTAGACCCTCATGCCCTTTTTAAGGTAAATAGTTGACGTGGTTTTCAATTTCATTATGTAACAATCTCCTAAGAAAGTATTCATTCAATTTTTCAGATAAATCTCAAAACATTATGCTAAATAAAGGACACTTTGTACAAAAGAGTGCATGTTATATGATTCTATTTATATGAAGTTCCAGGATAGGAACCAATATGTGGGGGAAACAGAACAATGGTTCCTTCTAGGGGGTGGGCTGGGAACCAGAAGTGACTGGGAAGAAACATGAGGGAATTTTGTGGGGTTATGGAAAGATTCACTAATTATCATGATGGAGGATTGGGTTACACAGGTGTATGCATTTGTCAAATGAATGTACAACTAAACTTTGTACACATATCATTGTATGTAAATTATATATTAAACTAATAAGGAATATTGAATCTAGTTAATGAAACACATGTTGAAATGTTTAGGGGAAAGTGTACTAATGCCAATTTTTACTTTGAAACGCTCCAAGAAAATAGATTTATAGAAGGATGGTTAGATGGACAGGTGATAAAGCAAGTATAGCAAAATGTTAATGGTAGGATCTAAGTGGTAGGTATTCAGGTCTTTATATAAAATCTTTCAGGAGTTCCTTAGTGGCAGGGTTGGTTAAGCAACTGACTCTTGGCTTCATTTCAGGTCTCAATCTCAGGGTCATGAGACTGAGCCCTGTGTGGAGCTCCACACTCAGCACTGAGTCTGCTTAAGATTTCTCTTCTGCCCCTCCCTACCTGCTCATGCATGCACATGAGTGCTTGTTCTCTCTCAAATAAACAAATAAATCTTTTCTTAAAAAGGTCTTTCAACTATATGTTTGAAACTTTATAGAAAAAATGAAAATAAAAAAACCTTTAAAAGTAAAACCATAATCTTAGCATAGAATTATATGTAGTAATTATATTAGTTTTTGATTGTTGTATAACAAATTACCACAAATTTAGCCTTTTAAAACACTCATTCTTTCATCTTACAGCTTCCATGATCAAGAGTCTAGTCAAGGAAAAAAAAAAAAAAAAGAGTCTAGTCAAGGATTAACTGGGTCCTCCACTCAGGTTCACCAAGGCTGTATGCCAGGTGTTGGCTAGGCTACAGTCTCATCTGTAAACTCAACTTAGGATGAATCTACTTCCAAGTTCATTCATGGAGGCCACTGGCAGGATTCGTCTCCTTGTGGCTATATGCCTGAGCACCCTGGCTTATTACTAGCTTCACCCAGCTAGTTGCCAGAGGCCATTCTCAGCTCCTAAAGACCCTGCACAGTTTCCTCCCACATGGTATTCTCCATAGGTAGTTTACAAAATGGCTGGACACTTGCTTCTTCAAGGCCGTCAGGAGGATCTCTCTCTGTCATCTCCTAAGATGGAGTATTATATAATGCAACCTAATCAAGGGAGTGACAGTTGGATCACCTTGTCATATTCCATTGATTAGAGGCAAATCATCATCCCATACACTCAAGCGGAGAGAACTATACAAGGCGGGACTCACTGGGAGCTCACTTTAGGATACATTCTGTTCAAGATAAACAAAACCAAATGATAAAGTGGTTAGGACAGATTTTTAATTAATACTATGCTTTTGCAATAGGAAAGAAGACCCAGCATAAACTGAACTCCACTTCAATTTGAACAGAGTTGACTGGCAGTTTCAAAGGGAGAATGAGGAAGCAAAAAAGGTAGACAAGCTGGGACTCAGCAGAGTTGGAGACATGAAAAATTATAAAGGATGGTCATTGTAGATGCAATTAGGCCAGCTGTATCTATTAGCTGCTAAGTACTAAAGTTAGGATTCTGTCCTGCCACAGAGATGGGGAGACAGAGGTCCTATCCTTCCTGGTGATTCTGTTTAAAGGATTACATTTAAATGACTGTGAGGTGCTCAGGTCCTTGAGAAGGACACTCCTGCATTGTAGGATATATGTATACATCTCAAAGAGACAGAGGAAGGATTCACAATTATAAGTCCTTTTTAGTAAATGCCCTAAGAAGAGAATAGAGGGGCCTAATAGCAAGTGTTGGCTAGAACAAACAATAAATTCTCTTGGCACCTTGAACTTTCTCAGGCAGGCACGTTAGCAGCATGAAGGTCACCTGGGGATGTGCCCTTGAGCTATCAGAAGAGGGACAGTGGGGTGGACAAAATCATTTGTGTTGAGACTCTGTGGTTTGTATTAGCCAAGGTTGAGGCCTAGTTGAGAAGAAGGCTCAGAGGAGCCAGCTGGAGTTAGATCAAGGAGAGATTCTTGGTCAGCTCACCACATTAACATTTTACTATGCCTTTTCATCTCCTTATCCACAGTGATATTCCCTCTTTCCTAGTAAGGCTTATTTTCTACCTCGTCTCTTTTACCCATCTTCTTTCCTCTCACCAAGATTTATGTTTCTGCTCAGAGACAAATGAGACAGAAATAGAGTTGGCCGATTAAAACAGAAGTTAAAGAAACAGCAGTAATTGGAGAAGGCAGTTTATATCCTACCCTGCATTTGTCCTCCACCTGAAGTTATTTCTTTTACATTTTTTAGAAATGTGATCTTTGAAATAATGAGAAGTTACTCTGATGGCACAGAGCATCAAAAGAGCTAAAAGGTATTTATTTTTAAAAAGAGCATAAAGGGCAGTCCTGGTGGCTCAGCGGTTTAGCGCCACCTTCAGCCCAGGGTGGATCCTGGAGACTCCGGAACGAGCCCCACATCGGGCTCCTGGCATTGAGCCTGCTTCTCCCTCTGTCTTGTGTCTCTGCCTCTCCTTCTCCGTGTGTGTGTGTGTGTGTGTGGGGGGGGGGGGGGGGGCTCATGAGTAAATAAATAAAATCTTTAAAAAAAAATAAAAAGAGCATAAAGGCCCCTGGTGGCTCAGCCAGTTAAACATCTACCTTTGGCTCAGGTCATGGTCCCAGGGTCCTCGGATCAAGCCCTGCATCAGGCTCCCTGCTCAGTGGGTTGTCTGCTTCTCCATTTCGTTCTGCTGCTCCCCCTGCTTGTGCTCTCTCTCTCTCAAATAAAGTATTTTTTAAAAGAGCATAAAGAAGAACTTACAATGCAAAAGAGTACAGGGGAGCAAACCCAAGTGCTTAAAGCCCTAAGCAAATTAATCAGCTCTGAAGTCCTCAATGACATATGCTCAGTCCTTGAGAGATGTCCACTCTAGAGCTTCAATAAAAAGTACACAACTGTCATTATCTTGAGTAAAAAGGATAGCAGAGCAACTTTTAAATAATTTGTTGGGCACAACAAATAGGATCAAGGTTAAAATGACCAATCTCAGAATTAAATTTCTAAACTGTAAACTGTGGGTTAACAGTCTAGTAAAATGAAACCTATATGTAACAGTAGATTCCTTCTCTGCCACAGCAGAAGCCACGGGAGATATAAGATCAATTTTAGCAATGAACATAGCTTTTGGTTTAGCCAGTTCCAAATCAGAGCACTGCTCTTGGGACAGTAACTTGCATTTAGTGACTCAAATGTTTGTTGACAATCATGATTATGGAATAAATACTTACATTCCCTAATAAAAATATTAGCTTGGGAATCTTAAGAGTTTAAAAAGCATTCATGTTTGCTCCCTGCTTAGGTCTGCACAGTGACTGTCCGTGACTTATCACCAGCACCATCCTTTACAGTAGAAGCAGCCCCAGGAGGGTACAAGCTGGGGAGTGGCAGAACCAGCCCTCAAACTCCTCTGTCTCCCTCCGCCAGCTTCTAGTCCCTTTCCAGTGTACCATCTGCCTCCTGGCTCCTCATACACTATCCAATATTAATTTCAGTACTTTCTTGCCTCCTTAATTTTTGTACCAAGAAAAAAAGAGTCCATGAATGATTTCTAACAGCCACTAGGGTTTAAAAGAATTCCAAGGTTACATCCCACTGGTAAGGAATTTTAATTAGATGCCAAGAGAACCCCTAAGAGAGGCTCCTGGCTACAGCTGTGTGTTTGTGTGTATGTGTGTGTGTGTGTGTGTGTGTATACACATACGCGTGTGCATGCACGTGTGTGTGAGCAAATACATTTTTAAAAGCCCAGCAGCTGCCTGACAGAAAAATATGAGTAACAAAGTTGACAAATCCTGTTGCACGTCAAAGCAATAACAAATGTTCAGCCCAAACTCTTCTGTTGTGTTCATTTGATGCCTGAATGCAAAATCTCCCTAGCAAGGCCTTTTATCTTTATATACCACACAACTCAGAAAGGGCTTTTCTTCTGGAAACTGAAAATAGTCATTCATTATGGTTTTATAGAAGGGTTGTTACAAATAAACTCAGCATATGGTGCTGTCAAGTTAATAAACATGATGTAGTTAAAAATTCATTTTGGTTAGCTTTTAGTTTAGTGCTGTGCAATAAAAATACAATATGAGCCACATATGTAAGTTTAAATTTTCTAGTAACCACATTTAAAAAGATAAAAGAAAAAGAAACAGATGAAATTAACTTTTAACCCAGTATCTCAAAAATGTTATTTCTTAAAGAATTTTATTTATTTATTTGAGAGAGAAAGAGCACAAGCAGTGGGGAAGGGCAGAGGAAGAGGGAGAAGCAGACTCCCTGCTGAGCAGGGAGCCTGATGTAGGACTCGATCCCAAGACCCTGGGACTATGACCTGAGTGAAGGCAGACACTTAACCAACCACCCAGGCACCCTCAAAAATATTATTATTTATATTACTATAAAAAGCTGTTAATGAGCTATTATTTCACATTATGTTTGAAACCCAGTGTGTATTTTGCACCCACAGCACATCTCAAATCAGACCAGCCACATTCCAGGTGCTCAGTATCCACATGGGGCTAGCAGTTACTATATTGGATAGTTCAGGTCTTGTCTCAGAATTAAGAATAACTCATGTGTGAAATATAATACTCCAACTCATTTCTGAGGTTTTAAAAGAAACTGAGAAGTTGGGAGTCTACTTCCTGCTAACTACAGTAAGATTTGCCTTGGTACCAGTATTTCAAATCCTTCAAATATCTTAGATGCAGATGTAAGTATTCTCTGATCCATATGTAGTAAGCAATAAAAGCTTAAAAAATAATCTTTTTCTGTTAAGGCAACATCTCTGAGTGTGGCCAGGGAACAATTTAACAAGGGTCGCAAGCTAAATGCCTTTAGGAGCCAGGCCAGTCACATAAATGAGTGGGAACCAGCATGTGGTGTGTAAGACAACAGGCAATGGTAGCCATTGTGTCAAATTGGAAAGTGCATGCTTTGTCTAAACATGCTCAAATTTAAAACCTGCGCAAATACCTTGCAGGTCAAACAGAACCCATCTGTGAACCAAATTTGGCCTGTGGGCTACCAGTTTGCAGCACTAAATTCAATGAGACCCAAAAAGGGAGCACAATAAAGCAAAGGTTTGTCTTATTCTCTGAGTGGAGGAGTCTGTCTCCCTGGTTACACTGCCAAAAACAGTATTTTTCTTCTCATAATGATAGAGGTTTCTCAAATGTAAACATGTCTGTCACTTAGAGTTGTCTGTTAAGAGTTCAGTCATTGGTATGCTCAAGAAATAGGAAAACTATCAGACATAAATCCTCCATAAGTAAGGCTCATCAGTGTGGGATGGTATGATGTGTACACACATATCCTTACCCGTTCTCTAGACAGTGTCATTTCAGGAACATGAGCCTGACTTGGTCACTGCTATGAAATCAAGAACAGCTTGAGAGCTGGAGGCCTGGCTACTATTATTTTGTCCCCACTGACCAGCCAGGGAGCACTCACTCCATTGCTGTGCTATTCAAGGCAATGTGTCCTTTGCTTACCTTCAATCTTTCTTGAACTAGAAGCACCCTTCTAAAGATAAGAAATGTTCAACAACAACAAAATTTTAAGTCAGCTGACTTAAAACAAAACCAAAAGAAATGTTTTCAGTTCTGAAAAATATTGAGGATGTGTGATAAGGTAGACATTACCACAGTTACATCACATCTTAGAAGGATTACTGAGCAAGTAATCCAACACACTCTTCCTAAGAGCAAAAATATATGACAGAAGTATCCTCAATAAGAGTAGTTGCTTCCCTTTTAATACCCACAGTACCATTCTCTGAGTGTTCATGAGATCACTCCTTTTGATGCAGTGACTCTAATTTGGTTCCTGTCATCCCAGCAAAAAAAAAAAAAAAAAAAAAAAAAAAGCACCTTCCTCATTTTCTTAAATTAGAAGGAAATAGGTTGGATATTAGGCTCATTCTTTTTAGGGAGTGTACTAGTCTGTTTGGGTGGCCATAAGATACCAGAGGCTGGGTGGCTTAAACAACAAAGTTATTTTCTCACAGTTCTAGAGACTAGAAATCCAAGATCAAGCTACTGGCAGAGTTGGGTTATTCTGAGCCTTCTTTCCTTGACTTGCAGAAGGCTATCTCCTTGTACCTCTTCCCACAGGTGTCCCTCTGTGCACACAGGTCCCTGGTGTCTTTTCCTCTTCTTATAAGAACATCTATCATGATTGATTAGGGTCCACCCTAACAGCCTCATTTAACTTAGTCACTTCTTTAAAGGCCTTATCTCCAAACCCTTTACTTTCTGAGGTACTGAGGATTGGGCTTCAACATACTAATTTTGGAGGGACACAATTCAATCCATAATAAGAAGTAACATTTCTTTTTCTTTTTCTTTGCCTTTTTCTTTTTCTTTTTCTTTTCATGTATTTGAGAGAGGAGGATGGGAGGGAGAAAGAGAGGGAAGAATCTTCAGCAGACTCCATGCTGAGCACAGAGCCTGATGCAGGGCTCGATCCCATGACCCCGAGATCATGACCTGAGCCAAAACCAACTGAGCCACGCAGGGACCCCCAGACATAATATTTCTTGATAATAAAAATAGCTAACAGAGAAAGACAAATATCATATGATTCAACTCATATATGAAATTTAAAAAACAAAACAAATGAACATAGGGGAAGGGAGAGAAAAAGAGAAAGGGAAGCAAACTATAAGAGACTTTTAACTACAGAGAACAAACTGAGGGTTGATAGAGGGAGGTAGGTGGGGGGATGGACTAAATGGATGATGGGTATTCAGGAGGGCACTTGTGCTGAGCACTGGGTATTATATGTAAGTGAAGAATCACTAAATTGTACTCCTGAAACCAATATCACACTATATGTTAACTGACTAGAATTTAAATTAAAATTTGAAAAAAAATAAAAAAGAAACAAAAGAGAATGTTGATTCATATTTGCTCAAACCTTGAGCTCCATTTGCTTTCCATCCTTAGGTAAGGATATGGGTTCTAGTTTCTGCATTGGATTAAGAACTAGAAGAAGTTGATGTCTGTAAACATAATGAAAACAGAAGCACACTGATTGGAAGTACAGGATAAAAAGAAGATAATACATAAAATATTAGGAGATATTTTATGAAGATAAAAGGGCAGTGGCAAAATAAGAATCAAGCGTCTCAGGCTTGGTAAGGATCTCACGTCACAGGAGCCCTATGCCTGACCTCCACGTACTTCCCTCAAGTGACCCACCCAATTGGGGACTTTGGGGCCCAAGGGGAGCCATGCTGAGGTCAACTTTATCTGACCTCATCTAACATAATGGCCTCACTTCTTTTTTTTTTTTTTTAATTTTATTTATTTATGAGAGACATAGAGAGGCAGAGACACACGCAGAGACACAGGCAGAGGAAGAAGCAGGCTCCATGTAGGGTGAATGGCCTCACTTCTAATAAGATTTATAATCTTTCACTGATTAAATTGAGCATATACTTCTAAAACATTAAAGGCCACTGGGTATGCACACGCTGTGGAATTGAACTGGGTGTGTTTGTGCGTTAAATAACAAGGCTCACAATTGCTCAAAAGCAAAAGACAATGTTTGAAAAACAAAACAAAGTAAAAATACAAAGTCGCACGACCTGACATAATAGAAAAACGTGACAGACATTGTCATCTATAAACTTCTAATGTCTTGCATCAGGGCGGGGGGGGGGGATTTTTATCAAGAGGATCTGGTATTTTTGTTTAAATAGTCTAGTAACCTGACTTCCACTGAAGAAGAAGAGAAACTAGAAAAAGAGCAGAGAGATAATAAGTATGAGAGCATTCATTCAATGCATTTTTTTCAGCAAAATTTATGGGCAGCTTGTTTTATGCCTCTGTGCTGGCCATGCTGAGTTGAATAACTCAGTTGAACAGAAAATGGAGAAAAACCAAACAGAAAAGAAAGAAAATGAGCTCCTAAGGTATGGGAGCAAGGACAAACAAGTCTTAGGAATAATAGAAGCAGCTTGACATTGAGGTACTTGAAAAAGAAGACCTTGCAAACTGGTTAACTGCACAAATTAACACAGAGAGAAAGCAGACAACTGGGCTTGCAGAACACAGAGGACAACATAAAATATTTAGGAAGAAAATTTAATCCAGACAAAAAGAGGAAAATGGGCTGGGACACACCTAATCCTCCAGGCTTGAAAACTTTACCAATCTGGGGGGTGGGAATTGGCATACCTACTTAATTTTCCACCCAAGTTAATTACCTGGAGACCTCGATAGTAAGTTCTAAAGGTTTCTTTCAGCTGCTTTGTAATTCCATGTTGTGTTTTGAGCAAAGCAATAATTTGCTTTCATTTGAGATCTTCTAATGACCCCAGAGAACACTGTGTTGCCTATTACAGAAATATGTAATTCCAGGCATGCTTTCCCAACTTGCACACCTCTAGTGTGGGTACACACATAGGGACTGGCCACTGACTGTGTAGTATTAGGTGTGCGTGCAATGAAAATATGAACTGTAAGAGCACATGCACTGTGTCATGTGGACAGAAATAATAATGTTTTGAATGGTGCTGACAAGTCATGAGTCACTGAGTACACCCAGGTAGATAATAACTTTCTGGAGGCAAAAAAAATCACTCAGGGGGGAAAAAACTGCTTCTGCCTTTGCTTTGTTGATTAGTTCACTAGAGAGGCAGGCACATTATCCCACCCAGGGGTCGGGCAGCTGTGCGTGCCTCACTCTACCTTCTGAGGAGGCAGCAAATGACCACGAGGCTGGTTGACATCAGGCACTGGTCAAGAAAACAAGTTGCAGGGCCTTTGGGACCAGCACTCTGTTGGCTCCTTTCCCCAAGCTCATGTCTGGCATGCACAGCACAGCCCTGACAAAGTTATTGCTCTAGGGAAGGCGCTGAATTCAACATAGGGGGAAAGTCTCCAACTGACCTGCAGGAAAAAGAAAATAGAACAAACTAAGGGTATAATAAGGATCCAGGTATCTCTGTCTCTAGAACAACTTTGTTATATTTGTAAAAAGATATAAAGGATAATTATGTAATCACCCCTCCCTAAATGACCATTTTGTTCGGTTAGTTGGCTTGGTTTGTTTGTTTGTTTTTTGGGGGTTTTTTTGTTTTTTCTTTTTTTAAGATTTACGCATATATTTTAGAGAGAAAGCATGATGAGTGGGGGAAGGGGCAGAGGGAGAGGGAGAGAGAGAGAGAGAGAGAGAGATTCCTCAAGCAGACTCCCCACTGAGCATGGCACCTGGCAACAAGGGGGAAGCACGGGCTCAATCCCAGGACCCTGAGATCTCGACCTAGGCAGAAATCAAGAGCTGATTGCATAACCCAACTGAGCCACCCAGGTGCCCCAGGTTTGTTTGTTTGTTTGTTTTGGACCTAACAAAAGATATGTCATATTCACATCAATAACAATAGTGCTAAAGTGAGCAGAGAAGACAAATAGCATGTGAAAACACCTTGTCCCTGCAGCCCCACCTCACCACAAAGACTGACAGCTGTCAGTCTCAAACTTTTCCTGAAGAACCCGTGCAGCCAGTGAAGTCTGGCTCCAACCACCACATATATTTAATTCTCTGCATTTAAGAGACGCTTGAGAAAGGGATTGTGTGGGCTGAAAAATGGCTCTCAGGGTGTGAGAAAACAGCCTAAGGACACCTGAGAGACAGAAGCTCAGAGTCTGAAAGAGACTCAGGAAAGAGGGAGGCTTCCTGAAGCTTGGAAAGGAGGAAAAATTCAGTGCTATAATACACTGGGAAGCCAAGAGGTAGAGTTTGGGCTAACATAGGATATGGCCAGTTACTTAGCTAGGATCTGAAAGGATGTACCACTTCAAGAAGAGGATTGCCCATAGAACAACCATCAAGAACCCATGAGGCTGAACAGCTTCATGGGATGCCTGTGTGGTTCAGTGGTTGAGCATCTGCCTTCGACTCAGGGTGTGATCCAGTGATCCAGGGATCAAGTGAAGGGAGCCCACTTTTCCCCTGCCTATGTCTCTGCCTCTCTCTGTGTGTCTCTCATGAGTAAATAAATAAAATCTTTTTTAAAAAAAGCTTCATTATGATGTGTCTATTCTGTTTGAGAATTTTTTTACCAGCTACAATTAAAGTTGGTTGAAATTTTAAAATTTTGCTCTATAAAAGATAAAGCCAAGAGAACAAGAAAACGAGACACAGACTGGGAGAAAATATTTGCAAAATACACATCTAATGAAGGACTGTTATCCAAAATATACAAAGAGCTCTTAAAATACATCAATAAGAAAACAAACAATCTGATTAAAGTATGGGCCAATGATAGGTGCCTAGGTGACTCAGTCTGTTAAGCATCCAACTCTTGGTTTTGGCCCAGGTCTCCCTGGGTCATGAGATCAAGCCCAGTATTGGGCTCCATACTCATCGAGGAGTCTGCTTAAGATTTTCTTTCCCCCTCCTTTGGCCTCTCCCCTCATACTCTCTTTTTTTCTCTCTCAAATAATATTTTTTAAAAAATGGGCCAATAACCTTAACAGACACCTCAACAAAGAAGACATACAGATAGCAAATAAACATGAAAAGATGTCCAACATCACCTGTCATTAGGAAACTGCAAATTAAAACAACAATGAGATAGCACTACACAGCTATTACAATGGCCAAAATCCAGAACACTGACACCACCAAGTGCTGGTGAGAATGTGGAGCAATCGAAACTCTGATTCATCAGAGTGTAGGGATAGAGGGAACATTCTTCGACATCTTAAAAGCCATCTATGAAAAGCCCACAGCAAATATCATTCTCAATGGGGAAGCACTGGGAGCCTTTCCCCTAAGATCAGGAACAAGACAGGGATGTCCACTCTCACCACTGCTGTTCAACATAGTACTGGAAGTCCTAGCCTCAGCAATCAGACAACAAAAAGACATTAAAGGCATTCAAATTGGCAAGGAAGAAGTCAAACTCTCCCTCTTCGCCGATGACATGATACTCTACATAGAAAACCCAAAAGTCTCCACCCCAAGATTGCTAGAACTCATACAGCAATTTGGCAGTGTGGCAGGATACAAAATCAATGCCCAGAAGTCAGTGGCATTTCTATACACTAACAATGAGACTGAAGAAAGAGAAATTAAGGAGTCAATCCCATTTACAATTGCACCCAAAAGCATAAGATACCTAGGAATAAACCTAACCAAAGATGTAAAGGATCTATACCCTCAAAACTATAGAACACTTCTGAAAGAAATTGAGGAAGACACAAAGAGATGGAAAAATATTCCATGCTCATGGATTGGCAGAATTAATATTGTGAAAATGTCAATGTTACCCAGGGCAATATACACGTTTAATGCAATCCCTATCAAAATACCATGGACTTTCTTCAGAGAGTTAGAACAAATTATTTTAAGATTTGTGTGGAATCAGAAAAGACCCCGAATAGCCAGGGGAATTTTAAAAAAGAAAACCATATCTGGGGGCATCACAATGCCAGATTTCAGTTTGTACTACAAAGCTGTGGTCATCAAGACAGTGTGGTAGTGGCACAAAAACAGACACATAGATCAGTGGAACAGAATAGAGAATCCAGAAGTGGACCCTGAACTTTATGGGCAACTAATATTCGATAAAGGAAGAAAGACTATCCATTGGAAGAAAGACAGTCTCTTCAATAAATGGTGCTGGGAAAATTGGACATCCACATGCAGAAGAATGAAACTAGACCACTCTCTTTCACCATACACAAAGATAAACTCAAAATGGATGAAAGATCTAAATGTGAGACAAGATTCCATCAAAATCCTAGAGAAGAACACAGGCAACACCCTTTTTGAACTCGGCCATAGTAACTTCTTGCAAGATACATCCACGAAGGCAAAAGAAACAAAAGCAAAAATGAACTATTGGGACTTCATCAAGATAAGAAGCTTTTGCACAGCAAAGGATACAGTCAACAAAACTCAAAGACAACCTACAGAATGGGAGAAGATATTTGCAAATGACATATCAGATAAAGGGCTAGTTTCCAAGATCTATAAAGAACTTATCAAACTCAACACCAAAGAAACAAACAATCCAATCATGAAATGGGCAAAAGACATGAACAGAAATCTCACAGAGGAAGACATAGACATGGCCAACATGCACATGAGAAAATGCTCTGCATCACTTGCCATCAGGGAAATACAAATCAAAACCACAATGAGATACCACCTCACACCAGTGAGAATGGGGAAAATTAACAAGGCAGGAAACAACAAATGTTGGAGAGGATGCGGAGAAAAGGGAACCCTCATACACTGTTGGTGGGAATGTGAACTGGTGCAGCCACTCTGGAAAACTGTGTGGAGGTTCCTCAAAGAGTTAAAAATATACCTGCCCTACGACCCAGCAATTGCACTGTTGGGGATTTACCCCAAAGAGACAAATGCAATGAAACGCCGGGACACCTGCACCCCGATGTTTATAGCAGCAATGGCCACGATAGCCAAACTGTGGAAGGAGCCTCGGTGTCCAACGAAAGATGAATGGATAAAGAAGATGTGGTCTATGTATACAATGGAATATTACTCAGCCATTAGAAACAACAAATACCCACCATTTGCTTCAACGTGGATGGAACTGGAGGGTATTATGCTGAGTGAAGTAAGCCAGTCGGAGAAGGACAAACATTATATGTTCTCATTCATTTGGGGAATATAAATAATAGTGAAAGGGAATATAAGGGAAGGGGGAAGAAATGTGTGGGAAATATCAGAAAGGGAGACAGAACGTAAAGACTGCTAACTCTGGGAAACGAACTAGGGGTGGTGGAAGGGGAGGAGGGCGGGGGGTGGGAGTGAATGGGTGTTGGGCACTGGGGGGTTATTCTGTATGTTAGTAAATTGAACACCAATAAAAAATAAATTAAAATAAATAAATAAAGAAAGAAAGAAAGAAAGAAAAAAGAAACTCTGATTCATAGTTAGTGGAAGTGCAAAACAGTAAGTCACTTTTGGAAGAGTTTGGCAGTTTCTTAAAAAACTAAACATACTCTTAACATATGATCTAGTAATCGTGCTCCCTGATACTTACCAAAAGGAGTTGAAACTTATCTCCACACAAAAACCTGCACATGGATGTTATAGCAGCTTTATTTACAATTGCCCAAACGTGGAAGGAACCAAGATGTCCTTCAGTAAGTGAATTTATAAATAAACCATGGTACATTCAGACAATGGAATATTATTCAGCATTAAAAGGAAATGACCTATCAAGCCACGAAAAGACATGGAGGAAACTTAATGCCTATTACTAAGTGACAAGCCAATTGGAAAAGGTTACATGCTGAATGATTCCAACTATATGACATTCTGGAAAAGGCAAAACTATAGAGATAGTTAAAAGATCAGTGTTTGCCAGGGGTTGGGGAGTGGGAGGGAGGAATCAATAGGGGAGCGCAGAGGATTTTTAGGATTTTTCATTTTTAGCACAATGAAATTTTCGGTACGATTCTATAATGATGGACACAATGTCATTATAAGTTTGTCCCAACCCATAGAATGTACATCACCAAAAGTGAACCCTAATGTAAACCATGCATTTGGGCTATTATGGTGTGTCAATTAGTTTCGTCAACTGTAAAAAAAAATGTACTATTCTTGTGGGGGATGCTGATACTAGGGAAGGCTATGTGTGTGTGAATGCAGGGATGTATGAGAAATCTCTGTACCTTCACCTCAATTTTGCTGTGAACCTAAAAAAGTGCTCTAAAAATAAAGGCTCTTTTTTTAAGTAATAACTGTCTAAATGAAATGTGGTTTCCTAGATTGTATCCTGGGACAGAAAAAGAACATGAATTAAAAAAAAAACCCTGGTAAAATCCAAATAAAGTCTGGAGTTTAGTTAATAGTAATGTACCAATGTTGGTTTCTTAGTTTTGACATATGTACCATGGTAATAAGATGTTAACAGTATAAGAGGCTGAGTAAAGGATATTTGGGAACTCTCTGTACTATCCTTGGAACTTTACTATAAATCTAAAATTATTCCAAAATTATAAGTTTATTTTTTGTAAGTTTATTTTTAAAAATTAATATGGCACTTTTGTGGTTATAGCCCAAGGTTATTTGAAAAAATTCCAAATTCATTTCTAGCTTCCCAGCTCTTACCTTTAATATTTTTTAAAGATTTATTTATTTATTTATTTATTTATTTATTTATTTATTTATGGGAGCCACAGGCAGAGGGAGAAGCAGGCTCCCTGCAGGGAGCCTGATGCGGGACCCAATCCCAGGACCCCGGGATCACGACCTGAGCCAAAGGCAGACGCTCAACCACTGACCACTCAAGCACCACCCCCTCACCTTCAATATTTTAAAGAATTCTGGAATATTTGTACTAGACAGACAAAACCAACCATTTATTATAAGAATCTTAATGATCCTCTGGCAAATTTCTCACCTTTACTCCCACCAAAATTCTAAAATCCTGTGGTAGACTGCAAAAATGGCCACGATTCTTTACTCTTCCCTGTTTCCACAGCTCTTGACAGGGTGACATAGCAGCTCCTACCATCAAAAATCTTTTGCTCTACCCTGTGAATCTAGGCTGGGATCTTTAGTCTTCCAACGAATATGATATAAGCGATGAGCAATTTCTGAGCCATGGCCTCAAGAATTCTTGATGTTTCCATTGTCACTATCTGAACTCTGCTACTACCATGTAAACAAGCCCAAGCACATCTGCTAGAAGATTTGGATAAGCCATACAAATGGGCCCTCCCTCAAGTAGCCAGGCCCCAGTCAATCCAGCTGTTCGTTGGCCAAGATGTGTGAGTGAGCCCAGCCAAGACCAGAGAACCACTCAGCTGATCATAATCCAAGCTGTCACCCTGCAGATTCATAACAATGATACATGATAGCTATTTAATCCACTAAATTGTGTTTCACAGCTACAGCTTACAAATACAGCTTCACATATATTAGAATGTCTACTATTTTTAAAAAGAGAAGGAAGGAAGGAAGGAAGGAAGGAAGGAAGGAAGGAAGGAAGGAACGAAGGAAGGAAGAAAGAAAGAAAGAAAGAAAGAAAGAGAAAGAAAGAAAGAAAGAAAGAAAGAAAGAAAGAAAGAAAGAAAGAAAGAAAGAGAGGAAAAAAGAAAATAACGAGTTTTGGCAAAGATGTGGATAAATTTTGTGCATTACTGGTGGGAATATAAACTGATATGGCCACTGTGGAAAATAATATGGCAGTTCTTCAAAATATTAAAAATAGAGTTACCATATGGTCTACCAATTCCACATCTGGGTATGCACCCAAAAGAACTGAAAGCAGGGTTTAGAAGAAATATTTGTACATCCTCGCTTGTAGCAGCATTTTTCACAATAGCCAAAAGTTGGCAACCCAAAAGTGTCCAATGACAGATGAGTAGATAAACAAAATGGGGTGTACATACAATGGAATATTATTGAGCCTCAAAAAAAGGAAGGAAATTCTGGTAAATGTCACAATATGGATGAACTTGAGGACATTAAGTGAAACAAGCCAATCATAAAAAGACAATTACTATATAATTCCACTTACATAAGTTACATAATCAAATCCATAGAGACAGAAAATGGAAGGGTGGCTACTAGTGGCTGGAAGGAGGGAGCAATGGGGAGTTGGTAATCGGTATAGAATTTCAGCTTTGCAAGATAGTAAGAGTTCTGGAGATTAGTTACACAATAACGTGAATATACTTAACACTACTGAATTGTAGGCTTAAAATGGTTAAGATAGTAAATTTCATGTTATGTATATTTTATCACAATTTTCTTTTTAGTTTCTCTCTATTCAGTCTTCTCATTCTCTTCTCACCCACGTGTGACCTCACACGTGAAGATTTTGTCCTGAATGCCTCAGAAGATATCTACTCTGATACCAACTTCTAGTTAAAGCAGGACAAAGTAGAATACAACTTACCATTTTATAGACTAACTTAATGGCAAGAAGTGAAAGTTATTCTAGAAGCTTCCCCCCTCACTGCCTTCACCACTATCATGAAACTCTATCCCCTGGATCATTCTTTACTACAAGCTTCTGGATTATTCCTTTCCCCTTCTCTTTTGTACAACCACCTCTTTTAAACTTCATCAGTGACCTTATTGAATTCTAAAAGGCTGATAAATGCAGCCTTTTTGAAGCTGAAGTAAAATTATGCTGGTACAACTCAAGGACACTCTGGCTTCTGTAATTCAGTGCTTCATAGAGACACATTCTCAGAAACACAGTTCATTTAAAAAAAAAGGGGGGGGGGATTAAAATCTTGATGGTTTTTATCCAAAAGACTAAAGGTCCCAGGAATGCAGAAGAGTAAATTCTTATGCATTGTAAAACATCTTTAATATCTGTTCTCCTCATTCCTTTCATATCCTTCCCCATAAATGGCAGTTCTCAAATCCCAAACAAACACGTCTTTTTAAAGCTTTTCTAATATAAATCTCATAGCCTCTCTTGCTGCCTCTGCTCTCATCACTCAGATTTATAAAATAAATCTCCAGCAGGAAAAGGGAGGCAGAGGAAATGATCCGGTGACCAAGGCTCCAGTGTTCATTTTTGGGCACATGGAGCATCCCTATAAACCTAGCTGAAAGTTCTGATGCTAAGAGAAGAGATGCATATAGGGAAATAAATAGAAATATTTGTTACATAGTTCTCCTGAAATAGCTTTTAGATGAGATTTATATTTAAATCTGTATCAGTTCTACTTCTCAGTATGTGTGGCTCTTAAAATGAAAAAAAGCCCAAGTGGGTTTGATCAAAGGTATTTTTGATCAAAATCAAAAATCAGTGGAGCAAGGTCTGACATTTCTCATCCTCCACAGAGAAAATGAATAGCAGAGCCGTCTTCATCTATGAAAACCACACCAGCACGCATGCCTCTGGACTCTTACCTTCTGATTACAACAACACACAGCCACCTAGACCCAGAATGGAGGTGAAAACACACCAGGAGAGGCAAGAGTAGTTTTTCCAGGACTTACCTATGGAGGAGAGGCCAGATGTCTCCCAATGCTTTGCAAAAAAATATTGGCTAAAAAAACTTTTTAAAATTTCCTTTAAAGTGGTGATTGATCTTGTTTTATACATTAAAATAACTCCTGACGAGATGATGTTTGCCACCTCTCCCACTCTCAGCTCTCTAAACATCTCTCAGCCTTGTCCTAAGCACTCTGTTTATTGTGAACAGCTTACACTCCTTAAACCAGAGAGTACCAACCTGTGTGCCACCCATGTGTTGCACTACCCCAGGGTACCTTGCAAATGTTACCACTTTCTCAAGAGTCACCACTTGCTAAAAGTTGGGAAGCAATGCCAGTTGACTCAGCTATACTTTCTCTCTGGAAAAATCTTTTTTTCTATGTAATTTATACCCATCATTTCAGATTCAGCTCTGGGTATCTACCTTCCTCCTCCAGGAAGTCTTCATTGATTTGACATAACTGACCACTTGATGTAAGTTAGGTACTTGTCCTCTAACATTCTGAAATATCCCTTGCATCTAGATTCCATATACACTATGCAGTGCTATATATAGTCATTAATAGTTCCTCCACTAGATCTTGGTTTGATTGCCAAGTCCTCATAACTATTGTTATTCTACCCTTAAATGAAGATGGTCCAAATTTTTCAGTAAGCTTCCATTAAATATCTCTGTCTAGGGGATGGCTCCTTATCTTTCAAGGCCCTACTCAGGTTTCACCTTGATGGCAAGGTCCTTGCCCCATCTCAGCTCCATCAAGAGTGCTTTGCATGTGCTCCATCAATGCCCTGCCCAGACCACGTTCTGGTTGGAATAATCTTTTTTTTTTATTTTATTTATTATTTATGATAGTCACATGGAGAGAGAGAGAGGCAGAGACACAGGCAGAGGGAGAAGCAGGCTCCATGCACCGGGAGCCCGACGTGGGATTCGATCCCGGGTCTCCAGGATCGTGCCCTGGGCCAAAGGCAGGCGCCAAACCGCTGCGCCACCCAGGGATCCCATGGTTGGAATAATCTTAAAGAGCAATGTATCATGTAGTGCTTACATATTCTGAGTCAAAAGAAGAAAAGCTCTTATTTTTTCCTATCCATTATTTTTTACCAGCTTTTGTTGCTGTTGTTTTTACAAGATGGTCCAAAGGAAAGTAATAATCAATAAATACCTACTATGAGAGACAACAGATACAGAGGTTAAGGGCAAAGCTCTAGGGCCACACTCTCTGCCACCAAATCCTGACTCAGCTTAATCTCTGCGCTTTCTGCCTCCCCTTCTGTAAATTAGGAATAATGACAGCCCTCCTTTATGTGAGTGCTGTGGACCATCAGTGAATTGATATGTGCAAAGTTTTCAGCACAGCATGTGGCACATAAAAAGTGCTCAAAAAGCATTAGCTTTCATCACTATTAGCACTCTTACACATTACTGTTTTGACACACACTATCTAATTAAATCTTCACTACAGCCCTATAAACAGCTTGCCTAAAGTCATACAATTAAAACAAGCTAAAACCAAGCTGAAATCAAGGTTTGATTCCAAAATTCATGTTCCTCTTTTTAATCACTCATATACTTGAGAAGCTTATTCCCGAATCTCATTCCACTGCCCAGATTCTTATCCCAGTCCATAAGGAATACAGAAATCTGCATTTTAAACTAGAACTCAACTTCTAAATTCTAAATCTGATGCTAGTAGTCCAGAGATCATCTTTTTTACTCAGTGCCTCACAGGACAAACATCAGAATTAGTGAAAAAGAGTGTGGAACAGGGCTTTTGGAAACTAAGTACTAAGGAGATGTCTGTTATTATGAAAATAAGTTGTTTTTCTTCAAATGTTGGAGCTACCTCAAAATAAGAAGAAATTGTGTTAGAACACAATTGAGAACTAAAAGCCATTGCTCTAATTTGACCAAGTAAATGAAAGCTGGAATTGAATGATTTAACGAAGACTGAGAACTTGATTTCTGGAGTCAGAAACACTGAAGTTTGATTCCCAGTTCTGGTTCTTAATGCTGTGGGATCTGGGGCAACTTTTTCACCTTGCTGAATCTCCACTTGCTCATTTGTAAATAAAAAATAAAGAATAAACCTGCCTTGGACGCCTGAGTGGCTCAGTGGTTGAGCATCTGCCTTTGGCCCAGGTCGTAATCCTGGAGTTCTGGGGTCAGGTCCCACATCAGGCTCTCCACAGAGATCCTGCTTCTCCCTCTGCCTTGTCTCTGCCTCTCTCTCTCTCTGTCTCTCTCATGAATAAGTAAATAAAATCTTTAAAAAAAAAAACCCTGCCTTATAGGATTGATGTATATATGGAATGTAATAATGCACATAAAGTACCTAGTACTGTGTTTGGAACAGACCATATGCTCAGTAAGTTGTACCATTATTATTCCTAGTAATGTTGACAGTTACGGGGGTTGCACAGGAAAGCGAGGGGTATCTGACAACACCACAGCTTTATCCATTGGCATAAAAGCATTTTAAAAAAAAGAGGAGCTGAATGGTATGTTTTAAATTTAATCATATTTAGGAATTCTGAGTGCTCACCATCTTCTCTGACATGTGTATAAATCTCAGCATTATCATATCTTTATAATACCTGGAGAAAGATGATGAGTGCATGCACTAAAGATTCTCTTCCCAAAAAAGCCCTTCATGTGAGGTCCCCAGGGTGTAAGGCAGAAATGGAAGCGGGTGCTTGCTCAGCAATTGCAGGGAAATGAGAAACCTCAGAAAGTCTTTCCATTCACTGTGGATCTCCTCTCAGTAAATAGCCCCTTCCCACCACCACCACTGCAAACCCATACATTCTAAAATGCCTCATAGATGTTTGAAATGAGCCTGCAGCCCGTCCAACTCCAGTGTCTTGAGATACAGGGTAAGAACAGGAATAAAAGAACTCTTAAATTAGAAAGTTCATTGCACCTGTTTAGTTAATACTGCCTGTAAGCAAACTCTGAACCCAGGATTGTGCTTGGGGTGTGTGTGTGTTTCTTTGGAATACAGAAATGTGGAGGTTAAAATCAATTCTAAATGCCCCAAAATCATGAATTGAAGTCACCTTAACATTACATGCTGCTGACATGTCATCAAAGTAATTTGACATGAAATAATTCTTAGAAAACACTCCATTGAAAAAAAAAGAAAAAGAAAAACCAGAAATGCACTACTTCCCCAAAAGAAGACAAAGAATTTGTGAGATCAGCCCATCTGTCAAGTGAGTGAGTTGGGCTGCTCTTTAGGAACAAAAGCCACTGTTAGTCCTAATATTCTAGAAGTCTAAGATTTTATTGATTTATATAGATAGATGCACATTTAGATATATATACACTATAAATTTTAATTGGTTCCAAATGTATGATAAAATGGTGTATTATTAAAACTCACCAAAATTTTCCATCCTCAGCTTTAAGCTTATTCATAAACACTGAGAAATTTCCTATCAAATGGAAAAAGGATTTTTTTTTTCAAAAGCGAAATCACCCTCAATCAGCATCACAGCATTTTGTTAGGATAAATATTAGGTTAAAATCCTGCAAGTGCTGCCATCGTGAAACTTGAAATATGTTATCCGGTTTTTAATTAAATTAAATACGCCGTGTGATTTATTTGCTTATACTTCATACGTGGATTTTGTCGTGGCTTTGTTCCTTTTCTAAAACCACACACAAAACATCTAAAATCTTGTCAACGGAACAAAAAGGGGAGGAGGGCTCCAAACCGGCTTTCCAAAAAGACGCGCAAAAACCGCTCTGGGAAATGAACAAGGGGTAGTGAGGGGAGGTGGGCGGGGGGCCGGGGGACTGGGGGCGGGCACTGAGGGGGCCCCTGACGGGGTGAGCACTGGGCTTTATGCTGTATGTTGGCAAATCGAACTCCAATAAAAAATATACAAAAAAACAAACAAAAAAAAAACCGCTCCGTAAATTTCAGGTTGTCATAGCTTCCTAAAGAAGCTCTCTCCCCTTCCTCGCCTGCCTGCAAACCCAACCCCACACCCTGTCTTCGGTCGCTAAACAAAAGCATTATTTTTTAACCTATGAAAAAACCTGGGTAGGCGTCCGGAGGCGGTGGAAAGTGTCGGTGTGTGGTCCGCCCAGAGTAACCTGCATCGTGCGCGGGCCCAGCTGGCACGTTGACCTGGGCTCAGAAAGGGCAGGAAAACAGCTCTCTAACTGGACGACTGCAGCGAGACGTTGTTTTGCCCCCCAGGAACCCGAAACTGCGGGCACAATCCCAGCGGTACGCAGGGGGCATGGGTTTCCAAGCTCACAGAACACTGCCCTCCCCAGGAGGCTTTACAGGGACCTGCGGGCTGCAGGCGCTCGGGGAAGCAAGCTGTCAGTCCGGGCGCGCAGCGCTTCCTGTCTAGTCAAAGGTTTACAAATCTCACCAGCCAAGACACACTTCGAATTTGCCTCGCGAAGTTTCTGTGCTCTGTGGCCAACCGTTAAAGGTCAAATCAACTGCCCTCCCCACCACCTAGCTCACTCCTGATGGGGTGAGCATGGGAGAAGGAGCTAAACAATAATTTTGCTACCTATTCTAATTTTTTAATTAACCCAGGATAAGTCTAAAGTAAGATAAACCTTGGGATGGGAGGGGTAGTTAATCCTCAAGCCAAATATTATGGGGCCCGTTTTTCAATGATCTGCACCAAGGTTCTAACCTCCACAGGTGCCTACCCATTTGCTGCCAAAGATTTTTTTCTGGAAAAAAAGGAAGGAAGGAACTCACACAACAAAACAAAGTTAGCTGTAGTGTCTCTTAGAAGATGAATAGCACAAAAAAACTTTGTCTTATATTTTTAGGCATTTTCTTTTTTTTTTTTAAGATCTTATTTATTTATTCATGAGAGATACAGAGAGAGGTAGAGACATAGGCAGATGAGAAGCGGGCTCCACTCAGGGACTCCAGGACCACACCCCAAGCCAAAGGCAGACGCCCAACTGCTGAGCCACCCAGGCACCCCAAAACATGTATGTGCCCATGAGGCACGATTTTAGGCATTTTCCCATGAAATTTTACATACCACTATCACCACCCTCCCACCCCATCACCCACTTGTCAGTAAACAAAACACTTGAGCAGGGATATGAGAATGAATAGTCCTTTCTTAATGTGGGAAACCAGTTTATTCATGAACATGCTCAGTAAATCCTTGCCCTGGGTGTTGCTTGAGTCTGAAATGTTGGGTAAGAGATAACTAGATCTTTGGGCAGGACTGAATTGGATGCAAATAAAATTTTAATTCAGCATGTACACAGGCTTAGAGGATGTTAAAGAAAAAATGTAGTATTCCATTATATATGAATTTAAGACCTCTTTATTCTTGATTATATGTTTTCTTGAATATGTTTAACACATGGGGGGGGCAGTATTTGCAAGATTATTTCATTAAGTGTTGGCACTAGAAGGAATCTAAGAAGTCATCCATCAAGTCAGCCTTCTCATCTTTGCAATTAGGAAACAGAGGCCTGAAAGGTTCTCAGGTGGAACTAAATTCAAAAGATATAAACAGCTCTTGACATGTAAAGCCTGGAAGCCTACATTCAGGTCTAACCAGCAAGTAGCAGGATCTCCATGTCAAAATCCTCTAAGCACGGGGTGCCTGGGTGGCTCTGTGGGTTAAGTATCTGCCTTTGTCTCAGGTCATGATCCCGGGATCCTGGGATCCGAGCTCTGCATTAGGGCTCCCTATTCAGCGAAGAGTCTGCCTCTCCTTCTGCCCCTCTCCCTACTCGTGCACGTGCTCTCTCTCACTCTCTCTCAAATAAATAAATTAAATCTTAAAAAAAAAAAATCCTCTAAGCAACCCTCTTTCGCAGAAACCAGATGACCCAAGAGCTCTAGGTCCTGGGCATGAAGCACTGCATTGGGATGTCCCTCCTCCTCAGAACACTGGCCCTTCAGTTTTCTAATGAGGCTCATTTGGGGAGTGAGTGGAGGCCTCAAGCAATAGGGTTTGGCCCTCAGGGAGCCCCATATGCACCAAATGTACAAAGTCCACTTCAGCTAAGCCCTTCTCACTTGCAAGAGGTAGGAAGCTTTATTTGAGTGTTAATAACATATGTGGCCCCAGTAATGAGAGGGGAGCTCAAATCAAAGCAAAAGCCAGCTGCCCCTTCCTCTCTCTCCTTCCGCATAAACCAGCACAGAAGCAGCCCCTGTTTGGAGGCAGGCGGGGATGTCAGGGAGAGAACACAAAAGGGGAGGCTTCTCCAATGGAGTGTTTTGGTTTTTTTTAACAAAGGTTAAAGAGATTCTTTTCAAACAGGAGGCTAGAATTTAAATCTCTACCCAAAATAAGACATGACATTATCTGTAGATATTACCTAATTCAGGGATTGTGTAATTAACATTCATCTCGAAGAAGCGAGTTTTCTCTTCAAAGAATCAACTCCTCAAAAAAATTCATTTAATTTAGATGATTTTAAATGATTTTAGCCAACCCTAGCCAATCCAGAAGAATTAGAACTCATCAAAAAAATTTTTTTGTTTCCACACTTTTTGTTCTTCTCTGCTACGATTTTTTTTGTTCAGAAATTTGGACTCTCGCTGTGTAAGAAATCCTTGACTTTCAAGAAGCCAAACAATATTTACCTGACTCGGAACTGTGAGTGAAGTTCCTTCTCAAAAGAGGCCAGTATTTCTCAGGCTACAAACTTCCAGCTCCCAGCACAGACTGTTTTAATATCACAAATGCCCTGCTGTCAGACTGCTCCTCTGCTCCTCTGCTCACCCTTTCCTGTCTTTCCTTGTGGGCAACCCTGTCTTCTGGTCCTTAGTGTTTTCCAATGAAGCCAGCTGTGTTAAGGTACAGCTTGAAGAGTTACTCTTATAATTTTTCACTATCCCAAATTCATTATTATACTTCATTTAGAAGTGTAATTCATTCATTCACTTTTTAAAGTCATTGAGTGTGATAATTGGTAAAATGGAAACTTCCTTGTACCTCACATCAGTTCTGTTTATGTTTTGCAAAAATTAAGAATAATAAACTTTCACGTAAGCACCCCCAAATGCTGCATCGTAGGGCAGTTACAAAGCAGAGAGATTGATCAATCATGTGAATCAAACACAAAGATTACAAAAAGTTCAAAATTAATCATGTTCTATTTGGAAGGAAAACCTATCTCTTTTGAGCATCATAATCATGAAGTGGTACATTTCTGATTTAGTTAATAAGAGTCCAATTATATTTGAAATGTAGATTAATT
This sequence comes from Canis lupus dingo, assembly GCF_003254725.2. Lineage (NCBI taxonomy): Eukaryota > Metazoa > Chordata > Mammalia > Carnivora > Canidae > Canis > Canis lupus. Next base: position 75,464,918 of record NC_064243.1, read on the forward strand.
CTCCTAAAAGCATTAATCAATTTGGCAAGGACACCTCAATAATAATGCAGTCTCTTTATTGCTTCTATAGTAAGACTGTGCCCCCATAAATTGTAATCAGCTTATTGATACAAATACCTCTTCCCTTCAGTTAATTCAAATAGGCCATTTCATAGGTACTTTCAGCTGATGGGATGGTAAATAATTTTGAGACTAAAAGTTGAAGTGGATTGATTAGAAGCAATTTTTTCTGTTTTGCACAATAAAAAGATGAACTACATGGTTCGCCAAGCCAATTTGCAGAGCAACCTCTCCTCTCTAATTTGCCAGCCTAATGTAGTAGAAGCTGAGTCCTAGGAAGTACAGAAATCCATTTACCCAGCCATGACATTTAAGTAGCAAACATAAGTACTGGATTTTTCCATTACCCTTCATTTCAGCTCTGCTATGTTCCACCTGTGACCCTTATGTGATGAGGGCAATGCACTTTCATACAATTTGGTAACTATAATAAAGGTCCACTTCAAAATGTTTGAGAGCAGACTAAAAACATTTTTGAGAAAAGCATAATTAAGTCCATAACCAATCTCACTAATTCCTGATAATGTATTGGAAAACCAAATTATTTGATACATGCTCTAATAAATGCACATCATACCAGAGGAGGGGAAAATAGCATATTTCCTCTATCACAAATAACACAGCATTTGTCACCAATAGTCCTAGCCTTGCAGAGTGCTTTTACTTCACATAAGACTTTTTTTTTAACAGCAGAAAACAGGCAAATTCTCTAAAAAACAGCCTGAGCTCCTTTGTTGTATATCTTACCAGAAAGAAATGAAAAAGCATCTACCAATAGAATCCATATAGAAATGCATATCAGGAAAAAAAAAGTTCTATGCTTTTATTTTTCACAACTCTCCTAAGGCATGGTAGTCTCAGCCCTGAGTTTCTCCAGGTTAAGTTATCATCAGACTAGTACAGAGAATCTCCCAGAGATGTGGCTTCCTGGGATATAGCCACTATACTTCGTGGTACAGGGAATGTAGTGGAAGGTCCACAATTACCTGCTAAATGAAGGGCCCTCGGATTTAGGGGGTGGGAGAAGACCAAAGCAATATTTTTTAAATGAAGCAAAGTAAATCAGTTTTATTTTGTTTTCTTTTTTCCCCAAAAGAGCTAACTTTTGAACTCCAAAACATAAAATAAAATAATGAAAGAGAATTTAGGATTTTTACCTCCCACTGAAATTTCTTCAGTAATTCATTAACACCACACTTGAAGCCAAAACATGTACTTCAAGGTTGAATTCAGAAGCTGATTCCACAAAAAGTCAAGCTCCAATGTGGCATCTTCTGTGGGCTCAAATGAGTCTGTGCAGTGCCACAAAAATAGAGGACAATCCCTGGAGAATATGTAATCTGAAAGTTAAATGCTTTACCCCTTCCTTTTTTTTGTTTTGTTTGGTTTGGTTTGGTTTGGTTTGGTTTGGTTTACTTAAATTGCTTTGGTAAAAGATTTATCTGCCTGAGTTCTTCATGGTGTAAATTTAATAGCCTAGATATTAAAACCATCAAGTTCGAGGTTAGAGAAGAAAATGCCAACCTTGCTTCTTAATGACAGCAGCCCACCCAAAGGCGTTTAAATACCATCAGCAATATCCTTGATGCTTTAACAAGTGTATTTAAAAAGCAATTAGGTATGCCAATCTCAGGCTGAAAACAATTTTAAAATAACACAAGCAATAAGTCCCTGCTTTTTGACAAAGTAATGATTTGCACTGACATGAGTTAGATACTGTGCATTGTTTCTGCAAAGTAATTTCCACAAGGCGGGTGAGTGCGTGCTCAGGAAGATTCATGTTACTATAGGTCTGGGTTTGTTGTTTTTCCTCCTCCATTAAAAAACAAAACTGCATATAATTGAATCTAACCGTTTTGAGTAATTACCAAGGACCTCACCACTATAGGAAGTATTGATACTAGCTGCTAAAAGCTGAAATTTAATATTCATTGATCTTTGATTCTGACTATAGTAAGATACAGGAGAGTGGTGGAGGGTAGGCAGCAGGACAGGAAAGAGAGGTGTAGGTAAACAACTGGCACAAAGGAGTCTTCTTCTGGGAGGGTACACATAGGTTGAAATTGTGCCAAAGACCAGAGATGGGCTCAATCATCATTGAGTTCCCAGCAGCTGTAACTGGGGAGGATGAGTAGCAGGGAGATCCAGGACATTGAAGTCAGAGGACAATGACAATGTCCTCTGTCATCAGGACAGCTGAGCCTAGGAAGAGGGTGAGTTTTAAGACCCACAAGTGGTACTTCCCATCCTAAGGCTAGGGCACAGCCCATAGCTGATTAAAGACCTATATTTGAGGGAAATAATTTGGCAGGGGATAATACAAGGCAAGAAATGTAATGGCAAACAGGAAGGTGTAACTCTGGACAAAGAGTTCCACAGCCAGGTCCTTTGGTCAAGCCAGGACCATGTGGATATAATAGGATCTCAAGACTTTACACTAGTCTGGAACTAGTGAGTCTGGGCAATCTAAAGGTTTGGGGTTCCACTTGTTTCTCAGAACTGTCCTGGTAAGATGAACACAATCCCTTTCTCAGAGAGGATAATTTGTTGTTAACAAAGCCTTTACATTCAGTGTAGACAGTACTTCAAGCTCTGAGACCCACTTTAAAAATACTCAGTTGTTTTTATGGGTTTTTGTTTTTTTCTATAAAGCAGTCACAGGGTGCCTGGGTGGCTCAGTTGGTTAAGCATCTGCCTTTGGCTCAGGTCATGATCCTGGAGTCCTGGGATCAAGTCCCACCTGGGGCTCCCTGCTTGGCAGGGAAGCCTGCTTCTTCCTCTGCTCCTCACCCCACTTGTGCTCTCTTGCATGCATGCTCTTTCTCTCTCTCTCAAATAAATAAAATATTTTAAAAAATAAAAAACAAACAAAAAGCAGTCATAGCTGTACAGCTATATTCATCAACAGAAACAGTGGGTGAAGGTGTTAGGAACACTAACGTTAGAGCCACACAATCTGGGTTCCAAGTGATGCTTCTGCCTGGTACTAGCTATATGACTTTGGGCAAGATAATTAACTTCTCTGAGCCTCATCTGTAAAATGATGCAGCAAATAATCTGAAGATTAATTAAGAGAAACCATATCAAGTATTCAGCAGAGTACTTGACACTGTAGGCTACTCTGGAATGATTACTGTTGTTATTATCAGACAACAGAATGCTACACTAGACAAAGAGCTGGCTCTTGCATTTGGGCCTCAAAAGGCATATTGCTTCCAGTATGAGGCACAGTTACTATTACCCCCTCAAAATCTTTTTTGAAATATAGCAAAGTATATTAAATAATTGAATGTTGAGTCTTCTGATTCTGAACATTTTTCATTTCCCTTTGGCTTCTGCCTATGTCCCAACTATTTCTAGTTTGGTATGTACTCTAGAGAAGTATTTATTTTAATACAAGTTCAACCAAATTAGTAATAATAGGTTAAATAATTACTAAATAATTAGTAATAAGCTACTGGGAGAAAAAAAAATTGTACCATGCATTCCAATGCCAAATATTTTCAAATTATTCATTAGGTCAATACTCTTACACAGGTAATTGAGAAATCACTGCATACTGTAGCAGCATAGACATTTAGGAATTTAAAGATGTATTTCGTCCAACCAAATACCTACCCTTGAGGAAAAAGTCACTCCACCTGACATACTCATAACTGCTTTAACATGGGGCACTCCCATTAATAAGTTATTAAATTCATAAGTACCAGTTATATCAGAATGGGGTTTTTTTTCCTATGAGTAAGATGATATACAACTGAGGCTTTAAAGGAAAGGTAAATTTTGTATGGAAAAATAAAGACAGAGAGGAAAAGATCAAAGGCATAGAGAAAAGGAATGGTAGAAGATGAAGGAGAAGGTGAGGAAGACTGGCTGGTGGTTGGGCACTCCAACCAGGAAAGATAGCAAGCCATTCACCACAAATCCTTTTACAAGTAGCCATACCAGGCTCCTGAACAATGTTGAATGATATCCAGGGGCTGCACATCAAAATAAAATGAATCCTCGATGCCCAGATCCCAGGAAGGGGTTATTTCTTGAATAGCCCCTGAGATTCCAGGCTGAGAGACAGTTCTGTAACAATTATCCAAAATGTTGAATATGTGTTGTTTCTCTGGACCCTGAATGCCTCACTCGCTTAGACTCTGACCTTGGTTCTTGGCTTTATCTGTGTTCAACAGCCAAAGGGTTAGGGCAAAAGTGAAAAGTAGCTACAGCTACTAAGAAGTAATTAGAGTAGTAGCAGGTGAGTCATTTGGAGCCTCTCTAAATTTTGGTGTTCAGGGACAAAGCTTTGGTTATGCTTGTTCCATTGCACATTATTTTAATAAGTTGGGGGGAAAGAAATGGTTGTGTTTCAACAAGAGTGCTGTGGAAACGCACTGTACTTTTTCTCTGTGATGTTACTTATGGGTAGAGAGGACATCTATTTTTAAATATTCAGTCACAAAAATTAGCTTGAGCCCCAGACTTTAATTTTGAAGAAAAATTAGATTGGATCTAAATAATTGAAGACAAATGGGGAAAACATTTTAATAAAACTTCATAATTTGACTCACAGTTCCTTGAGCCATTAGTGCTCACTCTCATTAGAAGCATGATTATCAAGTGGTTGGTGACTATCAGTTAATAACCTGAATATTTGTGGGGCCTTTCTACCTAGCTGAAAGCTGATTATGTTTATTAGAACTACTTTCATCAATCTTCCCCAACCTGAATTGCCCATTCATCTTCTATGTCATTTTCTACCTTTTTAAAATATTTTTTATATCACAATGCATGCCAAAAAAATAACAATACCATTCATTTGTATGATGCACTTCACAAAGAACTTTCACAATTATTATTGAATCTGCATTATAGCTTCGATTTTTAAATTAAATCTTTCACTGTGATTTAGAAGATATTAGTTGAATTTATATAAATTATCTTGGTACAGTTCATGATGAATAATAGTACTTTCCATTAATGATGTCTTTTTTTATATAGAATGAGGAAGCTGGGATTTTTTAAGTAAGCAAATTATCAATTCCATTCACAAATTAATTTAAAAGACAGTGACTTACAACCACATAGAAACGATGGTTAATATTGACAAGGAAGATGACTGAACCAGGCCAAAGCAGTGAGACCATTCAATATTTGCAATTCCATATATTTGTTAACAAATTTAATTATTTTGGTGAATAAGTGAGCTGTGGGCAAGTAACTCATTAGTTCTCTGGAACCAATTTGCCTTGAAATTATTAAGAAATATTTCGTTGATCCAACATAGACCAAGAGGAGAAAACTGAAACATTTTGCATCAAAACAGAAGCTTTGATAAAATCATTTGATGTGCACTGCGCCTTGTAGTCTAAAACAAAGAACAAAAGCAACTTTGACCCAAACTGCCTGATAGAGAAAAACTTCCCAAATGAAAAGGGCCCAAGGAGGCAAATCTACATCTGATCTGTCTGCTGTGGCCTCCACCACCACCACCGTGACCTTCTGCGTTATTACTGCACTTGATAGCTATACCAAAGACATTAATTCCTCTAAGTACAATTCCTCTATATACAAGTCCTCTAAGTACGATTCCTCTACATACAAGTCCACTGCCACCATGGCCTTCTGCATTATTACTGCACTTAACAGCTATACCAAAGACACCAATTCCTCTAAGTACAATTCCTCAACATACAAGTTCAAAATAACTTTCATTTCTTTGTTGTACCAACAAACAGAATTTCTTAGATTAAATATGATCATTATCTTCATCATTTATTTTTTTAAAGATTTTATTTACTTGTTTGAGAGAGTGAGAGAACACAAGCAGGGAGGAGGGGCAGAAGGCAAACCCCCACTGAGCAGGGAGCCCAACTAGGGGCTCAATCCCAGAACCTTGAGATCATAACCTGAGTAGAAGGCAGACACCCAATCAACTGAGCCACCCAGGTACCTCTTTCATTTATTTTTTTATATTTGATACTTTATTTCATTTTTAAGTGGCCATATATCCACACGGCTCAGGAATCAAATAATATCTAAAATAGACAGTGAAAAGTGTCACACTCACCCTAGTTCTTATCACCACTCCAACTGGTAATTCCTTTTATTAATTTCTTTTAATCCTTTTAGAGTTTCTTTATGCATCTGGAAGCAAACATGAATATGTATTTTTATTTCTTCCCCTTTTTTCCACAAAAGTTTGTATATTATACAGTCTGCTCTGCACTTTTTTTTTTACTTAACAATGCAATTTATCCTGGAAACCTTTCCATATCAATTCCTCTTTAGTGTTTTTTTTTTTTAACAGCAGAATGGTATTCCATTATATGAATATGCCATAGTTGTTTGGATTTTTTAACTATTTCTATTGACTCACATTTAGGCTGTTTCCCATCTTTTGCTACTACAAACAATGTTGCAATGAGTAACCTTGTGTGTTTGTTACAATATTTATTCTAAGGCTATGCTTGTGAATGTTTTATTTTTTTTTAAATAAATAAGATACAGAGAGAGAGGCAGAGGGAGAAGCCGACTTTGTGCAGGAAGCCCGATGTGGGACTCGATCCCGGGACTCCAGGATCATGCCCTGGGCCAAAGGCAGACACTCAACCGCTGAGCCATTGAGGTGTCCCAGCTTGTGAATGTTTTAGTCATCACTGCCATGTATACACTATTTTTCCATAACAAATCAGCATGAACCAGTAGACACAGCTATGAAAACACAGTAAGAGCCAGAAAAATATAAGTACTCTTAGGCTATAATGTATGTCTTATGGATCACATGCTAGATGTAAACCACCACCTTCATTAAGGGCTCAAACCCTCACAGTCATTCATTCCTTCTTTTGATAAATATTTATTAAGGGTCTGTGATAGGTCAGGGTCTGTCCTATACACTGAAGATACTGCAATGAATAAAGAAAGCAAAGGTCTAATTTTATGGTACTTACACTCTAGAGTGGAGAAACACAGAAAATTAATAAATAAATATATCTCAGCATCCCACTCTCCCTACTGAAACCATGGGATATCAGGTACAGCCTGATTTGCCCTTTGGTGGGCAAATCGCCCTTAATGCCCATAGTTTAGAAAGATATAAACAGTAGTCATTAAACCTGTGGCTTCCCTAGAGCTGTGACTTACACATTTCTAATTATCTGTGATCAAGTTTTTCTGGCCTATTTATGTTCACACTCTCAAAGAAGCAAACTCCATATTATAGAGATGTTGATTCTCAAAAAAATTAATCTATGTGAATTTAATGTAATTCCACTCAAAATCCCAATGGGATTTTTTATAAAACTTGACTTGAGATTTTAAGTTCATCTTGCCTTACCCGATGTAAAATACACTACAAAGCTACAGTATGCTACTGGCAAAGAAACATAGATTGATGGGCAAGAATAGAAAGTCTAATATGTATAAGACAATCAAATATTAAACTGACTCATGAAACTGCTGATTTTAGAGGTCAAAACTGAAAATTGGCAATTGTATATGGTGCAGTCAAATATATGATAAGGGTAACATTTCATATAAGTAGAGAAAAGACAAATAATCCCCCAAAATTGGCTATCCATTTGAGGAATGGGAAGCTCAGATCCTTATCTCATACCAAATATAACAATAAGTTATTTATCAAGTGTATTAAGGAAATAAATATTAGAAATATATACAAAATTTATTAGTTAAGGTAGATCAGTGACTGTAACAGATAAATCCCCAAATCTCATTAGCTTGAAATTCATGTAAAAGTCACAATGAGTGTTTTTGATCAAGTAGCTCTTCTTCAAGGAGTGATTCAGATCCAGTCACCTTCCATATTGTGGTTCCACAGCCTTCCATACATAGCTCCCCATTTCTCCCTGAGGGTTATATTCATTATAGCACAAAAGATCACACAAGGTAAGTCCCAGAAGATAGTAATTTGTTTCTGTCCACATTCCATTTGTTACATCTCAATAGCATGGCCACACCCAATCTCAAGTCTGGCTGTGTTCAGAAGGAAAAGAAAAAGAGTTTGCTGAACAGCTAGCCATTTCTGCCTCACTTATACAATTTTATTCAGAAGAAAACTAGGAGGATATATTTGTAGGCTTATGGTAAGGAAGATTTTCTTAAGCCAAAAGTAAAAGAAATGAAAAACTGGCAGACCTAATTTCATAAAATTAGGAAAACCTAACCATAAAAGACATCATCAACAAAGAAACAGAAAGAAAATATTTATAACATATAAAGCAAAAGACCAATATTACAGAATCCAGAAGTTACAAATGACCAATAAATATATGAAAAATGCTCAGTCTCACTGGGAATCAATGAAAGGTACATTAAAATAACAAAGGTACTTTTTTTTTACCCATCAGAATTGTAGAAAAATTTAATTGTTTAAAATACCCAGCAATTGGGATCCCTGGGTGGCGCAGCGGTTTAGCGCCTGCCTTTGGCCCAGGGCGCGATCCTGGATGCCCGGGATCGAATCCCACGTCGGGCTCCCGGTGCATGGAGCCTGCTTCTCCCTCTGCCTATGTCTCTGCCTCTCTCTCTTTCTCTGTGACTATCATAAATAAATAAATTAAAAAAAAAAGAATCTCTGTTTTAAAAAAAAAAAAAAAAAAAATACCCAGCAATTCCTCTTCTGGGTATCTACCTTACAGAAATGCTTCCCAAAATGTTCAAAGTAGAATGAAGAATATTTTTTAGTATCATTTATTATAACAAAAAATTAGAAACAATATAAGTAAAAATAGAGAAAAAGATGGTTAAATAAACCCTAATACATCAATGTAAAGGAATACTATGCAGCAATTTTTTAGGTAGATCTAGATATATAACATAGAAGGTTCTCCAAACATACATTAAGTGAAAAAGTAAGTAACAGGATAATACATACAGCATGATTCTCTTTTTGTATATATACATATGTAATTCCTATACAAATATTTAAATTTAAGTGTGTAGAAAATTAAATAACTCAAAGGATACACACTAACCCAATAGATAAGTATTTTTCCCCCCAAGAGGGAAGTGAAATTACAACACAGGAAGGAAGGTTAAAAGGGAATATTTTCCTTATATAATTGTATTCTTTTAATTTTTATAGGACTATATAATGCATCACCTGTACAAATAAGAAATGTGATGGAAATTTTCAGGAAGTATATATAATAAGTTGACTTCTGGTTTCTGGTTCTGCATGTAAGAAGTTTGGAAGTCACCAATCCATTCTAACAACAAATAAAAAGCAGAACAAACTGAAAAAATGATAACTTTTATAAGATCCCTAAAAGAGGTGAGGACACAGAGTAATGCACTGTTCCCAAGATTGGAGACACAGACAGGTAAACACAAATAGTCATGGCTTAACAGAGAAGGCTCACAAGTGGAAACCATCACGGGAAATGGTGCCAAAGTAAGAAAATCTGAACTGTAATTGACAAATTACTGGAGGCTCAGTGTGCAAAGTCTGAGAGTAAAACACCAGGGGACCCAGTCAGAAGGGGTACCCTCATGGTTTTGTGAGATTTACCTCCAGGAGTTTGACCAGATTCTTACAGTAAATACCAAAGAGAAATCCCCTCGTGTTTCTGGGAGGGAGAAGGAACCATTTTTGAAATAAGCCAGAGTACTCTCTTCTCAACAAGGCCTGTCCTCAGGAGAAACTTAACAAGAATGTAGCCTGGAGTATTACCACCTCTTCCCTGGGAAAGGGAAATATCCGAACTCTAGCCCAAATCAAACTACAGAAAATCAAAGTTAAATAAAAAGTCCTGAAAGAAGCCAGAGGGGAAAAAGACATCCTTCCTATAGTGAGCAAAAGATAGGAATTCCAAAGTTTATATGGAGATGCAAAAGATCCAGAATAGCCAAATCAATACAGAAAGAGAAGAGGAAAGCTAGAGAACTGACACTACCCAATTTCAAGACTTACTATAAAGCTACAGTAATCAAGACAATGTGGTATTGGCAAAGAAATAGACAAATTGATTAATGAAACAGAATAGAGAGCCCAGAAATAAACCCCTATAAATATAGTCAACTGATCTTTGAGAAAGAGAAGGCAATACAATGAAGTAAAGATAAGCTTTTCAACAAATGGTGCTGGAAAAATTGGATATCCACTTGCAAAAATAAATTAACCTTGGGTTCCTGGGTGGCTCAGTCAGTTAAGTGTCAAACTCTTGATTTTACGGGCACTGAGGGGAGCACTTGACGGGATGAGCACTGGGGGTTATACTATATGTTGGCAAATCGAACTCCAATAAAAAATATACAATCAATCAATCAATGAAAAAAAGAAGAAGAAAAAACTCTTGAGTTCAGCTCAGGTCATGATCTCAGGGCTGTGAGATTGAGCCCTAGGTAAGCTCTGCACTCAGGAGGGAGTCTACCTGAGATTCTTTTCCTCTCCCTCTGCCCCTTCCCAAGCTTGCACACTTTCTCTCCCTCTCTCTAAAATAAATAAATAGATCTTTTTAAAAAATAACTTAAAACAGATCATAAACCTAAATGTAAAATGCAAAACTATAAAACTCCTAGAAGGTAACATAAGAGAGAGCCTAGATGACCTTGGGTACAACACTGCCTTCTTAGAATGTGTGAAGGAAATAACTGATAAGCTAGACTTCCTTAAAATTGAAAGACTGTCTTTTCAATAAATGGTGCTGGGAAAATTGGACATCCACATGCAGAAGAATGAAACTAGACCACTCTCTTTCACCATACACAAAGATAAACTCAAAATGGATGAAAGATCTAAATGTGAGACAAGATTCCATCAAAATCCTAGAGAAGAACACAGGCAACACCCTTTTTGAACTCGGTCATAGTAACTTCTTGCAAGATACATCCACGAAGGCAAAAGAAACAAAAGCAAAAATGAACTATTGGGACTTCATCAAGATAAGAAGCTTTTGCACAGCAAAGGATACAGTCAACAAAACTCAAAGACAACCTACAGAATGGGAGAAGATATTTGCAAATGACCTATCAGATAAAGGGCTAATTTCCAAGATCTATTTCTTTTTTATTTTATTTTATTTATGATAGTCACAGAGAGAGAGAGAGAGAGGCAGAGACACAGGCAGAGGGAGAAGCAGGCTCCGATGCACCGGGAGTCCGACGTGGGATTCGATCCCGGGTCTCCAGGATCGCGCCCTGGGCCAAAGACAGGCCCAAACCGCTGCGCCACCCAGGGATCCCCAGTTTCCAAGATCTATAAAGAACTTATGAAACTCAACAGCAAAGAAACAAACAATCCAATCATGAAATGGGCAAAAGACATGAACAGAAATCTCACAGAGGAAGATATAGACATGGCCAATAAGCATGTGAGAAAATGCTCCGCACCACTTGCCATCAGGGAAATACAAATCAAAACCACAATGAGATACCACCTTACACCAGTGAGAATGAGGAAAATTAACAAGACAGGAAACCACAAATGTTGGAGAGGATGTGAGAAAGGGAAACCCTCCTGCACTGTTGGTGGGAATGTGAACTGGTGCAGCCACTCTGGAAAACTGTGTGGAGGTTCCTCAAAGAGTTAAAAATAGACCTGCCCTACGACCCAGCAATTGCACTGTTGGGGATCTACCCCAAAGATACAGATGCAGTGAAACGCTGGGACACCTGCACCCTGATGTTTATAGCAGCAATGTTCACAATAGGCAAACTGTGGAAGGAGCCTCGGTGTCCATCGAAAGATGAATGGATAAAGAAGATGTGGTTTATGTATACAATGGAATATTACTCAGCCATTAGGAACAACAAATATCCACCATTTGCTTCAACGTGGATGGAGCTGGAGGGTATTATGCAGAGTGAAGTAAGTCAATCAGAGAAGGACAAACATTATATGTTCTCATTCATTTGGGGAATATAAATAATAGTGAAAGGGAATATAAGGGAAGGGAGAAGAAATGTGTGGGAAATATCAGAAAGGGAGACAGAACATAAAGACTCCTAACTCTGGGAAACGAACTAGGGGTGGTGGAAGGGGAGGAAGGTGGGGGGTGGGGGTGACTGGGTGACGGGCACTGAGGGGGTCACTTGACGGGATGAGCACTGGGTGTTATTCTGTATGTTGGTAAATTGAACACCAATAAAAAATTAATTTATTAAAAAAAAAAGAAACGACAAATACCCACCATTTGCTTAGACGTGGATGGAACTGGAGGGTTTTATGCTGAGTGAAATAAGTCAATCGGAGAAGGACAAATATTATATGATCTCATTCATTTGGGGAATATAAATAATAGTGAAAGGGAATAAAGGGGAAAGGAGGAAAAATAAGTGGGAAATATCAGAAAGGGAGACAGAACATGGAAGACTCCTAACTCTGGGAAACGAACTAGGGGTGGTGGAAGGGGGGTGGGGGTGACTGGGTGGCACGTACTGAGGTGGGCACTTGATGGGATGAGCACTGGGTGTTATTCTGTATGTTGGCAAATTGAACACCAATAAAAAATACATTTATTATTAAAAATAATAATAAAAAAATAAAATTGAAAACATCTGTTCTGTAAAAGACAATGTCAAGAAAATGAAAAGACAAGTTATAGTCTAGAGAAAATATTTGCAAAAGATACATCTGATAAAGGATGTGCCCAAAATATACAAAGAACATTTCAAATTCAGTAGTATAAAATAAACAACCCAATTAAAAAATGGGCCAAAGACTTCAACAGACATCTCACCAAAGAAAATATACAGATGATAAATAAGCATATGAAAAGATGACATTAAGGAAATGCAAACTTAAAAAACAATAAGATACAACTACATATCTATTAGAATGGCCAAAATCCAGAATACTGACAACACCAAATGCTGGCAAAGATTGAAATACAGAAATTCTCATGTATTGCTGGAAAATGTAAAATGGTACAGTCACTTTGGAAAACAGTTTGGCAGTTTCTTATAAAACTAAACATACTTTTACCATATGATCCAGCAATCATTCTCCTTGGTGTTTACCCAAAAGAGCTGAAAACGTTCACACAAAAATCAACACATGGATGTTTATAGTAGCTTTATTCATAATTGCCGAAACTTGGAAGCAACCAAGATGTCCTTCAGTAGATGAATGGGTAAATAAACTGGTACATCCAGACAGCAGAGTATTACTCAGGACCAAAAGAAATGAGCTATCAAGCCATGGACAGACATGGAAGAAACTTGAATGCATATTCATAAGTGAAAAAAGCTAATCTGAGAAGGCTACATACTCTGATTCCAACCATATGACATTCTAGAAAAGTCAAAACTATGAAAACAGTATAAAGATAAATGGTTGCAAGAGGTTGGGAGAAGTGGGATGAATAGGCAGAGCACAGAGGATTTTTAGGGCAGTGAAAACATGTTGTATGGTGATAAAATGATAGATAAATGTCATTACACATTTGTTAAAATCCACAGAATGTACAACATCAAGAGTGAACCCTCACATAAACCCTGGACTTGGGATGATAATGATGTGTCAATGTAGGTTCATCAATGTAATACATGTACCTCTTTGGTAAAGGGGGAGACAATGCATGTATGGGAGCAAGGGTGTTATGGGAAATGTCTGTATCTTCTCCTCAATTTTTCAATTATCCTATAACTGCTCAAAAAATAAAGATATAAACAAAAGGGAACAAATTCAAAATACATAACTTGCATACATCATGTTCAAGATAAAAGGCAGACTGGGAACAATATTTGTAACATAAATATTAAAAATATGATTAATATTGTACACATACAAATCCGATACATCAATTTTTTTAAAACCCTAGAAGAATCAGTAATAGATTAGATTTAAAAAACTATTAAAAACAAAGGGGGCAGCCCTGGTGGCACAGCAGTTTAGCCCCGCCTGAAGCCCGGGGTGTGATCCTGGGGACCCCGGATCGAGTCCCACGTCGGGCTACCTGCATGGAGCTTGCTTCTCCCTCTGCCTGTGTCTCTGCCTCTCTCTCTCTCAATCTGTGTGTCTTTCATGAATAAATAAATAAAATCTTTAAAAATAAATAAATAAATAAAAATAAAAACTCACAAAGGAAGCAACGTAAATGGCAAGTAAGTACAATATATGAAAAAATACTCAGCCTCACAAGTGATAAGAAAAATGACGTTCCTGGGGCACCTAAACAGTACAGTTGGTTAAGTATCTTGGTTTGGGCTCAGGTCATAATCTCAGGGTCATGGGATCAAGCCCTATGTTGGGCTCCATGCTCAGAGCAGTCTGCTTGAGATTCTGTCTCACTCTCCCTCTACCCTTCCTGCTCGTGCTCTCTCTTTAAAATAAATAAGTAAATCTTAAAAAAGAAAAGAAAAATGACTTCCCAGGTTAAGTCTTCCCACATCAAATTGTCCAACTGCTTAAATGAAATTTAAGGGGATAAGAAGCCATCAAAGATCCTATAGAGACAGATGGAAATGTGGGGCCACCAGGAAATGTTTAAAGAAATGGTTCTCCCAAAAAATTGGGATTTAGGAAGGAGGTGAGAGAAAGTGGCCAGGAGCAGCTTTAGGAGGAAGATGTCAGAGAGGGCAGGAGCTAGCAAGATCAACTATGTTCATGTTTGTTAAGTATGTCAGCTAAAGATTTATGGATGAGCCTGGATGGCTCAGCGGTTGAGCATCTGCCTTTGGCTCAGGGTGTGATCCCAGAGTCCCGGGATCGAGTCCCAGATCGGGCTCCCTGCAGGGGAGCCTGCTTCTCCCTCTGTCTGTGTCTCTGCCTCTCTCTATGTTTCCATGAATAAACAAAAACCCTTTAAAAATAAAAGTATGTTAGCTATATTCCTGACTCAGGTTTATTGATTCTACCCTTATTTTCCTTTATTTCACTCCTGGTCTTCATAGGCCATTTTGTTGCATTTTATTCATCTTGTAAACTGACTTCCTTGTCTGGAACATTTTTGAGAACAGATAATCAAACAAATGGGCAATTTATTCATCAGGTGGTAAAATGAATGCGTGGTTGAATAAATTGTGACTATTTTCAAGAAAAGAAAAGTCCTTAAAGTGATTTGGTGGGATGGGAATGCCAGACATGCTGAGGAAGAACTACTTTAGCATTACTGGACAATAATCCAGACCACACATTCCCAAGGAAGGATATATATGAGGACTAATAGTTCCACCAGATGCTTGAAGGAGTACTGGTTCCATGTCAACAGAACTCATAGCCCTGTTTAAACATATATAGTAGCTTAAACTGTAGAGAAAGAGTAAGTCATAGTTAGGATAGGTTAACTGCTATAGCAAATAAACCCCCAAATGTATAATGGTTCAATCTCAATAGAAGTTTATTTCTTTTGCTCACAAAACAGCACTGAGCAAGTGAACAGGTTGGCAGAACATTCAGGGAGCCCAAGTTGATGGAGGCACAGCCATCTTCAACACACGGCTTCCAAGGTTGCCCTGGGAGTCACCCAGTTCTAATCACCTAGTTCTAATCAGAAGGAGAAAAGAGCAAAGACCATGTGGGAGGCTTATATGGACCGAATCCAGAAGTAGGATGTATCGGTTTTGGATAAAACTTAGGAATGTGACCATACCAAACTACAAGGCAGGCAGGGCAATATAGTCTAACTATTTGCCCAGAATGAAAAGGAAAATGTGTTTTGGGTGAGCCCTTAGTATTTCCTGCTACAGACCATTAGCAGACCTACAGTCAGACTTGAATAAGGGACCTCAATAAATTCCAAACTCCACACTTGGATTTCCATTCTTAGGAGCCTGGGAACATGTGCCAAACACCTGTTCAAGAATTACTTCAGTAATATATTCCAGATGAGACTTCTACCTCCCAAACACCGTTACCAAAGTCTTTTTCCGGGAACACCCCCATCCCAGTTTAAAGGGAAGAAAGGCAAGAAAGACCGTCTCTGCAGTGCATTTTAAGAGAGTCAACTGTGGTATCAAAGAGAAATAAAGGATGGAAGATTGACTGTACTTGTAAATAGGGAAGATTTTTCTGTGCAGCCTTGTGCATTTACGGAAAGAATGTCACGCTGATGTCAATCTTTGCTAACCCACTGATCAATCCTGTGCAGAAGCATATTTTTTAAAAATATTATTTCTATTGTTCATTTCTACCTTGCCTGGTAAGGCTATTTCCACACTGAGTGGGAGAAATAAAAGAACAGCTGCACCACATCTCTTAACCATGAACCCTAGTAGGCACTCATTTTGCTAAAAAGAAGAAATCAATTTTTAGTTTTATAAGAGAGAAATAAAACCCATTTTAAAAGAAATATTAAGAATGCCTATTTAAATGCAAATTGAACTACAGCATTTACATGTGTCAATTAAAGTCCCTCGAAGGATTTTCTTGAAATAGTAGCATTTGCTTATATGAATTTTTTGTTTTGAAGAAAGAGACACAATTAAAAGTTGTTCTGAATGTCATGGCAGTTGTTAAAAATGTAGATCATTATTAGCTCTGGTAACATTTGACTTAAGGGACTGATTTAGTTTCAACATGAGAAACATGAGGACTCTTTTGCCTATCCAAGAAAGGTCATGCCCATGATTTTGTCCCTGCTTGCACCCCATTAGACAGAAGATCCAAGGTGAGCAGTGACTCTGTGACGCCCATGATACAATCTAAAAATAATAAAAAGCTAATATTTACTGAGGACTTACTGCCTATGCCAGGCATTTTTTTCTTCAGATTTTATTGTTGGTCCCTACAATCATCCAGAGAGGGAATTGGGTAAACACTATTATCTTATTTTACAATTAAGGAAACTGAGGCTCAGAAAAGTAGCAGCTTACTCTCAGCCTCACAATTAGTAAATTGTAAATCCCAGACTCAAAGTCAAATGTGTGTTATTCCAAAGGCCATAGGTCAAGTCACTCTTCAAAGTTGGCTCATATAGCCACGTCAGTTAGGCTCTTACCAGTCATATGCTTTTCCCCTGCCTGCACAAAGGCCAAGACTCCTCAAGCTGCACTTGTAAGCCATGGATCTTTTTCAATGGAGTAAGTTTTGGAAGAAGAAAGAAACAGCAGTCACTGACCCTGCTAAGATATAGCTAATACCACATCATTTGCCTGACCCACCCTTTGAGCCCATCTATCCCCTCTTCCAATCAGAGAAGGCTCCCATGTTATTACACCCAGGCGGACATGACTGGACTTCCTGGATATACAAAGAATCATGATAGGAGTCAAGGAGAGCCTTCCCACCAGCACCTACTAATTTCCTCTCCCCAATAGTTTCCTACAACTGCTCACTGGTCCTGGAAAACCCTTTAACAGATGACCAGGACTTTAGTTCACAATCAGAGAATGTAATAATAATAGAAATGATGTGAGGTAAGGGAAGTTAACTATCTTAAATGTATTCAAAAAATGTATCTGACAATAGCACATCTTTTTGCGAGATTTTATGTGAGAAGGAGAAGAAAGTTAGCAAATAACACAACAGAACATCTGCTGCCACTGCCCTTCCGCAAACCGTAACAGACACCACTAAGAGAATCCAGCACAATTTCCCTCTGAACTTAGACATAACACTCTCAACATAGCATACTTATAAGAGTTGACCCCTGTGATTGAACTTAATTCACCCATTCCATAAATTTTAAAAATTCAGGAACCCTTCTGCATGAAGAGTATGAGTCACAGGGCCACTGAGGTTAGCAAAAGCTGTGGAGAGGAGAGGCCGGGATCTTCATGGCATATTTGACAAACTTCCCAAGTTTACCTGGGATCTATTAGTCCCCCAATACCCATAACACTGCTCACAAAAAGCATCATTGGCAGGTACTGTCAAAGTAAAATTTAGTGGGGGGAGAGTAAGTGTTGTCTCCTTTCTGAATTGTTTCTGTAACAGCTGAGGCTTCTATTACCATTGGAACAGTACCAGTAGGTCAAATGTATTTCATATATTTACCATAAAGACTGCTGTGGTAGTAAATTACCTGTCCTGGAATCTTGTAGATCAAACTGAAAAGTTACATATAAGAGTTCCAGTTCCAAATAAAAAGGAATACACCCACTTCATTCTGTCTCTGCCACAGAATGAATATATAAAACCTAGAGAGATGCATGGAGCAGCTATTTGAGGACTCTGAAAAGTCAATAGTAGCAGGCAGGTTGGGAAAGAAGGGCAGAATTTGATAAATCTCTAGCAAGAGCAATAAAGAAAAAAGCAGAGAATTTACAAATTACTGATGTCAGGAATGAAAAAGGGGATTTTACTACAAACTGCAGAAATTGGAAGAGACTACAAAGAACTCTACACACATATATTCAACATTGTAAATGAAATGAGCACTTTTGCAAAAACCACAAACTATCAAAACTCACTCAAGGTAAAACTAAATAATCCAATATAACTATTAAAAGAAATTGAATTAGTAATTTAAAATCTTCTGAAAAAGAAATCTCCAGACTCCAAGTATTTCACTAATGAATTCCATCAAGCAATAAAGAAGAAATAACACAAATTTTTTTAAAAGATTTATTTATTTATTCATGAGAGACACAGAGAGAGAGAGAGGCAGAGACACAGGCAGAGGGAGAAGCAAGCTCCTCGCAGGAGCCCCATATGGGACTCGATCCCAGATTCTGGGATCACGACACGAGCTGAAGGCAGCCACCCAACCGCTGAGCAACCCAAGCATCCCGAAAGAACACAAATTTTACACAATGTTTTGTATTAAAGAGGAGGAAACATTTCTCAGCTTATTGCTGAAATAAGCATAATCCTGATATCAAAACTGGACAAAAACATTACAAGAAAAGAAAACAATATACCTTAGTAAGTATTTTTGCAAAAATACAAAACATTACAAAATAAAATGCAGCTATATATAAACAAATACAGCATAACTGATCCAATATGCAAAAATCAATGTAATCTAAAGAAAAAAGTCTAAAGAAAAAATCCACCTTATCTTTTCATCTATGCCAAAAAAAAAATCACTTGATGAAATTCAATACTCATTCATGACAAAAATTCTCAACAACCTTAAATAGAACTTCCTTAACCTGATAAAAGGTTCTGTTATAGTCTGAATTTTGTTCCCTCCAAATTTGGATGTTGAGCCTTGACTGTATTTGGAGATAGGGTCTTTTTATAAAGGTGATTATATTAAAATGAGGCCATAAGGATGGGCCCTAATCCAATCCCAATGGTGTCCTTAAGAGAAAATTTAGACACACAGAGAGACACCAGGGATATGCACACAGAGGAAAGAGCAAGTGAGGACATGGAGAGATCTCCGCATGCAAGCCAAAAGGAGAGGCCTCAGAAGAAACCAAACCAACTTTTGCCTTGATCTCTGTCTTCCAGCTTCCAGAACTGTGAGAAATAAATTTTTGTTGTTTAAGCAACACAGTCTGTGGTACTTTGTTATGACAGCCCTGGCCAAAAAAGACCTACAAAATAATACAGGTACCTATAGCTAACACCATTGTTAAGGATGAAAGATTAAGTGCTCCCCCATCCCTTTCCAAGATCAAAAACAAAGCAAAAGCATATGAAAAGGACAGTTTAGTGATTTATCAAAATAATCTATTCCAGAGATGTTATCTTACCCTCTCACCTCAATGCTCCCCACCAGACCAACTCCAACACCAACTAAACACACACACACACACACACACACACACGCACACACACACACACAGATCATACCTATTATCTGAATGTCTTTGTTAAAACTAATTTTCATCCAAATTATCGAAATAGTTGCCCCAATTCGCTGTGAATGTATAGAGGCAGTCTTGGGCATAAGGAGAAAATGGAGCAGGGAATCAAATTAACAGCAAGATTATGAGGTCTGTACAAAGGGAAATTCAAAAAATACATTTCAATGTGCCCATATATGAAAATTGCAACCCACACATCACTGGCCATGTTGTGTAGGGTCAAGCTACATTTGATAGAGCTTTCTAACATCATTACTCTGTCATAATGTAACATTTATGTCTTAATTAGAGAGGAGTAAGTTATGATTATTTAAAAAGCATAAAGTTTCTTAGAAAACTCAGTTTATGTCATTTACCTGAAGGTTTATTTTCTCCCCATACATAATGCATCTGAGCAGTTTAGAACTATATCTCCCAAGGCCCACTTCATGCCTACTCTTCCAAGAGAAGAGTTTTGTGCAAAATGTGAAAATAGCAACTAGAGGCATTATAGGTAGGCTACTTAATCTGTGATAGAGGAGGCCTACATGCATATGTTGCCCTAGATGGACAAGGGAAAAGGCAGTTTAAAGGAAATAAAGATTATGTTCTAATGTTGTGTTTTTTCTCCTGAGGCTCTTTAAACAATGCCTTTATCTGTTCCTCATTTTCCAATTGTCTTCTCTAGCGATGTGGCAATAATTTAGCAGCATTATGTGCTGTCACTTCTGTTATTAGTAAACACCAGGACTTGCTTAGTAATTACACACTAACCTCATAATGAAATGCAGTGAACAGTTCTAATTAAATTTTAATGTTGCTTAACAACTATTCTACTTTAAAATGAGAATTTTTCCAGCCATGTATCCTAATAAGTTATCAGAATGCATTATGCCCAAAAACTGTACAAACGAGAAGGTAAACATAATATTACCACTAGTGGGCATGTGTGTGGGGACATTTATAATCAAAATTAATATACTAAACTGAAAATTATTAAAATATAAAAGCACATCAAAATGCTGTAACAACTGCTGGGCAGGATATTTTTGAAAGCTCGTATTTCACTTTGAAGCAGGAAAAGTGGTAAATTATTCTCCAATAGAGGAGTTAAAGCTATCTTCTTCTGACCATGGGGCTGATATGTGTTAAGAATATCCACATCTTCTTATAAAATCACAAAGCTAAAAGAAAACTCACCAAGGCATCTAGGAAACAAGGCCTTCTATTTACTTTATTCTTTAAAAATCTCCCATCTTCTATTGTTCTACTGCCTTCATCCATACAAAGTATTTCTGAGCATTTATGTAAGTCCCTCTAATGCTGACCTAGTGAGCATGGTGATATGATGGAAATCTGCAACCCATTTCTCCCTTCATATCACAGGAATATAATATTAATATACACAATCCTCCTTTCTTCCTTTACATTACCAGAATGAAAAGGTCCAATCTATCACATTTTTGGAAAAGACCTATCCCCTAACTCTTCCACCACTGCTTGCTGAAATCTGCTATAGCTCCTCCTCCCATTTCTATCGAACCATGTCTATTGCTTCTTCTACTCATCAGGCCTAATTGATGCCTTTGGAGGCATAAAATCTTAAAATACAGTCATGTTGAACCCAGAATTCTGCAAAATGTATCCCTGTTTTGCATTTCCTGTCAACTTACTCTTTTTTTCTCCAAGATACAGAGCTAACCTAAGTACTGGCATTGACAAATGCAAAGCCTTTATTCCCATTATCCAAGCTGTCGTGTTATTAGGCCTATGTGCTCACTTCACTGACCTTGAGTCCTGGCTATCTCCCTCCACAAAGTTGAATACCCCCACACTTACCTATAGTAGGAGTTGCTGGTGCTGCTACTGATGAAGATAACTGTTTACAGGTGACAAGAGGTATTAGGACCTTTTCTTCCCAGCCTACAATAAAGTAGAAGAGATGACATCTCTTAGCTTTTCTGGGATTCTCCTTGGCCAAGGCTATGTATGGAACAAAGCTAGAAGCTCTGGGAGCTTCTGCTAAACAGTCTACACCACCTGAGAGGAGAGAGAGGAAAGGGGAGAAAACACCGGAGGCCTCACTTAGCCATCCTGAATTCCTATAACTCAGCAGTGCTCCTGGGCTTTCAGTCTGGGCCTGGGGAACTATCTGTATCATGCAGAAACAACATGTCACTGCCCTCTGCTCAGTGATCAGACACCTCATATGGTTTCTGAGAAGTAGTGAGACACCCCCTGCTGCCCTTTGAAGAACATGACCTTCACTAGGACTTCATTGAGTCTTGAGTCTGAATCTCTGCTCTGCTGCTTGCTAGTTGTGCTATCTTGAATAATTTTGCTTAATCTCTCTTAGCATCTGTTTCATCATCTATAAACTGGAACTAATAATACTCATCTCACAAGATTATTGTCAGAAATAAATGAGCAGTGTTGCCTGGGTGGCTCAATTGGTTAAGCGTCTGATTTGGCTCAGGTCACGATCCCAGGGTCTTGGGATTGAGCCCCACACCAGGTTCCCTGCTCAGTAGGGAGCCTGCTTCTCCCTCTCCTTCTGCTGCTCCCCCTGCTTGTGCTCTCTCTCTCTCTTTCCCTATCAAATAAATAAATATTTTTAAAAAGAAAAGAAATGAGCAATATATGGTAAGCACTAGCATGATGACTAATTCAATTAGTAGTAACTGCTACAATTTTTTTTTATTTTACTTATTTATGAGAAACACAGAGAGAGAGAGGCAGAGACACAGGCAGAGGGAGAAGCAGGCTCCACGCAGGGAGCCCGACGTGGGACTCAATCCCCGGTCTCGAGGATCACGCCCTGGGCCGAAGGCGGCGCTAAACCGCTGAGCCATCGGGCTGCCCAACTGCTACCATTAATACTACTGCCCTCCACACAGTTTTCCAGAGTGGCTGCACCATTTCACATTCCCACCAACAGTGCAAGAGGGTTCCCTTTTCTCTGCATCCTCTCCAACATTTGTGGTTTCCTGTCTTGTTAATTTTCCCCATTCTCACTGGTGTGAGGTGGTATCTCATTGTGGTTTTGATTTGTATTTCCCTGATGGCAAGTGATGCAGAGCATTTTCTCAAGTGCATGTTGGCCATGTCTATGTCTTCCTCTGTGAGATTTCTGTTCATGTCTTTTGCCCATTTCATGATTGGATTGTTTGTTTCTTTGCTGTTGAGTTTAACAAGTTCTTTATAGATCTTGGAAACTAGCCCTTTATCTGATACGTCATTTGCAAATATCTTCTCCCATTCTATAGGTTGTCTTTTAATTTTGTTGACTGTATCCTTTGCTGTGCAAAAGCTTCTTATATTGATGAAGTCCCAATAGTTCATTTTTGCTTTTGTTTCTTTTGCCTTTGTGGATGTATCTTGCAAGAAGTTACTGTGGCGGAGTTCAAAAAGGGTGTTGCCTGTGTTCTCCTCTAGGATTTTGATGGAATCTTGTCTCACATTTAGATCTTTCATCCATTTTGAGTTTATCTTTGTGTATGGTGAAAGAGAGTGGTCTAGTTTCATTCTTCTGCATGTGGATGTCCAATTTTCCCAGCACCATTTATTGAAGAGACTGTCTTTTTTCCAGTGGATAGTCTTTCCTCCTTTGTCGAATATTAGTTGACCATAAAGTTGAGGGCCCACTTCTGGATTCTCTATTCTGTTCCACTGATCTATGTGTCTGTTTTTGTGCCAGTACCACACTGTCTTGATGACCACAGCTTTGTAGTACAACCTGAAATCTGGCATTGTGATGCCCCCAGCTATGGTTTTCTTTTTTAAAACTCCCCTGGCTATTTGGGGTCTTTTCTGATTCCACACAAATCTTAAAATAATTTGTTCTAACTCTCTGAAGAAAGTCAATGTGGAGGTTCCTCAAAGAGTTAAAAATAGATCTGCCCTAGACCCAGCAATTGCACTGCTGGGGATTTACCCCAAAGACACAGATGCAATGAAACGCCAGGACACCTGCATCTCGATGTTTCTAGCAGCAATGTCCACAATAGCCAAACTGTGGAGGGAACCTCGGTGTCCATCAAAAGATGAGTGGATAAAGAAGATGTGGTTTATGTATACAATGGAATATTACTCAGCCATTAGAAATGACAAATACCCACCATTTGCTTCCACGTGGATGGAACTGGAGGGTATTATGCTGAGTGAAGTAAGTCAGTCGGAGAAGGACAAACATTATATGGTCTCATTCATTTGGGGAATATAAATAATAGTGAAAGGGAATAGAGGGGAAGGGAGTAGAAATGGGTAGGAAATAATAGAAAGGGAGACAGAACATGGAAGACTCCTAACTCTGGGAAACAAACTAGGGGTGGTGGTGAGTGGGTGGCGGGCACTGAGGGGGGCACTTGACGGGATGAGCACTGGGTGTTATTCTGTATGTTGGCAAATTGAACACCAATAAAAAATAAATGTATTTAAAAAAATAATAGGGATCCCTGGGTGGCGCAGCGGTTTGGCGCCTGCCTTTGGCCCAGGGCGCGGTCCTGGATATCCGGGATCGAATCCCACGTCGGGCTCCCGGTGCATGGAGCCTGCTTCTCCCTCTGCCTGTGTCTCTGCCTCTCTCTCTCTCTCACTGTGTGCCTATCATAAATAAATAAAAGTTTAAAAAAAAAAAAGATCAAAAAAAATAAAAATAAAAATAAAAACAATGGAAGAGGGCAGCCTGGGTGGCTCAGCAGTTTAGCGCCACCTTCAGCCCAGAGCGTGATCCTGGAGACCCGGGATCGAGTCACACGTCAAGTTTCCCGCATGGAGCCTGCTTCTCCCTCTGTGTCTCTGCCTCTCTCTCTGTTTGTATCATGAATAAATTAAATATTTTTTAAAAAAATTAAATAAAAATAAAAAAAATACTACTGCCCTGGCACTCAGTGAGTAACCTTTCTGAGTCATTGGCCATCCGATCCTTCCAAATTGGAGAGGGAAAAGCGGATGGAGTAGTCCTGCCCTGAGATGCTTCAAAGCCTTATTAATACTTGGTTCCCAGGGCGCTCAGTCAGTTAAGCATCTGACTCTTGATTTCCGCTCAGGTCATGATCTCAGGGTAGTGAAATCAAGCCCCCTCCCCATCTAGCTCTCTGCTGGGCATGGAGCTTGCTTAAGATTCTCTCTCCCTCTTTCTCTGCCCCACTTCACCCCAACTCACACATTTGTGCTTATGCTCTATCTCACAAAGAAAAAACAAAAAACAAAAAACTTGGGTTCCCATGGAATGCCTAGATGGCTCAGTCAGATAAACATCTGCCTTCAGCTCAGGTCATGGTCCCAGGGTCCTAGGATCAAACCCCCTGTCAGGTTCTCTGCTTGGCAGGAAATCTGCTTCTCCCTCCCCCTTCCCTCTGCCCCACGCCCCTGTTAGTGTGCTCTCTCGCTCTCTTGCTCTCTCTCTCTCAAATAAGTAAAATCTTTAAAAACAAATAAATAAATAATGACTCTAGTCAGAAAGCATTCATTTATAAAGTTTTCTAACCATATACCTCCCCTACTTAAGACCCACAGTCAATTATCTGTTGTTTTAATTCTCCTGTTCTGGCTTATAATGAGGGCAAGCAACTTTTGTTATACTGTGAGTCATTTATATTTGCCCCACCAGTCTGTCAAAGTCACGGAGACAGGTGGCAGAGAGTGCAGGAGGAGGAGAGGGGGCCACAAGCAGGAAGGCTGCCAGCCCCTCCCAGCCCCTGGCTCTCTGCTTCTCCTCCCCATTCCTTTCCTCCCTTCATCCAGGGCTAGCCCCAGCTCTCCTAAGATATTTATTTTAACTAAAAGCTTCCCAGTAATTCAACGTGGAGATACCTAAGCCACAACAAAAGATCCTCAGTCACGGTTCTGCACTACTCGTAAGTGAAACAGGATCTGAGGGTAAGATTCATTTTCTTAATATAACAGAGAGATTTCTGGTTACCAGACACAAATACACAAATTACCAGTATTTTCAATTTGCTTTGATGTTTGGGGTTACTAGCCCAGCCCTTTGCTGAGAACTTTACCTGCATTCTTGATTTTTGTCCTCCTAGGTGAAGGTACTGAGTATTTACTATCTCATTTTCAGTGGGAAAAGGTAGGAAGTTACTGACTGGGTCAGGAACTTGTCTCTAGCTGTCCCACAACACTGAGAGTTCTGTTTTAATTTTGATAAAAGAAAAATAAATGTTGCTGTTTGCCTTCAGCTAGCTTAAGTATGAAAGAGTCCCACTGCTTATTGGATCAGCATGTCACTGATTTAAAGGAAACTTACAGAGACCTTTAGCACCAACAAAGCACAATTCCTAGAAATTCGGGAATGACAGTGATGCTGGCACTGTGGACCTAATGAATAATGCCACAGGAACACTGAGAGCAGATGGTTCATCTCATATCTCACACCTGCCTAGAAAAGGCAACTTTTCTTTCAAGGCCAAGTTCCAGAGTTTGAACTTGAAATACAACCACTTTCCTGGTTTTTAAATCTTGATTTTTACTGCAAAAGCAAATACAGCATGCATTCACTGTTGCTGTGCACACCTGCAGCTTTTATATTTCCAACTCCTCCAGACCTGCCTGCGGGCTTTCTATGACTGCAGGAATGAGTCACCACTGCATAAGGCAAGCCAGAGCTGCCAGAGAGTCAGCCAGCCACTGCCCCAGGCAAATGAGAGATGGGGCTTGGGGGGGTGCTTGGGGAACAACCCAGCTCCTTAGGCCTCTGGAGGCACAATCTCAGATTGTGTGCTCTACACAGTCTTAAGAGGCCTACAGTGGAACTGGCCCCAGTTGTCCCCAGCAGCTCTGGGTTGGTATCCTTTCTCTCTCATGTCCTCTCTCCATTCAAGGCTTCCTGGAATCATCTCCCAAATAAACTACTGGTGTGTAAATCCCCATATGCATCTGGGAAAGCCCAAATGAAGATAATGCCTATGTCTTGGTCAGCTCAGGCTACCATGACAAGGTATCACAGACCAAGAGGCTGAAACAACAGAAGTTTATCTTCTTAGAGTTCTGGAGACTAGAAGTCTGAGACCAAAGCTTCAGCAGCATTGGTTTCTGCTGACATCTCTCTCCTTGGCTGTCTTCTCCTGGTGTCTTCATGTGGTCTTTCTTCTGTGTGTGCTTATATCCTAATCTCCTCTTTTATTTTTTTTTTCTTTCCTATCTCCTCTTCTTAAAGGACATCAGTCTCACTGGATTAGGGCCTGTTCAAAGGACCTCATTTAATTTAATTACCTCTCTACAGACTTTATCTCCAATACTGTCACATTCTGAGATACTGGGGGTTAGGGCTTCAACGTATGAATGAAGGAGAGAGGGGGATTTGGTAAGATACAATTCAGTCCATAACAGCCCCTTATAACCAAGCCAAAAAAATGAGTAAATGTATGAAGTAAAATGTGTGAACTCCTCTCATCCAAACTCCAAACTTCTCCAAAGAGAAAAGATAAGAGAGAAAAAAAACCCTATTGTGTATGTCCTTTGGGCTTTTTTCTATGTGTAGTAGAAATGATGTTACAA
The DNA here is from genome assembly GCF_003254725.2 of Canis lupus dingo. NCBI lineage: Eukaryota > Metazoa > Chordata > Mammalia > Carnivora > Canidae > Canis > Canis lupus. The sequence goes on from NC_064243.1 coordinate 75,492,113, forward strand.
TTACACACTGAAGTATAAAGAAAACATCGATTTCCTTTTTTTCTTTAACTCAACCTAAATGACAAAGCTTGTGCTAGAAAATGCAATCTCAACCAATCCTAGATTTGTCCTTAGGTTGCCTAAGAATCATAGAGACTTGGGAGATTCCAAGAAAACATGAACAGGCCATATCCTCAGTCCATTGTGCTCATTTGCTTATATCTTCAGATCCAGTTGCTAAAAGATAGACAGCTTCCATGCTAGACTTGGGGCATTTTCAGTAACCCAGAATCCAGTCCTTTTTTTTTTTTTTTTCTTTTTCTTTTCATTTTTTCATTCTTTTCTTTTTAATTTAATTTTATTTTTTTATAAATTTATTGTTTATTGGTGTTCAATTTGCCAACATATAGAATAACACCCAGTGCTCATCCCATCAAGTGCCCCCCTCAGTGCCCGCCACCCAGTCACCCCCACCCCCCGCCCACCTCCCTTTCTACCACCCTTAGTTCGTTTCCCAGAGTTAGGAGTCTTCCATGTTCTGTCTCCCTTTCTGATATTTCCCACTCATTTTTTCTCCTTTCCCCTTTATTCTCTTTCACTATTTTTTATATTCCCCAAATGAATGAGACCATATAATGTTTGTCCTTCTCCGATTGACTTATTTCACTCAGCATAATACCCTCCAGTTCCATCCACATCGAAGCAAATGGTGGGTATTCGTCATTTCTAATGGCTGAGTACAATACAATATTCCATTGTATACATAAACCACATCTTCTTTATCCATTCATCTTTTGATGGACACCGAGGTTCCTTCCACAGTTTGGCTATTGTGGACATTGCTGCTATAAACATTGGGGTGCAGGTGTCCCGGCGTTTCATTGCATCTGTATCTTTGGGGTAAATCCCCAGCAGTGCAATTGCTGGGTCGTAGGGCAGATCTATTTTTAACTCTTTGAGGAACCGCCACACAGTTTTCCAGAGTGGCTGCACCATTTCACATTCCCACCAACAGTGCAAGAGGGTTCCCTTTTCTCCGCATCCTCTCCAACATTTGTGGTTTCCTGCCTTGTTAATTTTCGCCATTCTCACTGGTGTGAGGTGGTATCTCATTGTGGTTTTGATTTGTATTTCCCTGATGGCAAGTGATGCAGAGCATTTTCTCAAGTGCATGTTGGCCATGTCTATGTCTTCCTCTGTGAGATTTCTGTTCATGTCTTTTGCCCATTTCATGATTGGATTGTTTGTTTCTTTGGTGTTGAGTTTCATAAGCTCTTTATAGATCTTGGAAACTAGCCCTTTATCTGATACGTCATTTGCAAATATCTTCTCCCATTCTGTAGGTTGTCTTTGAGTTTTGTTGACTGTATCCTTTGCTGTGCAAAAGCTTCTTATCTTGATGAAGTCCCAATAGTTCATTTCTGCTTTTGTTTCTTTTGTCTTCATGGATGTATCTTGCAAGAAGTTACTGTGGCCGAGTTCAAAAAGGGTGTTGCCTGTGTTCTCCTCTAGGATTTTGATGGAATCTTGTCTCACATTTAGATCTTTCATCCTGGGGTAGCCCCGGTGGTGCAGTGGTTTAGCGCCACCAGCAGCCCAGGGTGTGATCCTGGAGACCCTGGACCGAGTCTCATGTCAGGCTCTCTGCATGGAGCCTGCTTCTCCCTCTACCTGTGTCTCTGCCTCTCTCTCTGTCTCTATGAGTAAATAAATAAAATCTTAAAAAAAATAGATCTTTCATCCATTTTGAGTTTATATTTGTGTATGGTGAAAGAGAGTGGTCTAGTTTCATTCTTATGCACGTGGCTGTCCAATTTTCCCAGCACCATTTATTGAAGAGACTGTCTTTCTTCCAGTAGATAGTCTTTCCTCCTTTATTGAATATTAGCTGGCCATAAAGTTGAGGGTCCACTTCTGGATTCTCTATTCTGTTCCATTGATCTATGTGTCTGTTTTTGTGCCAGTACCACACTGTTTTCATGACCACAGCTTTGTAGTACAACCTGAAATCTGGCATTGTGATGCCCCCAGCTATGGTTTTCTTTTTTTAATATTCCCCCCAGGATCCAGTCTTACAGATATATCCATTCATTGCCCTTTGAGGTCTTACCACCTCCCCAGGCTGCAGGTCCCCCATGTCTAGGAGGCAATAAGGAGAGTAGCAATTAGAGCATGGATGACGATGGACCACTGGAGAGCTCAGTCCTGGCTCTATATTTGGACAAGGTTCTCTATGGTTCAGTTTCCTCATTTGAAAAGTTTTGAATAAACAAAATAGTCTCTGTTTCATGACCTAGAGTCATATTTACTCATTTAAACATTACAATAAGCCTTATCATATGTTTCAGATGAGAAAAACAAAGCCTTTATCTAAGATCACACAGCTGGCAAGTGACAAATTCATACTCAGCTTTCTGATGACTAGAACCAGCCTCATGAAGCTAATAAAAATCAGGAGGTTGATCTAAAAATTGTTAAATATCTCTGGAAAACAGTATGGAGTTTCCTCAAAAAATTGAAAATAGAGCTACCCTATGACCCAGCAATTGACACAGTAGGTATTTTTCCTAAAGATACAAATGTAGTTATCCAAAGGGCACCTGCACCCCAATGTTATTAGCAGCAATGTCCACAATAGCCAAACTATGGAAAGAGTCCAGATGTCCATTGACAGGTGAATGAATAAAGAAGAGGTGATATATATATATATCATATATATATATATATATATCATATATATAATATATATATTTGAGATATATATAGTATATATATATATATATGAGAAAGAGAGAGCACAGAGGGAGAGTGAAAGGGAAACACAGACTCCCCACTGAGCAGGGAACCCGATGTGGGACTCTATCCCAAGACCCTGAGATCATGACCTGAGCAGAAGACAAATGCTTAACTGACTGAGCCACCCAGGCACCCTCTCATATGTGGAATTTAAGAAACAAAACAGAGGATCATAGGGAAAGAGAGGGAAAAATAGAACAAGATGAAATCAGAGAGGGAAATAAACCATAAGAGACTCTTAATCATGAGAAACAAACGGAGGGTTGGTGGAGGGGAGGAGTGTGGGGGAACAAGGTAGAACTGGGTGACAGACATTAAGGAGGGTACGTGATATAATGAGCACTGGGTGTTATACAAGATTTATGAACTACTGAACTCTACCTCTGCAACTAATGATACATTATATGTCAATTAATTGGATTTAAATTTTAAAAATTAAAAGTAAGGATACAAAAAAGTAAGGATTTCATTTTTCATAATAAAAAACTCAAGGAGTTTCTTTGATAAGAACTTAAGAAATAAACTTAATTTTTAAAAGTTGTTATATTATTTTTTTTGTCTAATAAAACATTATTAGAAGACCATGAGATGGGAGGCCTAGGTAGCTCAGTGGTAGAGCATCTGCCTTTGGTTCAGTCATGACCCCAGAGTCCTGGGATCCTGCATCGGGCTCCCCATAGGGAGCCTGCTTTTCCTTCTGCCTATGTTTCTGCCTCTCTCTGTGTCTCTCATGAATAAATAAATAAAATCTTTAAAAGAAGAAGAAGACCATGAGAATCTCTGATAATTCCAACAAAGTTATATCAAATATTTACTGTAAACATATGCTTATGTTGACTTGGCCCAACTAGGGGACAAGACAAGCCCAGTAGGTTGTGTGAGATGTTCACTCTGAATCTGCAGGCTGAAGGCTGCTTTGGCTTCCAAGGACACACATGGTTTCATGACTAAAGCAGCCACCGGAATTAAGGGACTTGTCCATGATCAGGAATTTAACCCAGGTCCCTTAATTCCAAATCTTTCTACTACATCCTAAGGCAACAAACTCCTCTCAGTGAGCCTATGGCTGTCCTGGTTTTAGCTTTGAAGGTCCTACACCCTAGGACACTCCTCATTCCTGGGCACGCCAGGATTGTTGATTCTGTTGCTTCAAACTATATATCTAATCTGACAGAGGATTTATTTACCCAGTCTCTAAGGTTTTCCAATGTTTTTGATGGATCTGTCCCATATTTTTAAAGCTCCCAGTGAATATCTTGTATGTATACCACTGACTCATTCAACAAGTTTTTGTTGAATGTTTTAGGATTAATGAGAGCAGCAAAGTGATATATAATCTCTGCCTTCGAGGAATTTCTGATCTACTGAAAGAGGTAAGTAAGCCTTCTATATAGATGAAAAGATAACTAATAATGGATCCTATGTAAAGCAATACTTTTAATGTGCCAAATAACTGGCATAGAAAATAAACAGCAATGATCTTGATTATCATTATTTTACCTGTCTTTCCCATTACACCATGTGACTTGAGAATATATTATTTTGTAACCTCAGTACCTACTTTTAAGAGACATCTATTTTTTTAAAGGTTTATTTATTTATTTATGATAGACACACACAGAGAGAGAGAGGCAGAGACACAGGCAGAGGGAGAAGCAGGCTCCATGCCAGGAGCCCGACTCGGGACTCGATCCCGGGACTCCAGGATCACACCCTGGGCCAAAGGCAGGCGCCAAATCGCTGGAGTCACCCAGGGATCCCAAGACATCTAACTTTTAACAAGCCTCCCAGATGATTCTGATGTACACTGAGGTTTAAGAATCATGTCCATAAGGACACCTGGGTGGCTCAGCAGTTGAGTGTCTGCCTTCTGCTCAGCGTGTGATCCCAGGGTCCTGGGATGGAATCCCATATCAGGCTCCCAGCAGGGAGCCTGCTTCTCCCTCTGCCTATGTCTCTGCTCTCTCTGTGTGTCTCTCGTGAATAAATACATAAAAATCTTTAAAAAAAAAAAAAAAAAGAATCACTACCATATATCAGCAACAGATCAGAAAAGAAAGAAATATCTGGTAGTTACAAATTCAATTGGGCCAGCCTGACAGTAACACTCAAAAAAGCTGGGAAGTGAAGGAAATCCTAACGTTTTACAATACAGGCAAAAGCAAGGACCTCTCAAAGAGACTTTTCTCAGCAAAAGCTCAGCATAACCATGTCAGTGAAGCTGAGAGAAGGCGGCAGTGGGCATTCAGCGAAGAACGCTAGTTGGCCAAGGATTGAGTTAAGGATCCTCTTTGTGACATGTTGTCATCATTGGTCCATGCAAGGTCCTGCTCTTGTTGTATTTTATTTATTTATTCTTTCAGTCCCGTTCATCATTCTCATGTACATGCCCTCAGTTTTCTTCCTCACTCAGCGCTATGTTTCTAAGTTTTCCATGTGACTGTGTACAACTGGTCTGATGCTTCTAATTACTGCACAGGATTCCATGAGTTGCACCCTTGATGCTTGATTAACCGTTCTCCAGTGGTGTGCATCTGTATGATGCCCTACCCCCACTACCACAAATAATGTTGTGACAAAAAATAAAAAAATAAAAAATAATAATGTTGTGACAAGCATGTGCAATTGCAATCACCTTAACAGACCTCTATGAGAACTCTTTGGGACATATAACCAAAAGCGGAACTTCTGGTTATAATGTATAAAGATTTTTAATTTGCCTAAGAGCTGCCATATTTCTCGCTAGAATAGCTCCAACAATCTACTCCCCACATTCGCTCCAGTGATGTATAATGGTTCCTATTTTCCCATCGGTGTGTTATCCACTCTTCTGATGTTTGCCAAACTGGTAGGTGCAAAATAATATTATTTTAATTTGTATTTACTAATTATTAATGATTTAGAGCATCTGTTAATATACCTGATATAGTCATTTGTTTTTTTCTGTGAATTGCTACTTCTTTTCCGTTTGCATTTTTTTTCTACTCAAGTATCATTTTCTTATTTATTTGCAGGAGTTTCTTGTAGTTTGACACTGCAAATATTTTCTCCCAGTTTGTCATCTAACTGTTTACTTTGCTCACATTTTCTTCGTTGGACAGAAATCCTTAATTCTTTTATAATAAAATTTCTCTCCACCCCCCCACTATTCCTGTTTTGCTTTGGAGATTTATTTAAGAAGCCCCATTCCCTGTGGACATAAACCTCCAGGATTATCTTTGTTTAACTTTATCGCTTTATTCTTCACATTTAGTTATTTTATGCACCTACAGTCCATTTTTGAACATGGTACTAAGTAGGGTCCCACTGTTCTTTTTCTCCATACAAGCTTGTTTTCCCAGTACCTTCTCTCCTTTTCCCATTGATTTCTGGGACCACTTTGATTGTATATCAAATTCCCATATTAAAAAAATTCCAGGGGATCCCTGGGTGGCTCAGCGGTTTAGCGCCTGCCTTTGGCCCAAGGCGCGATCCTGGAGTCCCGGGATTGAGGCCCACGTCAGGCTCCCGACATGGAGCCTGCTTCTCCCTCCTCCTTTGTCTCTGCCTCTCTCTCTGTGTCTATCATAAATAAATAAAAATAAATAAATCTAAAAAAATTCCCACATATACAAGATCTGTCCCTGTATTATGTGCTCCATTCCATTGATCTATTTATTCCTATACTAGTATCACATATATTTTTCTTGCTAGGCTTTGTAGTCTACCTTAGTATCGAAATGGGTAACTCTTCTCTTTGTTATTCCTTTTCAAAATTTAGATATTTGCAGAAATTTCTTCCCTATTAACTTTAAAGTTATCAAGTATCTCAAAAAATCTAGATTGATTCTGGATTGGGGTTATATTTTGTAATTATTTTAAACAATTGTCTCACATCAATTAAATGACTTAAACTAATTTAGAGGTAACAACATTTTAATAAAATCTTAATAAAATTTAGCCATCCAGTATTAAAAAAAAAAAAAATCACTACCCTGGACAGTAGGGAGGAACTGAGGGATCTGGGGCCAGATGTGGCATGACAGGTATTCAATGAAGATTCATTGCTACAGGAGAAGGTGGAGCAGGGCATGGAGAAACTGGAGATCAAAGGGACAGAATGAAATTCCTACTTTCTTGCATGTATGAGATGATAAAAACCAGAAATATTAGGAATAGTACAAAAGGCAAAGAAGGATGGGCATAGAAAACACTGAGTAGGAGAAATCACCAAACTTGGTGTCTAAGTGTTTGATAGGAAAGAAGGGGGGAGTAAGAAATAACTTCCATGAAATAACTTCCTAATCTAAGGAACTAGAATCACAGCAACAATAACAGCCAACATGCACTCATCACTGTGGCAGTCACTGTGGCCTGGCTATTTCAACAACCATGCCCAGCCATATTCCCTTTTTTTCGTCTCTCTTTACAAAGGGTGGAGAACTAGAAACAGTCACTGGAAATGTCAGGGCTCCTGGGTGACTCAGTCGGTTAGGTGTCTGCCTTCAGCTCAGGTCATGATCCCGGGGTCCTGGGATCGAGCCCCATGTCAGGCTCCCTGCTCAGCCAAGAGCCTGCTTCTCCCTCTCCCTCTGCCCCTTCGCTTGCTTGTGCTCTCTCCCTTGCTCTCTCAAATAAATAAAATATTTTCTTTAAAAAAAGAAAGAATTTACAAGTATAAAGTATAGAATGTAGAGGATATTATTTAGTACAAGGAGCCATCTGCATTGAAACAAGAGTTGAGGGATCCCTGGGTGGCGCAGCGGTTTGGCGCCTGCCTTTGGCTCAGGGCGCGATCCTGGAGACCCGGGATCGAATCCTATGTCGGGCTCCCGGTGCATGAAGCCTGCTTCTCCCTCTGCCTGTGTCTCTGCCTCTCTCTCTCTCTTTGTGTGTGTGACTGTCATAAATAAATAAAAAAAAAAAAAAAGAAAGAAACAAGAGTTGATTTAGAAGCTACAGAAGTTCCAAATTCTCCTCTTCTATCTATAAAATGAGTTGAAGAGAACCAAAAATGTAGCAATTCTAGTATATAACCTGGACAACAATGCCTTGATAGAATGCCTCTGACTATCCAAAAACTGGCTCTCTTGTTAGTACAGCAGTTGAGTGCTGGTTTATGAACACATGGTTTAAAGGAATGCTGCACAATGAGGTCCAGGGCCGCTCATCACTCCTTACTGCCAGGGAAGATTGTTGGCTGTATACAGCAATTCCCCAGTGTAGGCCAATGCAGAACATGACCTCAATCGTCCAGTTTGCATGCTGTGCTGACCCAGCAAAATTACCTGGAATCTGAAATAGGGCTTCCAGGGCCACTGACTATGTCCTGTCACCTTCAACATCAGGGTGGCATGTCCTTAGAATGAATGTGTTTTGCCTTCATGCCACCAAGGTTCAGAGAAAACAACAGATGCTCAGGAGGACCAAAGTGGGAGATGGCAGGGGATTCAGCGACATTCATTCCAAATAATAGAGAGAAAGGTAGTAGGAGCTTGTGTTTTTTGAGCACTGACCCCGTGCTGGGTGAGTGCCTTTCTTCCATGCATTATCTCACTCAAAGCAAGCTCATCAATCTCTGGTCTATTCTATTTTAACAGAATCACAAAGTGTCTTAAAAAAATCATTGTTAATCACTGAATCAAATATCTTGGCATTTGTCAGTTTTTGTTTTGTTTTTGTTTTTGTTTTCCACCTTTTCTCAAAGGCCTAACAGAGGTCAGCTGGAACATTCTACTGATACCTGTGACAATGTGATCATTCTTGTGCAAGCCTGACAACACGGACAAACAGACTGACCTGCCTGGAAAACTGAGAGGTCACATGTATGAAATAGATACATCTATGAACTGTCAATCACCAACTTTGAAAGGTTCATATTTACAGGGTTCTAGAAATGGAGCCAACCTAATCCCTACTGATCCTTCTAAATGTTCTGCTGCATTAAAAAAACACTGAAGAAGGGAATGAGGTCTATTATACAATCCAGGTATTGGTCAGAATGTTTTGTCCTTTCCTTGGTGATGAGCTCCAATTAACCCAATTCTGATCTGGACGTGCTGATCTTCATAAATCACAGATGACATTGGAACAATTTCACTGCTGTTAAATGCTTAACCAATGTTACGATCACTTAAGCAACTAGAGTACACATATTAAAGCTTTAATTTATAATCCTTTTGCCAAAGCATTTCTGTTAGAATTTAATTTAACATTTCTCTAGACTCACATTCCAAGTTCAATCATCATGTTTAATTCCAATCTCCCTAATCAAGGACACATGTCTTTACTTATTCTCCCTAAAAGTAATGGAGATAATAAATGGATGAATGTCATTTACTGTTCATGATTGTGGTCAGCGGCTCTTAGGTCCTCAGCCTGGTACCATTGCTCTCTGGGAGACCATCTAAAAGTTAAATAACCCTATGTTCAGCTGCTAACAACAACAATAACAAAAAGAAGACTAGAAAAAACACACATCAAGTTTATTACAGAGATGAGGGCGAGACAGGCTGAATCACTATTGAAGCCAGGAGTCCAAGGCCACTCATGCCTTATGACTGGCAGCTACAAAGGGTTCCCTCCACCAAGCCGGTTGGCCAGAGGTCAAGGGGTCACATTCATGGCACACTGCCTTGGAGAAGTGGCTTGCCCAGCATTAGTGGCTAAATCCAGGCAGACCGGAATAACACTTACACATGGGATTTGATATAGTTATCTAAAAGCACACAGACAGGAAAGCAGTCAACAAGTCCTCTCACAATTCTGCAAAAGTTGGGTATTTGGAGGTTTTTTGGCCCAAAAAGAGAATGAAAAAGAATTCCTTTCTAGACATCAAACTCCTTGAGGATAAAGACATAATGGAATATTGGCACTCAGTAAAAGATTAATAAATGGCTGTTGGAAATGAAATTAACTTCCATGTCCTATCGTTGAATGTGTATAACTACCTGGCAAAATAAATACTCTTGTCCCCATTTTACTATGAAGAAACTGTGACAGATAAGTTTGGTACCTTGTTAAAAAGGAATAAAGCCAAGACTCAAACTCAGGTCTTTCTGGCCTCAAAATTACTGTTCTTTCCATTACATCATGCTGCTGCACACCACCTGCTTTGCTAAATTAAGAAGAACCCTCCTGCATCTTTTCTAATTATAAAATTTATGAGACTATTCTATAAATGTAAAATCTCTTCCATTCTATCATCTTATTCCCTGCAGATGATCACATTCATTCTTTTATTCATAATGTAGAGGTGATTCCTCATTAACATCACTTCTTTGTCTCTTCCCCATCATCCCTTCCTTCACTAGAGCCGCACAGAGAGGTCACCCTCCAGTTCTGAATGACAAATTTTTCATGCTAGAGCTATGATCCAATCTGTCTATAACCTCATAGAGAAGATTCCACTCCTGGAAAAAGCTGTTGTGACTCTCTTGTAGCCTAGACTGCCATATTTTGATGCTATCTTAGGGTAGAGCTGGTTCCTCCAATTCCTGCTGAGGTCCCTATTCAGAGCTGCAAAAAAATTGTCACTGGCACTCAATTTGGCAGCTTCAAATAATTCACAGTTAAGGAAGCTGTGCTGAATGGTTTGGTGGCCTCTGAGGTGTGGATGTGGTTTTATCTTGGCAAGATCATAGGTAGGCATGGCATCATTCACTATACTTGAAGCCCAATCATTAACATTTGATTATATCTGATTTATTATTTGAGGTTCTTGAACCATGTTTGACTAAACTGCTATCTGAATAAAATAATGTGTCAAAATCAATGTTTTCTCTATCAAATGCTACAATGGAAGGTAATGATTTCTTTTGATATTAAGTTGTTGTCCTTTGCAATGATACATTCATATAGCTCTAAATGAATGTCTTTGTTGAGCTTGAAATTGGAAAGGATATTTGTAAATATATCAACCTATACATGTATATATAAAGATAACATTTTAGTTTGAAGGTTTGAAAGATATGATATTTAAGCTTTATTTCTGGAGAAGTGTAAGCAAAAGACTTGAGGAAACTGGGATTTGCCATAGTGGGAGAAATAGTAAGACCATGTGCCAAAGTGATATAGTTAAATCATGTCAGTAGTCATAAAAAATAAAACTTGGACTGTTTCTCTTTGCTAAAATCAGGGAAAGATCCCTTTGATAATAGCTATGTCTATAAATATTGGGGTACTTCTTGTCAACTTGAATATAGCCTCCCCAAGAGAAAATAGCAGGGTGGTATTCTAAATATGTATCTTGTAACATCTTAACAGTAGGACTGAGTGAATGAGAGCCACGATCTACATTTAAGTCTGTTTGATATGTGTGATATCATTAATCTGTCCAGTTTTATGATTTTTAGAACCTATCTTTGCAAAATAAAATATCCTACAGATATTTAAACAGGGGTATAACTTAGTATCATCCATGAGTCTAAAGAGTAGCTTAGTCCTGAAATAAAAGTGATAGGTATCAAAAAAAAAAAAAAAAGAGAGAGAGATGACCCTTTTCTGTTTCAAAGTAAAAGACTCCCTTCATGGCCCTCATTCTCATCCATTCTCTGGGGCCTTACTCCATCAATAATTCCCCAACCCTGAACCAGATCTCATTACATATTCATTCTTTCTTATGTGACTGCTTCCTGCCAATGTAATAAATGTTTTGAGGTGCTTCCCACCTTAAAATACATACACACACAGCCCACCTCCACTCATCAGCTACTCCTTGAACTACATTCCTGCTCCTCCTTTCTTCCCTTCACTATCGAGTTTCTTTCTCAGTGCCTCCATCTCCTTACATCTAATCATGCAAGAGAAATCTTCTTGATAGCCAATGAAGGATCCAACAAGCTGTTAACACTTTCCGTCCTCCTCAGGCTCTCTGCAGCCAGCCACTATCAACAACTTCTATTGCTTCAGATGATCTGCTCCCCTGATGTTTTACAATGCTGTTCACTCTCACATCTACCTCTCCCTCTGCTTCTCTTTCTCCTTCTGACCCTGAATGTAAGTACTCCCTTTGGTTGTGCCCACTGCCCACTTCTCTCCCCTCTACCCTCTATCTTTTGGCAATTTTATGAGTCTTTTCTCTCCATCTTCAGTTCTGACTTGCTCCCGTCCACATTCCCAACTGCCTTGCAGACATTTCCATCTGCTGTCCTACTGACATCCCAATTACCAAATATTAATAGTGGGAAGTGGAATATTTAATAGGATTTATTTTATTTTGTTTAAAAAAGGATTTTTCAGAATTAATGCATACTTTTCTAAAGAAATTAATTCTAAAGTATTATCTTTAGTATTATTATAATCACCTAAAGTATTATTAAAGAATAATCCAAAAATACAAAATAGTATATTACACATAGCAAAAGGTAGGTTATCCTCCCATCCCTGACCACTATACCTACAATTACAATTCCCTTTCTTAGAAGCAACCAGTGTTATCAGTTTGCTATATACCTACCCAGAAATATCCTATGCATTTGCAAATGTATATATATATATATATATATATAATCTTCAAAAATTCTAAATATTAAAAAAAATTTCCAAATATTCCAGCACACTGAAATGGTAGCATGCTATATACATTATTCTCCAAATTACTTTTATTGGCTTAACAATATATTTTGCAATTTATTTCTTACAAAATATACCTTATTCATTTTTAAGGATTACCTACGATAACCCTGCATGGATGCATTACCTATACATACACATTAAATTGTTTCCAATGTTTTTGCTTTATAAGCAATGTGACAATGACTAGTTGTGCGTGTGTGTGCAAACTTGTGCAGGTATATCTGCAGAACAAAGTACTATAAATGAATATGTTAGGGCACATGCATTTTCATTTTTAATAGGTGCTGCCCCCAACAGTAATGTATGATAAATAATAATAACTGGACAGCCCAGGTGACTCAGCGGTTTAGCGCGGCCTTCAGTCCTGTGCATAATCCTGGAGACCCAGTATCAAGTCCCACGTCGGGCTCCCTGCATGGAGCCTGCTTCTCCCTCTGCCTGTGTCTCTGCCTCTCTCTCTATCTCTCGGATAAATAAATAAAAATCTTTAAAAAAAAATAATAATAATAATAATTAGAGTGAGTTTAAGTGGTCTTAAAATTTTTGAGGGGCATGCTCAAATGGTCTGAAGCTGTTTTAAGGCTTGGACTCCATGCTCAGTGCAGAATTTGCCTGAGATTCTCTCTCTCCCTCTCCCTTTGCCCCTCCCTCTGTTCTCTCTCTCAGTCTCTCTCTCTCCCTCAAATAAAATCTTAAGGAAATGTTTTATTTATTTATTTATTTATTTATTTATTTATTTATTTATTTGACAGAGAATGAGAGACAGCACACAAACAAGCAGGGGAAGAGGAGGAAGGAAAGGGAGAAACAGGCTCCTCGCTGAGCAGAAAGCCCAATCCCAAGACTCTGGGATCATGACCTGAGCCGAAAGCAGATACTTAACCGACTGAGCCACCCAGGCATTCTTCAAATAAATAAAATCTTTAAAGAGAAAAAAAAAAAAAAAGAAACAAAAAACTTTTGAAAATGCCCCATCTTCCATTTTCTGTCAAGCATCTGACATTTCCTCATTATGAGGGTAAAAGGTGGCAGGGTAAATGTCAAGTGGGAATACAAGCAGGTGTGGAGCAGTCTTGGATCCCACCAGCGAGAGTCACTGGCATAGTGTAATGACCTCACTAGACAGATGTTAAAAATGTATGGAGAGATGTGCAGGAGTTATTGAGGAACTCATAAGTGACCATCCAGAGGAAATGTGTTCACCCCTACCAAGGCATCTATCGGTAGAGATTCCCAGCAGTGCAAGGGATCGCCTCTGAAAAAAATCCCACTATTGCACCAAAAAAATATGATCACTACTAGGTTCAGACAGAATTAGCCTTAAAACAGCTTCAAAGACCAAGGAACAATAGTCAGTTAAGACCTTTCCTAAGTCTTACCTCTTGAATATGTCAGAAGTCACGGCTACCAGAGTGCAAAGGGGTGATACAGAGGAGGTGCAGCCCAACCTAACCTTTCGAAAAATTGTTTTATTTTAGTATAATAGACACAGCCCAACCCAATAATCTTAGTTGACATGTAAGCAGATGTCCTCCCAAAATGATTTCACATGTGCACCAAAATATGTGTACAAGGATATTCATAGCAATATTTGTAAAAACAAAATGCTGGAAACAATCTGAATGTCCATAAATACATGGATGCACAAAATGTAGTCTTTTCCTAAAATGAAATCTTACACAGCACAATGAATAAACTAATCACATGCCATCAGCATGGAACATATAGTGTTGAGGGGTGGAAAGCAAAAAACAGAAAGGCATATATCCTAGGATTTCATTTTTAGTTATAAAACATGCAATACTAAACAACATATTATTTAAGAATACATACAGAGTGGTAAAATTAAAGAGGAAAGCAAGAAAGTGTTAAACACAAAATTCAGGATAATGGCCTCTTCTGAAGAAGTGAAGTGTAATTGGGAAGGAAAATTCCTCAGAATTCCCTAGAATGTTCTGGTTCTTAAGCTGTGTGTGGAGACACTGATATGTTTCACCATCATTCCTTAAAACTTACATGTATCTTATAAATGCATATAATCTGTTCATTATTTAATGAAAACAAATTTTAGAGAAAATACAACAATAGATATTTTTAATAAAAAATAAGAAAATAAATTTTTTAACCCCTTCATTTTCTTTCATTCTCATAACCATGAAGAATACATATAAGGCATTTAGCACTGTACTCAACAAATGGGATCTAATTTTGATGGGCCTCCAACTCACTATTTGCTCGTCCTATAGAAGTTTCAAAGAAGTAAAACAAGAGCAACAAGAAAATTGATTGGCTGAGCCTGATGGGGACTCAGCTGCTTTAAAAAGTCCCAGACAGTGTCACTACAGCACCCAATGGAAGTGGAAAGGCTAGAATTGTCACACTATCCTTATGATACTGAAAATCCAGTTTGAATTATCTTCTCATCAAAGTGACTACACTGTGGACATCAGATATTTTTAATACATGCTGCTGCTAAGCCACATGTTCTCCCACCATAAACTCCTGCAACTGTGTCTTTTGGCCCTAAGTATGAGGCTGTTATTACTGTTAAATTTCTCTTACTGGTTTTGTCAGTCACCTCATGCTGTCAAAATCATTTCTGGGTTCTGATTCTGTCTTCCAGTATTGGAAAATGCATCCCATATTTGAGAAAATTGTCCTCTCTCTGACTTGTCCAAGTCTTTGATTTAAATTATATATATATATATATATATATATAATTTATATATATATAGAGAGAGAGAGAGAGACAGAGAGACAGAGACAGAGAGACAGAGACAGAGAGAGACAGAGACAGAGAGAGAACAAGAGCAGACCATGGGAAGAACACGACACTAAAAACCACAATCTCATTAATCCATTTGGATGCAATCAATCAACAAAAAATGGATCCACTTAATTGTTCTTAATTCTAGAACATATCATTAACAAAGATTCTGTGGGAGAATATGACAAGTGCTGTGCTGAACTCTCAATATGCTAAATGCATATTCCTGTTTTCTCCAGTAATCTGTAACATTCCATTCATTCACACCACTGAGCTAGAACAAGACAATCAAATCCCTGAACTCATGGAATTTACTTACGTTCTGCAAAAGTCAGTGAACAATAGAGTTCACAATTAGTTGTCAAATGATAATTACAATGCCAAAATGTTAGTAATTAAATTATATGATGTTGAAGATTTCCTTCAAAATAATCAAAGGATGGCATATAGTTCAAACAAGACTGAAATTGAGTTAATTGTTAAAATTGGGTGACAGAAATGCAGGAATTTACTATGCTATTCTCTCAACATTTTTCTAAGCTTGAAATTTTCCATTAACAGTTTTAAATTATAATTATGGGGGATCCCTGGGTGGCTTGGCGGTTTCGCGCCTGCCTTTGGCCCAGGGCGGGATCCTGGAGTCCCGGGATCGAGTCCCGCATTGGGCTTCCGGCATGGAGCCTGCTTCTCCCTCTGCCTGTGTCTCTGACTCTCTCTCTCTCTCTCTCTCTGTCTATCATAAATAAATAAAAATAAATCTTTAAAAAAATAATTATGATAAATGTGGTGGGAAAGTATGAAATATTAAGAAAATTTATAACAGTGACGAACTAACAATATGATGAGGCAGAGAAAATTTCTTTGAAGATGCGAATTTTAAGTTTAAATCTTAATAATAAGTAGAAATTATCTAAATTGAATGGAAAAGGAGAAAGCCTTCCAAACAGAGAGA
Source organism: Canis lupus dingo (assembly GCF_003254725.2). NCBI lineage: Eukaryota > Metazoa > Chordata > Mammalia > Carnivora > Canidae > Canis > Canis lupus. Next base: position 75,508,162 of record NC_064243.1, read on the forward strand.
ACAGCATGTGAAAGCATCCTAATGTAGAAAGGAACAGAGTTAGTACTGGAAGTCCTAGCCTCAGCAATCAGACAACAAAAAGACATTAAAGGCATTCAAATTGGCAAAGAAGAAGTCAAACTCTCCCTCTTCGCCGATGACATGATACTCTACATAGAAAACCCAAAAGTCTCCACCCCAAGATTGCTAGAACTCATACAGCAATTCGGTAGCGTGGCAGGATACAAAATCAATGCCCAGAAGTCAGTGGCATTTCTATACACTAACAATGAGACTGAAGAAAGAGAAATTAAGGAGTCAATCCCATTTACAATTGCACCCAAAAGCATAAGATACCTAGGAATAAACCTAACCAAAGATGTAAAGGATCTATACCCTCAAAACTATAGAACACTTCTGAAAGAAATTGAGGAAGACACAAAGAGATGGAAAAATATTCCATGCTCATGGATTGGCAGAATTAATATTGTGAAAATGTCAATGTTACCCAGGGCAATATACACGTTTAATGCAATCCCTATCAAAATACCATGGACTTTCTTCAGAGAGTTAGAACAAATTATTTTAAGATTTGTGTGGAATCAGAAAAGACTCCGAATAGCCAGGGGAATTTTAAAAAAGAAAACCATATCTGGGGGCATCACAATGCCAGATTTCAGGTTGTACTACAAAGCTGTGGTCATCAAGACAGTGTGGTACTGGCACAAAAACAGACACATAGATCAGTGGAACAGAATAGAGAATCCAGAAGTGGACCCTGAACTTTATGGGCAACTAATATTCGATAAAGGAGGAAAGACTATCCATTGGAAGAAAGACAGTCTCTTCAATAAATGGTGCTGGGAAAATTGGACATCCACATGCAGAAGAATGAAACTAGACCACTCTTTTTCACCATACACAAAGATAAACTCAAAATGGATGAAAGATCTAAATGTGAGACAAGATTCCATCAAAATCCTAGAGGAGAACACAGGCAACACCCTTTTTGAACTCGGCCATAGTGACTTCTTGCAAGATACATCCACGAAGGCAAAAGAAACAAAAGCAAAAATGAACTATTGGGACTTCATCAAGATAAGAAGCTTTTGCACAGCAAAGGATACAGTCAACAAAACTCAAAGACAACCTACAGAATGGGAGAAGATATTTGCAAATGACGTATCAGATAAAGGGCTAGTTTCCAAGATCTATAAAGAACTTCTTAAACTCAACACCAAAGAAACAAACAATCCAATCATGAAATGGGCAAAAGACATGAACAGAAATCTCACAGAGGAAGACATAGACATGGCCAACATGCACATGAGAAAATGCTCTGCATCACTTGCCATCAGGGAAATACAAATCAAAACCACAATGAGATACCACCTCACACCAGTGAGAATGGGGAAAATTAACAAGGCAGGAAACAACAAATGTTGGAGAGGATGTGGAGAAAAGGGAACCCTCATACACTGTTGGTGGGAATGTGAACTGGTGCAGCCACTCTGGAAAACTGTGTGGAGGTTCCTCAAACAGTTAAAAATATACCTGCCCTACGACCCAGCAATTGCACTGCTGGGGATTTACCCCAAAGATACAGATGCAGTGAAACGCCGGGACACCTGCACCCCGATGTTTATAGCAGCAATGGCCACGATAGCCAAACTGTGGAAGGAGCCTCGGTGTCCATCGAAAGATGAATGGATAAAGAAGATGTGGTATATGTATACAATGGAATATTACTCAGCTATTAGAAATGACAAATACCCACCATTTGCTTCAACGTGGATGGAACTGGAGGGTATTATGCTGAGTGAAGTAAGCCAGTCGGAGAAGGACAAACATTATATGTTCTCATTCATTTGGGGAATATAAATAATAGTGAAAGGGAATATAAGGGAAGGGGGAAGAAATGTGTGGGAAATATCAGAAAGGGAGACAGAACGTAAAGACTGCTAACTCTGGGAAACGAACTAGGGGTGTTGGAAGGGGAGGAGGGCGGGGGGTGGGAGTGAATGGGTGACGGGCACTGGGGGTTATTCTGTATGTTAGTAAATTGAACACCAATAAAAAAAAAAAGGAACAGAGTTATGTATATGGAACTGAAAGAAGCCTCAAGTGACTATTACTTAGGGTAAAGAGAATTGCTTGTGTGTGTGTGTGGTTTTTTTTTAAGATTTTATTTATTTATTCATGAGAGACACAGAGAGAGGCAGAGACATAGGCAGAGGGAGAATCAGGCTCCCTGCAGGGAGCCTTGCAGGACTCCATCCCACAACCCTGGGATCATGACCTGAGCCAAAGGCAGATACTCAACCACTGAGCCACCCAGGTGTCCCAAGTGTCACTTGGTTTAAAATGAAGTGGTCAGGGACGCCTAGGTGGCTCAGTCATTTAAGCAGCTGACTCTTGATTTCAGCTCAGGTCATGATTTCAGGGCCCTGGATCAAGCCTCACATCAGGTTCACAGGTCAGCAGGGAGTCTGCTTCTCTCCCTCCTCTTCTTCCTCCTTCCCTCCCCCTGCTCACAGGTGCTCTCTGTCACTCTAAAATAAATAAATAAAACTTTATTTAAAAGATGTAATAAATAAATAAACAAATGACTCAAGAAGCATCCTGAAAAGAGAGGTGCTGGTCAAAGATGGAACAATTTGCGTTTAAACAAGAACTCTCAAGGACTGAAATACATAACACATTTCAAATCCATGACTTTATAATGATAACAAAAAATAATTTAAAAATGACAACTCAGGGCAGCCCCGGTGGCGCAGTGGTTTAGCGCCGCCTGCAGCCTGGGGTGTGATCCTGGGGACTGAGGATCGAGTCCCACATCAGGCTTCCTGCAGGAAGCCTGCTTCTCCCTCCGCCTGTGTCTCTGCCTCTCTCTTTGCTCTCTCTGAATGAATGAATAAATAAATCTTTTAAAAAAAATGACAACTCACTGGTCCTGAAGGATGCTAGGAAGCTCATTATTTTGAAATTGATAGAAAAATAAATTTATACAGTCTTGCCTATATAATTTGTATCTCAGGGTAACTAAATAGTTAATGAGTAAAATAAGTTTCTCTCACATTAATGAGTAAAACAAGTTTCTCACAGATGTATTCTAGCTAATAAATAAGAAGGAATTCTAAAATTAAAATATCATTTTTGCAAACTTTAATGAATTAATGGATCTAAGCAATTATCATTAATCACAAACTTATTCTATAAAACACTCTACATAATAAATAACCTGATTTATTCAACAAACAAATAGCAAAAAAATTGGGGGAGGCGAGGATCCAGTCATATAGATTAAAGGAGAACAAAGGAACATATTGACCCTTTGTAGTATGGATCTTATTGGGATCCTGATCTGTATACATTTTTTTTTAAATGACACAAGTAGAAAAATGTAACTACTAGCTAGATAACTGATTATACTGTTTTTAAATGTGTTAACGGCATTCTAGTTATGTTTTTCAAAACAGAAATATACACATATGAAACGATGTGATATCTGGGATTTGCTTCACAATAATCAGGGATAAGGAAGGTAAAGGTGAAATAAAACTGTTTTGAGTTGATAACTGTTGCAACTGGATAATGAGATCACAGAGGTTGATTATACCATTCTCTCCACTTTTATGTGTTTGAATTTTTTCAAAGGCACTTTAGCTGTTTTGTGGAGGACATAAAGAGATTAAGAGATACTAGTTAGGAGATTACATACTATGATATTCTAAGTAAGAGGAAGTTCATGGTGGCACAAATTATTCCCTACAGCTGAATAAAGCTGCAAGTCTTCAAAATGAAATTGACAAGTGCCCAGCAAGATGATTTTTTAAGACCCATATTCAAACTCACCATGGTGATATTTTAAAACACCAAGTATAAGAGTGAAAAAACATTTGGCTTACAAAGGACCAAGAATCAGATTGAAGTCAGACTTTTCATTAGCAATCTAATGCGAGAAGACAGACTTCTCAAGGAAATTTTTAATCTAGAATTATATATCCAACAAAATTACCATTCAATATGAGGGGAGGAATGAGAACTATTTTCTCATATTCAGAAACTTAGCAAAACTAACAACATCAGATTATTACAGAATGAATTACTTGGAGATAAAGTCTAACAAAATGAAGACTACAAACATGGATATATGAAACAATAGTGAACAAAAAACCAGTAAAGTGTTAAAAAGTATAAACTTAATGATTTATAATTGTTTATTAAATGACAATCTGGAATAAAAATCTTAAGTGAATTCAATATCATATAAAAGAAAGGGTAGAAAAAGTAAGGAAGGGCTTGCTAAGACTATTGTCTTGTTAAGGGGAAATGTAGATAATTATTAATCCTAGATTCCAAGGAAAAAAAACAAAAATTTAAGTACCTATGTTAAAGAATTAAAGGTAACCATTATAAGACTAGAAATAGAATATTCAGGGGGCACTTGGGTGGCTTAGTGGTTGAGCATCTGCCTTTGGCTCAGGTTGTGATCCCAGGGTCCTGGGATTGAGTCTTGCAGTGGGCTCTCTGCAGGGAGCCTGCTTCTCCCTCTGCCTTTGTCTGCCTCTCTCTGTGTGTCTCTGATGAGTAAATAAATAAATAATCTTTTTTTTTTAAAAAAAAGAAATAGAAATAGAATATTCAATCTTCAAGTCACTAAAAAAAATTGAACAAAAGAAAACACACTAACTCAATAAGGGACAGAAAAGAGAAAGAAAAAAAGAAGTAATAAGATAACATTAAATAAGCAGAAAATATAAATGATGACAAGGGAAAATCCAAAACAATTAATAATCGCAACAATGTGAATGGGTTAGATAATCTTAATAAAATTCAAGGAATTTTAGAGTGAGTTTTAAAAAAAGTTAATAAAAAATAAAAAGTTAATCCAGCTATATTCTACTCACAGAAGAGACATCTAAAACAAAATCATGTAAAAAGTTAGACAAAAAGCAATGGAAATGATTGTGCATTTGGAATGGAATGAACTACAGCATGTGACCTTGGACCAGATCCTTCACCAGAGAAAAAAGTTATTTTCTTTGCTAAATAAGATTAGTGGAAACACTGGTGAAACTTCAATAAAATCTGTAGATTACAGAACAATTTTATATCAATATTAATCTCCTAATTTTGATAACTACTTTCTGTCCTTGTTTTTAAGAAATAAATGTAGACTTATTTAGGAATAAAAGGGCATCATGTCCACAACTTACTCTTCCCAATTTCAGGGAGAAAAAAATGTTTGTCTTTATCCCACACATACAAGGATAAAGCAATAGCAAAATGCTAACATTTGGGGATTCCAGGTAAAGAGTATACAGTTGACCTTTGAAAAACTCAGGGGCTAGGGGCACTGAACTCTTGTGCACTTGAAAATCCATGTGTAACTTTTGACTCCCCAAAGATTCAACTACTAATAGCCTATGTTGACTAGAAGCCTTACTAATAACTTACGTAGTTGATTAACACATTATGTGTTTTGTACATTACATGTGCTATATACTGTATTCTTATAAAAAAGTAAGTGACAGAAAAGAAAATATTAAGAAAATCATAAAGAAGAGAAAATACATTTATTGTACTGTACTATATATATATAAATCCATGTATAAGTAGACCCATGCCATTCAAACCCATATTGCTCAAGGGTCAACTGTGTGGGAATTTTTTAAATTCTTTTTACAACTTATCTGTAAGTCAAAAAATACTTCAAAGTAAATATTTTAAAGGGATTAAAGAATAAGATGCTATCAAAGAGAAAGCAAATACAGCACTATTAAAGTCAGACAAAATAAAACCCAAAGCAAAAAGCCCAAGCATAACAAAAAGGGCTACTGCATAATAATTTGAAAAACTATCTAAAAAGAAATTATGTCTCTAATCTTTCTGTACTTAATGACATAACTTTACCAAAAAAAACTAATCAACAAAAATATAAGGTAATAGACAAATCCCAATCATAGTTGAAGACTTTTAATTGATCTATCTCAGAAATTAATAGATAAAATATACAGCTTCAAAAGTATGAATATGAATGGAGCGCCTGGGTGACTCAGTCAGTTAAGCATCTGACTCCTGATTTCAGCTCAGATCATGATCTCAGGGTCATGAGATCAAGCCCCATATTGGGCTCACACTCAGCATAGAATCTACTTAAGATTCTCTCTCTCTCTCTCTTTCTCTCTCTCTCTCTCTCTCTCTCTCTCCCTCTCTCTCCGTCTTTCTCTCAAATAAATAAATCTTTTTTTAAAGTATGAATATGAAGAATCTGAATAAAAATAATCTTGAAATGAACAACAATGATAAAACTATACAGACCATAGAACACTACATCTCATACAGAATATAACCAAAATAATAATCAATGTACAATTATTAAAAAATTAAAAAGCCTAAAAATAAGTGAAATTGGTATATAATTTTAAAAGATAAAAAAATAAGGCAAATCTGAAATATAAGAGATAAAGAACTAAATAAATGTAAATGTAGGACTTATGGAAATGGAAAATAAAAATACATAATAGAGCAGATCAATAATATAAAAAACTTGTCTTTTAAAGAAAATAATTAAATAGACAACATTTAATAGGTTTGATTAAGAAGAAGAGAAAACAAAAACATAGGGAAAACATAGGGAGAAGTTGGATTAATATTATTATTACTATTATGAGAAAATACTAAATACAAGAAATTTGAAAATCTAGATGAAATGGATCTTTTTCTGTTCAGAAAATATAAATTATCAGAATTAATTGAAAAAAGTTGAAAATCTAAATAAACCAAAATCTTAGAAAAATTGAATAGGTAATTGAAGAGCTATCACTTTTAAAAGCCCTAAACATAGGGACATCTGGGTGTCTCAGTGGTTGAGTGTCTGCTTCAGCTCAGTGCATGATCCCGGGATCTGGGGTCGAGTCCCATATTGGGCTCCTTGCAGGAAGCCTGCTTCTTCCTCTGCCTGTGTCTCTGCCTCTCTCTTCTGTGTCTCCCTTGAATAAATAAATAAAATCTTCAAAAAAATTAAAACCCTAGACATAGATGATTTTACCAGGTCTCATCATTTGGGTTGTGTCCATTTTTTGCTTATCACAAATAAAGGTGTTATGGACAGTTATCTACAGTTCTTCAAACTCACATATACTCATTTCTCTTGTGATCAAAACTTGGGCATCTTTTTTAATTTGCACCTTGTTTGTCTTAACATGTAATATTTATATATAAACTCTTAAAACTTAGCTTGCCAGGGATAGAAACCACCACCGAAAACAATTTCAGAACCACTGCAGAAGCCATATGGACTTTTTTTAAAAAAGGTTTTTTTGGGTTTTGGTCTGGGGTTTTTTTTTTGGGGGGGGGGGGTTAAGTAGGCTCCACTCCTAACATCGGCTTGAACTCTCAACCCCGAGATCAAGACCTGAGCTGACACTGAGGAGGGCACTTGATGGGAGGAGCACTGGGTGTTATACTATATGTTGGCAAGTTGAAATAAAATTTTAGAAATGTAAAAAAAAAAAAAAAAGAAAGAAAGAAAGAAAAGAAAAATAAGAAAAATGAAACTTAAAAAAATAAAAGACCTGAGCTGAGATAAAGAGTCAGATGCTTACCTGACTGAGATACGCAGGTGTTCTAGAATTTAGTTTTCAAAGGAGAAAATGGATAATCCAAAAAGATGAGTTGGCTAAGAACAGATTAAAATTCATTATGAACTTAATAGAATGAGATTTGATGTATACTGATTTTAAGTTACATAATAGACAAAACCAACTAAAATACTCAGAGTCACTTTACAAAATAACATTTAGTATTGTTTTTCATTATTGGTCAATAAAATTCACAAGAGATACTCTTCATTTATTACAAATCATGTTTTTATATAAGATGCTTATCCTTTAGTAACAATTTTAATTGATTCTCTTTAAATTTTTTAATCTCTCTATTTGAAAAAAATGATTAAAATCTGTTAGTAACCAAAATTAAAAGTCAATGATTCTTTTGATTCTGATTCTGATAATCAGTACTATCACTTTGTTCTCTGAACTGTTTATTTTCCTGTCTTCACTAACTCTAGTAAAAATCAAAGCAAAATAAAATATAACAAAAGCAAAACCTAGAGCTGAAAATTATATATTGAGTAAGTACTTTTTTTTTCTTAAGTGAAAATGTCTTACAACGACACAGGGAGAACACCATGTGAAGATGGAGGCAGAGATAGGAGTGGTGCTTCCATAAATCAAGGAATATCTGGGTTTCTTCCAGAAGCTGGAAGAGACCAGAGGCAAGGAAGCATCCTCCTCTAGGGGTTTTAAAAAGATCATAGCCCAGCAGACACTTTGGTTTCAGACTTCTAGCAGCCAAAACTGTGAGAAAACAAATTTGTATTGTTTTAAATACAATAATAAAAAATAATTTGATATTATTATTATTCTATCTTGCTCAATGCAAGAATAATAGCTCAGTGTGAAAAATTAAATAAAAACTGTATAAAGAGAATAAATTTTGAGATATCTTTCATCAGTGATGTCAACAAAAATGGCAGAATAAGGACTGAAAATTCTCTCCTCCATAAAGGCAATGAAAACACCAGCAGGAGTGAAATAAGTCAATCGGAGAAGGACAAACATTATATGGTCTCATTCATTTGGGGAATATAAAAAATAGTGAAAGGGAATAAAGGGGAAAGGAGAAAAAATGAGTGGGAAATATCAGAAAGGGAGACAGAACATGAAAGACTCCTAACTCTGGGAAACGAACTAGGGGTGGTGGAAGGGGAGGTGGGGCGGGGGGTGGGGGTGACTGGGTGACGGGCACTGAGGTGGGCACTTGACAGGATGAGCACTGGGTGTTATTCTATATGTTGGCAAATTGAACACCAATAAAAAATAAATTTATAAAAAAAAAAAGAAAGAAAGAAAGAAAACACCAGCAAAAATCATCAGTCAACTTTTCATAACTCTGGAAATCAATCAAATGCCTGAAGCCATTCAGTGTTTATTCTGGAAAAATAGCTTCATCTCAGTAAGAACAGCAAATGTTGTAGCATTTTCACTTGCCCCATTCCCATTCCCCTTTCCCTATCTCCACAGTAAGCCTTGAAAATCAACGACCCATGACCCATGATTACGGTGAAAACCACCAGTCTGGCAGCCATTTCAAGGAAAAAAGGGGTTAGAACTCCTACAAAACCCTACTCACAGAGATCTGTATGGTGGTTCCCTCAAAATCCCCACTCAGAAGGCCTTCTTTATTTGGTCTAACTCAGGGTTCATCTAGGGCTAACAACATATCCCTATGGACATTTATTTTTAAAATCAGAGGCAATTTTTAAATTTTTTAAATTTTTAATTTTTTAGCTGCCTGACGTGGTAGATAACAATTATGTTAAGTGAGAGAAACAAAACACAAAAGGCCACATATCATATGATTCCATCTATTTATTTACCATAATAGATAAATCGATATAGAAAGTAGACATCTCATTGCCAGGGGATGAGGAGAAGAGAGAATGAAGAGCAACTGCTTAATGGTTAGAAGACTTCTTTTTGAGGTGACAAAATGTGCTAGAATTAGTGAGTAAGTCATGCAACTTTGTGAACATATAAAAACCACTGAATTGTACACTTTGTGTAGGTAAATGCTATGCTATGTGATTTCTATCTCAATTTAAAAATAGCAATTTTAAAATGTATATGTACTCATGGTTCCAATTTTTTTTAATTTAAATAAAAGGAAATTCACAAAAATAGCACTCATAATCATACAACTCAGATATAAGGACTATTAATATTTAGGTCTTACTATTTTTTATCTTTCTCTACTATGCCACTGCTATTACTCATTGGGTAAAACACTCACTGAGGGCGCCTGAGTGGCTCAGTCCGTTAAGCATCTGACTCTTGACCTCAGCACAGGTCTTGTTCTCAGGGTCATGAGTTCAAACCTTTCTCTGGGCTCCATGCTAGGCATGGAGTCAACTTAAAACACACACACACACACACACACACACACACACACACACATTCTGGATCTTCAGCCTGAGAGAGAGTCCTGCCACTTACCAACTAGCAATCACCGGCAACTTGCTTAACCTCGCCGGATCTATTTCTTTGTCTATAAAATGGGAATATAATAATAATATCTACTTCAAATGGTTGTTGTGACAATGGAGTTTAAATATGTAGAGCACAGGGCAGCCTGGGTGGCTCAGCGGTTTAGCGCCGCCTTCAGCCCAGGGCGTGATCCTGGAGACCCGGCATCGAGTCCCATGTCAGGTTCCCTGAATGGAACCTGCTTCTCCCTCTGCCTGTGTCTCTGCCTCTCTCTCTGTCTTTCTCTGTCTTTCTCATGAATAAATAAATAAAATCTTTTAAAAAAATGTAGAGCACAGAAACATATGCCTGACACAGAAAAAGTGTTCCATATATGCTTGCTATCATTATTACTAAAAATAAAGCTGTGTGAATATCTTTAAATACACATATCTTGTCCTTTGTCCAATTATATTCTTTTATTAATTCCACAAAGTAAAAATGCTGTTTCAAAATGTATGCACATGAAACAGACAAAGCGTTATTTTAAAGTTACTTGAATAGTTTCCTATTGCTGTAAATCAATATATTATCAGGTATTCACAAGTTTAGAAATGTGAGGAAAAATTCAAAATAAAGAAGAAAAATGGCCCTGGAAAATACAAAGACAATCAAGGAAGAAAAAAAATCTTTGAAAGTATAATCATATCCTCAAGGAGATTTCAGAATATATTGGGTTCATAAAATAAAAGGATGCTAATAAAATAAATAAAATAAAATGATACTGTGAGAAAAAAATTTGTGAATAAGAAATCACCTTGGAAAATATATGATTGCCTACTCTGAAATTTAGTAGAGAGTTAGAAGGTAGGTTGAGAAAATCTCCCAGGATCAAGAACAAAAGACAATCTGGAAAAAATATTAGATGGGTAAAAGAGAAAGAGTCAATCCAAGAAGCCTCACATTTGATTGATTAGACTCCAGGAAAAAAAGAGAAGAAAATGAAGGAGAGAAGATTATCAAGGATCCTATATAAAAAGAGGGATATTGATCTTCATTTTGAAAAATTCCACCAAGTATTTTACAAAATGAATGAAGAAAGATATAGGCCTAGACACATCACTATGAAAATATAGAACCCAAGATGAAAAAAAGATCCTAAAATCTTCCAGAGTGGGAGAAAGTATACACCAACTTGCTTAGCAGCAGCCCAAGCTTCTAAAAATCAACAGGAACTGGGTGATGGGCACTAAGGCGGGCACTTCATGGTATGAGCACTGGGTGTTGGCAAATTGAATTTAAATAAAATATTTTTTAAAACTAAAATTAAAATGTTAAAAATAAAAGTCAATAGGGCAAGTCCTTCAAATTTTTGAGGGAAATTATTTTTACCTCAAACTTTCAAATAAAGATGTCAGCAAGCTTGGAAGGACTCAGAAAATTTACCCACTCCATATATAAAGGTAACTTCTTTGCAAGTTGCTTGAAGATGTTCTCCAGCAAGATGAAAGAGTAATAACACCAAGAGGAAAATAAGAGGAATATTAAAAGGGAAATCCTAAAATGATAACCCTGCAGTAATCCTAGAAATGAACCAGTCCAAACTGGAGCAAGAATATGGAGGCCTCTGGGAAGGAGTCAGAGGTTTGCTCACTGGAATTTTCAGGAATATTATAAGTCAGTTATTTAACATACTATTATTAAAAACTAATTTATATAGGGGCGCCCAGGTGGCTTAGGTGGTGAAGCCTCAACTCTTGATTTTGGCTTAAGTCATGATCTCAGGGTCATCAGATTGAGCCCCGTGTCAGGCTCTGTGCTCAACAGGGAGTCTGCATGAGATCCCTCCTTTTCCCTCTGCCCCTCTCCCTGCTCACGTGCTCTTTCCTCCTTCTCTCTAAAATAAATAAATAAAATCTCTTATAAAATTAATTTATGTAAATTAATTAAGCATAATTTTACCTAATAGTTCAGAATTTTACTTAAAAATAAAGATAACAAACATACAAAACTCTTCAAATCCTAATCTTAATTATTTTTACTATTATCTATGCTTTTGGAAGTTATTTATATCAATTTTATCTGGTGAAAATAAAATATAATGGTGCACTGTTATACATTGCCTCCCAATTCCATACTCAGTGTCACCATGTCAGTAGCTTTAAATCAGCCACAATGAAAATATTTACACCATGGAAACCAGCAAATCAGGTCTTTATTTATTGTTTTTGTTGTCTATCAAGACTTTAGAAGTATTGCATGAAATGTTAATAATACAGACTAAACTTAAAAGTATGTCATATCTATCTATAGCTGCTACATTATAAACAGCAACAAAAATTGTCAAATTATCCTTGAGTTGCAACCATAGGTTAGCTATGGATACATCAATTTGGCAAAGTCAACATCTTGTGAGAATCAACTGGTTATATGAAATTTATAATAGAGTATTTTCTATGTTGTTGTAATTTGTGAAGTGTATGCTATGCATCCCTTTCTTAAGTAAAATTCATAAATAAACATATATATGTAATATATATGGGAAAAGTGGGGCTCAAAGAAATTAGGCAATTACCAAGGATACACACTCTAATACTTCCACTTCAAAGCCCAAAGTTCTCCCTTGTGACACTGAATCAGACATTTCCTCTTTCAAACAGACATTTGCTCCATTACTAGCACTGGGTCACCAGTCAGCAAACAACCTTACTAAAGAGTTGAAAATTGAGTGCCTCATTACTGTCATTCTCATTAAGATGTAAAGGCATTTTAATAGAGTAATTTCCGAAGTCTGCAGAATGGTGGAGGAGAGAGAAGGATTGCTTTTTTTTTTTTGCTTTGTTTTTGTCACAGACATTATGGTATGGGAAAATGACAGGTACCAGGAGGTTCCTTCTTGATGCCTATCTCCATTCCATTACAGAAAGAGAGGAGTCAGGAAATTCTTCTCCCTTCTGAACATTTCTGAACTCCAAGAATAAAGCCAAAACAAAAACACTCAATATACTTCTTTCCTATTCTCTTTCCACCTTCTACTCCTACTTCCCCTACCTCCATTCAGAGTTAAGTGTTAATATTTTTTTTTAAGTTTTTGGGTGGGGTTGCCTGGGTCTCAGTCTGTTAAATGTCTGACTCTTGATTTCAGCTCAGGTCATGATCTCAGGTCATGACTCTGTTTTGGCTCAGGTCATGATTGAGGCTCACATTCGGCTCTGGGCTCACAGAGTCTGCTTCAGATTCTCTCTCCCTCTGCTGTCTGCTCACTTGCTCTTTCTCTCAAATAAATAAATAAATAAATAAATAAATAAATAAATAAAATCTTTTAAAAAAGAAAAAAGCTCTTGAGTAAAAAGCTTGATTACATTTAGTGATATTGATAATGTAAAATTACCAGGGACAATCTGATAATGTGTATTGCCTGGAAAAACAACCTAATTAAAACATCTTAGGCCTCTAGTTCTTTTACACACACACACACACACGTGTGCGCACATGCACACACATGCGCACACACAGATTAAATAAATCTGGACTTCTGTAGCTCTGTTTCATTTTGTTAGCATCGAGTTTCCCTAAAGAACCAGGCCATTATGGAAAAGCAAAAATGGCAAAATACATCTTTAAAATTGATTTATATTGAATCCTTTAAATACACTGAATCTGATGCTCTGAATTTCAAAGTTACAGTGAATACCAATATCATGAATTCACAAATATATAAAGGAAGATACTAAATTTATTTAATTTATTTATGGCATAACCATCTGTCTTTCATTCCTAATTGTTAGAGAATATTCTAAAAACTTGGTGTCTTATTGTTCATACTAATGTTTGAAAACTATTTAAGATCATAATCATGAAAGTTCACAAAAGATGTATTTTTTCTTTAGATCAGATTGATCATATCGGCAAAGACTTTTTTTAATGATAATAACTTATGGAAGTATTTGAGAGGTTGAGAAGCCACAAATTCTTAAATACTTCAAGTAGGAATATGAACTAGAAAAACTTTTTTTTTCAGTAGTAATACCTACCATTGAGTCATTAGCATGCTGCTTTAAGATAATATATTTTCACATTATCGTCATTTAATGGATAATGAAATTGATGCTCAAAAGTTTAAGTAGCATGCCCAACGACACAAAGCTAGTAAAACAAACAAACAAACAAAAAACAACTAGAAGGCAATTTGGCAACAAGTATCAAAAGTCTTTAAAACTTTTTTTAAGAGCCGGCAATTTTCCTTGGAGTTTATCATAAAGAAATAATTAGAGAAATGTATAATCATATTTGCACAATGATTTCCACTGTAATATTAATCATAAAAAGGAAAAGTGGAAACAACCTAAAGGTCTAACAACAGCTAAATAGATGATTTCAGTGTATTGTTCACTGATGCAACAGAATACTACACAGCTATTTTAAATTATGGTGCAACTCTATATTTATTAAAATAAAATACCCAGGGTACCTGGGTGGCTCAGCTGGTTAAGTGTCCTGCAGATCGAGCCCTGCATTGGGCTCCCTGCTCAGCGGGAAGCCTGCTTCTCCCTCTCTTTGCAGCTCCCCCTGCTTGTACTTTCTCACTGCCCCCCATGATCTCTCTAATAAATAAGTAAAATCTTTTTAAAATAATAAAATAAAATAAAACGTCCCACGTTAAGTGGGAAAAGCAAAATACAGAGTAGTGTATAGAGTATAACTTTTATTAAAAACAGTATAGGCTTTAAAAAGGCAAAAAAAGGAGAATATTCTCCAAAATATTTACAACAAAAATTAATCAACTCTTGATATATGCCCAGATACAGAACACAGATAAACCTCAAAATCATTATGCTGAGTAAAAGAAGCCAGACACAAAAAGAAGGACACATTCTATGATGCCATTTACATAAAGTGCAAGAGAATGCAGACTAATATGTAGTGACATAAAACAGACCAGTGATTACGTGAAGCCAGGAGCACGAGGGATAAACGACACAGAGACATGACGAAATTTAGGGGAGAGGATGATGATGGAAATCTTCAGTATCTTATGTGGTATTTTCACAGGTATATATAACTATCTAAACTCATCAAATTGTCCTTTTTAAAAAAATTTTTATGTATTTATTCATAAGAGACACGCACAGAGAGAGAGAGGCAGAGACACAGGCAGAGGGAGAAGCAGGTTCCACGCCAGGACCCCGACGTGGGACTAGATCCCAGGTCCCCAGGATCACACCCTGGGCTGAAGATGGCGCTAAATCACTGAGCCACCCAGCCAACCAGGTTGCCCTGGTTAAGAGTTTAAATCTTGGTTTCCGCTCAGGTCCTGATCTCAGGGTTGTGGGAGCAACCCCAAGTGGGCCTCTGGGCTCAGCATGGAGTCTGCTTGTCTCGCTCCCTCCCTTCCATCCCTTCCCACCTCCCAGCTCATGCTCTCTCTCTAAAATAAAGAAAGAAAATCTTTTTTAAAAAAAGAAACAGGGATCCCTGGGTGGCGCAGCGGTTTGGCGCCTGCCTTTGGCCCAGGGCGTGATCCTGGAGACCCGGGATGGAATCCCACGTCGGGCTCCCGGTGCATGGAGCCTGCTTCTCCCTCTGCCTATGTCTCTGCCTCTGTGTGTGTGTGTGTGACTATCATAAATAAATGAAAAAAAAAATTTAAAAAAAAAGAAACAAAAAAATAGATATCCACATGCAGTTGGACTCTCATACACCATATACACTATATGGAAAAATTAATTCAAAATAGGTCAAAGACATAACTGTAACCTCTTAGAAAAAATTATTGGATTTGGAGTTCAAGAATAATTTCTTAAATATGACACCAGAAACATAGACAACAGAAGAAAAAATAAATTGTACTACACCAAACTTTAAACTTTTGTGCATCGAAGGACACAATCAACAAAGTGAAAAGGCAACCCACAAAATGGAAGGAAATACTTGCAAATCATATATCTGATAAGAGATTAATATCCAGAATACATAAGGAACTCCAGCAATTCAACAACAACAAAACACAAATTAAAAATCAGCAAAAGAAAAAAAATAAAAATAAAAATAAATAAAAATAAAAATCAGCAAAAGGGGCATGTGGGTGGCCCAGTGGTTGAGCATGTACCTTTGGCTCAGGTTGTGACCCCAGGGTCCTGGGATCCAGTCCCATATCCAGCTCCCCGCAGGGAGCCTGCCTCTCCCTCTGTCTATGTCTCTGCCTCTCTCTGTGTGTCTCTCATGAATAAATAAAGTAAATCTTTATAAAAAGTCAGCAAAGGACTTGAATAGACATTTCTCCAAATAAGTTGTACAAATGGCCAATAGGCACAAGAAAAGATGTTCAACATGACTAATTATCCTAGGTTAAAAGAAATATCCAACAATTACTGTCATTATTAGTTAGGCTCAGAACTTAATACCATAGTTTGTGTGGTGTCCCAACAGAGGATATTGTGTCCATCTTGAAAATGTAAAATATCTCATCCTGTAAGTTCATTTGAAACCCTGGAGTACCTTAGCAAACAGTTTGGGGACCAGGGATATACTTAATCATTAAGAATAGGGAAGAAAGGGGCACCTGTATGGCTCAGGGGTTGAGTGTATGCCTTTGGCTTAGGTTGGATCCCAGGGTCTGGGATTGAGTCCCACATCAGGCTCCCCATAGGGAGCCTGCTTCTCTCTCTGTCTATGACTCTGCCTCTCTCTGTGTGTATCTCATGAATAAATAAATAAATCTTTTTCTAAAAATAGGGAAGAAATGTAAAGTGAGTATGAATATAACAACTCCAACTAAATTCTTTTCAAGGTTTCTGACTTACCTAAAAACTGTGAAGCTTTTAGAAGCTTAGTCACAGTTTTAATGTTGCTACTATAATGTGGGATATCTTCTGAGTATAATGTTAAATTGTGATGCTCAGTCTTTGGCTTTGCCTTCCAAATCACGAACTGAAGTATTCTATTTTCTTATTCAAAACTCAGCAAAACTGTATTTGATTCAGATTCATATTTTACAAGACACAGATTCAGAAAGGAACTATTGGTTGAGCTAGTATTAAATATACTGATAATTTTTTTAAAGATTTATTTTTATTTATTTATGATAGACATAGAGAGAGAGAGAGAGAGGCAGAGACACAGGCAGAGGGAGAAGCAGGATCCATGCTGGGAGCCCGACATGGGACTCGATCCCGGGACTCCAGGATCACGCCCCCGGGCCAATGGCAGGCGCGAAACCGCTGAGCCACCCAGGGATCCCCAATATACTGATAATTTTAGTTTATAATTTAAATTTAAATTTAGTTGATATTGTGGACACTGGTGTTATAAACATCAGGGTGCAGGTGTCCCGGCGTTTCACTGCATCTGTATCTTTGGGGTAAATCCCCAACAGTGCAATTGCTGGGTTGTAGGGCAGGTCTATTTTTAACTCTTTGAGGAACCTCCACTAGCCAAACTGTGGAAGGAGCCTCGGTGTCCATCGAAAGATGAATGGATAAATAAGATGTGGTTTATGTATACAATGGAATATTACTCAGCCATTAGAAATGACGAATACCCACAATTTGCTTCGACGTGGATGGAACTGGAGGGTATTATGCTGAGTGAAATGAGTCAATCAGAGAAGGACAAACATTATATGTTCTCATTCATTTGGGGAATATAAATAATAGTGAAAGGGAATAGAAGGGAAGGGAGAAGAAATGAGTAGGAAATATCAGAAAGGGGGACAGAACATAAAGACTCCTAACTCTGAGAAACGAACTAGGGGTGGTGGAAGGGGAGGAGGGTGGAGGGTGGGGGTGAATGGGTGACGGGCACTGAGGGGGGCACTTGACAGGATGAGCACTGGGTGTTATTCTGTATGTTGGCAAATTGAACACCAATAAAAAATAAATTTATTATTAAAAAATGAATGAATGAATGAATGAATGAATGAATAAATAAATAAATAAATAAATAAATAAATAAATAAATTTAGTTGATAATTTAAATTCAAAAGTCCATGGGCTATAATTGCAGTTTTAAGCAGAAATGATTTAGGTCACTTTTAGGCAAAGTTAATTATGAAAGAGGAATGCCTTCACCACTCTTTCTTGCTGTGGGGCTGGCTAGATGTAGAGAACCCTGATGTCTTAAAGTCTTACAGAGCCACAATATTGAAAATCCTGGGTCTCTGAATGAACTCTAGAACTGCCCCCTGCTAATAAGCAACATCCACTGTACTGTTATATTGGCAAGAAACATACTTCTATTTGGTTAAGCCACTGAAATTCTGAGGTTGATTTCTTACAGCCATGAATGCAATCCAAAGGCCCATCCCTGACAAAATCAAGAATGGCTTTTGAAGTTTTACTAGTCAGTATGACACTTACCAAGGTCCTCTGATATACTCTTTACATCACTTTGAGTAAATTCCTTCTGTTCCTAGATTGCTAAGAGATTTTATAAACAAGGATAGATGCCTATTGTCATTTTGTCAAGAAGTGTAAAGGGTCTGAGATTCTTACCCCATTTGCAATGGAATACTGCTCAGCAATAAAAAGGAATGCACTATTGATACACACATGGGTAAATCTCAAAATCATTATGTTGAAGAAAAGCAGCAGTACACAAAAGTGTGTGTGAGTACTTCTTTTGTTTTTATGGATAAAGAGTATTCCACCTGATAGATCTATTATATGTCATCTATCCATTCATCAGTTAATGGACATTTAAGTCTCTTCCACTTTTTAGCTATTATGAATAATGCAGCTATGAACAGTCATGTACTTTGATGTATAAATCATATACTGTTTGTTTTCATTTCTATTAAATTCAAGAACAGGCAAAACTAATCTATGGTGGTTACAGAAAAGTAGTTATCTAGGAACAGACAACTGATATTTACTAAAAAAATGTGCAAAAACACTTTCAAGAACAATGAAAAATGTCACATAACTTGCAAAGATATATCTGGGTGGTCACAAAGGTGTAGACGTGTAAAAAATCGTCAAACAGGGGCACTTGGATGGCACAGTTGGTTGACTATTCCACTCTTGGTTTCAGCTCAGGTCGTGATCTCAGGGTAATGAGTTCTAGCAAGCCCCATGTTGGGGCTCTAGGCTCAGCACAGAGTTGCTTGAGATTCTCTTTCCCTCTCCCTCTACCCTTCCTACTCATTCTCTCTCTCTCTCTCTCAAATAAATAAAACTTTAAAAATCATAAACAATGAGATACTACTTCACACAAGATAGGACAGCTATAACCAAAAATATAGAAAATGTTAGCAAAAATGTAGAGAAATGGAAACCTCATGCATTGCTGGTGGAAATGTAAAATGTTACAACTACTTTGGAAAACAGTTTGGCAATGCTTCAAATGTTAAACAAAGCTAACATATGACCCTGTAATTCTTAGGAATCTACCCAAGAAAAATATAAACATATGTCAACATAAATATTCATGGCAGCATGATTCATAATAACTAAAAAGTGGAATCAGCCTAAATGCCCATCAACTAATGAATGGATAAAGAAAAAAAGTAATATATACATAAAATGGAACACTATTTGGCAACAGAAAGGAATAAAGTATTGGCACTTTCTTTTTTTTTAAGATTATTTATTTTACAGACAGAGAGAAAACACGCACACGAGTGGAGAAAGGAACAGAAGGAGAGAATTTTGAAGCAGGCTCCCAGCTGACCACAAAGGCCACTCAGAAATCAGTGCCACAACCAGGCGATCATGACCTGAGCCAAAACCAAGAGTCAGAAGCTTAACTGACTAAGCAATCCAGGAACCCGTTGGTAATTTCTGTAACGTATCTGACCCTCAAGAACATTACACTAAGTTAAAAAGCCAGTCATAAAAGACTACGTATTGTGAGATTCCATTTATTTGAAAGACTCAGAATAAACAAATGCATAAAGATAGAAAGTAGTGGTTGTCAAGGGCTGAGAGGGAAGGAGGGAGGAAGAGAACCAGGAGTGGCTGCTAATGGGTACAAAATATCTTTTTTGTTGTGGATGGAGATTTTCTAAAATTAGATTATGGTAAAGGTTACCAAATCTGTAAACAGAATAGAAACCATTAAATTGTACATATTAACAGGTGATGGGATGCCTGGGTGGCTCAGCGGTTTAGCACCTGCCTTTGGCCCAGGGCGTGATCCTGGAGTCCCAGAATCGAGTCCCACATTGGGCTCCCTGTATGGAGCCTGCTTCTCCCTCTGCCTGTGTCTCTGCCTCTCTCTCTCTCTCATGAAAAAATAAGTAAAATCTTTAAAAAAAAAAAAAAGATGAATTCTATGGTATGTTAATTATATCTCAATAAAACTGGGTTGTCCTCAAGCAATATATATAAAATTTGTGTATTTAACCACATGAAATTTTATATATATATATATATATATAATATTGATCAAAACATATTAAGAACTACTTAAAATAAAAAGGGCTGGATGATAGAACCAAAATTTGTTGGAAGGATGAGACCTTAGAGATCATCTGGTCCAGCCTCTTCACTGTAGAAATAAAGAAACTGAGGTTCTGAGAAATATAACTTGCTTACTCTCAACAGCTAAACTGGACAGAAAATCGAGGACTTTACTCAATGGTCAGTTGCCAGAATATATACTAAATATTCAAAATCAGGTTTCTGGTGTTCAATATGCAGATTACTATATTCAAACATACAGGTCTCAACTAGAGCTTACAAAGAAGTATTTGCTAGAAAGTGTTAACCAGCTATCAGCATAGCCATCTGATTTCATTTCATTTTATAAAAGTCCCTTAATAACCCTTTGAGGGAAAAGGATGTAAGAACAAACATATTTTATGATGCCTCTTTAAATCATCCCACTTCCCTGTTATTGTTTATTTCTCCAAATGATATTCTGTTCTTTTTCATTGTGCTTCTCTGATTAAAAACATTTTCAGGGGCAGCAGGGTGGCACAGTTGATTAAGCATCCAATTCTTAGTTTCAGCTAAGGTCATGATCTCAGGGTCATGAGATCTGGCCCAGTGATGAGCTCATGCTCAGTGCAAAGGCTGCTTGAGATTCTTTCTCCCACCTTCTTTCTCCCTCTTGGCTGCTCCCCACACTCAAGCTCTCTCTCTCATTCTCTCTAAAATAAACAAACAAATAAAATCCTTTTTAAAAAAACTGAAACAGACAAAAACAGATGGCAAACAAATCAAATAATATATACTGATTAATGATTGAATACGAGGATGTAAAGTGGAATAATCGAGAGCAGAGATAACCTGATTCGTTTTAGAATCATCTGCCAAACATAGGTAATTAGGAGCCATATACTTAATCAGATATCTCCTGAGTCTTTTAAAATGAAATAGTCCAAAATATAATACGTCTGTTATCTCCTAAGATGTTTCTAACTGCCTTAGAATATCGCTGTAGTGAATTTATTTATTTATTTTTTATTTTTTTTTTTTTTAGTGAATTTAAAGAGAAAAAAAGAACAGGAAACTTTGGAGTAGATTTCCTGGGATTTGATACCTATTCCATCACTAAATAACTTATTTGCTCATGTCAATGCTTCTCTATCTGTAAAACAGAATGGTACAGGGTTGTTCTAAGAATTAAATGAGGGATGCCTGGGTGGCTCAGCAGTTGAGCATTTTCCTTTGGCTCACGTTGTGAGCCCAGAATCTCAGGATGGAGTCCCACATCGGGCTCCCTGTGAGGAGCCTGCTTCTCCCTCTGCCTCTCTCTCTGTGTCTCTCATGAATAAATAAATAAAAATCTTTAAAAAAAAGAATTAAATGAGATCATTTTTTCCTCTCCAAGATGATGAGCTATATCCTTTTTTATTAGCCCCTCCTAAGACCGTATTAAAATAATAGCAAACATTATGTTTGGGGTATAAATCCACAACATTGGAGAGAAAGGAAGGAGAGCTATCAGCAAACAGGTGATTTTTAACAAACTTCTGGGAAACAGAAAGAAGATGGAGAATTAATGATTGATGAAGAGGGCAGGAGAAAACACTACTCTAGAATATATTTTGAGTAGAAAAGATGGCCATGGAGGAAAGCACCCACCTTACCCAGAGAAACCCAAAATGCTTAGAACAGGAAGTTCCAGATAGGAAGGACAACAGGAATTAGAGTGTGGTCTGAAAACAGGGATATTATTTAAAGCTTGCATATAGGGATGTCTTGGTGGCTCAGTCAGTTAAGCGTCTGCCTTCAACTCAGATCATGATCCAGGGTCTTGGGATTGAGCCCACCACCCCTACCCCAGTCAATCTCTCTGCTCATCAGGGAGCCTAGAGCATACTTCTCTCTGTGTCCCTCCCTCCTACTCTGCTCTCTCTCAAATAAATAATTAAAATATTATAAATAAATAAATAAATAAATAAATAAATAAATAAATAAATAAACAAATAAAGCCTGCATATAGAAAGCACCCACTCTCCTCTCAAAATCCAGAGAGCAAAATATTTATCAGGGAGGTGATTGTCTTCTAGGCAAAAAAAAAAAAAAGAAAGAAAGAAAGATAAATTAAAAAGCAGTTTTCTATAAAGAAATGTATTGGATCATCTAAGAAGAAGAACTAGGGCAGCTGAACTGAGCACTGCTGTCCTAGAAGTTCATCCAGGTATACAAAGTTCAAAGTCAATCTTTCTACTGCCTCATTCTTCAAAGTAAATGGACTCAAAGATTGCCAGACTTTTGAGGAAAATCTGTAATGTGAAGGAAACAATCAAGGAAACTAAAAGTCAGCCTATAGAGTGGGAAAATATATTTTCAAATGACATATCTGATAAAGGGTTGGGATCCAAACTCTATAAAGAACTTATCAAACTCAACACCTAAAAAACATTAACTCCAGTTAAGAACTGGGCAGAGAGGGATCCCTGGGTGGCGCAGTGGTTTAGCGCCTGCCTTTGGCCCAGGGCGCGATCCTGGAGACCCGGGATCGAATCCCGCGTCAGGCTCCCGGTGCATGGAGCCTGCTTCTCCCTCTGCCTGTGTCTCTGCCTCTCTCTCTCTCTGTGACTATCATAAATAAAAAAAAAAAAAAAAAAAAAGAACTGGGCAGAGATATGAAGAGACATTTTTCCATAGAAGACATACAGGTGGCTAACAGCCATATGAAAAGATACTCAGCCTCACTCATCATTAGGGAAATACAAATCAAAACCACAATGAGATACCATCTCACACTTGTCAGAATGGCTAAAATTAACAACACAGGAAAAAATAAGTGTTGGCAAGGATGCAGAGAAAGGGGAACCCTCTTGTGTTGGTGAGAATGAAAACTGGTGAAACCACTCTGGAAAACAATATGGGGGTTCCTTAAGTTAAAAATAGAAGTACCTTACAATCCAGGAATTGCAGTACTAGGTATTTATCCAAAGGCTGCAAAAATACAGATTCAAAAGATAAATCCACCCCAATGTTTACAGCAGCATTATTGACAATTCACTATGGAAAGAGTCCATTGACTTATGAATGGATAAAGAAGATGTAATATATAATGGAATACTACTCAGCCATCAAAAAATATGAAGTCTTGCCATTTGCAGTGACATGAATGGAACTAGAGTGTATTATGCTAAGTGAAATAAGTCAGTCAGAGAAAGACCAATACCATATGATTTCACTTATATGCAGAATTTGAGAAACAGAACAGATGAATGTATGGGAAGGGGAAAAAGGAGGAGAGGAGGAGGCAAAGCATAAGAGACTCTTAAAGATGGAGAACAAACTGAGAGTTGATGGAGGGAGATTGGTGGGGTGAGCTAAATGGGCAATGGGTATTATGGAGGGCACTTGTGATGATAAACATCTCCTGAAACCAATATTACACTATATATTAATTAACTAGAATTTAAATAAAATTTGGGGGGGGGAAGAGAAGTATAAGTGTAGATAAAGAAGTTTTAAAACATGCCAGACTTAGAAAATTTACCTCGGGACGCCTGGGTCGCTCAGTGGTTGAGCTTCTGCCTTTGGCTCAGGGCACAATCCCTGAGTCCCAGGATCGAGTCCCACATCAGGCTCCCCTCCGGGAGCCTGCTTCTCCCTCTGCCTATATCTCTGCCTCTCTTTGTGTGTCTCTCATGAATAAATAAAATCTTTAAAAAGAAAGAAAGAAATTTTACCTTAAATACCCCATTTTTAGAAAGTTACTTCAGGATGTATTCCCACAAAAATTAGAACATATAAAATCAAACCTCAGAAAGAGAAGATACAAGACCGGAGAAAAATCGAAGATAATCTAAGATGAGAGCTGAAAGGCAGGCTTAGAAAATACTGAGCAGATTAAAGCAATGACTCTAAAAAGAGGTATCTAACAAAGATACCTAAAGATTCGGGTGTCTAAATCTTTATTTCTAATACCATTCTCTAATAAAAGGAAACAGGACTTTTTGAGAAATGACTGGAAAAAGAATCATGAGTTTAGAGCATCTATGGTATCAGAAAGTACAGAAGTGTTAAAAAAAAAAAAATTAGGGTATGTCAAAGGGACACAGGAGCCAAGAGAAAGAACTCCCAATAGCCAAAGCTGAAATGATTTGAAATAATTTGAAATGATTTGAAATGATTTGAAATGTGGGTTATGATTCAGTATTACAAAATAAAGTAATACTGAATCATAACCCACAGTATAAAATGAATATCTATGAGCCCATACTTTTTTTTAAGATTTTATTTATTTATTCATGAGAGACAGAGAGAGGCAGAGACACAGGCAGAAGGAGAAGCAAGTTCCCTGTGGGGAGCCCAATGCAGGACTTGATCCAGGAGCCCAGGATCATGCCCTGAGCCCAAGGCAGGCGCTCAACCTCTGAGCCACCCAGGCGCCTATCCATGAATCCATATTGATATGATTGAAAAAATTAATGAATAAGAGAGGAGATAAATCTTCATACAGAAGAATTTTGAATAATTTTTGCAGATACTCTGCTCTCAAGAAGGAGATTATAAATGCCCATTCTTTAAGTGTAGTTTACAAATAGCGGACGTCTTTCCAAAGCATACAGTATAGAAAGTTGTGAGGAGAGAAGCAAAATACCTTTACAGTGGAGAAACTTACAAACACTATCTCAGCCCTGATGATTAAGGTGAATGTGAACATGAATGAATCATGCTGATAGTATGTATGCTTAACATGAATTTAGTTAGTAAAAATGTAACAATATTTGTTCATTAATTGTAGAAATGTACCATCCTAATAATGTAAGAGGTTAATAGTAGGGGAAACTGAGTATAGGAAGTTTAAGAACTCTCTGTGCTATCTTCTCAATTTTTTTGTAAATATAAAATACCTATTATTAAAGAGAGAGAGAGAGAGGTATCTAGGAAAAGGAAAGATTCAAAAGATTTGATACTGTCCCTAATAAGTTGGAAGAACTTAATGATGAGATAAAGGTGAAATAATTCCCTAAAAATGGAAAGACAATTAAATTCTCCAACTCTGTAACGAGATTGGCAATTCCAATATACTACATATACTCATGCAATGACAATACTTAAATAGCTGTAACAGTGTGATCACTGCTTGATGATTTTTGTTTTATAGTAAGTCTCTAGAAAAAACAGATGCCATAAATCTGATTAATTAACAGAATGCAAATGCTATTAGTCTCATAATGGTAAATAGCAGTATGACTGCCCAAAGCTGAGAGGTGGAATGGGGAGATATGAAATGGAAGGGAAAATTATAGGTATGAATGAGCCTGCTGTATAATGAGTGGTTAGAAGAAATGGTCTATAGTTGAAAGAAAAAAATCAAGGGGTAAGTCCATCATTTCATGTTTTAAAGATAATGTAGGGATTCAGAACATGTAGGGATTCAGAACTATGCCAGTCAAAATATACCACTTTGGCATATTATTTTGACCCGAAGCCATTTGAGAACTAGCAGATGCAGGAAAGACTCCCTAACTCCCCTCTTCTACCTAAAAGTAGGTCTTGAAATTTCCCACAAGAAAAGTGCCCTCCCTGTACCAGGAAGAGAAGTTTGTTGTCACCATGAGAGTCAACCCAAAATGGACCTGTACATGTATTTCCTAGTCATTGTTCCACAATTTACTAACTCCTAGCCCAAGTCCTTGTCTTTCCCCAACCCATAATTCATTATTCTTTGTTTAAAAAGATATGTAAGCTTTTGGGGCCTAACAGATTCTTTGGGTCTTCATTTTCCTTTTGAAGATTCCTTGTACACATAAAAATATTAAACATACATATAAATTTGTATGATTTTCTCCTGTCAACTTGTCTTATGTCAGTTTAATTTTGAGGCCCAACCACATCACCTTGAACTGGAGAAGTTTTTCCTTCCCTACAATAACCAGTAGAGAAACTAAAAAAGAGTGATATAATTACAGAAAAGAGGGAGGGGCAGAGAGGAGGGCAGGGCAGAGAGATAGGGAAATGAAGCTGAAACTTTATCAGAGCTGGAATTTCATAGATGTCTCAATAATAGAAATTCTCACATTATTTAGAGAGTAGGGAAAAATCAACAGATATACTAAAAACAGAGTTTAGAAATTAGGGAGCTGAAGGGAGTAGGGGTGGGAAAGAATGAAAAGAGGATTGTTGCTTTTCATTACGGGTCTTTCTATACCACGTAATTTTGTTAAATATGTTTATGCACTACCTTGATAAAAAGTTTGGTAATGTTTTGAAAAGCTTGTAATGTAATCATCTTTGTAAAGCATTTAGCACAGTGCCTGGCATTCAGCAAGGAGCTTACAGCCTGGACAAAGATTCTTGTATGTATATATTCTTCATCTATATGAAGAATCTTCAAATCCTACCTACTTCCAAGTTAGGACAATAGAGTATACTCTGTTAACCAGATCGCCAAATATGCTGCTCATAGTAAAACCTCTCAGGACCTTTCACCAGGGCTCAGTAAGAAATAAAAATGGAGGAGAAAAAGTGCTGTTCATATGTTTAAATACTGTAAAAGCTAGTAAACAGAATTTAAATACTTTTAAATATGGTTAAAGATACTAAAAAACAAAACTGTTTCCTTTCTCTCAACTTTTCATGTTTTTTTTTCCCCAAAGATTTTATTTACTTATTTGAGAGAGAGCATGAGCAGGAGGGCACAAGCAAGATGGAGGGGTAGAAAGAGAGGGAGATTCCTCACTGAGCAGGGACCCTGATGGAGGGCTCAATCCCAGGAACCCAGGATCATGACCTGAGCCAAAAACAAATGCTTAACCAACTGAGCCACCCAGACACCCCTCAACTTTTCATAGGTTTCTTTACTTGCTTTTTAATGTCATTCTAAGTAAAGAAAATTTTTAAATTATTAGCATGGATTTCACAATTCATATTTATACTGTGCAAGGATAGTTTTAGATGCAAATATAAGAACATATAACTCATCTGTGGAATCACCAAAATTACATAATTCTTATTTTGTAGCTCATACATGTATATGTATTTTATTCTTACCAAAAGAGGGGAAACACTGCAAAAGTCACTTTAATTCTTTTTTTCATTTAATATGCACACATTCTATCAATACTCTACCTTCAGCTTACTGCTGAATAAGGAAGAACTGATGGAAAAAAGAACTGTGGGTTGCCCTATCTTTCCCTCTCCTTCTGTGTCATCTTTTTCAGGATAAGTGGTTGGCTAAAACAGGGAAGTGACATAAGTATGAAAGGATGATAGCGTTCCTAGGTTGTTTGTGTTTAATATGTCATTGTCTTCCTTCTGCAAAGGAAGTTCTGGTTCAATAAGAAAGCATAAGCTCTAGGACCATCAGCCACCCCTCCTCGCCTCATACAAAGGGGTAGACCTAACCCTCTTTTTACTCCTTTGAGACCTGCTGACTTATGCACTGTGTGTCCACTGGAATTCTGAAATCACGGGCATCTCAAATGCTTCCTACCAAGCAGAAACAGCAAGGAAGAGCATCAGATACATGAATTATACCTATCCCCTCTGCTCCAGTGCATGCTCCACAGTCCTATTGGACTTCAGTTACAAAACACAAGTCCAAAGATAAAATTATCAAGACTTTCAAGACAGCAACAGCAGAGCATTGAACTGAGTGTGGAGAGAACCCTGCTGAGTATGCAGCCCTATGAGACTACACAGGTCACACACCCACGTAGTTGACTTTGCTAGGTTCACAGTCAGATCTAATTTGATTTTAAGAACACACACAAAAAAAGTGACATATCCCACATTCAAGTTTATGGATTAATTTTCATACCTGCAACAAGTGAGAGTTTTGTCCAAAATTATATTAATACAAAACTAGACTTTTGGTTGTCTCTTAAAATGACAAACTGGTCTTAGGAATTGGGCTTGAACTTATAACCTACATAGATAGTAGAAATTTTGTGATATAAAACTGACTTTGTCATATTTGTAATTATACTTTTTAACTCTTAGAGAGCTAAATTTCCTACAATGATCTTACTCTGTTTATTTTTAAATATTGCGTTGTCACTTTCATTACTCCTCTATCTCCCTGACTATAAGATCCTTATATAAAGAATTTGTAATAATTCCAGCTGCTAATACAGGTAATGCTCAATAAATGTTAAATGTTTTAGTGAATGAATGAGGAAAGGTGGTAGCAAGATAACTTAATGAAACTTTCATTTTCTTATGTTGTAAAAGAACAAAAAAATGAAATAAGCATTTTATTTTGTTCTCTGGATTTTTCCCCTTTTATGTCCCCTAAGTAACCAGGAAAGCTTTCCCTTGCTTCAGCTTC
The DNA here is from genome assembly GCF_003254725.2 of Canis lupus dingo. Lineage (NCBI taxonomy): Eukaryota > Metazoa > Chordata > Mammalia > Carnivora > Canidae > Canis > Canis lupus. Next base: position 75,536,859 of record NC_064243.1, read on the forward strand.
CCTTCCTAGTTTTTGTTAAGAGTGTGCCTGGAGGGCAGCTGGGTAGCTCAGTGGTTGAGCACCTGCCTTTGGCTCAGGTCATGATCCCAGAGTCCCAGTATTGAGTCCCAAATCGGGCTCCCTGCAGGGAGTCTGCCTCTCCTGCCTGCTTCTCCCTCTGCCTGTGTCTCTGCCTGTGTCTCTGCCTCTCTGTCTGTGTCTCTCATGAATAAATAAATAAATAAAATCTTAAAAAAAAAAAAAAAAAGAGTGTGCCTGGAATTGTTCAGGGAATTAAGCTAGAGGGAAGTAGGGGAGAAAAATGAGAAATTGGAAAGAGGAGGAGGAGCAAACCCAGAGGGTGGGGTATGGGACCCCAAATAATGAGACCATGTCCTCCTTCCCAGACTCTAACAGGGAACAGGACTCAGAGGAATGACTGCTTAGGAAGACACAGGAGAGTTGGACTTGACAATGCAGCTCGAACACCTAAAGAAACCAGGGTAAAGAGGGTCACATAACCTAATGGCCAATCCATGGAGAAGCTGAAAAGAAGCAAGTCTTTAAAAATTCTGGTGAACAAAAAACCCACTCCATTATCTTTCACCTTCCTGAACCATTTATATGCTCTAAACTATTGCTTAGCAAACCCAGATGTACTTTGCATTGCACAAAAGGAATCATTTGGATTTATGCCATAAATAGATCAGCAGTAAACAGCATAAGGGACCAGCAGGGCTTCACCAAGTGTTCAGCTCTTTCTAAAGCCCTCTGGAAATGTCACATGAGTTAAAGAATGGAAATCCAACTATTATCTCTGGTTGAGTTTTCCAGCAGCCCAAGGAACTTTGGGCTTAAAGTCAAATTAAAGATACAGAAGAAAATATGTGCTGCAATAGAAAATTGTTTTGTCAAGCAGCTCAGGTGGCTCAGCGGTTTGGAGCCGCCTTCAGCCCAGGGTGTGATCCTGGAGACCTGGGATAGAGTCCCACGTCCGGTTCCCTGCATGGAGCCTTCTTCTCTGTCTGCCTGTGTCTCTGCCTCTCTCTCTATGTTTCTCATGAATAAATAAATAAAATCTTTAAAAAAAATTGTCTTGTCTAGAGAGTCTAGAGAACACCCTTCTCCTTGTTATGATGATCCTCATATAGGAGCTATTTTACAAGTCTGTAAATTGTAGATAACTGATAGCAATGCAAAATAATTCTTGTCTATAGATCTGCCTAATTCTGTCCTGACAGAGGTTCAGATGCATTCACTCTACTCCTATACTGTGGAAAGACTAGTTTTGTTTCCATTTCTACATCTAATTTCAACATTTCTTTACTACATATAAATTTGTGCTTTTTTCAATTTTTCCTCTCAACCAGTTATAACATCTGCCCGGTTCCTTCATTGCTTGGGTTAAATAAAATCTATAAAGTGTTCAATTTTATGCCTGTATGAGAGACTGAATTTACTTTCTAAAAAAATTATCTTTTCACAGAAAGTAATAAATGTAAGATTTCTTGTATCTCTGAGTTTATAAAGATTCATATCTGCGGGGATCCCTGGGTGGCACAGCAGTTTAGCTCCTGCCTCTGGCCCAGGGAGTGATCCTGGAGATCGGGGATCGAGTCCCAAGTCAGGTTCCCTGCATGGAGCCTGCTTCTCCCTCTGCTTCTGTTTCTGCCTCTCTTTCTGTGTGTCTCTCATGAATAAATAAATAAAATCTTAAAAAAAAGATTCAAATCTGCAACAAATATGTAACAAAATGAACCCTAGAAATAGCTCTAGAAAGAGCTAATTGAAAATGACTTAAGGTAATCAACACTGGAGAACATGAATCACAAGTCGTCCTTACGTCAGTCTGTATTCTAACTTCTTCTCTGAACTACAATTGATTTTGGAAATAAATTGATATTATAGTTCAGACTCGTTAGATAATTGAGATGCACGGGTTTTTTTTTTGTTTTTGTTTTTTTAAGATTTTATTTATTTACTCATGATAGACATAGAGAGAGAGACAGAGGCAGAGACACAGGCAGAGGGAGAGGGGAAGCAGACTCCATGCAGGGAGCCCGTCGCGGGACTCGATCCCGGGACTCCAGGATTGCGCCAGGGGCCAAAGGCAGGCTCCAAACCGCTGAGCCACCCGGGGATCCCCCTAAAATGCATGTTTATCAACAAAGTCAAAAAGTATTTTAATCTATTATATAGAGACAGGTCTATACCAGTAACTCCAAATTAAATGAAGCATATCTAACACAGAATACTTAGAATTCTGTCTCTCTCTCAAACCACTGCCATGTTACTTGGCATCATCAGACAAGCTGATGAAGAACAGACAAGCAAAGGGCAAGGAGAATCTGTTAGAAAACCTATTACCTGAGCATCTTTGATCAAGAGATAACGATGGCTTAGGGTTAGAATGATTCAAACATGATGGAGAAGAGTAAATAAATATATTGGAGCTGTGTTCTGGAGGTAAAAGTTAAAAGAATATTGCCTATTATCAAACCACTACTATACGTATGTAGATAATAGTTATTCTTCCCTCCCCTCTTTTAAATGTTTAATTGTGGTAACAAATTTTTTTGAGAGAGAATGAGAGTGCAAGCAAGGCAGGGGAAGGGCAGGGGGTGGCAGAGGGAGAGAATCCTAAGCAGGCTCCACACCCAGCACAGAGCCCAAAATAGGGCTTCATCTCATGACTCTGATATCATGAACTGAGCCAAAATCAGGAGTTGGACACTCAACTGACTGAGCCACCCTGGTGCACAAGAGAATAGCAATTCTTAGCCACATATACTAGTCAAAGCTGATCAAGAAAACAGAACTCAAGGCAGGTAATTCAACAGAAAAACTTTAATATAGAGAGAACTGCTTACAAAGGAGTTGAAAATGCTGACGAGCCTGAGGCAATTGTGAGGCAACCCAGAGATGAGCAAAGAAAGTGAGAAGTTGCTAACACCTGGGGCTAAAGGGATCAAGACAGGAAGTAATAACCCAGCTAAAATCTGAATGCCTGTCTCAGAAGAACGTCAACTGCTGATCTCAGGATTGTGGGTTCTAGCTCCATATTGGGTACAGATTACTAAAATAAGTAAACTTAAAAAAAAAATTAAAGGAGGAGTCCAAGTTGGCAGAGGAGTAGGAGACCTTGGTTTCACCTGGTCTCAGGAATTCAGCTAGATAGCTATTACACCATTCTGAACACTCGCAAACTCAACCAGAACTCTAAGAAAAGAATAGCTGCAACTCTACAAATAGAAAAGTGACCACTTTCTGCAATGTGGCAGATGCAGAGAAGTGAATCCCTGGAGATAAATGGGAAGATAAACCATAGTGGGAGGACGCCTCCATCAGCAGGCACCAGAAAGTGATAGAGCAGTGGAGCACAAAATGGGAACTTTTAGAAGTCTGCTCAGTAAGGGACATCTCTGCCTGGAAGGTGCTCAGTCCACAAAGTGGGGTCAGAATCCTCGGGGTCACAGAAAGACTGGAGGTGTCCAGGCAGTGGAATAAGGAAGCCGGCTGCAATCAGTGAGCCCAGGAGTCAGCTCTCAGTTGGGATCGCAATAATTGGGGACCAGGACATAGTCAGCACTGTCAGCTCTCTGAGCTGGAGCCCAGAAAGTGGCAGAAGCAGCAAGAACCCCTCCTGAGAGAAACGTTCAGTCACAGGCTAGTGAGCAGAGTGCAGACAGGGACCAGGGAGACAGGAGTGATGCTGAGGATGCACTGCAGCTTTCAGCTCTGGTGTTGGAGATTGGGAGGCCACCATTTTCACTCTCATCCTCTAAATAAGTGTGGAAAGTCTTCAGGGAAGAAAAGCCACCTAGAGCAATCTGAAGCAGATTAGTTAGCCTGCCGCCTGGCAAGAGCGGTACAATTCAACTGGGGGCAAAGACCCTGGAGAATCAAAGCTACAGGCCCCTTCCACAGATCAGCAACAACATCCAGCCAAGACCAACTCTAATGAATATTGAGAACTGCAAAACTCCAACACTAGGGGAATATAGCATACAGAATTCATGGCGGTTTTTTCCCCCCTACAATTCTTTAGCCTTTCGATTTTTTCTTTTTCCTTTTTCAACCAATTTCTTATTTTATCAACTTTTTAAAGAATCTTTTTTATTTTTCATTTTTACAATTACATATTACACTTTCATTGCATTTAATTTTATCTTGTATATGGGCAGCCCGGGTGGCTCAGCGGTTTAGCGCCACCTTCATCCCAGGGCGTGATCCTGGAGTTCCCTGCATGGAGCCTGCTTCTCCCTCTGCCTGTGTCTCTGCCTCTCTGTGTCTCTCATGAATAAATTTTTTAAAAATCTTTAATTTTATCTTGTATATATATGTAACTTTTTATTTACAATTTGGGAGGCACTTTCTTTTTTTCATTCTTCTTTTTAAAGATTTTATTTATTTATTCATGAGAGACACAGAGAGAGAGAGGCAAAGACATAGGCAAAGGGAGAAGCAGGCTCTCTGTGGGATGCCTGATGCAGAACTCGATCCCAGGACCCCAGGACCCCAGGACCACAACCTAAGCCAAAGGCGGATGCTCAACCACTGAGCCACCCAGGTGTCCCAAGGGATGCAGTTTCTTCTGCATACACCCAGAATCTAGTGTATGGCTCTATTCTCTTCACTTGTCTGATCATATTAGCTTTTGCTTTTTCTTCTTTTTGTTTTCTTAAAGTCTTTTTTAATTTTCATCTTTATAGCTACATCCCATCCTTTCAATGCATTTAATTTGATTTTTGTATATATTTTTCTTTCCTTACAATTTTGAGATGTAGTTTCTTCTAATAAATAGACCAAAATACACTCAGGATATAGTGTATTGTCCTGTTCTGTTCACATTTCTGTTTAAATTCCTTTTCTTTTCCTTTGTCTTTTTTTTTAAAGATTTTATTTATTTATTCAAGAGGGAGAGGGAGAAAGAGAGAGGCAGAAGCACAGGCAGAGGGAGAAGCAGGCTCCATGCAGGGAGCCCGACGTGGGACTCGATCCCAGGTCTCCAGGATCACACCCAGGGCTGCAGGTGGCACTAAACCACTGAACCACCGGGGCGGCCCTGCTTAGTGTATATTTATCTGGGGTTGTTGATGCCATTTTTGTATTTTTTTCCCTAGTCCATCTATTCTTCCCTGGTAGAATGACAAGACAGAAAAATTCACCTCAAAAAAGAGAACAAGAGGCAGTACTGACTGCCAGGGACCTAATCAGTAGGGAAATAGGTAAGATTATCAGAGCTAGAGTTCAGAATGACGATTATAAAGATATTAGCAGGGCTTGAAAAAAACATAGAAGACACTAGAGAATCCCTTCCCAGAGAAATAAAAGAACCAAAATCTAATCAAGTCTAAATCAAAAAGGCTATTAATGAGATGAAATAAAAAATGGAGGCTCTAACTGTTAGAAAAAAATGTGGTAGAAGGGAGAATTAGTGATCTAGAATACAAAATGATGGAGAATAAAGAAGGTGAGAAAAAGAGATGGACAACTACTGGATCACCAGAGAAGAATTCGAGAGATAAGCGATACCATAATTATTCGAATAATTGGGATCCCAGAAAAAGCAGGAAAGAAGGTATATTGGAGCAAATTAGAGCAGAGAGGGATGTCTGGGTGGCTCAGTGGTTAAGCACCTGCCTTTGGCTCAGGGTGTGAATCTGGGATCCTGGGATCAAGTGCTGCATCAGGCTCCCCACAAGGAGCCTGCTCCTCCCTCGGCCTATGTTTCTGCCTTTCTCTCCGTTCTCTCATGAATAAATAAAATCTTTAAAAAGAAAATTACAGCAATAGAACTCCTCTAAGGAAGGAAACAGGCATCCAAGTCTAAGAGGTACAGAGAACACCTCCTTCAAAATCAATAAAAATAAGTCAATACCCTGACATATAATAGTGAAGCTTACAAATCTGAGAGACAAAAAATCCTGAAAGCTTGGGACAAGAGGTCTGTAATCTACAATGGCAGAAACATTAGACTGACAACCTACCTATCCAGAGACCTGGCAGGCCAGAAAGGACTAGGATGATATATTCAGGGTGCTAAAGGAGAAAAATATAAAGCCAAGAATACTTTATCTAGACAGGAACTCATTCAAAATAGAAGGAGACATAAAAAGCTTCCAGGACAAACAAAAACTAAAAGAATTTGTGATCACCAAACCAACCCTACAAGAAATATTAAAAAGGATCCTTTTTAAAAAAGATTTTATTTATTTATTCATGAGAGACACAGAGAGAGGAGGAGACATAGGCAGAAGGAGAAGCAGGCTTCACACAAGGAGCCCAATATGGTACTCGATCGCAGGACCCCAGGATCACAACCTGAGCCGAAGGCAGATAGATGCTCAACCACTGAGCCACACAGGCATCCCAGAAAGGGATCCTTTTAGCAAAAGAGAGCCCAAATGAAAATATTCCAGAAAGGAACAGAGACAATATACAGAAACAGTGACTTTACAGGTAATACAATGGCACTAAATTCATCTTTCAATAGTTAGTTTCAATGTAAACAGGCTAAATGCCCCAATCAAAAGACACAGGGTATCAGACTGGATAAAAAAGTAAGACCCATTGATATGCTGTCTGCAACAGCCTCATTTGAGACCCAAAGACACCTCCAGATTTAAGGTAACAGAGTGGAAAGCCATTTATCATGCTAATAGACATCAAACGAGAGCTTAGGTGGTGATCCTTATATCAGACAAATGAAATTTTAAACCAAAGACTGCAAAGAGATGAGGAAGGACATTATATCATAATTAAAGGATCTATCCAACAAGAAGCTCTAACAATTAAAAAAAAAAAAGAAAGAAAGAAAAAATCTAATAATTGTAAATATTTATGCCCCTAATGTGGGAGCAGCCAGTTATATAAGCCAATTAATAAAAAAATAAATAAATAAATACATCAATAATATAATAATAGTAGGGGACTTTAACATCCTACTCACTGCAATGGACAGATCATTAAGTAGAAGATCAACGAGGAAACAGGGTTTTAATGACACACTGGACCAGATGGACTTCACAGATATATTCAGAACATTCCATCCTAAAGCAACAGAATACACATTGTTCTCAAGTACACATGGAACATTCTCCAGAATAGATTATATACTGGGTCACAAATCAGGTCTCAACTAGTACCAAAAGACTGGGATCATTCCCTGCATATTTTTAGACCACAGTGCTTCAAAACTGGAACTCAATCACAAGAGGAAATTTGGAAAGGACTCAAATACATGGAGGCTAAAGAGCACCCTACTAAAAAATGAATGGGTCAACCAGGAAAATAAAGAATTTTAAAAATTCATGGAAACAAATGAAAATCAAAACACACTGTTCAAAACCTTTGGGATGCAGCAAAAGTAGTCCTAAGAGGAAAGTATATAGCAATACAAGCCTTTCTCAAAATAAGAAGAAAGGCCTCAAATATACAACTTAACCTTACACCTAAGAAGCTAAAAAAAGAACATCAAATAAAGCCTAAACCCAGCAGGAGTAGAGAATTAATAAAGACTGGAGCAGAAATCAATGAAATAGAAACCAAAATAATAGAACAGATTAATGAAACTAAGAGCTGGTTCTTTGAAAGAATTAGTAAGATTGATAACCCCCTGGCCAGAATTATCAAGAAGACAACAGAAAGAACCCAAATAAATAAAATCATGAATGAAAGGAGAGATCACAGGCAACACTACAAAAATACAAATAATAAGAGATTATGAAGAATTATATATCAATTAAGTAGACAATCTGGAAGAAATGGATGCATTCCTAGAGACATATAATCTACCAAAACTGAAACAGGAAGAAATAGAAAATCTGAACAAACTCGTAACAGCAAAGAAATTTATGCAGTCATCAAAAACCTCCCAACAAACAAGAGTCCAGGGCCAGATGGCTTCCCAGGGGGATTCTATCAAACATTTAAGAATAATTAATACCTGTTCTCTGATGCTGTTTCAAAAAATAGAAATGAAAGGAAAACTTCCAAACTTTCTGTAAGGCCAGCATAACCTTGATCCTAAAACCAGACAAAGACCCCACCAAAAAGGAGAATTATAGACCAATATCCTTAATGAATATGCATGCAAAAATTATCACCAAAATACTAGCCAATAGGATTGAATGGTATATTAAAAGGATTATTCACTACAACCAAGTGGGATTTATTCCTGGGCTTCAGGGATGGTTCAACATCCGGAAATCAATCAATGTGATACATTACATTAATAAAAGAAAGGACAAGAACCATATGATCCTCTCAACAGATATAGAAAAAGCATTTGACAAAGTACTGCATCCTTGATTAGAACTCTTCATAGTGTAGGGATAGAGGCAACATACCTCAATATGATAAAAAGCCATCTACAAAAAGCCCACAGCAAATATCATCCTCAACAAGGAAAAACTGAGAGCTTTTTCCTTAAGGTCAGGAACACAGCAGGGATGTCCACTATCACCACTGCTGCTCAACATAGTGATAGAAGTCCTAGCCTCAGAAATCAGACAATGAAAAGAAATAAAGCACATCCAAATTGGAAAAGAAGTCAAATTCTCACTTTTTGTAGATGACATAATATTCTACATGGAAAATCCAAAAGACTCCACCCCAAAATTGCCAGAACTCACAGCAGAATTTAGCAAAGTGGCAAGATATAAAATTGATGCACAGAAATAGTTGCATTTCTATACACTAACAGTGAGACAGAAGAAAGAGAAATTAAGGAATCAATCCCATTTACAATTGCACCCAAAACCATAAGATACCTAGAAATAAACCTAACCCCAAAGATGCAAAGTATCTGTACTCAGAAAAATATAGAACACTCATGAAAGAAATCAAGACACAAGAAATAGGACACCTGGGTGGCTCAGTGGTTGAGCATCTGCCTTTGTCTCAGGGTGTGATCCCAGGGTTCTGGGATCAAGTCCCACACTGAAGCCTGTTTCTCCCTCTGCCGGGGTCTCTGCCTCTCTCTGTGTGTCTCTCATGAATAAATAAATAAAACTTTTTTAAAAAAAGACAAAAGAAATGGAAAAATATTCCATGCTCATTGATTTGAAGAACAAAAATTGAATGTCTATGCTACCTAGAATAATCCATACATTCAATGTAATCCCTATCAAAATACCATCAACTTATTTCCCAGAATTGGAACAAATACTCCTAAAATTTGCATGGAATCAGAAAAGACCCTGAATAGCCAAAGGATTGCTGAAAAAGAAAACCAACACTGGTGGCATCCCAATTCCAGCTCTATTATTACAAAGCTGTAATCATCAAGACAGTATGGTACTGGCACAAAAACAGACACATAGATCAATGGAACATAACAGAGAACCCAGAAATGGACCCTCAACTCTATGGTCAACTAATCTTCGACAAAGCAGTAAAGAACATCCAATGGAAAAAAGACAGTCTCCTTCAACAAATGACATTGGGAAAATTGGACAGCCACATGCAGAAGAATGAAACTGGACCATTTCTTCACACCATACACAAAAATAGACTTAAAATGGATGAAAGACAAGAATCCATCAAAATCCTAGAGAACACAGGCAGCAATCTCTTCGACCTCAGCCACAGCAACTTCTTGCTAAACATATCTCCAAAGGCAAGGGAAACAAAGGCAAAAGTGAACTATTAGGACTTGGGACTTCATCAAGATTAAAAACCTTTGCATTGAAAAGGAAACAATCAACAAAACCAAAAGGCAACCTACAGAATGGGAGAAGACATTTGCATATGACATATCAGATAAATGGCTAGTATTGAAAATCTATAAAGAACTTATCAAACTCAACACCCAAAGAACAAATAATCCAATCAAGAAATGGGCAGAAGACATGAATAGACATTTCTCCAAAGACATACAAATGGCCAACACACATGAAAAAAAAATGCTCAACATCACTGGGCATCAGGGAAATACAAATCAAAACCACAATGAGATACCACTCACACCAGTGAGAATGGCTAAAATTAACAAGACAGGAAATGACAGATGTTGGTGAAGATGAGGAGAAAGGGGAACCCTCTTGCACTGTTGGTGGGAATGCAAGCTGGTACAGCCACTGTGGAAAAAAGTATGGAGGTCCCTCAAAAGGTTGAAAATAGAGCTACCCTACAACCCAGCAGCTGCACTACTAGGTATTTACCCCAATGATATAAATGTATTGATCCAAAGGGGCACCTGTTCCCCAATGTTTATAGCAGCAATGTCCACAATAGCCAGACTATGGAAACAGCCCAGATGTCCATCGACAGATGGATAAAGATGTGGTATATATATATATATGTATATATATATATATATATATACATATATATATATATGATGGAATACTACTCAGTCATTAAAAAAAATGAAATACTGCCATTTGCAACAATGTGGATGGAACTAGAGGATATTATGCTAAGTGAAATAAGCCAATCAGAGAAAGACAATTATATGATCTCACTCATATGTGGAATTTAAGAAACAAACAGAGAGTCATAGGAGAAGAGAGAGAAAAATAAAACAAGACGAAATTAGACAAACCAAAAGAGATTCTTAATAATGGGATACAAACTTAGGGTCACTTGTGGAGAGGGCAGTAGGGGAGGATCGGGTAATTGGGTGATGAACATTAAGGAAGGTATGTGATGTAATGAGCACTGGGTATATATAGGACTGATGAAATCACTGACTTCTAACTCTGAAACCAATACATTATATATTAATTAATTGAATTTAAAATTTAATAAATAAACAACTAAAATCAATTGGAAAGAGATGAGTATTAATTTTCCATTGTGTAACAAATTCACACTTAAACTTCGTGGCTTAAAACAACACACATTTATTATCCCATCATTTCTATGGGTAAAGAAGAGTTAGGCACAGATTAGCTGGATTCTGTGCTCAGGGTCGCAAGACTGCAGTCAAGGTAATGGCCAGGGCTTGCTGCATCTGAGGCTTAACTAGGGAAGGAACATTTACCACAAAAAAATAAAAAAAAATTATTGAAACATCTGGCAAAACTGGAATGAAGTCTGAAAGTTCGATGGTAGTAATATAGTATTTCCTGATTTTGATGGTGCTATTCTGATTCTGTACATTTATTATAACTGTTTATGGGAAGTGTTTGCTACACTATTTGAAGGTAATATGTATGACTGGAGTTTGCATTTGCATGTAAATTTTAGAGTCAGCTTGATGTACACTAAAATATCCTGAGATTTTGATATTGCACTGAATCCATAAATCAATTTAGGGAGAACTGACATCTTTATTTTCTTAAAGGATGCCCATTCTCAACTTTTAAAAAAAAATTATTTATTTATTCATGAGAGACAGAGAGAGAGGCAGAGACATAGGCAGAGGGAGAAGCAGGTTCGATGCAGGGAGCCCAATGTGGGACTCGATCCCAGGACTCCAGGATCACACCCTGGGCTGAAGGTGGCACTAAACTGCTGAGCCACCTGGGCTGCCCTGAACTGACATCTTTAAAATATTAAGTATTCCAACTGAGTATTCAGTTCATAACTGAATTAACTCAGATCTTCTCTAGTGTCTTCCAGTGTCTTGTAGTTTTTAGTGTACAAAAAGTCTTTCTTGGATCTCTTTCACTATATCTATTCCAAAGATTGATTTATGAGGCTATAAATAGTAGTTTCTCTTTTCACTTTTGTTGTTGGTATTTAAAAACAACTTTTTTTAAACATAATTCCTTTTATATTATTCTATATATAGGAAACTTGCCAAGACACTTACTAACGGTTTATAGATTTTGGATTTTCTATATACACACTGTCATTTACAAATGAAGTTTATTTCCTCCTCAACAATACTTGTTTATTTTGGTTTTTTCTTACCTTTTACTGTGGCTATAACCTTCAGAAGAGTGCTGAATAGAAATCGTTAATAGCAGAGACACCTGGGTGGCTCTGCAGTTGAGCATCTGCCTTCCGTCCAGGGTGTGATCCTGGAGTCCTGGGATTGAGTCACGTCAGGCTTCCTGCATGGAGCCTGCTTCTCTCTGCCTGTGTCTCTGCTTCTCTGTCTCTCATGAATAAATAAATTAAATATTTTTTAAAAAGAAATAGTAATAGCAGACATCCTGATCTTATTCCCAATTTCAAGTATGATGTCTGCTGTAAGTTTTACATAGATAATACTTATTAGAATAAGGAAGTTCCCTCTTATTAGTTTGGTAAGTTATTATGAATACATATTTTATCAAATGCTTTTTCAGCATCTACTGAAATGATCTTTTTCCCTTTTGATGTGAATTACACTGATTCATTAAACTATCCTTGCATCCTGAAATAAACCCCACTTTCACCATGTATTCTCCTTTTCATGTTTAATTTGCTAAGATGAGGGGCACCTGGGTGGCTCAGTGGTTGAGCATCTGCCTTTGGCTCAGGTCGTGATCCCAGTCTTGGGATCAAGTCTGCAGCGGGAGCCTGCTTTTCCCTCTGCCTGTGTCTCTGCCTCTGAGTCTCTCATGAATAAAATTTTTTAAAAATTTTTGCTAATATTGTATTTAGGTTGAACTTGTATTTTGAAATTCATTAAAGGGTTGGTCTGTAATTCTTTTAATCTTCAATGTATGTTCAAAGTGATGTCAGCCTGGTTAAAAATTAGGAAATGTTCTCTCATTGTGTAGTCTCTAGAATTTATATAGACTTGATAATATTTGGCAGAATTCAGTGGGAATGCCATTAAGGCCTGGAATTAGTGGGAAGACTTTAAATAACAGATGTGATTACTTTTTAAAGATATATCTCACATATAAAATTCACACTTTCAAAGTATAAAATTGGCACTTAGTATATTCATTAAATTATGCAATCACCACCACTAAGTCCAGAACGGTTAAATCATCCCAAAAAGAAATTCCATATCTATTAGCAGCTACTCACCAATCATCTTCCATCCTGCTCCTGGTAACCACCAATTAGTTTTTGTCTCTATGGATTATTTCCTAAGTGGGACCATAAACTATGTGGTCTTTTGTGTTACTTCTCTTAGAATAATATTTTCCAAGATTTATCCATGTTGTTGCATGTATCAGGACTTCATTCCGTTTTATAAATAACATTCCATTGTGTGTGTGTATATACCACACCACATTTTGCTTATCCATTTATCAGTTGACAGACATTTGGGTTGTTTCGATTTGAAGGTTATTATGACTAATGCTGTTGTGAACATTCATGTAGAAGTTTTTGTGTGAGCATATGCTTTCAATTTTCTTGGGTATGAGTGGAATTGCTAAATCATATGGTAACTATGTTTAATTTTTTGAGGAACTGCCAGACTGTTTTACAAAGTGGCTGTACCATTTTACAGTCCCATCAGCAACATATGAGGGTTCCAATTTCCCCACATCCTTGCCAACAACTGCCATTGTCTGTCTTTTCAACTATAGTCATCCTAGTGGTTATGAAATAGTATCTCATCATGGCCTCATCTGGATTTCCCTAATGATGTTGAGCATCATTTCATGTATTTACTGGCAATTTGTATATCTTCTTTGGAAAGATATCTATTCAAATACTTTGCCTATTTTTACATGGAGTTGTTTTACTGTTGAGTTGCAGAATTGTTTTTTTAAGATTTTATTTATTTATTCATGAGAGACAAGAGAGGCAGAGACACAGGCAGAGGGAGAAGCAGGCTCCACCCAAGAAGCCTGATGTGGGACCTGATCCCAGGACCCTGGGATCACGCCCTGAGCCTAAGGAAGATGCTCAACTGCTGAGCCACCCAGGGGTTCCCAACATAATTACTTACATACTCTAGATATTAGTCTCTTACAAATATGTTATTTGTTTCTATTGCTCCATTCTTTCATTCTCATTCTGAGGGTTTTTTCACTTTCTTGTCTTTTGAAACACAACTTTTTAAAATTTTGATAAAGTCAGTTTTTGATTGGTTGCTTATACTTCACGTATATCTAAGAAAGGACTGCCTCATCTGAGGCCACAAAGACTTAAAACTATGTTTTCTTCCAGCATTTTATAGTTATAGGTCTTACATTTAGGCGATTAATTTTGAGTTAATTTTTGAATACAGTGGAGGGAGGGATTCAAGTTCATTCTTTGGCATGTGGCTATGAGAAGACTATTATTTCTGCTTATCAAATAGATGCAACTACTTTAACAAATACGGAACGCTATTCAGATTTCCCCTTTCCTTTCTCCCCCGCCCTTTTTTTTCAGTAATCTCTACACCCAACAGAGATCAAGAGTCACATGCTTTCCTAACTGAACCAGCCAGGTGCCCCTTTTGATCAAGAGTCACATGCTTTCCTAACTGAACCAGCCAGATGCCCCTAGGTTTTTTTCTTATATTTGTATTTTTTCAGGTCTTTGAACACCGTCTAAAATTTCAAATGCATCAGCATGGAGATATTCATAATACTTTTTTGTGTGTATTTAAAGATTTTACTTATTTATTCATGAAACAGAGAGGCACAGACATAGGCAGAGGGAGAAGCAGGCTCCCTCTGGGCAGCCTGAGGTGGAACTCAGTCCCAGGACCCTGAGATCACACCCTGAGCCAAAGGCAGACACTCAACCACTGAGCCAACCAGGTGCCCCCATACTTTCTTGAAAGATTTTTAATGAATGCAGAAGCAGTGAGATCTCCATTTCACTTTTGATATTTGTGCCTTCATACTTTTTTCATTGGTCTTGCTGGAGATTTGTCTTCTCAAAGAAGCAACTCTTAACTTTGCTAATCCTATTATGTTTGCTTTCTATTCCAATAAATTAAGCTTTCTTCTTTGTGCTTTAGTTTTTAATAACTTGAGATAAATGCTTCACTCATGGACTTTTAGCTTTATTCTTTTCTAATAAATTATTAAATCACCTCTAAGCACAGCTTCATCTAACCCTGATGAACTTTGAGGTTTTATTTTCATAATAAAATTTTTTCTAACTTCCATTGTGATACCCTCCTTAACTCAAGATTACTTTTTTTTCTAACTTCCATTGTGATACCTTCCTTAACTCAAGATTACCCTCCGTAGCTGGGTGGCTCAGCGGTTTAGCACCGCCTTCAGCCCAGGGTGTGATCCTGGAGACCCAGGATTGAGTCCCGCTTCAGGCTCCCTGCATGGAGCCTGCTTCTCCCTCTGCCTGTCTCTGCCTCTCTCTCCGTCTCTCATAAATAAATAAAATCCTTAAAAAAAAATTACTTTGGAGTATCCTTTGTAGTTTCTAAACATAAAGGTTTTTTTTTTTTTTTATCTTTTTTCTCCCCCTAGCTTTTTTAAAGTAAGCTTTATGCCCAAGATAGGGCTAAACTTGGGACCCAGAGGTCATGAGTTGCATGCTCTCCTGAGCCAAGCAGGCACCTCCCTAGTTTATTTATGGTCAGAGAATATACTCTGTATGATTAATAATTTGACAGACTTGCTTTTTTAAGCATGTGGTCAACTTTTCTAAATGTCCAACATGTACATAAAAAAACATGTATTATGTATTTGTCGAGAGTATAATAGCCTATATACATGGTGGTTGGGTCTATTGTATTTTTTATAACCCTACCATTTTTTGACCACGTAATCTTTTATGATTGTGCATTTCTCTATTTCTCCTTGTTTTCTGATAAACTTAGTAGCTATTGAATTCTATAAATTTATAATTGCTAAACTTTTCTGGTGAATTAGTCCTTTTCTCATTATCAACTGTCTCTTTACTACTAATTAGTATTTTGCCTGAAATTGTTTGATATTAATATAGCCATATTATCGTTCATTTACTGTTTATATATCTTTCTACATCCTTTCACTTTCACCTTTCTGTATTCTTACATTTTATGTGCGTCTCTTCTATGTAACTCAGTTGTATCATTATCTGAAAAGGTTTATTGGAAGATTTTACCCCATTTACACTTACTGCAATTTCTGATTCATTTAGAATTAACTGTGCCACCTCCCCAAATGTTTTCCCTGGGTTTTTTTTTTTTTTTCCTATCTTGCTTTCTCTTGGGTTGAGTACTTTTTTCCTGTTGTTCCATTTTATACCATTAGTATATGTAATATACTTTCATAAATCTTTTAGTGTAGTTACCCTAAATACTAAAACAGGCGAGTTTAATATAAAATGACAGCTTAACCTTTCCTTAGACAGAAGGACCTTAAAACACTTTTCCATTTATCCCCACCCCTCAATTTACATGCAATTGTTTTCATGTACTTTAGTTCTGTTTTTTTAAACACTCGAGACATTATTTTCGTTTTAAAATCACTATTAATTTAAACCTCCATATTTACCCTGTTGTTCATCATTCCTTCTTGCAACTCCAAACTTCTATTTGGTATCATATCCCTTCTGCTTAATGACATCATTTTTGCATAGTTTGTTCACAAAAACTTCTCACCTTTTGTGTGAAATTTTCCTAATTTTACCTTTTGTACTTTTACTGTTAAGGACACTTTTGCTTTGTACAGAACTCTAGATTAGCAGTTATTTTTTTCCATTACTTTGAAGATGCCATTCCATTGTCTTGATTGCCATTGTTTTTACTGAATAATCAATTGCCATATATTTAGCCCTTTGAAACATGCCTTGGGGGATTCCTGGGTGGCTCAGCGGTTTAGCACCTGCCTTTGGCCCAGGGCATGATCCTGAAGTCCCCAGAACGAGTCCCGCATCCGCTACCTGCATGGACCCCTGCTTCTCCCTCTGCCTGTGTTTCTGCCTCTCTGTGTGTCTTTCGTGAATAAGTGAATAAAATCTTTAAAAACAAAAAAGAACATGCCTTATTTCTTTCACTACTCTACACCTTTTTCCTTTTCTAGTTTCCAGTAATGGTAATATTTGCATAAGTATGATTTTCTGAATATTTTGTTTGAGGTTTGTGGGACTTCCAAAACCTGTAGCTTGACAATTTTCATAAATTTTAGATATTTCTTAGGCATTAACTCCAAATATTCTCTTTCTTCTCCTTTCGGGACTACAGTTACATTAAAGTTAGCCCATCTCTGTGCTCTTCCCTGATTCTTTTCCATCCTTTGGACTCTATATATAGATCATTTTGAATTTTTTCCTTCTGACCAAACCTAATTCACTATTCCTTCAGCTATTATTTCACCTGATGTTAAAATCATTCACTAAATTCTTAATTTTAACTTTGTTTTTGTTTCTTAAATTCCTAACTCCCTAATGAACCTGATCTCAGGGTCCAAAGCTCAAGCCCCATCCTGGCTATAGACGTTACTTTAAAAAAAAAAAAAAAAAAAAAAAAAAAACAACTGAAGATGCTTTACATTTCTAAAGACAAAAGATTAATAAAAGTAACTATCTTTCAAATCTTTTAAACAGCAAAGTGAAAGTGGTAAACAGTCTCCATTAACAAAAAAGAAAAAAATCCAGGACTCTTAACAAAATTAAAGGTAGGCTTACATATAGAGCTACTTCAGAAATGGGATAATACCTAAGACATGGACAAATACCTTATTTTAATCTAAAAAAAGTATTTACTGGATCGTATATTCAAGTTTTCGATATGCCATTTGAAATAAATTATCCTTGAAAATAAATCATTCAATATAATCTCTGAAATATTATCTAGTTAACATAATATTTGCCTTAAGTATATCAGACAAATATTTACTATCAGCAAAATAAAAACCAGCAAAGCATTTTTGTATCTGAATGCCTGACATTCTGATCCAGTGGATTTACATTTTTTCCTAAGTATAGTAATTTTTAAAAATCTCTTTGGGTACTCAACATATTAGAAGTACAACTACCTATTTATAATTGCCAACTTCTAACATATAAGCCATCAATAAACACCAACACAATATTTTAGCAATCATCTTATGTGAATTGACAAATGGAAAACAAAATTCTCACTAACAATGGGTCACCAAATTCTTTCTTATAAGTTATTATAAAAAAATTTATTTAAAAAGCCTAAATACACAAACATGATCAAACATTTAAAATTAAAAAATGAAAAACAAAATTAAACTGAAATAAGTTATGATTTCCTTTTCCTCTTTCACAAAAAAAATTCAAACATAAAAGGTCAAGTTTAATTCTAAGTATTTTTGTTTTTAATTGTTTTCTAATACAATTTTACTAAATCATTTATTCAGTCGTTTCTTTAGGTTCTCAAGGTGTTCTGTTTTAACATCTTGCAATGCCAGTACCATTGCTTTAGACAAGGAAGGATTAAATGAAATAGTCATTAGACAGCACAAATCTATTAAATCTCTCTGACACTTCTGCAAACCATCCAGGAACTTTTGGTATTGAAGAGGGTCCTTTTTTGACTGTTTCATTTCTGGTACTGAAAACCCTATCAAACTAGTAAGTATTTCATCTGCAAAGTCTACATCTAGATATGCAGTACCATCAGAAATCTTTGCTGTTATACTCCAAATGCCACCAGAACTTGAAAGATTTCCAGTTAAGGTTACAATAAATGCTTTGACCTTCACTGTTGTAATTTTCTTTGGTCTGCTGGCCATTAGAATAGACAAATAGATAAAGGGTGGAGAATATAAATCCATGGCACTAGAAAGAGGAGTGCTGTACTCTGATGATCTTGAACAAGTCTGTAAATGGTGATCATTTTCATTAGAAATGTGTGAACTGCTTTTTGGTACATAATTTACCAGCTCTCCATTTGATATTGATATTTTATTATTTAAGGAATGTCCATCTATACTGCTGAAGGTTTGTTTTATTTTATTGTCTGTCTCTGAGTCTTTATTTGTAAAATCATGGGGAAGGGGTACATTATTATGAACTGAAAAAACACTACTGTTTTGGTCTCCAGCAGATGGACTACAAAAAGATTTGCCTTCATTAATCATTTGTTCAGATAAATTTTTTTTGTTCCAATTATTATTTCTGCTTTTGCAAGTCAAAGAAAAATTACCCAGAGTATTAGGTTTATGTGAGACTCTCTCTATTGTACTCTCATCTGGGGTTCTGTTCAAAGTCAATGGCTGCAATTCTTCAGTTTCCATTTGTGAAACTATCTCTATACTTTCATCTGGGGTTCTGTTCAAAGTCAATGGCTGCAATTCTTCAGTTTCCATTTGTTCTTTCTGGACAGTTTCTTCTAAAAGCAAGGCCTCCTCCAGTGAAAAGTCATCTAATTCCCCATCAGTGAAACACATGGATGGATCTGGTGGTTTCTCTTTTGGTTTTGGAGAAATAATACGTTGTTCTTCAAAGCTTGACTGCCTTGTGGTAATAGTATTTGAAGAACTATCTGTACTGAAAAATCTTCTGTCTAAGGAGGTATCATTAATTGCTGCAAACTCATTTTCATCAAGACTTGCCAAGAGTTCTTCATCAGAAGGTCCTAATGCAGGATCTAGAACATCTGTAATTCCTGGGATGCTTTGGTTAGGATTATTTGGTATAACTGAAACTATAGGATCAGGTTCCCCAATTAATCTTGCAAGTACTTTTTCTTGGGCATATTCTTCTAAAAGAGCATCTACTTCTCCTCCCAACAGCTTCACATTTTCTGGTTTCAATAAGAGCACGCCAAGGCGGAAAGAAATGTTTCCATAAATCAAAATTTTTGTACCTGGGGGAAGATCACTATGAAGAACTGGAATAGACTGATATTCCATTCCCTGTATTTGTACAATTCCATCAGTTAGCTGTAGCATCAACATGCGTGAAGGCTTTGCTTCCCAAGGTTTTGGGGTGACCTGTGTTTCAGCTGTAATTAGGTCATTCGTTGTGTTCTTTCCTCTCAGCTTCTGTATCTGGGAATATGCAGGCTGACTGACATCAACCAATGAATTAATCTGCAGAGCAAAAAATCCAGTCAGTTCTCCTTTTGGAACTTCCAAAATGCCATCAGGTAAAAGAGGGTGTTCCAAATCTCTCAGATCAGTAAGAAGCCATTGCTCGAATACTTGTTTATTCATTTGTGCTTGACTCAAATTAACATTATCATTTTCCTCTTGAACCCAGTTAACACAAGCTTCCAACCACGTTAGAGGTACTTTAACATGCCACGTAGCTAAAAGCCAGGTTTCAACTCTTAATGCAATATTAGTTACATTCATTCTTTTAAAATAAATTATTGTGTATGTATTACCTGAAAACAAAGAAAACAAAAAAAATATGGTAATTCAGTACATTTAAATAGAGTTTCTACAATTATCTACAACTCACAGGTATAACCACACTCTTTAGATTTTTCTCTCTTCAACATCTTAAAATTCTTTGACTTTCTATATGGCCAAAATTCAAATACCACAAGTAATTAGATCATATAATGAGAAAAGCAAAAGGTTTGAGACAGATATATTCAAATTACAAATTCTGTGACCTTTATAAATTTCTTAACTTCTCTAACCCAGTTTTTTCATCTGTAAAATGCCAATACACCATCTATCTTCCAGGGTTGTTGTGAAGATTACATGACTAACATTTGTAAAGCATAATGTCAGATCTATGAAAGATACTGGGTAAATGGTAGTTATTATTATATTAATAATTGGATTCTAATCACTTAAAATTTAGTCAAAAAACAATAGTCACTAAGGTTTTCTTCATATGTTTAATTCATATTCTATTAAAACTTTTACTATTGTTTGTCCATCTAGCATTTAAATACATGGCCTGTGGATAAAAATATAACCAATAACAATGGAGTCTGAGCTGATATAAGGTATCTTGCTTGTTTGGCTAAATAAATCTCAACAGTCTTATACTTCTGATTTTCTCAGTATAACAGTAGTTGCAGAACACTAAACATTAATTAACCCTGTGGTCACAAAAGTATATTTTTTCCTCCCAAAGATGATAATATCTAAGACTTAATAAAACTTATAAAAGTTAAAAAAAAAAACTTATAAAAGTTTTAATGTGACCACAAGAAAACTTACCATCTGGAACAGGAACATAGGATTTGATGACAGGATTTGGAACAGCTTGTTCAGTGGAGTAATTATTATCTCTACTGTTCAGAAATGGCCCTGGGACAAGAAGCAGTAATGGTTATAAGGCAAAGCTACAGAAAGAATCACTGGTCTATTCGCATGAGTGTAAGAGTTTGGTGCTACAGTATTGGGGTTCCCTATTATCAATCAGGGCAGAGTGGGGTAAAACAATAAAAACATAAGGTTTGGTATGAGCCAAACAGAAACAAGTGACCTTGAGAAATTTATACATTGCCTGTGTGTTTCCTAGTCTGTATGTTTAACCTCATAAGATTACTGTAAAAATTAAAGAAGATAGAAAGAGGATGGACCACAAGGCACTGGCACAGGCACGTATCTTGGGCAGCTGGGCCAGGTGATCCAAGGGGGTGATCCAGCAAGCCTCTGGTATCCCCACCACCATGGACAGTCAGAGGATTTACAGAAGCTTCTGTAGGCTGAGAAGGGGGTGCCCAGAAAGTGTTCAAGGTCCACATGCAAAAGAAACTGAAGCTGAAGCAGGTCAAAGCAGCTCAAGCTGAAACAGAACAGTACAGCCTGCAAAGAGAGAAAAACGTCCAAGGGTGAGGAAACTGCAGCTATGAGATCCCATCGCAGTGGCAGCACTGAAGTGGAGGAGGCTCAGGAGATGATGACCATCTTTCAGGCATAATTCCAGCAAAACAGGAATGAAGTCCTAGATAACGTCTTAGCCTTTGAGACAGCAACCAGAAATTCATGAAAATTACCACATAAATGGACAAAGGAAGAAGAAAGAAGTGCCCGTTCCAGGGAATGGAATTTTGGATGCCTTCATGGAATATGAAATTTCAGCAAAACTTGAATTATATTCATGAAAAGGCAGTAAATTATTTCTGTATATTCTACAGCAAGTCCTTTCACTTTTTGGAGAATAACAAATCTAGCTTCTTTGTATGAACTTAAAAGCTTATCCTACTGTACAACATGTTGACTATAATTAATAATACTGTATTTCATGTTTGAAAGCTGCTAAAAGGGATGCCTGGGTGGCTCAGTGGTTGAGCATCGCCTTCAGCTCAGGGCATGATCCTGGAGTTCTGGGATTGAGTCCCATATCAGGCTCCTGCAGGGAGCCTGCTTCTCCCTCTGCCTATATCTCTCTTCTCTCTCTCTGTGTGTCTCTAATGAATAAATTAAAAGTTAAAAAAAAAAAAGGCTGCTAAAAGAGCAAATCTTAAAAATTCTTATCACAAGAAAAAAACACTATAATTATATGGTGATGTTAACTAGACTTATTGTGGTGATCATTTCACAATGTATACAAGTATCAAATCATTATATTGAACCACTGAAACTAATATAATGCTGTTTTTATATCAATTATACCTCAATTTTTAAAAAAACACCCAGAAAAAGGAGTTTACCCAAAGATTTCTTTTTTACCTTGTATTTTTTAGAAATGTAATGAATATACATTGTCTGGTTCCCTATGTCTTTTAGCTCAAGCAACATATATACATCAGTAGTGACTTTGGGGCACCTGGGTGGCTCGGTGGTTAAGCATCTGCCGTTGGCTCCCGTTATGATGCTGGGGTCCTGGGATCAAGTCCCACATTGGGCTCCTCGTGGGGTGCCTGCTTCTCCCTCTGCCTGTGTCTTTGCCTCTCTGTGTGCCTCTCATGAATAAATAGATAAAATCTTAAAAAAAAAAAAAATACTGACATTTTCTTTATTAGATGTAAAAAAAAAGAAAGAAAAGGGATTAAATGTTGTCATTTTTCCCTAGAGCTTTCTTGAGGGTAAGCAGCTTTATCTATGAGAAAGCAGTAAACAGTTATTTGTAACCCGTGTTAAGTAGCAGAGATCCTTAAAATAGTCTTTTCTGGCTAACAGTCATAACAATAGGGACATCTGGGTGACTCAGGCAAATGAACGCCTGACTCTTGATTTTGGCTCTGGTGGTGATCTCAGGATCATGGGATAGAGCCCCACCTTGGGCTGTGTGCGGAGCACAGGGCCTGCTTGAGATTCTCTCTCTCCCTCTGCCCCTTGCATACATGCATGCTCGTTCTCTCAATAAATAAATAAATAAGTACTAGTATAATTGTTTGGGCTGCTTTGAGTTCCTCTTAATCAAAATTATTAGATGATAGAATTAGGATTTGGTTACATTTTATTACATGTTATTATTTGGTATATTGATAATCATTTAAAAGTAAAGACTATCATGAAATCAATCAATCAACCAATCAAAATAAAATAAAATAAAATAAAATAGCTAGAAGAGCCAGTATATAATCTAGTGGTTAAGAGTACAACTGCCAAATTGTCTCACACTTATAAATTTGGTGAACCTAAACAAGAGATCACATTAATTTAACAAATGGTTACAATTTAAAGGAGTTATAGTTGTGAGTTTTACATGAATAACATTTTAAAGGAGGGGCTAAGAAGGTCATTATAATTATAGAACTGGTGAATATTTAGAGTGAAAAAAGTGAGAATATAGATACATATTATGTTTTTAATTATATACGAAAAACAATTTAAAATTTCCAAGGCAGGAAAGGTCCCTGGCCCATTGTGTTGAAAACAGACCATGTAGAGATTGATCAAGACTCTTGAAGACATTTAAGACTATGGCACCCCTATCCCAAGTCAGAGATACTGCTTCTGCAAAGGATAAAAAAGAAAATCTCTGGACTGGGGGATACCAGAGTACAGCTGAAGTGGAGATACCATACTGAAAATAGAGGGAACAAATTAATTCCTAACTCCTACTAAACACTGACCACATACTACTCTCTTCCTTTACAAAGCACCCAGAAATACCAGCGACGAGTATGCTCTCCTAGAAAGGAGACTAGAAAATCTTCCTCTGGGCAGTCTTACTACCTTAACAGAAAAGACTTAAAGATATTAACACAAGAGGTTCTCCAATTAAAAAGCCCATGTTGAAATTGCATCCACAGACTCAGAGTTTCAATCAGCTTCCTAGTTCCCCTCTCTTAACCATAACAAGACATCTAAGAAAAGATTCTAACCATAAGATGCATCAAAAAAGAAAAAAAAAAAAGCAATGAAGTAACAATGAAAGGAGACAAAAGCTTCAAAAAAGCCATTACTAATACCCTAAGAAAGATACTAATATCCATGTAGTAAGAATAGGATTCTAAAACAAGAGATATTCATAGGACATGGGCTCCTGGGTGGCTCAGCTCAGTTGGTTAAGGTCTGCCTTCGGCTCAGGTCATGATCTGAGGGTCCCGGGACTGAGCCCCACATCAGGCTCCCTGCTCCGTGGGGAGGCTCCTTCTCCCTCTTCCTCTGCCTGCTGCTCCCCCCTGCTGTGCTCCCTCTCTGTGTCTAATAAATAAATAATATCTTAAAAAATATTCATAGGACAAAAAACAACTCTTAGAAATTTAAAATATGATAGTGGAAATGAGAAACAGTAGAATGAATGGAAGATAAAGTCAAGAAATCTTTTCCAAATTTAAACATCAGTACAAAGAAATCAACAAAACACAGTGGGGATGGAAAAGAACAGTCTAGTTAGTCTAACAGACTAGGAGTTCCAGAAAGAGAAAAGAGAAAATAAATGAGGGAGGAGGGAGGGATAATCAGAGAAATAAATTTTTTTTTAATTTTTTTTTTAATTTTTTTTTATTTATTTATGATAGAGAGAGAGAGGCAGAGACATAGGCAGAGGGAGAAGCAGGCTCCATGCACCGGGAGCCCGATGTGGGATTCAATCCCGGGTCTCCAAGATCGCGCCCTGGGCCAAAGGCAGGCGCCAAACTGCTGCGCCACCCAGGGATCCCTCAGAGAAATAAATTAAGAAAACTTTCAAGAACTTAAAGATAAGTGCTTCTGAATGGAAAGAACCCAATATGATGGATAAAACATGTAACAAGGCATTATCTTTATGAAATTTTAGAATGTAGGGACAAAGATGTTGCAAACATCCAAAGAAGGATGACAAACAATAACGAATGAAAATGGCTTTAGATTTCTCAATAGAAACTGGAAGGTAAGTGAGCAATTCCTTCAAATTCTGAATGAAAATTATTTCCAACCTACAAATCTCCACCTAGGCAAAGTATCAATCAAGTATGACAGTGAAAGAAAAACATTTTCAGATCAGCATTGTCCAAAACAATTTTGTAATGGAGCATATGTTCTAACATATGAAAGACATAAACAAGAAAGAGGAAGAAATGAGAGGAAAACATTATAGTGAGGGGCATTTGGGTGACTCAGTGGTTGAGCGTCTGCCCTTGGCTCAGGTCATGGTCCTAGAGTCCCAGAATCAAGTCTTGCATCAGCCTCCTTGCAGGGAGACAGCTTCTCCCTCTGCCTATGTCTTTGCCTCTCTCTCTGTGTCTCTCATGAATAAATAAAATCTTAAAAAAAAAAAAAAAAGCATTATAGTGAAAAGTATTTGCAAGATGTAAAGGCAAACAGCTCAGAGGCCTTGAAGAGAAATTATTTTTCAAGATAAAATCATGTGAGACCACTCTTTCCAGGATCTCCTGTTTTTCTCTTTCTTGGTTTATACTTCTATTAAATAGAGCATCAACATATCTCAACGCAGAGGAGAAATTTAAGTAACTGTAGGAGTTAGGGGTTAACCTGATGAAAAATGGTAGAGAAAAGAAAAAAAAAATGACACTCAAGAGAAAATAAAATGTACTACAGGAAAGATAAAGCAGTATTTGTATACTACACAGCTTAGTTATAAGTACTTAGTTATAAGTAACATATGTGGTCATAACAGACACTCTAAATAATTATTTCACAAATTTTAATATACAGATTTGATAGCAAGATGGAAAAGGAATGGAAAGACATCAAAGAGGTAGACAAACCATGACACTCTCAACTACAGAAAACAGAGTTGCTGGAGGGGAGATGGGTGAAGGAACAGGGTAATTGGATGATGGGCATTAAAGAAGGCACATAATGTGATGAGCACTGGGTTATATGCAACTGATGAATTACTGAACTCTATTTCTGAAACTAATGATGTACTACTATATGTTGGCTAATTGAACTTAAATTAAAAAAAAAAAAAAAGATGTAATACCAAAATGGAAAAATGTGTGTGAAGGTAGAAGTGGGTGAGAGGTAGGTGGAGAGAGCTAAATTCTCATCTCTGCAGTAAGTCAACAGAAAGTGCCTAAAACTGAAAAATTAAGATGTAGTAATACCTGTATGGTTTCCTGAGTCCTAAAAGTAAATACAAAAAAGAATCAGCTAGATAAGTTGAAAGTGGTTGCTTCTGAGGAAGAGGACAGGGAATTGATATTTTTCAAAACAATTCTTTGAAGTTTGATATTTTAAATATATACAAAACTTTGTTTTTAAATCTTCTCCTTTCATTGATTTCTTTGTACTGATGTTTAATTTGGGGAGAAGATTTTAACTTTACCTTCCATGTGCTCTGAGTTTTTCATTTCTGCTATTAGCAATAAACAAAATAGTACAAAAGTATATCTTTTAAAATTAAAGGTATGAATTATAATAGTGATATACTGGGACAGATGGTAGTTACATTTGCAGCGAATAAACTTGTTGAATCACTGTTCTACACCTAAAGCTAATATAATATTGTGTCTACTATACAAAAAATAAATAAATAAAGGTATGAAAGACAAAATGCTTTCCTCCTAAGATCAAGAATAAAACAGATGTTGGGGTGTCTGAGTGGCTTAGCCGGTTAAGCATCTGACTCTTGATTTCAGCCCAGGCTGTGATCTCAGGGTGGTGGGATCAAACCCCCCCATGGAGCTATGTGCTCAGTGCAGAGTCGCTTGAGATTCTCTCTCTCTCTCTCCCTCTGCCCCTCCTCCACTCTAAATAAGAAAATCTTGAAAAATATAAATAAATAAACAGATGTGCTACTCACTTTTGGCAGTACATATACTAAAATTGGAGGAATACAAAGAAGACTACCATGGCCTCTGTGCAAGGATAACACACAAATTTGTCAAGCATTCCATATTTTTATGAAATAAAAACTAAAAAACAACAATACACAATAAAGAATAAAGGAGAGGTCTACTCCCAACAGTTTAACATTTACAGGAGGCCGCTGTGAGTGCAATAAGGCAAGATAAAAATAAAAGGTATATAGATTAAAACAGAAAAAAAAAATAGCATGCAGAAAGATATATAGACCAATAGAACAGAATAAAGAGCTAGAAACAAACCCTCATAAATATAGATACTCCAATGATCTTTGACAAGGGTGCAAAGATTACACAACAGAGAACGGACAGTCTCTTCAATAAATGGTGCTAGGAAAACTGGATATCTACATGCAAAAGGATGAAAATGGACCCTTATCTTACACCATCATCAAAAATTAACTCAAAATGGAGATCTAAATGTAAGGCCTGAAACTATAAAACTACCATTTACATTCTGCTCTGTGAAAGACACTAAAAAATATAAAGACACACATACAAACTCACACATGACAAACCACAAACTGGGGGAAATAATGGACAGAAAACTTGTATCCATTATATATGAAGAATCTATACTTAAAATTCAGTAAGAAAAATAACTTATGTTAACATGAATAAAACATCTGAACAGGCACTTCACCAAAGATATGCAGAAGGCAAATAAACTCATTAGCTCAACATTATTAGACCTTAAGGAAATGCAAAATTAAAATAACAATGTGGTACTACACATCTATTAGCATGGCTAAAATAAAAAATAACTGAGAATACCAAATATTAGAATTTTCATACATTGTTGGTGGGAATACAAAATGGCACAGCCATTTTGGGAAAACAGATAAGCAGTTTCTCAGAAAGAAAAACATACACTTACCATAACAATCCAACAATCACATTACTAGGTAATTACTCAAGAGAAATGAAAACGTATACTAATTAAAAACCTTTTCTGTGAATGTTTATAAGTAGCTTTATCATAACAGCCGAAAACAATCCAGATGTCCTTCAACTGATGATGGATATATAAATTATGGGACATCATTACAATGCAATATTATGCAATAATAAAAAAGAATAAACTAAGACTAGATCAAAGCCATGCATGAATGTTGCTATAGACTGCATCCCCCCAAAAATTCATATGTTGAAATCCTAATGCACAATGTGATGGTATTAGAAGTAGGGCTTTTGGGACATGCATATTAGGTCAGGAAGGTGGAGCTCATGAAAGAGATTATGGCTTTTATAAGAGACCACACTACCACCACCACCACTACCACGACCCCCACAGAGCTACCTTGCTCCTTTCACCATAGAAGGTTAGTGAAAAGATGGCCATCCAGGAACACAGAAGTGGTTTCTCCTCACCAAACATTGAAACGGCTGACACCTTGATCTTGGACTTCCCAGCCTCCAGAGAAGTAAATTTCTGTTGTTTCTAAGCCCTTCAGTTTATGGTATTTTGTTAGAGCAGCCTGAATAGACTAAGACAAATGTCAAATGTAGGATGTGAAGTGAAAGAAGCCAGACAAAGACTGCACAATTCCATTTACATGACATGCTAGAAAAAGCAACATTAGCAACAAAAAACTGTTCAATGGTTGCCCAAGACTAAAGATATAAGGACTGACTACAGGAGCATAAGGAAACTGGGGGGAGGGTGACAATCATGATGGTGGTGGTGATAGTGATATGGCTATGTTTGTTAAAACACACAGAGCTATACAAAAGAAAAACATGTTAGTGTATATAAATTATATCTCAATAAAAACTGAAGGTAAACACCAAAAGAATAGAAATGTAATTTCCAAGCTAGCCGAGGAAAAGAAATAAAGAAAACAATTCAACAGAAGGCATTAAGCAATATCCAACTATAAATAGAAACAATAAAATGGTTTAAACATGTCTAAATATATCAGCAATCAAAAATGAATATAGATTAACTCACCTGTTAAAAGATACTCTCAAAATGAATAAACCAAATCCAGTTGTATGCTTAAAGGACAGAACTAAAACAAAATAACATCAAATATGAAATTAATTAAAATAAACCCATGTTAAAACTTCCAAGCATGATTCCATGAAGCCACAGCTTAGTGACATCTTATCCTCAAGACTAAAAGATCTGTACAGTTGACCCCTGAACACAGGTTTGAACTGCACAGGCCCACTTTTATGCAGATTTTTTTCAATCATTATATTACTGTAATGTGTTTTTTCTTATGATTTTCATAATATTTTCACCATCTTCCTTTACCATAGAATACAGTATATAGAGGTACCCCGGTGGCTCCATCAGTTAAGTGTCTGTGGCTCAGATCATGATATCAGGGTTCTGGGATCCAGCACTGCGGTCTGGCTCCCTGCTCAGCAAGGAGCCTGCTTCTCCTTCTCCCTCTGCCCCTACCCACCCCCCCACCCCCACCTAGTTCATGCTCTCTTTCCATCTCAAATAAATAAAATCGTTAAAAAAAAAAAAAAAAAAAAAAAAACAATATATAGTACAATGTAACACAAAATATGTGCTAATTGACTACTTATGTTACCAGCAAAGCTTCTGGTCAACAGTAAGCTATTAGTAGTTACAGGGGAGTGGAAAGTTCTAAATGGATTTTCAACTGTGTGGTGGTCAACACCCTAACCCCAGCTCTGTTCAAGGGTCAACTGTAATTTTATTGTATCTGCTGTCATTTTTTTTTTTTTTACCTAAAAAATTAAGCCAAATCCAAGGCTCTTAGGTGTGCTCATTCAATAAGTTCCCTATTTCCTCCAATAAAATGTAAACACCACAGCACTGGCAGGTTGACCTAGTATAATTTGCAAAGGTGTTGTGGAAATGTAATGACAGTAAGTAAACTGAAATTAGGACAAAGTGTACCTTTAGTTGAGTTATAAACTGTTTAAGCAAATTATCAAGCATAAATGCCACAATTACAATTAAGTTGTCTGCAGAATGTTTTGTACTATAAGTCACTCTGGGGACAGTATATACCCCCATTATGACATGCAGCCACATAAATAGCAATGCTACTTTCTAGCTGAACCTATTAAATACTAGGAGCTAATACTATGGGTAATTTTAGGAGGAGGAAGGAACAAATGAAAAACGAAGAAAGACTGACTAGCTGTGAATTGAAAAAGGTCAAGGCTGGACAGAAAATGAACAAGGATGAATTTCAGAGATATAAATCCTATATCCCAGCAAGTACAGCTGTATAAACAGAGATAAAGATAAGGACTTGTTGAAAATCAAAATTAAAACCTCTTATTTGTAAGATTTTTAACTTTTTTAAAAATATGTTTACATCTGTTTTATTATACCTAAACCTCAAAATAACACGATAGAATAAGTAGTCATCTACATAAAATAAATAAAACTGAGGCACGAAGATTAAAATATAAAGATCAAAAACAAAACAAAACAAATCATAAAGACCATGTGGTAGCAGACCCAGAACTAGAACTAGTTCTTCTAATATCCATTTCTAAGCCTTTTGCTAGACCCTGTTGACTTCTGTGAAAAGAGGGAGTATAACCAGTCCCTTATTTACTTGTAAAACCCACTATAAAATGCACTCATAAAAAGTCATTCTAAAAGAGCACTACCTGCTATTATAATGAACACACTTTTCTCAGATCTCAAATAATAAGCTCATCTAGTATATCCTAACTTATTTCATTTAGTGTCAAGTGAAAGAAAAACTTAACATCACCCACTGCATCTATCTGTAACAGCTTCAAAACAATAGTGCCATGGTTAATTACTACTTTTTCTTTGCTATAACTCTACAAAAATACCACATAAAACAATTTCAAATTTTTAAAAACTTACAAACTGATGTTAAAATTTCGGTATCCATTTTTTTTCCCTTTACTTCAAACACATACTCCCTTGTTAGTGTTGTTGAAGATGACAAGTGACAAACTCCTTTCAAATGACAATTGGGACAAATTCTGAGAAACACTGCTCAGTGATCCACAACTAAATTGTTCTATTAATGTGTGGCAGTCCTAATTAATAATTCTATCCTAGTACTATCCTTTTGGATTTAAATCTCTACTTCTCAAGCAACTACGATTTTATAATAATGTTACCGAAAGCAGGCAAAGAAAAAATTCTAATGACTAAAACCCCAAAGAGATAACCAAGACACATTTAAAACACTAGTAAATGTAATAAGATATACTTAACAGTATAGAAGCACTCAAATATAACTAATCTCAAATATTTTACCAAAAGAGTCAAGAACTTTGGGGGGGGCGGGAAACTGACTGCTAAATGAACATGTTACATAGAATTCTTCATTTAAAAGCATATGTAGGGTATAATGATCAGATATGGATGTAGTTCCCCAACTGCATGTTATAACAATTGTAATAGAGCTTCTGGGTGGCTAAGGAGCTAAACATCTGCCTTTCCCTCAGGTGTGATCCCAGGGTCCCAGGATTGAGTCCCCCAGGGGGCTCCCTGCTCTACAGGAAGCCTGCTTCTGCCTCGGCCTCTCTCTCTCTCTCTCTCATAAATAAGTAAATAAAATCTTTTTTTTTTAGTTGTAATAAATAAAAGAATTCTATATATAATAGGATGTTTTCTACAGGTTAGAAAGTAAATTTTATTTACAAATTTAATTAAATGGAAAAAGTATTGTAACATAGGATCTATATTTATTATAAAGATTAGACTGGGTTTCAATAACCAAGCCTTTTAATAATTTAATTAACTATATTACTTGCATCTACTCCTCCTGAGAATTCTTAAAGTTTTCCTTCCTGTCTTTCTGGAGAAATTGAGCAATCATAGTCACTGCAGGTAGAAACAACCTAGAGGGGAGGTGTGAGCTAGGGAATACTATCTCCCAACTGCTCATACACAGTGAACAGCCCCTAGTCCTCAAGAACACATTGTCTAAAAAAGAAAAAAAATATGGAAAAGTATGCTTTTTAAACTGTACATTAAAATGAATAAATAATAAAAATATAAAAAATAAAAAATTGTACATTAAGAAATGTTCCTAACAGGGCATCCCAGGTGGGTCAGCGGTTTAGCACCACCTTCAGCCCAGGGCGAGATCCTGGAGACTCAGGATTGAGTCCCACGTCAGACTCCCTGCATGGAACCTGCTTCTCCCTCTGCCTGTGTCTCTGTCTCTGTCTCTCTCTCATGAATAAATAAAATCTTTTTTTAAAAAAATCATTTAAAAAGAAAAAAAATGGGAAAAAATGGGGCAGTCCAGGTGGCTCAGCGGTTTAGCGCCGCCTTCAGCCCAGGGCGTGATACTGGAGACCCAGGATGGAGTCCCACATCGGGCTCCCTGCATGGAGCCTGCTTGTCCCTCTGCTTCTCCTTCTGCCTGTGTCTCTGCCTCTCTCTCTCTCTGTATTTCTCATGAATAAATAAATAAAATATTTTAAAAAGGAAAAAAAATGTTCATAACATATGATCACTTCTTTTACTCTCCCAAATGAATCTTAATAAAACAATCAAAAGGAGGACAAATATTTACATGCCAGAGTGTTTACCACTGTATAGTATGGAAAAAAACAGAAACAATCAAAATGTTCAACGGGGGTAAAAATTACACTATGTTGGATCTGTGAGATGAACGGTTATTGTCTTTAAAAAAAAATTTCTAAAGCTCTATTGAATATGAAAATACATTTATAATTTAGTTACAAAAAAAGCCAGATACAAAATTACATATATCTTAATCCCCATTAATTTTAGAATCATGAAAAAAAGTGTTTTCTAAAAAACTGATTTTATACACACTAAACACAATACTCTACATTTAAGTTCTTCACTGCAGGAACTGACCAGGAAAGAATAGAGTAGGTAAAACCTATTATTCACCACAAAGACTTAGACCTATTGGATCTATAAGTTAATTTTCAGTTCACCTGGGTGGCTCAATCGGTTAAGTGTCTGCCTTCGGCTCAGGTCATGATACTAGGGTCCTGGGATTAAGCCCCGCAGCAGGCTCCTTACTCAGACGGAAGCCCGCTTCCCCCTTTGCCCATCTCCCTCAACTCCTGCTCTCTCTCTCTGCTTTCTCTCAAATTAAAAAAAGGGGGGGGGGGAGATTTTCAATTGGCCTCAGCTATTCCAATTGTTTAAAAACTAAACAAAAGGCAGAAGTACTATCCTTTTGGACATTGTACATGGCATTAAACAGATAGCTGAGACTTAAAAGCACTAACAAATACTGAAATCATCACCACTCCATGTTTACACTAGCTTCATCTAAAAAATAAAAGTGTGTGTCTTAACTCATTAGGAATAACTTCAAAATTTTGAGAAGGTATTCTCTGAAAATTGGGGGGGGGGGGGGGGGGCGTGTTGTACCCAGTGACTGAAATTAGAAGTTATCGGTGGCGCTGTTTGTGAATCCTCCATAACCTACCCTAAGGAAAAGACAGAGACTAGGTTTAGCAGCTTGAATCCTACATCTGCCATGTGACTTCAGACACGTTTCTTCTCAGTCTTAATTTTCTTATCCATGAGACAAAGATAACCACAATTTACTTGTAGGACTGTTGTAAGCTTTAAACTGCCAGCACAAGGTTAAGACACATAGTGAAGAACTCAGGAAATGGTAGTTACAATATTTCAAATAATCATTCAGCTGGGGACCCCTGGGTGGCTGAGCGCCTGACTTTGGCTCGGGCATGTTCCTGAAGTCCAAGGGATGGAGTCCCACATCTGGCTTCCTACATGGAGCCTGCTTCTCCCTCTGCCTTTGTCTCTGCCTCTTTCTGTGTCTCTCATGAATAAATAAAATCTTAAAAAAAAAAATCATCCAGCTGCCTAGTGTACAATCTCAATTGTTGGTTTAACTAAAGTAAAGTAAATACTAGCTCTAAATTCACTGAGAGTTCAAAATAACCATAAAATTCATTATACAAGAGAGGAGGCACTGAATGCATCCATCAAGTTGGCAATCCTTGAATGAACAAAAGTACAATACAGTAGTTTAGTTGAAAACAACAGAGGATGAAAAAAATGGTGAAAAGGCAGACCTTACTGTTATTTAAAAAGTACACCTAAAAAGTGAATTAAAACGAGGAAACATGTGGAAAAAGAAGGGAAAAAAAAACCCATCTGGCAATGACATCTAAAAAAAGGTCAGTAACAGCTTTCACCAGTTAGGGCCCAGTCAGAAGACAGTGAAACTGGGAGGAGGAAGTTCATTGATAGGGCTGTTTACTTTGTCTTACTTCTCTTCACTTTCTCAAGGCAGAAAATGATGGCTACACCAGAAATAGTAGCTTGAAAGAAAGCATCAGTTCAGTACCTTATAAGTGATAGTGACGTGTACCAGGTGTCAAACAGCAATTTAATATTGCAAATCCTGACTGGCAGATTAAATCTCTATAATCCAAAAATTCACAACCCCTACAAACCGGTATCAATTCTTAGTCAAATATTTAAGAAAGACCTGCAGCTCTCTCTGCCTGTGTGTCTGCCTCTAAGAAAAGAAAAGAAAAAAAAAAAAAAAAGACCTGCACCATGTAAGGTAGAACCAAACTGTGAACTAAGTATTACCTCCCAACAAGACTTTTCATAGACAGGCTCTTTATGGGGGGAAGGTGGGGCATTCAAAAACACATCACATTTAAAGGGACCTATATACTTCACAATCCTAGATGCTGTGCTCTAACATTATTTAACTATCCTCCAAGCCAGTAAATGTTCATGCTTCGTGAAGTCCACAGTTCCCCCAAACAAGAGTTTCTCCCTAATTAGGCAAGTAAAAGATAATGGATGAACACAATTATACAATAAAACAATGCTGGTCACAGCCACTTTGCGAATTATTCAAGAGGGAAATCAAGTTATGATAGGATGGGGAGGGACATCTGAGTGGCTCAGCAGTTGAGCGGCTGCCTTTGGCTCAGGTCATGACCCCCAGGTCCTGGGGCTCCCCGCAGGGGGCCTGCTTCTCCCTCTGGCTAGGTCTCTGCCTCTCTCTGTGTCTCTCATGAATAAATAAATAAAATCTTAAAAAAAAAAAAAAAAAGGAAGGTTACAAGAGGATGAGTCAGCACAAATTCACACTACAAAACGTATATATCTGCATCCTCCTAACGGTGGGCTTAATTGCACATGTAAATTATAACATTTTATGCTTCAACACGTATGTGGGGTTGTGGGTGAAGGCTGGGGACACTGGCAGCGGCCAGGCCACTTTCCAGAGTCGTCACCAATTCCCAGTCCCTTAACAAAAGAAGTTCTCCGAGCTGGGCACGGGGCCTTACAAGTAACCCAACGCACAAGTACGCTCTTGACTAGGCTACGACATTGTGGGTCCGTTTCCTTCACAGCCGACTCCCGACACTCCCTCAGACGGAGGGATGAACAGCCGGATGCGAAGGATTCGGACGTGTACCACTTACTGCGCCGTTTGCATTCATTTGGGGAGACAGAATGCAACACCTCACAGAGAAGCTGCAGCGACGACACCACAAAATACTCTCCTCACAGGCCCCATTCACAAAAATGGGGGCGGGGCAAGGGATTAAGAAGAAACAGAGGGAAAAAGAACGGTCTCGCCCGGACGCGCGTGAAAGCGCCTGGGGTCTCCGGGGAGCGCCGGCACAGAGCCTGGGGCGAAGGGGCCAGTCTCCGGGACTGCGAGGCCGGCCCGCGTCTTCCGGGATCCCGCCAGAGCGGACGGCTGACGGCGAGCCGCACACCGCCTGCTGCGCCGCGACCGGGCCGCGCCTGCCAGGCGCTGCGACCCGTTACAAACAGCGGGGCTACCCAGCGGGCGGGCCGCATTCACCACCAGGCGGAAAGCGGCCCGAGCGGCGGGAGGGAGCCGCAAGTGTGGACTGTGGAAACCGGGGCATTCGTCTGGGCCTACCACTGACCTGGGCGTCCCGCCTTCCTCTCGCGCAACAGCGGTCCCCGGGCCGCGCGACTGAGAACAGGAACCAACAGGCTCGCGCCCTAAGCCTTTTTTTTCCCCCCTCTCGCTTCCCGCCCGATTTCCCGCGCGCTCACGCCCCTCCTCCAAACCTAAAATTCCTTCAGCCCCCTCCCAAGTGCGCGTGAACCAGATAGCCCTCAGTTCTCGCGAGAGGCTTTCCTCCTCCCTCCCCTCTGCCACTAGTGAGTGCGCGAACGAGAAAGGAGGAGGGCGCTCCAGGCGAAAGCACTGCGGACGCCATTATCCTCTGTTTCTCAGCTGCTGCAACCTCGACGTCTCGCCTACGTCCCGCTTCTTTGCGGCCTATAGGTAATTGGGACTTTTGGCGCTAGGGTATTATAGATTCAGGCATGGGTTTGGCCTCCCTAAAGGCTGCGTTGGCTTCTTTCAAGCCCGGCTTTCCTCGGGCCCGTAGCGGCCTCACAACCTAAAGGGAGGCGCCGGCGCGAGGCGTGGCGTCGCCTCCTTCGGCGCTTTGATTGACACGGCCTTGGGCCAATCACTTTGCCCTCGCGCCACCGCTAAACCCCGGGCAACCAATTGGGCTCGGCGGCGGGGTAGGGAGCGCGGGGAGGCGGGGGCAGGCGGCGGGGGCCTGCGCTCGCTCTCTGTCTAGCTGTGACCGGCTGAGGCGGCGAGGTGGCGCGGCGGCACAGGGACGGCGGCCTCGCGCGGTGAGGAGCGGGGCTGGATGAACGGCGCGCGGGGACGAGGGTCGGAGACCAAGTTTGCCGCTTGCGGGAGGCGTTTGGGGGCTGCTTGATGGTTGGCGGGTTCTCTGAGAGGGAACGTTGCCCGGTTTCCCCTCCCCCACCTCCGCCATTTCCCTGAGCGTATATCCGCAGTCCGAGCTGTGGGGTTAAGAGGCTTCGAGGATTTGTGAGGCATGTGTCTGTAGGATGATCGGTAGTTTTGTAGTTTTCAGAACTAGACATCTTGTGTAGGAAGGCGAAGTGGCCGGCGGGCGGGACCCGAGGGCGGTGGAGGACGCCGCCGCTCTCTTTGTGTGGGTCCCAGCGCACTAGGCCCTCCCGGCCCGGGCTTGGAGCTGGAGTGGGGGAGATGGAATGGTGGAGGCTGCCTCCGTTGCTTTGTCTCTCCCGCTGTGGGGGGAGGGTGCGGGGGATGAGATCTCGGGACCGCGTGGTGGGTGGGGGAGGGGGTCCGCGCTCGGCTCCGCCTAGTAGCACGTAGTCGCCATTACGCGGGCCGCCATTTCCTGTCGGGTCCGGGTGAAGAGCTTCGCGGCGCTTCTGCTCTCGCCTTCGGCTCTTTGAACTCCTGTTCCTGGGCTGTGGCGGATCTCCGGTACTGCGCGGCGGCGGGGCCGGGGCACGTTCGCGTTCGGCTGGTCGCGCCCGCATTTAGCGTTTTTTTTGCGGTTTGAGGAGTGGTAACTAAAAGTTGAACGGTGAACCGCGGCAACGTTTTCCTTACGAATGGAGCCCGCTGTCCTTGGAGTTCCTTAATGTAAATCTTCATCGTGCCTGAACATTTAGTTAAACGATGGCGGTGAGGGTAGCGTTTCAGTTAGTCGTTGGAAGAGAGGTTTATCGACAAACGGTATGGAAGATCGGGAGGCATAAATGTAGCTTGAGGCTGTCGCCTTCCTACCAGAGACTAGCCCTTGAGGGCTGGCGAAAGGTTGTCGGCGGTCCAATCGCTCGCGCTAGAGGGTCTGATTGTCAGGTTATAGACTTTTAACCTAACTTAAGATATTCTTACGGTGACAATATTAGCGTTTTAGGGCTTTATCGGCTGTTTGAATAATCGAGTAATACTAGCAGTTGGGGGGTCTGATCCTGTATGAAGTTTTAAGATTTAATTCTCCGGTACATTGACCTGACTGTGGGATATACTAGCTTGAATTTGCCTTCATACTTGTAAGTTAGAGATTTCAGAGACTGGCCTTTCAGGTCACCAATGGGAAGATAACAAAGCCACGCGCAATTTAAAATTCCAGCATAGCTGATTTTGTATCTATAAACGTACACCTTTGGGGACAAAATTGAAGGCTTTGGGGTTTACGTCGTCCAGACTTCGTCTTCTCTGTATTGTGTAAACAATTAGTTGCCGTGGTGAGACTGTCCAGTGGCTAAAAATTTGGTTTTCTTTTTACAAAGAATGAGATAGGGTCCTGTGGTTTTTGGTTTGTCTTAAGGCAATCATTTGAGAGTATAAGACCCAGTTTTAGGAAGAGCTGTTTAGTTTGTATTCAAATCGCTGTTAACTAGTATTCAGTAATAACCAAAAGGCAAAACTGATTTATGTTGGTTTTTATAGGCTACTGCAGCACTAGGGTGTCAGTTGGTCCCGCCCAGAACACTTCAGTTCTGCTCTGCAAGGATATATAATACCTGGTACGTTCTAGAAGCAGTCATTTCTTTGCCTTTTTTATTATTATTCAGTGAGACACAAAGCTTACTTTGCAATAAACCAAATGTACAAGTCTCTTTATTTTTCAACAGATTGGTGTGTCCATTTGATACACGAAAATGGAAACTGAACAGCCAGAGGAAACCTTCCCCAACACCGAAACCAATGGTGAATTTGGTGAGAGATTTTAATTTTAACAATTACTGTATTTTCCATTCTGTTTCATTATTTAGAACTGTTTGGTCTGACATCCCACTCAGCTATCTCTTGATTCTTACTTATGAAGTAGACATGAGTGTCATATGCATTAATGGCTGTAACCTTTACAGACGATAAAAATACTATTTACTTGCATTTTACAACCATCAATCCTTTGAAGTATTTTGTCCCATTGTTTTGTGTTTAGAAAGTGTTATTGGGAGGGAATGTGCTTTGATTGAGTTAGCAAAACTCCAAACAGAATCGAGCTGCTTTCTCTGACCAATGGGTTGAAACTAAAATGTAATTGAAATAAAGGTGCTTTTTCTTATAATAACTAGTGCTTTTTTGAAATCTGAACTAATTTGTAGGTAAACGCCCTGCAGAAGATATGGAAGAGGAACAAGCTTTTAAAAGATCTAGAAACACTGATGAGATGGTTGAACTACGCATTTTGCTTCAGAGCAAGGTATAAATTTTGTTCTCAAAAATTTGAGGTTGGTTCTACTTAAAGTAGAAATTAAAATTAGTTATGGTTTGGCTCTCTGGGAATCAGTGTAAACCTTACAGTTTGAAGAATATAAAGATTAGTGTGTCCTTTTCCAAACAGATTTGTAGGCCACGTTATTTTGATAATAGTTAAAAACACTTAATATAGTGAGTCCGTACGGGTCAGAGTAGGGTGATGCTTAAGGCATTGATGGATTAAAGTTTATACCTTGATTGCATTGTAGGGAAAACATAGTTGGTAACAGTGTGAGGGTATCTAATACGTTTAAGTTATTTTTTTGTCAGAAGGAAACTGTAAAATTAATCAATGCTTAACTTTTATGCTTCATGTAATTTTTGGCATGCTGAAAAATCCAAAGCTGTCTTGGTGGTTTGGTCCCCAAAGCACATAGACTCTTGATTTTTTTTTTTTCTTTTTTTTACCTGATGGTTTTGATTTTGATTACCTCCAAATAGATTTTCCGTTCTGTCGCCCAAAAAGGGAGGTTAGAGGGTTTTTGTTCTTTGCTGCAGTTAAGAGCATAGAAAGGCATATTAACATAAGGAAAGGGAAAAGTAAGCTTTTTTGTTTTTTTATCTTCTCCAGAATGCTGGGGCAGTGATTGGAAAAGGAGGCAAGAATATTAAGGCTCTCCGTACAGACGTAAGTATTAAAGAGTTTAAACTACTACACAAGCAGCTTCAGTTTATGTGTGTAGAAATTTAAAGATTTGCATCATAGAAATCATTTAATAGTCTAGTTTCAAGCCATTTGTAATAATTGATTACATAGATGATTTCAAGGTTTGCCATTCCTGATTTAACGAAGCCCAGATTGAGTTTGGGAAGGGGGGGGGTCTGTATTAAACCTCTTCACTTTCTAATAACTTTCCACCAAATTCCTCACTTCAAGATAACATTTTAATTAGAAATAATAACAGTGTAAAGACCCTTAATTGCACCATTTACCATGTGTGAATCAATTATAGTATATCAAAACCATTGCAGGTAGCTGATTAAACTCAGAAACTTTTATTTCCTTTTTTTAATCGTCCATCTGTTTAACAGCTTGCACATGGAGCACAGATATTAATGTTGAGGTTGCATGATTTAAATATGGGTAAAGAATAGACAACTTATTCTTATAATTGGGAAACCATTTGTCAATGCCAGTGATTTGAGTCTTCATATTATATAGTGGGTTGACTCTTGTGATTAGACACATTAAATGTTGGTATCACCAGAAGTGAGCATTTATCTAGGACTTGGCTACACCAAAATTCCTAAATTTTTTCTCATAGTGTACACACTCTTTTAATGTTTCCTTGCTAAAGTTGAGGCAAATAATAACTTTGTGTTGAATACTTATTTGATAGTATTTCATTTCTCTCTTGGTCGCAGATCTTTGTATGTTCCTCTTGTAAACTGAACTTGAAATTTTGTTTAAATTTTGACTTGCCTGCTAGGATCTAGGAATGCGTTTTAAACCTCCAGGAAACCAAACTGGTCTTTTTTAAGAGTTAGGGTTTTTGGTGGTGTGGGAATTTTTGTTTTGTCTTTTATAAACCTCTCTCCTCTTAATCCAGATGTTCTATATAATTATCTGGGTTATTAATTTCCCCATTTCCTCAAGAATTTCAGTGAACTGAGTCATGACAGGTTTTGTGTCTACCCTCATGAGCCAGCCTGCTACTGAAACATCGTTTGTTTAAAAAAAAAAAAAAATAGTACCATCATTTAAGGTCCTTAAATGTTAAGCCACAGTCAGATATAGAGAAGTCCATTATTGTGTTAGTCTTCAGAACAACTTAAGCTTGTTTCATTAATTGAGAGTATGAGTATAGTTTGTATTAAATTAAAATTTATTGCTTTTCCCCCTTTTCCCTCTCCTTGTTTTTTTGGCCATATATCTCCGTTGCCCATGTACTGGATCGACTTACCCCTGCGTTGCCCACCATGACGTTGGCCCATCCGCCCCTGAACGCCCATGTGAAAACCCTGGTTGGCTATGCCCAAAAATGTGCTCGTTGCCAAACGGGTACCATACTTGACAACTTCTGATTGAATGCCCATGCCCAATGCCAACATCCACGAACGCCAATGACCAATGCAGTACAATGCCAGTGTTTCAGTCCCAGACAGCAGTGGCCCCGAGCGGTATGTCCCAACAGTTTATGCCTCACTGCCTGATTAGAAAGAGAGAAATGTATTTTATTACCTGCCTTTTATATAATTAAATAGTATCCCCTTTAGACGGTGTATTGTTTTTCAAGTTTCTGTCTTATTTTCCCCATTAAGTCTTTTTGTCACTGAACTTTTACCGTGAGTTGCCCACCCAAACGATCCACTAATTTTATTTCGATGGAAGGAGCACAGCTTCAAGTGTTGCATATTTGCTGCATTGTAAATCAAATTGTTACCAAAGTAGTCTCTCGCTCTGTCTTTGTGGCCCACCTTGCTTCCCAACATTGCCTGTTCATAATTTTTTCTGATGAAATGCTAACTCTGGTTCACTTTCCTTCACTTCTCATTTGTGTTGTCTTTGTTTTGTCTCGCATTTGTATTTGTTTTCTTGCAGAGCCCATTAGTGATCTAATTTCTAACTGGTATCCATAACCTTACTCCAAATATAATGTTCACCACTTGCATATTCCCCCACTTTTGCCTAAGAGAAGGTGTGCCAGTTTTACCAATGTTAACAGCGAGGGTATCCTTAATTAACTTAGTGGTGGCGGGGAACATAAATATTCGACTCTGCTTCAGTTCTGGTCAATTTATTGCCCACTTAATCTGAGCCCTTCCAAGAGCCCATTCTCTCTGTCTCTCTGCAAGTCTCCTAATATTGTTATCATGTCTGTATTGGGCATAAAACAAAATGCATGTGAAAAATCTATAAATAGGCTACTTTAAATGGGGAGATTAAATAATTGTATGTTACTTCTCTGTAAAAGTTTGTATGACTACTGGTGATGAACACAAAACTCATTTTTCTTTTTCACCTTTTTTGTACTATCTGGTATTTGTGATGTTTGACAGCATATTGAGTATCAGTGCTGATATTGAGACAATTGGAGAAATTCTGAAGAAAATCATCCCTACCTTGGAAGAGGTAGGTGCTATATTTTTTTTAATGTATTTGGCAATTGGGGGCTTTTTAAATGTTTTATTGGGGCTTAATGGGGGGAGGTGGAGAGTCAGTGGCTGTAACAGTTTGTAGCAGCAGTGTTTTATATAATGTGCAGGATTACTATTCTATAGCTTGTTTTAAAATGTGATCTCAAAAATTTTTTTAATGTAGTCTGGCCACTCCAGAGTAAATATAAACTACTTGTGTCTTGCACATGAGTGTAGTATGTATTTAATGGGCTGTAGTTACAGATATGTTTTTTAAATTAAAATACTGATTGTGGACTGTCGGAAAGGACTGTGTTTGATCTAGTTACGGATTTTAATTCTATTACAGTATTTGCTGGATGTATAGAAAAATTACATGTTGATTTTTAAGAGTAGATAAAGCAATTTCTCATGTAATGGTATAGATACGAAATGTGTTGTAGTAGCTTTACCAATATATGCGACAATAGCCTGATCACACTAGACACTTAACCTATTACTCTTATTTTTCTACTTTCAGGGCCTGCAGTTGCCATCACCCACTGCAACCAGCCAGCTCCCGCTCGAATCTGATGCTGTGGAATGCTTAAATGTATGTCATAGTGCCATTGAACCCCACTGAAGTATGGAGCCTGGCCCATAGGATCAATTTTATTTTTAACATAGTGTACTTTCCCATCTCTAGAAAAAGGCTTAAAAACATGATAAATGAATGGTCTTACAACTCACTGTTGACCCTGCTCCATGCTGCAGTGGGAATTAACTACATTTGCAAAGTGCTTTGCAGTCATTTTTATTATGGTGTTATTTGAATGTTGATAATAATTTTGTGGTAACAGCGACATGCTAAATGGCTGCAGTGTGGGTATGGTGTTGCAGGACCTGAAAATAAAATAGTTTTTTAAGGTGGTGCAGAATGTCCTTTTTGGGCCTGGCTATTGAGGATAATAAGCACATAACTGGTAAAGTTATTGAAATATAAATTCAGGTTGCTCACTGCAACAGTATATTGTCATGCTTATAGCAGATAAGTGTGTATTTTTGAGTATTCCTTAATTCGGGACTAAAATTTTATAACTCTCCCTCTGCAGTACCAACACTATAAAGGAAGTGACTTTGACTGCGAGTTGAGACTGTTGATTCATCAGAGTCTGGCAGGAGGAATTATTGGGGTCAAAGGTGCTAAAATCAAAGAACTTCGAGAGGTAAAAGCAGTGTTTTATTTTCTTTTCCTGCCGTACTAAAGAATAGTACTCTGTATAGAGCTGGGTCAGTAGGCTTCTCGTCCCCCCCGCCCCCCCCTTTGGAGTTTCCTCAAAATTCCCCATTACTTCTGTTTTTATCTAATTTGCTTTTAAAGTATAACAAAGGCCTGGACATGCTGGGGCAAGTTCTTCTGCCAATACCATGGCAAAGTCCTAGAGTTACTAACAGGGTTTTTATATTGGGGGGGGGAGGGGTCCTGATTGTGAAGGTAAATTTATCTGAACCCAGGAAATCTTTTTTTTCTTCTGATTAACTAATATTTCTTGTTTTTTTGTAAACTTAGAACACACAGACAACAATCAAGCTTTTCCAGGAATGCTGTCCTCATTCCACTGACAGAGTTGTTCTTATTGGAGGAAAACCTGATAGGGTGGTAGAGTGCATCA
Source organism: Canis lupus dingo (assembly GCF_003254725.2). Taxonomy (NCBI): domain Eukaryota; kingdom Metazoa; phylum Chordata; class Mammalia; order Carnivora; family Canidae; genus Canis; species Canis lupus. The sequence continues at coordinate 75,580,466 of NC_064243.1, forward strand.
AGATCATCCTTGATCTTATATCAGAGGTATCTTCGGAATACTTTTTTTACATTTAATTTCATGTAACTAATGTTTTATTTTATTCTAAGCTGTTTATGCAATGTTGAGGCAAATAGTTATTTGTCCTTACTCATTTAAAAATTCTTTGAGAGAGGGTCTTTTGATCATTGGTGAGAATTTTTAATACCTTTGGTCCTTCAAATGAAGCTTCTATAATTCTCTATAGTACTACATTGCACAGCTTCCAGACTGATATGCTTTAGTGTGAATTACAGGCTTAGATAACATGTTGGTCCCCTCAGCCTTTGAGATGGTTACTTTGTTCTTTACAGACCCCTTTTTGGAATGTGTGAATGGGGTTGTAGTCTCTTGAGATGGAGTGAGAAAAGCAGGCAGCTAAAACACACCAAAAATACTGCTTTTTTAAAAATCCTTTCCTTCCTACTATTAACTTTTGCCTAGATTCCTTTCCCTGCCACCAATACCTCTCAGGAAAAATAAAGGATTTGAAATGTTCAGCTTGTTGATATGAAACAAGGCTCTTTTCCTTCGATCTGTAACATTGCTATATTTTTGTTTTAGTCTCCCATCAAAGGACGTGCACAGCCTTATGATCCCAATTTTTATGATGAAACCTACGATTATGGTGGCTTTACAATGATGTTTGATGACCGCCGTGGACGCCCTGTGGGATTTCCCATGCGGGGGAGAGGTGGTTTTGACAGAATGCCTCCTGGTCGGGGTGGGCGTCCTATGCCTCCATCCAGAAGAGATTATGACGATATGAGCCCTCGCCGAGGACCTCCTCCTCCACCTCCTGGAAGAGGTGGCCGGGGTGGTAGTAGAGCTCGGAATCTTCCTCTTCCTCCTCCACCACCACCTAGAGGAGGGTAAGTTTCTTCTCCATCCACACATTCTTAATCTATAAGACTTTTCACTTTATGGGTAGATATGGTAGATGTTTGTTTGGTATGTGTGACATGTAAATAAGCTGAGATTACAACAATTCCTATGTGTTTCCAGGGATCTCATGGCCTATGACAGAAGAGGAAGACCTGGAGACCGCTACGATGGCATGGTAAGTAAGAACTCTTTTTTGTTTTGTTTTTTAAATCATGTAGTTGACATCTTGTTGAAGATGATTAATGACTAGTTTAATCATTTCAGTTGTTTATTGGAACATTAAGACTTTATTGAGCCATTTTTGTTTGTGAGAATATGTGATTTGTTGCCAACAATACATGTTTAGTGATGTGAAATAGAAGTTGGGCATATGAAAGTGGTAGCTCTGTAGCTGAAACACAGTATAGATTATGTTAATAGTTCTGTCTCTGACACAGGTTGGTTTCAGTGCTGATGAAACTTGGGACTCTGCAATAGATACATGGAGCCCATCAGAATGGCAGATGGCTTATGAACCACAGGTTGAGTATCATGGGTGTTTGTATTCATATCAGTAATAATTTTAAATGCTTGCCTACTTGTCCATGTTTTAGTTCCCCTCCTACAACGTTTTGTTTCTATGCTATGTACCTGAAGGGTTTCCTTCCCCAAGGATTGTCTTCTGAAACATACTAGGGAGAATATGGGAGGACTTTAGTTTCCTAAACTAAGATTTTGGGAATATTAACCTGAAGAATAGTTTTGAAGGCAAAGTAATTTTTTATTTTTTCTTTCCATTTTTAGGGTGGCTCCGGATATGGTAAGTCTTTTCCTTTATAAAATCAAAACATTATTTCATGCTTTCTAAATGAACTTCATGCTCATTATTTAAATCAGATTATTCCTATGCAGGGGGTCGTGGCTCATATGGTGATCTTGGTGGACCTATTATTACTACACAAGTAACTATTCCCAAAGATGTAAGTATTCGTTCAATTTTTATGTTCTTGTAATGTTACAAGGAACATTTAATAAATCCTCTTCTTTACATTTCTTGGTTTTTAATAAAAGGTTTTAATAAAGCTATTGTATCCTAGGATTAAATTTGTTTATGGACTTCAGTGAGATCTTTCTCTGGTTTGAGTCTTGTACTATTTTTAAAAGCAGAGGGTCTGAAGCCCCTTTTTTGTTAAAGGAAATGCTGATGTGCACTGTAAATACGTTATAATTCAAAATTTGACTGGTGAGAGGTTTTTTAAATAAGTAATCCTAGAATGAATTGAAATGTCAATACTCCTGATACTCATTGAAAATACCAGTAATAGTTATTTTTAAAGTATGTCATAAAGACTTGTTTTTAAAATCTTTTCAGTTGGCTGGATCTATTATTGGCAAAGGTGGTCAGCGGATTAAGCAAATCCGTCATGAGTCAGGAGCTTCGATCAAAATTGATGAACCTCTAGAAGGGTCTGAAGATCGGATCATTACCATTACAGGAACACAGGACCAGATACAGAATGCACAGTATTTGCTGCAGAACAGGTCAGTTTGAGTTTAGCTTTATGTTAACATACCCATACTAAAACTTTAAAAAGCTTTTCTTCTCAATTGGTTTTTCTTTTAGAAGCCATGGTGTCTCAACCTTTTGGGGACCTAACTTCTAAACATTCTAATAGCTTTGCTTTAATTTTCTTCTGCTTTCTTACTAAAAACGAAGACATTCAATACTAATCTTGCTGGAAGAAGCCTTAACCAAGCAAACTTCTCATTTCTCTGGTGAAAACTGCTGCCAAAACCACTTGTTATAAATTATACAGAGCCTGTAGAAAATATAGAAGATTCAGTGGATGTTGGTCTAGTTCTGTGTGGAAGACTAGTGATTTTGTTGTTTTTAGATAACTAAATCGACAACAAATCACAGTCTGCCATATGGCACAGGCCATGCCTCTACAGGACAAATGATTGGTGCTGTAAAATGCAGCATTTCACACCTTACTGGCATTTCTTCGTCTTTTCTACCAAATATTAACAACTTTTAATTTCATTTTCCTAATTCTGCTCTACTAATGTCTGATTTACTACTCATTTTTCTTGAAGTTTACATTGCTCTAATTTTGTAATTGCTAATGTTTTTAATTCTTATTTCTAATTGTAATGGACATATTTATCATTTTAATTTAGCATTGAAATTGTCTTAATGTTGATTAAGATGTTACGAACAAAAATTCTAATTCGTACTTTTTTTTCTTTTCTTTTATAGTGTGAAGCAGTATGCAGATGTTGAAGGATTCTAATGCAAGATATTTTTTCTTTTTTATAGTGTGAAGCAGTATTCTGGAAAGTTTTTCTAAGACTAGTGAAGAACTGAAGGAGTCCTGCATCTTTTTTTTTTTATCTGCTTCTGTTTAAAAAGCCAACATTCCTCTGCTTCATAGGTGTTCTGCATTTGAGGTGTAGTGAAATCTTTGCTGTTCACCAGATGTAATGTTTTAGTTCCTTACAAACAGGGTGGGGGGGGGAAGGGCGTGCAAAAACTAACATTGAAATTTTGAAACAGCAGCAGAGTGAGTGAATTTTAATTTTTGTTCATTGTTGGTGGTTTAAAAGAAAAATTCCCCCCATGTAATTATTGTGAACACTTTGCTTTGTGGTCACTGTAACATTTTGGGGGGGGTGGGACAGGGAGGAAAAGTAACAATAGTCCATATGTCCCTGGCATCTATTCAGAGCAGTGTGCAGAATGTAATGCTCTTTTGTAAGAAACGTTTTATGATTTTTAAAATAAATTTAGTGAACCTATTTTTGGTGGTCATTTTTTTTAAGGCAGTCATTTTTCAAATGGCTGGATTCCCCAACCCACCCCAAACTAAACACTAAGTTTGATTTTCAGCTCCTCTGTTGGATATAAATAAATGCATCTCTTCTTGGACATAGGCATAATATCTTGGCAAATTCCATTCTGGTGATTTATTAATGATTTGAAAGTCCATTGTTTGGGAAGAAATTCCGTCATACACATCTACGCTTATAATAAGCTGGGGATTTTTTTTTTGTTTGCAAATGCTTGCCCCTACTCTGCAACAGTTTTCTATGTTAGTAATTGTGAAGGAGAACCAAGGGTGGGGAGCAATACTACAAATTGAGTAATAGTATAAGTATATGCCACAAGTCTAATGGCAGTAAGTTTTATTAATCAGAATAATACTTGGTTATGGAAGTGACTGATGCTAAATAAATCCTTATTATTTTTTATTAGATAATTTCTCACTTATAGACAAACTGTCAGCCTGCTAGCGTCTTAGTTAAACTTTGTAAAATATATATATATTCTTGTTTTTCCATTGTATGCAAATTGAAGGAAAAAGATGTACCATTTCTCTGTTGTATGTTGGATTATGTAGGAAATGTTTGTGAAAAATTCAAAAAAACGATGAAAAAAAGTTCCTGTGGATGTTTTGTGTAGTATTTTGGCATTTGTATGGATAGTTAAAAGTTCACTTCCAAATAAATAAAACTCCCATAATGCTAGATTTGATGTGTGCCCAATTTGAACAAGGGTTGATTGACTACCTGTAAAATTTGTTCAAACGTTCCTCTTGTAAGGAAATACAGTAATCTTAAGTTGTATTTTTTTCGTGTGAAGTGTGTTTCTAGAATTTATAAGTGAAATCTGGTAAGGGTGGTAAATATAAAATCCCAATTGTTAAAGTAAGGAGTTTAGCATGATGAACACAGCGTCATTATCCAATTTTTTAATAAGTAATGTTCTCACATCTGAGAAATTTTGGGTTTCTTAATTTTTAAGATAGCTCTAGTCTATTTTAATCTTTGAAAAGAATGACAGATAAATGCAACAACTGTACAGTACGGTTCTTTTAAGTTTAGGAGAAAGGACTTGAAGATGAAGTGTAGGTAGTTTTCCTGGAATATATATAAGTAGCATATGCATGCAAACCTCTAAAGGCAGAATTTCAGTGAAAGTTTAGAGAGAGGAATTGAGTGTTTTCTTGATAAGTGAAATAAATGTGTCACAACAGCACTTTAAACTGAATGCTACTAGTATAATTTCCCAAAAGGAGAATGACATTCTCCTCGCCCCATGAATGTTACTTAAGCACACACACACACCCCTTGGGTATTTTGTATGGGTGAGTTGGGGTGGTTTTAGGGTAGGATAGCCTATTCTGTTGAAATGAGTCTCCTAGAGAAAAGTAATGTTTTAGTTGAACCATTATTGTAATTGGTAGAGAGCATTGGCTGATTTTCAAGTCATTGATACTCAAAAGTTAGTCCTCTAAGTACATGGATTATTAACTGGAAGGGTTTTCATTTTTGCCTTCTCTAACAAATTCAGACCTTGAGCATAAACTACCAAAAATTAAAAAAGATTGGAGACTATCTGGTACTGAAAAGTAATTCACTAAATTAAAATGGAACCCAAAAAATGGAACGTTGAACCAATTTTATAAGAAATTAGTACATATTTTGATCTATAGAAGCTTCAAAAATTTAAATGCAGTTTCTAAAATATTTTGAGCTTATAAAGTTACTACCAAAATGTCAACAGACATGTCGGAAACCAGGTTGCACCAATTTTTTTAGGAATGATTTTAAAAACCAATTCACATTTTAAGTTTGCCTTTTAAATGAGACTAGGGGCACCTGATTTGGCTTAGCTTATTAAGCATTCTCCAACTCTGGGTTTTGGCTCAGGTTATGATCTCAGGGTCATGAGAAGAACACCATGTCAAGCTCCATACTCCACATAAGCTGCTTTCAGATTCTCCATCCGTGCTCACTTGTGCTTGCTCTCAAATCTTTAAAAAATGAAACTTAAAGTAATTTCTTCGAATAATCTAGTAGTTTACTCTTAAATCTGATCACTGATTCTTCTGGAATACATAGAGACAAGAAAATGAATACAGTAATTTTTCTCAATCTTGTTTTTTTCACAGTGTTAGTACTTAAAATGGACTTTTCTAAAAACAAAGGTGATTTGCTTAAGATTGCTACTGGATAAAGAATCATTACATTTTCTCTTTTGGCCAATGAAGATGTTTATAAAGTTTGGAGGTTTTGTGTTTAATACCATCAATTTTTCGGAAAAGGATTGGATTGTGGCTAAATGTATATCATAAGTATACTTTGTGTCTCCCACTTACTACCAAGATTTGCCCATTGCTGGCAGGCTTGAGGTGAAATGGACTGTTACTTCGTGGAGCCACCGAACTTAAGGAAAGCTTTATCAGTGTTTCTCAAACTATTTCTAGGACCACCTTTAAAATCAGTGGTGCTGGTTAAACATGAAAATATCCGGACCACATCTCAGTTTCACTGAAATCACAATCTGTAGAAGGAGGTACCAGGAATCTGCATATTTAACAAACTCATGTTCGTTTTTTTAAGATTTTATTTACTTGAGAGCATGCATGAGCCAGGGTGGGGAGAGGAGCAGGGGTAGGACAAGCAGGCTGCACTGAGTGAGGAGCCCCACACAGGGCTTGATCTCCCAACCCCAAGGTCCTGACCTGAGCTGAAATCAAGGGGTGCGTGCTCAACCAACGGATCTACCAAGGCTCCCAAGCTTGAATTAATGACTAATATAAAATATGGGAATGTGTAGTAAGATATACAAGTATGTTACCCTACGTTTTCTTTAACTCAGGCATTCTTCGGTGCCCAGGTATACAGGTACAGTGATAGGCCCTAAAGATACAGTGGTTAGGAATAGTTCATGTGGAGAAACAATCCAGTAACAATAAAACCAGTGTTGTGAGAGGTGTTTAGAAAAGCAGAAACCAATTGTGTGTACATATATGTATACGCATCCACAAGCCTGTTTGAAACATTGTAAACTAGGAGAATTACTGCCTGTTGACCCAAAATTCTCAGTCCGGTGCTCCTCAGAAAATTTTTTAAAAAGACAGCTGGTCTAGACAGGTAGCCATCATTTGCCCAAACCAAGCCTCAACACATATGGTCAGGGAAGAAATCTGACCTGAGGGGGAAAAGGAATAGTAGAAAATGAAGTATTTTACATTTGTCAATATTTAAAATGGGGAGCTGATCTGAGTTGAGGATATTGGAAATCTAAGATGCAAATTTTTTATTTGTGATAGACATAGAGAAAGAGGCAGAGACACAGGAGGAGGGAGAAGCAGGCTCCATGCCAGGACCCCGACATGGGACTGGATCCCGGGTCTCCAGGATCACGCCCTGGGCCAAAGGCAGGCGCCAAACTGCTGAGCCACCCAGGGATCCCCTAAGATGTAAATTTTTATAGGCTTGTGTTCTGTTGTCAGCTGAGCAGCAGACACTAGCAACAGGGTTGTGGTTAACGGATACACCAGCCATCCTGTGACCTCAAACCTTAGCCTTCCTAGCGACTTCATATGTCCAGAACCTGTCCTCCCACTCAGTGCCTCTCCCCCTGCTTCCCTAAACTCAGACCTGTAACCCCCACACTTGTGAGAGAAATAAATGGTGTGTCAGCAGACACAGCATTGCAGGGGGGTTGGTACATAAAGACAGCTGGCTTATCAGAGCAAAAGGGGGAGAAGTTATCTTGATAGTAAAGAGATTAGGAACAGCGGAGAAGAGCAGGTACCAGTGAGGTCCCTCAAGAGACCTCCCTAGGGATCTTGAGGCTGGACAAGTACAGGATTAGTGAGAGCAGGGACTCCGGGTAGATTAAACAGGAAGCTAAAAGCAGAGAAGGCTTAAGCCTCACTTCTATTTGGAACCCTGTGCAAAGTATCCCTATGACCACATGGTCTAGTAAAGCATGGCAGAAATTGTATCGTGTTTTGGTACAGAGACCTGAGGTTTTTACACATGGCACACACACATGCTTACTCCACAGGATTTCCTTTGAATTCCATTCGGCATAAGAGCGACACCAGTTGGGCAGCCCTGATGGCCTAGTGGTTTGGCGCCGCCTTCAGCCCAGGGTATGATCCTGGAGACCTGGCGATTGAGTCCCACGTCGGACTCCCTGCATGGAGCCTGTCCCTCTGCCTGTGTCTCTACCTCTCTCTCTCTGTGTCTGTCACGAATAAATAAAATCTTAAAAAAAAAAAAAAAAAAAAAGAAAAAACGACACCAGTTGAGTAGGAGTACTAATGGGCTTGCCTTGGACTCACCATGGGGAAGGGGAAGGTTACTGCATGCCAGAGGCTGTAAGGTAGATAGCCCTGCAGTGCAGTAACCTCCCTGGTCTTGGAAAGGTGGTAGTGAAAGACCATTTAGAAAAAACAGCCCTTATAGGGGGTCTGACCTTTAACAATAATTATTTCCCTAATATTAGACCATTTAAAACTGGAAAAGACAAACTTGCATTTAACTTGGCATATTTATGTGTTTTTTTCTGCCATCTCTGAGAATGGGAGCATATGAGAAGGAGCATATGGGTATTTGAGAGCTCTGGAAGTCCCCATAAAAGCAAGAAAGGTGAGATATATATAATCAAATCATAAGTTCTAAGTGGAGGTGGCCCCAGTTGGGTTGGGGCCTTCACTTGGTAGATCAGGTGGCTCTTTATGTAGATTATTTATTCATACCTGTGTTTCAAATTGTCACCAATTCTGTGTACAGTTCGGATTCCAGAATTCTGGGATCCATCTGACACATCTCCAGTTGTGACAAAATCATGGCTTGATTCACTGCCTGCCTGTCCTGCTTCCCTGGCTTCCTTTCACCTGAGAGCATTCCTCTAGTGGATTACTTGAACAAGAATCCCTGGCTAGGGCTCTGCTTTTAGGGACAAGACCTAAGACAATTGAGCTGCAGCTAGAGCAGAAATCTACATCATCCAGACATCCCTGACTTAGATTTTGATGCAGTAAGTAATGAGACATAAAGTTATCTCCTGAGGAAGGGGTGAGAATTTTTCATTTTATGGAGAATAACTGCATTCTGTCAGGCAGTATTTTTTTAAAGTATATGTATATGAACAAAATAGTAATAGGGGTGAATTATAATGGACCTTTTTGTTAATGCAGCTTTCACTTTGCCCTTTGTAATAGTACTGGGCTTTGCTTTGGAGTTTTCTCTCGCAGCTGTATGTAGACTTGACAAGATAGAAATCCCGGTCCTTGAAAAGTCCTTATCACACCAAGAGAGTAGGCATCTGCCCTTGGCTTGCCCAACCCGGGAATTTGTCCTGGGAATTTGAATCCTGAGCAGAATGATTGCAGGCAAGTTACAATGATGATGGTCAAGTTTTAGCAGCACTAGTAGAAGAAACCTTTGGGCAGTTTCTAGAACTTCCCAATTTCTAAGTTTGGTTCCCAGCCTTCCCTTCTTCTATCCAGAGAGCTTTCTCCTTTTCAAAAAGTTGTTCTTGATTAAATTAATAAGCCAGTCAGTTGCTGTCACATGCAACCCTTCCATCAAAGAAGCTTATTTTGTACAGGCAGCATTGCTAATTTCAGGGAGGACAACAAAAAGTATAGGTGGCAACTACGTGCTCCACCTCAGCTGCAATTGCTGCCAACAAATGTCACTTGGGCCTTCACCATTATGCCATCTGGGGCATAAATCAGTCATTTTCTGGGGGACTGCCAGGCCCTATCTGAAGGCTGCCCCTGATTATCCTAGGGAACCAGCAACATGCTTCAAGTTTCTGGCTTTTGCCTCCACTTTCAGACTTGAATAAAATGCCACACCTCACAGAGGAGAGAACTGACTTCTGGAGCAGCTATCAAAGGGGCTGGATGATGCAATTTGGAATGAATGAGGAGTCAGTTCTGGAGGGGAAAACTGACCGAAGGGAGTTAGAGCAAGGAGAGAGTCATGCTCAGAGTGATCAGTTCCCTCCAGCCCACAAGCCTGCCCACCTCGGACGCCCGGTGGACTGTCCCAGGCAGGCAGTCAGTTCTGCTCTGGCTGCCAACCTGTCTAAAAACATTCCATGGGCAGCCCGGGTGGCTCAGTGTTTAGCGCCACCTTCAGCCAAGGGCATGATCCTGGAGACCTAGGATCGAGTCCCACATCGGGCTCCCTGCATGGAGCCTGCCTCTCCCTCTGCCTGTGTCTCTGCCTCTCTCTTTCTCTCTGTGTCTCTCATGAATAAATAAACAAAATATTAAAAGAAATAAAAAAATAAGGGATCCCTGGGTGGCTCAGCGGTTTAGCGCCTGCCTTCGGCCCAGGGCATGATCCTGGAGTCCCGGGATCAAGTCCCACGTTGGGCTCCCTGCATGGATCCTGCTTCTCCTTCTGCCTGTGTCTCCACTTCTCTCTCTATATATATATATATATCTCATGAATAAATAAATAAAATCTTTAAAAAAAGAAATAAAAAAATAAAACATTCCATGTTTTTAGAGATAGAATAAGAAGTATTTGACTACAATACAAGTTGGCACTAGTATTCTAGAAATGAGCCACAGGCTGCCAGCTTTTTTTTTTTTTTTTAATTATTTATTTATTCATGAGAGACACAGAGAGAGAGAGAGAGGCAGAGGCAGAAGCAGGCTCCATGCAGGGAGCCTGATGTGGGACTCGATCCTCAGACTCCAGGATCATGACCAGACCAAAGGCAGGCACTAAACTGCTGTGCCATCCCGGGATCCCCAGACTGCCAGCTTTTACTAAAATTATTAACACAGAGAATCTTGTGCAGAAATTGTCAGCTGTTCCAGACAACCACAAGGTGATTTTTGTGCAGAGAGGTATGTCAAGGCCAATTCCCTGCTGGTCCTCTTAAACCTGATTGGCCTGAAAGCAAGAAGGTATGCTACATACAAGATGACAGGAGCTTAGTTAGCTGAGGCAGCAGAAGCCTAGAACTTTGGGAAGTGAATATTGTCTACCCTAAACTTGGGAGTTATGCAAGAATTCCAATCCAAGCCCTTGGAACCTCAGCCCAGATACCTCCTCTGTGCATTCTGCACTGACAAGACCATGCATAAAGTGGAGTTTGCCTTTATCTCTGACATAAGAGACCAGTGGTGGTTTGCTGCCTGCCCTCAAGCTTCCTATCCAAGCCAATGGATGTTTCCTAGTTTGGTGTGATTTTTGCTGGTGCTCAGAAGAATGCTGGCTCTGCAGGGACCACATTGGTGATCACTGGGGATGACCTCCTGGGGTTTGCCTTCAGAGTATTCCTTGGTCCTGGAATACAAAGTACAGGCCCCAAACCACTCCTCATATGACACACCTCTGAGTTTCAGCATCTGTGACATGGGCTTGGTCCTGAAGTAGATTAAGAACAGGACAGTGCAGCCATTGGAGAAGCACAAATGATTTATGATAGTATTGATAATTCTCAAGGATTCCATGTATATGGATCCCAGAATAGAAGCAAGTTAAATATTTCATTCTGCATTGGCAATGCCAAAGGGGATGATGCTTTAGAAAAAAAGGTTGCTTGTTAAACTCTTGAACTCAATATGATCTCCTTGAAAGTGAGTGGGTCTGTGGGAGTCATCTGGCCTCTCTGTATAATGCTGACAGAATAGAAGATGTTTAGAATCTGGCAGCATTCATGAAACATTCTTTGGAGATGCATGAGCTGTGAACACAACCAATATATACTCTGCCCTTGAATAATGTACAAAATTTAAAGTAACTTGGGAATGGCTACAAAAACAATAAACATGGTATTTTTCTTGAACATTTTATTATAGATTATCATTTTTTTTTGAAGAACAGCAAAACATTCATATCTCTGCAAAGCTGGTGGAACTTAACAGGCACTTTAATTCTTCTTCTTTTTTTTAAGATTTTTAATATTTTAAGAGAGAGCAGGCAGGGAGAGGCAGAGAAAGAATCTTAATTAGGCTCCATGCCCAGCAGGGAGCCTATGCAGGGCTTGATCTCATGACCCTGAAATCATGACCTGAGCTCAAATGAAGAGTTGGACAGTTAACCAACTGAGCCACCAACATGCCCCTAGATTTTAAAAATTATTTTATTATTTAAAGATTTTATTTATTCATGAGAGACACAGAGAGAGAGGCAGAGACATAGGCAGAGGGAAAAGCAGGCTCCTTGGGATCCGACGCAGGACTTGATCCCGGGATTCTGGGATCACAACCTGAGCCACCCAGGCATCCCAAGATTTTTTATTTTTAAAGTAATCTCTACACCCAACATGGGGCTCAAATTTACAACCTCAAGATCAAGAGTCACATGTTCTTCCAGTTGAGCCAAGCAGGCACTCCAATAGACACCTTAATTCTGACTTGAACTGGAAACATTTTTTAAAATCTTCCTTTTGCTTTTCTAACAAATTCTACCTTACATTGTCTTTCCTTTTTTTTTTTTTTTTGAATGTATCTTTGTTGCTACCTTTTCTAGCTAAATCTCAGTATTCAAACTTGTCTGTGGACTTAATTATGCAAATGCAGTTAATTGCTTTTAGAGATACACAAACACACAGCATGGAGGGTGCATAAGGTCCTCTGGGTGCTGAATCTTGATCCTTTCCAAAATGACAGCAGTGGAATCTTCTGGGTTCTGCACCTGTTAATTCAGGTCCACACTGCCCATGTGGTGAGTGTTTAGGGGTTCCAGGCTAAAGGACAAACTTGGGATCTTTCTTTATCCTGTCATTTTCATAGAGATAAAAGTGACATACTGTATGTTTATTTATTTTTTTTTTAATTTTTATTTTTATTTATGATAGTCACACAGAGAGAGAGAGAGGCAGAGACATAGGCAGAGGGAGAAGCAGGCTCCATGCACCAGGACCCCGATGTGGGATTCGATCCCGGGTCTCCAGGATCACGCCCTGGGCCAAAGGCAGGCGCCAAACCGCTGCGCCACCCAGGGATCCCCATACTGTATGTTTATATAGCAAGATCTGTTTTGGTGTTTTTTGTTTTTTGTTTTTTAGATTTTTAAAATTTTATTTATTCATGAGAGACACAGACACGAGCAGAGGGAGAAGTAAGCTCCATGCAGGGAGCCAGATGTGGGACTCAATCCCCGGTCTTCAGGATCACACCCTGGGCTGAAGGCCAGCACTAAACCGCTGCGCCACCCAGGGATCCCCAAGATCCGTTTTTTTTTTTTTTTTTTTTTTTTAAGATTTATTTATTTATTCATTCAGAGAGAGCTAGAGAGAGGCAGAGACACAGGCAGAGGGAGAAGCAGGCTCCATGCAGGAAGCCCGATGTGGGACCCAATCCCGGGTCTCCAGGATCACACCCCGGGCTGCAGGCGGCGCTAAACCGCTGCGCCACCGGGGCTGCCCAAGATGCGGTTTTAATACCAACTGGTTTAGGAGCACCTGGGTGACTCAGTGGTTGAGCATCTGCCATTGGCTCTGGTTGTGATCCCGGGGTCCTGGGATGGAGTCCCACAAGGAGCAGGGAGCCTGCTTCTCCCTCTGCCTCTCTATCTCTCTCATGAATAAATAAAATCTTTAAAAATATATACCAAATAGTTTATATCTTTATGCATTTATATTTCTAGTAATACAGTTGTCAGAATTCTTGACTCTGTGTGTTATAACATTATATTAGCAAGAGTTACCGACCCCACCCCATCCTCCCCTCCACCTTCTAAGCTACTTCACAAAAAGATTTAGTTCTCCGATTCACTTTTGCTTTCCTTTCTCTTCAGGTAGAAGAAGAGAAGGCCCTATGGTTGGTTATTTTTTAGTTAAGCTATTGAACTGGGATCCCTGGGTGGCTCAGTGGTTTAGCGCCTGCCTTTGGCGCAGGGCTTGATCCTGGAGACCCAGGACCGAGTCCCACATTGGGCTCCCTGCATGGAGCCTGCTTCTCCCTCTTCCTATGTCTCTGCCTCTCTCTATCTCTCATGAATAAGTAAATAAATCTTAAAAAAAAAAAAAAAAAAAAAGCTATCGAACTAAAATTCTCTGCCAAACTTCCTTATCCTCTGTTATTTGATGATTCTCTTTATAGTGTTTGACCAGAATGATATTATGAATTCTGGAAGATCTTTGCTGAAGATTCTTTTCCTCTATTGTTTACACAGTGTCAGTGTTTCATGTTAAATATGTGAAGAACATTAAAACCCTAAAATATCTAAAAAGAGGGAGAGACACAGAGACAGAGCAAGGAGAATTTCCTCTCAAACTGCTCTGAGGAAGTTTCTTCTAGAGTCTGTCCAGTGTAATGTGGGCTATGACAACACTCCTACACCGTGACTAGCTGTGTCTGTTCCACGTTCACCACAAAGCTGCTGCTAGCACACTATCATGTCCCCTTGTATTACTTTCCATCTGAACCTTCTTTCTTCCTTTCCTTCACTGTCCAAGTCCTCAGATGGCACCTCTCAAAGAAAGCATCAGCACTTAATCCCTGCCTCAGATAAATCTCTGCCCTTCTTCCAGATAGTTAGTCCTTTGTATCTCGTTGCTTTTTGTACTTTTTTTAAGGTTTTAGTTTTTTAATTGTTTCTATAATGATATTTTATTTTTTAAATTTTTTTCTTATTTTCTTTTAAATTTAAATTCAATTTGCTAACATATAGTATAACACTCAGTGCTCATCCCATCAAGTGCCCTCCTTAGTGCGCATCACCCAGTTACCCCATCTTCCCATCCTCCACCCTAAGGTTTTATTTTTAAGTAATCTCTATACCTAATGTGGGGCTCAAACTCATAAGCCCGAGATCAAGTGAGTCATGTGCTCTACTGACTGAGCCAGCCAGGTGCCCCTGTACTTGTTTTAAAAGCAGGTTTTTACATTTATTATTGTTGTGACCCCTCCCTCACTTTTTGCACTATAGTCTAGCTGAATGATCTATTGCCAACTGGCACCAATTCTCCAAATCAAAGTGTGCAAGGGAAACACATTTGTGTGATCCTCCTTAATAGAGGATATGTCAGGCAATCTACTTCTGTTTCCCGGAAATAAAATAACTCAAAGACCTGCTGCCCCTCTTCTACATATTTGAATTTCAGTTCTAGAAATTTCTTCAGCTTGTTGGTGCAACGATTCCTTGCCTGATCATTTCTAGGATCCATTCCACTATCAGCTCAGGTTCAGCTTCTAGCAACCTGGAACTAAAGAAGGTGATTACTGGATCAATATTTTGCATTAAATCCAGAAGTGGACAGTTCAAGATTGTTCAAAGAGATCTCATTTGTAAAGCAGTGCATACACCAAGTTTGGATTGTGGTGAAGAGAATCTGTCAGGAACTGATGATTTTCAACATCATTTAAATCACCTCTTCGAGGACACCTGGGTGGCTCAGCGATTGAGCATCTGCCTTTGGCTCAGGGCCTGATCCCAGGATCCAGGATCAAGTCACACATCAGGCTCCCTGTGAGGAGCCTGCTTCTCCCTCTGCCTCTCTCTCTCTGCGTCTCTCATGAATAAATAAATAAAACCATAAAAAAAAAAAAATCACCTCTTTGATGACCTTTTAGTCTTGTGCATGACTTGTAAGCGAACATCAGTAGAACTCAGAAAATCTCTCAAGGGCTGTGTAGTTTGTTGCACAACTCTGGTGTGTGTGTCTGTTTTAACGTTTTATTTATTTGAGGGATGCTTGGATGGCTCAGTCAGTTAGGCATCCGCCTTTGGCTCAGGTCATGATCCCAGGGTCCTGGGATGGAGCCTTGTGTCCGGCTTCCTGCTCCAGGGGGAGCATGCTTCTCCCTCTCTTTGCTGCTCCTCCTGTTTATGCTCTTTGAGAGAAAGAGAGAGAACACAAGCAGGGGGAGGGGCAGAGGGAAAGGGAGAAGCAGACTCTGCTGAGCAGGGAGGAGGGAGACACAGGGCTGGATACCAGGACCCTGAGATGACAGCCTGAGCCGAAGGCAGATGCTGAACCAATTGAGCCACCCATGCACCCCTCTGTTGTGTTTTCTAGATAGCAAGGAAAACAATAGATTACTCGTTTATTATTAAAGGATAAAATCCAGGAACAACCAGATAGACATATAGGGCAAATTATATGAAAAGGGGCAAAAAGTTTCCATGCTCTTCTGAGCATGTCATTCTCCTCAAACCTCTAAGTGTTCATCAAACTGGAAGTTTTGCACTGTTTTTTGTTTTTTGTTTTTTGTTTTTGTGATGTTTGGTTCTTCCCCCTGAGTAGGAAATACTAATTTCTCTAGTTAAAGGCAAACTATGGTTCAAAAATTCTAATTGAATTTGAACTGAAATAATCATGTTAATGATTTATGTTGGAGATTATATATTTATTCCATTATAACTAAATATTTCAAAGCATAAACTATTTAAGAGTCAGAGTTTTCACCAGAAAGAGTCCATTCTATCCCTAACCCAAAGCCTGTAGATGGAACATTTTACACACAGTAAGAGAGTAGGAAGAGAAAAAGCTTTGAATGCTGCTAAGAAAACCAGGATAATATAATGCCCCAGGAGCCTAGAGTAAATTTCAAGGAAGTGGTCCATTTAAATGCTATAAATGGATAAAGCAAGGAGGAAAGGAACAGAGGAAAATTACTGCACTAGTGAACTGTATCTCTTTTCTCCTAAGCCTTCTTGGATCTTTTGTCTGTTGATCACTTCAGGAGAGTCAGGGGAAATGAAAATAATTGAGATGTCCTGTCTTCAAAAATCCATTTTACTTCTCTGCTTTCCTTCCACATATCTGAAAAATTAGTCTCCTAGCAATGTCTACTGTCCATCCATTGCACATGACAACTTTTGCAACTTTTCCTCAAGAATACCTCTTACCCCACCATTTCTTTAAGTTTCTGCCATAGTCTATCATGAGAGAAAATAACAGATGGAGCAGTGATTGTTGCCAATGCATGACATTTAATTTAGCTATTCAGAATGATGGCTTTCTTGATGACTGGAATAATCTAGCTTGGAAATTGTGTAGGAGGGGGAAAGGTGATAGGGACACATCATTTATCATGCCTTCTCCCTTTGTTAACCCTGAAAATGCAAGTTCAGGGACTATTTAGAGGTCATCTTGATCTTCTCTTCAAAAGCCTATGCCTGCAGAGTAGAGCTCCTGGCAAAGATTTTCAAAAGAAAAAAACTCAGCAGGCATGTTCCTTGGGCTCTTTGCCCCTTTTATTTTCATTCTTCTTTTTGTGGACACAATGGCCATAAGGATAGAGCACATCCTCCAACCATAAAGACAAAAGTCATATTCTAGGTATCCCTGGTGACAAAGCCAAGGAGCCTAGTTCCTTGCTGACATTCTCAAACAGCCATATCAGTTCTGGATTTATTATATGAGACAAACAATCCCCTTTGTAATTAGTCACTATAGTTTACTGTTGCTTGAAATATACTACTAACCAGACATTTGCATTCCTCACTAGATCATAAGAGACCATATCTGTATTTGCTACCTGTGTAAGACAGAACTTCATAGCAAGTTACAGAAAACCCAACTCAAAATTGCTTTAAATTGTAAGGAAGTTTATTAGCTCACATAACGAGATCCAAAAATGGGACAGACTCGAGAGTTGACATAATCTATTCCAGCTCCATTTCTTTGCTATTCTTTTGGCCTTATCCATGTGTTGACCTCATACGCAGGTTGCCATCAAAAGGATGGTAGCAATTTCACACCTCATATCCAAGCTCAATCATGTCCACAGGGAGTATGAATCACTTCTGGAGGTTCTCCTGGAAATGCTTTTCTGGAAGCATCCTTCAAGCCTATCTTGCAATTCACTGAGGTGAAGTGGGGGAACATATTTGATCCTAACCCAGCCCTTGCAAGATAGTGATCTTAGATCAGTCCAGACCATTCCTGGAGCTCATAATGCTGAGCTACATCAGCTATGGGTAAAAGGGATCCCTGAATGACATCAGGATTCTACCGGGAAGGAAGAAGGAGGGAGCGAACACCGAGTACATAATTCCCTTTTTGTATTCCTAACATCTTGTACACATATTAAAGAAATAAAGCCATCTACCACACACAATTTATGCTTTATCTCAGTAATAAGTGGAGAGAAGGAAGCATATTTTATTATTTACACTACTCTTAGTGTCTAACTCAATATCCTTAACATATTAGGAATCTAAGTTGTTGGTTTTTGTTTTCTGTCAAGAAGCCTCAGAGAAAATGGCCTCTATTATATACCCTCCTGAATTCTTTTGTAGATTGCCAGATTTTCTTGCTAATCAACCTTTTTAAAGATTTTATTTGAGGGAAAAGAGAGGGCATGAGCAGGGTGGAGCGGGTGCAGAAGGGTAGAGGGAGAGGAAGAGGGACAAGCAGACCTCCGAGTGAGTAGGGAACCACATCAGGGTGTGTGTGTATGTGTGTGGGGGGGTGCGGTGAAAAGGTTGAGGCTCTATCCCAAGGCCTCAAGATCATGACTTGAGCCAAAGTCAGACTCTTAACTGACTGAGCCACCCAGGCCCTCTCTTGCTAATCAATTTAACTCCCAAGACTTAGAGCTCCTGGGGTAGACAGGAGAAATCCCAAGTCAACAGATTTACATTTATTCAACAAGTGTATTAATGTACTAGTGACTTCTGGAAAAACAAATCACAGTGAAGTCCTTAAAGTTTCTTTTCTTAGCAAAATGAAACTGGAGATAGGAAGATATTCTTCTCTGGGGACACAGTTGTCAAACGTAAAAATTCTGAATCTTCCCCAAATTCTCCAATTCCAAGATTCGTTACTGTCAATAACTGGAGATGACTACTGTTATTTTTAATAGTTGATTTTCAAAAGGGTAGGAACATTTCATATTACCCATAGAGATTTAAGCTTCTGAAGGAGAGCAAAAATACATTGCCTCTACACTAAAATTTCATCACTAGGCAAATTTGGATCATCACTAATGGATAGGGTGCCTCTCTACTCATTCTTTTAAAAAGTCTTTTTTTTTTTTTTTTTTTAAGTTTGGGGCTGAAAGATGATACTTATTTCCTCTTATAATGTCTCCTCATTGGAGCCACTAACAAAGTCACCACTTGACCAGCATGGTCGGCATCGGTGAGCATGGTCCATAGAAAGTGCCCCAGACTTGGGATTAATCAAGAAGGGCTTGAATCCCACGGCTGTCACCAGGGGCGAACCACGGATCCATACAGCTTCTCCCGCAAAAAGGAGTACAGATTCTGTGAGGTTCACTAGGAGAGCACGATTCCAGGCACACGACATTAACTTCTCAATACATTTGTTTTCTCATCCGTTTCTCCGAACGTCTCAGCTTATCTGAAACGTCCATACGGCCTCCCAGTGGGCCTGGAATTTGACACCAGAAGGATCCAGGCTGGGAGATGGTGTTGGGGGGACCCGCCAGCCGACTACTGTCGTGGTCCGGCGGGGGCGGTTCAGCTCCCTGCCCCCTTCCCCCCTAGAACCGGCGCCGGGAGGCTCGTCCCGGCCCAGGAATCCGGACGCCGAGCGTCGCCGGCAGCGCCTGGCCCGCGTTTCGCCCGCTGCGGAGAGGGAGGGGCGGGAGACCGGGAAGGGCAGCGCCGCACAAAGCGCCTGGAGTCTCCGCGGCTCGGGCCACGGCGGCCAGCCGCACTACCAGCGCCCGGGGGGAGGCGGAAACGTCCACAAAATGGCGGAGCCGCACGCCGGGGCCGCAGGGAGCGCCGCTGCCAGCTGGCTCCCGCCGGACCCTCCAGCCAGTTTCCGGACCTTCGGAACCGGAAATGGGCCCTCGGCGCGCGCCCGGTCTGGAGTGGGCGGGGCCGCGCTCCCGGAAGTGCCTCGGGCCTTAGCCCCACGAGCGGCCCCGCGGCCTAGGGAGGGAGCCCGGAAGCTGGTCGCGTTGTCGGGTTTCCGTGCGGCCCCGGCGGGGAGGGGGATGTGCCGAGGGACCCGCGCCCTGGCCTCGCTCAGAGAGGGGAGCGAGGGCGGCCCTCCCACGCGGGGAAGCGCCGTCCACCGGTCCCAAGGGGAGTGGCGGGATGGACGGGCCCCTCGGCCCCAGGGAGTCCGCGGAATTCGTCGCGGGGAAGAGTCGGGATGTGTCCATTGACGGCGGAGGCGTGCGCAGTGTGGCCGAGCTGCTGCTTGCCAAGGCCTCGGGCCCCGAGCTGAGCCCGGGAGCCTGGAAGGCTCTTCACGAACTGAATCCGAGGGCGGCCGACGAGGCCGCGGTCAGCTGGGTGTTCGTGACGGACACGCTCAACTTCTCCTTCTGGTCGGAGCACGACGAGCACAAATGTCTGGTGGGGTACAAGGGCAGGACGTACAGCGGGTACTGGTCCTTGTGCGCCGCGGTCAACAGAGCCCTGGACGAAGGTTGGTGCCCCTTCCCGCTCCGACCGGCCAGCGGCCCGTGAGGCTTCCATGCGCCGGGAGGGTCCCCGGGAACCAGTCGGCTCGGGGGCCTACGGGTCAGTGAGGCGAGCTGGAAGTTCTTCCTTGCTTAACATAAAGAGGTGCTTCTCTGCTTGAAAGTGAGAGAAGGGGCTGGCCTTAAGGCCTCGGTCACTGAGAGATGATCCTAGCATCATAGCAGTTAGGGGCTAAACTCAGTTTTCTTTATCTCTTTAAAAAATATTTTATTTATTTATTTATTATTCATTCATTCATTCATTCATTCATTCATTCATTCATTCATGAGAGACACAGAGAGGCAGAGACCTAGGCAGAGGGAAAACCAGGCTTCCTGCGGGGAGCCCCGTGCTGGGACCCGGGATCACGACCTGAGCCAAAGGCAGATGCTCAACCACTAAGCCACCCAGGCTTTCCTGAAGTCAGTTTTTTTCTAAAGAACGCCACTTTGATGACATCTGAAGAACAAATGGACAAATATAACACATTTTATGCAGTCAAAATGCATCTGATGTAATATAGTTGTTAGAAACGGGTGAATAAAGACCGATGAGAAAATAGAAAATGAGGGGTATGCTTCTGATTTTTTAAAATCTTTTTAGTGCATTCCTGTAACACTGATTTGCTGTCATATTGCTGTATGTTGTAAAAGCAAGGGTCTGATGAGTATAAAGCTATGACAGTGTTCCTTTGCATTTTCTTTTTTCCCCAAGGGATTCCTATAACTAGTGCTTCCTACTATGCCACCGCGACCCTGGACCAGGTGAAGCATATATTCCGTTCTGACACGGACGTTCCCATGCCTTTGATAGAAGAGAGGCATCGGATTCTTAATGAAACCGGGAAAATTCTGCTTGAGAAGTTCCAAGGCTCTTTTCTTAACTGTGTCCGGAAAAGTGAAAAAAGTGCACAGAAGTTAATGCACCTGGTAGTTGAAAGCTTTCCTTCCTACAGAGACGTGACTCAGTTTGAGGTGAGCTGCTTCCGTTGAGGATTTTAGAATTCTTAGTATCTTCTGACGGTTAACTCTTTTACTTCCAGAACTCCTTTTGAGAATAAAAACTTAAGTGTTGAAGTTCATTCCTTGTGGACAAGGAACAATAACAAAGTTGTTAGTGTTTCAAAGACATTATCTTACGTTTTCTAATTATTGTACTTCCTTTACTCTTCTGTTCTTTTTCCTTTGTCCTTTTAAAATCTTTCAGACCTACAAAGCACTGAACCTTCAGTATGATGTTGCTACTCAAGGATAATGAGATCCTTTTAGAATTTCAGGAATGTTTACTTCATTGGATGAAAATCAGAATGTATTTCTAAATTCTGTCTAGTAAAGGTTTTTTTTTTGAGGCTCTAATGTATGTACGTACTGTGTGTCTTCTTTTTCACACACAGAATACTTGAACAGTGTTAATTTTCTTTCTCTTTAAACAGATATACTTTTAAAATGGTAAGCATTTGGTATACCTTCCCAGTGTACACCTGGGTTCTGATTTTTGTCAAATTTCTTTTAGAATTCATTATCATTGTTTATCTTAACTGTGACAGAATTGAAAGCAACTTCAGAGGAATCACATAGTATAAATCTATTGAATAGGTTACTAATGCTTAATCATACTGAAATTTTAAAGCCACTTTTTTGTTTTTGTTTTAAGTTTGTTTATTTATTTATTTATTTATTTATTTATTTATTTATTTATTCATGAAAGACAGGGAAGGAGAAGCAGGCTCCTCGCTGGGAGCCCGATGCGGGACTGAATGAATCCCAGATCCCAGAATCATGTCCTGAGCCAAAGGCAGAAGCTCAACCGCTGAGCCACCCAGTCATCCCTAAAGCCACCCTTTTGAAATAACAATTCAACAAACAAAAATAACCAATAATACTGTTTAAATCACTCTTTATGATTTACAAGGTGTTTGCATGTACACTCTCATCCAATCCACAGAAGAGCTCTGTGGGGCCTAAGGACGAGGATCAGTATAGTCCTGTTCACAGATCAGAAACCAAAGTCGAAACAGGTTAACTGGTTTATTTTAGGCCATTTAGTCAGGTAATAAATAGCTAGTTTTTCAGTTCTGCAAAGTGAGAGATACCTGGTTATGTATGTTATGATTCTTTTATTTATTTATTATTATTTTAAATTTTACTTAAATTCAATTTCCCAACATAGAGCAAGATTCTTTTAATTGCAAGCGACAAACACAAAATCAGAGAAAGCTTAAGCAAAATGAAGAATTTGAGGATTGGAACGTGTAGCATCAGGGACTGAATGCCATCAGGATTCAGTCTCTCCTCTTTTCTTCTCTTGCTCCATACTTTTTGTGACCACAGACTAGCTTTCTCCATGAAGTAGAAAAGGTTTGTGAATTTTGTTTGCATCTTATGGCTTCAACCACCAGAGAGAGGTGATGGAGTAGACACCCTCTCAGCTACTGTCCTAAAATTCCTGGGCAAATACTGATTGTATTCGCAGGGATTATGACCAATTAAGTGTGACCACAGGGTCTGTGGGTGGGGCAGAGTCGTTTCCTAGAAAAGAGGCCCTAGGCCACTACTGAACTTCATTTTGTTCTGACCAATCATTTTCCTAATGCGAGAGGTTACTTTGAGATTTATCTTTGTCTTTGAAGTATGTCATTTCAGCCTTTTTAAAAGAAATTGTGAGTCAAATTCCTTGGTTTACATTCAGGCCATCTAAGTGTACTAGCGTATAAAAAAATCAAACTGCCATTCATGTGGCTAAGAATCCATGTATTCCAGAATCAACATTGGTTGTAGCAGAAGAAGGGCTGAGAGTAAATTTAAGACGACGTCAAGGTGGAATAAATTCATGAGATCATGTAGTTTGTTTGCTTTGAAGTTGTTCTGGGTTCTATGTTTTTATGGAAGAAAGAGCAAACTTTTTTGTAGATTATAATACCAATTTAGTAAGCAATTTGCTGAGTTTCTATTTTATTACAGCACAGTGCTTTTGATTTGCTTTGTGCTGAAAGGTTCAATTTTTAAAAACCGTGCCAGAATAGAGATTCATTTTATATATATATATATATTTAATTAGCTTCTTTTTTTGTATATTTTTTTATTGGACTTCAATTTGCCAACATATAGCATAACACCCAGTACTAAGGCTGATATATGTTTTTTTTTTTTAGATTTATTTATTTATTTATTTATGATAAAGAGGCAGAGACACAGGCAGAAGGAGAAGCAGGCTCCATGCCAGGAGCCGGACATGGGACTTGATCCCGGGACTCCAGGATCACGCCCTGGGCCAAAGGCAGGCGCTAAACTGCTGAGCCACCCAGGGATCCCCTTAAATGAATGTTAGTATCTGAACTATCTCCCATCAGTACTCATTTCTAAAACACATTTAAGAAAATATTTACTTATTTGAGAGAGAGAGAACACAAGCCAGGGGAGAGGCAGAGGGAGAAGCAGACTCCCAAATGAGCAGGGAGCCTGATGTAGGACTCGATTCCAGGACACTGGGATTATGACCTGAGCTGAAGACAGACAGTTAACGGACTAAGCCACACAAACACCCCTAAAAAAACAAAAAAATCTCCAAAACATAACAAAAATCATGCTTAAGGATTCTGACACTTTTTTTTTTAAAGATTTTATTTATTCATGAGAGACAGAGACAGAGAGGGAGAGGGAGAGAGAGAGAGAGGCAGAGACTGGCAGAGGGAGAAGCTGGCTCCATGCCGGGACCCTGATGTGGGACTGGATCCCAGGTCTCCAGGGTCAGGCCCTGGACTGAAGGTGGCCTAAACCGCTGAGCCACCCGGGCTGCCTGGATTCTGACACTTTCTTAAAGGAATATTATATTTTTTATTTTTTTCAAAAGATTATCATTAGTGTTAACAAAAGCAGCATATTTTCTGTGATTCCTAACATAGCACTTGAGCACATAGTGGGTGCTCACTTAATGTTTTGATTAGTCAATTTATTTTATTTTTTTTAAAGATTTTATTTATTTATTTATAGAGATGCAGAGAGAGAGAGAGGCAGAGACACAGGCAAAGGGAGAAGCAGGCTCCATGCAGGAGCATGATGCAGGACTCCCAGGATCACACTCTGGGCCCAAGGCGGCACTAAACGGCTGAGCCACCGGGGCTACCCAAATTAGAAAATTTTAATTCAGACAGATTTTAGATCAGTGATTTCCCAACCTGGTATTCCAGAATCAGGAAGCTTTAAAATTCAGATATATTTCCAAAGCAACTCTGATTTAGAGCATATAGTAGCAATGTAAAAGTCCCAATGAAGAAATTGGCTTTGGGATACTTGGGTGGCTCAGTGGTTGAGCGACTGCCTTTGGCTCAGGGCGTGATCCTGGGATTCAGGATCGAGTCCTATATCAGGCTCCCCACTGAGGAGCCCTCTGCCTGTGTCTCTCATGAATAAATAAGTCTTAAAAAAAAATTGGTTTCCCTCAGGTTGTCTTTATTCTGTCATACTGATAAATGTGCATAAAAATCATGAACTTTTTTGATACTATAATCAGTCTTATTTTATGGGGGCACTGGATGGCTTAGCAGATAGCTTGCTTCTCCCTTGCCTCCCTACTTGAGCTTTCTCTCGCTATCTCTGTCTCTGTCTCTCTCTCTCTCAAAAAATAAAATCTCTAAAAAAACAAAAACATTTTGGGCACCTCGTGGCTCAGTGGTTGAGGGTCTGCCTTTGGCTCAGGTCAAGATCCCAGGGTCCTGGGAACGAGTCCTGCATCGGGTTCCCCACAGGGAGCCTGATTCTCCCTCTGCCTCTCTCTCTGAGTCTCTCATGAATAAATAAATAAAGTATTTTAAAAAAGAAACATTTTGTTACTCTTAAGCATTTGTAATTCTTGACCTTTCTATTTTGTTCGTGATAAATTTGTTGAAGAAAATCAACTCATGGTCGTGGATTATTTTCATTGATAATTATTTTATAAAGGTAACTATTTTGAACATATTTTATCACTAAACAATATATTTTTTAAAGATTTATTTATTCATGAGATACACACACACAGAGGCAGAGACACAGGCAGAGGGAGAAGCAGGCTCCATGCAGGGAGCCGGATAAGGGACTCGATCCTGGATTCTGGGATCAGGCCCTAAGCTGAAGGCAGACGCTCAACTGCTGGGCCACCCAGGCGTCCCATCACCAAGCACTATTATGGAAAATGTAGGGAATTTTTATTTTGGATTTGTTGGTAATATCAGTGATATAAATTAATATTTTAGAAATTAAGAATTTTATTACTAAAATCATTTGATGACTAAAACCGTATCAGCTTGTTAAAAAAATTTTTTTTTTTTTTTTTGTTAAAATGTTTTATAGATGACTTGAATTTATTTTTGGACTCCTCACTTGAATCTTATTCTTTTTTTTTTTTTTTTTTTTGAATCTTATTCTTTGTTTTGTTTTTTGCAAGGGTATTATAATTTTTTTTAAAGATTTTATTTATTCATGAGAACACACAGAGAGAGAGGCAGAGACACAGGCAGAGGGAGAAGCAGGCTCCATGCAGGGAGTCCGACGTGGGACTTGATCCCAGGTCTCCAGGATCACACCCTGGGCTGAAGGCGGCGCTAAATGCTGAGCTACCTGGGCTGCCCTATGTCTTTATCTTTGAAATACATTTCTCATATTAACTGAAAGACTGCAGTTAAAAAAATGAATGTTGTGATTCTCTTCAGAGATGAGTTTAAGGATGATTATTTTCTTTATACTTTTCTATATTTTATACAATTAACGTGAATTATGTTGCAATCAGAAAAATTTAAGAAGCTTCCTAAAGAGATACTGTCTAGCCATTAAAAAGAATAAGTGGATGCATTACAGTGATACAGAAATATGTATATGAAATATATGTATATGAAATAATGTCATTGAAAAAGAACAGTAAATAATACCACAGTTACCACAATTGTATTTTATGTGCCTTGAAAAATATAGGAAGTAAATTTGGAGTGAAAGAGATAATTTAATATTTATTAGACTCTCTTTTTTTTTTCCTATAAAAGGTGCATAAATTCTTACTAACAGTTAAAATTATTGCACCCTTGAGAAATGTTTTCAACCTGTGCCTTTTATTTTTTTTA
Source organism: Canis lupus dingo (assembly GCF_003254725.2). NCBI lineage: Eukaryota > Metazoa > Chordata > Mammalia > Carnivora > Canidae > Canis > Canis lupus. The sequence continues at coordinate 75,606,609 of NC_064243.1, forward strand.
ATAGCATACATGAAGCTTTTGGATACTCAGGTAACATTTATATTCTTTTCATTCATCAGGGGAAAAGAATTTCTTTTTACAAACGGGCCCAAATCCTCGTGGCAGATACGTGGAGTGTGTTAGAGGGGAAAGGAGACGGCTGCTTTACAGACATCTCCAGTATCACCATGTTTGCTGACTATAGATTACCTCAGGTTCTTGCTCACCTGGGAGCCCTGAAATACTCCAAGGAACTACTAGAAAAGCTTCTTAGAGGTTTGCTAGTTTAATTAAGACATTCTTTGTCATACTGTGAATTGTGTTTGAGTCTGTCTCGTTTCTTTCACAGTTCTCCTTTCCTTAAAAAACAAAACAAAACAAAAAACCACCACTGTTTGTTGTTAAAAGCACTTGTGAAGAAAAATGCAGGAGGCAAACAAAATGCTTTTTGTTTTTATTTACACTGTGGAATGTAGGAAATGACCCTCCTTAGACATTCTAATTTCTGAGCTTCATAATAAAATGAAACTAAAATTTCTATTCCCCCAAAGGTGAGTGACAAGCAGGCGACAGATGCAAGGCTCATCAGGTGTAGTACTTTTTTTTTTTTTTTTAAGATTTATTTATTTATTTATTTATTCATTCAGAGAGACAGGCAGAGACATAGGCAGAGGGAGAAGCGGGCTCCATGCAGGGAGCCCAACTGGGACTCGATCCCCGGTCTCCAGGATCACGCCTTGGGCTGCAGGCGGCGCTAAACCACTGCGCCACCGGGGCTGCCCAGATGTAGTATTTAAAGAGTGCTAGTGAGGAGGTGAGGGGCATACTATGTTGTAAAATAAAAAAGGGAACATGGAGTGGATTTCAAATCAGGAGGCTCCGAGGTCTGCCACTATGTTATCTGGCATGGGTCACTCATTTTTCTAGGCTTCTTTATTTACCGTTGTTGGATTTGATTGATTCCCAGGAGTGGGAACTTTTTTATAATAGGAGAGTGTAGATAATTGTGTTTGTGTGAAAATTTGCTTTTTAAAAAAAATTTTTCCTTGAATTCTAGTTAGTTGACATAGAGTGTGATATTGGTTTCAGGAGTACAATTTAGTGATTAGCTTTATTTTTTTATTTTTTATTTTTTTAAATTTATGATAGGCACACAGTGAGAGAGAGAGAGAGGCAGAGACACAGGCAGAGGGAGAAGCAGGCTCCATGCACCGGGAGCCTGACGTGGGATTCGATCCTGGGTCTCCAGGATCGCGCCCTGGGCCAAAGGCAGGCGCCAAACCACTGCGCCACCCAGGGATCCCTGATTAGCTTTATTTTTTAAACATGTCTTTGTATAAGAAAAAATTATATAATCATAAATATTATAAATTATATTAAATATTATAAATTTGTTATATTAAATATATTGATTATGTTATATATTATAAATTTACTTATAAATTATATATTATATATGAATATATAAGTAAATATAATTATATATAATTATGTATAAATTCTATAATTTTTATGTTAATTTCTCTGGGTATAGTATTTCCAGCTACTTTTTAATTTTTTATTTTTATTTATTAAAGATTTTATTTATTTATTCATGAGACACAGAGAGAGGCAGAGACACAGGCAAAGGGAAAAGCAAGCTCCTTGCAGGGAGACCAATACAGGACTTGATCCCAGGACCCTGGGATCACGATCTGAGCCATGCAAGTGCCCCTTTTTTCTTTTTTTTAAGATTTTATTTATTTATTCATGAGAGACACACAGAGAGAGAGAGGGGCAGAGAGACACAGGCAGAGGGAGAAGCAGACTCCATGCAGGAAGCCGGACGTGGGACTGGATTCCAGGTCTCCAGGACCACACCCTGGGCTGAAGGCGGTGCTAAACCGCTGAGCCACTAGGGCTGCCCAACCCCTTTTTTCTTTATTTTTAAAAGCCAGTAGTTTTTATGACTGAATAATTTTCTCTTGTGAAATAGGTTTCAGTCACTCAAAGAATAACACAATATAAAGATACCATTATTGTGTGATTGCTTCTACCAGTGTTTTATGCTTTGGGCAGTCCATTTTGTCCCTCTGTTTCTTCATTTGAAAACTAACAAGCTGTTTTATGTCATAATGCTCATGTCCTGGATCATTAATTGTTGGATACCTTAAACATTTAAGCATTCAGGACTTTTTTCCATGTAGCCATATGCAGCTGATCTTTTTCTGGCCAGTGTATACATTGCTGGTTCCTATCTTAAACATTGTCTTGCCTGGTTTCCCTCACTCAGATTTTCTTTTTTCTAATTCAAATTCTACACATCCACAAGGGCTTAGCTCATATGCTATATCCTCCACCCAGCTTTTTCCAGTTTTTCATGATTTGTCCATCTCCTCCTCCTGAATGTTGCTAGCACCCAACTATCTCTGCTACTGTGAGGAAACCCCTGGTAAGGGAGCATCAGCATAGCTGTACGGAGTTGTGTGAATTTTCTTCTGCTGTCTATTCCAACTCCAGAGGCTCTTTTCCAGATGTCTAGCTGTAGCTGTTGTTACTGCCTCTGTTATGTCCAGCTTCTTAAAGGATACTCTTTCATCCTTAGCTAGGCTGACAACATGAACTCATTTCTTTGCCTCTTAAAGTTTATTTAAGCAAAGTTAGATTTTTTTTTCAGAAAATACTTTACTAGCAAACTAGAGGAGAAGCAAACTCTAAACATAAAGGAGCACACGCAAATACAGCACACTAATTTTCAAAGACAATCTTAAGTGAAATCTAGAACCAGGTAGCTTAACTACATGAGGTAGAATCTTCCTTAACTGCCCTTCATTGATATTTCTTCCAAATTTGAGAATAGGCTACACTTAACTTCTTTTCCTCCCTCCTCTTCTGTATATCTCCAGGACAGCCCTTGGAAGGCCTACCCAGATTTCTGTCCATTTTATCTTTTTTTTTTTTTTTAATAAATACAGTAAATACAATAAATAAATACTTTATGTTAGTGTGAATTTAGATGTTTTTTCTATCCATTTTATCTTTAAGCCATCTCATTACCAAAGGCCTATTTTTTTTACCTAATTATAAGTACTGACAATGCAGGTGGGCTAAATTTAGATTCTTCACTGTGATTCTAGGGCTGGCACCAGTCATGATATTTAAGGCCTACCCTAACCCAGTAGGACCGTACTATAACTTGATTAAATCTGCAAAGATCCTATTTACAAGTTAGGCCACATTCACATGTACCAGAAGTTAGGACTTGAATGTGACTTTTTGGGCGACACACTTCAACAGTACAGTCACTTATTGGATGGAGGGGATATAAGTAACACTATTTAAGATCCCAGGTGACAGAGTAGAACCTAGTGGGGCTGGGGCGTTATCCTGATTTTCAGTGGGTCACAGGGCCTCTTAGGTACTTTGAAGTTCTGTGGGAGGGTGCAGATAAGTGACCAGAGGCCAAATATAACCTGAAGCCATGTTGTTTGGTCTAACCAATGTTCTGAGCACTTTTAGTTACTAACCCTTGACAATCGAGATTTTTTAAAAATTAGATTTCACATGAAATCAGACTTTTTTAAAGTAGGCACCATGCCCAACTTGGGGCTTGAACTCAACAACCCTATGGATCTTGAGGTCAGGAGTTGCATACCCTACTAACAGAGCCAGCCAGGTGCCTCAAAAATCAAACCTTCTGACTTCTATTGTGAAAGGAGAGAAATACAGGAACACTGGATCTACCTTTATTTTTTTATTTTTAAAGATTTTATTTATTTATGAGAGACACAGGCAGAGGGAGAAGTAGGCTCCATGCAGGGAGCTCGACGTGGGACTCGATCCCGGGTCTCCAGGATCAGGCCCTGGGCTGAAGGTGGTGGTAAACTGCTGAGCCACCTGGGTTGCTCTGGATCTACCTTTAGACAGGGTAGCACACGTTCTATAGCTCACGACAGCTTGCCTGTGGCTGCTGCATTCACTTTGTCCCCTTGATCCTCATAGGCAGTTGAGTTGATGAGCCCAGTTCTGGTCTGAGTGGCAAAGCACAGCCAGTGCCCATCTTGCATGGTTCAGATATACCCCAGAGATGGGCACTGAAGATACTGCCAGTCCTGTGGAGCTCGGCTATGTAATCAAGAAGAGCCTGAGTGAAGGATCCTGAATCCAAAGAACAGTGGTAGTCTTCTCTTTGCTCAGGTCAACAAAGTTGATTTCCTAGGCTCTCCTTGATGCACTGAGTATGTACCTAAGACAATGCTCAGTTTTCAAGAGAGGGAGGGGGATACTGTTTACCTGGCCCCCTTGGAGTTCTCCAACGTTTGGAATATTTTTTTCTGACATCAAACCCAATTTTAAATCCTTTGTTTTCAAGAATTTAATAATCTTGTCATATTTTTAAATTTATGGTTACCCCGTGTTCATTCAGCAAATATTTATTAGGGAGCTGGTGTGTGCAAGGTGCTGTGCCAGGTCCCAGGAATATTGACACAAGCCAGACACAGTCCCTGCCCTTGTGGACCTTGCAATTTGAATTAATGCCTCAGTTTAGAAGTGGTTTAAATTACCAAAAATAAATAAAATCTGAGTAGATCTTGTATCATTGGTGCTCAGTACTTCTTGCTCTGTTTTTTTCCCCCTTGCAGGAGAAATGTTCTCGTATGGGGATAGGCAAGAAGTGGAAATCAGAGGATGCTCACTTTGGTGTGTTGAACTGATCCGGGATTGTCTTCTGGAGCTTATTGAAGAAAAGGGTGAAAAAAACAGCAGAGAGATCAATTCCATTCTTCTGGATTATTACCTGTGGGACTACGCCCGTGATCACAGGGAAGACATGAAGGGAATTCCCTTTCATCGCACACGCTGCATATATTATTGATCCAAAGTGCAAACGGACTCAAAGAAAACTTGCCTTTTTGTGTCACATAATCATTTGTACAGTTTTACCTTAATATTAAGAGAAAGTAGCAGAGGTTACAGCAACAAGAAGATTGATTACCCAGTCTCACTTAAATTTTTCTGACCTATTCACTCTGTATTCCCAACTTTGTATTTTTGTTGAGTTTTGATCATATTTTCCCTGTCTATGGGCACACAACAGGAATAGTGAAGGAACTATAATGCTCTCTTTAAATCTCACATCTCTTAAAATTAATCATGCCTTGGAACGCCTGGGTGGCTCAGTGGTTGAGCATCTGCCTTTGGCTCAGGTCAGATCCCGGAGTCCTGGAGTCCTGGGATCAAGTCCTGCATCAGGCTCCCTGCGGGGAAGCTGCTTCTCTTTCTGCCTATGTCTCTGCCTCTCTGTGTGTGTGTCTCTCATGAATAAATAAATAAAATCTTAAAAAAAATTAATCATGCATTAAAATGTGATTAGTCATCAGTGATTATATTTCACCCATTCAATTGTTTTTTTTTTTTCCTCAAAGTGTAGTAATTTCTTAATCATTTGATATGGGGGGGAGGTTAGGGTCTTTGCTGTATGAATGCTGCTACTCCTGTACAAATCAATCTTGACAGCTTATTTTAAAATTTATTGGTATTGACAATGAGTTTTGTACATACTGATTTTCAGTTTTGGAAATCTCTAGTATTTTTTTTTTTCAGTGTAACTATATCGAAATTGAATAAAGGTTTTGAAATTTTTTCTTAAACCCAGAATGGATTATTTCATTAAAATAGAATTTACCACATATAATCTTGAAAGGTTTACAGTGAGGGGTGGCTGTCTGTCAGTTAAGCGTCCTTAACTCTCCATCTCAGCTTAGGTCTTGATCTCAGGGTTGTGAGTTTAAGCCCTGCTGTTGGGTTCCACGCTGGGCATAGAGCTTACTTAAAAAATTTTTTTTAAAAACCGTTTATAGTGAGTTTGATTATTTGCTTTGTGTTGTGGCAATCTCATTACCTACTAAGCACTCATTTGCCACTTTCATCCCCACCTTCCTTGTAACAATCTTGAATTCTGTTAGCTATCAACCTAGCTCCTTTCACTGTGTGAAAGAGAAAAGGTATCCTTTCCCCAAGCACTTTACTGCCATCTGCTGAAAATTTATCGTACTAACCTTATAAATGACCATGAACGTGAATGTGCCCCTCCCCTGCCCTTGTGCCCATATACCACCCCACCACCCCACCCCTGCTTCCGCCCTGTTGCACTGCACAACTTGCACCACCATAAGTAGGGCTTTGTACTTATCCCTCCCCGTGTGACACAAGGAAGGTGATCCCATCTTCATTCCAAAAGGTAGAGCACTTAATATGAATAGTTTATTTATGGTAATCCTATTCTCTGCCTGTGATAGCTTTAGTAATGGGTATATAATCTCATTCTGACATGGGAGGGGAAGTCTGAGGCAAATCTCATGGGAAAAGATGTCTCTTTGAAGAAAGAGATCTAGAAGAAGGTTCTAGAAGAAGGTTCCTCTTCATCCTCTGAGCAGTGTTCTGTCTAAACCTGGTACCGGAAGCTGTAGTAGCCATCATGTGGAGCCAGAGCCCTGCGCCCCCTGCCCTGCCTGAACCTGTCCGGGCTATGGACTTCATTCCTGAGGGAATAAACACACGACCTATTGTCATCATTTTGCATTAGTCATAACCAATAGTTTCCGAATTCACTTGCTCTCAGGAGATGACTCCTGCCGCCCTTCCTGCCCCCTCTCTCTCCTGCCTACCCCTGTCCCTTTTCTTCCCTGTCTTCCTTTTTTTTCTCTTCTTTCTCTTTTTTTTCCTCCTCCTACTCCTCCCTCTTCTCCCCTCTCTTGTTCCTCCTTCAGGCTCAGCCAGCTCTGGGCTTCCTGTTTTCCTAATCCATCATGGAAAGATGGGGAAGGCAGTTCAGTGATGCTCTTTAATGCCCAAGACACAGCTGTCTTTTCTCTTGTGCCACTGTGAATAGCTTGGACTGATGACCCAAAATGACCCCCTAATCTGGGCAGCAGGGCTGAAAAGCCATGAAGCTGAAGAGTGTGAGCATTGCCAGGAAGGTTCTAACAGCTACCACAGGCGTTTTTGCCTTCGTGTCACTGACCAGAACTTAATCATATGACCACAACTAACTGCCAAGGAGGGCAGGAAAGAAATCTCTCTTGTAGGCATTGGGTGCCAGCTAAGTTGTGTAAGAAGTATGAGTGGATATTGCCAAACAGCAAGTTTTCAGCACCACGCATGGGTTTTATTTTCATACCTGATACAAGCTACGAATTTAAATACCACTTCACCTAATGGTTTTAACAGCTGATGATCATTTTGCAGACCTATTATGTCATTGGGGATTGCAAAATAGTAATGTTCTAACATTTTGGTTTTATGGGTTTGCGCAAGGATAACCCCTCCAGGGATTTGAGGGTAGTCTGGGGGAACGTAACATGGAGCTGGCCCTTGGCATTCCAGAAGATTGAGAATATTGAAATAGGATCTAGAAAGAGGTGGGTTTTGGTTTTGGTTTTGGTTTTTGGTGTTTTTGTTGTTGTTGTGTTGATTCATTTTGCATACCCTCTTAAAAGCAATTAATGAAAAAATGTGCACAGCTCCAGGAGTCCCCTCATCACAGCCCTCCATTCAGAGAAGTGTTTAATTTAATTTACCGCTAGAGGATTTCTTCCTTTTCAGTGCATGCAGTTCTTGGTCCTGCTGCTTGGAAGAATGAAGAGGAAGACCAGATGAGGAGTGGTGGGTAGCAATGCTTATTGATTGATAAAGTTTATTTTTATTTTTATTTTTTTTTTTGATTGATAAAGTTTATTGAGTGATAGTACAAAGTCCCGGAAGAGGGAGAGGACCTGAGAGTGTTGCCATTGGAATTTCTAAGTCTAAGGGTTTTGCGGCACCTGGGCGGCTCAGTGGTTGAGCGTCTGCTTTCGGCTCAGGTCGTGATCCTGGGGTCCTGGAATTGAGTTCCGCATCAGGTTCCCTGCAGTGAGTCTGCTTCTCCCTCTGCCTATGTCTCTGCGTCTCTCTGTGTCTCTCATGAATAAATAAATAAACCTTAAAAAAAAGTCTAGGGGTTTTTATGGGCTAGTTGGCTGGCTGTTTTAATCTGATTAAACCCTCCTTGTGCCTGTCACCCAATCAGGGTTTTGTCACCTATCACATGGGAAAGGGCAGAGGGTTCCTTTCAGCTCCTTCCTTCATTACTGTCACTAAACCAGTTTTCTAGCAGAGATGGAACATTAGTAATGAAGGGTAATTGGAAGACAGGCAGGCAGGGAGAAGGGGTCCTGTTCTAAGAGGGAACTACCCTTAAAAAGGGAAAGAGACCCCACCCTGTTTTTTAAATTTATTATTTTATTTTTTCACCCTGTGTTTTTTTAAATTTGTTTTTATTGAAGTTTGATTTGCCAACATATAGTATAACAGCGAGTGCTCATCCCACCATGTACCCTCCTTAGTGCCCGTCATCCATTTACCCCATCCCTCTACCTACCTCCCCTTCCACAACACTTTGTTCATTTCCCAGAGCTAGGAATCTCATGGTTTGTCTCCCTCTCTAATTTTCCCCACTCAGTTCCCCTCCTTTCCCTTATAATCCCTTTCACTATTTCTTATATTCCCCATATGAGTGAAACCATATTGTCCTTCTCCAATTGACTTATTTTACTCAGCATAATACCCTCCAGTTCCATCCACATTGAAGCCCATCCTGTTACTGACAGTGTTACTCAGTGTCCCAGCTTGAAGTCTTCTTACTGGGAGGATTTACAACCTGTCTGTGAGAGAAAGGGAATGGCCTTGGGTGACTTAACCCAGGCCCAGGCACCAGCTCAACAGCCAGTGGGATATTTAAACAAAGAGAGTATTGGCAGCAGCCTGCCTTCCTGGTCCCTGAGGTTCTGAAACACCACCTGCAAGGAGCCCTCCTCTACCTTCCTCACATGAACAACTACCTGATGTGATAAGTAGATGAGCTGAGGACGGAAACCTGATTGGGTGACAGGCACGGGGAGGGTCAATCAGATTCAAACAGCCCCCACAAAAGGGCCCATAAAACCCTTCTAGATTTAGCTGCCAAACTGGCAGCCCTCTCAGGTCCCCTCTGTCTTCCATAGCTCTGTACTATCGCTCAAGAAACTTTCCTGCCCGCCACTCTTGGTCTGGTCTACCTCTTCATTCTTGGAAGCGGTGTGACCAAGAAACTAAGGGTTCTAAGGGGACACAGATCCTGCAACATTAATTATTATTCCTTTGTGAGTCAATTTCCATTAACAACTCTTTTGCTTTGTAACAAGTTCAAAAACATTTTGACTTTTATTCCATATTTCATTAATTTTCCAGTGGCTGACTGATGATTTTCTTCCTTCTATAAACTCAAGGAAGTTGGCCGTGAGCCCACGCTGATGCCCTCTAACCAAAGCAAACAGGTTGGGTTAACCGCTGCTTGACATATCTCAGTAAGAGGATGATTTGGGGGAGGGTATAAAGAAGCAGCTGAACATAACCTCACAGAATATCCACATCACACAAGGAGAATACCATGCAGCGCTCTGAGCGCCAAGCCAGCTTCTCCAGGGGCTGCAGATGTTCCTTTCACAACCTTTAACTTCCCCCTGATTAGCACTAAAGAAATTCATAGTTTTCATTCAGAAATCACTTATGGAGCCCCTTCACCATGCTCCCTCCCTGGAAGCTGAACAGATAATGGTTTAATCTGATTGAGGAGGTCCAAGATTGAATGAACCACTGTACGTGATACAGGAATCAGCCTTGAGGCAACCACACCTTTTTCCTTGAGAGTCTGTGACCCATCTCTCAGTGTGCTTAGATCATGTTTTTTTTTTTTTTTTAACTTTGGGTTTTGATTCTTAGCCGTTTGGTGGATGCCATTGTCAAAGACAAAACTGCTCACATAAGGAAGTTGATCTTATTCGGCACATTGCACCACAAAGAACACTCCAGATGCAAAGATTGGAGTCTCTTGGCAGATATGTCGTGCCCTAGCCTTTTCTAGGGAGTAGTTGACAAGTTACAGGTGGGGTTGTTTTGCAGTCAGAAGGCTCAGTTCACTGAACGAAATTTCTGAGTGTTTATCTCTCTGTCTAGCTAGTTTGAGGGGGACAGAGGGTTCTAATCTTAGCTAATCATTAACAACACAAAGAATGAGAGATTGGAGAGGCTGTGTCTGGCCGTGTTAGCAGGTTTAGGCAGACGTGGAAAGATCTCTGTTGGGCCTTGTCACAGGTCAACTAGGGAGACATGAGAAAGAGTTAATAGATTTATTAAGTCTAGAGGAGGGTGGTCCTTTTGGATAGACTGTTTACCAGAACATAAAAGGGTGGGAGATTTCAGAAAACAAAAGATTTGAGAGATTTCTTAATGTCACCATTTTATGGAAATACAGAGCTCAGGTAAAGTTGAAGATTGTCACCATCCAACCTTTCTTGTGTTTGGGTATTGGTTGTATACAAAGTAGGCTGTCGTGGCCTAAGCAACATTTTTATTTCCTCATTTATTTTATTTGCTTCCAAACCATGGGAGGTGACTCTCAAAGTAAGGAAGTCTAGAATTGTGAATTCTCCACAGTATAAAATGTCTAGAGTTAAGATCCAAGGTTCTGGGATCACCTCAGGGGAATCCTGCTCACTGCCTTGGTTTTGTCATTATCAACTTTTAAACAAATCAGTTAAAATCTCTATGCCTATTTAATTTAAATATGAAGTAGGATAATCTAATTCTTGAGTTTTTAGTTCTGGTTCCAATTTCCTTTTTTAATAATTTCTTAAAAAGATTTTATTTATTTATTTGATAGAGAGCACACAAGCAGGGGGAGTGGCAGGCACAGGGAGGAGCAGACTCCCTGCTGAGCAGGGAGCCTCATGCAGGGCTCAATCTCAGTTCCCCACTTGGTCTGCAGATTTTATTTTTATTTTTATTTTTAATTTTTTTCTGAGAGAGAGAGAGAGAGCCTGCCTGTGCATGCACTTGAAGGTGGAAGGGTGGGGAGGAAGGGCAGAGGGACAGAGAAAACTTTAAGCAGGCTCTAAACCCAGTGTGAAGCCCAATGTAGGGCTCAATCTCACAACTCTGAGATCATTACCTAAGCCAAAATCAAGAGTCAGACGCTTAACCGATTGAGCCACACATGGGCCCCTGGCCTACGGATTTTAGACTGAAGACTATAACACCAATTCTTATCTGAATATCCAGTTTGCTAGCTTGCCCACCAGATTTTGGGCTTGCCAGCTGCCAGCCAATTCCTTAAAATAAATATCTCTTTCTCTCTCTCTCTCTAGATGGATGGATGGGTAGATATAGAGTATGTATCTATGTCTGTCTTTATCTCTCTATATTCCATATGACAAAATAACTCATCTAATTCAAATTGAATATGAAATAAAACTTAATGAATGCATGGCAGGACTAAATCATTTGCAAGATTCCTTTCAGGTATAAAATTCACTGACTCAAGTCATTGGAAGTTTGGAGAAATACATTATTGTGGCATTCATCTAAGTTTCTCTTTTTCCTGTGAAGTATTCCTTCTTTCCCTACCACTTTCCTTTTCCATTTTGATTTATCCCACAGGGCTAAGTATATCTTATTTTATTTTGTTTTAAAGATTTCATTTATTTATTCGTGAAAGACACACAAAGAGAGACACAGGCAGAGGGAGAAGCAGGCTCCATGCAAGGAGCCCGATGTGGGACTCGATCCCGGGTCTCCAGGATCACACCTCGGGCTGCAGGCGGCGCTAAACTGCTGCACCACCGGGGCTGCCCAGGGCTAAGTATATTTTAGTTTCAAGTGAAAGAAACCAGACTGAAACTACCTTAGTGAAAAAGGAAATATAATGATAAAAACAAACAAACAAACAGATAAGTCCAGGGAAAGAGCTAGCCTTTGCCATACCCAGTTATGCTTGAGGGATTAAAATGCACAAAGACTATTCATGTCTTTCTTTTTGCTCTGTTGGAAGAGATCGCCCTAATAACCAGTGATTCCGGGGCACAGACTACAAATCTTTGCCAGTAGCACAAGCTAAAATCTGGGGCTTGGCTGATGAGTCTGGCTGGAGTCCCACGTCCCCTGCCCCTGCATCCCCGGCCTGGGGCCTAGGGCAAAGGCCAAGTGATTGGCTGACCTACCAGTTGGGGTAGGGGCAGTTCTTGAAAAAATAGAGAGGAGGTCTGCTTATAGAAAGGAAGAAGAATGGTAGGCAGTCCAAAAACCTTGTCTCCTAAACCTTTGTGCATTCAGAATTCTTTGGCAGATGGGGATCATTGCAAGTTGGGAACTGCTGAGAAAGAGCTAGGAAAAGGATAGGGCTGCATTTGGAATTGGTCCAAAGAAAGAACTAATCCAATTTCCCATCTGGGAAAAACGTAATAACTCCCTTCTTTCACTATTCCTAGTTTAATATTCTCAGGATAGGCTAAGGATTTGTCGGCAGATGAATTAATTAGTATTCTTTGGTTGCAGGAATGGAATTCAACTAAGAAGGCTCAATAACTTTTTTTTTTTTTAAGATTTTTATTTATTTATGAGACAGAGAGAGAGAGAGAGAGAGGCAGAGAGAAAGGCAGGCTCCATGCAGGGAGCCTGATGTGGGACCTGATCCTGGGACTCCAGGATCACACCCTGGGCCAAAGGCAGGCGCTTAACCGCTGAGCCACCCAGGTGTCCCAGAAAGCTCAATAACTTTGATGAAGACAGAGCTAAAATGAAAAGAAACAATAGCTCCCAATGGTGTTTAGTAAGAAGTCTAGAAATACTTTGAGGAGTGGTGCAAATGGTCTTTGGATAGCAAGTAAAAAATGTAAAAGTTTGTGAGATCATAATCACCCTCCCCCCACTCCAAAAGAAGAAACCCTATTTGTTGACTTTAGAGCTTGGTAGGGACCAATTCATTATTCTCAAAATCAATAAATGAAAGGGTAAAAAAAATCAAACATGTATCCTGTCATTCCTGTCCTAACTGCAGTACTATTTTCAGGATAACCTGATAGAGGGAAACCTGTTTTTTATAAAACAATTCCAGCTAATAAATATGAAAAGGAATATTAGAACATTACCATTTTTTGGAATCCCTAATAAAATAATAGATCTGGAAAATGATCATCAATATCTGTTCAAAATGTTAGGTAAAATGTTAATGGGGAAATTTTTAAATGGATGGATCAGTCTGGAGGCATCTGAACTCACTAGTAATTTTAAAAACACTAAGAGCAGGATGTGCAGATACTATGTGCCTCCTGGTGTGTTGCAATAGGAAGTACACAGTCCTGTGTATGAATTATTCTTGCCAGAAAAACAGCCTGAATCTAATCAGGAATCTAGATCTAACTAGTGGTTTTCAGGAAATGTAGGAAATACAGGAACAAGTTAAAATTAAATAACAACACAAAGACACGAATGCCAAAATCTAAGAATGTGACATGTTCTAAGGGACAAATGGGCACTGTTTCTTCAATAGATAGGATTTTTTTTTTTTTTTAAGGTGGGAATTGGTGAGAATGTGGAAAAAAGGGGAACCCTTGTTCACTGTTGTTAGGAATGTAAATTGGTGTGGCCACTATGGAAACAGCATGGCAGTTCCACAAAAAATTAAAAATAGGATTACTAAATGATCCTGCAGTGACACTTTTGGATATATATCCAAAAAAATTCAAAGCAGGATCTTGAAAAGATATGTACACACCCTTGTTCAAAGCAGCGTTATTCACAATAGCCAAAAGTTGGAAACAGCCCAAGTGTTCACAGAGAGATGGGTGGACAAACAAAATGTAGTATATCCATACCCTGGAATATTACTCTGCCTTAAAAAGGAAGGACATTCTGACATGTGCTACAACATGGATGAATCTTGAGAACCTTGAGTTGTTGTTTAATGGGTATAGAGTTTCAGTTTTGCAAAACAATGAGAGTTCTGGAGCTTGGTAGCACTACAGTGTGAATGTACTTAACACTACTGAACTTACACTTAAAAATGGTTAAGATGGAAAATTTAATGTAGTGTGTAATTTACCACAATTGTGAAAAAGGCAGAGGGTAACTTTTATAGATTAGGAGAAAATCAAAGGACATATCAATGAAATGCTACATGTGGACCATCTTTGGATCCTGATTTGACCAAATAAACTGTTAGAGAGTGAGCAAGGGAGAGTGCTGCATTATGTAGAAAGCCACACCTCAGCTCATTCTCTGGGGAGGCAGTTTGATGTTGTCTCTGATACACATAGGCACAGTCTTGCCTCTGCCACTTACCAACCATGTAGCATTGAGCAAATTACTTGTTTTGTTTTTCATTTTTAAATTTCTGTAAACACTGAATCTCTGCAATGAACATAATGTTTACTATCTATTAAACACTGACTATGCTCAACAATGTGGACATAAAAATAAATAGATATAACATGATCTCTGCTGATGCTGGAGAAATAGTCAATGCAACAGAATTAAAAAAAAAAACAAACCTCAAATAAGCCCATGAATATGTGGGAGTTTGTCTCATTTCATTGATTCTAAGACAATTTTTTCATATTTTACTATGTGAACTTTTATGAAATATATTTTCTTACTCAAGGTAATTTGATTTGGGGTTTCTATTTCTTGTAACATAAAACACACTATTGATAAACTTTTCAACAAAGTCTTTTTTTTCTTAAGTAATCTAGAGTTGGTTTCTGTTCCTTGGAACCAAGACTAATGGATTCAACTATAAAAATGACCTATAACCCAGTGTTGCTGGTGGTTATCATTTTGGTGAATTTTGTTGAATATTTTTACTATCTTGTGTCTTCCCCCTGAACGTAATTGAAAAAATTATCACCATTCTAGCTACCTAACAACTTTTGAGTACATGGTATTCACTATGCTTTACAATTATTCCTACTTTCAAACCTCACAAGAACTCTATGAAGTAGGGAAAGTTTTATCTTAATTCTTCAGGTGAAAAAACTTGATACTATTTTGTATCCTTGAATTTGTAAGCATTTTCCTTTTTTTTTTTTTTTTAATTTTTTTAATTTTTTTTTTTATTTATTTATGATAGTCACAGAGAGAGAGAGAGGCACAGAGACACAGGCAGAGGGAGAAGCAGGCTCCATGCACCGGGAGCCCGACGTGGGATTTGATCCCGGGTCTCCAGGATCGCGCCCTGGGCCAAAGGCAGGCGCCAAACCGCTGCGCCACCCAGGGATCCCTGTAAGCATTTTCCTATACCAACTTTCTGTAAATATGAGTTTCAATGAATAGATAATATTATTTTATAAATGTACCATTAATTTATCAATCCCTTTCATTGAACATTTATGTAATTTCCAAGAATTTGCTATTACCAAATAGTATAGTAAACATTCTTTCACATAATTCTTTTTAAATTTTATTTATTTTTATTTTTTAGTTTTTTAAAAGATTTTATTTATTTATTCATGAGAGACACAAAGACAGAGAGAGGCAGAGACACAGGCAGAGGGAGAAGTAGGCTCCATGCAGGGAACCCGATGTGGGACTCAATCCTGAGACTCCAGGATCACACCCTGGGCTGAAGGCAGGCGCCAAACCACTGAGCCACCCAGGCGTCCCACACACGATTCTTTTTTTTTTTTTTTTAAGATTTCATTTATTCATGATAGTCATACAGAGAGAGAGAGAGAGAGAGAGAGAGAGAGGCAGAGACATAGGCAGAGGGAGAAGCAGGCTCCATCATGCTGGGAGCCCGACGTGGGATTCGATTCCGGATCTCCAGGATCGCGCCCTGGGCCAAAGGCAGGCGCCAAACAGCTGCGCCACCCAGGGATCCCACACGATTCTTTTCTTAAAAAAGATTTTATTTACTTATGTGAGAGAGAGAACAGGAAGAGGGAACGGATTGAGGCTCAGGGAGAGGGAGAAGCAGACTCCCCAATGTGGGGCTGGATCCCAGGACCCTGGGATTATGACTTCAGTCAAAGTCAGATGCTTAACGGTTGAGTGACCCAGGTGCCCCAAGCATGTGATTCTTTATCTATGCATCGGTTTTCTTAGGAAGATGACAGATTATGTATAAAAGTGACTCTTGCTAAATGCTTGTAGGTTACATTATGAAAATTTGCTGCCAACTTTATGGATGAGAATGGTTTGTGATTTTAATTTGCATTGCTTGGTTTATTAGTGAAGTCAAATGTCATTGGCCTGCAAGCCAGACTTCAGCTTTTTTCTAATCTTCTGCCTTCCAGGTTCACAGGGTCAATCTCTGTTTTTTTCCAGCCCTAGACTGGACTTATATATATATACATATATATATTGTGTATGTGTGTGTGCGTTTGATTATCCTGTCACGTAGTTTTATTTTTATATTTATTTTTATTTTTTAAAATAAATTTATTTTTTATTGGTGTTCAATTTACCAACATACAGAATAACACCCAGTGCTCATCCTGTTAAGTGCCCCCATCAGTGCCCGCCACCCAGTCACCCCCAACCCCCGCCCTCCTCCCCTTCCACCACCCCTAGTTCGTTTCCCAGAGTTAGGAGTCTTTATGTTCTGCCTCCCTTTCTGATATTTCCCACACATTTCTTCTCCCTTCCCTTATATTCCCTTTCACTATTATTTATATTCCCCAAATGAATGAGAACATATAATGTTTGTCCTTCTCCGATGGACTTACTTCACTCAGCATAATACCCTCCAGTTCCATCCACGTTGAAGCAAATGGTGGGTATTTGTCATTTCTAATGGCTGAGTAATATTCCATTGTATACATAAACCACATCTTCTTTATCCATTCATCTTTCGATGGACACCGAGGCTCCTCCCACAGTTTGGCTATTGTGGACATTGCTGCTAGAAACATCGGGGTGCAGGTGTCCCGGCGTTTCATTGCATTTGTATCTTTGGGGTAAATCCCCAACAGTGCAATTGCTGGGTCGTAGGGCAGGTCTATTTTTAACTCTTTGAGGAACCACCACACAGTTTTCCAGAGTGGCTGCACCAGTTCACATTCCCACCAACAGTGTAAGAAGGTTCCCTTTTCTCTGCATCCTCTGCAACATTTGTGGGAAACTGGCATATTTTTAAGTTCCTACAAACAACCCTCTGTCGCAAATGCCTTGGTTAGCAACACAGACTTTACTGAAGATTTTGCGGGAGAGAGAGGAAGGGTTTACATTTCACACTTTTCAGCATACAACCTAAGGATTCCTGTTATCCATTCCATTCTCCCTGGAATTCCAATAAATATGCAATGCTGCTCACCTAAGACTTCAAAGGTAATTATCTGCGGGTGGGATTCTAGTATCAGGGGCCATGAAGATGATTCTAAATAGAGCTGCATCCCCAGCACCTCGTCACGGGAGCCTCAGTCCTTCCAAAGATGCCCCACTGGCCTCTTCCAAGCAGGTCAGAGTACCCGTATGGTGAGATTAAAAAAAAAAAAAGTGTCATTGTGCCCAAAGTCACAGGTGCTTTGATGTTCAGATGCTCACGGATACATTCAAAACTACAGGGGCTTTTTGCCCAGATGCTGAGTGTAGTTCCCTGGAAGGTTGCTGGTGGGGCCACTGTCCTTTCCTGGGGTGCCCACTGCCTCTGTAAGGGTTGGCGGCAAAACAAATGCTGAACCTTATTGTGGCTTTCACCTTTTATTGTAAAATTGAAAAATCCGGGATCCCTGGGTGGCTCAGCGGTTTAGCGTCTGCCTTTGGCCCAGGGCACGATCCTGGAGTCCTGGGATCGAGTCCCATGTCAGGCTCCCGGCATGGAGCCTGCTTCTCCCTCCTCCTGTGTCTCTGCCTCTCTCTCTCTCTCTCTCTCTCTCTCTCTCTCTCTCTCTATGTCTATCATAAATAAATAAATCTTTAAAAAAAAAGAAAAAAAAAAAGAAAAATCCTCTTCAAATTTCTTCCAGTTGGCAAACAGAGGTAGTAATGTAGGTCATTCAGCCAAGAGCCGTAGTGTGAATTTTGAAAAGCAGGGGATACCTGTAATTCAATTTAATAACTAAGTAGCTTTTTTTCTCACCTTCATTGCTAAGTTTCATGAGAGAAGGGATGGTTTGTGAAAATGCTTAGATTATAAGCGGCACCTGGCTGGCTTGGGCAGTAGATTGTTTGACTCTCGATCTTGGGGCTGTGATTCTGAGTCCCATGTTGGGCATATAGATTACTGAGAAAAAAAATGAAAAGAAAAACCTCTTGGGAGAAAATGCTTGGATTGTGCTACTAAAAATGGGAAGCACTGAGGCATTTAAAACTAAATTGGAGGGACGCCTGGGTTGCTCAGCGGTTGAGTGCCTCCCTTTGGCCAAGGCCATGATCCTGGGGTCCCCGGATTGAGTCCCACATGGGGCTACTTGCATGGAGCCTGCTTCTCCCTCTGCCTATGTCTCTGCCTCTCTCTCTGTGTCTCTCATGAATAAATAAATAAATAAAATATTTGAAATAAATAAAACTAAATTGGAAAAGTTAAACACAGAATTACCAGATGACGTGGCAATCCCATTCCTAGATCTATACCAAAAGAAGAAAACAGATATTAAACAAATACTCCTACATGAATATTCCTAACAGCATTATTTGTATCAGCCAAAATGTGGAAACAGTGCACATGTCCATCAAATGATGAACTGATAAATAAAATGTGGCATGCCCACACAATATAATTTTTTTTAACAGAATATTTTTTTAAAAAATTCTATTTAGGGATCCCTGGGTGGCGCAGCGGTTTGGCGCCTGCCTTTGGCCCAGGGCGCGATCCTGGAGTCCTGGGATCGAATCCCACGTCGGGCTCCCGGTGCATGGAGCCTGCTTCTCCCTCTGCCTGTGTCTCTGCCTCATTCTCTCTCTCTCTCTGTGACTATCACAAATAAATAAAAATTAAAAAAAATAAAATAAAAAATAAAAAATTCTATTTAGGGGGATCCCTGGGTGGCTCAGCAGTTTAGCACCTGCCTTCAGCCCAGGGTGTGATCCTGGAGACCCGGGATCGAGTCCCACTTCCGGCTCCCTGCATGGGGCCTGCTTCTCCCTCTGCCTATGTCTCTGCCTCTTTCTGTGTCTCTCCTGAATAAATAAATAAAATCTTTTATAAAGATTTTTTCTTTTTTTTAATATATTGGGTCACTTTATAAAATAATGACATTATTACAAGAAAAATCAATACCCAATCAACCTTCAAAAAATGATTTACTTCTTCAGTCTTTAAACTTAAGGCCAAAACCAACATGAACCTGCATATCCTCGATCTTCAAAATAAGCCCAATTACTTCATCGGCCCAGAAATGATATCTGAAAATGCCATTATTATACTGTCCATCAATAATAACTGCAGCTTTCCTTCTGACCCTTGACATGATGCTCAAGTATTTCACGATGATCATTTGAATAACATCCTTGAATGGAATTTTCTGAACACAGGCAATTCCAGCACACAGTTGGCCAATATACAACATGGCTTTCCTTAGTAGATTCTTGTCAGGCCCGACTCTGAATTCTGGTTTGAGGTAAAAGATTTTATTAATTTATTCAGGAGAGACCCAGAGACAGAGAGGCAGAGACACAGGCAGCGGGAGAAGCAGGCTCCATGCAGGGAGCCCCATGCGGGACTTGATTCCAGGACCCTGAGATCACAGCCTGAGCGAAAGGCAGACGCTCAACCACGGAGCCACCCACGCGTCCCACAATGGAATATTATTCAGCATAAAAAGGAATAAAATTACTGAAACAAGTGACAACATGGGTGGAGGAGGAAAACATTGTTTAGCAAAAAAAGCCACACACAAAAGGCCACAAATTTTGTGATTGGGTAAATACAAAACGCCCCAAACAGGTAAATCCATACAGGGAAAATTGATTAGTGGTTGCCAGGGACTGCTCACTCACACGGGGATTTCCTTTTGGGGTGATGAAAAGGTTTTGGAAGCAGGGGTGATGTTTGCGCAACATTGACAATGCCTATTGCACACCTTAAAGCGGTTTATGTTCGCTATATGAACTTTATTTCAATAAAAATAACTAAACTGGCAACTTTTTTTTTAAACTGGCAACTTAGGGATCCCTGGGTGGCGCAGCGGTTTAGCGCCTGCCTTTGGCCCAGGGCGCGATCCTGGAGACCCGGGATCGAATCCCATGTTGGGCTCCCGGTGCATGGAGCCTGCTTCTCCCTCTGCCTATGTCTCTGCCTCTCTCTCTCTCTCTGTGACTATCATAAATAAATAAAAATTAAAAAAAAATAATCTGAAAAATTAAAAAAAAATAAACTGGCAACTTAAATATTGAAACGCAACGTGAGTCTTCGTCACATTCACTTTACAAACGGCGGGGAGTTACTTCGGCTCCGCAGAGAGGCCGTCGGAGCTGGCTTTGCAGCTAGGCGGGACCCTCGCTTCCTGGGGGCGGGGCCTGCCGGGGGCGGGGCCTGCCGGGGGCGGGGCCTGCCGGGGGCGGGGCCTGCCGGGGGCGGGGCCTGCCGGGGGCGGGGCCTGCCGGGGGCGGGGCCTGCCGGGGGTGGGGCCTAGGGCCCGGGGGAACGCCCAGCCGGGAGGGGGCGCGTCCGGGACTGGCTTCGCCGGTTGCCGGGAGAACCCGCGACAACAAAAGGCGCGAACGGCAGGGGCGGCGGCGGCGGCGGCGGCCGGGCGGAGCGAAGCTGGGGAGGCCTGCGTTGTGCCGGTCGCCGGGGACCGGGGCTTTCTCGAGCCGGTCAGTGAGTGGTGGGCAGGAGTGGCGGGGCCGGCGGGGCCGGCGGGGCCGGCGGGGCCGGGTGCGGCGCGGCGCCCTCCCGCCTTCCTGTCCAGCGCGCCGTTGCGGGGGAGGGGGCGCCGCTCGGGGTGGGGGGTCGGGGGCCGCTGCGGGACGGCTTGCGGGAGGGGGCGGTTGGGGCGCCGGCTAAGCCGGGGCGGGCGTCAGGGGGGGCTAGGGTCGGCGCTGGGGACCCCGCCGCGGGCGGAGGTGGGGCCCCCCTGGAGGTAGACAGGTCCGGGGACCTCACCAGGGACGCGCGGGAGCGCCGGACGGAACCCCACGAAGTCCGATCCGGAGTTTGTGGCGCTCGTGCTTCCAGCTGCGGGAGCTGGAGGCCATGGGAAGACCTACCCTCATGGGGCTTTCGTTTTGCCACAGGCCTTGTGTTTTCCTCGCGGACGTTGAAACTTTGGTGCTACCCAAGCGCAAGTCCCCTCCCTCGGAGGCAGATGTGATTGAGAAAGAAAGGGTGTCCGAGTTCGTACTTTGAAACACCTTTTACATAACACTTCGCCCTCTCCAGGTTTTGTTTTTCCACTTTACTGCCTCTGTTCTCTGTCTAGTTATTTATGCATTTGGAACCTTTTCTCAGATACTTGTGCGATTCATTGTCCATTCATTTGCTGGGAAGTTTCCTACGTTAACATTATTAGCAAACCACAATTTTTAGACAACCACTACCACTGAAAAACCAGGGGCACTGGATGGCAGCAGTATTTGGAGACACTTCTTTTTATCAGTGACATGGCATCAGTGATCTAAGATTCTCTTGTCTTTCTCATATTTCAAAACCCCATTCAGTCTGCCTAAATATCACCCTTCTTAAATTTATTGGTGACATAATACATACGCTTCTGATGACTGCAATTGATCAAACTCTAAAGTGTAAGTGTTACGGATTTTTTAATGCTTGAATTCTTCTTGAATATTAACTTTTTGCAATCCATAGGTTTGGGGGCCCTTATTTATTAGAATAGATAGAATTTCTTTTGCCCTTGTAGCAAAACTTTCCCATTATAAAGACCAAGAAAGTGAAAATATCCCACTTACACTGCATCTTTTATTAGCAGTTTTGTTGGAAGTACTTAGGTTTGGCTTAAGATAGACCATGACTTTTGTTTTAATGTGATGGCTTAAAAAATAATCTGTTTAATAAAGACTTCAAATGTTACATGTTTAGGGGCATTTGGAAGAACCAACTCACATAGCATCCTTGTTTATTTGGGAGAGTTTCCAAGTGATTGTGGAGTCCTTTAGGATCCAAGAAAAGTTACTTCATTCATAGGAGTATTTTTTCACAGCTGATTCTAACTAGAATGACTAAAACTGGTAAGGTTAGGTGCATCTCTTTGTTGTGATCATTAAATATAGCATGTTGACGCTGGGATTTTGCAGCCCAAGGGAGCTGATATTGTTTTTACTCTCAGTGGGCTTTTAGTAGAGTGATGTATTTGTTATTTGATCCCTTTCAGACTGTCCACTCACAAAATTATAATGCACAAAATTATAATGTCCACTCACAAAATTGTAATTATACTGCTGCAGAGTCTTTTAAAGGCTAGTATTAAATATGTCTTTATTAACATTTCCATAGCAAAGGCTGAAAATGTTATTTTAGTCTATTGATAGTCTACTATATACTTAATGATACTATGCAAGACTCCCCTTCTACAAAGAGCCCAGCCACATCCTGAACTGATTATTTTTTCATTATCTGCATTTAAACATTATCGAGACTACTTGTTACATTTTCTTTTTATCTTTTATATGGTGTAAACTTTATCCAGCACAAACTGAATATTCATGTGCAAGTTTTAATGAAAACATATGTTTTTATTTCTCTTGGGTATATACCTCAAGAGTGGAGTTTCTGGGTCAAATGATAACTATGTTTTGACTTTTTGAGGAACTGCCAGACTCTTTTTCAAAGTTAGTTGCATCATTTTACATTTCCATCTGGAGTATGTGAAGGTTCCATATTCTAAACATTCTCACCAACACTTGTTTTGATCTGTCTTTTAAAAACATTTTTAAAGGGTACCTGGGTGGCTCAGTCAGTTGGGCATCTGCCTTTGGCTCAGATCATGATCCCAGAGTTCTGGGATTGAGTCCCTGCATCAGGCTCCCTGCTCAGCGGGGAGTCTGCTTCTCCCTCTCCCTTTGCTGGCTGCTCTGTGTACTTGTGCACACACTGTCTCTCTCTCTCTGCCAAATAAATAAATAAAATCTTTAAAAAATTTTTAAAAAATATATTAATATCCATCTTTTTAAAAATTGAAGTGTATTTGACACACACTGTTAGGTTAGTTTCAGGTGTAGAGACAAGTCTGTATGGTATGCTATGCTCACCATAAGCACAGCTAACCTGTGTCACCATATAATGCTATTACAATACCATTCACCTTATCCTGTACTTTTTATCCCTGCGACTCATTCATTTCATAACTGGAAGATTATCTCCCACTCCCCTTCACCCATTTTGCCCATCCCCCCCAACTGGCTATCCTCTGGCCACCATCAGTTCTCTTTATTTATGGGTCTGATTCTGCTTTTTATTCATTTGTTTGTTTTGTTTTTTAGATTCCATATATAAGGGAAACCATATGGGGGGCACCTGGCTGGCTCAGTCTGTGGGACATGCAATTCTTAGTCTCACATGAGACTTGAGCCCCACACTGGGTGTAGAGATTACTTTAAATAAATAAATAAACATTAAAAAGAAAGAAAAAACCATGGTATTTGTCTTTCTCTGACTTATTTCACTTAGCATAATACCCTCTAGGTCCATCCATGTTGTTAAAAAACGGCAAGATTTCATTCATTTTTATGGCTGAATAATATTCCATTGCATACATATATACATGTATATGTATATATGTGCCACATCTTCTTTATCCATTCATTTATTGATAGATGCTTGGGTTGCTTCCATATCTTGGCTATTGTAAATGATGCTAATAAACATAGTGGTACATATATCTTCTCAGTTAGTGTTTTCGTATTCTTTGGGTAAAATATCCAGTAGTGCGATGATTAGGGGATCATAAGGTAGTTCTATTTTTAATGTTTTGAGGCACCTCCATACTGTTCTCCAGAGTGGCTGCACTAGTTTTCATTCCCACCAGTCATGCTTGAAGATTCCTTCTTTCTCTACATCCTTGCTAACACTTGTTATTTCCCACCTTTTTGATTCTAGCTGTTCTGACAAGTGTGACATGATACCTCATTGTGGGTTTGATTGCATTTCCCTGCTGGCTAATCATTTTGGGCATCTTTGCATGTGCTTATTAGCCATTTGTCATATCTTTGAGAAACAAAACTTTTAAATTTTATTAAATCCATTTCTTCTGTTTTTCCTTATAAAGTTTATTGCTTTTGCTTTTAGTGTTACACCTGAGAAACCATTGCCAAACCCAAGGTTACCAAGAGTTACCCCTATGTTTTTTTCTAAGAGTTTTAGCTCTTACACTTAGGTCTGTGAACGATTTTGAATTAACTTCTGTGTATGATGTAGGAGTCCAGTTTCATTCTTATGCATGTGGATATCCAGTTATCTCATGAACATTTGTTGAAAAGTCTGTTTTTGCCCCCATCGAATTGTCTTGGCGCTCTTGTTAAGAATCATTTGCCCATAAATACAAGGATTTATTTTTGGATTCTCAGTTCTTTTCCATTGGTTTTAAGTTTGTCTTATACTAGTACCATACTGTCTTGATTACTGTTGCTTGGTTTTAGAATTGGGGAAGTGTGTCCTCCGACTTTGTTCTTTTTCAATATTTTAGCTAAACTGTGTCCCTTGAATTTCCGTATGAATTTTAGATCAATCAATAAATAAAATCTTAAAAAAAAGATTTTTAGGATCAGTTTGTCAATTCTGGCAAATAAGCTGGGATTTTGATAGGAGTTGCATTGAATCTGTAGATAAATTAGAGGATACTGTCATTTTAAAAATGTTAAGTCTTTCATGAACATGAGATGTTTTTCCATTTATTTAGATTTTCTTTACTAACAATATTTTATAGTCTTCAGAGTGTAAGTTTTACATGTCTTTTAGTAAAGTTATTTCTAAGTATTTTATCCTTCTTTTAAAAAAGATTTTATTTATCCATTCATGACACACAGAGAGAGAGAGAAAGAGAGAGAGGGGCGGAGACACAGGCAGAAGGAGAAGCAGGCTCCATGTAGGGAGCCTGACGTGGGACTCGATCCCGAGTCTCCAGGATCAGGCCCTGGACAGAAAGGCAGCACCAAACCGCTGAGCCACCTGGGCTGCCCGTATTTTATCCTTTTTGATGCTACTATAAATGGAATTGTTTTCTTAATTTATTTTTCAGATTCATTGCAAATATAGCTACCAGTTTAATTTTAATGTATTCTTCCAGTGATTTCCAGAAACAAGTACAACATAAGAGTAGAAAAGCATTTTTTCAATTAGTTTTGATTATTTAAAAAAATTGATTTAAAGTTACATTATGGAAATTGTTAAAGCTGTTTTCTTGGATTTACTTTTAATATTTGTAGCAAAGAGATATAGCTATAAAATCTAATAGCATTTCAGCACATGTATATAATTACTCAGTTATTTCCTTGCCTTAATTTTCTAACTCTCCAGTTATTAAATATTTAATTTAATATTAAACTGGGAACTGGGAAACATATTACTGCTCTAGAGAGTGGCATGATGGAATTCCATGCACACAGATTAGCTTCATCATTTTTTTTTTTTTTAGCTTCATCATTTACCAACTCATGGCCCATACCCTTTAGATTGTTTTGCAGAAAATTGGACATTTCATATCATTTCATCTGTAAATTATAGGTATAGTTTTACAAGATAGATTTACTTGTTGTAACTATCTCATTTTGAACAAAACCTGTTTTAATTGATTTTGTTTTAGAAGGTGGTTAGTTTATTAAGATAGAGAAGTACATAATTAAATGTTGTTTTTATTTTTGTACACAGGAGTCCAGATCTTACATAAAATGGAAAATTTCTCACACTAGATACTGAATATTTAATAGAAAGTTATTTAGCAAAATCTAAGCTGCTATGGAAGAAATACCAGTAAAAGTTGCTGTAAGAATCCGACCTCTGCTATGCAAAGAAGTTCTTCATAATCATCAAGCTTGTGTGAGAGTTATTCCAAATACCCAGCAAATTATCATTGGGAGAGATAGAGTCTTTACTTTTGATTTTGTTTTTGGCAAAAATTCCACTCAAGATCAAGTTTATAATACGTGTATAAAACCACTAGTGTTGTCACTCATTGAGGGCTATAATGCAACCGTTTTTGCCTATGGACAAACTGGATCTGGGAAGACCTACACCATTGGAGGAGGCCATGTTGGTAAGATTCTCATACTTTTTTTCCTTTTTTAAAAGATTTTATTTAATTATTTGAGAGAGAATGAGCATGAGTGGAGAGAGGGGCAGAGGGAGAAACCGGCTCCCTCCTGAGCAGGGATTCCCCCCCGTCCCCCAGGATCATGACCAGAGCCAAAGGCAGATGCTGCTTAACTGACTTATTTGTAGGTGTTCAGCATATTGATTGAATGAAATAATGTATAGGAATCAGATGTGTTAATAAGATCATCATCTTTGAAAGACTTTTAAATATTGAAGTTTCATTCAACAATTTAATTTGATTATATTTGCTTAAGAAAACAAGTTTAAGACAATGTTTAGTGTTCAGCCCTTTGCCATTTCCCCCCCAGTCTTACTGAGATATAATTGATGTATAACATTATATTAGTTCAAGACATACATTATGATGATGATATATGTATATATTGCAAAACGATTACCACAATAAGTTTAGTTAACATTGATCACATCATATAGTTATATGTGATTTTTTTCTTGTGATAAGATCTTTTAAGGTGTTAATATTTTAGCAACTTTTTTCTTTTTAAAAGATTTTATTTA
Source organism: Canis lupus dingo (assembly GCF_003254725.2). Classification (NCBI taxonomy): domain Eukaryota; kingdom Metazoa; phylum Chordata; class Mammalia; order Carnivora; family Canidae; genus Canis; species Canis lupus. The sequence goes on from NC_064243.1 coordinate 75,633,142, forward strand.
CTTGAGAGAAAGAATGAGAGAGCAAGCTCGAGCAGGGGGAGAGGGAGAAGCTGAGTGGGGCTCCATCCTAGGACCCTGGGATCATGAGCTGAGCGAAAGGCAGATTCTTTACTGACTGAGCCACCCAGGTGCCCCTAGCAATTTTCGAATATACAATAAAGTATTGTTAACTACAGTCACCATGCTGTATATTACATCTTTAGAACTTCTTTATCTTATAGTTGGAAGTTTTTATGTTTTGACCCACCTTCACCCATTTCCCCCACTGCCTGCTTCTGGCAACCCTTTGTTGCTTTGAACAGAATTTAAAGTAGAAAGAAATGAATTAACATGACCAGATATTGATCTTTTACATGGTCTTGTAAAATCAAGCTTCCTGGGCAGCCCGGGTAGCTCAGCGGTTTAGCGCTGCCTTCAGCCCAGGGCCTGATCCTGGAGACCTGGGATCGAGTCCCACGTTGGGCTCCCTGCATGGAGCCTGCTTCTTCCTCTGCTGGTGTCTCTGCCTCTCTCTCTCTGTTTCTCTCATGAATAAATAAATAAAATCTTAAAAAAAAAATCAAGAGTCCTGTGACCAGAACTTTGATGCAGTAGGAGGAATTTAAGCCACATGGCTTAAGGTGTCTTTTTTCTCCTATTTTTAAAGTCAGATTTTTATTTTACTTTTTCGATTTTATTGAGATTCAATTGACAATTGTACCATATTTAAAGTGTATGTCATGATGATTTGATGAATGTATATGTTGTCAAAGGATTCCCCCAATCTAGTTAACACATTATCACCTCACATCTAAATACGGATTTCTATTTTATTTTATTTTATTTTATTTTATTTTATTTTATTTTTAATTAATTAATTAATTAATTTATTTATTTATTTATGATAGTCACACACAGAGAGAGAGAGGCAGAGACACAGGCAGAGGGAGAAACAGGCTCCATGCACCAGGAGCCCGATGTGGGATTCGATCCCAGGTCTCCGGGATCGCGCCCTGGGCCAAAGACAGGCGCCAAACCGCTGCGCCACCCAGGGATCCCCGGATTTCTATTTTAAATACTGAGTATTTTAGGAAATAATTTCTCCTGCTTGTAATTCTAGTTTGGAAAAGGTGGAATGGCTAGGATTTTCTATAGAGTTAAAAGGAAACTTGGAAATAATTTCTTTTCGTTTATAAGTGTGGAGCTCCAGCTATGGAGCGATCAATAAAAGACTTGTTCAGTTAGAGGGTTAGTGACAGCTGGGATTGAAAGCTAAGTCCTCTGTTGAGATTGTTTACTGTATTAGCATCTTTCTTCTAAAAGCAAACTTTTGAATATTGTACATATATATGCATTATTGTCTAAAATTATTGCTAGTATTCTGTATATGTGTAATGACTCTCAATGTATTTTCTACTTTCATGCTTCTCAAATATAGAATGTGACTTTCAGTAACATTTCTTATTACATGTAGGGATTGTGGGGGAGAGTTGGAGGCTGGTTGTGTGGTTTGAGGAAGCCCTGACTACAAAGATTAAATTGAGAGGCCATAAATGCCCAATACTCTCCCACCCCCATTTTTAGAATCACTGTTATACAGGATTTAGGAGATTAAAGATAGTAGATTATTTTAGGATCTCAAAAAATTCAGTTTTTCTACTCTTTAAGTTGTGTGTTTTTAAGGATTCTAGCCTTTTTTTTATTGGCAAATGTTTAATGATGTTTAAGACTCAATATGTTTTTTATACTAATAAGAGTTCTAAAATGTTTAGAGCTTTGTGGCTTAATTATAGCTATCTTGCTTTTATTAAGAGGCCATGCATACAATTTTAATACCTTAAAGGAAAAAGTTATTAAGTTTATCTATTATCCTAAAACATTTTAACTGCTGTAAAATACATTATACTTGATAACACCATTAGAAGTGATTTTTAATTTTTTCCCTTAGCTTTTTAAATTTTTTTCATCATGGTAAGTGAATTCTTTAATTTCTATCCCCTCTTACCTCCCTTCGGGTAACCGTCAGTTTATTCTGTGTAGTTAAGAACCTGTTCCTCGTATGCTCTCTCTCTCATTTTTCCTTTGCTTGTTTTTGTTCCTCAAATTCCGCATATGAGTGAAATCATAAAGTATCTCTTTTTCTCTGACTTACTTTGCTCAGCATTATATTCTACCTCTGTCCATGTCCTTGCAAATGGTAAGATTCCATGAATAATTCCATCGTGTGTGTGTGTGTACACTACATCTTTATCCATCCATTTATTTTATTTTAAAAAAATATTTTATTTATTTATTCATGAGAGCCACACACAGAGAAAGAGAGGCAGAGACACAGGCCAAGGGAGAAGCAGGCTCCATGCAGGGAGCCCGATGTGGGACTCGATCCCGGGACTCCAGAATCACACCCTGAGCCAAAGACAGGCGCTAAACTGCTGAGCCACCCAGGGATCCCCTATCCATTTATTTATTGATAGACACTTGGGCTGCTCCCATAGTTTGGGTAAATAGTAGTACAATTACTGGGTATAGGATAGTTCTATTTTTAACTTTATGAGGAACCTTCATTACTGTTTTCCACAGTGGCTGTGCCAGTTTGCATTCCCACCAACAGTGTAAGAAGGTTCCTTTTTTTCTTCTGTGTTCTTGCCAACACCTGTTTTGTTGTGCTTTTGATTTTCGCTATTCTGACAGATGTGAGGTGGTATCTCATTGTAGCTTAGTTTAGTTTTGTTTTTAAAGATTTTATTTATTTATTCATGAGAGACACAGGCAGAGGGAGAAGCAGGCTCCATACTGGGAGCCCATGTGGGACTCGGTCCTGGATCTCCGGATCACGCCCTGGGCTGAAGGCGGTGCTAAACCGCTGAGCCACCCGGGCTGCCCTCATTGTAGTTTTGATTTTCATTTCCTTGATGACAAGAGATGTTGAGCATCTTTTCATGGGTCTGTTGGCCATGGATGTCTTCCTTGGAGAAATATCTGTTCAGGCCTTCTGCCCATTTTTTAATTGGATTATTTGTTTTGGGGTGTTAAGTTGTAGCAGTTCTTTATATAATTTTGGATAATAGCCCTATATTGATGTTATTTGCAAATATCTTCTCCCATTCAGCCTTTTAGTTTTGTTGATTATTTCCTCCACCGTGCAGAAGCTTTGTATTTGGATGTAGTCCCAATAGTTTACATTTGCTTTTGTTTCCCTTGCCTTAGGAGACATATCTAGAAAAATGTTGTGATATCTGATGTCAGAGAGATTACTGCCTGTGTTCTCTTTAGGGAATTTTATGATTTCAGGTCTCACATTTAGGTCTTTAATCCATTTTGAATTTATTTTTGTATATGGTAAAAGAGGGTGTTCCAGTTTCATTCTTTTGAGTGTAGCTTCAACACTACTTGTTGAAGAGACTTTTTCCCATTGTATAAATGTACCTCCTTTGTTGATTAAATGACCATATAATTATGGGTTTATTTATGGGTTTTCTATTCTGTTTCATTGATTTATGTGTTTGGTTTTGTGCCAGGACCATGTTTTGATTGCTGCAGTTTTGTAATATAACTTGGAAGTCTGGAATTGTGATATTCCCAGTTTTGTTTTTCTTTTTCAAGATTGTGTTGGCTATTCATGGTCTTGTGTAGTTCCATACAGATTTTAGGATTGTTTATTCTAGTTCTGTGAAAATGCTGTTGGTGCGGTGCCTGGGGGGCTCAATTGGTTAAACTTCACCCTTCAGCTCAGGTCATGATCCCAGGGTCCTGGGATCTAGCCCTGTTAGGCTCCCTGCTCAGTAGGGAGTCTGCTTCTCCTTTTCTTTCTGCCCTTACCCCTGCTTGTACTGTTTCTGTCTCTCTCTCTCTCAAATAAATAAAATCTTTTAAAAAATGCTGTTGGTATTTTGATAGGGATTGCTTTAAATATGTAGATTACTTTGGATAGTATGGACATTTTAACAGTATTTGTTCTTCCAATCCATAAGCATGGAGCATCTTTATTTCTTTGTGTCCTCTTCAGTTTCTTTCATCAGTGTTTTATAGCTTTCAAGTTGATAGTTACAAGTCTTTCATCTATTTGGTTTATTCCTAGAATTTTATTGTTTTTGGTGCAATTTTAAATAGGATTGTTTAATTTTCTTTCTGCTGCTTCATAATTAGTGTATCGGAATGCAACAGATTTCTGAACATTGATTTTGTATCCTGAGACTTTACTGAATTCATTTATCAGTTTTAACAGTTTTTTGGTGGAGTCTTCAGGGTTTTCTCTATATAATATCACGTCATCTGGAAATAGTTTTACTTTTTCCTTACCAATTTGGATGCCTTTTATTTCTTTATATTTTCTAATTGCTGAGGCTAGGATTTCTAGTACTGTGTTGAAAAAAGTGAATTGGACATCCTTGTCTTATTCCTGACCTTAAAGGGAAAAGCTCTCAGAGTTTTACCATTGAGTGTGATGTTGGGTGAGGGCTTTTCATAGATGGCCTTTATCTATCTATCTATCTATCTATCTATCTATCTATCTATCTATCTATTTATTTTAAAATATTTTTATTTATTTATTCATAGAGACACACAGAGAGAGAGAGGGGCAGAGGGAGAAGCAGGCTCCATGCAGGGGGAGCGACGAGGTGGGACTCGATCCCGGGCCGCCAGGATCACACCCCAGGCTGCAGGCGGCGCTAAACTGCTGCGCCACAGGGGCTGCCCATAGATGGCCTTTATTATGGACCTACTTTGCAAAGGTTTTTTTTTTTTTTTTTTTTTTTAAGATTTATTTATTTATTCATGATAGACATAGAGAGAGAGAGGGAGAGGCAGAGACACAGGAGGGAGAAGCAGGCTCCATGCCAGGAGCCCGACGCGGGACCTGATCCCGGGACTCCAGGATCGCGCCCTGGGCCAAAGGCAGGCGCCAAACCGCTGAGCCACCCGGGGATCCCCGCAAAGGGTTTTAATCATGAATAGATGTTGTACTTTGTCAAATGCTTTTTCTGCATTTATTGAAATGATCATATGGTTTTATCCTTTCTGCTATTGATGTGATGTATTACATTATTGTTCTGTGAATATTAAACTGCCTTTGCATCATGGTGTGTGATTTTTTAAAATACATTGTTGGCTGGGATGTCTGGGTGGCTCCACGGTTGAGTGTCTGCCTTTGCTTCGGGTCGTGATCCTGGAGTCCTGGGATTGAGTCCCACATCGGGCTCCCTGCGTGGAGCCTGCTTCTCCCTCTGTCTGTGTCTCTGCCTCTCTTTCTGTGTCTCTCATGAATAAATAAATAATAAATAAATAAAATCTTTAAAAATAAAATATATTGTTGGATTCGGTTTACTAATATTTTGTTGAGGATTTTTGCATTTGTATTCATGAGGGACATTGGCCTGTAGTTCTCTTTTTTGTGTGGTGTCTTTATCTAGTTTTGGTATCAGAGTGATACTGGCTTCATAGCATGAGTTTGGAAGTTTTTCTTTCTCTCTCTTTTTTTTTTTTTTTTTTTGGAATAGTTTAAGAAGAATGGGTATTAACCTTTTTTTTTGAATATTTATTTTAGAGAGAGAATGAGAGTAGGGGGAGGGGAGAGGGAGACAAGCTGACTGCTGAGTGGGGAGTCCAACTTGGAATTTGATCCCAGAACCCCAACATCATGAAATCAAGAGTTGAATGCTTAACCCACTGAGCCCTGGTGCCCTGAGAAGAATGGGTATCAACTCTTTAAATATTTGGTAGAATTTGCCTGTGAAGCTGACTGGTCCTGGATTTTTGTTTTTGTTTTTTTTTGTAAATTTTTGGATCACTGATTCAATTTCATTGCTAGTGATTGGTCTGTTCCAATTTTCTATTTCTTCTTTAATTTTGGTAGGTTATATGTTTCTAGGAATTTATATGTTTCTTCTAAGTTGTTCCAATTTGTTGTCATAAAGGTTTTCATAATATTCTGTCACATTTCTGTGATGCTGGTTTTTATTTTTCCCCTTTAGTAATTTTGAGTGTCCCCATCTTTAGATATTTTTTTAGGCATTTTAGAAATACACATTTTTTTTCTTGTGTTGTTTTGTTTATTTTTTATTTTTATTTTTTTAAAGATTTATTTATTTATTTATGATAGACATAGAGAGAGAGAGAGAGAGAGAGAGGCAGAGACACAGAAGGAGGGAGAAGCAGGCTCCATGCCGGGAGCCCGACGCGGGACTCGATCCCCAGACTCCAGAATCGCGCCTTGGGCCAAAGGCAGGCGCTAAACCGCTGAGCCACCCAGGGATCCCGTGTTGTTTTGTTTAATGGTTTATTATACCTGTGATTTTATAACTTTCTTTTTGCATTTAACAATATAAAGTATTTCATTTCTTCCCATTTGAGTCATAGAATTTCACCTCATTTTTTGGACTATATAATATTCCACAGTTTGAATGGACCATAGTTCCTCCATTCTAGTATTAACGGACATTTAGGTTGTTTCTGATTTTTACTATGATAAAAAAATTGCAGTGCATATCTTTATATATTTGACTTTGCATAATGTGTTAGTATTTGCATAAAAAAGATTCCTATAGTGGATTTCTTGAGTCAAAGGGAATGCACATTTAAAATGTAAATAGAGGGGATCCCTGGGTGGCTTAGCCGCCCAGCGGTTCAGCGCCTTCTTTTGGCCCAGGGCGTGATCCTGGAGTCCTGGGATCATGTCCCTCGTTGGGCTCCTGGAGCCTGCTTCTCCCTCTGCCTGTGTCTCTGCCTCTCTCTCCCTCTCATAAAAAAATAAAATCTTAAAAAATATATAAATAGATATTGACAAGTCACACTCCAATGAAGCGTGTAGCAGTTTAGATTCCTACCATCAATATATGAAAGCCATTTGCTCGTGTACTTGTTACTTGACATTATAAATCTATATATTTTTTGTCATCTAATAGGTGAAAAATTGTACTTTGTTGTTTGAAGTTACATTTCTTGGTGTATTAGTGAAATTGGTAAACATTTTTTATTTCCCAGGTTGTTAAGGACACCAATTCTGGGTCAGTCATCTGCTGTTTGATTTTTTAAAAAAGATTATTTATTTATTTATTTATTTATTTATTTATTTATTTATTTATTTATTTTTATTTATGAAAGAAAGCATAGAGGGAGAGGGAGAAACAGACTCCCCGCTGAGCAGGAAGCCAGACATGGGCTTCATCCTAGGACCCTGGGATCATGACCTGAGCCAAAGGCAGATGCTTAACCGACTGAGCCACCCAGCTGCCCTGCCTTTTAATTTTTAAATAATGCCGTTTTTTCCTCTAATAAATAGGTTACCGAGCATTTGTAGTGTCTAAGGTACCATGCTAGGCACTGTGGCAGAATAATAATCTCTTATTTTTCAATATGGTACTTTATTACTAATATTCATCTTCCTACTTCTCAGAACTTTGGGTTTGCTGACTTGTACCAGGCATAACATTTTCTAGAAACTCTTGTGTGTTCTTTAAATAACATATAATAGCTAAATAATGACTGTTAAGATATAAAACTTTACAATTTCTCTCTGAAGCAGTTTATCTCAGGAATGTACATGTAACATTGAAAATGGGATATTTGGGTTACTAAAATACATATTGAAGCTTTGTTATAAATATTATTTGAAATTCAGCATTTTGATAAGTTTTAAATTTTTGTGCTTTGTTTTCTGTTGGAGTGGGAAATGAATGAGATATTTTGATTTAGCCTTAAATTCTCACTAATCTACAATGTGTATATTGCACTGTAATTAATACATAAAGCTGTTGACAAGTTCCTGGAAACTCTCAAAAAGGAATCTTCAGGGGCGCCTGGGTGACTCAATCCCTTAAGTGACAGACTCTTGATTTCTGCTCAGGTCATGATCTCAGGGCATGATCTGAGAGGGAGGCCCCTGTCCGCTCACACTCAGCAGGAAGTGCTTCCTTTCTCTCTCTCTCTTTCTCTCTCTCTGCCCCTCCCCCGCTTACACATTCTCTCTCTCTGAAAGAAATCTTAAAAAAAAAAAGTAATCTCCAGTCTTCATTTATTCCTTTGTGTTAGAAAAACTTACAGCTTCCTTTCCTTGCCACATGATGGCAGTCTTGCATCTTAAATTAGGTGAAAGGCAGTCCAAGTTAATAGATGTTTGGAATTTTAGGATGCTGCCCAAGATCTAAACATTGGTAATTTTCAACTTGGAAGCAAGTTATTCTTTTTTTTACTTTTTTTTTTAAATTTTATTTATTTATGATAGTCACACAGAGAGAGAGAGAGAGAGGCAGAGACACAGGCAGAGGGAGAAGCAGGCTCCATGCACCGGGAGCCCGACGTGGGATTCGATCCCGGGTCTCCAGGATGGTGCCCTGGGCCAAAGGCAGGCGCCAAACCGCTGCGCCACCCAGGGATCCCTGGAAGCAAGTTATTCTTAAGGTTCATTTGCAAAGCCAACTTTTTATAACTTGGAATATATTTTCCATGGAATAATGCCACAGATAGTAGGTAGATTTCTAAATTGGCCTAGCTTATTTAACCTTAAGTCTCAATTTGTTCATTTACTTATTTAAGAATTTTAAACTATTTTAAAAAATTGTGGAAACTTTCACACATGAATTTTACAGTTTATGGTTTTTAAAAATTAGTAATATAGATATGTATGAAAATATATTATAAATTTTGGATTTTAGCTTTTCTTACATATAAATTGTTTGTAATACACTTGCAATTCTACATATAACATTGCATCTTATTTTTTTCACTTTATATTGTGAGCATTTTCCCATATTATTAAATATTTTTCAAACTTACGACTCTTTGTGGTCATGTGGTAATTTGCCTTCTGAATGTATTAGACTGTATTTAATGTTTCTAAAAATTGTGGAAACTGGGCAGCCCCGGTGGCGCAGTGGTTTAGCGCCGCCTGCACCCCTGGGTGTGATCCTGGAGACCTGGGATGAGTCCCACGTCAGGCTCCCTGCATGGAGCCTGCTTCTCCCTCTGCCTGTGTCTCTGCCTCTCCCTCTCTCTCTCTCTGAATAAATAAATAAATAAATATTTTTAAAAAAATTGTGGAAACTGGGGATCCCTGGGTGGCTCAGCAGTTTAACGCCAGGCCCAGGGTGTGATCCTGGAGTCCCGGAATCAAGTCCCACATCAGGCTCCCTGCATGGAGCCTGCTTCTCCCTCTGCCTGTGTTTCTGCCTCTCTCTCTTTCTCTCTCTCTCTCTCTCTCTCTGTCTTTCATTGATAAATAAATAAAATCTTTAAAAAAATTGTAGAAACTTTCACACATGAATTTTGCAGTTATGGTTTAAAAATTAGTAATATAGGTATGTATGAAAATATATAATAAATTTTGGATTTTAGCATTTCTTATATTTTAATTTTCAGATGTACTTTCTTTCTTTAAATTTTTAGCTTCAGTTGTGGAGGGTCAAAAGGGTATCATTCCTCGAGCTATCCAAGAAATATTTCAAAACATCTCTGAAAATCCTAGCATTGATTTTAATATTAAAGTGTCTTATATAGAAGTATACAAGGAAGACCTAAAAGATCTTCTTGAATTGGAAACATCTATGAAGGATCTTCACATCCGAGAAGATGAAAAAGGAAACACAGGTATAAAGTAGCCTATTTAACTGATAGCCTCCATTAGCAAATAGATGTGATTGAATTCAGCTTCTGGACGTATTCCAAACAGTCTTTAACATTTAATATTCCATTGTTGGACATTTTAGCTATTTTCATTATTATTAATAACACTGACATGGATGTGTTTCTCTCTTAGAAAAGATACTTAGGTAGAACCCTTCTTGGAGATAGAGGATCCTGCCCAAGGAGTGACTAATTCCTTGGGGGAATACCTTAGCAGTTAGAAAAATAGAAAAATAACATTATTGAGACTGCCTACAGGGGACAGTGAAGTTTGTCGACTTCTTGGCCTTGTCTTGGAAGCCCTGGCATTCCTGGATGTTTGGAGAAACTGGTTTTTGTCTTGCTTTTTAGAAAGAAAGCACACATCGTAGTTTATGGTTTTAATAGATAATTTAGTAAAGTTTATCTTTTCAGGCCAATTTTTTGAACTTCTGTATCGTATAAAATGTAATTATTGAATGTTTTTTATCTTTTGTTAAGAAAATACAAAAATAACATGTTTATTGTAAAATAAATAATGCAGAAATATACACTATCACTCCTGATAAACTTCGTAACTAATATCAATTCTGCAAAAGTTTTGGAAAGATGCACAATTTGTCTTATGACATATTGCTATGTGTCTTATATAATGTTCTACTCACAACCCAGATGTATTTGTTTAACATATTTATTTAGTTCCTCTGTGTGAAGCAGTGGTTGGTATCCAACCTGGATGCTGCACAATTAGTTTCACCGTTGAAGCTTTTTACGAAATATTGATAGCTAGGCCCTACTTTTCAGAAATTCTGATGAATTTATCTGAGATGGGGCCTGGGCATTGGTACTTTCTCTTTTATAAAGCTTCCAGGTAATTTGCAGATGGGTTTGAGGACCATAGATAGTGCTAAGCCATAGCCTAACAAAAATTTATGAAAGTTATCCTTTGATTTATAGTTACATTGTTATATTTTATAATAGATTGTATTGTAGCGTTCCCTGTTTGTAGTATAGGCACTTTAGAACTTCAATATACTAGGTTGTTTAAAAAAGGTGTCATGTAGGAAATAATGAAAGCAAAATGATTATTTTTCAAGAAAACAGTGACATAACAGGATCTGACTGAAGAGGAAACATGACACTGTAATTCAAGTACAGACTCAGGAGCTTTACTGTTCTGATTCAAATCCTAAATCCACCTATTTTGTTTTGAAGTATGTTTGGATAAAAATAAATCATGTGGGTAGTAAGCTTTGATTTATTTTTGGTTCTTATTCTGTTCTTGAAATAGAAACTTTGCCTTTTTTGAATTGCCATCATATTTGTTTACCTTGTACTCTGCTATTATGTAGGGCAGACCTGTTTTTAAAATGAATAATCAATTTTATTTATACTGAAATTTGTCATTTATCATTAGTTATGACCACACAATACTAAAAACCTTAAACCTAAGGATGGCTTGAATATTAACAAAACTCAAAGACGCTAATTTCTTTTAATTAATCTACTACTGATTAATTCTTTTGAATTATATATTTAACCTATTTTTTTAAATTTTTTAAATTTTTATTTATTTATGATAGTCACAGAGAGAGAGAGAGAGAGGCAGAGACATAGGCAGAGGGAGAAGCAGGCTCCATGTACCGGGAGCCCGATGTGGGATTTGATCCCGGGTCTCCAGGATCGCGCCCTGGGCCAAAGGCAGGCGCCAAACCGGTGCGCCACCCAGGGATCCCTAACCTATTTTTTAAAATAAGTTTTTTAGACTCTACAAGTCAAAATACTGGAATAAAGAGTTTTTCTTTTGTCAGTCATCTTAAAGAATTGAGTGTGGCTCCAAATAAACCAAATATATATTACTTCTTTTAGAATATAAATATCCAAATGAGTGCTATTAAAACAGTTCCTTTGGGAAATCATCTAAAATTATGTAATGATTTTGCTGATGTTACTATTGTTTGAAATGCTATTGATTTTTTTTTAAAAGATTTTATTTATTCATTCATGAGGGACACACACAGAAAGACAGAGGCAGAGACACAGGCAGAAGGAGAAGCAGGTTCTATGCAGGGAGCTGATGTGGGACTCAATCCTGGGACTCCAGGATCGCGCCCTGGGCTGAAGGCAGGTGCTAAATCGCTAAGCCACCCAGGGATCCCGAAATACTATTGATTTTTTAAAAAAAGATTTTCTTAGCTTTTACAGTTTATCAAATAGTAACTGTTGTGTGGGTAATTTAACTATACTGGGTTTTGATTAAAATTTGGTTTAAAAACTTGCTGTTTTAAGTGATTGTTGGGGCCAAAGAATGCCAGGTGGAGAGTGCAGATGAAGTGATGAGTCTCCTGGAGATGGGGAATGCAGCCAGGCACACAGGTACCACCCAAATGAATGAGCACTCCAGTAGATCACATGCAATTTTTACAATCAGCATTTGTCAAGTGGAGAAAAACATCGAGGCAGCTAAAGATGGATCGTGGTATTCTTGTCGGCAGATTGTTTCAAAGTTCCACTTTGTGGACTTGGCTGGTTCAGAAAGAGTAACCAAAACAGGGAATACTGGTGAACGGTTCAAAGAATCCATTCAGATCAACAGTGGGTTGCTGGCATTAGGAAATGTAATCAGCGCTCTGGGCGACCCCCGTAGGAAGAGTTCACATATTCCATATAGAGATGCTAAAATTACCCGGCTTCTGAAAGATTCCCTGGGAGGCAGTGCCAAGACTGTCATGATCACTTGTGTCAGCCCATCCTCCTCAGATTTCGATGAGTCCTTAAATTCCCTCAAATATGCCAACAGAGCACGCAACATTAGAAACAAACCCACCTTAAACTTCAGCCCTGAGTCAGACCGAATGGATGAAATGGAATTTGAAATTAAGTTGCTTCGAGAAGCTTTGCAAAGCCAACAGGCTAGCATCGGCCAAGCCTGCCAGACCCATCAAGAGGGGACTCCTGATAAAAATAGGATCCATTCTCTAGAGGAGCAAGTAGCTCAGCTACAAGGAGAGTGTTTGAGTTACCAGAATTGTATAGAGGAAGCCTTTACCTTCCTGGTGGACTTAAAGGATGCTGTCAGATTGAACCCAAAGCAGCAACATAAATTACAGGAGTGGTTTAACATGACGCAGGAGGTCAGGAAGGCGGTTTTCACCTCCTTCACCAGGAGCCATGGCATCGGCAGCCTGGAGGACGGGCCTCCACACATCACGGTTCTCCAGCTGAAGCGGGAGCTTAAGAAATGCCAGGTACGTGGACACCTTTTATTAGTGACTTGGTTAAGGACTCATTTTGTCTGGGCAACGGTCATTTGGCAATTTCAGAAGTTTTTAAAAAGGATTGTGTGGAAAATCTCCTTTGCCTTTGCTCAGTGTCATCTTCCCTTTTTCTATTGCTTGGTCCTCCTAATTCATACCCTTCTCAGCTTCCTTCTCTTTTACCATTTTAACCTGTTATTTTATGAAGCAGAATCTTGCGGACCAGCTCATTAATTTAAAGGATGAAGAGAAACACAACTTCAGGGACAAAACAAAATTGTTCTTTAGTGTGTCTTTATCCCTCTTTGGGTCAGTGGTTCTTTTTTTTTTTTTTTTTTTTTTTTTTAAGATTTTATTTATTTACTCATGAGAGACACAGAGAGAGAGAGGCAGAGACATAGGTAGAGAGAAAAGCAGACTCCCTGCAGGGAGCCCGATGTGGGACTCGATCCTAAGACTCCAGGATCATGCCCTGGGCTGAAGGCAGACGTTCAGCTGCTGAGCCACCCAGGCATCCCGGGTCAGTGGTTCTTGAAGGAAAAAAACAAAACAAAACAAAACATTATCCCTTGAGTGTGGAATGTTGATTTTTTAAAAGATTTTATTTATTTATTCATGAGAGACACAGAGAGGCAGAGACAGGCAGAGGGAGAAGCAGGCTCCTGTGGGACTCAATCCCAGGACCCCAAAATCCCACCTTGAGCCAAAGGCAGATGCTCAACCACTCAGCCACCCAGGCGGCCCTGGATTGTTGATTTTTTTAAACAAACAAATCATCATATTTAACAGTATGTCAGGGACGTAGGTATATACATGTATTCATATTAGATAAACATACATTGAGTTCAGAATTAACGTTTCTCACTTTTCATTAAAAAAAAGTGAAGATTTTGTATCACTGGGGAAATCGTGGAAAACAAGATATACATAGTTCTCCCTACATGGAATTTGTATTCTATCGGGCAAATGGTTCTGCCAGTTTTTGAAAATAGGAAAATGTATCATTAAAAACATAGCTTTCTAGTTAGAAATCTTTCCTCAATCCCTTTTTATATGTATTAGAAAGAAACCTCTATTATAGCAGTTCTTGAACTTTTTTTTTCAAGAGGTTTCTTAATGTTTTTAAAATTGAGGTCCCCTATAGAGCTTCCGTTTATGGGGATTGTATCTATCGAAAGTTACCATATTAGAATTAGGACAGAAAAATTTAAACTATTAATTGCCTCAAAACTAACAATAATAACCCAATTACATGTTAAATAAAGACCTTTTTTCATGAAAAATAACTATTTTCCAAAAACAAAAGTTTAATAAAAGTGAAATTGTTTTACATTTTACGTGTCTGGCTTAATAGAAGACAGGTACTATATGTTGGCAAGTGAACTTCAATAAAAAGAAATTTAAAAATGTAAAAAAACAACAACAAAAAAAGAAGACAGGTAGATTTTCATATCTGCTTCACCATTCAATTTTTGCAATGATGTTGTTTTAGTTGAAGTACATGAAGAAAATCCAGCCTCGTATAGATTTGTAGGTGGAAAAGAAGTCTTTTAATGGCTTTTTTCAGATAATTATGGATATTCTTCTTTGGTATTACCAAAACTCAACCAGTAGAGATTTCCTAAAGGTTACTTGCAATGTGGAGTTTGAAACTATTTTTGTTAATATTAATATCTATACCTCAAAAATCACTGATCTTTATTTTGTACTTTGAATGGATCTTTCATTCACTTGATTTTGAATTGTCATTTATTGGTCATTTGGAAAATATTTGTTTACTGAATTATGTTGATCTTCCAAATGTTGACACATTTCATTAGATAGTATCAAATAATTACATTCACTAATCTTCCCCACTGATCCTACCAGCAAAGTCTTTTAAGTATTGGAAGCTGTCACACTTAGGGTAGCAGAAATGTTTTCCAAAATTCTAATTTTTGCATGAAACTTGAATTTTATCATTTGCAACAAATATTGTTCTTTTCCTTCTAATTTTAATTTTTTAAAATATTTTATTTATTCATGAAAGACACGGAGAGAGAGGCAGAGACACAGGCAGAGGGAGAAGCAGGCTCTCCACAGGGAGCCCAATGTGGGACTCGATCCCAGGACTCCAGGATTACGCCCTGGGCTGAAGGCAGATGCCCAACTGCTGAGCCACCCAGGCATCCCTAATTTTCATTTTTGAGAAAATGTTTGTCACAAGGTGTGAGTAACCAAAGTTGATCTGTCATATTTTAGAATAAAAATATTTCCCTGTGAACAATGTGGGTGGTTCAGCTTACAACTCACACAGCTGCACAAAATTGTTTCCGACAGATAAACATCACTCTTCATTAGACAGCAGAACTACGTTTGGTATACCTTCCATTTTGTTACATGGAATCCTAAAATGTACTCATAGGTTGAGGTAAAAATAATAATAATTTTTATTGACTCATCAAGATATTCTTAAGTGAAACTAGCATTTATTTGTTTTGTGAGTGCCTGGCACTAAGGAATACAATGACTACTTATGCAGTCTGGTGACACTTCGTTTATTTGTGCTAGGAGTCAGTAGTTTTACACACCTTTATGTACCATCAGTGCAAATGTCAACATGGTAAACAGGGCAAATATTGTGTTAGTATTTTTAGGAAAATAGTTTTGATCTCTTGGATGCCATGAAAGGACCAGAGGGACGTGGCAAAAGGGTCTTTACTGAATACACTATGAGGACTGTTGCTCTATCTCAAAGCTTCTGATATTTAAATATAAGCATTTAAAGTAATACTTCTAAAATCATGTTTTGTTTTGTTTTTATTTTTTATTTTTTTGTTTTGTTTTGTTTTTTAAAGCAGTAACTCTGCCCTTCCTTCTTTGTAGATAGAGCAGGACTGGCCCTTGCTCCTTGGTATAAGAAATTGGCAGAACAGGACGTATAGTTGATCCCAAGCTTGAACTTTGGAATGGTGTAGGAGTTGGGAGAGGAAGAACTTTTCTCTTCCTGCCTCTAAGTGGCTGAAAGTAGAAGCCTATAAAATCCCCTGGTTAGATGAGGGGTGGCTAGTAACTTTTTCTCTCCATCTGTTGGAAACTCTGAATTAAACTTGCTCTAGATGATGTATTTCTAGATAAAGACTTCCCAAAGATATTAACAGTCTTGGTGAAAAAGGGGACCGTGATCAGATGGATTTTGAGAATGCTAGCTAGATTGTTAAAATCCCAAGACTTCTCAGAACTTTGAAAGTGCTGGTGTATGTTATTAATCTCAAAGTGAGAGATTTAAGTTTCAATATTTCTTAATTTTAAGAAATAGATTCCTTTTTTCGGGGGTGGGGGGTTCTGCAATCTTGTAGGACTAGTAATCTTGGCTACCTCTATGTAGCAAATAGAGAAATGGCAGCTATCATTCCTCATTCTGTATGTCTCTTTAAAAAGTTGTTTCTTAAATTTCCTTTTCTGTGAGTGACAGAATAACATGATAGTTAAGAACATGGGTACCAAACCCCCACGATTTGAATCCTGACTCCTCTGCTTACTCACTTTGTGACCTTGGGCAAATACTTAACCTCTCTGTTTCAGTTTCCCCATTTGTAAAATAGAAACAATATTAAGTACTTTGTAGGATTGTTGTGAAGATTATTAAAGCACTAGTTCCCATAAAACGATAAGAGGCTTACTCCCTGGCTGGGAGTAAGCCTCCATAAATGTCAGCTCACTATTATCTCCTCTCACTTATTTTTCACCTGCCTGGGTCGAGGTTATGTAGCAGTGGCAGCTACATGATTGGACTTAGTAGTTGTACAGGGGTTCCCATGAAGGCTGCCTGGTAAACTCTGTGCAGGGAGACAGAAAGTCTGTGCAGGGAGAGGCATGGACGTTCTCTTTGCTTGGACCTGCTTCCTGAGCCTATTACACAAGCAGGTGAGTACTTTAAAAAAGGCTCTTAGCCAAGATGAGATTGTGGGCCATCTTGCAGGCAGAATTACTGCCAGATTGTTGCTAGGGAAATAAGTGTCACTTTGAAGTTACCATCTTCTCCTTTTTAGATGCTCTCAGGTAGTGTTGTAATCCTTGGTTTTTGCCATTTGTCAATTATTGGAACACTCTGTCTCCTAATAAATGTCTCTGAAAGGACTTTGTTGCCTTTTGAATATAAGAACCATATGTGAATATAAGTTTATTCAACAGTTAAACACTTTTAAGTAAATAGTAAATAATACAGCTGTAGGGTTTTTTCTTTAAGATATTAAAAATTTATTTGAAAGACACAGGGGGGTGGTGAGAGAGAGAGAGAGAGAGAGAGAAAGGCAGGCAGAGACAGAAGCAGGCTTCATGCAAGAAGCCTGATGTGTGGGACTCGATCCCGGGACTCCAGGATCACGCCTTGAGCCAAAGGCAATCACTCAACCGCTGAGGCACCCAGGCATCCCATACAGCTATAGTTTATAAATATGTAAAAATAGTTGAATATGCCATACTAGGAGACAAATCACATTAAAAAATTATTTTAGGGACACCTGGGTGGCTCAGTGGTTGAGCATCTGCCTTGGGCCCAGCACATGATCCTGGGTTGGGGGGGATCAAGTCTCGCATCAGGCTCCCCGTGAGGAGCCTGCTTCTCCATCTTTCTATGTCTCTGCCTCTCTCTCTCTGTGTCTCTCATGAATACTCTTTAAAAAAATAATAAAAAATAAAAAAATATTTTAGAGACAGAGGGAAGGAGAGAGAGCACAAGTGGGGGGCAGAGGGAGAGGGAGAGAGAATCTCCAGCATATTCCCTGCTGAGCACGGAGCCTGATGACACAGAGCTGTCTTAGGACCCTGAGATCATGACCTGAGCCAAAATCAAGAGTTGGATGCAACTCTTCCATGACTGGCCACCCAGGTGCCCTGAGACAATTACATTTTAAGGTCAAATCAACAGTTATTTTTACCATTATTAGCCATCGTGAATTACAGTTATATCTTATTTTATGAAAGAAGTTGGGGTACTTGGGTAGCTTAGTTAAGTGTCTCCCTTCAGCTCAGGTCATGATCTCTGATCCCGGGATTGAACCCGCATCAGGCTTCCTGTTCAGTGGGTAGCCTGCTTCTCTCTGCCTCTCTCTCTGTCCCTCCCACTTGTGCTCATTCTCTCTCTCTCTCTCTCTCTCTCTCAAATAAATAAATAAAATCTTAAAAAAAAATACGTCACAAGTCATATAAACATATAGAGTCATAAGGCACACCAGGGTCATGTGTCCTTTCCTTATTTGGTCATTTGAGGATCCCAAGCAGAGAAAAGAAGGGCCTTGCCCTAAGTGCCCTAAGGCTGTGACAAAATCAAGGCTGGTCCCAGGGCTCTCAGTTCAGGGACCTATCCACCCCTGTACCACTGCCTGAGAAGTCACGCACATACCCTGTTTTTGTGAATTATATCTTACGTGAAATGAACAGTTTTTTGTAAATCACCTACTTGTTCTTGTCTTTTCCTGTAGCTTAGTAGAAAGAGCATGAACTTTGGATTTACATAGGCCCTGGGGCGGAAGATAAGGAATAAGGAATTTGGTTTATCTACTGTGTCATCTTGGGGAGAGGTTTTAATCTCTTGGTTTCTTCATGAAAAAGAAACCCTGTCTATTCAGTGAGATATGTTTAAAATATCAAGTCACTAGCATAAAATAGACTCTTGACAATGTTAAATTTCTTTTTATTTATTTAATTTAAGAATTGTTATAAAAGTATTATTTGCATATCCCAAGTTTATTTGAAAACAGGCATAATTCACCAGAAATTAAGAAAACTTTGTTTAACTATATTTTTAGATATTTTCCAAATATCTCTGCATAATGAAAGTGCATAAAATTAGCAAATATTCTTTATTTTAAAATCCAAATACACTCATAATTCTATAGGTCAGTTTGGAAAATGTGACCTCTTTGATTTTTAAAAACCCACATTAAAAATCTCATGGCAACTCTAGCAAACTTGTAAAAATCTTAGTGACTGTACTCTAGAAACTGAGTAACTTTTTAATTTTAAAATTCAGGAAATAAAAACCAGGGAAAACTTTCTATCTTACTAATAATTAATTCTTAGGTTATAGCAATAATAGGTCCTCAACACTGTCTTTCCTATAAAGAGAACAGAAAAAAGTTGAAAGTGAATAGGATAAGAAAAATTTCATGAGACATCATCAAACCATCATTAAATCCCAGTTTTTGTGGTATTTTCTGGGCTGTCTTGAGTATTTTCCATAGTGAGTCTCTTGTGCTTTTTTTCCCTCTTCCCAGTGTGCGCTGGCTGCTGATGAAGTTGTATTTAATCAGAGAGAACTGGAGGTGAAGGAACTAAAGAATCAAGTGCAGATGATGGTCCAGGAAAACAAAGGCCATGTGGTATCTTTGAAAGAAGCGCAGAAAGTGAATAGATTGCAGGTAGAGTTTCTTAACTATCTAGTGCTGTAGATTTAGTTGAAATAGTACTTAACTGAACAGAATAGCATTTTAAATGATAATTGGGAGTATTTACAAACATGTTGTTTTTTTTTTTAAAGAAAGCAATTTTTTTTAACCCATTTTGTTTAAGGTTTTATTTATTTATTTGAGAGAGAGAGAGCACATGTGCACACAAGCAGGGGAAGGGGCAGAGGGAGAAGCCGGTTCTCCAGCCAAAGGCAGACACTTAATCAACTGAGCCACCTAGGTGCCCCCACAAAAACAGGTTTCAATTGAAGTTTCAGGCAACTGAAAGTATTATTACGGGTTTTCTCCTAAATCAGTATGAGGAGAAAGCATTTTTATTGTTACCTTGATCTATCCTTTACAAATATGAAGAAACTAGGAACTTAATTTGCATATCACATTATGGTTACTTGTTCTCCATGTTTTTCCATTATGTTGTTCGCCAAGGTAACAGGCATTGTGATGTTGTTAAGAGTTGGAAGGTAAACACATACTTTAAAATTTATTAGATTATCCTTTCATATTCCATCAATGATTTACTCTTTAACTTTGGTTAAATCTTTCAACTTTTCAACTTAGCCTCCCTATTATTAAACCAAATATGCCTGCATGGAATGTAGTATGTCCCTAAATATTATACTCCCTGTCTGTGAACACCCCCCTCCATCTCCTGCACTCCCAAATTGTTAATTTCATTTAAAGGGTTTAGCTTCCTATCAGGGAGCAGCTACTGTCCCAAGGAATAACCTGATCCAGCACAAGTTAGATACTGATTTTGACATTTCATTTTTGTTTTCTTTTTTAACTCTTCCAATTCTAGAGTAATTTTAAATTTTAAAACATAAAACATATACAAAACAAAATGTACTGTTCAGCGACTTATCACAAAGAGAGCAGCTGGATAACCACTACCACCAGGTCAAGAAATAGTAAACACCTGAGTGGCTCAGTCTGTTGAGTCTGACTCTTGATTTTGGCTGGAGTTGTGATCTTGGCTTGTGGGACTGGAGATTCTCTCTCTCCCTCTGCCCTTCTCTTTCTATTCTGCTCACTCCTCCCCCACTCCCCCACCAGGCCCCTTGGCATGGGCACTTTCTCTCTCTCTCTCTCTTTCTCTCTCAAATAAATGCCATAGGATTTTACTCATAGGTGGAATTTAGGAAACAGAACAAATGAGCATAGGGGAAAAAGCAAGAGAGGCAAACCAAGAAACAGACTTTTAACTATAGAGAACAAACTGACAGTTACCAGAGGGAAGATGGGTGGGAGAATGGGTGAAATAGGTGATGGGGATTGTGGAGGGCACTCGTGATGAACATCAGGTGTTGTAAGTGTTGAATCACTGTATTGTACACCTGAAACTAATATTATACTGTATGTTAACTAATGGAATTTAAATAAATGAAAGATAAATCTTAAAAAAAAGAAAAAACAGAAGAAATAGTAAACTGTCAGCTCCTCAGAAGTCCTGAGTTGGTCCTGCTCAGAGAGAATCACTTTCCTTACTTCATAGTAATGCTTTCCCTGTTTTGCTTTATGGTTTTACTATGTATCCCTGAACACTACAATTTACATTTTGGAATTTTTATATATTTCATTATTCAGTATATATATTCTCTGGTGTATAGTTGCTTTTATTGAGTGTTTTTTGTTCTGATTCATCCACAACGTGACTAGCTTATTTAGGCTTATAGCTATATAGGATTTCATTGTATGAATATAGGATTTCATTATATGACTATATAGCAGTTGATTTTTCTATTCTTTTGATGGGCTTTTTCTTGGTGATGGACGTTTTGTTTAAGATTTTATTTATTTGAGATAGAGTGTGATGTGTGCATGCACGAGGGGAGGGGCCAATGGAGAGAGGAAGAGAGAGAAAAAAAGATTAATATTTTATTTATTTATTAATGAGAGACACACAGAGAGAGTGAGAGCAGCAGAGGGAGAAGCAGGCTCCATGCAGGGAGCCCGACTCGGGACTCGATCCCGGGGCTCCAGGATCAGGCCCTGGGCCGAAGGCGGCGCTAAACCGCTGAGCCACCTGGGCTGCCTGGGAGAGAGAGCATCTTTTTTTTTTTTTTAAATATATTTATGATAGTCACACAGAGAGAGAGAGAGAGAGAGAGGCAGAGACACAGGCAGAGGGAGAAGCAGGCTCCATGCACCGGGAGCCCGACGTGGGATTCGATCCCTGGTCTCCAGGATCGCGCCCTGGGCCAAAGGCAGGCGCCAAACCGCTGCGCCACCCAGGGATCCCGGGAGAGAGAGCATCTTAAGCAGGCTCCACACTCAGCACAGAGCCTGACTCGGGGCTCAATCTCACAACCCTGAGATCATGACCTGAGCCGGAATCAAGAGTCAGATGCTTTATCAACAGAGCCACTCAAGCGCCCCATCACATCTCTATTTTTACTTATTTTGGGGTTGTTACATCAGCAATTTAGAGGTATATTATAATCTCCTATTATGATTTTGGGTTTGTGCTATTTCTCCATGAAGTACTGACAGTTTTTGCATTATACATGTTGAAACTGTGTTATTAAGTACATAAAAATGCATGATTGTTACATCATCTTGGTAAATTCACCTTTTTAATATTTTTTACTTCTTATAATGATTTTTACCTTAAAATCTACTTGAGTATTCACATAGCTCTACCAGCTTTCTTTTGATTAGTATTACATGATGTCTCTTTCTCCATCTTATATTCAATCTTTGTGAGTCTATTTTAGTTGTATTTCTTAGTAAGCAGCAAGTTAGATGACTTTATAATCCTCTCGGATGGATTGTAATCTTTTAATTGGATTACTTAGTTCATTTATGAATTTAACATAATTATTCTTCTCTTTTGGTTATAATCCCACCATTGTCCTTTTATTTATCCTGCCTGCTCTGTGTTCTTTTTTCCCTCCTTTCTTATCGTCTTTTGGATTGTGTATTTTTAATTTTTCTATTTTTACTTCATTAGCTTAAGTATTATACATTTACTCTTTTTGGTTTTGGTGGTTATCCTGGAGAGTATACTACGCACTCTTTATTTAATAAAGTCCAATATTATTGGTATTTTTACCCTTTCCCAGATAAAGACTCCAATATATGTCATTGACATGTATTTTAATTATCTGAATACATGAATTTTTAAAAGATTTTATGTATTTATTCATGAGAGACGTAGGCAGAGGGAGAAGCAGGTTCCCTGTGGGGAGCCCAATGTGGGACTTGATCCCAGGACCCCAGGATCATGAAGTGAGCCAAAGGCAGATGCTCAACCACTAATCCATCCAGGTACCCCTGAATATATGAATTTTTAAGAAGGGTGCCTTTTTATAGCTTAGCATTAGCACTGTAAAACTTTAGTTTTTTTTTTCCTATTTAAACATTGTAGTATATGGAAGTAGTAAGATGAATGACAACTTCTTGTTTACATAATTCATAAAACAGAGATTGATGTTAGAGCTTTCTGGACTGGATATACTTCAAAAGGTTTCTTTAGAGGATACATAGAAAGCTAAGCCTCCCCACTACCCCCACTCCTGATACACAGTTTGTTCAGCCATTTATTTATTTATTTGTTTATTTATTTATTTTTAAAAAGATTTTATTTATTCATGAGAGATACAGAGAGGCAGAGTCACAGGCAGAGAGAGAGGCAGAGGGAGAAGCAGGCTCCATGCAGGGAGCCCCGACGTGGGACTGTGATCTCAGGACTCCAGGATCACGCCCTGGGCCTAAGGCAGGCGCCAAACCGCTGAGCCACCCAGGCGTCCCTGTTCAGCCTTTTATTTCCAAGTTCTTTTTTTTCCCAGGGCTGGCTATCAGTTACCGGTCTGTTATCTCTCTATGCGTAGGCTTTCTTTTGCACTGAGTAAAGGCTTTCACTTCACTATACTATGACCAGTTAGTTTCCTTTGCTGCCACCTCTGCCATTTGTAATTCTTTCCCCACTTTTCAACTTTCTTCTCTCTTGTTACTGTTTGGATTTCCCTCTGAAAGGCCAACTAAACAAAGTGCTTCTCATTGGCAGACCAACCAATCACGTTGTACAGGGCATTTTCTTTGAGTATTAACTCTTTAGGCTCTGTTTGTCATTGCTTACTCTTCCAGAGGTTTTACCATTCCAAACAATCCTAGATGCTGGTGAACATCAAAAGAGTACTCTATGGAGAAATGACGTTTTATGGTAGTGTTAAGATAGTTGTGATTTGGGGCAATGTACAATTTATTTTTAACCATTACGCACAGACTGAGGTTCTCTATTTTAAATATGTTTATCTCTCTTCTACAAAGAATGAAAAAATAATAGAACAACAACTTCTTGTGGATCAACTGAGCGAAGAACTAACAAAACTTAACCTGTCAATGACCTCTTCAGCTACGGAAACCTGTGGAGATGGGCCAGATGCCAGGACAGATGCGAAGAGGCCATATACTGTACCGTTTGATACTCATTTGGGGCATTATATTTATAACCCTGCCAGATCAGATTCCAGGAAGGTAATGTCTAAACATCAATCTCTTTCTGATGTTGAGATTTAAAAAATATTATGTATAGTATCACAGTGTATTTGTATGGTTTCAGCAGGTTTTTTTTTTCTGCTTGATCTCATGAAGTTTTATGTGTATTCTTTTTTAATCATGCTTCTTTTAAATAATAATACATAGGAGAATATATAGTTGTATTTGGAAGGAATAAAGATGATGTCTTGTATTCACCAAGGAGAAAAAGCTATCCTTTGTCATCATATTTTCAGACATGCTTGAGTCTGATACCTTTTTTTTTTTTTTTAAGAGTTATTTATTAGAGAGAGAGGGAGAGAGCAGGAGAGCACAAGTGCTGGAGAGGGAGAAGCAGGCTGCCCATCTAGCAGGGACCCCGATGCAGGGCTTGATCCCAGGATCTTGAGATCATGACCTGAGCCACCAGCAGATGCCTAACTAACTGAGCCACTCAGGCACTGCTAGTCTGATACCTTCATGAAGTTTTTTCTTTCTTTAACCACGCCAGGTTGAGAGGAAATTGGAGGGTATATACTTTGATTTATTTGGCCTGCTTTATTATTTTCAAAATGATATTTATCTATTATTTGGCCTTGCCAAGCTGACATAATCAAGACTATGAAGATCAGTATGAAATTTCATTTTAATTTTTATTTATAAATATGTTTGTGGATGATATATATGCACACAGATTTCTCTTGAAAAACAAGGAATCTCTACTGGAATAGAAATTTCTGATGGAAAAGACTAAGCAGATTCATGAATTTTGGTTTCTATTTATTTTATGAAGGGAAAAGATTTGTTTGAGGTCTTGATGATGGTTACAGTTAAAGGGATAAGAAATATGAGAGGTGTCATAGGCTGTGGAGTCAGGCAGGCTTGGATGTGAACTCCACCACTGTGCATAAGCTTGTATGTATGCCGAAACCTTTGTGGGCCCCAGGTTCTTTTTATCAGTCAGACTGGGGGAAACGTCATGGGGGATGTGGAGGATTTACATGAGATAGTGAATCTGAAACTGCCTGACACATTGTGTCTTTAGGATACGCCCATGGGGCACCTCTACAGTGTCCCAGGCTTGGTGCCTCAGAGTAAGACAGATGCTCTCCTTACCTGTGTGTTTTTCAATTCTGAGAGATTGGGTTCAACATTTAAATCACTGTTATTAAAATCGCTGTTATTATTAATATCAGCTTTACTTTGTAGAGTTATTAACATGTTCTTTATGGTTGAATATACAGTAAATTTTCATGGAACATATGGGACAAGGGCAAATTCTTTGCAGGATTCAAATTTGATAACTTTTTTAAAGATTTTATTTATTTATTTGACAGAGGGAGAGAGAGAAAGCGCAAGCAGGGGGAGTGGCAGGGAGAGGGAGAAACAGACTCCCTGCTGAGCAGGGAGCCCAACCTGAGACTCAGTGTGGGGCTTGATCTTGATCTCAGTACCCTGAGATCATGTCCTGAGCCGAAGGCAGGCTCTTATTATTTTTTAATAATAAATTTATTTTTTATTGGTGTTCAATTTGCCAACATACAGAATAACACCCAGTGCTCATCCCATCAAGTGCCCCCCTCAGTGCCCATCACCCAATCACCCCCACCCCCCGCCCTCCTCCCCTTCCACCACCCCTAGTTCATTTCCCAGAGTTAGGAGTCTTTATGTTCTGTCTCCCTTTCTGATATTTCCTACCCGTTTCTTCTCCCTTCCCTTCTATTCCCTTTCACTATTATTTATACTCCCCAAATGAATGAGACCATATAATGTTTGTCCTTCTCTGATTGACTTACTTCACTCAGCATAATACCCTACAGCTCCATCCATGTTGAAGCAAATGGTGGGTATTTGTCATTTCTAATGGCTGAGTAATATTCTGTTGTATACATAAACCACATCTTTATCCATTCATCTTTTGATGGACACCGAGGCACCTTCCACAGTTTGGCTACTGTGGACATTGCTGCTATAAACATCGGGGTGCAGGTGTCCCAGCGTTTCATTGCATCTGCATCTTTGGGGTAAATCCCCAGCAGTGCCATTGCTGGGTCGTAGGGCAGGTCTATTTTTAACTCTTTGAGGAACCTCCACAGAGTTTTCCAGAGTGGCTTCACCATTCCCACCAACAGTGTTAGAGAGTTTTCTCCGCATCCTCTCCAACATTTGTGGTTTCCTGCCTTGTTAATTTTCCCCATTCTTACTGGTGTGAGGTGGTATCTCATTGTGGTTTTGATTTGTATTTCCCTGATGGCAAGTGATGCAGAGCATTTTCTCATGTGCGTGTTGGCCATGTCTATGTCTTCCTCTGTGAGATTTCTGTTCATGTCTTTTGCCCATTTCATGATTGGATTGTTTGTTTCTTCGGTGTTGAGTTTAATAAGTTCTTTATAGATCTTGGAAACTAGCCCTTTATCTCATACGTCATTTGCAAATATCTTCTCCCATTCTGTAGGTTGTCTTTTAGTTTTGTTGACTGTATCCTTTGCTGTGCAAAAGCTTCTTATCTTGATGAAGTCCCAATAGTTCATTTTTGCTTTTGTTTCCTTTGCCTTCGTGGATGTATCTTGCAAGAAATTACTATGGCCGAGTTCAAAAAGGGTGTTGCCTGTGTTCTCCTCTAGGATTTTGATAGAATCTTGTCTCACATTTAGATCTTTCATCCATTTTGAGTTTATCTTTGTGTATGGTGAAAGAGAGTGGTCTAGTTTCCTTCTTCTGCATGTGGATGTCCAGTTTTCTCAGCACCATTTATTGAAGAGACTGTCTTTCTTCCAGTGGATAGTCTTTCCTCCTTTATTGAATATTAGTTGACCATAAAGTTGAGGACCCACTTCTGGATTCTCTATTCTGTTCCATTGATCTATGTGTCTGTTTTTGTGCCAGTACCACACTGTCTTGATGACCACAGCTTTGTAGTACAACCTGAAATCTGGCATTGTGATGCCCTCAGCTATGGTTTTCTTTTTTAAAACTCCCCTGGCTATTTGGGGTCTTTTCTGGTTCCACACAAATCTTAAAATAATTTGTTCTAACTCTCTGAAGAAAGTCCATGGTATTTTGATAGGGATTGCATTAAACGTGTAAATTGCCCTGGGTAACATTGACATTTTCACAATATTAATTCTGCCAATCCATGAGCATGGAATATTTTTCCATCTCTTTGTGTCTTCCTCAATTTCTTTCAGAAGTGTTCTATAGTTTTTGGGGTATAAATCCTTTACCTCTTTAGTTAGGTTTATTCCTAGGTATCTTATGCTTTTGGGTGCAATTGTAAATGGGATTGACTCCTTAATTTCTCTTTCTTCAGTCTCATTGTTAGTGTATAGAAATGCCACTGACTTCTGGGCATTGATTTTGTATCCTGCCACGCTACCAAATTGCTGTATGAGTTCTAGCAATCTTGGGGTGGAGTCTTTTGGGTTTTCTATGTAGAGTATCATGTCATCGGCGAAGAGGGAAAGTTTGACTTCTTTGCCAATTTGAATGAGAAGGCAGGCTCTTAATCTTAACCAACTGAGCCACCCAGATGCCCCTCAAATTTGATAGCTCTTTTTTTTTTTTAAATTTGATAGCTCTTAATTCAACTTTATATATCTTCTATATTTACTTATTTGCTATTGGCTAGTAACATGAAAGCATTTTGTTTCTTTTATTTTTTAAAAATAACATTTGGGTTTTTCCTCCCTGATTACAAAAGTTGTACATATTTATACTTTCTCAGTTTCTAGTTCTCTTTTTTACTGGATATTGATACATAGATGTACACTCTTTGAGGACATAGAGTTCTGTAGGCTCTTGAAAAAGATTAGGCCCTCAGGGTTCTTGCCGCCAGCTGTTTGATTAGACCCAAAACAGACATGACTAGAATAACGATTTCCGATTTCCGTGGTTATTGTTTCAAATTTGCAAATTCTTAGTTTAGTTTTGTTTTTAAAATCTTCCTTTTGCCCTGCTGGCCACTAAAAGGAGGGGGAAAATAAATAAGATGGAAAAGTCGTAAGATCAGCAGTTTTGAGGATTCTCTTGTCCCTACCATGTGTCCAGGAATCCAGGCCACCTCTCTTGTTTGGACTGGTCACTGCAGCATATGTGAGGAGGCAGGCTTGTGTGGGAAGACATGTTGTGCAGCAAGCCTTGTTCAAGTCCTGCTTACTGTTCCATTGTTCTGAGAGTGAGGGGAGGGTTTTTGTATTGAATGCCAAAACTAACTGAATTACATCAAAGAGGACATCTCAAATGCTATTTCATTTTCTCCCTGGATTTTTGCCTCCTTGGCAGAAGTCTACCTAATATTTTCTAGCCCTGATAATTTAGAGTTCATTAGCTCACATATTTTCTTGAAGTGCAGATAGCCCTCATTTCTTTTTTTTTTTTTTAAGATTTTGTTTATTTATTCATGAGAGACACACAGAGAGAGGCAGAGACATAGGCAGAGGGAGAAGCAGACTCCCCGAAGGGAGCCTGATGTGGGACTCAATCCCGGGTCTCCAGGATCACACCCTGGGCCGAAGGCAGGTGCTAACTGTTGAGCCACCAAAATGTCCCAAGGAAATATTTCTTACATGCTTGTTTATACACATTGGAGGGAAAGAGCAAAAAGCTCTTATTTAATTTTAAAAGTATTGTTTGTTATATTTATGCGTATACTTTTATTAATGACTCTTTTCAATTTATCACAAACATTTGACAGTCATTAAATATTTTTTATAACATCATGATCTTTAATGGCTGAATAATATTTATCCTAGGGGCATATAAATGTTTTTAAAGATTTTATTTATTCATGAGAGACACATTGAGAGAGGCAGAGACATAAGCAGAGAGAGAAGCAGGCTCTCCATGGGGAGCCCGATGTGGGACTATCCCAGGACCATGGGATCACGACCTGAGCCAAAGGCATGCTCAACCACTGAGCCACACAGGCATACCAGGGGAAAACAATTGTGTACTTTTTCCTATTGTTGCACATTTGTTTTCAACTATCTCTTAATCTGAAGAGTTAAATACCAAGATGAAATTATAGAACATACCTACTTATACAAAATTCCTAAAGAAATTGCCTCTCATAATTAAATAGTATATAGGTAAATAAAAGAAAAAGTTTTCAAGTTATCAAATTAATAGGAAAAAAGAAAAAAACTCCTCTGTCTCAGTAGACCAAAATCTTATCTGATGAAATGTAAAATCAAATCTTGATTTAAACTTAAAAAAAAAGTATAACAGGTTTCTACTTTAACATGGTAAATATGATATACTTGAAAGCCAGTATTCTACATTCCAAGGGCACTTCTGAAAGAAAAAATTACAGATGTGGTCTCAGGAAATGCTTAGGTATAATATAATATCACAAATGCTGATGAAAATCTGCCGTGTTTCACTGATTGTAAGACTCACATTTTTTTTTCACATTTTATCATCTTTGACAGCAAGGTATGTTTTATAATTGATGGCATGCCATGGCTTGACAGCTTTTTCTTTCTTGATGGAATAAAGATAATGGTGTGTCTTAAGTTGATGGCATTTTAGATTTGATGAAGTATGATATAAAGTGGTTGTAAATGCAATAGGTAACTAATACCGCTTTCAGTACTTCACACCATTGTGTGCTAAGAGAACTTAACCAAAATATTCTTTTTTGAGGGGATCTCTAGGTGGCTCAGTGGTTTAGCACCTGCCTTGGGCCCAGGGCATGATCCTGGAGTCCTGGGATCGAGTCCCACATTGGATTCCCTGCATGGAGCCTGCTTCTCCCTCTGCCTGTGTCTCTGCCTCTCTCTTCTCTCTGTCTCTCTCTCTGTCTCTCATGAAATTTATTTATTCATGAGAATACAGACATGTATTCTCAGAGAGAGAGACAGAGAGAAGAGAGAGGCAGAGACACAGGCAGAGGGAGATGCAGACTCCTTGCAAGGAGCCTGATATAGGACTTGATCCTGGATCCCAGGATCACGCCCTGGGCCAAAGGTGATGCACAACCTCTAAGCCACCCAGGTGTCCCAAAATATATTCTTTTATTTAAAAAAAATTATTCATTTATGATGAGAGACAGAGAGAGATATAGGCAGAGGGAGAAGCAGGCTCCCTGTGGGGAGCCTGATGTGGGACTCAATCCCAGGACCCTGGGATCACACTTTGAGCCAAAGGCAGACACTCAACCACTGAGCCACCCAGGCACCCCCCAACCAAAATATTCTTAAAGGATATATTTTAAAAATCTTCTGGAATCTCCAGATTCACAAAAGTGGAAATATTTGTAAAATCTCACTTTTTCCTGAATGAATTACATTTTTGTGGAGTCACAGAGTTCCTGTGAGTAACCCCCACACTACATGTTAACAGCTTCTTCAGTTTTCATTAAGATTTTTATCTCACACAAAGGCCCCCTTTTTTTCCCCTCACAAAATAATTAGTTTTTGTTTGGCTTTGTTTTTTAATTCTTTGCATACATCATTGTTCAAGATGAAGAGTGAACACAGCACAGAGATGTGTCTGCCTGGGTTGAACCAGGTTCCTTTGCTATGTGAGCGCCTCATTCCAGCAGAACACACCAATCTCACAGTAGCAGAATGACAAATGATATCTCACGGACCTTGGTGGAACTGTTGATGGCAACTTGGGTACAGAGTTGATCTATGAAAACCAGTCTATGGTGAATGAGCTAAGCAAAGTTGCCACATATCTGGCAAATCCAAATCAAATGCATCACTAGTGAGAAGAGATTATCTTACTGTATGATGATTTGAAACATCAAGTTCAGGTCTGAGTACAGCACTTTAAGTCAAATTAAAGTGTTTTCAGAGAACAACCAAGTTGCTAAAGGTCCTTGGTGACCATCTGAAGTAACTCTAGACTTATTGAGATTCAGAGGGGACATGATGTCTGTTTTCAAATATTTGAAGGCTTGGGGCACCTGCGTGGCTCAGTCAGTTAAGCGTCTGCCTCGGGCTCAGGTCATGATCCTGAGGTCCTGGGATTGAGCCCAACATCTGGCTCCCTGCTTAGGGGGAAGTCTGCTTTTCCCTCTCCCTGCTCATGCTCTCTCTGTATAGACAAATAAACAAATGAAATTAAGATATTTGAAACCTTGTCATTATTGTTACATTTTGTCTCTAGAAGGAGGACTAGGGAGAAGAAGTGCTAAGAGAATATAAAGAAATGTTTGTCAGTGAAAACTGCGAGAGATGATATGGGAGGCCCTAGTGCTTGTAAGGGCCCCTGCAGCAGATGTTTCAGCAGAGGTTATGTTATAGATGAGAGTCAGATATGGGATGAATAGTTGAACTCAGTAAGCTTTAAAGTTCTCTCTAGCCTTGTGATAATATAATTCTAGGAACAAATGGTTAGAATGAAATATTGGCATGTAGTTGTATACACCTCAGTTATCTGAATTATTAACCAGCGTATTTGAGTACCTACATAGTGATCATCAGTACTGTCCGGGGTATGGTTGAAAATGCTAAAGCAGGGACCATGGAATGGAGAAGCAACTTCAGGGAAGCAATACCCAGTACTTAGGTGGGAAGGGGCCCCGTTATAGACGGCTTTATGAGCCTACAAGGAGCAAAGAGCCATTGTATTGGGTAGGACAACTGTTGAGGAATTAATTTGCTAAATATCATTAATTGTTGTGGATTTATTTATTTATTTATTTATTAGAGAGAGAGAGAGAGAGAGAGAGACAAAGACACAGGCAGAGGGAGAAGCAGGCTCCGTGCAGGGAGCCCAACGTGGGACTCGATCCCAGGTCTCCAGGATCACACCCTGGGCTGCAGGTGGCACCAAACCACTGAGCCACCCGGGCTGCTCTGTGGAATTGTTTTTTTAAGATTTTGTTTATTCATGAGACACACACACACACACAGAGGCAGAGGCATAGGCAGAGAGAGAAGTAGGCTCCCTGCTGGGAGCCCAATGCAGGACTCCATCCCAGGACCCTGGGATCACGACCTGAGCCAAAGGCAGATGCTCAACCACTAAGCCACCCAGGTGCCCCAATTGTTGTGGAATTTACTTGGTGTTAATTTTTAAGCTGGATCATTTGATTTTCTTTATAGAAAGAAATTTCAAAAGCAGATTATAATTCTAGAGAACAAAGTTTGACTCTGAACAAAAAATTTTATTTGCTCCTGGAATAATTTCCATTCTTTTGACAAAGAGAAACCTTGATGCCTGTTTGTTCTGGGGCAAAGTGAACATGCGGTAATTGTACTTGTTTGATAAATACTTCTTGAGTTGGTTCTTCTGTAAATAATTCCCCTCCCTACTCCCTCATACCCCAGGGTAGGGAGTCCACCTAGAAAACTTTATTCTGCACCCATCATGGTACCAACGTGACAGATGGTCTTACTAGGTGGCCAACAGCGGAGCCACAAAAAATAGATATCAAGGAATCTTTAGCATGAGGCAGGCTTTTCTGGGAGGGATTATATGCAAGACGTATATCACTTGAATCTTGACACCATATGATATACATATTCTGCTGTCTGTTACAGTTTTAATAGCTTATAATGATTTCTAGTAATAAATTGAATGTCTCCTCTAATATTCTACTTACCTTTTTGAGAAAAGACTCTGAGGTTTGGTTATAGAAAGAAGGAAATATTTGGTAACAAAAACTAGAATAAAAGTATACGAGCAGCTTCTAATTTTTGTTATTTTCCAAGGTCATTTAAAAATTTATTAAAAAAATAGATAAAATTTTTAAAAGATTTATTTATTTTATTATTTTAGAGAGAGTACGTGAGTGAGCATGGGGTGGGCCAGAGGGAGAAAGAGAGAGAGTCTCAAGCAGTCAAGCAGACACCCCACTGAGCACAAGCCTGATGCTGGGCTCAGTCCTTTGACCCTCAGATCATGACCTGAGCCAAAATCAAGAGTTGGATGCTTAACTGAATGTACCACCCAGGTGTCCCTCCAAGGTCATTTTTTGAGAGCTTAAAGCACCTTGCCAATAGAAGCACATTATAGTATAGAAAGTTCCCAGGGTAGCCCCTTGAAAATCTATTTATCCATGATACATATTAACTATGTCACTTAGAGCACTAAGTCAGCCATCCCTAACCACCATATGTAAAGTATGAGTAAATACATTTGGGGTGTGTCACCTCCTAGAGTGAAACCCACTGTGTATGGGTTTCACATTTGTTTGGGAGTGCCTATGCTATGTTTAAGAGCTGTAATATTTTCATTCCTGCCTCTCTTTGGTTCATGAAGATATAATTGAAGATAGCTTTCTAGAAGGAGGAAGAGCTGTATAGATTCCAAAAGATGTATGTGTCCACGTGCACAAGAGTATCCTGGAATTTATTTTGGCATTTGCATATTTCCAGTGATTGGCTATTTTCGGTCTAACTATCTAATAAC
This sequence comes from Canis lupus dingo, assembly GCF_003254725.2. Taxonomy (NCBI): domain Eukaryota; kingdom Metazoa; phylum Chordata; class Mammalia; order Carnivora; family Canidae; genus Canis; species Canis lupus. The sequence continues at coordinate 75,666,266 of NC_064243.1, forward strand.
CTCTTTAAAAACATCTTGAGTAATAGGATAAAAACAAACATTTAAAAAAATAACTTTTTTTTTTGGGTGGGGTAATCACTTGTAAGGTCTACACAAGTCCTTCTGTGTACTCTCTGGATCGAGTAGTTGCTGGATTTCGAACACGAAGTCAGATGCTGCTGGGTCACATAGAAGAACAAGATGAAGTCCTCCACTGCCAATTTTCTGATAACAGTGATGATGAAGAATCAGAAGGCCAAGAGAACTCTGAAATTAGGTATGTTAAATATAGACTGATTTAATAAACTTATGATGTAATGAATGTATATAATGTAGGTTTTTTTTCATTAACATATTCTTTACCACTTAAGAGTAAGTAGTTTTTGCTAAATGCACTACTATTGTGTTATAAACAGTGTTTTAACACAAGTCATCAATCTTAAAATTGAAAAATAATTTTGTATTTAGGGCTTTTGTAGTTGTAGATTTTAATTTTCAGAGAGAATGTTTTTGGATTTCTTGATTTTGCTGCCACAGTGGCAACAAACATGATGAATTTTCCACTGAGTTCAACTTGAGGGAGATATCCTTTTATTTGGAGGAGATATCCTTTTATTTTGGGGAAACTAATTTGAGGGCAAATTAGATTAGAAAACAACAGACAAGTTACCTTTGATCTGTTTTTTTTTTTTTTTTCCTTAGACATAGAAGTCACTCATGGATTCAAAAGCCAGCCTCTGTTTGTTCTCTTGTTGAATTGAATGATGTTCAGGATCAAACACGAAAAGGGAATGAAGGTACATAGACTTTCTCAAATAATTTAGACTTACTGCTTATGACACTTCTCTTTTTCTTTATCAATAATTTAAGAAACATCTAGGAATTCTCAAAGATGGAAACTTGGTGGGAGTGCTTTACTGGTTGGTAGGACTTCTTTATGTTCTCTAAGTTTTCATTCTCAACTCCTCAATAAAACAATTTTCCCAACAATCAATTCTGGCTAGAGTTGTAAGCTAAGTGTCTAAAAATGGGGATTTTGTATCCAAACTTGAGTTGATATTTGCTTTGTACTCTTGACTACCTTAACATACATTTTAAGTAATTTACTAGGTGTCTACCGCTTCACTGGCACACCTGCCTATGTAGTGATGCATGCAACATTAGAGTCAGATTAGTCAACTGAGTGCTTGTAATGTTCTAGTATACAACTGATGAGAATTTTCATGCATCAAAAAACAGCATCAAAATGTTTGTATTGCCAAAAATATGATTTTTAATTCATTTCTCTTGGTCTATGAGTGGTCAAAACACAAAAAGAAAGAGCATAGGGAATGCCAATTACATGATAGATAAGTCCTACACTATGAAAATAGAGAGTATCTTAACTTTTAGAGAGCCTTTGAGTGTCATATTAACAAAAAATTGGCTATTTCACAAATAAAACATTTGAAAATGCATAAATAGTATAGATAGTGCTATAAATGTATAAATGGTGCTACTCAAGTAGCCATTCTTGAACTATTTGTTACTGGTCTACAACCAGGTAAGAAACTTATGCCAGAATGTAAATCAGTGTACTAGCTTCTTCACCAAGGAAGTCTTGATATGAAAAAAAAAAAAGAAGTTAGCTGAATTAAGACAGTGACATAGTTGACTTATGTTCCAATAGCCAACAGTGCTGAACTACACTTTGAGTAGTCTGGTGTAGATCACATTCTCTGATTACAATAAATGTAGAAGTTAATGGGAAAAAATTTCAACTGTCTACCCACCTGGAGATTTTATACCTTTCTTAAATAACTCAGGTTAAAGAAACACTCAAATCGCATTATCTAAGGGCAATGAAAAACTATGTATTAGAACCTACAGGATATGACCAAAACTCACTGTGAGCTAGAAAATTAAAATCCCAATTGTCATGTATTTTTTTCCTTTCTTTCCTTTTCTGTTTGTCTCGACCTCTGTTACCTCTAGACTGTTTCTCTGTCGGCTTCTCTTATTTAATTCCTCTGCTGCTGAGCACTTTATGAACAGGTAGTTTTATTTCTCAATTGTGCTTCATTTTCTTTAAAGATGTAAAGATTGAATGTCTCCAGCAAAGTCAAGAGTTGAATTTGCAAAAATTAAGGAATTCAGAACTCATACTCACTGAAGCTAAACAAAAAATGAGAGAACTTACAATTAACATCAAGATGAAGGAAGATCTAATTAAAGAATTAATAAAAACAGGTAATACTGTCCTGTAAACCAGCTTATATGAGAAAGAGAAGCTTCTAAAATTGCTTCTGATGTTGTAACATTTACTTTAGTTGTTAAAACAAAAAGTAAAATTGACACTGAGGACTATTCAGTGTAGCTTGGAATTTGATATACAAGGTGTGTTTCACAACCAATTGATGGAGGTTTCAGAAGAACTTTGCTATTTCATCTATGAATTGTTCTACCACTGTGAACTCTGTGTTGTGCTGAGACTCATGGGCGCTTAAAATTTTTTGCCACTTTTTAAGAAACATTATACTAGGTATCTGGGAAAATGTTTGAGCTGTTATTCTAACTCATTTTAATATTAAATTATTAGTCCTGATGCTTTTGGATGGTTTGTTTTCAACATTAATAAACTTTATGTTTAAAATAGAGATAATTTTTATTTCTCTAAAGATGTAAGAATTTATCCTTGAGAGCTATTCCCTTAGCCAAGCTTTTAGCTCTTTCCTGCAGTTTCAAATTCTTCCTAGTAGGGTGTATGTGCCACATCCTCTCCTTACCCTTAGCTACATAAATTATTAGGCTTGCCCTGAAAAACATGTTTCAGGCTTTTTCGTTGTTTTTCCCCCCAATAGACTGAAGGTGTGGGCTTTGACTGCTTTGAAATTTGTTATGAAATTCAAGGAATAATAGACAATAGCATTTCTTTTTCTCACCTCCAATGAAACATTGGTCACATTTAAGGGAACTGAAGGAAATATTGTCTTCCTTTTCTTTAAGCCCAAGGCTAAAATCACACTCAGAATACATGAATTATGGTGGCTCCCAGCATCTCTGCCAGCAAGGGGCAACCTGCCTTCTCACTTCCTTCCTCTTTCTGGCAAGCTTGCTTTTTGGCTGGCTGGCCTCTTTTCTCAACTTCTCTCCCTAACTGCTGTCCCAAAGCATTTTCCTTCCTCAGTCCTAGTGACAAATGTGTTATGCATCATTCTGGCTCCAGTTGTCCCAGATGTTTAATTGAGCTTGACCGTGCTCCTTCCTCAGAGGCAGGATCAATACCAGTAAGTCTTTCGTAGGAGTGTCTAGGAACACATTTAGGGATTTATTTTATTTTACATATATTTTTAGATTTTATTTATTCATGAGAGACACATAAAGAGAGGCAGAGATATAGGCAGGGGGAGAAGCAGTCTCTCTGTGGAGAGAGCCTGATGTAGGACTCATCCGAGGATCCTGGGATCATGCCCTGAGCCAAAGGCAGATGCTCAACCACAAAGCCAGGTGTTCGTATTTTATTTTTTTAAAAGATTGTTATTTATTCATTTGAGACAGAAAGAGAGTGTAAGCACATAAGAGGGAAGTAGGGGGGGATAGAGGGAGAAGCAGGCTTGCCACTGAGCAGGAGTCTGACACCCTGGGCTCGATCCCAGAACTCATCCGAGGATCCTGGGATCATGACCTGAGCTTAAGGCAGATGCTTAACCAACTAAGCCACGAACCACCCCTAGGGGTTTAAAATAGCTTCTCCATCAGGGCACTGCCTGTGGAAGTTAAGGATATGTGCCCTTCTGGAAAAAATGATTTAGTTAGGTGATGCTACCATGGGCTCTCTCACTAAACAAGCACACTTTTGTAGCCCAGTACACTCATCCTGGTTGCCTTAAAATAGAGGATAAGTGAATTTAACACAGAGAAGGTCCTCTTCTTACTCCTTAGAACAAAGAGCAGTTTGGAGCTTTCTTTAGACATGGTGACTTGCAAAAGGGTTAGTGTGTGTTTGCTTTTCAAAGCCTCTGCACCAAAGTCTTCCCCTAAATAGCAATTATTTCAGCCAACAATAAGTGACAACTGCACTGTGTTTCATCAATTCTAATCATATTCTTTCACATTTTAATATCTCTGAAATCAGGATGCATCTTACCTGCAGTGGCATCCAGGCATTTTATCTTTGTATAATTGGCACTCAACCTTTTTTCTTTGTGACTCACAAAATGCTGGTGTGTTGAACAATATATAGGGTCTTAAATTCATTAAAATATAGTAGCCACGGGTATACGGGTATGGTAAAGGTAGGTTATCAGAGAGTCATAGAACCAGAAGACAACTCAGTGCATTTAGTTCAGTAATTCCTTTTTATTAAAAAAAATACAGTTTTTTCAGTTTAATGATAGAACAAACTTCCCCTCATGATAATTTATCCCACGAGCTTTGGATTCTTTCTTTTCCTTTGTGAGTCTGCTAGTCTAGTTCAGGGATAAGTTGGCTGTTCAGAACAAATCAAAACCAAGTTTTTAGGGTTAGTAGTTGAGCTTAGAATGAAAAAAGATACAGAAATATCTGTATTATGTTTTCCTTTATGTTCCAAATATAAGAAAATGATTGAAAAATTCATCTTTGATAAAGTTCAATTGAATGGAAAAAGAGGGGGCCAGTTCTAGAATGAAAGGTTCATAAGAGACAACTATCAGATGTATTGTGGGCCTTGTTTGGATGATGTTTACCATAAACCAATTGTACAAGACATTTTAGGGGGAACCCTGGGTAGCTCTGCCATTTAGCGCCTGCCTTTGGCCCAGGGCGTGATCCTGGGGTCCCGGGATTGAGTCCCATGTCGGGCTCCCAGCATGGAGCCTGCTTCTCCCTCTGCCTTGCCTATGTCTCTGCCTCTCTCTCTCTCTCTCTCTCTCCATGTCTATCACGAATAAATAAAATCTTAAAAAAAAGACATTTTAAGACAATTGGGGAAGTCTGGACAGGGTCAGGTAGGGATTAGTATTGTTAGGTGTGAAAGAATTTTTGGTTATATCCATATTTGGTACAGATGCTTATTGAAGTATGTGTAGGTGAAATGACATTATATCTGAGATTGTTTTAGAATTCTTCAGCAAATTGAAACAGAAGAAAGGCATAGATGAAGCAACTGTGGCAAAATCTAGACAATTCTGAAATCTCAGTGATGGGGGTTCATCATTTTTCTACTTTGGTATGTTGGAAATTTTTCGTAGTAGAGAAAACAAGATTATAGGTAGCAAGAAGCCAAAGTGTAGTTAGCAAAACGCCAGAGTCACCTAAAATATTTTTCTTACCTGGAGGTTGATGGCAGCAAAGCTAAACGCCAAATTTAGAAAATCAGAAATGTCACACTAAAACGCAGAGATGAGCCTGTGAGAAGATGGAATGGCTCCAGATGCAGTCAGTAAGCAGCTGATTATTACGAAGCCAGGTGGCAAGTTGTGTTTGATGGGGATGCGTGGGGACAGCTGGGTTCATACTGCTAGACCTTAAATAGATACACTGCCCAGTTGGATTTTTTTTTTCCAGTTGGATTTTGAAGAATAGAGCATTTTTAGGTTTTTTGATGTTTTACTTAGTTGGTGCTTTTTTTTAAAGCATAACTTATCATTGTTATTACTATTACTGTGGTGAAGGTAACGATGCCAAGTCTGTAAGCAAACAGTATTCTCTGAAAGTAACAAAACTTGAACACGAAGCAGAACAGGCGAAGGTGGAATTGACTGAAACAGAGAAGCAGCTACAGGAACTAGAAAACAAAGATCTTTCTGACGTTGCTTTGAAGGTAAAATTGCAGAAGGAGTTCCGTAAAAAGATGGATGCCGCAAAGCTAAGAGTCCAGGTAATTTTAAAAATGTAATTGAGCAAACTTAAGGCTTTTACCACTTTCGTCCCTGGTTAGGAAAGAAGTAGGATTCGGTTTTCACCAGCAAGAGAAGCTGAATGGCAGCTTTCCTTTCCTGGTGTGCTGGCACGTTTGCCTCCTTTCAATCCAGGTGCTACATTCTTCATCTGAGAACTATATTATTTTAAACTTTTTATCAAAAAAAGATAAAAATAGAAATAAAGATAACCACAGAAGTTGTATTCTTTTCTGAAGGACAAAAGCTTGATGATTAAATAATACATATAAGTCTTCTGATATGTCTATGGCACCTTGCAGACACACTCAACAAATGCTAATTATTTCATAGGGTTTTCTGAAACAACTGGTTGCTTTAAGAAAGGTTAATAACTATGACATCTCATTCTTGATTTCCTAATGCTGGATTTAGCTATGGCCTTAGAAATAGCTATCATTAAAAATGTCATTCTATGAGACATAGATTCTGTGTATAATGGAGCCATTTTCAGATGCTTTTGAGATGACCAGAGTGCTTTATTAGTCTGATTATAATGAATTTGTTGGAATGCTGTCTCCATTTTTTTCACCCATAATCTGTTATGGACTTCTTGAAGGAGGACATGGTAGTGGTACATATCACCCATTTTACTTTCCTTCATAGTACTTCTGCGAGGAGTTAAAATTTCACTTCTTCCTTGCCAATATGGATTCCTTTTATTTCTTTTGGTTGTCTGATTGTTGAGGCTAATACTTCTAGCCTCAACAATGTTGAACAACAGTGGTAAGAGTGGACATCTCTGTTGTGTTCCTGACCTCAGGGGAGAAGGTCTCAGTTTTTCCCTATTGACAGTATTAGCTGTGGGATTTGAGTATGGCCTTAATGATATTGAGGTATGTTCCTTCTATCCCTACTTCTTGAGGGTTTTTTTTTATTTTTATCAAGAATCGATGCTGTATTTTGTCAAATGCTTTTTCTGCATCTATTCAGAGGAGGATCATAATGATTCTTGTTCTTTCTTTTATTAATATAGTGTATCACATAGATTGATTTGCAGATATTGAATCACTCCTGCAGCCTAGTAATAAATTCCAGTTGATCGTGGTGAATAATTCTTTGAATTTACTGTTGGATTCAGTGCTAGTATCTTGTTGAGAATTTTTTTTTTCTTGAGAATTTTTGCATCCATGTTAATCAGGGATATTGGTCTGTAATTTTCCTTTTTAGTGGGGTTTCTGCTAGTTTGGGGATCAAGGTAATGCTGGCCTCATAGAGTTTGGAAGTTTTCCTTCCATTTCTATTTTTTGGAACAGTTTCGGAAAAATAGGTATTAACTCATCTTTTTTAAAAAATATTTATTTATTTGAGAGAGAGAGCATGAGTGAGCACAAGCAGAGAGAAGCTGCAGAGGGAGAGAGAGAGAGAGGGAGAGCAGGCTTGCCACTGAGCAGGGAGCCTGACACAGGGCTCAGTCTCAGGACCCTGGGATCATGACCTGAGCTGAAGGTAGATGCTTAACCGACTGAGCCACCGAGGGGCCCCTTAACATGTCTTTAAATGTTTGGTAGAATTCTCCTGGGAAGCCATCTGGCCCTGGACTCTTGTTTGTTAGAAGGTTTTTGATTACTGATTCAATTTCTTTGCTGGTTGTGGGTCTGTTCAAGTTTTTTATTTCTTCCTGTTTCAGTTTTGGTAGTTTATACATTTCTATTAATTTATTTCTTTCATATTGCACAGTTTATTGGCACATAAGTGCTCATAATATTCTCTTTTAATTGTTTATATTTCTGCAGGGTTGATTGGGCTCTCCTTTCATTTGTGATTTTTTTTTTTATATGGGTTCTTTCTCTTTTTTGATAAGTCTGGCTAGGGGTTTCTCAGTTTTGCTGAAAAAAAAATCAGTTTTCTCTTTTAAAAAACAAGCTTCTAGTTTTGTTGATTTGTTCTACTCATTTTAAAAAAATCTCTATATCGTTTATTTTTTTTATTTTTTATTTTTTTAAAATTTTTATTTATTTATGATAGTCACACAGAGAGAGGAGAGAGGCTGAGACACAGGCAGAGGGAGAAGCAGGCTCCATGCACCGGAAGCCCGACATGGGACTCGATCCTGGGTCTCCAGGATCGCGCCCTGGGCCAAAGGCAGGCGCCAAACCGCTGCGCCACCCAGGGATCCTATATCGTTTATTTTTGCTCGAATCTTTATGATTTCCCTTCTTCTGCTGGATTTAGGCTTTATTTGCTGTTCTTTTCCCAGCTCCTTTAGGTTTAAGGTTAGGTTGTGTATTTTGAGACTTTTCTTGCTTCTTAGAAAGGCCTGAATTAGCAAAGATTATCATTACTTTTTGATTGGTAAAGCAAAGGCTATTTTTCTATATTCTGTATTTCACATAGCTACAATGAATTAAAAGATTAAATGAAAAGTTATTAATAAGGTTTGAGAATTATCACCTTCTTTTGTTTTCCATGTTTCTTGTTGCATATCCTTTTCTGCTAAGGGCACTGAGAAAGAAAACAGAGAACATAATTAAACTCAAAAGAAACATCCCCCACAGCAGGGAACTGAAACAGGATTCTCATGTAGTTTTAGAAATGCCTGTGCCTTTGACCAGTTAATGCACACCCAATGGGAATGGGGATGGTAAAGATGATGAGGATGGTGGTGGGGCTGGGGACAAGGATGAGAGTTACCGGTTAAGTATCTACATACCAGATGTTTCATGTGTATTATTTAATCATTATTTAACTCTTTAGAGAGTATTTTTAGTGTATTTTACAAATGAGAAGACTAAGGTTTAGAAAGGTAAAGTTAACTCATTAAGAGTTGCATAGTTGAGATGACAACAGTTTGCAATTCTCTAACCTCTCATGCCATTTTTAAATGTTGAAATACTTGTTTTTATTCATATAATGAAGTTATTTGAAGTTTTTAAAGCTTAAATTTTTTTATTTAAAAAATCTAAAATCTGTATTCTTTATGTCTAAGTACATACAGACAATTCTTTTTTTTTTCATACAGACAACTGTAATGGATTAATACCTGAATGCTGACAGTAAGGTGCACTTTAGAGTATCTGTGGGATAAGTACAAAAGACAATGGCAATCTGTCTCACTTAGATTATCAATACTTCTACTGATATTTTCAGTATTAGGTGGAGAGACAAAATGCTAGTATTATCATTTTTGCTCCAGTATTGCAGTTACTATCCGAAGTCAGTGGCAAAACCAGTGTCCAGTCTAAGGATGGGAAACTAGAGTCCTGTGGCCTTCAGGCTGGTGGTACTCAGTCATTCATCTACAGATTATTCGTTATTGGTCTCTGATGAGATTTTAAAGGCAAATGGGAGCACAGCTCCCTTCATCAAAAGTCTTGATGCAAACAATGTCAGCTGAACCCAAAGGTGTGCTTAGTGGTACAGGCTGACAACAACAATCTGTGACTGGTACTGGTCCATGGACCACACTTTGAGTAGTACTGCTCTGAGCTATGATGCCTCTGTGAATACCTAGTTTAATGAAAACAATGTGTTTTGCCATCAATTTATTGCCAAGGTAAAGGAAATAACTGTAGTCTGCATAATTTACAAATGACCTTACTTTTTAAATGTCACATAAAAAGTACTTAGTGCAATGCTAAAGTACAAAGTGTAAGTTTAATATGTTTCTTGATCAGGAATAAATTGGAACACTGTTATTTTCTATTTGGAGTATAAACTCTTTGCAAATGTTCACAAGTTTTTTATGCTGCTCATTGATCATTTTAGCAAGATGAGGAGAAGCTTTATTTAAGATCATTAAAATGGTAATCATAAATGGTTGACCACTGTAAGGAAAATGGTATCCGTCTGATCATGTTAACTCAGGGATTAATTAATAGGCTATAGCTGGATACAAAAGAGGAACACAGTAGACTACTTTGCAATCACATAGAACAAATCTCTGTGAAAAGACCTCTAAGATAAGTAGAAAAAAAGGGAGGTGAAAATAGTCTATTTAGAATATATATGAAGTTCTTTGCATGCATATTAATTATTTCTGGAAGAATAAGAAATTGGTAATTTGGTGTTGGGAAGCAGGACGGTAGATTTGGGGTCTGAGATAAGTCTTTTAAAATAGGAGTCCAGGTTTGTATTTTAATTTTTTTTTCATTTTTTAAAATGATAAAAAGAGATATCAGTTTTGTTCTCTTTGGCTGTCAGTATCATGGAGTCACATCATTCATGGTATCTGGTGAAAATAATGATGGTGGCCCAACTGTCAAAGCAGACATGTAGAAAACAATTGTGAGCCTGTCAGAAATATTGAAAATCTAGGCAAAATGCCTACCTTTGCCATAGAATGAAAAGTTTAAGTCTACTTGAGATTTGTTAATGGATGCAATTTTTCATTTAGAAATATTGCATATGATTCACAGGTCTTACAGAAGAAGCAACAAAATAGTAAGAAATTGGCATCACTGTCAATCCAAAATGAGAAACGTGCTAATGAACTAGAGCAGAATGTAGATCACATGAAATGTCAAAAGGTACAGCTGCAAAAAAGACTTCGAGAAGAAAGTGAAAAAAGGAAGCAACTGGATGCAGAAATCAAACGGGATCAACAAAAAATCAAAGTAATACTGTCATACTTTCCTGCTAAGCATAATAGGAAATGTTAAATGTCTTAGGGCTGACCAAGCCAAGGTCTTGATTCACGTGGCTTCTGAGGTATCTAACCTTGGCTAGTCCTTGGCTGCTGTCCTCATTCACTTAAAGCTTTGGTCATCTACATAGTAAAACCTATTTATTGAATTCTGAGTACTGTCTTGAAGGCTTTGACTTCATAAAAGAAGGAACAGTCATAATAGTGTCTTTACTTGAGGCTGTCAAAAACACAAGCTGACTTTCTAAAAAATATCTAACATTTGATAGGATTTCCCATTTCCATTTCTTCGACATGCATTGTCCATGTGGCAGCATAGGAAAAAGCACAAGGTAAAATGGTACCATTTCATTTATAATGAGCAGAAGGATGATCAGACCTGTATGCCTAGCAGTTCTATAAAATGGACTGGTCTGGGGAGGAACTAATGCCATCCACCTGGCTCTGGGGCCAGGCTAGCATGGATTCAGATCCCAGCTTTCTCAGTTCCTGGCTGATTGTTCACTGAGAAAATCAGTAAACAACTCAGACTTTCTGAGTCTGTTTATTCTTATTTTAAAAATGGCCATAATCATACTTACTTCACGGGGCTCTTTTGAAAAAGAGGATGGTGATAATGTTCATAACAACAGCAGTAACAAACACTTAGGTGACACTTCTTTTCTACTGAAAAGAAGTCAAATTCCAAGCTTGGAACTGAAGGCTTGGAACATAATTAATTTCTAGATTTTTAACTCTGGAATATAACCTATTCTCAAACCTTAACAAAAATCCAAAATTTAGTGATGGAAAAAAGGTTAAATAGCATTTAAGCCCAGTTAGTGATTCTTTTTTTTAAACAGCTATATTGAGATAATGCTTCACATACCATACAGTTCACCCATGTAAAATACACAGTTCAGTGGATTTGGGTCTATTATTTTTGTAAGTTTTGGTAAAATAAACATGAAATTTGCCATTTTAATCAAGTTTAAGTGTACAGTTCCTTGGCATTGATTACATTCACAGTGCTGTACAGCTGAGACCACTAGCTATTTTCAAGATCTCTTCATTACTCTAAATAGATGCTCTGTAACCATTAAGCAGTAATTCACCCCTTTCCCTCAGCCCCATAACTTCTAATCTACTGCTATCTCTTTGAATTTGCCTATTCTGGCTATTTCATAAACACGGAATCTTACAATATTTATCCTGTGTCTGGCTTATTTCACTTCGTATAACATTTTCGAGATTCATCCATGTTGTAGCACGTATCAGAACTTCATTATTTTTTGTGGCCAAGTAATACCCCGTTGTGTGTATATACCACGTTTTGTTCATCCATTTGTTTGTTGGTAAACACTTGAGTTGCTTCCACATTTTGGCTTCTGTGAATAATACCATGGTAAAAATTGGCCTTCATGTGTTCAAGTCCTAGGAGTGGGCTGGATCATATGATAATTCTGTTTCGTTTCTTCAGGAACAACCAACTTTTTTCAATAGTGAACAGCACCGTTTTACATTCCCACCAGCAATGTATGAGAGTTTTAATTTCTCCATATCTTTGCCAACACATGTTATTTTCTGTTTTGTTTTTTTTTTTAATCATACTCATCCAAGTGCATGTAAAGTGATATCTCATTGTGGTTTTGATTTGCTTTTCTCTAATGACTAAAGATGTTGAGGATCTTTCATGTGCTTATTTCTGTATCTTCTGTGGAGAAATGTCTGTTCAAGTTGTCTACTTTTTAAATGGATTATTTTTTTAAAAGATCTTATTTTATTAATGTGAGACACACAGAGAGGCAGAGATGTAGGCAGAGGGAGAAGCAGGCTCTCTGTGGGGAGCCCAGTGCAGGACTTGATCCCAGGACCCTGGGATCACTACCTGAGCCAAAGGCAGACACTCAACCACTGAGCCACCCAGATGCCCCAAACGGATTATCTTTTTATTGTTAAGTTGTAGAAGTTCTTTATGTATTCTGGACATTAAACTCTTTCACATACATGACTTGCATATATTTTTCCGACCCTGTAGGTTGTCTTGAAACTTTTTTTTGGTGGGGAATAGGGGCAGAAGGAGAGGGAGAGAGAATTTTTTTTAAAGATTTATATATTTCATTTTAATTTTTATTTATTTGTGGTTTATTTATTCATGAGAAACATAGAGAGAGAGAGGCAGAGACATGGGCAGAGGGAGAAGCAGGCTCCATGCAGGGAGCCGGATGTGGGACTCGATCCCGGGACTCCAGGATTATGTCCTGGGATGAAGGCAGGCGCTAAGCCACTGAGCCACCCAGGGATCCCTATTTATTTCATTTTTTAAAAAGATTTTATTTATCCACTTGAGAGAAAGAGAGACAGAAACAGCACAAGCAGGGAGGAGAGGAAGAAGCAGACTTCCTGCTGAGCAGGGAGTCCAGTGTAGGACTCTATCCCAGGACCTGGGATCATGACCTGAGCCAAAGACAGATGCACAATGGACTGAGCCACTCAGGTGCTTCTATTTATTTTAGAGAGAGAGAGCAAGCATATGAGTGGGAGAGCAGCAGAAGGAGAGGGAGGGAGAATCTTTTTTTAAGATTTATTTATTTTAGAGAGAGGGAAAGAGCATGTGAGTGGAAGGGGAGGCAGAAGGAGAGGGAGAGAGAGAATATTCAAGTAGATTCCCCCCTCAGCACAGAGCCTGACGTGGGGCTTGATCTCATGACCCTGAGATCATGACCTAAGCCGAAACTAAGAGTTGGACACTTAATTGACTGAGCCACCCAGGCACCCCAAGACAATCTTAGGCTCCACTCCCAGTGTGGAGCCTGATACAGGGCTCGATCTCACAACCGTAAAGTCATGACCTGAGCCAAAATCAAGAGTCAGACACTTAACTGACTTAGCCACCCAGGCGTCCCTTAAACTTTCTTGATAATATTCTTTGATGCAGCAAACTTTTATGAAGTACAATTTATTTTTTTCTTTTGTGGCCTGTGCTTTTGGTGTCTTTTAAAGATTCACTGCCAGATATAAAGTCACAAAGATTTACCCCTTTGTTTTCTTCTAAGAGTTTTGTGGTCCTAGCTCTTAGGTTATTGATTGAGTTTGAGTTAATTTTTATATATAGTGTGAGGTAGAGATCCAACTTCATTCTTTTGCATGTAGAAATCTATTTATGCCAGTGCCATCTGTTAAACAGACTATTCTTTCCCCATTGAATGGAGTTGATACCCTTGTCAAAGATCAGTTGGCATAGACTTAACAGATTTATTACTAAACTTAGTTCTATTCCATTTGTCTCTATGTCTGTCCTTATGCTAGCACCACAGTTTTGATTACTGTAGCTATGTACTAAGTTTTGAAATTGGAAATAAGTCCTTCAAGTTAGTTGTTCTCTTTCAAGATGGTTTTGGTTTTTGGAAGCCATGTGGCATTCCATGAGTTTAAGGGTCAGCCTTTCCTTTTCTGCAGAAAGGGCCATTGGAGTTTTGATATGGATTGCACTCAATCTGTAGAGTTCTTAGGGTGTATTGACATCATGACAATATTAAGTCTTCCTACTCAGGAGTTTGGGGTGTCTTTTATTTAGGTCTTCTTTAATCTCTCTCAGCAATCTTTTCTAATTTTGAATGTACTAGTCTTTTACCTCCTTGTTTAAATTTATTTCCAGATATTTTATTCTTTTAGATGTTATTGTAAATGGAGTTGCTTTCTTAATTTTCTTGAGTTACTCATTCTTAATAATATAATAGTTATTATAGCAGTAACATTTGTCTTCAGTACCATTCTAAATACTTATTTTTTAAGAAAGATTTTATTTATTTATTAATGAGGGACACACATACAGAGGGAGAGGAAGAGACACAGGCAGAGGGAGAAGCAGGCTCCATGCAGGGAGCCTGATGTGGGATTCAATCCCGGGTCTCCAGGATCAGGCCCTGGGCTGAAGGCAGCGCTAAACCGCTGAGCCACCCGGGCTGCCCCATTCTAAATACTTACGTGCTTTACCTCATGTAATTCTTTTTTTCCTCCAGTATTTTCAACTTTTTCTTCTCTCCTAGATTCTTTCTTTAACATCTTAGATTTTTCTCATCTTAAAATACTTTTCTCTTTCTTCTCCGCTTTATAACCAAACTTATTGGAAAAGTTGACTGCATCTGTTTTTGTTTCCTCTGCTTCCATTCCTTCTCTCATCCTTTCCAGTCTGAAGTCTGGCTCCTAGCTCTACCATCCACTTAAAGCTCTTGAGGCATTCCTAGTGCTCTCTCTGTCACTAAAGCCCTTAAAACTTCAGCTGCATCTGGCATAGTTTGCTCCCTGCATCTTGAAATATTTTCCCCTTTGCCTTTGTGAAATTACATTTTCCTTGTTTTTTTTTTTTTCTCTGATTGCTTGTGCTTCATCTTTGCTAACTCATCCTACACTATCACTCCTTTACATATGAGAACTCCTCAAAGCTCTGGCTTTATGCTTCTTCTATACTGTCTTAGATACTTCATCTTTTCCCCTAGCTACAGTTAAATTCTGACAACTTCCAAATTTAATCCTTAATCCCAGATTTGCCCTTTGAGCTCTGGGTTCCTTTATCTAATTCATGAGATTGTCTTATAGCTGAATTCACGATTTTCCTTACTTATCTTCCCACAGTTCCCTCTTACTACTCCCTTCATGGGGGGAGAATATATAGTTTTCTATGTGCTTTTCCTGATCTTTTGATCCATTCATATAGGTAGACTAGCAATCATCCCTGATTCTGTCTTCTTCCTTGTTACCCATGAAGCACTAAGTCCTAAAGATTATAGCTTCTGAATATCAAATCTGTTTATTTCTTAATACTACTGCCAACAACCTAGTCTCCTTGTTATGATCCTTCCTCCAATGTGAGGATTAGGCCTGCATGTCAGTCATGTGATCTTTGAGTCTCAGCCTCTCATCTCTCATAGACGATGGTTTAAACCAACAAAACATAAGCACTCTGTAAATCTTGAAACAAAAGTTTTTTTTTCTTTTCCCTAAACAGTGCATAGTCTGCTGAAATGCAAATCTGCCTGTAACTTAAACTTTTTACATTTTTTTTCTAGGGCAGTTTTGCTTCTAGCCGTATCTTTCATTCTAGGGAAATGACCCTATTTAAAGGGTGAATGTGTATTCCAGAAAAAAGAACAGTCTTCCCCAAAGGTAATAGGGAAGTTTTCATTACTTCATGCAAAAATAGAAAACCTGTTCACAGTCCTCTGTTTGGAGCTAACTTTCTAAAATTCCTGTTTGTCCATTCCCTATTTGACTGAACATTTCCAGAGAATAGTAGGACTTCTGTGTAGGTTCTCCTTAGAGAAGCAGTTCTTAACTAAAGTCTATGGATAAACTATAAAGAGAAGGTATGAGAACCCCTGAAATAGAAATTTCTAAGTACCAATTTCCCCATCTATAGAATGGAATTTTAGATAGTCTCCATTTCATAAGATTATTGTGAGGATATAAGGGGATAATTAAAATAGATGTGAAAAGCCTAGCGTCGTACCCAGTGAACAGTTACTTTATTTAATATTATAGCAGGGGGATTATATTATAAGACAAAGGCAATAAGGCTTACAGCAGCATGTAGCAGAGAGGATGAGACCTACTGCAGTTACTTTTAAAAGCATTTGTGGAAGGAGAGGAATAGCAGAGAGTCTGGTCCCAGTAACTACAAGGGACCTTTATTTTCGCATCTTGGAGTTGCTGTGACTCTGACTGGGGCTAAGTTATAACTATGGACCAGAGCCTGGGCAGCATGAAAAAACAAATGGGTAAATATAACGGGGTCAAATTCACTTGTAATGCAATGCAGGTGAGCAGAGAAAATGTCTTTAGTCTGTAGCAGACCTGTGTTCTGTATGACACCGCCACCCCTCGCCCTGCCCAGGCCACATCATGATAATTACTGGAAATAGAGGAGCTAACCATGTATTTTCCCAGTCTGTTCAGACCTTGCTCTGGTAATTTCACCATGTTCTTTAAATAATTACCAGCTCTCTTGCATAAGAATACTCAGTTTCTTAGCCTCTTTCCTCTTCCACCCTGTGCTTCTGTCCCTAGGGTTGAGTCGAGTCGAGTGTATGTGATGGTTGGGTCTATAGCTTTTACTGCCTCATATGGCATTGAAGAGAAGGCGACCTCATGAATTTCAGTTGGTGTTTGGGTGTGACTGCCCTCCCTCATCTGCCTTTCTCTGCTGGGCCCTAACAGTGGAGCCCAGAGTTGATATAACTTGTAGTCTGATCTTGCTTTCAGTTTAGAGCACAGAAGTGTTTTGGCTTCATCTCGCCTCCTCATGGCATTACAAATCCCCCTTGAGGCTGCAAGGCCTTTTGTCTAGCTTGCTAGCCCAGTGGCCTGTCTTCCTCTTCAGTTTTGGGGTCAGTGTCCCACAATAACGGACTCCCATTGGCTCTTAGGATCCACGTCACTTGAGGCCAAGGATTCTATAATTAGTCTGTCTTTCCTGATTGTACTCCAGCTCTGTCGGTGAGGCTGGGCAGTCCTGAATAGGTGTCGGACCTCAGCTCTGCCATCTGTGCCCTCTCTCTGCCCTCTGTGATTCCTCATCACCCTCTTTTGGGGCCAGAACTCAAGAGGCCAGATCTCAGGAAAATTGGGACACACATCTCTCTTACCATCTCTTTTCTCCTTCCTGCCTCTCCCAAGGCTGGAAATTGGTAGTAAGCCCATTTTTTTTTTGTATTTCTTATTACTGTTAATATTCAATAGACATAGAAATTATTCTGTCCAAATGTTACAAAGGTTTCTGAACACGTTCAATTTCTGTACTTATCCATCATGGGCCAGTAAGAAATAGTAATGGGGAGCAGCCCACTTTGGTTCATGGCCTCCTTCCTAATTCCTGCTAAGCCTTAGTGGTAGACAGTGGCATCTTCTCTAAACCCCAGGAGAGCACCTGGGGCCTCTTAAGATGTGGATGGAAATGGAAGGAATTTAGAAAATACTCTTCCTAGGACTGTGATCTATCTTGAAAGGCTACTCTCATGCTGCAAAATTCTTTTTTTTTTTTTTTTTTAAGATTTTATTTATTTGACAGCGAGCACAAGCAGGGGGAGCACCAGGCAGAGGGAGAGGGAGAAGCAGGCTCCCCATTGAGCAGGGGGCCCAACATGGGGCTGAATCCCAGGACCCTTGGATTCCTGGGATCATGACCTGAGCTGAAGGCAAACACTTAACTGACTGAGCCACCCAGGTGCTGCTGCAAAATCCTTTCTCAATGCCCAAAACTGAATATTACTTTCCATATTTCTACTGTCCAGATGGGTGCCTTGTGTGGCCCACCTAAATGTCATGAGCTCAGAAAGGCAGACTAGAAAACCACATTTGTAATTTTCAGACTCTATCCCTGTTATGCTGTTTTGTAACCCTGGCAGACAATGGAACAAAACCCTAGTTTTGTTAATAAACCCTAATTTTTGCTGTGAGATTGTATTGCTTCTGTGAGGAGCTTACATTATTTTCTTCTCAAATAGCCCCAACCTTCATCTACTCATTTTTTCTCTTTTTGCAATGAAGTAAAGAAAAGCTAAGAAAATGATTACCTGCATAAATATTTAATGATGGCCAGGTAGTACAAGCAGTAAGGTGTTTTCAATTTCTGTTCTCTGCAGGAACTAAGGTTAAAAACAGAACAGGAAGAAGCTCTGAAACTGAAACCTGAGGACCCTGATGCATTTAAGATGAAAAAGAGAAAAGGTTCGTTTGGAAGTATAGACCAACTCCAGGTTTGTCGATTCTATTTAGTGTTTGCAGTTTTCTCTTTGCTCTGATGATTGTCTAAATAGAGGTAAAAGTAGCGAATTCTAAATAAAATCTTTAAGCACTAGACTTACCACTTGAGTGCACATTTTCTAGTATTTCTCCCAAAACTTTTCTGTCATTAAAAAATTACTCTCAGGGGTGCCTGGGTGGCTCATTTGGTTAAGCATCTGTGGCTCAGGTCATATAGTCTCGGGTTCCTGGGATCGAGCCCCACATCAGGCTCCTTGCTCAGTGGGGAGTTTGCTTCTCTATCTGTCCTCCTTACTCATTCTTTCTCTCTTTTTTTTTTTTTTAATTTTTATTTATTTATGATAGTCACACACACAGAGAGAGAGAGGCAGAGACATAGAGGGAGAAGCAGGCTCCATGCACCGGGAGCCCGATGTGGGATTCGATCCCAGGTCTCCAGGATCGCGCCCTGGGCCAAAGGCAGGTGCCAAACTGCTGCGCCACCCAGGGATCCCTCTTTCTCTTTTAGATAAATAAAATCTTGAAAAAAAATTTACTCTCATCCAGAAATGTACTGTATTTTTACTTCAGTAGAAATGGATTTATTTGAAGGTTTTAGAATGTTAACATGAAATCCATGTTCACTTGATTGATATGGGAATAAAGACTGCTTTATTCCCATGGAAACAATAGATTTCTTTTTTTTTTTTTTTGGAAACAATAAATTTCTAAAATCAGAGCCGTCCCATTCCTACATAACCAAATTGTATATGCACCATATATGATGAATTAAAAAAATTTTTGTTTTAGTGTCACATTTGAAAAATGAAATCAAGGGGCACTTGGATGGCTCAGTTAGTTAAGCATCTGACTCTTGATTTTGGCTTAGGTCATGATCTCAGGGTCTTGAGATTGAGCCCTGCATCAGGCTCTGCACTGAGTGTAGAGCCTGCTTGGGATTCTCTCTCCCTCTGCCCCTCCTTTTGTCTCTCTCTCTCTCAAAAAAAAAAAAAAAAAAAAAAAAAAAGACAGAAAGAAAGAAAACCATAAACTGATCACAGAAATAAAATTTTAGTTTTATGTAAATTCAAAATGGCAGTTCTAAAAATCTAACTGAAAGAAAAATAGGCACTTAAAACTTCAATTACACTCAAATACTAACTTATCACCTTAATTCTAAAAAAATTATTTACTCTTTCTTTAATTTTATGTATATCTTAGTAGTAAAATTTAGGACATAAATATATTCCCAGTTATTTATTTTACTGGTGTTTTCGACATTAGTTAAAGTGCTGTCACTGACATTCTGTGCTGCTTGGCAATAACATTTCTGGGCAGAAAGGGTATGTTGGGGAATAGGAGAGGTAGGAATGCATAGAATAATGAGAACTGCTTTTCAAAATGTTAAAGATCTAGATTTTAAAAACAATAATAAAAAGAGCCGGTGGCTCAGTGCTTTAGCGCCGCCTCCAGCGCAGGACGTGATCCTGGAGACCCGGGATCGAGTTCCACGTCGGGCTCCCTGCATGGAGCCTACTTCTCCCTCTGCCTGTGTCTCTGCCTCTCTCTCTGTGTCTCTCATGTATGAATAAATAAAATCTTTTAAAAAAAATTGTCATTTGTTCTTTAAAAAATAATAATAATAAAAAGATTTCCACAGCTGGCACTGTGTTGGGTTAAAAATATTAATAAATAAAAAACAAAGCTTGGTATTTTTTTAATACTTCAAAAAAAACCCACTTTCTAGAATTTGACCCTAAACAAGAACAAAATTATAAGATAATTGGTGTGGGTATCTGAAGAGCTTAGGACATTGATTTGTTCTGAAGCTCCTTTATAAGAAAACATAAAATTGGAAATATGTAATAGGAACCTTTGCTATAAAAAGACAAATCAGGGATCCCTGGGTGGCGCAGCGGTTTGGCGCCTGCCTTTGGCCCAGGGCGCGATCCTAGAGACCCGGGATCGAATCCCACATCGGGCTCCCGGTGCATGGAGCCTGCTTCTCCCTCTGCCTGTGTCTCTGCCTCTCTCTCTCTCTGTGACTATCATGAATAAATAAATAAAATCTTTAAAAAAAAAAAAAAAAAAAAAAAAAAAAAGACAAATCAAGAAATTTTCAGAAAACTTACTAAGATACAGTGAATTATACAAATCATAACCTTTATGTCAAATGCAGAAAAATCCACTCACATTTTTTCCCTAAAAAATATGTATTATATGGACTCCTACCCATCCTCAAAGCACTGCTAAAATATTACTTACTCTGTGAGGCCAGTACTGACATTTCTTCCATTTCCCAGACAGAGCCAATCTCTCCCTCCATTTTTATGGACATGGTACCTAGGAGTTAGGTATATATAGTATTTATTATCAACATATTTTTGGGGTTTCTCTCCTGTCCTGGGAATGGACCTTACAAAAGACCTGTTATTCATCTTTCAGATCCTACTCACAGTCAAGGAGTGTTTGTAGAATATGTTTTAGTTAATTGGTAGACTGTCAGTAGGGTCTCTATATGTGGAGTTTCTAAGGTAGAGCCAGATATAACAAAACTAAAGTATTTCTGTAGTTGCTTTGGGATATCCTTCCTATTCCTTATGATTATAGAGCTACTATTTTAGGTTTCAATATTATTTGGATGGGATAGTGCATATAGGATCATGCTATCTAGGTCTGGATGGAGGACCTAGCTCTGGATCTAGTTTGTATTGGCCACATTGCCTTTTTTTTTCCTCATGCATATTCACTCATTGTTTTAATATAGATTTCTAGGCACCATTTTTATTAATCTGGAGAAGAATTAGAAAATAGTACTGTATTGATTTGTTTTCGTATTATTTGTTGCTTAGCTGGCATTGCTTCATTACTATGTCCACAGTGCAGATGGGTGCTTGGTAAAGTTCATATTCCATTCATATTTTTGTTTTCTTTGTTTCTGGGTGTCCTCAATTCAAGAGAACACTAAGCTGCTTGTTTTAGAAATCTTTCCAGCTCTGTTTATCTTATAATTCCTTGATGTTGACAGGTTAGAGTGTAGAGTATATTTCCATGCTCTTATCATATGTGTCTTCCACTGTGTGTATTCATTTATTCACTTCATTGATAAATTGATGGATTCAGGCATTCATCCAATCATTTAACATTTTATTGAAGGCCAGTCATGGGCTAGGAAGTATACCAGGCACTGGGGATAGAGAGGGAGAGAAGACAGTCTCTGCAGTCCATCAAGGAGCTCAAGCAGCAGAGACAGACTGTAGAGCAGCCAGCAGCGTAAGTGCTGTGATGCAGGCATGCTTGCTCCTCTGCGACAGAGAAAAAGATCCCGAGCATGTTCTCAGAACTGTCTCTTAATATATACATAGAAAATTGTCAGCTCTTTCTCAGTGAGCCTAGAAAATCCCAGGCTCGAACAGATATTGGGGAATACATCTTAATTCCTTATAAAACACAGCAAGGTGTTAACCAGAACCACTTCTTGATGGGTTTTGACAGGAACACTGTCTTAGTATTCTCACTGAGAGTTATTCAGTGTTCACTTAATGTCTTCCAGATGGTTAAAAAATGTTCACTTGAGGTGTTTTAGCCAATCAGAAGTTATGTTATTACCATGTACATCTTATGGCAGAAGAAAAACAAATGATGTAACATTTCTTTGGGATTTTAATATAGAAACTGGACGAGCAAAAGAAATGGTTAGATGAAGAAGTAGAGAAAGTCCTGAACCAACGCCAAGAATTGGAGGAGCTGCAAGAAGACTTAAAGAAGCGAGAGGCCATAGTTTGTAAGAAGGAGGCCCTGTTAAAGGAGAAGAGCCACCTGGAGAATAAGAAGTTGAGATCAAGTCAGGTATTCTCTTTGTTATGCTCTTTGATTGTGGTTGTAAGCCATTGAAACTGGGATTTTTTTTCCTAAGAAGTAAATCATACCACTGTGAAATTAGAAACCAAAAGAGGGATTCCTGGGTGGCTCAGCGGTTTAGCACCTGCCTTTGGCCCAGGGTGCGATCCTGGAGTCTTGGGATCGAGTCCCACGTCGGGCTCCTGGCATGAAGCCTGCTTCTCCCTCCTCCTGTGTCTCTGCCTCTCTCTCTCTCTCTCTCTCTATCATGGATAAATAAATAAATAAATAAATAAATAAATCTTAAAAAAAAAAAAAAAGAAACCAAAAAGAAAACTCTTCTGGTTTTCAATGTATTTTCCATGTTAGTGTTTATTTAATGAGTACGGGTAAAATCTCTTGCAATTTTGAAATCCAGTGTTAAGTGTTCTGCCAAGTATGATTTATTGTTAACTTTTTTGGTATTTTATTTTATTTTATTTTATTTTATTTTTTTAATAATAAATTTATTTTTTATTGGTGTTCAGTTTGCCAACATACAGAATAACACCCAGTGCTCATCCCATCAAGTGCCCCCCTCAGTGCCTGTCACCCATTCACCCCCACCCCCTGACCTCTCCCCTTCCACCACCCCTAGTTCGTTTCCCAGAGTTAGGAGTCTTCATGTTCTGTCTCCCTTTCTGATATTTCCTACCCATTTCTTCTCCCTTCCCTTCTATTCCCTTTCACTATTATTTATATTCCCCAAATGAATGAGACCATGTAATGTTTGTCCTTCTCTGATTGACTTATTTCACTCAGCATAATACCCTCCAGTTCCATCCACGTCGAAGCAAATGGTGGGTATTTGTCGTTTCTAATGGCTGAGTAACATTCCATTGTATACATAAACCACATCTTCTTTATCCATTCATCTTTTTTGGTATTTTAAAAATTATGGTAAAATATACATAAAATTTGCCATTTTAACCATTTTTCAGTATATAATTCAGTGACACTAGTTACATTCACAGTGCTTTTTTGTATTTATTTATTTATTCATTCATTCATTCATTCATTCATTCATTCATGAGAGACAGAGAGAGAGAGGCAGAGACACAGGCAGAGGGAGAAGCAGGCTCCATGCAGGGAGCCTGACGTGGAACTCGATCCCAGGACTCCAGGATCATGCCCTGGGCCAAAGGCAGGCACTAAACTGCTGAGCCACCCAGGGATCCCCACATTCACAGTGTTATACAACTGTCACCCTATTTCCAAAACATTTTATGGACCCAAACACAAAGTCTATAACCATGAACCAAGAGATTCCCCTGGCAACCTCTTTATAAGTGGATATTTAAGAAATAAATTGTACCATTTGATGCTGTGTAGAGAGCATTGGTAATTTGGAAAAATAGACTTAAAAATGATCTATTACTGCTACCCAAAGTTACGTATTTGCAGGGTTCCTCTAGAAGAAAGATTTTATGTAATTAAGATTTGTTCACTTTCAATTTATGACAACTTGGGGACCTTTATAAGAACTTTGGCTGGAGAACTTGGGTTATATGAATCAAAAAACTGATTTTATGAAGGAATTTGTCTCAATTTCAAGTTCTGAAAAGGAATGATTGTGGAGAGAGTAGAAGAACCAGGAGATACTCTTTTGGATGTAGCTATAGATACTTTCAACAATAGCACCAGTAGCATCTGAAAATGAAGCTGGCTTGCCCCAGACATGAAGAGGACTTTCTACCCAGTAGGCCAAAAACAGTTTACACGTTAAGAAAGAGAACAGAGGGGATCAGTGACCTGCTTATTCTGCCTTTCAGCCAGGTCAGTAGGATCTGAGATGATGGTGGTGTGTTCTTAACCTCTCTATTTCAAACATGGAGACCTGTATTTACCTCTGCTCTGTCTTCAATTCCCCAGTCATGTTGAATAGCTATTAGCACTAGGCTGTGGGACACAGGGGTAGGAGCAGCCCCTCCGACCAGCCTAGTTGCTGGTGCTGTATCCAGGTAGCTTGCGCACACTGCCTGTCAGGGTTAAGTTTTAAAAGCGATCTCCCAAAACATGTAAATGACAGCAAAAGAGATGAACAAACTAATATATCAAGTGAGTAAATAGAAAATAAACTGGGACATTTATTATATGCTCTGTATCACCAAAGAATAAAGAGCAAAAAAATAAAAAGGAATGAGGAGGAAAATCTTCCTGAAATAAGTTTATTAGTGATCTAACAACAACAAAATAAATTTTTAAAAATGAAGTTTTCTACTTCCAACAAGATGTAAAATTTAATACCATATTGAAATAAGTAGAGTACAGATAAATGAAACCCCAGCAGAGCAAAGCAAAATTGATTCTTTGAAGATCATTTTAATGAAACAGAAGAGAGATTTGAGACTGTTACATTGCTGGGTTCTTTTCTGAACAAAAGGTGTAAGTAGATTACATTTATTTCAGTGTTTAAGAAATCAAAATTCGGTCCTATGCATTTTGGACAAGGAACATGATATAAAAAAACTATTTTCATACCATTTATGATTTCAACTCAAAGTGAGTCAAAGACCTAAATATGAGGTAAAACTATAAAACTCTTAGAAGAAAACTAAAGTGTAAATCTTTGTTACCTTGGATTAAGCAATGGTTTCTGTGATATTATATCTGAAGCACAAGCAACAGAAGAAACAGATAAATTGGACTTCATCACAGTTAAAAGCATTTGTTATGCAAAGGCCACCATCAAAAAAAGTGGGTTTTGAAAAGACAACCCACAGAATGGAGAAAAATTTTTATAGATCATAAACCTGATAAAGGAATTGTATCTAGAATATATAAAGAAGTCATAACTTAATAATAAAAAGACAACTCAATTAAAAAATGGACAAAAGATTTAATAGACATTTCTCAAATAAGATATACAAATGGCCAATAAACATATGAAATAATGTTCAACATTATTAGCCATCAGGAAAATGCAAATCAAAACATAGATGAGACCCTGCTTTACACTTACTAGGATGGATAGCTGTGGTCAGAAAAAAAGATGAGAAGTGTTGGTGACTATATGAAGGAATTGGAATATTCATACGCTGCTTGTGGGATTGTAAAATGGTGCAGTTGCCTTGGATAACTACGTTGTAGTTCCTCAAAAAGTTAAACACAGAGTTATTGCATGGATAAAGAGAATGGATATTGAACAGATAAAGTGGTATATCCATACTATGGAATATTACTCAGCAAGAGGAAGGAATGAAGTTCTGATCCATGCTACCACATGGATGAACCCCAAAAACATTGTGTTAAGGGAAAGAAGCCAGCCACAAAAGAACACATATTGTCTGGCTCCATTTATATCAATGTGCAGATGAGGCAATTGCATAGAGATAGAAAGTAGAGTAGTGGTTACTGAGGGCTGGGTCAGGGATTGGGGAAGAAATGAAATGATTGCTAGTGCACATGAGGTTTCACTTTGGGGAGCAATGAAAACGTTCTCAAATTGATTATGGTGATGGATGCACAACTGTGCAACTCACAACTGTGAATATACTAAGATCCATCAAATTATATCCTTTAAATAGGCGACTTAAGGGTGCCTGGTTGGCTCTGTTGGTGGAGTATGTGACTCTTGATCTTGGGGTTGTGAGTTTGAGCCCCACATTGGGTATAGAGATAACTTTTAAAAAGTCTCAATCAATCAATCAATCAATAGGTGAACTGCATGTAAATTATCTCTCAGTAAAGCTATTATTAAAAAAAAAAAGCTGTATGGCCATAAAGGGAAAAAAAGATACAAAAGATTACCAAGAAATGTAAAATGGAAGGCAATAGATAAGTGCTTACTAAGCAGGGGGAGGCTGAAATCCAAGTGCCTTGAGAGGATCGTGAAGGAGAGGCTGACTGTAGCATTCGCTTTTTTTTTTTATTTTTAAAATAATAACAGCTTTATGAGAGAATTCACATAGAATAAGAAAAGATGGGACACCTGGGTAGCTTAGTGGTTGAGCGTCTGCCTTTGGCTCAGGTTGTGATCCTGGGGTCTTAGGATCGAGTCTTGCATCAGGCTCTGCATGGGGAGCCTTTTCTATTTCTGCCTCTCTCTGTGTGTTTCTCATGAATAAATAAATAAAATCTTTTAAAAAAAGAATTAAAAAAGACTTAGAGGAGAACCTGAGTGGTTCAGTCCATTAACTGTACAACTCTTGGCTTCCACTCAGGTCATGATTTCATGGTTGTGAGATCCAGCCCCCTCTGGGGCTCTGCACTCAGCACATAGTCTGCCTAGGAGTCTCTCTCCCTCTCCCTTCCTCTCCCCCTGCTCATGTGCATTCTCGCTGTGTCTCTCTCTATACAAATAAATAAAACCTGAAAGAAAAAAAAAAGACTCAGAAACAAAGTGATCCAGATTTTTGGAAGGCAGGACTGAAGCATAAAGATGAAAGCAGGGCATCATCAGGAAACCATCCTTTTCTCACTCTGAGGCTAAACGCTTTATTTTCTGAAGGTTGAACCAGGTACAGCAGAAGGTTGGAGTAAATCAAAATACTCAAAACAGGGAATGAATGAAAGCCTAGTCTACATACAAATCCTGAGATAGCCATTTATTTCCTGAATCCTTATTTAGATCCCCGAATGCTGGCAGCCAGATTTATACTTCCCAGCAGGTCATTGGTGGGTTTTCTGAAACCGTCCCTGAAAAAAAGACCTAAAAACACCCTTGGGCCCCCCAACTAAGTGGCCAGACCCTAGATATATCCTGTTGTGACAAAGCATACCCATCACACAATGTATTACCATTTTCATGCTTGACTCTTAAGTGGGACAGCCATGGCAGGAATGCTACTAATGTGAAAGAGAGAGACCAAGAGAAAAAATGAAGCTCAGAGACATTAGAGATAGGGGAAGGAGCTGAAAAAGCTTCCAAAAACCCTTAATATCCTCAAGGTGCTCAAAGATGATGCTCTCTTTATCGTAAAATGAGAATTAATATGTAAAAGTTTGGAGGATAACGTTGAAGAAATATCCCAGAAAGCAAATAAAAGGATACATAGAAAATAGGAGGAAAAAACTTTAGTTGGCAGATAAATCCAGGAAGTAGAACATCCAAGAAATAGGAATTTCAGGAAGATATAGCAGAAAACGAGAGAGGGGATTATCAGAGGCAACATAAATTTCCCAACACTGAAGATGTGAGACTCTAGATCGAAATAGGTCATCAGGGGCCCAGCAAAATGAGGGCCAAACGCTTGCCATTGAGAAGTTTTGAGTATCTCAAGGAAAAGAAAAGATTCTGAAAGTTACCAATTAGAAGAGATGAGTCCTTTGTAAATCTCAACAATCAGAATGGAATTAGACCTCTCAGTCTTCTTTAGTAGAAACTAAAAGACCCGCAGCAGTCTTCTAACTCAGAAGGAAAGTGATTTCCAAACAAGACTTCTCTTTTGAGCCTAACTCTGAATCAAATATGAAGGCAGAATAAGGACATTTTCAGGTGAAAAAATCTCCACCCTAGCCTGTCTCAGAAAACGACTAAGAGGCTGTGCTTCACAAAAATGAGGGCATCAACTATGAAAAAAGAAGGCTCAGCGTCTTGAAAGTGTGACCAACATGGAAATTCCCAGGATAACACCAAAAGGAAGTTCTAGAACAACTAGTTTGGAGCACATGGATGGAGACTTTGGGATAAATGTTTCTAGAATAAAACAAAAATTTCCTGATGTACGTTTTGGTCAAATGAAAAAAACAGTGTTGAAAGGAATTGTATAGTTCTGTTGGAGAAGAGTTAGTAGGTAGTACCAAAAGTTGTATCCTATGGAAAATGTTTTTTTATACTACTAGGTAATTCAACTATGAATAATATTCACAAAGTCATGTAAACTGATTGATTTAACATAAAACTGCAATATACCTTATATGGGGAGACTCGAGGAGGGGAAGTAGAGGAGGCATGATAGAGCCAGGTCCTTGTCTTCCCCAATAGTCAGTCTGTAGGCAGTATGTGAAATTGGTAATGTTATTTAGAAACATTAACACCAGGAGAAACATCTAGAAAGGTTGAAGATTGTTTCTGGGGAGTGAGACTCAGGTTAAAGGGGATTACTTTAAAAAAATTATAAACCTGTAGTATATATACATACATACTTAGATGCAAAACTTATTTTAAGATTTCTCTTAGGTTAGACCATATCAAGTATCTCCATTACTTTAACTGGTGTGTTTTCTGACCAGAGTGAAATAAGAGTAGAAACAAATTGTATATTTAAACAGCAACAAACCAAATCTCAACCTTTAGGGAAATTACATTATTAGTTACAGGCCATATAACTATGTAACAGACCAAGGAAGAAAAGTTTAATTTAGGAAATAATAAAAAAAAGGAAAAATACTAGCTCTCAAAACCAATATTCTGTAGTCTGGTGTGGGCAAGCAATACTTGGCAGTAAATTCAACATTTGAATCTCCCCACTCCTTTTTTTTTTCTTTTTTGAAAGAGAGAGCATGGGGTAGGGGAGAGGGAGAGAAAGAACCTTAAGCAGGTTCCATGAGCCTCATGCTGGGCTTGATCTCACAACCCTGAGATCATGACTTGGGTCGAAATCAAGAGTCAGTTGTTTAACTGACTGCACCACCCAGGCACTCCTTGAATCTCCTTTTTTTTTTTTTTTTTTTTTTTTTAAGGCATTTAACTTAAGATTAAAAAAAAAACCAAAATCACCCCCACAAGGGAAAACAATAATGTGGAAGCTAAAAATAAATATATTCAGTTAGTAATTTTCCCTATTTTTAAAATTTATATGCAGTCTGGCTTTTGAGTAACTGTTTTTGGGGTGTTTGGTTGATTGTGTCTTTCTAGATCTTAAACACAGATAGTTTGAAAATATCAACTCGCCTGAACTTGCTGGATCAAGAGTTGTGTGAAAAGAATGCCGAGCTTCAACACAGCACAGCTGAGGAGAAAATAAAGATTGCAGAACAAGTCCAAGCCCTCCAGAAAGAAAAGGATCAGCTACAGAGACGAAGAAATAGTGTGGATGAGAAACTTAAAAATGGTAGTGTGTTAACACCTGAAGTAAGTCAGTATTCTTTAGAACTGGAAGTACTCTATGATGGGTCACTGGGATGATTTCTTCTGTCCTTGTTAACTAAAACATAAAAATGAGAACTCTGGTAAACTTTGTTTCCTTGAGACTGTCAGATATAATGAGTTTACCTGGCTCCTATTAAGTGCCACAGTCCATGCTTACCTAGAAACTGTGTTATCCTCACACGGGAGTCTATGAACGTTGCCAGGGCCTGGGAAACTAACCCTAACCTCGAGTAGGGCCCTAACCCTAACCCTTAATCCTAACCCTAACTCCTAACCCCCTCTCAGCCGGGGTTTCTTATGTGACCTCACAGAACACATAATGATTCGAAGGACTCTTTTTCCTCAGTTCTACCAAAGAGAGCACCTACCTTCTCTCTCTACTTCTTTCTTGACTGATACTAGGTCATCTGTTACAGACTATGGATGGCCAGGGCATTCAAGGTTAATTCTTTCAGAGACGCCCAACCTTCGAGAGCATGTTCCAGCCAAGCAGATGCGTGGAATTCAAATCCCAATAAAAATACCTCTGAATATGAGTTCATTTAGAGGAGCATATGACTCCTCTCACCTTTACTTTTTAAAACTATGTAAAAGATAGTACATTTATTAGCTGCCAGATTGTCTCAGACTTTGTCTTTTGTCAAAATTCTACATCAGTTGGCAATGGTGCTCATCACTTATTTTATCAGACAAGTCTGAATTTTTGAGCATGAATTTTCTCTGGAAATGTTTATTGTCGATGTCCTGTCATGACCAAAGCAAGAGAAAATTGCTAAGAGAAAGTGAGTAGCTGGAAATCATGCACCTTGCTGAATCTTGGATAGTTTTAGATTGGAGAAGAAGTTAAGGAGGCTGGTTAAGAGGAACAGGAGCAAGAATCTCATAAAATTAGACTGTTGTGTCCTGCACGGTTGAAGGGAATTGAAAACTAACTTGATTGGGGGTGGCATAATAAGCCTCACTGCCCCGTTGTAGGGTCTGCATAGCTGTGCAGAGGATCACAGAATCAGGCTGTCCTCCTGAGGGTGTTGAATTGGAAACTGGCCTTGTATATTTGAAGGTATGAGAGCCCAAGATACCACAAAATATGAGTTTTTGAGGAATTCCTGCCTGCCCAGGACTGTTACTAGATCCCATGGAATAAATAAATAAATAAATAAATAAATAAATAAATAAATAGCATTATGCTTCTTTTGAAAAATTCATATTCTCTCTGGGGATAAGAGATATAAGAAAACTCTAAACATAAAAAAAAGCAAGATATAATAATGTAATAAAACCATACTTGTTACATTATTTATGCAAAACAATGCAATGGTCATTTGGGGGGAAGACTCATCAAGGCAGCTTTGGTGGATTGGAATCTTGGGCGCAATTATGAAAACCATAATATTGGTAGAAGAAAGAAGGCGTCTGTAAGGTAGAACACCATTAAATAAGGTACAGAGAAGGGCATGAACAAATTATGTTTGCAGAAGGGTAGAGGCCCCATTATCCTCATCCAGAAATACATTTCTCTTTCATGTGGAATTCTGTAACCAAAATTCACTCTGTAGGGTTTGTGGTGAAAAATACAGCATCATGCATAATACCTGTTTAGCAGCCAGTATGGATTGGTTCGAGGGAATTGTGAGCCTCCTGCAGTTGGTGGGGTTCCATTAGCCATGTGAGCCTCTGCAGACTTCTTCCACAAAGTTGGTTCTTCTCAGTGTCACTCAGAGTGGGCTCTACTCTCACCACTGTCTTAATGTCAGGATTACTATTACCAGATAGATCTGCCAATCGTGGATGATTGGGAACATGAGATTCTGTTGTGACGCAAGACATCAATAAAATCTAGGTGGAATAGTTTGCTATTTTGATCTCTTTAAACCAGTTTAGGATTATTTTCTCTTTCCACAATAAATCAGAATCATTTTTATAATTGTACTCCTTAACAGGAAGTGATAGATTTTAGATTACTATATGAGTACAAGATTACCCAACAATTTAATATAGACAGATACTTTCTGTTTTGGGTAAACTCTAGAAACAAATTTAAAAAAATAGTTCCAACCCCATTTTTCTAATAATGTAGAGCAGTTCAATAAGTGGGATATAGGAAGAAAACATAAGAACTATTATATCTATGTTTATTTCATCTTTTACACTTTGAATTTCATGTTTTATTGTTAGAATGTGCATATAGTATATGGAGAAATATACAAATATGCAATGAATACTTAAAAGTTTTCTCTTTATTTGTTCCTGTTTTTTTGTTTTATTAATAGGGATGTGCGATCTAAACTGTTTGGAGACCACTGCTTTAAGTGGTCATTTAAGTCCTTGCTGCTCTCAGTGTTGTCTCTGGATCAACAGCAGCCTCACCTGGGAGCCTGTTAGAAATGCAGAGCCTCCCCACGCAGGCCTGCTGAATTAGAAATCTGCATTTTAACAAGATCCCTGGTGCATTTGTAAAAAGCAGTGCTCTCTGATAGAGCATAGTCAACTCTTGATAATATATTGTTTGCATTATGGCAGATTTTTCATCCTGGGTCAGTTTTTCATTGACATTCATCTTGCCACACCTATTGCTGGCTAGAGAGAAGCATGAATATTTACATGCTGTAGCCTCACTGGAGTGGGCCATCCTCAGATTCTGGAGTCATACTGTCTTAGACATATGTCAGGACTTCCCTAACTTAGGTCCAAAACTATAGAAACTCAATTTGTTCCAAATTGTTCTCAGACATATATAAAGGCAAACACTTTCCACATTTTTGGTAAAATATCATAGTATGCATTATTCAGAAAGTCAGGTATGTTCTTTGAATAAATCATTTTATTTTCTGGTTCTTCTTATCCATTCATTGATGCAGCTTTCAGGACTTAGGTTTGTTTTTCTTAAAAAGGTGCATCTTATTTTCTTCTCAACAGAGTGATTATCAAATCATCAAATTCTTGATGGTTAGAAATTGCCCAGAGGAACAAAATGGTTGTTGAATATTTTTTTCAAAATGGTTCTTTCTGGATATTTTTATAAAATGGCTTTTAAAACCATTTAAAACCATTTTTAAACCATTTAAAACCAATGGCTTTACTCAACCTCCCACTGGAATAGGTTATCACATACTTTTTCCCTGAATTCCAGAAAAGGAGTTCAGCAAGTCACTCTATTCTTTAGGTAGATCAGAAGTATTCACATTATTTTCCTATGAAGTACTGGGGGAAGGAGTGGAGAGAAATATTTGGGTCATATAATCAGACATGTGAAAGTATTTTTTTCTCCTTTTCCCTCATTAACTCATTCAGCAGATACTTAGTAGAAACTGTGATATGTACTGTGCTAGGCAATAAGGACATGGGTATAGACAAGATGGTCTGCCTTCAAGGAACCTAAGTTTTTGGTAACCTCCACCATACATACAGATATACAGAAATATCTAACCAAGTCTGAAATAATTTCTTACCAGAAATTTGAACACCCTCTGCCCCCAATAAGACATTGTTTGGTTAGTTCAGAGAACTTCTAGGTTTTCTGACAGGGATTCATCAGGGTTTTTTCCCCCCTACAAAGGAGATCTTCCTAGCTTATGAAAAAAATGCTATACTGTTGCTATTTTTAATGCCTTTGCTCTGTAGTGACATCTTACAGAAAGTTTATGAAATGTTTTATGTCCTTAAATCCTCACTTTTTTTTTCAAGATTGTATTTATTTATTTGAGAGAGAGAGAGAGCACAAGTGGGGTGGAGGGCCAGAGGGAGAGGGAGAAGCAGACTCCCTGCTGAGCAGGGAGTCTGGTGTGGGGCTTGATCTAGGACCCTGGGATCATGACCTGAGCTGAAGGCAGACACACCTAACCAACTGAACTACCCAGGTGCCCTCTCCCTGCTTTTTTTTTTTTTATGTCATACTCTTTTCTCCCTAGAGACTCTCTTCTGATGACTAATTCCTTTTTTTTTTAAGATTTTATTTTATATTTATTTATTTATGAGGGACAGAGAGAGAGAGGCAGAGATATAGGCAGAGAGAGAAGCAGACTCCATGCAGGGAGCCTAATGCGGGACTCAATTCCAGGACTGCAGGATCACACCCTGAGCCAAAGGTAGATGTTCAACCGCTGAGCCACCCAGGCGTCCCTGATAACTAGTTCCTAATAATTATTCTAAATCTGTTTCTTCTTTCCCTCCTGGCAGTATATCACTTTGATAGATCCTTGAAGGGATAGCAAAGAGTCTCCAGATCTCTGTGACACATAATATGCACTAAGAGCTGTGGAGGGAGATACATGGCAATAGTGCTGGTCCTGGAGGAGTGAGGCTTTGTTCAAGTATATTCCTTGGTTATCGGCATTTGCTCCATGACCTTGAGACATTTCATACACAAGGTTTACTGCGAGGATTCTATGATTGTATGTTTTATATATGTGTGTGTACACATATTGCACTGTGTAGCATGGCAAGCACTCAGTAAACATTTTTCTTAATATTTAATAGACAAATGGTAACTGTGCCCATTAGATTCAAGAAAACATAGTGAGATCTTAGTGTATGACAAAGTCCAAGTTACATTATTTCATTTAAAATGAGTGATTTCTGTTATATCTAGGAGGAACATGTTCTTTTCCAACTTGAAGAAGCGATTGAAGCTTTGGAAGCTGCAATTGAATACAAGAATGAAAGCATCCAGAGTCGCCAGAACTCGCTCAGAGCTTCGTTCCAAAACCTCTCTCATAGTGAAGCAAATGTCTTAGAAAAACTAATTTGCCTGCGTCCTGTTGAGATTAGAGCTATTCTTTTCAGATATTTCAATAAGGTTTGTTTCTTAGAAGGATTTTCTTATATGGGGGGAGAGGGGTCAAGATGCTTATATATCTCACATTTAAGAAATTGAAAGTCCTAAAAATTTGATAGTGCAACTACAGATTTAAGCATGATTTCTCCATACAATACTGAATGTGGTCATCTGGAAGCTGTGTGCTTATCCCAAGTATGTAGGCCTGACTTTGGGAGGCTCTTAAAGTTGGAAGGGCCTTTGAAAGAAAGGCTTTCTCAAATAGTTTTAAAAACTAAAAATTCAAGTTATATTCCTCAGTCACTGTTTCTTGGATATTTTCTAGATTTGCTTGTTGTTACTCAGCATTCATGAAAAATCAAGGGCCCTCCAAGTTTCGGCTCCCTTTCTTTCATTGCTATAGGGTAGGGGTACCTGTACTTTATCATCATACCTATGAATTGAAATGAAGATGAAGTGTTACATCAATGACAAAGATAATAATAGATTTTAGCATTAACCTGAATAATAATTTCTTCTCTTAAGGTATATATTGTGAAGTGTTAAGCAAATAGTAACTCTTTTTCTCTGAAAGGTATCTTCAGTTTAAGGGAATATCAGACAGTTAGTGAAAATAAAACACTGGACTTTTAAAATAAAGTTCTAGTTCTGTTAGACAAGTGACATAAAGATGAAAAAATTAATGGAAATATTATACACAGCCCTCCTCTAGGATAATGACTATCAGTAGCTACTGACAGTAATAGTAGTAGTAGTGGTAGTAAGCTATTATTATTCATAAGAATGCATCCTATCACTGCATGAGTGGAGGGCAGAAAAATGGTGCAGTGCTGTCTGAAGCTTTGACATAGAGAATTCTTTTCTGGTATTTTTAGAGAAAGGGTTCTTAACTCAAAGCACCCAGGCCATGGTGAGTGGATTTTCTGACCCTGGGTACCCTTCATAGAAATGAGTAGTTTTCTAGAGAGAAGGTCACTACATTAGCAAATTCTGTGACACATACATTGCAGTATATTCACTTCGTAGCAGTGCAGAGAAGAACCCACTGGACTAAATAAATGCATAATCCATATCTGGGGGCATCACAATGCCAGATTTCAGGTTGTACTACAAAGCTGTGGTCATCAAGACAGTGTGGTACTGGCACAAAAACAGACACATAGATCAATGGAACAGAATAGAGAATCCAGAAGTGGACCCTGAACTTTATGGGCAACTAATATTCGATAAAGGAGGAAAGACTATCCATTGGAAGAAAGACAGTCTCTTCAATAAATGGTGCTGGGAAAATTGGACATCCACATGCAGAAGAATGAAACTAGACCACTCTCTTGCACCAGACACAAAGATAAACTCAAAATGGATGAAAGATCTAAATGTGAGACAAGAGTCCATCAGAATCCTAGAGGAGAACACAGGCAACACCCTTTTTGAACTCGGCCACAGTAACTTCTTGCAAGATACATCCACGAAGGCAAAAGAAACAAAAGCAAAAATGAACTATTGGGACTTCATCAAGATAAGAAGCTTTTGCACAGCAAAGGATACAGTCAACAAAACTCAAAGACAACCTACAGAATGGGAGAAGATATTTGCAAATGACATATCAGATAAAGGGCTAGTTTCCAAGATCTATAAAGAACTTATCAAACTCAACACCAAAGAAACAAACAATCCAATCATGAAATGGGCAAAAGACATGAACAGAAATCTCACAGAGGAAGACATAGACATGGCCAACATGCACATGAGAAAATGCTCTGCATCACTTGCCATCAGGGAAATACAAATCAAAACCACAATGAGATACCACCTCACACCAGTGAGAATGGGGAAAATTAACAAGGCAGGAAACAACAAATGTTGGAGAGGATGCGGAGAAAAGGGAACCCTCATACACTGTTGGTGGGAATGTGAACTGGTGCAGCCACTGTGGAAAACTGTGTGGAGGTTCCTCAAACAGTTAAAAATATACCTGCCCTACGACCCAGCAATTGCACTGTTGGGGATTTACCCCAAAGATACAAATGCAATGAAACGCCGGGACACCTGCACCCCGATGTTTATAGCAGCAATGGCCACGATAGCCAAACTGTGGAAGGAGCCTCGGTGTCCAACGAAAGATGAATGGATAAAGAAGATGTGGTTTATGTATGCAATGGAATATTACTCAGCTATTAGAAATGACAAATATCCACCATTTGCTTCAACGTGGATGGAACTGGAGGGTATTATGCTGAGTGAAGTAAGCCAGTCGGAGAAGGACAAACATTATATGTTCTCATTCATTTGGGGAATATAAATAGTAGTGAAAGGGAATATAAGGGAAGGGGGAAGAAATGTGTGGGAAATATCAGAAAGGGAGACAGAACGTAAAGACTGCTAACTCTGGGAAACGAACTAGGGGTGGTGGAAGGGGAGGAGGGCGGGGGGTGGGAGTGAATGGGTGACGGGCACTGGGGGTTATTCTGTATGTTAGTAAATTGAACACCAATAAAAAATAAATTTAAAAAAATAAAAAAAAATAAATGCATAATCTGAGACTGAATTCTGTGTTTATAGTTTTAAAAATTCTGTTACTTATTTACAACATCCATGTTGGAGTTAAAACTGGGAGTTATCTAGATGTTACCAGAGTCTTTAGGTTCCCATTCTCTTCTTAGACTAGAGAAATAGAATTATATATAGGATTATAAATGTAAATTGCAGCGACCATGTCTGAGAGATGATGGAGGGGTGATAGAACAACATTATATTTAAAATGAAGTTGTTACCAATTCAGAATCCTAATAAACTAAAAAGGCTGTTAGGTTATTTTGTCAGGTACGTCACAAAGCATTTGCTTATTTACACCATGGTGACTAAGGAGATTCTTCATGCAGTCTAAGAGAAGTGGATGATTACATTTGGCTATCTAAGACACACTTAAAAGATAAAAAAAATGTCTTTGCTAGGTGGTCAATTTGCGAGAAACCGAACGGAAGCTACAGTTACAGAATGAAGAAAGTAAAATGAAGGTTCTGGAACGGGATAATATGGTTTGTGAATTGGAATCTGCCCTGGAATCTCTGAAATTGCAATGTGACCGGAGACTGACCCTCCAGCAAAAGGAACATGAGCAGAAAATGCAGCTGCTGTTACATCATTTTCAAGGTACCTGCCCCTTCTGGTCAGCTGTGGAGGGGCTGGGACAGGAGGACAGGACAGAATTTGATTGCAGAAAAGTCTAACATGAATAAATAGTTACTACTTTCATTTGTTTTTGTGCTTTACATGTTTAGGTTACCACATGTGGGGTTGGTTGACTTTGACGGAGGGCTTTTCGTTCTTGAAATGCCATCCCTCTGCCTGTCCCCAGTGCCACACATCCCCCTGTTTGTCGTCGGCCCGTTTTTTATGTACAAAAGTGGGATTTCTGGCTTCATGGCGTATGGTTGAAAAGTTTCTACCTCCCAAGGACATAGTACTTTGATATTTAAGTTACTCTCCCTTCACATAACTAAAGTGATCGGCTCTGTCAGATTTCTAGTTCAAGTTCTTGTTATAATTTTCAGTCGATTGTCAATTTTATGCATTAAGGTTATGTCTTAGGTCAAAATTAGTCTACCGTCTATGGACACATACTGTATCAGTATACAGTAGTTCAATGTGGAAAGAGCTATCACAGCAGTTGGTCTTCATGTTACCTGGGCATTTGGCCAGTACGCAGAGTTGCTATGGCAACAGAATCATTGCCCACCGGTACTGGTGATGCTTTGGTCCAGGCTGCTTAGCTGCTTAGTCTTGATTCTTGTGAATCTATAGCTGGAGAAACAACCTGAGTAAGCAGAAAATTGGAAAATATATAAATTTGAGTGTTGAGGCAATTTACCTCTAAGTTAATTCTATAACCAGTTTAGCAACCAGTTGCCTGATGACAGGATTTCCTGACAGGATCCTATACATCACTTCATTCAAACATGCTCTCCTTTCCTTATTTATAGTTCTGTCTTACATCTCTATAAAGTAATATTTTAATATAATTTTTCATGTATTTTTTGAGTAATTGACATCGTACCACAAAAGCTCATGCTACAGCCAAATGAGAACATTTTAAAAATCATTTTTATTGCTGGGATAAGTTTTTCATAACAAAGTTGCAGCTAAAAATGATAATTTATGAATTTTCTAATTTCACTTGAATATGTTATATAAAATTCTGTTGACATATATGATATTCTTTATGGGGATTCTGATTTATGGTGTTATTTAAGTATTTTTTATTTATTTATTTTAAAAATATTTGTTAGAGAGTGAGTGTGTGGTGGAAAGGCACAGAGAGAGAGGGAGAGAGAAAGAATCTCAAGAAGACTCCCCACTGAGCGCAGAGCCTGCTTCAGGGCTCAATCCCATGACCCTGAGATCATGACCTGAGCCAAGATCAAGAGCCTGATGCTCAACTGACTGAGCCATCCAGGCTCCCTTTAAAGTATTTTTAAATATGAGATAATGGGTTAATTTATTTTTTTAATTTTTAAAAAAATTTTAATGGGTTAATTTAAACTCTCCAATATACTTAGATAAAATTTTCAAAACAGCCAGTTACAGCAAAAGACCATTAAAACCAGTAGGATCATTTTACAAATTTACCAATAAGAAAGAGTATCTGAGAGTAGTATTTTTAGAAGGTCAATTAACGAGGTTTTATTGGTTCTAACACCTACCCAGTAGGGATAGTTTCAGACATTCATAAATATTAGTTAGAAGCTCTAAGTTATATTGTAGCATAAACTACAACTTATGCTATTTCCCCTCTTTTTATATGGTGTTTTCTTTTGTAATCTCCCTCTTTTGACAGGTTTTTGGTTTTTAGGGTCTTTTGGCTATAGATTTCTTGGGCCTATAAGCCTGAGCCTATGACTTTCCATATATCCACAGTTCCCGGTAGGAACTTTTTATTTTTTTTAAAAAAGATTTTATTTATTTATTTGACAAAGAGAGAAGGAGAAGCAGGCTCCCTCTTCATCAGGTGATGAACAGGGAACCCAAAGTGGGGCTTGATCTCAGGACTCCGGGATCATGACCTGAGCCAAAGGCAGATGCTTAACTGACTGAGCCACCCAGGAGCTCCCTTAAATAAAGATATCAATGCACCCAATGGACAGAGTTCCAAAAGTGAATTTTTTTTATAGAAAACACATTATTTCTGCTGTTCTAAGGATAAATCTAGTTAGTGCTCCTCAAAAAGTTTATTTATTTATATTTTTAAAAGATTTTATTTATTTATTCATGAGAGACACAGGGAGAAAGAGAGAGGCAGAGACACAGGCAGAGGGAGAAGCAGGCTCCATGCAGGGAGCCCAATGTGGGACTCGATCCTGGGTTTCTAGGATCAGGCCCTGGGCTGAAGGTGGTGCTAAACTGCTGAGCCACTTGGGCTGCCCTCAAAAATTGTTTATGAATCAATCATGAAGATGCGGTAGTTGGCAGC
This sequence comes from Canis lupus dingo, assembly GCF_003254725.2. NCBI lineage: Eukaryota > Metazoa > Chordata > Mammalia > Carnivora > Canidae > Canis > Canis lupus. The sequence continues at coordinate 75,705,602 of NC_064243.1, forward strand.
GGGAAGGGTGGAGAAGGTGACTCAGGGCAGAAGAATCCAAACTGTAGCTGAAAACAAATCCATGTAGGTACATGTAACATACATCTGACCCTTTAAATATAGTCTGGAGACTGGGCTAGAACATAATTTTTGGTCCTTTAAACTGATTTTAAATGTAAATCTCTGTTTCATAGAGCAAGATGGAGAAGGACTTATAGAAAAATTAAGAGCATATGAAGATAAAATCCAGCAACTGGAAAAAGATCTTTATTTTTATAAGAAGACCAGCAGAGATCTTAAGAAGAAACTTAAGGAATTGATAGGGGAAGCAGTTCGACGGCAATTAGTACCATCTGAACGTAAGACCTTTAGTGTTAACCTGTCATGCTAATAGGATATGTATATCTAGTATTTGGTGAAGTTGTGCCTCACTTATAGTTTAGCCTTTCCCAATTGACTGGGTTATTTAGAATTAGATATTAAACTCATATTTGTCTCTATAAACAAAAATAGTTATCTCGTTCTAATCATCAGGGAAATGCAAATCAAAATCACAGTATGATATCACCTCACACCTGTCAGAATGGCTAAAACCAGCAACACAAGAAACAACACATGTTGGCATGGATGTGGAGAAAGGAACCCTTGTGTGCTATTGGTGGGAATCCAAACCCAAAGAATATGAAAACACTAATTTGAAAAGATATAAGCACCCCTGTGTTTATTGCAGCATTGTTTACAATAGCCAAATTATGGAATCAACCCAAGTATCTGATATATGAATGTATAAAGAAGATGTGGTATATACTTTTAATGGAATATTCATTCAGCCATAAAAAGAATGAAACCTTGCCTTTTGCAAGGACATGGATAGATCTAGAGGGGATAATGCTAGGTGAAGTAAGTCAGAGAAGGATAAATACGAAATGATCTCACACCTATATGGAATGTAAGAAACAGAACAAATGTTTTGATTTGGTTACTTAGAGTTAGATATTGAACTTGTATTTGTTTCTATAAATAAAAATAATTGTCTGCCTGACAACTGTCTGCTTCAGCCTAAAACACGACAAAACTAAACTGGAAAGTGCCATGATTAAAATATACCCTCTTTAAGTCTGCCTATTAGAGAAGAATCAATACTTCTAACATAATATATTTTATATTTTATTAAAGAATTACTCTTTCTTTAGAGAAAGTATTCTTTTACCAAGTTAGGTATGGCTTATGCAAAGCTGACTTTACAACCTGTTAGGAACATAGACCTATTTTGTACCTAATAAAGAAGACCATTTAAGATGGGTACAACAAGACTGTAAAGAAACCAGTAAAAACTTTATGTATGCATAATGAAAAGATACATGCTGAGTATAGAATGTAAGCAGGACTAACATAGCTTTAAAGTTTAAAACAGTAATATCTTAGAAAAGTAGTTCTAATGCTGCCTTATACTTAGGATATTTATAAAATAGACATTTTTACAAGTAGTTCTTTTTCTTTAAGATTTTATTTATTTATTCATGAGAGACATAGAGAAAGAGAGGCAGAGACATAGGCAGAGGGAGGAGAAGCAGGCTCAATGCGAACATCCCAATGCGGGTCAATCCTGGGACTCGGATCATGTCCTGAGCCTAAGTTAGACGCTTAACCACTGAGCCACCCTGGCGCCCCTCACAAGTAGTTCTATTTAACCCAAGGTAGGTTAGTGTCTGCTAATGTCATTTTTAGAAAAGAGAATTGAAACTTAGGTCAAGTAACTTATAAACATAACGGTAATTAGAACATGGTCTAAGGTCCTTCATCTTATGATTTCTGGTTTAATACTCTAGGATAACAGTTGTTTTAGGCCAGAGATGTGATACAAACATACAGATCCTGCCAGAGACACTAAGCTTTCTGATTTTCAGTGTAGTAATGCAGAGGTACTAATGTAATTAAAACACTTAATTGGAATATTGCCTGCACTGTATAGCTTGAACCTTTTCCTTGAAACATGACTTAACAAAAAATTAAAATGTACACAGGCATTAAGTAGCAAACAGGACAATCAGCAACAGAACAAACTGAACATTTTAGCTTTAAAAACATCCACTTTCAAACTTGAGACATCCGAAATTAGATATCTAGTGTTTAGATGGCCCATGTTTATAGTATGAATCAATCTCTTAAAATGCCATTGTGGTAGGGTGTTAGGTTTAATATCTCATCCTGCTCTTTAATGAGACAAATGCAAAAAACTTTGAAAAAGTTAAGTAATCTTGGAGTTATGTAAAGTGATGACATGTCTGACCAACTTATTTGGGAATCTAGTCTTGTTTTGTTTTTAAGTAAAGTCTACTCCCAACGTGGGCCTTGAACTCATGACCCCGAGATCAAGTTGCATGCTCTACTGACTAAGCCAGCCAGGCACCCCAGGCAATCTAGTCTTGATACTAATGTTGAAGATATTTCAGCTACCTTGCTGTTCCACCTAGAAGCATCTGTAAAAAATAATAGTCATTGTAGAAAATTTTGAAAATATAGAAAAAGAACTGGAAAAAGTCACCCATAATTCTACCCACCACTGTTAACATTTAGCATAATTCTTTTCAGTCTTGTCCCCATGCTTTAAAAAAATTACATGGAATCATATTGGAGATACAGCTTGTTCTATATATATACTATCTCAAAATGCTACTCTAATATAATGACATTTAACAAGGTTTGTTTGAATTACAAATATAGCAATTATATCAAATTCTGAGTTCCTAAAAAGAATTACTCACATTAAGATTAGTGATCTTAATAGTTAACTCTCTTGGTATTCAGTTCATTGGTTTTTGATAATAGTCTTTTCATTGTCTGCATACCACACTTCTATTTATCTTGAGTATTTTTAGCATTTTCAAATGCAGAAAGATTCATCTTTGGACTAAAATATCTTGGTAACCTCTTAGTCATGCCTCTGATATAGTGTATCTGTTTTCTAACAAATACATTAGGATGTGAGGATAAAATCAGTTTATATGGACATGCAGTCTGTGTACTTATTTTAGTATTTAAAACTAAACAAAAAACTTAACTTAACAAAAAATTAAAATGTACACAGGCATTAAGTAGCAAACAGGACAGTATCCTTGTATCAGTTTAAATCACTATAAAATTCTGTGTGAGGATGCTTGAGTCAGAAGAGTGAGGATTGGAATCCTAACTTCTTTTCCTTGCTCTGTGACCTCAGGTGAACTACTCTTTCTCTGGTTTGTTCTTTAGTGGTAAAATTCTGGAAGAGGGAAACTTTCCACTGTGAAATATCCAAGTCGGGTAGAGCATTAGCTTCTCCAGTGAGCCCATCTCTGCTCTTTCACATTTGAGCTTTAAAAAATAAGATGCTTGGTGGTTCCCTTCCCCAGATACTGGGACCTGAACCTCAGTTTTTATTTATTTATTTAAAAACATTTTTTAAAAGATTATATTTATTTATTCATTCATGAGAAACACACAGAGAGAGAGAGAGAGAGAGAGAGAGGCAGAGGGAGAAGGAGGCTCCATGCAGGGAGCCTGATGTGGGACTCAGTCCTGGGTCTCCAGGATCATGCCCTGGGCTGAAGGCGGCGCTAAACTGCTGAGCCACCTGGGCTTCCTGAGCCTCAGTTTTTTTTTTTTTTTAAGATTTATTATTTATTTATTTATTTATTTATTTATTCATTCATTCATTCATTCATTCATTCATGAGAGAGGCAGAGACACAGGAGGAGGGAAAAGCAGGCTCCATGCCGAGAACCTGACGTGGGACTCGATCCCGGGACTCGATCCCGGGACTCCAGGATTGCGCCCTGGGCCAAAGGCAGGTGCTAAACCGCTGAGCCACCCAGGGATCCCCTGGAGCCTCAGTTTTTAAAAGCTTCCTGGTGACTAATGTGTGGCAGTTAGGGAACCACCGTCAATGGTCAACTTTGTGAATATCTGCCAGTTCCATGAGAGGATCTATGTCATTTGTTAGCTCAAGTGGTTGGTTTGTGAGAGTATTTTAAAAATTAGGAAATCAGTTATGCTTCCAACCACGGGTCACAAGCCTTCAGTAGCCAGGGAGCCAAAGCAAGCAGTAGATAATGTAGCAGTTGTCTAAACGGGCAGGGGCAGCTCTGCTCCAGCTGCTGTTGCTAGTTGTCAGTTCTTGTTTTGTCTAGAAAAGATGGAAATCTGTATTTTTATATGAAACTTTCCAATTAAAAAATTGGGGGTCACATGTTATTCAGAGGTTAAATAAAACATGTCTGTGGGCCAGATTTGGCTAGGGACTACCAGGGTACTTGGTATTCATAGGACTGGAAGTGTATTAATCACATGTCAGTGTATGTTGAAGTTGGCATTTTTTATCATATTAGGTCTTGGGCCTATATGGACTTGTCTTAAGTAAATTTTTGTCTTTGATATTAGATAATTCTATGATTTGAGGACCTTAAGCCTTGAGCTCTTCACTCTTCACTTCACTCACTAAGCCTTGAGCTCTTCACTCATTTCAGCAGGGTATCCCACCGAGGGAGTGCACTGTGCTCTCCATTTTGATGGTGGATCCCCAGAGCACCTTCAGAGAGCAGAACCTTACCACCATCATGCTGGGAGTTCTGACCAAGACTAGATTTTCACATACATGATGCCATGTCCCCAAAGATTCCCTGGACATGGAGCCAGTATTCTGCAGTTCTGGCTTCACTTAGCCACTGTGTGGACTTTGATTCACCAGTGGCAAGTCCAGTGGAAGGCAGGTGTAGAAGGACACCAGAGAAGCCCAAAGGACTCCTGTGTTTCCAGAGAAAAACAAATCACTAGATGACTATTTTCTTAACTTCGTGCTTGAATTAGAAGTTCTCAGTTTTTTACAGGCAAAATGCCTTTAAGTGAAACTTCTATTGTCTAAAAGAAGTCACTTAACAACAACAACAAAAAATCTGAAAAACATCATTGACATTGAGTGATAATAATATAGCTATATTGGGATACCACGCTTAAAATATATGCTTTTGAGAAAATCTCTAATTTATTTTCTTGCTTTTTGTATTATTTTTAGATCATGATGCTGGGGATGGAGTCCCAAATGCTGAAGAAGCAGGCATGGTTCCAGAAGAATTAAAATGGGCATCCAGAACTGAAACTATGAAATTAAGTGGAAGAGAAAGAGAATTAGACTGTTCAGCAAACAGTTTAAGAATACAGTCCAATCCTCAGAAGCTCTGGGAAGATGACCCAGAATTACCTCCGATCTGTGGTTCTTTAGCACCCACTAGTGGGCATTTATTGAACAGTGAGGATAAAATAGATGAAAATCATTTTACAAAATCTCACAGTGAATCATCACCCCACATTCAGCTAGTGGGAAATGTGGGACAGCTTCATGGTGTCACTTCTGTAAAGTTGTGTCGTAAAGAGTTACGTCAGATTTCTGCCTTGGAACTATCATTACGGCGTTCTAGTCTTGGAGTTGGGGTTGGATCTATGACTGCTGATTCCATTGAAGTAGCTAGGAAACCGAGTGACTTAAAAACTTAGGCTTTTAATAATAGAACTTTTAATTTAGTAGAGGCATAAGATTCTTTTGTCTGACCTGTTAGAAATTAAGGCATATGCTCACTAGCTCTTCCTTCAGAATAAAGGAAGGAAGGGAGGAAGGAATCCTTTTGTATACTAGAGATGTGTATATCTTCTTTGGTATATTTGAGGAGTTTTAATTATTTGCAGATTTTTCTACAATAACTAAATGAACCTGTTTTCTAACACTATTAAGTAATGGAACATTTAAATATTTCCACTTTTAAAATCCAGGCATATATAGAGAACAAAACAAAGAGTAGAATAGTAAACTATCCATCAAATGTGTATTGCTATGTAGTATAAAAGTATGTTAGAATACATTAATTCTATCTCATAAGCTTATATTATTGTCATTCTCAAATATATTTGTTATTTTGAAGATACTCAGTTAAATATTGCTTGTATGAGAGGGGGAATCACCTACTGCATGCATATCTTTTGGCACAGCTGAAAATCTCTGCCAAAAAAGCAGTCTGTGGGTTTAAGACAACTGACGAAGTTTATGGGTTGAAGTTAATTTATGGTCCTCAGAGTCCACAGAACTTGAGTGCTCAGTCGTGACTTTTTAAACATGGTACTCTGCTCTTTTTCTGGGATTGTTTTTAGAATATCATTATTGTTGGTTTGCTAATATTATGGAATGTAAGTTTTCATCTCACTCCTACCCTGTCTATTCAACATCTCTCTCTCTCTCACTAGGCTACTAGATTTGGGGAAAAGAATGCAGTTCCATGCCACAGGGAAATAATGATAGAGTAGCTGTAAAGCATTCTAGCATTTCTTTTCTCTTTCACATGGAGTATGCCTGTAAAGCTTGAAGCCTTCGCCAGAGGCTCTTTAGCTAATAATCTGATGGGCCTAATCGGAGATTTTTCTCTACAGCCTGCTTACTCAGGTTAGCACAGGCAGGCCAGACTGCATTGGAGCTGTAAATATGTAAATGAAATTTTTCTTCGAGATTTTTTTAGTCTAAATCATATTGTATAATATAAACTTCAGTTTGGGATTAAGAACTAAAACACTGATTTGCCCAATAAATAGTTTGTACTTTTTCATCATACTTTTTAATCACAGAAAACATCCCATTATAATGACCAGAGGTATTTTGTTACTTTTTTGTTACTTGTGTTGTTATTCTAGTTACTTTTCCAAATTTTCACTTGTAAAATAGAGTTGTTTCTTAAACTACTTACTGTAAGGGTGGGGCGGTGGTAAAACCACCCTGACATGTGGATATCTATTCAATTTGAGTCACCCTTGTGCTCGCTTTGGCAGCACATATACAATTCGAGTCACCTGCTTCCTTGCCAAGTCCAGTTTTTCTTCAGTGCTGCGGCTACTAATATTTTTCTTGTATCCTCTTTCTTTGTTGTTACTGACCCTACCCATCTTACCTAAGACCCCAACTGTCACTCTGTGCTCAAATACTTAGGGCTTTCTTTTCTGGTTTCTAGGCCTGAGGGAGTAGGGTTCCTTGTTTCCATTGCTAAAAACCACTTCCTAGAGGAGAAGAAAACCAAACCAAAACAAACTTCTAAATAGGTGAACAGCCTCTGTATCTCTTAAGCATGGTACTGAAATGCATATAAATTGTGGGTTAAATAGACTGTGCCATGGGCTTACCTGGGAACTGAACCACAATGTACAGCATTGGCCCACTGAGAAACTGCTTTAGACTAGAAATTTACAAACTAATTCAAAAAATATATTTTTGGGAGAGACTATTACAAGTCAGATTCTGGTTTTAAACTAGCTTCTTCTTTTTGCCTTTAGTTTGTATGAGATATATATATCATGATGATATGTATCATATGTATATGTGGATATATATACATATCATCATGATATATATATATATATATATCATATGTAATGTGTGTGTGCGTGTATACTATATAGAGTGGCAAAGGCCACTAAGGCCTTCACAGAGCACAACAATGATATTTTTATTAATGAAGGTCCTAACTGTAAATTCCTTATAAGATTAAGTAATTTAGAAACTATTCACATAAGAATATATTCTAACCCTAGAATCTTGCTTGCCTAAGAAATTGACACATGCTTGTTTTACCTCTGGAAATACATTTTCTAAAAGCCAACTCACAAAACAAGAAAATTTATGTCAAATCAACAGTGATTAGATTTGATAATGCAAATGTGAACTGACTTCTAAATAAGAAAGGTACAATTTTTTTCTTCCTTTGGGTTAAACATACATCCTTTAAATGCTACAGTAGATTCCATGTACACACACACACACACACACACACACATAAATAATGTCCTGAATAATAAATACATTCTGGAAGTGAACCTCTTGTCATTCCAGTTTAGTGCTCTCACAAAGGAAAGAAAAATTAAGGGGCCTCCCCCAAGGCAAGTAAGTTTTTTTTTTTTACATATACTAGTAATAAATTTTACTTTGTTTCACATGCTTTCCTTAGTCTAATCATTTTGTCATTGTGTTTGCCTTTTTTACACATTTTCTTTTAAAGATTTTATTTATTTTTTATTTATTCATGAGAGAGAGAGAGAGAGAGGCAGAGACACAGGCAGAGGGAGAAGCAGGCTCCATGCAGGGAGCCCGATGTGGGACTCGATCCCGGGTCTCCAGGATCAGGCCCTGGGCTTAAGGCAGCACTAAACCGCTGAGCCACCAGGGCTGCCCCTTTTTTACACATATAAAATATCATTGTGGTTTTCTTTTTTTGTTGTTGTTCATTATGGGGTTTTCCCCCAGTTAAAATGGAGCATTTGGAAGGGAATATACTTGCCTCTGTAAAGTGCTAGTGCCTTCTCTAACTCCAGAGTGTTAAAGCTAACAGAACTGGAGAATTAGGTAAGTACAGAAACTTTGGGTGGCAAGAATATCAGTGAAGGTGATTTTGGTGCTTTAATGTTCGTTTTCTTCTGATGTTTTTTTTTTCAGGTCAATAACATAAGTGCTCATTTAAGAATTGGTGTCTTGTATGAAAGAAGTTAATAAAGGTTTTATACTAAATCTTAGAGTAAATTGCAAGGGAGTCAGATCCTTAGTAGGAGTTTGATTCTGTTGTCTGCATAAGTTTCACCAAATGCCAGAATGACATGTTTTGCTTTCAGTTATTTCCTTAGGCACATATCTGTTAACTATTTAAAACATGGCAGTATCTTCCAGTATCTGAAAGTTCAGTGTCCACTTGTCCACTATTCTTTCAACTTCACTGGAATATTAAAAAATACTAATTACGTATATTTTACATTTCAATTTATAACTGGCCTCGGGTTGCCTTCATTAGTACTAACACATTCTTCTATATTTAAATATTTTATTTATCTGACAGAGAGAGCAAGAGGGCACAAGGAAGGGGGAACAGTAGAGGGAGAGGGAGAAGCAGGCTCCCTGAGGAGCAGAGAGCCCAGTGCAGGGCTGGGTTTCAGGACCCTGGTAGATGCCAAATCGACTGAGCCACCCAGGCGCCCTCTAGATTTCTATTTTCAAAAATTGAAAAAGAAGGTGGGAATGAAATCCTTCCATAATAATCATCTCAAATGCATTAGATTTGTAATGTTTTTTAGCTCGTATGGGAGTCATGTTTCAAAGTGTGGTAGGACATTTGCCCAATAGGGAGAAATATTTTGTCACTCGTTGTTTACCTTAATGCTGACAGTAAAAAGCAAACTGACTTTTCATAAGTTTTGATGTTTCAAATCCCCTACTAATAATGCATCCCTTTATCACCCGCACCAGGAATGACTGCTTCCATTCCTTGCTTCTGGAATGCAGTGTATATACATACATGGTACCAACTACTAGAATGGTGTTTGATTTTTATAGACTCCAGTAATACCCCAACATGGAGGTAATTAGAACAAGAGAAATTATTAAAAAGCTCAGAAAAACTTGATGTTATTAAGTTTGGATATTTTCCATAGTTCTTTGTCCCTTTTAATATTGTTTTTCCCTAGGAATTTCCACAGTGAATCAAGAGGATAGATAGTATGTGAGATACTAGCAGTGCAATATGATTAAACCTAAATGTTTTGACTTAGACTATTAGGTTCTACTGGTAAATTATTACACACACTTCTGCTGAGTTATCTCTACAGTACTTTAAAAGAAAAAAAATACAACAATCTCATAGACAATTAAAATGAGCAAGATCCTTTATGGCCAAGGACCTAGATCATTCACACAGAAGAGTAGAAAACAATTTAAACATTAAAAAGAAATTCACACTTAATGATTGTTGGAAATTTAAAACTCCATTTTTTAGTTAATACTTGTATAATTAAAGTAGCACAAAAATATATTTTGAAATAATGTATATTAATGTGTTTTCAAGTTTATTACAGTATATACAAAGGGAGTTATAATTTTTCAAGTCCAAAGTGCTAAATACTGCTAGAATTTATTTGATCTGACAGGTCTTTTAAGAGAACCACTCCTTGGTCTCCACCTTCTCCTCTCCAATTACCAAAAACAAATTATATGACAATTATGACTTACTTACCCCTCGTTCCCCACAGTGTTCCAGGATTCAAGTAGTTCTGATAAGAACAAAAGATAAAAAGGTTTATTTTAAAACATTCTACAGACCAGCAAAGAATTTTCAAAAATATTGTGAGAGAATATATTTTATTTCCTGGCAACAACATTAAAATTTAAGTTCAATCTGTGGCTATCTATAAACCCTGAAGAATGCTCCCCGCTACTATTGGATTTGCCATTTGAAAATATATATCCTAGTTGTTATACTGGGTCCTCTTCCTATGATTGCTAAAATTCAGGATTATATGAAAAGAAGCCACCCTAGATAATTTGAATGGAAATTGTGGGATGATTCAATAGAGAATTAGAAGAAACAGTTTTGGATAAATTTCAACAACCAAGACATAAACCAAAGAAAAGATAACAAGTGATTTTACCATCGAAGAGCCATGAATAATATGCCAAAACAAACACTGTAGGCAAAATTGCCAGGATTTATGCAATACATAACCATTTTGCTTAATTTTTCTCTCTGCTAAAATATCCCCGAATTTTTTTACTGAAAAACCTCTGGATAAAAGACTCCTATTCATGATTAAACCAGCAGCTATTGGCCTGCCTGAGAGGCTGAATTGATGTTATTCATTTTTGTTTGTGGCCTGCGGTGGCATTTAACTGTCTACCATAAAAAGGAATGAGGAATTAATCTGAAATTTGGCTTATTTATTTAATAATTCATAAGTATTAAAATGGTCAAAGTTTTGTTTTTACTTTTCTAGCATGATTTTTTTCCTAGATGGGAAAAACAGGAACAGGGCGACATATTTGTATACCGAGAGGCCAATTTCCTTTTGAAATTCCTATCACCTGGGGGTTGGGCAGCATCTGAATTGTTCCAGTTGAAGCTTGGAATGGAACTAAGCCTCTCTGTTTCACTGGACATTTTCCCAGCTAGCATCAGATGTCACCAGCTGTAAAACATGACCACAACATGACCAGAATGTCCCAGGTTATAATTTTAATGGGAGTACATTAAATAATGATGTTTTTCTGAAACACCAGCCTGTTCTTTAAACAAAAAAACAATTTATGAATCACTCTACTGCATTTTATAGGACTTTTTTTTTTTTTTTTAATTTGGGGAAGGGAGAGGGAGAGAGAATCTTAAGCAGGCTCCACACCCAGCCCAGAGCTGGGTGGGCTCAATCTCACCACCCTGAGATCATGACCTGAGCCAAGATCAAGAGTCAGATGCTTAACTGACTGGGCTGTCCAGGTGCTCCTCTCCTACCTTTTTAAAGTAGGTTCCGCACTGGGCGTGGCAGGGCTTGAACTCATGACCCTGAGATCAAGACCTGGGTTCAGATCAAGAGTTGGTTGTTTAATCAACTCAGCCACCCAGGTGCCCCCACTCCCTCGCATTTTAAATAAAAATCTTATCTTTCAAATGCAACTCAAAGTAATCATTTAATTGGGAGGGAAATTGCTAATTTTTCTATAAGGCAAATAATCTGTTACTTTATCAAATAAATATGTGAAAGCACTTTGAAAACTAAAACATATATGTTTATGATGGAATTATAAGTAGCTTTTCCATAGAGTTGGCTGTCAAAATGGGATAATGTTTTAGCACAAATGTGGTTGCTTATTTCATGCATATATCCTAAAACATTTTTAAACAAATTCTGAGTTTTAGTTATATTTGTTAGCAACAGTGGAAATAATAGTATTCTCTGGAAAAGTTTCATGTGAAATCTATACTCCAAAGAAAATAAAGACTTGGCTGAGTATTTTATAGGCATAAGAAGTGCTTCATGACTATTTGAGTTATGAATTAAAGAGTATGCGTTTACTGGGTTTTTAACCACCAGTTTTTGCCTATTTGTTCCTCACTTTTTAGTAACAAATACATTTGTGAGTTATTGATAAATTCTGGTAGAAAACTTCTTAAAACTGAGAATGGTTTCCATTTGGTAGTCACAAAGATGTTTTAAACCCAATTTTTCCCCTCAAAGAAACTGTAAAATACTCTTTTCCTTTTTTTTTTTTTTTTTAAATACTCTTTTCCATCTTGCAAGATGATGGGCAAAAAAGCCAAGAAGCCGGATACTAAAGAGAAGAAACCTGAAGCCAAGAAGGCTGATGCTGGTGGCAAGGCAAAGAAGGGTAACCTCAAGGCTAAAACACCAAAGAAGGGGAAGCCCCACTGCAGCCGAAACCCTGTCCTAGTCAGAGGAATTGGCAGATATTCCCGATAGGCTATGTATTAAGAAAAGCCATGTACAAGAGGAAGTATTCGACAGCTATATCCAGGGTTAAAAAGAAGGAGGTTCTTGCTACTGTTACAAAACCAGTTGGTGGTGACAAGAATGGTGGTACCTGAGTGGTTAAACTTCCCCAAATGCCTAGGTGTTATCCTACTGAAGATGTGCCTTGAAAGCTGTTGAGCCATGGCAAAAAACCTTTCAGTCAGCATGTGAGAAAGTTGCGAGCTAGCATCACTCCTGGGACCATTCTGATCACCCTCACTGGGTGCCACAGAGGCAAGAAGGTAGTTTTCCTGAAGCAACTGAGCAGTGGCTTGCTACTTGTGACTGGACCTCTGGCCCTCAACCGAGTTCCTCTGCGTAGATCTCACACACCAGAAATTTGTCATTGCCACTTCCACCAAATTTGTTATCAACAGTGTGAAAATCTCCAAACATCTCACTGACGCTTATTTCAAGAAGAAGAAGCTGCGTAAACGCAGACACCAGGAAGGGGAGATCTTTGACACAGAGAAGGAGGAATACAAGATTACAGAGCAGCACAAGGTTGATCAGAAAGCTGTGGATTCGCAAATTCTGCCAAAAATCAAAGCTTTTCCTCAGCTTCAGGGCTACCTCCGCTCTGTGTTTTCTCTCACAAATGGAGTTTACCCTTACAAATTGGTGTTCTAAATTTCTTACAAAGAACCTAATTAAACAACTGATCCATTAAAAAAAAAAGAAACTAAAATAGTTTAACAGCAAAGTCATTCATTCTTTGGCATTTGATACTCTTAGCTATCATATACAAGAAGCATGTTAGAATTAAATCTGACATTACCATGGTGGTCTTTCCTTTATAAGCATTTTGAAGGAAGCTCATTCCCCTCAGTTTGCAAGCATCTGTTGATATTACGGAGTATTTTGTCCCTGTTTGGATCAGGGCATCATGACTTGCACAGCCAAGTAATCAAAGAACAGGCCAAGACTTCAAGAGTAATGGAACTTACAATCAGAAGTATTCTAGTGGATTGTGAACAAATAAATCAGAGAGAAAGAATGTATACTTTTCCTGGAAGAGTTACCTTCAGTGGTACTGAGGTCTTCTCAGTGAGATTTATGACAAAGTTTTTCCCCGAAAAGAGAAACTAGATGAAAGGACCTGATTATGTAAGTTTACTTGAACAGGCCACATAAACCAAAACACCCTTCAGAGCCAGGGTCAGTGCCTTGGGACTTGGTTCTTATGTAGGACAGAATCTGTGCCTCTTCCAAAGAGTGAACTGGTAACTGAAGGAACCTGTATTCTTAAAACATAACAAAAAGGGTATCTATATACATCACAATGAAAATTTCTATAGATATTTATTTTAGAAATAAAGACTTCTTCCTTAGTGTTTTCTATTAACCTTTTATTACTGAGGATAAAGCTGAGAACTAAAAGCCCTATCATGGAGTGCCTGGGTGGCTCAGTCAGTTATGCATCTGCCGTTGGCTCACTGGGCCCTCGGTTCCAGCCCTGTGTTGGGCTCCCGCTCTGTTTCTCCATCTCTCTCTGCTCCTATCCCTGCTCATGCTTGCTCTATCTGTCTCGAATAAAACCTTTAAAAAAAAAAAAAGCCATGTCTTTTTTTTATAAGTAAAGAACTTATACTCCAATGATAAGTACTATGGAGAAAATAAAGCAGGGTAAAGGAATAGAGAATCAAGGAGACTTTTTTAGATGGAAATATGTTTCTGAGCAAGGCACATAAATAAAGCTGTCAAAACGAGGCTGTAAACTCACAGACTTAAAAATTGCTTTTCAATTGACCTAAGATATGCATGCTCAAAAGGGGCAAGTGTCATAAACTGTGTCTTAACACAGAAATAACATCCAACCAGTTTTTTTTTTTTTTTGGTAAAGTTTGTTTGTGTTTGTTTTTTTTTAATAAAATAATTTTTATTGGTGTTCAACTTACCAACATACAGAATAATACCCAGTGCTCATCCCGTCAAGTGTCCCCCTCAGTGCCTGTCACCCACTCACCCCCACCCCCCGCCCTCCTCCCCGTCCACCCCCCCTAGTTCGTTTCCCAGAGTTAGGAGTCTTCCATGTTCTGTCTCCCTTTCTGATATTTCCCACACATTTCTTCTCCCTTCCCTTATATTCCCTTTCACTATTATCTATATTCCCCAAATGAATGAGAACATACACTGTTTGTCCTTCTCCGATGGACTTACTTCACTCAGCATAATACCCTCCAGTTCCATCCACGTTGAAGCAAATGGTGGGTATTTGTCGTTTCTAATGGCTGTGTAATATTCCATTGTATACATAAACCACATCTTCTTTATCCATTCATCTTTCGATGGACACCGAGGCTCCTTCCATAGTTTGGCTATTGTGGACATTGCTGCTATAAACATCGGGGTGCAGGTGTCCCTGCGTTTCATTGCATCTGTATCTTTGGGGTAAATCCCCAGCAGTGCAATTGCTGGGTCGTAGGGCAGGTCTATTTTTAACTCTTTGAGGAACCTCCACACAGTTTTCCAGAGTGGCTGCACCAGTTCACATTCCCACCAACAGTGCAAGAGGGTTCCCCTTTCTCCACATCCTCTCCAACATTTGTTGTTTCCTGTCTGGTTAATTTTCCCCATTCTCACTGGTGTGAGGTGGTATCTCATTGTGGTTTTGATTTGTATTTCCCTGATGGTAAGTGATGCAGAGCATTTTCTCATGTGCATGTTGGCCATGTCTATGTCTTCCTCTGTGAGATTTCTCTTCATGTCTTTTGCCCATTTCATGATTGGATTGTTTGTTTCTTTGGTGTTGAGTTTAAGAAGTTCTTTATAGATCTTGGAAACTAGCCCTTTATCTGATACGTCATTTGCAAATATCTTCTCCCATTCTGTAGGTTGTCTTTTAGTTTTGTTGACTGTATCCTTTGCTGTGCAAAAGCTTCTTATCTTGATGAAGTCCCAATAGTTCATTATTGCTTTTGTTTCTTTTGGCTTCGTGGATGTATCTTGCAAGAAGTTACTGTGGCCAAGTTCAAAAAGGGTGTTGCCTGTGTTCTCCTCTAGGATTTTGATGGAATCTTGTCTCACATTTAGATCTTTCATCCATTTTGAGTTTATCTTTGTGTATGGTGAAAGAGAGTGGTCTAGTTTCATTCTTCTGCATGTGGATGTCCAATTTTCCCAAACCATTTATTGAAGAGACTGTCTTTCTTCCAATGGATAGTCTTTCCTCCTTTATCGAATATTAATTGACCATAAAGTTCAGGGTCCACTTCCGGGTTCTCTATTTTGTTCCATTGATCTATGTGTCTGTTTTTGTGCCAGTACCACACTGTCTTGATGACCACAGCTTTGTAGTACAACCTGAAATCTGGCATTGTAATGCCCCCAGCTATGGTTTTCTTTTTTAAAATTCCCCTGGCTATTCGGGGTCTTTTCTGATTCCACACAAATCTTAAAATAATTTGTTCTAACTCTCTGAAGAAAGTCCATGGTATTTTGATAGGGATTGCATTAAACGTGTAAATTGCCCTGGGTAACATTGACATTTTCACAATATTAATTCTGCCAATCCGTGAGCATGGAATATTTTTCCATCTCTTTGTGTCTTCCTCAATTTCTTTCAGAAGTGTTCTATAGTTTTTAGGGTATAGATCCTTTATCTCTTTGGTTAGGTTTATTCCTAGGTATCTTATGCTTTTGGGTGCAATCGTAAAGGGGATTGACTCCTTAATTTCTCTTTCTTCAGTCTCATTGTTAGTGTATAGAAATGCCATTGATTTCTGGGCATTGATTTTGTATCCTGCCATGCTACCAAATTGCTGTATGAGTTCTAGCAATCTTGGGGTGGAGGCTTTTGGGTTTTCTATGTAGAGTATCATGTCATCGGCGAAGAGGGAGAGTTTGACTTCTTCTTTGCCAATTTGAATGCCTTTAATGTCTTTTTGTTGTCTGATTGCTGAGGCTAGGACTTCCAATACTATGTTGAATAGCAGTGGTGAGAGTGGACATCCCTGTCTTGTTCCTGATCTTAGGGGAAAGGCTCCCAGTGCTTCCCCATTGAGAATGATATTTGCTGTGGGCTTTTCGTAGATGGCTTTTAAGATGTCGAGGAAAGTTCCCTCTATCCCTACACTCTGAAGAGTTTTGATCAGGAATGGATGCTGTATTTTGTCAAATGCTTTCTCTGCATCTAATGAGAGGATCATATGGTTCTTGGTTTTTCTCTTGCTGATATGATGAATCACATTGATTGTTTTACGAGTGTTGAACCAGCCTTGTGTCCCGGAGATAAATCCTACTTGGTCGTGGTGAATAATTTTCTTAATGTGCTGTTGGATCCTATTGGCTAGTATCTTGTTGAGAATTTTTGCATCCATGTTCATCAGGGATATTGGTCTGTAATTCTCCTTTTTGGTGGGGTCTTTGTCTGGTTTTGGAATTAAGGTGATGCTGGCCTCATAGAACGAATTTGGAAGTACTCCATCTCTTTCTATCTTTCCAAACAGCTTTAGGAGAATAGGTATGATTTCTTCTTTATACGTTTGATAGAATTCCCCTGGGAAGCCATCTGGCCCTGGACTCTTGTGTCTTGGGAGGTTTTTGATGACTGCTTCAATTTCCTCCCTGGTTATTGGCCTGTTCAGGTTTTCTATTTCTTCCTGTTCCAGTTTTGGTAGTTTGTGGCTTTCCAGGAATGCGTCCATTTCTTCTAGATTGCCTAATTTATTGGCGTATAGCTGTTCATAATAGGTTTGTATTTCCTTGGTGTTGATAGTGATCTCTCCTTTCTCATTCATGATTTTATTAATTTGAGTCTCCTCTCTCTTCTTTTTAATAAGGTTGGCTAATGGTTTATCTATCTTATTAATTCTTTCAAAGAACAAACGCCTGGTTCTGTTGATCTGTTCCACAGTTCTTCTGGTCTCTATTTCGTTGAGTTCTGCTCGAATTTTAATTAACTCTCTTCTTCTGCTGGGCGTGGGGTCCATCTGCTGTTTTTTCTCTAGCTCCTTTATGTGTAAGGTTAGCTTTTGTATTTGAGTTCTTTCCAGTTTTTGAATGGATGCTTGTATTGCGATGTATTTCCCCCTTAGGACTGCTTTTGCTGCATCCCAAAGATTTTGAACGGTTGTATCTTCATTCTCATTAGTTTCCATGAATCTTTTTTTTTTAAATATTTTATTTATTCATGAGACAGAGAGAGAGAGAGAGAGAGAGGCAGAGACACAGGCAGAGGGAGAAGCAGGCTCCATGCAGGGAGCCTGATGTGGGACTCGATCCCGGGTCTCCAGGATCATGTCCTTGGGCCAAAGGCAGGCACTAAACCATTGAGCTACCCAGGGATCCCCCATGAATCTTTTTAATTCTTCCTTAATTTCCTGGTTGACCCTTTCATCTTTTAGCAGGATGGTCCTTAACCTCCACATGTTTGAGATCCTTCCAAATTTCTTGTTGTGATTTAGTTCTAATTTCAAGGCATTATGGTCTGAGAATATGCAGGGGATGATCCCAATCTTTCATCCAACCAGTTTTTATGAGAGGACAAGAGCACTGATTAATTTTGCTAGGCCATTTTATCCTATAAACTGAAAACTGTTCTGGATCTACTGCTTTCTAAATATTTAATTTTTTAAAAGATTTTTTTATTTATTCATTTGAGAAAGAGAGGTAGAAGAAGACAGAAAAGTAGACTCTCTGCTGAGCTGGGAGCCTGGTGTGGGGCTCGATCCCAGGACTTAGAATCATGACCTGAGCCAAAGGTAAACACTTAACATACTGAGCCACCCGGGTCCCCCTCTACTGCTTTTTAAAATACATATTTTATTTATTTATTTATTTATTTATTTATTTATTTATTTATTTATTTATTTATTTAAGAGAGTGCAAGCAGGGGGAGGAAGAGGAACAAGCCAACTCCGTGCTGAGTGTGGCACCTGATGAGGGGCTGAATCCCAGTACCCTGAGATCATGACCTGAGCCGAAACCAAGGGTCAGGTGCCCACTGCCTGAACCACCTAGACACCCCTAGATATACTGCTTTGATCACAATTGCTTATGACTTTTTTCCAAGTTTAGGATCAGATTTCACTTTAAAAATGAGATATAATTCACATAAAACTTACCATCTTAAAGTGTACAATTCAATAGTTTTTAGTATAGGTATTATGTTATGCAATCATACTAATTCCAGAACATTTTCATCTCCCCCACCCCCCCCAAAGCAGATCTGTCCCTATTAGCAGTCAGTCCCAATTTCCCCTTTCCCTCATCCCCTGACAACTACTAATTTACTCTTTGGAATTGCCTATTCTTGACTTTTCCTATCAATGATATTATACAGTATGTATCATTTAGTGTTTGCCTTCTTAGGATAATGTTTTCAAGATTCACTAATGCAGTATGTAACTGTTTCATTCCTTTTTATGGCTGAATAACAATCCATTGTATGGATATACTACATTTTGTGTATCCATTCATGAATTGATGGACATTTGGGTTATTTCCATTCTTTGGCCATTATGGACATCTGTGTGTTAAGTTTTTGTGTGAATATTTTCAATCCTCTTGGGTATATGCCTAAGTGGAATTTCAAGGTCACATGGTAATTGTTTAACTTTTGGGTAAACTGCCAAACTGTTTATAAGCAGCTATATCATTTTACATTCCCATGAGCAGTGTATGAGGGTCAGCTCATCAACATTTATTATTGTCTGTCTTTTTTTTATTATAGCCATCCTAATGGATATGAGATATATCTCATTGCAGTTTTAAGTCACATTTCTTTAATGACTAATGACATTGAGTATTTTTTCATGTTTATTAGCCATCTTTGCATCTTCTTTGGAGAAATGTCCATTCAAATCCTTTGTCTATTTTAAATCGTCTTTTCAGTGTTGAGTTGTAAGAGTTCTTTATATATTCTAGATAGAAGTCTCTTATCAGATATATGATTTGCAAATATTTTCTCCCATTCTATAATTTGTCTTCACTTTGTTGATGGTGGCGTTTGCATTACAAAGTTTTTACTTTTGATGAAATCAATTTATTTTTTCCCTTTGGTTTGTTGTGCTTTAGTTGTCATATGTAAGAAACCATTGCCTAATCCGAGATCATGCAGATTTATACATATATTTTCTTCTAAGAGTTTTATAGTTTTTAGCTCTTATATGTATGACTTGGGTATATTTTGAATTAATTTTTGTATATGATGTGAGGTTGGGATCCAACTTTATTCTTTTTCACGTGGATACCCAGTTGTCCCAGAACCATTTATTGAGAAAAACTATTCTTTGCTTATTGAGTTGTCTTGGCACTTTTGTTGAAAACTAACTGATCACAGATATTTGGGTTTGTTTTTGGATTCTTGATTCTTTTCCATTGGCTTACGTCTTTCCTTATGCCAATTCCATACTGCCTTGATTACTATAGTTTTGTAGTAAATTTTGAAGTTGGGAAGTGTCAACTACCAGCTTTGTTCTCTTTCAATGTGTCTTGCTATTTGGGGGTCCCTTGAGTTTCCATATGAATTTTAAGAACAACTTACACATTTCTGGAAAGAAAAAAAAAGGCTGTTGGAATTTAGATAGGAATTGCATTGAACCTGTAGCTCCATTTGGGGAGTACTGCCATCTTAACAATATTATGTCTTCCAATCCATGAACATGGGCTGTCTTTCTATTTCTTTAGATCTTGTTTAACTTTTTTCAACTATGTTTTCTAGTTTTCAGTGTATAAGTCGTATGTTTCTTTGGTTAAATTTGATCCTTAATATTTTATTCCTTTTGATGCTATCATATGTGGACTTGTTTTCTTAGTTTCATTTTTAGGTTGTTCATTGCCACTGTATAGAAATACAACTGTTTTTTGTACATTGATCGTAATTTGTTTTGACTGATAGTAAATTGGGTTAGAAATGCACCATACCACAAATCAAGGAATGAGGGTAGTTTTTACCCATACAAATTAACTAAAAGAGCAGAAATCCCAACTTATTGCTGTTGTTGATAAATTTTTAACTGGTTATTTTAATATTATTCCTTTCAGAATTATTTGTTTTTCTTATCTAGGTCAGGATGGTAAGATCATAGAGCACAGCTGGATAATTTGGCATTTGTGGTCTCCAGTCTTTGGTCTTTTGCATGTACTTTTCCTATTTAAGTAAAACACAAATGGAATAATCCTCAGCATCTGGTCTCTCTGTATCATGAGGATACTTTCTATATATTCCTCAATGCATATATATTAAGGATTAATGATAATGCATAGAGAGCTAATTTATTCAGCAAATTCTTGTGAGCTAGGTCTTATGCTGAGTGCTAAGTGTTAGGAAACAAAGGAAACAAAGGTGAATAAATCACAGACATCCATCAAGAAGCATATGGCCCATTGAGGAAAGACAGACAATAACATTTTGCCCATTTGAATGTATATAATGAGCCTGGCACTCTAGTGACATAACAGTGGGTAAAACAGGCCAAGTTCTTGCTTTAATGGGGCTCACAATAGAAAGGAGAATATAATAGCTCTGGTAAAAATATAGAGGGTACTATGGGAATATGGAGAAAGGGCTTTTAACTTTCAGGGTTAAGGGAAAGCTTTCCCAAGAAGGTGCCCCTTGTGTCTTAATGGACAGGAGGTTGGCTTTTGGCAGGTATAAGAATGGAAGAAATAGCATTTTAGATCAGGAAATTCCTTTGGCTAAATTCTAAAGGCTAAGAAGTAAGAGACAACATCATATACTCGGGGAACTGCATGCTAGTACACTGGAGACCCCAAATAAGTATCTGTTGATAGACTGAATTTGTGCTGAGTATAGGGGACAACTGAGAATGAGGATAGGAAAGAGTTCAGATCACAAAGAGGCCACAGTAAAGAGTCCAAAGGCTATGGAAATCCTGCTGCATTCGTTCTGTTCAATTTATATGGCAATTGGACTGGTTTACTTTTGCTGCTCCAGATCCTTTAGACATAGACAAATGGTGTATAAAATACCAGAAGAGTGTTATAAACCCATTAAGTAGAACTAATTGTTTACTAATAATTTATAGGTGAATCATGAATATAGGATCCATATCTGAACCTTATAAATATATGCAGAATATATATATATATATATATGCATATCTGTAACTATACATAACATCAATTTAATCACTGCAAGGCATCTGAGGGAAAAATTGTCTACTCTAAGAGGGTATTTTAAAAAATAATCATTTTGAAAGTATAAAATAGTTTTACACAACATAATTCCATATACATGTAGGTCATTTTTCAAATTCAAGCTAGTGACATTTGACTTCATATAAATAGTACACTATAAATAACATCACAGTAAGGGCGAGGGGGGTAGCTGAGTCAAAATACTAGGAAAGCAGCATTAACATTTCTATTTTGCAGTGGACAGTGTGACGGTAGAATGAAAAACTTTAGCTTCTTTTTTTAAATATATATAGTAATATATTATTATAATATTAAGATATATATAATTATTTATAATGTATATAAATGCCCCCTCTAATGAGCAAAAGGATAAAGCAACACTTCACAAAAGAAAGTATACACAATTCAACAAAAGGTGGGCATTTTTTATTTATTTATTTATTTATTTATTTATTTATTTATTTATCTATTTATTTATTTATTTTTTATTGGAGTTCAATTTGCCAACATATAGCATAACACCCAGTGCTCATCCCGTCAAGTGCCTCCTTCAGTGCCCGCCACCCACTCACCCCCACCCCCCGCCCTCCTCCCCTCCACCACCCTAGTTCGTTTCCCAGAGTTAGGAGTCTTCCATGTCCTGTCTCCCTTTCTGATATTTCCTACCCATTTCTTCTCCCTTCCCCTCTATTCCCTTTCACTATTATTTATATTCCCCAAATGAATGAGACCATATAATGTTTGTCCTTCTCTGATTGACTTACTTCACTTAGCATAATACCCTCCAGTTCCATCCACGTCGAAGCAAATGGTGGGTATTTGTCATTTCTAATGGCTGAGGAATATTCCATTGTATACATAAACCACATCTTCTTTATCCATTCATCTTTCGATGGACACCAAGGCTCCTTCCACAGTTTGGCTATTGTGGACATTGCTGCTATAAACATCGGGGTGCAGGTGTCCCGGTGTTTCATTGCATCTGAATCTTTGGGGTAAATCCCCAACAGTGCAATTGCTGGGTCGTAGGGCAGGTCTATTTTTAATTCTTTGAGGAACCTCCACACAGTTTTCCAGAGTGGCTGCACCAGTTCACATTCCCACCAACAGTGTAAGAGGGTTCCCTTTTCTCCGCATCCTCTCCAACATTTGTGGTTTCCTGCCTTGTTAATTTTCTCCATTCTCACTGGTGTGAGGTGGTATCTCATTGTGGTTTTGATTTGTATTTCCCTGATGGCAAGTGATGCAGAGCATTTTCTCATGTGCTTGTTGGCCATATCTATGTCTTCCTCTGTGAATGGTGCTGGGAAAATTGGACATCCACGTGCAGAAGAATGAAACTAGACCACTCTCTTGCACCCTACACAAAGATAAACTCAAAATGGATGAAAGATCTAAATGTGAGACAAGATTCCATCAAAATCCTAGAGGAGAACACAGGCAACACCCTTTTTGAACTTGGCCACAGTAACTTCTTGCAAGATACATCCACGAAGCCAAAAGAAACAAAAGCAATAATGAACTATTGGGACTTCATCAAGATAAGAAGCTTTTGCGCAGCAAAAGATACAGTCAACAAAACTCAAAGACAACCTACAGAATGGGAGAAGATATTTGCAAATGACGTATCAGATAAAAGGCTAGTTTCCAAGATCTATAAAGAGCTTATTAAACTCAACAGCAAAGAAACAAACAATCCAATCATGAAATGGGCAAAATACATGAACAAACTTTAGCTTCTAATGCTTTGATTTATTTGATATTCTTGAAACAAGGTATTTTTAAAATATTAATCAAAGATTAGGTTCTACTTACAATCTTAGTATTACTGTGGGATGATTAATGGTCAGTCTATTAAACTGGCTGAATCAAAAACAATAATACAGCTTCCCCCTCCTTTCACTTGCTAATTTTAAAAAATAAATGTAATTTTTATTTTTTTCAAAGTGACAATGTATATGGTTTAAAAGCCAAATGATTACAAAGCTCATAATGATAAACAGAATCCCTGCTCTATTGTCACTCTGATGCCTGCTTCTCAAAGAAAAGTTGTTCTGCTACTTAACTCCACATTTCTAAAGGTCTTATTTCTACTGCCACATCTTAGTTTTTCAGTTTTAGACACTGTGCCATTTACTAATTGCCCAATATGTTTCCATCATATCATTCAGTATTTATTGTATATATTTTAATGTCTACTAGATGTTGTCCACAGGGCTGTGTGTTGTGCCAGGAGAGGTTAATCATGCTACATTAACAAACTCATAAATACCAAAACCTCAGTGGCCTACAACAATAAAGGTTGACTTCTAAATTTATACTTTCTATCTGATGGCAGATCAATTGGAGTTCTGTGCCATGGTGGCTTCACTCAGGACTTAGATGGCCAGAGGCAGCCTCTGAACAGTGCCTGTCTTATAGCAAGGGCAGAGACGTGGCTCCTGAAGCTTCTGGCTGGAAGTGACATACTCACTTGTGCCACTATTTCACTGGCCACCACAATTCATGATGGGACAGGGAAGTATAATTCTCCTCCAGGGAGGTAACATCAGATATTCTTAAACCATCACACAGCCAATAACAAATCTTTTTGTTTCCCCTGGGGTTTATAATCTTCTTTTTCTGGGGTTGCTTACTCTTCTATATACTTGTCACCATTTCATCTCTATATGTTCCATTGGAACTTTGAGGTTTTGTTTATAAGGTTTGAACACATTAGGTAATCAGTTTCTGCGTTTTTGTTTTTGTGTTTTCTTAGTGACATGCCTTCTGGAGCCCTCCACTCTCCTTTGTTGGAATGGACTGGTTGCTCTCCAGGCTGCTACACAGGTGTCCTCTTCATCTCAGGAATTCTCTTTTTTATTCTTTTGTTAGAACTCTTGCTTATCAGGTCCTGTGTGTTTCTGTGTCTTGGGTTATACCGATCTTGGTGAGGCACCTCCTCCAGTAGCTACCTGAGCATGTGTGAGTTAGAATTTTTGAGATTTTTTCCATTTTGACATCTTTTTCTGTTTGCTGCATTAGCTCTATTTCTTCTTTTCCTTCCTTCCTTCCTTCCTTCCTTCCTTCCTTCCTTCCTTCCTTCCTTCCTTCCTTCCTTCCTTATCTCCCTCTCTCTCCTCTCTCTTTTTTCTGTTAGTTAATTTGAGGATTTTTCATGTGAGGTTTCTTCAAATATCTAGAACCTGAATTTGGGAATAAAGCAGGTGGGATATCTTGTGATTCAATATATACAACTTCATTTAATTCTGCTTTTCTGTGGAGTGAGTCACTCCTGTCCTCAGCTTTGCCTGGTGTCCAGAGGAGCTCTGACTCAACCTCTTCAGAAAATAAACATCTTATCTTCTACTAAGGTAAGGCAGCATGGAATGGGATAGGGATTCCAGGGAAGGAAGGGTCCCATTGTTCTTCATACAACTTTCGTAATGAATTCTGGTTTTCAGTCCATTTTACTTCTGCTTTCAGAGTCATGGCAGCTCTAGTTTCAGAGCCTTCACACATCAGAGTCTGTGATGTGAATGGGTTCACTTTGGTTGTTTCTACCCCCTCCCAAAGGCTTAGGTATTAATTTTCTCAGTTTTGGTAAGTCAGTTATCACTCACCCATCTGTTTTTCATGTTCCTAAGGTTTGTTGACATCCTTCTTCAGCAGGGATCTTTTCCTAGGCTTCATGTTATGGGTTTATACTTTTTTTTATTGCTTCACTGTCATTTCATTTTATTTTATTATTATGATTTTTTAGTGGGCTCCATACTGGGTGTGCTGGGCATGGAGCCCAATATGGGGCTCAGACTCACAACCATAAGATCAAGACCTGAGATGAGATTAAGAGTTGGATGCTCAACTGATGGAGCCACCCAGATGCCCCTCATTTTAGTTATTTTTTATTTTTAAAAGATTTTATTTTTAAGTAATCTCTACAACCAACATGGGGCTCAAACTTACAACCTGAGTTCAAGAGTTGCATGTTCTACTGACTGAGCTAGCCAAGGTGTCCCTGCTTCACTGTCATTTTAATGAGGTATCTAGAGTAAGTGGAGAAACCAGTGTGTTCAATGCACTACATTTAACCAGAAGTCTCCTTACCAATAGCTCTTAACATGTATAGATGTAATAAACATATTTTCTAATATTTTCTAGGTAGAAAAAGCTAAAATATTATTATAGGCAAGTCCATAAGAGTTATAGTACAAGAATAGAATAACTTTTATTGAGTGCTTATATGGGCTCAGCAGTCTTTTAAATGCTTATTTTATTGAATATATTACATATCTTATCCTCAAAATAACCCCATTAGATGGGTATTGTGATTCAACCCCCAGCAATGTGATTCCGGAGTCCCTATGGTTGTTAACGTGGTATGTCATTTTCTAAGCTACAGGCAATCTCTTCATTTCCAATTTGCCAGGTCTCTAGTCAATCCCTACTTATTAAGTTACACCTAAGGTTTTTCATGTATATTTTGAACATTTATAGCCCATTATATTCGATGTAGCATAGCTAGCATCACAGTTGATGTATCTATTTGAGGATACATGTTGGAGGTAGAACAGAGTAGTTTATGACAAATTTTAAAGCATAGTCATTTAAACTGGAAAGCCTGGCATGTGTTTGTTTTGTAATACAGACAGATGGGCATTTCCTCTTAAAGAAAGCAGTTACCATCTGTAATCTGAGAGGTCAAAGAGAAGCAATTACAAATCCCACATTAGTAACACAAAACTTAAAAAGCGCCTGTTTAAGTGAAACATGATCTCTACAAGAGTCTAACACACTGGCCTTAAACACCCTAGTTCAGAGAATTCAACCCCTCATTCTTTGAAGATGTTAGTACCAGGCTCATTATCACTCTTTCCAAGGCTGTTCACTACTCCAACATTATTAATAGTCCTTTGATAATTCTTCATGAGATAAATACACATATATATATTTCAAATATTCTCAATTCCCTGACCAGCTCTCTTTAAACAATCTTGTACCCTCTGCTTTCTCAGTAACCCACTCCCATGATCATTTCAAGGTGTAGACCTTGGCATTACTAACTACAGCCCCACCTCTCATTTTAATTTCAAGCTTCCAACTTTCAGATTATTCTCTATAGTACCAAAAATCCAACTATTCTTCAACTTGATCAGAAATACCAATCTATCTATTCACCCTACCATTTTTGCACTGTTCCCCATCTTTCCCATAGCCTTACCTCTTACGTCTTCTGAAATTATGGTGCCTCCTTTGCTTCTACCCTCAGCCACTTTGCCTGTCACTCCTCATCCTATTTGCCTGGCCAAATCTCAGTCCTGGTTAATCCCAAACTGCCTATTCAGTGTTTGCATGTAAGCAATGGAATATGGCTAGAGGAAAAATATGGGCCCTAGCCATGTTGACTGGTCTGACTATAAGTTCATGACCACTCTCTCAGGTAGGCCCTTAATAGTACCTGAAAACCCTACTATGCTTCCCTAGTCAATCTGTCTCCCACAGTCAAACTGCTTTTTCACCTTGCCTTCTCTCTCCCCTCTCTCCCAAGCTCCTCTTCAGTTATTGACTACATTAGCTAGAGTAGGCTAAACAGACCCCAAAACGTTAAAGCTCTAACTTGAGAAATTTATATCTTGCTCACATAATAATTGACAGTGGGTTTTCCAGGTCAGTGGGCAGCTCTCCATTCGAGCACCTTCCTTCATGTGGTTCTGTCAACCCCAGGGGCTTGTAGTCATCTGCATAATTCAGCTGGCAGAAAGGAAAAATGCATGGAGACACTCTGGCCTGGCAGGTGTAGACATCATTTCTGCTCACATTCCATTAGCGATAACTTAATACTTGACTATACTAATTGGGAGAAAAGCTGAGAGAAACAGTCTGTGTGCCCAGGAAGAAGGGGAGAAGAGATTGCAATGGACAATTAGCAGTCTGCCAAAATGATCTTGCTCCTTAGTTCACTCAGAAAATAGAAGCAACTAGGAAAGAATTTCTATCAAATCCACAAGCCTACTTCCATATGTCCCATATATGTGGGGGTGGGGTGGGGTTGGAAGGGGTAGATTATATTTCTAGGCTCTTCCCATCACAAAGTAGTTTCCAAGCTTTCAATTAGAACAACATGGTCATATGATCATACCACCCAATTACAAATTCAAACACATTTTCTTTCTTTGTGCTCTTTAAGCTTGGTGATATTAGTATCAATAAACACTACTTCTTGTCTCCGCTTTTGTGAAACTCCAATTTATTTACCTTGCTTTGGTGATTTTGCATTAGCCTGGTTCTCCTCTCACTTCCTTTTCCCTCTTTCCTTGCTGGTTTCTCTCATGTAGGTGAGATTCCTTCTTTATTTGCTGGCTTCTCTTAACTAGGTCAGAGTTTCTCAAACTGTGATGTAATACAAATCACTTAGGGTTCTTGTTAAATTGAGGATGCTGATTTAGCATGTTTGAGGGCAAGGGCACAGCGATTCTACCTTTCTAACCTCCTGGTGATGCCAGTGCTGCTGGGCCATTGGCCACACTTTTGAGTAGCAAAGTTCTAAGAAGATGTTCTCCAAGATTCTGCCCTTTGTTTTCTTCTTTTCCCTCACAGTGATATCACCACTGGGCAGCTAACTTACGAATGTCTTTTCTAGTTCACCCCTCTTTCCTATATTTCAAAGTTTTTATTTCTAACTTAATATCCACATCTATTTGGCTGACCCAACAATCTTTCAAATTCTTAAAATATCCAAATCTAAACTGATGTCTCAAGCAGTTCCTACTTGTTTCTTCTATAATTACCTACACACTTAGAACCTCCATTTTTTTTGCATCCACCTTTCTATATGTTCTCATGTTATCCCTTCTTCCTGTAAAACCAATTAATCAATCCCCAGATTTTGTAGATTCTGCTTCCACATCACCTTCCTGCCCCTATCTTTAGTCCAGACTCATCCTTACCTTTCACCTGGCCTATCTGGTGGTTTTCCCACCTCTGATTTTCGTATCCATTGATAGAGAGGTTTTTTTTTTTTTTTCCTTCCCCAAAAAGACTTTTAAACCACGAAAACTCAAAGTACCGAGTTAAATACAAATTCTCCCACTTGGCATAGGGCCCCATTCCCCTTTGTCTGTGCCACTTCTCAACTTGCTCTGGAATTTAACCATGTACTTTTTCCTGACCGTGACTTTCATTGATTGATCTTCATATATGTTCTCATGCTATCCCTTCTGGCTGTAAAAATCCTCCCTTTCTCCTTCAGAGTTCATCCCAAATGCCTCCTCCCTCCAGGCTGCCTTTCTTTCCTGATCCCCCAGACAGATAGAAGCAGTTTTTTGACCTTCAATACTCTTTGTGTTTTTCAGACGACACCTATCATGGTTTGTCTTTTATTAGAACTGCTTTATCTTTATTTTGTTCGTCACTCTCTTAAGGTAAGGGTAACATCCTTATCGTCCGTAACCCTGCAGACGTTACTATGGGAGCTTATGGGTCCACCATCAGTTAAAGTGATTTGGGGAGATGCTGGGATCAACGGGAAGCGGTAGGGATCTGAAGTCAGTTGCAGCTGGGTTCCGGCTCTGACACTTACCAGCTGTGAGGCTTGGGCGAGCTACTTGGCTGGTACAGGAGAATCCTACTACCTGACGGAGCACCAAGGGGCAGAACGCTGAAGTGCTGTGTAACTCTCCAGAGAACTGACTGAGCCCTGTTGGTTATTTTCCTTACGGGGAGCCGATGCAGGCTTGCTGCTGAAATCCCGATTTGCAGGACCAGCCGTACTTCACGAATGGGCGGTCCCCCGGCCGTCTTCCTCCCGGTCACCCCCAGACTGCTCTCCGCCACGCAGGTGAGGCCGCCGAGCCGTGGCGGAACGGCCTGGAGCCCCGTTCTCTCGGGAGGCCTCCTCCTTGCGCCCGCCCAGGGAAAGCCCTTCCCTTCCCGGTAACCCCGAGGACCGCGGCGCCGCCGCCTACGCGAGCCGTTTGGACCCTGCCCGGCCCCCGTAGCTCCCCTTCTCCGGCAGGTGGTTCCGAGCCTCTCCCCCGGCCCGGGGCGCTCACGTCACCGGCGAACCTCTCCCCACGCGCCAGCGCCGCAACCAACCGGGGAAATAAACAAACCCCGGCGCGCGGCGGCGGCGGGCGCGCCCGGCCCCGCCCCCGGCCCGCCCCGCGGCTCTCACGCCGCCCCCTCCGCCGGGACTTCCCTCCCGCCCTCGCTCGCAGCCGCGCTCTCCCCGCCCCTCCCCGCAGCTGCCGCCGCGCTCCCCGCCGCGGGCCGCCCCGCCCGCCCAGCCCGCCCAGCCCGGCGCCCGCTCGCGGGGCCCGTTAGTGCCCGGCGCCCGCCCGCTGGCCCGCGGCGCGAGCCCCGCCGCGCGAGCCCGCCCCCGCCCCCGCCCCCGCCCCTTGACCCAGCCTAGTCCCAACGCCCAGCGCGGCCGCCCCGGAGCCGCGGGAGCGGCGGCGGCGGCGGCGGGGGGAGGAGGGACAGGAGGGCCGAGCCGGCGGCCGGGGAGGCCCGGTGAGTACGCGGAGGGCGGGCCCGCCTCGTGGGGGGCAGCGCCGGCGCCCCCGGGGCGGGGGTGGCGCCTCGGCCGCGCCGCTGCGTGCGCCTCGGGCGAGGCGGTCGGGGACTCGGCCGGAGCCGCCGGGCACAGGGCGCGGGAGGGCCGCTCCTCGGGAAGGGCCGCGGCGCCGCGCTCGGGGCGGCCGGCGGGGACCCGCGCCTCCTCAGGCCCCGGCGCCCGGGCCGTGGCCGAGCCGCCCGGGACCTCGCGGGGCGCGGGCCGGGGGCTGCGGGGCGGCGGGGCCGCGAGTGACAGGTGCCGCCGCCCCCTCCCCGGCGGGCCCCGCGCCCGCTCGCCCGCAGCCGGGCGCTCGGAAATTTCTGGAGCCGCGACCCGACCCGCTGTTTTCTCCCTTCCAGGTTTGGAAGCCGCTTCTGTGCCCGAGTTAGGTCTCGCCCAGCCCCATTTCTTTCTCAGCGTACTTTGTGCGAGTAAGTTTTGGAGCATCGGTTGACAGCCTATGGGTGAAATTTGGCTTTCATTCATGAACGAGGTAGAGCGGCTTACTTTTTGAATAAAGTGCTCCTCCTCCCCGCTAGCAGTTGGAAAGTAGACGAGCAGGGCTTTGGATTTTGTTTCTTGCCGTTATTCTTTGGAACAGCAGTCTTTCAGAATTTTGGTCGCATCTCCCGTTCTTAGGGTGCTTAGTTGATACTGAGCAGGAATGACAAAAATGGCTCATTAAATGGTCTTTTCTCTCCAGCTTTTAGATTTTTCATTCTCACCTTAGATTTTACCGTTGAGTGGGTGCTGTGGCTTTCACCCAAGGCGCTGATAAAAGATCATCTCTCCTTTAATAAGAAGCCAGTGAAATTTCGTCTAAATCGTTCAGGGTTGCCTATTCCTTCGAGTGGTAACAGTGCTTGTGATTGTCACCTGAATCATCAGCTTAATGAATTTGGCTTGCACCTGTAAGAGTAGCAGAGAAAGTTTATGGGAAATTGAAAAATTAGAAATACTTAATCAGTGGAAATAGTGATTTTGTTTCTCAACAGGTTTGAAACTATACTTGGTATTAGTCAAATCCTAATTAATGAGAGATAGAATCTTTTTTTTTTTTTTTAAAGATTTTATTAATTCATGAGAGGCAGAGACACAGGCAGAGGGTTCAGAAGCAGGCTCCCTGCGGGGAGCCCCATGCGGGACTCTCCATCCAGGCACCCCAGGATCACGACCTGAGCGGAAGGCAGATAGATGCTCAACCACTGAGCCACCTACGCATCCCTCCCTCAGAGATATTCTTAATTGTCACGAATGGTTACAACAAACTTACTTGTAAGATACCAATCTAGCAGCTTCATTCTGTGGACTAAGCAAGATCTGGGAAGTTGACCAGAAGAACATTGGGGCAAATGAAAATACAGGTGTTTTATCCATGGGCGATTCCTTTAGCTCCTCACTCAGTACCTGCTAGTACATTTTGCTTAGATTTTTCAGTCCCCAGAAATTAGGTGCAGATTGCATTAGGGAAGCAGTACCTAACTATGAAGAAAAAAATTTAGGACATACCCATTAAATGTATGTGGTTTGGGGATCCCTGGGTGGCACAGCGGTTTGGTGCCTGCCTTTGGCCCAGGGAGCGATCCTGGAGATCCAGGATCGAATCCCACGTCGGGCTCCCGGTGCATGGAGCCTGCTTCTCTCTCTCTCTCTCTCTCTCTCTCTGTGGCTATCATAAAAAACATTAAAAAAATCTATTTTCCTTTAAAAAAATAAATGTATGTGGTTTGTTCACAGCAAGTGTGTTGAGAACAAGGTTTTGGTAAGCACTTGGCAGGTGCTGGTTGTGAACTTTTTAAGAAGCCAAAATGAGGGATCCCTGGGTGGCGCAGCGGTTTGGCGCCTGCCTTTGGCCCGGGGCACGATCCTGGAGACCCGGGATCGAATCCCACGTCGGGCTCCCGGTGCATGGAGCCTGCTTCTCCCTCTGCCTGTGTCTCTGCCTCTCTGTCTCTCTCTGTGTGACTATCATGAATAAATAAATAAAATCTTTAAAAAAAAAAAAAGCCAAAATGAAAGATATTGTTTAGTTGTGTTACTTGAGTAACAGAACATGAAATATTTGTTAAAATTTCACCAGGTACTAAATAACTGATACTCAGTGTCATTTCATTTAATGTTCAGTCGTCCTTTTATATTTATTTTATTTTTTATTTTTTTGAGGTTTTATTTATTCATGAGAGACAGAGAGAGAGAAAGGCAGAGACACAGGCAGATGCAGAAGCAGGCTCCATGCAGGGAGCCCAATGTGGGACGACTTGATCCCGGGACTCCAGGATTATGCCTTGAGCCAAAGGCAGACACTTAACCGCTGGGCCACCTAGGTGTCCCCAATCTGTCTTTTTAAATCTAAGTTACATTTCAAGGAGACCACACTAATTATACCTATGTTGTATTAATTTCTTATTTTGTTTAGGCTAAACTGGTTGATGATGTTAATGGAAGATGACTATCATTTTATTAAAGGAATGTATCTAGTTGTTCTTGACTGAGGTATGGACACTGCTACCATTTTTCTTGACCCTTAAGAGGTCATAGTCTGGAAGGATGAGGTCATAGTGGCAGTGGTCCTCAGAACCTTGGTAGGAGAGCCCAAGAGTACCAGCCATTTAGAAGTCTTGCTGTTTACTGCTTAGGCTGTTCACTTTTAGAGTTTACTTAAGTACCTGATATACCTTAATTCTTTTTAATCAACACTTTAAAACCAGTTATGTTTCTTGAGCAAATCTGTTTCCTCAACAAAGTTAGTTGTGATGGTCACTTAGTAGAATGGCACTTCTAATGAAACAAATTGGAACTGCTAATAATCATTGTTAATTCACATTTGCATTATGGGAGTTAGGGATTATCTATAATACACTTTGCATTTTCTTTTGCTGTGCATTCTACTTTACAGCATATATTTCAATGCATAGATAGCTGTGTACTTGGGGAATATATTTTTTAAAAATTCAATAAATTTATCTTTTCTGTGCCCAATCCTGTGGTTCTGTTAGAGATTGACTTTCAGGATGTTGAAATCATGGTTGTAGGTGGCTAGGCACAAGAGTAAAGAGATGATTTTAATAGAATCCACTTAATACAATAAAATACAATAAAATAAATACGATAAATAAAATAAATAAATAAATAAATACAATAAAATAAAGAATTATTACAGAGAAAGGAAAGATTAATTTGAAGGGGAGGTCACAGAAAGCTTCCTGGGGATGCTCGCCCTTGAGCAGGATTTTGAAGACAATGAATAGAAGTTTTAAATGAATGAGAGGGAGGGCATTTTAGGCAAAGACAACAGAAGATATGAACAAGTAAAACTAAATATGTGTTTAGGAAATTTTAAGTAGTTTATTTTGCTATAGTATAACATCTGAGGAAGGACAGGGCTATAGGAAGCCCTAACATACACTATAATATTTAATAAGTCAAATAAATAATTGGCTTTTTGAGTGTTGAATATGTGTTAAAATGGGTTTCACTATAATTTGATATTGCTGCGATCTCAAGCATAGAGGAATTAATGGTGGTAGTCACTAACAAATTCTAGAATATTGTACTTCTATGTTATGAACCATCTACATATTTACATTTGTAAACTTATGTGTTTCTTATGCATTTTGACCTGCAAAACAGGTTGTTTTTACATTTTTTAAAAATTTTAAATTTTTTTAGAGAAAGAACACAAGTGGTGGTGGGGGGGGAGCAGACGAAGAGGGAGAGAGAAAATCTCCAGCATACTCCCCACTGTACATGGAGCCTGACACTGGGCTCCATCCACGACCCTGAGATCATGACCTTAACTGAAACCAGGAGTTGGATGCTTAACTGACTGAGCCGCACAGGAGCCCCTGAAACAGTTGTTTTTAAATTATCTTGAAAATTTTCTTTTGTCTTCAACTATTTAAATTAGCTTATAAGCTATTTTAAAAATTTTGTTATTTTTAAGAGATTTTATTTATTTCCTTGAGAGAGCGAGTGAGCATACAAGCAAGGTGAGCGGCAGAGGGAGAGCAGGCTCTCCTCTGAGCAGGGAGCCTGATGCGGGGCTCCATCCTAGGACCTGACCTGACCTGAGCTGAGCTGAGGGGAGACGGTTAACCAACTCAGCCACCCAGGCACCCTGCTATTTTTATTTTTTGATTGAGGTGAAATTGGTATATAACATATTAGTTTCAGGTGTGTAACATAATTTTATATTTTCCTTTACTAAAAAGTGATCATCATACCGAGTCTAGTTAATTTGTCACCATACAATTGATCCCTTTTACTGTTTTCACCTATCCTTCAACCCCTTTCCCTTCTGATAATTGCCAGTCTGTTCTCTGTATCTATGAGTTTTATTTATTCATTTGTTTCGCTTTTTAGATTTCACATAATGGTGTTTATCTTCGTTTTTTTGTGGATTATTTCACTTAGCATAATACCCTCAAGGTCCATCCATGTTGTCACAAACCTTGTCACATGGCAAGGTTTCCTTTTATGTGGCTGAGTAGTATTCCGTTATGTATATATATCACATTTTCTTAATTTATTCAAACATCAGTGGACACTTAGATTGTTTCCTTATCTTGGCTATTATAAATAATGCTGCAGTGAACATAGGGGTGCAAATTAGTGTTTTTGTTTTCTTTGGATAAATACCGATCAGTGGAATTGCTAGATTGTGTAGTAGTTGTACTTTTAATTTTTTGAGGACCTCCATATGTTTTTTTATAGTGGCTACCTCAATTTACATTACCACCAGCAGTGCAAAAGGATTCCCTTTATCGCACAACCTCTCCAACACTTGTTATTTCTTGTCATTTTTGATAGTGAGCATTCTGACAGGTGTGAGATAACATTTTTTAAAAGATGTTATTTATTTAGGGGCGCTGGAGTGGCTCAGTGGGTTAGGCTTCTGCCTTCAGCTCAGGTCATGAGTTCAGAGTCCTGGGATCGAGCCTCACGTTGGGCTCCCGGCTCAGCGGGAAGCCTGCTTCTCCCTCTCCACCCCTGCTTGTGTCCCCTCTCACTATCTCTCCCTCTCTCTCTCTTTGTGCCTCAAGTGAATAAATAAAATCTTTTTTTTTTTTTTATGATAGAGAGAGAGAGAGAGGCAGAGACACAGGAGGAGGGAGAAGCAGGCTCCATGCCAGGAGCCCGACATGGGACTCGATCCCAGGACTCCAGGATCGCGCCCTGGGCCAAAGGCAGGCGCTAAACCGCTAAGCCACCCAGGGATCCCCAGTAAAGTCTCTCTCTCTTTTTTTTTTTAAGATTTTATTTATTTATTCATGAGAGACAGAGAGAGACAGAGACATAGGCAGAGGGAGGAGAGAGAGAGAGAGAGGCAGAGACATAGGCAGAGGGAGAAGCAGGCTCCCCCATGGGAGACTGATGCAGAACTCCATCCCAGAAACCTGGGATCACAACCTGAGCCAAAGGCAGATGCTCAACCACTGAGCCACCCAGGTGCCCCTGGATATCATCTTATTATGGTTTTGATTTGCATTTCCCTGATGATTTGTGATGTTGAGCACCTTTTCATGTGCCTGTTGCCATCTGTACGTCTTTGGAAAAGTGTCATTCAGATCCTCTAACCATTTTTTAATTGGAATTTTTTTTGTCACTGAATTATATGAGTTCTTTATATATTTTGGATAGTAGCTGCTTATCAGATATATGATTTGCAGATCTCTTCTTCTAATCAGTAGGTTACCTTTTTGTTTGATGATGATTTCCTTTACTGTGCAAAAGCTTGTTAATTTGATGTAGTCCCGTTTATTTTTGCTTTTGTTGCCCTTGTCTTTAGAAAGAGATCCAAAACTACCACCAAGAATGATGTCAAGTAGCTTACCGCCTGTGTTTTCTTATAAGAGTTTAATCATTTTTGGTCTCACATTTAGATGTTTATTTTGTTAATTTTTGTGTATAGTATAGCATGGTGGTCCAGTTTCATTGTTTTGCATATGGCTGGCCAGTTTTCCCAGCACTATTTGTTGAAGGGAATGTCCTTTACCCATTGTATATCTTTTTCTCCTTTGTTGCAAGTTATTTAACTATGTGTGGGTTTTCTGGGCTCTATTCTATTCTGTTGGTTTATGTGTCTGTTTTTATCTCAGTCCATACTGTTTTGATTATTATAGCTTTGCAATATGGTTTGAAATCAGAAACATGATACCTCCAGCTTTGTACTTTCTCAAGATGCTTTGACTATTCACTGTCTTCTGTGGGTCTGTACAAATTTTAGTTATTTGTTCTAGTTCTGTGAAAAATGACATTGTAATTTTTTTTAAAATTTTTATTTATTTATTCATGATAGACACAGAGAGAGAGAGGCAGAGACACAGGCAGAGAGAGAAGCAGGCTCCATGCACCGGGAGCCCGACGTGGGATTCGATCCCAGGTCTCCAGGATCGCGCCCTGGGTCAAAGGCAGGCGCTAAACCGCTGCGCCACCCAGGGATCCCGTCATTGTAATTTTGTATAGGGATTGCATTGAATCTGTGGATTGCTTTGGGTAGTATCGACATTTTAACAATATTAATTTTTCCAGTCCATGATGCAAAGTATCTTTCCATTTATTTGTGTCTTCCTTGATTTCTTTAATCATTGCGTTATAGTTGTCAGTATACAGGTCTTTTCAACTGCTTGGTTAAGTTTATTCCTAGATATTCTTTTTGATGCAATTATAAATGGAATTGTTTTCTTAATTTCTTTTTCTGATAGCCTTTAAGTTTTTTTTTTTTTTTAAGATTTTATTTTTCAGTAATCTCTACACCCAACATGGAGCTCAAACCTAAAACCCAAGATCAAGGGTCGCACATTTCACCGACTAAGCCAGCCAGGCACCTTACCTCTAAGTTATTTTTAAAAGGATACTCAAGAGGAAGTGGGGAAATGTACAGAGTAATCATTATATTTCTGGACTAAAATCCTGATTTGTATAGTATCTTAATAATATGTAAATTTTATTTATAGCTCTAACCACCACATTCATAGACTGCCCAATGCTGATAGCTTACAAGGTGTCAGCTATGTAGTTTTTGCTTTGTGTCCATATCACTTAAGCTCATATAAACTTCTGAGCATTTGAGTATTTGGATTTTAAAGATCATGTGAGACAGAAAAGGAAAATAGTAGGGCGGGGGAGAGAAGAGCACTTTTGAACCTACTTACCTTAATATCTCTTAGCTATGACTAGAGATGGAGATGCAGAAGTTTAGGACACAAGACCAAAGGAATAGTGTTCTGGAGGAATATTAGCCCTAACCATTCTTGAAATTAGGGTCTTTAAAAAGCCTGATGTTTTCCATGGTCTGCCTATTTATCTAACCTTTTCAAGGTTTATAAAAGAAAAGTTTCAGATAAATCCCTGGATTATATAACATGACTATCTTTTTGCAAATTCTGAAAAATTTGTTAATGAAGGTTATATTCTCTTAAAAGCATGCCAATGAGCAGTCTTTGACAGTTGTTCTCTCTCTTTGTCTTCTGCATCACTAACAGGAAGGACCAGAGCATCTCTAGGGCAATCTAACCAGTAGCTGCCAGTAGAGGTTTTGACACAGGGCAAAAAAATCAATATTGTATTGAGTACATTATGTTTACCTTTTTGAATTTAGGTATAGATAACCTTTTTGACTTTCCAAAATGAAATTTTTTTTCTTATAGAAGAAAAATGATCATTATAGAATATTTGGGGAAAGAGTGAAAAACTCCAGAAAAGGAAATAAGTATAATGCATAGTCCCGTGAATTTCCTTCTTTTTGGTATGTATGGGAATAATACACATACTTACAAATTTGGGATTATTTTTATATTTTTATTTCCTTTTTTCATTTAAAATTTACCCTCCCTCCCACTCCACTTCTGAAATACTGGTTAGTATACCTTTTGACATGCTGCATAGATTTTTTTTCCTGGCTATTGAGGTAGGTGATGTGTTAGTTATTACATTTTTTAAAAAGATTTATTTATTTTATAGAGTGTCTGCACATCTGCATGCAAGTTGGGGGAGGGGCAAGAGAGAATCTTTCAAGCAGATTCCACACTAAGCATGGAGCTCTGTGTGCGACTCCATCCCAGGACCCATGAAATCACGACCTGAGCCAAAACCAAGAGTGTTGGACGCTTAAGCAACTGAGTTGCCCAGAAGCCCTCCCCCCTTTTATAAAGTACAGCATGTAGCACAGATGCTGGAACCCTTCCAGTTGTCCCATTTCCTTACCCCTCCAACTACTAGGTATGGTGCAAGTGGTAGCTGCTATTCTGTTCTGTTTCAGACCCCTGCCCCTGAACAAATAAGGGATCATTATAGGTGAGCTTTTCCCTCTTCCTGTCTACTCTTTCTTGAGTTAAAGTATTTTAACACAGGTTGCTGAGATGTATCCTCCGTAGCTGCCTCAGAAAAATTTTATGTCTTTTCACTGTTTGTCAGTTAACGCTATTTGTTCTAATGCTTTCTTTTCACATTATCATTCTCTTTTATTATTTTCATTCAGGAATTGTTTATTATCTATCTGCTTTGTGCCCATTGTTTAAGACATAGTCCCTTCTGTGATTCTTGGGTTTCAGATAGATTGGTGTTTCCCTCTGCAGTTTGTTAGGTGTAATCTTCAGGTGTTTCACTCTCTTCAGTGGCTGACTGCTTGACCACTACTTCTCAGGGCCTAAAAACTTTTTTTCATTTCGTAGATTAAAGTCTTAACTTTGAGAAGGGCTAGATGTTGATTTAACTCTCAAACACTTTTTGCGACGGAGTCAGATATGCTTAGCCAAATTTTTAAATAACTTGTGCCAGTTCACCTGTGCCGCTAGGACCCCAAGACATACTTCAGTTAGTAATCATAGTATAAGAACACCAGCATGTTTATATTTGAGTGTTTCTGCTGTTCTGGCAACTGTTCTAAGCACTTCACATAAAGTATTTAATCTTTACAATAACACAGTGAGCTATGCACTCTTGTCCCTATTTCACAGATGAGGAAACTGAGAGATCCGGTGAATTGCTCAAGAGCTTTCAACAGGTAGCAGGTTGACCAGATTTTGACTAGGCATTCTTGTTCCAGGTCAGCACTCATAGGCTAGTGCTCTTCTGCCATTTGACTTCTGCATTACAAACATAAAAGACCAGAGCATCTTGTTGCCTTCAAACGGAGAAGAGACTTACAGCGCTTATGTAGAGCTGGGTGGAAAAAATGTGTTACATTTTCTTTGTTGTATATGATTAGGATAAATAAAACAATATAAAGTATTAGGAAAGATATGAAATGCTGAATTTGTGTGAAACTTCAAAATCTTTTCAGGGTTTCTAATGAGAAAATTGTGCTTGCTTCCCTGAACAGAAGTTTTTAAATTACACGTTTGTTCATGAAATAAGAATATACAATTCTCAATCCAGACTTTTATTTTATTTTTATTTTTTAAAAAGATTTTATTTATTTGTTAATGAGAGATACAGAAAGAGAGGCAGAGACACAAGCAGAGAGAGAGAGAGAGAGAGAGAGAGAGAGAGAGAGAGAGAGAAACAGGTTCCATGCAGGGAGCCTGATGTGGGACTCGATCCTGGGTCTCCAGGATCACGCCCTGGGCTGAAGGCAGGCGCCAAACCGCTGAGTCACCCAGGCGTCCTCCTCCATCTAGACTTTTAGATGATGCTTTCTTCAGATTGAGTTCCCACTGAAATTTTGTTTGGATGAATAGATAATAAAAACAAACCATTTTTGTTGTACAACTATTCAATAATTTATAACAATTGGAATTATTTTTAAAGAATCTCATAGCTCTTCTCATAGAAAAAGAATTTCTTGTGATAAAATGAACTCCAAGATGACATAAAATGACAAAGCTCTTATTTTCAGACAGCATATGTATTGTTTGAGCAGTCACCTTAGAGCTAGACTTTACGCCATTAAAAAGGCATAACACTGGCATGTGGGAAGAAATATCTGCTCCCTGTGAATATAGAGCTATCAGCTCATTACTTGGAACCTTGCTCACAAGGAGACTTTGTGCTTTCCCACTCCTAGTAGCAGCTGCTGCTCCCTGTATTGCATGTGTTGCATTTGGAGTACCTAAAGCAAACTCTTGCAGTAGTTCCCTGGGCCTGCCTACCCTAAGGGGCAGTAGTGCATTGTACACTGATCTGATGAAGTAGATTTTCAGGCCTTACATACTTCCCAGTTGACAAATAACCACAGAGCAGCATTTGTGGGTACTGTCTGTCCTCTGCAAAGCACCAGATGAGGCTGCTTGCATCTGGTAGTGACCTGCCCAGCATCTCAGAATTCTCCTGGGTTTTCTTAGGTGCCCTGAGAACTCAGAGACACTTTATTTGAGGACACATTGGTAAGGAAGCTTTGCCCTATGCCACAGAAAGAAAATTTCTGTGAGCTTTGTGGAGATGTGTTGGACATTTGTGAACATTTAACTCATGCAGAACCATCTAAATGTGGAATTCATGGTTTTGATATCAGTCCTAGAATGGAAAATAAATTTATTTGTGTAAGATATCAATCATGCTAAGGCTAGGTTATACTGTAACAACAAGCTGAAAATCTCCACAGCTTAAAGCAGTAAAGTTGCTTTTTTGCTCAAGCTACATATCCATTAACAGGTTAGTGAGAGACTTTATTCATTGTTATTTCAGACCCAACAGACCTGACCCCCTCTCAACATAGGCTTGAATAGAAGCAGGAACCATGTTCTGGCTTTTAAAGCCTTTTAAATCTTATGTTTTACTGGCCAGAATAAGTCACATGGTCATGCCTCTGTTCAGTAGGAGAGTGGTGCATGATTCTCCTTCAGGGAGGGGCAATGAGTATTTGTGAATGGCTAACCCATGCAATTTATAGTCCCAACAGTTAAAATTAAATGTAATAATAATTGTTGAATGACTGTGTAGGATCACTGTATCTCAAGTACTCAGAGCAACTAAAACTTAAAGGATTTTTAACATGACATGTTGAAGTTGGAGCAGAATTAATGCTTTCCAAAAATGTTTTTGAATCTTGAACTTCTTTTTCATTTTGTAATATATTCTCCCTTGTAGTAACTTAACAAAGCCTTAATTCTCATGCTTACAGCAGAAATTTAAGCCTAAAAATGTGTCGTAATTTATCAGTTAGATGTCATTCTTTTTTGTCATGGTATTTTATCTTGATTTGCGTTTGTGTTTTTTTTTTTTTTTAAGATTTAATTATTTGTGAGAGAAAGAGAGCACAAACCAGTGGGAGAGGCAGAGGAAGAAGCAGGGGGCCTGACTGAGGCTGAGCAGGAGCAGGGAACCTGACTCAGGGCACCATCCCAGGCCCTTAGGATCATGACCTGAGCTGAAGGCAGATGCTTAACTGACCAAGCCACCCAGGCACTCCTGATTTGCATATTTTTGAGTGTAGGAGCAATATATCTTAATGTGGTATTTGTAATAAAAATACTTTTATTTAATAACTTCTAGATGGCATCTCAAAATATCAGCTCTTATTTTGATTTTTCTTTATTTTTAACAAAAAATTCAAAGATTTCCAAATAATTTTCTGGGTTTTTAGATTAAGATGGAAGATTTAACACATGCTTCTCATTTTTGTTCCCTCCTAAAACATACAAACTGTATTGTGTGGTTAGCTTTCAAAATGGACCTCAATGATTTTCACTTCTGGTATTTGTACTTTTGCATAATCCCATATCACATTGAATAGACGAGATTGGTGGCAATAGGATATTGTGGAAGTGACAGTGGCTAGTTCAGATATGAGTACTGTGGCTCAAGATAGATATGTTAAAACTATAAAGAAAAGCAAATGACTTACAGAAAAATCAGAATAATCCTTATATATCACCATGGGGAGTTGGGATGCTATTGGGGAGAGGCACAGGGGGGTTAAAGTTCTCTTAATCTTAGTGCTGAGTACTTGGAGTGTTCATTTATTTACAAAAATTTTTTTACTCAATTGTGTATCTGATACATTTAAAAATAAAAATCAGCAAATTTCTGAGTTTCACAATCTGTTTATTTATTTATTTATTTGTTTGTTTATTTATTTTTTTGTGAATTGAAAGAGTACGAGTCTTCTAGTAGTGACAGAGCTTCTTATTTTGACCTTGGTCAGCAAGGCTCAGCAAACCTAGATTCAGGTTGTGACTCTGCCACTAACTTGCAGAATGACCTGAGGCAAGTCACTTACCCAATTCAAGTGCCAGTTGCCTCCTCTGTAAAACTAAATGATTCATGAGTTGGGTTAGATACTACTGTAGGACCCTTAATATCACAAGTCTACAAGGCATCTCGGTGCACTGAGACTAGTGAAGCAGAAGATAATGTGGAAGGTGATTTTGAAAGGTTGCCTTTGGTTGAAGAAAT
Organism: Canis lupus dingo; assembly: GCF_003254725.2. Classification (NCBI taxonomy): domain Eukaryota; kingdom Metazoa; phylum Chordata; class Mammalia; order Carnivora; family Canidae; genus Canis; species Canis lupus. The sequence continues at coordinate 75,747,903 of NC_064243.1, forward strand.
TTAAGTTCTCTATTTTGCTGTCAGTTCTGTGACTTAGTAGCAATCTCCAGAATCAAACTGGAGGCAGTATTTTGTGTATGAAAAGTGTCTTCCTTTTCTACCTCTTTTTTTCTGTCTTGAAAGTTGGAGATTAACATGGACTTATGTGTGGTGGAAGATGTTCCCACTACTCCATATTGATTCAAGATGTTCTTTGTAAATATGTATATATTATGGCAGTATATTTAAAAGAGAGAAGAAAATAATTTTTGAAAACCACATAGGGAAAAATGAATACATTTTATTGGTGTCAATCATGCAGTAGTTGTCCATGAAATCTCAATCTACTTTTTTCTTTTTTAAAGTACACAATTTTATATTGCTTACTCAAGTTAAAAAAGAATGTTATTGCATTCTATAGAACTGTGGGTATGAATCCCAATATGACTAAAACCAATGTCAGGAGAAGAGAGAAAGAGAGAGTGTGTGTGTGTGTATAAGATTGTTCTAGAATCTAGAACAGATTTTACTGATTATGTTTACTCATCTACCCCCTCTTCTCCCTCCCTACAGGAATTATTCTTGACAGACATATTTTAAAATAGCAATCTTTACAATGGCCTCGGCAGTACTTAGTTCTGTTCCCACTACTGCTTCTCGTTTTGCCCTATTGCAAGTAGATAGTGGCAGTGGTTCTGATTCTGAGCCAGGAAAAGGCAAAGGTCGGAATACTGGAAAGTCTCAAACAAACAAATCAACTACAAATGAGAAAAAGAGAGAAAAAAGAAGAAAAAAGAAGGAACAGCAACAGAGTGAAGCAAATGAGGTAACAGTTATGACTATTTGTGTCTACTCTCCCACTGGACTGTAAGCAGGAGTCCAAACCAAGGAGTCCACAAGGGCCAGGCTCTTCTTAGCTCCTTGTGGCTGTCAGTCCTCAGTATTCCTTGGCTTGTGGCTGTGTCACTTCAGTCTTTGTCTCTGCTCTTACTTGGCATTCTTTGTGTATCTCTGTCTTCACCTCTTCTTGGGGACAACAGTCGTATTGGATTAGATTAGGATCCCCTCTCATTCAGTGTTACCCTATCTCACAAGCTATCTTGATTATATCTGTGAGATTTTATTTTCCAAGTAAGGTCACATTCACAGATACCCGAGGGTTTCAGGCCTATGACATATGTATTGGGGGTTTACAGTTCAATCCATAATAACCTCTATTTTTCTTTCTTGTTTCAACTACTGCATCTCAGATGATGATGATCATACTGTTGTTGGGAGGGGTTTGGCCAGTCCAATTTTAGCTCATCATGTTACTTTGTGATCTAGGCTCTGTATTTTTAAGGACTAGCAAAGTAGTTGCTAGAGTTGTAAGCCATTAAATTTTAATGTTTTTGAATCCCATTGCTTTGTTTTTTTTTTTTAATTTATTGACCTGTAAGGTCATAGATATATTTTTTAAATTTATGATGTTAATTATAAGAAAGGCACTGTTTTAAGTATTCTACATCAATTGACGCATTTATTCCTCACAACAACTCTATAAAGGCAATTAGTAATGGTAAATTGTATTATCATAAACCCTATTAATTTTTTTTCTTTTATTTGGGGGCATTTGACACACAATGCTACATTAATTTCAGGTGTACAACAAAGTGATTTGACAAGTTTATCCATTATACTATGCTTCACCACAAGTCCTACAATGTCATATTAGTTTCAGATGTACAACATAGTCAAAAGCATACTTATCCTGTTTTCTGCTCCTATAAATTTCTTCATTTAAGTGAATCAGAATCATTAAAATGATGGTATAATAGAATACAGTCCATTTTCACCTATTAAATTGTTAGAAACTCACCAACATTATCTATATACTGGTGAAATTAACATTTTACAGAGATTAAGAAAAACACAGATAGTGACTCTGTGAGTTGGAATAATGAATGGTATAGTATTTAGAAATAGAAAAATACTACTGATTATTTAACTTAACAAAAAAACTGTGAGAATTCCAGTATTAGTAAACTGAATATAATGTTTTTGTTCATTTGTCTCATAGCTCAGGAATCTTGCTTTTAAGAAAATTCCCCAGAAATCCTCCCATGCCATTTGTAATGCTCAACATGAGCTTTCATTACCAAACCCAGTGCAGAAGGATTCACGAGAAGAAAATTGGCAAGAGTGGAGGCAAAGAGATGAGCAGGTACAGTTAAGTAAATCAAATTATTTTGCTTTGTATTTCTATGAGTTTATGGATTTTTTTAAATGGCAGTGCATCTGAGTCCATGACACCACTATTTGTGATGCATTTTCTATTAGATTAACTCACACATCTTTGTGCTTTTATTTTTATTTTTTATCTTTGTGCTTTAAATAAGAGATTCTATTTTTCATCTACTAGGAAAAGATTGATATACTTGTTATTTTGTTAGCTTTGGCAATTCAAAGCAGTTATTTTGTGAGTTTTCAATTCATCTGTCTTTTTACAAGTGAGGGAGAGATAGGAAAGGTAGAATAACAGGATTAAATTATATTTCAAGTTAAAAAAATCAATATTTGTAGGGTTAGATGTCTCTTGTTAAAAATACTCAGACACTGTTTTTGCTTTGAAAAGAAAGACTTTGAAGGGAAATAATTCCTTTTCAACTTTGATGTAAAACAGTTTATGACATCTGTTAGTTTCTTTAACCTATTTATGTGATACATTGTGCCTCTGTTAAATAAATATTAATAACCAAATCATATAGATAATTTTTAAGACCAATCACTTTTTTTGGTGTATGTGCTATTCAGGAAAATAACATCCTAAGCCTGGAATGTACTATTCAGGAAAATAGCATACTAAGCCTGGAATGTACTCTAGGAGATGCTGTATGTATGAGAAATGAATAGTTACTTATTTGCTTACCTGTTAAACTGGCAGTTAATCTATTGGGAAGAGGTATTATTTTAGCAGGTCTTTGGCTTAGTAGAGTGCCATACCATGCTTTGGTTACCAGTTTTAAAAGAATTAGAGTATTCTAAACCACTCTTAACACTATATTAGTATATATAGTAATATAGTACTATATATAGTAATAATATAATAAGTATGTGTAATATATAAGTATATTATACACTTATATAATAATATAAGTATAGTATATATAGTAATATATAACTATATTAGTTATAACATTTTTGTTAGGATTTTGTAGTGCCTTAGGCCCATCATCACAAGGATAAGTTACTACACAAGAGCTGTGCACAAATGCCACTTAAAATATATCTCCAGGCAGTGGTATACTGGATAAATTATCTTGTGTTAAACCCCCTAGTTGATATTTGATTATTTCTTTTTTTCCTTCTGCAGCATTCATTATGACAGATTCTTCTGGTTTACAGATATAAATGTAATGATCTACTTGTTTAGACAGTAATAGAATTGACCAGTGTCTTCACCAGAGAGAATTTCTCCCAGTAGCCCAAAGGGCACTGGAAAATTAATGAGGAAAAACTACTCAGATTTGCACCAAAATAGATTTTGTGTAATGTGGGGAACTTGAGCACAGAAACTTGATTGCCTTTCTTCCTGTTCCCACCGATTGCTGCCAAAATGACCAGGTAATTGTGAAAAGAAAATAGTTGACTTAGCCCTGACCCTGTACAAGAATGTCATCCCAGGCTCAGGACTTTGAAGCACTTCTGCTGGATATACTATTGATGGATCACTTAGGAAAACCTGGTACTGTATTTGGCATTCTCACTTGCAGGAAAATAATCAAGGTCATGGGAAAAAGAGTAGATCCTCGGATAATCATACTGGTAACTGAAGAGGAGATAAGGACAGGCCTTGGAACAGTTGGACTGTAAACCATTTGGAATCTATTTTACTGTGTGGCACAACAAAATTTAAAAGTAGGGACCAGCTAGTGACTAAACTAGGCAGAAAGCATATAGGATGGTCGGTGTTCTCCCTGACACAGTAAAGGAACAACACACTGAGAAAGTCCAGTGTTGAGGGAGACAAGACAAAAAGATGGCTATAGAAAGCTTGCCTGGTATGTGGCTACTTATTTCCAACACAAAAGATAAATTTTGCTAAGACAAACCTTCCTACTCCTAAATCACTAAGGCGATAATGTAAGTTTACATCAACTAAGCCTCAATATAAAATCTGAGAGCTGGCATTTTACGACAACTAGATAGACAGTAAAGAAGCATCCACTCCATTTCTGTATGAGCAAACACATGGTGTCGTGTCAACTGAAAAAGTTTGTGCCCCACGAAAAGAACATTATACTTAGTGTCCAAAGTGAAAGCATATTTTGAAAAAGATTTATTACAGGAAACAGAAGGTGATTGTAGACAGCATCTGTTCTTTCCCTTAATGAAGACCCAGTGCCTAGAACATTTTGTAAGTCAAGGAGATTAGTAGTGTTATATAATAAGGTGAGGTGGTAGTCTGAGATGAAAAAGTGGTCAAGAGAAATTGAAAGAGATCTAGACAAAATACAAAATTGGAGAGGTGAAATCATAGCAGAATTTAAACTTTCATTAGACTAAAGAACAGAGTATACACTGAGGAAAATTGAGTCAGTTGTATGAAGGAAAATTTGAGATATATTTTGCCAACAAAATCAGTATGATAAACTGGAACACAATTGAAATCCAACAGAGGTATATTTAGTGTCACTACAACAAGGAGAATAGAGACAGTCATTAAAGGTAATATTGTTAAAAATTTTCCTAAGCTAGGTACTCGAATCTGAGCTTGAAAGGACTTAAGCCTTTTTTAAAGACTTTTTTGGGAAAACTTAAAAAAAATTTTTTAATACTAAGAATGAGAGATAAGGAATATTCTTGAGTGTGTGTGTGTGTGTGTGTGTGTGTGTGTGTATACATACATATATATGGGAAAACAGGATGAAAAATCAGGGCAGCTACTTTAAATGCCAGAATTGAAATTCTAGGACCAAGAATCCCATATCTAGGCAATACGTCATTTTTGTGAAAGTTAAAGAAATTCATTCCTAGACATGCAAGGGCTAAGGAAGCATACTGCCATTATCATTTCTGCAACTTTTTCTGAGATATGCTCCTGCTGATTAAAAGGCAAATCTAAATAGAGAGCACAACAATTGGAAAGCACCAGTGGCAAGCAATGAAGCTAGTTCACTGCAGAATTAACTCTAAATAGTGATTACAAGCGATTATTAAAGAGAACCTGACTCACATGAAGAATTTGTCTAAAGTGAAATCCCTGGTTTTGAATACAAAAATTTGGAAGGAAATAGGTTGGAAAAGCCGGTAGGTATTTTTAAAATTTTTCATATTGATAACAAAGATACATACTTCCAAGTGTGATTCTTTTTAATCTAAAGAGAACAATTTATACATGAGACTTTTCAATCTTTTAAATCAGTTGAAGAAAAAAAAATTAAACCTGGTCCATATAAGCAAAAGTTACAAAGTAAAGGAAGATGCAAGAAAGCCTTTCAAAGAAGGTATAAAAAAGGATAATAGACATTTTGTTTTATATGTAAATATAAATAGTTGATCTTACCTATTGAAGACCAATAGGGATAAACTGCCTGGATCACATTTTGATCTTAATTCTTACCTTTTTCTTACATTAAAAATTGTGACACATTGACCCTGAAAGGATGGATTCAGGCTATTCAAGCTGCTGTGTGTTTTGCTGAGGTATGCTTAAAAGCTTCTAGAAATTGTAGAGATCATCTTTAATGCACTATTAGTATCTTAAGAAATGTTTGTATCTCATTTTCCAATTCATAGACTTGTATCTGTCCCAGAATATTTCAGAGTGGAGGTAGTCTTATATTTTCTATTTCTTTGCAGAGTTGTGTAGAGTTGTTCTCCTTTATTTATGATACATTGATAGTGCTGTTTCCATGTATCTTTATGTAAGTCCATATCATGGCTTAAAAATAATTAACTGAATAGAAAATTTCTTAGGGGTTTTTAGTGACTGATGAAATTTAGGTGTATATTTCTTCCTCTTATTGATTCAAACTCCATACATTACTGGTTTTGTCCAGCTCAGAAGTGAAATATCTGCTAGCATGTGCACAATAGTAATTGTTTCTTCATATCACATCTTCCAGTCCATCGGATAAAGGTGTTTTGCCAACAGATTGTTCTGTTTCTTGTTTGTTTTTGAGTGTGACATGTGTCATTAACCTCATGGCTGGTATAATAAGTCCCTTGGCAGTTGTTTGACTTGCACCGGTTTCCCTAGAAGGAGTGCAAATTCAAATAAGTGCTCTGTAGTTCTTAGCTCTTTCTTTAGCAACAGAATTCATCACTTTTGCTATGGAAAAAGCATTATGTGGGACTTGTTCTGAAAAGACTCATACAAGTCATTGTGCTTTGAAAGTGAAACAAAAACTATGGTGTCTTCAGCCCACTGGTCTAACCATGTTTCATAGCAGGCAGCAAGGAACAAATAAATTGACTCAGTAAATAAAATTTCAAATGCTCACTATCTTAATTTTCTATTTATGATTTTCCTCTTCAGCTGCTTATGTGATATCACTCGTATCTTAAGACATACAGATTTATATTCTGTATTCACTGTATTAGAGTTCTGTTCATTTAACAATTCATGGTGTTTTTATAAGTAGCATTATTTACAGCTCTCTTTTAATCCTTCAGTAAATCATTAAACCATTTTTGTTATTTGGGAGATATAATAAAGCATACAACAAAAATGTAGACTTAAAAAATATAAACAACACTCAGAAAACATAAAGATACATTAACTGAAATGAACAGAAATTAACTGAACCTGACAATTAGTGTGTACACATACATAGACCCAATGTTTTTAAATTTTTAAAAATTTTTATTGTATTTTTTTAATTTTAATTTTAATTTTTTCTTCACCCCCCACCCCGATCCAATTTTTTAGAACACTGACAACCTTTAAAATCCTAGTGTTCAATAAAAGTATTAGAAGATTTCTGGAAAAATAATTCTATTTTCCAAATTAGTGAAAGATACAGGGTCCATACTCTGAATATCATGGAGTTAGAGGACCACAGGGCACTGCTGCTGTTGTGGCTGCAAGCATTAGATGTTCAGAATGATGTTGTGTGTTGTGATACAAAATCCTGTTCCCATGATGCCTGTGGAAAATGAGGAGTAACTCTTCATTTGGAATTTGTTTTGCTTAGATTTAAAGTGGGTAAAATCATTACTGTACTTAGACTTACAAATTAATTTTTAAAAATCTAGTTCCAGAAGATTAACTGGCCTTCCTGTTTTTCATTGGTTCTTCATACTCTTTAACTGATCGTAAACCCTTGAGCTAAAGGTTTGTTTAAATAGAAAAAAAAATGTTTTACTACTAGATGGGAGGAGTAGGAGGCAATGAAGGAAGCCAAGTGGAAGGGGGTCTGAAGTACTCCCTTTTGGGCACATGTAAGTATCTTCTTCAATCCTGTAGGCATTGTAGTCCCTACTATTTCCTCTTTGTCTTCCTTTCCTCCTTCTCCTGTAAATGATGAACAAATCTCAATTTGCAGACTTAATAGAAGTTATTTTTTAAAAATCATGATGGTTTTTGCATTCTCTTGCCCAGTACCTGTCTTTTAGGCTCACACTTCACCCCTACTCCCCAGCTCTGCCTGTACATGTACTGATGAATTAGGTCCACAACTATATTTATAGTAGTCTAATGATTAATTAATGCTGTGAGATATGTTTAGAGAATTTAGAATCATGTTTTCTTTCTCTTTCTTGTTTTAGTCTTGTGCTGCCATTTTCCCTGTTATCTATAATTAAAAATCTTATTTTTGATTCATTTTTCTTTCATATTTCATATTCAGTCAGTGTTCCAAAACTTGGTCATTCTTTTCTAAGATAGAACCTTCTTTATTTTCTATACTTTTATGTTCTGGTTCAGATTTCTATATGCTGAGATTATAGAGGTTTAGCCAAACACATTGACTCTAAGCCTTCGTTTCACTAATGTTCCGGTTTATTTCTTTAAAATTACTCTTATAGGGATCCCTGGGTGGCGCAGCGGTTTGGCGCCTGCCTTTGGCCCAGGGCGTGATCCTGGAGACCGGGGATCGAATCCCACGTCGGGTTCCCGGTGCATGGAGCCTGCATCTCCCTCTGCCTGTGTCTCTGCCTCTCTCTCTCTCTCTCTCTCTCTCTCTCTGTGACTATCATAAATAAATAAAAATTTAAAAAATTACTCTTATAAGTATTTCTCTTTCTTCTGCCCCAAGTCCCTAATTTTTTAGGGATTGCTGGGAATCTAATTCTACCCCACCTAAGCAAACTCACTTTCCACTATTCTCCAACACAGAGGAGAGGAATTCTGATTTACTAGATGTAAGTCTTGTACCAGGCAGGCACTGTGTTAGGCACTTTACATGTATTAATTAGTTTTAAGTCTTTAAAACTACCCTATAAGGTTGATGTTTCTACTTCCTTTTTATATATGAAGAAACTGAAATCTATAGAAGTCATGTAATTTGCCCAAGGTCCTAACATAAATGGAATTGGAATTTAAATTATCTACCTGTGTGATCTCCCAAAGCCTAGGTTTTGTCTACATCTCTCTTATATTGAATTCACACTTTATTTAGGTATCCCCTTTCTTTGATGTATCCCATAATATATCTATTTTTAATACTGTTCACTTGACTCTTTCCTCCTGAAATTCTTCTATTTCTTTTTCTACCTCTCTCAATTGTATCTACCATTTAAGGACAAACTTAAATTAACATCTTTTCTGTATGCTTCTCTGAATTTTATTTGTTGTATACGTTTTTTTCTCTCCACTTTTGTAACACTTTCAATGTCTTATTCTATTTCTTGTACTTCATTTGTGTCAGTCTTCTGTCTGCAACTGGACTAGAAAATTTTAAAAATATTTATTTGACACAGAAAGGGAGCACAACAGGGAGGCAGAAGAAGAGGAAAAGCAGGATCCCTACTGAGCAGGGAGCCCGATGCAAAACTCAGTCCCAGGACCCTGGGATTAAGACCTGAACCAGAGGCAGACACTTAATGGACTGAACTAGGCATCCTTGGAGTAGGAATTCTTAGAGGGCAAAAGCCAAATATATGCTGCTGCTTTGAAACACTACAGACAAAGCACATAGAAGGTTGTCTATTATCTTATTGGCATTGACATTTTTAGAAGATTTGTTCTAGTTTTTAAAGACTTAAATTGAAACTTAAATCATTTTTGCTTTTTTTGTGGTTCCTTGTATACTAGTTTGTGTTAATAATTAAAAGCTCTCAACTGCTGCATTTAGAGTCAAATGCAGAGGAGAGCCATATTTTTTACTTTAAAAGTTCCATTTCATTCTGTTTTTATCATATTAGAACCAACTACTTTAATATTTAAGTTCTGTGAATTAATAGGAAAAAGGATAATGACATCTAGCAAGACTCCTAACTCTCTAAACTGTTCTCCTGCCTATTAACTTATTTTTGGAATATTGGTCAGAATATGTAACATATTGGAAATAATGTTAAATGCCATTAATATGGATTAAAAACTTAGTGATAACTTGAACTGGCTTTGTTTAGAATGAACTTAAGTAGTTTTGTTACTTTTTCTGCATTGGGATGACTTCTTGACTTATAAAGAAATACTTTGTACTCAGTTTGCTTTGAGTTGAGGTGGAGAAACTAATGTAAATTATTTTTTAAAGATTTATTTATTTATTTTAAAGAGAGAGTGCAGGAGTCGGGGGAGGAGCAGAGGGAGAGAGAGACAGTCCTAAGCAAACCCTGCACTGAGTGTGGAGTCTGACATGGGCTCTGTGGGTGCCACAACCCTGAGATCATGTCCTGAGCCAAAACCGAGTCTGATGCTCAACCAACTGTGCCACCCAGACGCTCTTCATGTAAACTTTTTTGCATAATGCTAACATGAATCCAGTTCTTTTTTAATTTATAATTGTATATTATTTTTGAATATCCTTTTGTATTATATATTATTTAAAAGATTATTTTTTCTGATTATTACTAATTTGGATTAATTCTTCAATTTGTTTTAGTTACTTTATAGAAGTATGTACAGTTTACTCTGCATTTAACCATATTTTCTAGTGCTAAATACTTTTACCATTTTAATTCTAACTGCATTTTTGTCTAAGATTATTTTTTTTCTATGATAAACCTAATCTTTTACTGCCTCTTTTTATTATCTTAGTGTAGGTTTAGATGAGATGCTTTCAAAGAGATAAATTGGTTATGAATGAAAGCTTTATTAGTTCATGGTGTCCAGTGTTAACATCTTTCTAATTTTTGAGTTACCCCTTGGAAATAAAACACTCCTCTTTGGAGTTGATTTCTGTTCTAGGTCAGATTTTTTTTGTCATTAAGCAATAGAAATAATTCTAATTAACAGTGGCAAAAGTCATTTGTTGAAACAATTCACAGATTTGAATTAAGAACTAAACAAGTATGCCTTGGGGGAGATGGAAACTAACAATTCTGGAGTGCTTAGAGATGTAAACTGGTAGAACTAGTATGCTCCTTTGTGGAAGGCTGTCATGTCAGATGACCAAACCTACTTCCTTTGTGTTTGTTCCCAAAATTTAATTCCTAGGAGATCAAAAAAGAGTTGGATCCCTTGCCACCACCCTGTCATTGATGATGGTAGCTTGGATGTTTGTGTGGATTTGCTGGTGGGTGGTTTATAGGATTATATATTTGGGTATCCTGTTAGAATCATAGGACCCTGAGATGAAGTGTAGTTATTCACAGGAATAAAGGAAGGGATTCTGGACAAACACAAGAGATGGCTACCAAACTTGTACTTTTATTATCTACTCCACATAGATTGACACATGCTTGTATACAAATCCAGGAAATTTACTCCTGTCATGTTGCAACTCTCCTGTATTCAGCTGCAGACATAACTTTATCTCCAATGGTAGAAACATAAAGTCTCATCCACCTACTGTAACAATTCTGTGTGGCAATTAAGAAAAGTAATTCGTAGAGAGTAATTTGATTAGAGAGTAGTAGAAACTAGATTATAAGAAGTTAAGATGAGATTGAGTGGTGGGAAAGAGGAACAAAAAGATAGAGATCACAAATTAAAGAATCACTTTTTTTGTAGTATTAGATGACCTTAAAGGTAGGGCAACCAAATAAAAGGATAGGAGTACAAAGATGCACTATAAATAATTGTTCTGTAACATCAGAGATAGATGAGAACATTTACTCACATTATTTAAAGTTTCCATACCTGTGGATTACTTTATATTAAGGGAATGAATGGTATGTTTTTATGTCTATTGATTTATTTTTCAGGATTACATTTTTGAGTAGTTATCACTGTTATAATTTTGTGTCCTAAACTGAATACTGTCATTGACCTCTAATACAGTGTCAGTTTCCTTGTAAGATTTTTTTTTATGAAAGAAAAGAATTATGTGATATACAATATATAATTGACAGTGGATAGAGAAATAGAAACCTCAAAATTGGAAGTTTTTTGCTTTGGTATCTTCTGTAAAATACAGAGTTCCCTACTTTAGCATGGATGGATAACTTTGGAGAACCCATATTGTTTTTTTAACGTATTCGTTTTCCTTTCATGCATATATTGTCATAATATTGTATGTGGCATAATTGTGAAACTTTCCTTTTGTTTTAGTTGACATCTGAAATGTTTGAAGCAGATCTTGAGAAGGCATTGTTGCTAAGTAAATTAGAATATGAAGAACACAAAACGGTATTTACACATTTATTGATTTAGATATTTTAGAAGTTTAAATGGTCAGAAGTTAGGACCAGCCTTCCTGAATTTTGTATAAAAGTTTTCCATTAAAGCTTGTCCTAGGAATTCATCTTTGTAACAAAATATTATGAAGTTGTTTTTTTTTAATAATTTTTAAAAAGATTTATTTATTTAAGAGAAGGGGAGAGAGAGCAGAGTTGGTGGGGAGAGGAGCAGAGGGAGAGTCCCAAGCAGACGTTGCACTGAGTGTGGAGCTCAACATGGGGTTCAATCCCATGACTCTGAGACCATGACCTGAGCAGAAACCAAGAATTGGGCACTGAACCTGCTGTGCTACTCAGGCACTCCTGTTAGGTTTTTATAACAAAATTACTCCTCAGGATTTGAGAGGCAACAGACTGAACTTTGGTGATTTGAGATGTTTCCTTAAGAAATCTGTCCACCCCAGGTGAAGGGAAAAGAGAAAATGAAATTAACAGCAGATGATTAATTTTAATTAATTAGTTAATTTTTAATTTATTTTAATTTATTTTAAATAAACACAGGAAATAAGTAGATTTCCAAATTTAAGTAAGTATGAGTATGGGGCATCCATTAAGAGACCCTCTGCTAGAGATATGCACCAATTAACTAAAGTAAATGGAAGGCCATTTCTGAGGTTTTGTCCTTGTGGATTCTGAATTTTATCTAAACTGTGATATTGGGCTATGTGCTGAATTGCATTGTACAGCTTGAAACTATAGGAACATTTAAGTAAAAGGTAGTTTTGGCTTCCAGTTTCTTTCTTTCTTTTTTTTTTTAAGATTTTATTTATTTATTCATGAGAGACACAGAGAGAGAGGCAGGCATAGGCAGAGGAAGAAGCAGGCTCCCTGCAAGGAGCCTGATGGCGGGATTTGATCCTAGAACCCCGGGATCATGACCTGAGCCAAAGGTAGATGCTCAACTACTGAGTCACCCAGGCATCTCTGGCTTCCGATTCTGTATTCAAATTGGGTATTTATTATTTTCATATAATTTGGCATTTTAGTCCTTTACATGTATTGGGAAGTTTTGGGGTCTATAAAATGTATTTAGTTTGTGTTTGTAGTTGATTATAAAATACCCTAGTCATGCTTAAGGGACTTTAGACTATGTCATTGTACACTAGCTCCTTCACCTAAGATGAAGGGGAGAGAGGAATTAAAATTTAGAGCAGATATTTTTTTTGCTTTTTACTTGTAGTTCAAGGGAAAAGGATGAAAGTTGCTAATAAAGTGCACATGTACATTTTATGTGTACATTTTCCATGTCCCTATTCCTGTTACCCTGAGTAATCAAGAATTACTATAATTCTTATTGTTAGTTGCCTGTTTAAACACATAGCTAGCAATTAGAAAAATGGATACAGCTAGCTTTACTATGATTTAATCATTTAAATGGACTTTCAAGTTACACTGGAAAAGTATAAAAAATAGAATATTATCCTATAATAATGATTTATTGTTGTGATATATATATCTAGATTCTAAAGCCAAAAGAATTAGCTATATCTATTGAGGAGGCATGGAGTAAATGATACTGATAAAATATCATGCACACAAGCCAGTTTTCTTGGCATAGTCATAGCCTGCTACTCAAAAGCATTGGTTCTATCAGACAGTAATGACTTTCAGAAAAGGGAGAAACTCCTGTTGTATGTAATGGTTAGTTTGATGTGATTGCATTAATGTTGTCATTGAGTTTTAAGTCAATATTTTTTAAGTTTTTTTTTTAGTAACTAAAGTTTGGAATGACATTTTCTTTCTTTCCTTTTCTTTTCTTTCTTTTCTTTTCTCTTCTCTTCTTTCTTTCTTTCTTTCTTTCTTTCTTTCTTTCTTTCTTTCTTTCTTTCTTTCCTTCTTTCCTTCTTTCTTTCTTATTTTAGAGAGAGAGCAGGGGGGTAGGGTAGGTGCAGAGGGAAAGAATCTCAAGCAGACTTCCCACTGAGTATGGAGCCCCACATGGGGCTTGATCTCATGACCTTGAGATCATGACCTGAGCCAAAAATCAAGAGTTGGAGGCTTAACTGACTGAGCTACACAGGTACCTCTGGGATGGCATTTTCTATTCTGTTTTATTACTTGTTTGCCAAATATTTTTTTGAATAGCCAAAAATGTGCAAAGTGCACAATACAAAGGTAAGGATATGGTCCCAGCCCTTGAGTTTAGTGGAGGGAGACATGCATATAATTACTGTGTATAGCACTGAAAGATGAATGTTCTGTGTAGTGGGAATTCAGAAAGATGGAAGAACTTTCTTTGCCTTTGATCGGTATGGGTTTTAGAAAAGAATTCTTAAAGAGGAGATTTAATGGGTTTATTAAAAGGTGACAGTTTAGGCAAGAGAAAAAAATAGGCTTTGTCAGGAAAGGAGTGGCAAGTATATAGGATATGTGCAGGTAAAAGAGTGTAGCCTATTTGATTTGGAGTTGGTAGAGACACTTTCTGAAGGATAGGATATGGACCAGGCTAAGGAGATTGGGCTTTTATAAATCTGTTGGTGGAGAACTATTGAACTATTTTTAACTTTTAGATTTCAGGTTTTCATTTTAGAAACTCATGCTGTAGCCATGTAGAAGATGGATTGAGGGGCTAAAATTAGAGGGTGTTGCAGTGTCCAGCAGAAGAAGATAGGGAAATAACAGAAGGTCTGAAGGGAAGAGAACAGATGTAAGAGATCTTTAGCAGATAAACTCAACAAGACCTTGTGACTACTTTGTATATAAAGTCTGCAGGAGGAGCAGACAGTGGTGACACAGGTTTCTAGTCTGCGCAGTTATGTAGGTGATGGTGACATTATACAGGGTACTTACTGGAGGATCCAGTAGGGAAGGGCAGGGTGAACATATATATATAGTTTGGTGGTGCTTACTGAGCATTCCATTTGAGTTGTCTGTACATACAAAAAATCATCAGTGTATAGGTAGAACTTTAAACTTTGGGTATAAAGCAAAAGACTTCCTCAAGAATGGAATAATGGTGAGAAAAGTTTGGATATAGGAAGCCAGTGAAGGAGACTGAACAGTAGTCAGAGTGTATTGAGAAAACCAAGAGGTGTTTGAAAAAGCAATGTCTTTGGATATGGCATTGTGGGGGAGGTTGACCTTAATTTTAGCAGAAGAGAACAGGGGAAGCCAGATTTGGTGGAGGTGGTGAGAAAGGAAATTGACTAGAGATGATTGTCTTAAGTTTGGTCCTGAAATAAAGAAGAAGAGGTGGCATCTAGGAGAGGTTATAAACCACAAGGAATAGCTTTTTGTTTTTATTTTAATGTTTAAGAGGCAAGAGATTGAGCATATAAAAAGAAAGCAACTTATGCTGGGGCACCTGGGTGGCTCAGTCAGTTGTGTCCTACTTTTGATTTCAGCTCAGGTCATGCTCTCAGGGTGGTGGGATCCAGGCCTGCATCAGGCTCTGTGTTGAGAATGGAGCCTGCTTAAGGTCCTCTCTCTCCTTCTGCCCCTCCTTGTGTGTGCGCTCTTTCTCTCTCTCTCTCTCTCTCTCTCAAAAAAAAACTGTCCTTTTATACAATTTGACTAGCTTCAAGTATTGATTTTTAAAATTTGTAGTTTACCTTTAAAAAAATAAAACTTTAATATATTACCTAATGGTATGTTGATTTTTTTTTTACCAGCGTAAACCAAGTTTAATTATTGTTGGTAATTCTTCTTAGGAGTATGAAAATGCTGAAAATGCTTCAACTCAGTCAAAAGTTGTGAATAAAAAAGATAAAAGGAAGAATCATCAGGGAAAAGACAAACCTCTCACAGTATCACTCAAAGATTTTCAATCTGAAGGTAATATATGTACGAAATCTATTATGCTAGACTATTTTAAGTCTTTATATATTTTTAAGTTCCTTGCTATTTTTTAAAATAAGTAAGAATTGTTTTGTTAATGTGTTACTGAGATTATAAAAAATGTAAACCTGTTTGGAAATACACAATTTGGGGGATAGTTTAAAAGCAGTCATTAAATCTCCATAAAAATTAAATACAAATTTGTCTTTTTGTATCTGAATTTGTCCATATTATAAAACTCACTAAAAATAAAATTTGTAGTTTTTGAGTCATCTTGAAACATAATTATTGTCTTTATACATAAAGTAATTGGACTTACACCAGGCCAGGAATAGTATCATCAGATTTCATCCATTATTGGTCAGCCTCTTCAAATTATCTGGAACTACACTGTAGAAAATTAAAATACAAATTTTTAGAATGAGACTTATCACCACAAAACTTTGTAATATCATTTGTATTTTTTTTTATTGAACAGAGAAGGCAAGGAAACTACATTATCCACCAAACTTTTGAAGATAGACCATAAAGCGCACTGTTTTTGATGTGGGAAGTTGTGAAAACCCTAAGTCTGTGCTATAAAATATGGTAGCCTCTATTCATGTGTGATGTTTTAAATATAAATTAATTAAAATGAACTAAAGTTAAAATTCATTAGTTGTATTAGCCACATTTCAAATGCTCAGTACCTTCATGTGATTAGTAGCTTCCCCTTCATGTGGTTAGAAGCTACTAATGTGGCTAATACATCTAATGAATTTTTACTATAGTTCATTTTAATTAATTTATATTTAAATTAAGTTTCTGTAAAGTTATCCTTACAGAAAATTTTTTCTGGACAGTGTTGTGTTTATGCCAGTCAGAATAGTTGCTGACAAAATGAACAGCAGTTTGTTCATTGACAGTGATCTATTTGATTCATATGAATTTAGCCTTAATACTTGGGTGTTTGTTCTGTGAGGATTAATAATACTACAGCAATAATCTGAAAAAAAAAACGCAATGAAATAAAATACTCCAGCATTTTCAAAAGCAGGCCTATCTGTTAAATTAGGAATAAATTGAGAGCATTATATTGCTTTGGTTTAAGGATCAGGACAGTTTTTCCTGTAGTCTGCTTCTTTTATTAAGCTAAGTAGGATTTTGTAGCTTGAGCTGAAACTTGTGATTTTGACATATATTATACTTCTAGACCCTATTCTGATCAACAGATGCCTTAAAAAGCTGGACCAGCTTTTAAATTCTCAGTTGTAAGAATGCTATTCTATTAAATTATTGTTAGTCGCTGAGAATAGAAAATTTCTACTATGCACAATAAGCCATGTAAAATATTAGCTATCCCAATCATCTCTAATTTAAATAAGAACATTTTCTTCCTCCTCTTGGTACTTTAGTTTCAGCCTTGTGTCTGTGTGGATTTCCTTATGTCTTCTTTTTTCCTCCTTCTGTAATCCCTTTCCAGAAATGCTGTGTTGTTACTAAGTCAATGATTTGTTTAATCTGAATGTATTTTTATTGCCTTCTTTCTATTCATTTTATAAATATACATCAATTTGTAGTATTTCTTATAGTATTATCAAAGCACTATGATGTATATTTTTAAAATAAAGAAACTAGGAAAAAAAAGAAACTAGGAGTTTAAAAGACACAAATTATTATTCGTTTTTTTCCCCCACAAGGGCAGTGATCTGTACAATTTTGCAGTTATGGTATCCTGTGATTTGATTTTAGGCATATTTGTTCCCCTTTATGCTCCCCTAAAATTGTGTGAAACAGAAAACCTAAATTATTTGGAATTCAGCTGTTCAAATTTAATAATACCCTGTTGTATGAGCGGCATTGACTAGGATGTAAGACATAGTCCCTAAACTGAACAAATTAATGATTATATGTTGAAATTTAACATCTTCCACCTAGAGAGGTCAGTCTAATATCTCAGACAACCCTCAAATGACTTCTGTAACTCTTATTATAACTTTTAAATTCTTCTCAATTACTTCAAATATTTTTACATATTGGGTATTAATGATTATTAATACTAATAAAATTAATATTTTCTTCAATGAAATTTCACCCTTTTTTTCATTTTCAGATCACATTAGTAAAAAGACCGAGGTAAGTGTTATTGTAACTATCTTTATTCTAGAAAACACTTTATTATTTTAAGAATAATACTTCAGTGTTTGGCAGTAAGTCTTTTTTGAGACCTAGCCACTTAAAGGACAACTCATAGGTTTGTTCTAAATGAATTAGGTCATGTTTCTGGCTATTATAAGGATATAAAATATATTACAGTAGAATAAAATATTATTTGCATGAAGAAACTATAATATTATTTGGCTTTATTATCCTAAATTGTGTGGCTGTGCTTGCACGTGTGTGCTCACATATGCACACCCACCTACACCTAAAAGGTTACCACATGTAAGCTTAAAATTTTAGGGAAAAGTGGTATAATACTTCAGTCTTTATTAAAAATGTCTTGAAACAAAGTCTCAAGATATTTTGGAATTATGGAAATTGTGAAGTAAGCTGTGATTCTGTGGTTTATACCTATGCATCATCTACTACTCTTAATATTCACCATTAGAGGGTAGTACACCCTACACATAACTTCCTGGGGTTATTGGTCACTTTTATTTTTTTTTTAAGATCCAGTACCAGATTCTTCAAACCTTTTAAAATTGGGAGGTACTACTATAAAATATCTTCTAATTTTGAGGAAGATACTAATAAAATGTTAGGAGTTATTTTGAATTCTTTAGGTACTAACTTGAAAGTTTCACTATTTTATTGTGTATGTATTCTTGTTAGTAATTCCAGTAGTCAGTTGTTTGAATGGTCAGAGATATTCCTGGATTTCACTTTATAATACATATATAGTTTTTGTCCATTTTTTTATATTGTTTTAAGTATTTGCTTGACAAGTCAGAGAAATGAAATCATCTCTAGAAACCACATCTAAATAACTGTGACTGTATTAAAAATATAGTCTTTATGCACACAAGCACAAAATCGATTTGTTAAGGTGGATGGTGGAAATTCTTTTTATATAAAAACCACTGTCACCATTTTTTAGATTAAAAATTAAATGACGCAAATATAGTCTTGAGTATTCCTTTTATGTTTGAAAGCAGAAAACATGTACATTTGGACTGATTCCATTTTTTTAAATCCATTGACTGACTTGGAGGATAGCTTTATGCAAATGAAAAAGTAGATACAAATGGTACACGCTATTCCTAAGGGACCAGCAACTGTTAATGGTGAGAAAAATAATTTTTATAAACTATTCCATGCTTTACTTTCTTTCCTGATTTGAAAGGGGGAAAAAATTTCAGACTGATAGGGTCTCATGTATTTAATATATTCAATCTGAGTTGTATTTAAACAGGCATAGATGTGTGACTCAGCATATATTTTGGCTTTCATTATAGTTTTAGAGCTGAGTTCTGATTGTCTGCTGTTGATAAATAATTTTATATGTAATAAAATTCACTTTAAATAATTTTAATGATAAAGACATTTTCTATCTTTGTAAATACAGTCTAATTATAATTTATTTCTTACATAACTATTTTAGGAAATTGGTCAAAAGAACATGTAATTCACATTATCCTTTGACACTTGTTAAAAATATACCAAAGTTATGTTCTATTTCCATTAGAAGTGTTACTCATTTTCTTGGAACTTGAATATTTAAGTGTTGTAGTGGTTATGCCATTGCTCTAGGAATCTAGAACTTTTTGAGAGTTCAAAAATAAGCCTGAAAAAAATTCTGATTTTAAGTCTAAAATGAGATATGCTTTCTACTAAAAATATATGTATGAGTCTTCTGTTACAGATATGCTCAATAATTGACTTGTTTTTTCCATATTTAATTTGTTACTTATGCCAAGAAAAATTTTTCCCCATAGGAACTTTAAAATTTCTAACCTCTGTTGAGAACAATATACATCTCATCCATTCCTTCTTAAAGCAGGTATTTTCTGGATAAAGTTCAAAAGAGAAAAGATTTATTTTACTTCATTGCTAGGTGATGAGAAATACTTGAACTTCCTGTATGTTCCTCTAACTGCCAACTAAACTTCTTCTCGGGTTGATTTCATCATTCCCCTTTTTCTTTCTCCATCTATCTTGATTATGTTATTAATCTCATTGCTTTCTTTGTAATCTCTTTTACTCTGAAATGATTAGAAAAAAAATGACATTTGCAGTAGTAAAGAATGGGAACAATTAATTTTTCTTCCTTAAATGTCTAGGAAATGTTAGCTGCCACTCACTGCTACAACAGTCCCCTTATCCATTCTTCACTACAGTATAGTCAAGAACATCCCATAAGAATTCTAGACAAGCAGAATGAATAATAGAATGTGTGTTTGTACATACCTCTTAGAAACCTTAACTAATCATGCCTTTTAAGGAGCATTATTTGACCCTTAAAGTTTTTATTTTTTATTTTTATTTTTTTTATTTTTTTTTAAATTTTTTTAAAAATTTTTATTTATTTATGATAGTCACAGAGAGAGAGAGAGAGAGAGAGAGAGGCAGAGGGAGAAGCAGGCTCCATGCACCGGGAGCCCGACGTGGGATTCGATCCCGGGTCTCCAGGATCGCACCCTGGGCCAAAGGCAGGCGCCAAACCGCTGCGCCACCCAGAGATCCCTTAAAGTTGTTTTTAATTTTCACATGTTGCCTTTTTAAACACCGGTGCTGCAGGGTAGAGTATCACACAGCTACTACTTTCTCTTTAGCTCCACTTTCTTTTTTTATTTAGCTCCACTTTCATCTTGCCTTCACAACCCCAGTCCTTCCAGTACTATTCAATAGCTTTAAATTTTTTATTTTTATTATTTTTAAAAATTTTTAAAGATTTATTTTATTTATTTATTCATTCATTCATTCATTCGAGACAGTCAGAGACACAGGCAGAGGGAGGAAGGCTTATTGGGACAGGAATGGGAGAAAGGTTACTTTTCACAAGATACATTTTTTAAAAGTTTTTTTTAAAAGAGATCTT
The DNA here is from genome assembly GCF_003254725.2 of Canis lupus dingo. Taxonomy (NCBI): domain Eukaryota; kingdom Metazoa; phylum Chordata; class Mammalia; order Carnivora; family Canidae; genus Canis; species Canis lupus. The sequence goes on from NC_064243.1 coordinate 75,768,445, forward strand.
ATTTATTCATGATAGACATAGAGAGATAGAGAGAGAGAGAGGCAGAGACACACACAGGCAGAGGGAGAAGCAGGCTCCATACCAGGAGCCCGACGTGGGACTCGATCCCAGGACTCCAGGATCACGCCCTGGGCGGAAGGCAGGCGCTAAACCGCTGAGCCACCCAGTGATCCCCCACAAGATACATTTTTGAGGTTTTCTGTTATGTTTATGTACTATGTATTTAAAAATTATATAAAGAATAAAAAGCACTGGGTGAGAGAAGGAACTGGGGGAACAAACCTGGTCTTATTTGGCTCCATACCCTATTTCCTTTTTGTTGCACAATGCTTCATGCATGTGTACCTTAGATATATGAACTTGGATGAATTCATTTTAGGTCCTAATTATATTAGCTGAAAATTAAGGTTGACTTTGTTGATTTCTAAAATTATGATAAATGCTCAGTGTGTGATTAAATATTATATGCTAAAAATTGAACCCTATAGTTAACACTACTATCAAAACACAGGAGAACAGCAACAATGGCCCATTAGATTTTATTTTATTGTTTTTTTTTATTTTTATTTTTTTAAAATTTTTATTTATTTATGATAGTCACACACAGAGAGAGAGAGAGAGAGGCAGAGAGAGAAGCAGGCTCCGTGTACCAGGAGCCCGACGTGGGATTCGATCCTGGGTCTCCAGGATCGCGCCCTGGGCCAAAGGCAGGCGCTAAACTGCTGCGCCACCCAGGGATCCCCCCATTAAATTTTAAAAGCAAATAAATTCTACCTAATTTTTAAAAATCTCACCTAAAATTTGGCTTTACCTAAGCAACTCAACCTGTTTCCTACTCCTCAATGTCTTGAACTCTTGTGACTTTGTTCCATGGCTTTCCTTATTTGTGTTTATTATATTTGTTAGCTCTCTCTTGGTATAAGTAAGAGAAACCCAACTCAATCCAACATAAGAAAGAGATGCTTATTTGGTTGGTATATCCTGGAAGGATAGGGAAAGAGTTTGGCCTTAGAGTTGACTGGATCCCTGGATAGGTTTAGGATTCTTCATTTTTCTCACAAGTCTCAATTGCTATCTATGGCTTTACCTCCTGGCAGATCACATGGTTATTGGAGGATCTTGGGGCTACATCTTTACAGGATTTCCTACAAACTGTTAATTAGCTTTTGAGTCTTGATAGGTTAAAAATCAGTTTTTCTTTGAGGAGATGAGGAAGCAAGAAAATTCCCTATGTGGTATGATACGCTTTTTATCATATCACATTAGGGGATATAGAATGTTTATTTTTATGATGATAAAATTGATCTTCTTGAAGAAATGACTATTACTAACATAAATAAGTGATCAAATCTCCCATACAGATAATTCCAAATAATTTATGCAGGTATTCCACTTCCAGAGAGGGAGTTTAACTCCTTCCACTCTTGAGTATGGAGTGTGCTTAGTGACTTGCTTCCAAAGAGTAGAGTACAGAAGCAGGAAGGGAAATTAGTTTTATACTGTAGAAATCTGGCAGACACCACCTTGACCAGGTGATTAATATTAATATTATTAGTGATAGGTTGATAGCACATAGCCTTGATATGATGTGATAAGAATGGCCTATACTTCTGCAGTTTTCCTCACAAAAATCACATAAACCCAGTAAAATCATGATTAAAAAATATCAGGCAAATCGAAATCAAGGAACATTTTACAAAATACCTGGCCTGAATGACCAGTATTCCTCAAAACTATCAAAAGCAAAGTCTGAGAAGTTGTCATGGACAGAGAAGGCTAAGGAGACATGATAAATGTAATACATCCTGAATGGAATCTTGGTATATGTGGTGCCAAAGCAAGCAGTGAATGGAATCTTGGAACAGAAAAATAACATTAGGGGAAAACTAGTGTAATCCGAATAAAGTATGGAGTCTAGGTTGGTCCTGTAGTGGTATAACGTACTATGATAATGTAACATGTTACCAACAGGGAAAGCTGGGTGAGTGATTTATGGAAACTGTACTCTTCAAAACGTTTCTGTAAATCTAAGAGTATTCTAAAATTAAAAGTTTATTTCAAAACTTCAGCAGTGGATTCAGATGTCAACCGTTATAAAATTTCCCTTCAGAGTTGCACTCAGTGCCTTTTGTAGCTGTTAATGATTATTTCCTTTATCCATTAATTTTTTTACTGTGTTCTTCATTAAATTTAAATTTTTACTTTAAGATTACATGCATATAATAATAATTGAATGGCAGAGGAGAGTTTATGAAACCAGTAGTCTCCCAGCTATTGGCCCTTCCTTTACTACTTTTTAAAAGTCTTTCTCATATTTCACAATTGACCTGCATCAGGCCATGCAAAAGAATTTAGAGTTTTTGGAACACACTAGTTTTTCATGCTACCTTGTTGACCTGCATATTCTTCTGTTCTATCTTTCTCAGTGGTATCTTGTGCATGAATAGTTGTTAGTTCCTCTGGGAGAGGGAGTGAAGTCAGAGCAACCTAAGTCACCATCTTGGTGATGTCACTCTCTTGCTATCTTTCTTTATTTGCCTAACATGTTTCAGAACTTGGCTAAAGAGTTATATTTTCCTGGTTTCATTTAGATGCACAGAATATTTTGTATATACTTCATAGCACGCAATACTATTATTGTTGTTTTGCTTCTTCTCTAGAATTTTAGTTCCTGGAGTTCTGGGACCATATGTTGATTTAGTTTTCCTGGTAGTCCTAATTTCTGTCACATAGCGGGTAATGGAAGTGGAAGTTGGTTGATGAATGAATGAATGAATATTCTGCCTTTTCACTAAAACTTCCTCTAGCCTTTTTGGATCTATTTCTCTCATGTATTTTTACAACAAAACAGAGGCACATAGATCTTATTTTTTGTCAATTCAAGCACATTGTTCAAGCCTTCTGCTTAATGCAGTATTGCATCAAGTAGAATTCTGAAACTGCATCCTTACTCAGCAAGAAAAAATTCCATGATTGATTAATTATATTTGCCATTTATAAAAGAGGAAGAAGTGGCTACATGTCTTACAGGTACTTGCCATTTCTGACGTGTATGGAAGAGTCTATTGTATCTGTTATTATGTGTTAGTTTTTGTCTTTTTCAGTAGATTTGAGTTCCATGAGAGTAGCCTATGTGTTGCATAAGAAGGGCTTAATAAATATTTCAACTTCAAGACTTGAGTCCACCAGGGTCTGTCGTAGTGGGGAGAAGAAAGTAGACTTACCCCATATATAATGTTATCTTTAATATAAGAGCACTTTTAAGAATGCTGTTATTTAGATTTTCCCTTGAAATAAGTTCAAAGCACTCAACTGTAGCAAAAGAGAAATTGCACATATAGAGCATTTGATGTTTGCATATTACTATATATTAATGTATCTTAAAACTGTAAAGCTGGGAGGTTGTTCTAAAGGTGGCTTACAGACCCTGGAAGTATGAAAGGAATTGTTGATCAAGCATTAACATTTGTCAGTTTACTCTATAAATGATGTATTCTTCATTTGGAAATAGGAAGTCAGTGGGAAGCAAGGTTTGTTTGTTTTTTTAATCAAAGTATAATTTACACACAAAAGAATGCACAGGTCATAAGTGTGCAGTTTGATGAGGTTTGACAGAAATATATGACCTACATCCCTAACAAGGTAACATTATCATTACACCAGAAAGTTCCCTTCTCCCTGAAGCCAATCCCTTTCTTATGTCCTCCCCTGCCTACCACAGGCAACCACTGTTGTGATTTCTATCATCATAGATTAAATTTGCCTCTTTATTTAAAGTAAAGCGTACAGTATGTTATTTGGTCTGGCTCTTTCCCTCCCAAATGTTGAAGGTTTGTCCATGTTCTTATGTGTATCAGTGGTTTTTTTCCTTTTCATTGTTAAATTGTATTCCATGGTATGAATATATCATAATGTGTTTATTCTGTTGATGGACATTTAGTTTGTTTCCTTTTTTTGACCATTATGAATTAGGCTGTTAGAACATTTTTAAAAAATAGTTTGTTTAGGAGCACCTGGCTGGCTTAGTTGGTAGAGCATGTGACTCCTGATCTTGGGGTCATGAGTTCAAGCCCCATGTTGGGTGTGAAGATTGCTTAATTAAAATAAAATATTTTTAAAAACCAGCTTTATTTCAGTATAATTTACATACTATAAAGTTAGCCGTTTTAAGTAGATTTTAAATTCAGCTGATTTTAGTATATATACAGAGTTGTACAGCCATTACTGTAATTAATTTTAGAACATTTCTGTCATCCCCATAAGAAACCTCATGCCCATTACCAGCTATTCCCCATACCCTTTCTGCTCTAACCCCTCTCCCCCAGCTTAGGTAACTGCTATATCATTTGTATAGATTTGCCTGTTTTGTACACTTAGTATAAATGGAATCACACACAATGTGGTTTTGAGATTTCTTACACTTAGCATGATGTTTTTAAAGTTCATTCGTGTTGTAACATCTATCAGTATTTTATTCCTTTTTATCACAAAGTATTGTATTTTATTTTAGTTACACATTAATCACTTGGACATATGGGGTGTTTTCACCTTTTTTTTTTTTTAATAAAGAAAAAGCCTAATGCAGGGCTTGAACTCCCCCAACCCTGAGCTGAAATCAAGAGTCCTATGCTTAACCAACTGAGCCACCCAGGTGCCCTGGTTGTTTCCACTTTTTAAATTATGAATCATGCTACTATGAACATTCATGTACAAGTCCTTATATGTTTAATTTCTCTTAGGTAAAATCCTAAGAATAAAATTGCTGTGTCATGGGGTAGATGTTTGTTTATTTATTTTTCTTTTATTTTTTAAAGATTTGTGTATAGTTGACACACAGTGTTCTATTAGTTTCAGGTATATAACATAGTGATTTGACAAGTTTATATGTTATGCTATGTTAACTTCAAGTGTAGCTATAAAATGCTGTTACAATATCATTGGCTATATTCCTTATGCCCTACCTTTTATTACTTTGATGTATGTTTAACTGTAAGAAACTGCTGAAGAGTTTTCCAAAGTGAATATGCTCTTTTAGACTTGTTAGAGGCATAGGTATTTGTGAAGTAAGGAAAGTTGTTTTTGCATTCCTGGTAGGAAGACTGACAAAAGTTTTTTTATAATGCTAGTAACTTTAGTTCCTTTCACTATAAATGAAGAAGTAGTTTCAATAATTATTTGTATTTCTGTATGCCAGTAACAGTGTAATTAAAATCAAAATGCTTTTTATCATAATATAATAATACCTAGGAATAAATATAATAAAGATATATAAGGCCTATATTGGGAAAATTACAAAACTTTATTGCAAGAAAGTAAAGACTCAAATAGAAGAATATTCCTTGACTTATTAACACAAAGATAATCACTTTTTCTCAAATTAATCTGTAAAATCTGTACAGTCTCAGCCAAAATCACAATTTAGTTTTTTTATTAACTGAAGTAAAGTTGACCTGCAATATTATATTAGTTTCAGGTGTATAGCATAATGATTCAACATTTATATGCATTATGAAATGTTCACTACCATTAAGTATAGTTATAATCTGTCACCACACAAAGTTATTACAGTATTATTAAGAATGTTCCCTATGCCATAGTTGAAAATCCCTATGACTTATGTATTTTATAACTGAAAGCTTATACATCTTAATCTCTTCTTCTATTTAACCCACCCACCCCTAACAACCACCAGTTTGTTCACCTTATTTGTCTGTTTTGTTTTGACAATTTAATTTTTAAACTAAAAACTAAAGCACTTCTAAAAAATTAATAGGGAAATGAAAAAGACCAAAATAACCAAAACATTCTTGAAGAAAAATAATTTGTCCAATCAGATATCAAGATTTTTTATAAAATTAATAATTAATACAGTAAAGAATAGAGGCAGAATGATAGATAAAAAGAACATTAGAACAAAACAGCACAGAAACAGGCCAACTATGAATATAACCTTGATCTGCAACAGAGTGAAGTAAAATAGTACTAGGTAGAGGATGAACTCTTTTTTAAATAAATGATTTTGGGCAATTGAGTATGTTTATGGAAAAAAGATTAGATTATTTCAAATCATGCATAAAAATTCATGCACAGAGAATCAAAGGCATAAAAGTCAAAGGCTATGTTATGAAGCTTATGGGTGCTAATACAGGAATATTTTTATGACTTTAGGGTAGGAAAGACACAAAACCCACTAGCTTTAAATTTATACATTAAGGAATTATTTCCATCAAAATATATTACAAAAGTGAAAGGACGATCTTCAGAGTAGGAAAAGATTTCTTCCAAAATAGAACTCATTGATGAATCTATGAAAAAGCAAGTACTCACAAAAGGGGATATTTATATGTCTTAAAAACATGAAAAGATGTTCAACTTCATTAGCGGTCATGGAAATGCAAATTAAAACCACATATTAATCTCCAGTTTAGCAAAAATCAAAGAATCTCATGATTTGTGTGTGTGTGTGTCTGTATACATATATATATATTTTTTAAGATTTTATTTTTAAGTAATCTCTACATCAACATGGAGTTTCAGATCAAAAGTTACATGCTCTACCACTGAGCCAGCCAGGCCACCCCCAAAGCCTTCGATGATTTGAATTGTTGGTGAGGATATGAAATAATATATTACTGCTTAAGAAGAGATAACTTGTTACAAACAATTTTGTTCAACATAGTACTAGAAGTCCTAGCCAGGGCAACTAGGCAAGAAAAAGAAATAAAAGGCATCCAAATCAGAAAGGAAGAAGTAAAAGTGTCCTTGTTTGTAGGTGACATGATATTATGTATAGAAAAGGCCCAATAAAGACTCCATCAAAAAACCGTTAGAACTAATAAATGAATTTAGCGAAGTTGTCAGATACTAAATCAATATACAAAAATCTGTTGCATTTCTATACACTAATAATAACAACTTACCAGAAAATTTAAGAGAACAATCCCATTTACAGTTGCATCAAAAAAAAAAAAAACCCAGGAATAAATTTAACTAAGGAGTTGGAAGACTTGTAGACTGAAAACTATGACATTAATGAAAGAAATTGAGGAAGGCACAAATAAATGGAAAGGTATCCCATGCTCATGGATTGTAAGAATATTGTTAAAATGTCCATACTACCCAAAGCAGTCTACAGATTCAGCTCAAACTCTATCAAGATTCCAGTAGGATTTTTCACAGAACTAGAATAAACAATCCTTAATTTGTATGGAACCACAAAAGACCCTGAATTACCAAAGTAATCTTGAGAAAGAAGAACAAAACTGGAGGTATGATGCTCCCTGATTTCAAGCTGCACTACAGAGCTATAGTTAAAAGAAAAAAAGTATGGTTATTGGCATAAAAACAGACACAGAACAATGGAATAGAATAGAGAAGCTCAGAAATAAGTACACACTATACATGGTCCATGAATTTATGACAAAGGAAGCAAGAATATACAGCGAGGAAAGGACAGCCTCTTCAATAAATGGTATTGAGAAAACTGGACCACTATCTTATACTACACACAAAAATTCACTTAAAATGAATTAAAGACTCAAATATAAGACATAAATCCCTAAAACTTATCCTAGAAGAGTTAGCCAAAAAAAAAAAAAAAGAAGAAGAAAAAGAAAGAAAGAAAGAAAGAAAGAAAGAAAGAAAGAAAAGAAAAGAAAAGAAAGAAAGAACCTTGCTAAGTGTGAAAACATGGTGAACCTAGTGGATGTTACGCTAAGTAAAATGAGACAGAAAGACAAATACCATATGATTTCACTTATATGTGGAACCTAAAAATATGAGCAAAAAAACTAAAAAAAAATAGGCTCAAATAGAGAACAATTTGCTGGTTTCCTGAGGGGAGAGTGGTAGAGGAAAGGGCAAAATTGAAGGAGATCAAGAAGTACAAACTTTGAGTTCTAAAATAAGTCATAGAGATGAAAAGTACAGCATAGGGAAAATAGGTAGTAATATTATAACATTGAATGGTGACACATGGTGACTTACTGTGGTGAGCACTATGTAACAGAATTGCTAAGTCACACTGTTATACAGTGAAATGAATGTATCATTGTATGTCAACTATGTTTCAATTAGAATGCTCCAGTAAGAAAACATGGGTGGTAAGCTTGACGTTGCAGTTGGCGATGATTTTTTTGGATTTGATCCCAAAAGCAGAGGCAACAAAAGCAAAAGTGAACAAGTGGGACTACATCAAACTAAAAAGCTTCTGCACTCCAAAAGAAACCATAATCAAAATGAAAAGGTAACCTACTGAATGGAAGAAAATATTTGCAAATCATATATCTAATAAGGAGTTAATATTCAAAATATGTAAAGAAGTTGTACAAGTTAATAGCAAAAAACTAAACAATTCACTAAAAAATAGGGAGAGAATATGAGCAGACATTTTTCCAAAGAAGACATATAGATTGGGGATCCCTGGGTGATTCAGCGGTTTAGCGCCTGCCTTTGGTCCAGGGCGTGATCTTGGGGTCCTGGGATCGAGTCCCACGTCGGGCTCCCTGCATGGAGCCTCCTTCTCCCTCTGCCTGTGTCTCTGCCTCTCTCTCTCTGTGTCTCTCATGAATAAATAAATAAAATATTTAAAAAAGACATATAGATGCCCAACAGGCCCATGAAAAGATGTTCAACATTACTAACCATGGGGAAAATGCAAATCAAAACCACAATGAGATTCACCTCAAACCTATTAGAAGAGCTATTATCAAAAGGACAAGAAATAACAAATGTTGGCAAGGATGTGGAGAAAAGGGAACCCTCATGCATTGTTGGTGGGAATGTCAATTGGTGCAGCACCTATGGAAAACAGCATGGAGGTTCCTCAAAAAGTTGAAAATAGAGCTACCCTATGACCCAGAAACTGCACTACTAGGTATTTATATTACTTAGCCATTAAAGAAATGAAATCTTGCCATTTGCAACAATGTGGGTGGAACTAGAGGGTGGTATACTGAGCAGAGTAAGTCAATCAGAGAAAGACAATTATATGATTTCACTCATGTGGAATTTAAGAAACAAAACAGAAGATCATAGGGAAAGGGAGGGAAAAAATAAAACAAGATGAAATCAGGAAGATAAACATGAGAGACTCTTGACTCTAGGAAACAAACTGAGGGTTGCTGGAAGGAAGGTGGATGGAGGGAGGGGTAACTGGGTGATGGGTGTTAAGGAGGGCACGTGATGTGATGAGTAATGGGCATTATATGCAACTGATGAATCACTGAACTCTACCTGTGAAACTAATTGAAACTAATAATATATTATATGTTAGTTGAATTTAAATTAAAAAAATGCATCTGTACCGTTAACATCTAAATCTACAAGGGTAGGCTTACTAGAAAAATACAAGCACCGCAGAGAACTCCTTAAGTTGAAAATGTTCATGAACCCCTTCAACCTCTTCAACTCTAAACCATATGAGGAAAAGGATGGATTCTTGGGTCCAGAGTGGGCAAGATCTGGGTCATTAGTTAGGATACCACGTTTAAAAGGTGTGGATCCTAACTGCAGCAACAGTGATAGATCCATCCAAGAAACAGAACTGAAATATGAGCTGCCACTTTGAGGGGGCAAAAGAAGCAGAACCCAGAATCCCAAGATCATGACCTAAACCAAAGGCAGATGCTTAACCAACTGAGCCACCCAGATGCCCCAGCTAAGAGTCTTTGAGGTTTTCCTAAAAAAACATATCTTTTTAAAGATTTTATTTATTTATTGGTAGAGAGTGTGAGCAGGGGGAGAGACAGAAGGAGAGAGAGAATTTCAGGCAGACTCCACACTGAGTACAGAGCCTGATGTGGGGCTTGATCCCACATAATCTCAGGTCACACCCTGAGATTATGACCTGAGTGGAAACCAAGAGTCGGATGCTTAACTGATTGAGCCACTTAGGTGACCCTCTATTTTTATCTTATTTTTCCTTCCATTCTATATTCATCTGTTTTGTTTCTTAAATTCCACGATTGAAATAATATGGCATTTATCTTTCCCTGACTGACTTATTTTGCATAGCATAATACACTCTAGTTCCATCCATGATGTTGCAAATGGGAAGATTTCATTCTTTTTGATGGCTTAGTAGTATCCCATTATATATAAATACCACATCTTTATTGATTCATCAGTCGAACATTTGGGCTCTTTCCATAATTTGGCTATTGTTGATAATGCTGCTATCATTAGGGGTCCATGTACCCATTCAAATCAGCATTTTTGTATCCTTTGGATAAATACCTTGCAATTGCTAGGTTATAGGGTAATTCTATTTTTAACCTTTTAAGGAACCTACATACTGTTTTCCAGAATGGCTGTACCAGTTTGCATTCCCAGCAGTGTAAGAGAGTTCCCTATTTCTCTGCATCCTTTCCAAGATCCATTCTTTCCTGAGTTTTAATTTTAGTCATTGTGACAAGTGTGAAGTGATATTTCATGTGGTTTTGATTCGTATTTTCCTGATGATGAGTGATGTTGAGCATTTTTGCATGTGTCTCTTAGTCATGTGTATGTCTTCTTTGGCAAAATGTCTGTTCATGCCTTCTGTCCATTTCTAAATTTTTTGGGAGTAGAATTTGATGAGTTCTTTATTATGGATTCTGGGTACTAGCCCTTTATCTGATAGGTCATTTGCAAATATCTTCTCCCATTCTGAGGGTTGTCTTTTAGTTTTGTTGATTGTTTTCTTTGCTGTTCAGAAGCTTTTTTATCTTGATGATATCTCAATATTTCATTTTTGCTTTTGTTTCCCTTGCCTCTGGATATATGTCTAGTAAGAAGTTGCTGTGGCCAAGGTCAAAGAAGTCTCTACTTGTGTTCTCCTTTAGGATTTTGATGATTTTTTATCTCACATTTAGGTCTCTCATCCATTTTAAATTTATTTTTGTGGATAATGTAAGAAAGTTCAGCACTATTTCTTAAAATATTCTCTGTTCCTATCTATTTTCTCCTTCTGAGATTCCCACAATGGATATTTTGGCCTACTTCGTAGTACCCTATAGATACCTCAGGCTCTATTTCCTTTTCTTCAATTATTTTTCTTTCTATTCTTTGTTCCTACGTAATTTCCATCGTCCTATCTTTAAGCTCACTGATTTTTCCTTTTGCTTGCTCAATTCTGCCTTTAATTTGTCATTTCAGTTGTACTTTTCAGCTCTAGGATTTTTTTTTTTTGGGAGGGGGTATCTTTTTAGGTTTTCTGTCTCTATTGATATTTACATTTTGTTCACACATTGTTTTCTTGATTTTCCCCACAACTCCTTTAGTTCTTTGAGCAGTCTTTGACAATTGTTTTGAAGTCTTTGTTTCATGTAACTGCCATAGGTCTTTTTCAGGGACAATTTCTGTTGGTTAATTTTTTGCCTTTCAGTGGGTCATATTTCCCTATTTCTTGAATACATTGTGATTTTTTTGTTAAATGATAGACATTTAATAATATGGCAACTCTGGAAATCAGATTCTCCTCCTTCCTTGGAGAGTGGTGTTTTTTTAATTTTTGTTTTTTTGATTGTTTAGGCTCTCTCTGTTCCAAATATAAACATAAGGTGTAAGCTTTAGGCCTTTTCCTGAGGCTTTTTCCTTGGGCCTGTACAGTCACTTTCTAATTTTCCCCTTATAGGCATTTGTTTCTAAATGTCCTAATTTTTAATGTCTGGCTCCCAAAAGTGAAAAAGCAAAAAATGAAGGGAGGAAGAATGGGCACCAGCCCTTTAAATCTAGTAGAAGTCACTTCAGCTGGAGGGAGAGGGGCTTACAACAATTTGAGGAGGTACAACTACAATGGTTGCCTGTCTCCTTGTCTGGACTGTGATCAGAGCAGCAGTCAGTAACCAAAGCAGGTTCCTATTATTTGGAGGACAGGGTACTTTTTGTCCACCTTAGTTCCCATAAACTGTGCATGCTGCTCCACAAGCCTGCCTGCCAGCCACATGGCTGAGGTTGGGGGATGAGTAACTACTACTGTACTAAAAGCTAAAATTAACCAAAATTAACTTACCTTCCATGTCTTGCCCTGGAAGTTGCAAGCCCTTGATAGATTCCAAAATTCTAAAACAGTTACATCAGATAGATTCTGACAGTGCAGTTGTTGTCCAGGTGAGGAGACAGATTCCTTGTGCTTCTTCATCTTCTCAGGATCCTCTCTGATTGATTTTTGAGTTAGTTTTTGTGTATGCTGTGAAAAAAGAGGCCAAATTCACTTTTTGGCATGTGTGTATCCAGTTGTTCCAGCTCCACTTGTTGAAAACACTCTTGTTTCCTTAATGAAGCAACTTACTACTTTTTAAAAAGTAAACTGACTGGGGCGCCTGGGTGGCTCAGTCAGTTAAGTGTCTGCCTTTGGCTTAGGTGGTGATCCCAGGGTCCTAAAATCAAGCCCCTGCTGAGCAGGGAGCCTGATGACTCTCCCTCTCTCTTGCCCCTCTCCCCCCACTCATGTTCTTTCTCTCTTTCTCAAATAAAATCTTTGAAAAAAAAAAACTGACCATGAATGTGAAGGCTTATGTCTATATTCTATTATGTTTCAATGATCTATAAGGCTAAAATTACACAAACATCATACTGTCTTTCTCATTATATATTTGGCACATAATAGATGTTCAGTATTTGAGTTAAATTGAAATGGAATTGCTCAACTTATTAAAGAATGTGTGTTCTTACATTTGACATATTTTTGTCTTTTTTCTTTTGGGGTATGTGTATGTGGTGGGGGGAGTTGTGGGTGATTTATTTTTGCTTCTTTTCTCCCTAGTTTCTTATCAGACTGTCTTTATAAAAATTCCTTTCTTACTCTGTGAAGAAGTTTTCTGCCTCACTGATAAATACTCAAGGTCAGAGTACCTTTGGGATAGGCATGCTGGTAATGATAGTAGCCATCAAAAAACAGAACTGGAATTGCACTTTTTAGAGAAGTGAAATCCAGAGGCCAATTAGTTGCTTTCGTATCATTCCTTTCTTAGAAGTTTAGCACTGTTTTAAGCATTGTTGTATTTATTATTTAAAGTGAAATCTTACCAGAATATACTGGACATATTTTGTGAAGCAGTAGACTTATATTTGTACCACTTAGCAATAGAATAACTGATAGGCAAGTTATTTAACTTTAGTGAGGCCTTGATTACTTTGTGGCAAAATAATTCTTGCTCTCTCAATCTCCTGTGTTGTTAATAAGAATCAAAGTGATGTTTATGTAAGAGTTTTACAAAATACAATGTGCTACACAAGTATTTTTAATGTCATTTATTTATTAAGCAGTGATAACACATTTTTGTTTCTTTCAAACACTTTCTAAGATAATATATAGGGAAAGGAATTTGAACTTTTGGGTCATTTGCTTACAAATACAGTCGAAATGGGTAAAATTTGAGTGTTATAGCTCAAGAATATGGGACATATGTGAAACTAATGAGAGTGAGAGGAATATTTTCTTCAGTCTCTTTTTAAAAAATTTTTTAAATTTATTTGAGAAAGAGAGAAGCTCAAGCAGACTCCATGCTGAGTGCAGAGACTGACACAGGGCTGGATCTCACAACCCTGAGATCATGACCTAAGCTGAAACCAAGAATTGGACACTTCACTGCACCACCCAGGCGCCCCTTCAGAGGTCTCTGTCTTTATAACAGGAAGTGGAGAGGAAATACCACTTTGATTGAAGAACATGTAAAATTTCTCATTTAGTGTAATTGGTAGATTGTGATAAAATCTTGTCTCTTTATCACAAATATGTAGAATTTATGTAAAAATTATTTTTAAAATGTAATAGACAAGATGGAGCAATACATAGCTATAAGAATCAAGGCAGTGTGGCATGGCATAAGGGTAGACATACAAGTTGACAGAATAGAATTAAATCCAGAAGGAAACTCTTAAATTTGTGGTCAGTTGATTTTGTACAGGAATGCCAACACAATCTAGTGGGGAAAGGAATAATCTTCTCAACAAATAATGCTGGATATCCACATGCAGAAGAATGAGTTTGGGCCCTTTGTTCACTCCATACACACACAAAAAAAAAATTACTCAAAATGGATTATAGACCTAAATGTAAGAGCTAAAATGGTAAAGCTCTTAGAAGAAGGAATTATAGGAGTACATCTTCATAACTGAGTCGTTTCTTGCATAAGTTGGATGCTGTCAAAAGGAATTTCGTAATACAAAGGACACTATCAAGAATGTGAAAGGAAAACCTGCAGAGTGGGAGAAAATATTTCCAGATCATATATTTGACAATAGGCTTGTATCTAGACTATATAAAGAACTCTTACACTCAAAAGTAAAAAGCAATCCAGTTAAAAAGCAGGCAAAGGATCTCAGTAGACATTTTTCCAAAAAGATATACGAATGTCCAATAAGCATATGAAAAGATGCTTAGCACCACTAGCCATCAGGAAAATGCAGCTGAAAGCCATAGTATGATACCATTTCATACTCAATTGGGTGTCTGTGATCAATAAAGACAGATAATGGCAAATGTTGGTGAGAATGTGAAGAAATTAGAACTCTCATTCTGATGGGATTATAAAATGGTGCAGCTGCTTTGGAAAACTATCTGGCAATTCCTCAAAAAGTTAAACATTGAGTTACCATATGTCTCAGAAGTTCTACTCATAGATACATATATACATAAGAGAATTAAAAACATAGCCACAAAATACCTGTTCTTGAATGTAATAGTAGTAGTATTCATAATAACCCAAAAGTCGAAACCACACAAATGTCTATTAACCACAGCATGGAGAAATAAAACGTAGTTATTATTTGGTAATGAGAAATGAAGTGCTGATACATGCTATAATAATATAGGTGAACTTTGAAATCATTGTACTAAGTGAAAGAAGCCTGTCACATAAGACCACATATTATATGGTTTCATTTATATTGAATGTCCAGAAAAGGCAGGTGTATCTGGACAGTAGATTAGTGTTATGCAGGGGACAACTGAGTAGGGAGAAGTAGGGAATGACTGCTAAAAGTTCAAAGTTTGTTTGGGAGGTGATGAAACTTATTAACTTAATTATAATTATGGTTGCACAATTCTGGATATATTAAAAACCATTGAAATGTGCATTTTAAATGGGTGAATTGTATATGCTATATGGATAATTTTTTTTAAATTAAGCAGTACCCAACTCAAAGTATGAAGGAAAGGTCATCTAAGAATGCGTCTCTACTGTTTACCTCTTGGAGATAGAGAAGAATCAGATGGTTGATTGTCTCTTAGTTACCATTTTTCTTTCATTCTCCAGCCTTCTGGTGGCTGACTAGGTTTATTAAGTGCATACACTTTCGTGTTGAATGATAGTAAATCATAATTCATTTTTGACAGGAATTGAGTTCTCAGACTTTATCACATGATGGAGGATTCTTCAATAGACTGGAAGATGATGTTCATAAAATTCTTATTAGAGAAAAAAGAAGAGAACAGCTTACAGAATATAATGGAACAGATAATTGCGCAGCTCATGAACACAACCAGGCATGTAAAATAGAAAATTCTCTTAAAATCACAGTGAAATTAAAATGCAATTTTCCTTTCTTAAAAAACAGTAGAATCCAGTTATAATATGACGTTACAGTCTTAGGATATTATCTTAGTCATTATCATGCATAGATACTTACATTAACATGTATCAGGTACTCCATTTATTGAATATTTACTGAGTGTGTGCTATGTGCTAGATACTCTTAGGCACCAGTATAGGAAAGTGGGAATACCAAGGTGGGTGGGACTGTCCTTCACTTAGATACTCAGAGTAGTGGGGGTAAGAGGAGGCAAACCTATAGAGTATCATTCAGCATGATGAAGGCTTTGAGAGAGAGATGAACAATACAAATGAGGTTTTGAATAGAGAAGGTATTAGCTCCCTCCTTGGGTGAGTTGTGAAAGGTGTCTGAAGAATTGACATTTGGGATGGACACTGAATGATGAATAAACTATAAGAGAAATGGAGGGGCCCTACGGGAAGTGCAATAGCAGAGGTCCAGAGCTGCATAAGCTTTAGACTGAGTATTCAGGAAATAAAAGGTTCTGTACTGAGAAGCACAGTGTGTGTGAGGCTAGGGTAACAGGGCCAGGGAAATAGCTTGGGTTTTAGATTATGAAAGTCTTTTTATGGGGAAATAAGTTGGAATTTTAACCTGTAGACAGGAGTTGCAAACTATTGCCCTAAGAATGGCACTCACATTTTAAATATATTACTCAACAAACAAAAAAGAAAGAAAACTTCATCATATAGAGACCTATAAATGCATCTTTCTTTCTTTCTTTCTTTCTTTCTTTCTTTCTTTCTTTCTTTCTTTCTTTCTTTCTTTCTTTCTTCTTTTTATTTATTATTTATTTATTTATTTATTTATTTATTTATTTATTTATTTATTTATTTATTTATGATAGACGCAGAGAGAAAGAGGCAGAGACACAGGCAGAGGGAGAAGCAGGCTCCATGCAGGGAGCCTGACGTGGGACTCGATCCCAGATCTCCAGGATCCTGTCCTGGGGCAAAGGCAGGCGCTAAACCGCTGAGCCACCCAGGGATCCCCTGCATTTGTTTTTCTTACACAGTTGCTAGTCTTCTGCTTTATTTATTCCTTTTATGGGAGGGTCTTAGGTATTCTTAAACTTGCGCCTATTCTTTACCTTATGTTGACCTCCAATCCATTAATAACTGTTCTCAGTCTCAAACTTGTAGTAATTTCAGTTGCGTTTCCACAAACACTTTCCTTTTACCTACTTGATTTTCTCTTCTTCCCTTGGTGCACAGTATTGGTTTTCACAGTATTGCCTACTCTCTCTAGTCTGATTTAATGTCTAGGCTGCCAGGTGTTGCTGGAAAATACATATTTTTTTAAGATAATGCTAATGTTCCATTCTGAAAATCAGTGCTTGTGTAACTTTTGCCACATCTTCATTTCAACATTAACAGTCCTTTGGTTCATCTCTCTCTCTCTGCCTGTGTAATAAACATACAGTATTATATTAGTTTCGGGTATACAATATAATGATTCAATAATTCTGTACAATTTGACTTTGACAGATTCCTACAGTGGCTATTCCAAAGTCTAAAAGCCCATTTCCCATCATCCTTTTACTCTTGTGTGGACATTATCTCTTTGTTGTTTCATTAAGATTGGTAAATTCGATCAACAAATTAAACACCTAAGTTGTGTTACATAGGACACAAAGGAAGTCAGACCCTTGAGAACTTTTTATTCTGATGCAGCAGTAAGATGGGTTTATAAATAACACTAACATAATTCCACATGAAAATCTATTTTCAACTTAATAACAGGGAATCCTTGCCTGTCCAGAACTACTTGTGAGCTTCTTCCTTTCTGGCATTGAATTAAATTTAATATTTTCCTGTCTTGCTTTGTCTGTCAAATTTTATGTATAGTCTGTGCAACCATGTTAATATTTATGGTAAGCATATATGCTTCCTCTTGGCTGTGATTCTCCCCTTTGTGATCCATATCTTCTTATTTTCTGAAACCCATCTGAGATCATTTTTGGATAGAAAGAATAATATTAGTATATTTCAGCAAATAGGTGTCTCAAACCCTTTGTAGAACAAATTTGGCCATATAAAAGTTCATTAAATGATTAAGTTATATTAGTGATCTAATAAAACCAAAGCAACAGAGCAATATAGAACAACAATCTTTGAAATCAACCAAGCCAAATAATACAAAATACAGTTTCTGTAGCTTATCAGCAGTGCTACACTGGGATTACGTGCCTCTCATGTATTTTTATTAAGAGTTGCAATTAATTAGCAGGTAAGATTTAAAGTTTTTATCAGAGCATGTTGTATATTGTACCCATTTAATATATAATTATTTTTGTACAGGGTAGGAAAAGGTGTGTCCAAAAAAGGATATACTGGTAAAGTGCCATAGTAATTTTCAGGAATGGAGATCAGAGATGTTTTAGGAAAAAATGGCTTTTGAACTGGAATGTAAAAAACAGTAGAATTTGAATATGCACAGGTGAAGGAGAAGAAACTATAATGCCAGGAATAAAAGTATGGAGGCAGGGAAGTATAAACCAGTTTAATTAAACAGAAGGATCTTTGAGGAGTGTAGTTTAGATGTGGTAAGGTGGGTCAGAAAAGATTGTGGAGGATTTAAAGACCTGGTTTACGGTTTAGTCAGTAGCCAGTAAGGAATTCTTTAGGGTTTTTGAGCAGAGAACAAAATTTTGTGTAATAATTTCACTGCAGTGCCTAGAAGAAAACTGAATGAAGTTAAAGACTAGTGTTAGGAACTAGCCAGTGCTCACTTATTAAGGGTATAGAACAACAGAAGCATGCCACTAGTGGTATAGGATAAATTCGTATAACCATTTTGGAAAACAATTTGGTATTAATTTTTATTTATTTATTTGTTTATTTTTGTGGTAAAGATGCAACATTATTTTTTCAGCTTTATTAAGGTATAATTGAGATATAAAATTGTAAGATATTTAAAATGCACATCATAAAAAGTAAATAAAAAGCACATCATGATGATTTGATATACATTAACATTGTGAAATGTTTCTTCCCATCTAGTTAATTAATGCATTTATCACCTCACATATTTATCTTTTTCTTTTTAGAACATTTAAGTTCTAGCATCTTAAAACATCAATTATACAATACAGTGTTATCAACTATAGTTACCATGTTCTATGTTAGATTCTCCGACCTTATTCAACTTAGAGTGAAAGTTTAGACCATTTTACCAGACTCTCCTTTGTTCCTCTTTCCCCCAGACCCTAGCAAACAGTATTAACTTTTCAAGTTGAAAATGATGGACAGACCATATGTTCTAGAAATTCTATACTAGGGGATCCCTGGGTGGCTCAGTGGTTTAGCGCCTGCCTTCGGCCCACGGCGTGATCCTGGAGTCCCAGGATCAAGTCCCACATCAGCTTCCCTGCATGGAGCTGCTCCTCCCTCTACCTGTGTCTGCCTCTCTCTCTCTTTCATGAATAAATAAATAAAATCTTAAAAAAAAATTCTACACTAGATTAAACCCTGGAGACATGTTCAAGAAGAATATTCAAAACTCAATTCATAATAAAATCAATAGGAGAAATGAAAACTACACTTACATGTAGCAACATGGATGAATATCAAAAACATAATATTTAATTAAAAAAGCAAGTCACCAAATAATAGTTTGATGCCATTTATATATATTTCAAAAAAACAGTAAATTTAAGGTATATATATGCAGTAAAAGACTAACAAAGGAAGAGAAGACAATACAAAATTCATAATAGGGGATATCCTCATGTGGGAAGGGAAGGGATAGGATTGGGAAAAGGCACAGGGAAGATGCCAAAATTTTGGTATTTTTCAAATTCTTTTTTTTTTTTTTTTATTTATGATAGTCACAGAGAGAGAAAGAGAGAGAGGCAGAGACATAGGCAGAGGGAGAAGCAGGCTCCATGCACCGGGAGCCCGATGTGGGATTCCATCCCGGGTCTCCAGGATCGCGCCCTGGGCCAAAGGCAGGCGCCAAACCGCTGCGCCACCCAGGGATCCCCCCCGGTATTTTTCAAATTCTTAATCTATTGGGTTATTTTCTTTTTACCTCATGTGTGTCATTATATATTTCTATTGCATATGCAAAATTTTTCATAATTAAAAAAATTAACGATTTTCTCATAGTGTATCATTGAGTATAATAGGGAAAAGAAAAAATTGAGACCATTAAAAAAAAAATACTTCTCTCTTCCCTCTCTCCATAGTACTCCTTCCTCAAGGAAAAAAAGCTCTTCTTTTGCCAGTGTTAAAATCCTCTTTTACTGCACATTAATACACCCAGGAATTTTTAAAGGTGAAAAATAAATCAACTCTAATTCACCCATTCTTAACATGTGGTTTCATTTTTGAATATTGCTTTTCTGGGAAAATACCATGTGCATGGGTATTTAAAAATAATTGTAACAAAAAAAATAATTGTCACAATAAGGAATACAGTTTTATAGCCCCTTTTGTAAACCATGCATTATATTGTCAAATCAATACAGTGTTATTCACTTGGTCATTCATTGCCTATTATTGAATATTTAGATTGTTTAGAATTGGTCACTTGATACTCATGGAACTTCTTCCTATGTTTAATATTTTTGATAAATTATTTTCTTGAAATTCTTTTTTTTTTTATTTTGTTTTTTTAAAGCAATTTCTATCCAACTTAGGACTTGAACCCATAACCCTGACATCAAGATTTGCATGCTCCATCAACTGAGCCAGCCAGGTACCCCTCCTTGAAATAAAATTATTTATTTTTTTTTATTTTTTTTAAAAGATTTTATTTATTTATTCCTGAAAGACAGAAACAGAGGCAGAGACATAGGCAGAGGGAGAAGCAGACTCCCTGCAGGGAGCCTGATGTGGGATGCAATCCCAGGACCCTGGGATCACAGTCTGAGCCAAAGGCAGACGCTCAACTGGAGCCACCCAGGTGCCCCGAAATAAAATTTTTTCAAAGATTTATTTATTTGAGAGAGAGAACAAGTGGGGGGAGGAGCAGCAGAAGAGAGAAGAGAGAATCTAAACAGACTCCCTGCTGAATGCAGAGCCTGACATGGGCCTTGATCCCAGAACCTCAAGATCATGACCTGAGCCACTATCAAGAGTCATACACTTAACTGGCTAAGCCATCCAAGTATGCCTTGAAAAAATTCTTACAGTAATTGAATCAAAGGATATAAACATCTTCATATCAACATTGTCTTTTAGAAGCAGGGTATGAGCTTACTCAATTGTCCACAACCTCACTGGCATTGGATAGATCAGCCACTCCTGATTTTGCAGACTTCGTTGTCCTTGTGTATCTTTCTCTTTTGCTCTATTCTCACCTAGTCCAAACTCCTGCGCATCATGTACTCCAAACCAAGCATTTGCCTTGACTTTCGTCATTTCGGTTTTTGGTTCTGTCATTTTATCCAGATATCCAAACTCTCAACTTCCTTTTTCACTTTTCTGTTTTTGAAGGTTTGGGAGTTTTTAATTGTTGAAATAGTTCTTAAATCTATCTTCTCTTCCATTTTCATGAGCACTTTTCTAATTGAGAACCTCATTATCTTCTAATGGTATTATTTCAGTAATTTTTAACAATTCTTTTTGCCTCCTGCCTTCTAATACTAGTACTAATTTCTCCTATACAGGGCTACCAGATGACTTTTTAAAAAGTATGACTTCCACCATGCCACCCTAATACTTTAAACTTCAGTGTCTGTTGAATCAAGTACAATACCTTGGACCTGATATGTAAAATCTTCAGGCTGTGCTTTTCAAACTGAGAGTTCCACCGCATTTAACTGGTCCATAAATTAATTTAGTAGATTTATAGATAGATAGTAGAAAAATACAGTAGATAATAGAAAAAAAAGATGTCAAGAGTATATGACCTCTACCTATTCATATTTTACGAAATTTGTTTCCATGTGTATATATATATACACATACACGACATATACAACATAAGTACATACATGTACACTGATGTGTGTGTTCTGAGTCATGATCTAAAACATTCCTTAATGTAGATGACTGTCAAATAAGTATGGTTTTTTCGCAACGGGTCTGCCGCCAGAACACAGGTGTCGTGAAAACCACCGCTAAACCTAAACCAAAATGGGAAAGGAAAAGACTCACATCAACATCGTCGTCATTGGACACGTATATTCAGGCAAGTCTACCACTACTAGACATCTGATCTACAAATGTGGTGGGATCGACAAAAGAACTATTGAAAAATTTGAGAAGGAGGCTGCTAGGATGGGAAAAGGCTCCTTCAAGTATGCCTGGCTCTTGGATAAACTGAAAGCTGAACATGAACGTGGTATCACCATTGATATCTCCCTGTGGAAATTCGAGATCAGCAAGTATTATGTGACCATCATTGATGCCCCAGGACACAGAGACTTTATCAAAAACATGATTACAGGCACATCTCAGGCTGACTGTGCTGTCCTGATTGTTGCTGCTGGTGTTGGTGAATTTGAAGCAGGTATCTCTAAGAATGGGCAGACCCGTGAGCATGCCCTTCTGGCTTACACACTGGGTGTAAAACAACGAATTGTTGGTGTTAACAAAATGGATTCCACTGAACCACCCTACATCCAGAAGAGATACGAGGAAATCGTTAAGGAAGTCAGCACCTACATTAAGAAAATTGGCTACAACCCTGACACAGTAGCATTTGTGCCAATTTCTGGTTGAAATGGTGACAATGTGCTGGAGCCGAGTGCTAACATGCCTTGGTTCAAGGGATGGAAAGTCACCCGTAAAGATGGGAATGCCAGTGGAACCACACTGCTTGAAGCTCTGGATTGCATTCTGCCACCAACTCATCCAACTGATAAGCCCTTGTGTCTGCCTCTCCAGGACGTCTACAAAATTGGTGGTATTGGTACTGTCCCAGCAGGTCGAGTGGAGACTGGTATTCTTAAGCCTGGCATGGTGGTCACCTTTGCTCCAGTCAATGTTACAACTGAAGTAAAGTGTGTTAAAATGCACCATGAAGCTTTGAGTGAGGCTCTTCCTGGGGACAACGTGGGCTTCAATGTCAAGAACGTATCAAAGATGTTTGTCGTGGTAACGTGGCTGGTGACAGCAAAAATGACCCACCAATGGAAGCAGCTGGCTTCACGGCTCAGGTGATTATCCTGAACCATCCAGGCCAAATCAGTGCTGGATATGCACCTGTGCTGGATTGTCACACAGCTCACATTGCTTGCAAGTTTGCTGAGCTGAAGGAAAAGATAGATCGTCGTTCTGGAAAAAAGCTGGAAGATGGTCCCAAGTTCTTGAAATCTGGGGATGCTGCCTTTGTTGATATGGTTCCTGGCAAACCTATGTGTGTTGAGAGCTTCTCTATCCTCCTCTGGGCCATTTTGGGTGTTGTGGGTGTCATCAAAGCTGTAGACAAGAAGGCAGCTGGAGCTGGCAAAGTCACCAAGTCTGCCCAGAACGCTCAGAAGGCTAAATTAATATTATTCCTAATACCTGCCACCCATGTCTTAATCAATGGTGGAAGGACGGTCTCAGAACTGTTTGTGTCAATTGGCCATTTAAGTTTAATAGTAAAAGACTGGTTAATGATAACAATGCATCGTAAAACCTTCAGAAGGAAAGGAGAATGTTTTGTGGACCATTTGTTTTGTTTTGTTTGTGTGTGTGGCAGTTTTAAGTTATTAGTTTTTAAAAGCAGTACTTTTTAATGGAAACAACTTGACCAAAAATCTGTCACAGAATTTTGAGACCCATTAAAACAAAAGTTTAATGAGAAAAAAAAAACAAGTATGAAAACATTGTTCTATGGTGTAGTTTCAGCCTAATTAACTTCAGCTATATTTTCCCAGATTTTCTCATAGCTAGAGCAAAGCCCTACTATCACCGAAAGCTTGGTCCTCCCTGGCTTTGCCCAAGGTTCATGTCACTTGCCATCTTCTCCCTGAAGCTTTCTCTCACTACCCCCACCCCAAACACCAAACACAGAAAATCTGGATATGATCTTTCCTTTTTTTTACCCCACAGCAATTTTTTCTTTTCCTTTTTTTTTTAAGATTTTATTTATTTGACAGAGAATAAGCAGAGGGCATGCAAATGGAGAGGGAGAGGCAGGCGCTCTGCTGAGCAGGGAGCCTGATGCAGGGCCCGATACTGGGACTCCAGGATCATGACCTGAGCCAAAGGCAGGCACTTAACCAAATGAGCCACCCAGACACTTTGCATTTTGTTTTTCTTATGGCACATTTTATGCGGCACATTTTTATTATCATTCTTAACAGACTACAGATCCTTTGTGGACATGGACTTTATCTTGTACATCCTTGTATCCTTATTTTAGTATAATATTTTCTACTTAGAAGATAATTTTAAAATTTATTAATTGAAATGTAAAACCTTATAAAAATGAATGCACATTAAAACTATGATTTTCTGTCTTTAAAAAAGTGATCTTTGTTGGTTTTTAAAAAATGATTGCTTTAGAGAGAGAGAGAGAGTGGATGAGCTGGGGGGAAGAACAGAAAGAGAGAGAGAATCTCCAGCAGACTCGCTACTGCAGGTGGAAGCCAACCCAGGGCTCAATCTCAGGACCTGGGGATCATGACCTGAGCTGAAACCAAGAGTTGGACACTTAACCAACTGAGACGAGTCATCTTTTTAAAGAAATTTTAGAAACTACTGATAAATGGATTAATGATAAGGCAAAAATTAATATTTGAGGGCTTTACTATATATTTGCCAGATACTATGTTAAGTACTTAAAATGGTTATTTCATTTAATTTGCACAATTAACTATGAAGTTGGTAGATATCCCCAGTTTGTAGATGCAGCGGGGGGAAAAAATGACCTTAATTTTATTCACCTGGAGAAAACTAGTGATAGTTTGTTTTGGTCCAACTTTTCTATGGATGTATACTTTTTTTTTTTCCTCTCTAAAAATGTAGAAACTGTTATATGGACCACACCACTTTTTACTTAAATAGAGATGGTCACCATTTTGGGTTATTAAGTAATAATTCTTATACATTAAATAATTGAATTTTTAATAACTCAATTGCTTTCAGTTATCCCACACTGAGAAAAAATATTTTATTTTTATTTATTTATTTTTTTTAAATTTTTATTTATTTATGATAGTTACAGAGAGAGAGAGAGGCAGAGACACAGGCAGAGAGAGGGAGAAGCAAGCTCCATGCACCGGGAGCCCGACGTGGGACTCGATCCCGGGTCTCCGGGATCACACCCTGGGCCAAAGGCAGGCGCCAAACCGCTGCGCCACCCAGGGATCCCGAAAAAAAATATTTTAAATGTGCCAGTTTGAGATTACATTTCTTTGCTTACTACTAAGATTGTATACTTTCTCATGTTTATTGGTTATATGCCTGTCATATGATTGTGACTGTTTTTTTCAGTCGTATTAAATAAGATAAAAACAGAGAGGGAGGCAAACGATAAGAGTCTCATTTACCTTTCAATTCTCTTAGGGTATTTTTGGAGATTTTTCATCAAGTTAAATGTATCAGTCTTTTCCTTTTAGTTTCCTCCATTTAGTATTATGTTCAGAAGGGCTTTCTTACTCAAAAGATGATATGATACTCTTCTTCATCTAGATTTTATTTTAATGCTTCTTTTTCCATTTTTTTTCAAAATTAGAATAGTATGTTATTCAATGATTCTATACTTAGTACAAAACAATTTTGATAAAAGGAAATTTTTAAACAATAAAGTGAAATTTCCGTCTCACAAAAATAAATCTTCTAAGAGTAAATTCTTAGTCTATGTTCTTCCAGAATTTTTTTTGCATATAGTGTCATAATATTGAGACCTTGTGAATATATTTTATAGTTCTGTATCATTTTTAGTAATTTCAGAGTTTTCAGTTTTATAAACTTACTATACATTTAGGCTATATTCTATTGGTGGGCATTTAAATTTGATGTCTAGTTTTTTGTAATAAATCTGCAATGAATACTTCTAGATATTCCTCCCTACCTGACTTATCTAGGTAAGGTAGATTCCTAGAAGTGAAATTCTTGGGCCTAATATTATGTATATTTCTAATCTGGATCCACCCCCCTATTTGCTTAAACTAGAATCTTGAAAGTGCCCATCATCCTCACCTGCCACATTCAACTGCTAATAAAATACTGTAGATTCTGCTCCCAAATAATTTCTTATACATTTCTCTCCATCTGCACTGCTTCTGATCTCAGTCATAATCTTCTCTGATGTGGGCTTGCAGTAGCAGTTAAAGATTTTGCACTTCTGTTACCCACTCTGATCCATTTTCCACAGCAGCCAAAGTGATCTCTTAAAAACATAAATGTAACATAAGCAGAAATCTGATAGTCCTGCTCAAATTCCTTCACTGGTTCACGAAGCCCTTCAGGATCAGGCCTCTGTCTTATATTATCTACCCCCTCACTGAATTCCAACCATGTTGGCTTCTTTTTTCCTTCAGATTCTCTAGGCTCCTTCCTGCCTTGAGGTCTTTAAATATACTGTTCTGTCTACTTGGAAATCTCTTACCTCCACTTTTTGCTTAACCAGTTCTTTCTCATCACTCAAAGTTCATCATAAAAGTCACTACCTTAGAGAGAGTTTCCCTGATCCACAAGGGAACAATCCACATTATTCCCCTTATAACACTATGCTTCTTTTCTTCGTAGCTTAAACTGCACTTTCTTATTGCAGCATTTATGTTTCTATCTGCCTCCTCTCCCAGACAAGTCCCAGGAGAGCAGGAGTCTTTTTAGTTTTCTTCATTGTAGTACCTGTAGCACCTGGTAGGTAGGTACGTGCTCAGAGAATATCTTTAGAATAAGTTAATGTTGCCACATCACTCATTAGATAAAGGGAACCGATTTATACTCTTACATAACTTTGAGATTTTTTTGCATTTAAATTTGTCTGGGTAGGTGGTGCAAGAAGGCAGGGATTTTCTTAACTTGATTTTTTTCTCCCAGTTAGCCACTTATCCAGTAACCTACATTTATTCTATAATTCAGCCTTTTCTCACTTCTTTAAAAATACCATAATTATATTACAATAAATTTGTATATCTGGACTTTCTTTTCTGGTACACTGCACTGTCAGACCAGGTGTTGTAGTTATTTTTGTTGTGTGGTGTGCCGTTATTTGGTAGGCAAATTCTTCTTTATTGCATTAACTTTTTGTTTCTGTCCTTTGTTCTCCCAGATGACGTTTTGACTGGAATTTCAATGGAATTTTATTGAAATAATATTTAGTCTTCCCATCTACATCCTTTGTCCCATGTCCTTTTCAATATTTTATAATTTTCTTTGTAGATCCTAAACATTTCTGAATTTTATTTTTAGGGATATTTTTTATAACTACTGGGGGAAATGGTTTTTCTAGTTCTATTTTCTACCTGCAAATGCTGTACAGAGAAAATTTATTTTTGGGTTTTGTTATTATTTATTATATTTTATAATTATAAAACAATTTTAAATTATAAAATAATTATAAATTATAAAATAAATGTGAAATGATTTATTTTTTCTAAGTTTTCAGTTCTTTTGGGTTTCAAAGATAGACTAATAACTTGTAACAGAGCACTTTTAATGTGTTTATTTCAGTATAGAAAAATTTCAAAGCTCTGATATTATTCTGTTGTGTTTGTAGTTTGAGATTAATCATAAATATCTTACTTTTACTGTAATAATTACAATTATATAATTGAGTAGAGTTGGAAATGTAATAAACAGTTTAAGGTTGCTTTAGAAAATGGATTAAAATCAGGAAAATCAGGATTTTTTTCCTCTTAAGCTTTTCACAAAGGAATATTATAAACCAGAATTGTTAGAAATTGGTTTTTCTTTTTTTTTTTTTAAGATTTTTATTTTTAAGTAATCACTACACCCAACGTGAGGCTCACACTCACAACCCTGAGATCAAGGGTCGCATGCTGTACTGACTGAGCCAGCCAGGCGTCCCAGGATATCTTAGTTCTAAAATAGTGTTTTTCTCCCACAGGAAGTAGTTCTGAAAGATGGAAGAATTGAAAGACTAAAGTTGGAACTTGAAAGGAAAGATGCTGAAATCCAGAAGCTGAAAAATGTGATCACTCAGTGGGAGGTTTGTAATTATTTACTGTTGTAAACTAAAATAATCCTATAAAATTATACTTTTCTGTTGTTCTTATATGTAAATATGTATAATATTTGATTAATAGAAATAGTATTTCTGCTGTTAGGTTTTTAGACTTTCATTAATGATAAATAATCTGACAATATGATTTTTTATCGTGAAATATGTATAACATTAAATTTGCCATTTTAATCATTTTTAAGTTATAATTAATTGGTATTAATTACCTTCAGTGTTGTGTAGTTATCACCACTATTTCCAGAACTTTTTTTATCATCCCAAATTCTGTACCCATTAAATAACTTCTATTTCCCTTTTCTTGCAGCCGCTCATAATCTCTAATCCCAGTGAATTTGCTTTATTCTAGATACTTCATATAAGTGGAATCACATAATATTTGTCTTTGTGTGTCTGGTTTATTTCACTTAGCATAACGTTTTCAAGTTTCATCCATGTTTTTGCATGTATCAGAATTTCTTTTTATGGCTGAGTAATAGTCCATTGTGTGTGTTATATATATATATATATATACACACACACACCATGTTTTGTTTGTTCTGTTCTGTTTATGGACACTTGTGTTGTTTCCCCTATATCCCTGTTGTGAATATTGCTGCCATGAACATTAGTGTACAAGTATCTGAGTCCCTGCTTTCAGTTCTTTTGGATATATACCTAAGAGTGGAATTGCTAGATCATATTTGACTTCTGGAGAAACTGCCATACTGTTTTCCATAGCACCTGCACCATTTTCCATTCCCATCATCATTACACAAGTATTCCAGTTTCTTTCCATTGTCGCCAACATTTGTTATTTATACTTTTTTTAAGCCACAAACCTGTGTTACTTTTTTACTTACTTCCTGCTAAAACCTGTTTGGACTGTATCCACCCATCTCCCTTAGTTTTATTTTGTGATTTATATTTTCCTTTTCTTTCATTGGGCACAACAAAGATAAAGAAGATGATGTTGCATGTGTGTGTGCGTGTGTGTGTGTGTGTGTATGATGGAATATTATTCAGCCATAAAAAGAATGAAGTCTTGCCATTTGCAACAACATGGATGGAACTAGAGAGTATTATGCTAAGTGAAAAAAGTCAGAGAAAGACAAACATCATATGATCTCACTCATGAGTGGAATTTAAGAAACAAAACAGAGAAACAAACAAAAAAAAGAAACCGAGAGACAAACTCTTTAACTATAGAGAAAAAACTGATTGTTACCAGAGAGAGGAGATTGTGGGGGGTGGGAGAGTAGATGATGGGGATTAAAGAACACACTTATCATGATAAAAAAAAAATAGAATTAAATAAATGCAAAGCTTCATAAACTATAGGCAGAAAAACCACTGGATTGATGCTAAATGAATATACATTTCAATTCCTATCTAAAAACTCAGCCTAAGTAATATTTATAAGATAATATGTGTATATATATACATATATACAAATATATATATATATGCACGCATGAGGCGTGGAGTGAAGATAGTGTAGTAAAACAAGGGACAGGTATTAAATGTAAGAGTAATAAAAAAAAAACAAAAAAACAAAAAAAAATAAATGTAAGAGTAAGAGCACATTTTGAACAGGTCTGGGCAGTGGGGACTAATATCCCATTTTGTATTTACTGAGTTTGAAATGGCTGTAGATACAGGCATAGATATTCAGGATGCAGCTGAACTCACAACATACATATCATTTAAGTGCTCTCTTTTTTGTGAAATTAAAAATACTAATAAGGGAACTGTAATGTTTCATTTATGCTCTTATAAATTACATGGCATTGGGGATCCCTGGATGGCTCAGCGATTTAGCGCCTGCCTTTGGCCCAGGGCGTGATCCTGGAGTCCCCAGATCGAGTCCCGCATCCGGCTCCCTGCATGGAGCCTGCTTCTCCCTCTGCCTGTGTTTCTGCCCCTCTCTCTCTCTGTCTATCATGAATAAATAAATTTTTTAAAAAATCTTTAAAAAATAAAAAAAAATTACATGGCCTTAGTATGTTATACATTTTGTTTTTATAGATAAATTTACTGTTCAGGGTTGTATATATAAAACTACTATTTTTATGGGCAACATAATGATTTTTTGTGGATAATTTTGCTCATTTGCAATTTTTGCATTATGAGCTGACTTTAGACCCAAAGGTTGCTATTAAAGGTGTGTCTGTGTACACTGATCTGTACCTTGGACAAAAGACTTGAACTGGAGAAAGTTTGACAAGATAATAACATTGATTGAGGCCCTGAGAGAAAATTTAGATATCATAGTGGAGATATTTCTGTATTCATAGTGAATATACTTGTAATTGACTGTGTGTGTTTTTCTGCCTCATATTTTTGTGTCCATCTGACTTACCTTTCTCATTCATTCTTAAGCTGCTCAGAAGTTCTGTTCCCTTTACATTTACGTGGTGCTTGCTTCTTTTCAGGGTATTGTCTGCAGTATTACCAAATATCATTACTAATTTATTATCAGCAATTTACTGGATAGAGTATTTAGTAAAAGCCATATTTATTGGACTTCATTTAAAATACATTAAATATGTTATACAAGAAAGAATTTTGAATCAGTAAATTTGGTACTTATCAGCGTAAATGTTAGGAGTAGAAATGACAAGTTTGTTATAGTGATCGATTTCCTCTGTTCTTTTGTTTTTCCACAATGTATTAAGTGTATTGTTTTCTCCAATGTATTAATATATTAAATATTTATAAATAATTAAGTCTGTTTAAGATATGTTGAAGGGAAAATTCCTTGGAATAAAGACGTTAATGCAGAACATAATTTCTCTTGTTCATAAGTATATAATTGTGTCATTTATGTAGTAGAAAAAGCTAAGTCATTTGGAAAAAGAAATTGAGAAAAATGAAAGATACTCTAGTAAATAATTAATTCATATCAACTAAAAGTTACTTTAATAACATATAGTTAATGAAATAATGAGAGGTTAATAAAGTCTTAAATGAGCAGACATAGTACTGTGCTATATAGTTCTGTAACTACAGTGTGTATGTACCTAGGCACTGTCAGTAGTTAGTAGCCTACAGTTGGACAATGGCAGATAAAGAACAGATACAGAAAGTTCTAGTATAGTACAGGATGGTCTTGGTCTAGAGCTGTGAATTACCATTCTTTGTTTTCATCTAATTGTTTTGAATTGTGTAAGGGTTTTGTTTAAGGAAAAAAAAAAGAGAAAAACTTAAAGAAATTTTAGTATTATCCTGAATTTTCTCCAGTTTTATCCCTTATTTTTCAGTTACCTATAATATTAATTTCTGTTATTGTATCAGGGAATTAATTTAGGAGTAGACAGTTCTGAATACATTGTCCTCCATTCTGTTTCTTTCAAAAGTAATTTCTGTCTTTTAGCAAGCCTAGAATTCATAGCTCCATAAATTCTTAGTAAATTGTTAATTATATCATTTACTTTAAAAAACTAAATCTTTTTTCTTTGACTACTAGGCAAAGTATAAAGAAGTAAAGGCAAGAAATGCACAGTTACTGAAAATGCTTCAGGAAGGTGAAAGTAAGTGATTTGTGTGTTTTTAGAATTAAGAGTTAAACTTAAAAATATCTGAAGATAATTTTTCAAGATATGTGAATAACTCAACAACATAAAGAATTTTCCCAGAGTGATTCAAGTTGAATTTTTGCTGATAATTTTATTATTATAAGTCATTCTTATAGCACCTTAGCATAATAATACAAGTTTCCAACTATTCAGGTAAGAGGAAATTTGAAATTTCAATTCTTATAAAGTATTGGACTACATTTAGCAGGAAAACAATAGACCTTGCTTTAAGATTCTCTTTTTAAAAATTAGAGTAGAATGCCTGTCATCATTTTAGGTTTTCTTTTTTCCCTTTCCCCCCCAATCTTTTTTAAAAATCTCATTTATTTATTTTAAAGCGAGAGAGAGAGTGTGTGTATGCACCTGCGAACAGGAGGAAGAGCAGAGGGAGAGAGACAGGCAGACTTTGTGCTGAGCACGGAGCTGGACATGGGGCTCAGTCTCACAACCCTGAGATGATGAGCTGAACTGAAACCAAGAGTTAGATGCTTAACTGACTGAACCACCCAGGCACCCCTCTCCAACTCTTTATACTTTTGTGGCCACTCTAAACTTTGGCAGTAGTTCACCAGCAGGAAGCTAAGAAAATCCATCAAAAATGATTAGAGATAATCAGATTAGTAAAGTAGATGTTGAATGAAGACCCTCCACAACATCAGTTGCATTCCTGATTATGCGTGAAGCTCATGGAAAGGAAACTATAAATCATAAAAGACACATAGGAAGACCTGAATAAGAGAAAATCTTCTGAATAGACAAAATTAAGTTTAATAAACAGTTTTCTGTTAATAAGTATCAATGATATCCCAAATAGCTCTCTTGTGAGTACTCTAGTGTTCAAGAAGTTGTGAAACTCACCTTAAAGAATAAACAAGAAACCAAAATTGAAGATACTGAGAGTGGAATTGTCCAATCAAAACTTAAACTATATTTAAAAAGTTACCAAAACAATATGAATAAAACCAGGAGTCATGTTCAGTTGAACAGAATATACAGTGTTGAAATAGATTTAAACTTACTGTTTTAAAACTTCACTATTTTTTATAATTAACTTACACAGCTTAACTATGATGAAATAGAAGTTAAAAAATAATGGAGAAAGGCATTATTTGGACAATTAGATATGAACATTCTGAGATTAATTTAGATCTGTGCATGTTACTGAGTTCCACGTGGATTATTTAATGAACAAAAGTATAAAAATAAAATAATTATTTACAAGCTACACTTCTAAAAGAAGAAATTAGAAGTATCATTGGACATTGGATGCATGATTTTTAAATATTTAAAAACAAAGTAATATTCCTATTTTGGGAAACATTTGTGAAAAATGAGAAAGTTAACTGATAAATGTTTTCTCTCAAAAATACATTTTAAAATGGCTACCATTAACATTAAATAACATCAGTTATTTAATTAAATAACATCAGTTTCCATACTCTATACTATTAAAAAATGCAAGTAGGGGTGCCTGGCTGGCTCAGTTGGTAGAGCATGTGACTCTTGATTTTGGAATTGTGAGTTCAAGCCCCATGTTGGGTGTAGAGATTGCTTTAAAAAAATCCAAATAAAAGAATTTTATATAGAACCATCACATGAAAAATGCAGTATGTTAGAGCATATATACTCTTAACATTTATGAGTGAAAATAGCTCCATTATAACATAACACATGTTCCTAAAAATCACCAATTTCTGCAAAAGCACAATTGAAACCACGAGGATTATGGGGAAATGGGGTTAGGAGGATGCAACACTTAAAAATACCATCACAGACACATTAAAAAAAAAGTTGGGACCTAATAAAACAGTAGCACAGTTTCATACATGTTAAAATGGTTGAACACAAATACTGTAATAAATATGGTACTTCATCTAAAAGACAGCCTTAAGTTTGCTTGTGGAAATAGGCTTTAGAGGGTCTACAGGTTGTGCGTTACTGTGAAGTAATGGAAGGATGGAAAGTTGGTGTGGTTCCTAACACTGAACAGAGAGATAGCTGGTAGGTATTTGAGGTAAGTGCATAGGTCCTGTTTTCTGTGTTTGTGAAATTATGCTCAAGCAAATGCAAAATCCGTGTTATGTTCAAGTTTTCCGGTAAAACAGTAATCTCAAATTCATGTTTTCAAAACAAGTATGTTTTTGGAAAACGGACTATAATCGAAATGTTACATAATTACTAAGAATCACTAGTTCTCAGTAGGTGTGCCTAATTCTGGGGAGGAGGATGTAAAAGTTCCCAACTTGAATCTTGAGAGACTATGATTTGATTCTTAACTCAGTGTCTCACCTTACTGCATTAAACTATGAAAGATAAATTTGAATTACAGTGTTCTATTGCTAGAGCTGTGATGATATCATTACTCATATATTTGATCTTTTCCTCCTTCACTAAATTTATTACAATTTTACCTCTTCAGTCTCTCCTACTTTGTTTTCAAAGTTGAGGAGTTAGTTTTTCATGCATTAGCCATTTACCATGGGTTAAAGAAGTTGTTAACCATGTGGAGATTTTTAAAGCTTAGGAGGCCTTGGGGCTGAAATGTAGATAGATCTCTTGCTTCCCTAGAGGGAAAACCTCTAGACAAAGGAACAGTTCTGAAAGACCACAGGTGTATATAATCTTTTATGATCATATGAGCTACATTTATTTGACAGTGCTTTTTTGGTATGAACAGTCAGATAAAAATCTGAATTTTTTGTAGACCTTACAGTACTGCTCACCCTGACAATATAACAAAACAAAACATTCTGCATTGTTTTTAAAATCTTGCTTTAGATTTGCCAAGGTAGGGGTGCCTGGGTGGCTCCATTGGTTAAGCATCTACCTTTGTCTCAGATCAAGATCTCAGGGTCCTGGGGTTGAGCTCAGCGGGGAGTCTACTTCTCCTCACTTTCCCTCTCTGTGCCTGTGCGCTTTCTCTCCCTCTTTCAAATAAATAAAAACATTTTTAAAAAAGCATTAGTCAAAGTATTGGTTTATCCCAATGAGAAATTATATCTTCGTCCTCTTTAGAATAGCTGGAAAAAAATTATCTTTCAAAGTATCTATACAATTAATATTTTAACGCCACAGAAAATGTAAAATTTCCAAGAAAAACTGCTGTAGTAATAATCAGAATTTACCAGTGAAAAAATAAGAGTTATATAGAATTAAGAAACACATGCATTCAGTATAAGGATAATTAATCTGCCCGAATGTACTACTATCTTGGTTCACTAAAATATTGTTCCAGAATTTGAGTGATTGGAAAGATTATACTGCTGTTTTTCCTTTCTTGTCAGTGAAAGATAAAGCAGAAATACTTCTGCAAGTTGATGAATCACAGAGTATCAAGAATGAGCTAACTATACAGGTAAGAAAAACTAGAATATGCAGGACTGGTTTTCTTAAGGTATTATTCTCTGGTCCTAAAACATGAAACTTGATTAAACAAAAATATAGCTCATCAACACTGCGGTAAAGTGAAATAAATTATACATCATTATTATCATGTAATTGCAAATGAATGAAGATTCTGTTAACTGTGCTGAGGGAGGTAGATATGTCCTGAAGAGTAAGGGAAGATGAAATTGTATTTCAGTTGATGCAGACTATGAATATAAAAATAGGAAGGACAGATAGAACTTATCCTATTCAGGGACTTGACTTTCTTCTTCCCATCCTTACTCTGCGTTTTATCTGTCTTTAATATACAACTGAGTAAAATGCCTAACTGAAGTTGTGTGTGTGCTTAGCTGGGGGGGTGGGGGGGTGGGGAGGTGGTTCTTCTCTGATGCCTATTCATCTAGTAGTCACATTCATCATTCTGAGTAAGTGTTAAGAATTAAAAATATTTTTGCCTGAAGAGACAAAGTCTTTTTTAAATTGAATGTTTGGTTTTAGGTGACTTCACTTCATGCTGCATTAGAACAAGAAAGATCTAAAGTGAAAGTATTACAAGCAGAACTAGCCAAATACCAGGTATGCTTTTATAATTTTGAAAGTGTTCTCCTCACAAATAATACATTTCAGAATCGATACTATGTGAGAATAAAGAACTATTTTCTTCAGTCCAAATCTATTCACCAAACATATAATTTTGTTTTTGGTCATATAATTTACACTTTAGAAAATGTTAGGGTTATTCTAAATATTGGTACATACAGCAATAACTAAAGTAAAATCCTTGGTACATGATGTGGCATATGTGCCAGTGAATCATATCGAGGGAAGGTACATAATAGCATTTGTCCTAGTATATAAATTTGATCACTTGGACACAGCAGTTTCTCCCAGATATCTCCATTGTAAAGATATCTTTTCCTCTTTATAATTAATAAATAATGTGAAGTGATACTTTGAGATTGTGTGAATGTTCTTTTCTTTTTACCCAATGGTTTTAGCATCCATTGATGATATTTGTATCGGTTATTATTTTGGTGGTTGCAAAATAGTGATTTTTCTAATTCTATTATTTCTTCTGCATTTACAAGCTGGCATTCAGCATTTTTTTCTGGACGAAGCAGTAAAAAAAAATCAATTCTTTGTTTCAATATATGTGTTTATGTATATGTGTGTACACACACACACACATATATTTGTATGTATGTATGTGTGTCTAAGTCATGATATAAAATGTGTTAATTAATGTGGGGGGTCAGAGTAAAAAACAATTTGAAAGCTACTGCCACTGGTCTGAAGAACATAGAAGTTGTAACAGCCCCAGGTTTGACCTCATCAGTCTAAGAAGGAGAATTCTCTTTGCCTGGGAGACTTTGAAAAGGATTCTTGAATTTTGTGGAGGGTAATTTTTTGTTTGTTTGTTTTTGTTTTTAATCTTGTTGAAAAACAAGGTAAGAGTTCTAAGCTGTGTAACACTGGTACTTATGCATAGTGGGTATCTACTTTGTAGGAAAGTTTTTTTAGTAAATGTATTCGTATTTTCCTGCTACAGGAAATAAATTTTGATTTTAACATATGGCATTACACATCTCAGGTCCCATAAGTATATGAATCTGTGCAAAACTTTTATTTGGTAGGAATGAATAATGGCATTCTTATACTTGATTTTTTTTATAAAAAAGCTTTATGTAGAAATGTTTATAACCACCAAGAGGGATATCAGAAGAAGGATGAAAGCAGCGAAGAGTAGCTGCCAACACTAGTAAATGGGTCTGGATGCCACATGCCCCTTGATAGAACCACCACTTTAAGAAATGTACTTCAACAGACAAATACTAGTTCCCAAACTTGTCTTGACCACAAAAGTGACCAAGAATCACTTGGGAATTTTTTGAGTTACAGATTGTTCAGCCCACTTCTGGTGATCATAAATAGATCCAGGGCAAAGTCTCAACATCAGAATTTTAAAAATATTACCACTTAGGTGATTCTGTTGATCAACTAAGTTTGGGTATCATTGCCATATTTTATAAAAATGGATGAGAAACTATAAAATTACATCAAACCATTATTTATGGTTAAAATGGGAAGTAGAATAGTTAAGGATGATTTTAATTTTATTTTTTGTACCTTTGTATTTTCTGTATTTCTACAATAAGTATTTGCTTTTTAAATCAGAGTCAGGCAGAAAATGTTTTGTTAAAAGTAATAAATGTAAAATACTTATCTTTTAAGCTCCTACCTCTTTCCTTGGCTCAAATCAAATACCATAGATGGAGTTTCATTTGGAGCAAATTAGAGATTCATATATGTATGTCACTGAGCAATATGAAAAGTATACCCTAATTTTCAACCCACTGATGAACAAAATCAGGTTTCTAATGCCATCTAATATGAACAAGACTAACTTGAATTAGAAATAGAATTATTCTAAAAGATAATGAACTGAATTAGCAAATTTGCCAATTATATGAAGTAAATTGTTTTAGTATTGATCGAAAATTATATTTTTTAAAATAGGGAACAGTCCAAATGAGCTCTAAAAAAATACAATATTGATAATCTTACTAACTCTAAATTAATACAACCTGCTTTAACCATTTGTAAAAAAAGAAATAATAACCATGTAAAAATAATTCAGGGGTATGCACATTCAAATTTGCAACAAACTAAAAAAAATTGCTTCTTATTCATATTTAAAAATACTTTGTCTCATTTATTCTTAAAATGAAAATGCCCCCAAAATGGTACTTCCTAAATAATTTGCCTTATTTTTCTTTACAGGGTGGCAGAAAAGGGAAAAGAAACTCTGAATCCGACCAGTGTAGGTGATTCCGTTAGCCTATGAGGTCAACACAAAAATTAAAACTTTCAGGGTTTTGCAAAAATGTATATATTTAATGCTGTGCAACTGCTAAACTATGCAGTTTTTGTTGGAGAAAGTTAAAATGATGAGCTCACTAACAGTCTATAATTTTATGACCTTTTGGCTTAAAGTGGAAAGAAGAAAAATAGAATTCCAGCAGAACTCAATGATTATTGTTTACTATCCATACTTCTTATCACTTTAGTTTTTCATCAGTCAATAAAATTAATTTACTCTTCCATTAATATGTTTGATTTTCTAAAATTTCAGTAGCAGTGTGAAAGTATGATTAATTAATTGGATTGTTTACATACAGTGAATATTTACTCAGCACTTTCTGCATGCTAAACCCTACAGGACCTGCAAAATGAATGAACACTGGTGGATACCCTCAAGTAGCTTACGCTCAGAGGACTTAGAAATGGAGGTGTAAAGACAACAGCAAAAATAATTACCATGCATATTAGAGTGTGATAGCATATTGTTTGGAAATTGAGAAAACTTGCATGAAATAGTTTTTGGAAGGTAGATACCTCTGCTGTAAATTTGTTGAGAGGCAGCAAAATCTGTGCTAAAACACTTGATTAAAGAATATTTTGTCTTGAGGACAGAAACATGACACACTGAGAAAAAGTGTTGAAGTAGGAGGAATGAATGAGAAATTTTTCATTGGTTTTATCAATTGCTAAAATAATTAGTAGTATATGGGATTGATTTTGTTTTTAGGGTAGTCAGCAAAATACACCTATGATTCATTAAAATACAGAGGGTATTTTGGTTTTACAACAAAAATGAATACATAAATACTGATCTTGGCCTCTAAACCAGCATTATATGAAAAATTCTATTTCATGTAAGTGTTTGAAGAAAAAATACTTAAAGTCATCATTGCTTTTATCTTTGGGTTCTTCCATGAGGTTACATGAACCTTGCAAAAAAATTGTGACTTATTTTTCCCCACATTCCTGACACATATAGTCCTTTGTGTGGCACAGAATAGATACTGAAAAATTATTTAGTAAAATGATAAAGCTGTTTTAGATAGTTTCCCCTAATTTTACCTTTAAGAATAGATGCCATCAGAACCTAATTAATTCATTAAATATATATGATAATATTCCATGATACCACATTTTTCTTTTTTTTTTTTTTTTTTATTGGTGTTCAATTTACTAACATACAGAATAATACCCAGTGCCCGTCACCCATTCACTCCCACCCCCCGCCCTCCTCCCCTTCTACCACCCCTAGTTCGTTTCCCAGAGTTAGCAGTCTTTACGTTCTGTCTCCCTTTCTGATATTTCCCACACATTTCTTCTCCCTTCCCTTATTTTCCCTTTCACTATTATTTATATTCCCCAAATGAATGAGAACATATAATGTTTGTCCTTCTCCGACTGACTTACTTCACTCAGCATAATACCCTCCAGGATACCACATTTTTCAATTCAGTGATGAACAAAATCAAATTTCTAATGTTGTCCTATATGAACAAGCTAGACAGAACTTGAATAGTTTGTGATAACTGAATTACCCATGTAGTTTTTATGAAGTACCAAAGCACACTGTATCATCATCTGCTTTTGATTATCTACCTGCACATTATCCATTTAGTACATTATCTAGCATCTAGCACAGTGCCTGGCACATGGTAGATGCTAAACAGATATGCCATTTTCTAATGGTGTATATTGATTTAAATCACCTGGGCACCTTGATCATCCTCTTTTGAGTTGAGTATTCTCTGGAGTACTGTATTCATAGCTCTGTTTTCCTCCCTGAATTTTTCCTTGACTGATATATCCACTTCTATTGTTTAATCTATCATGTTTAGGCTGATACTTTAATTTCATCAGGGGAAGCTTTATCTAGTAATAGAGAGGAAAGACAATCAGTGGTCAAATGGTGGTTTTCCTTTAAATTGATTTCTCGGGCATTCTCTTTTAATAAATATTATTTTTTTATAATAAATTTATTTTTTATTGGTGTTCAGTTTACCAACATATAGAATAACACCCAGTGCTCATCCCGTCAGGTGCCCACCTCAGTGCCCGTCACCCATTCACCCCCACCCCCCGCCCTCCTCCCCTTCCACCACCCCTAGTTCATTTCCCAGAGTTAGGAGTCTTTATGTTCTGTCTCCCTTTCTGACTTTTCCCACACGTTTCCTCTCCCTTCCCTTCTATTCCCTTTCACTATTTTTTATATTCCCCAAATGAATGAGACCATATAATGTTTGTCCTTCTCCGATTGACTTATTTCACTCAGCATAATACCCTCCAGTTCCATCCATGTCGAAGCAAATGGTGGGTATTTGTCGTTTCTAATGGCTGAGTAATATTCCATTGTATAGATAAACCACATCTTCTTTATCCATTCATCTTTCGATGGACACCGAGGCTCCTTCCACAGTTTGGCTACTGTGGACATTGCTGCTAGAAACATCGGGGTGCAGGTGTCCCGGTGTTTCATTGCATCTGTACCTTTGAGGTAAATCCCCAACAGTGCAATTGCTGGGTCATAGGGCAGGTCTATTTTTTTTTTTAAAGTTGTTCTTTTTTTTTTTAAATTTTATTTTATTTATTTATAATAGTCATACAGAGGGAGAGAGAGAGAGAGAGAGAGGCAGAAACATAGGCAGGGGGAGAAACAGGCTCCATGCACCGGGAGCCCGACGTGGGATTCGATCCCGGGTCTCCAGGATCGCGCCCTGGGCCAAAGGCAGACGCCAAACCGCTGCGCCACCCAGGGATCCCCGGGCAGGTCTATTTTTAACTCTTTGAGGAACCTCCAAATAAATATTATTATTTAGATTATTTTCCATTTCCCAGAAGTTCATTGAGATTATTGATAGTTTATCTTGTGCCAGGTGTTGTGCTAAGTACTAGAGATGCAAATATATCCACAGTCAATTGGAAGAAAACAGAAATGTAAAGAAATACTCATAAAATATTCCAATAAATAATACTGATATATTTGAATTCTGTTGGAGTACAGAAGAAAATGTATCTTCCATTTTAGAGGGGTATCTTAGATAATTTAAATATGTCAAACTCCATTAATAAGGTCTTACTTAAAGTATGAATGATTATGGCAATATAGCTGGCTAATTAAATTCAAATATTTTTGACATTTGTGGGATTTTTGAAATTTTCTGTAGTATGTAAGTAAAGCCAGAGGAACTAGAGTATTTGAAGTCCCTTCTCTATTACATATTAGTTATATTTGTTGTATGACCTTATAGTTATATTAGTTATAGACCTTCGCTCCTAGTAAATATTCAATAAATGATTGAACAGAGTAAAATTGAACAGAGTAAAATTAGAACAGCTAGGGAAAGTAATGGGTTTTTAAAAACTAAATAAGATTCAATCTCTTCCATCAAATTATTTTCAGTCTAATAGGAATAAAAGAGCATAGCACATAAGTAACTTAAATTCAACATAGTGGATTCCATAAGGAAAGTATATTGTTAGGAAAGTCCGACGTTACTTATAAAAAAAAGTAATATTCTTTAACTGCTTCCTGAAGGACAGGCAGCTTTTAGGGGTATAGGTCATATAATAAGAAAATTTTTAAAAAGTGGAAAAAGGGGAAAAGAATGAATGTGTTTAGGGAACAGAAAGATAAAGAATGTGTTGGGGAAAGAGATTGCCTTCATTTTACCTGGAGTACAGAACAGTAATAAGGCAACCAGAGAGGTGGTTTGGGATAGCTATCATTCATCTTAAATTTCAGGTTAAGAAGTCTATACATAATCTGGTAGGCATGGGAAAGTTGATAGACAAAGGACTGATGGAATCCAAATTGCCATTTAAGAAGATTGAAATGACAGTGCTGTGATAGCAAATTAGAGAAGAAATGAATTTGGAAAACAGTGTCAAGGAAGCTTCTATAATAGAAATGGGGGGTAAAGAGGATCTGAACTAGAGAGGTAGTAGTAGGATTCAGAAAATGGAGTAAAAAATGTTTCCAGGGAGGAATCTAGCAAACTTGTGTAGAGTGAAAAAATGAACAAGGGTGTCAGAGATGAAAACAAGATCTCATACCTAATTGAGAGTGAGAATGATACTGCCATTAGCAGAGTCTGCTGATGGAGAAATGAATGTAGGGCAACGGACAGAATGGGCTTTGACTTGTTAAATTGGATATGCCCACAGAGCATCTAAAAGTCGAGTCCATTAAGTTAGGATTACAGTTCTGGTCCTTTGAGGAAAAGCTAGAGTTAACAGTATAAATTGTAATTCATACAATTAAGTTGTATAAATAGCTGACACACTCAAAGGAAAATGTTTTTGAAGAGTGGTATTGCTGAGGACAGACTTTGGGAATGGTAGGAAATAGTAATCAGGAAGGTAGGAGGCGTGGTCATGAATGTTGTGGTAGAGAAGTCTCAGGTTATAAGCCCAAGGAAAAACTATAGGACAGCTAAAGGACACATTGATGACCTTCAGAATAGCTTTCTCAGTGGCACAGAGCAAGGCATTGAGGAAAAAGTTAAACTCTTTAACACTTTTGGCAATTAAAGGGGCTCCATGGGACGCCTGGGTGGCTCGGTGGTTTAGCGCCTGCCTTTGGCCCAGGGTGTGATCCTGGAGACCCAGGATCAAGTCCCACATCAGGCTCCCTGCATGGAGCCTGCTTCTCTCTCTCTGCCTGTGTCTCTGCCTCTCTCTTTGTATCTCATGAATAAATAAATAAATAAAATATTTAAAAAGGGGGGAGGGGACTCCAATGTAAACAGAGTAAAATGAAGGGGCCACAGGGTTGAATGAGGATTGGCTTGTTTTTATGTGGGACTGAGGAAGCCTTTCCAGTGTTCACGAACACAAAAGAGATTGGGGGTGGGGTGAGGAATGGTCTTGTGAGCCCACCAACCAGGTGTTTTCTTGCCATTACACAATCTGGTTGCCTTATCAACCCTCTGTAATTTGTAGCTGTTCTCTGTTAGTGAAAATTATAATAATCCTTTCCACTATAACAAGAGCAGAATTGAAGGACTTAAAAAAGAAACACAAGATGATTTAATGAAACAGACATTAATAAACTTCATTGACTTAGCTTTTATACACTATGGGAATGAAAACTTACTGAAGCAACAAGCAAGATGGTAAGTGAAAGTCTAGATTCTCCAGAATCTGTCATTGAGGAGTTTTCCGGGGGTAAATTTTTTATTGAATTCTAAGTTACCTAACATGAATGCCCACTGCTAGTGGGGTGGTTATGAAGTGGATGCCCATATATGTACTACTAGCAATCTTGTACTTTGGTTTTTGCCTTTAGGAAAAGCACTATGGTGATTTTTCAAGAGCCACAAAAATATACCCACTAATTACCAATATTGGATAATTTACCCTTAGAAAATAATTTGAGAGGTGAATAAGTTTTAGAAAGTCTATACAGGTGTAACAGTATGTGTAGTAGGAAGCCATGGAGGAACCCAAATGTCCAACCTCAACCCAACCCAGTGTCCAACTTGAATGACTAA
Organism: Canis lupus dingo; assembly: GCF_003254725.2. Taxonomy (NCBI): domain Eukaryota; kingdom Metazoa; phylum Chordata; class Mammalia; order Carnivora; family Canidae; genus Canis; species Canis lupus. The sequence goes on from NC_064243.1 coordinate 75,811,367, forward strand.
ATCATATAACACATCAATGGGGATTGTTATTGTTATTATGCAGCCTTTAAAAAGGTATAATTAGGATGACTGTAAAAACATGGACTATGTTGAACAAAGTTTAAATATAAAAACAAAATAAAAACTTGTACAGTGATTATAGCTGTGTGAAAATATATGTGCACAAGGACAAACTGAAAAGTAGTAATTCTGAAATAAAACTGCTTATGTGGGGATAGGGGGATTATAGGGAATATTGGGTTAATTGTTTTTTCTTCAAAAAAAATTTTTTTCCTCAAAAAATTTAATGTACTTTTTTTGTGTGTGATTAAGAAAAAGGGAAAACACTACTACCTGTTAAGTAATTTGCTGCTATGGGAGTAGGTGTTAACTTACCCATTTTATTGACATGTTCAATTGAATTATGTTGATTATTAGGAGACATCTCCTGGATGTGGAAGTTTTATTTTGCTTTTCAGTCCAGAACCCTTCATTATAATAGAACTGCTGCAGAGAAGATAGCATTGAGAATCATATGACTGTAGGCTGCAAGAAAACCTGTAAAATTTAATTAACCAGCTTGATGCTTCCCTTGTTTTACTTCCCATTTAAAAAATTTTAGAAGGGGGATCCCTGGGTGGCGCAGCGGTTTGGCGCCTACTTTTGGCCCAGGGCGCTATCCTGGAGACCCGGGATCGAGTCCCACATCGGGCTCCCGGTGCATGGAGCCTGCTTCTCCCTCTCCCTCTGCCTATGTCTCTGCCTCTCTCTCTCTCTCTCTCTCTCTGTGACTATCATAAATAAATAAAAATTGAAAAAAAAATTTAGAAGTTTTACTGCCATTAACCATGTCTTATTGTTCTGGAGACATTTTCAATATTAACTTTTTTGATATTTATATTACAAAATAAGATCTGAATTATTTTATAAAAAATACCGTATGCTCCTCATTGTGAATTTGTTAAGGAAGCAATAATTTTCTTCTCCATACCTCATATATATAGAGTACTGATTGTATCATCTTGTATAAAATTAGTTTTTTAAAACACAACTTTATTGAGATATAATTCACATAAAACTGCACATAATAAATGGTATAAGCGAACCAAACATGCTTTTAATATTTGTTAAGATTTGCCTTAGGCACCAGTATATGAACTACCTAAGAAGTGTTATGTGTGGGCTTAAAAAGAACGTGTATTCTGTAGTTGTTGGGTGCCGTATCCTCTATGTGCCCAGTTAGATTGAGGTTCTTGAAATCTAATGTATCCTTAATGATTCTGCCCTCTGTTCTGTCCATTACTGAGAGAAATGTTAAAATCTTGACTGTGATAGTGGATTTGTCTATTTTTCTTTATTTTTGCCAGTTCTGCTCTTGAGGTACATACAAATTTGAGTTTTTCCTATTTTCCAGGTGATTTTATTTTTACAAAGTGACTCACTATTTTATTTTAAAAGTGTCTCATCCAATATTATTATAGCTAAATTAGTTTCCTTGCACTTAGTGTATCTGCAGGTATATTTGGTACCAATCTTTCAGTGTCCTTATATTTTATTTATTTTAAAACATACATTTATTTATTTATTAAAGATTTTATTTATTTATTCATGAGAGACAGAGAGAGAGAGAGAGAGATGCAGAGATAGGCAGAGGGAGAAGCAGGCTCCTTGCAGGAAGCCCAATGTGAGACTCGATCCTGGGAATCTGGGATCACAACCTGAGCCAAAGGCAGACACTCAACCGCTAAGCGACACAGGTCCCAGTGTCCTTATATTTAAAATAACTCTCTTCTGAACAGTATTTTACACCTTTTAAAATCCCAGTCTGACAAAGTTTCTATATTTATGCTTACCTCTTTTCCTCATTTTCTTTGAGTAATTAACTTGGTGGCCTCCTCCTTTGTCAGGCCTTCAATGCTTTTAAGAAATTATTCCACATTTTAGCTTTTTTAAACTGGAGAGTTTGTCTGAGCAAGGTTGTTTGTCATATCCCTGGAAAAGAAGGAACTAAAAATTCTGTTAGTTCTGTTTTTCCCTTTAATGGATCTATACCCACCACTTTATTGTACAAAGTTTTATTGCAGAGACTGGGTTGTCGTTTTGAAATAACTGTTTCAGGGCCCTATCATGAAGCTAGCTATTGCCGGAGGAAAACAGCTGACAATTAGAGTTTTAGTTACGCTTTTGAGCCAGTAATTTTAATCTTACCAGATATAACATGTATGTCTAGTTCCCCTGTCAGTAACACCTGTGTATAATAAGAAATAATACATACATTAAGGTACCCTTTTTGGTCTCTATAATGGAAAATGCTAGTCATACTATTAACATCTAGACTTATTAGCAAAGTAATTGGTCAGGTCTTTTATTTCTAAATATCATCAGCCTTTTGTGCTTATAAGATCGCAAACGGTTATTGTGGTATTATGATGAATCAGTTCTCCAGATGATTTAAAAACGGCAGCCAGCCAGGTTGAAAACCACTGTGCTAAAAGGCAAAAACAAATTCAGGGAAAGAGTGTGTGTGCATGTACCTGTGTGTATGAAATTCATCACACACAAATATTCTGACCTGCTGTTTCATCTAATTTGACCGTGAATTATTTGACCTGTCTTCTTTCAAGAAGTGGCATTTATGGTTCCTTCTCTTGAATCTGAATGGGTTCTGTGACTGTTTTTAGCCAATAGAATATGTATGGCAAAAATGACACTATACCTGTTCTTAAACCTGGGCCTAAGACACTGGGAACTTCCACATCTACTTAGCTCTTGGAGTGTTCCCTGTATGGAAAGCCAGCTACAATGTGTAACTATTTTGAGACCTCTTCTATAAAAAATTCAAATCACGTGGAAGACCACCTATACTCTGGTTGATGACCACAGCCTAGCCAATAGCCAGCAGCAATGGTAGGCCACGTGAGCTAGCCATTTTGGCCATCTCTCCCAGTCAAGTCTGCATTATGACCCCAGCCTGAGCTGCATTTGCCTGCAACTGCATGAGAGGTGTCAAGTGAGAACTGTCCAGATAGCCCACAGCACAGTGAGAGATAATAACAAATTGTTGATTTAAGGTACTAAGTTTGAGAATAGTTTGTTATATGCCAATAAATAACCAAAGCAAAATTTGTTACTTTGAAGAACGGTAATATTGTACTAAAACTCAGTACATATGATAATGGTGTTGGCACCAGGTGGCAGGCAAAAGGTGGAAAGACCCTAAGGGGCTTATTAATGAGTGCAGAAGGGACTTGAGACTTCTGGTAGGAGCTTATAAGACAGGGAGACAAAGGTTATTGGAAGCTGGAGAAAAGGGGGCCTTCTTGTTTTGAAATGACAGATTGGCAACATTGCCTATAGTAGGAGGGAAAACGGAAAATCTCACGAAGGTAAGTCTGGCTGGGAAGGTTTTTCAACAATATGGAGAGTTGCAATGACTTGTGCTGCAATACAGGAAGAAATGAACTAAAGGAACACGTTCTTCAGCAGATTTTTTTTTTTAAGGTTTTCTTATTTATTTGACAGCACAAGCAGGCAGAGCTGCAAGCAGAGGCAGTGGAAGAAGGAGGCTCCTGATGTGGGGCTCCATCCTAAGACTCCGGGATTATGACCTAGCCAAAGGCAGAGGCTTAACCAACTGAGCCACCCAGGCACTCTCTTGAGCACAATTTAAAGAAAACATAAAGGAACCAGGAATTGTTGGATTCAAAAATAAAAAACTCGGGGATCCCTGGGTGGCGCAGCGGTTTGGCGTCTGCCTTTGGCCCAGGGCGCGATCCTGGAGAACCGGGATCGAATCCCACGTCGGTCTCCCTGCATGGAGCCTGCTTCTCCCTCTGCCTGTGTCTCTGCCTCTCTCTCTCTCTCTCTCTGTGTGTGACTATCATAAATAAATAAAATTAAAAAAAAACAAAAATAAACTCAGGCTTTCTCTGCCAGAGATTTTCAAAATAATAAATGGCTTCAGGGCAAAGATCAAATCCAGAGGAATAACAATAAAAGATCTCAAGATAAAGATCTCAAAGGTATACTTGTTTAAGACCCTAGGTTAAGATTTCAAAGACTTAGGGAGCCCTGGCAGAGCTATAAAAAGAATCCTAAGGGCATTATGCTACAGCCTTATGGGCAGCACAGAGTAGAGAATTTTTTCTCTGAAATAAATACAGGTATGTTTTTTGTCTAATGAAGCTGATTACAAGAAATGCACAAAAAATTTATAGGCACTGTACCAGCTTGAACTGGAAGGGATAAGAACAATACAAAAGAGAGAGCTTTGGATCATCAAACTTCTGGCAGGAAGCAGTCTGAGGAAGCTACCCAGATGTAAATAAGGGCTATTTTTTTAAGAAAAAAGGGTGACTCAGAGAGGAGCCAAGAACAGAGCTGAATTAGGCCCTAATCAAGGGATTGGCAATGTGTGCCTTGTTAGAGTTCAGATTTGCTAAGTAGACCAGTAACAACACGTTGAGTTTCTCATAATTTTCTCCTTTCTCAGTAGGAGTGTCTGTTGTGGTTATCCCGTTTATCGGCAGGTGGCAGATGACTTGTCTCTTGATTGGAATTGAGAGGAACTAACACCTGGGCCTGATTCAGATGCTGACATCCTGGACTGAGGCTGCAATAACATTAAACCTTGGGAATCAGGGTAGTGAATGAGTATATTTGCTTGTTGGAGGAATATAAATGATATATGGTCAGAGGGCAGACTATAGAAGACTAGAGATGCCTACAGATTGTTTCATGTTTTTCTCATGGAAAGGTGAGGGGTTTGTGTCCCTGTCCCTCGAATCTGGGTGGTTCAGGGTATTCTTTGATCGACAGAATATAGCAGAATGACCCCAGGCCTTAGGAGACTGACAATTTCTACCTTTACCTTTTGAAGAGAGTGAGAAATAGGTACTGATCACAAATTGACAATATCCAGCCATAATGGCTTGAATTACACACCCTCTTCTCCCCTCCCCCCAAAAAAGTTCTGTTCAAGTCCTAACCCTCAATACCTATGAATGTGACCTTATTTGGGCTAAGGGTCTTTGCAGATGAAATCAAGTTAAGATGAGGTCATACTATATTAGAGTGGGTCCTAGTCCAATAATTTCTCTTCGTAAGAGAGCAGAGGTGAGGGAGGGTTGGGACACATAAACACGGAGAAAACGGCCAGGATACCACAGAGGCAGATATTGGAGTGATGCAGGTGTCAGCCAAGGGATACCAAAGGTTGCCAGGAGCAAACAGAAGCTGGAAAAGGCCCAGAAGGATTCTTCCCAAGATCATTCAGTGGAGTCATGACCCTGCCAACGCTTTGATTTCAGACTTCTAACCTCCAGAACTAGAGAGAATAAGTTTGTTATTTTAAGCCACCAAGTTTGTGGTAATTTGTTATGGCAATCCTAGGAAATACATCAGCACAACATCTACCTCCTCAAATTTTCATTTTCTTCCTTCCTTGCTTGCTATGCCTTATGGCCTCCTCTGCGAGGTCTTCCTTGGCTGACTTCTTGATACTATGGTGCTCCATGACTTAGTTCTGAAGGTTTACCTTCCTCAGTCTGCTTAATGAGTTCACCCATTAATGTTCTTTAGATACTAGCAATATATTCATGCTTCTCAAATTTATATTTCCATACCTGACTTCTCAAAAATAGCTTGGCTACGGATGACATATTCAATTACAATTGACCCTTAAACAACTCACGGATTGGGGCACTGACTTCATGCACAGTCAAAAATTTGCGTTATGATTTTGACTCCCCAGAAACTTAACTACTAATAACTAACCTACCGTTGACTGGAAACCTTACCGTTAATATGGTCAATTAACACATATTTTGTTTGTTAAATGTATTAATCTAGTGTATTCTTACAATAATCTAGTGAAAATGCTATTAAAATCATGTAGAGGGATCCCTGGGTGGCGCAGCGGTTTGGCGCCTGCCTTTGGCCCAGGGCGCGATCCTGGAGACCCAGGATCGAATCCCACACGTCGGGCTCCCGGTGCATGGAGCCTGCTTCTCCCTCTGCCTATGTCTCTGCGTCTCTCTCTCTCTCTCTGTGTGACTATCATAAATAAATAAAAAAATTTTAAAAAAATCATGTAGAAAAAATACATTTATAGTACTATGTTGAAAAAAAGCCACATATGTGTGGACCCATGCAGTTCAAACTTGTGTTGTTCAAGGGTCACCTGTATTTATCCTCACCTGGATATTTTTTTAAATTTTTATTTATTTATGATAGTCACACACACACACACACACACAGAGGCAGAGACACAGGCAGAGGGAGAAGCAGGCTCCATGCACCGGGAGCCCGACGTGGGATTCCATCCCGGGTCTCCAGGATCGCGCCCTGGGCCAAAGGCAGGCGCCAAACTGCTGCGCCACCCAGGGATCCCTCACCTGGATATTTTTAAGAGAGAAATTATTTTATCACCCTTCCAACTTTTCCTCTCCCAGTAAATGATGCAAATATCCATCCACATGCTTCTGTTGTCATTGATCTTTGCCTCTCCTCACATCATCTCTTAGCAAGCCCTGTCAAGTTTTCCTCCAAATCTATCTCAAATCCACCCATATCTCTCCAGCCCCATTGCTAACACCCTGTTCCCAGTCATCATCATCTCTGTTTTGGACTAGTGCTGTAGCCTCCTAATTGGTCTTCCTGCTTCCCACACTATTCATTCACATACAGCCATGTCAACTTTTCAAAACTATAAATCAGACCGTGTCATTCCCCTCATTAGTTTTGCAATGCACAGAAAATAAAATTCAAACTGGCCTCTGTGGCATACAAGACCCTATATGCAGGAGACGTTCTCTGTCCGCTTCTCAAATCTCCTGGACTATAAATGTTCCAGCCATACTGCTTCCTTCTTTGATCCCTGGATACACTCAACTATTTCCTACTTCAGTCAGGGCTTTGTACTTTGCAGTGGACTGCATGTCAATGTCCCCCTGCCCCAAATTCTTATGTTGAAACCTAATTTCCAACGTGATGTTATTTGGAGATGGAACCTTTGGGAGATGTCATGAGGGTAGAGCCTCATGAATAGGATTGGTGTCCTTATAAGAATTGCAAGAGCGTTTGCTGCCTTGGGGGACAGTGAAGAAGGGGGCCATCTATGAACCAGAAGGTGGGTCTCACCAGACACCAAACTACTTGCACCTTGATCTAGGACTTCTCGTTTCCAGAACTGTGAGAAACAAGTATCTGTTGTTTAAGCCTCCCAGTCTATGGTATTTTTGCTAGGGCGGCCCAAATGAGACTAAAACACATGTTCTCTACCTACAGTGCTCTTTCCTCAACTCTTTAATTTTTTATTTGTTAAGATTTTATTTATTTGATAAAGTGAGAGAGAGCACAAGCAGTGGGGCAAGGAAGAGAGGGAGAGAAGCAGACTCCTCACTGACCGGGGAGCCGGACAACATGGGGCTCCATCCCAGGACCCTGGCATTATGACCTGCGCCGAAGGCAGTCACTTAACTGACTGAGCCACCCAGGTGCCCCTGGCATGTAGCGGATTCTTAACAAAAATATCTTAATGAATGATGAATGAATCCATCAGTCTTTAGGTCATGCAATGTTCTAGATGTTTATAGTGAGATATGAGTCAACTTTGAGGCTAATTTAAAAATCTGTGTCATAGGGACGCCTGGGTGGCTCAGTCAGTTAAGCGGCTCAGTTGAGTGTCTGCCTTTGGCTCAGAGCATGATCCCAGAGTTCTGGGATTGAGTTCCACGTTGGACTTCCTGCATGGAGCCCGCTTCTCCTTCTACCTATGTCTCTGCCTCTCTCTCTGTGTCTCTCATGAATAAGTAAAATCTTTTTAAAAATCTGTGTCATATATAAAAACAAAACAAACACCTCAACAGCCAAGTCATAATCTAGCAACCACTAAAACTAGAGAATTTTAAAGGTTGAATTAGTCTTAACAAATGTATCCACTCAATTTCTAGATGAGGAAACTGAAATCCAGAGTTACAGGAATTTTATTAGTAGAAAATACCTAGAATATTCTTCTTTGGGGCACCTCTTTCTGCACAAATGCCACTTTGTAACAAAGACTTTCTCACTCTTTGCTCACTAGATTAGCCTATAAATTGGTCGAAAGCTATATGCTTTGGTAATAAGGTGATGCAAATTGGTTACACTGCAGTGGTTTGAATTCAGAAAAACATGCTATCATAGAAACATACAAGTTGAGTGACTTAACTACACAGGGAGAGTCAAGCCACAAATATAGTAGCTCTCACAAAGAGCTAGTAGTACATCCAGTTAGCCTAAAATAGAGGGCCCTGTGGTCCTCTTCTGGGCAGCTAGAATTAAGAAGGCCACATACCTTAGTATGCATTAAATATGCCATAACTCTGAAAATAAACTGTTCCTCCTTGACTTCCTTAGAGGCATGCCTCCCACCCCAAAGTGATGGAACAATAACTCTTCTTCAGTACTTCCCACCATCAGGGACTAGTATCTGCCTGGAATGGCAAGAACCTCTCTTCTCTTTATCCTTGGCTAGGGAGCTTCATCTAGACTTCCCTTTGAGAACACAGAAGGCAACAATATTTCCTGTGGACAAGTTTATACTCTCTACGAAATGGATCACTAGAAGAATAAAAGGGAGCCTGCTTTCATGTGTGGAAGCAGGATATTATTAGCTTTTAATTAAATAATGATTTACACAAGGTCACCTAGTGACCAAATCATGGGGCCAGGTACTAGAACTCTGAATGCAGTTCCATTCCACTATAACTATTTCTCAAACTGGTCTGCAAATTATCTGCATTATTTACCTAGTGGTAAACATGTAATTTTGGTCTTTACTCCAGTTATGGTGAATCAATATTTCTGGAAGCAGGCCTAGGTATCTAAAATCCTAACAAACTCTCCCAGGAAAAGCTTACACATGTTACAATTTGATAATCACCACATTACCTTTGCTTTTTCTGATATACATATTAGAGTTTACTGGCAACTTTCTATTGGCAACTTTCAAAATACTTCTCAAGTATTTTAAGTTCACAAAACTTCAATTTCACCTGTAAAATTCACCTTTGTAAAATGATTTCTTTGTAAAATGAAAATTTTCGTAGATAATATCTGAAACCATGAGGGTGCCTGGGTGGTTCTGTCAGTTAAGTGTCTGCTCAGGTTATGATCCCAGGGTCCTCCAATCGAACACCACATTGGACTCAGTGGGAAGGTGACCGTGAATGATGTTTTTAATGTATTGTCTTATGCAATTTGCTAAAGAAATTTTCCTAAATAAAGAAAACCGGGCATTAAAGATTACATACTGATTTAATTTATATGAAACTCTAGAAAAGACTATATAATGACAGACGAGAGATGAATAGTTTTTTAGGGACCATCGTCAGGGGTAAAGATTAATTGGGAAAGGGCTCAGGGAATTTTTCACAGTAATAGAAATGTTCTATATCTTGGTTGTGGTAGTCGTTACACAGATGTACATATATTAAGACTCTGAAACATGCACTTAAAATTAAGTGTGCTTTATAGTGTATAAATGATATTTTAAAACGAGTAGATTTAAAAATTCCTTTTTGTATATGCTCCATGTTTAAAAAAAAAACCTATGCAGGGACGCCGGGGTGGCTCAATGGTTGAGCATCTGCCTTTGGCTCAGGTCATGATCCAGGGGTCCTGGGATTCAGTCTCACATCAGGCTCCCCAAAGGGAGATGGCATCTCCCTCTGCCTTGTCTCTGCCTCTCTCTGTGTGTCTCTCATGAATAAATAAATAAATCTTAAAAAATAATCTATGCAAGCAAAGAGAACTAAAAGTCATCTTTAGCCAAACACACATACACAAAATAATTGTATTTTATTTCTACATATCCCATTAAATAATTTAAAATAAAAAGTTTAAGAGAGATCATTTAAGATAACAAAAAAAAGTATAGCATGAATCCAAAAAGAGATGTGCAAGACTGCTAAAAAGAAAAGTATGAAAGTTTATTGGGAGGCAATAAAAATCTAAATAAATACATGTATCTATGTTCTTGGAGTTGAAGTTCTATACATTAAAGATTTTGGGCAGCCCGGGTGGCTCAGCAGTTTAGCGTCGCCTTCAGCTCAGGGTGTGATCCTGGAGACCCGGGATTGAGTCCCACGTCAGGCTCCCTGCATGGAGCCTGCTTCTCCCTCTGCCTGTGTCTGTGCCTCTTTCTCTCTCGGTGTCTCTCATGAATAAATAAAATCTTCAAAAAAAATAGATTTTAATTATCTTCAAATGGATTTATAGACTTAAAATAACCTCAATTATTCTCAACAGAATATTTATTTTGTTTTGTGGTACTTGGCTTACTGAAGGAAAGGGCCAAGGAAAGCCAAGACATCCTTGAAGGTGAAAAATTATTTGAGGATTTGTTCCACCAGCTACCAAGAATTTTTATAACATCACGGTATCTATAACTGTGGGATTGCCTCAGGAACAGAAAAATAGATTGAATAGAGAGTTATTTAGAGCACAGCTGTATCAGGACTTGGTTTCTGAGAATGGTACTGCAGATCATTTCTTACAGGAAAGGATGGTCTTTTCAATATGTGGTCTTGGAACAACTGGACAAAAAACGTTTACCTCGGGGGTGCCTGGATGGGTCAATTGGTTAAGTTTCTGCCTCTTGATTTTGGCTCAGGTCATGCTCTCAGGGCCATGAGAGAGAGCCCTGTGTTGGGCTTCATGCTCAGTGGTGGGGAGTCTGCTTGAGATTCTCTCTCTCCCTCTGCCCCTCCCCTCTCTCTAAAATAATAAATAAATAAATATTCATTAGTTTAATAAAACCTTCTTAACTCATACCATATACATAGAAATACACTAATTATGGATGGATTGAAGAGCTATATGTAAATAGTGAAACCCTAAACTTTTAGGATATAATTGTAGTAGCTTAAATAAGATGTTCATCTGGAACCTCAAATGTGACCTATTTGGTATAAAGAGTCTTTGCAGATGTAATTAAGTAAGTAAGATGTAATCACGAGATGAGATTATTCTAGATTAAGGTGGACGCTAAATCCAAGCATGAGTGTCTTTATACGAGAAAGAAAAGATGCACAGGAGAAACACAAGGGAGAAGGCCATGTGAACATGAGGCAGAGACAGGACTTCTGCAACTATAAGCCAAAGGACTCCCGAGAGTTCCTTACAGCAAGTAGAGTGCTTGCCAGGATAGAAGCATGGAACAGATTCTCTTTTCAGAGCCTCCAGAAGGAATCAACATTACCAAAACCTTAATTTCAGCCTTCTGGCCTCCAGAACTGTTAGAAAATGAATTTCTGTTTAAAGCTACCCAGCTTGTGGTCATTTGTTATGGCAATTCTAGGAAATAATAACATAGGAGAATATTTTCATGACCCTAGAATCTGAAAAAGTACAAAAACACTAGCCACTAGCCACTAACATTAACACTTCTTTTAAAGAAAAGATTAACTATCCTAAATAAAATTAGAGATACCTCTTTTCAGGAACAGATACTATGAAAACCAAAAGAGCAAGCAACAGAGTGGGGAAAGCTATTTGCAATATATATAACTGATGAAAGACCAGAATTCCAAAATAGGCAAAAGACTTGAACAGGCACTTTATAGAAGAGGAGAGAAATCCAAATGACCAGTAAACATATAAAAAGGTGATCAGCTTTATTAATAATAAGGGAAGGACACCTGGGTGGCTCAGCGGTTTGGCGCCTGCCTTCCGCCTGGGGTGTGATCCTGGAGACCAGGGATCGAGTCCCATGTTGGGCTCCCTGCATGGAGCCTGCTTCTCCCTCTGCCTGTGTCTCTGCCTCTCTCTCTCTGTATCTCTCATTAATAAATAAATAAAATCTTTAAAAATAATAAGGGAAATAAAAATGGAAATCACAGTTATGTACCTGGAAGATTGTTAAAACCAAACAGGAAAAAATAGGCACAAGAATATCAGGCTGTATACATAAACAGAAATCCAAATGGCCAATATAATATGAAAATGTGCCCAAATTAATTTAAATTCCAACTATAAGAAAATCCATTCAGGACAGCTCTGATGGTGCAGCGGTTTAGCGCCGGGGTGTGATCCTGGAGACCTGGGATCGAGTCCCATGTCAGGCTCCCTGCATGGAGTCTGCCTGTGTCTCTGCCTCTTCTCTCTCTCTCTCTCTCTCTCTGTCTCTATGAATAAATAAATAAATAAATAAATAAATAAATAAATAAATAAACAAACTTAAAAAAAAAAGAGAAAAGCCACTCATTCCACTAAATGGCAAAAGTGTAAAGGTCGATAATACAATAGTTGGTGAAATTTGGGGTCAATTGAAGTTCTCATACAGAGCTGGTAGGGGTGTAAATTGTTACGACCCCTTTGGAAAATCTTTTGGCATTAGTTGGCAAAGCTGAAGATTCAGAGACCCCATAACCCAACAGTTCCACCCATATTTATATATACCCTGGGATAATGTATAAAGATATTGACAATAGCACTGTTTGTAATAGGAAAAAACTGGGGGGGAAATGTCCATCTTTTTTTTTTTTTTTTTTCATTTTATTTATCATGAGAGATACAGAGCGAAAGAAAGGCAGAGACACAGGCAGAGGGAGAAGCAGGCTCCATGCAGGGAGCCCCAGGTGGGACTCGATCCTGGGACTCCAGGATCATGCCCTGGGCTGCAGGCGGCGCTAAACCGCTGAGCTACCCGGGCTGCCCCATCTTTTTTTTTTTTTTTTTTTTTAAAGATTTTATCTATTTATTTATGAAAGACACACACAGAGAGAGGCAGAGACATAGGCAAAGGGAGAAGCAGGCTTCCTGCAGGTAACCCGGGGAACCAATGGGGGACCCCTGGGGTCATGACCTGAGCCGAAGGCAGACGCTTAACCACTGAACCACCCAGGCATCCCTGATGGATGGATCTTACAAACATAATAGTAAGTGAAAGAAGGAAGACAGAAAAAAATACAAATAGTATGAGTTTATGCAAAGGAAATTTGAAAGCAGGCAAAATTAACTTCATTGCATATTTTAGGTGATAAAACTCAAAATCAAATATATGATTATTCTGAAAGTCATTTTATTATCTCTAGCAGATGGAAGAAGATTATGATAGGAAAACACACAGTTAATAGGGTCTTCAGGGGTGCTGAGAATATTCTATTTACTGATCTTGGATATAATTCTATCTCTACATAAATATGTCTAAAATGTATATATATAATGCATTTTCCATCTGCACTGTCCATTATATATCACAAAATTAATTAGTAAAAAAGGGAAGGTGTTTGCAAGTATCTCTTGTTTTAATACTCTCCTTAAGGCAGTTCTATGGTATGTTAGAAAATGAAAAGGATCCTAGATCTCAGTCCCTGAGGTAAAAAAACAACTATTTAAATCCTTCCAGGAAAAACTAGGTATCTCTCTCTCTCTTTCTCTGACTTATGAATGTGACTGAGTGTCTTGAAGATTCTAAATGTCCATTGCTCATTTTTGTGATTTAAAAAATACTATCAGGGAATTTTTTTTAAAGATTTTATTTTTTATTAATGAGAGATACAGAGAGGCAGAGACACAGGCAGAGAGAGAGAGAGAAGCAGGCTCCATGCAGGGAGCCCGATGCAGAACTCGATCCCAGGACTCCAGGATCACGCCCTGGGCTTAAGGCAGGTGCCAAATCGCTGAGCCACCCAGGCGTCCCCACTATCAGGGAATTTTTGAACACCACATAAGTTTTAAAAGTACCCTTTAAAAAGTATAAAGGCTGAAATGGGAATACTCTATGTTGAGTAGTAATCTGTGACTTAAGATCATAGTGATGTGTTGGTTGTGACTTTTACTGGCTGCTGAGAGTTGATTGTGTGCCTTTCTTCCCAACCCCAAAATCGGTGATATTGCAATCACATTGATAGCTCGAAATTGGCCAAGAAGGGAATATTTACAGCATGGATACTGGCAACTGATAAATGCTACAAATCAACAGCCCCACCTCCACCCCACCCAGCTCATCAGCAGGCTTCTGCTTGAAGACTACAAGTGCTGAATATAAACTTTTCTTTAGAGAAATCGAATGTGTTTACAAACGATTTTGTCAACAGCCTAGTGCCTCCTGAGCCTTAAACAAGAAAGCAGCTCAAGGAAGAGAAGTTAACTGAAGGAAATCTCAGAAAATAAGCAATTGAAGAGTGGAAAATAAAATAGAACAAACAAGATGGCACACATTACACCAAGCCCCTGCCACTTTCCAATAGTGTTGCTAAAGAAAAAAGAAAAATCATTGCAATAATACCCCCTTCTTCAGGATGCCTGGGTGGCTCAGTGGTTGAGCATCTGCCTTTGGTTCAGGTTGTGATCCCGGGGTCCCAGGATGGAGTCCCACATTGGACTCCTCACAGGGAACCTGCTTTTCCCTCTGCCTATGTCTCTGCCTCCCTCTCTCTCTCTGTCTCTCATGAATAAATAAAGAAAAATCTAAAAACAAAACAAAACAAAACAAAACAAACCCTCTTCCCTTTTGTTTGGTCAACAGTTGATTTCCACATCCAACTGCTCACTCAGGAGAGAATAAAACAGTCCTCTGATCTTGGGGGTAAAACCATGGGGGCAGTTTCCCCTATTTCAAATATCAGGCAATTTGGGGCTAATGTGTTCAATATTTAATATAAAGTCTTTTTTCTTTGTCCTGGCTCCCTCAAGCTGTTTAATAAAGGTCCCTACAGTTTTATTGCTGTTATATTAATCAGAGATTCAGAAGTATTACTTATCCAGTCTTTTAACTGGATGGAAAATTCTCTAACTTTTCTGAAGTGAGTTGCAGATGATTGTGGGATGCAGCACCTTCAGCGAGCAAGTATCTGTCTACTAGGAACTCAGTAAACCCAGACTGTGCATTTTGGCTGTGTTAATGGTGTACCTGACGATAGTCATTTAGTTGTGCATTGCCTTAGTCTCTGCAAAGTCTTAGGTCTTAAATACTGATGATACTACGATTCAGAAGGTTTGGATTTATCCTTTGGAGCCCTTTGGAATGAATGCAGTGTTGAAGAACAATGTAGTAAAATAGATTTAGTAGTCCAATTTCAAATGACAAAAACACCTTTTACAGGTCAGTGATGTCTATGTTCTCTTCCCTTTCACTGGGACACAATCTCTTTCTCTTCTCATGTGTACTTAGTACTGATCCCAATAGATCTAGTTTCCACTTTGAACAGAAGCGACCCCTTTTGAAATATTTGTTTTACCTCCCAGTGGCTGGCCAGCAGCTCCCAAAGCATGCTCCCCCCTCCTCCCTTCTCTCTCCCTTTCTGTTTCTCCTCCCCCTCTCTCCTCACTCTTATGGTAGCTGGAACAGCAGTGAATTTAAAGGCATAGCATTCTTAAAAAAACAGCTGGTCGTTATGTAAGTTATTTTACAGAGTCTAAACTCCTACAAAAAATAGGTCTAGGCCCAATCTACCTATCCTGTAAAGTTTTCATTGAATTATCAAATCCAGCCTGTATTTACAATAAAGATCTAATGACACTTAAGTTCCCTAAAAGATGTATTTTTTTACACTTAAAAAAAATTCAGATACTGCCCAATACTAGGAATAGATACTACACCAGTACTAGGGCACAACTCAGCTTCTTTGGAGGTTGAAAAACAGTATTTGTGCTGAACATTTTTAGCTGTGTTTTCTCCATTGATTTTTTTTTAAGATTTTATTTATTTATTAGAGAGAGAGAGCATGAGCAGGGGGGAGGTGCAGAGAGGGAAAAGCCGACTCCCGCTGAGTAGGAAGTTGATGCAAGACTCCCAAGACCCTGACCTTAGCCAAAGGAGGATGCCTAATGGCTTCACCCACTGAGCCACCCAGGTGCCCCCTCTCCATTGAACTTTAAAGTGAGGAGTATATTGGAGGTTACCAGGCCCAGCCACTGCATGAATCCTCTGTAACATCTGTAATGTCAACTTTTTGTTTGGCTTTTACGTGAACATTCACACAAGTCCATTTGGCCGATCGTTAAGGACCTCTAATTATTAAAGGCTTTTCCTTTAGGATGTACTGAATCTGCCTCCTTGTCATTTCCACGCATTGGTCTTCATTCTGTGCTCAGAAACCACATGACTACTCATCACGTATTTGAAAGCAACTTCTATGTTCACACTCAGACTTTTTCTCATCCAAGTTGGACTCTCCCAGCTCACCCAAGGTAGTGGACTAGAGCGCGTAGGGGCACAGGCTCACCTGGCTTACGTCCTGGGCCGCGGCGACTTGGATCCTCTACCTCTGGCTCTCACGGAAGGGACCGGAGTCCTTCGTCTCTGACCTGGGAGTCTGTGTCTTCTGCGCATGTCTCCCCACGAAGCTGTGACAGACCCACGTGGCAGCTTGCAAGTTGGCAAGGAGAGGCTATTAGATCACCCTCAGCTTCACGCCTTTGTGACAACTAGTACTAAGTTTAGTCCTCCTTCAGAAAGCAGTGACAGAGACATGAGCCACATGGGACACGAAGGGGAAATTCACAACTGCTAGGGGCATAAACTTGGCAGATTTTTAGATCTTTGGCTGCTGGCTTGGGAGATGAGGGAGCAGGCGTAGGAGCCTGTTCAGAATGGCACCAGCTGGGCGCCCGGCCGGTTCAGCTGGAAGAGCGAGCGACTCTTGATCTTGGGGTCGTGAGTTGGAACCCCATGTTGAGGGTAGAGATTACTAAATAAATAAACTAAAAAAAAAAAAAAAAAAAAAGGAATTGCAACAGCTGAGCTGTCTTTCCCTTAAGTCTATCATGCTAATCTTAGATCCACCCAGAGATGACAGTAGAGTCTCAGAAGTTTTTTTGTCGTTGTTGTGTGTTTGTTTGTTTGTTTACTATTCATCCAAACTGCCATAAGGAGCTTTGGTCTTCTCCAGTTTTTCTGAGGCAGACTGATTCTTATGGGAAACCATAAGTGTGGCATTTTAGATTAGTATTAAGGCTCTTACCGCCCCAGACTGGGTTTACAATGCTGATGAGGTGACCCGCTGAAGATTGAGAAACAGACCAAAAGAAATATAGATTAAATTCTTACAGTCTGCCCTTCCATCATGGAGAACTTTCCCCTACTACTTACGTTGAATTTAAGCGATGTTATTTTGATAACGGGCAGGTGATGCCTCAGATTAAGCCGGACTTCTCAAAAAAGGTCATCAGCCAAAAGGCAGACCCCCCTCTTCCTCCAACCCAACCTGGGAACTCTGGCTGTGGCCTGCCACAGTTCCTGAAGCTGGAACAGTGTGAGCAATGATGACTCTGCTTCTTAATACAGGGCTGGGTGGATTGAAAACTTTGAAGTCTGAAGCTACTGTCAGTCAACCACTGCACGAATTCGAACAAAGTCAAGGCACCTTGCTTCCTGCACGTAGTCACCCTCCTTAGGTGTCAGAGGAGATTCTCCTGACTGTAGAGAGCTATCACGTAGAGACAGGCTGGTAACTTTGAGGCTCAACAATTTGAGCGAGTCAATAGGACTGATGATTTTGCCCATCAGAGGTGCCAGTTTGGGGTTTGGGACCCAGCCTCTCTAACCCGGCTACTGCATACACGCCTCTTGAAAAGCAGAAACGCAGCTCTTGGCTTTGCTGCTGAGCTCTTGTTGCAAATGTAGGCCTACTTGGCAGAGGCCTTGCAACTCTCAGCATGCTACTTTCATTTTGGGGTGGGTCACCTTGGCCTGAATGACTGTCCGAGTGAGAAGGGCTCCATAAGCCGTGCTTATCAAATGGAAATGGCATATCTAAGAATGATCCTGTTCTGGCCCCAGTGGCATCTTGGCCATGTACAAACAAGTGGGATCCCCCCGGCCCCCGGCAGCAGGACAAACTTTATCCTTGCCTACTGCTCCCTGACTTTTCTGTTGGGAACAAAGCCACTGGCTCAATGGAGCTGTTGAATCACAGTTTCCCCTAAATGCCTGGGTTTGACTCACGGATGGTTTGGCTACACCAAAGTCTGGTAGGTTTCAGAACTGTAACAGCTGGGGGCACCTGGGTGGCTCAGTGGTTGAGCCTTTGGCTCAGGGCGTGATCCTGGGGTCCTGAGATCAAGTCCCGCATCAGGCTCCTCACAGGGAACCTGTTTCTCCCTCTGTCTTTGTCTCTGCCTCTCTCTCTGTCTCACATAAATAAATAAATAAAATCTTAAAAAAAAAAAAAAGAACTGTAACAGCTTTTCAAGCTCAGTGTCAACGTGTAGAAGCCAAAATGGGATACTCAGTGGGCAAAATTCAAGGCCACTCTCTTTACCTCTGCCCAATAGTGCTCTTGTCATATTTGTATTGACTCTTGGGCTGTTGCCAATGGCCTGGCTCTTTGGTCTAAACTTGGAAAACGACAGACTGGCAGATGGAAAATAGCCCTCTTCTTTGGGGACATGAACTATGGAAACCAATCACGGCTGCAGAGCCAGTCACACGGGTGTCTCTTGTACATGTCCCTGGAAGTGGCCATTCTGAGGACACCGACTAGAGTCCAGCAGCCAGCAGAGTCTTGTGCTGCCCTAAGCACCACCACTGCCGTCTATGTCTGTCATTATGTTGGACACAGTCCACACCAACCACAGAGCGGGCGCAGAGTATAGGAATTAATGTTTCTTATGCACAGGCTACTACTGCCTGCCAGATGTGGCCTCCTGACAAAAGGTGACACATTTGTTTCACAGCGAATGAGGCCACGCTGCATGAGTGCAGCCCCCACCTACTCCTGGATTACATTAGTCTTTTGATCCTCCCTCAGGGCTCTTGGTGGTGCCTCACTGTTGTTGACACTTTTTTAGCTTTTGGGGTTAGTGCTCCAGTCCAGTTAACTGACTCTAGTCACACTGCGTGGCTCTTGAAA
Source organism: Canis lupus dingo (assembly GCF_003254725.2). Lineage (NCBI taxonomy): Eukaryota > Metazoa > Chordata > Mammalia > Carnivora > Canidae > Canis > Canis lupus. Next base: position 75,830,185 of record NC_064243.1, read on the forward strand.
TTAATCTGTGTCATGTGTTAGGCTTTCTGGACCATTTGTGGTCTGACAATGGTGTACTTTTTGTTGCAAAAGCCATTCAACGATGGGCTAATGGCCAAGTTACTTCATGGACTTTCCATGCTTTCTACTATTGACAGGCATCTGGTAGCATTGAGTGTTGGAACAGTTCACTTCAGAAATCAAGTCAAAAAGATTTCTTACTATAAGATTTCTTTCTATATCCCTCACCTCCTCCTGGATAATATACTTTAGTTGGGATATTTTGGTCACTGAATGTGGCTGTCCCCGGAAAGGAATCATGTTCTCTTGGCCACTTCCTAGACTATGATAAGGACAAATGGGTGAGGTGGGGACTTTACACCCCTACTTTACACCCCTACTTTGAAAATCCGGAAATCTACCCTGGGCATTCCTGGGCATGATGTTTCTTTCTTTCCCCTAATGGCAATTGCAGGCCTGCATGGTACACCCTCTTGGTGGCAGTCCTGCCAAAAGGGGGCCTAAGAGATTTGAATTTAATTCTAGGTCAGCTACTTGGATTCTCCAGTTGGACTGACATGGGCTAGAGCATGAGGATAATAACTACATAGCTGAGCACAGTGCCCTCGAGTTCCCTTATAGTGGCCTATGAGGGCCCAAATGGAGGACATAATGGGTCTCCGTAAGTTTTAGAAAAATCTCTTCATCCCTTTTGCACCTTACCTTCTGGACAAAAGGTCTGGGTGTAAGTGGGAGATGATTAGGAAAAAGGTGAAAGGGAAAACACGCCAGTAGTAAGCCTTCCCAGCACCAAGGAAGGGAACATCTTGGACCTTGGGAGGCACTGGAGAGGGAGAGACATTAGTAATCTACCATATTTCCAAGCTATCCCTGGACCTTTCTTCATAAAGGAAAGCACTCAGGTTAGGGTCTCCTGAACTAATACTAAATTTACTGCTGAGTCTGCTATACTTCGCCAGATGGCTCTGACCACACCTGATCACCATTCTCCATAGATTTAACAAGAAACCCATTGAAAATGGCAGGGAATAGCCCAGCTCCTGCACCTTTCATGCAAAATCTGTCAACTCCTCTAGGTATCTTTCCCACTCCTATTCCTTGTTGCTTTCACTAGTCCTGTGGACTGGATGAATGCCACCTGAACAAACAGGACAGTTTCAACTAGACTCCATAAATAAGGACTAGACTCATTTCAAACAGACTGAAGAACCCAGAGGCCTACCAACAGCTGAGAGGCCATAGTGAAGATGTGTCAACCTGTGCCCCCTAATTGCTTGTAGATCACCCTTGAAGGGTTCTGAGAATCAGAAACAACATTTTCTTCACAGGTGCACCATGTGAGCTCCCAGGACTGGGCTTCTTATGTAGAAGTCAGGAGTTAACTTGCTTCCACTCGAAAACCATAGTGGTTTACTCCTTTGGGGTGGTCATTAAAGACCTTTGAGTGTTTAAGAAAATACCATTAGTAGATCACAGAGGCCTCAGATGACCAGGAGAACTATCCAAAATGATGCTGCCCTTGATTACTTGGAGGAGTTCCTCAGAGGGATGACTTATTTGCTGTGTGTGTGCATCTCATGTGCAGTTATTCTTATGATGAGAACCACCTAATTAGAAGTGATGGAACAAAATGTGTCCTGATTTTAGCTGAAGAGATCAATGCATCGCATTGGCACTGGAAGGCATTCAAGTGAGCTTCAACTCACTGCTCAGGGTTGTTATCATGGATATAATTGCCCCAGATTTCCTTCTTGCAGGCCATGGCGAAGTATGGACAATTGCTAATGCATCCTCTTGCGCCTAGATTAATACCGTGGGGCCAAGGAGAAAAGTCAACACAGAACAATTCCTAGGAGGCAGCCAAAGTAGACCTTGATGGTTTATGGGATTCATTCAGCTGATTGGGTCTGGACCCTGAGGAGTTCAATTATGAATTCTAAAGGTTGGCCTCATCCTGCTACTTAGCATCCTGTTGATATTGGCCTTCTTACAGGCTATAGGAAACAAGTCGAATGGGTTTTGCCCCAGCCTCTGGTGGGGAGTTTAATCAGAATGATGAACAGAGTGGCATACTCACGGGCAGGTTTGTCAGAAGCCAAGAAAGTGTAGAAATGGGTAGACATTACTGGGAGACAATTCTTCATGGGTCTCTCCTAATTCTGCACATCTTGTGAATACAGGCACTGACTGCCTGGGGTGGGCACAATAATGGCTCTCCCAGGAGGTCCACATCCTAATCCCCAGAAGCTGTGATTCTATCACCTGAAATACAAAAGGCATTCTGCAGCTGTGATTAAAGATCCCGAGACAGGGAGATTATCCTGGATTACCTAGGAGGGCCCAGTGTCATCACAAGGGTCCTTGTAAGTGAAGAGAGGAAGGTAGGAAACTCAGAGATTGACAATGGAAGCAGAGGTTGGAGTAACTTGTCCCCAAGCCAAGGAATGTGGGCAGACTCTACAAGTTGAAAATGGCAAGAAACAGATTCTCCTCTAGAGCCTCCAGAAGGAATACAGCCTCTGATTTTTGCCTTTTAAGATCCATTTTGGGGGATGCCTGGGGGCTCAGCAGTTGAGTGTCAGCCTTCAGCTCAGGTCGTGATTGAGTCCTGCATTGGGCTCCCTGCGGGGAGCCTGCTTCTCCCTCTGCCTGTGTCTCTGCCTCTCTCTGTGTGTCTTTCATGAATAAATAAATAAAATCTTAAAAAATATATATATATATGTATATATAATCCATTTTGGAGGAGAGAGGGATGGAGGGATGGGTAATTGAGTGATGGGCATTAAGGAGGGCATGTGATGTAATGAGCCCTGGGAGTTATATACAACTGATGAATCACTAAATTCTACCCTGAAATTAATAATACACTATATGTTAACTAACGTGAATTTGAATAGAACAATGACGAAAAATGAAAACAAAAAGGCACAAACTTCCAAGGGTAAGATAAATAAGCTCTAGGGATGTAATGTACAGCATCATGACTATAGTTAACAATACCATATTGAATACTTGAAAGTTATTAAGAGTATATCTTAAAAGTTCTAATCATAGAGAAAAAAAATCGTAACTATGTGAGATGATGGATGTTAATTCATCTTACCATGGTAATCATTTTGCAATATATCCATACATCAAATGTGTTGTACACCTAAAATTTATACTATGTGATATGTCAGTTAATAAAAATAAGGAGAAAAAGAAAAAAAAAGATCCATTTTGGACTTCTGACGTCCAAAATTATAAAATAATAAATTTCTGTTGTTTCAAGCCACCGAAATTTGTCATTATTTGTCACAGCTGCAACAGAAAACTAATATACTGCCTTTGTTCTGAACTTATTTTTCAAGGATATTTATATAATGAACAGTCTTTGAAGATAGTCCCCCCCCCCGGCAAAGGGCTGCAGGTTCACTGCCCACTTAAAAAATCCAAGGTTCCCATGCTGGGATTCCTCTCTTAGAATGCGACCCACTGCATGTGCAGGTGTCACGGGCCCTCGGCATCACTCTGCAGAAGTTAGAGCTTGGGAAACCTGCAAGAAAATGCTGATACCGGGGCCACTGCTATTGTAACAAAGTACTGTGTTTCTGACCTGGGAGTCTTGTATCTTTTGCCAGCATTCATGAAACTGTTAGCTTGTAAATAGGGAAAAATCTCAGACTGTTCACAATTCTTGATAGATTTATAGAACAACTCAGATAACTCAGTGTTGTTCTGTCTTCCCTTTTAACTTATTTGGGAACTAAGTTTGTAAGAATTATTTGGATGAAATAGAACTATATACTTTTTTTTCTAACACCTCTAAGCTTCCTCTGTAACATATCTAAATAGGTTAATTTCTCTTTTTTTAAGATTTTATTTATTTATATACTTGAAAGAGCAAGAGAGAGAGCCGGAGTGGGGGTAGGGAGGGGAGGGGCAAAGGGCAAGGGAGAAGCAGACTCCTTGCTGAGCAGGAAGCCTTGATGAGGGGCTTGATCCCTGGACTCTGGGATCATGACCTGACCTGAAGGCAGGCGCTTAACCAACTGAACGACCCAGGTGCCCTCAACAGGCTAACTTCTTGAGTGCTACAAAACTCCCTAACATCCAGAAGCATTTTTGTTCCCCAAAAGCATCTTATCTTCTGGAATTCCTAAATGATTTGCTTCATACAATAGATTTTGCACACTTTAACCTACTTCTCTCTACCCTCAGAGAACACCTAAAATTTCCCCATGGCTCCTTCACTTAGTTTACACAACACAATAAGCAGACTCTTTGTGTAGTGTAACCTCCTAAGATCAGGAAACACATTCAAAATATGTATGTGTTGAATAAATTTGTCTTCTGAAAAGAGATCACCGCGGTTGGAACTCTATGCAAAATAAAACCAAGCTTGAGCTAATTATAAAAATATTTACGGTTGTATTCATATGTTTCCAGGAGAACCAGTCTTACCACTTCTGTAAGATATTCAATGCTTTGCCCTGGGGACTGTGACTCAAGATATCACTCAAGATATCAGCAGTACCTGTTCATAAGAGAGGTCAAAGCAGAATAGTCCTGGAATATTTTTAGGCATTTTCAGAAGGCCTGGGGAAATTCCAGACTCACGGTAAGAGGTGAGTAGGTGAAATGCAACAGCTGAAGTTAAATGCAAGTTCATAATGGAATCCTGGAAATATTTACAATACTGGGGAAAATATATCAGGTTTGTCATGTTATTAAGGTGACTCAGAATTAAAGAGACTTTGTAGTGAAATATGATTCTTTGTGCAGCAGTGGTTCCCAACCAGGGGCAATTTGCCTCCTGGAGACATTAGGCAGTGCCTAGAGTCATTTGAATATCATCCTAGGGGTGGGCTGGGCTGGGCTGGGGGTGCTACTGGCATCTAATGAGTAGATCTCAGGGATCCTGCTAAATGCACAAAAAAGCCCCCATAACAAAGAATTATCTGGCCCTAAATGTTGGTGGTGTCAAGGTTGAGAAACCCTGCTGTACAGGAAGGATAAGAAATAGGGAGACTGGAGTGCCTGGCTGGCTCAGGCAGTAGAGCATGCAACTCTTGATCTCAGAGTCGTGAGTTCGAGCCTCACATTGGGTATAGAGAGTACTTAAAAAAAAAAAAGTTAAAGTAAAAAAAATAGTGAGACTAGCGGTAGAATCACTTTGACTTGGGGATCCCTGGGTGGGCTCAGTGGTTTCGCGCCTGCCTTCGGCCCAGGGCGCGATCCTGGAGTTCCGGGATCCAGTCCCATGTCGGGGTCCCTGCATGGAGCCTGCTTCTCCCTCTGCCTGCGTCTCTGCCTCTCTCTCTCTCTGTGTCTCTCATGAATAAATAAGTAAAATCTTAAAAAAACAAAAAAAGAATCACTCTGTCTTGACTGTGATTTTGGTTACCTAAATCTGTATGTTGGCTAAAACGGCATAGAACCACACAAACACACACGTATGCAAATGAAAACAGGTTAAAAAATATGGTGCAAACTGCATAAGGCACGCAGTCTAGTTGACGTCAATTTCCTATTTGATATTATGCAACAATATACCAAAATAAGGTATATTCTTCAGAGGTTTGCCATATGTCCTTCTCTGGTGTGCTGCTGGACCTCTCTCTGCTTCTGTGTTTTATGCAGTGCCTGGCACAGCTCTGGGATCCTACTTAGCAGTCTTGATTCAAAGCTTGTGGTGACTGCATTCCGCCCAGTGGTCTACAGCTTTGGTTGGCCAATTAATAAAGTAAGTACTTCTCTTCACTACCACCTCTTCCTTGGCCCTAAGGCTCAGAAACTTATTGAATGTTTTACTCGATTCTCTTTGATTTTGACATAGCCCTAAAGGTAGTTGTGGACTGTCCATAGGCTGTGGACCACACTTCGAGATCTGCGCGCTAGCAGAATTTCTATTTCTCACCACTGCATCATGATGTTGCCTCTGTTAACACTTAACAAAACCATACCCATTCCTTAATGCCTGGCTCAAATCATTTCTTTCAAAGTTCTTCTCTGACTCACCCGCCTTCCCCTCCCATACCCCAAGCAGGAATAAATACTGTTTCCTTCCTTTGAATCTATTGCAAAGCAAATAAGTTTCAAGGTGCATGTGTACGTATCTATTATCTTTCTATCTGTATGTCACTATGCCATAAACCTTGGGAGAGACAAAAGAGTATAAATGATCTATTGATTCAAATGAATTTCCTCTCTAGTAGAAACATGACAGTTCAACACTTCAGTTCAACAGTGAATGCTTTCATGCCAAGGATTAGTTTGGGCAAGGTGGTATATATAATGACTAAGACTTGACCCCTGTTTTCAAGGAACTTGTCTAACAAAGGAGATAATGCACACAATTAAGTGTAGTACAAGGCATGACACCACAAAGGGTAATAAAACTGGATGGAAATAGAGAGTATTTAGAGAAAATTTCTCATCAAGAAAAGATTATCAGGGAAAAATTGCTAGGGAAAGTCACATTTCAGGTGAAGCTTGAAGGGTGGGTCAAACAATGAAGTCAACATGAGAGGGAAGAATTTCTACTTGCAGTGCCAATGTTGTGTCGAAGTCTTGAGGCAGGAGGGCAGCCCAGATGGCGCAGCGGTTTAGCACCACCTTCAGCCCAGGGCGTGATCCTGGAGTCCTGGGATCGAGTCCCACATCGAGCTCTCTGCATGGAGCCTGCTTCTCCCTCTGCCTGTGTCCCTGCCTCTCTCTCTGTGTCTCTCATGAATAAATAAATAAAATCTTAAAAAAAAAAAAGTCTTGAGGCAGGAAAGTGCAGGACAAGCGTGGAGAGCTTAGGGGACCCGTTTGGTTAGGGGGTCAGTTATGAAGGAGAAGCAAGATCTTTTGTGGAGACTTTACACTGAGGCAGAACCTCTGTAGGAGGCTATTGTTGTAATCTAGGCCAGAACTTATAAGAGTGTGAACTAGATTGGTAGCAGAAGAATAGTTTTAGATAATAGAAGCTATGTTACGAGTGATGAATTGTTATGTGAATTGTTCTAATAATTATGATGAAGGATCAGAGAAAAAAATGATTTTGTAGATGTAGGTGTTCAAGGTAGGTATTACAGAGGAGGCAGCAATAATGGGTACAATGTGAGGGGGATGTAATCACTTGAAGGAATGATCGGAGGTGAGGAGAGTATATAATGTACAAGTGCTTCTACAGATGGTGATAAATATGCATGACTATGGTTGAGTGTATCTACAGGGTAATGGGAATGAAACCTGAAAGACAGATTGAGAGTTAGTGGAAGGCCTTGAATTTCTAATTAAGAAGTTTAGGCTTGGGGATCCCTGGGTGGCGCAGCAGTTTGGCGCCTGCCTTTCGCCCAGGGTGCGATCCTGGAGACCCGGGATCGAATCCCACGTCGGGCTCCCGGTGCATGGAGCCTGCTTCTCCCTCTGCCTATGTCTCTGTCTCTCTCTCTCTCTGTGTGACTATCATAAAAAAAAAAAAAAAAAAAAAAAAGAGTCTGTTTTTTTTTTTTTTAAAAGAAAAAAAGAAGTTTAGGCTTTGGGACATCTGAGTGGTTCCGTGGTTGAGTGTTAGCCTTTGGCTCAGGGTGTGATCCTGGGGTCCTGGGATCGAGTCCTTCATCTGGCTCCCTAGAGGGAGCCTACTTCTCCCTCTGCCTATGTCTCTCTGCCTCTCTCTCTCATGAATAAATAAAATCTTTTTTTTTTTAAAAGAAATTTAGACTTTATTTTCCAAGCAGCATGGAACTTACGATGGATTTTGAGTAGGGGAGTAACATGATGAATGCATGTTATTTACACTACTTATTTGACATGACATGTATATTACCTTGTGTTGAAGCTATGTAAGTTCTCAGACACAGTATTAAAATGTGCTCAATAAATTCATGTTGACTGAATTAATTGACTCATTTTGCCAAGGAAGAATCCTTCTACCATGTGAACAATAACCTTTTATCATTATACTTGAAGTTTGGCTCAGATTAGTTTGTGAGAACTGAACTGACTGGTAAAATTTCAGGAATTTTGTGAGCAAGTTGACCTCAAGTCGGTAGACTGAGACTGGCCATTTTGCAAATATTTACATCAAGGAAATTAGCAAATGCTATAAATCAAAGCTTGTTTTCTGGAGAATTGGTCATTAAACGTTTACCAGCATGTCCTTGCTCTCTCCCTCACTTTTCCTATTCCCCATTCAACTAGCATCGGTTTTCTGGGGGGCAGAGGCCGTGTCTTATTTGTCCTGTATTCTCAACATATTTGGACATTGGTCATGCTCAATTAATGTTTATAGAATGAATGAGATACGCTCTTGTAATTTTTCTCCAGACTGACCATTAAGTAAAAAAATTCATCAAGTAGACACATAGACCCTTTGGTTCCAATCAGATCCTATGCTGCATAGTTCAAATTGGATCCCATGCCTCTTTTCTTTCTTCTTTAAATTTTATTCTTTCATGAGACACACACACACACACACACAGAGGCAGAGACACAGGCCGAGGGAGAAGCAGGCTCCAGGCAAGAAGCCCAACGCGCAACTCGATCCCAGGACCCCAGGATCACGCCCTGGGCTGAAGGCGGCGCTAAACCGCTGAGCCACCCGGGCGCCAGCGAATGCTTCTTTTCTAAGTGGCTTTGGAATGCAGCCACTTCCTCATGTATGTGTGGTCTATGGTTGCTTTGTGCTACAAGGGCAGAACTGATTATTTGAGATAGAGAATGTATGCCCTGCAAAGCCGAACATATTTACTATCTAGTCTACCCTGGAAATTTGCTGATCCCTATCTAGACCCCAACTGCCAACGGTTCCTTAGTAGGATTATTTATAAAAAGTGGCATATATATTGTATATTCTTAGAGATAAGTTGCATTATTTCATAAGTTGTGCACATACTTTTTTTTTTTTAATAAATTAAAGCATACACAGATAATTACAGACGATTTCATAAGAGCAGGGTTAGAGATAATGATTGGTTCCAATGGTGGAACTTTCTACCTTGAGAAGTAGTGATTACCTCACATATGCAAGTTTTCATCCGTCAGCAGCGTGTATCCTTCAACAGGCAGCCTTGTAAGGTAACCTGTTCACCTTATTGAACAATGCTGCCAGAAATTAGCTGATGTCAAATGATGTCTATATTGAAGTTTATTTTTTTGGAACTCTTTTAACACCCAGATTCCAAAGGTGTTCTGCTAAAAAGCAGTCTTCCTGGGACAGTATTCATTGCCAGAACAGGGCTGGATTGTTTAAAAACACAAATACAGAACGTGTCTTTGCGTATTTGGGTCACTGTGGGCTGTCTGGGTTTCCATTTGCGCAATACTGATTAATAAAGCTAATGTCCTGGGTTCTATATTCCTTGCAAGTCATCTTTAAAGGCAAATGACGTCATTTCAAAGCCCGAGTTCTCGGGGGGGGGGGGGTTGATAATTAAATCATTTATACCCACACTCTACTAAAAAGGATTTTTGAACCTAAAATCTGAACTGCAGGAATAACTTGACAGAATGTAAAACGAACACCTCGGCTTCATTCAAGCGCCCCAGGTGGGGGGGGGGGCAGCCCTTGGGCCCCCGTTTCTGCCCCCGTACTTTGCGGGGCAGCGTCCAGAGAATCCGGGGCGCTCGCGCAGGCTGTCCGGGCGGGGGGCGGCGGCCTGTCAGCAGAGGTGGCCTGATCGCCAGACCCAACCGGCTGACCCGAGGGCGGGCCGCCCGGGCCGCGGGGCAGTGACTCCGCGGGATCGCGCAGGGTGGCTACGGCCCACTCTTCCTTCGTTACGACGAAGCGCCTTCCTCCATTAACGTAGCTTCCACCTCCCGCGCACCGGGCAGTACGAGCAAGCATCTCAAAGGCCACAAGTGGGCAAGCGGACGGCTGTTACCGCGACACCCGGCACTCCCACTGCCCTCCCCGGGGTCCCGGGTGCGCGGAAAGGCGAGGCGAGCGCTACGGCGCGGAGGGGCCGGGCACGGCCGCCGCGGGGTCCGCAGGGGGCGGGGGCCGCCGCCGAACCACAGCGCGCAGGCGCGTCCGCGTCGCCCAGTGGTCGAGCTCCTTTCTAGTAACTTCGCTAGGCGTGAGGTCATCACCGCGCGCCGTTACCGTGCTTCCCAGAACACGCTAATTTGTTTTTTAGCCAAGGGGATGAAATGAAATGAACTGATCCCTCCCGCCCCATTTTGCTTTTAGCTCTCCTCTCCGGCTGCGCCTACCCTCTGGGCCATGGAGCGGGACAGGGAAAGAAAGGCGGCCGGGGCTGGAAGCGGGGCTGGCCGGGCATGACTCGGCGACGCCGCCAGCCGACTTACCCGGCGTGCCCTGCGCGGCGCCGGCCGAGGGACGTGGGGGGAGGGGCGGGGAGGAGGAAGAGCGGCGGCGGCTGCGGATGTCGCTGCGACCGAGCGGCGTCTGAACTCACGGCGGCTGCCGAGCGCCCAGCCCGGGCCTGCGCCGGAGCCCGCGCCGAGCCCCGCGGCCCCTCGCCTGCCAGGGCGGCCCCGCACCGGTTGTCACTGAGGCGGCGTGCCCCGCGTTCTCCGCTGCCCGGGCCGGCCGGCTCTGCCGTCTGCTGGCTCCCCCTCGCTCGCCCGCTCCCTCCTGCGCGCCTGAGTCACCGCCGCCGCCGCCATGGCCGAGAGTGGTGAAAGCGGCGGCCCTCCGAGCTCCCAGGACGGCGCCGCCGCGGCCGAAGGTGCAGGCGCCCCCGCGGCCGCTGCGTCCGCGGAGCCCAAGATCATGAAAGTCACCGTGAAGACCCCGAAGGAGAAGGAGGAGTTCGCCGTGCCCGAGAACAGCTCCGTGCAGCAGGTGAGGGCCGCCCTGGCCGCGGGCCCGGGTGGGGGTGGCGGCGGGACCTCCGCCCGCGGCGGGAGGAGACCGTCCCCCGAGGTGCTGTCGGCCCGCCTCGCGGGTCTCGCCCCGAATCAGATCACACCCAAGTTGCCGGGTGTGCTCCTTGGGACACCGCAGAGGCTTGTGGCGGGGCCCCGCGGCCTGCTGTGGGACGCGCCGACGCCGCCCCCTCCCCCCGCTCCCGCGTCCGCGGACCACCAGCCCCCGCCCCCGCCCCCCACCCCCCGCCCCCCGCCGCCTCCCTCCGGCTGCTCACAAAGGAAAGGGACCACCGCCGCGCTCCGGGCGGGGTGGAGGCCGGGCTGGGCGAGGGTTCGCGGTAGCCTCCTCTGCGGTTTTGTCTCCTGAGTTAAAAAAAAAAAAAAAAAAAAAAAGGGTGGGTGGGTGCCCATTGTTTCACCTGCTTGCAGCTTAAGGTCGATTTTGGGGCGAGGAGCACGTGTACATTTAGTTCTGCGTTTTGATTGCTGAAATCTTTTCTACCTTCTAATCTTCAAAAAAAAAAAAAATTAACCATGACGTAGAAATCGTTTTCAGCCACATCTTAATAGTACTAGCCTTAAGGAAGAAAGGTGGATGACTTTCATTGATGACTTGCGGTTTTCTTTTTAGTGTTTATCATCCCTTAGGTGCCAGTCATCGGGAAGGTTTTTGTTTGATTTTAGAGGGATGGTAGCCACGTTTTGCAGATATTAGCGGTGGCAGTCGAATGCAAGAGAACAAAATTGGAGTTAATGGAGAATATTGCCAGATAATTTACTGCTTAAAATTGGGTTCGGGTGTACAAACTTTGCTGTTCAATTAAGAATCTTGAAGAATTCAACAAATTTGTTGTAGCTTATTGTTGAAAATATTTTGCATAGTTGTTGACCTCTGACGATCTAAAATGGGAACAGTTTGAGGGAACAACAATGTGAAATGTACATGTAAGTTTTCTCATAAACTGTAAATGGGATATTGGTTTACATAATCGTTCTGAAAGGTGGTGTAGAGTAGAGCAGGAAATAGTGGTGTAAATAGAGTAGAGCAGTAAGTAGAGTGTACCATCAACTGAGAAACTTTTACCACCTACTGAATCACCTTTTGTGTGTGTGTGTGTGGGGGGGGGTCCCCAATTGTATAAAAATTTCTCTTAACATTTTAATATTTTCTAACATCTAGCAGAGTTGAAAGAATGGTACAGTGAACATTCATAGTTCGTCACCTACAATTGACGCTTTGTTTTATTTGCTTTATCACGCAACTAATCATGTATTACTTCCTTTTACTTTTTGAATGCATTTTAGAGTAAGTTGCAAGTATCATTAAATGTTTTCAACAAATACACCTATATGATCCAAAGTTTTATCAAGATGTAGAACTTTACAGTTCAATCACTCCCCTCCATACATCACTGTTTTGATTTTTTTCACCATTAGTTTTTGCCTGTTCTAGAACTTCACATAAGTGGGATTATATAGTATATATTCTGTTGGGTAAGGTCTTTTCACTCAGTGTAATGTTTTTGAGATGCATTCTTGTATATGCCAGTAATTCCTGTTTATTGCTGTGTTTTCCACTGTGTGAATATGCCATTAATTAATGCATTCTGCTGAGGGCCACATGGGCTTCTTGCAGTTGGTTGCTGTGAACATACAAACTTTTTTTGTTGGACAGAGGGAGTTTTTCCTGTTAAAATTCTTAGAAGTGGAATGACTGGGTGATAGCGTAGTTGTAGGCTTAGTTATGAGAAACTGTCTTTTTAAAAAGAGCTTCTATCGCTCTTTTTTAAAGGCTGGTCGAAAAGAAACAACCCAAATGATTAACAACCCCTTAGCTGATGAATAAAGAGTAAAATGTGATATATTCCCCTACAATGGAATACTATTCGGTATTCCACCAAAGGTTCTACCAAAGGTTCTTGGGAGTTCCTGTTGCTCCACATCCCTGCTAGCATTTGATAGTGTCAGTCTTTTTCATTTTAGCTCTGCTAGGTATATTAGCTTTTGAAGCCCTTAGATCTTCTTTCTAGGATTGCTAATTCAGGTCTCCACCTTCATGCCTGCTTTCAGCATTTTATTGTAAAGGATTGGAAAGAGTCAATATTTTATAAATAGAAAAGTACATTTAAGTTATTTTATGAGGTACTGTCTGTTAGGATTTATATATATATTGTGTGTGTGAGAGTGACATTAGAATTTTAAAGCCTGTGGGAGTTTTAATTTTACTTTTCTGTAACCAAAGTAAATTGGTTAAATTAAAGCTTTTCCGAAGCAACTTATTCTGATGACATTTGAATTTTTATTCTGAAAAGTGCTTTCTGTTGTCATTCATTCATTAAAATTAGTGCAGAGAGCAGAAGGGAGCTTCCAGGTAACGTGTCTAATTAGCTTGTTCCGGGATTTTGTAGTGCTCTAGGTTATAGTAAAAGATTTTGAAATCTAGTTCTCTGAAATATTCAGGCAACATATATTCTAGTCTTAGAAAACATTTTTATCATTTGAAACTTTTAGAATATTCGTATACTTAGATATAACAAGTATTGCATAGATTTGAGCCTTTTCTTGTTAAGGGAAATTGCTGTGTGTCAGGATCATTACCACAAACATCATGTAACATCATACTTTATGATGAGTGTAGAACTGTACTGTCCACTTTGGTACTACCAGCCACATCTGACTATTGAATACTTAAAATGTGGTTGGATTGATTTGAAATATGCTGAAAGCATAACTTACAGATTTTGAAAACCTGTGACTGGCTTCTTTCAGTTAATATTTTCAAGGTTCATCTGTGTTGTTGTAGCATGGATCAGTTCTTCCCTTTTATTGCCGAATAGTATTCCATTGTAGGGGAATATATCGCATTTTATTCTTTATTCATCAGCTAAGGGGTTGTTAATCATTTGGGTTGTTTCTTTTCGACCAGCCTGAATAATGTCTCTGTGAATAACCCAAAAGTTTTTGTATAGACATATCTTTGTATTTCTTGAGTGTGTACCTATGAATGGAAATGGTAGGTCATGTGGTAGTCTATGTTTAACTTTTTGAGGAACTGCCAAACTATATTCCAAAGTGACTACACCATTTTATATTCCCACCAGGAGTGCATGAGGATTCCAATTACTCTACATTCCCCGGAACACTTGTTATTGTCTGTCTTTGATTATTGCCCATCCTAGTTACTGTGTAGTGCATCTCATTGTGATTACATGACTCAGTGTGGTCTGGGAGTCCTCAAGCCCTTTCTAGGAGGACCACGAGATCAAAACTATTTTCACAATAATTCTGTTGTATTTTTCACTCTAATTCTCCAAAAAATCAGCAGCACACTTTCTTAGAAGCTGTAAGATGTGATGGGATATTAGTTTCTTTATGAAACTAAAGTGATTAGCAAAAAATTAAAACAGTGCTACTTTTCACACTGGAGAAATATAGTTACTTTTCATAAGAATGTTATTTATATTAATATGTAATGAGTTTATTGTTATTTTTTATTTATTTCTTTTTAAAAGATTTTATTTATTTATTCATGAGAGAGGCAGAGATGTAAACAGAGGGAGAAGCAGGCTCCACACAGGGACCCCAATGGTGGGACTCGATCCCTGGCCTTCAGGATCACGCCCTAAGCCGAAGGCAGATGCTTAACTGCTGGGCCACCCAAGCGTCCCAGGTTTATTGTTATTTTTAAATGAATGTTTTTTAAGATACCTCAGTTTTAGTTTTTAATAAAGCAAATATCAGTAGATACAATGTACATAAACAAAAGCTTGGGTTTCAGATTTGTGAGAGTGATGTCCTAAAGACCAAAAATTGCTCTGAATATTTAATACATTAAGTAGGTACTTGTAAGATGGAGGATTGACTCCAGATTCCACTAAGTTGCCATTGCCTCTTGCCTAGAAACCATAGTAGCTTGCTGATGAGTCTCCCACCTCACTGCCTTCCCTCCAACATACATTCCTGGGTCAGTCCCTGTGAAATTTTAATCAGATGTTATCCTTTATTTAACTACCAATAGTTCTGCACTGATCTTAGACTTACATAACTCAGCCATGGGGCCCTATGTGCTATATAGTTCCTGCCTACCACTCCATTCTGATGTGTTCTTTCCTCCTCAGTTACTTGCTCTTTCCACATTGACTGTTTAGTTCCTTGATCTGTTAATTTTTTTTCCTGCCTCAGGAATATGTTCTTGCTACCTGGAAAGCCTCCTACTCTGCCTGTTCCCACCCCTACCTTAAATCTCAGTGTGAGGGTCACTTGCTCATATCCCTGATTGTCTAGACTGGGATTTCCTGCTGTATTTTCTCACAGCACTATTTTTTGGTCATAATTCGTCACAATTTAAATTCAGTATTTATGTGGTGTTTGATTAAAGCTTATTTCTTCTGCTAGAGATGGTCTTTGATTGTTCACCATTGATTACCAAAGCATAACACATAGTTTGGGTTCAGTAAATATTTGTTTACAAGTGAATTTAGACCCATTATGTACAATAACATGTATTTAATAATAATTGCCTGTTATTGAGCCTTCATTGGGTGCAATATATACATGATCTCATGGCTTCTTGCCCTCATCAAAGCTTGTCTTAAATTGCTGTCCCCTTGGGTTATCACTCTCCAACCACAACGGGTTTCCTGCAGGGAAAACCTCTGACTGTATCTCTGCCTCTCTCTCCATGTCTCTCTCGAATAAATAATTAAAATTCTTAAAAAAAAAAAAATTCAGATACCATATATAATTAAAATCTTAAAAAAAAAGTTCAGATACCCATTAAATAGTGGAGCCTAGATTCAAATTCAGTGACTAACTTTGGAGGTGTTGGTTAGATTCAAATCTAACCACTACTCCAGGTTGCCTTGACTTTTCTAAAGTTTATTTATTTATATTTTTAAAAGTTTTTATTTAAATTTTAGTTAACATACAGTGTAATATTAACTTCAGGTGTATAATACAGTGATTAAAATTAAATGTTAGAGTGATCAGAGTTTGGACTCACTAAATGAGTTCAACAATTATAATATGTGATACCATTTTGTGATTAATATATATGGGCTTTTATCCTTCCCATTTCATACTGGATTTGCAAGCGGTAGGGGCTGTTTTGCTTACCTCCTAATCCCGTAGTGCTTGGCACATACTGTGTAGTGCATGTTTTTTTTTTTTTTTTCTAATTTTATTTTTATCATTTATTAATGAGAGAGAGAGAGAGAGAGAGAGAGAGGCAGAAACACAGGCAGGCTCCATGCAGGGAGCCCGATGCGGGACTTGATCCCGGGACTCCAGGATCATGCCCAGGCCAAAGGCAGGCGCTAAACCACTGAGCCACCCAGGGATCCCCTGTAGTGCATGTATTTATTGAGTGAACAAATAATGTCTTAAAGTTTTATTTGCAATACTTTGTACTTATTTGGAGATATTTTTAATTGTGATTTACTTAGAAAAATGTGATGCTTATTTTTAGTTGAAGTGTCTAATGGCATATCTGTTTTTCTGTAAGAGCGGCTTCTATTTAAAAAAGAACATTTCATTAAATTAGGATTGGAGACTTAAGTTGGTAACATCTGTAAATCTGATGCAAAAAGTTTTGGGTTAGCATACAAAACATTCTATTATATGTATGATAAAGTGTGTATATATAAATGTGTGTGTGCTAGTATTTCGCAAAATGTTTTCATTACCCCAGAAAATCTGAACTTTGGTCTTTCCCGGTAAACTTATGCCATTATGACCTGGTTTGATTTCTTACTGATAAGACAACATAGACTGCTTAGTTTACTTATTACTGGTTAAGCAGCTGCTATAGGCTTCTAGACTTGAGACTTGGGTGTAATGGTTTTTGGTAAAACAACCCCCCCCCAAAACAAACAAACAAACAAACCCAAAACAACCTTTAAAACTCTTTCAGTGGATTCTGTTCAGAAAAGCACTTATCTGTATACCCATATATAATTTTCTATTTATTTTTGTTAAGCAGATGGATCATTAGCCTCATTTTTCTTTACTCTCTTTTCACTTGTTTATTTGTGTTGTGGTCTTTCCATATTGGCATGTGTGGAACTAACTTATTCCACTCTTATTTATTATTCGTAAAATTTTTGTTAGGATTTTGAGAAAGGGGGAAGTGTTTATTGGCAAATTTAAGTATATTGAAATGTGGTCTGCATTTTTGAGACAATGTGAACATTGGAATTGGAGAGATTTTTGAGCAAGATGCTTTTACTCCTTTGAACCTCACTGGTAGCATTTTTAAAATGCGATAATAATACTTGATTCACAAGACCGTATGGGGGCTTTCATGAGATAATATGTGTAAAGTATTTGGCTTAGGGTTTCTATGCTCTATTTGTATTGGTTTCTTTCCTCTTGCACCCTTTTATTTGACAGTGAGTTGAGTCTTAATTTTTTGCAGTAGAAGGAAGCTCTAATAGTATCTAGCATGTGAATAATGAAACATTTAGTTTGCTATTCTTTGTCAGATTTAGATTATAGAAACTTTAAAAATAGTATGTTTTATAGCTAACGCACTATAACATTTATGGCTGAATGTTCAACTTTATAAGAAAAGAGAGTGCTTTTCTCATATAGCTGCTCATGTCTCTAGTTACGGCTCATATTCGATATCTTTGTGTTAGATTTATGCAATGTTTTTTAATGAGAGTACTAATTAATGTTACTCGGACATAGGTGTTTGGAGAGTGATAACTGGGTGAAATATTACATAGGATGATTTATTGAATATGGATTTTTTCTTTAGAGGTATTAGCAGTATGGAATGAGGAACTGACTAAAAGACTTGTAACTTGGGGACGCCCAGGTAGCTCTGTGGTTTAGCACCGCCTTCAGCCCAGGGTATGATCCTGAAGTCCCACATTGGGCTCCCTGCATGGAGCCTGCTTCTCCCTCTGCTTGTGTCTCTGCCTCTCTCTCTCTCTCTGCCTCTGTCTCTCTCATGAATTAAATAAATAAAAATCTTAAAAAAAAAGAAATACTTGTAACTTAAAATACTAAAATAGCAAATATTTGAAGTATATTATTCTGACAACTGTTTAGAGAGTTCTTGCTAATGCTAATAATGTGTGGTTCTGCAAGAAATTCAACTAATATGTATGTTTTAATCAGAACTTTTTTTTAAAGGTCACAAAAATATTTTTTTGAGGATACTTAATAGCGGAGAGATGACTAAAGGCAAGTTTGGGTTGTGGGATATTTGCAAAGGATGACAGTGTTTGTTTTAGGTAATCTAAAAATCAGATTAACTTAATTTTAAAAAGTGGTTACGATTCAGGGTTTATCTTTACATAATTATGCTTGAATATCTGAGTGTGTGCACGTGTGTGAGTATTCTGCTGCCCCCAGGCATTTTCCATACCTCTCTCTATTCTCCCATCTGCCCTACAGAATAAATACCTCCATTTTAGGGGCAGAGACACTTAAGTAACATCCTCAAGGTCACAGCTTGAAAGTGACAAAACCAAGATTTGAATTAAAATCTAAATGTTTCAAAAACATTTTTTTCTTAACCATTTTTGTTTGCTCTCCTCACCTGGTGTGTCTTTCTTCCCCTAATCAATCAAGAACAGGAAATAAGTGGGTCCTGAACCACTGAGATTGGTATCATAAAAGCTGATATACTAGATCATACGTTTTCATGTCAGGAGAGCATTTCAAATTATCTCAGCATTCTATTTTATTTGGTTTTCTAATTCTTAATTGCTTACTTGCCTCTTCTTCCCTGATTAAAAATAGTAAATTTAGGGGATCCCTGGGTGGCGCAGCGGTTTGGCGCCTGCCTTTGGCCCAGGGCGCGATCCTGGAAACCCGGGATCGAATCCCACATCGGGCTCCCGGTGCGTGGAGCCTGCTTCTCCCTCTGCCTATGTCTCTGCCTCTCTCTCTCTCTCTCTCTCTCTCTCTGTGACTGTCATTAATAAAAAAAAAAAAAAAATTAAAAATAGTAAATTTAGAGGGGCGGGGAGGTATGCTGTCAAGATAAGAGCTGACAGTCTGGCGAAAAAAGCAGATACTGGACACCTTGAGAGTTTGGAATAGTGTCACTGTATTGCAGAACAGCAGTAGATATATGCAGCAGTAACTCAGCATTCTCAAAAACTTGCGTTCTGATCACACCCAGGTAAACATAAATTAGCTGGAGAATCCACTGATGTGAAACACCTGACTTTGGGTGAGGTTGAGAGACCAGGCTAGTGACAGTTGTTTTGTACATACTGGGTTGATTTCAAACCGTTGGCTTAAATTATTTGAAGTACGTTAGAATTTTGATTCTTCTGGTTATTGGGAAAACATGTAGTACTCCTAAGTTTTTAGCTATTTGGCCTATTGTTTATTACTGTAGGTTGTCAGTGCAAGAGCAGAGTAGGAAACATACATTTATAGGAAATATAGACCCGTAGAGGCCCATTCTAGCATGTATTTTTCATTTTGGATTAGTGGTGCCAGTGTAGGCCTTAGGACAAAAATATCTAGATAGTCTAGAAATAAGTAAAGGAAATTAGGAAAAATCTTTCCCTTCTGGTTAAGATTCTTCCCTAGATAGATGAAAACATTTTATATAATTTGTTACATAAGTTTTATGTTTCTGCAGAGAAATAGGAGAAATAGTATCTGTGGACTGCTTTTATATAAAACAGCTTTGATAGTTTTCAAGGTTGCTAATTGTTTTTTTTTTTTTTTTTTCTGGCAGTACTACTTAGCCTCTGATTTCCTCTTGTTGTGTTCAACAAAATTGTAGTAAATAAAACAGACATGGAAGTAAAGTTCAAATGTTAGAAAATTTTTGGAAAGTTTGAAGCCACTATAAGCTGAAACTATTCCCCTCTACCTAAATAGTGTTTAGGAGTTTAAGGAAATCTGAAGTATGTAGTTTCGGCTATTCTGTAAAAGTGTAATATTGGGGCCCCTGGGTTGCTCAGTTGGTTAGGTGTCTGCCCTCTTGTCCTGGTCATGATACCAGGGGCCTGGGATCAAGTTCAGCTTTGGGCTCCCTGCTCTGCAAGGAGTCAGCTTCTCCCCCTGCCCCTCCCCCCATTCATTCTCTCTCTCACACACACTCACAAATATATAAAATCTTTTTTAAAAAAATGAAAAAACAACATTATTTACATTGATCATATTTGGGTTAAAGTTTTCTAAAATGCATATTTGGAAAAGCATATCTTATCTATTTGAGATGATACAATTATAAAAGTAAGGTTTATGGAGTAGTGGGCAGCTGAATCCCTTGGTTTTTGCTAGTTTGTTCAAAGCTTTGGATCATTTATTCAGAATCAAATTAGTCTTCTGTTGGGATGCCTGGGTGGCTCAGCAGTTGAGCATCTGCTTTCTGATCAGGGCATGGTCCCAGAGTCCTGGGACTGAGTCCCACATCAGGCTTCCTGCATGGAGCATGCTTCTCCCTCTCCTGTGTCTCTGCCTCTCTCTCTCTCTCTCTCTCTCTCTCATGAATAAATAGAATCTTAAAAAAAAAATTAGTCTTCTATTTGGGGAGTGGTTCTAATATCTAAGTATTTTGACATTGGTTTGAAACTTAAAATTTATAAGAACTGAGTTAGAATTGGTAGTCAGATTATACATTTTTCCTTTGTATAGTACTAGACATATAGTTGAACTCTATCACCATCTCTAACATAATGCTTTCCAACTTGCACTATGAAGTGCTGTGAACTCATATTGAATTGCTTTAGGTGCCCCCCGAAAACCAGGAGTTCCATGAGATTGGAGAATCCTATATTTAGTGATACTAATTTTGAACAGCACTGGAAATTCTGTAAGAGAAAGTGATTTGGGGATGCCTGGGTGGCTCAGTGTTAGGCACGTCTGCCTTCGGCTCAAGGCGTGATCCTGGATTCCCGGGATGGAGTCCCGCATCTGGCTCCCTGCATGGAGCCTGCTTCTCCCTCTATGTCTCTGCCTCTCTCTCTAGGTCTCTCGTGAATAAATAAATAAAATCTTTAAAAAAAAAGAGTTGCTTTTTTTTTTTTTTTTTTGGTAATGGGTCAGGACTGGTTTAGTTTTTTGAGGTTTTGTTGTGAGGATTGAATGAGATAGTATATGGTGCCAGGAGCAGTGTAGCTGCTTAATCAAAAAATGATTCGTGTAAGTGCTTTATGAACTGTGCCATGGGATTTTACTCTCTTGCTTCGGGGCATCATTGATCAGCCTATAGTCTGTCCAGAAAGTCCCGATTATCCTCAAGATACTGATGTTAGGAGGACTCCAGCCCTTCAATATTACTAAGGGCTCAACTAAACTTTTCATAGCTGTTCTATAAGCTTTTGAGGTTATGGCTGTTTTGTACAGCCTGTCTTATCTGTCTTTGTCAGATATAGTGCTCACAGGTGATCATCTCTTATTCTTGAGTGATCATCTCTGTTGTGATTTCTAGGTCTCGTATCTACTCTGGTCCGCTACCTAAAACTAGAGCATCTTCATCGTCAGTTCCTTTCAGATGAGCTGCCAAAGGCAAGGTCTATGTTAGCTTTCTGGCTAGGTGAGACACTTGAAATTGGAATGCCCAGGAAAGTTGGTCTCCTGTGTTTTGCTTTCCTGTTGTTTCTTACGTAGTGGGCATTTACAATCGACTATTTTTAATATTATTTTATTTATTCATGAGAGACACACGGTGCGGGGGGGGGGGGCGACCCACAGGCAGAAGGAGAAGATGACTCCCGGTGGGGAGCCCGATGTAAGACTTGATCCTAGGACCCCGGGATCATGCCCTGAGCCGGAGACAGATGTCTGCTCAACCACTGAGCCACCCAGGTGTCTCTACAGTTAACTTTTATTTTTTTATTTAAAGATTTTATTTATTCATGAGATATATATATATATATAGAGAGAGAGATATTTATTCATGAGATATATATAGAGAGAGAGAGAGAGGGAGAGAGAGAGGGGCAGAGAGAGAGAAGCAGGCTCCGTGCAGGAAGCCCGATGTGGGACTCAATCCTGGGACTCTGGGATCATGCCCTGAGCCAAAGGCAGACAGACACTCAAGCACTGAGCCACCCAGGTGTCCCTACAGTCAACTTTTAAACATATTTTTAATTGAAGTTTGTAGTACAGAAGAATGCACTCATCATGAATGTGTGGTTTCATGTATTAAGCACAAAGGTCCAATTCCTCAGAAGTCACCTTATGATCCCTTAAAATCACCACCTTCTCCTAAAGGTAGCTACTATTCTTTTCACAATATGGATTTTGCCCCCTCCTACCTCCTTTAAAAAAAAAAAAAACAACTTTATATAAGTCAGATCACACAGTTTATCTTCGTTAGTGATTGGCTTTTGTTCTCCACTGAGGGATCCGTGATGATACGTGAGTATAGTTTGTTGTCATAGTGTGTTGTCATTGTCATTACTAATATCTTAGTAAGTAAGTATAACACAATTTCTTCTTCTAAAGAACACTTGGGTTATTTAAAGTTTTTGGCTAATAACAAAGAATACTGGTTTGAACTTCCTTGAGCATATCTTTTGGTGTACCTATGGACCCGTAATTTGTTAGATAAAATCTTGTAAGTGGAATTGTTGGGTAAGCATCGGTTCAACTTCTGCCTCAAAATATTTTTCCAAAATACAACAATTTATACTGCTACCTGTAATGTATGTGGATTCCAGTTGTTCCACATCATCTACGACTTTCTGTACTAGTCTTTTAGGTTGAATGTATCATTGTTTTTTTTTTAAGATTTATTTATTTATCCATGAGAGACACAGACTGAAAGAGGCAGAGACACAGGCAGAGGGAGAAGCAGGCTCCCTGCAGGGAGCCCCATGTGGGATTTGATCTCGGATCCCGGGATCTTGACCTGAACCGAAGGGCGGCGCCCAACTGCTGAGCCATCCAGGCGTCCCGTATCACTGGTTTTGATTTGAAAATTACCTAATTGATAATTAAGTTAGGAAAAAAGCACATTTTCCTTTGTGTTAGCCATTTAGCTTTCATTCTGTGAAGTTCCTGTTTTAGTCTCTTGAACTGTTTTTTAATTGGGTTTTGTCTTGATGATTGTGCATATCCTGTATAAAACCTGGATTCAAGCCCTCTTGGTTGTTGGTATTTTAGATATTTTCTCTCTTTTGCTTATCTCTGTTAATGATAGTTCAGTTTATTGTGCCTCATGAGTGTGTGTGGGGGGGTGGGGGGGGGAGAGACTCCCTGCTGAGTAAGGGAGCAGCTGTGGGTCCTGATTAGAGCACCTGACCAAAGGCAGATGCTTAACTGACTGAGCCATCCAGGCGTCCCTATTGTGCCTCTTTTTTTCTTTTTCCCCCCAAATGCTTACATCCTTTTGTGTCCCGCTTAGGAAATCTTTTCCAGTTGTATAGAATTTTATTGATTTCTATTTTGGGGACTGTTTAATTGCATGGCAGTGTTTAATTTCCATGTGGTCATAGTACATGCTTGGTAAGATTTTAACTTAAAATATGCTGACTTGCTTTATGGCACAGCATATGGTCTAGTTTTATAAATGTACTTAGAATGCTTATTCTGTAGTTGTTGGATGCAGTTTTCTATACATTCCAGTTAAGACACTATTTAATTATGTTCAAATCTTTTATATCCTTACCTTTTTTTCTTTTTCCTATTTTATTCTATCAGGTACTGAGGTAAATGTGCTCAAATCTTACTGTACTTTTGGATTTGTGTGTTTTTCTTTGTGGTTATGTTAGGTTTTATGTACTTTGAAGCTGTCTTATATATGTATACATATAAAGTTTTGGTTTGCGAATTTAACACTTCAGAATGTTGAAATGTCTTGTTGCTTTTTGTATTAAAGTCTGTTTTGTTGTTTAGAATAACCTCACTCACTTTCTTTGGTTATACCCATTTTTTTTTCAATCTTTCTTTGCAGTTTAGGAATACCATTTTTAAGCAGCATGAAGTTGAGTTTTTAAATCCAGTTTGGTATTCCTTGTCTTTTTAATATATAGTCTATTATGTAATTGCTGCTAAATTTGGTTTACATTTATCCATTACATTATTTATTTTTCCTGTTTATTCTCTTCTGTTAGGTTGGTGGACGTATTCTGTTTTTACTAGTTTTTTTAGTAGTTCTAGAGATTACCATATGCATCTTAATTTGTAAAATGACTAAATAAGTACTTGTACTTCTTCCTATTTAGTTTAAGGACCTTGGAACAGTTAAACTCCCACCTGCCTCTGGACTAGACGTTCTTTCATATAACACAAGGCATTATTATTAATGCTTTATCAAAATTTTATTTTGATTTACCCATGTATATATTCCACTTTTTATTCCTTCTTTTAGGGTCATTTTCTTTTGTCTGAGGAATACATTAACATTTCCTATAGTCTGTATATGCCAGGTAATATTTTAGTTTTTGTATGTCTGAAAATGTTTCATTTTGAGGGACTTTTTTTACTGTATGTAAAATTTTAGGCCAGTTATTCTTCCCTCTTCTAAATTTTTTTTTTTATGGGTGATTTCAAGTATATGGGGAATAGATATTAGTTAAACCCTCAGGAATCCTGTACCTACCTTTGACAGCTAATCTTAAAGCCATCCTTGTTTCAAGTATACTTTCCCTTAAGGCACCTTCCCCATCATTTTTTTTTTTTTTAAAGATTTTATTTATTTATTCAAGAGAAAGAACATGAGCATGGGAAAGGGAAAAGCAGGCTCCATGTGGGGCTCAATCCCAGAACGTGGGATCATGACCTGAACTGAAGGCACACACCTAACTGAGCTGCCCAGGCACCCTACCTTTCCCATTATTTTGATGCATCTCTCATGCATGATATCATTTCATCCTTTAATATTTCAGGATGTGTCTTTAAAAAAATGAGGACTTTCTGGGGCATCTGGGTGGCTTGGTCAGTTATGTGTCTGCCTTTGGCTCACATCATGAACCCAGGGTGCTGGGATTGAGTCCTGCATTGGGCTCCCTGCTTGCCAGGAACCTGCTTCTGCCTCTCTCTCTGCTGCTCCCCTTGTGCTTTCTCACATTCTCTGTCAAATAAGTAAATAAAATCTTTAAAATAAAAAAAGGTCCTAAAAAAAAAAGTCCTTTTTTTATTTTAAAGATTTTATTTACTTATTCATGAGAGACAGAGATTGAGAGAGAGAGAGAGAGAGGCAGAGACACAGGCAGAGGGAGAAAAATAAAATCTTTTTTTTTTTAAAGGACCTTTTTAAAAATCGATACATTATTCTGCCTTTGTAGTGAGTAATTCCTTAATTTCATCAGTTCAGGATTTCCTTGCTATCTCAAAATGAGTTTTTAGCATAATGATAGAATAATTATATATTTTAATTGTTTTCAAAAAAGACTTGTATATTTTTAGAGTAGTTTTAGACTCACAGCAAATTGAATGGAAAGTACAGAGTTTCCATACCCCCTGCTCCACATCCCCCCACCTCCCAAAGCATCAACATCCTACTCTGTAATTGTACATTTCTTAAAATTGATGGGCATCACCTAAAGTCCATACTTTAAGATTCACTCTTCTACATTTTTTTTTTTAAGATTTTTTTTTTCTTATTTGAGAGACCACACCAGCAGGGATAGAGCCCTAGGGAGAGGGACAAGCCGACTCTGCTGAACAGGGAGCCTGATGTGGGGCTTGATCTCAAGACCATGGGATCATGATCTGAGCTGAAGTCAAACACCCACAGACTGAGCTATCCAGGCTCCTTCATAGTTTAAGATTCATTCTTGCTGTTTTTACATTCTGTGGGCCTTTTTTTTTTTTTTTTTTTTAAAGATTTTATTTATTCATGAGAGAGACCGACACAGGAACAGAGAGCCCCTGGCTCCTGCCCCAGGCAGGACTCCCTGGATCACGCTCTGACCAAAGGTGCTTAACCGCTGAACCACCCAGGTGTCCCTGTTCTGGGTTTTGACAAATGTTTAATGACATGTACTCTGCCTATTCATTATCGTTTCCTATATATACACATACATACATACATACATACATACATATGGTTTCATATAAATATAATGTTTTTAGCACAGAATAATATTCTGTGGTCTGGATGTACCACAGTTTATTCATTCACCTATTGAAGAATATCTTGGTTGCTTCTGAATTTTGATAGTAATGAGTAAAACTGCTATAAACGTGTGTGCAGATTTTTGTGTGTACATAAGTTTGCAGCTTTTATCATTTGTTAATATTACTTAGCTTCTGATTTTCTCCTTTTGTGTGGACCTAAGGTTTTTTTTTTTTTTTTTTTTTTTAAGATTTTATTTATTCATGAGAGACACACAGAGAGAGGTAGAGACACAGGCAGAGGGAGAAGTAGGCTCCATGCACGGAGCCCGACATGGGACTCAATCCCGGGACTCCAGGATCATACCCTAGGCTGAAGGCAGGTGCTGATCTGCTGAGCCACCCGGGGATCCCCTGGACCTAAGTTTTTAACTTTTTGGGGTAAATACCAAGGAGTGTGATTGCTGGTTCAATTGGTAAGAGTATGTTTAGCTTTACAAGAAGCTGCCAAACTATCTTCCAGAGTGTACCAAATGGTATCTCATCAGCAATGAATAAGAGTTTTTCTGTTCCATATCCTTGCTGGCATCTAGTGTTGTATTTTGGATTTGGTCATTCTGTCTAGTAAGAGTGTAGTG
Organism: Canis lupus dingo; assembly: GCF_003254725.2. Classification (NCBI taxonomy): domain Eukaryota; kingdom Metazoa; phylum Chordata; class Mammalia; order Carnivora; family Canidae; genus Canis; species Canis lupus. Next base: position 75,856,614 of record NC_064243.1, read on the forward strand.
CAGTTTCCAAGTTTTATTTTTTAGTTCCCTAATGATATATGTGGAGCATCTTTTCATGTGCTTGTTTGCATTTTGTATATCATTTTTGGTGAGGTGTTAAAGTCTTTTGCCTATCTTTAAAATCAGCTTACCTGGTTGTTAAACTGTTGAGTTTTAGTTTTTCATATATTTTGGATAATAGTCCTTTATCAGATAGATGTGGGTTTTTTTGCAGATATTTTCACTCAGTTTGGCTTGTTTCTCATTTGTTTAAAAAGATTAAGTTTTGAAGTGGGATACAGATAAGATTCATACATTACAAGTGACTGATAAGTTTCTTTTTTTTTTTTTCTTCCTTTTCTTTTCCAGTATCTGTGCCTTTCTTTTACTGCCTTGTTGGATTGACTGGGACTTTGAATACCATGTTGAGCAGAGTGGTGGTGGTGATTGGGTGGGGGGAGTGTGTGTGAGATATTCTTGGTTTGTTCCTCATCTTAGTGGGAAAGCATTCACCATTAAGTATGATGTTAACTGCACATATTTCTTAGATGCACATTAGCAGGTCTAGGTAGTTCCTTTTTATTCCTAATTTGTTGAGACTTTTGTCATGAATGAATGTTGTCACATGCTTTTTTACTGTTGACTGATAATATGATTGTTTGGTTTTCCTTCTTTTGTCTGTTGATAAAGTGAATTACATTAATTTTCAAATGTTGACTTAGCCTGCTGGTTCTCTGCATATTGCTGGATTTGATTTACTAGTATTTTGTGGAGGATTTCTTTCTTTTTTTTCAAAGATTTTATTTATTCATGAGAGACACAGAGAGAGAGCGCGAGAGAAGCAGAGAGACAGGCAGAGGGAGAAGCAGGCCCCATGCAGGACCCCAATATGGGACTCAATCCCTGGACTCCAGGAACATGAGCTGGGCCAAAGGCAGGCGCCAAACTGCTGAGCCACCCAGGGATCCCCTAGTGGAGGATTTCTACATCTGTGTTCATAAGGGATATTGGTCGGTAGTTTTTTTGTACTTTGTTTTTTTGCTTTGGTTATCAGGGTGGTATTAGCCTCATGAAATGAGTTGAGAATTGTTTTTTCTTTCTTTTTTTTTTTCTTAAAGATTTTATTTTTTTATGAGAGACACAGAGAGAGGCAGAGACATAGGCAGAGGGAGAAGCAGGCTCCTTGCAGGGAGCTCGAAGCAGAACTCTGGGATCACACCCTGATTGGGCAGACGCTCAACCACTGAACCACCCAGGTTTCCCTGCTTGTATTTTGAAAAGAGATTGAATGAGTTCTGGTAGCTTCAGTCTTTGAAGAAATTGAGTCGTTTCATCAAACTTGTCACACGCGTGTGTGGAATGTCCCTTATCCTTTTACTGTACATGAAGTCTGTAGACTTTCCCTTCTGTTCCTGATAATATTAATTTATGTATTTCTGCTTTTTCTTGGTCAGTCTAGCTAGAGATTTATCAGTTTTACTGATACTTTAAAAAATGTTTCTCTTCTGTTTTTATTTTGCTGATTTCTGCTTTTTTTTATATACCTCGTTTGGGTTTCATTTGCTCTCCGAGTTTCTAAAGGTTAAAACTTAAATTATAGATTTGTGATCTTAAATGTAAGCCTAATACTGTGAATTTCTCTAGGTATTGCTTTATCCAAATCACGTACATTTTGACATATTGTAGCTTAATTTTCATTTAGTTGGAAGTACTTCTAATTTCTACTCAAGACTTCCTTTTTGACCCTTGAATTATTTAGAAGTATTTTGTTTAACTTGCAGATTTTCCTGGTAACCATCTTTTACTGGTTTTTAGTGTAATTCTGAAATTGCCAGGGAATATATTTACATGATTTCAGTTATCTTAAATTACCAAGGTTTTTCTATTATCCACTTTATGGTCTAGCTTGGTGAGCAACCCGCATGTACTTAAAAACTTTCATTTTCAGAGCCCCTGGGTGGCTCAGTTGGTTAAGCATTCCATTCTTGATCTCAGGTCATGAGTTCAAGCCCTTCATTGGGCTCCGTGCTGGGCGTGAAGCCTATTTTAAAAGAAAGTTTCATTTTCATCTACAGGTTTGTAGGTTTGTTTGTTGAGGATTTTTTGTGTGGGAGTGGTTGTATCCTTTTGATGACATTTGATATGTTCCTTTATCATTTTTTTTTGGCAACATTTGTTGTTATACCTAGAGCAGGCAGTGGTCCTTAAATTTTAGCGTGCATCAGAATCACCTGGGAAGCTTGTTAAACCCTAGATTGCTGGGCTCCATCCCTGGGGTTTCTGATTTAGTTGGTCTGGGGTGGGAACTGAGAAATTATTTCTACCAAGTTAACCTGGTAAAGGTGAATGCTGCTTATCTGGGCCTTTGAGAAGTACAGCTCTAGGGCAGTTTGGCAACCTTGTCATTATTGACACTTTGAACTTGATAGTTCTTTGTTGTTGGGTGGGACTATCTTATGCATTGTAGGATGTATGGCAGTGTGTCTGGGCTCCACCCACCATATGACAGTGGTATTTAACCCCTGTTGTGACAAGCAGAAATGTCTACAGAGTTTGCCAGATGCTTCCCAGAGTGGATCCACCCACTTTGGGTACCACTCCTCTAGGGTGCCTGGAAAAAACTCTTACATCCATATCTTTAGGTATTTTTCTTTTAGGATAGTTAGATTTTCCTTGGAGATGCTATAATAATATAGTCTAACTGCCTGATGGTGAAGGGGTTCATAGATGTGTAGTGAAGGAGGGAAAGGCTCAGCATCTAATGTGTCATGTTTAGTTTTTTTCATTTTATATTGTACTCCCAGTCTCATTGTGCCTTGTGTGTTCTTTAGTCCAGAGACTCTCTGTTCCCTTTCTAGAGAAGAAAAACGTCCCTTAGTCTCTTGATGGATTTGAGGAGGGGCAGTTGTTGCTTGGTGTGAAGTGAGGATATGTCTGCTTCTGAGACTTGCAAATAGTCCTCTGTGTTTTAGCCCTTATGCGTCTCTCAACCCATGACCCCCTGCCCTCAGCCTCTGGTGGTACCAGTATTGAGTCTTCTAGGAATTCTGCAGATTCTGGGGATTGAATTAGCTATTGCTTTCTGCATTGCCAGTTTAGGATTCAGTTCTCTTGAGTCTGCTAAATTAATTGACCAGGTGTCCATCCGATGTCCAGCTTTAAAATTTTGTTCCAGTTGAGACTGAAAAGTCTCAGTTTTTTCTGTTATCTCTTTTTGCTAATCCTGTCCCAGAAAGAGATTTGTATCTGGGATATATAAAGAACTTTTGAGGAGTGCCTGCATGGCTCAGAAGAGCATGTGACTTGATCGTGGGGTTGCAAGTTTGAGCCCCACATTGGGTAGTAGAGATTACTTAAATAAACAAAACTTTTAAAAAAGAATTTTTGCAATTCAATAATAAAAAGACAAACCAATACAAAAAAGGGCAAAAAATCCGAATAAATAGTTCTCCAAAGAAGATTTATAACTAAGCACATTAACAGATATTTAATAGCTATCAGGGGAGTGCAAATCAAAACCGCTAGGATAGCTTATAATTTAAAAAATCAGATAATAAATATTGGTGAGGATGTGGAGAGATTGGAACCCTTATACACTGCTGGTGGGAATATACAATGGTACAGCCACTTAGGATAATACTCTGGTGGTTCCTCAAATGGTTAAATAAAGAGGTACCATATGACCCAGTAATTCTATATCTAGGTATATACTGAAGAGAAATGAAAACCTGTGTCTACACCAGAACCTGTATATGAATGTTTACAGCAGCATTTATGTATAAGCCCAATGGTGGAAACAACCCAGATGTCCCATCAGTTGATTAAGAATACAAACAGAGAATGTTGTATATCCATGCAATGGAATATTTGGCTATAAAAAGTAAGGAAGTACTGATACATGCTACAGCATGAGTAAACCTTGAAAATGCCAAGAAGCCAGTTAACAAAGACCACATATTATATAATTGTATTTATATGAAATGTCAAGCATAGAGAAATCTGTAGAGATAGAAAGTAGATTAGTGGTTTCTTAAGGGTTGCAGTGATGGGGGAATAGGGAGGTGATAGCTAAAGGGTAATGGTTTCTTTAGAGAAGATGAAAATGTTCTAAAATTGGTGATAATGGCACATATCTGTGAATATACTGAAAACCATTGAATTGTACACCTTAAATGGGCAAAAATTGTATGGTATGTGAGTTATACCTCCATAAAGCATTAAAAAATCCTTTACTATTTTAGTGGGAAGTTAGGATGTAAGAGTAGATGTGTTTTTTTAGTTCGGCATCTTACCTTCAAATCCTAAAATATACTATGTAATTTTATACTTAGTTAAATCCCCCCCCACATGAGGGATATTAAAGATTCTGAAAAGGTTTTCTTTAAGGTTAGGAAACATTTAGACTTAAATTAATCCCATTTTATAATATAAAATAGGTATCATAGTTTATCTAGGTAGGTTGGTTCTTGAAGTCAAGTTTGAATCCTAACCTGGCAGTTTATTAGCCGTGTTACTGAGAGGGACATATTGAACCTCTCTTTGTTTCTGTATCTGAACTAGGATTAAAATCTATCTACCTCAGAGATATTGAGGGTTAAAAGGCTTGGCATAGTAGTAGCTACTATTTATTGACCACCAGCAATGTCCTTGATGCTTGCATTTTACATACATTGTCATTCAGTCATTAGAAAACCATGTTATCTGGGGCACCTGCGTGGCTCAGTCAGTTAAGCATCTGCCTTCACCGCAGGTCGTGATCTCAGGGTCCTGGGATCAAGTCCTAAGTTGGGCTTCCTGCTCAGTAGGAAGTCTGTTTCTCCCTCTGTCTCCCCCTGATCATGCTCTCTCTCTCTTTCAAAATCTTTAAAAAAAAGAACAAAAGGAAACCATGTGTTCTGCTGCTCCTTACATTATTACTATTTCTAGTAGCTACCAAAGAGAGAAATGAAGTGTCAATGATAGGAAAATAGTTAAATTATTGATTGGCCTCTCCAGAGGATATTAACAAATGGTGTTTTACAAAGATTTTTTAGTTATTTGGAAATTGTTATCTTAGATAAAAAAAAAGTTACAGATTAAAAGAGAAAGAGCTTAGATGGAAAAACTCTAAAATATTTACTGTGGCATAATTTTGCATCATCTTTATGATAAAACAGTTGTTTACACTGAGTGTTGTAACTTGATTATGGAAAATTTCATTCATACACAAAGATAGCGTATGATGAACTTTCATGCACTTCTCATTTTCAACAATTATTGTCATATATTGCCTGTGTTTTATTTATATCCCTCTACACTTCCCCTTCCCTTCCTTCTGATTTTATAATGTTTCAGATATTATTTAATGTATCTTCCTACTTATTATGACAACCAAAAATACTCCCTTATATTTCCAAAACATTCCCTTGGTGGTAGTGCCTTCATCTCTTGATACCCATTTTTGTAGGGCATTGGGGTAGAATGGTTTAAGATGTAGTTCTTTTCTGAATTTGGACTGATTCTCTGAGGTAGTCTCTTAATGTAGTTTCCTTGGCCTACTCTGAGATCTCCTGATTTAGACAGTGAAGTAAACCCTAGCATATAGGTGATTGTGATAAATATCTGAAAAAACACTGAATTAACATCGAATAAATAAGGGCTTTTTTTTTTTTTTTAGTAGTATGAAGCTCTTTTCTCTGTTTTTTTGCATGTTTTTCTGGTCTCTGGAAAGCCCTTCTTCAGGTTTTCTTGGCTAGTTCCTAATCTTTCTTCAGTTTTCATTGGAAAGCTTTCTTTAACTGCCCTCTGTACTTTGTGTTACTTGACTAATAACACTTTAATTGCTGTCCTTCAAGGAAAGATTTTTTGCTCTGTATCTTTGCATGTGGATAGTGTGTGTGTGTGTGTGTGTGTGTGTGTGTGTAGATAATGCTTCTGTTAATAAATGTTGAATGAGGGAGGAAAGTAAGTATAATAGGTATATTGAATTGAAAGTAAGTATAATAGGCTGAGAATATGAGGTTGGCTGTATATGTATTCATCTAGAATGGAGCAGGACTGGAGTGGAAATCTGAGGCATAGATTATTGTAAATTTGGTAACAGCTATGTTACTTGACCTAGAGTTAGCACCACTGATGTAGAAAGAACAAGAATATTGGGAAGAAATGAGTTGTCAGGACTTAGCAGAAAGTTGAAAATAGGACATGTGTACTTAGAAACAAAACCTTAGTGTTGGAGATGAGTGTGAAGTGCTAATACTCATTTCCCACTGTGATCAAGATACAGACAAAAGATGTATCTTTATACTGATTGAATTGTTGCAATATTTGTAGTACCTTTTTGAAGTACTAGTAGAAACTAGACTAGGTGGTGCTATGTAAACACCTATAATAATTATTTTTATCTTATTTAGTTCAAGGAAGAAATCTCTAAACGTTTCAAATCACATACTGATCAACTTGTGTTGATATTTGCTGGAAAAATTTTAAAAGATCAAGATACTTTGAGTCAGCATGGAATTCATGATGGACTTACTGTTCACCTTGTCATCAAAACACAAAACAGGTATGTTTTTAGAAGACTTAGAGCTTTAAACTGTGAATAAATGTTTATACAATTAATCCTTGAATAATGCAGGTGTTAGAGGCACCAACCCCCATGCAATCAAAAATCTGAGTATACCTTTTGACTCCCCAGAATCTTCATTACTCTAGCCTACTGTTGACTGGAAGCCTTGCTGGGAACTTGAACAAACTTATTTTGTATGTTATATGTATTATATACTGGTTCTATACTATAAGCTAGAGAAAAAGGTTATTAGGAAAATACAGTTCTAGTACTCTACTGTCTTTATTGAAAAAAATCTTTATGTATAATTGGACCTATACAGTTCAAACCTGTGTTGTTCAAGAGTCAACTGTATTTCTTTTTTTAATTAACTTTCTTTTTAAAAAATAACTAGTCTTGGCTTTTTTTTTTTTTTTTTTTTTTTTAAGATTTTTGTATTTATTCATGAGAGAGACATAGGCAGAGGGAGAAGCAGGCTCCCTGCAGGGAGCCCGATGCGGGACTCCATCCCAGGATCCCGGAATCATGCCCTGAGCCAAAGGCAGATGCTCAAACACTAAGCCACCGAGGTGGCCCTAGTCTTGGCTTTAAATGGCTTTCTCTACCGTTAATATTAAAATCGATTAAAATTCACTTATTTGTTGATAAGTTAAAAAAATGTGATTCAGTAATGCTGATGCTTTCACGTTTGATATTTTAAGGAGTTCATCAGTATCGTCATATTTCTGAATGGTCATAATTCTAAATTATTTGAATTATAGAACAAGCAGATATGTTTTTAGCTATGCTTTCTGGTGTAGAGTGATTTTTGGATAAGATCAAAGGTGTCTATTTCCTTGGTAACCCACAAATGAGTAGCCATATTTCATTATCAATTTTTTTTAAAAGATTTTATTTATTTGGGATCCCTGGGTGGTGCAGTGGTTTAGCACCTGCCTTTGGCCCAGGGCGCGATCCTGGAGACCCGGGATCGAATCCCACATTGGGCTCCCAGTGCATGGAGCCTGCTTCTCCCTCTGCCTATGTCTCTGTCTCTCTCACTCTCTATGTGACTATCATAAATGAATAAAAATTTAAAAAAAAAGATTTTATTCATTTGAGAGAGGGAGAAAGAGCATGTGTGGCAGATGGGGGGGGGGGTGGGCAGAGGGAGAGAGAGAAGCAGACTCCCACTGAGTCTGACGTGGGGCTCAATCCTAGGACCCTGGGATCATGACCTGAGCCGAAGGCAGATGCTTAACCAACTGAGCCACCCAGGTGTACCTCATTATCAGTTTTTAAAAGATACTTTTATATTTTGTATCACTAATGAAAGATTCTGCCAAACGTGTTATATTTTCTTTTCACTTGAAATTTTTATATTTAGTGAAAGTTCCTTTAGACTTATTTTGGATATATTTTATCATATAACTCTTATGCATACATAGAAAATAGACATGAAATAAATCGGTTAAAGTCTTCCTAACACTACTTCATGTTGAGTGATTCTTTTGAATCATGTTGACTTCATCATAAATATTCACATTTTTACATATGTGGTGAACCTCTACTGTTGAGAGTTTGTGGTATAGCATTTTGTAAAGATTTGCTACAGTATTTTCTCCAGGCATTTCTCCAAGCCACTGACACTCATTCTACAATATTTTATGCTGGTTTTACCCCAACAGCAAATATTTGCTTCTCTGATGGAAATTCATTTATTCTGTTTCTGTTTCTATACTTTTCTGTATACACATTAGTAACTATTAGTACCAATTAATGGCAAAATCTTCCTGAAGACATTTTCTGTGCTATTAAACACAGCATGTCTGGTATAATCACTCAGTTGAAGTCATACAGAATACCTGTGTGCAGGCATGACAGTTGATGCCTGGTTGTCAGCAATTATAAGACTTCTTGATTGCAGAAATGCCAGAATGAAAAAAACGTACATCTTAGAACAATGAATGAAGCAGTGAGTGATTCAGAACTCTTAACTGGTATCAGGTGGAAGGGGTGTCCAATAAAGTATCTTTTTTTTTTTTTTTTAACATAAAGATAGTATTAAGTAATTATATCAATACAGGTTATTACTGGTATTTTCTCAGCCTTTTTTTTAACTTCTAACAATTTAAAGGGGCTGAGTAGAATTGCCTGCCCCCCAATCCTCAAGAACTAAGAAAGAAGGGAGTAGATAAAAAGTTGCTTATATAGTCCAGCTTTGTGGATATGACTAGTCATTGATTTCTCTTCTATGAGTTGACCTGTCTCCATATCTTACATTATTATTATGCCAAATGAAATATTTATTATGTACATGTACTGGAGGGGGGGCAGTTGAAGTATAGTTTAAATTTGTATAGGGTTTTTGCTATGTTTATGTTCTTAATGCTTAATTATTTCAGGTTATTTACCTTATGATAATTTGAATTAGTCTGAAAAGTTACACTTTTATTTCTGAGAATTCTGGAATTTCAGAGGTTCTTTTAAAAATAATTAGCTCCACTGTTTACACAATGATTTGATTATTTTTCCTAGGCCGCAGGATCATTCAGCTCAGCAAACAAATACCAGTGGAAGCAACGTTACCACATCATCAGCGCCTAGTACTAACTCCACATCTGGTTCTGCCACTAGCAACCCTTTTGGTTTAGGTAAATGCCTTTGGTTATTTTATAGAGATAGGAAACTCCTTTTCACCCTCAGGGTGGTTTTGGGTAAAATGATAGAATTAAACGTTAAATCACTTCCACAACAATGACACTTGCTTCTATAGCTTATTTCTTTAAGTGTAGGTATTAAGGAAAGTAGTTGGGAATACAGATGTGCTTGGTTAGCTTACATTTACATTTAAGAAGTGATAAATTAGCACTTTTTTTTTTTTAATTGTGAAACAGATCTAGTATATGTGTACCTGATCTGACTGCCACATCATTGAATCTGAGAAAGATTAGCTAATTATTGATCATAAGCTAAGTTAACCCCCTGAATGTGATTTTCTTATTTGTAAAATGAAGGACTCAGATTGCATTAGTGTCTTGAAACTACAGAGGAGGGCTGGGGCTTAGGAGCAAGTCCATTGGCTAAGGAGCTCCTGCATCAGCCAAAACCACTTTTCTTATATCAGTTTTATACTGAGGTTCTGTGGAACGTTTTGTTGGGGAAAAAAGAGTATTCTGAAGCACACACTGAACTGGATAGATAAATGGCTAGATGCTTCTTTCAGTTCTTAGGTTGTATGATAAGTATAATAGTATTTTGAACTGACATTTTATTTTTTAAATTTTATTTATTTTTTAAGATTTTATTTATTTATTCATGAGAGACACAGAGGGAGAGGCAGAGACATAGGCAGAGGGAGAAGCAGGCTCCCTCTGGGGGGCCCAGTGCAGGACTCTATCCCAAGACCCTGGGATCACAACCTGAGCCAAAGGCAGATGCTCAACCACTGAGCCACCCAGGCATTTCTGAACTGACATTTAAAAAAAAAATATGTACAGTTTTCACATATCAAGGATCATACCTTTCCTTTTCCTTTTCCTTTTCTCCTTCCTTCCTTCCTTCCTTCCTTCCTTCCTTCCTTCCTTCCTTCCTTCCTTCCTTCCTTCCTTCCTTAAGTTTGTTAGTAATTTAGTTCTGTACAACTATGTTGGAATCATTTTAGGGCATGGCAGGGATTCATAATTGCTTTTCTTTTTCTTTTTTTTAACTTTTACATTTTTGCTGCTCATGTTTTCTGAAATGATCTTAGGTTAAATGTGTCTCTTTTGGTAAATTTTAGATGGCAGGATTATTGGCACGAACAATCTAGAGAGATTAGGGTGAAATGATGAGTTCAGGGTCTTGAAAGGTATTGTTGGAGTAAATCTCTCCCCTTGTCCCTCATTTTATAGGCAAAGAAATTGAAGCCCAGACAAGCTTTTAGTTAATTTGTTTGAGGCCATACATCTCCTTCATTTCCTACATTTCTTTCATTTCCAGTCTCATTCCTACCACCTCCTGTCTGAGTTGCTTTCTTTCATCATTTATTCCATTTACCCTAAGTAGTTAGCTTTCCTTTTTTGATGCCTCTTGTCATGAAGGCCTATCCTATGTATAAAAGCTACAGAATCTCACCACCACCTTTTCCTTTGTTCTTCACTGTCTTTGGAAGAGGTATTTTCCATTTTTTTTGTCTGTATTTCCCTTTCACTAAGTTTGCTGTGCTCTGTTTTTTTCCCCCGTCACTTCACTGAAAATTACTTTGATAAAGTCACCATTGACCTCTTGGCTTGCTGAATTCAAGGGACACATTTTTGTTTTAATTCAGTTTTTCTCAGTGCTTACCAGTCCTTGAAATTTTCTTCCTGTTTTTCTCTGGTTAATTCCAGACTTTTTTTTTTTTTTTCTTTCTCATTTATGGGTCTCTCTTGATTGGTATTGTTCCCCAGAGTTCTGCCTTGTTTTTCTTGTTATAACATTATCCTCCTCCTGTATCTTGGTAACTTTCAAATCTGTATGTCAACCCATGGCACTTGTGAATTCCACGTCTTGTATTAAGCACTCCTCTTTGATATACCTGATGTTCTCTAAGTACTTTACCTGTGTGTGTGTGTGTGTGTGTGTGTGTGTGTGTCTTCAGAAAGCAAAGGAAAACAAATGCAGAAACCCTCATCTTGCCCCTCAAACTACTATCTTTTCCCCATTAAATCTCTTTCCATACTGTTTCTCTCTCCCACCCCATGCAATAATTATCCCCTGTTGTTACTTCCTTGATGCAGTTCCTGGACTTTTCAAATCTGTAATGTTTACTCTGAGTCATTTCCACACTGTTAATAGAAGAAGAACATCTGAAGTGACTGTTCTGCCTAAAATCTTTCAAGGCTTTATGATTTAGTTTTTACCTACCTCTTTGTTCTTATTTCTTAACTCAGCTCAACAGTTTTATTAGAGTCTCTATCCTTTGGTAATAGATAACTGCAGACTCAGTGGCTTCTTAACACAAAGCTTAATTTCTTGCTCCAAAGCTTTCCTTCATTCTGCATGTTTTTCACTGGTCAGTGAGGCTCTCATCCACATGGTCAGTCATCAGGGACAAAGACTAATGGAATCCTGCCATCTTATAGCTGCACCACTTGGGACATGGCAGAAGAGATAGCTAAGAGTCCCATGCTGGACCTTCTGTACTTTGACCAGAAGTGACACACATGTTTTAAAGTCCTTTGGTCATAACTAGTCACTTGGGCCTGTCCAACTGCAAAAGAAATAAAAGACTGCACGTGGAATGTTTGGTAAGCACTACTCTCTGCCATTCCAGTGATACTGAATTTTTTGATTTCAAGAATACATCAGTAGTCCTATTTGTCTCTCTGCCTTTTGTATATAGAGTTTGTTGTGTTTAGTATTAAATCTTTCTTCCAGTCCTTCCCATTTCTTCACAGCTTATTCATTCTCTATACTCATTAAGTGTCATCTTATGAAAAGCAGCCATTCCACTTAGGTACTGCATCACCATATTATCTTGTGACCATTTCTATTAAAGTACTTATTCTGTATTTATTTTCCATGTGTTGTCTTTCCTACTATATTGAGTTCTGTATGTAGTACTTGTTTCTTGTCACGTTTTTCCCTATATGTGTAGCACAGTCCCTGGCCTATTAGAAAATGCTCAGTAAATAAGGAAAACAAATGCAAAAACTCTTCTCTTGCTCCTTAAACTACTACCTCTTCCCCACTAAATCTCCATACCTCTTCTCTGCCCCATCCCATGCAGCTATTCCCTGTTGTTATTTCCTTGAATGAATGCGTTTGGTTGGTTATGCAATTTTTACAAAGTTAACATTTTATGATGATCACTCTTTCATCTTCTTGGGTCTATTAGGTTTTTCTATGACTTAATTCCTCCAAAGAGACACCTGTAGTATGTCCTGTCCTTTTCTCTCCTTGATTGGTAGCACCTCTGTTCGAAACAGAGTTTGTAGGTGAATTTTTCTTGCTGAACTTAAGCTAGTCTCCTAGAAAGAGATTATTTACAAGTATAAACCCTGCATATTTTCATCTCTTTTTGAATGGGCATATTCTAGGGTATCTCTGTGACATCAGCCAATTATCCAGCACCATCTGGGTGTCTTGTAGTAGTACAGTTCTGACAGTACCTACATGGAGGTAGTGTCCTATCCTACAGGTTTAAAAGTGAGTCATTCAGTCCCCCAAGACTGCCTCTTCAGACCAGTCTGGGGACTGGACCATGTGTTTTGACCTGCAGACTATAAATTGTGTGTGTGTGGGGGCTTTCCACAATTCCCCTCCATGTTTGGTAGTTTGCTAGAATGGCTCACAAAACTCAGGAAAACCCTACTTACGTTTACCAGTTTATTATAAAGGATACTCTTCAGAAATATAAAATGGAAGAGAAGCATAGGGCAAGAAATGTGGGGGTATGGGAGAGTGCAGAGTTCCCATGCCCTAGAAGTGTTCACCAACATAGAAGGTCTCTGCATCTCATTGCTCAAGAGTTTGTTAGAGCTCAGTCTCTCATCTAGTTCTTTTCCCTCCCCTTTCTGGAGGTTGGTGGGTAGGGCTGGAAGTACCAGCTCTTTTGTTACTTGGTCTTTTTGGTGATCACCAATCCTGAGGCTGTCTAGGTGCCCCACAGTAAGTAATTAATTAGCATAAGTGAAGTATGATTTAAAGGGGCTTGTAATGGTATAACAAAAGACACTCCCTTCACTCTGGAGATTCTAAGGCTTTTAGGAGATCTATGCCAGGAATCTGGGAGAAAGACCAAAAATATTGTATTATACCACACATAGGAAATACACATTTTATTTGGTTTTATTATTTAATCTTAAATTAACAAAGTGAATGGGTTTTGGCTAATATTAATTACAGAAATCAAACATGTATTTATAGAAGTAATAGGAATTCTGTTGCTTTAAAATGGTTTTCCATAATGGGACTATTGAGTCAGTATTATTGCATTTTCATATTTTAGCACAGTGATAAAATTTCTGACTTTTATTTATGTATCTTTCTCCCTTTATCTCTTTAGGTGGCCTTGGAGGGCTTGCAGGCCTGAGTAGCTTGGGTTTGAATACTACTAACTTCTCTGAACTACAAAGTCAGATGCAGCGGCAACTTATGTCCAATCCTGAAATGATGGTCCAGATTATGGAGAATCCCTTTGTCCAGAGCATGCTCTCAAATCCTGACCTGATGAGGCAGTTAATTATGGCCAATCCACAGATGCAGCAGTTGATTCAGAGAAATCCAGAAATTAGTCATATGCTGAATAATCCAGATATTATGAGACAAGTATGTGGACAGTTCTTTTAGTTCCGTTAGCTAAGGAATTATGTACTTAGTTCTTAATTATCTATACTTAAGGGGCTTGCCTTTTGTAGATGGCTAAGCTCCATAAAGATTCCTGATATTTGTTCAGGAAAACTCAACAACACACTAATTTGGACTGTTTGAACTTTGAATTTTCTGCTGTATTTTAAAAATCACTCTGAACAGTTATTTTACAGATTCAAGAAACAAAAAGAATCTGGTTCAGGAGATAGGCATTCACTCACAATAGAGTGCTTTTTTCTTGGTGTGACTTGAATGTTAGATTGAGGTGAAATCCGGCAGGAATTATTTAAGATAAGTTTCTGATTTAAATATCAAAGACTGCTACTTCATAGAGTTAGAAAACTTGAAAACAAATCAGCTGTAGTGGTTAATAGCTAAATTAATTCATGTGTATTTCAGTGCCTTTTCATATGGATATCTTTTTCTTAGACATTGGAACTTGCCAGGAATCCAGCAATGATGCAGGAAATGATGAGAAACCAGGACCGAGCCTTGAGCAACCTAGAAAGCATCCCAGGGGGTTATAATGCTTTACGGCGCATGTACACGGATATTCAGGAACCAATGTTGAGCGCTGCACAAGAACAGGTGATAACCTTGGCCCCCAAGGCTTAGGTCCAAGGGTAGTGCCTATTTTAATATAAATATGTGTGTGATTGAAGGGTACCTTTATATGGGAAATACAGTTTTCATTAAGAAAAGAGTTCCATATCTGTTATTTAAAACAAAAGTTTATTCTTTATGATTTTTGTGTCTTTTATTACAGTTTGGTGGTAATCCATTTGCTTCCCTAGTGAGCAATACATCCTCAGGTGAAGGTAGTCAACCTTCCCGTACAGAAAATAGAGATCCATTGCCCAATCCATGGGCTCCACAAGCTTCCCAGAGTTCATCAGCTTCCAGTAGCACCACCAGCGCTGTCGGGGGCACTGGTGGTAGTGCTGCCAGTGGCACTTCTGGGCAGAGTTCATCTGCGCCAAATTTGGGGCCTGGAGTAGGAGGTAGGCTCATAACAATTCATTTTTTTCTTTGTTGTCCTTCTTTGAATAATGAAAACACTTTTTTATGCTTTTAATTTTTGTGCTTTTGTGTGTGTCAAGTAGCTTTTATGAATTATCTTTTCATGTTGCAGGTTTTTAAATGGGTTTTGAATATATAGTGATGAGTATTAATCACTTGTGTGCATTATAGTTAAAGGGTTACTGAAGATTTCCAGAGATTGTGGTGTGTTTTTCCGTTCTCATAAAATGGTTTTGGGAGAAGTAGTAGGTGGTCATTTCATTTCAACAGCAAGAATGCTGAGGGAATATAGTTACCTGTGGACTTCCTACTGGAGCACATGTTTCTTGGCTTTAGTTTGTATTCTAGATCAGTGGATTCTCAAACTCCAGTCCTGGGACCAGGGCTAAGTGAGCTGCATCAGAGCACTTGCCAGGTTTGTTAAAAATCAGATTCCTAGGTCTTAACCTCAGCCTTCATGGATCAGAATCTTCACAGTGGCTTTAAGATCTATGTTTGCATAAAGCTGCTGGAGATTTTGATGTGTGAACAGATTAGAAATTTACTTTTGATCATTTCTCTGTAGACTGGACTTAATAAATAGAAATCCTTTTGTCAGCTATTCAGATGCTAAGACTTAAATCTAAAATATGTAGCTAGAGTAATGGTTTTAGTCCTAGTGGTTAGCATGGAAATGAGAAGAAATGAAAGCATGGGGCTACTTCCTAAAGTTGAGGAGGACTTGGATGTGCTTTAAAAGATACCTGGTGTTTGGCGGAGGAAGTGGAAAGGTGAGGTGCTGGATGAGGATTTTTTTTTTTTTTTTTTTAAGATTTTATTTATTTATTCATGAGAGACACACACACACAGAGAGGCAGAGACACACGCAGAGGGAGAAGCAGGCTCCATGCAGGGAGCTCGATGTGGGACTTGGTCCCGGGGCTCCAGGATCACACCCTGGGCCAAAGGCAGGCGCTAAACCACTGAGCCACCCAGGGTTCCCCTGGATGAGGAATTTTTAGGAAGGTCATTACTGAGAGAAGAAATCATAATAGGGGAAGTCATTGGTGGTCACTCCAAGATATATTCTTTATAGACTATAGTGGGTTTCATGAAGTTTTTGAATGTAATACAAATTTTGTAAAAATGGAAGTATTGCCATTTTAAAAAATTGGACTATATCTGGCATAGTGTTTCAAATATACGGTATAATGATTCAATGTTTGTGTGTATTCCCAAATGATCACCATAGTAAGTCTAGTTCACATCTGAAGTAATACCGTTTTTAAATCAGCAAAACAATTATCCTGCTCTGTATCTTACTTACTGCTTATTTGACTCTTATTATCATTTGAGAGAGATACTTTATTCACATTTCAAAGATCTCAGACCAGACAGAGCAAAGACTAGGCAGATCTCCTGATAGGAGAATTGTTGTTGTTTTGTTTTAAATTATAACATGGTTATCTATGGTAACAACTTTTGTAAAAAATCAGTTTTGTAACTTTTTAATTCAGATTTTTTATTTAATGGCTTGATTTCATGTTATTGTGTCTATCAAAAGAGAACAAAAAACAGCAAAAATGAAAAGACTCTGCTAGCCTAATGATTTGTTAGCATAGTGTACACTATTGTGTTTTTACTCAACTTTTTGCAGTTACATACACATGTATGTACCCACATATACCTATAAAGATAAAACTCTTGACTCCTCTTTTGCCCTGTAAGCATTTACTCTAGAAGGTAAGGAAATCTTAGAGCAGGAGTCAGCAAATTTCCTGCAAGAGGTCAAGTAATACTTTAGGCCCTGCAGGCCAAGAGCAAAGTTGAGAATACTATGAGAAAACACATTATGATAAGTGAAAATATAATAATAATTGAGTATAATACTGTTTCATATATATATCTATGAATGATAGGAATGGAATTCTTTTTTAGGGATAATACTTAATTGATTTTCACAGTTTTTCCTGTTGTCAGAATCAAATTATGTTCATCTGTTAGTATAATATATAATGAGTTTTTACTTAAATATGTACTCATTCCAAAAGCATGTGGTTTTAATAGCATAGTCATCAGTTGGAAGCATTTATAGGATTGTTAGATTCTTCATTGCTTTTAACATGTTATTTGTAGGTCTGATCACTTGCAATTGAATGTTTGGTGGTAGGACCTCAATTACACAGTTAAGTGAATTTTGAAATGTGGAAATTTTCTTTGCACTTGCATTGAGGTCCAAAAAATGCTGCTGGAACAGTAGTATGAACTAAAAATATATACCTACTGTAAATTTGTGGGAATGGAGATCTTGTTTCAGCTTTTTGACAGCAAGAGAATGTATAAAGCAGCTTAACATTGTCATTTGAATAATTTGTTATTGTCACAATCACTACAGTATGAGTTTTACTTGTTTGCATGCTGTTTGCCTTCTAATTATATGGATTGAATTTATTGGGAAATATTACTAAAGTCTCTAGCAAAAGGTAATTTCCAGAGTCATTTGGTGTTTGGTTATGGTGGTTAAGTGGTTCAGAAGAATTTCAGTCTTAGCCTTTAGCTTAAAAAAAAAAAAAAAAAGTAAAACTTTACCTCCTACAAAACAAAAACTTTACCTCTGCTAAGCCATTAAATTGCTGCTGTGTGGTGTGTGGTTGGGCAAGTCAGAATATTTCTGACAAAAATTCATGGAATTGACTATATGAAGTTCACAGGAGTGAAATGGTATTCACCATTGATATTCCTACTGGTTGGATAACATGATAGTTCAAAATATCTTCCGGTCTACCTACTGATTAATAAGACTGTGAATAACCATAGTTTTTAAATACTTTATATTTTTATAAGCTTTCTGTATTTGTCTAAGTAATCCTTTCAGTCTTCCACATATGTTTTCATCATCATCAGATAGGCACATTTTATCAGATTCTGTTTCAGGATGCATTGTATTAGTGTTTTCTGGACTTCGAAAATAGTTTTGTGTGTAGTTCTATGCAGACTGTTTACAAAGGCTAATTTTTCAGTCACTTTAAGCTTGACATTGACTCCTTAAACACTAACATCTGTCAACTCATTAAGAACAAATACCACACAGAATAATTTCCATTGTTTTTTTAATTGAATATTGATGCTGTGAGCTCAGTGTCCTTTACTCTTGAGAAACTCTTCTCCTTGAGAGACTTAAACGAGTTTATTTTTTCTGGACAGATTTGTATTTGGCTGCTGCAATCAAGATTTCATTAAGTATGCCAATTAATCACTACTAGTATCCTGCTTTTCTTTTTGGCTAACAAAGAAGCCACTTGAAAACTTTACTGGTTGTAGCCTTATTTTCATTTTTTATTTTTGTAAAGAAATCTGTGAGTAGATGGCTGCATTTTAAATTTTTTGTTTTCTTGATTTGGGAATACTGTGATGAGTGCTTAGTCTAGCAATGTTGAAGTATTTTGTATTCCTTCATGTTATTGCATAAAATAGTGTTTTGCTGTCTCATTTGATAAAATAACCCTTGCTCCATTGTACCTTAGAAGCACAATTTTTATAGTCCCAACTCTTTTTCTTTGTGTGCTTATGTGATTGGTATGTTCTGGTAGTTAAGAGAAAAAAAATAACAACATGCTATAGTGATGTGTGTGGTGTGAGGCGTGACTGAGTCCCCGTGGTGTGTGATGCATTCAGCAGCATCTGCAGTAGCAGGGGAGGGGTGGCTGGCCACAGCCTCATGGGAACTACTAGGTATAGGTGTCTGTGGACTGTAAACAAGTGAACAAGACTGTGTTCCAAGAAAATGTTATTTATGGACACTGAAGTTTGAATGGCATATAGTTTTCACATTTCACAATGTTTCTTTAACCATTCAAAAATTTAAAAAACATTTTTAGCTTGTAGGTTGTACAAAAACAGGTCATGGGCCATATTTGCTTTGCAGGTAGTGTTTGTTCAACACTTGTGTTAGAATATTCTTAGACTCCAGGATGTGGAAAATAACCTAATTGAAACAACTTGAGAAAATAGGAAAAAAAGAATGATTACCAAAAAAATCCCAAAAGACCTCTAATAAACCAGAAAGATAAATGGGAATTGTTGAATGTTTTAAGCCTGATAAAATGACTCTGGAGTTAGAGCAGGAGGGAAATGAAAAAACTAAGGAGTTAAGTTTGCGTATAATGAGTTTGAGAATATATTTGAGTTTATCTAGTCAGCAAGTGAAAATCTGGTTATGTGTTGAACAGATTAGTTTTCATAGAAGGTTGAATTTGCATAAATTTAGCAGTAGGTCTCATTAAAAAAAGTTAACAAGCACTTAGGCACATTAGCTGTCACAACCTGTCCATGCAGTGGATACTATTTATTCCATTTGACAGATGGGGAAACTGGAAGTATGAAGAAGCCAAATAACTTGCCCAAGATTACATAAATTAGATTTGAACCCAGGTAATCTGGCTCTGATCACTGTTCTTACTTAGTCTTTGCTCTGATACGTTAAATGTGCCTGCTGTTTTATTCCGTATCAGTCCTGGGTGAAAGTGGAATGGAGGCTCATCCATGAGGAAATCTGGGCGAGAAGAGAGAGGGTTTGGTTCAGTGTGAGCGTATCAGGTGCTGGATGTGGTTCTAATCAGGCAGTCCTAGAGGAAACGTTAGCCCGGATTTACTATGTGGGATTTTTCAGTTAGTAATTTTGACCATACCTAATTTTTGCCTCTTAAGTTTACTTTAGAACTTAGCCCTTTCCATTAGGTGTGATTTTATTGGAAACATAAGCAGAATGTTTTAACATCATAAGCCTTCCTTTACTGGTATATGTTTAGCATGTAGTTTGGGAGATATTCTTTTATAATTCTTAGTTCAATTGATTAGTAATATGTGTGCTCATCTGTAGTTCCTAAAATTACACATGGTATGTACTGTACTTTAAAACTTTCACTTTTGTTTATGTGTTTTTTCCTTGATACAGTGTCATTTTTCTTTCTTTCTTTCTTTCTTTTTTTTTTTTAACTTTCAGCTAGTATGTTCAACACACCAGGAATGCAGAGCTTGTTGCAACAAATAACTGAAAACCCACAACTTATGCAAAATATGTTGTCCGCCCCCTACATGAGAAGCATGATGCAGTCACTAAGTCAGAACCCTGACCTTGCTGCACAGGTGAGTTTGTAATTGTATTAGAAAGGACTGTGCAGTGTGAATTGAAAGAGCCTAATCAAATGTGATTTTGGCATGTTTGGGTTATGTTGTGTTACCTAGAAAAGTAGGTAAACTGCACCTCCAATATTTTGGATACTTTGTTTCTTTGCAGTAAACTAACTTCCTCATGTATAATTAAAACAGCTTCATATCTGCTATTCATTGGCTAGAAAGAAGTGAAGGTTTAATTTGTATATATGTTAATTTAGGAGATGAATACAAAGTTTTGGATGACTCTCTGGAAGATATTTAGTGAAATGTAAATCTTGAAAGTGATTAAGTACAGTGTTAATACATTTCTTGGAATACTTGTGTTTATTAGATCATATAAATCTTTGAGGAAATAGTCATGTTCAAAATAGCAGTTATAGGGATGCCTGGGTGGCTCAGTGATTGAGTATCTGCCTTTGGCTCAGGGCATGATCCCAGAGTCCTAGGATCGAGTCCCACATTGGGCTTCCTGCATGGATCCTGCTTCTCCCTCTGCTTGTGTCTCTGCCTCTCTCTCTCTGTGTGTCTCTCATGAATAAATAAATAAAATCTTTAAAAAAAATAGAAGTTATAAAATAGTCTGAAATCATTTGTTAAAATGCAGGGGGAGATTTGTGGAACAGTGTTCTCATTCTTTCCATTATAGATTCCTCTCCAAAATTAGTATGATGGTCTTTTATTAATTTACTCATTTTCTGATTCGTTTTGAAAGGACTATAACTAGGGGAATTAGTGGATCTGAACTCTGGCTGAACACTTAGAATCACTTTGGGAGGGGATCCCAGGATGGCTTAATGGTTTGGTGCCTGCCTTCAGCCCAGGGCGTGATCCTGGAGTCCTGGGATTGGGATCGAGTCCCGTATCTGGCTTCCTGCGTGGAGCCTGCTTCGCCTTCTGCCTGTGTCTCTGCCTGCCTCTCTCTCTCTCTCTGTCTCTCATGGATAAATAAAATCTTAAAAAAAAAAAAAAAGTCACTTTGGGAGCTTTAAAGTTAAAAAAAAAAAAAAAATCTTTCTAACCTGAGAGATTCTGTTGTAATTACATTGCATTTCCCCTATCCCCAAATTCCCTGGGCAATTCTGATGTGTCCCTAGGTTAGGAACCAGTGGGCTTGAAAAAAAAAACCTTGGAGGATGTTAAATAACCTTGATCATCTGTAGTTTATATTTACTGGGTATTAAAAGCTTAGAGTGTTAGGGACTTTAAATCTTTTCCTTTATAGTGTATTCCTATTTTCAGAATTCTAAAAGCTTTTAATCACTTTCTTCATTATGTCAAACAAAATGGTTTTTGTTTTCTGAAGTCTGGAACCATATTGATTCAAGTATATAGCAGATAACTTCTACCCTCTTAATATTTGTAGAATTAGAAATAAAGAACAAGTTTTTGTATTTGAATTTTTGTATATTCTTATTCATATAAAAATTATGAGTTACTAGTATTAAATGCTCAACTTACTGTGATCATGGCACTTTTGTTTAAAATAAATGTGGAAAATATATATGTTTTTAAAAGTCTGTTTGACTAATTAGCACTGAATGTGCATGTCACTTAAAAGTTTGATTTTGGGCAGCCCCAGTGGCTCAGCGGTTTAGCACCACCTTCAGTCCAGGGCGTGATCCTGGAGACCTGGGATCCAGTCCCACATCAGGCTCCCTGCATGGAGCCTGCTCCTCCCTCTGCCTGTGTCTCTGCCCCTCTCTCTCTCTCTCTCTCTCTCTCTCTCATGAATAAATAAATAAAATCTTAAAAAACAGTTTGATTTTAATACGCACATTTCCAGCCATTTAAACTAACTACATTATACAGTGACTTGAGCACTTCGATATATTGTTTTTCACTCTAAAGTAAAATGTTAACAGAAGGCTAGATATGGATGTCTTTTATTATATACAATTTAGAAATGTTTACAACATACTCTGGTTATCAGCAAATTAAAGTTTGTAGTTTTTCTATGCTGATTTTGTTTTTTAGATATTCAAAAAAGTCTGAGTATAAAAACTATTGTTTATAGTGAGGTAAGTTAGGAAAAATATCTTAAGCAAACAAAATAATGATTTTCTGAGAAAGAATGAATGGGTTTAAGATGTCATGCTTTCTCAAATGACATGAATCCTGGAAGATAAATGTGATAACTTTATTAATCTGTTCTCATAATTAAAAGCATTTTAATGGAGACAATAATGAAGCAGGTTTGTTGATATCAAGTAGGTATTATTTACTGTGAATTTATTGGTCACTTTGAAACAAATATTTGTATATCCGTAAAACACTTCTTCATTTTGTTGAAATTAAATAATTCATTTTGTAAGAATAAAGGAGGGAAAGTGGAATTCTATTTCTAGTGTGTACATATAATTAATTGCTCTCAAATATGGTTAACTACTTGAGGGCAATGATGATTTTACTTTACCCTCCAGACTTTGGACTGGTAAATAGGTGATCAGTAAATCATTGTTAGTTGACTTCATACCATCTGGGAAAGTGATAAAACTTTCGTCTTTTTCAAAGCCATGAGAATTAGTTTCTGGTTATGCTGATTGTGTATCATAATCTTATTTTCGGGTATTAACGTTAATATTGACCCTGACTTGAATTCTTAACACCTATGTGAATGTTAGGAGGCATGCCACTTTTCTCATCTCTGGTGGTAGTGAGGTGAAATCCAGAGGCTAATCTTGGTGTTCTCAAACAGATTTATATCTTTCGGGTCTTAACACATTTTAATACTTTACCCAGAGATCTGTTGGTGCTAGTCCTTGACTGATTTTCACCTAGCAGCTCCATTTCTCTGGCAGGGTGATTGCCGTTCTGCAGTGTTATTTTTCTGGACCTAATACTAGCTGTTTTGCAGTAGGCAGGTAGATAGATATAGTGGTTCCAGATCTGGATTTTTCTCTGTGCTTGCCACTTGTGTGTTGAGGTGTCTAAGCAAGCCATGTATTGTTTCATGTATTGATGCTTATGTTTATTCTGTCAGTGTAGCAGTTATTGTATCCTTCTGAATGCCAGCTATCCCTATTTTTCTTTTAAGGGCATATATTTTCCTTTGCTCAAGGAAAATCCAAAGAAAACGATTGTTTTTATTTTTTAGGATATTGCATGTCATTATCATACTCACCATTCTCATTGAGAGAGAAGATGCCTCATTTTTTTGTTTTGTTTTCTGGAGATCCCTCTTGTGGATAGTATCTTCCCTTCTTTTTTATTCATGTTCTACCTTCCTCTCTGTAAGTGCCAGATTAGGCACTTGGGGGAAGATAGACTATTAAACAAGGTACATTACTTGTTTCAGATATTTCCAGTTAAAAATGTTTGAACACTTGCCCCATAGATGATGCTGAATAATCCCCTATTTGCTGGAAATCCTCAGCTTCAAGAACAAATGAGACAACAGCTCCCAACTTTCCTCCAACAAGTGAGTAAGAAAAGATGCTAGCTATCTTCGGTAATGATTTGCTTGAAAAAGTTTGGTGATAAACATTTTCCTTGCTCTTCTCTGGCTGATAGCAAACCATAGATGTTAGTTTGATACTGCTGTCAATTCACAGAGAATTCGGCTTGATCTTAACTGAGCCCCATTTCACTGCTGACCTTTTGCTCATATTTCTTAAATTCTGAGGAAAGAACCATTTTGTTTTTGCTTTTGAGGATTTAGGATTTGGAATGCTTCGTTAATACCATAAACCATTTCCTTTCACTTTACTAACTTTGAAGTGCTCCATTGTGTTATGTTATGCTTTGTGGTTTAACTAATCTCGAGTAGCAGGAAGGAGCTACCCTATTCTGTTTCTTCACAGGTTTGGTTTCTTTGTAATGTTTTAATTCCTCCAAATTAATGGAATGTTTCTTTTTTTGAGGGGTAGATCTCATTTCCTCAGACTCGGAATTAGCATGATTAAAATTGTCAGTGTTGTCCTACAAGGAAGGTTTTATTATAAAAAAAAAACAAAACCTTGAGGTTGGAATGGTATTTTATTACTTAAAAAGACAAAAGAGAAGTCAGTCTTGGTGTTTTGAAACTAGTAGTTCTAGGGTGTTTAAATATTATACAAATGATTCTTGGGTCTGTAAACTATTATCCAAGGTTAGTTATTGTCCTTTGATCTATTGTAATGATGTTAATGTTAGCCTATCTTTTTTGGTCAGTCAGGTGGTGTTATGTTTGGAAGTAGTGACGCTGAACATTAGAATACACAAACTAACTTCAAATTTGGAACTATTGTTTTAGAGTATATCTTACTGGTAAAATTGTTATATCGGCAACAGATAACACTTGGTTGGGAAGAATCTGTAGCTTTCACCATATTTTACCATGTTATACAAATTGTGCAGTTGGAGGTTGTCTCTTAGAAATAATACTTCTGTCTTCTGTTGGAGAAGGGGAACAGTTGTGGCTTCCAGAGTAGCTCCTGATTATCTTTCCTTATGAAAAATGGCTTTCATGATGGACTTGGGAGCAAGTTAGTTCAGGATTTGCCCTCTAGGTTTGCTGTCAAGGAAGAGGTGCTTGTGTTTATCTGGGGAAAGATTATGGATTACCAGTGTCTGGGAGTAAGGTTTTAGATTTTCTCCGGAAATGTAGCAAAGAAACATTTAAATTTTACTTTCACTGATTGTAATTAATTCCTTTGTTAACCACCTGTTTTCTTTCTTCCTTAGATGCAGAATCCTGATACATTATCGGCAATGTCAAATCCTAGAGCAATGCAGGCCTTGTTACAAATTCAGCAGGGTTTACAGACATTAGCAACGGAAGCCCCTGGCCTCATCCCAGGGTAGGCTCATTTGGGGATGACTGTGAAAGTGCATAGTACTTACTTATTCTTTCTGAGCATTTTATACTTATGTATTATTGTGCCCATTTTTGTTGAGATTGTTTTCAAGACTTGAGTTTTCAAAGTTAAAAATGCTCATTTTAAGAAGATAACGGCTAATACTATTTTAAAAATATAAATGATTTACCATCAGGGGCCTGGTCTGGCCTCTTATTGCAGGACCTGAGGTTTATTTTACCAATTCTTGCTTCCCTAGGTTTACTCCTGGCCTGGGGGCATTAGGAAGCACTGGAGGCTCTTCAGGAAGCAACGGGTCTAACTCTGCCCCTACTGACAACCCAAGTCCCACGACCGGAACCACTGAACCCGGACACCAGCAGTTTATCCAACAGATGCTGCAGGCTCTTGCTGGAGTAAATCCTCAGGTAAAGATTCTTTCTGCTCACATTTTGTATTCCTTGTTGGAAATTTAGAAATTTCCACAAACAACCAAAAAAGAAAGAGGCAGTCCTTCAGGGTTTAGAGTATAGTGAAAAACATAGTCTTGTAGAATAGGCATTACAAAATTATTTGGTGTACTATTAGACATCAAAGGAAACTGTGGTTGGAAAAACTCCAACTTTGCTTTATTTGGAAGTTGCCTTTTAAAGTGCATTTTTTAGAGTCCATCTTGGGAAATTATTTGAAGTATGTTGTATTTTTTAAAAGTCTGTCAGGTTGGCGTAGAAACTTGATTATTCCAGGGGCACCTGGGTGGCTCAGTGTTTGAGCGTCTGCCTTTGACTCAGGTGTTGTGATCCTGATGTCTCAGGATCGAGTCCCCTGCTTCTCCTTCTACCTATGTCCCTGCCTCTCTCTGTGTGTCTCTCATGAATAAATAAAATCTTTTTTAAAAAAGAAGCTTGATTATCCCAAATGCCTCCTGAACAACTGTAACTATAGTTCTATCTTGTCCTTGTATTTTGTCTTAAAGAAAATGTCCTGTCTCTCCCTGCCCACTACTACTGCGTGTGGTAACTTGTGTTACATACATAAGCCTCACAAACATATGGCTTAAAAATGTGGACTTCTAATAATGTTCTCACATCTGGAAACATTAATTAGCCTTACTAAGAATCTGCTGTTGTACAAAGATGAGAGCCAGTCAAACCTGTTAATGGTAGATTCCCCCTGTAATTCTGCATGGCAAAAAATAGAGCATGCTTTCTGATTTTAAGCCTTATTAAATCTAATAAACAGGGCAGAGTTTTATCCTATACAACTATTTGTATTCCCAGTACTTAACATTGCTCTGGCTCAGTATAATATTCATGGAATTAGTAAGTAAAAAAGATGTTAGGTATTAGAACTGTTACCTAAGTTGAACAGGCTATAGGCCTCCTCATTATCAGATTGGCTAGGATTGTTTGATCCTTTATGTATTTTGTCTTAACTTCATTTCTGAAGAAAGATTTGATGGAGCTGAAATATCAGGAGTATATAATATACTGTGGGCCTGGAAATGGAAATGGAACTCTCCTGAAGACTTGACCAGCCAGTGCAAAATTGAGTGTACAGTCTAAGCCTCATTCTACCTTTAGAATGTGAGGACACTAGCTTTTATATTGACCCAATTGGTCAATAGCTACAAAATAAATCCTTAGTTCTGAGCTGTTTATATCTATACTTTTAAGTTTCTTGCATTTTCAGCGGCTTCTTAAATAGACCTAATGTAATGGATGAGGTTTATTAGGCGAGTTTTTAAAAGATTTTATTTTTGAGAGAGTGCTTGTGCAAGCAGGGGGAGGGGCAGAGGGAGAGAGAGAATCTTAGGCAGACTCTTGACATTGAAGCCAGGCTCCATCTCATGACCTTGAAATCATGACCTGAGCCAAAAATCAATAGTCAGACTTATAACCTACTGAGCCTCCCAGAATTGCCCCAAAAGCAATTTTTTTAAGAGCAGAGTTTTGTATTCTATTTGACAGGATTAAGTCTAAATTAAATTATTTAAAATAACATTAAGTGCTACTTTTAAAATACTTTTAAATACTTTTAAAATTATTTAAAATAACAACATTAAGTGCTACTTTAAGTTTAAAAATGTTGACTATGTTTCAAGAGAGGCCAGTGCTTTTACAGCTTAGTAGACCAGCATATTTGTAAAAGAGCATTTAAAACTTTTTAGAGGTTATCTAGGCGTGATACAGACTGATTTTCCTTAGAGTTTTGGTTTGTGTGTGTTTTTTTTTCCCTTTAACAGCTACAGAATCCAGAAGTCAGATTTCAGCAACAACTGGAACAGCTCAGTGCAATGGGATTTTTGAACCGTGAAGCAAACTTGCAAGCGCTAATAGCAACAGGAGGTGATATCAATGCTGCTATTGAAAGGTTACTGGGCTCCCAGCCATCATAGCAGCATTTCTGTATCTTGAAAAAATGTAATTTATTTTTGATAACGGCTCTTAAATCTTTAAAATACCCGCTTTATTTCATTTTGACTCTTGGGATTCTGTGCTGTTATAAACAAACCCAATATGATGCATTTTAAGGTGGAGTGCAGTAAGATGTGTGGGTTTCTCTGTGTTTTTTTTTGTTTTTGTTTTTGTTTTTTTAACAGTGGGAATCAATGCTTTTTCATTTAAGGCTACTGCATGCATCAAACACTTCTGCATTTATGGTAATTTTAAAAAAAAAAAAAACCTCACCTTTTATAGTTGGGTGAACAGATTTTTGTTTTGCATCTGTCCAATTTATTTGCTTTTTAAACATTAGCCTATGGTAGTAATTTATGTAGAATAAAAGCATTAAAAAGAAGCAAATCATTTGCGCTCTATAATTTGTGGTACAATATTGCTTATTGTGACTTTGGCATGTATTTTTGCAAAAAAAAATGCTGTAAGATTTATACTACTGACAGTTTTTGCTTTATTTGAATACAGTGTAGTATGCACATTGGGGATGGCATTTCTAGAAACAAACTGCAATAGATTATCTGAGCAGAGCACCTATAACCAAAAAAAGTGAAGATAAGGAAATATTTTAAAGCTGAGTATTTCTTAATTGTGTAGAATCTTACAGCATCTTTGATAAACATCTCTCAGCAAAAGTGCCGGTTAGTCAGGTTTGTCGAAAATATAGTAGAAAAGCTGATTCTGGTTATCTCTCTAAGGACATTTAATTGTACAGACAACAAAATGTAACATTGTCTCAACATTCACAGATTGACTGTAAATTATCATCTTTGTGCAGACTGAAGGAGCACTGTAGTATAACCCAAAAGTGCATTTGCCTAGGACTTTCAGCTTCTCCCATAGGTAGTTCAACAGGCATTACAATTTGTAATTGAAATGTTGCTTTCACTGAAAGTGTCTTGATGTTTCAGTTATTTTTAATTGCCATATAAAAATAGAACTATCTTTTGGGTTTATCAGTTTTCTCATGCACAGGCAATACACAAATTTAAAATGATTTGTGAGCCACTTGTTTCTGAAGTGTTTTGGTAGTTCTAATAAGAAATAGTTAAATATTGTGCTTTCCAGAGCCTCAGAAAAGGGGAATTGGGGGCGGGGGGTGGGGATCTATCCTGGATTGGGCCAGCCTAAATAATACTGGCAACCAAGATTCTGTTAGGATTTCTGTGCATATAGTGTAGTAAAGAGGTATCATTCAGGGGTGAAAAACAAAGAGCCGTTTTAACAATGTTGAGTACATTTGGCTGTTCTACAGCCTTTTTCTTCCCTCCCCAAAGAAGTTCTGTTTGCCTAACTCTCAAACTGTTGGGGTGTGGTACATTCCTTTAGGACCAATTAAAACACAACTTTGGGGTCAGTAATATATTTGGCTGACTCTGGTTCAGTATTCTCTTAGGTCGTTATATACTCTCATGTACAGTTACAGGAAATTAAAATGTTAATCTAAAATGAGTTCAGACCAATAAAATCAAAGGAAATACAAGTTGAATTCCATTACTTCTGTAAGTTGCTTGCTATTAAAAAAGGTCAAGAGGCCAGGTTGCCCACCAGCCCGTGCACTGTTCTGACACTTTCCCTAGGAGGAAAACATGAGTGATGATCAAGGTGGAGGCATGACTAGAGGAGGTTGTTAAGGATGGTACTCATGTGTCTTTGCTCTCTCTGCCGTATGCCTCAGTCTGGTTAAAAAACTTCTGTACTGGCGAATGGTGGTATACAGTGTGGGATAGTGTCATAACCAATTTGACAATTTATTAATCACAAAATAACAATAAATCTCTAGCTTTTACATTTGGTTTGTCTTGCCTTTTTTGTAGAAAAGGATGTCTTCAGG
Organism: Canis lupus dingo; assembly: GCF_003254725.2. NCBI lineage: Eukaryota > Metazoa > Chordata > Mammalia > Carnivora > Canidae > Canis > Canis lupus. Next base: position 75,885,693 of record NC_064243.1, read on the forward strand.
ATAACTTTTCTTTATGTCTTTTGAAGACCACTGGAGTTGACTTACCCAGATTTTATCACACTTTAGATCATTCTTTATCAGGTTTTAAGTAAAATATGTATATACACTGTATTGTGTGTTTAAAAGATAACCAACTAGGATGTCAGGTGACCTGAGCTCTGTTTGCTGTTTTTGGTACCTAACTCGTTATTTGACTTTGAGTAAAGACATATGATTTCTTTGCTGTAATGGGGCTGGTGAGGCCTTTCAGCACACTGGACTGTGTAGTCTCTTGAGTGCCTTCCAGCTGCTGAAGCACTACTATTTCGTTGTTGTTGTTTTTTAGTTCTAATATGTTTATCTTAGATCTGAATATCTTTTTAAGAGGTCAGAATATCTAAAATTCTCAAAAGCATTAAAAAAGACACTTAAAATATTATAGGCTTAAATTGTTCTCATAGTGGGTTATTTATTGCAAATTGAATAAAGAATGGAGTGGTGAAAATAACATTTCAGGATTTTATTTCCCAAGTGGAAGATTTGTGATACCCTAAACAATGTGTAGTGAATATTGAGCATGATCAGATAAAATGACAGCTGGCTTCTGGGCATGTTCAGAATTGGAGTTGCACATTTGGTTTAAATACACTAATGAAGGGAGTCTTTAGTTTGGGGACACATTATTACTGTGTTAATTTAGTAGGCAAATTACAGCAAAATGAAGTGGGGAAAAATGTCACATTAGTAATAAAAGTTCAGCTTGGCTTCATGTCTGTGTGCTTGTGCAAAATGAGAAAAGATTATGTGGCTAAGGCAGGGAAATACTACATACTCTACTTCCTTTCTTAGAGATTGACATTAACCAAGAAGACCTGTGTTAAATCTGTTTAAAGCTGTCAAATCCAGCCTTCTCTTATGTTCCACCATCCTTTTCACTTCACCAAATTGTTCCTCAGGGATATGCCATATGAACACACCTTGGGAAGACTGCCCAGCCAGCCTCCACTTCTGTGGTATTGCACATGGTCCTCTCTCTGTAATTTCATCGGTCATCCTCGGTTTACAGAAGGCTGACCGTTCCTTTTGGGCTCAGTTCTGAAGTCTTCCTAAACTTTGCTGACCAGTGATTAATTTACTCTCAGCTGCTGCATCCATCCCTCTCAGTCACCCTACAGCTCTGAGTTTGGGATTTGTTTGTTTGGTTTAATGTTTTTGCTTTGTGTTTTTTTTTTTTTTTCTTTCTCTTCCCTGATATTTTCTTGGTAGTTATTTAAGTAACATTAAATACTCTTCCTTGACTTCTTTGTATCATTCCTCTAATGGACCATAGGAAGCCATTGCCTCAGAAAGTGAACACTCACTGAACATCTGTTAAGTATAAGGTTCTTTCCTAGTTGCTCAAAGTGTAGCAGTAAATAAAACATGTCCATATGAGGTTACATAGTAGAGTGTAGGGAGACAATAATAAACACAACAGATACATAGCCTGGTTAGATAGTAACGGAGTGCTTTGGTGGTGAAAAAGCAGAGCAAGGAGGCTAGTTCAGGAAGAAGGCGTTTTTATTTTATGTAGGGTAGTCCAGGAAGAAGGATTCATTGAAACGGTGACATTTAAATAGAAACTTGAAGATTATCTTCGAGGGTGAATAACTTTCCAGGAAGAGGGATAACTATTGAAAAAACCCAGTGGTGGAAGCGCTCTGAGTGTGTTTATAGAACACAGGGAGTTAGTATGACTGAGTGAGGTGAGCTAGGGAGAAAGTGGTATAGGGAATATGATTGGAGAGACATGGGCAAGGAGTGCCCTCACATATGGAGGACTTAATACCCCAGGTTTTGTGTCCCATCCCCAGAGTTTCTAATTGCCTAGGTTTGGAGGAGAATTTGCATTTCTAACAAGTTCCTAGGTAAGAACCACTGGACTAGGGGAACCAGGGTAGAATAGGGAATGAGGTAATGATCTTAGGGATCATATGGGCTTGAGCTTGATAGCAGTTGGAAGTATTAAGTAGTAGATTTGGGGTATATTTTGAGGGCAGAGCCAGTAGGATTTGTTGATGGATAAAATTGTGAAGTTCTCAAAGAGCAGCAGAGGTGTCAAGCATGGTGACAAGCTAGGTACAGGCATACACGATGTGGAGTATTAAGAATTTTATTTTTGACACGGTAAGTGGGATATACTTGGTAAGACCTGTAAGTGGACACAATGAGAAGGCAGTTGGAGGAGAGAGATTCAAACTGTAGCCATTTTACAGTGTGCATATCTGGTATTGAAAGCCAAAGAACTAAGCTAGTGGTTCTCAACCAGAAACGATTTTCCTCCTCCCCCCACCCCCACACACAAGGGGAGGCAATTGCTAATAGGCTTTATCTGGAGACACATTCTTGACATGATTGGGGCTGCTATAGGTGTCTAGTGAGTAGAGGTCAAGGATGCTGCTAAACATCTGCTGTGTGTAGGACAGCTCCCACAACACATTTTTCTGGTCCAAAATGTTCCAGTGCTACGGTTGGGAAATCCTTTTTTTTTTTTTTTTTTTTTTTTTTTTATGATAGTCACACAGAGAGAGAGGCAGAGACATAGGCAGAGGGAGAAGCAGGCTCCATGCACCGGGAGCCCGACGTGGGATTTGATCCCGGGTCTCCAGGATCGCGCCCTGGGCCAAAGGCAGGTGCCAAACCGCTGCGCCACCCAGGGATCCCGAAAATCCGGACCAGATGAATTGTAGAGAATGTTGATAAACACACTTTGGGAGGATTGAGGCCACTTTACTCCCAACTTCCGTTCAAGGAGAGGAGAGGAAACCAGCGAAGTAGACCTTAGAGCAAGCAAGGCACTTTTTCACAAGGAGAAAGATGGTAAATGAACTGTGTAAAATGTTCTTGCTTTACATACTTGTCATGGTTTGAATATTAACTGGTGGATCCATAAAGGGAGCTACCACTCTCATGACTGTGAGAGGGGTTTTATAGAGTGATGAGGGTAAAATTGTGCGGCGATAGCAGGAAACACAGTTTTTGAAGCAAAGAGAGTCAGTGAAATGGCAGTAAGTGGTAAAGAGAGTAGTGGCGGTATTGAGGAACTTTACCTTTTGAATTTTAAGATGGGAAGTAATGCAGTATATTTGTCTTCTAATGTGAGTGATCCTGGTGTGTGGAGAGGACTTGATTTAAGAAGAGAATATGGAGTCATTGTTTTCTCCCAAAGAGTAAAAAGAGAAAAGAGTTACTAGCATTTGATCCCCAGAGTAGGTTTTATAAATTAAATAAGCAAGCACACACACACACCATCATTTTCCTTAGCTAGAGCTGCCTTTCCTTGCTTGCAGGAGTATTACCTTCCCAGCCCATCTGAAGTATTTTTTTTATGGGCAACCCTTTCCGAAGTGGAACAAAAGCAAGCCCCTCCTCACAACTTTGCTTTGGTTAGATTGAAGAGAATGAGGTTGAAATTTCTTCCAGAGCTAGCCAGCAATGAAGCACATGCTCAGACTGCAGTTCCAATTTAAACATGTTAAGATTTGTTGTCCACAGCACCAGTGTGTGTTGCTTGCCCCACTCTGTGCTTAAAACCTCTAGGCACATATTAGAGCTCCCGGTGTAGTTTTCCTCAAAAGTCAAAAGACCAGAGCTGAAGTATTTGCTGTGTATTCAAGCCAGTTTGTTTTTTTTTTTTTTTTTTTTTTTTTAAAAAAAAGCTCTTTAGATAGATTATCTGCTCCAAGAGAGGGAAGGGAATTTCCACTGTGATGTGTTATCTGATGCTTCATAACAAATTACCCTGCAGTTTTGGCAGGGCTTGGTGAATCCTGCTAGAGGACTTGACTGGGTCTTGGAGTATTTACTTTCAAGAGAACTTACATGGCTGTTTAATTGCTATATGCCTTCACCTGGGAGTGTGTGGTTGGGGCCCCAGTTCCTCTTCCACAGGGCTATTTGTGCTTCTTTACAACATAGGTTGATAGGTTTAAAGACCGAGTATTTCAGGAAACATGAAAGCTGTTAGCTTTTAAATGTCAGGGCCCCAAATTGATCCAATGTCATTTCTCCTGTATTTTAATGGTCAGTCTTAGTTGGGCTAGATTTAAGGGTCATAGGCCCCACTTCTTGATGGGTAGAATGTCAGAGAATTTGTAACTATCTCAATCTACTATACAGTTTGATCCCAGGAGGGGATAAAAGTTAGAGGAGCATATTTTTCTTCTCCAGTGTTTATTCTTTCCTGAGGAATAAGTAGTAACTTGTCTACTTATAGAATACCGTAGAAGAAATTATATACACTTGACTGAGTCTCTTTTCTAGTCTGATGTCATGGCATATGTTAGTAGGGTTAGTGAGATGGGCTCTGCTTTGTGGGGAGGGGTTGTGGTTTTTTATTTTTTTGCTAAAAATTGTGGTAACATAGATGTAATAAAATGTATTGTAACCATTTTAAAGTGTATAGTTCTCTGATATTGGGTATATTCACAGTTTTGTGCAACCTATCACAATCATCCAGAACTTCATCACCCCAAAAGGAAACCCTTTAGTCCTTAAGCACTTACTTCCACTTCCCCCATAAGCTTGACAACCACTAGTGTGCTTTCTGTCTGGATTTACCTATTCTTTTTTTCTTTTTAAAGATTTTATTTATTTATGCATGAGAGACACAGAGAGAGAGAGAGAGAAAGAGAGGCAGAGAACACAGGCAGAGGGAGAAGACGGCTCCATGCAAGGAGCCCGATGCTGGGCTCAATCCCGGGACTCCAGGATCATGCCCTGGGCCAAAGGCAGGAGCTAAACTGCTGAGCCACCCAGGGTTCCCTGGATTTACCTATTCTGGGTTATTTCATTTAACTAGAATTATATGATAGGTAGACTTGTGTCTGGCTTTTTTCACTTATGTGTTCCAGGTTTATTGATGTTGTAGCATGTATCAGTACTTCATTCCATTGTGGAATAATATTCCGTTATATGGGTACGACACATTTTATTCATCTGTTGATGGACACTTCCACCATTTGGATATTGCAAATAATGCTTCTAATATTGGCATATAAGTATCCATTTGCATCTCCATTCTTTTGGGTACATGCCTAGAGTGGAATTGCTGGGTCCTATATAGTTTTTAATTTTTAACTTTTTTGAGGAATTGCTTGTTTTCCATAGCAGCTGCATCATCTTACATTTCTACCAGTAGTGTATGGGCTTCAGTTTTCTCTCCATCCTTGCCAACTCTTTATTTGAGTGAGAGGGAGCAAGTGGGGGGAGGGGCAGAGGGAGAGAATTTCTTTTTTTAAGTTTTATTATTTTAGAAAGTGCAGGGTGGGGTAGAGGGAGAGAGAGAATCTCAAGCAGACTCTGCACTGAGTGCAGAGCCTGACCTGTGGGGCTCAATCTCAGATACATGATTCGCAAATATTTTCCCCCTTTTCTGTAAGTTGTCTGTTCACTTTCTTGTTAATGTCTTTTGTACAAAAGTGTTTAATTTTTGATGAAGTCAAATTTATCTGTTTCATGTTTTCTTTTGTTGCTCTTGTTTTTGGTGGTATATATAAGAATCCATTGCCAAGTCCAAAGTCATGAAGATTTTTTTCCTGTTTTTCTTACAAGAATTTTATCAGCTTAGCTTTTATGATCATTGATCCATTTGAATTGGTTCTGTGGTTCTAGATTTGCAAAGGAAAGGTAAGATTCAATGCATATCCATTCCTCTCTTTCAAGAAAAAAGAAAAAGAACAAGGACAAGTAATACTTCAGTCAAAACATGATAACCAAAGGTTAAAATATAACTGTCTTTGGTTTTCCTAGAACAGTGTTGACCTTCTTTATTTCCTCTTCTCATACCTGTCTCCACTCTGTCTACATATACAACCACTCAATATGGCCTCCATCTTGCAGTGATCAAGTGTGATTTGTGTCCTATCCAGACTCTAAGCTTACAATCTCACATTACGTACACATTGTGAACACTGATCCCAGTCTGCTTGTGGCTCTGTTAGAAGTCCAGACATCACATACTAAGCAGGTAGTACCTGCAAACCAGCCTAGCAAAGCTATGTCAGTGAAATCCACACAGAATCTGTGAAGACGTAGTATTTCTCAACTCTTAATTTCACATCAGAAGCAACTGAAGAGATTAAAAAATAAGCCCACCCCAGACCAAGTGGAATTGTTATATCTGGCTAAAGTCAAGCATGATTTTGTAAAGCTGAAGTGATTGTAATATGCTGCCAGCACTAGACCCACGGATTTAAAGGGAAATGAGAATTTATTAGTCACTTAAGGCAGTGTTTCTCAACATCATTGTGCGTGTGACCTGTGGTCTTGTTAAAATGTGTGTTCATATTCAAAAACTAACTCAGAATGGATCCAAGACATAAATGTAAGAGCTAAAACTATAAAAACACTGAGAAGAAACAAAGGTGTAGATCTTCCCAACTTTGGACTGGGCAGTGGTTTCTTAGCTAGGATTCCAAAAACAAGCAACCAATGAAAAATAAGTTGGACTTCAGCAAACTTGAATTCTGTACTTCAAAGTTGATAAGTAAACAACCCCACAGAATTGGCAGACGGTGTATCTGTTAAGAATCTACTATCCAGGGCAGTCCGGGTGGCTCAGCGGTTTAGCGCCGCCTTCAGCCCAGGGCCTGGTCCTGGAGACCTGGGATGGAGTCCCTACATGGAGCCTGCTTCTCCCTCTGCCTGTGTTTCTGCGCCTCTCATAAATAAATAAATAAATAAATAAATGAATGAATGAATAAATGAATAAATGAATAAATTCTACTATTCAGGATATATAAAGAACTCTTACAATGCAACAAAGAGATGAAACAACCCCATTTAAAAAGGCACAAAGGATTTGAATAGACATTTCTCCAAAGACGATAAGCTAATAGCCAAATAGGCACATGAAAAGATGTTCAACATCATTAGGGAAATGCACTTCCAAACCTTAATGAGATGCCATTTTACACCTGCTAGGATGGCCATATACACAAAGATAGAAAGTGACAAGTGTTGGTAGGGTTGCTAGTGGGAATGTAAAATGATGTAGCTACTTGGAAACCAGTTCAGCAGTCTTTTAAAAGGTTAACCACAGGAGCTCCAACTACAGAAGGAAGTGATATAGATCCTGAGAGATTAATCCACTAGTTCTCTGTTACTCAGACCTCAGTATAATCAACTGCTGCTACCTGACCCTTACTTAAGATGGAAAGCCTACCAAATTCTCACTTCTTGAGAAGGGAAATTCAAGTTAAACACTGAGCTCTGCTTGCGTCCTACAGATATATGTGTCCTCAACTACTTCACATCTAGGCCTAACAGATCTTAGTGATGATGATCTCTGATGATTAGAGGGAAGAAAGGCAGTGCCTGTCATCAAGGAGCTGGCCTGCTACTAAAATTGAGGTCTCTTTGTCCTGCTGAATTTTGCCAAATACCTACATAGTTACAAGACTGCTCAGTGACCAAAGTCAAAAGACCCATTGTGCAATTGTGCCTGCTCACAGAGAAAACCATGAACATTATCCAGTCCACAAAAATGACCAGTACCTCCCTGTCCTGGCTAATACACTTCTTGATGAGTGATAGCTTTAGCCTCAGTTTATTTCTTTCACCTTAAGATCCCAGTGATTCTCCAGTTCCTCTGCAGCTTCCTTGAATCCTCCCTCAAATCACCTAATGTGTCCATCTAAAACATAAGTCCTTTTGTGACATCCTTTTTTTTTTTTTTTTTTTAGATTTTATTTATTCATGAGAGAGACAGAGCGGCAGAGACGCAGGCAGAGGGAGAAGCAGGCTCTGGGAGCCTGACACGGGACTTGATCCTGAGACCAGGATCATGCCCTGAGCCAAAGGCAGACACTCAACTGCTGAGCCACCCAGGCATCCCCTTTTGTGACATCTTAACTGCCCCCCCCCCCCCCCCCCCCGTGATTCTGAAGGTTTGTTCTCCCTTATTCAATGAGCAATAAACCCGACTTGTATAATGCCGGTGTGTTCCTATATCATTGGGCTGAGTAGTGGCTGCCCTTTTTAGATAAGGCACGCATTATCTGTTGTGTCATAGCCCTTGACACTACCTGATGTCTGCTATATACCACCATTATTGTTTTTTCTAGGCCCTCTGGGCATTCAAATGTGTGGGTCCTACCACTGACTGTCATGATTTGGGGACATACCCTCCACTACCTCCACCACCACCTCATTGGATCCTTAGTTGAGCTATGTGTTAGGTATTCACATTAGGTCTTGGGTCCTCCTGAGTGATGGCCCATGACTTTACAACCTTAACCCAGAAAGTAAAATTCAGTTTCTGCAGCATTTAAGGTTGCTGGGGGAAGACTTCACTGGAGGGATTGAAGATTGTCTGGAAATTGACACCAGGCTACATTTTACACTTGAGATGCTATAAAGGTTGAAACCCCTCCCTACTTGGAGGCCCAACACAACTTGTAGGCTGGATGTCTAGTATTCTCTTCCTTGGTAATGGCTGGGCATTCATTATGCCCACAAAACAGTTAATACTTAAATTTCAATCATTTTGAACATACAGATCTGCCATTCAGTGAAGGGAGAATAAACCTGCATAGTAGTGTCAAAACATGAAAATCTGGGTGATGGTACCTTTGATTAAAGCCAAGCCTGTTGGGGTCCCTGGGTGGCTCAGTGGTTTAGCACCTGCCTTCGGCCCAGGGCGTGATCCTGGAGCCCCAGGATCAAGTCTGGCATCAGGCTCCCTGTATGGAGCCTGCTTCTCCCTCTGCTTATGTCTCTGTCTCTCTCTCTGTGTCTTTCATGAATAAATAAATAAAATCTTAAAAAGAAAAATAAAGCCAGCCTGTTCTAATCTCTCCCTTCTGGCCCTTCCATTCGAGGGAAGATAGATTGCTCATCAGAGCAGTCTCTAGAGAATCCTGGCCTGACGGTATGAGTTCTGGGCCTCTGGGACACTGGTGACACCCCGTAGTGGTGTCTTGCCCATAGTTACCCAGTGAGTGTATGGCAGTGTTGTTACCTGGAGCTCAGCGTCTCCTGACTCCAGAGCCTGTGCACAGCCCATCTCAGTCTCAACAGGCTCTGAGGGCTCGGCAGGGGTGTTAGCAGAGCCTGGCAGCAGTTAAGGAGGAGGACCTGTTAAATCCCAAAGACTTAAGATTCACATTCTAAGCAGGGGTTCATAAGCTCCTCACAGTCTGAAAAGCAGAGGAGTGGGGTTTGTCCTATGGCCACACTCCGTCAGCCTCCAGGGAGTGACAGCTGTAACAAGGGCTGGCTAGTTGTGTCCATTTCGGCCTCCGCACTGTGCGTGTATTCTCTCAGTTCTAACTTGACGAGGCAGGTGGTGCTTTATAGGAAAGGAAAAAGTACCGACTGGAGTGGGGGGTGAGATGGAGAAGTCCTGCCAGAGGGGTGTTAAGTGGTATTTGCAGGGTGGGGAAAATCACTGGCGTCTGTTTTGAGCCACAGCAAACAAGTCTCCCCGGCCCCTTCTTCCCAGGTCGTGGAGGCTGAGCAAGGGTATGGGCAGGGACAGGACAGAGCGGCTGCCTGCGGGAGGTATTCTCCAGGGCTGGGAGCTCAAGTGTGCGGGCCGTGCTCCCCAGGCCACCAGAGGGCAGTACTAGCCCATGCCTTGGCCTCCGTGTGGCCGTCTTGGGAAGATCGGAGCAGTGATTCTCAACCCCAGCAGAGTCCCTGCCTCTGGTTATTTTTAACAGCAATTTTTTGATATCCCCCATAACCACCTTGCAGTGAGACTGATGGCTACTAAAAACCCCAGCAAATACTGAATAGGACACCTTAACTCTAACAAAGGGAAAGTAACTTGTAATAATGAGTTTCAATATGTAACATTTGGACACAGTTACCCTAAAGCAACCCAGTGGAGCAGTTGGGTGCTTGTGCCTGTGGGCAGGTAAGGGTGTCGATGGAGTGTGATGGAGCAGGTTATATTCGTGATGGGAAAATACACCATGATCTTCTGAAATGGTAAACAATTTGTGGTAAAAAAAAAAAAAAGGAATACAATTGCTCCTATGGTATTCTCAGAAACTTCATTGTATGGTACAACTGCAAAAAACATTTTTATTGAGGGATATGATAGATTCTGTGTTCCTATAATCATAAACAGGCTTTTTCACCAGGTCCTACGTGACAGTCCAGCAGGATGAAAATCAATTCCTTTTTGGGAGTAGCTGCCTTCACCGAGAACTCTGGCCTGGGCCAGAGGCTATGAGATACCCCATCTTTCCACCCCAATGGAAGCCAGCTGAGAACCAGAGCTTTGTGTTACCCTGCAGGTCCTTAGACCCTGCAGAATGCCTATCACAGTACTCAATCCAGACTCACTGAGTGCAATGGACAATCACCGAGTCCTTCCTCTATGTTGGGGGGACTTTCGGCCTGCCTGAGTATGTTGACTGGCCTACTGGAGAGCTCAGATGCTGAGCAGTGACGGTTGACAGAGACTGAAGCCAGGCAGGAGCTGCCTCTCTAGTCACCTGGCAGAGAGGAAAACCTGAGGCTTAAACTTCAGTTTTCTTAAGCAAGGTCTGTCTACCCAGAAGGGTTCTTTCACTCCCTGGCACCCCCGACAGATACTCTATTTCTGGTTCTCAAGACAGACTGCATGCCCTTGGAGAAAAACAGGTTATTGGTTCCAAAATTCACTTTCAGGGCAGGGCTATTCGGTGGCCCTGCAGAGTAGCTGCATTCTGTGGCTTTGGTTATGATAAAGAGATAAAGAAACTTCTTTCTGGAGCCTCTGGGGGAAGGGCTGAAACCCAGCCTGTGCTGACTAGATTGGCTGCTCTCCTGTGCTGAGTAGACTGGCATGCACCCGTGCCTCCCAACGTCCTACACGGCCTCCCCTAGCCCCATTGCCCCTGGCACATTGCTGCCCATGTGAAAGGTTCATTTCATGTCTGGGCTGTAACAGCTGTGGTGTTCCTTCTTTGTCCTAGGATCTGTTGCTGATGGCTTTTGCAGCAGGAAGGCAGGTGGCTGACACCTGCCTGGTCTCACAAGGGTCTCTGCAAAATGAGTGGGGACGGCTGGTCAGTGAGTCTCATGCTTCATCCACTGTGCTTTTAATTTATTTACCTTGAGATAATCCAAGGAGAGAGGAGAGGATTAGAAGTGTGTGGTGTGACATGACTTGGTGGTGAGTGGTTGATTTTGTACACGTTTCTGCTCCTGGGACCAATTTCTAGGGGATACCAAGGATAGCCAAGTTTGATTTATTTGTTCAAATATAGGTATGATCAAGAAATGTTCTAAATAAGGTGGTGGTTTACAGCATCGATTACGGGCTTCCCTCTGATCGTTTGATTAGGTCATAGGAATTTGAATTTCTACTGAAGCTTTACTTTCAGAGTTCCCTGCTGTTTCCTCTCAGTGTGTCAGAGTACAAATTCCTAAAAATATACCCCCAAAAGTGTATCTCAGTACACTATGATTTGTTCACCTTAGGAATTTAGAATACAGTATTGGCAAAGACACCAGAACATAGTTTGGGATGGAATAGAGGTTTCCTGATTGTTCTAGACTGCCAATCTGAAACTGTTCTCCTTTTATCTTAGAGTGTCCACGATTGTAGCAATTATCTCTGAAAGATTTTTGTCCACACTGATTTGAATGAAATTTTCTGGAGCTGATGGGGGCTCCAGAGTATCAAACTGGGACTGCAGTAATTCAGGAGGCATGAAATGTCCTTTTCTTTTGAGTAAGCGTCCAGAGATGACCTCAAACGACCCATTCAGATGGACCACGAGGAGCTTCACCTCGGCTGGCTGTTTGTCCTTCCCTGTCCCATCAGACTTCAGAGGTGTGCCATCTTTTCCTCGTATTAAGATGTCTCTGTACATTTTCTTCAGACCTGAACAGGCTAGAACCACATGCTGTCCGGAGGCTACATCTCTGTTAAAAAAGGGGGAGTGGGACTAAGAATAAGGACATTGAAAATCATTGGTGTCAATTCTAGGTCGAAGACTCCGGTCCTACTTCTCTGCCAGTGGAAGGCATTACAAAATGGCAGACAAGTATTAGGCAGTCCAGGCTTTAAGGTAAAGCTCTTCCTTCTGCTAGTGAACTGAGCCATCCCTTGGGCAAGGTATTTACCTCCCTGAGCATCAGTTCATTTTCTGCTAAATGGGGCTACATAGAGTACCTGTCCATAGAATTGTGAGAAAAAGTTTATCAAGGTGGCCAGGTCACAGGAAGTGCTCGGTAGGTGTCAGCTGTGCTGTGAATGTAGGATGTGGCTCAGCCACCACTTGTGGACATGGACACACACATCGGCTCAGGTTCTCTACAGGTGTTCAGTGATATGAATTTTACAACTGGGTTTTCCCGCTATGCTGGAAGTCGGGTGAAGTTACCCGTGGAGAATTGGAGAAAGCAGGAAAAAAGGGAGTATCAGACTCTGTGTGGTCAAGATGAGCAAGAGATGAGAAGCTTCCAGGGATGTGCTAAGAAAAAAACCTGAGCCAGAAATAGACGCAGAGTGATAAGGCACCAAAAAGGGAAAGCAGCGTGCGCCGACACTGCACAAGGAAGTGAGCCCCCAGTTCCACCAAGCTGCTGTGTGCCCCCCTGTCTGTGGGCAGGAGAGGCAGTCGTTTTTGGCTGGGAAGGGACTCAAGACGTGAAGGGTAAACCGTGACTTGGGAACTTGGTAGAATGTTTGCTTTAGAATGGAGAGTTCTGAAGGGGTCTGCTTCTGACCTACAGCCAGTATACACTTGAGATTCAGTGGATGGAATGTATCATAAGCAACAAACTTATGTACCTGAGCCTTCTGGCTTTTCCCAGAGGCCGTGGGTGAGAGCTTGGTTATTCTGGGTCTGATCACTGCTCTCCTGAGGATCTTCACTTCTGCTTCCATCACAGGTCAGTGTATTTGATCTCTGACAAGCCTATTTGTATTAGAGACTCAGGTGGGTAGGATTTCTCAAACCCTGAAGCCCTAAACTCCAAACCTCTGCAAAGACAGGGTTGCCAGCTGCGTCGGTGCCATGTGAAAAAGTAAACTGAATTTTTAAGGTGAAGTATATTCTAATTGCGTATGGTGCAGATGGTTTTAGATTTATAAAATATGAAAAATATCTTCATTTTAGAAAGCAAGATTTCATTTAGAAATTTTAGAAGGCTTGCTTGCTTGCTTTTAGAAAAATCTTGCTTCATTTGCTAAATGAAATCTTGCTTGCTTGCTAAAATCTTGCTTCATTTTAGAAGAAAGCAAGATTCTCACCTTCTGCCCCTCCCCACACTTCTCTCTCTCTCTCAAAAACAAATATTGTTTTGGCATTAACAGCTTTTTTTTTCAAAGGCCATTTAGAGTGATTCTCCTTTGAAAAATAAGCTCACATTGAAATGAACATCACTGTGGTCACCCTTGGGTGTCCTAACATTGTCACCCATAATTATGTGTGGGTTATAGATAGGGCAAAATCCAATGAACTTTCCAATTCAAAGGCTGCAATTTATATCTGATTAGATTTTTATTTGTTAACCCTGGCAGCAAAGTTGTATTTTTTTAGCTTGGGTTTAAATCATTTTTACTAATATTGATTAATTATAAATTGCTATAAAATTGTTTTATTAAGCATGATCATGTTTATAAATTGCATTCATAATGAAGCAAATGGGGCAAAATGTTAATAGGTGGAGGATATGTAAAAATTCTGTACTGCTCTTGCAACCTTCCTGTAAATTTGAAACTGTATTAAAATTTAAAAGTTATATAAATTGCATTGACAAAAAAAAAAAAGCTAGCAAGATTTTAGAAAGCAAGATTTATAAGCTATTCCCCGCCTTTTCTTTATCCTTCTCCACATCCCAACCAGGATTCCTAGGGGTCAGGTCCCCAGATGGGTGGAGGGGACCAGAGGCACAATACAGAGCAGGACAATTTGGGACTGCAGTTCTGGTGACCAATTATCTGTTCATTTACAAATGACCCCAGGTCTTTCCTGGTTGCCACAGCTTGAAGTAGGGGGAAGAAGTAGTGACCAAGATGTGACTAGAACCGTGGTAGCATCAGTTACCACCTCTCCAGCACTTACTGTGTTTTAGATACCGTTCTGAGTGCCTCCCATACTTCATCTCACTAATTCTCACAATAATCTGTGAGTAAGAACTATATTTATCCCTATTTTCAAATGAAGAAATGGGCTTATGGAAGCCAGCTGACCAAGATTTCTAGATGATAACTGTGAAGCTATCTAGAAGGTTCATCTCCAGAACCCAACTAAATTACAGGTGGGGGGACCCCTGGGTGGCGCAGCGGTTTGGCGCCTGCCTTTGGCCCAGAGCGCGATCCTGGAGACCCGGGATCGAATCCCACGTCAGGCTCCCGGTGCATGGGGCCTGCTTCTCCCTCTGCCTGTGTCTCTGCCTCTCTCTCTCTCTCTGTGTGTGTGACTATCATAAATAATAAATAAAAAAATTAAAAAAAAAAAAATAAATTACAGGTGGGTTCTGGCTGATTTAAATCATTGTTGGTTACTTAACAGAAGTCCACTCCATTTCTGGGATCCTTAGTCACCAGCCAGTTGTGACTTCAGGAGTGTATTTTTTTTTTTAATTTTATTTTTTTCATGATAGACATAGAGAGAGAGGCAGAGACATAGGCAGAGGGAAAAGCAGGCTCCATACAGGGAGCCTGATGTGGGACTCATTCCTGGGACTCTAGGATCCTGGGCCGAAGGCAGGCGCTAAACCACTCACTGAGCCACCCAGGGATCCCCATGCCTCTCCTTTAGTTTCCTTTACCTGTTGGCTATCAAGGCCTGATGCTCTCTTACCTTAGTAAAATGTCATGTAAGTTGCAGAGCCATGGAATCCTGTCCTGAAATTAAAGCAGACACAAAAGTGACTTTCCCAGATACTGTTTATTTGTGTAGAAATACTGTTAATCATGTTCATCAGTGAGAAATCTTAGTGATTTTGAGAAGTAGGCCATGTACAAGGCTGCTGCAGGGTCAAGTCTCTGGGCAGTTAAGCACAGCAGCATTATGATGGGATTAGCGCCCTTTGAAGAGACCAGGGAGCTAATTTGTGCTCTCTCTCCTGTGCTGTAACCGCTCCTCTTTCCCACACCTGTGAGCCAGGGAGAGGACCCTCACCAAGAACCTGACAATATTGGCATCTTGATCTTGGGCTTCCAGACGCTAGAACTGTGAGAACTGAAAGTCTCCTGTTTAAGCCCCCAGTCTGTAGTATCCTGTTACAGAGGTCCAAGCTGACCAAAATTCATCTGAAAAACCATCTGGGCCTGGGGCTGTTTTGAGGAGAGATCTCTGATTACAGATTCAGTTTTTTAATTTTTAATTTTATTAATTTTATTTATTTTTCTTCAGTTTTTTTAATGAACATCGTGTTATGTTCAGGTTTTCTATTCTTGATTCAGTTTTGGTATCTAAGGTAGCAGGAAGGGATGACACATACAGTTAGATCTCTGGACTTAAGATCTTCTGATTCTTAAGCCAGATGCAGCATCAGCAAGGTCTTATTTTCATTTGTGGGGGGAGAAGCAGACTCGTCCCCAGCACCAGGTCACTGCCATCCAAGCCCATTTTCCCACAGTAATTTATATTTTTCTAAGTTGTCCAATTTAAGTCTTTAAATTTACTAACGGTTTATTCACAGCCCTCTTTTCATCCCTAGTCTTTTTTTTTTTTTTTTTGAGATTTTTAAAAAATTTATTTATTCATGAGAGAGAGAGAGAGAGAGGCAGAGACACAGGCAGAGGGAGAAGCAGGCTCCCTGCAGAAAGCCCGATGTGGGACTCAATCCCAGGACCCCAGGATCACGTCCTGGGCTGCAGGCGGCGCTAAACCGCTGAGCCACCCAGGCTGCCCCTCATCCCTAGTCTTAATTGTGCTTTTCTCCCCCACTCTTGGTCAGTCTTATTAGAGATTTGTCTTTTTATTTTTTGAGTCAGCATTGCTCATCACTAACAATGGGATTAGCTTTTGTTCCTTTGTTCTATATTTTGTTAATTTCAGCATTCACTTCTATTTTTTTCTTATTCTTTTTGTTTATTGTTTTTCCTCCTTGAACACTTAGCTCATTACTTTCCATTCTTACTGTTTTTCCAGAAATGCATTCATAGGGCATACATTTCCTTCTAAGTAATGTTTCAACTGCATCCCATAAGTTTTGGTTGGCAGCACTTTTTTTTTTTTTTTTTTTAAGATTTTATTTATTCATGAAAGACAGGCAGAGACACAGGCAGAGAGAGAGGTAGGCGCTCTGCAGGGAGCCTGATGAGGGACTCCATCCCAGGACCCCGGGATCACACCCTGAGCCAAAGGCAGATGCTCAACCACTGAGCTGTCCAGGCGTCCTGACAGCACTTTTTGTTGTACATTTCTAAATAGAGGGAAGGGCATAATCTAAGAGTAGGAGTATTAAAGATGGTGTGCGGAGACTCTTGAGTAAATGAATGAAGCAGATGCTGCTTAGCACTGCTGAACAGGAGGTGTGGGGGTAAGGAAGGTCAGGAGAAACCTTGTGGACCGGGTGGTCAAGGACCTGAGTGACCTGTTAAAGAGGTTGGACTTTGCCATAAGGATTTTAGGGAGGACTTGGGGCATGAGCTCCAAATTTTGTGTTCACATTTGTGACAAAAAGGGAGTGACTGAGATCTCTTCACAGAAGCAGAAATTGAAACAAGAAGGAGATATTAGAGCAGATTCACTCATTCTGAGTAGTTACTATGGATGGTAGGATAAATTATGGAAGTCAAACACACAAAGAGTCTTAGGGGAAGAGAAGAGGAAACAACATAACTGAAATGAGCATTTCTGCTCATTCAGACCCATCTCTGCCTGCTGGGTCTGACATTCAATGTCATCTCATTGTGGGTGGTGTGCCCCCAGCGCCAGTTCTGTGCATGCAGGCGTTCATGCAGGAGTTAGAGCATCAAGAGGACAGAGAAAGATTCCTGGGCCTGTGAGTGATATGATGGAAACCTCTAGAGACCTGTGGTGTCTCCTGGGAGGGGATGGTGATTAGAGGGAGAAGGGGAGCTAAACTCAGAGGAACAACTCAGAGGCCAAGTATGTCCAGCACTGCTGTGGGAGGCGGACAGAGCAGAAGGAAGGAGGAGGAGGGGAAGAGCAGGGGCAGGGACTGGTTTTTACCTGGTGTGAAAATAAACGTGAGACCACAGAAGAAAGCATGTAAAAAGAATATATACCCCAAAAAAGATAGGAAAAAAACCCTCCAAAATTTGTAGGGGTTTTTGAAAGATAAAACCAAGGGTGACATATTCTGTAAAGATGTTTTCCAGTACTTTCCAAATTTTCTATAAACAGAGCAAGTATTAAATTTATAATCAGGAAAATTTTTCTCAAAAAACCCTCATTGAACAGACTTTGCAGTCTGCTTACATGTCACCGTGGGCGTCCGGACACACGGACCTGGGTCGGGGGGTGGGAGCTCGCAGATGCTTGATCATTATCATCATCACACTAACATCGTATCACAGCCTGGGGGGCACATTTCTCTAGGCCAGGGCCATCCACTAGAGCTTTCTGTCATGCCTCAGTGCCATCTGGATGGTGGCCACCAGCCACGCTTGAAATGTGGCGGCGTGACCTGAGAACTGGAGCTTACATTTATTGTATATTCATGTACATTTAAATAGCCTTACAGAGCCCTTGGAATATTCAACGCAGGTTCTTTCTCTTCAAACCCCAGCCCTGCCCGAGCCTCCCCAAGGAACCTGTACCTCTGCCTTGACTTTCCCCTTGGTCCTCCTCACGGGGTCACTAAGGTGACCCGCAGGGGCCCTGGGTGCCAGCCTGGCTGAAGCCCACACCTTCACTCTCGGCTGAGCTCTCCTCAAGAACGTGATGCCTCTGCCATCCCAGCTTTCTCTCCCTGAAAGAGCAAGTCTAAAGTCTGGCTAAAAGGTGCAGTTTCTCCTGAAGGTATTTAGTGACTCATAATGTTTCTTCCAGTGACCAATAACCTTTCCTTCCATACAAAAAATTCCTCTTCTGAACTCTACCTCCCTGTCCCCCCACCATCCATCCTGCCCACTTAACAAGCCTCGCTTGTGAACAAGATGAAGGGTGTTCAAATCGCATTTGGGTTGCTTTACTTCGTTCTTTAACTTAACTTTTATTTGCATTCACCAAGGAGAAAAATAACACTGGCACAGTCATATTTCACACACTCGGTAGAAATACCCATAAAGTACGGATGGATTCATTAGTGACAAGCATAAGTGATATTTACTAAATGCTTTGGGTACTTCACTGTGCATATTTTTTTTTAGTAGAATCTCATTTAATCCAAGAACCCACTGAAATGGGTCCTGTTACCATCCGTACTTCACAGGAGGAAAATGAGGCACAGAGAGACTAAGTCATGTGCCAAAGGCCACACAGGAGCCAGGTTATCTGCACCAAGTCTTTATCTCTGGTATAACATTATTATGCCTCAGTTATTATTCTGTATCTCTTTTATGGTTCCCTCTACCAGTCTTCTAAAATCAAATGCCACAAACTTAATTTTGATGGTCCAAAGTCTGAATCTTTGCCAACACAGGCCGCACTCCCAGAAGTGTACACTCAGAGTCCCTAGAGTTAGACCCAGTAATGGTGGGGGCTCTAATGCCTTGAGGCAGGACAAAGGGGACAGAGTGAGCTAGTGGCAGCGTAGTGGCAGTTTTGGGCTCTGGCCAGCTCCGCTCTGTTCCTGCCCTTTGGACACGTCCCCTGCTCTCAGCCACGGTGTGGATGATACCTTTGTGTCTCCTGGGCCACAGCTAGTTACGCCAGCCAGGCCAGTTTGTACCTCTGCTCTGGGAGGGGCCCTTAGGAAATGGCCTCGTGACAGTACTCCTCATTTCCTTCCTTCTCTCCATCACGCGTTCACTCACAACTGAGTCACAAGTATCTTCTGACCTTCGCTGTGTGGCCTGCCCTGGGGGTATAGGACAGTTAACAGGCCCCAGTCCTTGCACTTTCAGAAGGAAAATCTAGTTGCAGAGATAAATATGAATCAAGTTCTCAAATGCCAAGTTGCAACCAGGACCAGGGCTACACGGGCCCCTGGTGCTAGGAGGGCTTATTGCAGGAGATTTTACTTCATTCAGTAGGTCCAGGAGGGCTTCCCTGAAGAAGTGGCATGGGAGCTGAGCTGTGAGTATATAGGAGTGGGGTTAACAGAAGAGGGGACAGAAGTGTATTCCAGATAGTGGGAAAGTAGATGCAAAGGCCCTGTGGGGAGGAGCAAGGCAGTAGGAACGATTGAAAGGGGCCCAGGGGCTCTGGTGGAGGAAGGAGGGTGGGCACAGCACCGAAGATACTGGAGTGGGGCATTTGGAGGCGTTTGGGTATTTGGTCTTGACCTTGAGATGGATGGGAAACTTCCAAAAGGCTGGATTTGAACTTGTAATGATCTTTCTGGCTTTGGGGTGGATACGAGTCTGCGCCGGTGGCTGAAAGGCCTGAGGAGGGGAGAAGGCATGTGTCCGCACAGGAGGGCCTCTGCCCTCTTGGGAATTACATCCCATAGGTTAAAACCTGCAAGGATGCATCATCCAGGTGGGCCCTGCCCAAGGAGGGGCGAGGTGGGACCCCTCCTCACTCTGTTCAGGACAAGTTCAAGACCAAAGCTGACATGCATGCAGGACCCCGGCCTGTGCATGATCATCTCTGGCGTGAGCCCTTCTATACCAAGAGAGCTCTACCTGCGGCTCCCGGCTGGAAACAGAGGCCAGATGTTACCTGGTCATTCAGTGGGATCCCTTTTCCCATCTTCGTTCGATTTTCCTCTGGGTGATAGTCGTCCGCATCATAGAATTTCCATCCTAGCTTTAAGAGCAAAGTGAGAGGGTGTACGTGGCAGGCAGTGTGGCCCATGTGACAACCACCATGACTGATACTACCGGGCAGGTGTGGGAACGGGCAGCCTGAGGACCACCCACCATCCCTGTCTCCCCTCCCCCTCCTCCCCCCAGACGCAGGAACAGGGGCTGTGATGCCACCTCACTGTCCCTGTTCCCTGGGCTGCTGCTCCTTTCATTCATCACTCTTGGTGATCACAAGAAGACCAACATGCCTCCACTGGGTTTCAGAAGCCACATCTGTGGTGAGTTTTACAAACCACTATGGGCCAGAAGAAGGGTGCTGAAGGGAGAGAAGCAAAGAGCATAATGGGCCTCGCCTTTGGGAAGCAGCACAACACATTACCTCGGATGCCAGCAGGGCGCCCACGGTCGATCTGCAGAGAGGACACAAAGGTTCGAGTGACTGCCCTGCCCAAGCCCTGCGTGCCTCCCACCATGTGGGGTGCCTTGGGAGACAGACAGCCACCTTGCCGTGTTGAGACCCCATACTTTTTTGATATTGAAGCAGTGACAGTAATGCTCTCAGCCCTGGAATCCAGAGCATGACATTTGTGTTCTTCAG
Source organism: Canis lupus dingo (assembly GCF_003254725.2). Taxonomy (NCBI): domain Eukaryota; kingdom Metazoa; phylum Chordata; class Mammalia; order Carnivora; family Canidae; genus Canis; species Canis lupus. Next base: position 75,906,089 of record NC_064243.1, read on the forward strand.
GAATTTAAATAATTACTGAGTTACCACTAATTTTCTCTTCCAAAAAGCAATATGTAAGATCTCCTTAAACTCCTTAAGTTCTTTGGTCCCTGTTTTAGAGATAATTATATTTTGAGAAAAAAATACTGAATAGAGATAAGGTTTTACTGAGGGTACTGGAAGGAGGGGTCTGACTGGGCATTTAACCTCCCAGCACAAGGTTTAAGGAGCTCATAAAAGCATTAACACCGTGTTTGGGGTTTAACAGAGACACCCTCTTAAAGAATAAAATAAAAATCAGAATGAGAAGTCAGCCTGGGAGGTAAATGCTCTTTGTGCAATGCGTGTGACAAGGATCTGTTGCTGCCCTTCCAGGCAGCACTCTCGATGAGAAGGGCTTGGGGTCTCAGCCCCTCACCACTGGTCACGGTCTTTTGGCCACTACCTGCCCACATGCTTGTGTGCAAGTCACCTGTTCCTCTAAACCTGTTTTCTCACCTGCAGAACAGGGAACTGAACTACATGTATCCACTCACTGCTCGTTTCACTCAGCCAGTACTTACTGAGCACCTGCTAGTCCCTAGGACAGAAAATAACGAAAATAAGACCCTGCTTATAGTCTAGCTGGATTCTGGGGTGCTGTCTCTTTTTTGTGAAGAGGTATGGGGGTGGGTGTTAAAGCACACCAGCTGAGACCTGCTCCCTGATGTAACCAAAGGACCAAAGAGGATTGGAACTTCTCCCATTAGGTTCACTGTGCTGAAGCTTGCGTCGGGTGACATATCGCAGCCAACTGGTGATGAGCCCCATGGCTGGTGAAGCCGGAGCTGTGCATACCAGAAATTACACTGAAGTCTAAGATCAGCCAGGGATGAAGATGTCAGCCACCAATCGCAATTTAAAAGAAGTGCTAGGGACGCCTGGGTGGCTCAGTGGTTGAGTATCTGCCTTCAGCTCAGGGCATGATCCTGGGGTCCTGGGATTGAGTCCCGCATCAGGCTTCCTGTGAAGAGCCTGCTTCTCCCACTGCCTATATCTCTGCCTCTCTCTCTCTTTCTGTGTCTCTCATGAATAAATAATTAAAAATAAAAATAAAAAAGTGCCAGTTAGATTTGGGTGTAGACTGGTGGGGAGAAGAAAGAAGGAAAAGAAAAAGCCACTATCTCCTGCTCTATTCAAACCTAAACCAGAGAAAACAGGACTCGACATGGACATGGGAAGGGACCTGCGGCAGAAATAAGGCACAGTGCTCGCTCAGAGGAGACTGGTTGGAGCAAGCATCACACACCAGTCTGGGGCCCAAATGTCTCTAAGCGTATTGGTCTAAAGCAGGATCAAGGAGACTGAAAAAGACTGTAGGACAGTAGTGGTAGTTGGGGCATAGATTAGATACGAAAGATATTCAAAAGGTTGGAAGCTGAGAGTGGCTTCACGAAGGCTGTTAAAATATAAAGAAAACAAACATTGTCAACTACTCAAATAGCTCTGTTCAGTCATTTGTTCATTCATCCATTAAGTCAGCAAATATTTGCTGGGCATCTACTACATGCCAGGCATTGTTCTAGACAGGTCAGTAAACGAAAAGGAAAAAGATCCCTTGAATTCAGGTATGGGAGGGGGAGGCAGTAAACATAGTAAATAAGTCAAATTATTGGTTGACATTGTTACTTGTTTAACTACAATCTTTCTGGTTTGAGACTTGTTCTCTGGAGTCATTTCTTTCCTCGCAAATGTTACGGAGAATGATTTAAAGTCCTGCCAGGCCCTAACAAGGGTTCACAAAAGTCCCCGAAGAACTGAATGTTGCTACATCCACTGATCAATATAATCATTCTCATTTTATTACTCATTTATCCCTCAGCGACAGTTGACACTAAACTTTAACCATCAGAAGGCTCAGGGCTCAGTCCTTGGCCAGCTTCTTTATCTTTACTCCTGCGACGATCTAACATTTTACGTCTTTAAGTTATATCTGAACCAAGGATTCCTACATTTGTATCTGAAGTTCCCCTCCTGAACTCCGGACTTGGGTATCCCATCCACCACTTGACAAACCCGCTTGGATGACTGACAGACAATTCACCACATCCCACATTGAGCTCATGCTATTTTTTTCTCCAAACCTGCTCTGCTTCCTGCTTCTCCATCAATCAATAGTAACTCCCTTCTGGTTACCAAAGCCAAAAATCCTTAAGTCATCCTTGACACCTTTCTCCCTCTCTCCTACCCCACATCCAGTCCAACACACCTTTCTGGTTCTGCCTTCAGAACATCCCCTGCATATGACCACTTCTCTTCACCTTGTTTCTCTGACCTCATCTCCCATCACTCAGCTGCAATGGCTTCCTTGGTAGTCCACTATACAACAAAGCCCCTGGGCCTTTGCACTTGCTAGATTCCCTCTGCCTATACTGTCCTTTCCCTAGCTAGCCATCAGGCTTAGTTCCTCACTTTTTATGGGTCTTGCTCAAATACCACTGCCTCAGAAGAGCCTTCCCTCGCCATCCTGCCTGCTGTTCTTTGTCCTAGTTTCTCTCCTTTATTTTCCCCTGGAGCACCTACCACAGCCTAGCACACTATATACATGTATTTATTCACTTCCTGTCTCCCATACTAGAATGTAATTTTATTTTTAAGGATTTTATTCACTTATTCATGAGAGACACAGAGAAAGAGGCAGAGACAGAAGGAGAGGCAGGCTCCCCTCAGGGAGCCAGATGTGGGAACTGATCCGGTAACCAGGATTACACCCGGTGAGCCAAAGGCAGACAGATACTCAACCACTGAGCCACGCAGGCATCCCTAGAATGTAAACTCTTTGAGGGTAGGAATTTTACCTGTACTCTTCACTATATATCAGTGACAGAGTCGGGATTGGGCTCTATAATTACTGAATGCATGAATATTGGAAGCATATAAATCATATGGTTCAGACTCCCCCCCCCCCCCCCCCCCAAGGCAGAGAGGGGCACGTGAATTGCCCAAGCTCACACACCCAGGCAGCAGCATCAGAACAAGGCCTTGGGTGCTTAACATCCACTACATCCCAACATAGAAGCAATCTTACATTCTTCAACTTCTTCAAATCATACAACAGCTAAGGATTCTCAGGCTCCTTGTTTTATTTCAAGACTCTCCAAAATAATTCCCCAAGAGATAAGGCTAAAAATGCCTCAATAACTTTGAAAACCTATACTTTCCTAACCCGGAGCAAGAAAGAGTCTTTAATTATACATTTGACCACACAAGCGGGTCCTGGCTCAGAAGATTCTAGAAGGATACTGTAGGCCTTTGAAGTTATGCTATTTCACCGGATTCCGGTGTGTCTTTTGCTGCCTGTGGCAGAATGCGGCAGCAGCTGCCTTTTCCCGTAAAGGGCACAGTTTGATTTTGGTCTAATCAAGAAGCCAAAGTCTAGCTCCCAGCCCCCCGGCCGGCCAGGCCGTGTTCCTCCTTGCACACCCTTAGAGGGTTTTGTGACTCCCTGTTATTAACACTGACTCCTTCCAGTTAAAGCTGAAAAACGCTGATCACAGCAGAGAAAACAGACGCCAAGGTGAAATTCCTTTTCTTTCTAAAGTCTCAAGACGGAAGTCCAGCACCTCGCGGGAGGGAGCGGCAGCTCGGCCCGGCCCGCCCCGGCCCGCCCGAGGCCTGCGGAGGCCGGGACCGGGGTTGCCCCTGGGCTTCGGGCCTCGCACCCCTGCACCCCTGCACCCCTGCACCCTCCACCCTCCACCCTCCGCCTCGTTCTGACAACAGGCTCCCAAACCCGGGCCCTGTGACCGCCGGGGTCACCGCGGGCGGCGCCCCAGCAGGTGCTTCTGCACAAAGGGCTCTGGCCGGGCAGGTCGGAGGGTGGGGAGAGGGAGCGTGCCCCGGGCCTCAGCCGCCTCGGCTGCAAAGGCCAAGCCGGGGGTGCCCAGGACCCGTGGGCCCCGCGGGCGCCGAGCGGTGACAGCCCCCGCCTCCGCCGCGCGCCCCCCCGACCTACTTCCCCGAGCCGCTCACGCCCATCACCAGCAGCACGTCGGGCGCCGCCATGGCCCGCAGTCGCGCTCCTTCCCGCCGCCTTCCGGGGCCCGGCCGCCCGCCCCGCCTTCCCGGGCACCGAGGGCCGAGCGCTGGGCGCGGGGCGCGGGGCGCGGGGCGGGCTGGACGACTCCGCCCCCGCCCCGCCCCCGCCCCCGCCCCGCCCCTCGTCCCCGCCCCGCCCCGCCCGGTCCCCGGCTCCGTGCCCCACTGGGTCGCCCGCGGTGGCGGGGAAGTGGAGCTACAGGCCGGCAGGAGCGAGCCGACCCCAGCCCCTCCTCCGATACCCCTGCAGGGGAGCCTCGCCCAGGTCCTCCTCCACCAAATGCAAATAGCTTTGTTTTTTTTTTGTTTTTTTTAATTATAGAAAGAATAAGCTCACACTCTCCCGCACCATGCAGCAATAAACATCCATCGCCCTTTTTAAAAATTCATTTCTTCGGGTTTTCATCATAAGTGTAAACATCCATTCTTAAAATGATCCCTCCTCCCGTATAAACAGGTGGATATGAACACTATGAAATTGGGATCATGCTGTACAGAGTATCATAAACGGGCATTTTGTTACAATTATAAGAGGCAGGCATCTTCTGGTGTCGTATATAGATTGGACCATAGTGGCACATGTCCTGGCTGTATGGCTCTGCTCCTTATTTATTTATTTTTTTTTTAGAGATTTTATTTATTTATTCATGAGAGATACACAGAGAGAGAGACAGGCAGAGGCACAGGCAGAGGGAGAGGCAGGCTCCATGCAGGGAGCCGGACGTGGGACTCGATCCCCGGTCTCCAGGATCACACCCTGGGCTGCAGGCGGCGCTAAACCACTACTCCACCAGGGCTGCACGGCTCTATTCTTTAATCTGGCTCCTGTTCTCAGGTAAATTACTTAAGGGTAGGACTATCCCTTTGGGGACTCAAGGGGACTCAATCCCCTTGAAGGCCCATTTGCTCTAGAACACTGTGGTAATTATGTGTCATTTAAAATATTTGATTAAAAGCACTTCGCTGACATTCTGTCCAACCTCCTCTGTTAACCAAGTTCATATTACAGTGTCCTCAAAAACAATAAAGCTGACATAAAGCACTTATCTAATGAGTATTCCAATTAGCCCTATACTAACTTTGTTTTATTCCTACTTAGCCAGAGTGGGTGTTCCTGGATAGGCACCAGTCTGAAAAAGTTGAATCCTGGAGAGGAGGTGACCTGCCTAAGGTCTTACAATTCAGTTATGGCTGATGAACATATCTTGAACATCTATCACCCACAGGACTCCAAATATGAATATTGCTGTCCAGATGCTGCCAGGTAGGTGGGGAATAGATGAAAGCAAATGCTGTAACTTGTGCTCTGCTTTTTGGCATGGACAATAAAATAAGTTCACATTTCTTTCAAAGTTCAAATCAGAATGAATAGCAGAAAGTCAAGTTTTTCTCCCCAAATTTTCCTCCCAAGATAAGTTCAAGGACCTCAAATTTGCTTTACTAGTCCAGGCAGTGGCAGGAAGCAGCACACTCAAGTTGGGTTGTTTGTAAAGGGTTTAACAAAGGGACTGTTTACAGAGATGCAGGTGGGGTCCGTTAAAGCACCAAGGGGCAGTGTCCTGTTTCCAGTAACCGACAGGAAAAATAGCCTTAGCAAGACAGAGACAGATACCCCCTTGTTGACCCAAAAGAGAAAACCAGGAGAATAAATGACCTCCCTTCCCCTTCTTTGGTCTTCTGATCCTCTGCTAGTGATCAAACCTCACCATCTAAACCTAATTGGAAGGCAGAGTCCGGGTCTGTTGAGTTGGCCCATGCATGCCCATCTCCCAGGCACAGAGCAGGGAAGAGAAAGATGGAGAGTGTATGGCACAGGAAAGATAGTCAGCACTTCTGCTCTCCAGTCAGTGAAATAATCCTCCTGTGCTTGCTTCCAGGACAAAACTCAGAGGTGCCCCTTTGAGCTAAATTTCACCTTTTTGTTGTTATTGTTGTTTTTGGGTTCTGAAGAGTGGTCCTGGTAGTCTCAGAGCTTCTCACATGTTACTAATGGGCAACCCTGAGGCTGAACATCCATCTGGTATTAGGTCCCGTCTGTATACTACAGGAACTGCTTTAATAGCTGAGCCACATGGTACCCTGGGAACCGGAAAAGACCCTTGATGAAGCTTCCTGCATGTGCTACGTGGTGACCCAAATCCAGATCACCCCCATATTGAGGACAACCCACACTGTCTAGTAAATGGTGGATGTGGAAGAGCTTCTATAGGCAGCTACCCCTTCCACAGGATAAATGGGTTGTAGTTGGGAACACTTTCTATTCTTTTTTTTAAAGATTTTATTTATTTATTCATGAGAGACACAGAGACAGAGCGGCAGAGACACAGGCAGCAGGAGAAGCAGGCTCCATGCAGGGAGCCCGATGTGGGACTCAATCCCGGTACTCTAGGATCACCCTACGATAGCACCCTGAGTCGAAGGCAGATGCTCTTAACCACTGAGCCACCTTCCTTCCCTGGGAAGCAAATCAGCTACTAGAATGGCTGGGTAGGGCAGATATTCCCATAAAAGGTGCCTTACAAATCTGATATATCTCATTAAGAAGAGGCAATATCTTTGTACCTCTTCCCTTCCAGAAGAGTGCTTGATACTGATTAAATTTTGAGAATTCAAATAGATGCATGGGAGGGGTGCCTGGGGGGCTCAGTAGGTTAAGCAGTTAAGCGTTTGCCTTCAGCTCAGGTCGTGATTCTGGGGTCAGTCTAGACCCACATCAGCCTCCCTGGTCAGCAAGGAGTCTGGTTCTCCTTCTCCCTCTGCCCCTTACCCTCAGCTCATGTTCTCTCTCTAGTAAATAAATAAAATCTTTAAAAACAAATGAAAACCAACTAGATGCATGGGAGAGCTCCACAGATCCAACCCAGGATCATAGCTAATCTCCAGAGTAGCCTGTTACATGCCCTTCTGGAGGTAATGGCTGTGTACTTGCTTCGCATCTTCATAACTAAAAAGGATCACATGACAGGCCCAGAACAAAGTTTACACAAAGGCAAAATTATTTCTATTACCTCAGTAGATGCAGTAAAAAGCATTTGACAAAATTCAACATCTCTTCATGGCCAAAATACTCCATGATCTAGGGATACAAAATCCTCAACCTGACAGAGGGCATCTGTGGAGCACCACAGCTAATATCCTACTTAGTGGTAGATTGTTTCCTCTAGGATGAGGAATAAGCAAGGATGTGTCTGCTTTCACCACTTCCATTCAACATTCTACTAGAGGTTCTAACCAATGTAGTTAGACAAGAAAAACAAAGGCATTCAGATTGGAAAGGAATGAATAAAACTGTGATTCCAGATGATGTGAGTTTGTAATGTAGAAAATCCTTAAGCATGCATGATGAATCTATTAAAGTTAATAAATGAATTCAGCAGTTAAAGGCTATAAGATCAACATATAAAAATCAATTGTATTTCTACACACTAGCAATAAACAATCTGAAAATGAAATTAAAATTTACAACAGCATCAAAAAGAACAAAATAATTAGGGGACAATTTAATAAAATAAGTATAGAACTTGTACTCTGAAAACTATAAAGTGTTATTTAAAAGCTTAAAGATTTAAATAAATGGAAAAACATCTCCTTTTCATGGTTTGGAAGATGTAATGTTTTTGAGATGGCAATACTCCCCAAATTGATATACAAATTCAGTGCAATCTCCATCAAAATCTCAGCTGGCTTCTTTGCAGAAATTGGCAAACTGATCTTAAATTCTTATGGAAATTCAAAGGATATAGAAACAATCTTGAAAAAGAACGAAGTTGGAAGATTCACACTTTCCAATTACAAAACATGCTATACTTGTGTACTCATAAAGAACAATGTGGTACTGGTGTAAGGATACACATACAGATCAATGGACTAAATCTGATGGTCTGGGAATAAATCCATACAGTCATGGGAAATTTATTTTCAACAAAGGTGCCAGGAAAACGCAATGTGGAAAGAATGGTCTTTTCAACAAATGATGCTGGGACAACTGGATGTCTGCATGAATAAAAATGAACTTAACCCCTACCTAAAAACCGTAGACAAAATTTACTCAAAATGGATCAAAGACTTAAATGTAAGAGCTAAAACCCTAAAGCTGTTAGAAGGAAACATAAGAATAAATCTTTGTGAACTTGGAATAGGCAATTGATTTCTTGACTCTGAAACCAAAAACACAAGACGTAAAAGAAAAAAAAAAAAAGGCAAGTTAGATTTCATCACGATTAAATACTTTATGCTGCAAAGGGCACAATTAGGGAAGTGAAAAGACAACCCACAGAATGATGGAAAATTTTTGCAAGTCACCTATCTGATAAGGGACTTATATTTAGAATATGTAAAGGAAACAATAATAACAAGACAAATTGCCCAATTAAAAAGTGGACAAAAGCTCTTAGTTGACCCTTCTCCAAAGAAGATATACGAATGGAAAATAAATACATGAAAATATGCTCAACATCATTAGCCATGAAGGAAATGCAAATTAAAATGACCATAGATACCAACCACTTTGTGCCCACTAGGATGACTAGAATCAAAAAGACCCATGCCCTGCCCACCTCTGCTTGAATCTCTGAATCTCAGCATGGCTCTGGCTCTGTGACAACAAGGAGGGCTGGCAGCCCTGGGTTATCTGGAGACAGCTCTGCAGGCAAGAAAGGCCCTGCACACATGCCACTGGCTTCAGAAAGAGTGTCCAAAAGGAGGAACCTAAGGAGCCTCAGGGCACGAGCACACCGAATTTCCAGCACCCTCCTGGGTTTCCAAAGCAACCGTCTCAAACTTCCTGGCGTCTTCTCAAATCTCAGATTGCCCTCTGCCCACAGCCTTCTTCACTGTCCACAGAGAACTGAATTCCATTGCCCATCGGCAGAGAGAAGAAAGAAACCTCTGCTTCCTCCCACCATTCCATTAAGATGGTGGTGCTGAGGGGCACGGGGTGGCTCAGTGGTTAAGAGGTTAAGTGATTAAGCATCTGCCTTCAGGTCATGATCCCAGGGTCCTGGGATGGAGCCCGGGTCAGGCTCCCCATTTGGTGGGGGGTCTGTTTCTCCTTCTCCCTCTCCCTCTGCCTGCTACTCCACCTACTTATGCTCGCTGTCATATAAATAAAAATAAAATCTTAAAAAAAAAGATTGTGATGCTGAGGTATGAATCTCAGAACTCTCTTACTCTTAGAACTTATTGATGACTGCAAAGAACTTCTATATATAGGCCTGACATCATATTAACTGTATTAAAAATTACCACTGAAAAATGTAAAAATACTTATTAATTCATTTAAAAATGGAAATAATAAACCCATTACATGGGGGCACCTGGGTGGCTCAGTGGTTGAGCATCTGCCTTGGGCTCAGGTCATGATCCCGGGGTCCCACATCAGTCTCCTAGTGGGGAGCTGGCTTCCCTTCTGCCAGTGTCTCTGGGTCTCTTATGAATAAACAAATAAAATCTTAAAAAAAAAAAAAAAACCTCCATTAAATGCTAACAGAAATAACCTATTTTATTTTATTTTATTTTATTTTATTTTTTTAAAAATTTTTATTTATTTATGATAGTCACAGAGAGAGAGAGAGGCAGAGACACAGGCAGAGGGAGAAGCAGGCTCCATGCACCGGGAGCCCGATGTGGGACTCGATCCCGGGTCTCCAGGATCGCGCCCTGGGCCAAATGCAGGCGCCAAACCGCTGCGCCACCCAGGGATCCCGAAATAACCTATTTTAAAAAAAAGATAGCTGTATTTTCTAAAACTAAAATTATTAATGAGAAGAGTGACATTATTTTACATTTTTGCAAACCTCTTTCATGTCTGGCTTAACAGACTGTTCAATAGAATACCTGCTTCTGCATTCAATTGATAAGTTGTTCTTGTTTGACATCTATGGAGAAAATATGGTCTCATGTGGACGTGCATTCGAAATGGGGGGTGGGGGGCGCCTGGGTGGCTCAGTTGATTGAATGGCTGACTCTTGATTTTGGCTCAGGTTGTGATCTCGAGGTCCTGGATGGAGCCCCACGTGGGGCTTCTGGCTCATCCCGGAATCCGCTTGGGAATTCTCTCCTCTCACTGTGACCCTCTTCCTGCTCATGCACAGACACTCTCTCTCTCAAATGCATAAATAAATAAAAAAAAAATGTCGGTTGAGGTGGAGGTGGGGCTGTTTTACAAATCTTTTAAGAGACAGTTGACTATATTCTTTGATGTATTGAAACTTGATAAATGGTAGTTTCTTAAAGCCTAGTTGCGATGTAGAATCTGAACCCATACACAAATGAACTTTTGTACTCTCTTACATTAAAATCCCTTCACCTAAAAAAAAAAAAAAATCCCTTCACCTGTCTTATACTTTGAATGGATCTTTTACTCATGCAATGATTTTCTAACATTGATCATTTGGAAAATATTGGTTCACTGATGCAAATCATGCAAATGTTAACAGATTTGGATATAAAATAAATATCACCATTGATCTCATTAGAAAATTGTGTTTATTTGTTTATTTAGAAAAGTCTTCAAATCTTGGGAAGCTGTCAAGCTCCCAAGGGACCCTAGGGTTTTGTGGACCTCACTTTGAGAACTATTTTAAGAATTGAATATTAACTGCTGATGAGGTGGCTAACTTCTGCTGTAATTACCTTTTCTAATCAAGGTTGAGTTCAAGAATACAGGGTTTGTAATTTTGTTTCTACAATTTATTTTGTTAAAGTCCTTTTGCTACTCTTGTCTTTGTGACTGTGGGAGCTCTTACCTGTACCTTTAGTATCTGCTACTGTGCCTGGTGTATAGCCAGTGCTCAAAATTCACATGCTGAATGAACAACCAGGAGGGAAGAAGGGAGGAATGAAGAAAGGAAGGAAGGGCAGGATGTGGGGGGCAGGGGGGACGGGGAGGGAAGGGAACCCACCTCTGATACCTCACTGGCAGGGACTGGCATAGACTGTGAGTAAAGCCTGACCCCTAGTGGAACTGGTTTGTTGGATAAGCCCAACTGGGAATGTTGTGAACCAAGCAATTTCATTATTTCTCACCTTGACTGCTTCAAGTCCATTCTGTTAGCTTCTTTTTCTCTGTCCCTGGGCAAAATCCCGAGCATTTCCCACAGCATTCTTACTTCTCAAGGAATCAACATTTTACTAATAAAGGATTTGATTCCTGAGTTTTTAAGTCCATAAAATTGATTAATATTGGTCTCCAGAATTGATTAGGCCCAGAGAAGTGATTTTGATGCAAACTCACAATTGGCAACAAATGTGAAGGTATTTTGTTAGCTATAAATTTCTGTTACAAAGTGTTAGTTTTGGGCACCTGGGTGGCTCAGTTGGTTAAGGGTCTGCCTTCAGCTGAGATCCTGATCCCAGGGTCCAGCGATCTAGCAGCATTGGGCTTCCTGTTCAGTGGGGAGTAGGGTTCTCCCTTCTCCCTGTCCTTCTGCTCCACCATCTCCTCCACCCCTGCTTGTACTCTCTATTGTTCTCTGTCAAATGAATAAATAAGATCTTATTTAAAAAGTGTTACAATTGACATATAACATTGTGTAAGTTTACGGTAGGCTTTATAGATTACAATATGATTCCTAGTGGCCTTAGGGAACACCTCTATTGTGTCACATAATTACCATCTCTTTTGTGTGGTGGGAACAATTAAGATCTAGTCTCTTAGCAACTTTGAAGTTTATAATACAGTATTGTCTGTAATCTCTGTGCTGTGCATGAGATCTTCAGGACTTATTTATCTGGTAGTTGCAAGTATGTACACTTGAACACCTCCCTAGTTCCCTCACCTGTTAGTTTCTTTTACTATGAGACTGTGTATAGGTCCCAGAGCTAATTAATGCATTCATGATTTATAATTCAGCTCATCCTACTCAGGTTCCAGAAAACTAACAAAACAAATTATTAATCAGAAGCTTCTTGGTGGGCAGGGATCCAGGGTGAAAAAGTATTGAATGGGCTCAGCAGATATTTACCACAAGCCATAAAGAGTCTAGTGAGCCCTAGTTCATTACTCTGTGTTGTGCACAATTTCCTGTACCAGGAATCACCAGAGACGGTGTTCGTAGCTCCTCTTCAGAATGACACCCATTCATGGCCTTCCTCCATTTTCTCTTGCTTGTTTCTTTTTCTTACTGTGTTGGAAAAGCCTCTAATGTAATATATTTTCCTATTTGTCTTTTATTACTTTATTTACAGTATTTTCTTTTTGGCTTGGTGAAACTTAAGATTTTTATCTAATGTATATTCTGAATTATTTTTTTGAATGAAACTAGAAATCATGGGCATTTTTATGTAATATGCTGTAATATTTTGATATTTATTTCTGCCATATCAAGTAGGAATCACTTTAACAGTAGAAAAAATGTTTTTATTTATTTTTTAATAAAGATTATATTTATTTATCCATGAGACACACACACACACACTCACACACACACACAGAGGAAGAGACACAGGCAGAGGGAGAAGGAGAAGCAGGCTCCAGGAAGGGAGCCCGATGCGGGACTCGATCCCAGGACTTGATCCCGGGATTCCAGGATCATGCCCTTGGGCAGAAGGCAGGCGCTCAACCGCTAAGCCACCCAGGGATCCCCGAAAAAATGTTTTAAAAAAATACATCTTTAAATTTATTTCAGAGATGGAGAGAGAGCAAGCATGAGCAGGGGTGGGGGCAAAAGGAGAAGCAGACCCTACTCTGAGCAGGGAGAAGGACTTGGAACTTGGGACTCTATCCCAGGACCCCGGGATCATGACATGAGCTGAAGGCAGATGCTCAACCGACTGAGCCACCCAGATACCCTAGAAAAATGTTGAGGCATGTCAAAAAAGTTGCATAATTAAAAGATTTAGTAAATATTTTGTTATCAGTTTATAATTTTAATCATTTACTGGCGATGCTCATTTATAGACAAGATTAGCATGTGTCAAGGGAAAGAAAATGTATGGAAGAAAAAATACAGTCTTGAGAAAGTTCTTTATTTTTTTAAAGATTTTATTTATTTATTCATGAGAGACACAGAGAGAGAGACAGAGACACAGGCAGAGGTAGAAGCAGGCTCCCTGCAGGGAGCCTGATGCGGGACTAGATCCCAGGATCCCAGGATCCCAACCTGAGCCAAAGGCAGATGCTCAACCACTGAGCCACCCAGGTGCCCGAGTCTTGAGAAAATTCCATTCATAAACTTATTTCAATTCTGTGGATTGGTAAAATATGACTTGCCATTGTATGATTTTAGTTGTCCACCTCATGGGGAAATGAGTGTTTCTTGTGAATGTAGTATATAAACTTCTATGTCATAATTCTGAATCTTTGCTCTCTGTAGGGCCTCTAATGGGTATTAAAGAAATGTGTAATTCCCAAATTTTCAGTTAATTAAAAATATATTTGTCACAAATTTTTAAATAATAAACATGAAGCTGAATCTTTAAAAATTAATGATAATTGGGGCACCTGCATGGCTCAGTTGGTTAAGTGTCCAACTCTTGATTTCAGCTCAGGTCTTGATCTTGATGTTGTGAGTTTAGGCCACACATTAGAGCCCAGCATGGAGCCTCCTTAAAAAAAAAAATTAGTGATAATGGTTTCATAATGATGGGAGGGATTACACTGATATCTCTTGCAGGGTATCTATCTACACTTTGATGAAATCTTCAGTACTAGGTTAAGTTCAACACCTTTATTAGTTTATTTCCTTAGAATTGACTTCTGTGGATTTAGAGAATAGAGATTCACTCCTGATGAGTCAGGATGACAGCAGGTGCTGGGGGCCTGTCAGATGGCGTTGGATCGCACAGACATCATGGACAGAGCTCGCTGGTGACTGCATTCAGATAGTAATCCAACCAGTATGTCATGCATATGTTGCCATGGAGAAGGATTCCTACTCCAGTCTGGCTTCATTTAGTCCTGGAAAGTCATTCTTCATGTTCTACAAGCATCTGCATATGGTGTGAAAATATGCCCAACAACATGCCATTGATTTTATTCTTGAATGAATGAAGAACCATCAACTGTGGGGAAAGAGCCAAACTTCACAATTAGTTGTTTGCACAATTGTCCTTTACTTTTAAGGTATCCTGATAGCCTTCCCTCCCTCCCCTCACTGTATTCCCCTGCATTAAAATGAGAAATTTTAGCCCCAAAGGAATGGGTAAGACAATTCACTTGAGGACTATTAAATGGGTCAATTGAAATGATAAAAAGAATCCTCAGTTTGCATTTTTGGTATCATAAAATAATGCTTGTTTTTGAAAAGTATTATGCCTCAGTTAATTCATAAACAGTATAATGAAACAAAAAATCATATTTTGATGGCAGTTCAAATGAAATTAGTTCCTCATCCTCAGTACAAAGTGATCTGAAAGAAAAACCCAAATTCTCTAAATCATGCATCTCTGTGAAAAGAATGTTAGGTTTGGGGCACCTAGGTGGCTCAGTTGGTTAAGGGGCCGACTCTTGATTTTGGCTCAGGTCATGATCCCAGGATCTGCTTAAGATTCTCTCTCTCCCTCTGCACTCCCCTTCACACTCGTACTCTCTCTCCTTCCCTCCCTCTCAAAAAAAAAAAAAAAAAAGTTAGTTTCTCTGTTCTCTAGCGGTGTATTTCAAATTTTGATGGAGCTACCATTAATGGCTTGGAGCTGTCTCAAACGTGGGCTATCTCAACCACTTAAATTTTGGGAGCTTAGTTCCTTCACAGTTTGCTGAAGTGAAACTGAAAGCATTTATAAACTGCAAAATGCTATAGAAATACTGGTGGCATATATTAGTTGATACCAATTTAGAAGGAAATTCTTTGATTGTTAAGTCTATTCCTTTCTTAGCTACCATATTAGATCTTACTATATTATTTATAGTAGTACATACTCTATGTTATGGTAGTATACAGTACTATACTATATTGCTATATATTTCCATGGTCTCTATTACTATATTACTTATTAAGAGGAACATGCTAGTGAGGTGAAAATACTCCAAGATTAATCACAAGATCTTTGAAGTGTATGTACAACTTTCTAAAAAATTAACTGTTAAGGGGCACCTGGGTGGCTTAGTCCATTAAGCATCTGACTTTGGCTCAGGTCATGACCTCAGGGTGCTAGGATTAAGCCCCAATGAGCTCCTGCTCAGCTACATGTCTGCTTCTCCATCTCCCTCTATCCCTCTCCCTGCTCATATTCTCTCTCTCTCAAATAAATAAATAAATAAATAAATAAATAAATAAATAAATAAAATCTTAAAAAAAATCTATAACTATTAAGAATGTAGTAGGGTGGTCACTCGGTGGCCAGTGCACAGACTAACCCAATGTGGCTGAGATTGAGAAATTCGTCAAATAGAAATTGAAGGAGACAGAAACACAAGAGAAAAACCCACTACCTTTAAAACCGTTGAACAGGAGAAGTGAGCAAGTGAATCAGAATGTGCCTGCATGCACTGTACCTTCCACAAGTCCCTTTCAGCTGTTTCACTTTGTAAAATGCAAAGACGTTGGATTAAGTTTAAATGACTACTCCACACCTTTTCACATCAAAGAACTGAGAACTATTGACAACAAGCCTTGCCTGCCTCTCCCATCTGCCAGCTGGCTGGCAAGGAAGAAAAAGAGCCTGCATGTTGGTGAAGGAAGAAGCTGGTGGGATGACAGTGAAATTTAAAGTAAAAACCAAGCTGGTCCAAGGGGTCCTGCAGGCTGTAAAATGCAATTTAATCAGTGCCATTTCTTTTTGTTGCTGCTATTGTTCAAATGATCTTAATTATTGGAACACATAATTTTGACTCTTCAAATAAAAAGATTTCAAACCTGAAAAAAAATCATGTAATAGGATGCCTGCAAAAATGTGCTTTAATATTACATTCCAAGTTTATGAAATCTCTGTAAACAAAATAATTTGATCACATTTTCTTCTGAAATGACCAAACTATCAAAGACCACTTGACAGACCTTTGGAGACCACTTATGTATGTGGATGGTATTTGCAGTCCCATGTTAATGGACTGGAAGCTGTCTTCACCATGGGCACAAGATGGGAGGACTCCTTAGGGCCATGATTGTCAGACTGGGTTAATGAGACTATAACCAGCCAGCCAGTCTAGCACATTGCAATTTCAGTGCTTCTGGTAACCTTGGTGCATCCTCTCTACTTTATGTATGTATGTATGTATTTATTTATTTAAAAGATTTTACATTTATTCATTCATGAGAGACACAGAGAGAGGCAGAGACACAGACAGAGGGAGAAGCAGGCTCTCTGAGGGGAGCCCGATGCAGGACTCAATCCCAGGACCCCGGGATCACCACCTGAGCCAAAGGCAGATGCTCAACCACTGAACCACCCAGGCACCCCATCCTCTCTCTTTTAAACAGATTTGGATGTCTTAAGTCAGAAGTATATATTACTAGGGTACCTGGGTGGCTCAGCCAGTTAAGTATCTGACTGTTGATCCCGGCTCAGGTCTCGATCTCATGGTCATGAGTTTAGGCCCCAAGTTAGAGCCTACTTAAAAAAAAATCTTAAAAAAAAGTAAATATTATTAATGATCATTTTATGGATGGAAGAAATTAGATGAAAGTGGAAGACACTCCCAAGGTCACAGAACAAGTATGATTTCCATCTGAATTTAACTCAGTTTCTATACTTGGGTGTGGAGTGATGTGTGTCAGGTGGAGCAAACAGTTTTTCACTTCTTTAATTTACAGGAAATTCAGTTTGTTTTAGAAGTTCTTTCCTGGTTTTGTCTGTTGATTTCCAGCTTTTATCACGTGACATTAAAACCAGATATCTGAGCCAGACTTATCAAGTTTTAACCTTCTACAAAACTGCACAAAGCCATGGAACGAGGACCAGCCACTAGCGTGGCCTTTAGGTCGGAACGAAGAGTAGAGCATCTGTGACAGAATGAAAATGAATGGAACATGAATCATCTGAAAGCACTGCTCGGCCTCAGATGAACTCTAATAGTATTGACTCACTAACCTATATTCTCCTCTGCTTACTCCATTAGCTCGCTTCGGTGACATGGCATGTTAAATAACCAAGATCCTCGATATAAACCACTTCATTTAAAATTTGTGCTTCTTTGGTTGTGTGTGGGAGGTACATTGTCACAAGAACATAGTAACAAGGGGGTAGATGTTGAGAGAGTAGAAAGGGGAAAAAATCCTGTCTCATAAACGTGGTTCTGATTATGTATTCAAGGAGAGCAGTTAAAATTGTTTGGCAATCTTAACTTAGGAAAAAAAGAAACCTAAGAAGAATTATCATGCAAATCCTGAATGTTTATTGACATCCAAGCCAGGTGATTGAATTTCCTCTTACCCTCACTGGCTGGCTGTAAATACCTCCTCTCTCTCCTGAGTGACCGGGATGGGATGGACAGATTCTAAATGAAGCCCTGGCTACTTTCAACTTGACACCAGGAAGCACACTGAGCAAACTTGTCAAAAGATAAGCTAGTCTTTCTTGTCTTTACTTTAAAAAAAATTACACTTAATTAAAAGAAGGCACACAACATAAAATTGAGCATTTTAAGCATCTCTAAGTGTACAGTTCAGTAGCGTTAGGTCCACTCACATTGCTCTGCAGCCAATCTCCATAACATTTTATCTTGTGAAGCTGAAACTCTGTACTCATCAAACAACACCCCCCCGCCCCCACCCCGGCCCACCTCCCTGGGTAGCCACCATTCTACTTCCCGTCTCTGTGAATTTGATCCCTTTAGATCCCTTACATAAGTGCATTCATACAATATTTGTCTCTTTGTGACTGGCTTATTTATTTCACTTAGCATAATGTCCTCAAGTCTCATCCATGCAGTACCATGTGACAGAACCACCTTCCTGTACGTGGATATATCCTACTTGTTTATCCATTCATCTGTTGATGGACCTTGGGGTTGCTTCCACCTCTTGGCTCTTGTGGATAATGACACTATAGACATGGGTGTGCAAATCTCTTCCAAATCCACCCTTCATTTCCTTTGATATACACCCAGAAGCGGCACTGCTGGATACTATGGTAGTTCTAGTTTTAATTTTCTGAGGAACCTCCAAACTGTTCCCCAAAATGGCTGCGCTGGTTTACATTCCCACCAGTGATGGGTGAGGGTTCCTTTTTCTCCATATCCTTGCCAACGCTTATTTCCTCCTTCCCTCCCTTCCTTCTTTCCTTCCTTCCTTTTTTGATAGAAGCCATCAAAATGGGTATGAGGTGATGTTTCAGTGTCTCATTGTGGTTCGGATCCGCATTTCCCAAAGTATTTGTGACGTTAAGCTTCCTTTTATATGTTTGTTGGCATTGTAGATCATCTGGAGTAATATCTATTCAGCCTTTACTTTACACACTCTTTCTCCATCTGAGTGGACTGCCTCCCCCTGTCCTCATCCATCCCTTTTCTTATTTATTTATGCCCCACCTGTATCCTAAAAGAGGAGTTGTGGCAACCTCCAAAGATAGGTGTAGGAAGATGAAATGAAATTGGGGTGAAGGAAAGCACAAGGAGAAAAAGAAGATGAAGCTAACAGGAAAGGGTGGGGTGGGGTGCACAGGTGCATTTCTGAGTCCTCTCCAGTTGCTGTGGCTGCAAGCTGGGTAGCAGCCAAGACAAAGTGGGGAAAAGAATCATTTACTGTAAGGTAAACCCAAACCAGCTTCTCAAAAGAGCAAAATCCCCCATTGCTATGCCTGAGAGAGGGAGAGAGAGAGAGAGAGAGAGAGAGGTTTTCCCGACAAGTTCTTACCTAGGGGACTCTCAGAGATGCTGAAGCCCCCATCCTCCATTCCTTCATTACAGACAATTCAATAGCAGTTTTCACATGGCTCGTTCTTAAATATCCCTCCATAGCAGGCAGTGGCAGGAGATGACTGATATGTCAGCTCGCGCAGTCAGGCTGAGGGAGGGGATTCAAACTTCCTCTGCCTGTTTCTTTTGTTTGTACCCTAATGGGTTGGCTGATGCCCACTCTACTTGGGGAGGGCCATCTATTTTTACCAAGTCCACTGATTCAAATGCTAATCACTTCTGGAAACACCTCTGACAGACACACGCAGACATAATGTTTGTGCAGCGATCTGGGCATCCTGTGGCCCCATCTAGGTGACACATGAAATTGACCAGCATACCTCCTTCCCCAGTCGATTCCCAGTATCCTCTGTAGTGGTCCTCTACCCTCAGGCTCTGCCGGAATAACCTAACTGGCTTCTTGTTACCCAGAGCAGGGATTTCAAGCCTTTCCCTGTCAAGGCACATAGAGAGAATTAACATTTTTATTGCACCTAAGTGTTAAGTAGAGGGATTTGAGGGTGTATGGATTAATGAATTTGCATGTAACTTCCAAATAATGCCTCTTCCATTTTTTAATTTATTGAGGCATAGCTTATAGTGTACAGATAACTACGATGAATTTTTACACATATGTACATCCATATAATCACTTCCCAGATAAAGATATGGAACATTTCAGCATCCGAAGAGATTCCCTTCTGCTCTGCTTCTAACTCATAAGCCTCAAGGGTTAAATGCCATTCTGACCTGTGTCAGAATTTTTGCCTATTTTTGAACCTCATGTACCCAGAATCATAGAATATGCACTCTGTAACTGATTTCTCTCATTCAACATCACATCTGTATGATCGGTGAATGAACTGTATTGTCTTTTCCTTGTTATGTAATATTCTATTAATTAACATAACACAAGTCATTTATTTATTCTGTTACTGAGAACCATGTAGATTTCCAGTTTCGGGTCTGTTTTAATTAAAGCTGCTGTGAATATTATTGAATATGTCTTTGGGAGCATGTAAGGTCTCATTTCTTTGGAATATACCCAAGAGGGAACTGGATTGTTTAAACTTTCTATTCTTGCCTTTCTTTTGTTTGCTTGTTTGCTTCCTTGTTCTATCAGTTGCTAAGAGAAATTGTTAAGATCTCCAACTTTGTGGATTTGTTTATCTCTCTTGGTAGTCTGTCAGTTTTTGTTTTATTTTATAGTAAGCTGTGAAGTACATACAAATTTAAGATTAAAAAAATCTTCCTAATGAGATTATTCTTTTATTATTATGAAAGTTCTTTCTTTATCCCTTATTTGCCATTTGGGATATTCATTATCCCTTTCTACAGAACCAGCATCAATATCTAGGTTCCTTGTTTATGTTGTTACACATAAACTTAAAAAAATCTTAACTGGGGTGCCTGGGTGGGTCAGTCAGTTATGTTTCCGCCTTTGGCTCAGGTCATGATTCCAAGGTCCTGGGAGCAAGCCCTGTGTTGGGTTCCCTGCTGGGCGTGGAGTCTACTTCCACCCTTTCCCCCTCCCCCGGGTCTTGCTTGCTTGCCTTCCTGCTCTTTCTCTCGAATAAACAAATAAAAATCTTTAAAAAAATCTTTGTTAGATAACTTACTTGTATCAAATTTCTGTATAGTTGTGATTACATTGGTCTCCCTGTACCAGAAAAGCAAAAAATAACAGTGGATTGAATAAATTGCCATTTTATTTCTCTCTCATATAAAAGAAACCTGGAAGTAGGCAGTTTAGGACAAGATGGCAGTTTCACACAATTCTCAGGGACTCAGGCTCATGTCTCTGTTAGCAGAGGATTCCAGACTTAAGATTACCTCATGGTCCAATATGCTGCTTGGGGCTCCAGCCATCATGTCTGCATTCCAGGCAGCAGGGAAGAAGAGAGAAGAGTATAAGTTCACTTCTGCTTACATCCCATTGGTCAAAATTTAGATGCATAGGGACATCCATCTCAAAGAATCCTGAGAACTGTCATCTTCATTTATGGGTGTATATATAACAGTTTCTGTTACCATGTTTATTTAGTGTTTTTTCCAAGACTGCTCCCTTTCTTGTTGGTTTCTTTTGGCCCTCAGGCTTTCCGTCCTGGGCCACTTGTCTTGCTTTATGAATGGGACCACCTCACTCCTCCTTGGGAGAGAGGTCTGCAATTTGTATAGAATGAGGCTGACCTGTAGCCATCCTGTAGTTTCCCCACTTGCATCTCCTTCACCTGCCAGAGACAGTGCTGCCAGTGAGGGGATCAGCAGGCCACAGGTCACTCCCTACAAAGTTCACAACCACAACATGGGAGGACCTGGGATGTTGCCAGGCCCCCTGAGAGGCTCCAAATGACAAAAGTAGATCTTTTCAGGGTTTTAATGTGGTTCTAGTTTAAGAAACCCCAGACATAAACACAAGGTGAATTGAAATGCGTTATTCTTGTTCCCAGGCTGCCCCTGTCTTTCAGTGGTTTGCTGTGAAGTCTTGATTCCTTTAATTCAGTAACAGAAGTCTTGATATAATAACAGCTAACGTTACATGCTGGGCATCTTACTTGTACTATTATTGCCCCATTTCAGACACCAAACAACCTATGCACAGAGAAGTTAAGTAACTTCCTGAGATCACACAGCCAGTAAGTGGCAGACTCCTGAACTCATCTCCTGAGAGAGAGAGCTCCTTCATACTGCCTCTAGAGGAAAATTTTGAAAGCAAAGTGCAACTTGCTTGAAATCTCCCAAGACACTGGTTTTAAGCAGTGTAGCTTTTTAGCTTTCTCCCTCGTTTCACTTTCATTTCCATTGAGGTTTAGAGTTAGAGCAGCCAAGAGGGTACCTCACTTATCATTTCACTTCTCATCTTCCTTTCAGCAGCTCAACCCTCCTCCTTCTCATTGAGGTGGCCACGCCCACTGGCTGGCTGTCTCTGAGGAGGTGGACATGCCCAAGAAGCAGAGATCTGGCCATTGACTTTTAGGCATGGATGAAGCCTGGGCAGGTAGGAGCTGTTTCTTCAGAAAGTCCCTTCTGAAATCATTCTGAAAGAGGACTTCAACTACTTCCATTTTGACCTCAAGTCTGTACTTTCAAATTAAGTTCTTCTGTTCAGCTTATCTCTTAACTCAGGCAAATGACCCTGTGTGCAAAGCATCCCCTGATGAGAACTGAACTACCCGCTCAAGCAGCAGGGACTGCCTTGACGCCAGCAAGATCCCGCCTGATTGACCCCAAGACAGTGATGCACCTGACCTTCACTGCCCACCTGCACATACCACCCACCTCTGTCCCACATTCTGGTTAGATAGACCTACCAGGATTTTTAGCACTTCGGAGACAGCCTTTGAAACATCAGTCCACTGCCTTCCCGATATTAGCCTCCCTGAAATAAGCTCCTTTCTTTTGTCACCACCAGCAGTCTCCTGGCCTTTGGAATTCGTCAGTGGTGTGTGACCAGACCTGGTCTTTTTGGGATCCCTGGGGCCAGGCACTCTTGCACCTTGTGCCCCTTTTACAATAGTATTAATAATAAATAAATAAAGAGGAAGGAAAGTTTGGGGCCACTGAGTAAGCATTGAGTTCCTCTAACTTAAGCCAAGTGGCAAGATGTTGAAAATAACACTTGAAAATTGTCACCTGGCACCTTTCTCCCCTACTCCTATGACAGAGGGAGGACAAGGGTAACGACGTAGAACATCCACAAAGTTGGGCAATGCTCGAGTTACCGCTGGGCTCCCTGGAATGCCTGTATGGCTGGAGACAACAGGGACAGCTGGCTGCACCGCTGGCCCTGGCCACTGGGGGAAGCTCAGTTACAGCATCAGGAAGTTGGGGGTCTACCTCCAGAGCAGCAGCAGCCTCACCTGCAGCTTGCCAGGCTTGGGAATCTCAGACCCCACACTAGTGGAAGCAGCAGGTCTGAGGGCAGGGCCCAGCAATCTATGTTTTAATAAGCCCCCCAGGGCACTCTGACCCTTGTCAAGTTTGAACATCTTAAGGGAATCCATTGCTGGAGGTCACCTGAAGGAGGAGCCCTCTGTGGGACCCAAGGAGCCCTCCTTCTTTACTCTTGAAGAGAAGGAAGAAATTCTTCTCTACCCTCAGGGCCTTCCAGCTGCACTAAGAATTAAACTTACACGAGACAGATTAACAGGATAAAAAAGTTTTATTACCTGGTCATGGAGGTCCAGTAATGCAACTGAGACCTAAAGAAATAAACAAGGCAGGCGGGTGAAACAAGAAAGGAGTATATGTCTCAAAGCCTGTCTCTGAAGTGCTGAAAATTCTGGTAGGTCTACCTAATCAGGCTGTGGGACAGAAGTGGGTGGTACATGCAGGTGGTCAGGTGCATCATTGTGTTGGGCTCAGTCAGGTGGGATTTGCTGGCGTTAGGGCAGTCCCTGTTGCTTGCTGGGGGTGGGTGGTGGGGGGTGGTGGTGGTGTAGTTCAGTTCCCATCAGGGGATGCTTTGTCCTGGGGTCATTTGCCTGAGTTAAGAGATAAGCTGGACAGAAAAACTTAATTAGAAAGTACAGACTTGAGGCCAAAATGGAGGTAGGTACTTGAAGTACTCTCTCACTATGGTCTGGAGCAATGAAAGTGTAGATCTCGTATTTTATACACAATGCCTGGTTAGTAATTCACTGGGATCCTGGGATGGTCTTCTGGAAGCTCATGGAGAGCAGTAAATCTTTGCCATTTTTGCTAGGTTAAAAAAGAAAGATCACACAAAGTAGAATATGATCGTTGTAAAAAATTCAGTGGGTGTGAACCGTTGCTCAACGGGTATAGAGCACACAATGAGTCTCCTCTTCCCGAGGCACCTGCTGCTAAAGTCTAAAGGGTTTCCTTTGGATATATCTTTGAGCACATATTCAGGCCTGATAGCTGGCTGGCTCCCAGCTCTAGGGCTGCACCAGTTACTGACCTATCAAAATGCTTCTAAGAGCACTGGTAAGCAGCCTCTGCCTGAGCAACCCCTCCCTCAACCCCTTACCGGCTCCAGGGCTCCGTCTTCCAGGTTTCACACTGCAGGTCACATATTTGAACTGGAGTTTTTTTGTGAACTCAAGTCAGAGGAAATATGGAGAGGTGGCTGGAAGCCCATGGTACCCACAGGCAGCTGGAGAACAGACTGAGAAACAGAGAGGAACCAGAAGGACTTGAGGGCAGGAACCACTGGAAATTTCAGGCAGTGCTTCGAGAAAATGGACACGTCCATCCTCTTCTGTCAGTCTTGTTCCTCTGCTCAAGGGTTGGCTTCCAAGGACAAGATATCTAATTCACCTAGCTTGGACAAGGTAACCTTAATGAACCTATAAGGAAGTGACTAGTTTCCAAAAGGAAAGGGATGCTGTCACCATTAGAGGGGAGAATGCATGATGAGCAAATCAACCAAACCCTAGCAGATGACTTAATTTTCATACCTGTCTACTTAAAAAATTTGCACCTAAACACTTTTGAAAAAGATTTTATTTACTTAGGAGAGAGAGAGAGAGAAGAAGAGAGAGCAAGAGTGCACAAGCTAGGAGAGGGAAAGAGAGAATCCCAAGCTGACTCTGCTCTGAGCCCAGAGCCAGATGTGGAGCTGGACATGGAGGTTGATCTTAGGACCTTGAGATCATGACCTGAGCCAAAATCAAGAGTCAGATGTTTAGCAGACTGAGCCATCCAGGTGCCCCTACCTAAATACTTTTTTTTAAGAGAGGTTTTTATTTATTTATTTGAGAGAGAGGGAGAGAGAGAGAGAGGAGGGAGCAAGAGTGGGAGAATGGGGTGGAAGGGCAGAGGGAGATGGAGAAGCAGACTCCTTGCTGAGCAGGGAGCTTGATGTGGGGACTTGATCCAAAGACCCTGGGATCATGACCTGTGCCAGAGGCAGTAGCTTAACTCACTGAACCATCCAGGCACCCCACCTAAATACTCTTTAAAAAGAGACTTGAGATGGCTTACAAGAAGGGACATATTTAAACAATAAGATGGAAAAAGGCAGAAAAACCAAGATAATTAAAAGGAAGACTAAAACACAGTGGCAAAATGGTTAATACCTGTGATGTGCCTGGGCATCCTTCTCTTAAAGTTCCAGGTAGAGGGAAGGTTATAGAGCCCTTGCTATCATGATGAATTATAGCAATTGTTAAAGAAAAGTTTTCAAAATGCTTAATAGACATTCCCCCCCCACCATGCAAGAAATCCTGAGATGATAACAGTATCTTTGACAGCAGTTTAATATACAGAGGAGAGATTAAATACGGTTAATTCCTGGGAAGGATTCTGGTGAAAGGCGAAGATGTCACATTAGCATGCACGTCCCTGAAAGCAATCTTGTGAAGTGCTTGGAAATTTTATTCATTCATTTAATAAATGTTGATTGCCTACTTACTATATTCAGGCACTTGTTAAGTGCTGGTGCTGCTATGGAGAACGAAGTAGATATGGTCTTTGTTTTTGGTGTAGACACAAAATGAACAAACCTTTTAGAGTCTCAGATTTTATTGGAGCCCAAGTTAGGACAGCTGCCCAGGAAACACTCCTTGCTAGGAAGAAAGCTGTCTGGAGAAGAAAGGTTTTTATAAGGTTATATACTTTTTTTTACATCTTCTAAAAGCTCAAAGAATTCTAGATTAGCAGATAGGCAGGGATCATGAATTTTAACATTAAGAAATGCAGGGAGTAGGAGCATTGATGGATAGCTTAAGGACAGGATGGTTTTCCTTTGGATTACTACTCATTCACAAATTATGCAGGTATGCAATGCATTCATAGTAGACCATAAATTGGACTTTTGGCGTAAGCAAAGTTTATGAACAATCATGCTGACTTAAAAATCTAAAATGGCTTTGCTCGTATTTTGAGTCTTTAGTTTTTTTCTTTAATCACTAAGGAGGCTACAGTCTAGTTTCCAATATTGTGGCCACTAGCCACTAGTGGCTAATTGAAACTTAAATTTGTCTCATCCACATTGAGAAGTGCTGTACATGCAAAATATACAACAGATTTTGAAGATTTAGAACAAAAATAGAATTAAGGTATTCCATTAATAATTTTCATATTGGTTACAAGATAAAATGGTATTTTGGATATAGTGAGTTAAATAAAACGTATTAAAATTAATTTCACCTGTGGCTACTAAAGCACTTTAGACCACACACGTGCCTCATATTCTGTTTCTCCCATCCAAGTACTAACCAGGTACGACCCTGGTTAGCTTCTGAGATCAGACGAGATCCGGTGTGTTCAAGGTGGTATGGCCGTAGACTCACATTCTGTTTCTCTTGGATAGCACTGGTATAGAGAAGAAAGCAATCGTCAAAGCAAAAGAAAAACCCCTCCTTGTTTTATTGTGATTTATAATAAGACATATATGTGGCCTCCGTCCCTGTTTCTGACTCACAGCTCCCCAAACCATTGGAATGTTCTAAGTGTTGAGAATGGTAAAGTGTCTTTCCTTACGTTAGTGAGTGATCTTTGGAAAGCACCAAAGTGAGAGAGGAAGGGCTGGAGATGGAGTTCAGTCACCAGCTGTCAGTGGTTTAATCCATCATGCCTGTGTAATGAAGGCTCCCTAAAATCCCCAAAGGACTGGGTTGGGAGAGCAGGTGGAGGTGCCCGGAGGGGGTGTGGCTGGAGGGGGCTTGCTGGGGACGGGGCGTGCCTGGAGGGGGGTGGGAAGCTCTGCACCCTTTCCCCACACCTTGCCTTATGCATCTCTTCCACCTGCCTGTTCCCGAGTTAATATCTTTTTATAAACCGGTGATCTAGTAAGTGACATGTTTCTTTTGAGTTCTGTGAGCTGCTCTAGCATATTAATTGTACCAGAGGAGAAGGTACTGGAAACCTTTGGTTTAGAGTTGGTCAGAACACAGGTCACAGCTTGGGCTTGCGATTGGTATCTGAAGTCGGGCGTGTGGGACGGTCTTGTGGCTCTGAGCTCTTAACTGAGCTAACGTGTGGAATCTGCTGCTGACTCCAGGGAGAGTGTGTCAGAATTGAGTTGGATTCTCTGAGACCCTGCTGGTGATGTTGGTGTGAGGTACCTACCCCGCCACCCCCACGGGAACTGGTACTAGAAACTGTTTATACACTTATTAATAAATACTTAGAAATTGGTAACTGAGGTAAACTAAAGTTGGGGGGCTCAAAGTTGAAGTTGGAAACTTCTGTGATGTGATGCCTGACAGAGGGAGGATTAGGGCTGGGATGCTGATGATTTTGACCTAGGTGGTGGCAGGGGAGGTCCTGGGAGAAAATCAATGCATTTCAGATGCATTTAGGTGGTAAGTTGATAGAACTGGGTTATTGGTTGGATGCGGAGACAGGAAGGGAAAGAAAGGAGTTCAGAATGACACCCTGGTTTCTGCTTTTAAAAAACCAGGTGGGTGGAGATGCTGTATCCTGAGGCATGGAAGAATGGAGGAGTAAGGTGATTATGGGGGAAGACAAGAGCTCCATCCTGAACAAAACCTGTGGAGTCCCAAGAGTCAGATGAGGAGTCTATCAAAGGAGACTGAGGAGGTGTGGCCAGAGAGGTGGGAGAAAAAGAGAAAGCTCTAAAGGGAGCTACCAACCATCTAAGGCCTGGACTAAAGTGTGCCCCATGGATCTGGTAATGCAACTTAAATTATTCTTTGAGAAAAGTGATAAAAATGCATTTTGCCTTTGTAACAACTATAATAGAAATATGCCCAGTACAATGGGAAAATTGAAGAAGAAGTAAAATCTTTTTTCCATTTTAAAAATTGCAGAAAGTATAGCTAGAAAGGACCTGTGCTTCTCCCTCTAGTGGTAGGGATTGGGCATGGCTGGTGCTATGTTCTGGGGGACCAAGTGTGAGTAATATAGGGTTAAGTCCTTAACACAGAAGTTTTCCAAAGTGAAATTTAGCCAGTATATTCTTTTTTGGAGAAGTATAATATAAGCAAACTAAATTTTTACAAGGACAGAAAAGGCAGTAAAACTAGGAAAGCAAAGTTTCACTAAAATGACTTCTCAAAAATAGAGGAGATTTGAAAGTCACAGAATTATTTAGGATGAAAAATAATTACTCTTGGTTCTGGAAATGAATCCTTTAAGTCCTGGCCAGTGATGATTCTAAATATCACCTGAAAAGGACTTAGTGTTTAGCAGAACAATTTCAGTTTTTAAAACACATTGGTTCCTTATGACTGAGGTTTGACTTCATGTTCAAACCTTTTATGGGCAAACAGGCTACAAGCTTATCTATCTCAGAATTTATCTTACAATTTGAGATTAATTTCTGGATGTGTGTGAGAAATTTTTTTACTAGTTGTTCCTAATTTCAGCTCTAAGTCATGAAATTAAGTTTGAGAACTGACTGGCCTTGTAGAATCAAGTTTGGAAGCTCTCCAAATGCTACCAATTCCAGGGTCTTGATGTTAAAATCTAACATCTCACAAACTTTTCATTTAATTTCTTAACTACTTTAATTTAATTCGCATTACGTTTATCATCAGTGATCTGTTACATGAGTAACTTTTGTTGTGTTTTTGTTCATTTAAGTTAACAGGTTCCATTCTACCCAGTTCTGTAAGTCCTTCAAGTTTATAGTCAGAGCACATATGTGAAAGATGAGTGATTTGGGGGTGTCCCAGTGTAAGGGGAGTTAACATCTCTTCCTATCCTGAAACTTTAAAATAAAAATACAACTCTTTATTAAAATATTCAAGCTTGAACAAATGCTAAGTTCTGTAGTAAAGCAAGTTTAAGAGAAAATAAGTTATGTAGTATCACTGCAATTGAATTTAAGAATTGGAAATTTTCTTGAATATCCACTGGATATCTTTTCACTAAACCTAGAACGTTTCCAGTCTCAACTTTTTCTGATCTCAAGTTGTGATTTAAGATACTGCTTTTTAATTTTTTATAACATCTTTGTTGAGCTATAATTCATATACTATGCAATTAAAAGTGTGCAATTCAGTGGTTTTTCACAGAGTTGTGCAATCATCACCAAAATTAGGTTTAGAACCTTTTCATCACCCCAAGAGGAAATCCTGTATCCACTAGTAGTCTTTTCCATTTCTCTCTCACCCATTCTGGTTATTTCATAAAAAAGGACTCACACAATATGTAGTCTTTTGTGATTGGTTTCTTTCATTTAGTGTAGTGTTTCCAAGATTCATTCATGTTACAACATTATCAGAACTTCATTATTTTTGTTGCCAAATAATATTCTATTGTATAAATATACTATATATTATCTATTCATCAGCTGGTGTACATTTGGGTTTCTACTTTTTTGGTATTTTGAATAATGCTTCTATGAACATTTGTGTGTAAATTTTTATGGGGACGTAGGCCTACTTCTGTTGGGTATACACCTAGTTGTGATATTGCTGAATCACATTTTTAATATTATTTTTTTATTTAAAAGGTTTATTTATTTATGAGAGACAGAGAGTGAGCGAGCGAGAGAGGCAGACACCTAGGCAGAGGGAGAAGCTCCCTGAAGGGAGCCCGATGTGGGACTCGATCCCGGGTCCTGGGATCACACCCTGAGTCAAAGACAGATGCTCAACCACTGAGCCACCCAGGTGGCTATTTACTTATTTTATTATTTTTAAAAGATTTTAATTATATATTCGTGAGAGATACAAAGAGAGAGAGGCACAGACACAGGCAGAGGGAGAAACAGGCTCCACACAGGGAGCCTGACATGGGACTCAATTTCGGGTCTCCAGGATCAGGCCCTGGGCTGAAGGTGGAGCTAAACCGCTGAGCCACCTGGGCTGTCCCTATTTACTTATTTTAGAGAGCAGGAGCTGGCAAGCCAGGGAGGAGGGAGGGAGAGAGAGTCTTAAGCAAACTCTGCTCTGTGTGGAGCTTGATCTCACAGCCTTGAGATCACAACCTGAGCCGAAATCAAGAGTTGGATGCTTAACCCACTAAGCCACCTAGGTGCCCCTTTAATTTATTTTTTATTATTTTTTTAAAGATTTTGTTTATTTATTCATTTGATACATACAAAGAGAGGCAGAGACATAGGCAGAGGGAGAAGCAGGCTCCCCGCAGGGAGCCCAATGCGGGACTCCATTCCAGGATCCCGGATCACAACCTGAGCCAAAGGCAGATGCTCAACCACTGAGCCACCTAGGTGCCTCTAATTTTTTTTAAAGATTAAAAAAACTTGAGTATCACTGGCACCATGTTTATGTTTAATCTTTGAGGAACTGACAAACTGTTTTCTAAAGTGTCTGCATCCTTTGACATTCCTATTAGTAGTGTATGAAGGTTGCAATTACCCCACCCTTGTCAACACTTGTTATTATGTCTGTTTGATTATAGCCATCCTAGTAGGTGTGAAGTAGTATACCACTGTGGTTTTGATCTTCACTTTTTTGATGGCCTTCATTGCAGCATAACATTTAAAAATTTTGCTGATGTCTAATTTACTTTTTCTATTGCTGCTTGTACTTGTGGTTCCTTATTGAAGAAGGCTTTGTCTAACCTAAGCTCACAAAGATTTACCCTATTTTTATTTTGAAAAGTTCTATAGTTTTAGCTTTTGCATTTAGGTCTCTGATATAATGATCACCCATTTGGACTTTTTGTGTATGATTTGAGAATTGGGTCCATCATCATACTTTTATATGTAGATAGCCATTGGTCTCAGCCACAATTTGAAAAGACCATTCTTTTCCTCCTTGTACTGTGTTGATGTCCTTGTTGAAAATCAACTGACCATAAATATGAAGCTTGGTGTGTGGACTCCATCTATTGATGTAATAGAATCATCTATTGTCATCTGTTGTCCCTTCCACACTGTCTTCATTACTGTTGATTTGTAGTAAGTTTTGTAATTGGAAAGTGTGCGTCTTTTACCTTTTGTTCTTTTTCAAGATGGTTTTGGCTATTCTGAATATGATGAATAAGAATAACCTTGTCAATTTCTGAGAAAAACCCCCACAAAACCAAGTTGGGATTTTGACAAGGATTGCAGTAAACGTGTAGGTCAGTTTGAGGAATAGTGCCATCTTAACAGTGTTCTTCCTATCATCAACATGGGACCAGATGTCTTTCTATTCACTTAGGTGAATTTCTTTCTTTCAATAATGTTTTATACTTTTCAGAGATTGTATTCGTTTCTAAACATTTATTCCTAGTTATCTTATTTGATAATATTATAAATGGAGTTATTTTAAAAAATTTCAGATTGTTCATTGCTAGCATATGGAAATAGTTGATTTTTAAAAAAATGTTGTTCTTGTGCCCTGCAAACTTGCTGAACTTGTTCATCTGTGTTAATAGCTTTTTGGTGGATTCATCATATTTTCTCTATAAAAATATCATTTCAAAATAGAGGTAGTTCTTCATTTATCTTCCTTTTCGATCTGGATGTCTTTTCTTTCTTGCCTAGTTACCTTGGCTACAATCTCCTGTACAATGTTGAATACAAGTAGTGAGAAGGGACATCCTTGTCTTGTTCTTGATCTTACAGGGAGAGCAGTTTTTGACCATTAACTGTTGGGCTTCTTTGTAGATATATTTTATCAGGTAGAGGAAGTTCCCTTTTATTCCTTGTTTGTTGAGTATTTTTATTAAGACAAGGTGTTAGTTTGTCAAATGCTTTTTCTCCACCTTACAAGATTATTATGTGGTTTTGTCCTTTATTCTTTTGATATGATATTGTACATTGATTTTGGCTATTAAACCAATCTTGCATTCTGGGATAAATCCTACTTGGTCACAGTGACTAATCCTTCTTATATGTTGCCAGATTTGGTTTGCTAGTATTTAGAATTTCTATGTCTATATTTGTAAGATTCTATTGGTTTGTAATTTTCCTTTACTATCTTTGTCTGGCTTTGGAATCAGGCCACATAAAATTAGTTGGAAAATGTTCCTATATCTTCTGTATTTTTGGAAGAGTTTGTGAACACTTGGCAATTTTTTCCTTAAACTCTTGGAAGAATTCATGAATGAAGCCATCTGGGACCTGGGCTCTTCTTTGTGGGAAGTTTTTAAGTTACTAATGCAATTTCTTTACTTGTTACAGGTTTATTCAGATTTTCTACTTCTTCTTGAGTCAGTTTGATAGTTTTTGTCTTTCTAGGAATTTATTTCATCTAAGTCATCTAAATTTGTTGAAATACGGTTTTATGTATTTGTTGACCAAGTGTATCTGGGAACTTGTCTATTCCCTCTCTCTGGTTATAGTGACAGAGTTCCCTAGCCATGCTTAATACAGTGTGATCCAGGCTACCTAGCTACCCTTGATTTGGTCTGTCTGACCAGAGATAAGAAAGACTTATTTTCCTTCTAGTTGTGTAGACCAGTAACATGTAAGCCTAGAAGCTCTTGGCACCACATTTGCCATCTTGTTGCCTGAAAAAGTGAGGAAACCATTCTGCAGTGAGAAGCACTGGTAAAGCTAAATGAAGGTGGAGGTTTGATTAGGATTAAATCCTTGATTTTTGTTCATATTATTGAGATTGGGTCGCATCCCTTTGCAACTTTCAAATTTGCAATACCATATTACCTGTAGGCTCTATGCTGAACAGATCTGGCTTTTTGCTTTAGTTAATCTTAGTGGGTTCCTGCTGCTTACAACCAGGAGAATATTACCTAATGCATTCTGTTAAAGAGATTAACATCCTATTTGTCCACATTCTTTCGTTATTTTTATTCAAGTATAGTCCAAGGACAGACCTACTTTTGTATTCCACTTTTTCCCTCCCAAACAATGTATTATCTTTCCACGATGTTCACAGCCTTCAGAATTGCTATTATTGCTTCAATTTGGGAAAAAATAATTTCATAAAGTATTTATACTGAATATTTCATAAGGCAAACAGAAGTGAAAAGTGCTTTCATCACAGCTGACAAGGCAAATCTCCTACTTTCCTTACTGCATTGTTTTCTCTTGCAAGAACCACATCCTGCTCAAATTCAACTTTTCTCTTAGACCACACTGTTTCTTCACTTCTGAATGTAGCTGGAGAATAAAACCCAGCTGCACTGTCTGGTCTCATGTTCAGTTCCCGATCACTACCCCCAGGAGGGCCCTTGATGTTATGCAGCAATCATTTCACATTTTCTGAATGGACTCACGCTCCCATTATCCTACGTGATTATTTCATTCTTGGCTCTCCAGCCTCTAGCATTGTCTCCTCCAGCCTCTATCTGAGCTGATAACCTTGCATTTTCTTTTACTGAACAATGAGAGGCAAACTAGAGAGAGGCAAACTAGAAGAGAATTTATAAAACTCCACCTCTCCACCTTCTTCCATTTGTTCAATGTACTTCTGCTTCTTCTTCGGTTACTATGAATAAACTGAACATGCTCCTCCCAAAGGCTAGCTCTTTTCCTGGCACTGAATCTATCCTCTCTCACCAGCTCAAGGATTTTGCGCCGTTAGTTCCCTGCCATCCCTATCACCTTTATCTTCTTGCATCACTATTATTTTCTTCTTAAAAATTTTTTTTTGTTGTTTTTGAATTTTTGAGAGTGTGAGCGAGCAAGTGAGTGGGGCTGGGAGGGGCAGAGGGAGAGAGAGAGAGAATCTCAAGCAGATTCCATGTTCAGTGTGGAGTCCGACATGGGGCCAGTCTTACCACCCTGAGATCATGACCTGAGCTGAAATCAAGAGCCAGATGCTTGACTAACTGAGCCATCTAGGAGCCCCACTATTATTTTCTTCTTTACTTGACTCTTCTCATTAGACTACAGATATGTCATTCATTACTTCTTTCTTTAGCACATGTGCATACTTATACCTACATCCAAAAAGTTCTCTTGACCTACTTCATCCTCTACTTACTGCTCTATTCTTATCTTCCTTTTCAAGAAGAATTTTTTGAGTCCATTTGTTCACAAAGTGCACGTTGAGATGCAGCATCAGCATCACCTGAGAGCTTGCTAGAAATACAGATTCATGGGCTCCCTGTCAGATCTAATGAATAAAGATTCTGGCAGTGGGGCTCAGCAATCTGTGCTATAATAAATCCTCCAGGTAATTTTGATGCAGGCTAAGAGTTGAGAACCACTGTTTAACATACAGTTGTGGACTCTAATTTCTCTCTTCTCATTCTCTCTGAAACATTCCAGATGCCTGCATATGACAGAAACTGCTGGGAAAAGGTCAAGAATGACTTTTATTAGTAGGAGCCACACTTCTCATTGTAAGGGAGGAAAGTCAGAGAAGGAAGACAGGAAGACTACAGTGAATCTTGTGGTCCTAAAGTAGAGTCAAGAGACAGCAGTATGAACTTAGACTTGGCTTAACATAACCATATGTGGATACAGGTAGGTATAGACACAATTGTAGGTACGTGCATATTCATGTATGAGCACACATATATATGTTGTTAGCCCTATCTGCTGAGAGGCCTGAGGGGTAATGAGCACCCCAGTAGCAATGAGCACAGTCAAGGTCTAGGCTTGATTTTTATTACTATTCTCTAGTAAAGGGAGTCAGGGCCCTTTGAAGGAACAGCTGATTTTAGGCTGGGGCAGGGAAAGTAGAAAAAGAACTGGGGCATCTTGTAGTGCCAGAAAGTGGCAAGATGCCTTAAAAAAAAAAAAAAAAAGTTTTCATCCAAAATACCATGGACCCTGGTTCTCTCTTTATCTCACTGGCTAATTGTTCTTAGTCTCCTTTGCCAATACTTTCTCATCTCTCTGACCTCTGAACACTGGAATGTCTCAGGGCTCAATCTTTGGATGTTTTCCTGTCTAGAAATCATTCCCTGATGATGTCATCCAGTTTTGTGGCTTTAGGTGCTATTCACAGACCCCATTCCTCTCTTAGGTAGACCTCTTCTCTAACCCCAGACTTGTATACAGAGTATCTACATGAAATCTCAACTTGGATGTCACCCTGACCAAAACTGAGCTCCTGATTTCTCCCACACTAACCTGCTCTTTTTTTTTTTAAAGATTTTATTTTATTTATTCATGAGAGGTGCAGAGAGAGAGAGACAGAGGCAGAGACACAGGCAGAGGGAGAAACAGGCTCCATGCAGGGAGCCCGATGTGGGACTGGATCCCGGGTCTCTAGGATCACGCTCTCGGCTGAAGGTGGTGCTAAACCGCTGGGCCACCGGGGCTACCCCTAACCTGCTCTTCTTATAGTCTTCCCTATTTTCATGATGGCAATGTCCTCCTTTTGGTTGTTCAGGCCAAAACTTTGGCGTCTTCTTTGACTTCTCTCTTTTTCTCCTACCTCCTACCATTAGAAAAATTCAGTTCTACTTGTAAAATATATCCAGAATCCAGTCACTCCTCACCATGTCCATTGCTTCCACCGAGCTCTGAATCACCATTATCTCTTGTCTAGATAACAGAATCAGATTTCTAACTGGTTTCCCTGCTTCTTCCCTTGACTTTCTCAATCTGTTCTCAACACATGAGCAAGTGATCTTATTAATTTTTAAGTCAGATCATGTCCCCTCTCTGCTTGAAATCCTTTATTGATTTCCCAACACACAGAGTAAGAGCCAAAATCCTTTCAATTACCTAGAAGTTTCTACATGATCTACTTACCCCACAGTGCCTCCTGACTTGGGGTCCTGTTCTTCTTCTTCTCTCTCATTCCATTCCAGCTGCAGAGACCTTAATCCAGGCACACAGGTGCCTCATCGCACTCACTGCACTTTTTGCTAAAAGCACTAAGTTTATGGAAATTTGTTTAGGCAACAACAGAAAACTGATGCAAATTGAATGAGAGGAAGTTTCAGGTAATCAACCATAACTGACCTCCAAGATGGCAGTTTCCTGTAGTTCTACCTAATAATTTGCAGTGTGTACCCCTACTCTCAAAATAAAAATAAATTTCTTTATTTTCCCACAAAGAATATGAATCACCATCAAGTTTACTATTTTTCTGTTTGTGATTTATTACTATAAGTTGGCTAGAGAACTTTGTGTTTTGTTTATGTTGTATATTTGCTTAGAGAAATGTGTGGCAAATAGTAGATATTCAGTAAATGTTTGCAAAATGTCACATGAGGGGCACCTGAGTGGCTCAGTGGGTTAAGCATCTACCTTTGGCTCAGGTTATGATTCCAAGGTCCTGAGATGGAGACCCACATTGGGCTCCCTGATCAGCAGGGAACCTGCTTCTCCCTCTTCCTCTGCTGTTCCCCCTCCACTTGTGTTTTTTCTTTCATTTGCTCTGCTCTCTCTATCTCTAATAAATAAATAAAAAATCTTAAAAATAAAATAGCATGTTACATGAGTGAATGAAAGCAGGAGGAAGTAGGAGTCAACAGAAACCACTTTGTTGGACAAAAAACCTCATCCCAAAAAATCTGGTGGGAACTTAAAAAGACAACCAACCAACCAACCCCAGGAGTTCTGTACCCGCCCTTAGACTTTGGAGTTTCCAGAAAGCAGTATTCTAGGGAATTTTAGTTTATTCAAAATGCTTTTGATTGAAGGCAAATAATGAAAAAAAACCTTACATGGAATATTCAAGAGATTTTACTTTCAGATGACCAGGTCAGAAACGTGCTAGCAAATTTAGAAAATTAGAAATGGAGGAGTGC
Organism: Canis lupus dingo; assembly: GCF_003254725.2. NCBI lineage: Eukaryota > Metazoa > Chordata > Mammalia > Carnivora > Canidae > Canis > Canis lupus. The sequence goes on from NC_064243.1 coordinate 75,942,423, forward strand.
CTGGGTGGCTCAGTCAGTTAAATGTTGGACACTTGATCTCAGCTTGGGTCTTGATCTCAGGGTCATGAGTTCAAGTGCCACACTGGGTTCTATGCTGGGTGCGGAGCCTGCTTAAAAGGAAGAAGGAAAGAAGGAAAATTAGAAATGGAAACAACAATTAAATGGTCATTTTTGTCACTTCGTCGATTTGAGGCTTATGGCATGACAGGAAGGAAAGACCACATGCTTCTGAGGAGAGGCTGGGAACTTGGCAGCCTGCTCTCACCTCCCCTGCAGGACAGATGGATGCTTGTGGATGGGTGGGGGCTCTTTACATTGGTGTGCAAGAGAATCTATTTATCTGGAAAGTTCCATCTGCAGGAGGAGAGAGATCTCCTCTAATGGGAGATGGGGTCCTGCAGCAGTCTATCTAATACAAACATGCTCCATTAAAAAAATAGTGCAAGTCTTTAAAAAAATGGCATTAAATATCTGTTTCATCAGCACAGTTCAGTACCTGAGCATAGGTATTTCTTTGATCTACCTTCAGAGAATCTCTGGAACATTCAGGGTAGAATGTTTTAGACCATGTCCTTCCTTTTCTAAGATAATTTGTAACAAGAAAAAAAATTTAACTGGAAAATTTCAAGGAAACAAAACTGGTTCTATAATCATACCCCTTGCTCAGATCAGCTGTTTACATTTTCTAATACTGTGTCAAATATTACCCACATTTATGTGCTCTAAAAAGAGTTACAGTGAGGGATTCCTGGGTGGCTCAATGGTTGAGCATCTGCCTTTGGCTTAGGTCGTGATCCTGGGGTCCTGGAATCGAGTTCTGCATCAGGCTGCCCACAGGGAGCCTGCTTCACCCTCTGCCTGTGTCTCTGCTGCTCTCTGTGTGTCTCTCATGAACAAATAAATAAAATCTTTTTAAAAAGTTACAATAATAGGGTACATACTATTTTGTTTTTCTTCTCAGTATAATTTAAAATGAGCTTTGGCATATTTCTACATGATTGCTTCAGTTGGACCATTTATTGTAAATAGTGCTATAGCACCCCACCTGAGAGCCTCTGTTCCTCTCACAGGTGGGGTGTGAAGAGCTGGCTTCACATGTCAGCTGAATAATTGGTGGTTTATTTAATATGAAATGAAATCTTTGGTCCCAAACATTTCTCTATCAGCCTGCTGTATTGCCTAAAACCTCAGTCATCAGCAAAAGTCGGGTTAAGGCTAAGCTTCAGTTAAATGCATGTTCTTGTATTTGGAGTGACAACACCTGCATCACCACTCATGGCTTCCTGGATGCCAGCTAATCCAGGGGGTAGACCCAGCATGCACCTGCCAGATGGGAGGCTCTGGCCCTGGGGACAGTCAGGTTTTTGTCATGGGGCCAAGAACTGTATCTCTGCAGGGGCAAATGTCTCAGGCTTGGGAGCCCTGTGTCCAGCAGTGAGGCTTCAAGGGAAGAAGATGACTCCTGATCTGGGGGTAGCCTCTGGGTAACCAACTTCCTCTCGTCCTTGCTCTTCCTTATTGTTGAATTCCAAGACGATTGCATGTACTTTCAGTAATCCAAAGTGACCTCAGAATCAATAGAAAATCTCCCATCTTTGGCATTTTCATATCCATTTGCAATGCCCTGGTCTAGCAGGGGCCCAGAATGTACTGGAAGGATCCAGGATGGGCTGCCTGTGTGTTGGCCGATGATCTGCTTCCTTTTCAAAAATAGCATCCTTGGTCTCTGGAATACTTCAGCAGAACAATGGAGGAAGGAAGGTAACTGGAACAATCGTGTGCCTGGTGAAATCTCATTATTATTATTATTCCTGGGAAATGGGCTCTCTGGCTTAGTGAGTTCACACGGTGTTTATATGGGGGAAATGAAGTTAAATGTGCTTGATGTCCATGATCTGACTACCAGCCAGCGCCACCCGGGCAGCCACAAAGCCTCAAATAGAACATATTCCTAACATCTGCTGCCTCTGCCTTCTGAGGTGATCACGCTCCATCTTTGGGGCTGGCTCTGCCCCCAGCTTGGCCAGCCTGCTGCACCGACGGCCTCTCGGGGTTAACAAGTGAATAATATGGCTCCTGGGCTGTACCTCCTTCATGTGGCCCCAAGCCCATCCTTGGTAAGCCAAGCAGAAGCTTTTAAAGGATTCTGTGGATTCTGTGCCAGCGCCCAGAACTACCTGGTGGCTGCAGTGCTAGCTCTTGAGCACAGATAGGGGGTGTGGTTCTCTATAAATGGTCCAACATCGGCCAGTTCAGCAGAGACCAGGCCACAGGAAGATCTGAGCAACTGAGGCAGATGAGAGATGTGTTTCCCTGAAACGCGGGGGTCCAGGACTCCTCTTCCTGCTGTGCATTAGCTAGGAAAATCAGCCCCGCTATTTACATCCTGTTCTCCATTGGGCTTTATTAAGTTGTCAAGTTTTAGCCAGCCTGCAAGAGCCTTCATAGTCTTGCAAATGTGCAAACATAAGGAGAGACAGGCTGGTGGTCTGCCCCTGTGGGCTTTCCGGGACCTGGCTTTTACTAGGGATGTAGAAATTCCTCCTTCCCTCTTTCCCTTTCCTCATACTTATGTGGAGTAAAATTGGACAGGAGATTTAGGTGGTAAGTAGAGAAAGTTAGAGGTCTCTTTAAAAAAAAAACAAACCCACAAAAACCCCCACAAGTATTTACATACTCTTATTCGATAAACTTTGTGGAGCACCAGTCATAGGTGAGATCCTGTATTGGCCCCTGGGTATACACAGACATGGTTCTGTCATCTAGAAACTTCTAGCCCAGAGATCTGAAGTGAGAGAGTATAAGTGATTGGTCTGTGAGTCCCCAGCAATCCTGATGTCCTGTAGTTCTATTATTACAGCAAGTTTGACATATCTTGTCTTCCACTTCTGCACCCTGCACACACACAAAAAGCAAAACTCTTTTTTAAAAAAATTTTTAAAGGTTTTATTTATTCATGAGAGAGACACAGAGAGAGAGAGAGAGAGAGAGAGGCAGAGACATAGGCAGAGGGAGAAGCAGTCTCCCCATGGGGAGCTCAATGCAGGACTCAATCCCAGGACTCTAGGATCACTACTCGAGCTGAAGGCAGACTCTCAACCACTGAGCCACCCAGGTGTCCCGACCCTTTTATCATAGAATCTATGGCTCAATTACAAATTCTTGCCCCAGGAGATAGTTTTCAATACTTAGAAATGGCTAAAGGTCTTTTGGAGCCACTTGTGCTGGAAGAGGCAGTGAAGACATAGAAAGGAGGCCAAGCCCAGGTGGCCCGGCCGTGGAGTTCTGGTCCTGTATTTGCTTCTGCTCGATGTCACCTTGAGCTTGGCTTTTGAATGCCTCACGGTGGTCAGTCCAGGATGTGGTTTTCATTAAGGGTTCACCTCACCTCCCTGGAGCACAGCTTGCTGGTGCCCGAGTGCGAGCCTCCCAGCGGCTTGTGGGCAGCCCCCACCAGGGAGGTCATCCTGGTGGCCTGCTTCATCCTCAGCTGCTCTGCCTTTGCCGGAGCTGGTGCTATTTTTGTTCTCCTTCCCTCTTCCCCAACTCCCCTCAAAGAGTGACAGCTGATTCAAGTAATAAAGGATGACCCATCGAGGAACCCACTCGTCATAACCATTAACTACATGCCTCCTCTCATCTCACTGTATAGGTGTTCTTCCAGCCTTCTGGGTGAAGAGACCTATTGAATTGGAGAAACCATTGTCCTTCCATTAGTACTTCCTAAATATCTAGTCAGATTGTTCTGGGGCTGTTCACTTGCATATATCACCCCTTCTCTAGACTAGGAGCACTTATTTCCATCCACTCGCTTACTCCCTTTATCTGCAATAAAAAATAGGTACCTGGTACCTGCACTAGGCTGGGATGATGCCAAAGACATGATCCCTGTCTTGTGAAACTCACAATACTAGAGAAGGGACGGTGTTGCACGCGCTGCGGCAACATGATCAGGGTCCTGAGGATAAGGGGATGAGGAAAATAAAAGAAAAGTAAAGAGATGGGACAGGAGGGACACAGTGGATGATGTCCAAGCAGTGCCAGCTTTATTTAAGATTTTACAACATTTTATAGCATGAGCAAAACAAAGCCGAGAAGGTGTTTATTTTTAGCAGGTTTGTGAAAACCTCCAAAGTTCCCTTTTCTCAGCATGCAAGACAGACTCACGGGTTCCAGAAGACCTTGGTAAATAGATAAGCTTGTTGCTCCAGATGTGCATACTTCAAAGGAATATTAGGTATGGTAAACAGACCAGCAAGGACAGACAGACCCTTATTTACATTTATGACCAGGTCAGAATAAGTTGTATCTATTGTGTTATGTGGGCGATCACGTACAAGCGAGCCCTGAGAACCATTGCTCAAGCCCTTTCTCAAGCGTCTACCAACCATTCACCCTTTAGGCTCTTGAGCCTTTTGAGTGAATGAGGGACGCAAGTCCGGGCCTGGTTTGGTTCAGTTACTCCAGCTAGTTCGTGGTCGCCCACAGGACGGACACATATACAAGTAATTGTGCTATAGCAGCTAAGTGCAGATAGAAAAGCAAGAGATACAACAGAAGCACAGGAAAAGAGGGGCTGAGCTCTTTGTGATAAACTGTGTTTTTCTTTGCAGATGCACATTGCTTTTCTCTGCAGCCAAGATTATACTCCCCTACTATTGTTAATGTACTTCCCTGTATTAATGTCAGGCTTGGCCATGGGACTTGCTTTGGCCAATTCAGTGACATATATCATTTTGCCATATTCTTTCCTTTTGTCCTTTGCCATGATGACTACTAAGAATCCCAGGTGGTCTGGCAGTCTGGGCCATGAAGTGGAGGTCACATTGGGATGGTCATGCAGATTAAGCAAGGAATCCATTGTTTAAAGCCATCAGGGTTTCAGGATCCTTTTTTAGTGCCACATAACCTAGTCAATTCTGACGGATACACTTTTGTCTTTGTGTCCCAGTGTCCGGTGTGAAGTAGCTGCTCCATAAAAGCTGTTGAATGACTGAAATGCTTAAGGGATTAGATAGGCTTGATGAGAGTGAGGAAGAGAGGATCAGTGGGGTCTGAAAGGCCTTTTGTGAAGTTCAGCAGAAGCTTGGCCATGAACTTTTCCAAATGAACTTGACAGGAAAGGCTCATAGTGCTTTTGATTCTTCTTATGTCTTCTCTTTGTTTGCCATGTCACATGTAAGCTTTGGAAGCAGACTCTGCTGATGAGCCAGAAAAGCAGTGATATTAAGAGGGTATTGGGTAACTCACAAAATCATTGGGGAGGCGACAGTGGGGAAGAGAAGCAGACTTGGGGCTGTTTCCAAGAACACCACAGAACTTCTCTGAGAAGGCACTGTCTCCCAACTCCATTAGTAAGACTAAAAATAAATGGCTGTGATAAAGACATTCAAAATCCAATGGTTTTAAGTTATATAGAACTTACTTCTCTTTCATGTAACAGTTCCAGGTGAGCGATCTAGGTTAGTGGTCATTCAGAGACCCAGAATGCTAGCAAGCCATTTTTCTCTTATCCCTTAGGGTGTTGTTGTCTTTGAACTATTAAAGCTGAGTGGCTTCCATATCGAGATTCTAGCCAATGGGAAGTGAGAGAGGGAAGCACATTTATAGTCTTGCCCAAATCTGGAAGTGGTATCTTACATTTCTGTTTATATTTCATTAGTAAGAAATTCTGTCCCTTGCAGTTAGGTATAGACATGTGACTATAGTCTAGTCACATGATAGGTAGAGGTAGCCATGCATTCAAGGATTAGTATTATATGTGTGTTAGTCAGCTATCTTTGCAATAATGCCACGTAACAAAACACAAATGCTTTTAAACAAGCATTTATTCTCACCCTCACAAATTTGCATGTTGGCTACTATTCAGCTGACCTAAGCTAAGCTCAGACTCAGATTAAGGCTACAGGTTGGCTGGGCGTGGTGCTAGGCTGTGGGTTAGGTGTATGTCTGCTCCACATATGTTTGTTCTGGGGCTCAGACTGAAAGATCACTGTCTCTTTGGGACATTTTCTTCTTATGCTAGAAGTGCACAGAAGTGAACAGAAATGCTTGGAGGCTGAGTCTGGAGACTCTGCCCAGAAGTGCCACAGTGTTACTTTCACCCACATTTCATTGGTCAAAGCAAGTCACAGGAACAAGCCCAGCATCAACAGACTGGAAAAAATACTCTGTCTTCTCTATTGGGAGATACTACAAACTCCTATAGCAAAAGTGTGGGTGTGTAATTTTAATACAAGGAGCACATGAAGAGTCAAGAACAGTAATTCAACTTAAACTCTGTGAATTAAGGGAAGAATGTATTTTGTTGGATAGAAATCTGTGCCAAATCTAACTTGTTCATTTTTTGGCGTTCATAGTATTTGCATAGCACACTAGAATGAATTAGGAGGAATTTGGGACCATTTATTGGGGACTTGGTAAAAAAAACTCAGTATATATTTATAATAAGATAAAATACAAAATATCAGGGAAGATATTAAATATTGAATAACTATAAACTGTCTAAATAAAATATTTTCAATTTTACATGAGAAACTGGAGTTTGCTTCTGTGAACCTAATTCTTTTATTGATGTATAATTTACATATGAAAATATACCCATTTGGGGCAGCCCGGGTGGCTCAGCAGTTTAGCGCTGCCTTCAGCCCAGGGCCTGATCTTGGGGTCCTGAGATCAAGTCCCACATCAGGCTCCCTTCATGGAGCCTGCTTCTCCCTCTGCCTGTGTCTCTGCCTCACTCTCAATCTCTGTCTCTCATGAATAAATAAATAAAATCTTAAAAAAAAAAAAAGAGAAAATATACCCATTTAAAGTGTACAATTTAATGACTTTTGACAATGTGATACATGACTTTCTGGTATCATATTTTATACCTGAAAACATTACTTTCAAATTCTGCAGAAATTTCTTGTAATAATGGTGATAGATCTCGAATAATAGCTTGAACCATATGACCTTGTCAGTATGAGGTCTTTCTTGACCTGCAAAAATGGCAATTTCATATGGTTCAAGCTAATACTTTATTAGACAAAGTTTGATTGTATTTCAAAATAAAGGTGAAGCTTTTTCTTGCAGCACATATTGATGTCAATATTCTAATCTTAGCAATTCACTAATAACATTGGCTAGGTATCACATGTGAACCATTTTAACTTACATTGCACCAAAGTTGGCATTTGTTTTGAATTCATAATACTTAACACAGCCCTACATTTTACACATTTTAAAATTTTAAAAACTTGCAGATTTCAATTTGACTAGGTAAACTGAAATGTTAGTAAGTAAGCTATTTTATTTAAGCTAGGAATATCCTTTACAAATCTGAAAAAGTGAGATTCATTTGTAAAAAACTGTCATTTCAACTCGGTTTTAAAAATAAGTATAGTTGATGTACAGTGTTATATTTCAGGTGTTTAACACAGTGACTCAGCAATTCTATACATTATGCTATGCTCACCATGATAAATGCAGTTATTTTGTCACCATGTAATATTATTACAATATTACCAATTATATTCCCTATGCTAGGCTTTTATCCCTGTGACTTAAGTTATAACTGGAAATTTGTACCTCTTATCCTTCACCTAATTCAAACTACCCTCCCAGCAATCACTAGTTTATTCTCTGTATTTATGAGTCTATTCTTTTGTTGTTGGCTGAGAAATATTACATTGTACATGTATACCACATCTTCTTTGTCCATTCATCACTTTTTGCATACTTGGGTTACTTCCATATCTTGGCTATTGTAAATAATGTTGCAATAAATGATGCTGGGAAAACTGGACAACTATATGCAAAAGAATGAAATGGGACCACTTTCTTGTACCATATGCAAAAACAAACTCAAAATGGATTAAAGACCTAAATGTAAGACCTGAAACTACAAATCCTAAAAGAAAACATAGGCGGTAATCTCTTGGACATCAGCCTTAAAAACATTTTTCTGGATATATCTCCTTAGGTAAGAAAACCAAAAACAAAAATAAACTGTAGGAATTACTTCCAACCAAAAAACTTTTGCATAGTGAAGCAAATCAACAAAATGAAAAGGCAACCTACTTAATGGGAGAAGATATTTATAAATGATATACCCAACAAGGGGTTAATATCCAAAAAATATAAAGAACTCAAATTTTAGCACCAAGACAAATAATCAAGTAAAAAGTGCAGAAGGGGTGTACGGATGGTTCAGTCTGTTAAGTGTCTGCCTTCAGCCCAGGTAATTGGGCTTCCTGCTCAGCAGGGAGTCTGCTTCTCCCACTTCCTCTACCTCTACCCCCTGCTCATGCATGCTCACGCACTCTCTCAAATAAATAAATATTTAAAAAAATAAAAAGGGCAGAGGACTTAATAGACATTACAGATGAACAATGTCACTGATCATCAGGGAAATGCAGATCAAAATCACAATGACTTATCTCCTCATACCAGTCAGAATGGCTAGTATCATAAAGACAAGTTAAGTGTTGGCAAGGATGTGAAGAAAAGGGAACCCTTATGCACTGCTGGTGGGAATATAAATTGGTGCAGTCATTGTGGAAAACAGTATGGAGATTCCTTAAAAAATTAAAAATAGAAATACTGTATAATCTAGTACTTTCATTGCTGGGTATTTACCTAAAGAAAATGAAAACTTGGGATCCCTGGGTGGCGCAGCGGTTTGGCGCCTGCCTTTGGCCCAGAGCACGATCCTGGAGACCCGGGATCAAATCCCACATCAGGCTCCCGGTGCATGGAGCCTGCTTCTCTCTCTGCCTCCCTCCCCCCTCTCTGTGACTATCATAAATAAATAAAAATTAAAAAAAAAAAGAAAATGAAAACTCACTCATTCTTGACAACTCTTGCTTTGCATACCAACACACTTTTTTTTAAAATTTATTTTTTATTGGTGTTCAATTTGCCAACATACAGAATAACACCCAGTGCTCATCCCGTCAAGTGCCCCCCTCAGTGCCCATCACCCAGTCACCCCCACCCCCTGCCCACCTCCCTTTCTACCACCCCTAGTTCGTTTCCCAGAGTTAGGAGTCTCTCATGTTCTGTCTCCCTTTCTGATATTTCCCACTCATTTTTTCTCCTTTCCCCTTTATTCCCTTTCACTATTTTTTATATTCGCCAAATGAATGAGACCATATAATGTTTGTCCTTCTCCAATTGACTTATTTCACTCAGCATAATACCCTCCAGTTCCATCCATGTCAAAGCAAATGGTGGGTATTTGTCGTTTCTAATGGCTGAGTAATATTCCATTGTATACATAAACCACATCTTCTTTATCCATTCATCTTTTGATGGACACCGAGGCTCCTTCCACAGTTTGGCTATTGTGGACATTGCTGCTATAAACATCGGGGTGCAGGTGTCTTGTTCTTTCACTGCATCTGTATCTTTGGGGTAAATCCCCAGCAGTGCAATTGCTGGGTCATAGGGCAGATCTATTTTTAACTCTTTGAGGAACCTCCACACAGTTTTCCAGAGTGGCTGCACCAGTTCACATTCCCACCAACAGTGCAGGAGGGTTCCCCTTTCTCCACATCCTCTCCAACATTTGTGGTTTCCTGCTTTGTTAATTTTCCCCATTCTCACTGGTGTGAGGTGGTATCTCATTGTGGTTTTGATTTGTGTTTCCCTGATGGCAAGTGATGTGGAGCATTTTTTCATGTGCTTGTTGGCCATGTCTATGTCTTCCTCTGTGAGATTTCTGTTCATGTCTTTTGCCCATTTCATTATTGGACTGTTTGTTTCTTTGCTGACCAACACACTTTGGTATGAAAAACAGTGGTACTTTGAGCTCATTATTCACTGATTGCTGAAACCAGATGGACCCTAGGAACTTGTATTTTGTTAGATTTCCCCATTTGGTTTCATCATTCGACAGGCAATTTAGAGCTAAAGACAAACATTTACATGAGAGCTTTTCTGAATAAAGCAACATGTGTTACTTGAATCTCAAGATTTTAGATAAAATTCATGCCACGTAGGGACTTTACATTCCTGACATTGAGGCAAAATTGTGAGTGCACAAACATTTGCAATGTTTCCATCACACATAATTAAAAAATATTTATTATCTCAAATATTTCATCTGTAGTAGTTTGATTTGGCACTTTGTGGAACAAATACTATTCTTCCAAGCATTTCTCTTTAGGCTTTCTAATTAGTGCTATTAACAGACACGCTTACTCATATCTGTAGTTACAATCAATTAATAAACTTCTGCATTAGTGTGGTTTCTCCGTCATAATATAATGTCATCTGTATGTCTGCTAATAGTACCATCTGATGGGGAGGTATTTTTTTTTCTGTTTCTTTTACTTTTGGCAGTGCCAGTTTAGCTCTGGATAGCTTCCACACAAGCACATAAAAAGGGCAAGTCTGCATTTGTGTGAGGCATTTTAGCTTTAGGTATTAATTTTATGACCAGTGCTCTAGCACTGTTACCAGTATCCTAAAAGACTTTGTTTTTCATTTTGAGTATTTGATATTTGGAAATAATTGTATCCTTTTCTGTTGAATATAGAGGACCTGGGTTGAAGTGGTGGTGTAGTTTGCATGGGGATGTTGCTTTATTTGCTAGCTGCAAATATGACCTCTAAGCTGAGAATGCAAAGATTAGTGGGGCAAATCCAAATTTGAGACATTCCTTAGAAATTACTAATTAAGGGCTCAAAATCTTTTTTTTCACTGCTATGTCTTTCTTATATATCTAATAGCTTAAAATTTAATTAAAAATTTCCATAAATGTATAAAAAAGAAATATTTAAATATAAAACATTCCAGTAGCTGAGCATCTGCCATTGGATCAGGTCGTGATCCTGGGGTTCTGGGATCGAGTTCCACATCAAGCTCCTTGCAGGGAGCTTGCTTCTCTCTCTGCCTATATCTCTGCCTCCTCTGTGTCTCTCATGAATAAATAAAATCTTAAAAAAAAAAAAACCCTAGAACACTTCAGGGAACTAGAGGCCTTTATGGTTTCAGAAAATCTTTTGATCAATGTATTTCTAGGTTATCATTTTTAGGGTCTTTTAACAAACTATGGAGGAAGGATTCTGGGAAGATGGGGGAATAAGAAGGACTAATAATCTTTCTCCCTGCCTAGACAATAATTGCATTGGCAGATTCTATCTGATATAACTAATTTAGAATTCAGAAGTCTATTAAAGGTTTGCAACTTTTAGGGGACCTTGGACAGTAAATTGTAGATTTTGGTTAATTTTGGTCAATTTCAGCTCTTAGCAAGTAACAGTTACCCATCCACACCCCCAGCCCCATGGAAGAAGCTCTACACCTGTGGCTGAAGCTGTCTGCACACAGCTCTCAGGAGCTAGGATGGTAAGTACTTTGTCTTCCACAGATCGGGGATCTGCGCTCCAATTGTTGATTGATGCTTCTGGTCACAGACATACAGAAAAAAAGGTGGTCATTGCTGTACCTCCCTTCATTCTTGAAAGCTCCTCCCCTTCAGGCTGAAGTAACTTCCAGGAGACTTAAAAGACCAGCACCCATTTTCTCCCTCCTCATTAAAGACTAGGACATTAAACAACTGCCCATATAGGGAAAATCAGATAGTGACTACACATGCTCAGGGAAAGGCACAAGCTCAGAGAAGTCCTGAGAGGACCTTAAATTTATACCTCAGTCTGGTCCTTTAGAGACAGCCTAAAATTATCAAAAGTGAAAAAGCAAAAAGCCAAACAGAAACAATGAACAAAAACTAACAAAAACTCAGCATTCTGGGGAAGGGAGCAGAATCTATTTCTAGAGTTACCATATTATTAGATTTGAATTTCAGTGTACAACAACAACAACAGCAACAGGCATAAAAGAAACTGGGAAGTCTGGTCCATTAAAGAAAAAAATCAATCAACAGAAATTGTCCCTGATAAAGACCTAATGGCAGATCTGCTAGGCAAGGACTTTAATAACACAACAATCTTAAAAGTGCTCAAAGAACTAAAGGAACATGTGGAGAAAGCCAAGAAAACCATGCATGAACAAAACGGAAAAATAAATAAGGAGATTGCAGACCTAAAAAAAAAAGACGAAATCCTAGAGGTTAAAAGTACAACTAAAACAAAAAATTCACGAGAGATTCAAAGGCAGATTTGAGCAGGCAGAAGAAAAAATAAATGAATTTGAAGATAGGGCAATGGAAATTATGAATCTGATCAAAGAAAAGGTAACAAAGCCCCAGGGACTTGAGGGTACCATCAAGTAGGTCAACATATGCATTGTGGGAATCCTAAGAGAAAAAGGAGCAAAGAAAATATTTGAAGAAACAATGGCTAAAAATAATCCCCAAATATGATGAAAGACATGAATATAAATATCCTAGAAGTTCAAGTCAGATGAACTCAAGGAGGGGTACCTGGGTAGTTCAGTTGGCTAAGCGTCCAACTCTTGATTTCTGCTCAGGTCAGGGTTGTGGGATTGAGCCCCCACATTGGGCTCCACGCTCAGTGTGAAGTCTGCTTAGGATTCACTCTCTCCCTCTCCTGCCCCTCCCCCTGCTCACACATGCTTTCTGTCTCTCAAATAAAATCTTTAAAAAAAAGATGAACTCAGAGATGCATACTAAGACACATTATAATCAAACTTTCAAAAGCTGAAGACAAAATTTTGAAAGCAGCAAGAGAGAGGCAACATATCACATACAAGAGATCTTTGATAACATCACAAGCAGATTTCTCATCAGAAACTGTGGAAGCCAGAAGGCAGTGAGTCAACACATTCAAAATGCCAAAAACAAAAAACAAACCAAAACAGTCAACCAAGAATCCCAAATCTGAAAAAATTGTCCTCCAAAAGTGAGGGAGAAATGAATATATTCCCAGATGAAAGTGAGGGAATTCATTACCCTAGATACCATGCAATAACTGCTTATGGAAGTCTTGTAGGGTGAAAAGATACTAGGCAGTAACTTGTATGAAAAAATAAAAATATCAATGGAAGTAAATACATGGATGGCTAGAAGAGCTAGTAGTATTATAACAACAGTTTGTAACTCTACTTTTTATTTCTAAATGATTTGAGGGACTAATATATTAAAGGAAAACAATTATTAGTCTAAAAGATAGTATTGTAACTTTAGTTTGTAACTACAAACTTTGTTTTCTGTGCAATTTAGGATATTAATGCATTGAAAAGAATGATTAATTTATGGTTTGGGCACACAATGCATAAAGATATAATTTTGTGACATCAGCTAAGAGGGGTGGGGATGGAGCTTTATAGAAGCAGAGTTTTTGTATAATATTGAAGTTAAGCTGGTATAAATTCAAACCTTAGGGCATTAAATGGAATCTCAGGGGAAAGGGCTATAAAATATGCATACAAGGAAAGGAGAAATAAATTTAAAAATTCACAAAATTGTATAAATTAAAACACTTAAAAATTTTTTAGGGACACCTGGGTGGCTCAGCAGTTGAGTGTCTGCCTTTGGCTTGGGTCGTGATCCTGGGGTCCTGGGGTCAAGTCCTGCATTGGGATCCCTGTGAGGAGTCTGCTTCTTCCTCTGCCTATGTCTCTGCTTCTCTCTGTGTGTCTGTGTGTCTCTCATGAATAAATAAATAAAATCTTAAAAAAAAAATTAAAAAATGTGTTTTAGAGAGAGAGAGAGCGCTTAGGGGGAAGGGGAAGAGAGAGAGAAAGCGTCCCAAGCACACTGAGTGTGGAGCCTAACACAGGCTCAATCTCATGACCCCAAGATTACGATCTGAGCTGAAACTAAGAGTCGACTGCACCAGCCAGGTGCCTCTAAACAACACACTCTTAAACAACTAGTGGATCAAATAAGAAATCACTAGGAAAATTAGAAAATACTTAGAAACAAATGAAAATGAAAACATACCAATACTTATGCGGCACAGTGAAAGTAGTGCTAAGGGGAGAATTTATAGCCATAAATGCTTACATTAAAAAAAAAAAAACAGGAAATATCTTAAATGAACAAACTAATTTTCCAGATAAAGGAACTAGAAAAAGAAGCTAAACTCAAAGCTAGTGGGAGTAGGAAAATAGTAAAGATTAAAGGAGAGTTAAATGAAATAGAAAATAGAAAGACAATGAAGAAAATCAGTAAAACAAAGTTGATTCTTTGCAAAGATTGACAAAATTTTTGAACCTTTAGCTAGATGAACTGGGAAAAAAGGAGACTCAAATTACTAAACTCAGAAGCAAAAATGAGGACATTACTACCATCTCTACAGTAAGAAGGATTATAAGAGAGTACTGAGAACAATTATATGCCAAAAATTGGATAGTCTAGATAAAATGGAGAAATTCCTGGCAATAAAATCTACCAATAATAAATCTAAAAGAAATAGAAAATCTGAGTAGACCTTTAATGGTAAGGAGATTAAATCAGTTATCCAAAATCTTTTGACAAAGAGTTATGGGTTTGATGGCTTCACTGGTGAATTCTATCAAACACTTAAAGAAGAACTAATACCACTCCTTAAAGCATTCCAAAAATTGGAGAGGAGGGAATACTTCCTAACACATTCTATGAGGCCAACACTATTCTGATACTAAAACTAGGCAAAGATATTACAAGAAAAATAAAAACTACAAACAAATATCCCTTATGAACAATGATGCAAAAATCCTTAACAAAATATTAGGAAACTGAACTCAGTAGCATATTAAAAGTATTATGCACCATGATCAAGTGGAATTTATCCCAGAATGCAAGGCTGGTTCAACATATGAAAATTGAACACTGTAATATATCATGTTAACATAATGAAAGGAAAAAGCCGCAGGATCATCTCAATGGATGCAGAAAGAGTATTTGAAAAAGTTCAACAGCCTTTCAAGATAAAAACACTCAACAAACAAGGAATATAAGGAGATTATAATTTAATAAAAACTATATATGAAAAACCCACAGTGAACATCATACTCCCTAGTGAAAGAGTGAAAACTTTTCCTCCAAGATCAGGAGCAAGGCTAGGATGTCTACTCTTGTCACTTTTATTTAACATAGTATTGGAAGTTCTAGCCAGAACAGTAAGGCAAGAAAAAGAAACAAAGTCATCCAAATTGGAAAGGAAGATGAAATTTATCACTGTTTGCAGATAATATATTCTCACATGCAAAAAACCTTAAAGATTCCACAGGAAAATAAACGCATTTTGCAAAGTTGCAGGGTACAAAGTCAACATACCAAATTAGTTGCATCTCTATACAAAATGAACAATCTGAAATGGAAATTACAAAAACAATACCATTTACAATAGCACCAAAAAGTATAATATACTTAGAAATTAACTTATCCAAAGAGGAAAAAGACTTATACAATGAAAACTATTTTTAAAAAATATTTTAGTTATTTATTCGAGAGAGAGAGAGAGAGACCGAGAGAGAGAGACAGGGACACAGGCAGAGGGAGAAGCAGGCTTCCTGCAAGAAGCCCAATGTAGGACTTGATCCTGGATCCTAGGATCATGCCCTGAGCTGAAGGCAGACGCTCAACCACTGAGCCCCCCAGGGGCCCCTGAAAACTATTAAACATGCTGGAATAATGAAGATATAAGTCAATGAAAACACATCCTATGTTCATGGATTGGAAGATTTAATATTGTTTACATGTCAATGCTGCCCAAAACAATTTGTAGATCAATTCAATTGCTTTCAGAATCCCAATGATAGCTTTTGCAAAAATAGAAAAACCCATTCTAAAAATCAAATGAATTTCAAGGGACACTGAATAGCCAAAGCAATATTTAAAGAGAACAATATGGGAGGACCCATTCTTCCTGATTCAAAACTTACTACAGGGACGCAAGGGTGGCTCAGTGGTTAAGTGTTTGCCTTTGGCTCGGGGTGTGATCCTGGGGTCCTGGGATTGAGTCCTGCATTAGCTCCCTGCAGGGAGCCTGCTTCTCCCTCTGCCTGTGTCTCTGCCTCTCTGTGTGTCTCTCATGAATAAATAAAATCTTAAAAAAACTTACTACAAAGCTACAATATTCAAAACAGTGTGGTACTGGCATAAAGACAGACATAAAGACTAAAAGAAGAGAGAGCCCAGAAATAAACTTACATGGATGGTCAAATGTTGTTGTTGGTTTTTTTTTTTTTTTTTTTTTTAAAGATTCTTTAAAGCTACATCTAGGTGGTTCAGAGGTTAAGTGTCTGCCTTCAGCTCAGGGCATGATCCTGGAGTCATGGGATCAAGTCTCACATCTGGCTCCCTGCATGGAGCCTGCTTCTCCCTCTGCCTGTGTCTCTGCCCCTCTCTCTCTCTGTGTCTCTCATGAAGAAATAAATAAAATCTTAAAAAAAAAAGATTAAAAAAAACTGGACAGCAACCTACAGAAGAATGAAACTGGACCACTTTTTTACACCATATACAAGAATAAATTCAAAATGGATGAAAGACCTAAATGTGAGACAGGAAACCATAATAATCTTAGAGGAGAACACAGACAGTGACCTCTTTGACCTTGGCTGCAGCAACTTCTTATTAGACACATCTCTGGAGGCAAGGGTAACAAAAGCAAAAATGAGCTATTGGGACTTCATCAAGATAAAAATCTTCTGCACAGCAAAGGAAACAATCAACAAAACTAAAAGGCAGCCTACAGAATGGGAGAAGATATTTGCAAATGACACATCTGATAAAGGGTTAGTATCCAAACTCTATAAAGAACTTATCAAACTCAACACCCAAAAGGCAAACAGTCCAGTTAAGAAATGGGTAGAAGACATGGATAGACATATTTCCAAAGAAGACATTCAGGTGGCCATAGACACATGAAAAGATGCTCAAATCACTCATCATCAGGGAAATACAAATCCAAACCATCGTGAGATATCACCTCACATCTGTCAGAATGGTTAAAATTAACAACACTGGAAACAACAGATGTTGAAGAGGATGTGGAGAAAGGGGAACCCTCTTACACAGTAGAAATGCAAGCTGGTGCAGCCACTCTGTATGGAGGACCCTCAAAAAAATAAAAATAGAACTATCCTACAACCCAGTAATTGCACTACTAGGTATTTACCCAGAGGATATAAAAATACAGGTTCAAAAAGGGTACACGCACCCCAAAGCTTATAGCAACATTATCAACAATAGCCAAACTATGGAAAGAGCCCAAATGTGCATCAACTGATGAGTGGATAAAGATGTGGTTTATATATATACAATGGAAAATTACTCAGCCAAAGAATGAAATCTTGTCATTTGCAAGGATGTGGATGGAGCTAGAGTGTATAATGCTAAGCAAAATAAATCAGTCAGAGAAAGACAAATGCCATATGATTTCACTCATATGTGGAATAAAAAGCAAAACAGATGAACATAGGGAAGGGAAGGAAAAATAAGATGAAAATAGGGAAGCAAACCATACTAGATGCTGAACTCTAGGAAACATTCTAAGGGTTGATGGAGGGAAGGTGGGTGAGAGGAAGGGATAATTGGGTGATGGGCATTAAGGAGGGCATTTGATGAATCACTAAATTCTACCTCTGAAACTAACTAAATAAAATGACAAACAAAAATAAAAACAAAACCCTACCCAACTGTCCTCCAAAGTGGCTGTACTGTTTTGCATTCCCATCAGTGATGAATGAGACCTTCTGTCGCTCCACATCCTTGCCAGCATTCGTTTGGTGTTATCAATGTTTTGAATTTTAGCTATTTTTTTAAAATGAGAGATTTTTATTTTATTGATTAAAACAAACTGTATTAATATAGAAATACCCAACAACTTGCCATCTGGCACATCTGAAGTATTACTATGCAGGTTTTCCTAGGAACTGTCAAAAAAAATGTTTTGTTTCCATGATATCCTCCATTTTTTTATCTCAATTCCTCTACTGTAAGTTGCTCTCCTAAATGCTGTGTGTCTGGTATAATTTCCTCATCCACATGCAGGGAGGCAGTGAACAGATTAGGGGCTGGCTTAACTTTTCTAAAATTCTTCTGAATTTTAGCTAATAAGTGTGTAGTAGTGTCTCAATAGTGTTAATTTTGCAATCCCCTAATGACATGATGTTGAGAATCTTTTCACATACATATTTACCGCCCCTATATCTTCGGTGAAGTGCAGTTTAGATCTTTGCCTATCTTAAAACTGGATTACTTGTTTTTGTTATTTTGAGTTTTAAGAGTTGTATGTATATTTTGGATACAAGTCTTTTGTCGAATATGTGTTTTGCAGATATTTTCTTCCAGTCTGTGGCTTGTCTTCTCATTATTTTAACAGTGTCATCTGCAGAGTAGAAGTTTTTAATTTTAATGTAGTTCAACTTCTTGTGCTTTTGATGTCGTATCTAAAAAGTTGTCACCAATCTCAGGGTTACCTAGATTTTCTCCTGTATTAACTTCAAGCAATTTTATAGTTTTGCATTTTATGTTTAGGTCTATGGACCATTTTGAGTTGAGTTAATTTTTATAAATAGCTTAGGTCTGTGTTGGGATTAATTTTTTTGCATGTGGATGTCTTGCTTTCCAGCACATAAAAAGATAACAATAGTAAAAAACCTTGTACTTTCTTTACTGGGTTGACTTGGTTCTCTGTGAAAGGTCAGTTTACTATAGGTCAGTGTGTGTCTATTTCTGGGCTCTCTATTCTGTTCCATTGATTTATTTGTCTTTTTATTTTATTTTTCTCCAACACCACACTGTCTTTATGTTGTCTTGAAGTCAGGTAGCACCAGTCCTCTGACTTCATCTTCACTGTTGTGTTGGCTATTTTGGGTCTTTTGCCTTGCCATATAAACTTCAGAAAAAGTTTGTCAATATCCACAAAATAACCTGTAGGGATTTTGGTTTGAATTGCACTGAGTCCCTAGATCAAGTTGAGAAGAACTGACATCTTAAAAATGTTGAGTCTCCTCATCCACAAACATGGAGTATCTTTCCTTTTATTTAGTTCTTTGATGTCTGTCATCAGCTTTAGTTTTCTCAGAAAGATCTCATATGGATTTTGTTAGAGTTATATCTAAGTGTTTCTTTTTTCAATTATCAATTTTTGATGGCTGTAAAAATGCTGAAAAATGTTTTTTTCTATCAATACACAGTATTTATAACTGTGAATCTTTTGTGTCAGATCACTTGTTTTCTGTTTCTGGTTCACCAAAATGCTGTGTGACCTATGGGATGCGAAGTTTTTTGACAAGGAGCAGCAGCTAAAACCACTGAGCATAAGATTACTGTAATCTCTGTCTCTCCTCCTCCTTCTCTTCCTTCTTCTTTTTCTAAGATTTTATGTTTTTAACTGAGAGAGAGAGAGCACGAGTGGGGTGAGGGACACACAGACTCCCTGCTGAGCAGGGAGCCTGATGTGGGGCTCAGTCCTGGGACTCCGGGATCATGGCCTGAGCTGAAGGCAGACACTTAACCAACTGAGCCACCCAGGCACCCCCTGACTGCCGCTTCTTTATTAAGAATGAGACCTTGCCAATTCTTCACTGCCATGGCCAATGTTCTTATTCTTCAGGTAGATCCACTTTTCTTCATTCAAGTGTTTCTGGTTGTGAGACCAGGTCAGATTGGGGAATTTTGCCTGTGTATGTGTGTGGGGTAGTCACACTTTTGTTTGCTAGACCTAGAAATGTCTGTCTTACAGACGAGACAGGATCTTAGTTGGATGCTCAGATATTAGCCAAATCCCTGTGGGTCACATCACTCTGAAATCTACTTGGGTCCCACCGCTCATGACTGTCCTAGTGTCCTTCTCAGCACTGACAGTTAAATATCTGTCCTCTGCTAAGTTAGGCTCCCATCATCTGCATTTACATCAGGGAGCTCCTTTCAACTATAGCGTCTTTCATGACATCCTGGTCACCATGGAATTTTTCAAAGATGGTGCTGCTTCCTTCACCACTGATTCTTTGACAGCCTTGGTGGAGGCCGCCTCTGGAGACAAGGTTGCAAGGGAGGTGAGCTGGCTACATATGAAAATCCGCTAGAGTATTTCCTTCTCCCTGATTCTTTGGGCTCTTTTCTGTACAACAATTGGGATATTTCCTCCTCATTTTCATTTGGCTGGGTACAAGTCATTCAGTTAGTTGGTACACTGAAACCAGAATCACTGGAAAGTGCACTCACATCAACAGATTCAGGTTTATTCACATACAGCCTTTTCAATTTAAATTAGTAACACCTTGCAATTCTTTCTGTTCCTGGGGGTGACTTTGTAATTGGCCTCCTACAGTGTGCCTGGATCTGATTCAAGTATTAACAGTGAGAATATTCAGAGGTGGTGGGCCAGGGGTGGCGATGAGATTGGCTTTCCTTCACATGGTTACTGCCTCAGATGAGGCCAGAACAGGGTCTTCAAACAGGGCAGCAACAGCCTCATCATATAAAGGGAGAAGCTTTGCTTCTGCTGCCAATTGTGTTTTGGGAGTTTGAGTTACTAGGAATTATCCATATCCTCTTTCATGGTCCCATTTCCTTCTCTATTTTCTTTTCTCTTCTCTTCTCCTTCCCTTCCCTTCCCTTCCCTTCCCTTTCTTTCCTTTCTTTTCTTTTCTCTCCTTCCTTCCTTCCTTCCTTCCTTCCTTCCTTCCTTCCTTCCTTCCTTCCTTCCTTCCTCCCTCCCTCCCTCCCTTCCTTTTTCTTTTTCTTTCTTTCTTTCTTTCTTCTTTCTTTCTTTCTTTCTTTCTTTCTTTCTTTCTTTCTTTCTTCTTTCTTTCTTTCTTTTCTTCTTTCTTCTTTAAGATTTTATTTATTTATTCATGAGAGACACACAGAGAGAGGCAGAGACCTAGGCAGAGGGAGAAGCAGGCTCCCGCCTGATGTGGGACTCTATCCCAGGACCCTGGGATCATGACTTGAGTCAAAGGCAGACGTTCAACCATTGAGCCACCCCTGGTCCCATCTCTATTTCCAGATTCCCACTCTTTTCTCAATGGTAATTGTCTCTCATACATGAAATCTGGTGAGGCTGATAATTCAACTGACTTTGAGTTTGGTTTTCAATTACAGTTCAATTAATAAAAAAAACTTTTAGTTCTGCTGTAGAAAGAATAAAGATTTCTAAAAGTCTTGAGCTGAGAGTTTAGGACTCTCAGTGTACCACTGCTTTAAGTGGTCCAGGTTTTTTTTTTTTTTTTTTAAGTTATCTCTACACCCAACCTGGGGCTTGAACTTACAACTATATATGCAAGATATATAGTTGCATCGTGAGTCAGTCAAATATCCCTAAGTGGTCCAGTTTTATTTTATTTTAATTTGTTTTCTTCTCTTTTATTTTTTTTTAGTGGTCCAGTTTTAAACTCAGCTCTTAAGTTCATTCTTTGAATTCCTCTTGCTTTTCATATTAGTTTTTGAACATGGCCGCTTGGTTTCCCAAAGCCTTGTCTTCAATGGATACTTTAATTCAAGTGAATATATATGGTAATTTATCTAGTTTTTTTCCATATAGGCCAACGAGTATATCTTTATGCTAGCTGAACTCAGCCTTCATCCCAAATCTGGTCAGACAACCAACCCCAGATTCTTTTCAATTCTCATTTCCTCAAAATACTGTTGCTTGCAATCCCACTTAGGGTGATCTTTCTTCTATCCTCTTTCCTACTGTCCTTGCTGGTCTAATTCTGCTCCTTGAAATTTGAGATACCAGTTTTGGGGTATTGAGCATGACTCTTTTGAAGCCAAAGTGCCATTATAATAAGGATGGACAAGTAGCCTCAAAAGAAAAGCTTGGACTGTTTTGGGCGGTGACTTTTCTTTGATCTCCAGGCTATCTTAGATCTGTTCTTGGGTTAGGAGAGATGATTCAAGCCCAGTAGCAGTTGGGGCTCATCATTGCCACTTCATACATGCATATGGGGCTTCACAGACTATAATCTATCTCCCACTGGCCTTGCCTCATCACAGTATCTCAGCCACCTGTGAGATGTGGAGACTAGACACTGATGTGCTCACCTTTGAAGCTGAGAAAAGAAACGTGAAAAGGCTTTCCCAAGGTCGCAAGGGTTGACCAGGAGCTAGAACAAGAATCAAATCTTCATCTTCCCAGACACTTCATGCTGACCTCCTTGGTAGGCCCTGCTCTAATATTCACCAGCCCAGGGCAAGAGTACACACAGAGGGCCACATGCTATTATCATATTTAAAAGCAATAATCAAGCTATTGACTGTTAAATAAAACATCTTCCTATCGTGACAAATTGTCATCATTTGGAGTTTCCAGAAGCAGATACTGAGGCTGAGTTTGGCTGAAGGGTATTTACTAGTGAGCAACAGGGGGAAGAAGCAAAGAGTAGGCAGAGGGAGAAGTTCAACTGCAATGTGGGTGCCGCCAAGCCACGGCCAATCCCAGGGGGTGTTCTAGAGCACACCCAGCCCATCAGATGTACCAAGGTTAGGTGAGATGGCTGGGCTTCACTCCCACATTCTCACCTTTGGTTGAGGGGGGATCTGTCAGTTGCAGCAGGAGGTGACAGCTGGGCAAAGTTCTTCCTCTAACAAATATTCCTTAATACTGACTTGAACATGCTGACCAGCTCAGAAAGGGCAGGAGGATGAGTAGCCCTTCTCTTCCTGCTCCCAGACGTGCCTGACCCCACATCCAACATCCGCAGACCTGCCTCCACAGACGGCCCTTGGTCACCCCTTGGGCCTATGGGTATACCTGAAAGAGGTTTGATCCACCCTGGGGAAGACACAGGGGCAGCAGTTCCTCTATCCCTACTACCCTGGCAGTGGGCAGGGAATTCCAGGGTCCCCAGTACCCAGGGATTGGTCTAAAACAGGAACAGCCACATCTCTATTCCTGGGCAACGGAGCTGGGAGGGGAGAAGGAGGAAGGTCCCTAAAGGGGGCGGTGCAGGATAGAGACCCTCTTACCGAGGTCTACGGTACTGCTTCCACAGATCATATTGAGATGTTGGGAGTTATAAATAAGAAGTTGCTTAAAGAAAGCTCTGATTAAAAAAAAAAAATTTTTTTAAAGTAAACGCTACCCCCAAGGTGATGCTCGAACTCACGACTCCAAGATCAAGTGTAGTTTGCTCTACTGACTGAGACAGCCAGGCACCCTTGATTTTTTTTTTTTTTTAAGGAGATGAACTCCCAGTTAATATTAAATAAAGGCTTCTAAAAATACCCACGAGTACTAGAGATCGTTACTATTAGCCGTATTCCTAGGGTAGCCATACCAGGGCCTCACGCCACTTTCGGGGGGGAGGGGGCTAGTCCTTGGTCCAACCATCCCCTCGCGCGGCGGAATCGTCGCTGCGGGCGCAGCTCAGGCTCGCCCTCCGCCCGGGCGCGGCCAGGTCCCCGGGGCCGAGCGGAGCAGGGCGCTGTCGGGCGCCTGGGGAGCCGGGGCAGGGACGAGCGTGACCAGGAGGAGCCCGGGCGATTGCGGCCGGGGAGGGAGGAGGCGGCCGGGCCCAGCCTGACGCAGCGGCGGCGGCGGCGAAGCAGGCCACTGCCAGGCCCCCGGCCCCCGGCCCCCGGCGCCAGCCGTCCCTCCGCCCCCGCCCCCGCCTCCCGCGGCTCCCCGCGCGTGGGAGCGAGTGCGTCGCGCGGCCGCCCCGGGTCACCGGCCGGGCACCCTCTGCGCGCTAGCCCGGGCGGAGGGAGGCGCAGGAGCGCGCGCGACGGGCGGAGGCGGGGAAAGGAGCGGGCGAGGCGGAGGCGAGGGAGGGGAGGGGAGGGGAGGGGCCCGCCCGCCGCGCCCCGGCCGCCCGGCATGTGTGGCCACAGGCGCCCGTCGCCGTCGCTGTCCCGGGGCTGAGCCGCACCCGGGGGTCCGGGACGGTGCGTGCGCGAGGGTGTCGGTCCGCGCGGGCGAGCGCCACGCCGGCCCCGAGCCTCCCGCTCGCTCCCCCGGGCCGCGGTGCATGTTCGCCTCCTGCCACTGTGTGCCGAGAGGCAGGAGGACCATGAAAATGATCCACTTTCGGAGCTCCAGCATCAAATCGCTCAGCCAGGACATGAAATGCACCATCCGGCTGCTGGACGACTCGGAGATCTCCTGCCACATCCAGGTGCGGGCTGCTCGGGGCGCGGGCGCGGGCGCGGGGCCCTCTGCGGGTGGGCGTGCGCGGGCCGGGCGAGAGAAGCCGTGCGGGGGCCTGCTGGCGAGCGAGCCGGATTTCTCTCTCCCCGCCCCGCGAGCCTGGGAGCCCCAGCCAGCGCAGGGCGCGTTAGCCGCGCCGGGGCCCCTTGCCTGGCGTGCAAGCTGCGCGCACGTCTCGCTGCGCCTAGGCTGGGGGCGCGGGGCAGCTGCCTCCAGGGAGAGGCCAACCCCCCGATCCCCTCCCCCGCCAGGAAATGGGAGCTCGGAGAGCCGAGAGGGACACCTGCCTGTCGCCCATTCTTCCTTCCTCCCTTCCTCCACGTGGAGAAGGCATGCACAGCTCGGCTTCACTCAGCTCTCTTGGCGCCCGGGCTCCGAAGGTGCCCTCAGCCCGGGGGCCCGCTTCACTCCCTGCCGCCCCCCTACCGATGGCCTTTACTCCGCGTGGGGCGGCGGGGAAGTTTCTCGGGAGTGAGAGAGGCTGGGCAGACCTGGGCTTCGGGCTTCAGCCTTCAGGGATGGGGCGCGCGCTGCGCGGAACTGGAGCTACCCCACAAGGAATCATGAAATCGGTGTGTTTCAGAGAAAGGAAAAGGGCTGTGAGGCCGGCCGGGAGGGAGGGAGCCTCGCAGGACCTGGGTCCTGGGAAGAAGCGCCCCTTGGCATGTGGGTAGACATTGCTCTTGCCCAAGTTGGACAAAGCAAGAGTTCTTTGGCCGAAGGTAGCTTTCCTGGCAGCCTCCTCCTCGGGTTCGAAGTGCTTTTGAGCTTGCAGGAGATGTAGTGTGAGCTGCAAGGGTGTGTGTGTGTGTGTGTGTGCGCGCGCGCGCGTGCACTTTCGGTGCGCTCTCTCCTTTGACCCACTAGGCGAGCACAATCTGGAAAGGTTGTGTCAGGGCTCAGCACGATTAGCTTCTGACTTTTAAATCTATTTGCTTATTTATCTCAGGGATTTCCTCTTCTTGCCTACCTGAGTCTTGAGGCTTCAGGACTGAGCTGTTTTTTGTTTGTTTGTTTTTGTTTTTTGTCTTTTTTTTTTTTTTTTTTAAATACAGAGCCCACTCTGCAGTTCCGTTGAGAGATGAATGGAGGCAGCGTCTCTCAGCGGCAGGAACAGGTCTCTGGGCTGTGTTAACCCCAGATGAATGAATGAATGAAAGGTCTTTCCCATTTGTTTGCCATGGGAGTTTGTGACACAGAGACAGTGGAAACTAATTTGTAAGCAGACAGTAGGACAAGTTTCAAAGGAATGTGGTGCCCCATTATCTCCCAGGAGAGTAGGCTCCCAGTGAATTTTCTGGAGGATCTTGAATTTCATTCTGAGCTAAGCAGCGCTGCTAAACTTAATAATAAAAGGATTAGCAGGTTAGGCAGTTTTTCTCCTGCCACAGGGTTGCACAGAAACGTTCTGCATGTACTGTCTTGTGATCTAGAGATAATTGTGCACTTTGCCTTAGGTTCTAAAGTGGATGTACCGTACAGAGCATTTCACCCATATCGAATATGTAATAAATGGAGGAACCAGCAACAGAGAGTGAGGGATTTTGACTTCTCCTCTGCTCTGTCCCTCCTCTGTGTGTCCTGTCCTGTCCCATTTGGAGTTGATACCACTAGGTTTTATCCCCTTCGGGACTTAGTCTTTCTTAGAATAGATAAGCAGTCCCCAAAGGGCATGTATTTGTTGTTTGGTGTCCTGGGAAACAATAAATTATAGCTGGTCTAATAATAGTTTGGAAAGTTACAGTTTGTATGGCCCAGCTGGTGCCAAAAAGGTTAAAATGCTATATTCCAAAATGTTGATTTTTGGAATTTTTTTAAAAAATCAAACACTTCATTTTGTGGCATATCTTTTTTCTACTCCTTCTGGCCCCAAATGGTGATTATTTCACCATTAAGATGAATGGAAAGATCCTATATTGATAATTTTGGACCTTATCTTCCTAGACTTTTTCAAACCCAGGAATTTGAAATTGCACTACTGGGTACAGGGTCATAAAAAACTATCCAATTGTTTAAAGTTAGAACAAAATGGTATTTTGAAAAAAAACAAAACAAAAACAAAAAACCTTTTGGAGTCACCAGTCCATGCCCCGGGGAATCCATCTGTTCTTCCTTCCTTGCTTGCCTTTTTCCTCCGTTCCAGAAATCACAAAGGTAAACGAGTATGTGGACTGTCATACAGTGTCACACACATCCTCCCTCCATAACCTGCATGAAATGAGTTATGGATTTTTTTTTTCAAAACAACAGCTTTTAATTATTCTGTTCCAAATTATATAATTTACAGACTTTCAAAGAAACCACCTAGTGGCCCAGTCGCAGCCACCTGGTATCCACTTCCAGAGGAGATGCTGAAAGTCACTTGCCCTGTCTCTTTCCAGAGTTTAGGATGTTGTCACATGATGTCATTAGGGTGTGAGTGTTTAGGTCTGAGGAAGAGGAATTCCAGATGAACAGGGAGCCTAAAGAGAGGGCAGGGCACCAGAAGGCTGCCTGGGGGAATGGAAGGAGTGACTGAATACTCCTATTGGGCTTTTCCAGCTGAGCCAGCCCTTGTAGTCTGGACAGTGTAGAAGGACAGGAGGTAACTCTAAGTTCTTTTATTCAGTCTTGCTGCGTCAAGTAAAGTGGAGTCCGAGCCATCTTCCCCATTCTACCCACCTTTTTCAGATGTTGGCATGGTTATTCACAGCTCCTTCTAATGAACTTGTCATTTTTCAATATTGACTTTTATTGAGTAAAATGTAAACTTTTCACATTGTACATTCTTTAGCAAAGGCTGGTAAACATGGTTGGTATTATTGGAGTTGGCTGGGAGTTCTGATTTGTGTTTGAACAGAAATCGTAGCATAGTGCTTAATACATATTAGGCATTCAATTCATATTTATAAATGTAGATTGAATACTGTCCTTTGTAGACAGTTAAATCTGTAGAGTAGGAACATTTCGTGGTGGTGCTAGTTTTTTGTTAGGGATTCCCCAATACCTAGGGTAGTACCTGGCGCGTAATCATATTCAACAAACACCTGTTGATTGAATGAGTGCCCAGTACTTAATCTAGCTCATTACCTATCAGTATGAGAGTAGCATGACAACATTGATTGGGGATCAGGAGATGCATGGTTTAATTATGTTACCATGCAGTTTGTGACATTGAGCGAGTCACTTGACATTTGGAGTCAATGTTTCCTTTCCTCTTTTGTAAAATAAAGGAGTTGGGTTAGATGGATAGTTCCAATTTAATAAATCTAATTTAATTACTACCCAGACCAGTTGCATTTGAGTGAAACAGTGTTGTTAATGAGGTGATTGGATACGCATTATTTCAGGATTTTCATGTCTCCATTTTATTGATGTTGTATTATGGAGTGTCACCTCAATTCTATAGATAGGGAAAATAAGGGTGAGAGAGATAAAGTGATTTGGGTCACCTGGCAAGTAAATAGATTAGAACCCAGGTTGTTGGACTGAAAATCCAGAGTTCTTTCTTCTCTGTGGCTACCTCTTGAGGCTTAAGAGGTTTTGCCAGCAAGTAAGAGAGTAACCAAATTAAAGTGGTTTAAGTAATAAGTATATTGTCTTACCTAATGAGAAGTCCAGAGGTAGGGTAGCCTCAGGGTTGCTCAGCGGTTCTGCATGGACACAGGTGCTTTCCATCTTCCCACACTGTCATCCTCAGCACATCAGCTATATTGCATAGAGCGGTGATTCTTATAAGGTGGCTGCAGTAGTTGTGGATGTGAGTCAGGCACTACCATTTCCGATGTATAAGAAGTGGTGCCTCCTCATGCATTTCTTTTTGTCACAGAGGAAGACCTTTTCTAGAGGCCGCCATCAGTCTTCCTATCAGATCTTATTGGGCAGGATTGGATCATATACCCATGCCCTACCTGCAAAAGAGTCTAGGAATATGTGCATCTGGTATCTTGGCTCTTCACTCCCTATAGTAGGAGGTGGGGTTTGGCATTATGGAATCAATAGAGAAGTGTGTGTGTGTGTGTGTGTGTGTGCGCGTGTGTCTGTCTGTGGTGAAAGGCAGAGACATCTGTTGGCTAAGCAAGCAGTGGTGTCTTTCAGAATCAGTCAAATTGAGTTATAATTATTATTACAATAAAATTGTCAGGAAAGTTTAATAAGATGTTATCTAAGCCCTGGCTTATTATAGGCAATCTTTGTGTGATCAAATTCCAGAACAAGAAAAATTGTTGGATCGTTCTTTGTTGTTTGTGTTGTTAAATATCACTTTGGTCCTTACTGAACTGGTGGGTTCTGGGTAGTTCTGAGTCATCTGATATAGAGCAGGCACAGCTGGTAGAGCTCTACTCTTGTTGAAGTGGCCAAGATGAAGAGGTTGAGAGCTCATGTTCTGGAGCACTACTCACTTGGGTTGGAACCCCGGCTAGGCCACTGACTAGCCAGGTGTCTTTGGGCAAGTCACTTTACCAGTTTGGGTCTCAGTTTGCTTGCTCATCTGTAAAGTGGGGATTATAATGGGCCAGACCTCATGGCCCTGTTGCGATGCTTGGTAGCTGGCCCACAGTAAGAGCTGAAACAATATTGACTGTTATCTTTCTATTATGTGGAGGTATGTTTGAGGTAATTTAGCAGGGAAGCTTTGGCTTAGAAGCTAACATCTTGAAGTCTAAATTCCATCATTCTATGATGGTGTAAGACCTTGAGCAAGTCACTGGGCCCCCCATTGTTCATCTGTAAAATAGACACAATAGTTCCTCAGTTGCCAACCTCCACTGTGTTGTTGAGATGATGTATGTGAAAGCATGTCATAAATGTCAAAATGTCACCCAAAGGTAGAGCACCATTCTTTAAAAAAAAAAAAATCTATTTATGAGACACAGAGAGAGAGAGAGAGAGAGAGGCAGAGACACAGGCAGGGGGAGAAGCAAGCTCCATGCAGGGAACCCGATGTGGGACTCGATTCCGGGTCTCCAGGATCAGGCCCTGGGCTGAAGGCGGTGCTAAACTGCTGAGCCACCCTGGCTGCCTCTAGAGCACCATTCTAATTAATTTAGCTGGTGGGGCGGGGGTGGGGGAGCAAGTAGTTTACTGATCTTTGAGTTTCTTATCTATTGGAACAGGAACTGAATGATCACATGCAAACATTTTAAATATCAGGCCCCATGGTGATCCTGGTAGTGAATTCCAAGTGAGGTCCAGTTGACAGCCACACCTCTTCTGATAATAAGGACAATCCAACACTTTTCTCTATCAAACTCATCTAGAATGCCATTCAGAGTCCACTGAAAATCGGACACAAAAGGAATAGCAGGGAGAAACACTTTGTTAAATACCATGGCCCAGCTCTGACGTTTTTAGGCCTAGATTATATGGGCCAGGTCTTTGTATTAAGTATATTGTGGAAAAAAAAACTAATGTTATTTCAATGGTCTGCTAAGATCTTATCTCTTGATGTCCTCAGAGCAAAGGTGAAGTGTATTGACTGCAGAGAGAATGTAATCCTGTTGGCTCCACATCATTTGGACAGTCTATCAGCTGGGTGCTTGTAACTACATCTAACAAATTCTAATTCAGACTAGTTTGAACATTAAGAACATTTACTGGCTCGTATATCCTGAAGTCTCGAGTGTAGGGCTTCATTCAATGACTATTCTGCCTTCTGTAAGGCTTTATCTTCAGACAGACTGACAGTGAAATTGTTATGGTAGTTTTGATCCTCACATTTTCATGGGGCCTGCTTCAGAGGCAGAGAGAAACTACTTCCAATTTAGAATTCCCAGCAGATGTCCTGCAGCATTCTGATCAGACCCAAATCACATGCCCACCCCTGAACCCAGTGACTGTGATCAGTCGGAGGGAATGTACCTTCCCTCAAAGTGAGCAGAACCTGGCCGTGGGACCTCAGCATGGCATCAACTTCCCTCCTGGTGGTGGTCGGCATGGGGCAGGGTTCAATGCCTAAAAATTAAGGCTCTCTTGAGAAGGAAGATTGGGGGTGTGTAGAAATGGCTGATAGGAGGATAACCTGTAATACCCTAGAATATCTGGATAAACCCTAGAATAGTTTTGTCTGGGTCAGTGGTTCTCAAATTGTGTTTTGGGGACCCCTGGGGATCCCTGAGATCCTTTCAGGGGGTCTTCAAGGTTCAAACTATTTTCAAAGTAATATTAAAATAAAATATTGTTTGCCTTTCTTGGGTAACAGTTTTATTGAGATATAATTCATATATCACAAAATCTACCTACCTAAAGTGTACGATGTTGATATTTTCACAGAACTGTGCAACTATCACCACCATCAGTTTTGGAACGTTGTTACCATCCCCCAAAGAAACCCAGTGCTTTAGCAGCCATTGCCTCATTTCCCCCTAAACTTTCCAGCCCTGGGTAACCAGTACTACTTATGTCTCTATAGATTTGTCTGGTGTGGGCATTTGATAAAAATGGAGTCGTACAATATGTGGGCTTTCATGTCTGGCTTCTTAGCAAGTTTTCAAAGTTCATCTGTGTTGGAGCATGGATCAGTACTTCTTTCCTTTTTATTGCTGAATAATATTAATAATATTCTATCGTGTGGCTAGATCACTTTTTATCAATTCATCAGTTGGTGAAAATTTGAGTTATTTGCACTTTTTGGCTGTTATGAATAATGTTGCAGCGAACATTCCTTTAAAAATTTCTGGGTGGACACATATTTCTTTTGTGTGTATATCTGGAAATGAAATTACTGGATCTGTGTTTAACTTTTGGAAGACCACCAAACTGTTTTCCAAAGTGGCTATGCCATTTTGCATCCCCATCGGTAGTGTGTAAGAATTTTGATTTCTGTACATCTTTGCCAACACTTGCTATTATTTATCTGTTTGATATAACCATCTCAGTGGGTGTGAAGTGATATCTTATTGTGAGTCTGATTTGTATTTCCTTGATGGATAATGATGTTGAGCATCTTTTCTTGTGCCAGTGGGCCACGTGTGTATCTTTTTTTGAGAACTGTCTATTTGGATTCTTAGCCCATTTTTAAATTGGATTGTATTTTTATTATTGAGTCATAAGAGTTCTTTTTATATTTTGGATACTTGTACAATACATGGCTTGTAAATATTTTTCTTCTTCTTTGGGCTGTTTGCTTTCTTGATAGTGTTAGAAGTTTTAAAATTTTGATGAAATTCACTTTTTTTTTTCCTTCTGTTGCTTGTGTTTCTGATGTCATAGCTAGGAAACTATTGCATAATTCAAGGTCATGAAGACTTATGCTTATGTTTTCTTTTAACAGTTTTATAGTTTTACATTTAGGTTTTTGATTCATTATTGTATTAATATGCAATTCATGTACCACAAAATTTACTATTTTAAGGTATATATTTCAGTGGATTTTAGTATATTCAAAAGGTTGTCAATCATGACTACTCTCTATTTCCAGAAGACTTCATCTTCCCCCGAATAAACTTGTACCATTAACAGCCCAAGAGTATTTTGGTTCTAATTCCATTGTACGGAGAAGGAATACAATTCCATTGTATTTTGGTTCTAATTCCATTGTTTGGTTCTAATTCCATTGAATGGAATACATTCCATTGTATGGTTCTAATTCCATTGTATGTTTAGTTCTAATTCCATTGTTTGGTTCTAATTCCATTGTATTAGAATGGTTCTAATTCCATTGTATAGAGAACGAAAGAGTATTTTGGTTCTAATTCCATTGTATGGAGAGTATTTTGGTTCTAATTCCATTGTATCCAACAATTCTCTGACACCACCTACAACTACAATTCAACTCCATTTTGACACTGTCTACCTGGAGGTAGCATCAGATCCCACAGGCTCAGTCCCACAGGACCACCACCACTTTAGAGGCCAGTCATGAGGCAGGCTTCTGACTGACTGGCTGTAGATCAGAGGTCCCCAAGACCTCCTCCTTGAATTTGATTAATTTGCTAGAGTGGCTCTCAGAACTCAGAGAAACATTCTACTTACTAGATCACAATTATTATAAAAGGATGTAACTTGGGAACAGCCAGTTGCAAGAGATGCATAGGGCAAGGTCAGGGGAAAGAAAGGGTGTACTCTCTCCAGGAGTATTGATCTCTAGGCACCTCTATGTGTTCACTAATCCAGAAACTCTCTAAATCCTGTCCTTTTGGGTTTTTATGGAGGCTTTATTACACCGGCAAAATTGATTAAATCATGGGCCATTGATGGTTGAACTTAATTTCCACCCCCTCTCCCCTCCCTGGAGGTCTGGGCCTCGGGACCTCTACTCACGTGGTCGGTTCCCCTGGCAACCAGCCTTCATCCACAGGGGATTTCCAAAAGTCACCTCATTAACATAACAAAAGACACATTTCTTGCTCATGTCACTTATAGGAAATTACAAGGGTTTTAGGAGCTTTGGTGGGGAAATGAGGACAAAGACAAAATATATATTTCTGATTATAATTCACAGTAGCACACAGCTACTTCTTATCTTTGATCCAATTTGAGTTAACTTTTGTATAGGGTGTAAAGTAGGGGCTCCAAATTTATTCTTTTCCACGTGAATATTCAGCTGTCCCAGCACCATTATTTGCAAAAACAATTTTCTTTCCTGCTGAATTGTCTTGTCATCCTTTTTGAGATGTTGTTTGCTTTTCCACTATTGTTCTTTCACAAGTGTGCAGTGGAGTTTTCCAGAGGCCGGATGATATGTGATATAGACATGCAGTAAATGTAGAAGCAGATGCGAGAATCTACCTGTCTTCTTTTGAGCCAGGCATTAATGTAAAACAAGGCTACTTTTTCATTAAATCAGTTATTAGTTTGTAAATACAAGTTATTTTTCATAAAATATGCATTTTTTGTTAACGTGCAGTGGTTCATTATCTTTACATGAATAAAAAAATTGATATTCAAAATAATTCGCGGGAAACTGATATATCTGACACAAATAAAAATTCTATCGCTCCTCCAGAGTGTAAGGGAAATTTGAGGCCAAGAAGCTTAAGAATTGTAGGTTTTGGTGACTCTCAATTTACTGGATGTCTTGAAATATTAAAAAAAAAAAAAAAAAAAACAACCAAATAAAACAACTCCCAGTGCATCTTGGGAGATCTGAGAGATGCCTGACAACTTACAGGTATTTGAAATGATATCAACTAAATGATATCGACTAAATCCATTGTGTACATCCAAGGAAAATTTGTATATGTGTATTTGGAATTCTTAGTAGTAACCATATACTTCTCTGTGTGTGTATGTGTGTGCGCATGTGTGTGCAAGTGTGTGCATATGAGCATGCCAATGCTGAGAGAAGGACAAGGCCTGGCTCCACTGTGGTGAGCATTTCCCAGCTGTACTTGCTCTCCAGCTGAATCTTTCACCTCCAACAATTCGATGAAGCCAAGTCTTGAGACCCCTCCTTTGATTGTTGAAATTGTAAAATAACAATACATTAAGAGTTTAAAATGTAAAGTACTTGAATGCGTCCTTCAGTGGTTACGTCCTTTTCTGAGTAGGCATTTTGGGGAAACTTAAAAGATTGCAGGAATGGAAATACCAGAATGTGTCCTGCAGAAAGTCTAATACGAGATTCATGGGCAGGAGTGATAGGCATTTGGTACATAGCCCGGCTTCCTCTTAGTTTCCACTTTAGGTGATTCAAGTTGCTTCTATGAAGTAGCAGAGAGCTAGACATGGAGTCTAGAGATGGGGAAAAGTGGGATTATGATGAGGAATCCTTAGAACAGGTTTTGCAACTGAGAGCTGAACTTAATTCAGACTCAGAGGAGTTGGTGTTCAGCTCTTGGGAGGGATGTGTAAATGCTTCTTGGTCTCTGATATTGTTGTGGATCTTTTGTGCTCTTGTTAAAATGCAAATTCTGATCTAGGAGTTCTGGAGGAGGGCCCTAGAATTCAGCATTCTAACAGGCTTCCAGATGCTGCTGTTGGTCTATGCCCCACACCTGGAATAGTAAGGTGTTAGGGGAATTTATCTGTTTCATAATAAAGTTTTTGATTTTCTTGAGTGTGGGGACTTTTTAGCCTCTCCCTTGATAAACATTCACCCAGCATGTTTCCCTCTGTAGATGGTAAATCAATGTTTAAGTGAATGAATGAATAAAAGAATCCATCCAGGTACATGTATCATGATAGACTGAAATACTGATTATACACTGATACTGGGGCTGGCATGATTCCTTTTGATTCCCAGCTGCAGCCAAATCATGAGATTGTTTTTCAAGCAGGATTTCCTCTGATGGCCAACCTGAAGTGCTGAACATCTGATAGCACATGGGGGCCCAGGGTTAATAAGAGACTTCTTGTCCCTCTGGACCACACTTCCCACTCTTGATTTCCCATATCCTGGACTCTTAGTGGCATTGCAGGGGAATTCTGGCACCTTCTTGGCACAAACAGATCATTGTGTATAAGCTGGCAGTGCCTACAAGCTCCCAAAGGCATACGGGACCCAGCTGTCCTTACTTGCGGAAGTGACCCCAGGGGACAGTGACCCTAGATGACAATGAAAAATACATTTGAGGTGTAACATAAGCTCTGGTAACAAACCTAAGCTGTTTGTTTTGGTGGCTTTGCCTGAAGATTCAGGAGGGAAATGAGAGGATAACTTTAGGGGGAAAAAATTATTTTGAGAGGAAAGAACAATTGTATAGATCAAGCAATTATGTTTTCCAAAAGTGAATTAATGAAGTTTTTTTTTTTTTTTGAAATAACATCAATCTTATTTAATAAGTACAGAGCTGGGAACTAGGTAAGGAAAAAATAATGAGCATCAAGAAGCTCCCAGTCATTTGGGGGAAGAGAGACAAGATAGTGGTACAGGGACCAAATGACAGCTGTAGGGATAGGTATATGGAAGTGGCAGACCAGGAGGAGGTAGGTATCTATATTAGACTGGGGCATCAAAAACTATTTCTGGTATAGACAAACTTGATTAATAATTAAGGGACAAGTGGAAATCAATTCTTTGAAGAAGGAGAAAAAGGCATTTCAAGTAAGGAGAGCCTCTGCTTGATATAAAACCCTGAACATGAAACAGCATGATCAGATACAGAAATGAAGGAAGGGAGGATTTGGGATTCAGTCCCAAGAGGTTGGTTTCCGTAACAAACGTAATGGCCATGCCCCCCCCCCAGGAAAGACAGACCTGGCCACATAATTTTTGGGACTCAGGGCAAAGTGGAAATATGGAACCTTTTGTTCAAAAATAAAAAATTTCAAGAATGCAGTAGCAGACATTTAAACCAACTGTGGAGCCCTTCTAAGCATGGGCTATTCATCCATGAAGCTGGCCCTGAAAGGACTAAATCAAGGAGAAGCAGGTTGGGGGAGGAGATGATGAGATTCATTTTGGGCTTTTAACTTTGAGGAGTCTGGAGAGTATCTTAGCAGAGAATTCCCAGTAGATACCTGGAAATAAGCAAAGAAAGTCAGCATAGAGGTCTGGCATGGAGACACAGATAAGGGGATACTTAGTGTTCATGCAATTGGTAGTAGAAGCCATGTCGGTGTGTGAATGAAACCATCAGGATAGGTCCTTTTTGTCCATCTTTCTGCTTAGGGCATCCTTGTAGATCAAGCCAATGGATTCTGAGCTCTGAAATTCTTCCCAAGAGTACTTGATCTTTTTTTTTTTTTTTTTTTTGTTAGGCAACTTTGACCAGAATAGGAGCATCTCCATTTTCTTCTGCAACTAGGACAGCCAAAACAGAGTTACCGGTAGAAAAGCATTTTTCTGCTCTTCATCCTCATTTCCTTGCTTGGACTATCAAATGAAAAAAGTCCTCTCTCAGCTGGAAGGTTCTGAGTTACAAAGCATAGGATTTGCACTCTAGGAAGTCACCCTTTGAGACAACGTCATGAACATTAAGTAGATAATACATTTTAAAATCTTATCAACTTGGTACAAAATTGAAGTAAATGTGTTATATGAGGAGCAGTTTTTAAAGTTATGCTGTAATAATTTAGCTTTTATTTAATATTAATTTATATCTTGGATATCCCCTCCAGCAAATTTTGTTTTCTAATTAGTTCCCAGGGGATTATTGTCAATTTTAGTTAAAGTAAATTCAAGTTCTGTAAAAATCACTCCAAAAATTAATCTAATCTGAGTAATGCAATGACCTGGATGTTAGGTGTAACATTTTTGTCTGAATGTATATCTATGTATCATGCTGAAGTTTGAAGTATGATTATTCTGTAACAAGGAAAAGCAATTAGCACGGAAGAGATTAGGGTTTGGTTTATTATGTCTCCCCTCAGAGATGTAATTTGTTGCTTTGAGCCACGAGGGCTTGCTGGTAAAACATTGGCCTGGAAAGGATTGCCTTGACACACAAACTGAAGATTCAAACACAGTATCATTTACTAATGGATTGGCAATAAAAATAAGTAGTCTTAAACTATCAGCAACTCATTAGACTTATTAATAAAGAGAGGACAAAAACCTAATTAAAAAAAGATTTTATTTATTTATTCATGAGAGACACACAGAGAGAAACAGACACATAGGTAGAGGGAGAAGCAGGCTCCCTATTGGGAACCTGATGTGGAGATTCAATCCCAGGACCTCAGGATCACAGCCTGAGCCAAAGGCAGATGCTCAACCACTGAGCCAACCCAGATGTCCCCAAAAACCTAATTAATAGGCTGACTGATGAGTCTTCCTTGATGTCAGTAGTTCAGTTATTTTTTGGGCTGGTCTACATACCTATGGATGCTCATTGTTCTGAACATAATGCTAGTCCTTGTGATCTGTGTCTGTATGTAGGTGTTGCCTGCAATGTTATGGTGGTGTGGAGTATTTATTATTCTTTGTTTAGTAGCATCCTTTCTCTTCCTTCGTATGCTGCTTGATATTCTTGAGTAGTATGTTAATAATGTGCATTAGCTAGTAGATTAAATTGAGATCCAAAGAGGTGATATGATTTGCCTAAGGTCACAGACTTAGCAAAATTAGGATGAGGTCTGGTGTCTTGAGTTTTAAGTTTGCTCCTACTATATTAAATGCTATCATTTTGTCTTTGAATCTTCTTTAGTAGTCGAAGTGATACGATTCTTTTTCACTGACAACTTTTTTCTTTTTTTAAAAAATTATTTATTTGAAAGAAAGAGCATGTGAACAAGGGGAAGGGCAGAGGGAAAAGAAGAGAATCTCAAGCAGACTCTGCTTGGGTGCAGAGCCCGTTGTGGGACTTGATCTCCTGCCCCTGGGATCATGACCTGAGCCCAAATTAAAAGTCCATTGCTCAACCAACTGAACCAGCTGGGTGCCCCTAACTGGCAACTTTTCTAATAGCAAAAGGGAGAAACCATACACTGACCACATTTCTGGATGAAAAAAGCATGTTGATTTTTTAAAATTGTCATCCCAGGACACAGTTTTAGTTCTTCTCTATTTCTTTTAGTCAGTGTGTGGGTCAGTGGATGTCCCCATGAAAATTGTGATCAAGTTATCATGTATTTATGAGTATTTTGCCGTATAACATACTAGATCATTGAAAGATATCTTTTCTTTACACATTTGGCTTGGTATAGACATTACTTGTAGTTTGAAATTCAAATTAACTTCTAAGAAATTGAAAGGAAAAAGAAAGAGGAAGGATGATGTCAATATTCTATATGTTGGCAAATTGAACACCAATAAAAAATAAATTTATTAAAAAATAAATAAAAGCCTTCCTAAGGGGGGAAAAAAAAAGAATTTTCTTTCTATCCTCCACGGTAATTTACCTTGTAGTTTTGAGATTGGCTTTGAGAGTTGAAATCTTAGCAATCCCAGACCATGGTATTTAGAGGACTTCTGGAAATATATGAAAACAAAGTGTTTGATAGTTAGGCACTAGTCACATCCTTTTCAGGCTCTCTTTGTTTTGAAAGCTGAGGCAGTATAAAATCTCTGGAGTCGGGGTGGAAAAAACACTTTGTACCACCTGGAGCCTTGTCAAGGATGACTTCACCTTTTGTGCTCCCAAACCTCAAGGGAGATGTGCTTCTGCTGAGGGGCAACATGGCACGGGGGTGGTGGTGGCAGGGGCACCTTGGATGGCACCTTTTGTCTCCGGTTTTGGAGACATTATTTCTCCACCAGGTGTAGGTGGCAGCTTCTTGGTTCAGCGCTGATTAAAAGGGAAAAAAAGGGAGAAAAAGTTGTACAGTAATTCAAGGGCAGCCATGAGGTCTGAGAGTTTGCAGTGCCAGCAGCAGTGTGGTAATTTGAGAATAGCAAATTAGAAGAACAAAGCAGATTTTAATCATATGCCACAGAGAGGAAGGTGGTTTAGGTTTATCTCCAAATTGTGCCTCCATTAGAGAAGGGGAGGCTTTTAATGCTATTATCCAATATTTATTGTTAAAGATTTCTTTCTTCTTTTCCCCCAGTCTTTCTTTAGTATACTCACTAGGTGGGGAATGCCAGCCTTTGTATTGAGTGGTTGTTAAATATAAAGCTCTTTTTTTGGTGTTACTGGAAATGGAGAGAGACAGGGAAAGAAAGAAACAGGGAGAGACAAAGAGAGAAGGGAGAGACAGAGAGACAGAGAGAGAGGTTACAGGAGAGATGTTGATTTTGAAATCCCTGGTCTTTATCCTTTAGAAGATTTGGTCTGAAGGTAAAATTGAATATTGAGAAAGCATCTCTTCCCATCTTTCCATCCATCCATCCATCCATCCATCCATCCATCCATCCATCAGCCCTACCCACACATTCATCCATCCACCCACCTATCCATCCAACAAACATTTATTGAGCACCTCTGCTTAAACACTGGCCTGAGTATTAGAGATACAGAGATAAATAAAAAGTATGGTCCTTTGCAGTCTAATGGAGAAGATGCACATATACATAAACAGACTCAAGTCGGTACTGCTATGATAGAAGAACACCCATCAGGACATTGTTGGAGCACATAGATGAGCCAATAGGAGGGCTGAAGTGCAGCTTGGGGAAGGATGTGTCCTTCTTTTAAACTCTGGTTGCTCTCCTCCAAAGTCAGTACTCCTCAAAAGGATGTTCTTTGAAAGGGATCACTGATATTTTCTTACTCACATTTACTTGTAGATAAGAACATCTTAAATAACTTTGCTCTTCTTGCAGATATCTCAGCAAAAATTGTACCTTGCTCTAAAATATGATTTCGGGGCAGCCCAGGTGGCTCAGCGGTTTAGTGCTGCCTTTCAGCCCAGGGCCTTTCCACGGGTCCTGGAGACCCGGGATCGAGTCCCACGTCAGGCATCCTGCATGGAGCTTGCTTCTCCCTCTGCCTGTGTCTTTGCCTCTCTCTCTGTGTCTCTCATGAATAAATAAATAAAATCTTTAAAAAAATAAAATATGATTTCAAGAGAAGTCACAAACTCCCTTCACTACTTCCTACCAACTTTTCACCTGCCAAGTGTCTCCTATAGAGAAATTCTGGAGTAGCCACTGGGGCTCCTAATCTAGCCTAAGAAGGACAGCAAAGGTTTTCTGGAGATGACATCTCAAATGGGTCTTAAAGAAAAGGTAAGCATTGTCTAGCCAATAAATTGGGGGAATGTGTTCAGAAGGGGTAAAGCGAGGAAAGAAGGTAGAGGGTTGAGAATAGGTAAAGGCATGGTGTTTATGGGAAGCTAAAAGAAATGCATTATGATTTTATATATCCACAGAGAGGTCTATACTATGCAGTAGAAAGTTGGCAATTACCTATTCAGACTGTGTAGACACTAGAGTGGAGAGTTGGTGTTTAGAAAACAATATGGCTACTGTTTACTAGGGGATAATTGAGATTACCCCATTGAGGTGTAGTTTGCTTGGGCCACAATGACCTGGAGAATTGTTTTGCAGCTCAGCTACACTTCCAGAGCCAGAGGCAAGACACATAGGGTTTTATCTCAGGCTTTGAATGCCTCAGTGCTTCTTGAAAAGCACCACCATTTTTCCCCCTAAAGATTTTATTTATTTATGAGAGAGAGAGAGAGAGAGAGAGAGAGAGCGAACGAGCGCACTTGCAAGCTAGCACAAGCAGGGGGAGAGGCAGAGGGAGAGGGAGAAGCAGAATTCCCACTGCGCAGGGAGCCCTATGTGGGACTTGATCCCAGAACCCAGGGATCCTGACCTGAGCTGAAGGCAGATTGTCATCTGACTGAGCCACCCAGGTGCCCCTGAAAAGCGCCACCCTGAGGAACACTAAAGTTTTCCAGTTCTTAGTGAAGGTTTTAAACTTCTATGTGTCATTGGGGTGGTGATGGTTCCATGGCCTTCAATGAGCCCAGTGATAAAGCAAGTCTTTATTAACTGGAAATCAGGAAACTGACAGACCTTTCCAAGGCAACTCAGCCCATTAACTTATGGTGGTTCTGAGTCCAGCCAGGGAGGGCCTGATGGGAGTCATTGTGGGGGCTCCAGGAAGTAAGTGCTGAACACAAATGAGATGCGCCTGATGCACTTTGGACACGCACTGTCCCATAGAGCTTTGGTGATGTTGAAACTCTTACATCTGTGCCATCCACCTTGGTAGTCACTAGCCTGTGGTGGCTGTTGAGCTGGTAAAATGTGACATAGGTGCCTGAGGAACGGAACTCCGATGTTATTTCATTTTAATTCATTAAAAGTCCAAATATAAATAGCTCCACGTGCTCGTGGTTATCATACTGGACAGCATGGTGTTAGCATCTTAGTGGCAGTTAATTAAGAAAGGAGAGAGGAATTGAGAGTCGAGCAGGGGAGCAGCACAGGAAAAAGCCTTTTTCCTTGTCTCTATATACTTCTGTACCATTTGAACTTCTGGTCGGCTTATGTTTTTTTACTTCTGTAATTTTGAAAGCATAAGACATTTTGAGGAAGATCTATGTGCCTTTATTCTCCCAGAGCACTTAGAACATTGGAAAGGATTTTCGATTTTTAGTCCAATGCCTATATCTTTCTCAGGAGCCCCTGCGGCCCAGAGAAGAGAAGGCTCTCACCTGGTGAGTCACCGAGAGGGCCGGGGCCCAGGGATCCAGACATCCATTCTCATCATTCTCCTGACTTTGTGATAAAGCATGGTTCATGTGAGCTTGGTCAGTGTTGCTGTTTTGCCTCTGTACCTAGAAATAAGTGACATACAATGACTTAAGTTCGAATTCTACTGTTCATTGCTGGTATATAGGGAAGAGGTCGACTTTTGTATGCTAACCTTGCATTATTTTCTTAAGGATTTTATTT
The DNA here is from genome assembly GCF_003254725.2 of Canis lupus dingo. Taxonomy (NCBI): domain Eukaryota; kingdom Metazoa; phylum Chordata; class Mammalia; order Carnivora; family Canidae; genus Canis; species Canis lupus. The sequence continues at coordinate 75,983,571 of NC_064243.1, forward strand.
ATTCATGAAAGAGAGAGGAAGAGACATAGGCAGTGGAAGAAGCAGGCTCCCTGTGGGGAACCTGATGTAGGACTTGATCCCAGGACCCCAGGATCACGACCTGAGCCCAAGGCAGACACTCAACCACTGAGCCGCCCAGGTGCCCCTTAACCTTGCTTTTTTGTCGGTGCTTTCAGATTCTATGTAGACAATCATGTCATCTGTGAACAAAGACAGTTTTATTACCTCCGTCCTTCTTCTTTTGTTGCCTTTTTGCATTAGCAAGGGCTTCCAGTACAATTTGAAAAGAGGTCCCAAGAGGGGACATCCTTGCCTTGTCCCTGATCTTAGTGGGAAGGCTTTGAGAATCTCACCATTGAGTATGATGGTAGCTGTAGGGTTTTTGGTAGAGTTTTTTTTTTTTTTTTTTTTTATTAAGTTGGGAAAATTCCCCTCTATTCCCAGTTTACTGGATGATTTTATCATGAATGGTATTGGATATTGTCCAATGCTTTTGCTGAACTGATGGATAGGATCATGTGATTTTTCTTTTTTAGTTTGTTGTGACAGAATACATTAATTGATTTTCTAAAGTCAAACCTGCCTTGTGTGCCTGGGATGAATCCCAGTTGGTTATGGTATGTACTTCTTTTTATAATTGTTGGATCATCTAGTGATTCAGACAAAATTAAGTCCTGAAACTTGTAATTATTGATAAATAAACAGCACCTCTCAAATCAGCAGTTTTCCCTCCATCATTTATTTTAGAGATAATATATTTTATCTTTAATAATTATTATAGAATACATAGTAAAAGTTCAAATCATGTAAAAGATTACACAATGAAATATAAACCCTCCTACACCTCACCTCAGATGTACTCCTTAGAGGTCACAATTTCTACTGATTTTTTTGGTACATCTTTCCAGAATTTTCTGTTTCCTTTCAGAAAACGATATTTATTAGAGAGTAGTGACAACCCATTGGGGTTTAGTTTGTGTGGGCCACGTAACCTGGAAAATTGTTTTATAGGGCTAGCTTGGCTACACTTCTAGAACTAGAGGTAAGACATTTTTTTTTTCTTCTGAAAAAAGAAGAATTTTCTGCTCTGAATGCTTCCAGAAATGTTGGAGCCATTTAATGTTTCTCTAAGCTCCTTTATTCCCTTTGGTGGGCTTGTGTGTATGTGCTGTACGGCAGATAGTCACATTCGGGGTTGGAGTGTCCTCACCTCTTCTTCCATCTTGTTATTTAGTTCCCTCCTTTGCAGTGTGACTGGAATAAATGCTCTTCCCCCTTCTCTACTCACCTCCCTGTCCTGCAGACTTAGGATGTCTTCAAAGATAGACCTTTCCTCCCAAGGGCTCTGTTTAAAATTCTACGCCCTTAGTGATGTGTGAAGAACAGTCAGAGATGTTGAAAGACATCTGACGTGTGACATTCCTCCCAGAGAAATAGTTACTTACTTAGATCCCAGAGGACCCTGGAGAAGAAAGGAGGCCTGGCCTCTGGGAGGAGGAGAGCCAGAGAAGGAAGAGATTTACTCAGGTAGCCTGGGAGTGTGACTTGCTGTGGGCATATCGGTTGCATATGTGACCTGGATAGACTTTGTGCTCATTTTTGCTGGAGGGCTTAGAAAGATTTCCCAATGGATCAGTTGATCAGCCAGTAAACATTTAATAAAGCCACAAAATTTTATTGCCCCATTGCACACATGAGCTGAGCCTTCTTTCTAAAGTGACACTCCAAATCACGTTGCTCCTGGTCAATTCATAAACGCTGTGGTGGTTGGGTGTGCTCTCTGGCTTCCCTACCATACTGGCAGCTTTGTGAGGGCAGGGCTGCTGCTGTATCCCCGTGAACATGTCCAGTGCCTAGGACATTGTAGGTGCTAGGTACAAATGTTGATTAGCTAAAAGAAAAAATAAGTGAATACACTTTACCAAATCATAATGACAGTGATCACTACCATTTGCTGAGCACTTACTGTGTGCTGACCCCCTTGGCACGCACCTTTTATCTTATTTAATCCCTATTTAAAGGTTAGGAAGATGAGCCACAGAGAAACATCCTGTCCCAAATCAACAGCCCGAGTAGTGGGCTGAGATTTGAACCTTGTCCAAGACCACCAAATTCAGTAAATTAAGGTATAATCCCCAGAGATGTCAACCTTGGGCAAAAACTTCAAGAAGGGGGACCTGCCCAAAGGAGGAGGTTTGTGCCTTCCAGATGAGTGTCAGGTGGTTGATAGCAGACCCAGCACCGGCTCTTCAGGAATTTGGAGGGAGACACCCACACAGCCTGCCAACATGGTTCTGGGGAGCTGGTTTATCACTGATATGGGTTCTGGGTAGATATTCTGAGCAGTTGTGAATTATTTAGGTGCTGAGGCAGAAACACTTCTTGGCATTGAATCCTAACAAACACTGTGCATGAAATTAAAGTCAGGAAGTTCAGCAGTTAGTTATTTATTTTTCTGTTAATTAACAAGGGAGAGAAAGCAAGCCTTCAGCAATCAGCCATATGGTTCACCTTTTTGTTAGTCTTTCCTGGCTCTCAAAAGGGCCCCTCAGTGCTTGTAAGTTTTTTTATTTTTTTTTTTATGTTGTATTTTGTAGAATACTTGAGAGCCATTTTCACCAGTATAGGTGGCCAGAGCTAGCTCCATTTGATCCATTTTTCTGCCAGGAGAGCTTCAACTGAGAGAAATCAGAGGCCCAACGAGCACCCTCGTAATGGCAAACTCCCTCACTCCTGGGTGTCTCCAGGCCTCACTTGCTTTCCTGCCTCTTCGACTGCTGTACTATTTGAGGATCATTTGAGCCTCTTGTTATAAATCTATACAGCACATTATATTTTGTAAAATGCTTTGTATTCACTTTACTGGTCATTTTCGAAGTAAATCATGAGGTAGGGAAGGAAGAGAACTCTGAGGAATCCAGGCCCAACACCCCTGTTTATTCTAGTGAGTTAGTCCTGGTGAGGTCAGCCTTCTCAAGAGGGACCAAATGCATCTTCTTCATGGGGGCTGGTGCTGTTCAGTGTCTCTCAAATCTATTTTTTTAAAAACAGCTGTATTGGGATATTATACACATATTATACAATTCATCCATTTATTTATGTGTCTAGTTTATCAAAGATTTTATTTATTAGAGAGAGCAGACACACAAGCAGGGAGGGGGCAGAGAGAGAGGGACAAGCAGACTCCCTACTGAACACAGGACCTGATGCAGGGGCTCAATCCCATGACCCTGAGATTGTGACCTGACCTGAAGTCAGACTCTCAACCAACTGAGACACCCAGGCACCCTACAATTCACCTGTTTTAAGTGATTACACACTTTATATGTAACTATTTTACAGAGTTGTGCAACCATCACCACAGTCAAACTTGGAACATTTCATCACCCCCAGAAGAAATCCCAGACCACTTAGTTGTCACTCCATCTACCCCTGCATTTCTCCCAGCCCTAAGCAACCATGGATTGGCTTTCTGTCTCTATCACACAAAGACTGGCATCTTTCAATTAGCTCACTGTTTTCCAGCTTCTTCATGTTGTCGTGTATATCCATACTTCATTTCTTTTTTATCACGAATTGTATTCCATTGCATGGATATACTATAGTTTGTTTACCCGTTCACTGTTTAATGGACATTTGGGTTGTTTCCATATTTTGGGTATTATGGATAATGTTGCTAGGAACTTTGTGTACAAGTTTTTATGTGGACATTTGTTTTCGTTTACCTAGGTGCAGAATCACTGGGTCATGTGGTGACTCTGCTTACCTTTTTGAGGGACTGGCAGACTGTTATCCACCCAGCAGTGCATGAAGGTTTTGATTACTCCATGTTCTCACAAGTAACACTTTTCACAATCTGAAATTTTTTTTAAATTAATGTTTTTTGGATTTTTTTATTGTAGTCATCTTAGTGGGTGTGAAGTGGATTTGCAGTCTGGCTTGGATTTGCATTTTCCTGATGGTATCAACCAGCATCTGGATGATACATTTTTCCTAGGCGGCTGGATATTCTTTTGGGGGTTAACATGTAAACAGGTGAAGACAGTGTGGCTGTTTCTGGAGCCCATTTCTCCTCAGGCAGCCTCCAGTCCGTGGGACATCCCTCACCCTTGAGCCTTCCCAACTGCAGGGCTGTCAGGTTGTGGATTTTGATTGAGCCATCGTCCACAAGAGAAATGAAGTGTTAAAGCAATTTTCTTTTTAAAGTCGGGTACAGATGTTATCCTGTCATACCTACAACTAAAGTTATGGAAGTTTCTAAAGTCACAGTGTTTTTATGAAGACACTATATACATCAAGCCCACAGCACTGAAAAAGGTGTATTTTCTAAAAAATGAATAGATTAACAGAGCCAAGTCCTTAGAGTAAGTTTTATTTTTATTTGTGTGTGTGTTTTTTTTAGGATTTTATTTATTTATTCATGAGAGACTCACAGAGAGAGGCAAAGACATAGGCAGAGGGAGAAGCAGGCTCCCTGTAGGGGACTCGATCCCAGTATCCCAGGGATCACGACCTGAATCAAAGGCATCTCAACCACTGAGCCACCCAGGTGCTCCATAAGTTTTATTTTTAAAAGTTACATTCTTTATTGTGAGGTGTAGATTCAGGCACAGCTGAAAAAAGTAATACCGAGAGATCCCATCCTTGGAACTGTTGAACTATGGGAGAAAGTGATTTACTGAGGGACTGGAAGATATGTTTGGAACTGTGCCAAGAATTCAAACTATTTCTGAGCCATCAGTTACCTGCTCTTCCCAGGATGTGGACTATAGGACCCAATATCCAAATGAGCTGCTCTTGAGGAGTGGTTATTTATTGACAGAAGTTATTCAGCTTTTTGATTGATTTTGGCTTAAAGTAGACACACCTAATAATGCTATCCCTCTCTTCTCATCCCCATTCTTAAGGGTCAGTTGCTAATGTTGAATCTTCCCTGCCGTGGCTGCTACTGCTGCCCTGAATCCGTTGAACTTTTAAGGGAAATTAAGCCTGGCAAAGATCTCATTTTAACTTAGAACTACTCACACTGGGGAAATAAAAATCCTTTAAATGAAGCAAAGAGTGTAAATGAGCTAAAGATGATAAAATTGGTCAGTGTGATACCTGGCGGATCATTTGAATGTGACACTCTTGTTAATTCCATGTGTATTTATGAAGTTATAACTCTGTGTTAGGCATTGCTTGAGGTGCTGGGGATACAATTAGAGAACCAAACACATGGAAATGTCTGCCTTCATGGAACTTATATTTTCCAGAATATAATTATTATATGTAATATATTCTCTGGAACAATCATGCTATATATAATATGCCTAGGACTTAATTATAAGTTAAGTTTGTACCTTTTGATGCCCTTCACTTATTTCTCCTACCCCTTACCCCTGCCTCTAATAACCATCAATTTATTCTCTTTATCTGAGGTTTTTTTTTTTTTTTTAGATTCTATATGTGAGAACATAGAGTATTTGTCATTTTCTGTTTGACTTATTTCACTTAGCATAGTATGTCCAAGGTCCATTCATGTTGCAAATGGCAGGATTTCCTTCTTTCATGGCTGAAATATTCCATTGTGCTTGTGCACACATGCATGTGTATACCACACCTTCTTTATTCATTTATCTGTTGATGGACACTTAGGTTATTTCCATGTCATGGCTGTTGTGAATAATGCTGCAATAACATGGGGTTACAAGATCTTTTTGAGGTAGTGGATTGTATGGTAGGCCCTGTGGATATCTGTGGGGAGAACATTCCAAACAGAAGCAACAGACAGTGCAGAGGCCCTGAGGTATGTTTGTGGATGACTTGAGAGGGCATAAGAGTTGACTGAACAAGTGGAAGTGTAGATGAGGTGGAAGAGGTGGTAGGACCCATCCCATGGGGATTTGTAGGCTGATGTAAACTTAATACATGTTAATTAATTAAGAATATTCAGACAATCAATGAACCATTTTTTTAAACAATTGAAGCATGACATGCACACAGAAACGTATGCAAAATTTCAAGTGTATGGCATGACACACTTTTATGAAGTGAATACTCTTGGGTGACATCACCCAGATCCAAGATCCAGAAACACAACAGGGCTGGCATCTTGGAAGCCCTCCTGTGCTTCCTCTCAGGCACTGCTCCCAGAGGGTGACTACCAGCCTCGCTTCTCACACCATAGAGTAGTCAGGCTCATTGTTGAATTTTATATAATTTTCCATAAAAAGCATTGTGCAACATGCACTCTGGTGTCTTCTTGCATCTGGTCCCTCCCTTATGCTTAGCATTATGTTTTTGAGTTTCATCCTTGTTGCTGCTTATGGTTATAATTCTTTAATTGTCATTGACATATGGGAGTCAGTTATGAATATGATGTTATTTAGTTACTTAAGAAAAGATTTTATTTATTTATTTGACAGGGCGGGGGGCAGAAGGAGAAGGATAGAGAGAATCTGAAAGAGATGCTGCGCTCAGCTCGATCCCATGACCTAGAGATCATGCCCTGAGTCAAAATCAGGAGTCGGGTGCTTAATCAACTCAGCCACCCAAGCACCCCAGATTACTTCTTCTACTGTTGATAGATATTGAGGTTGTTTCCAGTTTTGGCCACTACAACCTGCTTTGTTAACTTTAACTCTTTATTTTAAAATAAGTAATAGGCTCCTAAGTGCCACAGAGTCAGGCAAGTAGGCGATTTTAGAGTGTTTGGAAAATGGTTCTAAATGTTTGAGAATAAGACAGGCCCAAACCTTCCCAGACTCATCCAGGGATGAGGTTTTTGGCTTCCTGTGGCAGCTTAAGAGGTCAGAGCCGGCCAGCCACACAGCTGCCCACGGGCCTAGCTGTACAGTGGACATGCATCATGAGTTGATGTGGTTTGCTCAAGCCATTGTTAGGACACTCTGCCTTTCCCTTTGACATTCCTCTAGCAGATGTTTGTTGCATGGTGAGGCTCCTGTGTGATGGGTCTTCTTCCACAACCATAATCCGTGGGGTCGTGGAGAACCTCTATTCTTTAAATCTGTAAACCCGCAAGGCAGGAAAAGTATGTTTTTTAGGTCACAAACACTTCCCCCATCCAAGGAAGGAATGTAAGAACATAGGCATCTCAAGGTGGGATCTGCCCCGAGAAGGGAAGAGGTGTGTGAGCACTCTTTGTGAAGGGCCCAAGCAGTGCCATGAGCAGATCCCTTTTTGATGATTTTGAAGCTGACCTTTATGAAAACTTGGTCCTTGTGCTGAAAATGCAGAGCAGGTGTACTCTGCAGCTGTGGAGTCATGAGACAGAAATCTGATCACTGTATTAGGAGGATGTTAGTGGCTCTCTTGTTTCTCCCTGACCTCTCAGGCCACCTGTCCTATCACCCCTCTGCTCAGCCAGCAATGCTTCCCCCCACCATCTGCAAGCCATCCTCTTGGTAAACAGCATGGCCCCAGATGCCCATCTGATGACCCTAGAACCCATGAACTTGGCTAGTTCCAGAATATACTTGAGCCACCACATGGGGCTTGTGCAGCCTCTGTGTCCTTCTTGAGCACTTCTTGATTCAACTAGAGGGGGAACATTCCTTCTTGTGGACTCATTCTAAACTGAGGAGCCCAAGAAGACAAGCAGGTAGACTGAGGAAATTAGGAGAGCAGAGGAAACAAGAGAGAAGGCAGCTTTCTAACTTGGCAATTCCGAGTGCTCTCACCTGTTTATAGATGTGTGCTATATTTTCCTAATAGTGTGGCTATTTCAAGACTGTTCCATTGCTACTACAAGAATTGTTGTAAAATACTGCTTTCATGGTGCATTATTGTAGGAGGGGTGTTCTCCTTCTCCCATGTGGGAGAAATTCTTGTGACAGGAATAGATACCTGGCACAGAGTAGATGTGTGGAAATTGTTTGCTGAAAGGCTGAATAAGGAAAGTATGTCTTTGAATATCTTGTAGTAACTCTGACATTCCACTATATTGGGGTCTCCTGAATCCAATGTTGCTTGTTGCTAACTGTCTCAGTCTGATCACTCAACATCTCTTAGGCTTCCCACCATTCATCCATTCACTTGTTTATTTATTTATCAAATATTTACTCTGAATGGTACTACAAGAGGATTTTGGGAAAAAGCAGTGAATAAGGCAATACAAGCTCACCGAGCTTATAGTCAAGAGGGGAGAGGCTGACAATAACCAAGCACTTATACAAGAAATTTTTTGACAGATGGTGGTTAATTCCATGTGGAAAAAAAAGTGGGTAAGGGGGATTAGAGAATGAAGTAGAGTATGGGAGAGGTAGTGTTCTTTATGGGGTGGTCTGGGATGATCTTTCTGGTCAATTAAGGTGATATTTGAACAGGGTGAGAAGGCAGTAAGGATAGAGGCAAGTGGATACCTGAGAGAAGCATTCCAGGAAAAGAGAAGAGGTTGAAAGATCTTGAAGCTGAAGAGAGTGTGGTATTGTGAGGAGCATGAGAAAGGAGCTCATGAGGGGAGAGGAGCTCATGGAGGTGATGGTGGGTCAACCTTCAAGGTCTTACAGGCCACTAGAAGTACTGCAGAAGCCATTGGAAGGGTTTGGTAGAGGATCACATGGTCAGACCTCTGTCTTTTGAGAAGATAGCTCAGCTGCTATGCTGAGGATAGGCCTACGGTGACAGAGCAAGAGTAGGAAGACCAATGAGAAGGCCAGTGCATGACTCCAGGTGAGAAGTTTTGAAGATCCAAGGCTGCCAGGAATGTTCAGTGGTCCAGAATATGCTACACTACCTTTGTGTGATTTTCAATGAACACTATCTTGTCTTTGCAGAGGGAGCCAGTAAGGGCTTCCCTGGGCTGCAGCCCCCTGCCCCTCTTCCCCTCTGAGGGCCATCACCACAGAGCACTCCAGGGCACAGACCCCAGCAAAGCAGTGTAGCATCTGGGTGTCATCTACCCTTGGGGAACACCCAAAATCTCAGTAGGACCCCAAGTATATCCTTGTCCTTCACCCCCACCCCCATTGCCACAAGCTGCAGGGCAGTCCCCTCCCCTACGTAGCAGGAGAGTTTCACCTAGCATAATCACACAGAGCTTCCCAAGTCAGAGTTCCTCCTTCCCCTTCTTGCCAAAGTAAGTTGGGCCAAGATAAGTTTCTTTCTTTTTTAATTGAGATAGAAATTACATACAAGGTTGTGTAGATTTTAGGTGTACAACATATTGAGTTGATTTGATACATTTATATATTGCAATATGATTACCACCATTAATATGGTAGTTAGCTAACAACTCTGTCATGTCACAAAACTATCATTTCTTTTTTTGTGGTGGGAACATTTAAGATCTAGTCTTAGTGATTTTTAAAGTATATAATAAATAACATTGTTGGCTATGATCACTCGGCTTTGCATTAGCTCTCCAGAACGTATACATCTTCTAATCGTAAGTTTGTATCCTTAAGCAACATCCCCCCTGCTCCCTCACCCCCAGTCCTTGGTAACCTCCATTCTAATATCTGTTTTTATGAGTTCGGCTTTTTTTAGATTTCACATGTTAATGATATATCTGTCTTTCTGTGTCTGACATTTCATTTAGCATGATACCCTCAAGGTCCATCCATGTTGTTGCAAATGGCAGGATAGCTTCCTTTCTCATTGTTGAATAACATCTTACCAACATATATACATATACCTCATCTTCCTTATTCATTTGTCCATTGATGGATGATTAGATTGTTTCCATACCTTGGCTATTGTGAATAATGCTTCAGTGAAGAGGGGAGTACAGATATCTTTCAATACCTCATTTTTACTTCTTTGATCTATGTCCAGAAATGGGATTGGTGGATCTTATGGTAGTTCTATTTTAATTTTTTGACGGACCAGCCTCCATACTGTTTTCCATAGTGATTGAGCCAGTTTACATTCCTACCAAAAATGCACAAGGGTTCCCCTTTTTCCACGTCCTCACTGACACTTGTTACCTCTTGTCTTCTTACGATAGCGATTCCAACAGGTGTGAGGTGGAGTTGTGCCCTTTCTGTCTATGACTTCAATGAAGTCAATGGTGGTGCTGCTTTCCTCAGACTTCTCTGGGTTAGAACTCACCTGGTTTACTTAGCTGATGGAGGTGTAGCTTGAGTGTCGGCCATTCATTCCAAGCTTTAGGTCCAGCTTACAGTGCTTCATTTCACCATTTGGATTCTGTATTGCTTCTCTTGCTTCATAACATGACTGTATCCTGAGTGCCTTAAAGACACATCCATTTATTAGCTCTGGAAGCTGCCTACCCTGACACATTCTTCTGCTTACGATACCGGTAGTGTTCATTTACCTGTCTTGCTCTCGTGGCTGGTGTACCTGGCAGTTACTACAGTGTGCTTTAATTTCCAGGACCTGCGTTCCTTGCTTTTTAGAGAGACTGTTGGCATTCCGAAGACACTTGATGCCCCAGAACCCGGCATAGCAATCAGAAATCAACGCCTAGTGTTTTCTGTCTGACTCTGAATGGCAGGGAACCAAGGACATTCTGGTCTATTATATTATCATATGATCATTAAAGCTTCTTATTTGATCATTAAGGCTAACATTTTGAGGCCTGAGGTATTCAGGGTACTTTTGGGGTTTGATTTAGAGCCTTCTGAACCATAAAGTAGGAAGTAGCTTCTAATGTTCCCATTAACCTGCTCTTACCCATCATAGCCAACTTTCTGATAGCTTACCAACGCTGTTGGAGCCTCCCACAACTGAGAGCTCATTACCTTATAATGCAGTGTATTCTGTTCTTGGACAGGTTTATTTATTAAAAAATGCTTGGCCCCTATTAGGTTCTTTCTGACTTTTACCCTACCCATCCATGTATGGCCCAGAGCCACAACAAATGCCTCTTTTCTCTTATAAATTATGGTTATTCAGATGTGTAGAGGCAGATATCAAGACTTGGAATATCTTTTCTCTAACTAGACTCCGGCTTTAACAGGCAACCTGGCACATTTTGTTTGCTCCTGGTGCTGGATACACCTTTAGAATGTGGGCTCTGTTGTACTCACCTCCGTATCCCTGGTTCCTAGGACATCACATCATCACATTGTATGTAGTAGGTACCAATAAGGTACCAATTGATGGGGTGTGCTCTCCTTTGGAACTGAGGTGTCTGTCCGATTGATACTGTTCAGTCTCGTGAGCCATCCCTGGTCTCCACCTAGAAATAGTTAATGCTTTCTGTCTTACATCCTTTCCAGAACAAGGCACATAAATAGATAAATAAAACCAGTTAATGATTCAGGCACTTGAGAGAAGTTGCTTTCTTAAGTAGCAAATTTTGGTGCTTGATTTAAATTGTCCCTCATTTAGTGTTGCAGTGAGAAGGAGGAGGTAAATCCATTACAGAGAAAAAAGGATCATATTAAACTTGGAATTGGTTTTCCTTCTCCTGTCTCTCAAGTACAAGGAGTCACTTAATCAAATGCATCTCTCAATGTGGGCACTTGCTGCAGAGCTAAAAACCAACCCCCACTAACAATAAGAAATTCCTCCCAAGAAAAAGAGATGCGATTGCCTTGCTTTTGGGTATATGGCAATCACCTTATTAGAGGCAGCAAATCTAGGTTTTCAGGGTGGGTATCTGCTGCAATATTCGAGCATTACTGCTTGGTTTAAAATGCGTGGTTTTGTATAATGTCGTTATTGACACATTGGTCTCATCTTTCTACTGGAAGAATGTAGGTAATTTTATCTGCAAGAAATTGCAAGTTATAGCCATTAGCTCGGTAGCTCAGCTCTATAAAACCTGAATGTATTGTAATGCTCCCAAGAAAGAACATTCCACATTTATAAAAATTTGAGTGTGTAATCTTGCTCTCTGAAAAATTAATGCGGTACCTTATATATAAAATAAGGGGTCTTGCCTCATCTTTATAGCACTTATCTTTGCTCCTTCCAATGATATTTGCTGATTCCTGTGATATGTGAAGGAATACAGTTTTTAAGTAGGATTTTCAAGGAAGATCTGTAGTTGTATCTTATAAGATCTATAGAAAAGCAATTACAGATAACAGTCATTTATTATCTCTTAATGTTTGATAAACATCAGAATAAGCTAGATTAGTTTGTTTTTGACAACTTTGATCTGGACATTTTTCACACATACTATGCAAATCAGTTTTTAAAATAGAGCTAACCATGCTAAGGAGGGGATTTTGGTTGCTTAATTCTTTCTTTGTTTGTTATCTTTCCCAATAGTGTGACTAATAATTATCTGACAGATAATTACAGAGCACTGAACTGTTAAGTTATAAAGTGCTAGAGAGATGCTAACCTTTATTCTGCACTCTTCTTCTGTCTTCCAAACACATATTTTGCTGTCTCTAGATTTTTGCACATTGTTAGAGTCCAAAGAATATATTAATTCTGTAACCTTTTTAGCCGACTGCACTGAGTAGTTAATTGACTCATCCAGAACTTGTGCTGGGCCTTCCCTTTGTTTAGATTACAGCCGCAGAGATGGAGAGAAGAAAACACACTATAAAAGATAGAGCAGCTTTACCTTAAAAATTTGTTGTTGGGAGAACATTTAAGACCTGCTTTCTTAGCAACTTTGAGGTATAAGAGACAGTGTTGTTAATTGTAGTCATCATGCCATATATCAGCTCCTCAGAACGTATTCCTCTTATAACTGGAAGTTTGAATCCTTTGATCAACATCTTCTGATTTCCCCCGCCTTCCAGCTCCTTGGCAACCACCAATCTATTTCTCTAAGTTCAGTTTTTATATATTACATGTATGAGTGAGATCATACAGTATTTTCTTTCTCTGGCTTATTTTACTTAGAATCATGCCCTCAGGTTTGCTCCATGTTGGCACAAATGGCAGGATTTCCTTCTTTTATATGGCTGAATAATATTCTCCCTCTCTATTAGGACATTTTCTTTATCCATTCATCTGTTAATGGACAATTAGGTTGTTTCCATGTCTTGGCTCTTGTGAATAATGTGGCAGTCAACGGGGTGGGGGGGAGGAAGACATCTCTTTGATATAGTGATTTCACAGAGGGGAGCCTTACCTTTAATGAATCTGTAGACCAGTTGTTCTCAAAGTGTGGTCTTACCCCAATATTGACATTGTATGTGTGTATGTTTGTGCGTGTGCACATGTGCATGTACTGTGTACATGCTGACAGCCCTGGAATATGCTAGAGTAGTAAATGGACATTCAGAATGATTTCAGTAAAATTAATAGACTTATTTTTTTAGGGAAGCTTTATGTATACAGAAAAATTGTAAAGAAAACACAGAGTTCAAATCTACCCTCTTTTCTGTCTCGGCTCTCCCCTATTATTAACATTTTTCATTAGTACACTTGTTACAATTGATGAACCAATATTGATACATTATTGTTAACTAAAGCCATAGTTTACCACTTTTCCTGCTGTGTAGGTCTCTCTTTTTTTAAGATTTTATTTATTCATGAGACACACACACACACACACACACACACACACAGAGGCAGAGGCACAGGCAGAGGGAGAAGCAGGCTCCATGCAGGGAGCCTGACCTGGGACTTGATTCCGGGACTCCAGGATCACACCCTGGGCTGAAGGCTGCGCTAAACTGCTGAGCCACCCAGGCTGCCCTCTCTTGGTTTCGATAAAGGTTTAATGTCATGAATCCACCATTATAGTGTCGTAAAGAATCGTGATACGAGGCCTGTATTTCCTACTTATTTATCCCTCCCTTCCTCTTCCCAGACCCTTGGCAACCACTGATCTTTTTACTATGTTCTCTCTGTAATTTTGCCTTTTGGAGGTTGTCATATAGTTGGGATCCTTTCTATATATGTTCTTTTACTCAGCAATATGCATTTAAGTTTCCTCCATGTCCTTTTGTGGCTCAATAGTTCATTTGTTTTTATCACTGAATGATATTTTATTGTCTGGGTGTGCTACAGTTATCTGTTCACCTGCTGAAGGATATCTTGGTTGATCCCGAGTTTTGGCAATTTTGAATAAAGCTTCTATAAACATTCACATGCAGGTTTTTTTTTGTGGATGTGTTTTCAATTCACTTGAGTAACTAACTACTAAGGAGCCCACTGCTGGATGGTAGCAGGTTTAGATTTGTAGAAATTGCCAAACTGTCTTTCAGAGGGACTATCATTTCATGTTTCCACCAGTGGTGAATGAGTTCCTGTTGTCCCATGTCCCCACTAGCATCTGGCATCCTCTGCATTTTGGATTTTAGCTAATGGCTGTGAAGCGCTATCTCCTTGTAGACTGATTTTGACAAAGCATGCGAGGCATGTGAGCCTCATATATGCACTTGCACGGGTAGACAGGAGTTGAAAATTATGACATACTAATGTACACTGAACCCTGTATGTTTCAGAAGATAATTTTCCTCCTCCTCATTTTTACTCACGAATCTAGCTCTTTCCCATCAAGTGTCAGATATGGTGAGCACTCTTTGAGGCCCCCTCGTCAACTCTCTTGTTCTAGCTGAGTTTCTTCTTAGAGCATATCCTTCACACTTCCTTGGTTCTAAAGAAGTGGCCCTGTTGGGGTTTTTATCTTATTGTCAGTGCAGTGAATTTGCAGCAGATTTGCCCTCAGGGGAAAAACATCTTGCTGTAAGATGTCTTCCGCTGTCATTTTGGACAGTACCTCACACAGAGTTTTGTTTATAGACAGTCCCACGGTACTTGCTCGGTTGAGTTGGCTTTGGTGCCTGACACCCGTCAGTGTCAGTAACAGTCGTGATAATCAACTTCACCAACTCTACCTGTTTCAGTAAGACTTTTGCATTGTGGTGATAAAAACCAGAGACTCAGTAAACCTACAAGGCGATTGCCATGTTAGACCTCACGTATGTACCTTGCACATCATGCTTTATCTCTGACCTCTGTTTGAAAAGCTGACATGGCAGGTCTTATGCTAAAGCCTTTCTTTATGTTACGCATATTTCTAAGTTTTGCTTTTCTCAGTTTTACCCCGTTGATAATGGTAACATTTATTGGGAGAGGGGGCTGGGAGTCTTGTCTCGGAGCTGCTTTTACATGGCAAGTGCACTGTTTTGCTTCAAATATATGTAAAGTTGACCATTCCACAATGAGAGCAGAGAGAGGCATCGACACATATGGAGTAGGAAATTTGCATAGTAGAAAATGTTATTAAGAAAATCACAAGGAAGAGAAAATACATTTACAGTATGGAACAGTGTTAATCAGAAGAAATCTGTGTCTAAGTGGTTGCTCACAGTTCACACTTGTGTTGCTGAAGGGTCAACTGTATATGGCTTTTAGGGAATGTTGTCAGGGTATTTTAGGCCAGCACTGCCCAATAAAACTTGCCTGATGATGGAAATGTCTGGGATGGTAGCCACTAGCCACATGTGCCTATTGAGCATTTGAAATGCAGCTAGTATGACTGAGGAAGTATATTTTTCATTTAATTTAGTTTTAATTAATTTAAATATAACTGTAAGTAGCCTCCTGTGGCTAGCAGCTGAGGAATGTAGGGGAGTGCATAAACTGCTTGTCAAGCAGCTTGCTCTTCCCTTTGGTAGAATTGCAGAGATTTTAAGGGAGATATAACTAAACTAAATCTGAAAAACTTAATGTCTGTTATTTTCCATCGTGGAATTGGAGGTGACTCCTTAAAAATGCTTCTTGATTTGATTTTCTGCATCAAGTCAGGCCTTATATGGTTCTCAAGAAGTTTGTAAATGATGCAGAGGTTTGAGGAGCACAAAGTTCTCAGTCTTTACATTGGTGTGCTCTATGACCCAGGACAAGGAACTGGAACATTCTGAGCTTCAGTTTCCCACATATAATGAGAACCACAGCGAGCACATTCTCAAGATATTTAGCTTCAGTGGTGAATGTGACATGGGCAAAGCCATTGAATGCATTCCCTCTGCTCTGGAGAATTCTGATTTGGAAACTAGAGAAGTCAGGTGAGTGCCGAGTTTATTAGTCAGGATTGGCTAGGTTATGCTGTGGCACCAGGTTCATCCTGGACTCTCTGGGCCGTGCCACCACCATGAAGTCTCAGTTCTTGCTCTTCCAAAAAGTTATGCATTTGGGCATTTGTCCTCCATGAGGTCACTCAGTGATCTTGGATGTTTCCACCTTGTTTTTTCATCATTGGAGTCACCAAGATCCATGCAGGAGAGAAACAGAGAGCACAGGAGAGTTCCACTCCAGCTCTTAAGTGTTAAGACCCAGAATGACCCACTCTCTTCTGGTCACACTCCTTTGGCCAGCATTTGATCATGGCCCTGACCATACAAGAGGGTTGGGGAATATGGAGGAGCCTGTGCATATTTGGTGAATAGTAAATGTAGTAAATGTCTTTTCCACACTAAATCTTTGGCACTTAAAAAATTCCAACACTCTAGAATGATTTTGGAATTTTAAATTATTTCCATTAAGTTGTATAGGATATTTTATTTCTGGGTTTTAGTCCTTCTTTGGAATTTGCTTGGATACCTTTAATTTCTCAGTAAATTTGACTTTTTTTTAACATTTGCTTTTACAGTGCTAATTCACTCTGAGATTCTTCAGGCGCAGGTGCACATAAATAAAAAAAGTTATGGTAATGACTTCACTATCTAGCTGAACAATTTTGGTTCACATCTTTCGGGATGTGAACTGAAACACACATGGAAAGAGTATCATACGCAATTTCTTCAAGCTTGTGCTGAACTTGGGCATTACTACAACATTCTTAAAGTACTCTGTGATTTGTTTTGTTTATTTTTAGTTTTGCAAAACTCCATGTATGATGGATCATGGTAAAATGCATTCTTCATTCACAACAGCCAGCTTTAAAGTGGCAAACCATTTCCTAAATCTCCTCTTTCTGCAACTATCATTTTTCTAGCATCACGTGGAACTTATAGAGATGTACTTTCTGTCATTATATCCCAAGTTTCCCTGATCATAGAAATCACAAGGCAGTTGTCAAAAATGCAAAATACTCTGTTTTCAGTGGATCCGAGATAGGGTCTAAAAATGTATATTTGATAAGTACTTTTTGATTATTCTTAGCATTATTTGGGGACTCTTCTTTATCTTTAAGGCACTAACTAGGATTGGAAGGTTGGATTTTTTTTTTTTTCAAGTAAGTCATGTTAATGACAAAAAACTAGTATCTAACACAGGCAGTTAGTGTCCTTGCCAAAGAAGAGTTGACATGTTGAGTTGGAGTTCATCCACTTCCTGAATTCAGCCCTTGCTCTGACATTTCTACAACTTTTGCATGGTCTCATATCATTTTTACAGTTATTTACATTTTTCTTTCAATTACATACACCAACTTATTTAAATTGGATATGTTATGCTATGAAATCATAATGTTACCACTAAAAAATGTTTAGATTATTTCAAGTACTCATTATGAAGCGTGTACTGTATTTGGGTCACATGGTGCAAAGTAATTCATTGTTCCAATGTAAGAAGGCCTCTTGTTTATGAAGTAGCAGTTTATGAATTTTTTGTGGGAGGTACACCCTATAAGCTTGAGAGATACAAACATGCTTGTGAAGATTCAAACACTTACTTTTCATTGTAGCCATTGTAGCCATTTGCTTAATTAAAGCAAAATATTTACACTAACCAATGTTCAACTGATAATGAATGTCACATCATGAAGTCATTTTTAGGTTTAATCATTTGTTTGACCCTGTCTTTAGCTGGGTATGCCCATCTCTATTTGTTTATGGTGACCATGGGGAAAAAATACTGTTTTCAAATAAACTGGTTTGGGGATACCTGGGTGGTTCAGTGGTTTAGTGCCTGCCTTTAGCCCAGGGCGCGATCCTGGAGTCCCGGGATTGAATCCCACGTCAGGCTCCCTGTATGGAGCCTGCTTCTCCCTCTGCCTGTGTCTCTGCCTCTCTCTCTCTCTCTCTGTGTCTCCCATGAATAAATAAATAAAATTAAACAAACAACAAACAAACAAAAAAGACTGGCTTGCTTGCTTATTTATTTATTTGGTTTTATTTATTTGCTCATGGAAGACACACAGAGAGAGGCAGAGACACAGGCAGAGGTAGAAGCAGACTCCCCACAGGGAGCCTGATGCAGGGCTCCAATCTAGGACCCCGGCATCACGCCCTGAGCCGGAGGCAGATGCTCAATCACTGAGCTACCCAGGTGTCCCTTTAGTGGTCTTTTAAATAAAAGTAGGATATGCAACTATATTTATAGGATTAGGCGATTTTATAGAAGATCCTGTACCCATATTCACACACATATACATACACCCTCATATGTAGTACGTATATGTGTAGACGAAAAGGCGGGTATAAATATATCACAATTTCAACAGATGTTAACTATTTTTTTTAAATCCCAAAGGGAATATATATTATTATTATAAAGAAAATAATTTTTGAAAAAGAAAGAAAAACTTCTAAAGATCTGAGAAAGACCTGCTTCCCTGGGTTGATTTCCATGGAGCAGGAGGACAAGGGGGAAACATTCCAGATCTTACTGAATCACATCTTTTGATGTTGCCTTTTGGTAACAATATATTGTCATGAATTCCAAGGATAACACACACATTCATGTTCTATGTTAGAAGAAAAATACATGTGGAAAAACTTAATGTGATTTTCTGAGTCCTTTATTTTAAAATATTTTGCTCCATTTCATTAACACAAGTAATTGAAAAGTACCATACCACTCCTCCACACTCTAGAGAACAAGAATGATTAAATAAATTTATTTTCTCTGCCTTCCCATTTTTACACCCTAATGACAAAATAATAATATGATCATGTATGAACATATGCAAGTCAAGTGAGAGAGGAGTGCATCTAGTGTTTTTTTTTAAATCAATATAATCCCCTAATAGATGGAAATAAGAACCGTGCTGTACTGTTTACCATGCAGCACGCAAACAAATACATGGTGTAATTCTTGCCACAGTGTAGCTATAATTTTAATCGGTGAATGTATTAGTTAGGAAGGAAATCAGCTGTGATAGGCAATTTTTAGTGGCTTTAGACAGAGGTACAGGTTTAGTTTTCCCACAGAACTAGGAATCTGGAGGTAGATGGTTGCAGCCCTCTCTAGGGGCTTACAGAGGGCAGTGTTGCCATTTCTTTGAAATTCCCTGGACTTCTTCATGGTCACAACATGGCTGTCTAAGCTGCAGACATCACATCGTTATTCAAGGCAGGAAGAAGAAGGGTAGGTTGCAGGCCTTTCCCAGAACCCCTCCTCTGTTAGCACTGTTGTCACATGGACTATTCTAGGAGGGAGGCTAGAAAAGTGACTATTGAGTTTTTTCCAGCCTCTATAGTAAAAGATGAAGGAGAAGGGATTTGGAAATGGCTTTTGAGTTATAGCAAAATAAGCTTAGTGTAAAAGAATTACATGGTAGCACATCCACCTTAACTAATGATGGCCACAGCATCATAGGAAGTGCCTCAGCAAGAAAACTGAAGTTTCCTGAAGATTTTGGCGGGGGCGGGGGGGGGGGGGGCTTGAATGGGGCATGATGGGATTGGGTAAGATCTACATTTCCCAAAGTCTGTTCCTTGAGACTTTGGGAAACACCTAGGTACTTAGGTGTTCTGTGGACCACAGGTTTGAGAACTGCTGTGCATTATATACCTGTCTTGTAAATTCACAAGTCACATTAGCATATTAAAAGCTTTGAGAAGTCCTGAAGTTAAAAAAACAATCTATTAAACTATTAACTATGTGACCATGTTTAACTCAGAATTTCCCAAAAGTATTTGGCCACAGAGCTCTCTTCATATATATCAGCTATGAATCTGTTGAACCAGTGTTTCCTGGAACAGGTTTTGGGAAGTGCTAGATTAGCTGGAGAGCAGAGGATGGCAAGGATCATATAGGCATGAGAGGTGCCAGCGGTTGGGGCCAGCCCCTCCCTGAAGACTAATGGGGAGGGGCCAGTTTAGAAAAGGAACCCTACCACCATCAACACCCCACTCAGTGCACCCTCTTGGGACTGCAAGGAGATGGTTGGAACAAGAATATGGGGTGGGATGTGGGTGGGCCAAGAGGTCTGGGGGAGGGCAGTGTCCATGGAAAGGGGAACAGAGAGGCAGCAGGTGCTTCTCCTCCCCAAAGTTGAGGGCAGGACTCCAGAAGGGTCACCTGTGCTGTTGAGAGCATCTATAAGAAGGGAGACTCATTTTGTAACTAACTTGCTATCCCACCTCTGTGCTCCCTTAACTGAGGAGGAGGGGACTAGAGAGGGTGGGGGGGTGCCCTAAAGGCAAGCTTGGATAATCTTCCATTAATCAACTGGGTGACTGAGATGGTAGTGGAGCTTGTAGCCTTGTAGTTGAACAACTGCCATCCACTAGGAGGGCTGTCCCAGGAGGCCGGGGACTCTGGTAAGTTGTGGCAGCGGGAGAGGTGGGCACATAATTGTTTTGACTGTGCCTTGGAATTGTGTGGAGCGGTGAGACTGATCCCAGTAGAACCCTTCAAAGCATGCTTTAATGCTGAGCATCAGGATGCCTACCCCGTGGAGGCCTCGGTGGCCAGCCAAGATGAGGGAGATAAGCATTTTACTGCACCCTCTGTGGCTCCTCCGTGCCTCTACTCTGGAAGAGCCAGGGTGGAAAGAAGGGTCAGGTATGAAAAGAGTCCTTCCAGTCTGCCGCTAGAGTCATGGGTTTTGACTTGAGCTTGAGGCTGAACTCTTTAATTCATTGGGCCTGTGTCTTTTATTAAATGTAGGCATCACATTGGGCATGGAGCCCAACATGGGGCTTGACTGACATCAAGACCTGAGTAAAGATCAAGAGTTGGACCCATAACTGACTGAGCCCCCCAGGTGCCCCGTGACTGTGTCTGAAATGTCCACAGGGACCTGTCCTAGTGTGTGAGAGTGACTGGAAAGTTAGGGAATTTGATTACCTTTAAGGAACTTAGTAGAAAAGTAGTTTGATGCAGCACATCTGGGGCCAATTTTGGGGGAAAAAACCCCAACCCACCCCCATGCCATGTTTGTAGCCCAGTGAGATGAGATTTCTCAATGGATAAGTGCAGGTGCTTTATTGTATCTCTTCCGTGGGGGAGGAGGACTCACAGTACCCTTGTCATTTTTCAGTTTCACTCTCTCGGTGTATCCGTTGTAGGTTCCAATGGGAAGAAGCTTTAATCAAATCATCTTTCATGTAGGGCAGTAATTAATTTACAGCTGGATTGTCCCGGAGTGACCTGGAAGAGTGACAGAAATCTTGACTGACTCCTGGTGTGTATGGGACTTTTTTTCCTTGGGGGCCCAAAGTGTACTGCATCTTTTTTTTTTTTTAAGATTTTATGTATTTATTCAAGAGAGACACACAGAGAGAGGCAGAGACACAGGCAGAGGGAGAAGCAGGATCCCTGCGGGAGTCCCATGTTGGACTTGATCCCAGGACCCCAGGATCACGACCTGAGCCAAAGGCAGACACTCAACCACTGAGCCACCTGGATGTCCCTGCATCTATGTTGCATCTATGTTTTTAAATTAAAAATGTCACAAATACAAGAGTGGATGATAACAAACACCATCCATGCCATCCAGCTTGAGCAATAGCACATTAGCCAATATTTTAAAAAATATTAACACACATTGTAAGTCCCCTGTAGACGCCTGTCCCTTCTCGTCTCCTTTTGCCTCTCCCAGCACCACCTGCCATCCCGAATTTGGTGTTACAGATGCGTGCTGACTCTCTCTGGGGGGGATAACTTTTCCAGGCAACCATATCCAGTGAAGAAGACGAGAGCTTAAAATACTACGTCCCGACTCGGTGTAACGCAATTGCTTTCCTACTAGTGGTCGGGGTCAGGAGGCCTTCATGGTGGTTTTCTTGGCTGACTTCCCCTTTTTCCATTGTGCTGGGCTGGCAAGGATTTGTGTGGAAGGACAAGGCTTTTTGCCACCATGACAGAATCTTCCAGGCAAGTGACCCTTGCTGGCTTGGCTCAGTGCAGACTGGAAATGCTGGTTGGTGCCCTCTGCCATGTGTGGCATCTCTTTCTGAGGGAGCCTGAGGGATGGGGGTGTCACTGACTGGTGTGTCCTGAGATTCTTCACTCAGGCGGGGGTCCCACTGCTGGCTGGAGGAGGCTCCATGGCATGCATGTCCCCCAGTCCCCAGCAGGGAGTCAGGAAACATAGCAAGCATCATGTTTACATTATTTCCAGTCACACTTATGCTTTCTTGATTGGGACTCCGTTTGTTTATTTATTTTAAAGATTCTATTTATTTATTCATGACTCGGAGAGAGAGATAGGCAGAGACACACACAGGCAGAGGGAGAAGCAGGCCTGATGTGGGATTCAATCCCAGGACCCCGAGATCACAGCCTGAGCAAAGGCAGAGGGCTCAAACGACTCAACGACTTAGACATCCAGGTGCCCCTGGGGCTCAGTTTATTATCACAACCCTCTCCTCTTGCCCCTGGTAGGACAAGTAAACTAATGAGTAAGGTTTCTTTTATCTCAAGTTTCTGTGCTCAAATCTAATCAAGGTAGCTAAAAGAGCACCAAGTGAGTGCAATTATATGTCCTGAAATAGTCTAGGTATTCTCTTAACAAAGGGATTTCATGGGAAAATAAATAAGGCTTAAATAAATTCTCTCTCCCTCCCTTCCCCCCCTTTTTTTGAAATGGCAGGACTTCATGGAGCCTTCAATATGGTAATGCTTATTGTGGTTCTCCAGGAGTGAAATATACACACGGTGATTATCAAAGTCATGTGGCCTGGAATTTTCAAAAATGAAGCATCTCATAAAACAAGGGGGTCAGAGCACACTGGGATCTGCTGGACTGGACCGTTGGATTTTCCATGCTCTTTTCACTCTGTTATGCTTGCTTTCTAAATGGCTGCTACTGGCAATAGCAAGGAACGGTGTGTGTGTGTGTGTGTGTGTGTGTGTGTGTGTGTGTGTGTATGTGAGAGAGAGAGAGAGAGAGAGAGAGAGAAACAAACTGGATCTTTTCACAAACTGGTTAATCAGGCTTTCAGTCTGCAAATTATAGAAAGCTCATTAAAGGCATTTTTTCCCCCCAAAGGATTTTGTTTTCCTAGTATTTGTGTCTCCTACATTTCCCAAATCTCTTTTGTGCCAAATAGATTAAATGCTAATTCCATTATAGGATGTAGAACTGCAAAAGGAAGTTAGAAAAATGCCTGTTTGTTTTTCCACTGCAGTCTTTCCCAGGAGCGTCCATCTTCCGATGGACTCTGCTGCTAATGATCTAGTGTTTTTGACAGATTTGCAGTTGTTTCTGCTTTTGGGATGAGCTAGCAGGCCCCAGGGAAGTTGCTGTAATGACGGGGCGCTGGGCGGGGGTGGGGAGGAGGCACAATTAGCAGAGAAAAAGCAAGGTGACAGAATATAAAAAAAAGTTTGGGTGTTTATGTCCTTTGGGGTTTGCAGAATTGAAGAGCAAGAGGGCAGGAAACATAAATCAAATGTGTTAGGATTGGGACAAAGTTTGGCTACCCTCTTGTGTTTGAAATCTCAATGCGTGGCTGACTAGGGGTGTCTGATCTGGGGAGGCCAAGGTATAAGACATGAGGTCCCATATTTCTCTATGTTTATTGTACTTGGTTCTTACATTTATTGAGATTCTGATTAGCAAATTATCTACCTGGATAGCTCACAGCTATCTTTTTAATATAATTTATTTAAACATTTTTAATAGTATTGTTTTTAACAGCAGTTATTAAAATCATTTTTCTACTGTTATTAGAGATCGAATCACACATAATAACTTAAAAAGTGGTGAATTCAGTAGGACTGTGTATAAGTTCAATGATAAAATGTCTGAAACTGAGAGAAAGAGCCTCTTTGACCACATGGGCAGCCAAACTGTCCAGGTTCTTTTGCTGAATTTCATGATGAATTCGTATTGGTTTTGGTTTCTTATTCTAAATGGTTCTCTCTCAAGTGGTCCTAAAATATGGTGCCAAGTCCCCATAGCACAGCAATTGGAATACTTTTCTTTCCTTCCATCTTTGCTTACCTAATCTGAGACCCTGCGGGTTTCTGCCATGGGTCACCGCAGGGCCACTTGAGAGGATTGTTAAAATGATCTGAGACCTGAGCAGAGTTTCTTCTTGTCGTTTAAAAAATACACATATGTCTGTGTGACTGAGCTCCAGCTGAGAGGGAAATGGAAGACATCCAGATGGTTTGAAAATCTACCATTTCTCAAAGCCTGCATAATTTCTTTCCATTTTCCTTGTAGGGTTTTCTTCATTATGTAAAATGGACAATGTCTGAAGTCATTTGCTGCTCATGTTCTTTACCTAATAGGTCAAACATTTAGTGAAGGTGATGTTGATGGTCTAGTATCAGTTATGGGGAGTGGGAAGGAGGCTTGTCAATGAAAAAGGTGCATGCCCTTGTAAACCTCACCATTGCGTGGGTAGCCCTCTGATTAGCCAGAGGGTCTTTGTGGAAATGTGGAACTTTGAGTGTGGAATGAAATGGAGAGGATGACTCAAATAATCAGGAAAGTGAAAGTATTGCATCCAACTTTTTTAAAAACCAGGGTTCCCCTTTTCTAAATTGTAGACATTCTGGTATGGCTTCATTGACCACTTATCTTCTTCTGTAAGCCAATGTGTCTTAGTCCATAGTTTTAAGTAATGGAGCATTTTCTTTTACTGTTGATCAACTTCCATGAGGGTTTCAGTGGCAGGCATGACGAAATTTGCATTTAACGATGGCTAAGTCAATGAAGCTGTGCAAAATTAATGTTAACTCAGGACTGATGCAGAGGGAGGTGTTTCATAGGGGCTCCACATGACATACTTTTATTCTGTTCTTCCTTCTTGAGCATTGCTGTTTCTTCTGCAGCTGAGCTGAAGGAGCATGTCACTGATATGTTTATGCATTCTCAATGCCAATTATTTAGTTGTATGTAAATTAGGTAACTGTAATAGACTTGTATGAACACCTCAGTGGTTAAGTGTTTCTTTAATTTTTAAAAAGATTTTATTATTTATTTATTCATGAGACACAGAGAGAGAGAGACAGAGACAGAGACAGAGACAGAGACAGAGACACAGGCAGTGGGAGAAGCAGGCTCCATGGCTCTCCAGGATCAGGCTCAGGGCTGAAGGCAGCGCTAAACCACTGAACCACCCGGGCTGCCCATTTCTTTAATTTTCTTAAAAATGTGCTTCTTTTAAAAGGCAGTAAAAGCAGTATATATTTTGGTATAACCAGATAGTCTCATGACTAGTGATGCTGATAGGAAAACAATCCAAGACAATAGCTTGGGGTCTATTTATGTGTGTGTGTGTGTGTGTGCCTGTATTTAAATATTTTATTTATCTGAGAGAGAGAGTGCATGAGCATGAGTGAGGAGATTGGTGGAGGGAGAGGGAGAAGCAGATTCCCCGCTGGGCATGGAGCTGGACACGGGGCTCCATCCCAGGACTCTGAGACACTTAATGACTGAGCCACTCAGGCACCACTGGGGCCTATTTCTATATTGATTGTAGCCAACAATTGGTGAAAATTCAGTGTCTATTCTAGTTTGGAACTTGAATGTAAATTTATTTTCAGCAAGCCTTACATCACTGCAATGGGCAGTTAACCCATGGCAAGATTGTGAAGACATTTTGGTGAAATTTTTATCGTTTTGGGGGTATTGCATCATTTCCCTTCAAACTCCAACCGTATTGATGTCCCACAGCCTTTCTGATGTCTCTTCATACTCCCTTGAGGCAATTAATTTTCTCCTCTGTGCTAGTTTATATTTTCACTGTAGTTTCTTTTATAGAGTAATCTTTGGTGAAATCTCTCTCCTCGGCTGGATTAATTGAGGGCTCTCCCAGTACACCTGCATTCCTTAGTCTGCAGAAGTAGGGCTGCCAGCTAGATAGTGCTCAGTAAATATTTGTTGCATTAAATGTGTTTGTTGAGAGCCTAGCTACCGTTATAGTGTTTGAAGTTCACCTCCAGCATCATCCTGGAGATATGTTTGAACATCCCACTGATACCTTCAGAAGTCTTTCAGCAGATTTCTTAGATGAGCGAAAGGTGGTTCATATTAAAATTGAATTCCTTACAAGTAGAGAGAAATATACCACATATGGTCTTTAGCTTTCTCTTATTCTATCAGATCAGCTTTAGGGGTGGGGAGCTGGAGGGAGGTGATGAGTCTTGGTTTTTAGGCACAAAAGAAAAATGTAGAAGTGCTTTTAACAAAACTCATTTGATTCATTTTGGAAGGTGACTATTCAGTGACCTTTCCTATAATCCATCATTAATGGTATTTTCCCCACAGGATTGTGACCACTGGTGTAAATTTTGCTTCCTGGTGATGACAACTTGGGTGACACCATTAATATTCTCTTCCTTGCTCTGCTGAAAATGAGCAGCATGTCAAATGAGGTGAATGGCAGGGGTTAGATGGGAAATAATGCTATTTGCCATGCAAACAGTGTTGCAAGGATCTCTGCTAACCAAATGCTTAGACAAAACATGCTCACAGTGTCTCTTGGGATAATATTCATAATCAGTTTATGGCATCATGTTGATTCAAGATGTCATTGTTAATGCGGGTATTTACTTCAATTTTTCATGTTTTAAAACTCAGACATAGAGCTGATTATTCAGTGATTGCTATCAAAGTTCTTTGTGGGTTATGTGTGTTTGTAAATTATAACATTAACAGTGTGCCTTTAAGCAAAGGCACAGAGTAAGCCTCCATTATGTTTCAGATTTTAATGGCTTTCACATAGATTCATGGGCCAGTGGAACCAGGTGGGCCTACAAGAATATGTAAGTTGAGAGGATGGGCTGGGGAAGGGTTGGCCCCTTAAATGGCAGGTACCCTGAAGTGCCATCATTTGGGAAAGGACATTTCTCTGCTGCCTGCTGACCATGGAATGTAGCTCCTGAG
This sequence comes from Canis lupus dingo, assembly GCF_003254725.2. Lineage (NCBI taxonomy): Eukaryota > Metazoa > Chordata > Mammalia > Carnivora > Canidae > Canis > Canis lupus. The sequence continues at coordinate 76,010,413 of NC_064243.1, forward strand.
GGAAGATGGAGACCCTGATGGTCAAGTCCTTAGCCTTTTGTAAAGTGTACAGCCAGGAAGAAATGCTTGGTGATGGTCAGCCTTGGTGAGTCCTCAGAATCATGAGTAGGCAAAATAGGATTTCCTAGTTCTGTTGGTCTCAAATTTCAAAATTGTGCCTTTGGGTGGAATTTTGGTAGAAGTAGGCATAAGATATTATTCACTGTTGATCAATATGAATATATGCTCCTGCAAGGAGGTAGTAATTCTTTTCTGTAGGATTATATATTACTATATTAACATGTGTATCACGTATTATATGTTACATTATAAATATTATATATAACATACAATATACATTATACACATTAACATATTAGAATCTGATAAAAGAGTTTTTTCTTCCCTTAAATAATTTTTTAAAATTTTATTTATTTATTCATGAGAGACACACACATACAGAGAGAGAGAGAGAGAGAGGCAGAGACATAGGCAGAGGGAGAAGCAGGCTCCATGCAGGGAGCCTGGAGTGGGTCTCGATCCTGGGCCTCCGGGATCACACACAGGGCCAAAGGCAGCGCTAAACTGCTGAGCCACCCGGGCTGCCCTCCTTAAATAATTTTTGAAGGTGTTTTAGAGTCATTGGCCTATAAGAGAATTTTGAACTCTCTTGGTTAAATTCATCTAATTTTTAAGGATAAGCCATTTCTGTGTGTGTGTGTCTGTGTGTGTGTGTATCACATGGTACATTTGTGCCTGAATGGGAGCTGGATTATAAGTTTTCTGATGTCTAGCCTTAGATACTTTATATTATTTCACACTAACTTGTCGTTTTCTTTGCCTTTCTCTGGTTGATCTGATCACATTTGGGAAATGGGACTCCCATAGTGAACTCAGTGATTCAAGACGGTATTTCCCATACTCTCCTGACATGGAGGATCAGTGTAGGATGCAGTGCATCCCTGGGGGTTTGACAGGAACGCCAGTTCTCGATGTGAGACACAACATATCTCTTGCTCAGAATTTAATGACATGAAGGACTTAAATACTTCTAAATTATGTTTCTTGGGTTTAATGAAATTGCTTAATGTAATTAAGTGCTCTGCAGCAGTAAAGAATGATGCACTGTTTACAGATTTCTCATCTCCTAAGGATCAAAAAGGAACTGGAAAATTAGTCATGTGCTTGTTAAATGATTTATGAATTACCTTACAGTCTAATGAGATGGATGTTAGTGTTGAAGGCAAACTAGCTGATTCTCCACATTGGATTACTGAAGGGTATTTTAACATCAGAAATATAAACTGTAAGTACATGTAATTCTACACACCAGGGAGCAAACACTATAACTCAGGTTTGTTGTCTATGTATGATCTTCCCTAGGCCCTCAGTGTAGAATTCTGATTTAGGTTCATCTGTCTGGTATTTCGATGAGGATTTATTAGTGAACTCCCAGACAGAGCCAGTCATCGATATTTGTTTCTCTGGCTGAGGCCTTAGGGACAGAATTACAACAGTCCTTCAATATACATGGAAGCGAAGTCATTGAAATATATTTATTTAGCATCCACAGCAGTGGACTTTATTTTGCTTTTAAGAAAAATTATCAGACTGTGTCCCTAAACTGTGTCTACAAGAGAGTGTTTTTCTGTATAGTTTCTTTTTGCAACTGCTTTGATTTTACTAGGATGTGAATATTTCCCAAACCTGAATTATTTCCCTTTCAGTAGATCTGAGACATTTGCTTGTCTATGAATTGATATTTTATACCCCTTTAAAAATTGGCAGCACATTATAAACACCTGTGTCTACACAGGACTGCCTTGTCCTTTACCACATTTTTCCATGATTGGGGGAATTTTATTTATTACTTACTTATTTATTATTTTTAAAAGATTTACTTATTTATTCGTGAGAGACAGAGAGAGGTAGAGACATAGGCAGAAGGAGAAGCAGGCTCCCCCTGGGAGCCTGATGTGGGACTCCATCCCAGGTCCCTGGGATCATGACCAGAGCTGAAGGCAGATGCTCAACCACTGAACCACCCAGGTGCCCATGGGGGAATTTTATGACTCGCAGAAATTTCAGTATATGTGTGTATTCTGTATTGGTGAAGAATATCATTTAGAAACATGCTCACATCAGTGCTCAGACTTCTATAACATCCCTTCCCACAGCCAGTGTGGAAACAGATAAGGAGCAATTGATCTAAGTAAAATCTTTAAGAAAGATGTTAGGGATTGTGGAGGAAAGTTTTATACTGATTACTACAAAGGCCCTTAAACATAATATCTTAAAGAATAGGCATTTATTCTTGAACTCTGAAATTTAAAATCTGCAATAGTTCCTTTAAACACAAAAGGATTTACCAAGTGATGGAGATAGCTCACAGGCTCATTGATAGGGTTGAAAACACATTCTGGGCTGAGCTCCCAGGAGGGACTCAAAAGCAGAACCAGACTGCCAATAGTATTGCAGCTCCTGCCATGATCACTCTAGGATGCCCCTGCAATAGCTCCTGGTCCAGAGCTGTTCCTTCCCTGCCTCTTTGTAGACTTTTATCGACACAACTCATGTGGCTCTCAGGGGCAGGCACAGGCTCAGTGGTCAAGCTTGGATTCTTTGACTCAAATTGGTCTACTGGTGGCATCCATGCTCCTTCCTGCCTGTGTCTTTACATGAGCCTTTCCACCTACCTGCAGGACCTCTGTGCTTTCCCTTCTGATTGACCACCATCATTCTTCATTTGACACATAGCCTGAGATGTCTTACTTCTTTCAAGAGTCCATCTTCAACAGCTTTCAACTTCAGAAACTTTCCTATGTCATAATGTCCTACAAAACTTTTCTTTTAAAAATAAAAATCATGTATACTAAATTGTACATGATACTTTGATATACATATAAACTGTGAAATTACAATAGTCAAGCTAATTAATGTATTTATCACCTGACATAGCATTTTTTTTGTTGTAAGAACCCTTAAGGATTACTCTCTTAGCAGATTTTAGTGTACAATACCATAGTTTTAACTATAGACACCAAATTGTACATTAGATTTCTAGAATTTATTATTCCAGCAATAACTGAAACTTTGTACCCATTGATCAGCACTTCCCCCACCCTCCTGCCCCAGCTAACCACCATCCTACTCTCTGTTTCTATGAATTTGACATTTTAAGATTTCACATGTAAGTGGGATCGTGCAGTATTTTTCCATGTCTGGCTTCTTTTACTTAGCATCATGTCCTCCAGGTTCATCCATATTGTTGCAAATGACAAGATTTCCTTCCTTCTTAAATACTGAATAATATTCCACTGTGTATGTGTCTTTGTACCACAATTTATCCATTCATCAGTTAATGGACACTTAGGTTGTTTTTGTATCTTGGCTGTTGTGAATAATGCTGGAATGAACATGGGAATGCAGGTATCTCTGAAATATTGTTTTCATTTCCTTCAGATATATACCTAGAAGTGGGATTTCTGAATTGTATGGTAGTTCTATTTTTATTATTTTTTTAAAACATGCATTTACTTATTTGAGAGAGAGAGAGAGAGAGAGAAATCCACAAGCAGATTCCCTGTGGAGCACGAAGCCCAACACAGGGCTGAATCCCAGGACCCTAAGATCATGACCTGAGTAGAGTCAGACACTTAACTGACGGAGCCATCCAGGTGCCTCTATTTTTAATTTTTTGAGGCACCTCCATACTGTTTTCCATAATGGCTATACTAATTTATATTCCCAATGACAGTGCACCTGAGTTCCCTTTTTTTCACATCCTCAGCAACATTTGGTATCTTTTATCTTTTTGGTAATAGTCACTCCAACAGAATAGTTATTGTATATACCCATCATTGTCTTATTCTAATATATTTTTTAATGAGTTTATTTATTTATTCATGAGAGGCACACAGAGAGAGGCAGAGACATAGGCAGAGGGAGAAGCAGGCTCCCTGTGGGGAACCCAACATGGGACTCAATCCTAGGATCCCAGGATCATGACCTGAGGCAAAGGCAAATACTCAACCCTGAGCCACTCAGGCATCTCTGTCTTGTTCTAATATTAAACAAGTTTACATTTCCTGTCTTTCTGACTAGCTTGTAAGCCCACATTTTATACCTGTTTTCATCCAGTAAGCCTAGTAGAATCTACTGTAAATTACCTATAGGTATTAGCGATAAAGAACTGGAATCACTGAAAGCATGGAGTCTAACTTCTCTTGGAACATCCCCCTGGCCCTGTTTAAGAGCTTAATAGATAATGTTAACCTCCTAACAGACAGTACCTATTGATGTCTTTAAAAAAGAAAACTCTTTGTTACTATTTTGTGAGTTACACACTGTTGTAAAAAGCTTCACAGTTTTTGTTGAAATCCTAGCATAGAGAATCAAGCAAATAAATATTCTATGAAGTTTTCAAACAGATGGAGTGCCACCTCCAAAAATGTACCTGGTGGAACTCCCAGTAAATGAATACTTTCCTCATGATGAGCCTTGTCTACAATGGCTGAGGCCCAACAGCCATCCTGGAGATAGCAAAGAGCCACAAAAGAAGATTTCCTGGCAAAGTGCAAGTGATGTGCTGAAAGCTTTTTTTGTTTGCTTTGCTTTTAGGTCTCATTTGTTAGGTTTCTCTCCTTCACTGTCCTCATGAAGTTATTTTATAAAGAAGCCAAAAACAAACAAACAAAAAAAACATGACAGCATTTCCCAAGTATGTTTTATAGGCAGGACATGGGCTGTCTGTAAAAAAGGGTTCTGTGGTCACATACCTTTGGGAAACGCTACAGTCCCCCTCTTGGGGGTCACACTGCATGTAAAGTGTTGTAGGAAGCCCTACAGGAAGAAGAAATTGGTTTAATTTTATTTAGCCTTCAGAGTTTCCCTTCTTTATTAGACTGCCACCCCTCCCCCCCACCATTCCAGATAACTTTTGAACATTCTTTTGAATTATTCTTAAGTTGAATACACTGGAAAGTTTGGATAAACTTAAGTTTTATATATGAAATTTGGGTTTAAATAAATGAGCAGGGGCACCTGGGTGGCTCAATCGATTAAGCATCTGCCTTTGGCTTAGGTCATGATTCCAGGGTCCTGGGATCAAAGCCCCACGTTGTTGGGTTCTCTGCTCAGTAGGGAGTTTGCTTCTCCCTCTCTCTGCCCCCGCCCCCTGTTTGTGCTCTTTTTCTCTCTCTCTCAAATAAAGTCTTTAAAAAAAATGAGGATATTTACCTTGTAAAAAAGTTAGTATCCGACTTCTTTTCAACATGATTAGTCTCTCCTTCCATGTTTTTAAATATAAATTCATATGATCATGTATTGATTTTCCTTTAAAGATGTTATTGTAGTATTTTCTTTGTCTTGTGTATGGATAGCTTTCTAAACAATGCTCACTTTAAAAAGCTGGAAGCAGACTTTTTCTTAAGAATAGAATAGAACTGTCGTTTTTTCATTATACCCCTAGAAAAGCCATTTTTCCCCTTTGGTTTTTGTTTTCCTTGAAATACCTTTAGTACAGAGAATTGGATTAATTGTAATCCCTCGTTTGCGACACTCTCATATGATTGGAACATGACAAACCTCCTTCTTCTTTATTTGTTAATCTGTTTATAAGAATGTAATAAGCATCCCTAAACCTGGAACCTTAACAATAAGGGACATCTGACTGTATGTGCCCTCCTCACTCCCATCTCCCTGCTTCCTTCTACCGAGGGTACTATCATTCTGGCTTCTGAGTTCATCGTTCCTTTGCATTTCTTTTTATCTAATTTTCTTGAATTTAATTTTCTTTCTTATATGTTTTCCCATAAAGTATTTAAAATTTTTGGTTGTTTTTCAGTTTATAAAATGGTTATATTCTGCTGTGTGTCATCTCTTGGAACTTAACTTTTCTCAATCCTGTGTTGCTATGGTTCAGTCATAGTGTTTGTCTGAATTTATTTGTTTTGACTGCTGAATAATGTTATATGAATAGACCACAATTTATTCATTTTCTGTCCTGTTGATAGACACTGTGATTGCTCCTAGGTTTCTACTCTTATGAAAGTGATGCTATGCAAGGATGCCTGGGTGGCTTAGTGGTTGAGCGTCTGCCTTCAGCTTAGGTCATGATCCCAGGGTCCTGGGATCAAGTTCCACCTTGGGCTCCTAGAGGGGAGCCTGCTTCTCCCTCTGCCTATGTCTCTGCCTCTCTCTCTGTGTCTCTCATGAATAAATAAATAAAAATCTTAAAAAAAAGAAAGTGGTGCTGTACAACTTTTTATACATGTCTTCTGTTGTACTTTAAAATAGTAATCTCTTGAAGTGTATGTGTAAGTGTGGCATTACTGGAGTGAAAATGTACCACATTAGTAGCTAATTACAAGTTTCCCCAAAGGTTGCACTAATTTATATGCTCCCTAGCAGTGTGTAAAAGGTCTTGTGGATCCGCATCTCCTGAACACTTAGTATTAGGCTTTAAAACTTGCCAGTTGAATCCTTTATTTTTTATTTTTTTAAAGATTTTATTTATTTATTCATGAGAGACACAGAGAATATATATAGAGAGACACACAGAGGCAGAGGAAGAAGCAGGCTCCATGCAGGGAGCCTGACGTGGGACTCGATCCCGATCTCCAAGATCACGCCCTGGGCTGAAGGCAGCGCTAAACCACTGAGCCATCTGGGCTGCCACAGTTGAACCCTTTAAAAAGATATCTCATTGTGGTCTTGGTTTGCATTGCATTTCCCTAAGCACTACTGGTTTTGATTAGCTTTTTTTTTGTTTTTTACACTAGCATTTCCAAAAATTCAGTTTAATAGCAACATTCAAATTCTTGACTTATCTGGAGTTAATTTTTTATATGGAGTATGGTAGGGATCCAGTTTCATACTTTTTCTCATGGGGAACTAGTTTTTCAAGCTCTGTAAAGTAAAAAATAACTTGTCTTCACCAATATTACAAGTCACTACAATCGTATATTGACTTCAGTACAAGATTTCATGTGTGTAAATGTCTCTTTCTGGGTTCTTCATTCTATTTAATGGTTACTTTGTTCATTTCTGTGCTGATACCCATTATTTTCACTACTGTGGCTCCCAGTAAGTTTGATACCTGTAGGGCAAGTATCTTTTCTCTGTTTACTTTTAAAAAAAATCATTTGTTTTCTGCCTATTCTTAGCCCTTTGCTTTTCCATATACATTTTGGAATCATCTTCTTAAGTATCATGAAAAACCCTGTTGAGATTTTGATTAGAATTTTACTTCTTTTAGAAGATTGGCATATTTATAATGGTAAGTTAAGGTCTCCTAATAAGGCTTCATGAATTTCTCTAAAGAAATCATACCGTCTTTCATTAGATTTATTCTTAGGGACTTTATATTCTCTTGTGCTACTGTAAATGATGTTTTCTTTCAATTAATTTTTCTAGTTGTTTGTTCCTTTTGAATAGAAATCCAACGGACATTTGTATATTATTTATTTTATTTTATTTTATTTTTTGTATATTATTTTTATATTGAGCAACTTTGCTAAGCTTTTCTGTTATTTTTAATATATTGTCTACAGATCCTTTTCAGTGTTCTGGGCAGACAATAATATCATTTGCAAATAATGGCAATTTTATTTCCACATTTCCAAGTCCTGTAGCCATTGTTGCTGTTGTTATTGTATGATTTCAGTGGCTAGGACCTTCAAGACATTGGTGACTAGGAGTGATTATGGTGAGAGAAATAAAATTAGAAGGAAGAGAGGACAGGAAACAGAAAACAAATGTTTAAGAATTACATGCTTTTTTCTTTGAAGTCACTTGATATATTAGGAAAATTATTTCTAAGATCTCTTACAACTTGGAAATTTTGTAATTATTTTTCCCTGTCGAGGATAAAAGGAGCAAATATATATGTAAGTTTGTCCATTCTTTCATTCAACAATTCATTCAATTATCATTTACTGATTAGGCCATGTTCTACAATATAATGTATAGGAGTTCTTTCTGAGGGGCCTTGGGGAATTCAGAGGAAGAGGTACCTTACTCTACTTGAAGGCAACTGGGGAGGCTTCATGCCGGCTATGATGTTTGAGCCAAGTCTTGAAGGATAATTTACCAAACAGATGAGTCAGGGTGGCAGTGGGAGAATGTTTCAAGCCTTTCAAATATATGTGATAGGTGAATGGTTCTGAGGCTCAGTTTCTCCCTTCTATTAAGGTAGAGACTTCTATTTCTTTGGGGTTTAGGACTCTTTTTCTTATTGTGGTAACATACATATTACATGAAATTTACCATTTAAGCCACTTTTTATTATGGTAAGATATATATAACATAAAATTTACCAATTTAACTTTTTTTAAGTGTACAATTCATGACATTAAATGCATTTATAATGTTATGTAACCATCACTGCTGTCTATCTCCAGAAATTTTTCATCCTCTCAAATTGAAACTCTGGACCTATTAAACAGTAAATCCCAACATACCCCTTCCCTTAGCCCCTACTAATCTCCATTTTACTTTTTGTCTCTGAATTTGCCTATTCTAGGTACCTCATATGAGTGGAATCATACAATATTTTTCCTTGTGTCTGGCTTATTTCATGTCACATGATGACTTCAAGGTTCATTCATGTTGTAGCATGCATCAGAATTTCCTTCCATTTTAAGGGTGAATAATATTCCATTATATAAATCTGTCACATTTGGTTTATTTATCAATGAACATTTGGGTTATTTCTACCTGTTTGTTATTGTGAATGCTGCTATAAACATGGTCATACAAATATCTGAGACTCTGCTTTCAGTTCTTTTGGATATATACCTGGAAGTAGAATTGCTAGATCATATGGTAATTATATGCTTAATTTTTTGTGGAACCAATACACTGTTTTCCACTGCATTCCTACCAGCAATGTATAAGGATTCTAATCTCTCCACATCCTCACCAACACTTGTTTTCTTTTCTTTTTCTCCCCATAACAGCCATTCTGATGGCTGGAAAGTGGATATTTCATTGTGGGCTTGATTTGCATTTTCCAAATGATTAATGTGCTTCAGGACTTTTTTGAAGATGTTATGAAAATTATGGACTTTCTGCACAGAAAAGTGTACGTATGTTCACCATACACACTTTGCATGACAACAAAGAGGAGGATATCACAGATCCCCTGATGCCCATATGGGGAGCTACAGGCCCAGGTTTAGAACCCTTATTAGAGGGCAGTCCTGGTGGTGCAGTGGTTAAGCGCTGGGGTGTGATCCTGGAGACCCTGGATCGAGTCCCAAGTTGGGCTCCCTGCATGGAGCCTGCTTCTCTCTCTGCCTGTGTCTCTGCCTCTCTCTCTCTTTCTCTGAATAAATAAATTAAAAAAAACTTAAAAAAAAAAAGAACGCTTATTAGAGGAGGGGTGCCTGGGTGGCTCAGCCAGTTAAGCATCTAACTCTTGATCTCAGCACAGGTCATGGTCTCAGGATTGTGAGGTTGAGCCCTGTGTTGTGCTCTAAGTTCCGTGGGGAGTCTGCTTAAGGATTCTCTCTCTCTCTCCCTCTGTATCCTCCTCTCTAAAATAAATAAACCTTTTTTGAAGAAAAAGTTTTTTCTGAGAAAATGAGTAAGGCTGTGGTGTGGACAAAGAAAATTTGCCTAAACATTAGAGCAGGGCAAACATTTTGAATTTTGAGATGAACTCATGAGGGGAGATAAGAGTCTGATGGCTTTTCTCACACTGTGAGCTCAGGTCACTGTGGGAATGGACAAGCAATATGTGAATTCTTTTAAGGAAATATCCAAACAAAGTCAAAGACTTGGAATGTCTAAACCAAGTGGGAGTAGTGTGGACAACTGGAAGTCCAGGCAGGCAGCGTCAAGAAAGGCTGAAAGCAGAGATGGCAATGGTAAGAAGACTGAGGATATAGGACCAAGAAGCTAATAACTGAGCCATGGATGGTATCTGGAAGTACTAGGGCATAGCAGAATACTTTTTGCTCTGTAAGCTCACTCAAATGGTGCTGGTGTGTGAGACCAAACTTTCCTTCATCAGTAATAGAACCTTGCCATGGGAAGGTCTTGGTAATTGACTGGGAGAAGTGCAGTCATTGAAGGGCTTGGCAACAAAGCCTTCATGTTTCTTGGAAGTGAATCATAATATGATCAAGTTCTGAGTGAGACCAGCAGCTAGCTGGGTTGAAGTTGAGCTCATCATCCACTTCCCTTGGGGCTCCGCATAACCTATAACTAGAGAGAGGCTTGGTACCATCTGGGGTACACCTGGCTCAGAGGCTCCAGTTGTAGGAGTTGGGATTACCTAGGGAAGTGATTCTCAACCTGAGTTGAGAGTTGAGTTCTTAGAGTCCACTGAAAACCAGACCTCCCAGACCCACTGAATCAGAATCTCTGGGAAGGGAAGGTGGGCATCAGTATTTTTAAAATCTTCCCATTGGTGCTTATGTGTAGCCAAAGTGAGAACCTCTGATTTGAGGGCAAACAGTCAGATAGTCATTATACATTGTAGTTGTCTTTGAAAAATACTAGTTCCCTGATAATTCTGGTTGAAAACAGGCTACCAAGTCAAAATCATTTCCCTCATCCTCCTCCAGTCTCTCAAGGGGAGGTTTTCTTGGCCTAGTTATCAAGTGTCTTAACTGAGCCAGTGCTTTTCAAACTTCTATGTGCATACAAATAACCTGGGGGTTATAGGTCTGGCGGTCTGGGGTGAGTGTGAGAATTTGCATTTCTTTTCTTTTCTTTTTTTTTTAAATATTTATTTATTTATTCATGATAGACATAGAGAGAGAGAGAGGCAGAGACATAGGCAGAGGGAGAAGCAGGCTCCATGCCGGGAGCCCGACACGGGACTCAATCCCAGGACTCCAGGATTGGGCCCTGGGCCAAAGGCAGGCGCCAAACCGCTGAGCCACCCAGGGATCCCCAGAATTTGCATTTCTTTTTTTTTTTTATTGGTGTTCAATTTACTAACATACAGAATAACACCCAGTGCCCGTCACCCATTCACTCCCACCCCCCGCCCTCCTCCCCTTCTACCACCCCTAGTTCGTTTCCCAGAGTTAGCAGTCTTTACGTTCTGTCTCCCTTTCTGATATTTCCCACCCATTTCTTCTCCCTTCCCTTATTTTCCCTTTCACTATTATTTATATTCCCCAAATGAATGAGAACATATAATGTTTGTCCTTCTCCGACTGACTTACTTCACTCAGCAGAATTTGCATTTCTAACAAGCACTCAGGTGTTGGTGATGCTGCTGGACCACACTTCGAGAAGCAGGATTTTAGGCTCATAACCATTGAGCTGATTTTACTCATTATTTTATTTATCACGTTTATTGAAAGGTACTATCTGCAAGACACTTTGGTAGTTAGGCACTGGGGATGTGGTAGTGAACAAGAAAGAGACAACCCCTGCCTTCAAGGATCATAAAATCTAGGAGGAAAGGCAATACACCAACCATTTCACAAAAATTACTTAAATACATTTAGGATTAGGACCCCAAAGGAAATCCATAGGTTGCTATGAAACCATATGGTAGGGGGCCTTGATCTAGTTTGTGGAACATGATTGTGACTCATGAGGTAAAGTAAGCCCCAAGAGACCCATGTTGTGTTCTGATGCTCATTCTGGGCTGTGGGAACTCACTGACTTCTTCCTGAAGCTTCCCAAAGCACTGGCTATATTTAGCATATTGACCCTTTTTTCCTGCTGTACATTTTTCCCATGGTGGTTTCAGCCAGTTCCTTGGCTTTCTTTATCCAGTCAGTCTCCACTTCTGCCTCTCTACCAAGTTCCAGGTTCAGGTTTCCAACTGTTGATGGACATCTCCAACTAGGAGACATGTTAGCACCTAAAATCCAACGTATTTCAGGACAAACTCCTTATCCTCTTCACCAACCAGTTTTCCAACATTTCTGACATGCCACCACTAGGGAAAACCCAGCATTTTTTTTTTTTTTTAACTATACGGCCTTGACTATTGTTGGGCCAAGGGTGGCATATATTTTTGCCATAGGATCTGAAAAGGGTGTGTATGACATGTGTTTGATTCACAGGTGACCTAAGTGGAATAAATCACATACTGAATGCTGTTTAAATAAGCGAGACTTGGGGGAAGAAAGGGAACTAACATTTATTTAGCCTATGGGTTTTTGCTATGTATTTTATGTACTTTAATTTATTTAATTTTCCCAATGGCTTTTTAGGAAGGTATTGTTGCCTTTCATAGATAAAGAAATTGAGGCCCATAGTATGTCCAGGCAAAAGAAAGCAGCAGCTTGTGAACATAGTTTTTTCCAACTTTATAGACCATCATGTTCTTTTATTTTAATAATAAATTTATTTTTTTATTGGTGTTCAATTTGCCAACATACAGAATAACACCCAGTGCTCATCCCGTCAAGTGCCCCTCTCAGTGCCCGTCACCCAGTCACCCCCATCCCCCGCCCTCCTCCCCTTCCACCACCCCTAGTTCATTTCCCAGAGTTAGGAGTCTTCATGTTCTGTCTCCCTTTCTGATATTTCCTACCCATGTCTTCTCCCTTCCCTTCTATTCCTTTCACTATTATTTATATTCCCCAAATGAATGAGAACATATAATGTTTGTCCTTCTCTGACTGACTTATTTCACTCAGCATAGTACCCTCCAGTTCCATCCATTTCGAAGCAAATGGTGGGTATTTGTCGTTTCTAATGGCTGAGTAATATTCCATTGTATACATAAACCACATCTTCTTTATCCATTCATGTTTCGATGGACACCGAGGCTCCTTCCATAGTTTGGCTATTGTGGACATTGCTGCTATAAACATCGGGTGCAGGTGTCCCGGCATTTCATTGCATCTGTATCTTTGAGGTAAATCCCCAACAGTGCTATTGTTGGGTCGTAGGAAAGGATACAGTCAACAAAACTCAAAGACAACCTACAGAATGGGAGAAGATAGTTGCAAATGACGTATCAGATAAAGGGCTAGTTTCCAAGGTCTATAAAGAACTTATTAAATTCAACAGCAAAGAAACAAACAATCCAATCATGAAATGGACAAAAGACATGAAGAGAAATCTCACAGAGGAAGACATAGACATGGCCAACATGCACATGAGAAAATGTTCTGCATCACTTGCCATCAGGGAAATACAAATCAAAACCACAATGAGATACCACCTCACACCAGTGAGAATGGGGAAAATTAACAAGGCAGGAAACCACAAATGTTGGAGAGGATGCGGAGAAAAGGGAACCCTCTTACACTGTTGGTGGGAATGTGAACTGGTGCAGCCACTCTGGAAAACTGTGTGGAGGTTCCTCAAAGAGTTAAAAATAGACCGTCATGTTCTTTTACTAGGCTTCACACTTCATTCATGGTAAGGTGTTCTGTATCTTGTTATTACTATGAATATATTTTTAAAAATAAAGTCTCTTTTAAATATCAATTCTGAATTTTTTCCTCAAATTTGTAAATACAAATCAGTGTGTCTTATGAAATCAGACTTATAGCTACTTGAAAACAATTGTGTTTAGCCTGTGGCATGTATTCAGTAAGTATTTGTCCTTTTTTCACAGGTTCAAATACTCTGTTGGTTTTCTTTGGATTTTTCTTTTTCCTTTCCATGCACCACTCTGGATATTTTCTACTGAACTATCATCCTCCAGACCACTAATTCTCTCTTCAGCTGGGTCTGTTCTGCTATAAATCCATCTATAGCATTCTTAGTTTCTTCTGTTACAATGTATCTTTCAGTTCTAGAATTTCCATCTGGTTCTTTCATTTATATATATATATTTTTTTCCAGTTTTTTTGGTGAGAGTCATATCTTGTCATCTATTTTCATAATTATGTTCATCAGTTATTTTAAAGTTTATCCTGGGGGATCCCTGGGTGGCTCAGCGGTTTGGCACCTGCCTTTGGCCCAGGGCGTGATCCTGGAGTCCCGGGATCGAGTCCCACATCAGGCTCCCGGCATGAAGCCTGCTTCTTCCTCCTCCTGTGTCTCTGCCTCTCTCTCTCTCTCTCTCTCTCTCTCTCTCTCTCTCTATGTCTATCATAAATAAATAAATAAATAAATAAATAAATAAATAAATAAAATACAGTTTATTCTAATACCCCAACATCTGGATCACCCATGAGATCATCTCAGTTGTTTTTCTTTTCCTCTTGATCCTATCTCTTGGTATGCCTGGTAACTTTTAAATGAATCTTGGGCATTTTTAAAATTTATTTATTTATTCCAAAGATTTTAATTATTTGCTCATAAGAGACCCAGAGGGATGCAGAAATGGAAACAGGCTCCCTGTGGGGAACCCGATGCAGGATTCCATTCCAGGATCCTGGGATCACGCCCTGAGCCAAAGGCAGATGCTCAACCGCTGAGCCACCCAGGTGTCCCTATCTTGGGCATTTTAAATGAAAAACTATGGTGGCTCTTGATGAGATGTTCTCAGAGGATTTTTTTTTTTCTTTAGCTTCTGGCAGGCAAGCAGAGTTGTTGTTTTGTTTTTGTTTTTGTTTTTGTTTTTACCAAGGAAATACAAATGATTTTTATTTTTTTATTTTTTAATAATTTATTTTTTATTGTTGTTCAATTTGCCAACATACAGAATAACACCCAGTGCTCATCCCGTCAAGTGCCCCCCTCAGTGCTTGCCACCCAGTCACCCCCACCCCCCGCCCTCCTCCCCTTCCACCACCCCTAGTTCGTTTCCCAGAGTTAGGAGTCTTCATGTTCTGTCTCTCTTTCTGATATTTCCTACCCATGTCTTCTCCCTTCCCTTCTATCCCTTTCACTATTATTTATATTCCCCAAATGAATGAGAACATATAATGTTTGTCCTTCTCTGACTGACTTATTTCACTCAGCATAATACCCTCCAGTTCCATCCACATTGAAACAAATGGTGGGTATTTGTCATTTCTAATGGCTGAGGAATATTCCATTGTATACATAAACCACATCTTCTTTATCCATTCATCTTTCGATGGACACCGTTTTATAGTAGGAGCAGATTATCTTAATTCAATCTCCCTTACACAGAAGGTGAAACTCTTCAGAGGTCCCAACTGAAAGCCTGGAGTGTATATGAGGGCTCTTCCACATTGCTAGGCTTTGACCTCCCAGTTATATTCCTTATTAGGGGTGACAGCTCTACTTAGTTTATCGTCCCTCTAGAAGCTGTTTTCTGCTCTGCTTCTCTCCTCTCTGCCAGGGAAATTGACAAATGAGCAAATGCCTAAGTGGTGGTGGTGGGGAGAGAGTTTTGGGCAACTTCTGTGCCTCTTTACTCTGGGAACTAGCCTTTCACGTTTTGATTGTTTTGATAACTTTTAGACACCTTCAAAGAGATTTTTTTTTGATATTATCCAGTTTTTCTATATGCTTGTCTATTATTGCTGGAAGGTGATATTTATTTATTTTTTTATAGAAAAGCTTTGGAATTTAAATAGATGCGGCTGGTTTTTGACTCATTAGATTGTCCCCCAAAAGGGTGCCATTTAGATATGCAGTTGAGAGATCTTTGCTTAAGCTGAGGGCAAGTCCACCACCTGCTTGTCCCATAAGAAACTTTGGCTTTTCCCCTTGTTGTAACTTTTGCTTTGTATTCTGAGGAGGTAACCCCCAAAATGAGTGAAATGAATATTACGTGCTTGATCAGATGTAGTCTGAAGTTTTGTTTAGCAGGGAACGGGTTTAAATGAATGATACCGAAAGAGGTAACTCAGGAGATTCAGATCCCTAATTTGGTGTCCCAAGTAGTCACAAAGAGTAGTAATTTTTCTACAGAGGAACAGAAGACTGTGGTAATTTATAGCGGCCTCACTATGCTGATATTTTCACTGTACTTTGTACCTTTGAAGGTTTGCAGTTTTGAAGGGTATGATAATAAGTTTTGAAGAGTTTTCAATGCATTTCTCTGCATTTGTGTTGGTGTCTCATTAACACATATGCGGTACCACAGGCCCTTTTTTTGGATCCCCTGTTCTCAAGAAGTCATTGAATGCCAAAAAAAAAGTTATCTCCAATCTCAGCCTTTAGGAAAGGCAAAAAAAATGAAACCAAGAAGTGGCTAACCTTGGCAGGAGTTGTGGCTGTGAGATTTCATCACCTTGCTGTCTTATTTGATGCAGCTACACCTGCCCCTGTTTATTCATTTTTCTCTTTCCTTCTTTGCCAGTGGTGAACCTAGAACCCAAAGGATGCCAAGCTGCAATTTCTTGTGATAATTGTGAGAGAGAAGCCCCAGTTCTTTGGAAATTGGAGGTTGGCGTGAATGCTTTCTTTCAGAGGCTGAATTTTCCCACTCAAGCTTACTAACCTGTTCCTTCCCTTCTCCTTCTCCCCATTATTGTTATTGTTAGTGGGATTACAAAGAAAGCAGATGATAGGCCTTCTGTCCCTAAGAAACTTGGAATTTAGTTGTGTGGATCCAAGCCAAGAGCTATGAAAAATTAAATATCAATAGAAAAAATTAAATAGCAACAGAAGGTAATACAGGATGAAATACTTAATGGAGAGTACAGGCCCTGCTATAGAAATTTGATTAGGGGAGGAGTGGACTAGAGTCACCTGGAAAGATCTCCAGATGTGAGGATTGAGAGTCCTTGAGGATTTAGAGTTGGCAAGGCTCAGGATGGACATGTTTGCTAGGGCGACTGGAGGCACAAAGCTTTGAGATATGGAGGAGCAAGGCAGGCTTATGGTCTCAGAAAGTGTCATATAAGATTACTGGGAGGACCTGGGCAGAGAGGCTGAATCGCCATTGTGGAGAATCTCACATGCCAGTTGCTAGATTGGGTTTGGACATCCCATAGGCAAAGGGGGGGGCGGACATCAGAGTCTCTGAATGGGGGAGTGCAGTGATTATTTTAGGGAGGTTGAGCTAGCAGCACACAGAATGAGTTGGAAGGGGAAATATTGTAGGCATGGAGGGTAGGAGTTTTCTCTATAATCCCAGTGAGTGTGGTGAGGGATGGTGACACGAACAGGAAAATGAAGTGGCAGATTGGGGAATGCTTTTGAAAGAACACTGGTGACTGATTGGCTAGGAACAGAAACTGTTCAGATTTATGCAAATGTAAATTATGTGCGTTTGAAGTAGTACAACATAAACATATTAACAAAGGTTATTTTACAGGAAACATTTTCAAATAATCCTAAACCCTTTCTTCTCACCTGTGACAAATAGTCAACTCTAATGGTACAGGTTTATTCCATACTTTACAAAATGGATCTGCTCACACAAAAAGTGTTTGTTTGTTTTTTTTTTTCAGTAAGGAAAGTCTGATTTTTCTGTTGATATGCATTGTAAATTTAGTGATACATTCTCTTGGGAAAAAAAAAAAGAAGGGCCCCTAATGGATGTTGTGTTGAGCCTCTAATAAGGAGTTGCTGGGGTGGGCCTGGCCTCCCCTGGATTGATATTCAGGGCCTCACGTGGGCTTGTGTGCTGTTCCTCTGGCTGGTGCTCTCCTTTTTTGGTAGCATAACCATCATTCGTGACTCCAGAATGTCTCTTCTGTTGTGATGGTTCCTGGGTAAATGCCACTCAGGAAATACCACACCCCACAGGGTGGCTGAGTGAGCCACTCTCCTATGCATTACTGACCTTTGCTCTGGATGAACATTTCCTGAATGGAGGATCATGAAACACTCTCCTGGGTTAGTGTGTATGTCAATGTGTATGTCAGAAAATGAGTTCCTTACAGAATCAAGTTTGAGAACTGCTGCATATTTTATTCACTGTCCTGAGTATTCTCAGAAGATCCCAGTGCACGTTAGCATATTTAATGGCTCTGTGAAGTTGGCTGAACAATGTAGAAACCATTATCTCCCATACTGTTTGACCAGGGAACACTATTTTTGCATTACACTTACTAACATGAGGGGCTGGAAATCCTGGGTGGGGAATGCAGTCCATACTGGTGGCCTCCCTGATGGCAGCGTCGCCCCATCAGTGAATGAGCAAGGGAATGTCTATGAGGCTGCCTCTCTGTGCTGTCCCTCGGCAAGGGCTTTACATGTATTCTCCCATTCAAACCTCATGACACCCCTCTGGAGCAGGTCTAAGGAGACCGGGGCTCAGTGAGTTAGGACACTTGTCTAAAGTTCCATGGTAGGAAATGACAGCGCCAGAACTCAAATCCAGACCAACTCAAGCCCAGCGAGGACCTCTTTGTGAGCTGTCTGGTGGGATTTTAGGGTCTTTAAGTAAAACAGCAGCTGTGCATCACGAAGTTTTCATGCTTCACCAATTAGACAAATACAAAACTTGTGCTGGTGAAATACGCATCCTGGGTATTTTCAGAAGTGATCTATTTAATTTTCTGTGGTTAGAAAAGAAGCTCTGAACTAAGTGAGTCTCTAATGGTTCCTTTTCAACCTCTTCCCATAGGAGAGGACTCCAAGTGCCCACTGACACCTCCTTTGTTTTGCACTAAACCATGTGGACTCCTGTGGACTTGCTCCTTCCGCCCTTACCTTCGTTCTTTTGATTTCCCGGAGCTGGTGCCCTGCCCGTCCTCACTCATCCATGGCCACGTGTTCCTGCCCCTGTCAGTGCTGGTTCAGAATGGCCCCAGAGAAGCACAGTCACCTCCTAAGCATCCCAGCATAAGGCCGCACATGGACATGTGGAGGTGGCACAGGGATATTCAGATAATGACTTGTTTTCCCAATTGCTTGATGGGTTGCAGAACTCTCTGATGGTCCTACGAACTCTGAGTTGCTTAGAATGTTTCCGTTTCTTCTTCCTGCATCTTCTTTTCAGGACATGTCCCTGTTTGGCCAGGAGAGAAGACGCCAGAGCAGCTGTGTGCTGTTGGGTCTGTTCTGAGTGCACCTTCTCAAGGGAGTGTTTGTTTATCCTTTCTTCTCTTACCTTTCAAAGAGGCAGAAGGATGGTACTGCTATCCCTGAAGTTGGAGCTTTATAGAATAAAGTCAAATGTAAGCAGTTTTCCTCCAGCATTTAGGTAGGACCATTGAATCGCTCGACAACTGTTTGCCTCTATGTTCTGTTAGTAACAATTAATTAGTTTAAAGACTTAGAAACTAAACAGATGGGGGAAAATGTTCCAGCTTGTTTAAGACTCTTTCAGTTACTTTTATTGGAAGCGAGGGAAAAGGAGGATTGCCCTGAAATGCAATTCACAGGTTATCCTCAAGCCTTCTTGGGGCCACTCGGCCCTTAAGTATTCATTCATTACTCATTTGTACCATTCAGGATGCTATGCATGATCTTGGACACCAAGAATCACTGCATCAAATGCTACCAGATTAGTTTGTGTGTTCTTTCCTGAATCCAGACCTTCTTGGGATGTCAAAATGTCTTACCTTCCCGATGAGGTACATGCTGGTGTCCCACAGACTTGGAAAGCTGGGTTGTCACTGGCATCTCTGGTTTGAAGTGCAGTAGAACAGGTTCCAGAACTTTCTCTGGGCTTTTCTTGATGTGCTTTGGAGGAGGGTGAATGGCAAATGGAGCTTTGAGGCAGCTGGAATTGGGGACTATGGGTAGTAGAACCTCTCCTTAATTTAAAAAAAATCTTTTAAACATTATGCATCAGTTTTTCCTGGAAAATTGAAAGTAGTTATGAGCTCATAGGTCCTCTCAGCCAGCCTTAATGGCTTCAACACCCTGGATCACTTGCACTTGTAAAAAGTACAGCTGCCCAGTCCTCCCAGAGGTCCTTGTCCTAGAAGTGTCTGCTTTTACAAAGCTCCAGGGGATTCCAGCGTACATCGGAGTTTGAGAACAGGCGGACCTGCAATGACTCATTCTGGCATTTCTAACTCATTATTGCTCATCCAGGTCCCTTCTGACCCTGGTCTTAGTTTTCTGAGACATCCCATGGGTGAGGAGATACTGGCCCTATGAGTTTTAATTATGTATGACCACAGGGCCTTTACCTGACAACTGTTGGTTTCTAATTTCCATCTTGGCTTTGAATTCACTCATCTCTTTCTTCCCTAATTTAGTCGTCGTTGTCGTCGTCTTCTTCTTCTTCTTCTTCTTCTTTTTTTTCTTGGTAAAAAAGGATGTTCTTGCTTTTATTTAATTCCCATGCTCTCAGTGAGGTGGCTTATGTACTTTTATCTTTAATCAATGACTTTGAGAAGGTGCAATTATTTGGTTTTGAGTTTCTCCGCTGCAACTGATAGCCTCATGAATAAGACATGACTCCTTTCTCTCACCAGACTCTTCTCTGCCTCCCTTTACTCCAGTTTGCTTTTGCTATTTTGCCCTGTGGAAATTCACATTCTCTATGGCACATGTGAAATCCTTAAGCCTCTTGACCTGTAGATATACCACCTAGTGATTTTCTAAGAAGCATGCTGACTTTCTTAGTACTGGCTTTACCAGGGGCATTTTTCTTTTTTCTTTTTTTTCTTTTTTTTTTTTTTTAGAGAGAGAAAGAGTGAGAGCTGAGGTCATGATCTCAGGGTCGTGAGATCAAGCCTCACAGCAACATGGAGCCAACTTGAGATTCTCTCCCTCTCCTTCTCCCTCTGCCCCTCCCCTACCTGAGCTGAAATCAAGAGTTGGATGCTGAACCACCTGAGCCACCCAGGCACCCCACCTAGGGAATGTTTTGACTGAGTCTTTATTAGATTCAGTTTGCCACAGTTGAGCTCTTAGAGTGTCCTGGATGGTAGTTAACCCTTGGCAATGAACTTCTATCTACCAGCTGTGGAGGTGAGATTCCAGCCTCACCCAGCTTACTTTGGGCAAACTGGAGTTTTAATTTTTGTCTGCCTATCTCTGACTTAAATGACTTTTATTGGCTTGGTGTTGGATTATCTCTCTCCAGAGTAATTCCTCATCTCTCTTCTCATCCATATCTTGTCATATTTCAGTTTAACCTCCTTTGGATGCTTTGCTATGTAGCTGGACATTGTAGACCATATTAGGGCAGCGTGCCTGAATTAGCTTCAGTGGTGGCTGCCTCTCAGCTCTGGGTGCTTCTGTCCTGACTTTTATCAAGCTGGAGGGCTTGGACATAGACTTACTCAGCCAGAGTGCTGTTGGGGCTCCAGGGTGTGGCTAGAAGTCAAAGCCTTGGATGCTACTCAGCTGTTTGGCTGTCATCATGGGCTTGGCCCTGGAGAGGAGTTTCCCTGTTTTTCTCGGCTTACCTCCCAGGTCCCTGTTGTCCCAGAGCTGAAGCAGAGGTCAGCAGACCCTGTGGTGAGCACATGCTGTGTTTTTCCTTTCTGTTAATTGTCCAAAGATTTCCACAGACAAGCACACTAATCCTGCCATTGGGGAGGGTGGGAGCAATTAATCAAGCCTCGTGTTTCCTGAGAAATCAGGGACAGTAGGGATTTGTGAGGTGGGTCATAGCTCTGGGAATAAATCCAAGACTTGTCTTGTCTGGGCCCTGAGTCTAAGTCATTCCTTATGGCTAATAAAGAGAAGAAACAAACCTTTTCAGAACCTGAAGTTTAGACCAGCTGTATTGACCTCACCCTGAAATCCTGTGGGCATATGCTTCCAGAATCCTTTGGTTCTGAACTCTGCACACCCAAATTCCCTGGTTTGGTTGCTTCTCGTTATATAGTAAGCATTCATTTAATGTAATTTGAGAAAGCAGCTTCAGGTGGTTGTTATGGTTTTGATAGATGATATTCCTGGGAAAGATACATAACTAGAAATGACTTAAGGCACATCATTTTTTTTTATGGAAATAAGATTTGTTGAGGGGTTTTCTTGGGGTCTGTCTTTCAATTTCTTCTGCAAATGGTTTCAAATGATTCCAAAACCAACATTTCAATTTCTTACTGATATCACAAAACTACATTAAATCTAATGGCCTTAGCGCTATACAATGTCATTTTTAAGTTGGTTTCTTTCTTTTTTTTTAAAAAAAGATTTTATTTATTTATTCAGGAGAGACACACAGAGGCAGAGACACAGGCAGAGGGAGAAGCAGGCTCCCTGCAGGGGGCCTGATGGGAGACTTGATCTGATCTGGGGACTCTGGGTTCACCACCTGAGCTGAAGGCAGATGCTCAACCACTCACCCAGGTGTCCCTTTAAGCTGGTTTCTAACAGGATGTCTTATTGACAGTGGGCTCAGAAGTAAGTGTTTTTTCTGGCTGATGTCTTTATTCCCACTGAATTTTTAAGATTTGTTTTTTTCTAATGGTAGCTGGAACTGAGACTTAAGGATGACCCACAGCCATCTGATGCTGTCTGATGGAAGAATGAGGAAACTTGCATCTTAATATCCAACAGGTCCCTGCATGATTAAAAGCATCATGTGTTTATTAATTCTTTAGAAAACCACCAAACTGTTTACTGTGACAGAAATCAGAAAATATGGGGCACCTGAGTAGGCCAGTTGGCTAAGTGGCTGCCTCTGGTCAGGTCCTGATCCCAGGGTCCCTGCTCAGCGGGGTGTCTGTTTCTCCCTCTCTCCTGCTACTCCCCCTCCTTGTGCACTCTCTTTTTCTCAAATAAATAAATAAAATCTAAAAAAAAAAAAAGAGAGAAATCAAGAAATAGGATTTTGGTGGTAGCAAGATCTCTGTGAGTGAGCTATGCAATATTTAAACTGAGGGAAACATTGAGTGGAGTCCCCAGAGCTCCTGGAGACTGGAGACCAGTTGGCAGTACTCTGGAGTACTGGCCAATCATGGTCAAACAAATCCAGCAGGCCCTGGCAAGGTAAAAGGAGGTTTGCTTGGACAGTTTTCAAAAGTACATGTTCATCAGTTAAAGTGTAATCAATTCAGGCACACTTTTATTTAACATGCTGGGCAACATTGACTACTGTGCATTATTTTTTTGAAGCAAATTAGAAGGAGGTGTGAAATTCAGTAAGATCTTTTGGAGAGCTTCTAACAAGTATCTTGGAGGAATCTTTTCTTTCTGCTTAATGATATTTTGAGAAACCAGGCTAGAACTCTTGTGTAATATTATCTTTTCCTCTCAGAGTAAAATTTCAAGTTCCTATGGTAATAATAGTTCTGAAAGAGGTTGTTTCCTGACCAAGTATAGACAACAGGGATTCAACCACTGGGCTTCCTGCTAAGGTCAAGACTGAGATAGAATTCCTAAAAATTAGCCAAGCGACATCTTTTGTTTTGGATAACACCTGCCATTTGTATCTGTGATTAGTGAAAGAAATCTTTGTATCACTAATGCTTCATTTTCGGATATCTTCATGGTAAATAGTTTGGTGGCTTCCCAAGGGATTAACAAATTTAAAATTATTTTGGTTGTTTAAGAACCTACTGGATATTATAATGCAGGTCTTAAGGTTTCTTTATCAGACTGAGGTTTGGGAACCAGTTCCCCACTTCAGGGAGGGAAAAGGTAAACAGAGCCTTGCCTATCAGCAATTGGAATGTGATTTTCCCAGATTTTCAGCATCTTTTTGGCCCACATTCTTTCATTTTAAACATTTTCATGAACACTCACCATCTCTGCCTTATTTGAACAATTGGGCATTTTGCAGTTAATTGCCCATATATGCCTTGTATACATGCACAGCTGTGTACGTAGAGAGATGTTAGAATTATTCTAAATTGCTCACAGGGAATCACAGTTGCAACTCAACATGGCAGAGGTCTGTTTTGAAATGACACACCTCCAGATGCTGTTTCAAGCTCTCAATATTTGCCCATACCAACTGGTATACATTTCCTTTGCAATTTTTCTATGAACTGGGATACCTAAAAAGGTTGGCTCTCAGAGTGGCCTGGTGGGATGCAGCCTCTGTTTAGGTAAATGCTCAGCACACAATGTGTAAACTTGTTATTTCTCCTGGTGACCATATTGAGATTTTTTTCTCAGAAATGCTTAGTGAACAAATGTTGTTGCAGAGTCCTAGTACTTTGAGCTCCGCAGAATTGTAGAACCCAGCTTCATAGTTTTTCTGCATAGAGCAATTTACAAGAACCTTTCCACCCTGTTATGGGCCAACTTATGTCCTCCTAAAATTCAGATGTTGAAGTTCTAACCCCTATACTGACTAATCTTTACAGAGATTATTAAGGTAAAATAGGTCATACGGTGGCCCTAGTCCAATATGGCTGATATCATAATGGAGGTTAGGACTCATACAGAAGAAAGACCTTGTGAAGATACAGGAAGATGGCAGCCATCTACAAGCCAAGGAGAGAGGCCTTGGAAGAAACCAACCATGGCAACACCCTGATCTTGGACTTCTAGCCTCTAGAGCTGTGAGACAATAAATGTGTGTGGTTTAACCCACCAGTCTGTGGGATTTTGTCATGGCAGCCCTGGTAATCAGATACACACCTTGATAGGTAATTTTTTTTATAAATTTATTTTTTATTGGTGTTCAATTTGCCAACATATAGAATAATACCTAGTGCTCATCCCGTCAAGTGCCCACCTCAGTGCCCGTCACCCAGTCACCCCCAGCCCCCCACCCACCTCCCTTTCCACCACCCCTAGTTCGTTTCCCAGAGTTAGGAGTCTTTCATGTTCTGTTTCCCTTTCTGATATTTTCCACTCATTTTTTCTCCTTTCCCCTTTATTCTCTTTCACTATTTTTTATATTCCCCAAATGAATGAGACCATATAATGTTTGTCCTTCTCCGACTGACTTACTTGACTCAGCATAATACCCTCCAGTTCCATCCATGTCAAAGCAAATGGTGGGTATTTGTCGTTTCTAATGGCTGAGTAATATTCCATTGTATACATGGACCACATCTTCTTTATCCATTCATCTTTCGATGGACACCGAGGCTCCTTCCATAGTTTGGCTATTGTGGACATTGCTGCTATAAACATCGGGGTGCAGATGTCCTGGCGTTTCATTGCATCTGTATCTTTGGGGTAAATCCCCAACAGTGCAATTGCTGGGTTGTAGGGCAGATCTATTTTTAACTCTTTGAGGAACCTCCACACAGTTTTCCAGAGTGGCTGCACCAGTTCACATTCCCACCAACAGTGCAGGAGGGTTCCCCTTTCTCCACATCTTCTCCAACATTTGTGGTTTCCTGCTTTGGTAATTTTCCACATTCTCACTGGTGTGAGGTGGTATCTCATTGTGGTTTTGATTTGTATTTCCCTAATGGCAAGTGATGCAGAGCATTTCCTCATGTGCGTGTTGGCCATGTCTATGTCTTCCTCTGTGAGATTTCTGTTCATGTCTTTTGCCCATTTCATGATTGGATTGTTTGTTTCTTTGCTGTTGAGTTTAATAAGTTCTTTATAGACCTTGGAAACTAGCCCTTTATCTGATACGTCATTTGCAAATATCTTCTCCCATTCTGTAGGTTGTCTTTTAGTTTTGTTGACTGTATCCTTTGCTGCGCAAAAGCTTCTTATCTTGATGAAGTCCCAATAGTTCATTTTTGCTTTTGTTTCTCTTGCCTTCCTGGATGAATCTTACAAGAAGTTACTGTGGCCAAGTTCAAGAAGGGTGTTGCCTGTGTTCCCCTCTAGGACTTTTTAAAAAGATTTTATTTATTTATTCATAGACACAGAGAGAGAGAGGCAGAGACACAGGCAGAGGGAGAAGCAGGCTCCATGCAGGGAGCCCAATGTGGGACTAGATCCCGAGTCTCCAGGATCACACCCCAGGCTGCAGGCGGCGCCAAACCGCTGCGCCACCGGGGCTGCCCTATAGGATTTTGATGGAATCTTGTCTTACATTAAGATCTTTCATCCATTTTGAGTTTATCTTTGTGTATGGTGCAAGAGAGTGGTCTAGTTTCATTCTTCTGCATGTGGATGTCCAATTTTCCCAGCATGATAGGTAATTTTTGTTGATGAAAGACGAGCATACTGTCTTTTGGAAGTATATGGCCTAAAGTAAAATGTAAATTTGTAAAGAAATAAAATGCACAAAAACTAACCCCCCCTCCTTGCTGGTTGTGCTAATTTGTCAGACAGGAGCTTGCTTCCCCAAGAGGTCCCTCAGTAATTCCAGGGAAGGATGCTGATGGCCAGATTGTGTAATGGGGCCTTGGTAGACCTGCTTGTCTTCTTCTGTTCTGTTCCCTTTTATTTGCTCCTAGGACTGGGTGCTTGCACTCCTCATGTTACAGGATATTGAGGAAACTGATTGCTGCCTGAGTCATAGTGGTTGGTGGCTATGAATGAGATGAGGGACTTCCAAATGGTAACTATTTCTTATAGAAAATCCCAGTGTGGTCTAAACAGATGGGTGCTTTCAGGCATTTTATGATTTATCTTAAGAGCCTGAGAATTTTGTTGTTGGTTGGATTATAGCCCATGATTAAGACTTTTTTGAATTAAAAAAATGAGTTGAACACTGCTCTAATTAGTTCAGTAGAAAATAGGCAATAGTTTCTAGTACTTTCTTTCCCACCTTTTGCTGACTTTAAAGCTGAAAGATACAAATTCAGTTTATGGAAGGTAGCCAGCTGCCAAGGTGCAGTTTGTAGACAGGTCCCATTGTTAGGTCTTCTATTATCTTCAGGTCACCTTTACTTATTTGACATATGTACAGATTTACCTATCCCAAGGAATTGAGGCATGCAGAATGTCATAAAATTGTAGAATACTGGAAAAATGAAAAGCAAAAGAAAATAAAAAAATCCTGGAGGAAGATTCGTGTGACATCTATGCTAAAGGAGGAGGTAGAGAGGGAGTGAGGAAGGAGAGGAAGAAAGGGAGACTGGAGCTTTGGGAAAAGCCTAGAAAGGGAGTTGGGATGCTCAGTGGTCATGGACTTGCTGTGTACTTCTGGACATAATTCATTACAGCTTCCTCATCTAACAAGGCTTCCTGTTGACCTCACAGAGTTGTGCTATGGAAAGGAAGGCATATAGAAATGAAGAATGAAGTGCCAGTTGAACTTAACATGTTTCCTAGGATCTGCTGGTCCTATCCTAGAGAATCTTGTTAATCTTTGATCAATTTCAAGGTCCCAAATGGAGAGTGCTTTTCAAAGGGAGTGAAAGGGGTGTTATGCTATATGTTGGCAAATTGAACTCTAATAAAAAAATTAAAAAATACATGAAAGCCTTAAAAATATTGAAATAAAAAGATGTAAACTATCAGGACTTACTGCTGAACACATACACAATCAGCAGCCTATAACTAGCTAAGACATTTTATTAATAAAAAAATTACAAAAAAGAAGAAAACCCCAAAGGGAGTGAAAGCCCCTGACACAGGAGTAGGACATCTGTCAGAAAGAGCTGTCGGTCATTAAACTGCCTCTCCAACACAGGTTCTTGCCTTGTGAGTTCTGGTCAGACCCCTGTGTACTTGGGAAGCTTGAGCCTACTTTCTGAGAGCCTTCTCTCCCCAGGAAATGCTGACCAGTCTGGCCTGTGGGCAAGTGAGAGGATTTCATCTCAGACTGGACAGCTGTGACAATGACCTGTGAGATCTTCTATCCTCCATCATCTGATGTGACAGGACAAGAGCGAGAACCCAGCTGGCCCCATTTGGGATAGATCTCTGGCTCCTGAACCAGCAGACCCAATGGAGGATTTGGGCTTAGTTCTGAAGGCAATTGTCTGGTCTGATGAAGATCCAGAATGTGATGGCTGGATGACACTATAGCCTCCAATCAGAATAGCCTTTCCATGCCAGCCCAGATAAAGAAGCTGTTGAATAATTCATGAATATTGCTGTTAGCAATAACAATAGGAGTAGTCCAATCTGAAGTTCAAAGGGTGCTGGCCACTCCTGGCAAGTGTCACAGTGGGAGAAAATTTGATAGCACTGGTTGCCAAAGAATAATGATCAGTCGCATATTGAGTGTGTGCAATTAGGGCTGGGCACTTGGATGGATGTGCTGAGAATTGGGAGAGATGCTCAGGAATCCTGGGAGCAGGGGGGCGGCAGTGGAGCTGGAGAAGTGGGGAGAGGAGGCTGAAGTTCTCCTGGGACTTGGTGGCCCTGTCAGATGACCTGTCTTCCCCTTGCCCTACCTGACTGGGAGCAAAAACTCAAATGGACACCTTGGCCATCCAGGGGCAAGGGCCCAATTTCTCTATAAGGTGGGTGGCAGGTAGGCATTCCACCAGCTGTGAGCTCTTTTTTTTTCTTTTAAAGATTTTATTTATTTATTCATGAAAAGACACAGAGAGAGAGGCAGAGACATAGGCAGAGGGAGAAGCAGGCTCCCTGAAGGGAGCCTGATGTGGGACTTGATCCCAGGATCCCGGGACCATTCCCTTAGCCAAAGGTAGACACTCAACTGCTGAGCCACCCAGGTGTCCCTGCTGTGAGCTCTCTTGTAAATGTTACACTGAGTAGGTCTTTCCTGGGGGGAGTATCACAATGGAGATGGCATCATATGATCCCATTGAGGGTGGACCTAGGGACATGGGCTCCCAGCATTGCCTAAAAGCATTGAAGCCACTGGACTTGAGATGCTGGCTGGAACAATGGGCATCTTAGCCATAACCACTGAGTGCTAGCAACCTGACTGACAAGAACACAGGGACCTCTTTGATGCTTAGATGTTTCAGAGACCCTAGGACCTTGGCACAACCCTGGCCAGAGTAGAGGGCCTGGGTATGTACCAGTAACAGCTGAGGTTGAAATTACCTCTAGCTCAGGGAGTATGGGGAACCAGAGCCAGATTTATACGGCAAAAATAGAGAAATGTTATATTTCTTTCATACCTGAGCTTATCTACTAAGTAGTCATGGATAAGCTTATGGTTCACCTAATGTAACTTCCTTATTTCACAAATAAAGACAGTGAAGCACACAGCTATGTAACTTTCTGAGGTCTTGCATTCTTTTTAGGTCTTTTATTCATGATTTGTCCAATAAAGGGAATTCCCTAATAGAATTCCTAAGCGAATTGTTTGAGAAATTAATGAAAAAATTGGGAATTTGGCTAACAAAATCTGTAGTCTTGCCATTTTAAATGCAATTAGGGCCTTTGCACATGCATATGCTACTCCTTGGCACTCCCAACTCCCAAAGCTTGTTCATCCATTAGGACTCAGTTAAATGTTATCTTCCCTGAGAAGCTTTCCCTGACAACCCTTACCTCTGTGTTAGTTATCTCTCCTAGCCTCCTGGGTTTACCCCATGTGCTAGTTACTTATTGCTGCTGTAACAAATTATGACAAACTTAGTGGTTTGAGATACATTTATTGTTTTATAGTTTGGAGCTCAGAAGTTGGAAATGTGTCTTCCTGGGCTAAAAATCAAAGTGTCAGTAGGGCTGCATTCCTTCTGGAAGTTCTAGGGGAGAATCTGTTCCTTGCCTTTTTGGCTTCTAGAGGTCTCCCACATTCCTTGGCTTGTGGTCCCTTCCCCCATCTTCAAAGTCAGAATCTTCAAATATCTTCCTGACTCTGAATACTTCTGCCTTCTTCCAGATCAGTGGACCCTGTGATTGCATTGGGCCCACCTGGGAAATCCAGGGTAAGCTCCCCATCTCATGGTCATCTGATTAACAACCTTACTTCCACATGCCACCTTAATTCCCCTTTGCTATGTAACCTGACATATTCATGAGTCCTGGGAGTAAGGACATGGACATCGCTGGGGGGCCCTTATGCTACCTGTCACCCTCCATCAGTGCTTTGGTCACACTGTGTAGTAATTTCCTCTCCTCTTGGCTGTCTCCTTCTTAGACTTCTAGAGCTCAGAGTCTTTTGTTCCCTGTTGTCTTCCCAGCAATTTGTACAGATACTTCAAACTGGAAGCTTTAAGAAGATGGCGTGATCTATGCAGTGTTATGAATAGATTTAAATTTGTTACTAACATTTAAAAATTGGGAGACTTTGTATAATAACTGCAAGTCCCTTTTTAATGAGAAGCACAAAACTTGGCAACGTTGGACATGTGATACAAGGGGATTTTTCACTCTCACTTGGCTCTCATTGGTCATATGCATTAACTTCCCAAGACCCATGGGCATTTTGCATTAGTTTCCTGTCCTGTATTAGTAACCCCACCTTTATTTGTCAAATGAATGAATAACTTAGTGGCCAACTTAAAACTTAGGTGATGGGATGGGTTGGATTGGGAGGGAGCTAGAACAGAAGACTGGCCTGTGAGGGGGACTGGCAGAGAACATCTGAGCAGGTGGGATCGAAATATGGTTTTAGGTGACAGGCCATCTTAGCTGGGTCTTGGACGCGGAACCTGAGGAAAGAATTTTTTGCACAGCTGATTGGTTTGAGAAGTGATGCCACAGAGCTGGAATGAGGGGTTAGGGAGCCTAAGGCAGAGGAGGAGGAGGAGAGTCAAGATAGAGATGCTGCTGTGACTGAATATTTGTGTCCCCCCAATTCCTGTGGTTGAAGCCCCTAACCCCCAGCATGGTTGTATTTGGAGATGGGGCCTCTAAGGAAGTATTCGGAGTTAAATGAAGTCATAAGGGTGAGGCTGTGATCTGATAGGGCTACTGTCTTTATAAGAAGAGACACCAGAGAGTTCTCTCTTGGAAGCTCCCAGGAAAGGCAGCCATCTGCAAGTTGCAGGGAGGGCTCTCACCTTATATCACCTTGATCTTGGACTTCCAGGCTCTAGAATTCTGAGAAAATACATTTCTATTGTTTAGGCCATCCTGTGTGAGATGTTTTGTTTAGGACAGCCCAACAGACTAATACAGAAGCATTGTGGACAGGGATCTCACTCCTGCTGAGATCTCCTGATGAGGAGGCTTCAGAATTCTCCATCCAGAAAAGAGAAGGTGGGGCAGGCATTTACTCTGGCTTCTCCCCTATTGGTGGAGCATGGGCTATCAGATGGTTAACTCTTCTACATTGGTGGACCGTGTATTTCCCCAGGCCTGGGCATCTCCTCACAGCCTTGGTGGTCTTAGGGAAGACCCAGGAGCTGAAGTGAGGATGCACAGCATGTGCCACATGCTGTTGGCCTGAAGCAAGCTGGAGTCTATATGAGACTGGGTAGAAATTAGGGGTGATTCTGTATGTTAGTAAATTGAACACCAATAAAAAATAAATTAAAAAAAAAAGAAATTAGGGGTGAGGCAAAGAGCATGGGAGTGGGTGTACCAGATGTGTCTGCTCATGGATACCTGGAAATGACCCAAGCTGAGGGCTGGGAGGCTTAGGATTAGGAGAGAGGAAGTGAATATGCAGCAGGCTGAACTCATTGGTGGGATGGTAGAGGCAAGGGTCCAGTGGCCAAAGCTTTGCAGAGTATGTGGGCTCTTAAATGACAAATAAATGGAATGTTAGATTCTCCACAGAACTTGAGTTCAATTTTTTCTCTTCCTACCTTTGCATTATTCACACAACCTTTTTCTATTGCTGCTTACCTGAGTAAGACCAACTGCCAGACACTGAACTTTTCCCTCTTTTGGCAGGGGGGTGGGCAGCTAATGAAGAGTGAAATAACTTGGTGGCAGGTGGCAGCAAGGTAGCTGAGTATAACAAAATGTCAAGACTAATAAACATTTGTTGAATGAATGAATAATTAATTCATAAATGGAAATTGGTGCTTGGCCAACAGACCATATTTCTTCTTGTTTCTTTAGATTTTTCTCCCCACCAAGTCTCTTGTTTCATTTAGCATCTGTTGTTTTACCTATGGAATTTCTATATTTGATGAAGATGACCATTATGACTGCTTTTTCCAGCTTTATTGAGATATACCTGACATATAACATCATGGAAGTTTAAATTTTACAAAGTGATAATTTGACACATGTGAATATTGCAAAATGTTTACCACAGAAGGTTAGTTAACACCTCCTTCATCTCACATAATTACCATCGTTGTTGTATGGTGAGAGCATTAAAGCTCTACTTTCATAGCGACATTCAAATACACAACACAGTATTGTGCTGTGCTGTACCTTACATCTTTGGAACTTATTCATCTTATAACTGAAAGCTTGTACCTTTTGTATCATTTTGACCAGCATCACCCCATTTTCTTTACCCCTCAGCTCCTGGAAACCACCATTCTATTCTATTTCTATGAGTTTGATGTTTAGATTCCACATGTAATTCAGATCATACAGTATTTGTTTTTCTCCATCTGATTTACTTCACTTAGTGTGATGTCCTTAAGGTCACGACTGGATTTTTATGTTGGATAAAATTATTTCTGTTACTGTTTCCATTTTTCTGCATTTTAATTTCATTAAAGATGGTAATTTTTTCTTAATCCTCTTGCTTTTCATTTCTATGGATAGCACAGCTTCTGGGAATCCTCAGGACCCATCATCCCATTGCAAGGGTCTTGAGTTGAGTTCCATGTCTCATTGATTTAATTTAATTTAATTTTTAAAAAGATTTATTTATTTATTCATGAGAGAGAGAGAGAGAGAGAGAGAGAGAGAAAGAGAGGCAGAGACAGAAGCAGGCTCCCTGCACGGAGCCCGATGTGGGACTTGATCCCGGGATCTGGGATCATGCCCTGAGCCAAAGGCAGACACTCAACCACTGAGCCACCCAGGCATCCCCATGTCTCACTGATTTTAATTCTTGTTGAGCTTATTGATTTCAGGTTTCAGAATGTATTTGCTCATCTCTCTGATTCATGGAATGTGAAAGAGCAGATACCCCTATCAGTGGACTCTCGGATGCATCCTGGGTTATTATAGTACCCTTGATACACAAAGAAATTTCTGTTATTTGGTTTCAGAGCTTATTGACCACCCCTAAGCTATAGCCATGAGTCTAACAACTGCAAGTTATAATGAAGGTAGGTGAAGGCCTCGGGACATATTAACTCGCATCAGGAACATCTTTCAGTTTGGCAGCGGGGCCCTTCAGGAGAATGGCATTTAGGTCCTCTCATTTTAATAGATGAGGACCTGAAGCCACAGGGATCAGGTGACTTGATGAGGTTCATGCAATGATGCAGTAGCCCAGCCCTGGTTCTGAACACAGGTGACTTAACTCTAAATCCATTGTTGATCTGCAGGGTAGGACATTCTTGGGGTCATTGAGGGTATATGTGGCATTGGGAAGAACCACTTTCTTTTACCCTTGATTTGTCTTTCATCTTTTTTTTTTCTGTAATATTCACCTATTTAGGGAAGATAGAGAAAGAGTGCAGGAGGGGGAAGGGCCTAGGTAGAGGCAGGAAGAATCCTCAAGCAGACTCCCCAATGAGCATGGAGCCTGATGTGGAGCTCAACTCAGAGCTTGATCCCACAACCCTGAGATCATGACCTGAGCTGAAGTTGCTTAATCAACTGAGCCACTGAGGCAACTTGATCCTTCATCTATTCTTTTCACTAGTTATGTCCAGGAAAGTCATAAAGCATAAAGCAGATTCTCATGTATAGTAATACCACTATATTTCTGAGTAGTTGAACTTTAGACAGTGGCTGGGTGGTTCTTTATGTATGATAGAAACCATCCTGAGTCTTTGTAAAGCTTGTACATGTGTCAACATTCTGAATTAGTTTATTGTAAGAGGTTGGGCAATTTTGTCATTAGATGTTTGTCTTTATTGCTCATGTGAAGTCAGTATATCCTTTTACAGAGAGTAGTGTCACACCTTGAATTTTATGGACCTTCTTCTGTTTTAAAATATTTAATTTATTTATTCATGAGAGAGAGAGAGAGAGAGAGAGAGAGAGAGAGGCAGAGACACAAGCAGGCTCCACGCAGGGAGCCCGACATGGGACTCGATCACAGGTCTCCAGGATCAGGCCCTGGGCTGAAGGCAGCGCTAAACCGCTGAGTCACCAGGCTGCCCATAGACCTTCTTCTTTACAAGTCAGTGTTTCATTCATTAGGCTTCTTCTGTCCCTTAGCTTATTTGTTTTGAGTTGTACTTATGACCTTTAAAATTGAGAATTTTTAAAGTATTTAAAACATTCATAAAGTACTATTTCAAGGAGATACCATTTATCACTTAGCTTGGTGAATAGGACGCATAATCCATTATGTCGGTAAGGGGGCAGGAAAAAAAGATGTTCGTATACATAGCTGGTAGGAGTTAAATTGTATAACTTCCATGGAGGATACTTTTATAATATCCATCAAAATATTACATATGTGTTTATGTTTAATCATACACACACATATATACACATATATACCTATATGTGATAATCTCTCTGACTCAAAAATCCATTTCTAGATTTCTGGAGTTTTGTGCTGTAGATATTTTTGCACATTTGCATGTATATGGGTATATTCAGAATAACACTGTTTCAAAGGATTTGAAATTACCTCCCAATCAATGGGAGAAAGGCTAAATCGATCATGGCATATCTAAACAATGGATATTGCTATTTATGCACCAGTATGAAAAAATCTCCAAGATATTCCATTAATTGAAAACAACAAAGTGGTACTATTTGTGTTAAAAAGAGAAGAGCATATACACAATTACTTGTTTATATGTGTCATATCTCTGGTCATATACATAAGCAATAATACTGGTTGCCACATCGGGCTTCCTGCGGGGAGCCTGCTTCTCCCTCTCCCTGTGTCTCTGCCTCTCTCTTCGCTCTCTCTGAATGAATAAATAAATAAATCTTATAAAAAAAAATACTGGTTGCCTACAGGAGGGCTATCCGGGGCTTGGGAGCAAAGGCTGGAGGAGGCTTTCTTTTATCTAGAAACTCTTTTTTTTTTTTTTAATATTTTTTATTTATTTATGATAGTCACACAGAGAGAGAGAGAGAGAGAGAAGCAGAGACATAGGCAGAGGGTGAAGCAGGCTCCATGCACCGGGAGCCCGACGTGGGATTCGATCCCGGGTCTCCAGGATCACGCCCCGGGCCAAAGACAGGCGCCAAACCGCTGCGCCACCCAGGGATCCCTAGAAACTCTTTTTTTTATATTTTGTGCCACTTAAAAATCCTGATTTAAAGTCTATTTGGGGGGGGCACCTGGGTGGCTCAGTGTTTGAGTGTCGGCCTTTGGTTCAGGTGAGATCAAGTCCCGCATCAGGCTCCCTGTAGAGAGTCTGCTTATTCTCTGCCTATGTCTCTGCCTCTCTGTATGTGTCTCTCATGAATAAATAAATAAAATCTTTTTAAAAAAGTCTGTTTTAGGGAACAGAAGCACATATGCAAGTGATTTCCAATCTGCCCATTAAAGGTTTTTAATTATTATAGAATACACTGAACTCTATTATTTAGTATGAACTCTGTGTGTTATCTATCTGCACAAGACAATCATATGTAATATTTAAATTTATATTCATGTGTATGTGGCTTATGTGATGAGTCAAAAGAAAAACTTATTTTTCTATCCACAAATATGGTAAATTGTTGAGGTTTCAAGTGTAGTCAGAGACAGTGGCTTATCTCAACTTTATGGAAGTTTTTAAAAATATCAGTTTATTTATTTATTTTTTATTTATTTATTTTTTTATTTTTTATTTTTTTTAAAAATATCAGTTTAAAACACAGTTATGTATATGCAATTTAAAAACATCTCAAACCACATATTACTTAGGGACACATGAATATGTACTGAAAATATAAAGAAATGCCTGAACATTGTAAACACTGATTCAGTGAGGTCCATGGAGATACGGAGTTCAGGAGGAATGGCTGCATGATTGTTCATCACATTTTTCTTTATGTCTTCTTGCGTGTTTCAAACATTGCATCATAATGCAAAAAGTTAATACATGTTTCTAATTTACTGCCATGATATTATAGTCTGAGTTCCACGAAATTGTTAGAAGATGTAGAAATAGCTTGGGAATCAAGGACCTTTATTATCCTTGTTCTTTGTATCATGGTAATACACAGAAGAGAGAGAACCTGGCAGAGGGTGGGCCCTACAAAATGTTTTTTTAAAAGATTTATTTATTTATTTTAGAGAAAGAGAGAGAGCAGGAGCAAGGGGAGGGGCACAGGGAGAGAGAGAGAGAGAGAGAGAGAGAGAGAAGCAGACTCCCTGCTGAATATGGAGCCTGACACAGGGCTCGATCTCACAACCCTGAGGTCATGACCTGAGCCGAAATCAAGAATCCGATGGTTAACTGACTGAACCACCCAAGTGCCCCCTCATAAAATATCTATAAAAATGAATAAATAGTCACAAAAACTCTCTGAGATGCTGAAATGGAGTCTGATGGGTAGTGTTTAATTTTCTGGCACGTCATCTTGTGTAACGGGACCCCAGGAAAAGAAGTGCACACAACTGATGATGTCTACAACTTTCCAGATGGGTAGGAAAAATAAAAAACAAAAAACCTTGGGAATTTTCTCAGTAACTGGAAATAAAGATGAAATATAAAGAGGTTATTGGGTCAATAATAAAATTTATTTGCCACTTCTTCTCCAGGGCATATAGATTGGAAAAGACCTTTTTTTTATGTTTCACACCAAGACTGGATGTTTTCTTTATGTGTCATAGTCAGTGACCCTCTTTACAAATATAGTTGACCCTTGAACAACACGGGTTTAAAATGCCCAGGTCCACTTAAATGTGGATATTTGGGATAAATACAGTGTATTTTCCTTCCTTATGACTTTATCAACATTTTCTCTTCTCTAGCTTACCTTGTTGTAAGAATACAGTACATCAAAAAAAGTGTTAACCGTTTATGTTATCTGTAAGGCTTTTGGTCAACAGTAGGCTTTTTGTAGTTGATTTCAGGGGAGTCAAAAGTTATACATGGGGATGCCTGGGTGGCTCAGTTGGTTAAGAGTCTACATTTGGCTTAGATCATGATCTCAGAGTCTTGGGATGGAGCCCCATGTCCTCTTCTGGCTCTCTGCTCAGCGGGGAGTCTGTTTCTCCCTCTCCCTCTGTTCCTCCCCATCGCTTTTGCTGTCTCTCTCAAATAAATAAAATCTTTTTCAAAAAAGTTATACGTGGATTTTTGTCTGCGCAGGAGCAATGTTAACCCCCATGTTGAACAAGAGTCAACTGTACTGTATAGATTTGGTTAGGATGGCTAATGTGGGGGTGACTCTTGAATTCCACTAAGCAATCCTGTTGCTGTTTCTCTTGAATGTATGCCCAGCCCCTGGGCCAGATGGCATGGGAGTGGCTAGAATGACTGGCATTTACTACTGCCCACTACAATGGGAGAATAACCTTTGCTTCTTTGGGGAGCAGTCAGTCATTTGGTTCACATATTTGTTTAATATTTACAGACAGGATGAAAAGAGTGTGGGAAAATAAACATGATTATCCTACAATAACTGTATGTGTTAATATATGGAGATAATAAATGAACAATACACTATTGTTGTCGGTTACCCCACAATATAGAGTTAGGTAGAACAGTGCTGTCAAATAAAAATATAATGCGATTCACATATGAAATTTAAAATTTTCTAGTAGCCACATTAAAAGAATAAAAAAGAAACAGATAAATAATTATAATCAGTAATTAATTTTAATTATATATTTTTATGTAATTCAATGTAAAAATGTTTTCATTTCAATACAAAATTAATGGTAAAAATTACTAATGAGATTTTATATTATTTTTCTTTGTACTAAGTCTTAGAAATCCTATATGTGTTTTACATCTCTGGTTGGATGCTAAATTTTTATCAGAAATACTTGATAGGGATTTAGATTTTAGGAACTGGACAGTTAAAAAAGTAGATTCACATACCCAACTTCCATACATACTTAAAGATTTTTCAGTAACTGAATTGGGCATCCGTTTTTAAGTTAGAATTAATTAAAATTAAATATTTAGCTCCTCAGTCTCCCTTGCCACATTTCAAGTGTTCCATACAGTGCCGAGTTGGAACTCATTCATGAACTTATATATTAGACTTTCTTTCTTGATTCTGAGAGAATCTGTCAATATGTTTTTGAGGGTATATAATAAAAATTAGATATATATTCTTACTCTTGAGTAGATTATAAATGAAAAAAGCAGATGTCCATATTGTTTTGGGTTAAATTAGTTTCCTGAGTGAGTGCTGCACCTGTTTTGATGAACCCAATTCTGAGAACTCAGGTTTGACGTTTGGGACTCAAATAAAACTCTGGATGATCATTCTTTCAAAAGTACACTTAAGCGCAGGTCAAAAAAAAAAAAAATCCGAGTAGCTCTAACCCTAAGAAATGATACCTAACTTTCCAGTTTTTAGAGAAAAGAAGGTAATACATTTGAACATAAATGAGTCCATAAATGATTGAATGGAACTTCAAAAATATAGAAAATATAATTGCACGGTTTAAGTGAATTTCAAGAATTGGTTAACAAGGTGATGGCTAATTTAACTACTGAGCATATACTAGTAGAATTTGAAATTTAGGGCAGCCCGGGTGGCTCAGCGGTTTAGCACTGCCTTCGGTCCAGGGCATGATGCTGGAGACCTGGGATCGAGTCCCACATCGGGCTCCCTGCATGGAGTCTGCTTCTCCCTCTGCCTGTGTCTTTGCCTCTCTCTCTCTGTCTCTGTCTCTCATGAATAAATAAATAAAATCTTTAAAAAAAAGAATTTGAAATTTAAAAAACCTTTAATTAAAAATTTTTAATTAAAAAATTTTAATTCCAGTGTAGTTACATATAGCATTCTGTTAGTTTCAGGTGTTACAATATAGAGGTTCAACAATTCTATACGTTAGTCAGTGCTGGTCATGGTAAGTGTATTCTTAATTCCCTTCATCTATTTCACCCATCTCACCAAACTAATTTTGAGTATAGATTGTATTCCAGATTCTTGACACCTCTCATATCATGTAGGAGAATATTAATGTAGATATGAACAGCCTCTTGTGTCAAAGTTCCAGTTAACTAGATGAGAACTGTTGGAGGAAGGCCACAATTATTTATTCCCCCATCAGTATGGCTGCTGGAATGTTCTGAGACCCCAGAGAAAGGGGCAAGGGTCTTTTGTGCTCCTGTCTCCTTGTTGATATCTTGTTAAGAGGAATGAAGTCTGGGGACTTGAGGTTTTCATAGGAAATAGAATTAGTTCTTCCTCTTAAACTCACACTCTGCCAAGAATTCATCAGGATCCCTGAGCTAGGTATTAATAATGTATAGACACCTTGACAGGCATTTTTATCTGTCAAAGTGAGGGGCAGGGAAGGGACCAAATCTGATTTGAGTACTATTTTGTAGTGTCACTCCTATGGACTACTCATTTGCAGGAGAGGAATTGCTCTCTTTCTGTTTCGTCCCTGACAACTTCCCCTTCACCCTCTTGCCTAGTTAAACCTTCAGCCTGATTTTCAGAGCACTTGTAGTAAGAAGTAGTCTATACCCCACTGTGGCTCTGTCACCTTGCGCAATGACAGACAACTCGATGGGTAATCATTGTTTCCTGTTAAAATAGAGACATGACGGGCACCTGAGTGGCTCAGTGATTGAGCATCTCCCTTTGGCTCAGGGCATGATTCTGGGGTCCTGGGATCGAGTCTCGAATCAGGCTCCTAGAGGGGAGCCTGCTTCTCCCTCTCTCTATGTCTCTGCCTCTCTCTCTGTGTCTCTCATGAATAAATAAATAAAATCTTAAAAAAATAAAATAGAGACAGCATGGAAATTCTCACTATTTATATGTATGGCTTGTGTGTGCTCATGCATGCACATTGGGGCAGTTGAGTGTCTCTTAAAAGAGGTCAAAAAATATATATGCCTTATATATAATTGTTGAATTGCTGTGTTATATACCTGAAACTTACATAATATTGTATGTCAACTATACTTCAGTGAAAGAAATGTATGCTTATCCATCAAAAAAAAAAGTTGAATGACTGCAGTTTTTGATAAATATATGTTTATTATGGAAAATATGGAAAACTGCAAAGGACAGTACAACCTCTGTTAATTCCCTACCTCAAGAC
The DNA here is from genome assembly GCF_003254725.2 of Canis lupus dingo. NCBI lineage: Eukaryota > Metazoa > Chordata > Mammalia > Carnivora > Canidae > Canis > Canis lupus. The sequence continues at coordinate 76,050,014 of NC_064243.1, forward strand.
AGTCACTGAAGCAGCCTGTTGACCTCCTTTATGAAACGATCCTTTATGAGAAAACCCAGTAATTTTGTCTTAAAAGATAAGGTGTAGTGTTTTTTTTTTTTTTTTTTTTTTTGTCATAAAACCAAGCAAACAAATTTGCTTATAGCTTAGAGGATCTGTACTCAGTGCTCTTGGGTTGAGAATATTTTGCAATGGATTGCTTATGCCTCAGAGCTTCTCTGAATGCCATATTTCATGTTCAGGTACTTATGAAATGGGCATTCATTAGAACCTCATTTCCTACATTTCATCCATTTGGGAAGATCACCTTTCTCCCTTCTACAATTTGAAATAGTGTCTTTTTACACTGCTTTGACTTTGAATAATCTCACAAGTGTAAGCATTCAGATGTCTCTGTTGCTGGCGCTGGCACTTGATTTCCAGCCCAATATTTTTCTGGAGCTGCAGTTTCTTAATTTTGTTTCTCCTGCCCCAGATGATGGGCAGACAGTTCCTGCAGAGCAGCAGCAGCCATAGCTGATTAATACGCAGCCTGGTGGCCACAGAGACCTGGCTCTGTCGTGTCCCTGGGGTCCCAGCTCTCCCCCTTCCCGGGGAGCTGAGAGTCTTTGTTCTAGGCTGCCACTTGGGGCTCTGAGACTCTGAAGAGGAGGAAGAAGAATGTTGATGATATGCATTTTGCCTATAACTGCCTGATGGGCAATGGTCTTGGGAAGAAAACATGAGAAACAATTGTAGAAACTGAGGGTGACAGTTGGGATCTCATTAGCTTAGTGGCTGTCACAGTATATCTGGGAAGGAGGTTGCGGCATGTGGCTGGCTGACTGTGTCTAAGGAGCTGAAACTGCATGTGTGTGTGTGTGAGTGTGCAACTGTGTGCTTGTGCATGTGTATTTGTGCGCCTGGAGGTGGGGCAGGCATTTCAAGCTGTGCTGTGTAATTTACTTGCTTTGCTTTAAAAGAATTGTCAGTTGGGTTGCATCAGGCTTGGTTATTTTTCTTTATGAGTGCTTCTGTGAATGTCTTTAAATTTCAGCTTAGGCTTTTTAGAGGGGTATTCACTGGGAAGAATAGACCTATTATGGCTTTGCTTTATTTTTTTATTGCAGCACAAAATGCATGCAGTCAATGCTTCAAGTGTGCTCTCTTAAGCCAACAGCGCAGATCAAGATGAGAGTATTTCCATACTCTGGATGGGTGGGGCCTCGATGCGATCATTTTAGGAATATAGTGAGTCTCCTGTCTCAGTGTATCACTGCTACCCTTCCCGACCCGTGCCGGTCCAGTTCCCAGTTCCTAAATCTTCATATAAAGCTTCTGAGGTGAAGCCTGGCACCTCGCATGATTTCCAACCAACAAAGTGACTCCATAGCTGAGATCTCTATGTACCTGCTTTCACTTTGAACGAAGCTGAGGCTTGTGCATGTGTGTCATGAGCAAGGGGCAGAATTTGTTGCCTCGAGAGTTCCTCGAGTGGGAGCCGGAGGACCCAGCTCTGTCACTGCCCGCTGGGAGTCACTCTGTGTTTGGGTTTGATTTCTGAGGTCCTCTCTACAGTTTGAGGGCTTTATGATTCCAGTGGACCTATGCCCCTTCATGTGAAAACGATAAGCCTAGTAACCTCAGAGTTGAACCAGGAAAACTTATGTGATTCGGGAACCAGACCAGATGTTTCTCTTCTAAAAGACATTTTACAGCTGTTCGCTGGCCTCATTCTATCTTCCCCAAGGAGGCAGCGGCCAGGCCTCTCAGGAGGCTGGATGGAAGTTTAGGGAGCCTTTCACTAGTTGTGTGTTAGGGTTTTAATTTTTTGTTATGATATTTGCACTGGGTTTTCAAAAGGGTAAAATGTGGCTAATAATACAACTTCCGCAAGGGGCTGCTGACTGGTGGGACCTTCTTTCTGATTTGGCAGTGCCTGCATGCAGTACCTATTGTTAAATATCTTGAATGTGGCCCCTGAGGGCATTTGATGAGACCCCCCCCCCCCCAAGAGAACATTCCCCCAGTATTGTTCTCCCTGTTAGGTCTGCTGCCCACAGCAGTTCAGCAAACCCTCCACCTGCGAACACAGTCATGTTTCACATGAATGAGACTCGAAGGCCTGTGTGGCTACATCACTACTGTGAGCTGAGCAAGACCACAGGCTGCAGGAGGCCTGGGAACCTCTCACAAGGGGGTATATGCTCTCTGGGTGTGTTCAACCCTCATGTCTTCCAGCCCTACCAGTAGAGCCATAGGAGATCCTAGGAAGAAACTTTTGGTCACTGCTCCCTCCACTGCTGCAACGGTAATTGGGAATTTGTGGAGACTAGGTGCTTCAGAGGTTTGGATGGCTCATCATCATAACCAAAACAGAGCAGAAGCTTGAAAAAAAATCAAATCTAATTTCAAGCATTTTTATCCCCACGCTGTGGGCCAAACACCTGGGTGTTTGTTTCTTTTTCTTTTTAAGATTTTATTTATTTATTTATTTATTTATTTATTTATTTATTTATTTATTTATTTATGACAGAGAGAGAGAGAGAGAGAGAGAGAGAGAAACAGAGAGAGAGAGAGAGAGAGAGAGGGACATACAAAGGGAGAACACAGAGGGAGAGGGAGAGGCAGAAGCAAACTTCCCAGGGAGCAGGGAGCCTGACTTGCAGCTCGATCCCAGGGCCCTGAGATCATGACCTGACCAAGGGTGGCTCTGACTGAGCCACCCAGGTGCCCCCTGGGTGATTGTTTCTGAGATTCATCAGTTTGGAGACTCAGCTGATGCTGACTTGCTACCTTTTAGGCTATCCCCAAAAAGGTTGCTGATGCACCTCCTCTTCCTCCTCATCTCACCAGGGCTTCCATTTGCTTGGTGGTCCCTGAGGAACTGGTGTTCTTCTGGGTTTGGCTCTGCTGCTATGGAATGTAGCTACTCTCAGGGGTAGGGTGGTCATTGTGGAATCATGACTGAGGTTGGGTTTGAGGGTAGGCTATGTGAGCTCTTGCTCTTTATCTCTCATATGCCTCTGCTTGCTACTTGCGCTGATCCTCAGCTTAAGGGCAGATGCCTTACACTGACAGGCAGGGAGCATCAAAGTACAAACAGGGAAAGACAATAGGGAGTAGTGGGGACTGCAGCAGAGATGGGCATGCCCCTCATTAGATGAAGATGCTGATTTTTAGGTATATGATATCATGTCGCTCAGAGAAAGGTATGTAGGAATTCCTCTAGGAAGATCATGAAGGTGTGAAGGCTGTAGGGGAAGTAACATTGACATTGGACTCATATACACTAAATAATCAACTGTTAGGTATTAAAACTACAAAAGCCCAATAGTAGTAAAACCCAAACTCACCCCTGAGGGTATTTAGCTTGGGTACTGAGAATTTGCTACTTCCAGTAGAGTTTGAAAATAAAAGGAAATATTTACTGAGCACCAACGATGTACCAGATTATGCCTTGGCATTTTTGTAAATATAATCTCACTTAAGGCTCACAGCAATCCTGTGAAGTAGGTATCTCATCTCTAATTCTTAGATTAAGGGACTTGGGGACAGGGAGGAGTTGTTTGGAGTCAACACAACACAGTGGCATTAAGATTTGACTTCTGTCTCCAGTCTCAAAGCTTCTACCCTGCACTATGGTGTAGCTGGGGTTGTGGCTCTGCTGCCTTCTGGCTCCTCCATTGCTGTGGGTGCCCTTTGCCTCCAGAATTGGAGCCTGTGTACTTTGGGATGACTCTCTGACTTCCCAAGGTCCAGGCTCACATCTACACTCCAGTTCCCTGCAGTGCTGGCAGCTGATCCCTGTTCTGCCGTGTGGTGGATCTTCCCCCTGCCACCATGGCACCTTGGGCCTGTGGCTGGCATTCATCCAGCCTGATTCAGTCCTCAGGTCTGATCACCTGTCAGGTCTCCTCAGGTTTGGATCCCTGTCTGCTTGGGGTAGGTGTTTGCTAGGCATGAGTATGAACCTCTGCCCATAGACCATGGCCATGACCTCAGGGTCTGGAGGCCCATTCCCAAGACCCACACTGCAGAGGAGGGCAGCTGTCCTGTTCTCATTTCATCTGAACCGTGATCTGCCATCTGCGAGGAGGGCTTGGGAGTTGGCAGTGTGTCTGAGGCAGGAAGGTGTAATTCACTGTTCAGGGTTGCATTTGCCTCCCCTTTCACATATTCTCGATTATAAATAAATGAGAACACTTAGAATCCAGTAAATTTAACACCTCCTCCTCAAGTGCCCTAGAAATGCTTTCCTGTACATGGGGCAAGTGAAGGGCAATCGGTACTAAGTACCAGGAAAGGACTTTCCTAATTGGCAGGTGTTTCCTTGGGTGTGGATATTGGCCGAGCAGACAGGTGGATTTTTCAAGGATGGATTGTAGTTTTGCTGGGAGATCTGTGTTTAGGGTTACCTAGAGGCAGACTGTATGGACAGAGTGGAGTGCCGGGCTTTTGCAGAAGTCATGGTGGGATCAGACCTCCTGCATGGGAACGTCCTGGCCTGGGTGCTCCTGTTCCTGCTCATGAGCTCCACTTGCTGGGTTCGGCCAGGGATCTGTGTTCTTTGTTTTTAAAGATTTTATTTATTTATTTATGAGAGATACAGAGAGAGGCAGAGACATAGGCAGAGGGAGAGGCAGGCTCCCTGCTGGGAGCCTGATGCAGGACTCGATCCCAAAACTCCAGGATCACAGCCTAAACTGAAGGCAGACGTTCAACCACTGAGCCACCTGGGCTGCCCCAGGATCTGTGTTCTTATCTCTCCTCTGCTGCCAAGTAAGTTGTGTGCCCTTGGACAAGTTCCTAACTTCTCTGAGCCACAGTTCTCATACTTACTAAGAAAGAGAATAATGGAAACTTCTAAGGCCATTTTGAAGATTAAATATCTATAAAGCGTTCCCTGTGAACTCTGAGATGTTCTGAGAGCTATTTACTACAAGCATTGAGGCCTTCACCACAGGCTGTTAGGCTTGAGTTTGGGTGTTTGTACCAAATTATGAAGTAGGTAAATGAGTCTTAGTTCCTTCCCTCCTCCCCTCCCCTTATCAAAAAAGCCCTGTAGTCCATCAGCTTGCTTGTCCCAGAAAAGCAGTTTCCCCACTGTGTAAATATTCCTGATCTCCAAACATTTCCTAAATCTTTCATCAAACTCAATTATCCTTCTCCTTACATCTTCTCTTTTCCTAAATCCACACCTGTGCTGAGCTACATATGATTAGACAGGGTCAGCATAAACTTCTCTGCAAAGGTAAACAGTAAGGCATCTTTTCTGAGTGTATTTGCTTTCTCTCCCAAGAACAGAAGAAAATAGTTTTGTAAGTGAATGTGGATTTCAACGGTGAACTCCATACATTTGAGATGAGACTTTGATGAGGAGAGAAGAGTACCCTTCTGGTGCTCTTTGCGGCATACCCTTTGGATGGCACCCTTTCGACATGGCTGGTGCCCACTAGCAGTGTCTGGTTAATTCATATCGAATTTTTTTTTATATGTATGATTTGCATTAGCTAATGAGGGGTACTAGAATAAAGTGTTAAACTATTAAGAAAGAATACAAAGTAAGAATCAGGATAAATGTAGACTAAATGGAATGTCAGGATCATGGGACAAAGCTGAATGCTAGTTTGTAGGCTATATGATCTGCACAGTTGTGGGGGCGGGGGAGGGCATGCATTTGACTATGAACTTTCTGGAAGGCACCTTGAAAAAGGACATGCAGTGGCACGTGGGTGGCTCAGTGGTTGAGTGTCTGCCTTTGACTCAGAGCGTAATCCTGGGGTCCTGGGATTGAGTCCCGCTGGGATCAAGTCGGGCTCCCAGTGGGAAGCCTGCTTCTCCCTCTGCCTATGTTTCTGCCTCTCTCCCTGTGTCTCTCAGGAATAAATAAATTTAAAAAAATTTTAAAAATAAAAGAAAAAAGAAATGCTATCTAGGCACGAGAGAAAAAAATTCATTGGTTACTCTGGAAGGTAAAGATTTCTCAATGCTTAACTCCACCCCGGGGCTGTGCAGACCATAGGAGACATAGTCAACAGTGGTCTTAACATCTTACACTGGAATCAGAAACAGGTTTCCACCTCCTGTTTCTTGCCATACAACTTCCCAAACCTGCTGTTAATGGTAGCCTGCCACTTAGGGTGAGTTCAACCTAAGTGTACAGCTTTCTGTGGCTGTATTGACTTTGGTTTGGGACACTGAGAACAGACTTCACTTTCGCAGAGCTAAAGGATGCATGATTTTTGAAGGAAATACTAACGATAGCCCATAATGCTTCCTATTGTGCCTGGGAAGATTTGAAGAGGACAGGCTGTATCTCATTCTTGGCTTGAATGTTCCAAGGAAGTCTGGCAATCCTGACTGTCTGGGGACTCATCAGTCATTGTATTGGTGACATGGAGGCTAAACCAGACCTAAGTTTGGTTTTATGTATAGAAATGGTCACTTTGGCCAAGGGCAGGGGAAGATCATTGGCTTGTCAGGAGGCGTTTGGAAGGTTCAGGCCTCTGATGGAGGTCTAACTCCAGCCGTGGCCATGCTAATGGGTCTCCATACCTCCCACTGGTAAATGCTTGTTGTCCTGAGTCCACTGTGGTTACTGCAGCCTGTTCACAATGTGCAAGGAACATCAGGCTAATCAGCTCTAAGTGCAGACTAGATTTTTTCCCTTTGCATTAATTGCAGCATTTGAACATTTTTTTTAAGTAAGCAAAAACAAAGAAATATATTTTTAGTGACTAATACCCTTGTTTATTTTGGAAGCGATAAATGCGAATGCCGAAAAAATTAAAAGGAGCCCAGTAATCTCCTTCCATGACTTTGAAAAGTATTTATTTTTTCTTGCTTATCGAAGAAATACTCTAATTAGACACAATACAATAAAACTTGGAGTTATGAAAAGCCATTGGGAATTCCACTACTCAGAGATAATCAGTTAATGTTTCCTTCCATTTTTTCCTGTATTTATATCTCGTTATATATACATCTAAAGCCATATATATTTTTATGCCAATAGTGTTTCTTCATAGATTAATGAGATTAGTATAAGCTATTGAAGATTTGAGGTTCCAAAGGGATATTCCAGATACACCATTGGGAAAAAGGATGGCAAGGTAAAGATTTACTAGTAGATAAAATGGGATGGACAGAGAAGGGAAATGAGAAAGGAGGAAATGGGATGCCTGAGTGGCTCAGTGGTTGAGTGTCTGCCTTCGGCTTAGGTCATGACCCTAGGGTCCTGGGATTGAGTCCCCCATAGGGCTCCTCGCAGGGAGTCTACTTCTCCCTCTGCCTATGTCTCTGCCTCTCTCTGTCTCTCATGAAAAAATAAAATCTTAAAAAAAAAAAGAGGCCGGGGGTGGGGGGGATGAACACTGGCTGAGTGTTGACTTCAGATGGGGATAGTGCAGGGGATTTACCTTCCACACTGTCTGTCATTTGTTACTTTGAGAGGTAGGCTTACAGAGTCAGGATCCCCAGGGATAAGAGCTCAGGCTTAGGGGCCAGATGGAGCCAGATCTGCATGTGGCTTTATTTCCTGCTAGTTTAGAGCCTTATTTTTCTCATCTGTGAGATCCATGTAAAGCTTTCGTATGGTCATTGTATAAAGATGTAATGCACAAGAAGCACTTACACCTCCATCCAGCCGGCCCTCACAAAGCGGTAGCAGTATTATAATTCTAAATATGAGTCAGCTGAGTGCCAGAGAGGGCGCTTGCCCCAAGATTACACAGCTGGTAAGTGGTTAAGATAGGACTTGAACTCCAGTCCGTAAGGTTTTGGAGCTCACATTCATTATATTGCACTTGGTCAATGACTAAGAAAAAAGATTATATTTATTCAGTCGAAAGTTCCATGTATTTCATTTCTTCCACATTAAACATCTGTAGGGGTTGACTGCCAGTGCTTGGGAGTTCATATGGACCTTTTCTGGCAACTTCAGACCTTTTCTGGCATTCTGTTCATTAGTTGAGTGTAAAGCTTCCCTTTTGCAGTGGCATCTAGAGATGATGACATCTACAGATAACAAGAGAGAAGGGTTAATGTGTGTGTTTGTTTTGCCTAGAAAAATGGCACTGAATTTCATGCTTAGGGGTGCTTATTACTCTTTAGCAATGAAGCTTTTTTCCACTAGATTAGGAAACAGATGTTTTCTGGTCCACTGAAGAGTTTTAAAGGCTGCAAATACTTAAGAGTTATTTTCCGGGGCTGTTGACCTCAATTCTTGGATTATGATTATTCTGGCTGGGGCCCAGTGCTCTAGAGCTTTTAATCTGCAGAAATTCTTTTGTGTATTTATCCTACTGTGCTCAAAGTGACCTTTTAAATCCTTAATTCATGGAAGCATAGTTCAGATTCAGGAACTGGCATTCTCTATCTTTTCTCTTTTTAAGTCTAAATAACTAATGTGTTAGGGTCCTTGCCTGGAGAACTGCCTTGGGATCAATCTGTTCACTTGAGTCCAAATCTTTGGTTGTTTAGGCATTCCCACCTTCTTTTCAAGGGTGGCATTTTGAAAATAATAAAAACAGAATCACAACTGCTAGAATTCATTGAGTACTTGTTCTCTTAGTCAGGATGGGCTAGGTCATGCTGCAGTAACAAAAGCACTGCCATATCTCAGTGGCTTAATACAACATTGCTTGTTCATGCTATAATGCAGTATGTAGGTCTGTAGGGGATTTTTTTGCCCACCATGGTCTCTTAGTGATCCAGAATTACAGAGGTTCCATCTTGCATGCTTCTCTGACTACCATAGTAGTTTGAAGGGGGTATGATGAATGGAATGAATCCCTCACTGGCCCTTTAAGCTTCATTGACCAAAACAGGACACATGGCCAAGATCGACTTCAAATGAAGCTGAAAGTTCACTTCTGCCATGGACCTGGAAGGAGAGGAGAACCAGAATGCATGGGAGTTGTCCTAATGATCACCACACCTCCCGGGTACCAGACTATGTCAGGTGCCTTGCATTTATCATCTGTAATCTTCACCCTAATTCTGTAAGCTACAGGTTCATATTTCCATTTGGTAGATGATAAAACAGTATTAGAGAGAGGTAAGGTGAATTGCCCGTGGGCATGGAGGGTAGGGGTTGAAGTCTGGTCTGTTTGATACTAAAATTTATATACTTCCCTCTATGTTACATTGCCTTTGATAGCTTAGACTTTCACCTTTTTCCCCCAACTGGACATTTCCCCTGGATGTTGCCAGTTAATCTTCCCCCTGTGATCAATTTTTATGTGCCCTATGATTATTGAAAGTTGCCCTGGGAGGCTGAGTGTGACAATTGCTGATAGCTCTGTGAGAGTGGTCCAGCTGGGAGCTCATTCACCCCTTCATGTCTGCAGGGATATGGAGAATCCTGAGGTCATTAGAGAAGTAATGGAGGTGTTTGGGGACAGTCAGAAACTGGGCAAATACTCTCCTTGGTCATTGGGACTAGGGACCACCACGTTAAACCGACATGATTTAGTTTACATTTACAAGGGAAGCTCTGTGTTTTATTTATCTAAATGACAATTTCATCAAGACATTTCCTTGGGTGTGAGTTGGATCGCAGAATTAGAGTATAGGTGAAGTGCTCTCCTTGACATGACCCAGGTCAGGGGCTAGAAAGAAGCAGCACTTACTCACAGATGCCTTTTAAAGGAAGTTCAAATGTGCCTGAGATGCAGCTCACACATGTGGGTTGGAGTTTGCAGGCATCTCCTCCCTTTATCCAGAAGAGTTTTCTCCCTCTGGATGGTGGCCTTTTGTAGCTATTCCTTGTCGGGGAGGAAGGCTATACTGAGGCACAGCCTAGAGGCAAGAGCGATTCCTGATGGCCTCTTAACTGTGTGACCCACACAATGCACAGGTCAAGGAAGGTTGTTTCTACATCTTGCCCTCGGTGAGGTGGTTTGGCCTAATTCAGGTGCTGTATGGAGAAAACTCACTCTTTTCTGAGACTCGTACACTGGACAGAGGGAAACTATCTGTGACTCCTCCTAAGCATTCATGTTCAAGAACCAATTTTAGGACTTCTTCGGTAAATACCAAACATGATTTCCCCCAGATAGCTGGAAAGGGTTTATTTCAGCAGTTTCAAAAATGGAATTTGTAGGTTTTGTCCTTTTGGGGGTAATGCTGTATGCACATAGCTACCCCATACTTTGTGGCTTGCTTTGGAAGATACATCTTTTTCTGTTGGGGAAAATCCAATAAGGTGTTTCCTTGAGTCAGATCTTTTCCTGGTATGCTTAATAGTAATTTAGCAGAAATTTTTAGCCTTGCACCGGCACTTGCAGCCTCCTGGGGAGTCTGCTTATAGCACCAGAACAGCCAGTGTGTGGGAGGCAAGGCTGAGAGTGGGGGCTGATTCTTCAAAACTAAGTGTGTTTCCCACATGTGCCCTCACATGCCCTCATTCTTTCTTCTCTCACTTCCTTTTATTCCACACTGCCTTTTGTGCTCTTGAGAATACCCCCTGCTTCATTCATGTAGCCTTGGTCTGTCACTTCCAATGACATACACATCCTTCCAAAATGGCAAGTCTGATAGAAGCTAAATGCCCAGGAGCAAAAAAGAAATAGATGCAAGTGTGTCTTGTCTCTCTTTTTTGCATTTGTTCTGCTTCTGTGAAAGACTCAGATCTTCCACAGTGAGGTCCCTGGAAAGAGCCTTTTGGTGTTGGCTGGAGGAGGAGTAACTGTGACCTCAGTTGGTGGTGATTGACCAGAGACAATTGTGTGAGCCAGATGGAGCCTTCCTAGGCTTCCTGGGATTTTAGAAATAATTTTAAAACTCAGACTTCAGTAAGAAAGAATAGAACAGGCTTTTGTTCCCAGTACAGGAAGATGGGTGGACCGAATGGTAAAGTCTCGATGTATAATTTTTAATAAATTGGCATTATGACTCTTATAAAAACATACACTAAGCATGTGTCACAGATTTATCTAATTCATTAATGAAACAACTAACAGGTGGCAAGGAAGAGTATGGAGTATGGAGACTTAGGTCTCCAAGGAAGAGTATGGAGACTTAGGTGTACACATAGTCCATGAAACCACATTCCAGGATAAGATCTGCTGAGGTACAGCTGAGATACACAATGTTGTCTGAGGTGACAAAATCACAATCTTTGGCTCTTGGGACAAAAAGGGGGCAGAAATCATTTGTAGCTTGTCCATCGTCCATAAGCTAATGTCTAACTTTACAGAGTCTGGCCCCTAAGGAGTGGTAAATATTAAGTCAAGTCCCGGCAGTATCTTCTGTAAAGCTTCAAATAGTTTTACTAGGCTTTGTCAGACAACGCTCTGTGTGACCTGGAAAAGGTACCTGGTCATCATTGTGCCCTATTTCCAAATTTGAGATAATTTTTCTTGACAGTATGACACTACCTATGGGACCATTAGACAGTCTTCTGATTTCTTGTTTGATATGTATTATAAATGGTAGCTTTTTCATGGGTGTCTATGGCCTGAATGTTGTCTCTGTTTTTCTCTTTCTTCCCAGTGTGGTGTATTGTGACTAATTTCAGGATGATGGCTCCTAGGAAAACCATCTGGATCAATATTCTTTTCCTGTCCAGCTCTCTTGTTTTTTCTTTTTCTTTTTTTTCCCTTTTCTCTTGGTCCAGATTGGAAAACTTCAGTCACAGGGTAAAAATGTATATCTTTAAATGGCACAATTATTTTGAGGAAGGTACGATTTAGAAACAAGATTGTATTTTTATCTAGGTCCAGAACAGAGTTTTAAACAAATCTTATGAAGTGGCTGGTTTCAATAAAGGAAATGACTATTATATCTTTAAGTTTATAAGCAATGTTTTTTTTTTTTTTATCCTTGAAGACTTTCAAATTATTTTTTTATTGCCTCTGGAAGCGAAGTTTTCTTTGCTAATGGGTTTATTTCTTATGCATGCACAGGCACATAACACATAGACGCACATACAATAAATCTTATTAATTTAGACTTCATCAAAGAAAAATGTGTGATTAATTCAGACATGCTAGATTCTTATTTAGTAAAAGGCTAAATATCATGAAGCCCTTTGAGTGCTTTGTAATGTCTGTTGTGCAGACTGTTTTATGTGTCAATTACTTGATCTAATTATGTTTCAGGAGCTATGATTTGACCCCCAGTGTGAGAACAACAAATGGCATTAATGGATTTCTACGGTCATTTCTTTCTTTTGGAACTGCTTGAGGAAGGAACATCTTGAGAAAGATGCTACAAAGTCAGGGTCCAAGATCAGAACCTCAGGAAAAGGATTTCTGGGAATAGAGGCAGGGTAAATGGGAGTCAGAGTGTGGCTAGGAGCAATGAGTGGGAAAACAAGAACCAACTCTGTATTGTCCACAAGATACTTTACATATAAAAACTATACTTGGATTAAAAGTAAGTGAATGGAGAAGGATGAACCATGCCCACACTACTAAAAAAAAAAAAAAAAAAAAAAAAAAAGGGAGTAGCTATGTTAATTGCAGACAGAGCTGACTTCAGTGCAAGGAAATAGAGATGGGGGGGCATTACATGATAAAGAGGCCACTTGCTCTAAGAAGATATAACAATCCTCAACATGTATGAACCTAACAACAGAATATTAAGCTCCATGAACCAAAACTAATAAAACCACAAGGAGAGGGGCGCCTGGGTGGTTTAGTTGATTATACATCCAATTCCTGATTTTGGCTCAGGTCATGATCTCCGGGTCATGAGATTGAGCCCTGCATTGGTCTCTCTGCTCAGTGTGGTGTCTGCTGGAGATTCTCTCCCTCCCCTTCTGTTCTTTCCCCCCACGCCCGCTTGCTCTCTGTCTCTCTAAAATGAATAAAGAAAATCTTAAAAAAAAAACTGCAAGGAGAAATAGATGAATCCACTATTATGGTTGGAAACTTTAATACCCCTCTCTCAGAAATGGGATTGTGATAAAAGGAATTGATGTGATGTGGGACTGCCAGGGAGATATTGGTGCTCTGGGAATCCCCAGACATGTGCATTTACTTGGTGCTCTTTTCCCAATAATTTAGGTTGTGGGGATTTAACTTTTATTTTAAGCCAGCTTCTAGGTTCTAGGGATTTTACAGTGATACAGCCTGGTCCAGTTTCTCCATATTATGGTCTAAGGACCACACTAGGGTCATTGGGGGAGGGAGTTGTTAAAAATATGTAGATTCCTGGTTTTGACCTCTGATTTACTAAATTGGAATCTGGGGTTAGGGAATCACCATTTTAAACAACCCCCACCTGCCAAGCAATTCTCATAATTTGAGAACCATTGAAATGGATATTGTGTTAATTCTGCGTCACCCCTCAAATCTTGTCCCAAATAAAAACAAAACAAATGAAACATTCTTTTATTGAAATCATCTTGACTTCTTGTTAAGGCAAAAGATTTCAGTTAAAATCATTCATACCAAAGAGTACATGACAAGACAGTCTTTCAGAGGGTGTTTGTGGTTTAGGGAAGGGTTTTGTTATCCAGGGTGACTCACCAGTGAGGCCTGGCATTCAGTAAGAAGCTTTTTGATTGGGAGCCATGAGCATTCCCCACTGGCTTCCTGGGTTGCAGTGGCTTTAGACTCACTTTTGAGAGGTACCAACTTTCTCTTAAGTAGAGTACTTGATTTCATGAGAAATTCTCTTATCCGAACTAGGCCGGACAAGAGGATTTCCTGCATGTGCCTGGATACTTGAGTTCAGCAGACCACTGGGTACATATTGACTGAGAGGAAATAAACTGGAAGTCTGTATGTGATGCTCATGTTATGTCCTGAGAGCCAAACATGTTTATACCTGGTGTGTGTATTCCAGGCTTTACTGTCATTCCGCATGGATGCGTGTGTGTATGTGCTCTTATGTACATGTGCATGTAATATATATTGTACGTGATGATGGAGTCATATTTTATAACTATATCAACACACACAGAGAAAAAACTACCATTGGAGTGATATTCCAATTTCTACATGGGGGTAAGTAGAACTGAAGTACTAAGGAGCACCATGTAAGGGATTCAGAGGCTAGCATCCTGTGTTAATTACAGTTTCCTTTTTAAAGGACAGGTCAAAATGATTGATCGTGGTGCAATGATTGATTGATCCACCCCTTGTTCTACATTGGAAACCATATGACTCCCTGAACTTTAAGTCTAAGACATTAGGAGAGAATTTTTCATCAACAGGCTTGTGTCTGCTTTGGTATGAACTAGTTTGCTTTTAAAAGCTTGTTAAGGGACGCCTGGGTGGCTCAGCGGTAGAGCATCTGCCTTGGGCTCAGGGCATGATCCTGGAGTCCTGGGATCAAGTCCCATATTGGGTTCCCTGCATGGAGCCTACTTCTCCCTCTGCCTATGTCTCTGCTTCTCTCTCTCTCTCTCTCATGAATAAATAAATAAAATCTTAAAAAAAAAAGCTTGTCAAGATGATCTAATGATTCAGAAACCCCACTGCTGCACAGCTGGTAAAGCATGAAAGGATAGTTGAGCTGTGGTTTATTGGGCTTATGCCATGTGCCAGGTATGGTGCCAAATGTTGCATGTGCACCATATAATTTAATGGGGGACATTTGCCTCAATTCACAGTTGAGGAAACTGAGTCTCAGAGAGCCAGTGCTTTGTCCCAGGTGACACAGCCAGGAAGGACCAGGGCCAGGATGGGAACTAAAGTCGCATTGTGCCTGACATCACTGCCTGGGACAGCAGGTCAAATTCCTTTTTTCTTTTTTTCCCCTGGCCTCTGGAGACCAGCTGTGCAACATTCTAAAAGATGCAGGTGGCCAAGAGGCCAGTAACCAAGGCACAGAACACCCTAGCCAAGAGTGCTGTTCCTTTTTTAGTTTAGGGAGAATCTGATATTTGTGAATCAAATCGCTGAGGCTGTAGCCATGAGGAAAGAAGTTTCTGAAAGTGTTCCATCTCCCTTCAGTCCAGGAGCCTCAAACTGTGCCCCCTGCTGCTTTGGAGAGGAGGTGGTAAAGGTAAAGCTGAGCCAGATAGTGGCTTTTGAAAACTCCTGCCCTTTAAAAAGTGTTGCCATAAGGAAGACAGCAAAGGGACAAGGCATAGTTCTGGGAGAAGGCCTAATTCTTCTAACCCCTTATCTTATGGTCTCTTCTAACCTCCTGCTTCCATCATTATCACTGAACAACCAGATTTAAAAAAAAAAAATTTATTTATTTGCCAGAGATAGAGAGAGAGAGCATGCACAAGCAGGAGGAGCAGCAGGCAGAGGGAGAGGGAGAAACAGGCTTCCTGCAGAGTAGGGAGCCCGATGGAGGGCTCAATCCCAGGACCCCAGGATCATGAGCTGTGCTGAAGGCAGATACTTTACCAATTGAGCCACCCAGGTGCCCCAAAATGGAATTTTATGATGTGGCTCAATGTCACTTCTACTCCATGTCCTTTGTTAATATAATAACTGTAAACAAGCTCTCATTGGCCTTCTTACTGTCCCTAGTTTTTTTCTCCTATGAAGAAATATTTTAAGAACAAAAGTGATTCAAGTGCTTTCATACTGCACTTGACTTATATTGCATGCGAACTTATATCCCTTTTATATTGTACTTGGAACCAGATATTTCGGCAGGTTTTGCTTTTGTGATTTATGGCCTTTGTTTAACCTGTTGGGCTGGACAGCTCTGAAAGTTCCAGAGGGCCTGGAGCCATGAGTGACATTTTCTGCAGTGTGGTGGTGGTGTTCACTATGATTCATACAGAAGACCCTGGAATGTGGGTGGGTTGTTGGGGAGCGTGGGCTGGCCAGGCCGTGTGGAGAGGCAGCCACACAAAGGGCATGCAGTCACATTCCTCCGGAGCCATCCGACAAGCATAGTGGCTGCCTGCCATCTGGCAGTGCTCTCTGCTATTCTCCTGGGAGTGGATTCCTGGATTCCTTGATGCAGGGGAAGCACAGTGATGCAGGCTTAGTGATGAGGCCAGAGCTGCAGAATCAGTTTCTGGAGGAGATTGCAGGGCTTCTGAAAGGATCATCATCCTGGGAGGAGGTGAGACCTCCAGAGGGTAGGAACATGGGGAAGACTTGAGAAATGCAGTGTTTTGATCCCCACCCTGCCAGTAGTGTGGCCCGGTCCCACCCAGCTGCCCTGGGACTGCTTTCGGGAAAGGGGCCTGGGTGAAAGGTGTAGATAATAAACACATGGGTTGTTCAGTGCCTAGTGAGGATTGTTTGTGTCCAGAGCTGCCATGGACTCTCTCTGAAGAGTCGCAGAGTTTCTCTGAATCAGTCAAAGCCCCACATTAACTGAGTGTCTTCTCCCTACAGAGTGCTGTGCTGGCAGCTGGCAGGCAAGCATGTTTATGACTCAGTGATTTTTTTTTGATAAGAGCTCGTTCCTGAAAGGCAAATGGAAACTTCCGAATAGAACTCAGGCCAGGTCATGGGATGAGATTATGGAGAAATAACACCAAATGCAGGCACAAAACTGGGAAAGCCAAGATAATAAGGGAGCAGCAAGATTGCAGAAGTGAAAATGAGCTTTGGAATCAACAAATCAGAGAAGAGGGAAGGTCAAGGCAAGTGACACTTTGGATACCTTTAGAGGCTCAGCAAAAGGTGATACTCCTTGGAACTAAAATAGCAGAGATGACAAATATTTAACCTCAGTGTTAAAAAAAAAAAAAAAGCACACAAACACACCAAGCTAAACCACAAAGCTGTTTAAGATGATAACCTGTGAAATACAAAGTGAAAAATTAAAAATAGAATAGGAATAAAAGAATAGAATAAGGAAGAAAAGGATTAGAAACAAATTAGGATAAATTAAAACTTTGGAATTTAATTAAGCTTGTTCTAGCATTTTTAAGAAAACGAAGATGATATTGGAGAGCAGACCAAGTCATCCTAATTCATAATTCTAGAAATGTACTAAGATAAATTTTTCACAAGGGAATAATAAACATTTGGAAGCACACATGGTATAAGTTTCACTTTGCAAAACAAATATATTACGCCAATGTCATAATCATTTATGGCTGGAAGTCTTGTTGGATGAGGGAAGTAGAACATCTCAAGTGGCTGATGACATAAAACACCCTGCTATTGGACAGTCCCAACAAGTTACAAATGCATCATCTGAGGGATGCTTCTTAGATGGGTTCATGAAGAGCCAATGGATCCCATCTACAAGGACATGCTGCTCAGTGTGAACTTGCTGGACATACTTTGTGTGGCAAAGGGGCTCCAGTGACATTTTATATAAATTACAATAAAACCACATTGTTTGATCTACATTTCCTTGATAATTAGTGATGTTGAGCATCTTTTCATGTGTCTGTTGGCCATCTGTGTACCTTCTTTGGAAAAAAGTCTATTCAGGTTCTGTGTCCATTTTTAATCTAATCATTTGGTGTGTGTGTGTGTGTGTGTGTGTGTGTGTATGTGTGCGTGTGATACTTTGGGTATTAACCCTTGGTCCGATATATCATTTATAAATATCTTCTCCCATGCAATAGGTTGCCTTTTTCTTTTGTTGATGGTTTTCTTTGCTGTGCAAAAGGTTTTTATTTTGGTGTAGTCACAGTAGTTTATTTTTGCTTTTGTTTTCCTTGCTTGAGGAGACATATTTAGAAAAATGTTGCTCTAGCCAATGTCAAAGAAATTACTGCCTATGTTTTCTTTTAGGAGATTTATGATTTCAGGTCTCACATTTAGGTCTTCAATTCCTTGAGTTTATTTTTGTGTGTGGTATAAAAAAGTGGTCTAGTTTTGTTCTTTTGCATGTAGCTGTCCAGTTTTTCCAGTGTCCTTTATTAAAAAGTCTGCCCTTTCCCCATTGTATATTCTTGTATTTTTTGTTAAAATTGACTATATAAGTGTGGGTACATTTATGGGATCTCTATTCTGTTCTATTGATCTACGTCTCTGTTTTCATGACAGTACCATACTGTTTTGATTACTGTAGCTTTGTAGTATATCTTGAAATTTGAATTTAGAACCTCCAGTTTTGTTTTTCTTTTTCTAGATTGCTTTGGCTGTTTGAAGTCTTCTGTGGTTCTATACAAATTTTAGTATTATTCTTGTCCTGTAAAAAATGCTATTGGTTTTTTGATAGGGGTTGCATTGAATCTGTAGATTGCCTTGGGAAGTATGAACATTTTAACAATATTGATTCTTCTAATCCATGAGTATAAAGTATCTTCCCATTGGTTTGTGTCATCTTTAATTTTTTTCATCACAGCTTTATAGTTTTCAGAGTACTGGCCTTTCATTCCCTTGGGAAAGTTTATTCCTAGGAATTGTGATTGATTGATTGATTTATGGTGTGATTGTAATTGGGATTGTTTGCTTAGTTTCTCTTTCTGTGATTTCATTATTTAATGTATAGAAATGCAACAGATTTCTGGGTATTAATTTTGTGTTCCAAAACTTTACTGAATTCATTTATTCTATTAGTTTTTTTGGTGAAATCTTTAGGGTTTTCTCTATATATTGTTATGTCATCTGCAAGTAGTGACAGCCATGTTCTTTACCAGTGTGGATGTGTTTTTTTTCCTTTTTTTTTTTGGTATAATTGCTTCTGTCTTTAAACTTTAAAGGATATAACAGACAAATGTATCCTGGCTCCTTGGTGTGCAAAGACAGAATTTTAAAAAAAGCAAGTTTGTGAAAGTAAAAAGAATTTTTCTTTTCTCATGGTCCTAAGTTTGTAATTTTAACAACTTGAACAGATATGTGAAGAGAGTGTGTCAGTCTATTAATTACTCTTCAACTCTGAGCATTAGTCAGGTAGACCTTTGGCAGATGCAGTGGCTGCAGAAGGAGGGGGTAGTGGCTGAAGTAGGTCTGTACTTTAGGAAGATCTCTTTGCACTGGTTTGTAGGATAAGGAGGAGGGATGAGATGAGGGAGCAGGGAGATTAATTAGGCAAGACACTCTTGAAATTTCAACTAGAGCTGTTGAGGCTAGAAGTAGGGGCAAGTAACTTCAATGTGATAAGGAAGAGCATGATGAAAGCATTATGGGTTTTACAGAATAAGATTTAGTAAGTGATGGGAAAACAGAGGAGTTCATGTTGGTTGTAAAGTCTCAAGTCTAAGAAACTGGCAAGTGGTGTCCAGGAGCAGTTGGTAAGCAGCGGGGTTCTGGAAGATTAAGGGTGATGAGTTTGGCTTGGGATCTCTTGATTTACAAGATGAGACCTCAAGTCCAGATATAGAGCTTGAGTTTCATCTTTTCAGCAGAGAGGTCATGGTTGGAGCTAGGGAACTGGTGAGTTCCCTTAGCTACTGACAGATGGAAGTAAGAGACAAAGACCCAGGTCCAGGGAAAAGAATAGGGAGCTCAGTGAAATCCAAGAGAGAAAAGATTTCAAATAGGGGACTGATGAACTCCTGCTTGGTACCTGGCATCATACAAATGTTCTCACTGGGCCCAGGAAGAGATATGGTTGTGCAGTGTTGTAGGTGAGGAAACAGGGAGAATCAATTAGAGACTAGAAATGGGATTGGGGGACATGCTGGACTCAGTCAGGAGGGTGGTAAAGGGAGTGAGGGAGAGCTTAGTTAGGTGCATATCAGAGCAAAAGAAAGGTGCCTCTGCAGATGTCAGGGATGTCACGGGAAGCATGTTTGTCACCTGACGGGAAGGATCAAAGGGGGAGGGAAATACTAAAGATGAAAACTGGTGTTGGGGTATATGAGGTATACCACCACAATAATTGGTGGGCCTGAGTCAAAAAGCAGAGGCATAGATAGGGTCAAAAGAAATCTTCAGAGTGACAGGAAACTGAGAGGAAGCTCTCTATGGACAGAATGCCTCAGCCCTGAGCAGTGATGGGACATCATAGTAGGAGAGCTTCAGATTTGAAGGGAGCTCTGGAAGCTGATGGCCAAGTAATCATTACTCTGAAAAGAAATATTATCTATTTTCTTTTTATCTGAACATTTTCTGTGGATCACTCATGTTAATTCTCATGAATTATAGATAATTCAACACAAATAAATGTAGTCAAGATTAACTAGAGATGACTTTAATTAGATTTCATTTTTTTTTCCTTCAAGTAGACCATATTATTAGTTGCTGGCACATGAATTCTTTTGTTTCTGGTTTTGTTTTTAGTTTCAGTGAAGAATAGGGCCACATATCAAGAGCAACATTGCAGGGATTAATTTGTTATTGTGCTTACATCATTATCAAGATAATGGGTTTAACACATACTATTGTGATTGAGATTTTTCTGGAAAAAAATGCAATGCAAGAAAACCTAAGTTTTGGAGTTATGGGAACAAATCTGAGCTGTAGCTTTTCCCAGTGGTGTGATCTTAGGCTAAAGGCATCCTTTAATTTTTTCCAGCTATAAGGTAATCATTATATCTTGTAATGTTTTTATAATAATTTGAAATATGTGAAGAACATCTAGTATTGTCTTAAATCATGGAAATAAGAATAATTGACTAAATGAACTGAGGACTAAATATTTCTATTTCTGAAAGATATCAGACAAATATAAGAATGTATATATAATAAACATGTGATTTGTGTTTGTATGTATAGATGGACTTATTTTTCCATCCTCTTGTTCATGGATATTTGAATTATTTTCAGTGTTATTCTTTGTTTTTTTTAAAGATTTATTTATTTATTTTTATTTATGATAGACACAGAGAGAGAGAGAGAGAGAGAGAGAGAGAGAGGCAGGGACACAGGAGGAGGAGAAGCAGGCTCCATGCCGGGAGCCCAACGTGGGACTCGATCCCGGGACTCCAGGATTGCGCCCTGGGCCAAAGACAGGTGCCAAACTGCTGAGCCACCCAGGGATCCCCATTTTCAGTTTTATTCTATTACAAAACATGCTACTCTAAATATTGTTATACATATCTCCCAGTGCACATGTGCTAGACTCTAGGCTTTCTCATGATGCACACCTTCACCTCTGCTAAGTAATGCCAAACCATTTTCTAAAGTGGTTTGGGCTTCTTTATAGCCTTACCAGCAGTGTAGGAGAATTTCTGGCCTAACTCATCCTTATTCTTTAAGACAGTGCTTCTCAGTCTTTAATGTGCACACAAATAAGCTTGGGGATCTTGCAAAAATGCAGATTCTGATTTAGTTGGTTTGGGAAGGGGCCTGAGACTCCGCATTCCTAGCAAGCTCTCACGTGCTACAGGATGTTGCTAAGTCTGGGGACCACACTTAGAGTCATAAGAGTCTAAAACTCTGAAGCATCAGTTGCTCCTTCTTGAGTTGTAACTGCCCCTCCTTTATTCTCTTAGCACTTGGGCCAACCTCTGCCATGCTTCTCACACTGTAACATAACTGCTTTGTCTGTCTATAAATTTCTTGAGGGTAGCAATTATGCCCTGTTTATCTTCATTTACATTTGCAGTGCCCAGCGTATAGAAGATATTTAACAAAGACCTGTTAAATAAACCAATGATTCCAATAATCCGGACAGATATTTGTATGTTGCTGTTTGTGGTTGTTTCCCTATTGAGGCCAATGACTCGTTGCATTTCCAGATGGTGGCCTGTGGCCTGAAGGTTTGGCTCCACTTTCTATAGTGCAACAGACCTTCCCAAAGGAGGAGCAGAGGAGTGGGTGGCTAGCTTTGGCATTGGAAGAATTCAACTTTTTTTATGCCTAATTTAGGTCAAGATTAGTGGGTTTAAAATTAGCCTGGATTTTGTGTTTCCTTTGGATGGTTCAACTCATGCTTGTGAGCACACATATACACGTCTCTTATGGAGTAAGTCTGAGATTTAACCACCTCATTCTCTTCTAAATCTGTTCTTTACACAGGTGCCAGGATGGGCTTTCTGAAATGCAAATTTGAGTTATGCCACTATTGGTGGCTCCCTCTGCCTTTAGGAAAAAGTCCAAATCTCCCATGCTGGCTCATGAATAGGGTGCCCAGGACGGTCCACACTTACTCCTGTTGACCTTGAGTGCCCCTTTCATTCTCAAAGGTGCATTCAGGAGGATGAATGATGACTGCCCTACTCCTGGCACCCTTTAGTTACTGACTCTGGCCTCTTCCCATGGCCACTTGTCAGGTTCGAGGCTTCAAGCTCTGGCTGCTGATTCTTACAAAGGGGACCTTGTTACCAGTTCACTCTTGCATTTACTATGATGGTTATTGTGTAAACTAGAATATGTGTCTATTTTAACATATAATTCCAATATTCTCTAAAACCCAACAAACTCAAATAATGAACACAATGGTTTCTATTTTCCTTCACTTTTAGTAGAGATCTCTTAATGATCATACTAATCCTTTAATGGACTGATGGGCGAGGAATTCTACTTGTGGGTAAGGAGTAGTTAGAGAAGGCTGTTATTTTGCCTAAAGGATGCAATTACTCTCTTCTCATCTATTCATAAACTTGTTTTTCAGTGCTGGTTGGAGCAGTAGCTCAGGACAATGGATAGAGTGTCAGTCGCAAAGCTAGAGAAATCTGAATGAGTCCCAGGTGGTTTCCTAATTCCTTTGAGAGTATTCACATCTGCAAAAATGAAAATAATAAATCCTACTTTGTGTGGGTAGTTATAATGATTAATTGAGATGTGGAAATGTTGAATATGCATACCACAGGTTAAGACTTTCTCCTTGTTTTCAGACTACACCAACTGAGTTATTTCTGTTTGAAAACAGTGGTCGTGCTACAAGTAAATTATTTGGTACTTACTTGTGGCACTATTTTTTTTTTTTTAATTGTGATGCAATGTTCTGGTTTTAACTCAAGAGAGCTTCTTTCTTCCCCTTTCATTACTCTGAATATATTTTGCTAATGTAGCTACACTGAATCCCTGCACATGTGTGACTGCTCTTCTTTGAGTTCCACCGTGTTGAGATATAAAAGGACTGTTCTTCTGAAAACAGAGCTGCTTCAGTTATACCAGGCCAGGCTTTTTAAAGGAAATCTCCATTGAAGACAGTGGTAATGTAGCAAAGATAGAGATTCAGTGCTCTGCACATTTACGCTGTTTTTTCTGGAAAAATTTAAAAGCAGAAAGTGCTAAGATAGAGAGTTAGGCAAGGGAGAAGTTATGTGTTGCCTAGCATTCGTTTATTGTTTCATAGAACTGCAACTTGAACATAAAAAGTGCTCTCTATACTAGAGTAGGAAAAACATTTACTATTCAGCCCAAGGGTGAATTTAACAGAGTTGCTTTGAATCTTCTCCAGCCTCTCAGTGTGGTCCATGGACCAGGACCATGGGCATCACCCAGAATTTGTTAGATATGCAATCACAGGCTCTTCCCAGACTTACTTATTCAGAAGCTTCATTTATTTTTTTAATTTTTATTAAAAGATTTCATTTATTTATTTGAGAGAGAGAGAGAGAGCAAGAGTGTACAAAAAGGGTGGAGCAGCACAGGGAGAGGGAGAAGCAGGCACCCCACTGAACAGGGAGCCTGATGTGGGACTCAATCCCAGGACTTGAGCCAAAAGCTGATGCTTAACCGACTGAGCCACCCAGGTGGCTTCATTTTAATAAGATCTTCACAAGATTCAAATTTACATTAAAGAAGCTTTGCTTTTGGCCAGCGTTGTCCAATAGAACTTTGTGGAGTGATGGCGGTGTTCTATATTTGTGTTATCTAATATGGTAGACAGTAACCATATGTGGCTGAGAATTTGAAATAGGTCGAGTGCCATTAAGGAACTAAAATTAAACTATATTTTTTAATTTTTTTGTTTAAATTCAATTAGCCAACATATAGTACATAATTAGTTTCAGATGTTAATGTTCAGTAATTCATCAGTTGCATATAATACCCAGTGCTCATCACATCATGTGCTCTACTTAATGCCCATTACCCAGTTACCCCATCCTCCCACTCCCCTCCCCTCCAGCAACCCTCAGTTTGTTTCCTAGAATTAAGAGTCCTTATGGTTTTTCTTCCTCTCTGATGACTTCTCCTTCAGTTTTCCCTCCCTTACCCTGTGATCCTTTCTCTGTGCTGTTTCTTATATTCCACATATGACTGAAACCATATAATTGTCTTCTCTGTTTGACTTATTTCACTTGGCATGATATAAAGTCAATGCACAGGAATCTGTTGCATTTCTATACACTAAAAATGAGACAGAAGAAAGAGAAATTAAGGAATTGATCCCATTTATAATTGCACCAAAAACCGTAAGATACTTAGGAATAAACCTACCAAAAGAGGTAAAGCATTTGTACTCTAAAAACTTATGAAAGAAATTGAGGAAGACACAAAGAAATGGAAAAACGTTCCATACTTATGGATTGGAAGAGTAAATATCGTTAAAATGTCTATGCTACCCAGAGCAATCTACGCATCAGTGCAATCCCTATCAAAATTCCATCAACATTTTTCAAAGAGCTGGTACAAATAATCCTAAAATTTGTATGGAACCAGAAAAGACCCCAAAGAGCCAGAGGAATGTTGAAAAAGAAAAACAAAGCTGGTGGTATCACAATGCCAGACTTCAGGCTATATTACAGAGCTGTAATCATCAAGACAGTATTGTACTGGCACAAAAACAGACACATGGATCAATGGAACAGAATAGAGAAATGGACCCTCAACTCTATGGTCAACTCATCTTTTGCAAAGCAGGAAAGGATATCCAATGGAAAAAAGATAGTCTCTTCAATAAATGGTGCTGGGAAAGTTGGACAGCCACATGCAGAAGAATGAAACTGGACCTTTTTCTTACATCATACACAAAGATAAATGCAAAATGTATTAAAGACCTAAATGTGAGACAGTAATCCATAAAAATCCTAGAGGAGAACACAGGCAGGAACCTCTTTGACTCAGCCACAGCAATTTCTTGTTAGACACGTCTCCAAAGACAAGGGAAACAAAAGCAAAAATGAACTATTGGGACTTCATCAAGATAAATTACAGCTTATTTTAATTAAGTGTAATTTAGACTTAAGTAGTCACATGTATTTTGTGGCTACCAAACTAGGCAGTACAATATGAGATTCTATCAGGTTTTGCTTAAAGCATTCCTCATGATGGTAATGTCAGCCCCCATCACTGCCAGGAGATAGTCTTTGCATGGCCAAGGGGTACCACTGAATATTCTGGGGTCCTTTTTTTATTCTGGGGTCCTTATCCATGATTGTGGTTCTATGCATAATCCCTGGAAACAGTGCAAGAGCCCAGCATTGCTGACACACTTACTTTCTTCTCTAGAAGCTAAGAATGGTTAGTTGGTCAGTCTCAGAACTGCATAGGGGAAAAAAAAAAAACCTGACAACCAAAAACCTGCACTAAACCAACACAATACATCGAAAGATCTCCTTTTCTAATTGTGTTATTTCTATTATTTCATAAAGCCCTGAAGATCAGAAGACATATTTCCCTATTTTGCTTTATGTACAATGTATCTGGCTTACAAGATGAAAATTGATGCTTTCTATTGGCCTTACTTCTCCTTTAATATTACTTTTCCTTTATGGGGAACTCTCTAGTTCAGTGGTACCCTAAATTATTTTAGTTATGTTCCCTGAGGAGTATTGAGAAATTTCTGTTTCTACATCTTTGCTCCGGCATACCATCTTTGTCCTCTTGGCCTGAGCACAGCTCAGGTGAGGGCATCTGCTATGTAAAATTCACCTGTGTATTGTGGTGATTTAAACAGGTTCTGTATCTTTAAGATTTCTTTTGTTTTCTTCCTCCTCCATGCTGATAATCTCTAATCATTATTCCAAACTGAAATTCTTTTTATCAAATTTGGCAATTCAAAACACTTCCAGCTGTTCACTGGTGATACGTGGTCAAGCAATGAGGTAAATAAACATTTGTTCAGGCTGTAGTCGCCCTCATTTTTCACCAAATGGAGTTCTGTGACCATCTGACCTCCTCCACTTCTCCCATATGACCTCAGGGTTCTGTTAAGTTGAGAGAAATCAAAGAGCCATTTGGTGAATTTAAATGAAGCTTGATGTGATAGCAAAGAACTTCTATTCTCAAATGGAAGTATTATTGACAAATCTACATTTGATTACATCTCAGAAATATTTCATCATCAGGTATAGGGGAGCTTGTCATCTCCTTATATCAATTTTTGTCCTTAAATATTGCCTGATTCATTAGGATGCACCCACATTTAGACCTTGTGAGTGGGAAGGGATTGGTGCGATCATCTCATTGTACGGAGTGAAGGTTCTTCTATGGGGCTTCCCTGGTAGTGGCAGAAAAGCCAGTTTAGGAAAACTTGGGTCTCTTATTTATTGTTCTATAAATAAGCTTCAGGGGGTCCATGAACCCCTAAAATTATAGCAGAGTTTTGTGTATATGTTCAGTGTTAGGACAGAGAATCCAAAGTGTTTATTAGAGTCTCAAAAGACTTCATTACTTGCATCACACTATCCTTGTCCTTTTGAATTCTTCTGATTTGGTGGTTACTTTGACTTCAGAGACTTAGGATAAGGATAAGACATATAGGACACTTGCTAGATCATGATGATATGCAGAGAAGTTAGTTTTACACACCATTCTGCCATTGGTGACTACTGGCTTCGAGGAAGAGAGGGCAAGAATATTTTGCCTATTCAGAGGAAACCCATCACCGTGATAACTCTCAGCTGTCAGCTTATTGATGAGGAGATGGCAGTCCATCCTTTTATTTGAAGAATAGCTCTTTGAGTGGTTTAAGATTTTGGATCCTGACAACTTATGCTTGGGGCTCTGATCTGCCACTTCCTGGCTGTATGACCTTGAACGAAAGATTTATTTCTTCTGCACCTCGGCTTCCTCATATTAAACATATAGGGCTTAATCCCTGCTTTGCAGGGCTGTGGTAAGAATTCAGTGCAAGGATGCATGTAGAGTGCTGAGCACATAGCAGACCTTCCACAAAGGATAACCATTCCCATTACTGTCTGCTGACCATCTCAGAGCTGCTGAGAGAGGACCTGGGTGGGTCTTTCTAGATGCAAAGACACCATTTGGGTTTATCACTGTCATAAAAAGAGTAGTGGGTGGCTAAGGAAACTTTCCTGGGAAAGCTTACTGGGGGAATGGGATTATGGAATATTTGTATCTGTTAATTCGAGAATGCAAGAGGCAGAAGTATAATGGTCTTTGCTTATAATGTCTGATCTGTGAAGCCAAGTGGTCCACTTTTCATTGTTCAACCTTTTGAGGTTGATGTGGTGGATTATTCTTGAGGTTGATGTGGTGGATTATTCTTCTCTTCACCAGCTTTTCCACTCTCTATCACCATCCGTGAAACACTCCCATCTGCCTTCTGGAATTCCATTTCCTGAAGTAGAGTTTACAGGAAAATACAGCATATGATCTTATAGGAAGTTAAGTGCTGGCTGGACATATCATTTTGGGAACAGAGTCATTAAGACATTGTGCTTTTGGCAAGCATGGATCTGTCTTACAGGGAGAAATAGGAGAAGGATATGAATTTCTATTTTAGGCCACAGATGAATCTTCACGTTAAGGGAACACACAGTTTCTAGCCCATGGTCTGTTGTAGGTTATTTTGTAGCATAGCATCAACTTACTTTCTCTCATTTTTGAAAGAAAAATGTCTCTAAGGGTTGGTATTAATGATAAATGAACATTTGTTTTAAAATAATAATAATAATAATAATAATAATAATAATAAAACAAATGTAGATGATAGAGTTAAGTTGGCTGATGTAAGTACTTAGAATAAGGTGAACACAGAATATGAATCAGACCTCCCAGATCTTTCTGATCCTGCTCCCCACTATACCCACAAAACACATACATCCACAACCCTCCCCACACACACTCAAACACACACACCAGCCCCTCATGATCATGAAACCTGTGACAACTTCTCTGGTATGTGACACACTTGTAAATCTCGGGACCCATCATAATGCCTGATAAAACTACTCCTAACAGATATTTTAAGTATTCTCCATTCCCAAATTAAAAAGAAGAAATTAAAGCAAAGTCAACAGTAAGTTTTATTTAAAAGCAAAACATATTTACAAAGTCAAATTCTCTAGAAATGGAAAACTTCCAATTCAGAATAAAAACTAGCAGTGGCTTATGGGTCTTGCTGCCATCAGGAGTCTTATTGTACCCCCCAAGTGTATTGAACTGATGGATCCCTTAGGAGATATTTATACTTTTAGACCTAGATGTTTTTAGTCAATATTCAGTACCTTCCTTGACAGAGCAGTACTGGTGAAAGGAACAATTTCAATGGGCACTGTTTCTTTCTCACCTGGGAAGAATTTCTTTCATAATTACCACTCCTGGGGTTGCTCTCCTTCGTCTCTCTTTGTGTGACATCTGGGAGACTCACTCTGATGACTTGCAGTGGTGATGTTTCTACAGTCCTTGGCCCCATCTCTCTTGTCTTAAGTCCTCCTGCAGTTTGTTTCTCCCTGTTTTTTAGCCTCCTCTGTTGTTCTGTTCCATTCCTGTTCTCACTGGATCCTGTGGTATTAAATTTCATCATAGCTAGCGTCACACTATACCAGTGGTTCTCAAAGTATGGTCCCAGACTAGTAGCCTCAGTACCTGGTGTGGTAGGCAGAATAATAGCCTCCCAAAGAGGTCTCCTTCCTAATCCCTAGAACCTATGGGTTTGTGAAATTACATGGCAATGGGGAATTAAGGTGGCATGTGATATTGGATTGCTTAGCAGCTGACTTCAAGATAGGGGGGATATCTTTTTGGCTTATCCAGTTGGTTCCATTGTAATCGTGAGGGTCTTTAAATGTGGAGAAGGGAAACAATGGTCGTACAGTGACGCTATGTGAGAACAACTTGCCCAGACATCTCTGGCTTTG
The DNA here is from genome assembly GCF_003254725.2 of Canis lupus dingo. Taxonomy (NCBI): domain Eukaryota; kingdom Metazoa; phylum Chordata; class Mammalia; order Carnivora; family Canidae; genus Canis; species Canis lupus. The sequence continues at coordinate 76,078,713 of NC_064243.1, forward strand.
ATGATAAAAGATGGGGTCCGTGAGCCGAAGAATACAGGTGGCTTCTCAACACTGGAAGAAGCAATAAAGTAGATTCTCCCCTAGAACCTCTGTAGAAAACCTTGACTTTCACCCAATGAGATGCATTTTGGACTTAATGTTCTGCATTCCAGAGCTGTAATATAGTAAAGTTGTGTTGTTTTATTTTTTTATTTTTTTAGTTGTGTTGTTTTAAATTGCCATACTAAATTTGTGTAGAAACTAATACACCTGGAAACTTAGAAGTGAATATTCTAAGATACCCCCATTCCAGATCCACTGTATCTGAAACTCTGGGAATGGGACCCAGGAATCTGTGTTCTTACAAACTCCCCAAGGAATTCTGATGCACATTAAGTTTGAGAATCTCTGCCTTAGGGTATCTGTTTGTTTTTCCCTTGAGAGCATCAATTAATGGAGGCCGAGTGAATGGAAGAGCCAGCTGTGGATGTATGGAGCTCTTTACAGGAGGAAAAGTGGGCAAGAAAGTGTATATTCACTTATGCTTTTAGACCTGGATGTGACATCTGGGACACTCAATCTGATGACTTGCAGCAGTGGTGTTTCTACAGTCCTTCATTCACTGAATGCAGCAGCATTCAGGCTGCTGGTTGTGTATTCCATTTGTTATGTATCACAGGAGTTTTGAAGCTTTTTATCATTATGGTATGCAATGATGAAAAAATAGATTCTATTGAGTACCGTTGACATATAACATTATATTAGTTTTAGGGGTACAACATAATGACTTGATAAGTGTATATGTTGAAATGATCACCTCAGTTCACCGCATCTGCCTTTAAGCTCTTCTTCTTCCCCCATAATTCAGCAGAAATTTCCTTCTGTCTCTACCTGTGCTTTTGTAACAACCTTGTCTAATAATATCCCATTGCTCTGGTTTCCTTGATATTGGGCCGCTCCATCTCCAATGGCTCTTGTCCCTCAGCCCTGTGAATATCTTTTCTTATTTTAAATATCTTTCTTGGGTGCCTGAGTGGCTCAGTGGTTGAGCATCTGCCTTTGGCTCAGATTGTGATCCTGGGGTCCTGGGATCGAGTCCTGCATCAGGCTTCTCACAGGGAGCCTGCCTCTTCCTCTGCCTAGTCTCTGCCTCTCTCTGTGTGTCTCTGATGAATACATAAATAAAATCTTAAAAAGAATCATTCTTCTCCCCTCCAGTCTCTCCCCATTCTCCAGCTATTGTGCTGTTGTTCACTCCTTTTCTTGTCAAGCTTATTGAAAGCCTAGTCTTCACTTAATGTCTCCTACACTCTCTGTTGTCTTCAGCCTACCTTCTGCCCAAGTCTCATTATAACTGCTCAGGGAAGAAATGGTCACCAGATGTCTTTAATTGCCAAATATAATGCATGCTTATTGGCCTTATATTACCTCTTTGCAAAGTGGACACTATGACCCTTCTTGGAACTTTCTTCACATTACTCTCCTTTGGTTTTCTGACTGTCTTCTTTGACATCCTCTGCACATTCCTTAAATGTCACTGTTCTCCAGTGCATCCTACAGAACACCCTTAAAAACAAATAAACAAAATGTATATACCTTCTTTGCAATGCTTTGTTCATTCATGGCTTTAACTACCTGACTCCCAAATTGTGTCTCCATTCTAAACATCTTCTCTGAGCTTCACACCTATATTAAATGTCTCCTACGTATATTTACTTGGATATCTGCAGGTACTTTCAACTAATGCGTTCAAATTTAAACTCACTGTCACCCTCTCTAAACCTACAAAATAAAAATGTAGGATCAGATGAGTAGTCTTCAAGCTATGGGTTGTGACCTGTTAGTGAGCTTGGGAAATAATTTAGAGGTTTGTAGTCAGCATTAACACAAAGAAATCAGCAAGCAAGCAAACAAAAGATATATACACAGATGAGTTTACATACCATTAGATCACATTAGGTAAGCTCCATTAGAACAGGCAGGGTTTCTGTTTTTGCTTTTTTAAAATTGTTTTTTTTTCCTGTTTTATTTCTAGCATCTATAGCAGTGTTTGTCGTGTGTACCAACTCTATATTTATTTAAAGAATGAATGTGTACTCTGTTGTGATATGAAACATATATCCCTGTTATGGGTTGTGGTCAAAAAATTTGAAAGCTACTGGACCAGATGACTTTTAATGTCCCTTTCAACTCAAAAATTATAAAGTGATTGTATTTTTCTTTCAGTGCTCAGTGGTTTGAGTGATTGGTTACCAGTGACCGAGGGTTCTGCAGAACTTTTTTTATTTTCACTTGTGCTTGAAACATTGGGGAGGTCTCAGAAGTGAGAGAAAGGAGTGGTATTTGATGAATGTGATCAGGAAGATGCCTTGGGCTAGATGAATAATGTGGTTAGATGGCTGTATGTGGATTCGCTATTGAGCTGAGTAGCTTAGAACACTCTTGTGTGAAACAAGATGGCAGACCAGCTGGCTAACCAGCTTTTCAAAGAGATATTTTAGGGACATCCATCAGTTTCCTTAACTTACCACAAGTGGACTTTTTTTTTTCTTTTAAAAAAAGATCTTTATTTATTTATTTTAGAGCAAGAGAGGGATCCCTGGGTGGCGCAGTGGTTTAGGGCCTGCCTTTGGCCCAGGGCTTGATCCTGGAGACCCAGGATCGAATCCCACGTCGGGCTCCCGGCATGGAGCCTGCTTCTCCCTCTGCCTGTGTCTCTGCCTCTCTCTCTCTCTCTGTGTGACTATCATAAATAAATAAAAATTAAAAAAAAAGAAAAACATGTTTAGAGCAAGGGAGAGCATAAGCATGAGTGGGGGAGGGGCAGAAGGAAAGGGAGAAGCAGCCTCCCTGCTGATGCCAGGCTTGATCCCAGGATCCTGAGTTCATGACCTGAGCTAAACGCAGACACTTAACTGACTGAACTACCCAGGTACCGCACAAGTGGACTTTTATTGCAAAAGTAGTCAGAATGAGTGGCAGACTTAGGCCGTGTGCTACCAAAGAAGAATTCAAAGAAAGGATGTCACATTCAGTTACTCATTTACCATATATTTATCCTACCAGGTGCAGGTGCTGTGTGAGACAAGATAGGATGCAAAGTGAACAAGATAGACAAGATCCCTGCTCACCTGAACCTTCATTCTAATAGAGGAGACAACAGACATACACACTGTAAATATGCAAGATTATTTCAGGTTCAGAGGAGCCTTCTGCATGGAAGCTTGATTTTTGCTTTGCACAACAATACAGAGAGGTTTAGAATAGAAAGCAATTGAGCAATGTCCCAGGTTACCTTGTGGGCCGAAGCTTATGAAACTGAAAAATGCTATCAACGTGCTTCTTGATGGACACTTTTAAAGCCTTTTAAGAAAATCGATGTAGACATCTTGTGTCTTGCACTAATGGAAACTGTGGTTGGGAACTGAGTTAAGAGTAAGTGATGAAGAGAATGGATTTGTTGGGGTGGGATGGGGCAGCTGAGCAAGCTTGTGATGTAGGGGAGACCAGGGAAAGGCTGGATGGTTCCTTAACAAGCTGTTCAAATGGAGGCAGCTGTAGAAGAGGAGACTCACTTTGTAACTTTCCCCAAGTATCCCGATGCTAACTCTTAAATGATATTGAGAAGTTATATCACTTACTCCTAAGGGTGTCTAATTCATTTTTAGACAAGAGTCAGCTGTGTGTCCAATCAGTAGAAAACAAATTTTGCAAGGCATTATTTTGGTTGGGCATGTAATGAACCACTACCTTTTTTACTTCTTCCATCTTCTCTTTCACAAACATAACGTCTCCAAAGAATCTCCTTTTTCTGTTACAGGAGCATAGTTTTACTGGTTGTGGTATTTGCTCGTTATTTATTTCCTGCATATTTAAAAAGAGATTCCAGGCAGCTTATTACAGAGTGCGAGCTATCTTCCATTCACCCCATCCAGAGCCATACTCTGCCTCTTCTGCCCTGGAGGGCTGACCTGATCAATCACATTGGTGCAAGAGCTACCTTGTCCTCTTGGCTTCCAGTTGGATTTGACCAATGGAGGCCCCTGAAAGGAGGCCACATGGATGAGAGAGTGAGATTTTATTCACCAGGCTTCTTCCAGGAAGTAAGGTCTGAGGTGGCTTCAGGCTGGTTGTGTTCCTAGATCCATGGTCACTATACTCCTTCTGAGGCTATTATTCTGCATGATACTCTCTACTGGGTCCCAGTATTTGCCTCCTTCATCCAGTGTGTGTGTGTGTGTGTGTGTGTGTGTGTGTGTGTGTGTGTTGAGGGTAACAGTTTTGCTGCTTTTTTTTTTTTTTGGTAAAGATTTATTTATTTATTTATTCATGAGAGACACAGAATGTGAGAGAGAGAGGCAGAGGCACAAGCAGAGGAAAAGCAGGCTCCTCACAGAGAGCCTGATGTGGGACTTGATCCCGGATCCTGGGATCACGACCTGATCCGAAAGCAGGTGCCCAACCACTGAGCCACCCAGGCATCCTGAGTTTTGCTGCTCTTTACTGGGTTTCAACACTACCTCTGGTGGTGCCCTTCCATCCAACTCACACTCTTATAATCAATTTCTTCAGAAAGGAAAACTTACTAAAATATTCTAAATTGTGCCATATGTTTCTTGTTGGGATTTTGGCAGATATGAATGCCAAAACATAACAAAGAGATAAACGCTATTAAACAAATTGAAAGGCATAGAAACACAGAACTAGGAATGGAGTTCGCCATGACATTTGTATGCCTATTTATGTGTATTGGCCAAATGGATATCTTTTTTTGTGAAACACCTGTTCAAGTCTGTTGCCCTTAGAATTGGGTTATCTTTTTGCTTACTTGTAGGAGTGTCTTAAAGATACATTCTAGACACAAGTCTTGTGTCAGATACAGGTATTGCAGATATCTCTCCTCCGCCTGTGGCTTGCCTTTTAATTATCTTATTGATGTCCTTTGTCTAACAGACATTCTTAATTCTAATGAAGGCCTTTTTTTTCATCATTTTTACTATGTGGTTAGTGCTTCTCACATACTGTTGAAGAAATCTCTGCCTACTCTCAAGATCATGACAATACTGTCTTATATTTTCTTCTGGAAGCTTTATTGTTTTTACTTTCATACTTATGTCTATGATTCACCTTGGATTGATTTTTTTATGGCTCTATTGAAGTATAATTTACATACTATTAAATTTACTCATTTTAAGAGTACAATGATTTCGCAAATTTACTTAAAGTTGTGCAACCATCTCCACAAACAAATTTTAGAACCTTTTCTTCACTCAGGAAAGAAATCTCATGCCCATTTACATTCACTCCCCCTTCCCTTGCCCAGCCCCAGGCAACCGCTGTTCCACTTTCTGTCTTAATAGATTTGTCTTTCAGGGGTGTGTGTATCTGTGTGTATGTCTGTGAGATGCATAGTTTTTTGTTTAATAACCTCAACTCCAAGTTCTCTGGAAGCCAGAGCAAAAAGGGAATCCCAATGCTTTGCATGGTCCTCAAGACTGTTTCCTGCTAGGACCTCATTTCTGTCATTTTGGGAAGAATTATTTGTATCATCTTATAAAAGGCACTGGGTCATGGGCAATCTCTCTGGCTGTATTCTGGCAGGGTATCTAGAGATCTTGAATAGTTATTCCTTTTGCCATTCTCCAAAAGTCAAGGAATTGTCTCTCACCCAGTTGAGATTGGTGCAGGTACTTCTGAGAGAAGCTACAGTGGTGCTGATGCCTGTGAATTTCTGATGATCTAAATGAATGCACTGCAAGAACCTAAGGAGACTAGATCATGGGCAGGCAGCATTGTTTTGGCAAATACTACACATCTGAAGCAGGGCTTTGGCCAGGGAAGATCATAGTCATTAAAAATTTTTTTTCTTAGTTCTATTAAAGTCTGACTAACAAAAATTGCATATATTTAAAGTGTACTGTGATGTTTTGATACACATATACAGGGTTAACACATCCATCACTTTACAGAGTTAATTGCATGTGTACCTGTGTGACAGGAACACTTAAGATCTACTGTCAGCAAATTTCTAGTATACAACACAGTATTATTAACTGTTGTCACCGTGTTGTATATTAGGTATCCAGAACTTGCTACTCCTCTTGTAACTGGAAGTCTGTACCCTTTGACCTGTATCTCCCCATTGCCCCCAGCCCCTGACAACCACCATTCTGCTCTTTGTTTCTATGAGTTCAACTTTTTTTTTCCCGTGAGTTCAACTTTTAGCTGTAGTGTTTATTAAACTAGGAACCATGTGCTGTGTCTAGCTATCAGATATGCAGGTGAGAAATAATGTATAATAGTGAGTTTCAGTGAAATAGTTCTGTCTAAAACTGCTTGCTTCTCACCTAAGATATTAAATTAAGAAGGGCACCTGGGTGGGTCAGTGTTTGAACATTTGCCTTCGGCTCCAGTTGTGATCCCGGGGTCCTGGGACAGAGTCCCATATCGGGCTCCCTGCTGGGAGCCTCCTTCTCCCTCTGCCTGTGTCTCTGCCTCTCTCTCGTCTCTCATGAATAAATAAAATCTTTAAAAAAAAATTAAGAGGCTCTGGTTTGTAGCTCCCAGCCATCCCTTCTACTTCTCTATTCACCTACCAAAAAGGCAGCCTAGTTTTACAAAGGAATGCATAGCAGAATAATGGTCTTCTGAGGGCCTCTTTCCTCCCTCCTTTCCCCTGCCTCCCTTGCTCTTCCTCCTCTCAAGGTCATTGTTAGCTTGAGTTGAGAGTTGCATCATTTGGTGCAGATTGGTGCCTGCCTTCTCAGTCCTACAGGACCAGGCCATCTTCCCCTGTCTGACCTCCTCTACTCCTGTCCCCATTGTTAGTTCTGCTCCAGTTTAGTTCAGCCTCCCCAGTATTCCTTCCACTTGTCCCAACACTCCAGCCTTAGCACCTTAGCCCTGTTTGCTCTGGGATGCATTTCCCTCATTCATTTCCTAATGCCTTCATGTCCTTCAAGTCTTCGCTCAAATGTCGTTGAGTTAACGAAGCCTACTCTGACCATCTTATTTAAAACTCCAACCTGTATTTCTCAGCCCCTCCCTGTACTGTTGAGAAATTTTTGGATGCATGTAAAGAGATGGCATGACGGAGTGGAAGAACCATAGACTTTGTAACTAAATCAAACTGGAGCTTGAAATTTAGCTGTTGGATCTTGGTGGGGCGATTCCTAAAGTATCTCTCTGGGTCTCCATGTCTTCAAACATTAAATAGGTTACCTCACAGTGTCGTCGCTAAATGGGATAGTGTAGGTGGAGCACCTAACCCAGGGCTTGTGCAGGGCAGGTCTCAATAACAGACTTTCCCTATCTTTCTCTCTAGTCACTTCCTTCCTGCATCAATAGGGACCAACCGCCATAGGATGAGATTTCAGGAAGTCTGTTCCAGAAGAGAATTAATACATTTTCATGGGGCAAACATGCTGGCATTGAAAAGTTGAATCTCTAATATATTAACTGAAATTATTGTGGCTAGCCTCATCTTACCCACTCCAATATGACTTTGTTAAAAGGGGAAATGGCCTGAAGCCTGAGGCCCAGATGGGAATGGACTATTTTAATAAGCCAGGCATCTAGCAGGCAGGTGATGTTACAGCCCTAGAGGAAGGTGAGAAGATGAGGATTTTTCACTCTTGCCCCAAATCTTCTGAGGCATCCCAGCAAGGAGCTGTGTCATTAAGAATTATGTTTCAGAAACCCCCGGAGGGTCAGTAAAAGGTACCACTTGCCTCTTGGACACAGGGATATGTGATTCCGGTTACTGAACAACTTGCCCTTCTGGGATGCCCTGGCCTCATTATTCTAGCCTGTGGTGGAGGGGAGCAAATCTGTTGTTCAAAAATTTAGGGTTTCCTGCTTTTTCCATTCGTGATAGGGGAGATCCTGGTAAAAAATCCTAAGACACAAGGTTGATGTGTCCCTTGTGTGGTAGAAGAAGAGGAGGAGAGGCTGTCAGATACCTACCCTTTAATTTTCTACTATCCCTTTTATACTTAGGTCAGTGAATACTCAGGAAAACAGAGATTAGTTGGTTGGGTAATGGAAGAACTTACTGAAAAAGAAGTGTTCTCACCGTTTGAAGACCTGTAACTTAGTATAAAAGAGCAGAAGCTTTAGAGAGGCACAGGAGAGAATTAGTCTTGGTCCCACTTCTACTTGTTTGAGCCTCAGTTTCTCCATCTGTAAACTGGGGTGAAAACAGTGCTATCTACAGAAATGATTGAGAGGATTGGATAAATCATGCATGGTAGTGTCTTAGCACAGTGCCACTAAAAATGTATGTTCTTATGGAGAAACTTGGATGGTTTGTCACTGTATACAAGAGTGTGTTGTGGCCAGTTTTCTCTGTGTTGTCTCACATTCTTTTACAAAAGTTCTTATCTTTTTCTGAACCGACATGGGAAGCAGGTAGAGGTTTGCTGATGGAGAGAGCTTTTTTCCCCCCTGGAGGAGGGCAGCAGTTGGGTGACAGGCAGAGAGCCACAGGCAGAGAGCAAGTAGCAACTTATTAAATGGGTGTCCAATGGAACGAAGTACTAGAAAGGAAGGTACAGGCTGAGGGCAACAAGAGAAGGGCAGCTGATCTCCTTCTCAAACTGGTAATGTCTGATGTAAAACCAGGGAGCTGGGGCATGCAGTTCCACACGCCCAGATTCCTATCCTGGGTTGGCTGTTGTATAAAAAGTCACCTCTGCATCATTCAATGGCCTTTGGGTTCAGCTTTCCACTTCTATGGGGGTCACATTCTGAGATCCTGGTAAAGAAAGAGTCAACCTTCAGGCCTGCAGACCTGTCACCTTTGTACTCCCACATGTGTTGCTGACCCATGCAGAACTGGTTGTTGTGGGGCAACAGAGTGGGGCATGTAATCTATTGCAGGGTTCTTGGAGCTGCCTCGGAGCTGGGACTTTCAGGACAATGGGTTGGGCATTGTGTTGGTTCCGAGTCCTACTCCTTCCTTCTTTTCTCCTTCCCATCATGGGAAGGAAAATCCATCTCCAAGCTGAGTGCTGGATCATTCTCCTCTGTCTTCTCTGCCCTTGAATGGTCGAGCTTTGAATCCCTGTGCTGTTGTGAGGGTGCCTGTGGGTGGTTGAACTCTGCTCAGGTAATTGTGATGAAAGGAGATAACCAGAAGATTCAATTTTGAGGGACAGAATGCCTCTTCACTGGAGTTAGGTTGGGAGAAAGAAAACTTGGGATCTAATGCCAGGTGTCATGGCAAGGAGTGTCAGTCCCCAAACCCAAGCTGGAAGGGAGATGGCAACCAGGTAACTAATTTTGATGCCAATCCCACAACCTGGTGGGGTGGTTGGGAGTTCCTCCCTGGTCTTTCCTAAACTTTCCCCGACTTTGGGAGGCATGTTCATCATTGGCTATGATGTCCATATCAGTTTGTTCCTTAGACTTGGTAGATATTCTTGTGACCTGGCAACCTGGTGAGGCCAGAAAACCCTGTGCCTGTGATTGTGTTTTCCTAGATACACCATACCTGTCCTTCCTAATCTCTTTCTACCAACACAGACCACATCCAGGGAGCAAGCTCAGGTCCACAGAGCATTTCTCCTTCTTTTTAATCTGGAAAAAGTCTTTTTCCTTGTGATAGATTAAAGACAGACATAAATACTTTGCTACTCCTCCCATCGAGAAGCAATGTCTAACTGCCATTCCCTTGAGTCTGGGCTGGCCTTAAGGACTCACTTATAACCAACAGGATGTAGCAAAAGTGACATGTATGAAGGCAGTTCTACCTGAGCCATTCGGGAATGGTTACCCTGGGGAAAACAGGCTACCACTCAAGAAGTCTGGCTTCCTTGAGACTGTCCTGCTATGAGGAAGCCCAAGTCAGCTGTGTGGAGAGGCTGCATGGAAGAAAGAGAAAGAGGAGAGGAGGGGAGGAAAAGAGGGGTGAAGAGAGAGGGGAGTGTCAGGGCACAGAGGGAGAGAGGGAGAGAGGGATTTCACTAGCCCCATCACTGTGCCTCAGCCACCCCAGGTACTGGGCACTAGGCACCAGGCACCAGGCATGTGAGTGAAGGAATCTTCAGATGCTTCCAGCCACAGCTGCCATCTGACAGCAGTAGTGTAAGGGACCCTAGCAAGACCCAACCAGCTGAGCTCAGCAATACATGGAACCACGAGAGATAATATTAAAATCATCATTCTAAGCCACTGTGTTTTAAAATGAGTTGTTACAGAGCAGCAAATAACTGGAACATTCCTTATATTCTGTTCAGTTCAATGGGTTTAAAGACTTGGAAACAGAATCCAGGAGGTGATGTCAACTGTTAGTTTTCACTCTGTCCACTAGATCCTCTGAGGGACTGCAGAGACTGCTACCTCCTCACTGGGGAGAAGTCTGGGTAAGGGGAGGAAAAGTGGGGAATTAAAAAATTCTCTAAATAGCTCCAAACTTTCACTAACACCCATGTTAATTTTGGCTCCTGTTGGGATATAATTTCTTTGTTGCAGCCTTGGCTACTTTTAGAATTTTGTTTGGCTTTGTGAAGTTGGTAGGTAAAAACGGCATTTTATTATGGCCATTTAATCAATATAAATTATTCTGTGAGGTCCAAGGAAGAATTTGAAGATGAATAAGTTATCTTAAGCTTGAAAAAAGTGATAAAGTAGAGTTGAACACAGTACTACATGACAGTGCTGACGACCAGGGAGCATTCCATCAATTTCCAGAGGAGGATGGAGGTGTCCTTGAGGGTGTGGGTCATCTGTGTGGGCTGTCATGGAGAGACAGGTCCTGTAGCAGGTTCTCTAATGTGGGTGGCCAGGGGGACTTGGGTAGGTAGAGGGGAGGGCTTTGTTCATGTGGAGGAGCAACATGAGTGAATCCATGGCAGTAGGGCATTTTGCAGAGTATTTGAGTGAAAAAATGAACTGGAGGAAAAATGTGGAAAATAAATAAACAGGAAAACTTCCAGTTGCTTGAGCAGCAGATAGGTACTACTTCTGTTTGTGGATTCAGTTATTCTCTCTGGTGAAGTATGTCCTTACTGGCATTGACTAGTATCTACTGACTACCACATAAATACTCCTTGACATCCTGTTCATCATCCAGTGCCCAAGGAAGTGACTTTTGGAGATGTAGCTTATAACTTGGAGGAGCAGTGCTCATGGGTTGAAAGGTGTCTTCTGATCTGGGAGGGTTATCATCAGGACCTATCCTTGGCTTGCAGGAGTCAAGCTATGTCCTCTTCCTTTCCGGATCTTTACAGTTAGCCAGCTGCTTGCTCCCTGCAAGGCCTCTATCTAGGCCTCCCAGGGAGCCTAGATAGAATCTTCAGGGGGTACTGATCATCCTTGTTTCTATAAAGCATGTGTATATAAACTTGGTAGTGGAGCACTGGACCCAGAGTGAGCTTTCCCGATTGGTTGTTGAAGACCTTTCGGTTCATCACGAAAAATTCCTTGGCTTTGGTGGCCTCTGATTTTCATCCTTCTCATCTACCAACTTTTGGATCTGTAGATGGTGAAGGAAGATTAGGAAGCTCCGCCTAGAGCTAGGAGCTGGCAGGTGTCAGGTGGAGGGAAGTAGAGGGAAGCATGGAAAGTTAGTGTTCAGTGACTGGAGGCAGAAGAAGCAGAGGAGGATTGTGTTCTGTGCTTGAGGAAGGCTAATACTGCATGCAGTTCCTAAGCTATACTGTTCATCTGTTTTTCTGGTTCCTAAACCTGGCTGCCTTACAAAAAAGCATTACAGCCAACTTCCCAGTGTGTGTGTGTGTGTGTGTGTGTGTGTGTGTGTGTAGTGGGGATATGGAATGTGGTAGAATTGCCGCAAAAGATAAAAAATTGGCTATGTAAAATGAAACCTACATTACTGTCTGGTTTAATCTGTGACTGAGCAAAATTGGCAGATTTTTCATCAGGACTGTAAGTAAGAGCCAATCTTGCAGCCGTGGCCCACTTTCAACAAACTTGCCAAGCTAAACACCTCAATCAGCCCTGGTCCTACCCTCATTGCAAGTGTTGGTTTGAAGGGGTGATGGACACCTTTCCACATCATCTCTCCTTATCCCAGAGCCGTCCCTTCCTCATCTCATCCCACTTTTAGCCACCCCCCACCTGAACTTGCAAATGAATTATCATGAGTGCCAGCTAAGGCAGAGCAGCCCTCTGAGTGTAGTACTGTGGAAATCCAGAAAAGTACTGTGGAAATCCAGAAAAGCTGGTGCTCAGGTCTGGGATGGACCCTTGCCATCATCTGGGCCAGCCCACCAATGAACACCTGGGTACCCAGAGGCCCAGAAATGTTGCTAACTGGCCCAGGGCCATTGGTTGGTAGAGGCAGGGAACTCTAGACCTATAACAGACTACAACATCAGAAGCATCTTCATTATACCCAGACTCTTGCTTCTTTCTTTCTAGATGTAAAGGAGGTGGCACTTCTGGACAATGACAATAACTGGGATTCTGGTTTTAAGGATACTTCTAGCCATTGGCCAGTATGTTAGCCTGTATGTTACCCTCAGGGTAAACCAGAGCTTAAACCTGACTAAAAGTGATTAAAAGTGATTAGAAAGAAACACATCATACTGATAACCAATCTAATGGTTGTTATTTGTTAAAAAAATATGGAAAATCCAAATAGGCACAAAGAAAAACTAAAAATAACTCCTCTCTAAAACAGATAGCACCATCAACATTTAGCCTTTAAGTCTCTATTCTTTGTGTCTGTGTATGTAACTGTATATATAAATATGCACACATATGTAAAAATAGGAATTTTATCAAAATCATCCCCCCCCCCCCATCTTTATGTTGTGTCTTGACACCTTCACATGTGTTCTTAAGAGTGAATTCCTGAGGTGGGGTTCTCACTTCTATGCTCCATTTGGGCAACTGTTTGAGCGTGTTCTTCTGTGTTGGTAATGGTGCCATCAGGATCTGTGTTGAGCACTGCTAAACAATGGATTGAAACGTTCTTTGAGTATAAAGTGCTAGTAGATTGCATCTGATCTTTTCCTTCCCTCAGGAAACCCCTGTCTGCTGTAAAGAGTAGGAAAAAAAGGGCAGAGGAGAGTTAAAGATGAAAGCTGGTTTGTAATTGTAATAGATAACAATGGCTGTTAAAATTCACATCAATCATTCTCTATATTTTTAGTCTCATAAAAAGCGAAGCACCCTTGACTTGGATTGCTGTGTAGTCAGAAGAGATGTAAATATAACCAAGATGTTTTTCCTCCTTTGTGACTAATCACTTGAAGAAAGGGGGAGTGTGAGAGTCGGGGAACCCAGCCTACGCCTTCCAGTCTCTAAATATTTGTGATAAATGGTCTGGTGTGTGTGTGTGTACACAAAAATCCCCTCATCCCAGCACACAAAAGGTTGTTTCAGGGGCTGTGTGGGGTACAGACTAGCTCATGGTCTGACTACTGATAGGAGAATCTTCGAGAATGACACTATTGAAGTGAGGCATCAGGCATTTGTAAAGTAGAAATTATGGAGCCATGCTAGGTTGTTCTTTTGCTAGAATGAGTAGAGTTTCAGAGGGAAAAAAATGCAGCTTGGGAGAATTAGGAATGGAGGTGGGTGGGAAGCCTACATTTTTAGAAGGTCATCTGCCCAAATATGGTTGGTGCTAGGATTGTTGGAAGGGGCAAATGGCATAATCTCTTGTGGGGCTCTTAGCATGAGCCCTCCTTTATAGTTGGCACTCAGTAATTTGTAGCTGTTATGCCTGTTTCACTTGCAACCTTTGCCATGCTACTTATCACACTGAGTTACAATTTCCTATGGGGTGACCATGTCCAGACATGTATGCCAACATAGTAGATTTGTTGTCCAGTGGAATCTCATCTTTCTTGGCCTGGCCTTTTAACTTTTGCCAGGAATGTTTCTTTGCAAGCATGGCTAAATAGGACAGTGGTATGGTTTGGGCCATTAGAGTGCCCTTCCAAACCACATTACCTTTGTAGTTCTAAGTGTATATGAGTATTCAAGCCACCCTTCTGCCTTGACCTTCTTGTTTCTCCTTCCTTCCTCTCTCTTGGAGAGAAAATTTTTCTTGCTGCAAATAAGGCTACTAACCTAGTAGGTGGGACATAAAGTCTTGTGGGTTTGGCATTGGGGAATGAGTTTTTTTTTTGGGGGTGGGGGTCAGAGTTTTCATAACACCTGGAAGATACAAGAAGATTTGGGAAGGCTGAAGGAAATGTGAGTTCAACCTTTGGTGCTCTGAAATGTTCCTTAAGAACTAATAATAAAGAATTGAATTGCTTTTAAGTACTTTTGCTATTGACCTGCCCCTCTTTGAATGTGTCTAAGCTGCGTAGACTGAGCCATGTGGACTCCTGTAGATATGTTAGGGCTACATGTGTACAATCTCTTGAAAGCATCTTTTGCCTTTATTTAGCTTTCTTTTCTTATTGGTTTAGGTTGAAGGGATTCTCCCCCCGCCCCCCGCCCTGAGCAGTCTTAGCTAACTGTGCAAGTGGTTTTGAATTTCTCCATAACCATTTAACAATTCTTGTTTCGTTGCTTTACCTCACCATCTTAGATGGGCCAAGAGCTGCTCTGTAAGGCTATTCTTAGAAACTTGGGGATCCTTCTTCCCAAGGCTCTTGACAGATAGGACTATGAAGTAGTTCTGCATTTAATGGGACCCAAGTACTTTGTTTCTTTGCTTTTAAAACTCTTAAGCTCATTGTAGACTTGTGTATGCAATTTCAGGAGAAATTCTATCTTATTAAGTTTGTGGGTGCATTAAGATTTTCATAAAGAGGGGTGTCTGGGTGGCTCAGTTGTTAGGCATCTGTGTTCAGGTCAGGTCATGATTCTATCCCAGGGTCTTGTGATTGAGCCCCACATCAATCCTGCTGAGCAGGGAGCCTGCTTCTCCCTCTCCCTTTGCCTCTACCCCACCCCTATCATGCTCTCTCTTGCTCTCTTGTACATTTTCTCTCTCTCAAATAAATAAAATATTTTTTAAAAATATTTTATTTATTCATGAGAGATACACAGAGAGAGAGAGAGAAAGAGGCAGAGACATAGGCAGAGGGAGAAATAGGCTCCATGCAGGGAGCCTGATGTGGGACTCGATGCTGAGTCTCCAGGATCACGCCCCGGGCTGAAGGCGGCACTAAACCGCTGAGCCACCTGGGCTGCCCCAATAAAATATTTTTTTTAAAAAAGAATTTCATAAACAGAAATGATCTCTTTGTTCTCCCTGTATATGAGTGGAAACTCCTAATTGACTCTTGTCATATTTTTCTTGGAGCTCTGTACTCTCAATTTTAAAAAACTGAATTGTAATAGAGATGTCCAAGGTAAATTGGTAAGGATAGTAAAATGGGTGGCATTACTATTGTTTCAGGTCTCTTAAAAATACCTGGCAGGGGTGGGGGTAGAAGGAGTAAATCTGGCATGTTGTGCTAATTAAGCCAAGTGTTGGATCAGTCCTGGGATGATAGGTATCGAAAATTTCATGAATATTCTTTTTTGTATCCCTATGGGCACATGGTGGAATTTCATTTCCTTATCCTCTTTAAAGTCAGGCGAGATTTTTAACTTCTGTTGGCTAATGAGCTAAAGTGACATATGTTTAAAAGCTAGTGTGGGATTTGCCACATTCCCTTCCCACTGCTGTGGTGATAGTTGGAACTGCTGTCAAGAGGAAGCCTTCATCATTCTGAATCTCTAAGCTATGATAAGAAAAGCTCTCCCCTGCCAGTCAGCTTTGGCTGTGTATTATAGGTGAGAAATAAACCTATGTGCTGTTAACCCACTGACATGTTGGAATTCTTTGTTACGGCAGCTTAACTAATCCTATCCTGACTGATACATCTTGACTCTCAACTCTTGATTTTAAATTTCAATTTTAGCACTCATTTGTGGATTTTGTATTTGTTAAAATTCCAGAGGTATTTTAGCCTCAGTTTTCCTATTTCTGAAATGAGGGGTTTGGAGCAGATTCTTTCCATAGTACCTTCCAACGCCAACATTCTGTGATTCTGCTCTTTTTAATACAAAAGTTAGTGCTGTTCCCTGTTAATAATTCTAGTCCTCTCTATGTGGACTCTGAGAGGCTAGAGTTCAAACTTAAATTTTGCCACTTGCTTGCTATATGACTCTGGGCAGGTTGCTCAACCATTCTAACTTTTATATTCCTCTCCTAAAAAACGAGAAAGCAGCTTGCTCCTTGGGCTCATGTGGATTAAATCAGATGAATAGTTGAAATAATTTTAAAAAGAATATGGCCCACAGTGCCAGGAACTAAGGAATCTTTAAGCAAATGCCTGCCTATTCCAATATGAGAAGAGGAGGTGATGCTAGCATCTCCTATTCCCTGATGTAGCTCAGGGGGACTGCAAGGCCCAGAGGGCTTGGGCTGTCTATTTCAGAATGTTTGTTAGAGTAATAAATGTTGCATATCATAGGTTGCAGTAAGAAGAAAAGGCAGATATTAGAAGAAGATGTATTTAAATTTTGGAAGTATTGATTAATGTAGATAGTTTCCTTATGAAAGTACTGTGCTTAGAATCTTGTCTCAGCTACCAGAGTGAGGAATCACTTAAATGTATTTTTCCCCTTTGAACTTTAAATAATGAAAGAAAATATCCTTGTTTTTTTTTTTTTTAAAGATTGTATTTATTTATTTGAGAGAGGGAGAGTGAGAGAGCACAAGCAGGGGGAGTGACAGAGGGAGAGGGAGAACAGACCCCCTGCTGAGCAGAGAGCCCAACATGGGGCTCAATCCCAGGACCCTGGGATCATGACCTGAGCCAAAGGCAGACACTTAACCGGCTGAGCCACTCAGGCACCCCAAGAAAATATCTTTGTGTCTACTTTTATTTTGGATAATTACAACATTTTTCTTGACTTATTTTCTTGGTCTGTCTCTTGAGTTGCAATTTTTTTTTTTTTGAGTTGCAATTTTTTTTAAGAGTGACAGAATGAGGGGCAAGGAGGAGCAGGGGTGGGGGGTGGGAGGAGGAGGAGAGAGATGGGGATATATATATATATATATATATATATATATATATATATAGAGAGAGAGAGAGAGAGAGAGAGAGAGAGAATATTAAGCAGGCTCCATGCCCAGTGCAGAGCCTGACAAGGCTTGATCTCACAATTCTGACGACATGACCTGAGGTAAAATCAAGAATTGGATGCTTAGCTAACTGAGCCACTCAGGCACCCCATGAGTTGCAATCCTTAGGTTCGTATCCTCAGAGGCGCTTTTCTGGTTCCTCTCTTTTTCTTCCTTACTTTTAAATTAATATTTGAATATTTTAAGTTTACAGAAAAACTGAGCAGAAAGTACAGAGTTCCCATCTACTCTCTTTCTGCCAACCCCATTATGACAACCCCATTATGACAAAAGTATCACGTATCTACCATTAAAGTATCACATGGAATAGTTTCACTGCCCTAAAAATCCTTTGTATTTCACCTATTCATCTCTCTCCACCCCCCACAATCTCAACAACCACTGATCTTTTTTTTTTAACTATCTCTGTAGTATTGCCTTTTCCAGAGTGCCATATGTATGTATACAGTATGTAGCCTTTTCACACTAGCTTCTTTCACTTAGCAATATGCATTTAAATATTCTTCATTTCTTTTTATGGCTTGATAGCTAATTTCCTTTTATCCCTGAATAATATCCTATGTTTATCCATTCACCTATTCAAGAACATCTTGGTTACTTCCAATCTTTGGTAATTATGAATAAAACTGTTATGAACATTTGTGTGCAATGTTCTGTGTTTCTGTGTGGGCATAAGTTTTTGACTCATTTGGGAGCACAGTTGCTGGATTGAGCCTGTGTTTAGTTTTGCAAGACACTGTCAAACTCTCCTGCAAAGTGCCTGTACCATTTTACATTTCCATTGGCAGTGAATGAGAGTTCCTTTTGCTTCACATCCATGTCATCAGCATTTGGTGTTGTCAGTGTTATGGATTTTAGTCATTCAGTAGGTATGTGGTGGTATCTCATTGTTTTAATTTGCAAATCCCTAATGACCTGTAATGTGGAGCATCTTTTCATATGCTTATTTTCATCTGCATATCTTCCTTGGTAAAGTGTCTGTTAAAATTGTTCACTTTTAAATTGGGTGTTTCTATCTTATTATCACATCTTATGAGTTCTTTGTAAATTTTGGATACAAGTCCTTTGTCAAATGTGTGTTTTGTAAATACTTTCTTCAAGTCTGTGTGGCCTGTCTTTTAATTCTCTTAACAGTTTCTTTGCAGAGCAGAGATTTTAAATTCTAGTGAACTTCAGCTTATCAATTTTTTTCTCATGGTTTGGCATTGTATCTAAAAAGTCATCACCGAACCCAGGTCACCTAGATTTTGTCCTATGATATCTTCTAGAAGTATTATAGTTTTGTGGTTCACATTTAGGTCTGTGATCTATTTTGTGTTAATTTTTGTGAAGGGTATAATGTATATGTCTAGATGATGATGATGATGACGATGAGGATGATTTTTGGCATGTGAATATCTAGTTGTTCCAGCACCATTTGTTGAAAAGACCATCTTTTTTCCATTGAAGTGCCTTTGCTTTTTTTGTCAAAAGTCAGTTGGCTATATTTGTGTGGGTCTATTTTGGGGCTCTTTATTCTGTTCTGTTGCTCTATTTGTATATTCTTATGCCAGTACCACACTGTCTTAATCACTGTAACTTTATAGTAAGTCTTGAAGTTGAGTGATGTCAGTCTTCTGACTTTGTTCTTCATCAATGTTGTATTGGTTATTTTGGATCTTTTTCCTTTCCATATAAACATTAAAATCACATTGTTTATATAAACAAAGTAACTTGCTGAGATTTTGACTGGCTTGTATTGAACCTGTAAAGTTAGGAAAATCTGACATCTTAACAATATTGAGTCTTCCTATCTATGAACATGGGATATCACTCCATTTATTTAGTCTTTATTTATTCATAAGAATTTTGTAGTTTTTCTCATCTAGATTTTATACATACTTGTTATTTGTACCTAAGGGTTTCATTTTTTGGGTGCTAATGTAAATGATCTTGTGTTTATTAATTTCAACTCCCAATTGTTCTTGCTAATAATATGGGAAAACTATTTACTTTTGTATATTAGCTTTGTATCCTGCAACCTTGCTATAACCACTTATTAGTTCCAGAAAATTTGTTGTTGTTTCTTTTCAATTTTCTACATAAACAATCATATAATCTTCAAATAAAATTTTTTTCTTCATTCTCAATCTGTATGCCTTCCCCCTCCTTTTCTTAATGCATTAGCTCAAACTTCCAGTATAATATTGAGTAGAAATTGTGAGAGGGAGCATCCTTGCCTTGTTTTTTTTTTTGTTTTTTTGTTTTTTTTTTGCCTTGTTTTTGATCTTAGGAGGAAAGCATCTAGTTTCTTTTCATTAAGTATGATGTTAAGTGTAAGGTTTTGTAGATGTTATCAAGTTAATATTATCCAGGTATTTCTTTTCAACTATTTGAAAATTTGAGTATAATAACAAAATTAAGCCGACCTGGGCTTAAATATTGACTATGCTCCTTTCTAGCTGTATTGATGTTGGGTAATTAGTCAATAGTCTCTCTGAGCCTGTTTCCACACCATGAGGGGAGCTGGGGAAAGACTTCATTGACATTGCAGAAAGGATTGGAGTTGGAAAACTTTAAAATTATTCTGAAGTGAGTGCCTTCAGGAGTTGGGTCTGACAAGGATACCAAACCCAAAAATGGGAACAGGAAAAAAAAGCAGGAGAAGGAAAAATCTTTTGTGTACTGAGAAGTGACAGAAATTTCTAAGAGCTGAAACATCAAATATGATTCTTCAAGCATTGGGATGGATCTGTGTGTCAGTCAGAAGAGAAATGACCCTATGACTGAGTGTAGACACACAGCCCATCCTTTAGAATGAAAATGGAGGGTATTATACTAAGTGAAATAAGTTAATCAGAGAAAGGCAATTATCATATGGTTTCACTCATATGTGGAATATAAGAAATAGCACAAGGGACCATAAGGGAAGGAGGGGAACTGAATGGGGAAAAATCAGAGAGGAAGACAAACCAAGAGTTTTAATTTTGGGAAACAAACTGCGGGTTGCTGAAAGGGGAGGAGGGTTGGGGGATGGGGTAACTGGGTGACGGGCATTAAAGAGGGCATGTGATGTGATGAGCAATGGGTGTTTACACAACTAATGAATTATTGAAAACTACATCTGAAACTAATGAGGTACTATATGTTGGCAAATTGCATTTAAATTAAAAAAAATAATGAAAGATGTGGATCATAGACGAGGTAACAGAGGCAAAAACACCCCAAAGAAAAGCAAAGAGAAGGAAACATCACCAAGTGCAAAGCACCCTGCTGGCTTATTTGACTGTGACAGTCCTTCAGGAGACACCTTTCAGGACCCAGACAATAAAGTAGTCAACCTGCTGTGGCTGCTGTTTCTTTTCATGGATGTACTACTTCTTTGTTTTTCTTCTTTAGGGCTTATTAAAATTTCTCCAGCCTACTAAGCCTCTAGCTGTGAGAAAGGCAGTATATTTCTGTTTTCTCAGAGGGTGTAGAGGCCACCAGGGACTTGAGGTAAGCAGTTGGGTTTTGCCTCTGCCAGTGAGCCTCAACAGGCTAGGTGGCCACTTGTGTTTGGCCTTTTATTTTTGCAGCCACATACTTACTTTCAGGAAACTATTGATTCCCTGCCTTCTTCCCTGCCATGAGTGTCTGGCTTTGGTAGTTTTGTTATCTTTTGGTTTTCAGGTCACTGCTATAATCCTCCCCTCCCCTAACATATGATTATTTGTTGTGCACAAAAATGTCTTTAATGTATCTAAGCCTGTATTTTCATTTATCTTAGCCACAATATACAATTACTATATAGAAGATATATATTCAGAATTAGGTACTTCAGCTTCCTGAAGCCTTGGCTTTATCTTTTATACATCTGAAGATACTTGAATAATAAAAATCAAAGCAACTTTTAAAATTTAAGTATAGTTGACGTACAATATCACTTATTGACACACAATAGTACAGTTTCAAGTGTATACCATAGTGATTCAACAAGTTTATACATTATGCTATGCTCACCACAAGTGTAGCTACCATCTGTCACTGTATAACACTACTAAAATACCATTGACTGTATTCCCTATGCTCTACCATTTATTACTGTAACTTACTCATTTCAAGGCTGAAAACTTGTATCTTCCACTCCCTTCACCTATTTTGCCCACCTACCCTTCCCCTCTGGGAACCATCAGTTCTCTGTATTTATGATTTATGGGTCTGTTTCTGCTTTTTATTTATGTCTTGTTTTTTAGATTCTGCATATAAATGAAATCATGATAGTTTTCGGACTTAATTCACCTTATTTCATTTAGCATAATACATTCTAGGTCCATCCATGTCATTGTGGATGGCAAGATCTCATTTTTTATGGCTAGTGTGTGTGTGTTTGACATCTTTATCCATTCATTTATTGCTAGACACTTGGGTTTCTTCCATATCTTGGGTATTGTAAATACTGCTGCAATAAATAGAGGGATACTTGTGTCCTCTTGATTTAGGGTTTTAATTTTCTTTGGGTAAACACCCTGTAGTGGGATTACTGGGTCATATGGTATTTTTATTTTTAATTTTTTGAGGACACTTCATATGGTTTTCCACCATAGCTCTACCAATTTACATTCCCACCAACAGTGCACCAGAGTTCCTCTTTCCCCACATCTTCACCAACACTTGTTATTTCTTTTTGATTCTAGCCATTCTGACAGGTGTGGGGTGATTTCTCATTGTGGTTTTGGTTTGCATTTTTCTTTTTTAATATATTTTTTACTGGAGTTTGATTTGCCAACATATAGCATAACACCCAGCGTTCATCCCGCCAAGTGCCCCCCTCAGTGCCCATCACCCAGTTACTCCAAGCTCCCCCCCCCACCTTCCTTTCGACTACCCCTTGTTCATTTCCCAGAGTTAGGTGTCTCTCGTATTTTGTCATCCTTAATGATATTTTCACTCATTTTCTCTCCTTTCCCCTATAATCCCTTTCACTATTTTTTATATTCCTCATATGGGTGAAACCATATAATGATTGTCCTCTGATTGACTTCACTCAGCATCATACCCTCCAGTTCCACCCAGATCGAAGGAAATGGTGGGTATTTGTCATTTCTAGTGGCTGAGTATATTCCATTGTTTGCATTTTCCTGATAATGAATGATGAGCATCTTTTCATGTGTGTGTTGACCACACAGCTTGTTCTAAGTCTTTGGAAAAATGTTTATTCAGGTCCTCTGCTCATTTTTTTAAAAAAGATTTTATTTATTTATTAGAGAGATGGAGTGAGAGGGAAAGAGAGAGAGAGAAGTGTGTGTGTGGGGGGGGCAGAGGGAGAGGGAGAAGCAGGCTCCCTGCCATAGAGGGAGCCTGATATGGGGCTCAATCCCAGAACCCTAGCATCATGACCTGAGCTAAAGACAAATGCTTAAATGATTGAGCCACCCAGGTGCCCCTCCCCTACTCATTTTAAAATTTGATTATTTGGGGTTATTTTGGTCTTGAGTCATAGTTCTTCATATAGTTTGGATATTAGCGCCTTATTAGATATATAATGTACAAATAAATATCTTCTCATGTTTGGTTGGTTGCCTTTGATTGATGGTTTCCCTCATTGTGTAAAAGCTTTTTATTTTGGTGTAGCCCAAATAGTTTATTTTTGTTTTTGTTTCCTTTGCCTTAAGAGACCTATCTAGAAAAATGTTGCTATGGCCATTCTTAAAGAGATTATTGCCTCTATTTTCTTCTGGGAGCTTTATGGTTTCGGGTCTCACATTTAGGTCTTCAGTCCATTTTGAGTTTATTTTGTGTATGGTTTAAGGAAGTGGCTCAGTTTCATTCTTCTGCATGTAGCTGTCCACTTTTACCAGCACTATTTATTTATTTATTTATTTATTTATTTATTATTTTATTTATTTATTAATGACAGACACAGAGAGAGTGAGAGGCAGAGACACAGGCAGAGGGAGAAGCAGGCTCCATGCCGGGAGCCCGATGTGGGATTCGATCCTAGATCTCTAGCATCACACCCTGGGCCGAAGGCAGTGCTAAACCGTGGGCCACCGGGGCTGCCCCAGCACCATTTATTGAAGAGACTCTTTTCCCCATCAAATCAAAACTAACTTTTAATCTGTATGAGAATCACAGGTTCAACCATGAGGGTCCCCTCTGTTCTTTCTTTACATTTCCTCCTATTTAAACAGCTTTAATATTACTTCTCTCCTCACTGTCTTGGGATACTGCCATTTTCTGAATGAATGTCCCAGCCAGATATCAAATACCAGTTATGTCTACAATGGGAAGGAACAATTAACAAAGTAATACTTGCTACTTAAAATCCAATTATAAAAGTGAATTTCTTTCTAAAGAAAAGCTCTGTTTTGGTTAAATCCATGGTGCCTACCATAACAAAATGTACACATTTATGCAAATATGCTTGAAGTTTTTTAGCAGAGAAATAAACAGTGCTTATAAAAAGGTTTAATCAAGCCACAATATTTCTTTTTTAAAAATATTGCATTTATTTATTTATTTGTTTATTTATTTATTTATTTATTTAATTTTTTTTGAGAGAGAGAGAGAGAGAAGGAGCAGGGGGAGAGGGGCAAGCAGGGTCTGCACTGAGTGCATGGCCTGATGGGGGCTTGATCCCATGACCCCCCCGAGATCATGACTTGAGCCAAAACCGAGTCAGATGCCCAACTGACTGAGCCACCCAGATGCTTCAAGTCACAATACTTCTTAAATTAACTAATGCTTGTCCTTTACAATAGAAGCAGAACTATTTAGTTTACCAGTTTCTCTGATAAACTACTGTTTATCTCTCTGTGAAAATCAATGGAATGAGGACCTTAATTCACAAAAGAAATGCAACTTCTAGGGAGAAGACCTACCCCTGATGGCATTCAGTTTACTGTTCAGGGCCTTATAATTGTCTAGAAGCCCCTTTGGAGTTTCTAGATATCCAGATGGGAATTGAATTCTTCCTTTCCTGTAAAAGAATCAGCAGAGACAGATAATTCTGTACTTCCCCCAAATGTGTATCTGTACAGGCTGCCCCTTTCAAAAGGAGTAACTCATGTGAACATAGGATTCTGAGCAACAGAGCCCTTTGAACAAAAGTCTCAAGGCCTTAATTACTAGCAGACAAGGTCTGGTAGTCCCACTTGTGTTTGTCATAGAGGATTCCTGGAGAGGTTTAGTTCCTGCCCCAGAGTGAACTATTCCCAGTGTCCTAGATTTGTGTTTCAGATTCTTGTAGTTGTTGCCTACTCCCCTCATACCTGTGCTCCTCCCTAAAGTCTCTGGTCTGTATTGGACCCTTCTTCCCTGCTGAAGGGTCCTAGGACTTCAGTGGCTACACAGCCTTAGGGAGCAGCTCAAGCTGCATCCACTGAGGACCTTTTCTGGCTGTGAGGATGCTCCTAAGTACTTTCAAGGAAAACCTAAGGAACACTTTGAAAGCGTCTAATTTGCCTCAGATCAGGGTTGTAAACTCAAATTTTTCTAAGGGTCAGGGAAATGTGAGAAATGGAAGATGTAGAAGACCCTAGGGCAGGTGGGAGTGTAAACTGCAAGGTTCACTCTGCATGGAAAGGGGATCTGCAACTGAGCTCCAGCAGACCTTTATGGTCCAGCTTCTAGATCCTCCAGCTTTTCAAAAGCAGCCAGGATCCAGATTTTCTGAGCAGGTTCTCATTTTGGAGATACAAAAATACTATGTTGGTCAAATAGGACACGGTAGATGGACTCAGCTGCTTGGTTCATTAGTTGATAATCTCTGTGATAGTGTTTCCTGCTGGCCCTATTGATTCACCTTCTTTCTTGAGTGAAAATTTTGGGTGCAATAAGCAGAAAACCCAATTTTTACTAGTTGAAACAACAAAGAATTTTGCTGGCAGTCCTGAAAGTTCACAGTTAAAGTGAGCATCATGTCTATAACATGGGGAGAATGTTAGCTACATCAGTGCGTTGTCAGGATATTAAATACAAAGTATGTAACACAATTCTTGGTGTATGATAAGTGTTCAATGAATAGTACCTATCATGAGGTTTATACTTTTATTCCTGAAGGTACCTATTCAAACTCTAAACCTTGAGTTATAGCGATACATTAAGTAGTTTGGGATTGGTACTCTTCTCACTTAACCAGTATCTAAAAGGTAGTGAAATGTCTTGGTTTAGAGATTGAGGAAGTAGGGATTGAAATCTGCCATGCTTTTTCTCTGAAGACCAGCCATAGCTGATTTAGCCAATTGAGTTCTCTTGCTCTTCTTCTTCTTTTCTTGCTCTTCTTCTTTAAGCACAAACATTTTGTTGTTTTTACTTCAGTAGAACTAGAGTTGCATCATCTAAATGCATCTAAATGCATCATCAGCAATTAGTTGCAAGAGGAGTTAAGCAACAGAATTGAGTTCTTAGTCTCTTTGTTCAGTTTTCCTTCCCCAGAGGCCAGGCCTGGGAGGAAAAGACTGTTCCTCTTACCTTCCTTGTATCTAAAAGGATCTATGAAATTGGATACAAAGATTTAAGATTCAGATTATTATTGTTAATGAATATTATTGTTAATGACCTTTTACCATGGTATGTGCTTTGCCATTTGCAAAATGCTTTCATATTATACAAACTAGAGCTTTAAGACCTGTGAGATTAAAAATTGTGTTTCATTCATTATCTCAAATGCCCATCCCAATGTCTTGCAAAATAGATATTTAACAAATATATGAATGAGTCTCAAATCTACCCGAATAGGTTACTCTGTAAGTTACCATTATTTCTCTTTTACACAAGAAGAAACGAAGTCTCAGATTTCATGACTTGCTTTAGGTCAGCCGACTAACAGAACTCTAACATAGTGGCTGTTTTTTTTTTTTTTTTTTTTCCAGTACATACTTTCAGGTGGAGATGAGAGGTGGGTTTTTTTTTTTTGAAAAACAGCTAGTTTGTAATTACAAAAATTAGATTCCTTTCCAACCTATGAGAGAAGGCCCTGAGAGAATATGGGATTATTGCAAGAAATTCAGGGATATGCACACACACCAAGAATTATCAGAAAATGGGCAGAGAAGGTGGAGAGAGGACCTGGCCCTCTCCTGTGTTTTTTTTTTTTTTTTAAACACATTAAATAAACTACAGTTGAAAAAAAATATGATTTTATTTATGATATTTTAGCACCGTATTTGTAAATCAATCCATAGTGTGCTCTAGGTGATGACAACCAGTACTGGGACATAAGTTTAAACATGTGAGGTGAATACAGTGTTTCTTCAATGATGTCAGGGCATTTCTGAGACCTACTGTATAACCTCATTTAAAGGTAGCATCTAAAGTCTAAACCTAAGGCACTGTCTTAAGGCACATATCACATACTTATGTCCTAATGTTTTTCTTATGTGCTACTGTTGTGGTAAAACACAACTTGGGTAATAGCTTTAAAGAGTTAATATAAGCTTTTTGGATTCCCCCCTCTTCCATTCAGTCAGTTTGAACGTACAGCTGCTGTCTTGTGGGAGAATGAAAATTTTGACATTAAAAATGGAAGTCTTGCACTTGAAATCTTTGATAACTACTTCTCTGCATAGACCTTGAAGGATTTAGGTGACAGCTGGCTAATTCCACTATGTTTGTGGGATCTCCATCTCCTCGAGGATGTTTGTGTCTTCCATTGGCTACCCATCTGTTCCTAGATCCCAGGTTTTCTATGAGAAAAAGCAATGCCTCATTTATTCCTTCAATAACTTCCAGTGTGCCAGGCAGGGTGGTGAGCAGTGGCTTCTACTCTCAGGAAGCTCAGGAGGAAGCAAATGGAAGATTTAGGTCAGTTCAACAGAGTTCCAGGAGTGGGGGTTGGGAGGCCTTGTTCATCCCAAGGCCCTCCCCTGCTATGAGATATATGGAACTGGCAACTGGACCTGGGTTCACACACCTGGCACTGAATGAGCTCTTCTGATCCTTGGTACTGGGTCTGGGTGGTCTTTCTTTTTAGTGTAAGAACTGTGCTTCATGCACCGAACTGATAATAATATGAAGTTAAGTGCCTAAAGAACATTGTCCAGATTTCCAGGCAGAGCAGAGCAGAATGCGAGGCTGTAAGCTGGCTTTCTTGGCATGAATCAGCGACAAAAAGCATCTCAAGATGACGAGGCTGGCTGGCTGGCAGCCTGTAGATGCAGGGGCAATTTTTATTCCTGAGAATGGAAAACAGTTCCATTTTTGTGAGTTGAGGAATAGACAATTTTCCATGGGGAAAAAGGGCTTTGTTTTTTGTTTTTGTTTTTTTCTAGTGCAGTCTGCAGACAGGTACAATTTTTGCACTTCTCACACATGGGGGACATTTCCCTAGACCAGTGCTTCTCAAAATGAATGAACATGTAAATAACCAGGAGCTATTGCTAAAATGCATATTACATTCAGTTGGTCTGAGCTGTGCTTGAGATTCTGTGTTTGCAACAAGCTCCCTCCTGGGTGATGCTGAGGCTACTGCTCTGCAGTATTGCTGGTCTGTGGGCAGTGCTTTTAGGAACAGGGGCTTGGTGGCTTGGAAGCATGGAAACTGGCCTCACTTGCTTTTGTGGAAGGTATCAATTTTGTTTCAGCCACACTTGTGTATTCTACTCAACACAATGTCTACAGTGGCATTTCCTTTTCTCAAGGGTCTTATATAATATGAGAGTATGTATTGGTTGATGTGTTTAATCATTTTAAAAAAAACTTTGCTGTTTTGAGTAGATCCTCAGGGCAAAATGCTAGCTGTCAGGCACAATCAAGTTCTGCTCAATCCCACATCATTACAAAGCATTGGTTTGACCCACATAATCTTGTGTGTCTCGCATGTGGTGGGGGCCGTCCACCATAGTAAATCTTAATGCAGAGAGCTTGGCAATACAATCAGAAAATGACAGACTCGCATGTTATATTCAGTGATTTGATTCTTCAACAGCCTCTTAACTATGGATGCATTACAGTGTAAATCTGTAACAGAAACTAAATCCATTGATTATATTCTGGGCAGTAGATTCAGCTGTCATCAGATATAGCTTGCCATTTGAGCTTCCAGGGTTAAAAACAATTAGAGAAATCTAAAAACAAATTCCATTTTAATGCTTTGTCCCTTTTGAGCTACATCAGATGGTTTCTCTTATAAAGGAAGCAAAGGCTCAAAGTTTATTCCAAATTGAACTCAACATGATTTCAGGAGAATCTGGGCTTTGTATCACAATATGTGCTTATATGCCCTTGTTCTTTATTCAGAGTGGTACATCCCAGATCAGTGAGTGGCTTTTTCATCAACTTCTTGAGCTGATGCTAGTAGTTTTTAATGAACCGATCAAACCTCTTCCAAAATTATTTTTAGTGGATTGGAAGAGTGGCTAACTTAATGTCTCTAATTTCTTCTTTTGTTTTTATAGGTCACATTCCACCCCTAAAATGTTCCATGGGTCTGTCAGCAACTTTGATGGAAGCAGAAATTAATCTTATCAAATATCCTGATGAGGGCTTGGAAGAGTCCTTGCTATTAACAGGGTGTTTTTGGTAATGGTATTCATCTTAATCAGATTCGGCTGACAAATCTTTCATTTATAGAATTTTAGAAGGAAAAATAATCTAACGGGGTCATTTTGCCCATGTGAAACAGCTGGGGGGTTTGCCCAAGGTCACCTGGGCCTGTCCCAGTCTGCCCTTCTCCCACCCCCGCCACATACCACATCCCTTATGGATGTGGTGCACTGGCTTTGAGGCCCAAAGCAGCAGATTTTCTACCTTTCCTGATGAGAAGCAGGGTGTTCCATCTAATACTATTCACTGTAGTCTCATGCCATCCAGGTTGGGCCTTTTGGCAGAGTTGCAGTGGAGACAAAGTGTTGTGGTAGGAACCCAGATTCTATAGCCAGGTGGCCTGGGTCAAATCCTACCTTGCTCTGTACAGGTTGTGTGACTTTGGGCAGGCCACCTAACCTCTCAGTGCATCTGTTTCTTTAGGATTGTTATGAAAACTAAATGAATGAATACCTACTGTGCAATTATGACAAACACTCAGGTGTACTATATGTGGGTTTGTGAACTGTGGGGCTCCACTAGGTACTGAGTTGTTAAGTCAGTGTTCAGAGTCATAAACAGCTTTAAATAAATTAAATGGCCCATAGCAGAATAAAATAGAACATATTAGAGTACATTGCATCTGTGGAGGGTGTGGTTTGGTGTCTCTTTGGCTCTCTTTTTAGCATTCCTTTGATTTTGTGTGTGTGTGTGTGTGTGTGTGTGTGTGTGTGTGTAATGGTCCACAGTGTAAAAATACATTGCTCACTGTGGATTGTAGTTAAGAGTGTAGAAGCCCCTGCTTCAGGGACTGGAGTGGGCTAATCCATTTCTCTAAGTGCAGACCTATGGGGTAAATGAGGCACATTTTAGACATGAATGTACAAGGTGAGCTCTGGCTGAAACTTAAATGTGCTTTTTTTTGCAGAGGGAGACCAAAGGGCAGTTTCTTATTGACCACATCTGCAATTACTACAGCTTGCTGGAGAAGGACTATTTTGGCATTCGTTTTGTGGACCCAGAGAAGCAACGGGTAAGAGCCAACCTCTGTCTGGACCCATTTGGGGGAGTGACTCACACTGTGGGTGACCAAAGAAGTTCCTTTCAGAGCAATCATGATAGTTTCAAAGCTGCTCTTTGAAACCCAGTAATTTTAACAGCCCTCATTATATCCTTGTTCCTGGGTATACCTGCCCTTGTTGCTATCTGTTAATTTTTGTTAGAGTGAGCAGGGGAGTCTTACTTTTTGAGTTGGGTACTGTACCAGCATATATATGTTTGTGACATATGTTGGATATATGTCCCTTACATCCAAAAGGTCCCAGGAGGGATCCCTGGGTGGCGCAGCGGTTTGGCACCTGCCTTTGGCCCAGGGCGCGATCCTGGAGACCCGGGATCGAGTCCCACGTCGGGCTCCCGGTGCATGGAGCCTGCTTCTCCCTCTGCCTGTGTCTCTGCCTCTCTCTCTCTCTGTGTGACTATCATAAATAAATAAAAATTAAAAAAAAAAAAAAGGTCCCAGGAATATCCATCCCAGCTCCCACCACCTGAGGTTTCCCATTTCTGCAACCCTTCTGTGGTTCCTAGATATGGATTAGGAGGCCCTATACCTTCTTTGATCTCTGCTTCTTACCCTTCCCCACTGCCAAGCAAGTCAGTGTGTGTGAAAGGGTCTAGCTATAGGTGGTCTGGAGTCGGGGGGCGGGGGGCGGAGACGGGTCCACTCTGTCTTCTTTAATTTGGTCCTCCTGTGGGTGTTCCTGGTCATCTTTCTCTCCTCTCTTCCCTTTCCACTTGGCTCTTAGTTTCATATTTACTGACCCAATACAATGAGGAGAAGCTTACAGAGTGTATTTTGTAAAGGAACAGGCTGTTTAAGGAATAGATTAGATTTTGTTCTGAAATGTGGAGAATCATACTTAGCTTTTAGAGTCCAGTAAGACCTAATCTTCTATAAACATATACAATGCAGTGGCTCAGAAAGAGATTTTGCTTTCCTATAGCACTTGCAGGAACTCTCTAATGGGTCAAACATTTACCCAAATGAGAGGGAGTAGCAGGATACTAGTGAGGATGTAGGGCTGACGTGAGGTCACAGAGGGGATTCATGTGGCATTTCCTACTGTTGACAGTGGTTCCCAGACCTGGCTCCGCAACAAAATCACCTTAGGGTTTTACTAATAATGCTGAGTGTGGACCCTATTCTGGACCTCCTGTATCAGAATCCTTGGGGCTAGGACCAAGAACATGTATTTTAGCACATACTGATTATACTTTTTTTTTTTAAGATTTTATGCATTTATTCATGAGAGACACAGACTGAGAGAGAGAAGCATAGATACAAAGGAAAAGCAGGCTCCCTGCAAGGAGCCTGCTGTGAGACTCGATCCCAGATCCCGGGATCATGACCTGAGCTGAAGGCAGGCGCCCAACTACTGAGCCACCCAGGTGGCTGATTCTACTTTTGACATAGCCATCCCAGCGTTGGTCTTCAGGCTGGTATTGGGGATCATGGCAGAAAGATACTCATAGACATAGTTTCTTGTGGCTTATGAAGATATTATCCTTTTATGGAGAGAGAAACAGATTCAAAGATATTGTTACTTGCCCAAGGTTCTATAGCTAGTAAGTAATGGAGTAAGTATTTAGTTTAGGATTATGGTTCAAACCCCTGCAGAGCAAACAGACTCTGTGGACTATATTAGTTTTATAACCACTGAATATAGATTCTTTTTGTGCAAAATTCCATCCTAAACTCTAAACAAGCAGCCCGTGGAAGTAATTCTAGCTACTATTAGTTGAGCATCTGTCATATGCCAGGAATTTTACTGTCATGGTCTCTAGTCTTCCCCACACTGTAAGGAAGGGGAAAACTGAGGTGCAGAGAGTCAGTGGCTTGTCTAAGGCTACAGGGCTAGTCATTAATGGTGGAAGGATGGTATTTGGACCCACACTCTTTCTAATTATCTCCCAAGTGAAAATCTGAAACATAACCTAGACCAGGGATTTTTAGACCTTTTCTGTGAAGGACCAGATAGAAAATGTAGAAAATGGTTTCATTTTTGTGATGCATACCACTGCTGTCATAATTTTTCAATTATTTTATTCTAGTGGAAAGCAGCCATAGACAAAACCAAAATTAATGGATATAACTGTGTTCTAGTGAAACTTCTTTCCAATAAAAGTATTTTATAAATAGGCAATTAGCCATAATTTGCTGACTCTTAGAGTAGATAATATCTGGAAACCACTTAAATGCAAGAGTTGTTTTCTTATTTCTTGAGTCATCAGGGAGATACTGGATAAACTATTAAGAGAAATCTTTAGAATTGGAATCAGATGTTGGTATGAACTCATGGTTTTTAAAAAATATATACATAGATACAGAAATATAGATGTGCATGTGTGCATGTGGGCTAGTACGCATATGTATGCTGTTCCAAGTTCTGGTTTCTGAGATGGCCTAGAAGCAATGACACCACAGTAGCAATGAGCACGCCAACCCCCTAGATTTGGTTTCTAAATATCATTTTCTAATAAAAGGAACAAAGGCTGCTTGAAAAAAATGTCTGATTCTAGGGCAGAGGCAGGAAAATCACAAGATAAGCCTGGAGCATGTTGTGGTGCCAGAAAGTAAGAAACTGATCAAAAATAAAAGGTCACTAGAAAGTCACAGAGCTAACCTGAATGAGCTGCCAGTAGCTGAAACTGGAAAATTAGAGTGACAAAAATAAATAACAATACTATTGGATTATAATCTATAAAGTAAAATACTCATGAGTCATACTGATATAAGTAGTTGAATAAATAAATAAAAGGGGGAGAAGAGATAGCTCTTCCTTACAGATGAATTCCAATTAATAAGTGTGGGAGGGTTGAGGGAATATCACAATGATAGTTGTGTGCAAGATTCATTGATGAATGCTAAAATCAGTGGGCAGAAGTTTGAGGAGAAACAACATATCTGTATAGTCTCAAAGTACCTCTCCCCATCACCCTCCTCCAGATATCTTTTAATTATAAAGGGAGAAAGCCTAACTTTATAGTGGAGAAACCTGGTAGGCACCACTTTAACCAAGCCATCAAGGTTAACATCACCAGTGAGAAGACATTCCAATGTCACATATCCCCTGATTATCCTTCATTGAGGAGGGCACATCGTCCCTGTGGTATACTCCCCAATAATGCATAACTTCATTCAAATCTTGAGGAAAAATAGGAAAGTCTGAAGCTAGAGATATTCTCCCAAGCAACTTACCTATATTCTTCAAAAGTATTGAGGTAATGAAAGACTATGGAACTCTCATAGATTAGAGAGACAGATCAACTAAGGCCATGTGGGATTCTGGACTGGATCCTGGAACAGAGAAAAATCTGGCATGGGAAAATTCGTGAACTCCAGATTAAGTCTGTAGTTCAGTTACTAGCATTGTGTTAGTAGTAGTTTTTTAATTTTGATAATTGTAGTCTGGTTATGTATTATGCTAACATTAGGGGAAGAGGGTGCTTATGTTTGTACCTTTTTCATATGTCTAAAATTATTTTTTAAAGTTAAAAAGAAGTGTTTAGGTTGATGTGATTCATTGTTCTTAGTATTTTGACTTGGTTTAGCTTAATGTTTAGTGTCCAGATTTGGGTAGTAGATTAGTGGAAAAAATGTGGGCTGCACTCAAAACAAAACTGTCTTATCTGATGTATCCATTAAATTGCTTACAGGGCTGCTTGAATCGTCATTTTTCCCCCCGCATCATAGCCTTTAGAGACTTTTGATTCTGAGGATTCAGTATGACTATAGCTTCCACTTGGGTTGCAGAATAGTTGCTACATGAAACCACATGGACTTTGTACTCAGAAAGATGTGCCTTAAATCCCACCCCTCCTGAAGGATAAACTGTGTGGTCTTGACCAAGTTATTGAGCCTTTTCGAGTCCCT
Source organism: Canis lupus dingo (assembly GCF_003254725.2). Taxonomy (NCBI): domain Eukaryota; kingdom Metazoa; phylum Chordata; class Mammalia; order Carnivora; family Canidae; genus Canis; species Canis lupus. Next base: position 76,112,177 of record NC_064243.1, read on the forward strand.
GTCCTGATGGTTAAAACAGATAACAGTACCTACCGGTAGGGTTGATATAGGAATTCAAGATAAAGTATGCAAATGTTTAACAAATGGTATATATTGAGTACATGGTATATGCTATTTTTGTTGTGATTCTTATAATTATTGTGCATTGGCTTGGCATAGGTGAGGCATTCATGTGAGGAAATACAACATGGTTAGCAACTCTAAAATCTAGAAATGTTCAGAACTTCTTTTAAAGGCAGGATGGCCATTATTATGATCTTTGGGTAGACAAGTGTGAGCCTTGAGTAATTAGAAAAATGGGCCCAGAAGCACACAGACATGCTGATCGGGAGTTTTAAGCAGAGATCAATTGACCAGCATTGGTGGTTTTACCAGGTCTCATACTTTTTCTCAATGGAAAATAAAACTGATGAATTATTTGGATAGAAAGCTAATCAACAGAGAAAATAAGTTAGTTAGAAAAACTGAAGTGGAACTTACCTTTGGTGTGGGAGTTGGTGGTTTGCCTACAACTCTTCACAACTTGATTTACAGTAAACCATTGGGAATATTAAATATTTAGCACTATTACATTTGGAACACCATATGTTTGACAAGATGTCTCATGCCCCATATGCTCTGAGAGTGATGAAGACTGAGTCAGTAAATGATGACTGTCTTTTGCTATTTTAATGGCAAGGGCTCAGAATTTCCATTAGTTTTGATGTAGGGAGAGGCAGATTGAACACCAGTCAGTAAAAATCCCCTCGAGTTTCTACCATATTCTTCTGAAGAACTCATATCATTTTAGTGCCTGAGATTAGGTGTCCCTCTCATTTTACTGAAAGAGAAAGCTGGGACTATAAGCTTAGAAGTCTTTGAAGAAACAATTCTAAAAGGAGAAGGTAGTACTTGACTTAAGTCCAGGTATTTTTTTCTTAAATGTAACATATTCTCTCCACTGCTTCTCAGGTGTTTGAGTAGCTTCTCTTTGGGAATATGAAGTTTGGAAATGATGAACTGGGTTTCATAATTCAGTTTTCTTACTTTGTTTTGTTACTATTATTATTTTAGTAATCTCTATACCCAACATGGGGCTTGAATTCACAACCCTGAGGTCAAGAGGCCCATGCTCTTCTGACTGAGCCAGCCAGGTGCCCCTTGTAATTCTGTTTTCTATAACTATGGTTTAGGCTGTCCATTGTCCTGGCTTTTCCCTCTTTCTGCCTTTCCCCATTTCCCAAATCCAGCTAGAGAGAAGTCACTCCCAGGGCCTGAGAAGGCAGGAAGTACCCTTCCCTGTCCTTCCAACCAGCCTAGTCAGAGGAGGAATTATACTGGGACTAAGTTGTGGGTGTTGGTTTACAGTCTGCAGGAAGATTGGACTCAGTGCTTTTGATTTTAACTTCCCTATTTCTAAGGGATCATCAGTATTATTGACTTTTCTCACTCAAGGACCTACATCAGTATCATTGACTACATCAGTATCATTGAGTTTTCTCACTTAAGGACCATTCTGGCTCATACCCTAAGACAACAAATTCACTTTGGAAATCAACATCTCTGTGGCAATCTTCTCCAACACTCTTGTGTTTGGGCAGTTTATGTCGTGTGGCCACTGGCTATACTTTTGATAGGATGACCTGGAAAGTCATAAATGCAAGGGCATCCTGAACCCTGATGCCTTCTTCCCCCGGATAGAATTACAGCCCTGAGGTTTCTATGTTGGTAGCCAGAAAGAACTAGTGAACCTATCAATGAGTTTTATTAATAATGGGAAAAGACCTTTTCTGTTAGAGCAGTTTGCTTTTTCTAAAGGTACCTTTGAGGAGGACATGGAATGGAATGAAAAAAAAATCCCAATGATTTTAGGTTTCACTCTGGGGCTCATGCCAGGAAGCCAGACAGCATTATGTCCCACCAGCTGCTCCTGCCTTTGGAAGGCTGCTTCTTGCTCTTGGGGACAATTGCTTCACAGATGCTTGTACATAGGATCAAGAGTGGTACATTACATTTAGGGCAGCCCTGCACTGAAGAGAAGGATTGTACTGCTGCTTTAGGTCACTGGTCATGAATTTGTCTGCTTAATGAGTCTACTTTTGTTTTTAATGTCTCAGGGGTATTAAAAATCAAGACTACTTGGATGCCTATTTGGGGAGGAGGTATGGACAAGTAACTTGGCTTTATGGGAAAAGACTTAGAGTACTCAAATTACAAGGAGCATAGCAGTATCTTAACAGCTTGAAAATTGGATATTTTGTCTAATGGTTCAATTGTGGCCCAAGGTATTAACTTGACAGATTTGTGGAAATTGTCATAGTCTTCGGCAGAGAGCAGAACTAAAATGGTTGCTCATAATTGACTCTGTCTACACCTGATGTCCTCTCCTAGGGAGGTATGAGGATGCCTGATAATGACAGGTTGTAATCTGTAAGTCATAGGTAACTGGGATGTCCAAATTTTAGTGGAGGAAGGAGCAAGTACATGAACTGGTTATCTTGTTTGGGCCAATAGGCAGACATAGGAATAAGCGTGGCGAAAATGCCATTTTATCCTTATTGAGTTGGGGGAAAAACAGGAAGATATTCAGGGTAAGATAGTCTTCCTCCTTGGTGGTGGGAAGCTCCTGGACTTGGTTCAGATGAGGGCAGGAATTAATTAGGTTGGTAAGGTTTAAGTTCCATCAGTAGACAGAGAAGCACTCACCAGAGGCTTCCAGCAGGCAAGAACATCAGAGCTGATGGGAGACCAGCAGGTTTGGAAGTTTCAAATAGCTCTAGAGACAGTTTTTAAGTCAAGCTGAGAGGAAGACTATACTGTAAAGATGATGTATAAAACTTGGAGAAATAAAAGCAGTAGAAGTAAGGATTGGCAATTGGACCAGACTTTTCTTTTTCATGCATGCTCAAGCAAATGTCTTTTACAAGTTCAATTGTAATTGTGTTATATCCATGGAGAGTAATAATGAGGAGTGTCTTAGTCAGCTTGGGATGCTATAAGAAAACACCTGCGTATGCAGGACATTTAATCCTCACAATTCTAAAGGCTGAGAAGTTCAAGTTCAGGATGCTAACAGATTTGGTTCCTAGTGAAAACTCTCTTCCTGGCTTGCAGAGGACTGCCTTCTCCCTGTGTCCACACAGGGTGGGGAGAGAGAGAGAGAGAGCATGTAGGTGCTCTGGCCTCTCTTACTAATCTTATAAGGGCACTAATTCTATCAAGGGTTCCACCCTCATGACTTCTAAATGTTATTACCTTCAAAGGTCCCACTTCTAAATGCTATCACATTGGGGGTCAGGTCTTCAACATGTGAATTTGGTGGGGGTTCGGGAGCAACCATTCATTCCATAATAAGGAGTAAGAGTTCTGGTTATCTATTGCTGTGTAACAGGTTTCCTCAAACACTCAGGGGCTTAGATGAACACAATTTTATCATATTCTAGGATTGTTTGGGTCAGATATTTGAGGAGGGCTCAGCAAAGTGATTCTTCTGTTTGACATGGTGTTAACTGGGCTCTCTCAGTGGTATGCAGCTGGTGGTTGATCTATTCTGGGTGGGGGGCAGAGGGTCCAATATGTTTTCATTCATATTCCTGGAACCTTGATGGAGATGGCTGGAAGGTAGGGCTGGGGGCCCTCCTGCTTCTGCATGTGGCATCCTGGAATATACAACTCTTGATCTCAGAGCTTCTCTACATGGCCTGTCTAGCTGGGTGTCTAAGCTTCTTGCAGGGCCCCTTTGGGCTCCAAGTACAAGTGGAACCACTTAACCAAGTAAATCATATAAAGAGTGTTTTGCGGGAAGTAGTAAGTTTTGGACATGTTGAATTTGGGGTACCTATGAAATGTTGAGGTAGAGATGTTTAGTCTATACTTGGGAATATGGATTTGAAGCTCAATGAAGAGGTTTAGGCCCCCCATGGAGATTTTGGACCCCATGAGGTTTTCACTTCCATAAACCTTGGGAAATATACTGCACAGCCAAGGGAAAGAATATAGAATAAGACGAGTATCTGAAAGCTAAAGACTATCCATTTTTTAGAAAGGATGTCTAGAAGGAGAAACCAGCAAAGGATATTGACCAGGAACATACAGAGTAGAAAGAAAAGAATGGGGAGAGAGAGACCTTCTGGAAGCAATGGTAGCTGTAGACTTACTATAAGAATGGGCTATAGTGTAAAACATCAAGAAGGAAGGAGGCTGGAGGACATTACTGCTCAGGTGCTGAAAGCTTTGATGCCAGGAAGACGGGGTTAAATCCTACCTCTGGTTGTAGGACTTTGAACAGCCTCCTTAACCTATGCCTCAATTACTTTATCTGTAAATGGGAACACTAATAATAATAACTATGCCATAGGGTTGTTATTTAAGTGCATTAGTCAATATTATCAACATGTGATGGGTCTTTTTACTACATGCTTTAAAGAGTTTGAAAGGTTCATGGTTCTTTCAGCTAGAAGATCTTTGACCTTAGAACAGTTTGGTAAGGGATCCCTGGGTGGCGCAGCGGTTTAGCGCCTGCCTTTGACCCAGGGCGCGATCCTGGAGACCCGGGATCGAATCCCACGTCAGGCTCCCGGTGCATGGAGCCTGCTTCTCTCTCTGCCTGTGTCTCTGCCTCTCTCTCTCTGTGTCTATCATGAATAAATAAATAAAATCTTTAAAAAAAAAAAAAAAAGAACAGTTTGGTAACAATGTGAAATTTCTGTGGCTTGACAGCAAGTGTTATATGGTGGTAAATTCCAATGTAACAAGCCTGAAGGAATCCCATCATTTCCTCTGTAATTGCATTTTTGGTGTTTTCATGTACTTTAAAATAAACAGCACTGAGTGTTTTTATAACCTCTATTGTATTTTCAGACTATTTTATTTTTAAGTATACATACATTAAGGATTTCTTGGATGTAGAACAGGGGTTGGCACACAGGTGTCAGGATGGCCCCCATTTGTTTAGTAAATAACATTTTATGGGACACAGCTATTTCTATTCATTTATGTGTTGTCTCTGGCTACTTTCGTGTTCCAATGGCAGAGTTGAGTAGTCCTGACAGACCATATGGGCCACAAAACCTAAAATATTTATACTGTCTGATACTTTACGAAAAAAAAAAATGGTGCTTATGCTTTCTTAGGCTTCCTGTTTCTGCCTCTGTTTCCTAGGTGTTTCTTCTCCCAGCTGTTACTTCTATTTTGCTTATCCCTAAGGACCCAGAATGCAGGAGCAGTTATGGTTGAAGAAATAAAAACATTGCACTGAAGCAGTAAAGGTTTCTTTGCCTAGGTTACTGCCAGGAGGACAATAACTTGTGAGCATGCCTAGTCTGTAGATAGTTTTGCTGTTGTTGCCATTGTGTTATAGATTTCATTGAAACTGGAATGAAGGGCAGCCCAGGTGGCTCAGAAGGTTTAGCGCCACCTTTGGCCCGGGGCCTGATCCTAGAGACCCGGGATCGAGTCCCATGTCGGGCTGCCTGCATGGAGTCTGCTTCTCCCTCTGCCTGTGTCTGCCTCTCTCTCTCTCTCTCTCTCTCTCTCTCTCCCTTTCTCTGTGTCTCATGAATAAGTAAATCTTAAAAAAAAAAAAAAAAAGAAACTGGAGTGAAAACCATTGGTTACTGGTAGCTAATGAGCTAGGGCCTAGTTTTGATTGGCTGACCCAGAACACTGCTAGGCTGCATTCATTTGGATGGCATTCTTTTTTTCCCCTGTAGAGGCCAGAGGGCCTAGAAATGGCATAAATTGGCTAGATAATGCAGGGAGACTGAGTTACTCTGGGGCTTTATCCAGGTGAGATGTGAGAATCAGGCCATCTTTTCAGGGCTAGGATGAGAATTGGTAGATTATGGATCTGGTTACTTCTGAAGGGAAAAACAAACTCCTGCTTGGGAGGTGCATTCATTCTTGTTTGAAGCCCCATTTGTTACTCAACACATTTATTGGAGCTATGCATTATTCTGGTGTAGGGCACCAAGGGTTTTAAGAAAGATAAGAGATAAGAGACATTTATTGGAGCTATGCATTATTCTGGTGTAGGGCACCAAGGGTGTGTAATTTATTCTGTAATCACAGGCTGAATCAATTTCAACAGAAGCCCAACACTTGAAGATAACCAAGTGTGTTATATTGTTTACTTTGGGGAGGTTTTTTGTTTAGTTTTTTTTTTTTTTCCTAGCTCAGCAGCTACCAAATTAAAAATCAATCTACTTAGTCATAATCACCACCTCACACCCATCTTCCTCTCCCTCACCAAACAAGCCAAAGTTGGAATATGAAAGAAATACCCCATTTCTATGATGGGGTAGAGAAGAATGATCTAAGGCTAAGTGTAACAGAGCCTAGCAAAATTAAAAAGAACCATTTGTTGGTAATGTTCTCATACTTCAGGTTCATAGAATGTAGAATGTGAGAGCTGAAGGAATTTTAGGAGTCCTGGAATCTGTCCCCCAAGACCACAGAAGAGGGAATCAGAGAGTAGAGGGCTTAGCCAGCACCCTACTTTTCACCCCTTTGTGAGGCTTCATTCAACTTCTCTTTGCTTCAAGCTGCTATCAGTCAAAATAAATTTGTTCTAAGAGGTGGCTTGAAATGTGGTCAGGCTAGATTGTCCAGACTGAAAACCTTGTTTGAATCGGAACTTCTCTAAGCAAATGAGGGAAACTGAGTGGGAAAAATTAGAGAGGGAGACAAACCATGAGAGACTCCTAACTCTGGGAAACCAACAAAGGGTTGCAAAAGGGGAGGAAGGTGGGGGGATGGGGTGACTGGATGATGGGCACTGAGGAGGGCACTTGATGGGATGAGCTCTGGGTGTTATACTGTATGTTGGCAAATTGAGTTTATTTTTTTTTATTTTTAAAGATTTTATTTATTTATTCATGAGACACACACACAGAGAAAGAGAAAGAGAGAGAGAGAGAGAGAGAGAGGCAGAGACACGGCAGAGGGGGAAGCAGGCTCCATGCAGGGAGCCTGATGTGGGACTGGATCCCAGGTCTCCAGGATCAGGCCTTGGGCTGAAGGTGGCACTAAACCACTGAGCCACTCGGGCTGCCCAGCAAATTGAGTTTAAATAAAAAATAAATTGGAACCTCTCATAGCAGGATATACTGGTTACTGGGGGTCAAGCCATGGAGAGAGGGCAGTTTTTGGTGGGGAGTTAGGGAGGCTGTCTTGACTGTGGTACCCAGAAGTGGATCTAGAGATGAAAATTTCAGTTTTATTAGGAAATCTTCCCAGGAAAAAAGACTTTTAGGAGCTTGGGGGGATTGAGACAAAGAAGGGTGGATGGTCACACAAGTGTGTGATGTTGAACAAAGTTGTACAGAGGAGAACTTGGCTGAAAGCCACAGAGGAGCTCTGGAAGAGTGTAGGTCATGCCTTAGAATTGTCCTGGCCTAGGGGCAAGGGAGCAGAGGTACTTATCCTCCCCCACCTGTCACTTCTTAACCTGACAGGGAAGATGTGAGTGGAGGAGGCTCCTTCTCCCCTGCATTGGGTTCCAGGAACCTGAGGCAGCCTTCCTAAGAACGATCAAGCTGCTGTATAACTAAGGAGAAAAGGGCCTCTGAGGGCATCTGGGCAGAACCCTGGCAGTATCCCTGCAGACCTACCTTCCTGATACCTTCAGATCATGCTGAAGGAATGCCTCCTCAGGTTTATCTGACTTCTGAAGCTCATTAGATAGAATCAGTAATTGGATCTTAGCTTCTTTAGTCTTTGGAATTCTTATTCTAAATGTAAGTTGAAGAAATAAAGGTTTCAGCTATAGTAAACCAGCCGCAAATTCAGATATTTGGTTGGCAGGCTTTTCTTTCTACCTCTCTTAGGGAATTTCACTTTCCAGTAAGGAAGCAGAATTTTAAAAAACCCAACAAAACCAACAACTAGCATATATTCCAAGTAGGAATTGAAAGGGAAATAGCAATGCAGTGTATGTTCTGAGCCTCCTGTCTAATTGCCAAGCACGCAGAATCATGGTTCTTTCTTTTTCAAAGGCGTGTAATCCATCTGTACATGTAGTAACAGCAGGAGTTGTTGGTGTAGTTCAGATTTGAATTCATTGCCCAACTTGCAACTCTAAAAGGAAGAAGGAAAAAAGGGAGGAGAATTAATTACCTTTCATGTAGAACAGAAGGCAGATGGGGTGGGAGTGTTAGAAGAAGAGAGTTCCAGAGGTGGGCCCACTAGGAGGGGTCATTGCATCAACTTGGGAGTGTCTGAGTGAACACAAAGAAGGTGGGAACAGCTGGGGTTTACTAAGCCTTCACTATGCTCTAAGCTCTGTTCTAAGGACTTCTTAATGTGTTAACCTACTTATACCGTACGATGATGCTGTAAGTGGGAAAACAGGAAGAAACTCACTGGAGGTCACATCACTATAAGTGGCAGAATTGGGATTTGAACGCATGCCTCCTGGCTTCTGTATTGGACTGCAGTGCCAAAGCTGGGGGGCTTAGTTGGACTTGACATCTGCCTGTTATATATGAAATTCTTCTTGAGTCTCAATAAGTCTAAACTACATAAAAATCCACCTTTATCCTGAGTAGAGCTTAGCTTTCTTTTTTAAAAATACTGACTTCTAATTATTCATGTAATGCATGAATACATGTAAAAAGCAGAAGTTAAAACATCACAGATAAAACAGAAGTCATAGTTTCTTTTGAGCAGCACCTCTAAATTCCTGTTTTCTCTCTCTTATCTGTTTATCATGTTTCATTTCAGATCTTTAAAAATACATTTAGATACTTATTATGTATTCTTTGAAAATATAGGGTAGTGTTTGTACTTTTTACTTAAAAAAGAAAACACATTAATTCGATGATACCATAGTTCAGAGGTTCCCAAACTTTGTTGATTTATGGCTCTCTTAGTATCTTAGTAATGATTTCATGGTGCCCTAGGTCAAAAGTATTTATTTCATAGTGCCCTCTGTAATAAGAGTTAGAGACAACAAACTTGGTATTTATATCCTAACACCTTGGGGCCATTTAGAACATGACCTACATGAAAATAGTATTTCCAGTTCATTCTTAACCACCATTACCCAGGAACAGGATGTGTCCCCTGTTGGCTGCCCCCTGGCTTCCTCAGAATCTGGGACCAGATCAAATACTTCCATACTCATTACCTCTCATGCCTCTTTTAGCATAGTACTTGCTTTTTATCACAGCAATCACCAGCAACTCAGAATTGCAAAAAGTATGACATAAAAAGGAATATAGCATGATCTGATATTGGAGCTGGGAACTTCCTTGAGCTTATAGTTTGCACGGTGGATATCTGAAAGATGTCTAGAATGACTCCTTTTCCCTGGGGCACGTCAGTGCATGATTTGGGAACTGTGGCCATAGTTATAAATTTTGCAGTTCACTTTTTTCATCATGCAGTGTGCTTTAGAGGTCTAATAACATTACACATCAAGATCTACCTCCTATAATACACTGAAGAATCATCAAGAACATAAACAGATTATAGGTTATTTACCATTTTCCTGATGATGGCCATTAATATTCTAATATTTTATAATTTAATATAATCTTGCAATGAGGATCCTTGTTATGTTCCTCTGTGTTCATATGGGCAAATTAGGAAATAAGGGGATTGTTGGGCCATAGGTCAGTCAGATTTTTAAATTTTAATAAAAATTAAAATTAAGTTCATGAACTGAGCTTGACCCTCTCTGAAGAAATGATTTCCTATAATCCCTTGAAACATGACTATTGCTAGCCTATTTTTCTTAGGGCTTTATACCCCATGACTATCTCACTGCAGAAGAATAGTTGTCCTGGGGAAAAGTATGTAGTGGTCACACTATAGACATAAGTAATTAAGATGCACAAGGTTTGAGAGGCAAGGGTAGGGTGTGAATAGGCTGAGAGGATGAGGAAGGTCAGAATCCATCAGAAACTGTATTTCATAGGATAATGAGGAGGCCAGTTCATTTAAAATAAATAATTTATTTAGGGCACAGATGGTAAGATACCTTGCAGGCATCCCTTACATGTTCCCTATCCCTCCATGGCAGATATTGCCATTCCATCGTGGTACTCATTCTCACTGAGACTTGGATCCTTCTTTGCAGCCCTGGGAGATTGGCACTAACTTGTATGGGCATATCAAATGAAATGTACTTGTCCTCCATGTAAGCAGAGATGAGGAGGAGAGGCAGGTCGCAGTTAGGCAGAGAAGGGCTAAGGAGTTCAAAGGATGCCAAGCAAGGGGAATTCAGAAAATGTATTTCAGACTTTATTGGCCAAATGACTAGTGATTTTTCTCTGTGAGACAGTAGCAGTAGATACTGATCTCAGTAGGTATTTTTTCTTGCCTTAGTTCTAAATTATCTTATTTATTTCTAGAACATAATCATCTGATGCCCCTTTTATTATTCTCCTCCATGGGATGTGGTCTGCTAATGAAACCATACTTATTAACTAACAAAAGCATCAGCAAACAAGGACTTATTGATATTTTTCATGTGCCAGGCACCGTTTAAGTGTCTCACGTTTAGTATTTACTAACTTTTAAAATCCTTGCAATAACCCTGTGAAGTAGGTATGATTGCTATTCCCATATGATAGTTGTGGAAATTGAGAGTGAGGTTAAACATTTTGTACACGGTTATACAGGTAGTAAGTAGTCCAATCAAGAAATTTCCCCACTATTAAATGATAACTGTGTGAATGCCAAACATCACTTTTGACTAGAAGGAGATAACCAAAAGTAGAATGGTGGTTTCCAAGGGCCTGGAGAAAGGGGGCTGCAGAGTGACTGTTTATTAGGACTTGAGTTTCTGTTTTACAAGGTGAAAGTGCTCTGGAGATGGATGGTGGTGATGATTGTGCACTGTTTTGAATACATTTAATACTACTGAACTATGCACTTAAAAATGATTAGGATGGTGAATATGATGTATATGTTATCACAATTTAAAAAAAATGAAAAGAGGAGAAAAACAGGGTTCTCAAAATAAACAGACATAATTTTGATCAGAATCAAAGAAACTTGCTATTTCAGTTTGTGTAATACATTAGAAGTGAATGTGTGGTTTTCTGTCAAACTCTTCCTGATGTTGACATAGTGAAAAGACCTTTCTTCTAATTTTTGAAGACTGCAGAGATCTTACCCCCTGGATTGGAAACTATTGATTTGGCCACTCAATTTATCTACTCCTGGGGAAAGAAGGAATGTTTATCAAGAGTAGTGTGTTTTAGAGCAGACCTTCTGGGGAGGCAGCATGGCCAAGGCGAAGGGCCTGTGCTCTGGAATCCCACTGTGCACTGGTTTTATCATTTATTCTCTAGGTGACCTCAGGCCAGTTGTCTAATGTCCCAAGCCTCCTGATTTCTCATCTGCAAATGGGGTGGTAGTACTGGCCCTGGCATTTAGGAGGCACTCAGCATATGCTAGCTCTTACTAGATTTTATGGTTATGCATTTATATCAAAAGGTAGGGGTGTTACAGAACTCTGAGGCTTAACTGGATGACACAAGGGTGTAAGCCTCCACTGATGGTAAGTGTCCTCCTTTCCTCTCTAGTATCAAGTGTGATGAGTGCCTGGCAAGTGAGGGTTCTCTAACCTCCTGATGGATACCAATGGCACTCCTATTGTCTTTATAAACTGTGGATGTATAGAGTGATGCTTCCTGGCATGCCCTAAGTGGCTTCAGGGACATCATGGTTAGGGATATCAAAAGCTACCTGGCTCTTAGCATGTAGAGTGAACTGGCTGCTGGGATCAGCATGGTATCTGCTTCAAATGCTTGTCACTAAATGCCATTCTGAGCTACTGAGGTCGTTGGGCTTCTTTGTTTTGTGATACAGCTAGTGTTTCTTCTGGATGATCTCAGGCCTCTGAAGTGATATATTTAAAGTCATTTGTTCCTCCCTACTGTAAGGAAGAATTGCCTCTGTATGATTGGGCTAAGGCTCACTTGTCCCACTGTTCACAACAGAGGCTACCTGGCAGGGAAATAGGGTACTGTAGCTGTCTTGGACTGTGGCTCTTTGAGGTCATGGACATCAAAGTCCTTAGCCATCTGTGGCTTGCCCAGAGCAATGGAACCCCATCACCTAGGATCCACTAGAGCCACGAGAATATCCAGTTGAAGTGTATGTTCTCTCCCTAGTTCTTCTCTCTTAGTATGACTCAAATACTACTCATAGTGTTAATTCTCTGTAATTTATACCCTTGCCTGTTGTATTTTTATTATGGAATCATTTGTGTTGATCTGAAGAAGGTGGAACCTTGAGGAATATCTATGGGAACCAAGACTGTGCTTTGGAAAAAGATTGTATTGAATTTCTTTTAGTTATTAAGTATGCATCGTATGGTTCAGCCATTTGACCCATAATCTCTGCTTTTTTTCTCCCTAGCACTGGCTTGAACCTAACAAGTCCATCTCCAAGCAAATGAAATGTAAGTGTCAATCTCTGGTTTCACTTTTGCTGTGAAATGTCCAAAGATAGGTTCTGTTTCTCGACAAAGTTTCTGCTGCCAGGGAAGAAATGGCAGGAGTTGAAGATCTGTGGGTGGGGGCCTCTCTCTCCCATTGGAGAGAGAGTGAGTGAGTTCTCTTATTTGCTAGCCTTTGCCTTCCTTGCAGTTACTATTACCATCACCCTACCTTCATATTTCAAATTTGAACAGGATTATTGGAATTAGGTTGAGGATCTGTTAAACATAACCACAAGGTGCCAGGTGCCTTTGGATTGTGGGAATTGCTAGTAAGTGGTTGAGGGTGGGAGGTGCAGTTTTAAGGGGATGAGAAAAGTTAGGTGTATTTTGAAACTAGATTCTTGCCGCTGACTTTACTGAAGATTGTATTATTCTTTTCTACTCTTCAAACTCCCTACAATAATTTCTTCCCCCAAGTAATTGCTTTCAAGCCCTCCTGTTCTGAACTGCTTTTTTTTTTATTATTTTTTTTTTTTAATTGATGAACTCTTAGGGAAGTTGCCTTGGGAAACATCTTTCTAGAACATCTGGTCATCCACTTTGGGTGTTGTGAGGAGGGTGTTGTGATTGGATCCAGGATGATATGGTGTTTTGTCTTGGTAATCTGTGCAAGGCTGTAGTCAGCCTGCTTTTATTTATGATTTGGAGGAGGGCTTCTGAAATGCACTTCAGAAATTCATTGCCTGCCCTGAAATCCATTTATCCCTCCATGTCAACTTTCCCAGGGCTCTGAAATATAGGAGATAAATCAGTTTCTCATCGGAAATCAGTTTAGCACATATTATGTCACTTACCATTATTCAAGGGATTCCTTCCTTTTTCAAATATAAAGAAATTATTTTGGGCAGGGCTTTTAAGTCGGAGAAGGCAGAAACTGAATGCCGATGGCAAACTAGCAACCAATACATCTATTCCTTAACCTTCTTTTTTTCCCCCTCTTGTTCCCTCCCTCTTATCTCTTCTTCTCTTTGTTCCTTTCCATTCCTTTTCCTTCCCTGACCCATCTCTCAGAAGCAAACTCTGTCTGATTAGTGCAGGAAAGACAGCCAGGTCGTTCTGGGGAAGGCTGATACCCATGGCTGCTGGGAGCCATGGCTGTTGAAGGAACTGGCAGGAAAGTTGAAACAGGAAGCAGCAGGGGTCATGCGAAGTCCAGAGAGGTCAGTCTGTTGTGGTGAAGCTGGAATAGAATTGGGACAAAAATCTAAAAAGAAATAGCAGGACAGAAGTATCTGGAAGCTCTATATAGAATGATATGCAGGATAATAAGAATGAATTAGTATGTCTAAAGATATTGCTGGGGCACCTGGGTGGCTAAGTCAATTAAATCTCTCTCTCTCTCTTTAAAGATTTTATTTATTTATTCATGAAAGACACAGAGAGAGAGGCAGAGATACAGGTAGAGGGAGAAGCAGGCTCCTCCCAGGAAGCCTGATGCAGGACGTGATCCCAGGACCCTGGGATCCCAACCTGAACTGAAGGCAGATGCTCAACCACTGAGCCACCCAGGTGCCCTGTGTCTAACTCTTGATTTCTGCTCAGATCATGATCTGAGCTCCTTACTCAGTGGGAAATCTGCTTGAGATTCTCTCTCTTCCTCTGCTCCTCCCCTTAGTTGCATACATGTGCATGTGCATACACACACTCTGTCTCTAAAATAAATAAGTGAAAAAAATCTTTAAAAAATTGCTGATGCCTAGCTTTTATCCTTAGCTACTAAGTTTTGATATTTTTGTTTATGTGTTTTAAAATGTTTAGACAATTTTCCAGTAAGCTTATTTATAGTAAATGGTCCTTTGATTTTGGTTCTTAAATGTCACACGATATTTTCCTTAGGCTATACACACTTTTAAAATATAAATTTATCCCTTAGATGTATTTCAGCACTTAATGGAAGACAAAACTTTTAATTTGTGAGGAATTTGCTGCTTATGAGCTTTGTCCCCATGCGAAGTAAATCTGAACAACCAACTGAAAATTTATAAGGTTTGGTAAAAATGTTTTAAAGATTGACATTTGAATGGTAGCCAATATCAATCTAATGACAAATGAAATCTGAATCTGGAAAGAAGAACTATGTAAAATTCCATTTCTATACCGGACTGGTATACTTATTGGTTCTAGGAACTGGTAAAGGTCTTATCCATCACCCAGTCTTCTGTTATATTTTTGAGGGCATAACTGAACAAGAAATCATGTAATTTTCTAAGGGTCACAGATCTAATTTTGTTGATGACGGTGTCTTTTAGTATCAAGAATTTCTGTGTATGTATATATACATATATATATGTACCTATATAAATACAAATATGTGTATGTATATATATGTATGTACATATATGTATCTATATCTATATATCTCCCAGAAATATTAACTTTACTGTAAATTAGAACAAATTTTAAACTAAGATTTGTGTATTATTAACCTAGAGAAACTGGGTTCAACTCCTGGGACTCATCCATGAATCTATCAAAATTATATAGTTGCAGAACTCCAGGCAAGTTTATTCATGGGTATGTGTATACCTTTAATTCTTTGATTGCCTTTGAGTATCCAATGAGGGCAAAATTTCTTGGAAGAATGGTTTGATGGCAGACTTTCAGGCAGTATTATTTCTTAATAGTATTTTTAAAGACAGTTTATTTTCATTTTACTTGCTATTTAAAATTTTCCCTTTTAATGAGATATAATTGTCATGTAGCATTGTAGAAGTTTAAGATCTATAACATAATGATTTAATATATGTGTCTATTGCAAAATGATTACCACAGTAAGATTATTTAACATCCATTACCTCACATAGACATTCATACCTCATGTATTAAAACAGGTTTTATTTTTTTTTAAAATTTTTATTTATTTATGATAGTCACACAGAGAGAGAGAGAGAGGCAGAGACATAGGCAGAAGGAGAAGCAGGCTCCATGCCCGGGAGCCCGACGTGGGATTCGATCCCGGGTCTCCAGGATCGCGCCCTGGGCCAAAGGCAGGCGCCAAACCGCTGCGCCACCCAGGGATCCCTTAAAACAGGTTTTAAATGACGTCCATAAGTTTTCTTAGTTCGGAAGAATTTAAAATGAAAACCCAAACTATTTCTTTTCTCTTCCACTTATATCCCCAAGCTCACTCCACAAAGAAATAACTTAACAATATTTTACATATCCTTCTGAGATTTCTTATGTATATATGTAAGCTTCCCCATCATATATAAGATCCTTTATAAACAAAACTGAATCAATCTCTCTATATTATTTTATATCTTACTATTTTAAATAGCTTTAGAGATTTTAAAAATATCAATATTGGTATCATTTTAAAAATGCCTTTCTGGGGATGCCTGGGTGTCTCAGTGGTTGGGCTCCTGCCTTTGGCTCAGGTCATGATCCCAGGATCCAGGATCAAGTCCCACATCAAGCTCCCTGCAAGGAGCCTGCTTCTCCCCCTGCCTGTGTCTCTGCCTCTCTCTCAGTCTGTGTCTCTCATGAATAAATAAATAAATCTTTAAAAAATGCCTTTCTGATAATTACATGAATATAGAACAGACATCAAAGTATTTTCTAATAATTTGCTATTATGCATTATGCTGTAATAAACATGCTTGTATATATTTTCTTGCATGTTTGCAAGTACATATATACTAGAAATTCCTTTTAGAAGTGAAATTGTTGGATGAAAAGGTATATATTTTACCTTTCTTAGTGATAAATATCCATTTAAAGACCTTAGAGTAATTTACTCCCAGTAATATTATGTGAGAGTGTTTGTTTCCCCCAAATCTTGTTGAAAATAGATAGAATCACACTTATTTTTATGATGACTTCAAATTTATTAAGGAAGAAATATTTAATTGAAAGAATAATTAATTGGACAGTTCCTTAATTTGGTATACATTCTATTTTATTTTTTAAAAGATTTTGTTTATCTAGAGAGAGTGCATGTGAATGGGGGAGGGGCAGAGGGCGAGGGAAAAAGAATCTCAAGCAGACTCCCTGATAAGCATGGAACCCAGTGTGGGGCTCAGTTTCACAACCCCAACATCATGACCTGAGCCAAAATCAAGAATCGAATGCTTAGCCAACTGAGCTACCTATGTGCCCCAGGGTGTACATTTTAAAGCTGAAAAACTTCTTAAACCAAGGTCTTATTTCTCCTCTGAACTTAAATTTTATTCTGTAAGTGAACATGTAGTAAAATTGACATTATTTTGGTGTATAGTTCTGTAAATTTTAACATATAGTTTTGTATAACCTCCAGTAGAATCAGGGTAGAGAATAGATCCATCACCTCAAAAACCTCCCTTTGTGCTCCATTTTGTAGTCATGAACCTCCACCCCTAAGCACCAGCAGCCCTTGATTTGTTCTGTCAGTATAGTTTGTGTTCCTTTGAGATTGTCAGATAAATGTAATCATGTAGCATGTAATCATTTGAGATCAGCTTTAATCAGCTCTAATAGCTCTGAGATTCAGCCAAGCTGCTATGTTTGTCAGTACATGATACAGAAAATTATTAAATAATAAAAGTTGGTCTTTGAAAATATCAAGAAAGTGATGAACCTCTAGTAAGACTGATAAAGAAAAAAGAAGACACAAATTACCAATATCAGGAATAAAAGAGGCTATCACTACAGGCCCCACAGAACAACTCTGAATATGTAAGCTTGACAGCTTAGATGAAATGGGCTCATTCCTCAAACACCATGAATTACCAAAACTCACACGATATGAAATACATAACTTGAGTAGTTCTATGATTATCAAAGAAAAGAGGATAAATTTCCAGATAAGAAAATCTCCAGCCCATGATAGCAACATACTGTTGCTATGTTGCTGCCAGAGCCCCCTTTGCCTTAACTAGGAGCTTCTCCTGGAGCTTTCCCCATCCATAGTGATGCCTTTCCAGTATCTCTGAGTTCTGTCCAGGGGATACCAGAGGGAAAAATGTGGAGATTTCAACACCAGTTCAGTGATCTTGTGAATTATTGACCTTTCCCACTCTGCCTGCTATTATTTACTGTCCAGGTTTTATGCATTCAGTGGGAAAGGTGGGGTGAGTACAATTAGTCAGTACTTCCTGGAATTGGAAACTTTGAATCAAGCTTTTTATCATTTCTTGTCAACTAGGTCAAAATGGAAGTAGGCTACATGATTTGGGCAGTGTTGAGGGAAATGTCTTCCTCATTGCCCTATTCCATCATTGTGTGTCCATTGTGAAATGAAATGACCTTTGATCTTTTCCTTTTCAGAGTATTTAGATAGAAGGTTGTCTACAAACAAAGTATTAAATGAAGTGGCGTATTTTGGATGTTTGATTTTCAGAATTTGTTTTCCAAGTAGGAATAGTGAGTGTTCTCACTTATAACCTATAGCTTTTAGCTTCATTCCCATAACTGTGGAATGTAGCTTAGTGTGTATACATGAGTGGCATGCATCAAAAGAACAAAACTTTCATGTCTTGCAGGATCTATGTAGTCAAGAGATTTTTAAAAAGTTACACATTATGACTCAGATGTGCATAAGTGTGACATTTATTTCCCCATGACTGAATTCAGTTTTCAGTGAGCCTCTTTCCTCTGGGGGCAAAAAGTTCAATCTTGCCATTTCAGGGTAACTCAAGATCTGCCAGTTTAGAATTTCATCTCTTTCAGGAAATTACTCAGTGAATTAATTATTTAATCATAATCACTTCAAAGTGCATACTTCTATATTGGGGTATTTTTTCCCATACCAATAGCTTTTCCTTTTTCTCCATTCCCAGATTGGCATCATGAGGCAGGGGATGCTTATGTATCAGCATGGCAGCAAGGATGACATCTCTCTTGTGCTCAGTCCTTTGAATCTTCCCCTGGCCTGTCTTAGGTGATTTGGCTTTTGGTTGCTGACATCTTTCTTCACTGCATCCTCTCTGAATGTAACTGGTCCCACTTGGCTTTTCTCAGTCTACATTGGCCATGTGCTGTTGAGACTGCTGCCCCGGATCATGGTCTTGTCCTGCAAGTCTACAGACTGTGCCCTCTGGTGATCCCCATTCCAGGTGTCTTTCACTCGTTGGCTCTCAGCAATTCTGTATTTACCACTGGGACAGGTGGATGTTACTCAGCCTCTTCTGTGCAGTGCTTCACTTTAGCCTCAGGAAAACTTATGTCCCCTATATAAGGCTCCTTCTCTGCTTAAAAGTAGTATGGGGCCATTTCTTCAGTGCTCTCCAAAGTCATAACAGAACACTTCCCCAAACTCCTACGGGATTTATTTGTCTTGTTTTTATGCTTCACCCTGTTTAGCCAAGCTAGGGTGTTGAGGGGTGGTGGATGCCTTCTCATAGTGGCAGATAGCATTTTAAATGTGGTTTTGTCCTCTCTGGATCTCTCCAAGCTCTCTACTTGCCTTCCTTCTCCACCCTCTCCCTACAATTAATAATGGCTTTTATCCTTGGATGCAGGATTAATATACTAAAACAATACTTATATACAAGCAGCAGCTATTTCTGAAATGTAATGGGAAAAAGGGCTATTACCTACACAATAGCAATCACAAGGAAAAACCTAAATTTCTCATAAACATAACAAGAAATATGCAAAATCTAAATAAGTAAAACTATGAAATTTTACTGTGGAGTTACTGTAGACAAGAAAAAGGAGTTCAATAAATGGAGACTTCTTATGTTTTCCATTTGATATTGTTAAAGTCAGTTCTTTGCAAATTAGTATATACATTCAAATAATTTTCAAATCAAAATGTCAGTGAGATTCTTTATGGCATTTAACAAACTGATTCTAAGGCTCATTTGTAAAAGAAAATGCTCCAGAAAAGCCAGTAAATCTGTGAAAAAAGAACAATGATAGGATAGGATTCTTCTTTTATTAGGTAGCAAATCAAGGCATATGAGCTATAATAGTCGAATCCTCATGGTAGACACAAATAGTAATTAAGATAGACATAGGAATAGGAAAAGAAACAAAGCCCCAATCTCAAATTGGCCCATTATTTGTGAGGATATGGGTTATGATGAAGATTGTATTTCATATCAGAAATAGAAAGATTATTCAAGCCATGATTTTTTTTGGACTGCTTTTCCACTTGGAAAAAGAAAAAAAAAAAAAGCTAAAGACTACCTCACAGCATATATGCAGTTAATTCCAGATGTATTCAAAAGCCCAATATATTTAATAACATATAGAAGTTTTAGGTAAAAATTTAGGACTATTTTTTATAATTATGGAGTCAAACAGGGCTTTCTAAGGAAAATAGAAACAAATAACAAAGCAAAATGCTGACAAATTTGTGTAAAAATTAAACTCATGTACAAGAATATTTGCTCACTACCCAGAGTAGATTTTCAGTAAATATTTGTTGAATGAATGAGTATAAGACAAATTATAAATAAATTAAAACAAAGTAAATAATGGGAGAACATTTGCCAAATACATAACAAGTACTAAATATACAGAATATATAAAGTGTGATGGTATAAACCCGAAGATTAACAACTCAATAAAAAATGTGAAAAGACCCATAGAAGGAATAAAAATAAATGGCCAATAAACTCATGAACAGATGCTCAATATCATTAGCAACAAGGAAAATGTAAATTAAAACAAGGTGTTTTTGTTACACTGAGAAAATGGTTAATACTGATAATATCCAGTTGATGAGGATGAGAGTTACACCTCCAGCGGGGGCATATAAACTGGTAAAACCATTTAGGAGGGAAATCTGGCCATATCTTTCTAAATTAAAAATGTATGTGTTTCTTCACATGCTAAGGACAATTTGTGCTTGCATTTTTGTTGAAGTGCTCAAAAAAGTAGCTGGAAGGTAATATAAAAATTTGGATGATTTGATTACATTTTTGTTGTTGAATTTAAATTTTCTCTAAAGGTATCAGCCATCACTCATTTGGACTCAGCTAATTAGTTTTAAGTTTTTCTCCATGTAGAATAAACTACCTCCTATATGAGATTCTTGAATTTTAATTTTGCAGTGTGCAATGATATGCTTCATGAGTTAGTTTAGAATGGTTAACAGTATTCAACATCAGAATTTATGAGATGAATGAATTCAGAGAAAGTGTCTAGGATATTTAAAGTATAAATCAGAAATAAAAGTATAGATGTGTTTTTAAAAAAACCTATGTCTCTTGATCTAACAAGCTCATCTCTATGAATCTATCGAAAGTGAAATTTATCCAAGCCCAGGTATATATTATGCAAGGTATATATATTGCAGCATTGCTTATAGCACTGAGAATTGTAAGAAATAAAAAGCCTGTAATTTTGACAAGGCTAAATAAATTATGTGGAATACATACAGTCATTAAAAGGAACAAGACAGGGCAGCCCAGGTGGCTCAGCGGTTTAGTGCCACCTTCAGCCCAGGGCCTGATCCTGGAGACCTGGGATCGAGTCCAACGTCGGGCTCCCTGCGTGGAGCCTGCCTCTCCCTCTGCCTGTGTCTCTGCCTCTCTCTTTCTTTCTGTGTCTCTCATGAATAAATAAATAAAATATTAAAAGAAATAAAAAAATAAGGGATCCCTGGGTGGCTCAGCGGTTTAGCGCCTGCCTTCGGCCCAGGGCATGATCCTGGAGTCCCGGGATCAAGTCCCACTTTGGGCTCCCTGCATGGATCCTGCTTCTCCTTCTGCCTGTGTCTCTGCCTCTCTCTCTCTCCCTCTGTGTCTCTCATGAATAAATAAATAAAATCTTAAAAAAAATAAAAGGAACAAGGCAGACTTATAGTATTGATATCGAAAGATTTATTAGATATATCTTAGAGTTAAGAAAGCAAGTAAAAATTCCACATGTAGGATGATCTATCATCTATATATCTAACATCTATCTATCATCTATCTATCTATCTATCTATCTATCTATCTATCTATCTATCTGAAAATAAACAGATTATTTGAGATGAACATGTAAGTGCAGAGAAGGGCCACAAAGGTGTATACTAACTACTTACCTCAGGGGAAGAGAGTAGGGTAGAGGGAGATGAGGACACACATTATATTTAATATAGTATATGGTTGTATTTTATTATATAGTTATTCTCATTAGGAAGATCTGAGTAAAATATATTTTCCTAGATCACTTGGTAATAAAGAGAAAACAAAAAGAGAAAGAGTTTTATGTAAACATTGAGAAAGAGAGGGAGAGAGAAAGTAGGGGAGAGAGGAAGGGAGAAATCAAAGTGCATTATAGATTAAGAAGGTACATCCAGGTAAGGGCCACCTGGATGGCTTAGTGTCTTGTATCTGCCATTGGCTCTGGTCGTGAACCTGGGTCCTGGGATCAAGTCCTGCATTGGGCTCCCTGCAGGGACCCTGCCTCTCCCTCTTGCCTGTGTCTCTGCCTCTCTCTGTGTGTCTCTCATGAATAAATAAATAAAATCTTTTTAAAAAGAATGTACTATAAAAATACAGACTTAGATGAAAGAAGACCCACTTCCAGAGAGGTTCTCTGCTTAATCCTGGCTGGGACCTGATTAGCCCAGCAGGGAAGTTAAGATCACCTTCTTGCTCTATTTATCAGATACTGTGCTGTTGCCAAGCACCCTGAAGGGATAGGGGTGCTTGAAAATGACTTCTGCGTGCAAATCAGGGTAGAGAGGAACCCCATCTTCTGCATAATACCTGGTGCGACTGGGCCCTAGAGCACTGTTGAGTCAGGTTGCTGGCTGGTGTCTGTAGTGCTCCCTCGCTGAAGTTACAATGGCTCTGCCTGGTTATTGTCACATTCTTTAGCCTTCCAGCACCCCTTGAGGCTAATTTAATGAACAGTTCCCCTTGCTGCTAAATAATTTCATCAGTGGAGAACACATCTTCTTCTGTAGCATACTGAGAGAATACCAGGAGCCTAGATTTTGCTCTGGTGTAAGGAACAGAAGGAGAAAAACCATGGGTCCCATGCCTATTCATGAGGCCAGTTTGGATGTCTGCCTTCCACCACTTTTGTTCTTCCAAGGACTCCTCTTGCTGAGTAATTAACTTCCTCAAGGGCTGCCATAACAAAACTACCCGCATTGGTTGGCTTAGAACAACAGAAATCTATTCTCTCACTGTTGTAGAGACTAGAAGTCTGAGCTCAAGGTATCAGCAGGGCCATGCTCCCTCTGAAAGCTCTTGGGGAAAATCTTTCCTCGCCTCTTCCAGCTTTTGATGGTTGCTGGCTGTCCTTGGCATACCTTCCTTGGCTTGTAGATATTTCATTCCAATCCCTGTCTTCCTCGTCACATCACCTTCTCTCTGCAATTCTCTGTCTCTATGTCCAAGTCTCTCTTTCCTTTCTTTTAGAAACATACCAGTTATCGGCTGTAGGGCTCACCCTAACCCCATATGATTTCATGTTAATTACATCTGCAAAGACCTTATTTCCAAATAGGGTGACATTCTGATGTTCTAGATGGGCAGGAATTTCCAGGTAACGCTGCCCAGCCCACTATACCAAGTGGCCTCCACTCAGATCTCCCACATGTTTTAATATTTCTATTTATTATTTTGGTTACTTTCATGCTCTTGCTTTGTGGCTCGTTTCTTCATTTTGTGTGTGTGTTCTTTTTCTGTGGAACTTGATCATATGCTTCTGTTAGTAAAGCTTCACATATTTTACTTCTCAAAATACCCATAGTGATAGTAACCCCATCTCTGACCTCTTGGGGCAACCTATCCCATTGGCCTCATTCATATACTTGTCTAGTCCTATCTCCAGTGTTTAGTTTGGAAAATTTCTTCACCTGATCCATGCATATAATCAATTTACAATCAATGCTTGTAGACTAGAATCAAAATACTCTTTTAGGGAGCAGGTAAAAGATGTTTAACCACCATGTTCTTTAAAAGCAAATCAAAACACACACCTGAACAAAACCCATTGCATAGATCAAGTAACTGTATGTCCCCATTTTTGTGGTTTAGTTTTGGCTGGTTTTGTTCTTTCTAGTTTTCTTCATTCCATTGTTTCTATACAGTTTTGGAAGCTAGCTCTTATTACTGTATGCAGAGCAACTATTTTTCTTCCAGGTACAAATGTTTCATCGAAGATTTCTGTATTTGAACCTTGTATCAGAAAGTTCATGCTGTTTGGGCCGATAAATGGTTTTTAGTGTTGCATTCTTTTGTTTTTGTTTTTTTTTCCAATATGGAAAAAAATAATGGTAACAATAGGTAATGACAAAAAAACTCTTTATGGTGTGCAATTTTAAATGGCATGCAGAGTTGATAAGCCACAGATTCATAATTTTTTTTAACCTTATCCTTATGTTATGGTTGGTAGCGACACTTAGGCCATTTTGAGTGGGTACAGTGGTGGGTTCTTGGGCTTTATGGAGAACCCAGAATTCTTCCTTGTTAGAAGGAGGGAATTTAATGGGGTATCGAAGAAACCAGAAGGAAAAGAGCATCTCCCATATGTCACTGGGGTGTACTTCCAGGGGCTTCCCTTCAGG
Organism: Canis lupus dingo; assembly: GCF_003254725.2. NCBI lineage: Eukaryota > Metazoa > Chordata > Mammalia > Carnivora > Canidae > Canis > Canis lupus. Next base: position 76,136,047 of record NC_064243.1, read on the forward strand.
AGCACCCATGTTTTTTCATGATGGACTGCATGATTCAAAACTACAGCTTGTATTGGTAGTCTAAATGTCTGAATGAGAACCCTGATGTACCAAGAGATTCCATACTTGGTGTAGGAGTACTAGAGGTGATTCAAACATGGGTCAAGTGGGCAGTTTTATTCATGTTTCCCTTTGGTTGGAAACCCTTTATAATGCCTCATTTTTGGATGTGATTTTATAGTGTAAAGTTTTAGGGTGAAGTTACATAAGTAATTGAATTTGGCTGTTATAATTATCATTATTACTAGTTGAGTCACACCTACCAACATGACTCCTGAGGGTGTAGTTATACAACATCCGCAGCAAGCAAGCACCTGGATCTCCTGCCTTCAGTTTCATGTATTTTTGTTTAACTCACTCTTTCTTTCTTTCTTTCTTTCTTTCTTTCTTTCTTTCTTTCTTTCTTTCTTTCTTTCTTTTTTTCTTTCTTCCTTTCTTCCTTTCTTCCTTTCTTCCTTTCTTCCTTTCCTTTCCTTTCCTTTCCTTTCCTTTCCTTTCCTTTCCTTTCCTTTCCTTTCCTTTCCTTTCCTTTCCTTTCCTTTCCTTTCCTTTCCTTTCCTTTCCTTTCCTTTCCTTTCCTTTCCTTTCCTTTCCTTTCCTTTCCTAAAATTCTTGAGTCATTACCCTATACTCAGGGAGCAAAGTGAGAAACCAAAAGATTCATTCTGACTTGCTTTAGGGAGATACTTGCTTTATTGTGGTGTCTAGAACGGAACCCTCAATGTCTCTGGGGTCTGCTCATATAGGGCTAGGTCAAGTTTAAGGGCTCCCCTTCATCCGCATTAAGTTCTTTTTTGCCCTCTAGAGTAGTAACAACTCTTAGGTCTCAGGCAGTCTTCTGAGTGCCTTATGTCCTTAACTCATTTCATTCTTATCATGAGCTCTGTATCTGGGATATATGAACTATGGCCCCTGGCCCAAAAGCAGCCTGCCATCGCTTTTTTGTAAGGCTAATAGGCTAGAAGTAGGTGTCCTAGTTTTAAATGGATAGGGGAAAAAAGCAAAACACAAGACTTTGTGACCTGTGATGATGACATGAAATGAGACTTCAGTGTCCTATTTGGAACACAGCCATGCCTATTGGTCTATGCCTTGTCTGTGGTTGTTTTTGCACCATACCTGCTAAGTGTAGTAGTGGAGGCAGAGACCTTGAGGCCTGCAAAATCAAAAGTGTTTACTCTCTGGCCCCTTACAGAGAAAGTTCGCTGATCTCTAGGCAATTGGTTCCATTATTATCTTCATTTTACAAAGGGGGAAATGGAAGCTGAATGGTTTCAGTTTGGTCAGAGCAATTTGTCCAAATGCTGAACTTGGGTTAGAAATGTTGGATCCCGGGATCCCTGGGTGGTGCAGCAGTTTAGCGCCTGCCTTTGGCCCAGGGCGCGATCCTGGAGACCCGGGATCGAATCCCACATCAGGCTCCGGGTGCATGGAGCCTGCTTCTCCCTCTGCCTGTGTCTCTGCCTCTCTCTCTCTCTCTCTCTGTGACTATCATAAAAAAAAAAAAAAAAGAAATGTTGGATCCCAAAGTCCTTATTAGAGCTTCTCCTGAACAGCACAGGCAGCCAGAAGATTCCCAGAACAAGTGTTTGTGAGGTAAAAACTTGGAGATCTGGGATCCCCTACATGCATGTGGGTGGGTGGGTGTGCCTGTGTGTATGATTCCAACCCAAGAGAACTGTAGCAGGAGGAGGATGAATTAAATACAATGAAAAAACCCTTTCTGCTTTGGAAGTAGAGGCAACACAGTGCCAGTAGCATCTTGGAGGGTGCTGGTTGTCATTTCAGTAGACGAGTGATGGAGGGATTATCACTCTTGATGATGATGATAGTAACAGTTGTTGCTGAATGATCATAATCATTTCCAACAAGAATAGAGCAATCCTTATGAGAGGAGTTCTCCGGCTGGCTCATTAAAACATATCCTAAGAGTTATAGTTTGTTGAATGAGTGAGTAATGCTCTGCCCTTTTGGTACCCAAGTGTCATTTTGCGCATGTGCAGAATGTGCTCCTGAGTGGTTTTATCTTGGAAGAAGCAGCACCAGTGAAAAACATTGGTGTCACTATGCATGCTGCATAGTGGGTTGTATGAACAAAGTGAGGTGTGCCCCTTGGTTTTCACTGTGAAGCCTCCACCCCACTCCCCAAAAGACATGGGAGGGACACTGTTCATTTGTTTAGGAATCAAAAAATGGTATCTTTTGTGCTACAAAGGTGAGGAACCCTGATGACTGCTTGGGGCCCTTTGGAGAATAAGCCTCATATTTGCAGGAGAGTAGAGGTCTTCCTGGAAACCACAAGCTCCTTGCTATGTTTCTCCCAAGTCTTAAAATCTGACAAAAGGATCATCCCCCCGCCTCCATGGACTCCTAGAGGAAGGAGGCACAGGAGAGACATAGTTCAGGTCGAGGCACTAGTTTAACATCTGCTGAAGTCACTGTCTCTAAGCTTCAGTTGGGGTTTAAAGGAATTTGGGAAGGGGTGCCTGAGTGGGCAGCTCAGTCAATTAAGCATCTGACTCTTGGATTCAGCTCAGGTCATGATCTGAGGGTCCTGGGATTGAGCCCCATGTTGGGCTCTGCAGTCACAGCTTCAGATTTTTTCTATGACCCTCCAACCCTGCTCACATACTCTCATAGATAAATAAGTAAGTAAATAAATAAATAAATAAATAAATAAAATATTTTAAAAATAAAAAAAAATAATGTAGGAGTTTTCGTAGCTGTTAGCCTGAGTGTACCTGATAAAGATCATGCGTTTACATGTATATTCCTGAAGGTATGTTTTTTGTTTTCCTATAGCTCTGTATGATAACTGGAGGAAGACTCCTGCCTTTTATGAAAGGCTACTAAGTGATGTTTCTCTCTGAAAAAAGCCCCCAAAACTTTATTTTTGTTTTGTTTTGTTTTGTTTTTGTTTTGCAAAGATTTGAGAATGGTCATTGGTTAAAACTAGAAAGCCGTCTTCTTTGTTTTTACCCAGGACCCTACTCAGCTAATCATCAAGTGTCCCCAACCCCATTTCTGGGCAGAATCTCAAAATGGAGATGAGAAAATCTGTCTCTGCTTTGTAAATGGCTGTTCCTCTCCCCATGTTCTGTTAACCAACTAGCAAAATGATAATACCCCAGGATCTGCCCATGCAGAAAGGGGCCACTCAGCTGCCCTGTGGAGACCCTCTGCCTCCCCAGCCCTTGTATGGCAGGTAATAGACGTCTGCAAGGGAGGGACCTGCTGTTCTCAGCAGAGTTACATGCTCTAAGCATTTTTAAACTGGAGTTCTGCTTTTTTTCCCCTTCCTCTGCTCCTCAGTAGTATTCTTGTTCTTAGCACTTACATAGCTGAGTAAATATTTCTCGACTGACTTCAATTCAGTCTTCTCCATCTCCTCCCATTTCCAACTCCCCATCTCCTTCTCTTTCCAGTAGGAGTAGGATAAACATCCCAACAAAACAAAAGCTTCAATTTAGGGCATTGTGCCGTGTGCACTTGCCAAGAGCCTGTGCAAACACCTGTGGAAGAAAGATGTGGTCCCTAGTGTTGTCCCCTCTTCCAGAAGAGGGAAGAGAGACTTTGGGTGGCTTGTTCAAGGTCACTGTTGGATGTTCCCCTCAAAATATAGAGACTCATTCCCTGGGGATTTGGGGTTGCTACCATGCCATGTGTCCCCATCATTGATGCCAAAGCCTTAGTACCATGGCAAAAATGGGCTACGATGTCTTCCCCCATGGGGTGACCATGCTGTCTGGTCTAATGAAGACACACAGAGGCTGTTCACGATGACACTGTGGTGTAGGGTCCCAGTGTAGGGCATGGGCTCCATGTGCTTCCTATTCCACAGGTAGCTCTTTCATCAGATGTTTCTAGCTACTGATTGTGCACCAAATAGTTGACACATGTAAGAGTAAAATCCTTTACTTCATCCCCTTTGCCCTGTAGCTTAAGAGTAAGAAGACCTTAAGTTGGAATGGCAGAGACCCGTAGTCTCTTGGAGAAGGAGATGGGCTCATCTCCATGAGGAGATTCCCCACACGTCCCAGCCAGCTGCCAGGTTGACCCTGGGAAGGTCCTTTTTGTGTATGAATCCAGGTTCATTTGCCCAATGCACAACAAAGCCAATCCCTAGCACATCAAAAATGCAGCAAGGAAAAGATTTAAGAGGCAGCCAAACAGGGAGACAAGAAGGCAAGCTGCATACATGCCTCCCCAAAGTGGAAGACTCAGGAATGCTTAAAGGCAAAGGATCAAGGATCTGGGTAGAGGGCAGAAGAGCTATGTGACTTCAGAATTAGATAATAAGTAGGGGAGGGTTGTACTTTTTTTTTTTTTTTTTTTTTACCTGCTTACATCATCAGTGGCATCCATAGTATGACTGAAGGGTTGAGTTTTAGGCTGTTCCGTGTCAAAAGTTCATCCGTTGGACTCAAGTGCATGCTCAAAGAGGTGGCCAGTGGTCCTGACCATCTCTGGCTCGTTTCTTGGTGAAGCCTTGCGTCTCTGCAAAACAACTAAATCAACATTTTGTTATCACGGTGTCTAGGAATGTCATCTATGGAAACATGGCTGCAGGCTGTATTCTGAGAACAAAAGGATTTGGGTAAAAAGTTAGAGTTGCACTTAGGAGTCCCATTAACTCTGGTTATCTGTTTCACTTTTTTAGGCAGTTACCCAGTTGGTATGGGTGCATGCCAGTGCCCCAAAGCTGGACTTTTGACCCCAAACCAGTGCCAACACGTTTGGTGGTGACTTTCCCCATATCTTCTGTTTAATGACTTAACATTTTAAACTATATTTTTTCCCTTCTTTGGTTTTCTAGAAGGTAGTAAAGAAAATTGCACCTCACTTGCATGGATTTGGTTATAGTGGTGAGGAGAAAAGGGAACAGAGGTGGGAGTGGTCTTTTTTTACCCCTCAAAATCTTTCTGCTTTGTTCTTGACTGTAGCATTTATGACCTTCTAAATGTCCTATATATTTCATTTGTTAATTTTGATTTTATACCAGTTTATTCCACTAGAATGTCTTCCAAGAAGACACAGTTTTTATCTTTTTATAGCTGCTATTTGTCCATCTAAACTTGTACCTAGTATCTAGAAGGTACTCAATAAGTATTTGTTGATTGAATTAATACTCCTTCTAGAAATAGCTATTCTAACCACCTCCAGAGTTCCTGAATTTGTTTCACATGTTGAAGGACAGAAGTTGAAGATATAGGACCAGAGGCTTTCAAAATCTAAATCAAAAGAATTGCCAGTCATTCAGACTGTGGACCTTCTAGACCAGTGTTCTAATGGGATGAATGTGATGGCAGGACATGGTTTTTCTCTTTGACATCTGCCTCAAAACTTGGGTTTAATCATTCATTCAGTTAGATAGGATACATCTTTTATTAGTCATTAGCTCTAGGGATAAAAAATTTGTACAAGATATATGGCTCCATACTCTCATAAGTCTGCTCATCCATAACTAGATCAACATTTTTTGGGGGGGAATCATTTATCTTTTCAGACTGTTCCAACTCTGTCAAGAAACATTCCTTAACTTTACTATTTACTTTGTTTTTTCTTTATTTTTATTTTTTACTTTTTTTTTTTTTTTTTTACTATTTATTTTGTAATATAATTTTGTATCCAGAATCTTAAGAGAGTTTCTCAAGGAGGAGCCCACTGCCACATTGGCTTCTTCAGGCTTGGGCTGTGAGGTTGAGCTTCTGGTCAGCGCAGGTCTTGGTGTTGCACGTGATTTACTATGTCATGGTCATGTGTTCCTTGTAACTTGCAGAAAACTCTTTTTTTATTGATGACATGGGGTCAATGATCCTGGGTCAATATGAGTAAAAGACACAGTAGGGGTGTATATGATGGTAAAGGAAAATGTATAGAAAATTTCAGACTTGAAGTGTCTCTAAGTTTTTTTCTGTTGCCTGCTCTCATCCCTTCTCTGATAATGGATCTAGTGGTGAGTGTACTCCTAGTACCTTATTAATTTCTTCTATGATAACATCCTAGAAAATGGAAGGAGATGTCAGATGTGACTTTCTGTGTCACAGCATATAGGAAAAGCATATAGCATAGGCATATGCTAAGCAACAGCATATATGAAAAGGATTAAAAGCGTTGGCCTATTATAAACTCTCAGCTTTGAGATGAGGCTCTTGAGGGGGAGCGACAGTTATGTCCACAACAAGGCTGGTGATGATCTCTTCACCCAAGTGGATGTGGCAACCCCTGGGGCCCTGTACTTGAGGAAACAGAGCCAAGAATCTACTTATCATGAGGACACTCAGAACTGTTTCATATGAGGAGCAGTTGACGGGGTGGAGGATGTTTATTATAAAGAAGACTCAGAAGAACCGTAAATGCTGCTTAAGAGCCTCCTTCAATTGATGGAAAGGGAGCTTCCTTGCCTTCCATGTGGAGCCTCAGAGCTTGGAAAGAGGATGCCTACTTTAAAGGGCTTCCTATAGTAAAGAGTGTTCAAAGATGGCTGCCCCGGGAGCTTCCTGTTTCAGTGCCTGATTCCTTAGGCAGATTGCCAGTCCTGATTTGTAGCCACACAGATGTGTGTAGGGCATAGTAACCAGATCACTGACTAGGAGGAAGAGAAAGTAACAGCTCTGGTTTGGGATCATCTTCTGTGACCCTTCTTTCCCCAACTTACCTTCAGTGGGTTTTTATTTTTCAGCTCCCTTGAAAATATTTGTCCATACCTATTGACCCCAAAATTCAAATTTTAGAAATAAAAATATGGATATTTAATGATATGTGCACAAGAATATAAACAAAATTGTATTGCAGAAACATGGAAACAAGCTGTATGATAATTAAGAGAGAATAGTGGGATAAATTCTGGTGTATCCATAATATGAACTATAATGCAGTTAGTATAGACAGTGAGTTAGATCTATGACTGCTGTGCCAGAGGAATGGGCAGAGGTAAGTGAGAAAAGCAAGAGAAACATGTATTGTGATCTCATTTTGTAAAACTAAATTATAAAAAAATCTCTCACATATGTAATCATATTGGCATATATTTGTATGAGTATGGCAAAAGGGGTGGAAAGATAAGATGAAGTTGTTGACAGTGGTGGGAGAGTTTGGAATAAGGTAGGTGGGGCCCTGAGGGACAGAGGGGCAGCAGTAAGGACAAAGGGAAGGAAAGTGAAAGGGGATGGTTTATCCATTCGTCTACTTGTCTTTCCATCTGTCTCTCTGTCTGCCCTCCTGTTATCTGTCCATCCATCTGTCCATCTATCTATTCATCCATTATCCATCCATCTATCTACTATTATTTATCTACCAATCATCTTCATTGGCTATGCTTAGACATGTATTAATTTTGAAGACTAATAAAGAAGAAATAAAAATCCCCTTTTATTTTATTTTTTATGTTATTTCCATTTTTTTGCTCTGTGGTTCTTATCTTATAAAAACTGTCTCAACCTTTCTACTAAGGACAATCCAGAGGTTTGTGATAAAAAACAATTAGGTTTAATCCTTTAAAGATGGTGACCTAAAAAAATTAAAAGAAATATGGGGAATGTGTAAAAAGTAAATATTTTGAGTCAAAACTGAAATTCTAGATATCATGAATGATGAATGACTTGAAACTTATTTGTATTTTTTCCTTCATTCTTTGCTGTATAGATGGTGTTTATTTTCTCCTGGTGCTCCAGAAAAATGTTTCCCTACATCTGGGGAACACAGGGTTAGGTTAGGAGCAGCCAACTCAGTTAAGAAATTTGTTAGTTTCTGGTGGAGAAGTAGGGCATTGAATGGGAAGAGTTCTGACATCTGTGTGTGGGGGTGTATGTGTGTAATCGGTTTTTCTCTGCTGAGAGGCCAGAAAGATGCTTCTGTGTTTTCCTGTGATTTGGATGCTTTCTTTAAAATTATTTTTAAGAACTGTTTTCCATATTAGATTATACTCATTATGCATTCATATTTAATGCTGGTAGTTCTTTCTACATAAAGAATTTGTCTACATACAGAATAGCCCCAGGCATTATAGAGATGGCTGGGGATTTAACCCCTCCTTATTATGAAAGAGGATTGGGCAAGAATAGGATGCTGTTTCATATTTGCATTTGGATGGAGACTCGGAGTTGATCCCAAGTAGCCATAGTGAGATAAGGGCAAAACATGAGTGGGTATGTAAGATCCATAGAAATAATAATGCTAACTATCATATTTCTTTCATTTTAAGGTGTTCATTTTATATGCTATTTGAAATTTGAAATGCTTCTTACTACACTTGTGTGCATTTATTAGGTTAATATTGTTAAATCAATACTTTTTTTTATAATTAAGGGTGTCAGAAATCCTGTCAATTCCACTCAGCTGGTCCTTGAGTTCCAGATATTTGATGCAGTTAGAACATTCTAGAATCATGAACCTCAATCAGAACTTCAGTCAGCGTCGTACTATCTTGATTCATACAAATCAGGAAGTTATAAAATGTTTGTTTTCATAGTGACTGCCTCATAGATAGATAATACTAAAATAATACTAAAAATATACAAAGTAGGATCTGTGCATGGCTAGACTCCACAATCACTAAAATTGTGATTTTAGTTCAAAGGCACCATCATTTTGGGAAAACTAGTCATGTGCAGTGACATTTTTCCACCTCACAGTCTGAAAAATATCTCACTAGGCCCAGACCTGAGTGGGCAATTTATCTGTCACAAGGGGGTGGGAAGAATCAGAAGGAAAAATGTTACTTGAATTTGAAGCTATGATCTGGAGAAAATGTGAGGTGGAAAGTTATGCTGACTAGGTTGCCTGTGTCCTGCATTTGCTTTGGGTGTCCTGTCAAGCATTTTTTTTTTTTTTTAAGTTTAATTGTCACTGTGGCTTTGTTTTCTTGAGCATAAGATCTGCTTCCTCCAGAAAAATCACTTTCTCCTGGTCCCTGCCCCCTCAGGCTAGACTGTAACTTCACGGCTGACTTTCCTGTGTGTGTTGGAGTCCATGGTCTTTTGCTGCTTTTCTCATGCCTTTTCTTTATGATGTTTCAGCTCATCCACCATACACCATGTGCTTTAGAGTGAAATTCTACCCACATGAACCCTTGAAGATTAAAGAAGAGCTCACAAGGTATTTTTCGTTTGTTTGTACGTTTAACATGCACCTTTAACCAGCCAGGGCCTCCCAAGTCCTCCAGGCTAGAGGTGCCTCCTGTCTAGAGCAGAACATCTCAACCAAGCAGACTCAGCTCAGAATTTTGGCTTGGAATGTTTCTCTTGCACTTAATTATCTTGGGATTTTTCAAATAGTTGTCATTGGGAGTGTAATTAACTGCACACAAAAAAGCAGTTGGTTATAAGGAGGAGGTATTCTCTGAAAACATCTGACAGTGGGGTGCTAAAAATAAATAGAAGACGACTGTCTTTAGGATATGGGCAAATTCATAGCTAGTGTAGCACATAGGGACAATCTTTTGGATCTGGAGTGTTCTGAAAGGGAAAAGATCACTAGGTAGTGTGAACTGTTTGTTACCCCACATTCCTCTTGCTGAATGGCCAACTGTGGGCTGTTTTCCCTCAACTTGTAGACTGTTGTCAGACTGACTCTGAATTTTCCGGTTCTCCGGTCTCCTCCCTTCTGATCTTTCTGGACTGGGGCCGTATTCAGTCCTCCTCCTGGGGTTTTGCTTTTGAGAACAGCCCCAGCCAATTCAGCTGAGCGGGGTCCCAGGAAGGCCAACTTGGTGAATAGTGAAGAGGCAATGTGTGCTTAGTCCTTAACGGGACTCTGATTAGGTGACTATAAAGATCACTGTGCATGATCATCTTTTGAAATAATTAGCAGAGATCTGAATGCAACAGAGATGCAAGGTGATGCCTTGGATATTTTGCTTTCTCCTTATTCATGAGTTTCCAGTAAAGCTTTACCACTGTGGCACCAAGTGACCTTGTAAGGGAGCAGATGGTTCCATTCCCTATTATTAATTTGCACACAACGATTAGTGAGCTTTGTGCTTGAGGGTGGGGGTAGGTGAAAATGAGGGACACATAAATAATGGACATTATAAATGGTGGCTGACATTTTGCAATCTGGCCTGCTTTTTAAAAATATTAAGGTAGAATTCATGTAACATAAACTAATTTCACCACTTCCAAGTGTATGATTCAGTGTTATTAAGTATGTTCACATTGTTGGGAACCATCACCCGTATCTCATTCCAAAACATTTTCTCATCACCAGAAAGGACTTCTGTATCCAGTAGCAGTCACCTCACTCTCCTTTTGCCCAGCCCTTGGCAACCACTCATCTGCTCATTCATGTTGCCTGTTCTGGACATTTCCTAAAGTGGAGTCATGTGATATGTGGCAGGGGCTGCATGAACTACCAAAAAAAAAAAAAAAACAAACAAACAAACAAAAACAAAACAAAAACATTTGTCCTGCCCTCCGGGTGCCGACAATGTAATTGGAAAGATCAAATTCAATACTAATGTCAGGCATTATTTAGTCAGATGTTTTGTCATTTGTTTTCTTTATAATCTTGTCTGGAAGATAAAAATTGAATATGTGTCATGATACAAGTTAAGGATGGATCTTTTGTTGTTGAGAAGACTCCCGTTTGAAAGTAAAAGATTACGAAGTGTTAGTTAATAACGCCAGTTCAATTCTTCTCAGTTGAATTTGCTAACATTTCCCTGCATTTGACTGAATAGCTGAGGTATGAATGGTGGAAGATTGTGAACATTTAATGTCTCCAAAGGAAATTAAGACAATGCTAAGACAGTGCTAAGACAATGCTTTCTTAGTCAATACTATCCTTAGAATTCTTTTTTTTTTTTAAGATTTTTATTTATTTATTCATAGAGACACACACAGAGAGAGAGGCAGAGACATAGGCAGAGGGAGAAGCAGGCTCCATGCAGGGAGCCCGACATGGGACTCGATCCTGGGCCTCCAAGATCACACCCCAGGCTGCAGGTGGCGCTAAACCGCTGCGCCACAGGGGCTGCCAAACGAATCTAGAAACTGTGGAATGCCCCAGTACTTATGGTTTAAATTCTATCTTGAAAGAGTTTCATTTTTCTTTTGATAACTTGTTATTTTGTTGTAAGAATAAAGTTTAAGAAGAATTTGCTAACGTGAGAATTTAGGATTACATTCATGACTATGCTTAGGGGTAAAGAAACATTGGGGAAAAGGCAGGTGGGGAAAAGGCAACAAATATTCATAAAAAAAGGATATTTGAGATCCCTTTTTATCCTTCATTTATCTTTCCATTTACACAGTCCTCTTACAACCCTTTACATTTCTAGGGCTTTTGTAAATGCTGTATACAACTGAATGTGATCAAAGTATTTTTTTTTAAATAAGAACCATCATTAAGTTCATGTTAGATAGAAAAGCAGTATTGTTAATGGTGGCCAAGGATGTGTCTCCCAGATCCTTTTGTGCTTTTATTGCTTAACCTTTTCATACAGGAGTGATATTAAAAGGAGATACAATATTATTATTTTTTGGTGGCTATTATATTAAAAAAATGAGTATCTGAACCTGAAGCTATTTGTAAGTCTCAGTGGATTATGTTGAATGCAGAGTAATCCATGATTATCTCTAGAGATCACTGATATTGAGCAAGGACCCCAGCTCGGATATGTAAAAGCAGATTTTCTTTTCTCTGGAAGTGTCCATCAAGCTTGATTTCAGAGTTATGATATGAGAATCCAAACCTCTCATTCATCAGTACGTAACTATTTGAAACTATTTTTCTCTACAAAACTCATCAAAGATAGAAAGGAATGCTTCTTGTTCAATGTGTAACATTTAACAAGTAGACAAGAAGCTTCATGGTATTTGCCCTGGAAGTTTACAGTCTTTAAAAAGTCCTTAAATATTTGATCATATTGTGTGACCTTGGTAGTCTGAATGGTCTATGGCTGAGGGTCTTGAAGTGAGGGCCCAGGCCAGCAGCCATAGTACCTGGGTACCTGACCCCTGGTCCAGACCTGGGATGGGACTCAGCAATCTGTATTTTCATGAGCCTTCCAGGTATTTCTAGAGCATGTCAAAATTTGAGAACTACTCTGTGGCAGTTGATTTTCAAAAGTATCAGTTTCTTTTGGCAGACATTACAGTGCACACCTCAGTGAGTTTCATGTGTTCAGAGTTGTGCCACTGTTGCTGCCATCTAATCCCAAAACATTTTTTATCACTAGTACCCATCCAGTCATTCCCTGTTTTCCCCTCCCTGCAGCCATTAATTACTTTCCGTCTGTAAAGATTTCTCTATTCCGAGCATTTCATACGCATAGAATCATACAATATGTGGCCTTTCATGTCTGGCTTCTTCCCACTTAGCATAATGTTTCAAGGCTCATCCATTTCGTAGCAGGTGTCCATGCTTCATCCTTCTTTATGGCTGAATAATATTCCATTGTGTGGATATTCCACATTCTTTTTACCCTTTTTTATCCTTTCATCAGTTGATGGGTATTTGGATTTTTCTGTTTTTTAGCTATTATGAATAATGCTGCTATAAATCTTTGTGTACATGTTTTTGTGAGGACCCAGATTCCGATTTATTGGATTTGGGGCAGGGCTCACAGCTTGGTATTTTTTTGAAAAGCTCCCCTGGGTGGTTCTAATGTACAGTCAGTACTGAGAACCACTGGTTTAGAACCTTGGTACTCAGTGTGTGGACCATGGGCCTGCAGCACAACTTCACCAGGGAGCTTATTAGAAATATGGACTCTGATGCTCCAGCCCCACCCAGATCTACTGAATCAGACTCCACATACTCTCAGGATCTCCGAGCAATTCATTGGCTCACTGAAGAGTGAGAGGCTATGACGTAGGGGGCGCTCAGGGTCCTTACCTACCATGTGTTCTGCTGTTTCTCTGACAAAATGCGTACTGGACTCTGGGTAAGAAATTACTTAGGGACTGCCGTTATCCCCTGCAGACGATCCTGTACAAGGTCAGGGACAGAGTGTCATTTGAAGCTGTACAGTGTCCCCAGTGCCTAAGTACAGTATACAGCATAAAGTGGGTGTGGGATAAAGATTCATCAAATGGAAACAGCAAAGAGCCTCTGAATACTTCGGTGTGTCCAGTGTGTGCTGTAGGTGATCCAGCCCCCAGAGCTGGGCAGCTCCGGTGTTCTGGGGCTGGCAGCACCTGTGTGATCCTAGCACGTTAATCATGCCCTCTGAGTGAACTTGTATGCATGGCTCCTCATAGACCGAGTAAAGATCAGATCCTTTAGAGCACTGGAAGCGATAACTGGAACCAGTTGACTGCTGCCCCACCTGGCTCCAAGAACCTAGAATTAAGAAGGAAAAAAAAAAAAAAAAAGATTGGTCTCTGAGAGTTAAAGGAAAATAAACAAAGAATCTGCATACATGTGCAAAATCACTTTAGTCAGAAAATGTAGACCCCAGGCATGAACGTTGAAGGGAAGAACCAATTTGGTGAAGAAATAGGAGTAAATCGAAAGAGGGCTTGATGAGCCTGGAGAACAAAAGGGATGGTAATAAGATGAGCCTGAGCCAGGGGTTGTAAACCCACTTCTCCCCCTTTCCCCTGGCTGAATAGAGCCTTGGCTTATATTTTGTTCGACAGTACAGTGTTTTCAAAAACAGAGTTTGTCACAATATTTAAAATTCAAAGGGATTTACTTCTAAATCCAGTCTCTTTGATTTTTCTGGAAAAGTGGGCTGTGCTTGGTCTACTTTTCTGCACTGCATCACTGGCCCTGGGCTGACCCTTCTTGGGAGCCAGCGCTCTCCATTCTGCCCTCTGGACCCCCTTAAACCAGCTTGTTTTGCTCATTATTAGGTTTGCCTGGCTTGATGCGTCCCTGAGTTTGCCATCCCTGGAGGTGGGGACAGGGCACTAAACAGATGACAGCACTAGTTGTGAATAAATTGGCTTTCTGGCCTCATAACCAAGTCCTTTTGAGATTGATTAATGTGAATCTGTCTGCCCCTGAGACTAATTTCTGGATACTGATTGAGTCTATTTTCTAACGCTCCATTTCACAAGTACCAGGGGTGGGGGTGGTTATCACCATGTGGCAGTTCCTTCTAGAAACGGTGGCTGCTGGGCCCTGTGGCTTTCCTCTGTCTTCCTGTCTCTTTAAAAAGGGGCAAACCCCCTGCTTTGGAAGGTGCCAAGGTCACTTCAGATTTCCTGAATCGGAGGGCCCCCTCATTTTCTCCTGCAGGCCCTCAGAGGGGCTGGGTGTGGCTCGGGTGGCCCAAGTGGATGGAGTGTGAACAATGCTTCTACTTCTTCCAGGCCTCAGGCAAGACTTATGGTGACTCTTGCTCATTTTGTGTTGCAGGTATCTTTTGTACCTGCAAATTAAAAGAGATATTTTCCATGGTCGACTGCTCTGCTCCTTTTCAGATGCTGCCTACCTGGGTGCCTGTATCGTTCAAGGTAAGGTGGCCGCAGCTGCTCACCCCCTCTGAAGGGATGTGGGGTGCTGTATGTTCTGAGCTCTGAGTGCCAGGCATGGTGTCTGATGGGTATATTGAGGGGGAAAAGTCTGGCCAGGGAGGTAGATGTCAAACAGTTTGAAGTGAAATGTCAAAGCATTTATATATATAAATGTGTTTATATATATATAAATTCTATTTATTCCTGACTATATTCCTATATGTATAGATGAATACATGTGCAGCATATTGAACACTTCAGCTTTTCTAGCCATGGCATGATGAGGAGAGTGCCAGGCTCATGGCCCATCATACTCAGGTCGAATCTCACTTCCTGTCTACTGGCTATTTTACCACAGACAAATTATTTCAATTATTTAAGCATATATTAAATGGAGTGGCATACCTCTTTAACTTCTGTGTGAAGATTTCATGAGACTTATTTTCAGGGTTGAATGAGCCCCAGAGGGTGGGGCAGTGGGAAACAGTAAGCACATGGGTGCTTGGCTTGGCTTCTGGATGTTTCTACCTATAAGAAAAAAACAAAAAACAAAAAACAAAAAACAAACCACCTGCTGAGTGAAGTAAGTCAATTGGAGAAGGACAAACATTATATGGTCTCATTCATTTGGGGAATATAAAAAATAGTGAAAGGGAATAAAGGGGAAAGGAAAGAAGATTAAGTGGGAAATATCAGCAAGGGTGACAGAACAACAGAGACTCCTAACTCTGGGAAATGAACAAGGGGTGGTGGAAAGGGGGGAGTGGGTGGGGGGATGGGGTGATTGAGTGATGGGCACTGAGGGGGGCACTTGACGGGATGAGCACGGGGTGTTATGCTATATGTTGGCAAATCGAACTCCAATAAAAAAATATACAAAACAAAAAAAAAAAAAAGAAAAAGAAAAAACCACCTGGAAAGCAGTCTCCTGGCCCAAGGTGGTGCATGGCCATGGGGGTGGGCCCCGAATCCAAGTGAAGAATGACTCAGGTATTCTGTTCCCCTGGGCCAGTTGGGAGGCAGCTGGTAGCTAGTCTTGTTTGGAGGGACCCAGGTGATGTGGCCATTTGTGGTGTGAATGCTATGACATGTTTATGAGAGAAGGGGAGGAGGAGGGAGGGGAGATGGAGAGAAGAGGGGAGGGGAGGATGGGGAGAGGGGAGGGGGGACAAGGAGGGGGGATGGGAGAGGGAGGGGGATGAGATGGTGAGGGGAGATGGAGATGGTGAGGGGAGTAGAGGGGAGGGAGAAAGAGAAAGTTATCAAGTGAGCGGTCCTCGGTATTTTGATAGGGATTGCATTAAACGTGTATATTGCCCTGGGTAACATTGACATTTTCACAATATTAATTCTGCCAATCCATGAGCATGGAATATTTTCCATCTCTTTGTGTCTTCCTCAATTTCTTTCAGAAGTGTTCTATAGTTTTGAGGGTATAGATCCTTTACATCTTTGGTGAGGTTTATTCCTAGGTATCTTATGCTTTTGGGTGCAATTGTAAATGGGATTGACTCCTTAATTTCTCTTTCTTCAGTCTCATTGTTAGTGTATAGAAATGCTCTGCATCACTTGCCATCAGGGAAATACAAATCAAAACCACAATGAGATACCACCTCACACCAGTGAGAATGGGGAAAAATTAACAAGGCAGGAAACAACAAATGTTGGAGAGGATGTGGAAAAAAGGGAACCCTCTTACACTGTTGGTGGGAATGTGAACTGGTGCAGCCACTGTGGAAAACTGTGTGGAGGTTCCTCAAACAGTTAAAAATATACCTGCCCTACGACCCAGCAATTGCACTGTTGGGGATTTACCCCAAAGATACAAATGCAATGAAACGCTGGGACACCTGCACCCCGATGTTTCTAGCAGCAATGGCCACGATAGCCAAACTGTGGAAGGAGCCTCGGTGTCCAACGAAAGATGAATGGATAAAGAAGATGTGGTTTATGTATACAATGGAATATTACTCAGCTATTAGAAATGACAAATACCCACCATTTGCTTCAACGTGGATGGAACTGGAGGGTATTATGCTGAGTGAAGTAAGTCAGTCGGAGAAGGACAAACATTATATGTTCTCATTCATTTGGGGAATATAAATAATAGTGAAAGGGAAAATAAGGGAAGGGAGAAGAAATGTGTGGGAAATATCAGAAAGGGAGACAGAACGTAAAGACTGCTAACTCTGGGAAACGAACTAGGGGTGGTAGAAGGGGAGGAGGGCGGGGGGTGGGAGTGAATGGGTGACGGGCACTGGGTGTTATTCTGTATGTTAGTAAATTGAACACCAATAAAAAAAAATTAAAAAAAAAAAAAGTGAGCGGTCCTCTTCATAAAGTCTGGAATAACATGGGATTTTCTGATGGGTCATAAGCAGATCATGACGATCGTCTGCCTTCTCAATGCCAAGCTTCATTCACAGCTTGAGAAAGACACCCATCGTTCGCCTGGGTTTCACTGTCACTCACCACTGTCCCCGTGGGGTGCTCTGTGCTGTGAAATAGTTCCTTGGGCCCTGTTTATGGGTGTGTGTGCTTTCTGAGAATTCTGAAGAGTGTATCTGTGTTGCCGTCCCCTTCCCCTGGGATCCATCTAGTGAGCTGCACAGCAGATTTTGGCAGAGGTGTTAAAACCCTTGGAGATACTCAAGTTTAAAGTCAGAACCACAGTGGTCCGGTGATGGGAAATGGTCCTTCCGTCTGCCCCGAGATGGAGTGTGGAGCATGTGCTTCCCCAAACTACCTCTCTTACAGCAGAGCTTAGGGATGTTATAACCCATAGTCCCCCCTCCTTCCCTGTGAGGTTGCAAATTCCTGGTTAGGGTGCAGTGTCCTCTATAAGGGAAAAGCAGATCAATACTAATCCAAGCATCAGACCAGCACATGAGCATTTCAGAACTCATTTAGGCATTAGTGAATCATGGTCAAGTCTCCAAGGACAGACCGGCTCGATATGGATCTGTAACGGGAAACTCGCCATCCTGTTTTATGTTTGAAATAAAGTCACAAGGTCTCCGTCCAGACAGTCAGGGCCCTTGGTGCTATTAACCCTGATCATGCACAGATGCTGTGGAGACAGTAGAGCTGGAAATGGACCGGCAGATCTGGGAAGGACCATTCAGCGCTAAGATACAGCAGCCTCCATGGGCCATCTGTAGCAAATTGAGTAAAAGCTGGATTCTTGATGTTCTCTGGTGCTTGAGGTGATCTTTCAGCGGCCCTACAGATAAAGATCTGCTTTGGTGGACCTAATATGCTTACAGAGAGAGGGAGGGAATTATTAGAAAGTGGGAGGCCATATGACATTTCGTTGGCTTCTCATTTGCCAACCACCTCTTAAGGAGTGGATTTGAAGCTTCAGAATATTCTCAGCGCATGAAAAACAGGCAGCACCCAGAGTGTTGCTACATGTACGTCCTGAACACAGTGAGCGTATTCAATGCATGCAGTGCATTTTTTTTCATAATACAAATGGTAACACAGATACACAAAATCCTAGGTATCTGTTTATATCTTTTTCTTGGTAAAAATGGTATCTTTCCTGTTCCTTCTACAGAACAGCAACATGGTGGGATTGTCACTCTTCTCTCTTCTGTCTCTTGCATTGCAGATATTCAGAACTCAGTTTGATCTCAATTCATATCACTTCTGAGAAGTCTTCCTGGCCTACTCAAGTAGCCTGTCTCCTGCACCTCATTCTGTCTCATACCTGTTTTGTTGCCTTTTAAGCACTTATACTGGAAATTACATTATTGAGTTGTTTTGTGACTTCTTATGCATTCCCTCTATGTAGAATCTAAA
This sequence comes from Canis lupus dingo, assembly GCF_003254725.2. Taxonomy (NCBI): domain Eukaryota; kingdom Metazoa; phylum Chordata; class Mammalia; order Carnivora; family Canidae; genus Canis; species Canis lupus. The sequence continues at coordinate 76,154,295 of NC_064243.1, forward strand.
TTCCATGGAAGTAGAGCTCTGGGGGCATTTTTCACCATAATATCCCTGTGTCTGGCATGTAGCAAGTTCTCTAGTAATGATGTTAAGTGAACCAGGGCACTTGCCTAAATTGCACCACTGTGTGCTTTATTTCTCTGCTTGGGAAAGAGTGATTGATCCCCTACCCTCATGTATTTATTTGCTCATGTTCTCTGAATGTTTACTGAGCAGCTGGTATGTGGCAGGCACTGGATTCCAAAGTCCCTGGTTGGGAGGGAGGAGGGGGAAGGACAGACAGTAAACAGGCAGGTGTAACATGTGTGTTAATGGCTCAATAGAGGGACACCCAAGTGCCTGCTTTGACTTCAGGAGGGCTCCAGACCCAGTGAGGGGGATCAGGGAAGGCTCTTGGAGGAGTGGCCCCTGGAACATCCTGTCTCTCATGTTCTTTTGGAATGAATCCTCTCCAAACCAGGGGAAATGCATTGCGGAGCTTGCCCTTTATACTTACCATCACCTGATAGCACTCATCCTTTTGCTTCAACTCTTTGGATTTTTCTGACAGTTAAATTCCCTTAGAAACCCACCAGGGCCCGTTTCAGATTGCAAGCCATCTGATGTGCATTTTGTCACAACTTGACCCTCGCTTACCCAATTCCTCTTGATAGGGAAGACAAAGTCTGAATGTTTAAAAGTCCTGAATCATTTGTGAACTGCCTTCACTTCAGGTGAAGTCAGGCAAAGACCAGCTTTAAGGGACAACCAAGCAGGGCACGTGATGCGAGAGCATTGACATTTACCTTGCTAGCAACCTAAGTGCAGGTTCCATGGCATTTCTTCTCTTAGTTTTATGGCATTTTCCAAGCTCTTCATTTGCAGTGTTTAGCAGTACAAGTTCATTTTATCTCATTTCCCTGGATAGGGACCCACCACCCCACCCCTGGCACCAATGTCTTCCCTTACCAACCACCATGCAAGCTGACATTTGCATTGAAACTGACCTAGTTTTGTATTGGTGGTCCATTCGCTATGGAAAATGGAAGCATTGAGTTATACCATCTCCTAAATTTTTAGGTGCATAGCCAGCTCACAGGGTGATACATATGTATGGATGTGGTATAGGTCTATCATGTGTGTATCTTTTGAAACTCAGGTTAGGTTAATCATCAGTGGATGGCTCATTCTCTTCATTAGTCCCTCTGGGTCCATCAGTTGATTGATTGATTGATTGATTGATTTTCCTTTTAATTTTTTATTTAAAAAAATTTTTTTAAAGTAGTGGTTTTAATACAGATTTGCAGAGACTTTGCCAAATTAAAAATTTCAAACATTTCTTCTCCAAAGTTCTGCCTCTGAAATTCTTTCTTTCTTTCTCTTTCTTTCTCTCTTTCTTTCTTTCTTTCTTTCTTTCTTTCTTTCTTTCTTTCTTTTTAATAAATTTATTTTTTATTGGTGTTCAATTTACCAACATACAGAATAACACCCAGTGCTCATCCTGTCAAGTTCCCCCCTCAGTGCCTGTCACCCATTCCCCGCCCCCCCGCCCTCCTCCCCTTCCACCACCCCTAGTTCATTTCCCAGAGTTAGGAGTCTTTATGTTCTGTCTCCCTTTCTGATATTTCCCACACATTTCTTCTCCCTTCCCTTATATTCCCTTTCACTATTATTTATATTCCCCAAATGAATGAGAACATATAATGTTTGTCCTTCTCCGATGGACTTATTTCACTCAGCATAATACCCTCCAGTTCGATCCGCGCTGAAGCAAATGGTGGGTATTTGTCATTTCTATGGCTGAGTAATATTCCATTGTATACATAGACCACATCTTCTTTATCCATTCATCTTTTGATGGACACCGAGGCTCCTTCCACAGTTTGGCTATTGTGGACATTGCTGCTATAAACATCGGGGTGCAGGTGTCCCGGCGTTTCATTGCATCTGAATCTTTAGGGTAAATCCCCAACAGTGCAATTGCTGGGTCGTAGGACAGGTCTATTTTTTTAAATTTTTATTTATTTATGATAGTCACAGAGAGAGAGAGAGGCAGAGACACAGGCTGAGGGAGAAGCAGGCTCCATGCACCGGGAGCCCAATGTGGGACTCTATCCGGGGTCTCCAGGATCGCACCCTGGGCCAAAGGCAGGCGCTAAACTGCTGCGCCACGCAGGGATCCTGGCAGGTCTATTTTTAACTCTTTGAGGAACCTCCACACAGTTTTCCAGAGTGGCTGCACCAGTTCACATTCCCACCAACAGTGTAAGAGGGTTCCCCTTTCTCCGCATCCTCTCCAACATTTGTGGCTTCCTGTCTTGTTAATTTTCCCCATTCTCACTGGTGTGAGGTGGTATCTCATTGTGGTTTTGATTTGTATTTCCCTGATGGCAAGTGATGCAGAGCATTTTCTCATGTGCGTGTTGGCCATGTCTATGTCTTCCTCTGTGAGATTTCTCTTCATGTCTTTTGCCCATTTCATGATTGGATTGTTTGTTTCTTTGCTGTTGAGTTTAATAAGTTCTTTATAGATCTTGGAAACTAGCCCTTTATCTGATATGTCATTTGCAAATATCTTCTCCCATTCTGTAGGTTGTCTTTTAGTTTTGTTGACTGTATCCTTTGCTGTGCAAAAGCTTCTTATCTTGATGAAGTCCCAATAGTTCATTTTTGCTTTTGTTTCTTTTGCCTTCGTGGATGTATCTTGCAAGAAGTTACTGTGGCCGAGTTCAAAAAGGGTGTTGCCTGTGTTCTCCTCTAGGATTTTGATGGAATCTTGTCTCACACTTAGATCTTTCATCCATTTTGAGTTTATCTTTGTGTCTGGTGCAAGAGAGTGGTCTAGTTTCATTCTTCTGCATGTGGATGTCCAATTTTCCCAGCACCATTTATTGAAGAGACTGTCTTTCTTCCAATGGATAGTCTTTCCTCCTTTATCGAATATTAGTTGACCATAAAGTTGAGGGTCCACTTCTGGATTCTCTATTCTGTTCCATTGATCTATGTGTCTGTTTTTGTACCAGTACCACACTGTCTTGATGACCACAGCTTTGTAGTACAACCTGAAATCTGGCATTGTGATGCCCCCAGCTATAGTTTTCTTTTTTAAAATTCCCCTGGCTATTCGGGGTCTTTTCTGATTCCACACAAATCTTAAAATAATTTGTTCTAACTCTCTGAAGAAAGTCCATGGTATTTTGATAGGGATTGCATTAAACGTGTAAATTGCCCTGGGTAACATTGACATTTTCACAATATTAATTCTGCCAATCCATGAGCATGGAATATTTTCCATCTCTTTGTGTCTTCCTCAATTTCTTTCAGAAGTGTTCTATAGTTTTGAGGGTATAGATCCTTTACATCTTTGGTTAGGTTTATTCCTAGGTATCTTATGCTTTTGGGTGCAATTGTAAATGGGGTCATTAAGCCCGTTCACGTTCAGAGTTACTATTGAAAGGTATGAGTTTAGTGTCATCATGATATCTATTCAGTCCTTGTTTTTGTGGATTGTTCCACTGAACTTCTTCTTAAAGGGGAATTTTAAGAGTCCCCCTTAAAATTTCTTGCAGAGCTGGTTTGGAGGTCACATATTCTTTCAGTTGCTGCCTCTTGGAAGCTCTTTATCTTTCCTTCCATTTTGAATGAGAGCCTTGCTGGATAAAGTATTCTTGGTTGCATGTTCTTCTCATTTAGGACCCTGAATATATCCTGCCAGCCCTTTCTGGCCTGCCAGGTCTCTGTGGAGAGGTCTGCTGTTACCCTAATACTCCTCCCCATAAAAGTCAGGGATTTCTTGTCTCTTGCTGCTGTAAGGATCTTCTCTTTATCTTTGGAATTTGCAAGCTTCACTATTAAATGTCGAGGTGTTGAATGGTTTTTATTGATTTTAGGGGGGGATCTCTCTATTTCCTGGATCTGAATGCCTGTTTCCCTTCCCAGATTAGGAAAGTTTTCAGCTAGGATTTGTTCAAATACATATTCTAGCCCTCTGGCCCTTTCAGCGCCCTCGGGAACCTCAATTAATCGTAGGTTTTTCTTCCTCAGGCTGTCGTTTATTTCCCTTAATCTATCTTCATGGTCTTTTAATTGTTTGTCTCTTTTTTCCTCAGTTTCCCTCTTTGCCACCAACTTGTCTTCTATGTCACTCACTCGTTCTTCCACCTCATTAACCCTCATCGTTAGGACTTCTAGTTTGGATTGCATCTCATTCAATTGATTTTTAATTTCTGCCTGATTGGATCTAAATTCTGCAGTCATGAAGTCTCTTGAGTCCTTTATGCTTTTTTCTAGAGCCACCAGTAGCTGTATAATAGTGCTTCTGAATTGGCTTTCTGACATTGAATTGTAATCCAGATTTTGTAACTCTGTGGGAGAGAGGACTGTTTCTGATTCTTTCTTTTGAGCTGAGGTTTTCCTTCTAGTCATTTTGCTCAGTGCAGAGTGGCCAAAAACAAGTTGTATTGGGAAAAGGAGAAAAAGAGAGTAGAGAAAGAAGGAAAGAAAAGAGAAAAAGAAAAAAGATAAAAGGAAGAAAAAGAAAAGCAAAAGAGAAAGAAAGGGGAAAAAAAAGGGTGGGGGAAGCAAACAGAAATCAAAAAGCAAAAAAGAAAAAAAAAAAGAAAAAAAAACAAAACGGGGGGGTGGTATCTTCCGATTCTGTGTACTTTAAGCCCCTTGACTTCCCCTGGAACTTGTCCGTCTAGCTGGTCTTCTGGGGGAGGGGCCTGTTGTGCTGATTTTCAGGTGTTAGCACTTGGGGGAGCTGCTCTGCCCCCGCTTGGTGCAGGGCTCAGTGGGGGTTGTTTACCCCGTGAGGCTCCAGGAGGAACAACCGCAGTGGCGGGGCCAGCTCTGCAGCCCTGGAGTCAGCCCCCGCAGTAACTCCGGAGCTCTCGGTCTGCAGGGCCTGGAGGCTCCGGGGCGGGGCCGCTGATCTGCTCAGCTCGGGGCAGGAGCGTCCTTGCTGTCCTGGGCCCTCCCGGCCTCTGCCTGTCCCGGGGGAGGCGGGATCCTGGGCTGTGTCCCGGCGCCCTGTGCTCCGGAGCCTGCGCTGTTGGATTCGCGCTCCCGGGCCGCAGCCCCCTCCGCGGAGCCGCCGCCCGAGCCCCTCCGAGCTGCTCCGGTCCCGCCGTGCGCGCTGCAGCCCTTAGGGAGCTCGGCGCACTCTCCCGGGGCGCAGGTGTCTGTTAGTGTCCCAGGGAGCCCGAGGGCACCCCCGCCCTCCTGGGTCCTGCTCCAACTCCCTGCGAGCCCCTTTCCGCCCGGGAAGGTCGGTGCAGCTCCTGCTCCTCCGGGACGGGGCTCTCCTGTCCTGGGGACACTCGCCCCGGCCTCAGCCCGGCTCCTCGCAGGGCCCCTCCCCCTTGGAGGCCTTTTGTTTCTTTATTTCTTTTCTCCCCGTCTTCCTACCTTGATAGAAGCGCGAACTCTTCTCACGGTATCATTCCAGCTGTTCTCTCTTTAAATCTCAGGCCGAATTCGTAGATTTTCAGGATAATTTGAAGGTTATCTAGGTAATTTGGTGGGGACAGGTGACTTGGGGACCCTACTCTTCCCCCATCGTGCCCCTCCTCCTCTGATTTTCCTTTTTATTATTCTCCATTTCCATTCCTTAAGACAACAATGGGGTTCATATAGATCTTTGACTTTCCATACAACCTTATAAATGATAACATTGTTTTGTATGTATACACTTTTAAGTTTCATGTATTAAATGGGGCTGTAAAACGTATTTTAATCCGTTTATGCTCAAAACCTGGTTTTGGGGATCTATTCAGGTTTTTTAGTGTCCATAAATTGCTTTTAATTGCTACAGAGTATCTGGTAGGGTACATTGCTCATGTTTTATTTATTGCTCCTATCAACAATGAACACCAAAGTTGCCTTCGAATCCTTTCTGGTACTTAGAGTTTTTCTAGAATGTATGCCCAGCAGTGGGATTGTTTGACTAAATATTCCCAGCTTGCTCTTTAGAAGAGCTGCGTGCATCAAGGATCATCCAGAAGTGTGCAAGTATTTTCATTTCCTTATATCTCTGCCAACATATAAAATCATCCACTTCTACACATTTTGCCAATTTTTTAGGTGTGGAGTGATTTTGATTTCCATAGTTCTGATTACTGATGAGTTTGAACATTTGTCTATATTGGCTGTTTATATTCTTTGACCATTTTCCCATTGGTCCTCCTGGCCATTTTCTTATTGATTGGTAGGGATTTCTTCTTTATTCTACATATTAGCCCTTGTCAGTTTCGGACTTTGTAAATATATTCTTTCAATTTGTCGTCTGTTATTTTGACTGTGACTACCTTTAATGAACAGAAGTATTTTAATCTTGACACTTTCCAACTAGTTTCCCTCCTATGGTTAATGGTATTTTGGGTCTTATTTTTAAAGTCCTTCCTCATGTAGGATATATACTTTAGGGAGTTTTAAGAACTCTGTAATTTGAATTCTATTAGGAAGCTTTAAAGAGCTTTGCTTTCCTCCCAGTTTTGTCCTTTTGTAGTCATTAGATGATTCAACAATGAAAGGACAGTAGGTACAAATTACAGAGTTGGATGTGATTTTGCAGATGTGCTTAAGGCATATTGATTCTTATCTACTACAAAGTCATGTTGGTGATCAAGTTCTTCTAATACAATTTTCCTACCATCTTTTAATCTTCTTTCCCGGGCCATTTCTGCCTGAGACACTTGCTCCTTTTGGTACATTTTCCCTAGCAGGCTTGTGCAATCACTAAAAAGTATCCCCACTGCCAGAACATCACCTTTGCTGCTCCAAGCTATGACTGATGTACTTTCTAGGTCCATCCTCTCCTAGACCTTCTGGGAGCTCAGAGATGTGCCAGCATTTTTTTTTTTTTTGTGCCATTAAAGACCCCCTGGAGGTGCTCTGTGTTAGAATCCAGAATAATCTTCATCTGGTATACTTCCCATGCTTAGATTTACACTTTTAATTGGAGAAAGATTCCATTTATTTTTAAGTGCAGTCTTCTTGGTTGCCTTCATGTTGTGAATTTTTTTTTATGGGATGCACCTATACTTGTATGAATCATAGAATTCCCAGACTCAGAAAATTAGCTATAAAGGAACCTTGAGGGACATCCAGTGATTTCCAACTAATATCCTAGGGAGCATTTGGAAATACTGGGGGGCATCTGTGTTGGTCATAATGACTGTGTGTACTACTAACACTTAATACCTGATGGGTAGGGTGATGAATGTACTATCATGCTTTGAAATATCTGAAAAGATAAAGAATTGTTTGGCTTTCTAAGTGCCAATAGTGCCTCATCGAAAAACAACTAAATTTCCTTGTTATGTAGATGAAGAAAATGAGACTCAAAGAAGTTGACAAGTGCCCAAGCTCATGGCTAAATCTGAGCTAGAATATAGGCTTCTAGACACTCAGGGTGTGGTCCTCCCATGGATAAAAATCCATTTTGTTGGGTGAGCTATTGCCAGCTCTTCATTTGGGTGGCAGAAACCATTCCACAAGTACCCTATTCTTGTTCTTAATCTTTCTCTCTTATTTTTTACTCGTTACAGCTGAGCTCGGTGATTACGATCCTGATGAGCATCCTGAGAATTACATCAATGAGTTTGAGATTTTCCCTAAGCAGTCACAGAAGCTGGAAAGAAAAATAGTGGAAATCCATAAAAATGAACTCAGGTAATAGGGGTAGACATTTGGAAGAAGGTATTCTTACTGCAGGGAATGTGGAAATCATGTTGTGAAGTAAGAATGTTGGTAATGTATGAGGACTGTTCCAGGTGGCAGAGCAATCTTTCTGGGCACTGTCAAGATCTTCCACCAGTAACAATCTCCATAGTGTGAGGTCCCCTAGGTGGCTGTCTATGAACCATCCAGTTATTAGAACCATATATTTTCCTATGGGTTTTAACACCCTGAGTTTCAGTGAGTGAAATCTAGGGTAAATAAGTAATCATTTCTATTTTGAATTTTGCATTGCCTCTTCCTCTCCTATGGCATTGCTGGAAGCTTTGACTCCAAGTAGGGTGAAATCGTTGAGCTGCTTTCAAGATGACAGATTCAGTGTCTGCTTTCTTTCTTGTCTGTGGTGCTCCAGGATGATTGTGACTAACTACATAGTAATAATGGTAGAATCAGCAAAACTGCATACAGTATTCACTCTGTACCAGGCACCATTCTAAGTACTTATACATAGTGACTCATTTAATCTTCACAATATCTAGGAGATAGGTGCCATGGTTGTTTCCATTTTACAGATAGGGGAGCTGAGGCACAGAGAGATTAAGCATCTTACCCAGACTAGCAAGTGGCAGAGCCAGGATTTGAATCCAGGCAGCCTGGCTCCAGAGTCTGTGCTCTTCATGCTTGTGATGCTCCTGCTCTGCATAGGCTACCAGGTATGAAATGGAGCATGGGTAGGAGTCACTGACAACTTGGAATCAGGTAACTAGTACTCTAGTGTGTAACTAAAATTTAGAGCTATGCAAATCATGGAAAAATTCACTTTGGTAATAATAAACATGGGCTATGTTAGGACAAGCATGGATGAAGACCTGGAGGAACTCAGATGCCTTCATCTTCGGGACCTCTGGTAATTATAGAAAAGAAAAATAGTGTCACCAGATTATGAATTCTGGAACAAGAAACTGTCCCCTTGAGACAGTGCTCGAATTCCCTACTTTACGCAGGCACTCCCCCTTCTGGTGAATCTGAGCATAGTATATATGTGGGCAGTAAAGGCAGCAGCATATTCCAGCTCTGGAAAGATGACCTTTGTTCTTAACAAATAAAGATGACTAAACATCAAAAATTGTACTGATTTCAGAAAGCAACATGCCATCCCTATGGGTAATTTTAGGGTATTGTCTCCTAATGAAAAGCTTTATTGAAAATATAGAACATTGACTACTCTTTTTTACATTTGGGGGATGAGAATTAGTAGAGGTAAAAATAAAGCTCCAATATTCTAGTTGAGGAGTTTGTGGACAAGCAGTGTCTGGGCAGCACAGGGGAGGGGACCTCTGGGGAGGGGAGTCATACCCACTGTGTGGATTGGTGAGAGATAGGAATCATAAGGTCTACTGTGACCAGAAATTGCAGGACCTTAAATGTTCAAAACATATGACATTAGTAAACATTTATCAAGCATTACTGGATGCCAAAACACTGTGCAAAGATTCTTACGTATGTCCACTCAGTCCTCCTAAACTCTAAAAGGAAGGTGCTATTGTTGCTCCCATTTCAAGGTGAAGAAGGTGCAATGTGCAGTGGATAAAGGACTCACCCTGTTAGCAACAAAGTCAGGAGTTGAACCTTGCTCTTACTTGACAACAACATCCATGCTCTTATTCATTCTGCTGAGCAATCATAAGGCAACCAAGTAGTCATGTTGGTGTTTCATAGCAGTCACATGGCAGTGGTGCCACAGGGTGGAGACTGTGGGCAGGAGGACCAATTAGTTACTTCTGCTCTCCAAACAAGAGATGCCATGGAGTAGAGAATAGGAGTAGAGAATTGAAAGAAGAAAGTTTTAAGTAATATTATATCAAGACAATGGCCCACTGAATTTCATGAGTAAATGAATGAATCAGAGAAGATTCTAGATTGCTTTTTATAATCAGAAAGCTGTAGATTGGACCTCGTGCCAGCACCTGCCTTTGTTGATAACCCTGAACATCATACACCAGGAGAAGAGAAGGGGTCATCAATCAGCCATGGTTTATAGATCTTGGAAGTAAATGCCATGGCTTGATCGAAGCTGCATTCTGAAGCACTAGGCATTTGTAACATCCAGAAAGCCCTTGTGAAGAAATTAGAGTTGTATATTGAAGAACAAAATAGCCAGAAATTATGGACATTGCATGGAGAGATACAGAGGGTATTTTCCAGTGAATTTTTGCTCATTCTCAAGTAGTTGTGCATTTTCTTTGGCATCGTGCAGTAGAGAGAGAGATTATAGGTTTGGAAGGGAAAATAAGAGCAGAACAAGTTGACAGTGCAGAGGGAGAGAGACTTTTTAAACTTTTTTTTTTTGAAGATTTTATTTATTTGTGCATGAGAGACGCACAGAGAAATTCTAGTGTGGAGAACTGGACCTTTGGTTGGATTGCTTTGCAAAACCAACAGTGTCAGAAAGGAGTTGTAGGTGGAAGAGAACCATATGAGGTTGTACCAAGATGTTACCATCTTACTCTCCAAGGTCCTCACCCATGACCCTCCCACACAACAAAGGGATAATGTATGATCATTGAACTATTACAGAAACTTCCTGAGAGGATTCAGCTGGCCTATCTTGGGCTTTGAGGGGCCCCCAAAGTTAACCTCCTGCTTCCTGCCTGGTTTCTGAACCAGTGGAGAAGGAAAACAAGAGATGGCAGGCAACATACAAATGATAATGGTGATGATGATTTACAGTGAGATTAGCATACTTACCTGTGGGGGTTCCCAACCTTCTTCTGCCTTTTTCCTTGATTGTAATTGTTCTCTTTCTGTACTTTCTAAGGAAGGGGAAAAAGCTGTGATTCTTGGGAGAAAAGTAACCAGGGAGGAAAAGAACCTCTCTGTCTAGGAGGCTACGAATTGCTTGAAGATGGGACCAAGGTGATGTGATAGACAGCCATGAATGAAAGATTTCTTTAGGAGGAAGAAAGAGAGACTCCTTGGAATTTTGGGGTGCTTGAAAATAAAAGACCAAAAGTGTAGTTAGAATTTCCATCAACTTAGATTCCTTCAGCATTAAGAGATTTGTGAATGAAGATTGAAATGTATGATTGGGCCAACCTTGCTTTCTTAAATGTGCCATCTGAACAGGAGGATAGGGTAGGGAGAAGTGACAGTTTTGCAAATGTAATAGTATAGTTATTGATCATCTCTGTATTAGACATGATAAACTAGATTTTGCTTGGGAAACAATCCTGAAAGCTCAGTGTTTAGAACAAGCAAGGCTTATCGTTTGTCTTGCTATGTGTCTACCAGATGTCAGCTGGGAGTCTCTGCTCACCACTGTCACTCAGGGCACTCAGAGGTTTGAATTTGCCAGTTGTTGAGCCAGAGGGAAAAGAGAGTTCTGGAAAGTCTTGCTTCAGCTTGGATGTGATACACATCACTTCCGCTTAACGATTGTGGCCATAACTAGTCACATGTTCCTACCTAATGGCAAGGAAAGTACAAACTGGAAATAGCTAGCAAACAGCTCTTAATGGGCTTTGTAATCTCATTAGCTAATAGGCTTCTTTAAACTTTTTTTATTAAAAAACTTTATTTTTTAGATTCACAGCAAAATTGAATGGAAGGTACAGAGATTTCCCTTATTCTCCCTGCATAGCCTCTCCTGTTATCAACATCTCCACCAGAGTGATGCATTTGTTGCAATTGATTAACCTACCCTGACACATCATTATCACTTAAATCCATAATTTGCCTTAGGGCTCACTCTGGAGGTTGTGCATTCTGTGGACAATAGTATGATGACATGTATAGTATCATGCAAAATGTTTTCACTGCCCTAAAAATCCTCTGTGCTCTGCTGTTCATCTCCTTCTCCTCCCCAACCCCAGCCACTGGCAAACACTGATCTTTTAACTGTCCCCCCAGTTTTGCCATTTCTAGAGTATCATATTGTTAGAATCCTACAGTATGCAGCCTTTTCAGATTCTCTTCTTTTACTTAGCAACCTGCATTTAAAGTCCCTCCATGTGTTTCCATCCATAGCTCATTTCTTGCTGAATAATATTTGATTGTCTGTATGTTTCACAATTTTTCCACTGACCTAGTGAAGGACATCTTGGATGCTTCTAAGCTTTGGCAATTATGAATAAGGCTTTTATAAACACTCATGTGCAGGCCTTTTGTGTGGACATACATTTTCAACTCCTTTGGTAAATATCAAGGGGCATGGCTGCTGGATTGTATGGCGAGAGTATGTTTAGTTTTGAAAGAAGTCCTCAAACTGTCTTCCAAAGCAGCTGCATTCCCACCAGCAATGAATGAGAGTTTCTGTTGTTCCCATACATCTTCACCAGCATTTGGTATTATCAGTGTTCTTGATTTTGGTCATTCTAATAAGCATGCGGTGAACAGTGCTTTATTCAGAAAAATTCTATAGAGGCATCGTTGGGCCTCCTAATATCCTGTAAACTAGAAGATCTGGGGATGTATGATTCACATTATTGAATAGATGTTAATGCTAGAACTCACTGTGGCTGAATGATTCTTCTAGATCAGAGTATATATATATATGTATATATATGTATGTGTATATATATATATATATATATATAAAATATTGCAGTCACGTGGCTATGCCTTTGTAGAGCAAAAGAAGACAAAAACCACACCTAAGTTAGTGGGCTATGATTCAATGAAACTTGGTTGACAAAACAGATGGTGGGCCAGATTTTACCTGGGGGTTCTAGCTTGTGGACTCTTAAACACATGGCAGAGCAGGTCTGGAATTAATTTCTGCTTCACTGCCTGTCTCTGTAGATAATTTTAAGTCAAAAGAGCTGTATTTGTTTTTAAAACTACGTATAAAAAAGAATCTTAAAATTTACAGATTTCATTTCAGTTTGGTACACAGGGATGAGGTTCTAGCATTGGGACTGCTTAGAAATAGGTTAACCCTCCTTCCAGAGCCCTCTGGTGGCTGGAAGAAGCTGACCCCACCATCCCCAGGGATGTGACAGTTCTCTTCCTTTTGAGGGTCTTGGTTGCTCTTCTCCACACAGCTTTGATCACGGCCATGTATGTGGGTTAGAAGGGAAAACCCATCCCATTAGTCCTGAGGGTGCACAGGGAGGGTTGAAGATCAAGAATATGATTGATTTCACTATCAAGAACCCTGAGAGGCTTCTCTGGAGCTTTTCCTAGAGTTTCTACTCAGCTAGTTCTCTCCATACCAGTTTATCAGATTTCTCATTAGACGCAAAGACATTTGGATTAGCTTCAGGCACAGGTCATCAGCTTTCAAATATTCATAAATCTCACTTGGGAGTGAAGTTGTTTTGATGAAGTATATTCATGTCCTTAAAAAGCAGAAAAATCATCCAATTAGCTACCATGATAAAGATCTGATGCAGTGAGGCTTGTGCTAGAAGCAATAATGATACTGAGTGGATTTCAGACAAAGTCATTATCTCTTTTTATTTTTCAAAATTCACATTCTGTGTAAATCATGTGCATCCTGGCAAGGCTTTACACTTTCAAAAATGTCTAGTATTCTAGGGATAAGTGACCTGCATTGATAAATACCCTCTACCTGTGCTTCTGATGAAGAGATCACAGGAGCCCCCCTAGGAGGTGTTTGTGTGTGGGTTTTGGGAAGAGCATATATTGTGTTAAAGGAAAATGGGAAAGATCAGGTTACTTTAAAACTTCTAATCTTTTTTGAGATACGCTTTCCATCCTCTCTACTCCTCCCCTTCCTTTGGCCTTTCCCTTCTCAAGTCTCTTACTTTATTTTATTTTATTTTATTTTATTTTTTTTTATTTTTTTCAAGTCTCTTACTTTAAAACCCTGAATTTCTCTCTCTCTCTCTCTCTCTCTCTGGTGGGTTATCAAATTCATTTCCATTCTCTGTTGTTATTTGGCATAGGAATTGGAAGAGGGAATTATTAGTATCACATGCTCCTCCTATAAAAACTGAATCCTTGTATTATGTGGCCTGGAGTCAGGGATGTTTCTGGGGAGGGTTGGGCCAGGGGCAAATCATGTGTGCACCCAAGTTACCAACATTTCTACACAGGTAAAATCTGGTTATGGTGACTTGAAAGGAGAAAGAGTGGTGTCACTGAAGTGCAACATGGCTTAAGAAAGAGAGAGGAATAGTATTGACAGCTTGAATCAGCGATGACATAATAATATACTCTTTGATCCCCTCTGACATGTGACATGTAAAGTATGCATAGTCAAAGACTTTTTTGAACTTTAGATGAGCTTATAACAGTGTATCCATCCCTCTGTCCATCCATATACCCATCCATGATTCATCCATGCATCTACCTGTCCATTTATCCATGCACCCATTCATGACTCATCCATGCATCCATACATTCATGCATAGACCTATCCATCTATCCATGCACCCATTCACGATTCATCCATACATCCATTCATTCATCTGTTCATACAACAATATTTATTAAAAGGCAACTCTGTGTCAGGAACTATGCAAATGTTGGATGACCTAGCCCACTAATCTTCAACTGCTTTACCACAACACTGGGATCCTCTTCCTCATCTATACTTATCTAAAAAAAATACAATTAATTTGCTTCCTAATTTTTATTTGTCATACACAGCTACAACTATCACCCAAAGCCTTTGAATATCCAGAGGTCACCAGCCAAAAGTAAAAAACTTGACCCCCAATTATTATACTTGAGGAACTCTTGGAGTCCAAAATAGGGGTTATAAAATGACAGTTGTTGTGTTACACTCTGACCCAGATGTATGTTTCTTGGGCCAAATAATGTGGGGTTTTTTTGTTTGTTTTTTTGTTTTTTAGTTTTTAGTATTTGTTTTTGTTTTTTAGTTTCAGAGGTAGAATTTAGTGATTCATCAATTGCCTAAAACACCCAGTGCTCATTACATCAAGTGCCCTCCTTAATGCCCATCACCTGATTATCCCTTTCCCCCACCTGCCTCCCCTCCAGCAACCCTCAGTATGTTTTCTAGAGTTCAGCATCTCTTATGGTTTGCCTCTCTCTCAATTTTCATCTTACTTTATTTTTCCTTCCCTTCTCCTATGTTCATCTGTTCTTAAATTACACATATGAGTGAAATCATATGGTATTTGTCTTTCTCTGACTTATCTCACTTAACATAATACCCTCTAGTTCCACCCACATCATTGCAAATGGCAAGATTTCATTCTTTTGGTGGCTGAGTAATATTCTATTATAAATATACACACACACACACACACACACACACACACACACACACACACCACATCTTCTTTATCCATTCATCTGTCAATGGATATCCAGGCTTATTCCATTATTCCATATTTTGCCTATTGTGAACATTGCTGCTATAAAAATTGAAGTGCATGTGTCCCTTTGAATCACTATGTTTGTATACTTTGGATAAATACCTAGTAGTTCAATTGCTGGGTCATAGGGTAGCTCTATGTTTAACTTTTTGAGAAACCTCCATACTGTTTTCCAGAGTGGCTGCACCAGTTTGCATTCCCACCAAGAGGGTTCCCCTTTCTTCACATCCTTGCCAACATCTGTCATTTCCCAAGTTATCTCATTGTGGTTTTGATTTGTATTTCCCAGATGCTGAGTGATGCTGAGCATTTTTTCAGTTTGTTGGCCATTTGTATATCTTCTTTGGAGAAATGTCTGTTCATGTCTTATGCCCATCTCTTATGTGGATTTTTTTTGGGGGGGTATTGTGTTTGAGAAAGTCTTTATAGATTTTGAATACTAGCCTTTTATCTAATAAGACATTTGCAAATATCTTCTCCCATTCCATAGGTTGCCTTTTAGTTTTGTCGACTGTTTCCTTTGCTGTGCAATAGCTTTTTATCTTGATGAAGTCCCAGTGGCTCATTTTTTGCTTTTGTTTCCCATGTCTTTGGTGATATGTTTAGCAAGAGGTTGCTGCAGCTGAGGTCAAAGAGGTTGCTGCCCATGTTCTCCTCTAGGATTTTGATGGATTCCTGTCTCACATTTAGGTCTTTAATCCATTTTGAGTTTATTTTTGTGTATGGTGTAAGGAAGTGGTCTAATTTCATTCTTCTGCATGTGGCTGTCCAATTTTTCTAACACCATTTACTGAAGGGGCCAAATTAAGTCTTTAAAAATGGAATCAGTTGCCAAAACGTTCCAGCTTTACTTGCACCTGGGAGATTTGGTAACACTAGGCCTTGCCCCACATGATAACACTCAGCTAGAGCTAAGCAGCAGTGCTCTGTAAGAGACCCATTTGCTCTCTAAATTGCCACCATCCCTGCTTGGCCAGTTCACCTTCTGCCTCCATTGGTATTGAGTTTGAGACCACCTTCTTGTACCAATAAGGAGACAGATGTCTGAGAAATTAATTTATCCAAGGCCTCACAATTTGAAGGCAATAGACTTTGACCTGAAACCCATGTTTTCCTGTACAGTGTTCTGATATCTTTCTAACTGACTGCTCTCCTGGAAGTCTTGTCCTTGCCTGGCCACAGGGCATTACCACTGTCTCCCTCATAGTATGGGAGTTACCCAGATTAGTAGTGTTCTATCTAATGTTCTCATAAAGATGGTTCCTAAAGGTCCAAGGAGTTTTTAAGAGACCACGTTCCTCTTTAAACAATTAGACACGACAGACTGGAGACTCCTCTAGTTAGGATGTAGAGAAGCATGAGACATCCATTTCCCCCAATACCAATATAACACAACAAGCCACGTAGATTACAGAATCATAGTTTTAAAACACATCTGAAGGCAAAGAAACCTAAAGTAAAATTCAGAGTGTCTTTCCTAGGACACTGGAGACATACACTTGCTTTCACTTCTGATGGTGTGGGAGGAGGAGGAGGAGGAGGAGGATGCCATAGGTGGGTCAAGGGGAACTAGTCAAGTCTTTAGCAAGCTTTTGATGGCCATGGATGGGATGACTTAGCTCATTGAGATTGCAAAGATGCCAGCTGCAGAGTGAGTTATACTTTCCCACCACCATTTGGCTCTAGGCCTTCACCAAGCAAAGATGGAAGAAGTCAGACATGGCTGGAGAGCAGAGTGAAATTCTTCCAAGGCACTCCAGGCCTTCATCCAGGGCAGGGTAGCTCTTGCCAACAGCAGGGAAAGGGCCACAAGGAGATCCTTCTGAAGTGCTGAGAGCCCGTGATGGGACTGAGCAAAGGAGACTCCTTGAAGCTCAAAAAGTTGACAACAAGGCTGTAAAGAGTAGAGAACTCTCCAGAGTCTAATGGGCTATGATCCCAAGCCCTGCTGAAGCCCTGTTTAACTCTACAACACAAAGACCCAAATGGATAAGGTGGAGCCAAATCCACCCTTTCCTGCCAACTGTGCTCCCAGCAATCCAATTCGTATAGGGCAAGACACACACCTTATTTAATTAATGTACCCTAATAATGTGCACAATTAATGTATACTAATAATATACACACATTCTTAGGGTGCTATATATTTTTGTAGTCTATGTGATGGTATGCTAAAGGAGGGTCAATAAGAAAGTGCTCCTTTTGGCAAAAAGAGTACCAGGTAGGCAGAAGGGAAATACATGCCTAAATATGTAACTACTCGACCTCACCTACTTTATTAGAAAAGCATATTTTTGGAGAATTGTTAGCTCTTAAAGAATTCAAATGATCATTGATTTTTACATCTAAATGCCTCATTAGAGACACTATTCATAGTTGAACAGCTCCTGATGCAAGATTTAAAGGATAGAAAATCATTATTTTCCATTACTAAACAGTGTCTTTACCAGAAAGAACTATCCAATGGGAGATTGAGGAGACAAAAAGAATTTTGTTTGATTGGTCTTAGTGTCTTCCTGAAAACATGATCATTAAATGGTTTCTTACTCGGTGATTCAGGGAGACTCAGTTTCTAGTGCCAGTGGGGTCTCTACCTTTCTTCCATTTTTTTTTTAAGATTTTATTTATTTATTCATGAGAGAGACACACACACAGAGGCAGAGACACAGGCCAGGCTCCATGCAGGGAGCCCGATGTGGGACTTGATTCCGGGACTCCGGATCATGTCCTGAGCCAAAGACAGACGTTCTACCACTGAGTCACCCAGGTTTCCCTCTTCCACTGGTTTTGAATGCTTTTCCGGGCTTGAACATTTGCAGTTAGTTTTTCTCTGAATGTGATTTCTTATATAAAATCTTTTCAGTGCTTAGCTGTTGGAGAGCTGCAGTCAAACCCAAAGCAATGGATAATTTGAGGACTTTTATTTTAAAGAGGGGTCCTTGCTTTGCTGTGACTGTCTTGACATGCTTCCTGACATTTCCCCCAATGTCATAATTCTGATTTCAGTCATGTGCAGGGCTAGGAGGGGGAACAAATGCTGTTCTGAGGGTGAGGAGAGACCACTGTCTGTGCCAGGCACTAGTTTAATGGTTTTTCATCTGTCAGCTGCTTACTCTATATACCAAATCTTCAAGATAGGTACTAATTTTATCTTCATTTTATGGAATCAAGGAGCTATAGCTTTAGCAGTTCTCCATTCCTGTGTGCAGTTCCTAGCTCAGGGCTCAGCAAACTTTTTCTATATTAGACCATTTAATAAATTCTTTAGGCTCTGTAGAACATAGGATTTCTGTTGCAATTATTCACTCTTGCCATTGGAGCATGACCACATCCATAGACAGTACACAGATGTGTTCTTATTGGAACACAGCCACACCCACCTGTTAGAATAATATTACTCAGCCATCAGAAAGGACAAATACTTAACATTTACATCAATGTGGATGGAACTGGAGGGTGTTATGCTGAGCAAAAAAGTCAGTGAGATAAATATATTTATCATCTGGTTTCATTTATATGTGAAATATAAGAAACAGTGCAAAGAATCATGGGGAGGGGAGGGGAAACTGAATGGGAAGTCATCAGAGAGGGATAAAAACCATGAAAGACTTAACTATATGAAACAAACTGAGAGTTGCTAGAGGGGAGGTGGGTGGGGGGATGGAGTAATTTGATGATGGGAATTAAGTAGGGCATGTGATGTTATGAGCTCTGGGTGTTATATGCAGTTAATAAATCATTGCCCAGTACATCTGAAACTAAGTATGTATTTTATGTTGGCTAACTGAATTTAAATTAAAAAAATTAAAGAGAATCTGTTGGAACTGAAATTTGAATGTCATATAATTTCCATGGGTCATGACATACTATTATTCTTCGTTTGATTGTCTTAAACCATTTAAAAATGGAAAAACCACTCTTAGCTCAAGGGCTGTACAAAACCTGGTGATGGTCAGGATTCACCTGTGGGCTTTAATCTGGGAGTCTTTGACCTCATTTAAAATTGAGACCTTCCTGCTCTCCCATCAGGTCTGAATATCAGGTACCTGGAGTGGATTGCCTCATCACCAATCTAAACACCGATGTTTAGAATTTGAGAAAAGCTCTCTATAAGAACTGATAGAAACCGTGTTATTTTGATATGCTCTGCCATGGCATGTAGGAAGGCAGGCAGATGGTTCTTGACCATATCACGTTGGTCGTGATGGTGGTTCAGGCACTGAGACGTGCTTTGGAACCAGGCAGACTTAGATTTGAACCTCTCTTCTGCATTTACTAGCTGAGTAACTTTGAGCAAATTACTTTTCCTTTCTGAGTGTCAGAATCCTCATCTACAAAAGGAAGATGACAATTCCTCCTTTATGAATACTAAGTGACGGAATACATATATTGCTTGACAACATAAATGATTCTATATTGCTCAGAACAGTAGAGTTTAGTAAAAAGTAGCTGCATGCATATCTGTTATGGTTCCTGACCAATTCTCTTTAGTTCAGCAGTGCTTTTGGACTCTACAGTATTCTGTTCAATAATTCTTTTATTAAAAAGACAGGAATTGTTCCTCTTGTATCATTGCAAATATATATGAGTATACAATATGTGTATAATTTAAAGAATAGCCTAAAAAACACCCATGACCCCCTGACTCTGCTTATGAATTAGAACATCATCAGATGCTCTGAAATCACCCTTGTGCTCCTCCCAGATCACCTTCTTCCCTTCTCTGCACTATTCTGTATTTGAGGTTTTTCAATCTCTTATTTTGCTGTTGTTAAGCATACTTCATATTATCACTAAGTAATGCATTGCTTTGTTTTTGCATGTTTTTGACTTTCGTATAAATGGTATCATATTCTATTCTTGCATCTCACTTCTGCCCATCAGCATTGTGTTTGAGGTTCCCATTCAGTATGTATGCATATAGCCATAGGTCTTCATTTGCGCTTCTGTGTATCTAAGATTCTATGATGCGAACAGGTCACATTTTATGTATCAATTCTTTTGATGGGCATTTGGGTTATTTCTGGATTTTACTATGACAAAGTTAGTATAGCTTCTTCAATAACTCTCATGGGAGTATGTGAAGGAATTCCTAGCCTAGGTATGAACCTAAGTGTGGAATTTAGAGGGCCATAGAGTTTATACAGTGTTAGCTTTTCTAGGAAATGATGGCTTGTTTGCTAATGGGGTTACTCCAGCTTACATTCACACCAGAAATACATGAGGGTTCCCAGTGCTTTATAACCTTTTTTCTTTTCTGTTAAGTTCTTAAAAATTGAAATATAACAGACTTAGAAGAGTGTGCAAAGCATAAATATAAAGCATGATCAATGATTACAAAGCAAGCATGTAAGTAACTACCACCCAAGTCAGAGAGAATTGGTAACACCCCAGAAACTTCTCTTCTGCCCCTTCTCTGTATTTACCTGTCCCTCCTCCCCAAAGGTGATCACATCTTTGACTTTTAACACTTTAGTTGTGTTTCGCTCATTTTGGAAAGTCGTATAAACTGAATTAATTCCTTGTGTATTCATTTATATCTGGCCTCTTTTGTTCAATTTTATTTTTGTGATAGTCACCCTTCTTATGTGTAGCTTTAATTCATTTAATTTAGTGGTTGTATGGCATTCCATTGTATATCCATTCTCCTGTTGGTAGGTATTTGAGTTTCCTATTTTTTGCTACTACAAATGGCACTACTATGAAAATTCTATATATTTCTTGGTGCAACACAAGTTTCTGTTGCATATGGAACTATTAATAGAACTGTTGTATTATGGAGTAAACACGTTGAATTTTTATAGATAATGCCAGCTTCGCAGATAGTTCTACCAAATTACTGCTCTACTAGCACTATAAGAATTGCTCTTGCTGCAAATCTCATGAGTGCTTGGTACTATGTTTTAAATTTTAGCTATTTAGATGGATGTATAAATTATTTCTCATAGTTTTTTTTTAAGATTTTATTTATTTATTCATGAGAGACACACAGAGAGAGGCAGAGACACAGGTAGAGGGAGAAGCAGGCTCCATGCAGGGAGCCCAATGTGGGACTTGATCCCAGGACTCCAGGATCATGCCCTGAGCCAAAGGCAGACACTTAACCACTGAGCTACCCAGGCTTCCCTATTTCTCATAGTTTTAATGAGTATTTTCCTGATCATAAAGAGGTTAAACACATTTTCATGTAGTTGTAGGCTATTTGGATATCTTATGAAGTGCCTATTTAAGTCTTGTGCTGATTTTTCTTCTGAGTTATATATATATATATATATATATATATATATATATTTAATTTTATTGTTTATTGATTTATAGGAGTTAAAAAAAATTCTACATAGAAGTCCCTTTTTTTAGTTGTACATGTTACTGAAATCTTTCCTTGTACTGGGGCTCACCGTTTCACACCCTGAATGAGATGTCCCAATGAACCAGAGGTCTTTGAGTTTAATGGCATATCCTCTGAAGCTGTGTAGCACTGCACCTGCTGCCATCTGTGGTTGACTGTTTTCAGTTAGAAATTGGATGCCTTTTGGATTTACAAAGGACAGGAAAGTAGTCAGACCACCTAGGCAAACAGAACTTACTTTCCAAAACAAACTTCCAAATTACAACCTTTCATGATTAACTTGTTCCCAGACTGAATACAAAAGAAAGGTGAGCTTTAAAACCGAGCTTGGATTTAAGAATAAACAATGTGTGGCTTATACAAAGATGCTGATAATTTAACCACCAGGGAAAATGGCCAGCTCCTTGGAGTGGAGGAGTTCTT
This sequence comes from Canis lupus dingo, assembly GCF_003254725.2. NCBI lineage: Eukaryota > Metazoa > Chordata > Mammalia > Carnivora > Canidae > Canis > Canis lupus. The sequence continues at coordinate 76,176,030 of NC_064243.1, forward strand.
ATTAGTGTAGGATAGAGTGGAGTCCTTTCATGTCAAGCAGGAGGATTATCCTGGAGCAGAACTAACGGCTTAGGCTCCGTTGGCTCCAGTCCTGGTTCCTTTTGGCCTTTGTCTGGGGTCATTAGGCTGAGATTGTGCATTGAGGGCCATCAGAGTGGGGGTGCTGGTTAGTAACATGCTGGACAGCTCCGCTCTGTGCTTTGTCCCTCATCACGCGGTGAGGATATGGCAGGGAGAGAAGTAGCAACCAATATTTGGATTTAATATTAATAATTGATTTTTCAGTGAAAGGTAAAATATTACTCCTAGAACTTAAGAGAGCTATGGAGAAATCATAGTATGTATTGAGAAAACTTTCAAAAATCCCATTTCCCTTTTTCATCAATAGAGTTGGTGACTGGGGCACCTGGGTGGCTCAGTGGTTGAGCATCTGCCTTTGGCTCAGGTCGCAATCCTGGGGTCCTGCAAGGAACCTGCTTCTCCCCCCTTGGCCTATGTCTCTGCCTCTTTCTGTGTCTCTCATGAATAAATAAATAAAATCTTTAAAAAATATATAGTTGTAACTTTTTTGAACCTATTGTTATGGTATCAAGAAGAGAAATAGTAACAGTGACTATGACTTGAAAAAAGAATCAAAGAAAGATAGGAATTGTATTGAAAGGATCCATACAATGCTGGTCAGGATGAATAAATAAAGATGCTGCCTTTATATATATTACAGTGAAACTGTAGAACACTAAGGCTAAAGAGGAAAGCCTAAAAAGCTTTAGAAAGACTTTATTTTCTTAAAGCAGGTGTTTGAGTTAATCCTTCAGAAATATGTTCCATCAAGGATGGATTGAATGGGTGACGGGCACTGGGGGTTATTCTGTATGTTAGTAAATTGAACACCAATAAAAAATAAATTAAAAAAATTATCTCTTCTTTTAAAAGAAAAAACTAACACATATGGCTACCTCTTCTTCCTTCTCCAAGGCCCTATAGATAATGGAAAAAGTCCTAGAAAGCAGATCCAGGAGAGAATACAATTTTTGGATCAGAATTCCAACAGTGTCTCTGGAAGATGGGAAACAGATGGAGCAAATCCAGGTTAAACACATGTAGGGTAGGAGTGGTTCTGGGTGCGTCAGGAAACATACACAGGGTGGCCACCATGGTGAGTGGGCAACTGCATTTGGCACAGTTGGGCAGCTCTGACCTCTTTCTCTGGTTCCTTGTGGGCAACAGCAGTCTTGAGCTGGAGGGTACCCCATGTGTGGGCAACATCCGGAAGGAACTACAACTTGCAGTTTAAAATCAAGTTATCACATATACTTTTCCCAGATGGCATGCCCCTGCCATCCACCAGTTCCCTACAAACCTCTGGAGGCCACTGCATTAGACAGATAACATCAGATATAGAAATATCGGGGATCCCTGGGTGGCTCAGCGGTTTGGCGCCTGCCTTTGGCCCAGGGTGTGATCCTGGAGTCCCGGGTTCGAGTCCCATGTCAGGCTCCAGGCATGGAGCCTGCTTCTCTCTCCTCCTGTGCCTCTGCCTCTCTCTTTCTCTCTCTACATCTATCATGAATAAATAAATAAATCTTAATTTTTAAAAATATATTAAAAAAAAGATATAGAAATATCCATCCATGAATCACCAGACAAGGAAACATCAACTCCGTGAATGCGAGAGTCTGACTGTTGTTCCAAACCAAAGGACCCTCACCGAGAAAGTAGCATTAACAGAGCAAACGGGATTGGACTTTAAAGGAAAGAAAGTGGGATTTCCTCAGAGGAATATGAGGAATTTATTGCATAAAATAGGAACAGGCAGCTATTTCAAGAGCCAAATAGATGATATATTTGGAGTGAAATATTTAATTGGTATTAAAAAAAAAACTCGTAAATGGGAAGAAAGGCAGGATGCACCCAGCTGAAAAATAAATTAGCAAGCTGGATGTTCGAATTAAAAAATCATTCAGAATGTAGTACCAAAAAATTTAGAGAATGAAACAAAGGTTATAAGGCATGGAGGACAGGGTTTCAAGAACCATTTACTTAGGCCTCCCAAAGGAGAGGAGAGGAAAAGAAAGGATGGTTGGGGGTGAGGATGGAGGTTGGGAAGAGAAGAATCAAGCAACCAGGGAAAAGATACAAATTATTGGATTAAAAGTGTCCCCACAGTGTTGATCATAATAAGTAAATAAAGACACTCCTCACTATCATAATGAAATTTCAGTTGCTGGAGGTAAAGAGAAGATCTCAAAAGGATTTAGAGGCATGTTGACTCTTGAGGGGTAGAGGAAGGGAATCCATCTATGGGGAGAAGCTTGGGTGGAAGTAGATTCAGTACTACAACGTAATTTTACATTTTGGAAATGAAAACAAATTCCTGTTGTTTTCTTTGGCAAACTCTTCTCACTTGTTAGGGTGACCTATTTATCCTTGGAGAATGGTTTGGATTCTCTAAGGTACATATGGGATTTAGTCAAAGTGGAGTCTTTAAAATGCTGTAAGATCCTGCTTTGGAAGTTAGCCCCAGAAGGCTTCACAGTCATCTCTACTGCAACCCCCTCCCCCTCACTGAGGCCAGGACCTTGTTTGCCACCCTGGAGGGCACAGCTAAGATTAGTGGGTGAGATTTCCTTTCAAAATCCAGGGCTTTCCATTGGAATGGTTGACAGTTCTTCCGGCACGATGGCTTTGTTCAGGCTTGCTGGTAGCATACCAGGACTGCCCATATTGTACCCTGAGCAAGAGGGAATGCTCTTTACCCTGGATAATCTTTTTAAGTGAGTTGGAAAGAACAGATGCTGAGTTCTATTTCATATTAAGATTGAATTTGCAAGGCTTACTTATTGGTAACTTGATCACCTTGATTAACTGTATGGGTCACTGGAGTCCTCAGAGTACATGTGGTTTTATTATGGAGCAATTAGCCAGGGAACACGAGCTCAGATTCCTTAGAGAAGAGCTCCTTATGAGGAGGAATGGTGATTGGTCTTACTGATTATTATTTATGTAGGGATTTTTTTTTTTTTAGTTTAGAATATCCCATTTTATTGAACAAAGGGACTCTAGGTTTCTGTTATCTTCTGTATTAACACCCTAAACTTTTCTTGTGTGGTTCTAGAGGCCAGAGCCCACCAGTTGCTGAATTTAACTTACTCCTAAAAGCTCACACTTTGGAAACCTATGGGGTGGACCCCCACCCATGCAAGGTGAGTGTCCCTCATAGCAGGCTGACCTGTAATGATTGTTTTGCTCACAAGAGAGTTAGTGTGCAGGATATTTCTACAGGCTGATCCGTTGTCCCTAACTGGAAGGGGTGACAGCAGACTGCAGTCCTATGGCCTGATGGTTGATTTTCTCCATTGCAAGCCTTCCAATTGCTTGCTAATTGCTTTATAGTAGCCTCATTTTCCTAAATTAACATACATGATTCATTCATTCATCCATCAAGTAGATGATTCTACCTCTAAGAAGTTATAGGATCCCAACAGATTTACTTTTAAGACCATTGTCAGCAAGAGGGCAATCTTAAAAATTGGGAAAGTAGAAGCAAAAAAAAAAAGGCTTAAAATTATATTTTGACATTAGGAATATTTTTTTCTTGTTTCCTTTGCTCATATTATTTGACAGTATTTCTCTCAAGCATGTATCAGAGTCACTAAATCAGAGTCACTGGGGGTACATCTGGGTAATATGCTTTTTAAACAAGCCCCCAAGTTGATGCACACATTTTCCAGAAATGTTTTATGAAAATTGTTTTCTCCATTCTGTACCCTAAACTAAGCACACATCAACCAGATGCTAAGCAGAATCCTAAACTAAGCATTTCTCTCAGCCGGGCTCTTAAAGATAAGTTCTTGAGTCCTGCTGGCAAATTTCTTTACCCATATGGGATCAGCTAATAGTATTTGGTGAAGTACTAGATCTCCGGCTCTTCATTCAGGCTGCTGATTGGAAGAACCTGGGGAGTTTCGTACACTTCTGCCACCCAGTGACATCAGGATCGGGGGGGAACAGACCAGGCTCTCCAGATGATTCCAACGTGCAGCCGAGGCAGAGAGCGGGTGGTACTTGTTCACTTTGGCATTTTAATTTTTATTGGCACAATGATTTTAGCATATTTGCCAGAATCCTCTTCCTAGTAATATAAGTCAGTTCGTTCCACTTAGTGAATTAAATGTTTTCTGCAATTTTGACCCTGTTTGTTTTATTTATTACTTGGAGATAGACTTGATCTTTGTTGCTGTCATTCCTTTGCTTTTACTGATCTATGCTTAGTTTTTCTGGTTGAGGCTGGAAACAGAGTAGGAATTTCTGGACATATCTTTACATTAGAATGGCCAGAAATCTTGTGTGGAATTTAATCAAATTAAATTAGATGCTAAGGGCTTTGGTATCATAGCATCTTTGGTTTTAGGGCTAATGATGAGCAAGCATGGTTTGCCCAAACTATAGGGCAGATCCAAGAACTCCGGTGGCCCCAGGACACATTTGGAAATAGACATAGTGGTTCGGAACTAATCTGTATTTTCCCAGGATGTTCCTGGAGAGGTAGAAGGTCTGTTCCTCCAAGGAAAAAGATACATGTTTCCAGACCTTCCCCAGATTTTTGAAGTGCTGTTCATGGAAGTTCCATTTCAGAAGCTTAGTTTATTGCCATGATCAATGGAATTAACCTGAAATTAACCTAGGGAGAAGATGAATGAGAATACAATTTATCACTTATTTTATATTTCTTAATCCAAATGTTTTTGTTTCTCTTTTTTCAGGATTCAACAGGCACAACAACGTTTTTAGGATTCACTGCAGCAGGCTTTGTGGTATTCCAGGGAAATAAGAGAATCCATTTGATAAAATGGTAAGGACTTCTTTGGGAAACTAGCTTACCATTTTCCTCAATCTTGCTTTTCTTTCCCAGCCTTTGATTTTTTTTTTTTTTTTTTGGTTTGGTTTGGAAATGTCCAGCAGAATGACTATTATTCATTTCTTTGCTGTGGAACTTCATTATAAAAGGATTATTCACTTATAAATAAAAGCTGATCTAGGTTGCCCTAGACCTTAGAAGACCCAGAGATGTGTGTCTTGGGCTCAGGAGCTGTGTCTTTAAAGGGGTGTTGAGTGTTTCTTCACCAGCAGCTACTGTTCTGGCCAAAGGGGTGACCATGGGGTAGGGCAGGGCAGGGTAAAGTGCAATTTCCCTTGAATAACTCAGGACCCTCTTCCGGTCCCTTCTCTCCATTTTCTTCTGTTGAGTCCTTGTTGCAGACTCATCCTGTGTTACCCAGTATATCAGTGAAGATGCTTTTGGCTCAGAAAACACATCTGTTCACATTGGCTTACAGATAAGAAGACTGATTATTTCACACAGCAGAAGTTCCAGAGGTCGGGCATTTCCATGATCCTTTAACTTAACTCCCTGACAACACCATGAAGGCCCTAGGTCTCCCTTTTCTTCTCTGTCATCTCAGGGTAGTGGTTTTTGTCCCCAGGCCTATGCTCATATGGTGGCCATGCAAGTAACTCTGTGCATCCCATCATCATACAGCACCACCTGGAGACTAGAGGAGAGGATCTGCTTGTGTGTGTGTCTCCTATTAAAACAAGGAGGACTTGTTTTACAGAAGCCTTGTAGGAGACTTCTCGTATATCTAATAGGGCAGGATTGGGTCACATGCACCCACTTAAACCAATCCCTCTGAGAAGAGTGGGAACTCCATGATTGGGTTGGTCAAATCAAGACCCACTTCTTGCTGTTGAGAAGAGTGTGATCCCCATGAACATGTCACTTTGAGGAAGAAAAAAGTCTGAGTCATGTCAGTACAGAAGTGGGAGGATGGAGCAGGGTAGGTGACCAGCAGGGCCCACTGTCCAATCAAGGAGCGGAACGGTTTAGGCAAAGAATGAGAAGGCTGAACATACGTGTGATATGGTAAAGGCTCAGTCTTGTTCATACCTTCAGCTTGATTCAGTTTCCTCCCCGATGGCCCCTGACAGTCTGTCACTCCTGTCACGTCTAACTGGGTGGTGGGCCCCTCCTGTGGCCTGAAGTTCTTCCTGATGGGCCAGTGGGCATCCACCTTCAGTCCTGGATTGGAAATGCTCTTGCACTTACCTAAACGTCTGTTTAGTGGTTCTGTTAGCTTGAGGGTTTCTTCCAGCACCCCTTTATCAACACCCCCACTTGTGCACTGTCCTCTTGGTACCTCCCAGCTCCCTTTCAAATCTTCTCTGCTGGGCTAGCATCAGTCAGCTAATACCCACTCCACTCTTATACATTCTGCTCTTCTTTATGACCAGCCCTCTTTTTTCTGAGGTCCCCGATTTCATCAATCTCTTCCTTAACCTCTCTTTTGTTCAGTTCATACTTTGTGCTCCTCTCTGCACCCACTTGTTCTCTTTCTCCACAATGAGCACTCTCAAAACTCTTAATCACCTAGCTTTTCTGAGCCTCTGTGTACTTATTCATAAGATGGGAATCACTTACATCTGTCTGTTTTACAGGGAAGAAAGTGGTTGGGGGAGAAGAAAATGCAACTGTGTTGTGAGCGGTGGGATTCGTGAATTCTGATATCTCGTATACGTGTGGCATGATGGGGTGAACAGTTTTCTTCTCTGTTTTCCTGCACCTTGGAAAAAAGGGTATTCATCACTCTTCAGGTCATTCCAGAGTAATCTCCCTAGGGATTCCTGTTGACTTTGGGAAGCATGGATAATCTGGGGACTTTTCCCATCCTACCCAGGACCACAGAAGACTTGAGGGTTAGATCCTCAGGTTTATGAATTGCTTGAGTTTTGAAGTAATTAGGGGAGAGCCTGACATGTCTCAAGTGCAGATTAATTGCATGTCTCTCTCCCTTGGGCTTCTATTTCTTCTTGGGTCCACTAAAGAGTTGAGACGGACAATACCCAGACCATTTGTTCCTGGATTCTGCATCTTGGTGTTCCTGGTGGGTTGCTGTCATCCCCATATCCTTCTAGCCTCTGGAACAGCCATGGATATGTTACCAAAACAAATTTTATTCCCACGTTAATCCTGGTTTTGTTTTGTTTTTGTTTTTTAACATCCACTGAGCTTTGTCACTCTTGCAAATCCTCTCCGAAGTTCAAGCAGCTTAATGTGGCCACACTGTTCTTTTTCCCTCAGGAAAAACACAGGAGCAGAAATCCCTCTTCTAGAAGTTAGATCAAAGGAATAAAAATAGAATTGTCTCTCTCTTTACACAAATCTTCTCACCAAGGAGGTGACCTAGGTTCCCTATTTCAGGCAGATTTTAACTGAGCAGCTCCTTAAGATAAAACCTAAAGTCACTCTTTTGGCTACAATGTGTCAAGCTGTCCTCACAATTCTGAGCATCTCAATATTTAATAAAACTTATTCTAGGGATCCCTGGGTGGCGCAGCGGTTTAGCGCCTGCCTTTGGCCCAGGGCGCGGTCCTGGAGACCCGGGATTGAGTCCCACGTCGGGCTCCTGGTGCATGGAGCCTGCTTCTCCCTCTGCCTGTGTCTCTGCCTCTCTCTCTCTCTCTGTGCGACTATCATAAAAAAACAAAACCAAAACCAAAAACAAAACAAAACAAAAAACAAAAAAACTTACTCTACCACAAGCAGGGAGAGCAGAAATGAAAATTTGTGTGTGTGTTCCTTGAAGATGAATGTGAAAGGGTGAGGGAGACTGATACTGTGAATCCATATCGTTTCATTACCGAACCTGAAATAATCACATTCTTCCTACCTCGCAAAGTGGGCTGGTCAATTAATATTGTTTTGGTCGTTAATGTTCACAAAATCTCCAGAGTTCCTTGGAAGAAAGATGCTGCTTGACTGTAAAAAATGGAAGAAGTAATTCTGAGCTGCCTCTGGATCCTCTCTTAGGAAGGAAATTGCTGTATAATTCATTTGGGGGCTATTCACTGCTCATTAGGCCTTCACTGATAATAAGATAATATCTTGTTTCATTGCAGCCAGCTTGGTATCTGCGAGTCAGCCAGATTCCTAGGGGAAACGAAGGTACCTTGGATAGCTGCCACTTTTTTTTTTTTTTTTTTTCTCCTCACCCAAAGAGATTTTCTTTTCTTAGGCCAGATGTCTGCAAATTGAAGTTTGAAGGGAAGACATTTTATGTGATTGGCACCCAGAAGGAGGTCAGTGACTGCTTTTCTAATGACGTGTAGTTGTATGTACATGTGTGAGGGTGTGTGTGTGTGCACCAGAAAGACATGACCATGAAATGTGCCTTTAGTATTGTAGCCCACCACTTTGAAGTTTATGATGTAATAGAAGCTATATGCTAAACATTTTAGAGATAAGCAAATAGTGGGTTTGCACATTTAAGAACAAAGTGAAATGAATCAGTCAGAGAAAGACAAATGCACATATGATCTCACTCATATGTAGAATTTAAGAAACAAAACAAATGAACATAGGGGAAAGGAAGGGAAAATAAAATAAAATGAAAACAGAGGGAAGCAAATGGTAAGCTTAACTCTAGGAGAGAAACTGAGGGTCGCTAGAGAGGAGTTGAGTGGGGAATGGGGAAACTGGGTGATGGGCATTAAGGAAGGTATGTAAATTCTACCCCTGAACCAAATAACACATTATATGTTAACTAAATTGAATTTAAATTAAAAATTAAAAAAGAAAAGAAAGTCCGTGAGCAATGCTTGACAGTATACTGCTGTGTAGAAAATATACTGGGATAGAAAATGGAACCTCCTCCTGAAACTAATATTACACTGTGTGTTAATTAACTGAAATTTAAATTAATAAAAAAGAAAGAAAATGGAACCTCCTTCTACCTCTGTAATCTACCAAAATACAGATTTATGAAACAAGCAAAGAATACTTCCAAATCTAGATATTCAACCACTGCTGGTGAGAGTTTTAGAAATAGAATCTAGACATCCCAGGAGTCTTAAGACCAGATGCAGGTTGGGTTCATCAGGGAAGAGGCATCTGGAGAGATGGCCAGCATGGAAGCTTTGAGCCTCAGAGCTAGGTCTGGAGGGTTGCAGATTTTCTTGGCCATAGTTTTCAGATAAAGCACCAGTTATTCAGCAGTGACAGATAAGTTTTTAAACGAGTACAAGTCTGATCACGAGGCAGGTGATTCCTGGGTTGTCAAGAAGGATTGTGATGCTGGTTTTTGTTAGAAACAGGGCCCAGCTAGATTCATGATATCTGCAAAGAGTGAGGGAGGCAGGGGGCACCGTTTCAAGAACACTTTTAAGACCATAGTAATGCCCGAGTTACTTTTAACATGTTGGGCAGGTGTGGGGTTACAGATTGGTAAATACCTTAAAAGATAAACTATGTTTCACATGCCCTTTCTTGTTTTGTCTTTTTTATTAGAAAAAAGCCATGTTGGCATTCCATACTTCAACACCAGCTGCCTGCAAACATCTTTGGAAGTGTGGGGTGGAGAACCAGGCCTTTTATAAGTGCGTAGCTTTTATTCATTTAATCATAGATTGTAAAAGCATCCATCGAACCATTTATGTTCTGCAAATAGCTGCATATGCATTTCTTTTAAATCAGTTCTTTTTATTGTATTTAAGGGAATTGTAAATTTGGTGCATTGTGCAGGGTGACTCTCAACCACTGTTGGCCCATCCAGCCGTGAGCTCCACGAGTGATGCCCATAGAATTGCAATGAGCACTTTTTTTTTTTTTTTTTTTGCATTGCTATTTCCATCCAACATGTCACAGAATCTGTGTTTGGTTGGGTGCCCCCACTGGAAGCAGACTTTGAGAAAAGTTGAGTGCAAGTGGTTTCTTAGGGATGTGGTTTCTGAACATACCCATAGGACAATTGGGAAGGGAGGTAGAGCAGCAAGTGGCACAGGGCTCGTGATCGATCAGGTCACTGCTGAGAGCAGTGTGCTTAGCTCTGCTGGGGAACTCTGTCATACTGTGGAACATGCCTCCCAGTTCTCCCACTGACCAGCAAAGGGCCTGGGCTATTTGTCTACCAATTCTCCATTCATTTTGGTTGAAGGCCATTTCAGAGGGCAGAGTAATACTCTCTGGCTTACTCGGAGTGTGGGCTGAATGTGCTCTCACAACCAGAGAAATCAAGCTTTGGCAGAGAGCCACAGGTGTTTATAGTAAAGAAGCCTGCAGCATACAGAGATGAGAGCCAAAAGTTTGCGGGTGGAATCTAGGATCTTGGCAAGTCAGTACTGGACAGGACTTCAGAAACCATCCATAAAGCTCTCAGGTTTATTTGTTTGTTTCTTTCTTCTTTAAGATTTTATTTATTTATTCATTCATTCATTCATCATTCATTCATTCATTCATTCATGCGAGACACAGAGAGAGAGGCAGAGACATAGGCAGAGGGAGAAGCAGGCTCCCTATGGGGAGCCCAATGAGGGACTGGATCCCAGGACCCCAGGATCATGACATGAGCCAAAGGCAGATGCTCAATCACTGAGTCACCCAGGTGCCCAGCTCTCAGGTTTCTAAAGAGCTTCAAATTTAGGATCTTCCCACTGAATTCCAGCTTCTCCTCTTTGAGACACACTTGTTGATTTGGAAGAGCGGTGGTGAAGGATGCAGTCAGGAGCCCAGGCCAGCCCTGCCCAGGGTATCAACTGGCCCCTGGTGCTCATTCAGGCAACCTTTGCTTGGTCTCCCCCTGCCCCCCTGCCCTGATTTCTGCCTTGCTCATTAGACTCATGTCTCTGAAAATGCTGACTCTCTGAACCTCTCTGGCTTTGGCTGACAAGGATCAAGAGAATGAATGCTTGGACAATCTTTTTCAAATCCTTTTTTATCCACAGAACTCTTTTCTCAAATTGAAAAAAAGATAAAAATAGAGGAACTATGGTTGTTGGGGACCAGAGTTGGGATTGGAGACTGGAGACCCTTCACCTGTTGTTCACTGCTTCTCAGGAGCTCGAGTGACCAGTTGTCTGCATTTGCTCAGGCTTCCCCAGTCTTAGCATTGAGAGTCCTGTGTCCTGGGAGAACCCTCAGTCCTGGAAGATCCTATCAGGGGCATAGTTTGAAAGCCCTTAGATGAGATGACCTCCAAAATGCTGTGTATCAAAAGACCTTCCTGCAACCATCTTCGCCTCAAGCCACCAGTAGGTCCCGTGAGGTGTTTGGGAACTGTACATTAGGGCAACTGATTGCCTCTGAAATCATGTCCAGGCCTGTTCACACCCACGAGAGCTGAGAGACGAAGATGTAGACGGTTTGATGCTCTGTCTAGTGGAGGCCTGTGCATACATAACAGAACAGCTTGCTGCTGTTCTTAATTATTTGAAAAATTGAGATCATATACCATAAAAGTCACCATTTTATTTTATTTTTTTATTTATTTTATTTTTTTTTAAAGTCACCATTTTAAAGTATATACTCAGTGGTTTTAAGTATAATTCACAAAGTCACGCAACTATCACCACTGTCAGATTCCGGAACATTTTTATCCCCGCCAAAAGAAACCTTGCATCCATTAATAGTCACTCCTCATTCCCCCTCTCCCCAGACCTTGGCAACTACTGGTTTACTTTCCATGTTTATGGATTCACCCCTTCTGGATATTTTATATAAACAGAGTTGTAAACTCTGTGGCCTTTTGTGCCTGGCTTCTTTCACTGAAGGTAATGTTTTCAAGGTTTATCATGTGGTAACAGGCATCAGAACTTCATTTCTTTCCATGACTGCATAATAATCTATGGTTTGGCTATACCACATTTTGTTTATCCATTCACCAGCCGATGGACATTTGGGTTGTTCCCTCATTTTAGCTATTATGAATAATGCTGCTATGAATATTCATAGCAAAGTTTTTCTGTGGACAGTTCTATTAGGTTTATACCTAGGAATGAAGTTTTTGGATCATCGGGTAACTCTATACTTATTTTTCTGAGGAACTGACAAACTATTTTTGGAGCTTAAGCTTTTGGAAGTCTTAAGTTCCTCCTTTAATGAAATCATCTGGTTCCTGTCAGGGGATAATTCAGACTCATGTAGTTAGTCATTTTGAATGAATATTTTCTCACAAATGATCGAGCTGGTAGATGGAGTTTTAGAAACAAAGCAAAACAAGATGGATCATGACCTATTTCATTGTAGATTTTTATGTACATATTTATACTACATCAGATCTCTCTGATGGTAGGAACTAGGCTCTGTTTATCTTTGTGTTTGCCAAAGACCCCAGGTAAAAATATTTCAAAAAATATTTCCTGGATCGATTGATGAGGATCAATTGATGAGGAAATGATTCCTATCCTCAGGAGATTTGTGTTTCATAGGGAACCAAAAGGGAAGTATAAATAAAATGCTGGAGGGCACCCCAGAGGAGGGGCGAGTCTTGCTGCCAGGGGAGCCAGGAGGTGGAAGTCTTTTTCAGATGAAGAAAGGACATTCTGGGTAAGAGACCAAGGCAGAAAGATGGAAGACACTGAGGAAGATGAGCAGCTACGCATGCTGGAGTAGAGGGTACATGACGTAGACAGGGAGGAGATGAGGGGCCAGACACAGAGGGTTCAGCCATCATGAAACAGGCAACAGAGGAGCGAAGGGTGTGGTTGATGGTTGCTGACCACAGGCAGTGGAAGGGGCCAGAGTAGAAGAGAACACCCAGTGGATAGACCTTTTAGAGGCTTCTCAATAAGCCTTTCTGGGGAGGAGTTTAGCACAGTTTTGAAGATCCTTTAGGTGAAATCATAGGATCTCTATCAAAGAATGATTTAGGACATAAATTAGTTCTTTTGCACACACATTGTTTTATCATGTGTGAGGGAGTTATGAATTGATGGAATCAAAGACAAAAACAGAATTGAGTAATATTCCATTGTGTATATATATACATACCACATCTTCTTTATCCATTCATCTTTCGATGGACACTGAGGCTCCTTCCACAGTTTGGCTATTGTGAACATGGTGCTATGAACATTGGGGTGCAGGTGTTTCAGCTTTTCACTGCATCCGTATCTTTGGGGTAAATCCCCAGTAGTGCTATTACTCAGCCATTAGAAAGGACAAATACCCACCATTTGCTTCGACATGGATGGAACTGGAGAGTATTATGCTGAGTGAAGTAAGTCAATTAGGACAAGGACAATTAGGAGAAGGACAATCATTATATGGCTTCACTCATATGAGGAATATAAAAAATAGTGAAAGGGATTATAGGGGAAAGGAGAGAAAATGAGTGGGAAAAATCAGAGAGGGTGACAAAACATGAGAGACTCCTAACTCTGGGAAATGAACAAGGGGTAGTGGAAGGGGAAGTGGGAGGGGGAATGGGGTGACTGGGTGACAGGCACTGAGGGGGGGCACTTGATGGGATGAGCACTGGGTGTTATACTATATGTTGGCAAATCGAACTCCAATAAAAAAATATACAAAAAAAAACAGAATTGAAAGGAGGGAAAGAAGGAGAAAAACCTGCAGACTGGGGAATTTGTTTTGCACATTTTAGGGTATACACGTTAACTGGCAACTAGTAAAGAGGTCAGTGTGGTAATTCTATCATTAGATGGGCCAACTAGGCATATCAGAGGAATCCCTCTCAGTCTTCTGTGGCTGCTTCTGAAGACCTGGTGGTTTGGTAGTCAGCACAAATTTTGTATACAGATTTCCCTTGACTTACCATGGGGCCAGATAAACCCATTCTAAGTTAAAATACCATACATGGAACCACATACATTGAGGTTCCATTGAGGTTCTTGTACAGAGGTGACCAAGTCCTTGTGGTTCTGCTTTGCTTAGGTCAGGCTACCCCATTTTCTCATGAAGACATCTAATCCCTAATATTTGTACTGCTCTGAGTTTTCTTGGAAACTTTTGTTTCTTTATTGTTCCATAATCATCTCTGTTCCTTATGGAGAAGGAAAGATGTCACCTGTTCTTTTTTTTTTTAATTTATTTTTTATTGGTGTTCAATTTACTACTGACCAGACTATATGACCTTGGACAAACCTGGCTTCAGCCTTCTCCTAGTGTTAATGAGCATGGGCCTTGGAAGTGAAAGACTTGGCTTAGAGTCTTGACTGTCACTAGTACTGTGGTCTGGAACAAAGCCCTTACACTCTGAGCCCCAATTTTGTTTTTCATCTGTAAAAGGTGATCGGTAGTACCTGCAGGGCAGTGATTAGTTGTCCCAGGCACAGTGACCGTCGATGAACGGTGGCTGCAGCAGTGACCATGACCACTACCCCCTCCAGTAATGACAAAAGGGTTTTGAGTGCCAGTTGGTCCCAGAGCCCTGTCCTTTGACTCTGATGGGTTCTGATTCTGTTAAGTTCAAGGGCAAGTGCCTGTTTCTAGCTCTGTTGAACTGGTACTGCATTGTAATGGTTTCAGCTGGCAGAGCAAGGTCCGGATTTTGTTTCTTGGGTTGGGTGTGATTTGCTCCCTCTTTTTCTACTTCACCTGTCATAGGAACAGGCAGGCCCGGTAGCCCAAGTCTAAGAATTCCCTTGTGTGCTTTTAAGATATGAATGTGCTGCTAGTTGTTGGCTGGCCTGGGGCCACCGATCTGATTTGAAAACCCTGGCTCTGAGATCTGCTGCCTGGGAATGGAGTCCAAAACTCTGGTAGACAGTCACCATTTCAGAGATGCCTTTATGCCATGTGTTTTCTAGGTGCTGCCACCCCCAGGGTGCTGGTTCCCTGAAAGCACACAGATTCACTGAAGATTTCAGTGGCTCAGGGAGTTTCCATTCAGTGAGTCTGTCACACACACCTGCTTTATGCCATGCACTGTGCTAGGCACTGGGGACACTGTACAGGCTCAAATTATGCTCTTAGTCCCCAACTTTGTCCACGATTGTGTAGGGCATAAAGGCAGTCCCTAAGAAATTTCTTACCCAGAGTTTGGTATGCGTTTTGTCAGAGAAACAGAACACTTGGTAGGTAAGGATCCTGAGAACTCCCTATATCAGAGCCTCTCACACTTTATTGAGCACATGACTTATGTGGAAATCCTGTAAGAATGTGGATTCTGATTCAGTAGATCCAAGTGGGGCATCATATTTCTTCTTCTCCTCCTCCTCCTCCCTCCTTCCTCCTTGTCCTCCTCCTCTTCCTTCTTTTTCTTCTTCTTCTTTTAAAGATTTATTTATTTGAGAGAAAGAGAGAGACAGGAGGGGGATGAGCAGAGGGAGAAGGAGAGAATCTCAAGCAGACTCCTTGCTGAGTGTGGAGGGCGATTTGGGGTCAGTCCCACAACCCATGAGATCATGATTTGAGCCGAAATCAAGAGCCTAATGCTTAACTGACCGAGCTCCCCCAGCACCCCTGAGGTCCATATTTCTAATAAGGTCCCTGGTGAAGCTGCGCTGCAGGCCCATGGACCACACTTTGAGTACTAATGTTCTAAAGCAGTGCTTCTCAGCACTGACTGCACATTAGGACCACCTGGGGGAGCTTTAAAAAAAAACACCAAGTTGTGAACATTACGCTAAGTGGAAAGAAGCCAGACATAAAAGGCCACATATTGTACGATTCTATTTGTTTGAAATGTCCAGAATAGAGAAATGTAAGAGACAGACAGTAGATTGGCACTTGTCTAGCCCTGGGAGTGGACGAGATGAGGAGGGTAATGGGAGGTTGGTTTTTCCTGGGGCAATGAAAATGATTTCTCATTTTAAAAAATTTGTGAATTATATTAAAGACCACTGAAGTGTGCAGTCTAAAAGGGTGAACCCCATGCTATGTGGGTTATATCTCAATCAATTTGTTATTTAAAAAAATCAGAATCTGGGATGAGGGATCTAGATATTGGTAGAAATAAATCTTTTACATGTGGTGCTAATGTGCAGGCTAGGGTTAAATGCTCTAATCCAGTGATTCTCAAAGTAGGGACTGTAAATCCGCATCAGCATCTCCTGGAAACTTGCTGGAGATGCAGATTCCTGGGCATCACCCCAGCCTCACAACCAGAAACTTGTGTTTTGAGAATCGTGCCATGTGAATCTGATGCTCTTTGAAGTCTGAGAACCTGCATGGCTAACACGTTATTTTAAAAATACAGACAGAAAAAAAAAAATAAAATAAATAAAAAAATAAAAATACAGACAGACCTGGATTTGCAATCAAGTTCCTCCAGCTTCTATTGTATTACCATTAAGTGACTTAACCCCTCTATGCCTCAGTTTCCTCTCATAAAAAGGTGGAGGAGGGCGCTGTGAGGATAAACTAATATGTTTGAGATGCTTCGGATGGCATATGGCCCATAGTAGGTGCTCAGTAATAACCTGTTTTTACTGCGGTGGTTACTCCAGAAGCTGTACCCGTGATAAAATGGGAAATTATATTGTTAATTCTAGAAGTGAATTCTTAGAGCACCATCCAGGATCTCCACAGCACCTAGCCTGACCTCCATCCCCAGCATGTATAGTAGCAGGTGCCAGGGGAGAGGTCAGAGGCAGGGGCGAGGGGCGGTGTGCTGGTGCAGGGCTGGGCTGTGTGTGTATCTCAGGATGCTGTTCCTGACTGAGCACTTTGCACATCCCAGGCACCATCTGCATGCACGGCACATTGTACACATGTTACCACATTCAAAACACAGCTTCAGCCTCAGGACTGGGCAGAGCTCCCTAATGCGGGGGGAGGAGGTCTCTGGGTCCAGTGGCTGCCCTGGCAGTTCTGGGGTAGGGGTGGTGGGGAGCTGTGGCAAGGCCACCATGTGGATACACAGTTGCTGTCAAGCCAGGTGTTGGTAAATGGGGGAGCTTGTGGATTTCTCTGTGAGGTCAGATGTTTGAGAACAGTCTTCTGTAGCTTCTGTGCTGGGATTGTGATGGGGAGTTGGAGATGGCAGTGGGGAGAGGGTGGGTGAGGAAGAAGGCTGGAGGAGAGAGAATTTCTTTTTAGCTAGGTTATGCATTCTTGCCTGCAGTGGGCAGACTTTTGCTCTGGGCTCATTGTTGATGTGAGAGCCTGGTGAACTGAACATCAGTGCTTATCAGCTAGTTGGGATTTTTTTTTTAATATTTTATTTATTTATGAGAGAGAGAGAGAGGCAGAGGGAGAAGCAGGCTCCCTGTAAGGAGCCTGATGCAAGACTCGATCTCAGGACCCTGGGATCAAGCCCTGAGCCAAAGGCAGATGTTCAACCGCTGAGCCACTCAGGTACCCTTAGAGCATAAAGGGTCTCTTACTGGCTGCAGAGGGTTTGGAACAGTTCCCCCAGAATCTTCATGGCCCAGAGGACTGGCTTAGGTGGCTGATTAGTGAGAAGTCAATGGAGAGGTTTTGAGAGTGATATTAGGAAGGGAGGGAAACTTAAACAATGAATAGGTGCTATCAAATGATTTGATCTCATTTAACTCTCCTCAGAATACCATTGTAATTAAGTATTGTCATACCTTCCCCCCCTTAAAAAAGTCATGGAGAAATTAAGGCTTAGAAAAGCTATATGACTTGCCCAAGGTCGCAGGACCAAAAGCGGGTAGGATCCTTGGGCCTCTGCTCTTCCAGGTAAAACACCCCCTCTTGGGTCATTCAAGGAGAATCTGGGGACTCAGAGGTTGGAATGACATCAGGGTGTTTGATGAAAAAACAAACTCCTGGACTCACTATAGACCTGCTGAATGAGAATCTCTAGTGACCAAGCCTAAGCACTGGCATTCTAACCCTTATTCCAGGTGCTGCTGGCATACAGCCAGGTTTGGGAACAGCTGGAGGCGTGTCCTATCACGTGGCCACCTTTCTGTTCCCCTGACCATCTCCCTCCATCCTCCCGTGCTTCCCATTTCTTGGGGGTTTCTGTTGTTCAGGCTCTCTCGGAATAACCCTCCTGGTATACACCCCCTCCCTGTTCAAATTTATTTGAAGCTCCCAACCCCAACGCGATTGGGCATCTACCTGCACGCTTGGAAGGGTGAGGAGTTGGTAAAGCTCTGGGGAGAGTGTCTCTGAGCAAACGACATGACACAAGCACTCATCAGCTGCCTGAAAGAAGCTAATGACGTTTCTACTCCTCACGTCCTGAGCAGGCAGGCTGTTCACTTTTTCTGCAAAACATGTCCTCTGAGGTTTTGTGTAGATGCAGCGCAGTTGAGAGCCTCCCACCAAGAGGCTGCTCTGGTGGGACAGGCAGCGGCCTCCTCTGAGGCCCTGGAGGAGCAGAGCTGGGGCTGAACCCTTGAAAAGCAGAGCCGCTCCCTCTCCCCACAAGGGGCTCCCTCCAGCAGCTGGGCTTACCTCACCATTTTATGCTTTTGGTATCTTCTATAAGCTGGGCACAGAGCTGCCTTTGAAAACTCCAATTAAGGCTCTTTTTCTTTTTTAATTAATGTTTTTATTGAAGTATAGTCGGTACAATGTAACATTACTTTCATGGGTTAAAAACTCCAATTAAGTCTCTTTGTCTTTTTAGCAGACTACCTTGCCCCAGAACAGTAATAACAAACACTGAAAAAAGCAGAAGCTCTTTAAAGGTCCCTGTCGCCTACCTCTGAGGCTTGGGAGCAACCACCCTGCCAAGAAGATGGGCAGGAGATGAAGACGGCCCTTTTCTCAGGCTCCCTGAGAAACGTAGATAACAACGTGTTGGGTTCACGGCTCCCTGGGGCTGGGGTGGTGGTGGCGGGGGCAGGTGCACCCCGGGCATGTGTGTCCTCGCTGGAGGAGGAGGGCCCCCTGGGACTCTGTCCCATGTTAGCACAGCTTGCTGGGGATTTTTATCCTCTTGACTGCGTGTGGATCCACAGCCCAGCTCTGGCCAGCAGCCCGCACTGCGTGTACCAGGTGTCAGGAGCCTCCTGGGTGGGATCTCATAGGCTGTACCTCCCTCCCCAGGTTACCCCCTCCCCTCCTGTCTCATTCTCCCTGTGCTTTTTCTGTCCCCAGTGCCCTTCTGTGTTGTCTCAGTCCCTTTGCAGAGGTGGAAGGGGAGAAGGGGCTTCTTTGCAAAAGAGCGTTCCTCTGGCTTTCCATTGTTCTGAGGAAAAGGCCAAAATCCTTAACTAGCATAGCTCAAGGTCAGGTCCTGCTAAATGAGGGGGAAAATGTATGTGTTGGGGCTTGTAATGACAATAATAATAATAACGTGGGGAGATGCACATCTGATCTTTTTAGTTCCTCCAGTGCTTAAGCTCTCTGGGCTTTATGCCTGCTGAGCCTTCTGCCCAGAACACTGCCCACAACCTGCCAGGCTAACACCTTCCCCTCCCCGGATCTCAGCTCAGACCCCTGGCTCCTACGCTGGCTTAGTCTCCCCCTCCCGTGCAATCATTGCATCTTTTCCTTCATGCCCCCCACCACAATATAGAGTTATTCACTTATGTGTCTGGTTTTTAGATTAATATCCATTTCCCTTCTAGACCTTACACTCCATGAATGCAGAGGCCGTGTGTCTTCCCTAAACCTAGCGGCAGTGTGCGGAGCTGGCTTGGCATTCGGTTAACAATTGCTGAACAGGGGATCCCTGGGTGGCGCAGTGGTTTGGCGCCTGCGTTTGGCCCAGGGCGCGATCCTGGAGACCCAGGATCGAATCCCACATCGGGCTCCCGGTGCATGGAGCCTGCTTCTCCTTCTGCCTGTGTCTCTGCCTCTCTCTCTCTCTCTGTGACTATCATAAAACAACAACAACAACAACAACTAAAAACAATTGCTGAACAGATGAACCAGGGCTTCAACCAGGCCCAGTGGTGGGGATTGCTGCCCGCATGGAAACTTCTAACCAGAGCTCTGGCTGTGTGCACATCTTTGCTCAGAATTCTATACAGCATATTGCTCTGGGTGGTTTTTCTGTTAAGATTTTGTGACTCCCAGTATTTTAAATGGTCCTGAAATCTTGGAGACCATTCTTTCTAGGTTGGGTTCAGTTGCACAAGGCTTAAAGTTATTGACCAAGAGGCATCGTCAGCCTCACAGCAATTTGGCACCCTGGGTGTGGCCTGTATGCAGCCCACGGTCTCATTGTTTTCAGAGTGCTGTGGTTTTGTTCATGGCTAAGGGCACACTCAGAGTTGCTGAATCAGTGCTTGGCTGGGCTTCCTATTCCACGTGTGTCTTAGTCATTTACCAGCCTGGGTTCTTTTAAAGGGCACTGGGTCATGGCGACCTAACCGGAACATATCCAAGCCAGTGACTGTGTCCACAAGAGCCCTTGTGCTCTCTTTTGGGCAGTACACAGTAGGTGGGTTCTTTGAGACATGGTGAGTGACCTGTGTCACCAGGAAGCTGTCTTCTACTGCAGTGTTGGTTCAGCTCAGGCAGGAAAATTCCCCTCACCACCCCCACCCCCACAACTGGAAACTTGATACCTTGTGACACAATCCATCTTCTTTGTATCTTTTTTTTAATATAAATTTATTTTTTGTTGTTGTTCAATTTGCCAACATATAGAATAACACCCGGTGCTTATCCCGTCAAGTGTCCACCTCAGTGCCCATCACCCAGTCACCCCCACTCTTCTCTGTATCTTCCAAATGGAAATTGGGAAAGAATCCCTTTTGATCATCAGTATTGCCTGGTCCTTTCTGCAGGTCTTGACCCCTTTAACGGATTATGAAACCAAACTGTGTGGGCTACCACCAGCATTTAGAAAGAAAAGAGGAGTACCTGACTGGCTCAGTAGGTAGAGCATGTCACTCTCCATCTCCAGGTCGAGTTCAAGTCCCATGTTGGACATGGAGCCTACTTTTAAAAAAAATGAAGAGATAGCAGAGTATACATATAGTGAAATACACTGTTTTGTTTTGTTTTTTTGGTGAAACTTCTCTTTCAGGTGTGTGTGCACATGTGCAATCCTCCAATAGCATGTATTCCTTAGAGTCAAAAATATTTGACTAATTTGACTCTAATATTTGACAGTTATCACACTTTATATAGCATGTCTCATTTGGACTTTACAATATCACTACCAACTCTGTTTTGCTTCTTATAGGTACGCGAAATCCAGTCAGATCAAGACTGTGTCAAGCAGCAAGATATTTTTTAAAGGAAGTAGATTTCGATATAGGTGGGTACCTGTGGTTCCATTTTGATGATGAGTTGGGGTGGGGGCAGTTACTGACTTCTACTTTTAAGATTTTATTTATTTATTCATGAGACACACAGAGAGAGGCAGAGACATAGGCAGAGGGAGAAGCAGGCTCCCCATGAGGAGCTTGATGCAGGACTCTATCCCAGGACCCTAGGATCACGACCTGAGCCAACAGGAGATACTCAACCACTGAGCCACCCAGTCATCCCAGCCATTGATTTTTTGAATACTTTGCTTATAAATCAGTGTATTTTGGCTTGTACACCTGCTTTGATCCTCCATTTCTACTCCACTCATGTCTTACACTCATGAACTCCCCTCAAATTCCATAGTAACTTCTCTCATGGAGGAAGAGAAGGCATAGATTCTAGAGTGGATCAGGCTACTGTGAAATTAAAAAAAAAATACACACACACACTACTCCCCTTCTGCTCTGAGTATCTGTGCACAGACATTGTGTTTTTCTTTTGCAGTGGTAAAGTTGCCAAAGAGGTGGTAGAGGCCAGCTCCAAAATCCAGAGGGAGCCTCCAGAGGTGCACAGGTATGTGGGGTCATCCCCAGGGCTCCGGGAGGCTTCTGGGATGGATGGAAGGGTTTAGAAGCCTGCTTTGCCAAATCCTCTATAATGGGAAAGGGCATAAGGGCACCAGCTGCCTCTGCCTGTGTCATTTTGGGCACATCTGTTTCCAGGCACGGCACTCTTGCTGTCCTGGAAATCTTTGTGGGACAGACTTGACAGGGCCACGGTGTGAGTGCAGCCTGACTCCATTTTGAGTTGCTTGCTCTGTGGGGAGGAATCATTGGCTTGCTTGGGCCTGGATTGCCACATGAACAGTGTGTGAGGCACAGGGGTGTCGTCTCCTGGCTGAAGCTATCATCCTGCTGTCTAAGAACACTCTTCTGTTCCTGCCTCGTCAGATGTGGCCAATTCCCATTGGCCCAACTTCTCTTTGACTGTTTCACAGGAGGAAGGCTGGGGGTGCTCATCACTCCTGGGGCTTCTTACTCCCAAAGCTCACTCAGGGGAATGAGGAATGTAGTCATTAGCAGTTCAAGGGTATGCATCTTCATAATGTGGCAGTCTATGCAGTTCATAGGAATTAAATATTCCCTTTGTCATGTTGGACTTTATATCACCACAATATGCACAGATCATTGCGTATTCTCAACCTTAAACATGCTAGATATCTAAAGCTGAATATTCTCATCATGACATTTTCCTTTTTGAAGGCAAGATCATCCTAAGTTATGCTTTTTAGGAGGCTGCCACACACTGGTTGGCACCTTTTCCTTCCTTCCCCGCCTTTGGACTTGGCAGAGTCTCCCTTAGGCTCATATTTGCTCATATTTGCCCAGTCTCCTCTGTTTCCAGCATGACCCAGTGAACTGGGTGCTTCTTTCCTTATTTCCCGGGTTGTTGGGTCTTGGAAATGTTGCGCAACCAGCCTGGCATGGGGGTCCAGACAACACTTCTCTCCCACACGAGGGAGCAGAACTACAGTTGGCACGAGATCCCATGCAGATGTCTACAGAGAATAATTCCTTCCTGGTTTGGGTGACCCAGTGGAAGCTGTCATGTGCACGTCTGTAGAAGTGGTCTTTCCTGCATTAAGAAGCAGGAGAAAGATGTAGGGCTAGGGAAGCTGGAGCACATTGTCTGGAGGTACCTTAGTGCAAAACTGTGAAAGTCTTAGAGCCTACCCACTGATGACACTGGTCTTTTATTTGTTATTTACTTCTTTTTAATATAGTCTTTAGAGTCCCTCTTCTACCACAAATCGTAGTCACTCTGGCAGAAATGAAAAAGATGAAATGATAAAATGTATCATTTGAACTTTTCTAGACTCTGGGCCAGAAATGACCTTAAGTATCATCTAATTTGATGCTTCTATTTTATAGACAAGGGAACTTGAGTCTCAGAGAAGTTAAATGATTTATCTCAAGTTGTAAATTTTTTTGTGTGTGTGGCAGACCTAAGCCTGTATTCTTCTCTTTGTAGCATTTGCTACCCAGAAAGCTTCTGGCATTCTCTTAGAAGCTGGGAGGCAGAACCACCTCAGGGGCTCCGCTTGGGTTTTATTTTTCTAATTTGAAGTGCGAGTATTTGATCTTTAAAAAAAGAAAAAAGAAATACTTGATGCTGGGGAGTTCTTTTGACAGCACAAATACAAAGAAGGAAACTGTTTTTAACAATATGCTTTCAGAGGCTCATATTCTCAATATGTAAGATTTTCCATGAATCCCATAGTTATCATATATAGATAGATAATGAGATCAGAAATAATTTGAAAAAATTCTCTTTTTGACTGAGATTTGCATAGTTTATGGGACTCAAGGATCCCTAGATAAGGGCTTCTCAAACTTTAACTTGGACAGGGATCACCTACAGGTCTTTTAAAATCAGATTCCCGATTCATGAATCTGGCATTTCTAATGAGCTCCAAGATGGTGGCCATGCTGATTCAGGGACCACATTTTGAGGAGCCAGGCTGTGTAAAAGGAGCAGAGTGGCCATAGTGAGAATCTTTTTCCAGAATGGACAGAACCAAACCGCCAGAAGGGCTGGGAAATGAGGCATCAATTTATAGTTTCCCTTTTCTGGAATCTTCTAAAGCCCCCCAGGGATGTTACTGCAAACAAGGACCTATGGGCCCTTGAGACTCTGGTTCATATGGTATTTCTTGCCTTTCCACTGAACCCTTTTATGTGTATATGAAAGCCTATTGAGTCCACATGCTCAGGACACCTCTCTGGTCCTCAGCTTTGTGGCAGTATGTCTCAAATCTGACAATACAAGGAAGATTTGTTTAAAGTAATAATACAAAGCAAGCTGTGGGAGGGAAAAGCTGTGCCTATTTGGTCATCTGTGTATCACCCAACACCTAACACAGCACTGGGCACATAGTAGAGGTCAGTACATATTTGTTGAATGCGTATATGAATCAGGGGTGTGAGGTGACAGCAATGTGCCTGCGATTTTCTGAGAAGACCTGAGATCTGTCCAACGTGCTGCCCTGGGGACCTTGACCTGCTAGGAGGCAGTAGTGCTATCAGAGCCATGGAGATAGATCCTTCCAGTAGCAATTTCTCATTTCTTTCCAGTGGCCAGTTGTGTGGAAGGACACTTTTTCCCTTAAACAATTATTTTTTTTTAAAGTTTTTGAGAGTTTATTTTTTTATTTTTTTTAATTTTTATTTATGATAGGCACACAGTGAGAAAGAGAGAGAGGCAGAGACACAGGCAGAGGGAGAAGCAGGCTCCATGCACCAGGAGCCCAACGTGGGAGGCACCAAACTGCTGCGCCACCCAGGGATCCCAAACAATTATTTTTGAATTATTTTGGCTTCTTTGATGTGGCTGTCAAAAGTGAGAATATAGTAATGAATCCTTTCTCTGCTGTGTTCAGAGATGACCACTCCTTTAGAATGGTGATAGTAAGGCTTTAGTTAGTTGTCTTTCTTCCCACTTGAGAGTGTACTCTTCAAAGAACAGCAAGTTCATGGAATACAACTTTTGCTGAGATGTGTGTATTTAGAGAGACACAACACAGATTGAGAACACTGTCTTAGGAATTTTTTTTTTTCAAAAAGAGAAAAAGCTAATTCTCATGATAGTTCACTGATCTTTACTGATGACAAGGTCTCTAAGCAAAGTCCTCCTGGGCTGGCTACCTGGTGAGAATCAACCACTTATGCCAGGGGCCGTGAGGCAGAAGGCTGCAGCTCACTGAGCCCAGGGCTGACTGTGTGAGCCACCTGGGCATAGCAGCCACTACTGGGACACACCCAGAGGCAGCATTTGGACCTGAAACAAGCACCAGTCATGAATTTTTTTAAAAGATTTTATTTACTTATTCATGAGAGACACACACACACACAGAGGCAGAGACACAGGCAGAGGGAGAAGCAGGCCATGCAGGGACTCAATCCCGAGTCTCCAGGATCATGCCCTGGGCTGAAGGCAGTGCTAAACCACTGAGCCACCCGGGCTGCCCACCAGTCATGAACTTGGTTGTGTTGCTTATAAACTGTGTAGTCTAATCTAGTTTGTGTTGCTTACAAGCTGGGTGGTCTTGGGTAAGTCTGAACTTCTCTGATCATCAATTTACTCATCTGTAAAATGAGATTCAGAATATTACTTTGCCCAACTTCTAGATTGTGTTATGGGCATTAAAATAAAGTGCTTTAAAAAATTAGAAAGTGCCATACGAATGCGAGATGATGGTGTTATAACTCTCATCCAAAAACGAAGCTAGAATTTAACAGACGTGTCCTCATTAAAGCTTCTTCAGATGGAGTTTTGATGATGGGCCAACAGCACTTGCTTCACTGCAAGGACTAGTGCAGGAATTCCACAAGCCTTCAGTTGCTCTATATTATGCTTTCAGTTTTTGAAGCCAATCTTAGAATGTACTTGCACTTTCAAAAGAAAACCTTTTTACCTCAGTAGAATTCCTAGTGATGGTTTCATTAGAAAACTGTTCTGTGCTGAGTACAAAGTGGGTCAGGCATTTTGCAGAATCAGTTGACGGATAGATTCTGAGAATGGGAAACACAACACTGACCCTTGCCTGGCTTGAGGGGACTCCAGCCAGAGAAGCTGTTGCATCAGGAGCCCAGGCATAAGGGCAGGGTGGGAGCTGAGTAGGATGTTGGCATATCTTCTAGAAGATCACCTGACACAGTGGACATTAGCCGTAGTGAACAGAGTCCTCTCTCAGGCACTATAGGATAAATCATGCAGAAAGTTCAGGGAGGCACTGTTGAGAATCAGATGATCTGAGTTAGTCAACTCTAAGTGTCTTTCTTTAGTCAAGTTCTATAACTTCATTGAGTCTCGATGTCCTGATCTGTGAATATGGTATTTTTCTTGCCTGTCTCACAGGTACACTGAGAAAGACAAATATGGTCATATATATAAACCATCAAATTCTGGCATTATATTTATTATTAGCATAACTGTGCTGGTGGGCTCTTGATTTAAATGAAGCCAGGATCAGTTGCACCTTTAAAAAGGTCACAAGGAGAGAAATATAAAAAGGTAACCTATAGTCTGCAGGAGTTAGTAGAGAAAGGATAGGAGACATGCCTCTTGATTCTAATTTTGCTTAATCTTACTCTCTAGTTGTCCCAGGGCCCAACACCCAGGCCTGGAGCCCTAGATTCTTTGTGCTCTAGGGAAACTCTAGCTGTGCCCACTTTTGGGTTTATCTGAGTCTTGGACTTATTGGGAGGCAGTGTTCATCTCTGAATCATAGAACTCAGGGTCTCAGGATTGTAATTCTCTGTAGGGTTCATCTAGCCTAACCCTAAGCAGACCCTAACCTCTCTGACCTTGGCCATAGGCCTCTGCTACAGTGTGACAGCAGGAGCCTGTGGGCATACATGCTGAGTCAGCATCCTCCTGACCAGCCAGTGCCTGGTAGGCTCACACCTGTGAGATCACTCTTAGTTAACTCAGGCTGTCTAAACACAGAGCAGTTGCCCAGATATTGCAGTGTTTTTTTAAAATTTTTTTTAATTTTTATTTATTTATGATAGTCACACACACAGAGAGAGAGAGAGAGGCAGAGACACAGGCAGAGGGAGAAGCAGGCTCCATGCACCGGGAGCCCGACGTGGGACTCGATCCCGGGTCTCCAGGATCGCGCCCTGGGCCAAAGGCAGGCGCCAAACCGCTGCGCCATGCAGGCATCCCCAGATATTGCAGTGTTGAGGGGGTGGCATGGGGCAAGGGGCATGATGCTTTACATCTCCAATTGAAGAGTGTTGGGGGGGGCACTGCTGTGGAGCAAAAGATCCACCATAAAGGCTCATTACAGGCCCTCCTTGATGATATGCAGTAATTTCTGGAGGATGGAACTGCTGCCAGTCAACTGGCATGGGTGTCAGAGGTGGGTCAGAGCGATCTAGTTTGAGTAGCAATGGAAAATGGGCTTTTCTGAGGTCGGAAAGCTCCACGGTCCTCAGGTGCCCCTCCTTAGAGTTTACAGAAGACCCTTGGCCATCAGTCTCCTCCATGAGATGTGTGCTTTTCCAGCTGTGGCTATAGCACATTAATGAGTCACGAAATGAAAAAAGACCAGCACTTCAAGCAAAATAAACTAGAATGGGGGGAAAAAGCGAATCACACATAACAAGAGTTACTGTCGTTGCATGAAACATTTACTTTACTTGTATGTCTCCCCACGTGTGTACAGAGAAATGATATAAGATGCATTTCTTAATGTGGGTCTCCATCAAAAAGTATGAAAATCATAGTGCTAGAGAGTGAGTTCCTTAATGCAAGGACCATGGCTCACCAGAACGAGGCAGGCCATCCAATGCTGCATACGTATTAGCTGCAAGTAAGTGGTTGGCAAGTGAAATAATGAAGGACAGGAGTCCATGGCAAAGCTAGTCCTCGTAATTTTTTCTCCAGCCAGTGCCAGCTGTGGAGGGTACCATGTTCTTCTCCATCCCTGTCCCATGCCAAATAGGAATGCCCCGGCTATAAGGCAGGGGCAACACTCATGTCAATCTGAAATGGCAGCTTCTGTCAAGCCAGGATTGCATTTAGTTTACTTAGATTTCTTTCTTTTAAAGATTTATTTATTTATTTATTTATTTATTTATTTATTTATTTATTTATACATGAGAGCACAGAGAGAGAGGCAAAGACACAGGCATAGGGAGAAGCACGCTCCCCAAGGAAAGCCTGATGTGGGACTTGATCCTAGGACCCCAGGATCATGCCCTGAGCTGAAGGCAGATGCTCAACTGCTGAGCCACCCAGGTGTCCTAGTTTACTTCGATTTCAAATGTGAATGGCCCTTAATAAGACAGCTAGGGAGGCACTGTAAAGTGCATCAGAATGGATAGATCAGTTTCTGCCCTTAAGGTGCTTCTCAAGGTGGGACTGATTAGTACACCAATAAATACAGAGAGAGGTGCTGAATGCCATGAGTTGTGAAAGAAGGGAGAGTAGTTTGAGGGGAGAAAGAGAGAATGTGCAAATGTGTTGTGAAAATGTGTTGTCAGGTGCCCATCCAAGGGGGCACCAAAGGGTAGGTAGGAGACATTTCACAGCATCTTTAAAGGGTGGGTTGGTTGGGGTTTTGACAGGAAACCTAGGGAGGGGAAAGGTGCTGAAACACCACTAGAGGAGCCCCACTTCCCTGTCTTTCAAGGCAGACAGCTGGTCTCCTTGCAGCAGGCAGTGTAGACAGGCTTCCTGCTATCAGCCACTAGTCTTGACATGACACTCGTACATTTTTCCTTGCCATCTGCTGCCCTTCACAGCCAATGACACGTGTTTGCTGCCTCAGAAGCAGGGTGTCTGTGGCTGGCTGGTGAGAGGAGTGTGAATTTGAATGTGAGCATTAAACACTGATATTAAATGTTGGACATCCAGCAACACCAAGGTAGCTCAGAGCCATAGAATGCCTGTACCATCTCTCTGACTGGGTTCTGTTTTCGTTTTTGGTTTTTTGGTGGTTATTAAATTACTTGAGTGATGCCTTTAATTCACCTGTCTGCATATCTAGGTCAGTGACACCTGCCTCTTGTGTTTTTCGGTGTCACCTAGTACGCTTGAATCTGGTGACATATGGGGAAATAGGTTTCCTTCGCTGCATTGCATTAGAACATGTGAACATTTTGTCAGAACCTTAAGGATGAAGAGGGCTGTGTGTGTCTTCAGTGTTATGTTGCCTTTACCACTGGCCTCATCCAGTGTGTGAGTGCAGAGACAGTTCCCAACTCAGGAAGCCGACTGAGATGGACCGGCTGGTGTTTGCCTCGGAGACCAATTCCCCCCGGTTTGTGTCTGTTTTCAGAGCCAACATTACTCAGAGCCGTAGTTCCTACTCCTTGAACAAACAGCTCATCATTAACATGGAGCCCCTGCAGCCCCTGCTGCCTTCCCCCAGTGAGCAAGAAGAAGAACTTCCATTGGGTGAAGGTAAGTACCCTTCCTTCCAGAAGCTGGCATTGCAGGCTTACCCTAAAGGGACGAGTGAGGCACCAATGGTTGGGCACCTAGGTAATGGTTGGGGTGGGGAATCAAATGGGTCACAAACTGTTCCTAGAAAATAAACTGTTTCCAGCTGGAAGACTGCATTATTTTGAGAGTTCTATCAGTTTCCCCTGGAGAAAGGCCATGGATACAAAGTAGTCTTAAAAATTATGTGTTAAAGGAGTAATGGTGTTAGACCCCCACTGTCCAGCAGGGTAGCCACTAGCAATGTGTGGCTGTTTAAATTCGTTAGAATTAAAAACTCAATTCTAGCCACATTAGCTGCACTTCCAATGAGTAATAGCCACATGTGGCTAATGGCTACCATTATGTAAAGATCAGACCAAGAACTTTTTCATCACTATAGAAAGTTCTACTGAGTGGTAAGTTTTTATTATAATTAAATTAGTGATTGTAAAGAATTTTTCCTAAGTATCTTTATACTGGTCATTCTGCTCTGCCTGAATATTTCTTCTACTTATATTCCCTTTTTCCAGAGGCCTTTCTCTGATAGTTTTAATACAAGCTAAAATACACATAGTCCACTTCAACCCAAAAGTTGTATTTTTAAGGACTGTACAACTGTACAAAAAGCAAAAGCTTTTTGCTTTTAAGGACTTACTTCAGGGAAGAATCTTCCCACACTGCTTGTTATAGACACCTCGGGAAGTAATCTCACACATGAATTTCAAAGTATATTTGAAAATGCACTCAAAGTTCTTGGAACCCTGAACACAAATATAACATGCTTTCCTTAACTTTAAATGACTTTGGTTTCATCTTTTAGACTTTGGGTACTGGGCAGTTCCAAGAGTGCAGGTCTGTCTGTCTCCAAAAGATCTCTTTCACCTGCAGCTTCAATTGAAGAATTTTGTCTATAGGGGAAAACCCTTCAGCTTGTAATGAAAATATGGCTTAGAATGTAGATATCCTTGGGAGAAGCAGCAGCTACTTCACACTGAAGTGTAAATGATTTTAGTAAATCTTTTTCTGAAAGGAAGTTTATTTTTATTTATTTATTTTTGGTATATTTTTTTATTGGAGTTCAATTTGCCAACATACAGCATAACACCCAGTGCTCATCCCGTCCGTGAATGTCACCCCCCTCAGTGCCTGTCACCCAGTCACCCCATCCCCCTGCCCACGTCCCCTTCCACAACCCTTAGTTTGTTTCCCGGAGTTAGGAGTCTCTCATGTTCTGTCTCCCTCTCTGATATTTCCACTCATTTTCTCCCCTTTCCCCTTTGATTCCTTTCACTATTTTTTATATTCCCCAAATGAATGAGACCATATAATGTTTGTCCTTCTCTGATTGACTTATTTCACTCAGCATAATACCCTCTGGTTCCATGCACGTTGAAGCAAATGGTGGGTATTTGTCTTTTTTTTTTTTTTTTTGTATTTGTCTTTTCTAATGGCTGAGTAATATTCCATTGTACACATAGACCACATCTTCTTTATCCATTCATCTTTTGAGGGACACTGAGGCTCCTTCCACAGTTTGGCTATTGTGGACATTGCTGCTATAAACATTGGGGTGCAGGTGTCTCGTTCTTTCACTGCATCTGTATCTTTGGGGTAAATCCCCAGCAGTGCAATTGCTGGGTCATAGGGCAAGTCTATTTTTAACTCTTTGAGGAACCTCCACACAGTTTTCCAGAGTGGCTGCACCAGTTCACATTCCCACCAACAGTGTAAGAGGGTTCCCTTTTCTCCGCATCCTCTCCAACATTTGTTGTTTCCTGCCTTGTTAATTTTCCCCATTCTCACTGGTGTGAGGTGGTATCTCATTGTGGTTTTGATTTGTATTTCCCTGATGGCCAGGGATGTGGAGCATTTTCTCATGTGCTTGTTGGCCATGTGTAGGTCTTCTTTGGTGAAATTTCTGTTCATGTCTTTTGCCCATTTCATGATTGGATTGTTTCTTTGCTGTTGAGTTTAATAAGTTCTTTATAGATCTTGGATACTAGCCCTTTAGCTGCTATGTCATTTGCAAATATCTTCTCCCATTCTGTAGGTTGTCTTTTAGTTTTGTTGACTGTTTCTTTTGCTGTGCAGAAGCTTTTTATCTTGATGAAGTCCCAATAATTCATTTTTGCTTTTATTTCCCTTGCCTTCATAGATGTATCTTGCAAGAAGTTGCTGTGGCCAAGTTCAAAAAGGGTGTTGCCTGTGTTCTTCTCTAGGATTTGGATGGATTCTTGTCTCACATTTAGATCTTTCATCCATTTTGAGTTTATCTTTGTGTATGGTGTAATAGAAGGGTCTAGTTTCATTCTTCTGCTTGTGGCTGTCCAGTTTTCTCAGCACCATTTATTGAAGAGACTGTCTTTTTTCCAGTGGATAGTCTTTCCTGCTTTGTTGAATATTAGTTGACCATAGAGTTGGGGGTCCATTTCTGGGTTCTCTGTTCTTTCCATTGATCTATGTGTCTGTTTTTGTGCCATTAGCACTGAAAGGAAGTTTAATTTTTTTTAAAGGAGAACTGGACAGGTAGATGCCCCAAATTCCATGAGTAGAAGGAAAGCATGCAAAACAGAAAGGGTGGGGCCTTAGGAGATGCCTTTATCCCTAGCTGAGTTATAAGATGATGACAATGAGGATGGTCTTAGTGTAATCATGGCCTTAACAACAAACTCTCTAAGTTCCATACTGAAGTTAGTCTTCTTAGCCCAAGGGTTTCTGGGCCCATGTTGCTTGTCTACGTTTTCTAGTACCCTCTCTGTTTTTGTATGTTTTTCAAGTATAATAAAAGTAGCTTTCATTTCTGATCCCCAGTGATTTTTCTGGGCTTCCTCTTGTAGAGAAGGAAAAAGTTTTCCCCTTCAATGTCGTTCAGCTGGACCAAGATTTAATTTATATAAGACAAATTAACTGGAGAAAAATATCTCAAGTTTCATTATGTGCGCACGAGGCCCCCCAATAAAACTGAGACCTAAAGAAATGATGAAGGCAGGCAGTTTGTATACATCTTAGACAAAGAGACAATAAATTGAGGAGGAAGTGACAGGGTAAAGAAAACAGGTGTTTGGGAGCTTTAATTAATAGGGAATTCCAAGCAAACTTTAGGCTAAGGTCTAGTAGATTAGAAAAAAAATGGGATGCCTGGGTGTCCGTGGTTGAGCATCTGCCTTTGGCTCAGGGTGTGATCCTGGGTTTTGGGATCGAGTCCTACATCAGGCTCACTATGAAAAGCCTGCTTCTCCTTCTGCTTGTGCCTCTGCCTCTTTCTCTGTGTTTCTCATGAATAAATAAATAAAATCTTTAAAAAAAGATTAGAAAAACAACAAGGTTTGTTCCTACAGCTTTCTCAGCTTTGAAGTCCCCATCTCTGGTGATAAGGATATCTTTTACTTCTCATTATAGGGAGGGTGTTTTTCATAAGGGAGATTTGTTTCCTGCTCACAGGGGGACAGAGGAGGGTCTGAGTGTCCTTGCACTAGCTGCTTCCCAAGTAGCTTCAATTCAAAATAAAATGCAACGTGATACATTTTGGGTGGCTTACCATGGACCTCTACCCGCTCATATACCTGGAATATTTGGTTTAGTGGAAATTGCCTTTTCTGGAGATCACAATTCTCCCAAGATTGAATGGAGAAAGGAAAGGAAAAGTTGTAACTGTGTCTTGTCTAGAAAGATGGAAATCTAGTTGGGAATGAAGATTCCATGGGGAATATGGAAGTCAGGCCACTGTGGCTCCAGGTGTCATCCGCAGGATATAACAGGTAACTAGACAAGCTTTCCCCTGGACCCTTTACCTCATTCAAATAAAGGCTTCCATTTTGCTCCATTTTCTATAATGACATTCCATGGCTAAATCCTAGCCCTGACTTTAACATGAATGCTGTGGACAAGAGACTCATACATTATAATTAATTGCAATAAAAATAAAAATGTTCATGATATGTGATAAGAACCCATAAGCCACCTTCTCAATGTTTCCAGTTACTTTAAAGAAGAATCTTAAATTCTTTCACAAGCTATAAAGTCAAACTGATAAGTTACTCTCTTAAAAAATCCAAAATGGCTCTATAAATGTCTAATAAAATTTTTTTATTAGACAATCCCCTTATGGGACATCTTGTGGGTTTCGAAGCTCGGGAAAATCCTATTAATCTCCAGGATATAGAATCAACTTAAAAGGAAAAGAAGTAAAAATGACAGTATTATTAAATGTCCAGTAGATGGAATGACCTTCTCAATCTAGAGAAAGAGAACAAAATCATTTTAGGTCCCATGAAATTCAAAGTTATGATTCCTATAGTGAACGTAGCTCTGTGTTCTTGATACCAATATATCTCTGTTACTATTTTAAAGTCTGATTCTGCTCCATGTGTCTTGTCTTTGAGTATCATGCAATGAGATTTAGACAATCCATAGGGATAAATACTTATTTTATCGATTGGTATTTCTCTGGTATATAAAGAGAAGAGAGGCAGAGAACACAGGTTTAAACAAAGATATCTCCACTTTTGTGAACAGACTGTGTTTCTTGGTAAGAGACTCTGAGAGTGAAAAGAGTTCAGCCTCTTTATTTTTCTTTGTTTTTTATATGTTTTTAAAGATTTTATTTATTCGTGAGAGACACACAGAGAGAGGCAGAGACATAGGCAGAGGGAGAAGCAAGCTTCCTATGGGGAGTCTGCTGTGGGGCTCAATCTTGGGACCCCAGGATCATGCCCTGAGCCAAAGGCAGATGCTCAACCACTGAGCCACCCAGGTGTCCTGATTTCAGCCTCTTTAAAGATGACATGGTTGAGGCACAGGAAGGCTTACATGACATGTCAGTATCACACAGGGAGTCAATGGCAAAAATGATTTCATTTAAACATTGGAGACATTGAGAGAGTTACATACTGTGCATTGCTTTGCTGAGCTTCAGATAGGGAGTGGAGGACACTTGGACACTATTCCCCAACTCTGTATAATGGTTCAGATTCTTATTTTAGGGAGTTTCAAATCAAACATTTTGGAACTTGACCCATGAACAGGTCAAGGTCCGCAGCCTGAGTTCTGTTAAAAGACTTGTCTGGTTATTTCTTAAAAATCAGGTTGGGAGGAGAGAAGGTCCTAACTCCTAACTCTTGGAGACACAATCTCAGTGAAGTCCTGGGAAGATCCTGGCACCTGAGTCTCACATGGGTGCTGTGGTGGTGGCATCTGTGCTGCCATCATGACTCTATGGGGTTATAACAACTCATTTGTCTGATAAGCTCTTTATTCTTCCTAGAGCTTCATGTTTCTCAGAGACAGCTGTGGAGATCATCACTGCCCATATTAGCGCAGTGGCTCTCTGGGAGAACATGTGACCCCATTCATTCAAATGACAGCTGGAGGATTAGCTCTGAAGTTGGCTGTGTCTGGGTAGAGAAAAAACAAAATCAGCTCCTAGGCACCACTAAGCAACAGGAGAAGTTTTCATTATTACCCTAAAGTTGCTCAGTTACAGGATCCAACTTGATTAGCACTATGGAAAACCTTCTATGAGAACAGCAGACCATTTGCAAAGTGTCATGTGGAGCTTATGAGAATTTTGGGAGAAGAAAAAATTGAAAGTGGAAATTGTTCTGGGTAAAAATGACATTTTAAGGAGTCAATAATCTGAGTAAAATCACATGCACTATGGAAGGTAGAGTCTCCATTGTGTAAACAGCAAAATGCTTGGTGGAGTGTATTTTTTGTTATGGAAAAGTGCTGGACTATGGTAGAGAAAGTGAAAAACATCAATCATGTGGGACTTCACAGCTGGCAATTACTGCCACCCAGTGAACATAATTCTTGTCTACCAGGGCAATGGTGCAGTCTGGCATAAATAAACAGGCAGGAAACAATGCTTTCTTCCCCTTGGTAGAAAAAACTAAGTAAAAGTTCCAAGTGTTTGACACCCTCCTGTTAGCAAAGTGAAAGCACAGTGGAGACACCAGAAGTTCCATAAAGGAGTGTCTTCAGGGTGTCAATGTGGTTGGATTGAGGGTGGCTTGGATTTGCATATGATTGAGAATGTGCCTATACCTGTTGAATAGTTGGAAAATTAAAGAGATGATGGAATAGATGAAATAGAATAGATGGAAATTAAGGAGAGTATGGTAAAACTAGCTCTCCTGTGACACCATTTAGCTGTTTCTGTGTGTGTCCCTGTACATATTTGTATGTTTTCTAGTGTGTGGATGTGTCATGGGTGTGGCTCTGTGTGTGGAGGGGTGAGGGTGTGTTTAAAGGGTTGTTTACAGTGTCTAGTCCTAACCATAGGTTGCTTAAGATGATATCATTGAAATTCTAGAAAGTCTGTATGTGAACCTGTGAAAGCATTTTGAGCATATAAAAGGAGTATTGTCCTGCTCATCAAGCAAGCCATAACCTTGACCTCACCCCCTCCAACCCAACACATAACAGGTGACCTGTGGGGCCTACTGTATTTTTCCATCTTGAGGTCTGTCTTTCTTTTATTTTTATTTGAATATAATTGACACACCATGTTACATTATTTCAGATGTAGAACATAGTGATTTGACAAATCTGTACATTATGCTACACTCACCACAAGCATAGCTGCCATCACCTTGCAACACTATTACATTATCATTGACTTTATGCTGTGCATTATACTTCCTGACTTATACATTCCATAACTGGAAGCCTGAATCTCCCACTCCCCTTCATCTGTTTTGCTCATACCTCCCCCCAAGCCTCTGGCAACCATCAGTTTTTTCTCTGTATTTCTAAGTCTGATTTTACTTTATGTTGGTTTGTTTGCTCGTTTATTTTTTAGATTCCACATGTGAATGAAATCATATGGTAATTGTTTTTCTCAGTCTGACTTATTTCACTTAGCATAATACCTCGGGTCTGTCCATGTTGTCAGAAATGGCACAGTTTCATCCTTTTTTATGGGTGCATAGTATATGTACATACAACATCTTCCTTATCCATTCATTTGCTGGTGGACACTTAGCTTGCCTTTGTATCTATCTTGGATATTGTAAATAATGCTGCAATAAACATAGAGCATATATTTTCCTTAATTAGTGTTTTTATTTCTACTGGGTAAACATCCAGTGGTGAAGCTACTTATTTATATAGTATTTCTATTTTTAATTTTTGAGGAATTTCCATATTGTTTTCCATAGTGGCTGCACCAATTTACATTCTCATCAACAGTTTAGAAGGGTTTCTTTTTCTCTGCATACTCACCAACACTTGTTATTTCTTTTTTATTTTAGCCATTCTGATAGGTATGAGGTGATATCTTCCTGTGGTTTTGATTTGTATTTTCCTGATGATTAGTGATGTTGAGTATCTTTTCATATGCCTGTTGGCCATCTGTATATCTTCTTTGGAAAAAAAGTCTATTCAAGTCCTTTGCCCATTTTTTAATTGGATTGTTTGGGTTTTTTGGTGTTGAGTTATGTAAGTTCCTTATACATTTTAGATACTAACCTTTTATCAGATATATCATTTGTAAATATCTTCTCTCATTCAGTAAATTGCCTTTTCTTTTTGTTAATAGTTTCCTTCCCTGTGCAAAAGCCTTTTATTTTGATGTCATTCCAACAGTTTATTTTTGCTTTTGTTTGTGTTTTGCTTGCCTTAGTAGGAGACATGTCTAGAAAAATGTTGTTATTGCCTATGTCAGAGAAATTACTGCCTGTGTTCTCCTTAAGGATTTTTATGGTTTCAGGTCTCACACTTAGGTCTCTTATCCATTTTGTTTATTTTTGTGTATGGTGTAAGAAAGTAGTCCAATTTCATTCTTCTGCATGTCACTGTCCAGCTTTCCTAATGGCTTTTGTTGAAGAGGCTATCTATTGGATATTCGTGCCTCCTTTGCCATAGATTAGTTGACCATATAATCATGGGTTTATATCTGGGGTCTCTATTCTATTCTGTGATTTATGTGACTATTTTTGTGCCCATACCATTCTGTTTTGATTATTGTAGCTTTATAGTAGATCTTAAAATCTGGAATTGTGATACTCCAGCTTTGTTCCTCTTTCTCAAGATTGCTTTATTAATCTATATTATTATTTATTCTAGTTTTGTGAAAAATGCTGTTGGTTATCTGATAAGGATTGCATTTAATCTGTAGATTGCTTTGGGTAGTATGGACATTGTAACAATATTAATTCTTCCAATCCATGAACATGGGATATCTTTCCATTTGTTTGTGTCATCTTCAGTTTCTGTCATTAGCATTTTATAGTTTTCAGGGTATAGGTCTTTCATCTCTTTTGCTAAGTTTATTTCTAGGAATTTTATCTTTTTTGGTATAATTGTAACTGTTTTCTTAATTTCTCTTTCTGCTACTTTGTTATTAGTACCTAATTAGTACTGATTAGGTACTTTATCATCTGGATATTAATACCTGGATATTAATTTTGTATCCTGTAATTTTCTTGAATTCATTTATTACTTTTTGTATATTTTTGGAGGCTTCAGGGTTTTCAATGTATAGTATCATGTCATCTGCAAACAGTGACAGCATAACTTTTCTTTAGCAGTATAGATGCATTTTTTAAAAAGATTTATTTTTTTATTTTAGAGATAAATAACAGGGAGAAAGGCAGAGAGAGAGAGAGAGAGAGAATCTTTAAGCAGACTCTCCGCTGATCAGGAGCCTGACATAGGGCTTGCTCCAGGACCCTGAGATCATGACCTAAGATGGAATCAAGAGTCAGTAATTTGTTATTCTCTCATCTTTATTATTTCTTTTACTTAGCAAGGGCTTATTTGTTCTTCTTTTTCTAGTTGCTTTAAGTGTAAAGTTAGATTGTTTGAGGATTTTCTTGTTTCTTGAAGTAGGCCTATTATCATTTTATTTCCCTCTTAGAATTGCTTTCACTGCATTTCCACAATTTAGACTGTTGTGTTTTCATTTTCATTTATCTCTTTTTAAAATTTCTTTGATTGTTTTCTTGGCCCAATGGTGATTTAGTATCATGTTGTTTAGCTTCCACATGTTTGTGGGTTTTTTTCCAGTTTTTTTTTTTTTTTTTATTGATTCCTAGTTTCATACCATTGTGGTCAGAAGAGATATGTGGCATGATTTCAATATTCTTAAATTTATTGAGACTTGTTTTGTGGCCTAACATGTGATCTAACCTGTTTCATGTGCACTTGGAAAGAATGTGTATTCTTCTGCTTTGGGGTGGAATGTTCTGTGCATATATTATGTCTGTTTGGTCTAATGTCATTCAAAGATGCTGATTTTCTGTCTGGATGATCTATCCGTTGATGTAAGTGGGATATTCAAAGACCCCTACTATTCTTATATTACCATAAATTTCTCTCTTAAAGTCTGTTAATATTTACTTTATATATTTAGGTGCTCCAATATTGGGTGCATATGTATTTACCTTATCATATCCTCTTGTTGAATATCATTTTTTATCATTATGTAATGCCCTTGTTGCTTACATGGTCTTTGTTTTAAAGTCCATTTTGTCTGATGTAAGCATTATTACCTCAGCATGTTTTTCATTTGTCTGGTAAATGTGTTTCCATCCCTTCACTTTCAGTCTGCATGTGTTATTAGGCCCAAGGTGAGTCTCTTGTAGACAACATGCAGATGGATTTTTTTTTCCATTCTGCTCCATGTGTGAGTCTTTCAACATCATACAAGGCAGAGCCAGACATACACTAACACAGTTACTCCAGTCACATCAGTGGTGAAGTCTTTAACAACTCAGGGCTGCTATGGTTATGCTACTTCTGAATTCTTTTTTCCACTCTCCACTGAGTATGGTCCACTTCCTGATGATCAGATATGACAATTCTGTCTCTTTTCTTCCCTTGTGGAATACCATGGCTATGTCTCAGACAAATGTACCCTCATCTTATGGCTTCAGTGTCTTTCTTCCTTGCTATTTTCAACCTTGTGCTAAGTAATTTCTTCCCTTGGTTTAGGGCAGGTCAAGATGTATATTAGGAGTACTGCACTGGTCTTTAGGAGATTTCTTTTATGTTGTGTTTCATTAAGCAGTAGGAGATGTTCATAAATCTTGTGGAACCACCTTTTCCCTTGTGGTTACTGCTGTCTGGTGATAGTCCCAACTCTGATTGTACTTGTCCCTGCCACAGGGTTTGTGGTTACTATGTTATATTTTTTATTATAAAACTGATTGTGATCTAGAAAATGTAGAAAGTAATAGGACAGAAAAAAAATCATCTCCCGGATTGTCCCAGTTCTTAGAAGCAATCAGTATTAATGTGTTAGCAGTTTCCTTCCCTATGCATTATAATGCCATGCAATTAACTTGTGTATATGGTTTTTGAAATTCCTGCTTTGTTTTCTTGGTATTGAAAACATTAGTGGCTGAAGATATATCATAAATTGAACTATAGGTCAAACAATGAATTGGTAACATATTTAACACAAATGCAAATAAATGGATTAATATTCTGAATAAGCAGGCACTCCTAAAAAGGCTCTTTCAAGTATCATCAGCATTGCACAAGTGTACGCTCTCCTGAACTTTTTCATTTAATAACATCCATAGTTTTCCACTGATGATAGATACACAGCAGCCAAACATGCTTCTGTAGGAGCTAGGAGCCTCCACAGAGCAGAGGATAGAATCTGGGTTTATTTATAACTGTAGTGTTGGATCAGCAAAGTCAAAATTCATAATTTGTAATATCTATTGAATTCTGGAAGAAAGAACCATGGTTTGGGGTCACGATTCCCCTAGGGTAGGAGATACCAAGAACAAGTCAAGGGCCAAGATAAAGGCCTGAACGAGCTCTGCAAGTTCACATTTGTGAGCTTTTCAAAAGCTTTTCACTGTCCCTTTTTGTGCTTTTCTTTGGGATTTGTTTCATAAGTTGGAACTGTGGTTTCTGGTATTTACTGGCTACTCAAGTACTCTTAAGTTTGTTCCCTTGAAGGAGGTCTTTGAAATTTTAAGTATTTAAAATTTCTACTGTAAGGAAGCTGAATGCCTTATTTCTGATGCAATTTACATGCATTTTTATCTTGCAAAGATTTTATATGTTACATCATAGGACACAAACAGTGTGCACCATTGCAGTTCTAAAGTTGGCTAAGTCCCATTAACTATTCATTTTATGAAATACTGTATTCATCAGTGTAAACATAGCAATGCTTTAGGGAGCTGCTCTGTTTCTGCACTGACACCTTGGTGAAGTGGGGAAATATGAACTCTGGTCTTAGCACCTCCACCAGGCAGGTAGGTGACCACAGACAGGATGTTCTACCTTTTGGAGCCTCATTCTCCTTGGCCATAAGATAAGAAGAGTGGACTTGAATACCTCTCAAAAACATTCTGGCTCTAAACTCAATTCTTTTGCTTAATATCAATGTCAAATTCCAAGACTATGGCTTGCTGTCTTTTATAATGAGAATGGGAACTTGGAGATAGGAAGGTTTTTCACAGCTTTTGGGGGCTATAGGGGATTTTGAGGATGGTCTAACACAGTTGTCAGCAAACTATGGCCTGTGCCCATTTTTTTTCCTGACCCAAGAGTTAATGGTTACATTTTAAATGATTATATAAGTACCTACATAATATCCTTGATTTTACCTCTTGGCCTGCAAACCTCAGATTTGCTCTCTGGGCCTTTAGAGGACAAGCTTGCCAGTCCCTGGCCTAGCACTCCTTACTCCTTTGGTATTCTACAAAGACAAAGCCAAGAGAGGGGAAATAGTTTGTCCAAAGTCACTAGCTGGGTAAGTACTTGGGTTGGGATCAGGTCCTGGTTGTCTAATTTCTGGCCCAGGTATCTTAGATGACATCAAACACACCTAAAATGGCTCAGTATCTTTTGGCTAAAACAGAACCAGTAACTGAAGAACTGCATTTATTTTTCAATTATATCAAATAAATTGTGAAAAGAGATGACTTTTGTAAATTTAGGGAATCTATGATTCAGTGAGAAGAGCTGCTGCATGGTTGGGGCACGATTTGAGCCTTTGGTTTTCAATCACAGCATGCCAGGACCTAGTGACCCCTCGGAGACTTCCAGCACACTGCAGTGTCACCTCACCTTGGAATGTGGACAGACTGTGCCACACCAGGAAAAATTCCTAGTAGAGCCCAGTTGCAGGGGAAACCCCAAGACTTTGAACATTAAGTGTGTTGCCCTCTGGGAATCCCACTCTGATTTTAAAGTTGAATTTGTTAAATAAGGAATGGCTCACTTTGGGCCAAGTTCTAATTACTCATTTGTTCATTACTCTCTGTTAAGGATCTTTGTTTCATTTTTTTTTTATTTTTATTTATTTATGATAGTCACACAGAGAGAGAGAGAGGCAGAGACACAGGCAGAGGGAGAAGCAGGCTCCATGCACCGGGAGCCCGATGTGGGATTCGATCCCGGGTCTCCAGGATCGCGCCCTGGGCCAAAGGCAGGCGCCAAACTGCTGCGCCACCCAGGGATCCCGGATCTTTGTTTCATTAGTGAAAGCCCTTCACTTCAGAATTTCCCAAATCCCGGCTCCTGCTCAGGTTGGCACTTTGCTGCTGTACTTAAGTAGTAACAATTAATTGCTTTAAAGGATTCAGCTGGGGTGGAAAAAAATGTGTCAGTCAAGCGTCCCATGAAGTAATCCGGTCATGGTCTCTGAGGGTTGGGATGTGAGCCAGGGGAAGAGTGTAAGTGTGAGTAGTTGTGACAGCCAGAGTGTGGTCTGTGGTGGAGAGACATTTTGTTTGGCACTTAGGCAAGTAAACACTCCCATCACATCTCTAAGAAACCGCAGAAGGGGAAAAGTGAAAATATTACTAAACCATTGTCATTAGGAAGCAGAGGCTATAATCCTCTGAATTTTAGATGCATTCCAGAATCAGCATGGGGTTCTGTTTTCTAGTGTTTTTGGTAGTGGGTTGGTAGAATGAAATCAACCTACTCTGTGATACCCAGGCTTAGCTTGAGGTAGGATCTCCCTTCCTGCTCTTCTGTCACAACCCAGAATTAGTGGAAAAAAGTGTTGGGCTAGATCCACTCTTGTAGGGAGACCTACAAGACCTACCTGTAATGGTAGGTCCATGGCAATATGAGCAGTGTGGGCAGGGTTTGGAAAAGAGGCTCCAAATGTTTTATTTTAAAATAGTTTTAACATTTTGCACACATTACAATATTTAGTGTCTGCAGGAATGGTCTGTGTTGCCACAGTTAAACAGAGGAAGGTAGTTACATAAGGAAATTATAATATGTTCACAGAATGGCAAGAATAACATGCTCTTTTTTTAAAAAAGCTTTTATTTATTTGACAGAGAGAGAGATCGTGCACAAGTAGGGAGAGGGGGAGGGAGAAGCAGGCGCCCCGCTGAGCAAGGAACCCAATGCAGGGCTCCATCCCAGGACCTTGGGATCATGACCTGAGCCCAAGGCAGAGGCTTTACCAACTGAGCCACCCAGGTGCCCTAGAATAACATATTCTAGGTTGATTTTATAATCTCAGAAGTTTCTAGATTCTACCAAATAGTAATAAATGTGTAACTAAAACAAAAGAAAGAAGAGGCTCTGTTCAGTTGGCACAGAATGAATGTTGGCGTGTCCACTGGGGTGCATCCAATGTCATCTACAGTGGGGTACAGCCTCTTGCTTGGTTTGGCAAATGGTGAATTGGAGGCCCTAGAGTGATGGCTTCCAGAGTAGGGTGCATATACCATGGATGCATACCATCATCCACTGGGATGGAGAAACTATTCAGACTTCTATTGGTATTTTCCTTGTATCACCTTATGAAGCTTCTATTAATATCTTTTATAATGGCCATAATATATGAAGACAACTGTATATATATTTAATTTTTTTTAGATTTATTTATTTATTTATTCATGAGAGACACAGAGAGAGAGAGAGAGAAAGGCAGAGACACAGGCAGAGGGAGAAGCAGGCTCCATGCAGGGAGCCCGATGTGGGACTCGATCCCAGGACTCCAGGACCACACCCTGGGCCAAAGGCAGGCATTAAACCACTGAGCCATCCAGGGATACCCTATGTATCTAATTTATAAACAAATATGCATTCATTCATAAATATGTACAAGCATTCTCCTGTCCCCACTGCCCCCCCGCCTGCTCCCAGCTAAATAGGTCCAGATACATCTGCAGCAGATCTTCCAGATGAGTCTACAAACAAGAAAAGGCAGGGCATGTTTTGAACCTCTGAAATCCCTGTTCATGCCAAACCCCCAGATTCCTAAAATAGATGTGAAATCTATCTGCTCTAGTTACGGTGGTGACATGCCATGTTACACGCTTTTGGTGTTTCGCACTGGCAAACCAGGGTGAGTCACCCAAGCACAGGCCAGGCCTTTGCCAAGCCACATGGCAGGTGCTGTGTCACTCCCCCTGAAGTGTTCTGTGGAAGCCCCATGTCCCTGACTTACAAGGGTGCCAGTCTCCACTTTGTGAGTGGGCACAGGACACAGTCTTAGTGGAGTGGTGGTGGAGATATTACTGGATAAAGAGAGAGAGAGAGAGGGCTTGCATCATTCGTTCATTCTTTTGTTCATTCATTCAATAAACATTTACTGCTTATCTGGTACATGCTGGAGACTAATATCACTTGGATCTTAATTCCTCTTTTATAAAACAAGATGAGATGATTTTTCCTCACCACCCTGATTGTTCTTTCATAATTCTCCCCCAAAATTGCTGTTCTTAAAAATGTGCTTTTGGATCATCTGTCCATACCTTGGGAAACAAACTATACACATCTTCTCAGATGTGGCTAACGAAACAGTAAGCATGGGGCACAATCATCTATAAAAGCAGAGTTACGTTTTTTTCCCCCTTTCATTCTGTGAGTTGCAAATTGCCAGCATAAAATTGAAAATTAATAGCAGCTAGTTTAAAAGGGAATAGAAAATAAGTATTTCCCCACTTGAAAGAACTCTCACATCCTTTAATGTCTCCTTTTAGAAGAGAAGTCCAATTTGGAAGCTTTTTAACCCCCAAATCTCCACTTCAGCATAGGAAATGTGAAAATGGGCAGATGCTTTGGCTGAAAGAGAAATAAATAGGGATTTCATGATGACGCACTTGATTATCTGAATGTAGACTGGATTTTGTAGTTAAAGGAAGGAGTATCCATATTTAAATAATAAAGTGTCCCTTGTGATCTATGGGCTTCTCACTCCTTGCCTGAGCCCTTCTGCCACAGCTGCATGATTTTGCCCCTAAATACAGGCTCAGCCTTGCTCTGACCCGAGAGCCAACCATGTCCTGACCTGGGAGGGAACTGAGAAGCCAAAGCCTAGTGCTTTGGATCAGGCTTCTAGTCTTGCTGTTACTTTGCCCCGTCTTCTTCTGGTCCTCATGCCAGCCTTGTTCCTTTTCCTGAGTCTCTGCTCTGGTGCTGCCCCGGGTGCTCTGTCCCTCTAGGACCTTAATGGCCCCTCTCCCTAGGGCTGGGCCATACTCCCAACCCTGACCCTGCTGGCAGCAGCCCCGCCCTGTTCTTTGGATTAACAGCCTGCACGGATCTCCCTTCCTGTCTTCTGTTAGGGCCACATTCCACGTTTCCTGGTGCTTGCCCCATCTTGAGTAGAGGAATCAATTTTATTTTATTTTTTAAATAGACAGTAGTATCTCTGCTTCTATTCCAATCCCGTAGTTCCCCCACCCATACTTCATACACAGCAGGCAAGTGATTTTTTATAAATGGAACTCAG
This sequence comes from Canis lupus dingo, assembly GCF_003254725.2. Taxonomy (NCBI): domain Eukaryota; kingdom Metazoa; phylum Chordata; class Mammalia; order Carnivora; family Canidae; genus Canis; species Canis lupus. Next base: position 76,220,618 of record NC_064243.1, read on the forward strand.
ATTTAATTGTGATAAAATCAAGCTCCTTGCTCTGGGCTACACTTTGTCCCCTACATACCCTTAGACCATTTCCTACTCTCCTTTTGAATCTCTGTTTTCCTATCATACAGGTCTTCCCGTTCTCCCTCAACTATGCTGAGCTCATTGCTACCTCAGGACCTTTGCACAAGCTTTTTCAGCTAACTAGAAGAGGTTTTCCTCTGATCTTCATAAGACTGGCTGTTTCTTTTAAACCTTAGCTCAGATTTCAGCTTCCCTAACTACCCAATTCTGTTAGTTTTCCCAACCCACCCATTTGTTCTCTCCCATGCCATCACCCTGTTTGAGTTTTGTTAAAGTGGTTAGCACTGTCGAACACTTGTTGATTAGTTGTCCTGTTTGTTGACTGTCTCCCTTGACTAAAATGTCTGCTCCATGAAAGCAGACTTTGGTGCCTCTTCCCTCACCCCCCACATTATCACCAGCACTTAGAGATGTTCTGATACATAGTAGGGACTAAATTAATACTTGGCAAATAAGCAAATGCATGAATGTACGATTTCTAACTACAACCAGGACAGCTTTTCTTTATATAAGAGAAAGCATGTAAGGAGGCTATTCTCCTGGGACTAGTATTACCAGGAGAATGTTCCAGCAAAATGTTCCACTTTGTTTTGCTTTTTTAATCTAAAAATGTTTAAAATTTTTATTTATTTATTCATGAGAGATGTGCAGAGGGAGAAGCAGGCTCCCTGTGGGGAGCCCAATGTGGGACTCAATCCCAGGATCCCGGGATCATGACCTGGGCCAAAGGCAGATGCTCATCCACTGAGCCACCCAGATGCCCTTTTTAATCTAAAATTAAAAGCCATACCACAGTCATGGTAGAAAATTTGGAAAATACAGAACTACAAAAAAAAGTTTAAAAGTATGTGCCATCTTTTATGTTCAAACTGTGGTTTCCTGTGTATAATCCATCCGTATATGTTTCAGAAACACAGACTTACACTAGAGATATTATTTTGTAATCTGCTTTTTCATTAATATCAGAGGAGTATTCCTTATGACATTAAATATTCTTCCTCAGTTTCAATTTTAATGGACATACATTATTCAATCACATAAATATACAAAAATATCTTACTCCCTCACCTCCCACCAAATTATATATGAATGTCTTAACATATCCTTATACCAAGTATAACACTTTTTAAAAATCTTTGATAATGTGAAAGGTAAAAACTTAGGGTGGCCAGACATTTTTCTTTTATTTGTTGACCAATAACAAATGTGTTTCCCTTTGAGCGTGTAACTAGAATGTGTATGAAAGAGGCTCTTGGCTCAAGGTGTATTGGGCAGAAGGTGTATTGGGCAGAAGGTGTATTGGGCTCAAGGTGTATTGGGTCTTGGTACCTCTAGCTTCTTGATTACACAGCAGCTACACAGGGAGCCCATGGTTCCAGAAGAGCCTGGGTTTTTTGCTTTTTTGTTTTTTTTCCCCACAGGGAGATACAGATGCCTTGTTCCTGAATACCGTCTGCAAAGCTGTTGGGGGAAAAATGGAACAAAAAAGTTAGAGCTCCATTTATTAATGCAGCTGAGTTTAATTTCCTTTACTCCCCCCCCCCAAAAAAAAAGGCTTATCTGTAATGGTGACTTGTGCCTGGAGGGAGTGAAATAATAAAGTAGAAGTGGTGAGAAAACAAATTCATTCTGTCCAGAGACAAAGAAACTAGATTCTTGGTAGAAAGTACTAAACACAGACCAAAGGAGGCTGTTCTGTTTGGAGGTGGTAGGGGCACTGTTGTCACCCATTTCTTCCAGGGAAATCTCTGGGTACTGAACTGGCATCTGATAAAGTGCACTATCCAATAGATTGCCTTGCTATATCTAAGTCATAGAACATCAAAGAACGTTTAAGCCCGAGGTTCAACTAGGATAGAGGGAAAATGCTGTGTTTATATGAAAGGAAGAATCTGAATTATAGGTAGCCTTGGTCAGCCAAATAGTTTGAATTCTGTAAGGGAGATCGTCATGTCTGCTTCTGAAAAATGCAGTGAAGTTGTAAAATTTCTAGTCCCTGTCCAACTTCTGTGGGAGATTTTTGCTGGTTTCATCTATGGACAGCTAGGGAAGTTTCCCCTTTATGTTACTCAACCCCATATAGTGGGGGAACTACAGGTATTCAGGTCCTGTCTTTATTCATAGGGTTGGTTTTTTTTTAAAGATTTTATTTATTTATTCATGAGAGATGCAGAGTGAGGCAGAGACACAGGCAGAGGGAGAAGCAGGCTCCTTGTGGGGAGCCTGATGCAGAACTTGATCCCAGGACCCCAGGATGGTGACCTGAGCTGAAGGCAGCCGCTCAACCACTGAGCCACCCAGGTACCACCATAGGGTTTTTGTTGCTGTTGTTGTTTTAAAAGCTAACTTTTATTTATGTTTAAGGAGAGAGAGAGCATGCAAGCAGGGTGGGAAGGGGTAGAATCTCAAGGAGGTTCCTTTCTCAGCATGGAGCTGATATGGGGCCTGATCTCGAGACCCCAAGATCATGACCTGAATTGAAATCAAAAGTCAGATGCCTGAGTGGGCCACCCAGGTGCCCCTAATCATAGGTTCTAAGAGTGCCTTGGGCTGGAGAATTAGTGTGTCTCTTAGAATAGATAAGTCAGACAGGGGATGGAGAGTTATGTTGCTGCACAATCTATGGTTGGCTTGCTGGGTAATGACTCCCATGAAGCCCCTTGGTGCTGTCAGCAGCTGATACTGATTGAAGGTTTTGGTCCCTATTGTCACCCTCTCCATGGCCCCTTCAATTCTCCTTTACTCAGAATATGGATTCTTTTGTCCATCTGCAGGTGGGGAAGGTCTTTCTGTCTTGAATTTATGGTTTGTGAAATGAATGGTCAAGCATTCATGGTCATTGTTTTATTGATGGATGGGTTAGCTGTGCTCTCTGGGCTGAGGATAAAGAAAAGGCCTTCAGGAATTCTGAGTGGAAGGAGAAACCCATCAATGAACATTTCAGAATATTATCTTAACCTGATTAGAGACAGTAAAGCTTACTCTTTGCTAGTGAAGTGGGAGAGCTAGGTTCTTGTCTCAGAGTCAGAGAATGAATCTCGTGGGCAAAGGAGAGTGAGTAAAGCGATAGAAGCTTATTAAGCAAGGATACAGAAAAAGCTCTCAGGAGTGAGAGGGATCCTGACAGGGTTACCACTGAGGGCTTTTAGTGGCAGTCTTTTATTGAGAACTGACTGGAAAGCTTGTGGCCTTGAGATTCTTATGTCTTGGTTTGAGTAAGGACTATTGATAACACCCTTAATGACTGACTTCTTTGTGGTCTGATCATTTTCTCTTATTACATTGTAGCTGCCAAAGAAAAATGCTTCCTAACATCCAGGATCAGGTGGTCTGGTGTATTCCCTTATCTCTGATTTCTGTACATGTCAGCATTTTTGGGATTTCTGTGAGCCTGATCACATAGCCCCCTATCTATCTCTCCCTACCTAGCCCTACCTGTCCCTTACTCACTACTGTTTGGAGAGAGACAAGTGCTCGGTCCCACACTGCCATCCTGAACTGTCAGCTGGTTATTGGTCACCTCTGCCTGGAAGCCACACAACAGCTCACACCAGATACATCCAACTTAATGGATGCATAACTGTGCTCATGTTCTCTTCCTTCCTCAAGTCCCAAACTCAAAGCTATTCCTGCTCTGACTTGGTTAGTGACATTACCATTGACACAGTTTCCCAGCCAGATACCTGGAAGCCGGCCTTGCCCCTTTACCCCTTCCTGTGCTCCCATCCACACAGTCACCAGAATCCATTCCATTGCAGAATCCATTCCATTTGCCCCCAGCTCTCCAGCCTGCTGCTACAGCTTCGTTTCAGGACCCCGTTTCTCTTGCTCAGAACATAGCAGTCTATTCCATATTGATAAAGGAAGTGAGAGCAGAGCAGTATCTGATGGGTTCTTCCCTGATCTCTCTGTCTTGGATTTTCTACCTTTATTTAGAAATCATCACCAGCAGCCCCAACAGACAGACAGAGGGCTCTGCCTCTCTGCCTCTCTCCTGCTCCCTTAGGCATAGCTTGCATCAGCTGCTTATTTAGAGATGCCATGCTTCTCAGTGTATGAGACCGCCAGGAAAACAGATGGATGAGCCCTTCTGCTCGAACGTTCTGCAGCCATGGAGTTCCTGCAGAGAGTATTCTCTTTCCCCACATGGGTGCTGTGGAGAGCCCAGCTGCACGGCTTGAATTCTGTTCTGTTTGCAACTATAATTCTCCAGAGGGTTTTCATTTGGCTTTTCTCCTGCCACTACATGGCAATGCCTGGCCCCACCGAGCAGTGTTCTCATTTTATAGGCAGGAAACATTCAGTGACTGCCTCTATCTGATAAGGGGAACAATAAATCTATGAGTATCCAATATGCCAAAGCATCTTATATATATTCAGAGTTTTTTCATGTCAATTATCATAATTTGACACTCATGATTTTTTCTTTCAAATGGATAGGACAGACATGGTTGCCTCACTTTACAAATGAGGAAATTGAATTCTACAGTAATTGACTATCTAGCCAAATAGCTCTGTTCCAGTGGTGGGAAGTGCCTCCATTTCTCCTTACTGTACACCCAAGAATATACTCATCATATCACAAATAAACTATTAAAATATTTTATATCATTATTATATTGTTATTATGTCAAAAAATATTAGAAAAGTTCTCTATGGTATGTAATAATCCCAAGGACTCTTAATTATGGGTAAAGTCTAAATTTCTGACAAAGTACATTTAAATTATGTAATACTTTTTTTTTTAATTATGTAATACTTTTTAATTATCTTTTTTTTTAATATATTTTTTAAATTTTTATTTATTTATGATAGTCACAGAGAGAGAGAGAGAGAGAGGCAGAGACACAGGCACAGGGAGAAGCAGGCTCCATGCACCGGGAGCCCGATGTGGGACTCGATCCCGGGTCTCCAGGATCGCTCCCTGGGCCAAAGGCAGGCGCCAAACCGCTGCGCCACCCAGGGATCCCTTTAATTATCTTTTTAATTGGAGTTAACAGCTACAATTTTAGTGAATCTCTACAACTATTTTAACTAATAGCCAAATCCACTATGCTTGTGAAATCAAAACAGCTAAGGTCGGGGATCCCTGGGTGGCGCAGCAGTTTAGCACCTGCCTTTGGCCCAGGGCGTGATCCTGGAGACCCGGATCGAGTCCCATGTCGGGCTCCCGGTGCATGGAGCCTGCTTCTCCCTCTGCCTATATCTCTGCCTCTCTCTCTCTCTCTGTGTGACTATCATAAATAAAAAACAATTAAAAAAAAAACAGCTAAGGTACTCACGTATTGATGATACGTGACCAACTAATAGCCAAATCCACTATGCTTGTGTTATCAAAACAGCTAAGGTACTCACGCATTGATGATGACAGAGTAGAATAGTTAGCATTTATTAAGTACTTACTACTTATCAGGCACCCAGTTGCATAAGTGCCGACATCACCATCATTTTACAAAGCTGAAAACAAATGTATTTCAATAAGCTTGTATAACTTTCCCACAGTTACAGGTATGGTCAGGTAAACTCTAACAACCAACAATACTGCTTCCCTACTTTTTGGGGAGAATGAACTAGAAATGCTCGAGACAGATGGTTGACAGAAGGAAGAGAATCCAGACTGTTTAAAATCCTCACTGTCTTCCCCTTGAGTAGTTAAGGGAGAGAAAGGAATGAGCACCCACCATTGGGGAAAAAATTACTAATACTTCTTGAATAATTCTATGTCAGGCACTGATCTCAGCTTGCCACCTTAATCCTCGCAACAACCCTCAGAGGTAGGTACTGCTTTTGCTTATTTTACAGGCATGGAAACTGAGGCTCAGAAGTAATGAACAGTCCTGTCAGGATTAGAACCCAGAGCCTGTGCTTTAAACCTTGCTTTCTACAAATGCATAAAAAGTTCCAGTTCATTGACCAGGAACCAGCACTATACCAGGCAGCTGCTATGCATGATCTCATGGTCTGAACAACCAGGAGAGGAGCACTGTCTCCATGTTACACTTGCACCGGACTCCAGCTTACCCAGTAGTTCTCAGTCACCCACAGCAGAGGCAAGCTTGTTCCTTTATGCCAAATCTGTGTCAGGAAGTTTGTCACTAAAGTAGACATGGAATTCAGGCCTGTGAACAGCTCTTATTGTTGAGCCTTCTCCCTCCACTTTGGCTTCTGCTTGATTTATCAGTGCTTCTGGCATCTCATTATGGAAAATCGATTCTCCTCTTCACATATCCTCAACTTTCTTTAGCCTCTTGTCACTGCTCAGACATACACTCCCGAGTCTTCAAACAGATGGATCTGACCAGGAAGAGTATTCAAGGGCGTCCAAATGCTGTGCTGTTGATACTGCTCTTCTGAGCAGAGCACCTTGGCCAAGAACAACCCTCCCTGTGTGGTACCTAGCAGAATCTTCAAGCTAGATCTGCATCCCCGCGCTTCTTTGCTTCTCCCTCTTGAAATGCTGCTGAGCCTTTGGGTAGAGTTGGGCAAGGGTTGAGAGAAATGCTAGGACAATATGGAATGCTGGTCCCACTGGGTTCTCTCTCTGTCTAAATAAAAGAAGTTCTCCAGCAGAAAGAGGATTAAAGAATCTATTTCAGATCTCTGAAAAAGTAGCATCAAGAGAGAACAAATACAAGAGAGGGAAAAATTTTAAATGTCTGAAACGCAGAATATTGTGACTAGTTGTAGTTAATGAAAGGAGGAGACATTTCAGAACTGGTGAGATTTGAAGCCTGAGAATCAAGGGAGAGTAACTCTTGGTGGGAAAAAACAAAACAAAACAAAACAAAACAAAACAAAACCAGAAATAAAGTACAGTGTGTTGTTTCAGGTTTTCTCATTGCCTTCTTTGTGGGGGAAGGTCTGTTTGTTTACAGTGTGCTATTGGATCAGGTCACATGTTGTATTAACAGAATGACAGGCACATGGATTTATCTATAGGCAAGGGGGATTTTCTTGTTATTTGAGCCTGGACCACTACCATGCAAATGAACCCACATGAATTATTGAAACTCTTCATCTGTGTCGCTACAAAGGATTGATTTATTGAGAACAGGGATTTTCTATTTGTTCTTTAGTATCCTAAAGATTTTCAGCAATTCCTTAAGATTCATTGTTGGTGGCTAGTGAGGAGAGGCCTAGTAGGTTCTATCCCAGGGCCCCACTTTTGTGTAGTGTATCTGTTTTATATATGGGGATTTTGCTCTGAATTATATCACAAATGGAGCTGCAAAGGGTTGAAAAATTCACAAGGGTGAATTTTTAGTGGTGTTTTCCTTTCAAGATTCAAATTTGGAAATTGACTAACCCCCTACTCTTTCTAGAATTGGTACCCTGGGAGGAGGCTGCCAGAGACCCCCTGGGTGGCCTGTGGAGGTGACCTCTGCTCACGGTGCACAGCTGGCTGCCACCTTTCTGTCCTTTCAAGATTTATAGTCTGGCCTATAATGTAGGATTTTACATAGTTGAGGCCCTATTGCACATAAACTGCTTTTTTCACTTACTGATATATGCAAGTCTTCCCCTACATTATTAAATTCCTAAATGTAATTCCTAAACATGTCCCATCACATGTGTTTAATCATTTTCCCAGAGGAAACATATATATATATATTGTGTGTGTGTGTGTGTGTATGTGTGTGGCTGTAACAAGTGATAACTCTGATGAACATCTTAGTTCAAAAGTCTTTGTCAACCTTTCCAATTATTTCTTCAGAATAAATTCCTAAAGGTGGTATTTCTAGGTCAAAGAATATACCACCTATAAAACTCAATGTATTTTGTTAAACTTCTTTCCAGAAATGCTCAATTTATAGTCCCACAGTGAAGTGTAACAATGCAGAATTTCAGCCGACTGCCCTGAATGTAATGCTTTGCCAGGAAAGAAAAAAATAGAGCATTTTTATTAGAAAATTATCTTTTGGCCACAGTCACTATTTAAAGTAGAAAAATGCATGTACACATGATGAAATTGTAGGTGTGTGAAGGAAAAAATAATGGAAATATACCAGGAAGAGTATGTGGGTCACAGTTAATATTATCAGTTGAGATTTGTTCAATCTGAAAATCAGTTACTCCCTGAGCACTTAAACTGGGGTGCAAGCACCTTTTATGCCACAGATGTACAAGTATAGGACTTTCCAAGTGCTGAGAGTTACAGTGTGACGTTTGGATGCTGCATTTAAAACATTTGGTGAGAGGTGGTACCATTAATAGCTCTCAGGCCAGAGAACTGTTTTTGTAGTCAACTGATGTTAATTGGAGCCCAGGTTCAAAGCAGGGCTTTGTCACTTACTGTGAATGTGGTCAGATCGGTTACTCTGTTTCCTTCTCTATAAGATGAAAAAAATATTGGCGTTGTAAGGATGCAGAAAATGCTCAGAGGAGCTCACCACTCCATTCATAGCTGTGCTATCCGTCTGGTAAGGCAGCCCCACGTGATGACACTTGAAGCACTTGAAATGTGTCTCGTCTGAACGGAGGTGTGCTCTGAGTGTGCAAAAGGCACACCAGTTTCAAAGATGTAGTATCAAAAAAGAACCAAAACTATTAATTTCTATTTTATTATATGGTGAAATGATCATATTTTGGATACCTTGGCTTCAGATAAAAGACACTATTCTGATTAATATAGTTTTACTGTTTGTGTCTTTTTCCTTTTTAAATGTGGCTTGCATTATATTTTTACTGGGCAGAGCTGCTCTCAAACAAAATAAAGGCCCAATTAAAAAAAAATTGTAAACAGAAATCAAGACAGTTGTGTTTCTCCTTTATGCAGTAGCCCACTTGTTTTATCCCCTGGGGGCATTTGGCTCTTAAGCTGCTGTAAGGCATTGGGGGGGCTCTCATCTGATGGTTTAGAAGAGGCTGGGGGAGGGATGATGCATAATATTTCATTGTTTGTTAGGAGAGTGAGTGAAGAGTTTATAAATAGCACCCCCCCTCCCTCCGCTGGCCCCATGCTGATCCCTCCTGAGTTATTTCTGTTGGCTGCATTAGGAACCTGACATTTGATTCATTGAGTGGGCCCTGCCTCAGTCCTTTAAAACAGAATGGAGAGTTAGTGGAAGGTCAAAGCCACTATGGTTGGTGGTGGCCACCCCGGGCCCTAACAGGCAGAGGAGAACAGAGGGAAGCTGCAGAACAACTATGGCAAAATGCTTGGTCAAGATCCAGACTCGGAGGGGCCTCCGCTTGCAAATGGTGAACCACTGTAACAGCAACGTGTTTGTCCGCCTGCTGAGACACAGCTCCAAGATCACAGCTAGAAATGCCGGTATGTGCCCTGCCCTGGGCTGGCATTCCGTGCCTGGGGAAGGTATGGGCTTCCAGCTTCCTGCTCACCCCTAGCAGCTGGCAGAGAAGCCAAGGGTGAACCTCCTGTTCGGGAGAGAAGGAGGCAGAGAGAAAGGCAGACCGAGCAAGCAAGAGCAAAGGGAAAACGGGAGGGCCTGCAGTGGGGGTCCTGACTCTTGTTGCCTGAAAATGGTGTGAAGTCATAGAGGCTAATACATCACACTCCCGCTGGCAGCCTCAGAGAGGAGACCGTGGTCGTGTGTCCCACGCAGATTGCTCGAGAAGGATGGAAGATTATGGAGAAGGCAGACTAGATGACCCAATGTGCTCCCCACTCCTTTCACTGTTTAAAGGATAAAACCTTCAAGGGTGCTTTCCTGGGTGAGGCATAACTCCCCCTTTATCTTCAAAGCAGGGCGTTACTGAAATGCGAGATCAGTTAAAGAATTGGGAGCTGTTCTGTCAATTTCCTTCTCATTGAAAATATATTCTGTGTCTTATTTTGTGGTCCTTGGGGGAAAGAGGAATTTAAAAACTCAGAACTTAAATCAGTAGAAAAGAAGATGCTGTTAGATACAGATATGTGGCTTTCACCAATTAATTAGAACAAAAGAAATCCTGAGCCCTGTCTAGAACTGGCCATACCTCATACACACATGTGGAGCTGAATTCTAAGTGAATTGAAATTAATTTGAATTTGTGTAATGACGTAGGTGATGTGTACTTACCATAAATGAGCCTTAGAAGTACAATGACACAGGATGTTTGCCTTGGCCCCAATACTCCCAGTCGCCAATCAGTGCATTTTGACATGCGTGATACAGAATTTTTTTTTTTCATGAATGGAACTGTTCTGTATTATTTCACGATATAGTTTTTTCACTTTATCATGATGTGATACTTTCCATATCAATACGTATTAATCTATATCTTTTTAAAAGGCTGAAGAATATTACGTAGTGTAACCATAATTATTTAATCTCCAAATTATTGTTGGAAAGGGGTATTTATTGGCCTTAACAAAAATTGCTGCAATGATTGTGCACACACAGGCATTTCCTATGATAGTTTCATCAAAGTGTAATTGTTGGGTTGAAAGATACACACGTTTTAAATTTTGACGGAAACGGGCAAATTATACTCTTAAACTAACATTCACTCATAATGTGTGCAATGAGAATGTCTACTCCCCTACATAACCACTAACCCTGATGTAACCAGTTTCTTTTGCAAAAATGGTTAAAAGAAAAATGAGATCTTATTGCTTTGATTTACATGTCCCTTTTTATTAGTGAGGGTGAGCATCTTTTCAAAGGCAAAGTTTCATTTCCATTCCTCCTAGGAATTGCTTGTTTACTTTGGACATTTCTGTTTTCTTTTCATCCTTTCCTTACAGATTGTAGAAACTCTCTTGTAATCTGCATATTAATCCTTGGCCTTTTGTAGATATTCACTGTTTCTCCCAATTTCTTCTTAGCTTTCAATTTATTTTAATGCTGACTTTGAGGGACCGGGACTGTTCATGTGCACAGAGGACTTCTACAAGTGCAGATAATTCCAATGTTCTGTGGTCTAAGTCCACCTCTTTTATTAATGTTAGTTTTCCTCATTCCAAGATTATAAAAAGTGTTTTCTTCTTTATGATTAATGAAGAAGCTTAAACAGTTTCAATGTCAGGTCAAGTTCCCCCCACATGAATATTTTTTTTATCCAAAATTTCTTGACGGTCATGTGTACTTTTTCTGTTTGCCATTTATGAAAACGTGTTGAGATTTGTGCTGGAATTGCAGTGAATTTTGGTTTAATTAGAAAAGATATGGATCTTTAAAATATTGAGTTCGTTTATTCAGAAACATGATTATGTTTCTTCATTTTCTTCAGATTTTCTTTTTTTATTATTCAGCTATGTTTTAATACTCTTCTCGTGCAAATACTCGATATTTCTTACTGATATTTCTGAATATTATATGGCTAATTTGTGTATTTAGCTATTGTGAATGAGATTTTCCATTATCATATTTTTATGTGGTCTTGGCTTGTGTGAAGTAAACCACCTGCTTTGATCTTGCATTTGAACACCTCACTGAATTCTCATTAGTTTCCATAGCTTCTCTTTTGAAACATTTGCCCTTTCTTGTGGATAATAGTGTCACGTGAAAAGAGTGATAGTTTCGTGCCTTCCTTTCAGATATTAACAATACAGTATTTTTTGTCTTTATCATGTTGTGTTGTTGAGGGCTACCAGAAGACTGAAGAGTAGCAAGGGTTTTTTGTCACGTTGCTGTGTGATGATTGATTGTGATGACAGAGAGATTCAAGAGATGGGGTGACAGCTGCATCAGCGAGGATGCCATCAGCAGCAAGTGATAGAGAGCTCTAACAAACACTAGTTTAAATAATAAGGTAATTTATTATCACGAAGTCCAGAGTCAGGGAGGATTCCTGGATTGAGAGCCGAGGTTCATTTAATCTCTCTGCACTGCTCTTGCTGGTTGGCCAGATTGCAGTATAATTTGAAATTTAGAATTGTGATAACTCCAGCTTTGTTCTTCTTTATTAAGATTGCTTTAGTTATTTGGAGTCTTTTGTGGTTCTATACAAATTTTAAAATTGTTTGTTCTAGTTCTATGAAAACTGCTATTGTTATTTTGATAGGGATTGCATTGGATCTGTAGATTACTTTGAGTAGTATAGACATTTTAACAATATTCTTCCAAATCATGACCGTGGTATATCTTTCCATTTGTTTGTGTCATCTTCATTTTCTTTCATCAGTGTGTGATAGTTTTCAGAGTCTCAGTCTTTAACCTCCTTGGTCAAATTTATTCCTAGGTATTTTATTATTTTTGATGCAGTTGTAAATGGGATTGCTTTCTTAATTTCTCTTTCTAATAATTCATTATTAGTGTGTAGAAATGCAACACATTACCAAATATTAATTTTGTATCCTGCAACTTTACTGAATTCATTTATTAGTTCTAATAGTTTTTTTGTTGGGAATTTTTAGGATTTCTACATATGGTATCATGTCAGCTGCCAGTTGTGACCATTTTACTTATTCCTTACCAATTTAGATGCCTTTTATTTCTTTCCTTGTCTCATTGCTATAGATAGGACTTTCAGCATTGCATTGAATAAAAGTGGTGAGTTGACATTCTTGTCTTGTTCCTGATCTTAGAGGAAAAGCTTTCAGATTTTCACCATTGAGTATGACATTTAACTCTGGACTTTTCATATATGGCTGTTATTACGTGGAGGTATGTTCCCCCCATACTCACTTTGTTGGGTTTTATCATGAACAGAAGTTCAATTTTGCCAAATGCTTTTTCTGCATCTATTGAGATAATCAAAAGATTTTTATCCTTCATTTTGTTAATGGGATGTAGCTCATTAATTTGTGGGTATTAAACTATCCTTACATTCTTGAAATAAATCCCACTCTATTACCATGAATGATCCTTTTAATGTATTATTGAATTTGGTTTGCTAATACTTTGTTGAGGATTTTTATATCTATATTAATCAGGGTGTTGGCCTGTAATTTTGTTGTTGTTGTTTTTAGTATCTATCTGTTTTCTGGTATCAAAGTAATTCTGGCCTTATAGAATATATTTGGAAATTTTCTGTTTTGATTTTTGGAATAGTTTGAGCAAAATATGTATTAACTCTTCTTTAAATGCTTGGTAGATTTCAGTTTCTAGTTCTGAACATTTTTTTTAATTACTGATTTCATATTGTTATTAGTAATCAGTCTGTTCAGATTTTTCTTTCCTAATTTGGTCTTGGAAGATTATACTTTTCTAGGCATTTACCATTTCTTCTAGGTTGTCCAACTTGCTGGTGTAAATTTTTTGGTAGTATTTTATGACTCTTTGTATTTTTGTGATATCAGTTGTAACTTCTCTTTCATTTCTGATTTTATTGATTTGAGTCCTCTCATTTTTCTTGATGAGTTTGACTTTGACTTAAGGTTTTATCAGTATTGTTTATCTTTTTTCAAAGGTCCACTTCTTAGTTACATTGATCTTTTTTATTTTTGGGGGAGGGGTCTCTATTTAATTTATTCCTGCTCTGATGTTTATTATTTCCTTCTTTCTAACTGGGCCTTGTTCTTTTTCTAGTTCTTTTAGGTATAAGGTCTGATTGAGATTTTCTTGTTTCTTGAAGTAGACCTTGTATCACTATAAATTTCCTCCTTAGAACTATTTTTGCTGCATCCCAGAGATTTTTTGGAACACTGTGTATCCATTCCATTTGTCTCCATGTATTTTTTAATTTTGTCTTTGATTTCATCATTGACCCATTAGTTGTTTAGTAACATGTTGTTTAGCCTGCCCGTGTTTGTGTTTTTGTCTAGTTTTTTTTTTTCTTGTAATTGATTTCTGGTTTCATGGTTTGTGGTCCAAAGAGATGCTTGACAGGATTTCAGTCTTTTAAAATACATTGTGGTCTAAGCTAGAGAATGTTTGATGTGTACTTGAAAAGAATGTATGTTCTGTTTTGAGATGGAATATTCTGTATTTATCTGTTACATCCATCTGGTCTAATGTGTTGTTGAAAGCCACTGTTTTCTGATTGATTTCCTCTGGATGATCTGTCCATTGATCCCACTGGGGTAGTAAAATCCCCCTTATTACTCATTACTGTCAATTTATGTCTGTTAAGTTAAAAAACAAAAAAAAGGGATGCCTGGGTGGCTCATCAGTTAGGCACCTGTCTTCAGCCCAGGGCATGATCCTGGAGTCCTGGGATCAAATTCCACATCAGGCTCCCTGTATGGAGCCTGATTCTCCCTCTGCCTATGTCTCTGCCTCTCTCTCTCTCTCTCTCTGTCTCTCTGTCTCTCTCTCTCTGTCTCTCATGAATAAATAAACAAAATCTTTAAAAGAATTTATGTCTATTAATATTTGCTTTACATATTAGGTGCTTCTATGTTGGTGCTTAGGTATTTATTATTGTTATATCCTCTTGCTGGATTGATCACTTTATCATTATGTAATGCTCTTTTTTGTCTCTTATTACAGTCTTTCTTTTAAAGACTATTTTGCCTAAGTATTGCTATCCAAGCCTTTTTTTTTTCAATTGCCTATTTAATGACCAATGGTGTACTAAGTTCATGAAGGTGAGGAGAAAGTAATAAAATAGAAAAGGTATATGTTTTAGTTCACTTGAATTTACATGTTACTCTTAAGGTTAAAAAATCTCAGCATTTGTTTGCTTCCATTTGCATGAAATATCTTTTTGCATCCCTTCGCTTTTGGTCTGAATGTGTCTTCAGGTCAGATGTGAGTCTCTTGTAGGTAATATATAGATGGTCTTCTTTTGTTATCCTTTCTGTCACCCTGTGTTTTTGATTGGAGCATTTAGACCATTTATATTTAAAGTAATTATTGATAGGTATATACTTATTACCAGTTTTTAAGTTTTTGAATTAATTTATTTAATTTAGAGAGAGAGCACACAGGCAAAGGGCGGTCAGAGAGAGGGACAGGTGGACTGCACACAGAGTGCAGAGCCCAACATGGGACTCCATCCCATGACCTTGAGACACTACCAGAGCCAAAGCCAAGAGTCAGCTGCCCAACTGACTGAGGTACCAGGCATGCCTATACTTACTGCCATTCTAATTGTTTTCTGTTTTTGGAGTTCTTCCCCTATTCCTTTCTTTTTTCACTAGCTCTCTTCTCTTGTAAAATGGTGACTTCTTTAGTGTTATGTTTGTATTTTTTTCTCTTTAATTTTTTTTCTACCTATTATAGGGTTTTGGTCATGATGAGGTTCATACACAGTGCCCTATATATATAGCAGTCTATTTTAAGTTGATGGTCACTTAAGTTTGAACACATTATAAAAGCACTACATTTCTATTCTTTCTGTGTTTTATGTGTATGATGTCTTATTTTACTCTTTTTTTTTTTAAATTTTGTGAAACCCTTAACTGAATTTTGTATTTTTTTCTTTCATAATTTTTATCTTCTAGTTATGGAATTTTCATTTCCATTTAAAGAAGTCTCTTCAACATTTCTTGTGAGGCTGGTTTAGTGGTGATTAACTTTTAACTTCTGTTTTGGAAACTGTATCTCTTTTAATTCTTAATGATTACCTTGCTGAGTAGGGTATTCTTGGTTACAGATTTTTTCCTTTCAGCATTTTGAATATATCTTGTCACTCTTTTCTGGCCTGCAAAGTTTCTGCTGAAAAATCAGTGGCTAGACTTATGGAGTGTTATTTACTAGTGTAAATAGCTAGTTGCTTTTTTTCCCTGCTTTTAAGATTATCTTTTTTTTTTGTTTGTTTTCTTTTTGACATTTCAATTATTAATTGTCTTGGTGTAGACCTCTTTGAGCTCATCTTATTTGAGGATCTCTGTGTTTCCTGGACTTGAATGTCTGATTCCTTCCCCAGGTTAGGGGAATTTTCAGCTATTATTTATTTCTTCAAATAAGTTTTTTTTTTTTCAAATAAGTTTTTTGCCCCTTTCTCCCTTTGTTCTCCTTCTGGGAGCCCCACAATATGAGTGTTAGCTTACTTGATGTTGTCCCAGAAGTCCCTTAATCTGTTCTCATTTTTTTTTTTTTAAAGAGAGATAGAGAGCACATGAGCGTGCAAGCAGGGGGTGGGGAAAGGCAGAAGGAGAGGGAGAGAGAGAATATTAAACAGGCCCCATGCCCAGTGTAGAGCCTGAAACAGGGCTCGATATTATGACCCTGAGATCATGACCTGAGCTGGATTTGAGTTGGACACTTAGCCAACTGAGCCACACAGGTGCCCCGTCCTCCTTTTTACTTATTTTTTTAA
This sequence comes from Canis lupus dingo, assembly GCF_003254725.2. Classification (NCBI taxonomy): domain Eukaryota; kingdom Metazoa; phylum Chordata; class Mammalia; order Carnivora; family Canidae; genus Canis; species Canis lupus. Next base: position 76,236,773 of record NC_064243.1, read on the forward strand.
TTTATTTTTAAGAGATTCTATTTATTTATTCATGAGAGACACAGAGAGTGACAGAGACAGAGACAGAGACATAGGTAGAGGGAGAAGCAGGCTCCCCACAAGGAGCCGATGTGGGACTCAATTCCAGGACCCCAGGATCATGCCCTGAGCTGAAGGCAGATGCTCAACCGCTGAGCCACCCAGGGATCTCCCGTACTCCTTTTTAAAATTCTTTTTTCTTTTTGCTGTGCAGCTTGGATGACTTCCATTACCATATCTTCTAGTTTGGTTAATAACCATATGACATTGTACTTCTAACCTTGATGATAATGTCTAAAAGGGTTGTGTGCACAGTTTCTCAAACTATTAAGTCCATAGAACACTCTTTTCTTTTAAAAAAAATTTATTTTTTATATATTCCCCAAATGAATGAGACTATATAATGTTTGTCCTTCTTTGATTGACTTATTTCACTCAGCATAATACCCTCCAGTTCCATCCATGTCGAAGCAAATGGTAGATATTTGTCATTTCTAATGGCTGAGGAATATTCCATTGTATACATATACAGGAGAGAAAATGAGTAGGACATATCAGAGAGGGAGACAGGACATGAGAGACTCCTAACTCTGGGAAACGAACAAGGGGTGATGGAAAGGGAGGTGGGTGGGGGGTGGGGGTGACTGGGTGACGGGCACTCAGGGGGGCACTTGATGGGCTGAGCACTGGGTGTTATGCTACATGTTGGAAAATTGAACTCCAATAAAAAAAAATAAAAAATAAATAAAGATTTTATTTATTTATTCATGAGAGATACAGAGAGAGAGGCAGAGACACAGGGGCAGAGGGAGAAGCAGACTCCCTGCAGGGAGCCCAATGAGGGACTCAATCCTAGGACCCTGGGATCAGGACCTGAGCCAAAGACAGATGCTTAACCACTGAGCCACCCAATGCCCCATAGAACACTCTTGAAAAAAAACTGTCAGAACTATAAGGGACACTAGTGATGCACAGAGCTATGTTGAGCAGAGGTGCAGTAGCATATTGGAACCATGCATATATGGTTGAGACTCTTAAGGGAGAGAGTACAGAATGAGAAAATCAGAGGGCTCTTGCTCATGAAAGGGTGAGATTTTGAAGAAGACAGAGGTAACTCCGAATCATTGGATGAAAACCAAGATTTTGTGGAGTCTCAGAGATCAAGTGGTCAATAGGAGGGCAAAAAAGAACACACATTGTCTTTAGCAATATGGTTGTCATTGACAATTCTGGTAAGAGCCAATTTCAGTGGGCTGGGGTGGGGGGGACAGCTGACTGCTACAACAGAAGAACAAGGACTGAGTGAATCATCTTGAATTTTAGATATGGAAGTTGCCCAAAATGGTGGTACAATTTGACAGAGTGTCAAAATTTCAGCTACTCTTAGAGACATGACCAGGAGGTTCGTAGATAATGACCATATGTAGAAGTAAAACTGGGATGCCTAGATGGGAAAAACATTGGGATTTCTGCGTGTGTGTGTGTGTGTGTGTGTGTGTGTGTGTGTAAGTTTCTAGTCATCTATACTTTCCTGAGTCACTGGGATGACTCTTCATGGGTTTTAAATAGAATGAATGGGCAGCCTCCCAAGGATACTCAGAGGCATTAGGTACATTTCTCTATGAGATATTTTGCAATTCCATGTATGAAAGTAAAAACCCTCATCTGAAAAAGTAACATCATTCTTAGGATCTTTTCTTTAAACCCGTGGGACATGAGCTTACTTGAAGAATTAAACTTTATCCCTAACAAAGGAAAGATAAAAGATTCACATAGGAGGTTAGTGGTTTACTGTCTTACCACATTTTAGAAGGCTACATCCTGCTGAATGTGGATAGAAAACATTTTAAGAACTGATAATGCACATGCAGAATGTAGTAAGTTTTAAAGTTTATTTTATCTCTAACCCAAACTGTTAATCCTCACAACAGGAAGTGATTTTTTTTTTTTTCTCTTGGCTTCTATCCTGGTCATGATACAGTCACAGATCTGAAATATAATTAAGTGACTGTAAAATTTATTAGGCAAATCTTTTCAGAGTGAAAGGGAACTTTAATAATGCTTCTAGGCAGTCCCTGCATGGCTCAACCAGTTAAGCATGTGACTCTTAGTCTTGGCTCAGGTCATGATCTCAGGTTTGGTAGCTAGAGCCCAAGGACATTGGGCTCTGCGCGTGGTGGGGAATCTGCTTGAGATTTCTCTCCCTCTCCTTGTGCCCCTCTCTCTACTTTATCTCTCAAATAAATAAATAGATCTTTTAACATAATGCTGCTAGGACAACAGCATACAATAGGACTGTTCTGGGCAGATCCCAGAATGATCCCCCTACATATGATGACACTGGTTTTAGCAAATGAAATTGGGCCAGTAACAAAGAAGACTCCTCCTTCTTCATTACAAAGTAAGAGTCTCTTGGGGCCTCTCAGATCCCCTTTTCTCATTGTTTGGAACAAACTTTGGGTCAGACAGGCTTGGGTACTAACTCTGCTCTGTTGCTTCCTGGCCTCCTGACTTTGGCCAAGTTACTTAACCTGAGTCTGTCTCCTCCTCTCCTTTTAGGCATGTCACATGATCATGTACTTAGAATGTCCAGCCCTGTCAAAGTTTTTTAAAACTCTAAGCACCTTGTCTTTTCTCCGCCTCCCACATTTTTCAATAGTTAAAGGAGAAATAGCTTTGCTTATTACATATAGGTGATTGGTGCTTTTAGGGAAAGTGTATATGTAGTTTTCAGTGGGACATTTTGATAGACATAGACTAAGAAAGAGCCACACAACACTGGAACCAGAAAGGATTTGGTCCACTTTGCAGATAAAAAGTCCAAGACAGAGAGAACTGAGGTGTGTCTAAGGACACACAGCGTTCCAGCTCAGCTGCGAACTGAATCCAGGTCGCCAGAATCCCAGGCCGTTGTTCTTCCCACTCCGTCATATTTCCTAAAGGTGGAGTGATGACCTGTTCCCTTATCCTCTCCCCCTCTTCCTTCACTCTTCTTGCCCTTGCCCTCAGTTTAAGAGTAAATAAGGCACACTTCCCAGAGCCAGTATGGCTATGTCCATCAGCATAAGGAGATTAATTAGAAGTTAGCTCCCCTCAAAAGGATGGTGGTTCTGGTCATTAGGCCACAAATATGCAACCTCCATGAGGACCTGTCAGTTTCGTGTGTGTCTAACCTGTGGTGGTCAACCCTTTCAGATCCAGTGTTCCCATTTAGTCACAAAGATTTTGTGACTCTCTCTCTACCATCCTGAGATGAAACACTCAGAAAACAGTCTACTCACACACACCTTTAAAAGTCAAATTAATGCTTTAATGGTAATATTAGGAAAAATTAGAAGTAATTTATAATAAAATACTAAGTCTTTCCAAAGGTTTGTCTGAAATATGACTCAACGGGGGGCAGAATGGAGTGGGATGCTGGTCCCTATGTACACACAGTGGTAGGACACGGGCATCAAGGACACTACTCATAGACACAAGGATGTGTGCTACTATGTAGGTATCTTGGTTGGCAGCCATGTGATACTCTGAACAGGTAAATAACTCTTGGCAAAACCCCCACACAAACCAAAAACCTCCAGTGGTTAGATGCCTGAAAAATTCAAATTATGTTTATCCTACCCAGACGCCTTAAGTTTAAATGAAAAATAGAGACAGGTTATAGTTTCAGATCATTGTAAGTTTTTGCTAGATGGGTAATATGTGATAGGGCATCTGAAAGTTGTGTGGGATGCACAATAAGTGTTCATTTTGTGGGACCATCCTGCATAGTCTAGGATATCTGTCACTTCTGACCCTCACCCACTGAGTGATGCTGGCCCCTCTAGTCATTGTGACTTCCAAAACTAGCCTCTATGATTTTCTAACTACCCTCCTTTCTGACAAGTGGCCATACCACTTTCTGTGTACCCCACCTCTGCATAGTTTCAGGGGCATTCTGTAGTTGGAAATCAGCACAAGGGTGACTTGGGGTGCCTTACAGGGAACCAGAGTGGTGGTTTCCAATGGTGCCATTTCCCAAAGCCCACACCAAGAAAGGCATGTTGCTCACAGGGTGAGTGCCAAGGCCAACGGCAGGAGGAGCGAGGAGTGAGCCTGCAGGAGTATCTCCTGCAAAGCAAGCTGGTTTGATTTCAGCCAATGACAGCAATTGCATTGGCAGATTCTAAATAGAAAAGTTATTGCCAACTGGGTTTAAAGTTCCTCCAAGTAATCCAAACACTACAGTCTTTGTTAATGAGGTTAGTGTAGATAAATGCAAATGACAGTTATGATATTTTCCCTAAAGTGCTTTCTCACATTTTTTTCCCCTACACACTTTTGAACCTTTCTGCAAACTCCTGAGATAATTAGGGTCACTGTTATCTTCATTTTAAGAGATTTAGTCTGGTGACAATTGTTACTATATTGCTTCATTCACAAACATCATCACACGCAGGCAAATTAGATAAAGAGCATTAGCAGTCTCTAGCTGTTTTGTACACACACAGGCTGCTGGTGATCTTAGCTGTAGCTTAGAATCAGCTTAGCTGATTCTGTTATATGTTTAGTTAATAGAGGGGCTGATTTCTGAATGTAAATGTGGGCAATACTTATTCCATTTTTACCTGCCACTAATTTTGCTGTGTACTTAAAAGATCTCTGTATTCTCACTTCAGCACTGAGATAAAGAACATTTTCAGTGATACCATCTGTCAGAATCCTGCTGCATGGGTTGTTTTGTGGTGCATGGTGTATCTTTCAGGAGCACCATCATACTGGGAATTGTGTGAATCGTGTTAGATGGATTAGGCAGTGTGCAACCTGCCTGACTGTACGTGGCAGGTGCATTGCCTATCCATCATCAGTGGCCAGTCTTTTCCATTGGTATCTTTTGATTCTTGCTGTTTCACTTCATAGAGTATTTCTTCAAACTGAATGATGACAATAATGGCATTAAAACAGTTATGTTATTGTACTAATATATAATTATAATAGTTAAACTTATTGAGCATTTCTTCTATGTTAGAAACTTTACAGCTATTATGTAATTTTAACTCGGGCTGCATAGTTATATAAATTTGAAAGCTATTTCCTTTTCCTGTATTACTATCATTTCATTTCTAAAGATTTTGTCCATCATTGAGCTTTGTGACTATATTCAGGCGGCTTCTCATGTATGGATAAAGTAAAAACAAATGTAATAAATCAGTGTAGGTAAATCTAACTAACTTAATTTTTCTGGTCTCTTTGGATATTCTTGTTAGAATTCACCAGAATAGGTGTGTGGGAAACTTTAAGTATCTATCATATAAAGAACACTGAGAAAATACGGATAACCAACTATAATGTTATTCTCCTTGTACTATAAATAGTAGACTTGTTAGAAAACTGATCTACGTGTTGATAAGATGATATTGCTTCATAGTAGATCAGATTTTTGCTAAGATAGTAATATCTAATTTCTATAGCTTTTTTTTTTGCCATAGAGAAAACTTGTGCATCCATCATTTTATTTAACCATCACTTTAGCCTTATGAGGTATTCTAAGGAAGCAGCCTGTGTTCTAGAGAAGCATCTTGAGTTCCAAGAATATTAGCTTTAAAAAAATTATTCATTTGAGAGAGAGAGAGAGAGAGAGAGAGTCAGTCTAAGCAGACTCTGCACCAGGTCTGGACATGGGCCTCAGTTTCATGATCCCAAGACCACAACCGCAGCCAAAACCAACAGTTGGACGCTTAACTGACTACACCACCCAAACACTCTCAGAATATTAGCTTTTAATTGAAGTTACTTAATAACTAAAGTCTTATAAGTAAGCTACAAACTAATATAGCTTATATAGCTAATATAACACTTAAACCCAGGGTTTTCTAATATTTGTCTGGTGTCCTTACCACTCTACCCCAGTTGCCTTACTTAGTTTGAACATAAAAATGAGGGGAAAATAATATGAAGTGACTAGAAAAACTATGAAAGGAAAGAAAGCACTTATTTCCTTGCCTACTTCCTCCTTTCCAGGAAAATAAGTGAATATTTCTGTTATTGAGATGAAAGTTCTAGAATACTTGGGTGACTTTGAAACATCAGCAATTTCACTCATTTTATCACAGCAGCATTTATAGACTAGCAGCCTGTATGCCTAAAAAGACCTGCAAGCACATTTTGTGTGAGCTGAATGGGTATTTTTTTAAATTTGAGTTTTAAAGCTTTCAGATGGAGCTCAATCTGGTCAATTTTCCCCGGTCCCCACCACTCCCTATTGTCCCATACTCCTTCACATTAAGTACCTGTCTGGGCTGTGGAGGTACTGCCTTTTGACCCTGTGTTAATTACTGTACTTATGTCTTCCCCAGAAGCTAATGGCTTTACCTTTTGCTTATGCTCTATTTTTTCTCCTTATATCTTATACTTCTCAGAGGATAAATAAATGAGGGAAGGGAAATAGGGAGCAATGGGAATAGGGATTGAAATTTTACCTAATGTGGCTAGGAAGGGTCTCATTGAGAAAGTGAGATTTGTTTAAAGACCTGCAAAGAGGGAGAGAGTGTGAACCAGTCTGGAGGAAGAGTTCTAAGCAGAGGGAACAGTGAGTGCAAAGGCCCATCAGTGGGAGCATGACTGGCGTATTTGAGGAACAATGGGGCATCTCTGTGGCTGAAATGGAGTGAACAAAGGAGAGAGCCATAGGAGGACAAGGTCAGAGAGATTAGGAGGGAAGGAGGCAACACACTGAGGAGGGCCATAGACACTCCTGCAAGGACTTGGCTTGTACTCTGAGTAAGATGAAGCCACTGGAGCAAGCAGAACAGAATGGCAGAATCCACCTGTTTTCAAAGGATCACTTCAGCTGCTCTGTTGACAGTGGCCCTAACACAGGCACAGGATGAAGCAGGGAGACCAGGTAAGATGTTATTGAGGTAACATAGGTGAGGAAGGATGGCAGCTTGGACCAGAGTGGTAGCAGTGGAGGTAGCAAGCAATAGTCTGATTATGGAGAGGTTTGAATGTAGAGATCTAGAAGTTGCTGACAGGTGTAGTGTGGGTGTGAGCAGAGGAAAGTCAAGGCTTTTGGCCTGAACAACTGGAAGAATGGAGTTGCCGTCAACAAAATACTGCGTGTGGAAACGTGAGATTTCCCTTATCCTCATTACAGGAGAAGGATGTTGGAAGTATAAGACAGAGGAGAACAGGTTGTGTCTTAGGAAAAGCCATACATGGGAAATGCTGCTAGAACAAAAAGCATGGGAGATCTGTGTGACCACAAGAGCAAAGAAAATAGCCAGAGGATGGGGATGGTCTTTCTAGAGCAGTAGTACCACTCATGTATATTATTTTCACTATTTTCCTGAAGAAGAAAGTACATTCTGGGGATATGGAATACCAGATATGTAAGGATTTAGATTTTTTTTCTTAAAGATTTTATTTATTTGAGAGAGCAAGCATGAGAGAGCACAAGTGGTGGGGAAGGGCAGAGGGAGATGAAGAAGCAGCCTCCCCATTGAGCAGGGAGCCCAAAGCAGGACTTGATCCCAGGATACCAAGAGCATGACCTGAGCCAAAAGAAGACACTTAACTGAGCCACCAAGGCATCCTGGGATTTAGCTTTTCACAGAGTCAGAACTCTTGTCATCCTCTTCCAACACGGTGAATATTTTCACCCTTCAGGCTTCATGGAGTATTATACGGTAGAAGAAAAACTATGGCTTACATTTATTTTTTAAATTTTTATTGAATCAAAATTCATGTAACATAAAACCGTTTTAAAGTGAACAACGCAGTAGTGTTTAGTAAATTCACAGTGTTTTGCAACTAACACCTCTGACTAGTTTCAAAACATTTTCATCACCCCAAAAGGATGATGAAGCCTATTAAGTAGTCATTCGCCATTCCTCTCTTCCCTCAGCCCCTGGCAACCACCTGTTGCTCTCTGTCTTTATGGACTAACCTATTCTGGATATTTCAGATAAATGGAATCATACATTATGTAACCTTTTGTGTCTGTCTTCTTTCCTTTAGCATACTTGTTTTTGATGCTACTGTAAAAGGGATTTTTTATTTCTTTGACAGATAACTCACTGTATTGAAATACTACTAATTTTTGCGTGTTAATTTTATATCCTGCAACTTTACTGAATTTATTAACAGTTTTCTAGTTGAGTCTTTAGAATTTTCTGTTTATAAAATCACATCATCTGTAAATAGAGACAGGTTTATTTCTTCCTTTCCAATTCTTATGCCTTTTATTTGTTTTTCTTGTCCAGTCCCTCTGGCAAGGACTTCCTTCCAGCACTATGTTGGGTAGAAGTGGTGAGAATGGGCACCTTTATCTTGGTTCCTGATCTTAGAGGGAAAGCAATCATCATTGAGTATGATGTTAACTGTGGGCTTATCATACATGATCTTTATTATGTTGAGGTACATTCCTTCAAAACCTAATTTGTTAAGAGTTTTTATCATAAGTGGATATTGAATTTTGTCAGATACTTTTCTGTAGCTATTGAAATAACCATATGATTTCTTCATTCTGTTAATGTAATATATCACTGATTGATTTGCATCCCAGGTTGAACCATCCCTACATCCCAGGTATAACTCCCACTTGATCATGGTGAATGATCATTTTAATGTACTGCTGAATTTGGTTTGCTCTTATTTTACTAAGAGTTTTAGTATCTAAATTCATCAGGGATGTTAGTCTGTAGTTTTCTGGCAGTGTCCTTTTCTGGCTTTGTTAACAGGGAAATGTCAGCTTTATAAAAGGAAGCATTACAACCCATACCACAGAAATACAAAGGATCATACAAGACTATTCTGTCTCATGTAAGAATAGTTACCCCTGCTTTCTTTTTGTTACCATTTGCTTGAAATATCTTTTTCCATCCTGTCCTCTCCATCTATGTGTGTCTGTAATGCTAAAGTGAACATCCTATAGGCAGCGTATTGTTGGATTTTTTAAAAATACACTCAACCATTCTATGTCTTTTGATTGGAGAATTTAATCTGCTTATGTTTAAAGTAATTGTTGCTAAGGAAGAGCTTACTATTGCCATTTTGTTCATTGTTCCTTATTTTTGGTATCTTGTGGTATCAGCAAGCTTTGACTTCTTTATCATGTTCTTTTGTGTGATTGCTACAGATTTTTCCTTTGTGGTTACCATGAAGTTTACATAAAATATCTTTTTAAAAAAGATTTATTTATTTTAGAGACAGAGAGTGGTGGGGGAGGGCAGAGAGAGAGAATTCTGAAGCAGACTCCACACTAAATCTGGAGCCTGATGCAGGACTGGATCCTTGGACACCAAGATCCTGACTTGAGCTGAAATCAAGAGTCAGCCGCTTAGCTGATCGAGCTACCCAGGTGCCCCACTTACATAAAACATCTTAAAATTATAGCATCTTATTTGAAAGTAATAACAATTTAACTTTAAAAAACAATTTTTTTATTGGAGTTCAATTTGCCAAGATATAGCATAACATCCCGTGCTCATCCCGCCAAGTGTCCCCCTCAGTGCCCATCACCAGTCAACCCAACCCCCTGCCCACCTCCCCTTCCACTACCCCTTGTTCATTTCCCAAAGTTAGGTGTCTCTCATGTTTTGTCACCCTCAGTGATATTTTCACTCATTTTCTCTCCTTTCCCTGGAAGGTATTATGCTGAGTGAAATAAGTTAATCGGAAAAGGACAAACATATGATCTCATTCATTTGGTGAATATAAAAATTAGTGAAAGGGAATAAAGGGAAACAATTTAACTTTAATAAAATTTCTAAGCTTTACACTTTGACTTCTTTCCCTTACATTTTAAGTTATCATTATGATACATATTTTAATTATAATTACATATTTTTATATTGTGTAATAGATTATTTTAGTTATGATTATTTTAACTGTTTTTTAATTTTTTAAAGTTTTAAGTGACTTATGTACCACCTTTACCATACTACACAATCTAACTTTGACTATATTTTACCACTACCAGTGAGTTTTACACTGCCCTCTTAATGTTAATTAGAATCCTTTTATTTCCACTAAAAGACCCTCCATTAGCCTTTCTTTTTTTTTTTTAAAGATTTTCATTTATTTATTAGAGAGAGAGAGTGAGTGAGTGAGATTGCAAGGCAGGCAGAGGGAAAAGGAGAAGCAGATATTTGCAAATATCTTTTCACATTCCAGTAGGTTGCCTTTTCCTTCTGTTGATGTTTTCCTTTGCTGTGCAAAAACTTTTCATTTTGATGTAGACCTAACAGTTTATTTTTGCTTTTGTTTCCCTTGCCTCAGAAGACATACCTAGTAAAATGTTAAGGCATAGGAGTTTTATGGTTATAGTTCTTACATTTAGGTTGTTAATCAATTTTGAGTTTATATTGCGTGTGGTATAAGAAAGTGGTCCAGTTTCATTATTTTGCATGTCCAGTTTTACCAGCACCATTTATTGAAGAGACTGTTTTTTCTCTGTTGTGTATCTTGCCTCCCTTATCGATGATTAATTGACCATTTAAGTGTGGGTTTATTTCTGGGCTCTCTATTTTGTTTCGTTGATCCATGTGTCTGTTTTTGTGCCAGATTACCACAGCTTTATATTATATTTTGAAATCTGGAATTGTGATAACTTCAGCTTTGTCCCTTCATTAAGATTGCTTTGGCTATTTGGAGTCTTTTGTGGTTCCATGCAAATTTTAGGATTATTTGCTCTAGTTCTGTGAAAAATACTGTTTGTATTTTAATAGGGATTGTATTGGATCTGTAGATTACTTTGGATAGTATGGACATTTTAATGATATTCTTCCAATCCATGAGCACATGATGTCTTTCCATTTGTTTGTGTTGTGTTCAATTTCTTGTATCAGTGTTTGGTAGTTTTCAGAATACAGGTCTTTTATCTACTTGGTTAAGTTTACTTGTAGGTATTTTATTCATTTTGGTGCAGCTGTAAATGGTATTTAGTGCACATAGTAAATGGAATTGTGTTCTGTTATTTCATTATTAGTGTATAGCAACAACCAATTTCTGTATATTACTTTTGTGTCCTGCAACTTTACTGAATTCATATATTCTGTTTTGGGTGGAGGCTTTAGGGTTTTCTGTGGATAGTGTCATGTCATCTGTAAACAGTGGAAGTTTTACTTCTTCCTTGCATTTTATTTCTTCTTCTTGTCTGATTGCTGTGGCTAGGACTTCCAGCACTACATTGAATAAAAGTGGGGAGAGTGGACATTTTTCTCTTGTTCCTGATCTTAGAGCAAACGCTTTCAGTTTTTCACTATTGAATACAATGTTACCTGTGGGTTTTCATAAATGACTTTTATTATGTTGAGGTATGTTGCCTCTAAACCAACTTTGTTGAGAGTTTTTATCATAAGTGATGTTGAATTTTATCAAATGCTTTATCTGTATCTATTGAGATGACCATATGAGTTTTATCCTTCATTTTCTTAATGTGTTGTTTCACATTGATTTGTGAATACTGAATAAATCCCCAGAATAAATCCCACTGGATTGTAGTGGATGATCTTTTTAATGTATTGTTGAATGTGGTTTGCTAATATTTTGTTGAGGATTTTTGTATCTGTATTCATCAGGAAAATTGGCCTGTACTTTTTTCTTTTTTCCTTCCTTCCATCCGTCTATCCATCCATCCATCCATCCATCCATCCATCCATCCATCCATCTGTGCATGGTGTCTGTCTGGTTTTGGTATGAGGACAATACTGGCCTTGTAGAATATATTTGGAAACTTTCCTTCTCTCCCAATTTTTTAAAAATAATTTGAGGAGAATGGGTATAAATTCTTCTTTAAATGTTTGGAAGAAATCACCTGTGAATCCATCTGGTCCTGGGCTTTTGTCAGGAGTTTTTTGACAATCAATTCCATTGCATTACTTGTAATTGGTCTGTTCAGATTTTCTATTTCTTTCTAATTCATATTTCGAAGATTGTAGGTTTCTAAGAAATTATCCATTCCTCCTATATTGTCTAATTTGTGGGCATATAATTTTTGTGATTGTCTCGAATCCTTTGTATTTCTGTGGTGTTAGTTGTTACTTCTCATCTTTCATTTCTGAATTTTATTTGGTTCCTCTTTTTTTAAATAAGTCTAAAGGTTTATCAATTTTGTTTATCTTTTTGAAGAACCAGCTCTTGGTTTCATTGATTTTTTTCTGTTTTTTTGTCATTTTGTCTCTCTTTCACTTATTTGTGCTCTTACCTTTATTATTTAATTAATTCAACTAACTTTGGCATTTGTACTTTTCCTAATTCCTTTAGATATGAGGTTAGATTGAGATTTTTCTTGTTATTTAAGATAGGCCTGTATTGCTAGAACTTTCCCTCTTACAACTGCTTTTCCTGTGTCCCAAAGATTTTGAAACTTTGTGTTCTCATTTTAATTTGTCTTGATGTATTTTTAAATTTCCTCTTATTTCTTCATTGACCCATTGGTTTAGGAGCATGTTGATCAGCCTCCATGTTTTTATTTTTTTTCCACCAGCTTTTTTTCTTGTGATTTTTAGTTTCATACCTCTGTAGTTAGAAAAGATACAAGATGATTTCAGCCTTCTTAAATTTATTGAGGCTTGCTTGGTGGCTTAACATGTGATCTATTTCATGTAATGTTCTATGTGTACTCTAAAGAATTGTATATTCTGTTCTGTATATATCTGTTTAGACCAGATGGACTTATGTGTTGTTCAAAGACATAGTTTCCTTATTGATAGTCCGCCTGGATTATCTATCCATTGATGGAAATGCGGTGTCAAAGTTCTGTACTACTGTTTTATTATTGTCAGTTTCTCCCTTTGTGTCTGTTCATCTTTGCTTTGTATATTAGGTGTTCCAACATTGGTTGCATGTATATTTACAGTTGTTATATCCTCTTGTGGATCCCTTTATCGTTTGTAATGCCCTTTTTTGTCTCATTACAGTCTTTGTTTTAACATCTCTGGTCTAAGTATTGCTACTCTCACCTTCTATTTAACTTCCATTTGCATATAATTTTTTTCCATCCTTTCACTTTGTCTGTTATGTATCTTTAGGTCTAAAGTGAGTCTCTTGTAGGCAGCATATAAATGGGTTGGGTTTTTGTTGTTTTCATTATTCATCCTACCACCTGATGTCTTTTGACTGGAGCATTTTGCCCATTTACATTTAAAATAATTACTGATAGTATATACTTACTGACATTTTATTAATTGCTTTCTGGTTGTTTTGTAGTTCTCCCTTTTTTCTCTTGTTCTCTCCCCTTGTAATTGATGACATTCTTTAGTTTTATGGTTTCGATACCTTTCTTTTTATTTTTTGTGTATCTATACCAGATTTTTAATTTGTGGTTACCAGTAGGCTCATATATAATATATCATGTATAGCAACCAATATTAAGTTTGAACATAGCCTAAAAGAACTTCATTTTTACTACCTCCTCCACTTTTTTACATATATGTTGTCATATTTTACATCCTTTTATTTTGTGAGTTCCCTTAACTTTGAAGATATAATTGATTTTATTTCTTTTAACATTTTTTTAAGCTTAATAAGTGTTCATTCTACTCCCTTTACTGAATTTTTGTTTTTGGTTAGAAGATTGTTTTCTTTCATAGTTCTCTTACTTTTTAAATTTCATTTAAATGAATAAATTTAAATTCATTTAAATGAATAAGTTTCATTTAAATGAAATTCAAAATAAGCCTCCTTATTTTGACTTTCTGTGTTTGTCTCTGTGAATTAGATGGAACAATTGCTCCTTCCAAACACAAAGGAATGGTCTTATATCTGATCATCCCCTGTGTAAACTGTGTGTTCCTGGTTGCTTTGGCTGGCTCACTCTGTGGCTGGTGTAGGCTGGGGTTCCAGAGCTCTCTCTGCTGAGGGCACCTTGGCAGAACAGCTGAAGCTAAAGTGGGTACAAGCCAGTGGATCCTGAGGTGCTCACACAGGGGGCACCCTGGTGGGTGGCTGAAACTGAGGCAGGTACTAGCAGGGTTTTCTCAGGATGCTTTGTACAGGGAGTTCCCTGAGTGGAGTGGCTGGACCCAAAGCAGGTGTTAGTCAAGATGCCCTCACAAGTCATCTGGAGCTGAAGTAGTATGGGCCTGAAGGGTTCCAGGTTGCTTTGCTCCTGTGATACCTTGGTGAGACAGCTGGAGGTATAGTGAGCATCGATCAGGCAAGTCTCAGAGTGTGCTGTGCCAGGGCCACTTTGGACAGTTGGGGGTGGTGTAGGCTAGCATCCCAAGACCTCACTGAGGCAGTAAACTAGGGCTCTCAGCTCCCGCTCCTGTCCATGCTATCAAGACAGAGGGAGACCGTAAACTATAGTGGTCACCAGCCCCTTTGGCCTAGAGACAGTTCCAGCAGCTCTCCTGACATTTGGCAGAATTCTAGGGCTGGATCCTTTATATCCTTGCTGCTCTTTTAAACCATAGCTCTCTCTGTGTGTCCCAGGGCATCCAGGATGAGTAGGGGCTGGGTGCTCAGAGCTTGCTAGGGTGGCAGGCTGGCTATTCTGTCCAGACCCTGCTCCCATCTGTGCTATCAAGGTGGAGGGCGAATGTAAACCATGGCACTTGCCAGTCCCTCTGACCCAAGAGTTTCAGCAGTTCTCTTGCCATCTGGCAGAGTTCTAGGGCTTATTCTAATTGGTCTTTTAATCGTAGCTTGTTTTCTGTGCTCCAGAGCAATGAGTATGCTCACAGTCCCTCAGTACTGTTCCTCCCCTGTGCAGTTTGCAGTATCAGGGGAAAGGGATTTCCTTCATTACAATGTTTCCACCTCTCTTGCCGTTCTCTGTGTTCTATCATGTACAGAAGCTGTTCGTTCAGACCTCAGTTCTTCAGGAGGAACTGCTCTGTTACTAGCTATAGATTTGGTGTGTATATGGAGGAAGTGAGTTCAGGGGCTCCCTATATTGCTCAGACCAGAAGCCCAGCCATTGTTGCTTTAAATATACCTTCTATCCTTCCCCCACCTTTCCTTCTTGAATTTCCATAATGCCAATATTGTTTCTTTTCATTGTGTCTCATAAGTTCTGTAAGCTAACCTCCCTTTTTTTTTTTTTTTCATTTTTTCATTTTGTTTCTCTGCCTGGATAATTTGAAATGTCCAATCATCCAGGTTGCTGATTTTTTTCTTCTGCTTAGTCGAATGTGTGGTGGAAGCACTCTATTGAATTCTTCAGTTCAGTTATTGTATTTTTCAGCTCTAGAATTTTTTTTGATGGTTTCTATTTCTTGGTTGCATTCATTTTGTTCAGTTTTGCATTTTCCTAATTTTGTTTCATCACCTATGTGTTCCTGTAATTCACCAAACTTCTTTAGAAGGATTATTTTTAATTTTTCAACAGTTCACAGATCTCTCTCTCTCTTTAGGGTTAGTTATTAATGCCTTAATTAGTTTCTGTTGGACAGGTCATATTTACCTGACTTGTTGTGATTATTGATCACCAGTGAGATACTTTGTTATCTGCAAATTGTAAGTGATCTCCTCTCCCAGATTTTGCAGGTTCATTTTGGCAGAGAGGGTTCTTCAACAGCTTGGTTTGGGTTTCTGGATCTGGCTACTGGTAACATCATTGGGCAGGTGGGCCTGCTATTAGGGGCTATTTTGGGGCATGGCACGTATATAAACTCTGAGGTCATGGGTGGGTGGGTATGCCACTGAGAATAGCTGGATGGGACTGCTGGCTTGGTACTTGCCCAAGTGAGGCTGTAGGGTGGGCATCACAGTTGTCTAGATTCTCTGGGTAGTCTTACTAGATGGTCAGGCCTGGGTGCTATGCTTAGCAGTTAAAGTGGGATTATGGATTAGTTTCCCTGTCCTGCCAGGGCAGCAGGACAGGACTTAGGACCCTTGTGTTCTTTGTTGTCTGGGGACCTGAATCAAGCAAGGATACCCTGGGCAGGTGAGGCTACCAGTTTTGCTCTGCAAAGTGCCACTGTGAGCAGGGCTGTTGGAAGGGCTAAGCAGTTTCTGATGTGTTCTCATGAGGTTCCTTGGTCGGGGGGGGGCTGAAGCCTATTCAGCAATGAGAAGCACTGTGACTTAGTTCTCCCCGCAGGAGAAGCAGCTCAGAGACCAGTAAGGCTCTTGGTTGTTCTTACTCCAGTGGACTCATGCCACAGATTTTCTGGCCAAACAGGACCCTTACTTTGCTCTGAGGACCCTTACTTTGCTCAGTCAGCTCTGCCCACTTATCCCTCAGGCTGAGTGTTGCCCAGGTGGTCTAATGTAGCTTTCAGGTGTTCTCACCAGCCCTTCCTATCACATTCTGGGGAAACAGTTTTCTGGGGAAAATTCCATAGCTGCTAGCTGTGACTCAACTCTTTTGCCTGGGAGGGCCCCCTTCAGGCAACTTTTAAATTTTCCCATCAGGCTTTCTGGTTGAGAGGGGCCAGGAGCCAGGTTCTACAGAGTGTGAGGCTATGACTATTTTTCTGACCAGGGAAGAAGGGTCAGACCAGGCTCCAGGGATGATAAAACTCATCTGAGAACCCAAATCAAGCAGACCTGAACCCTGCAGCATTCCCAGAGTGTATCCCTGACTTGGTTCTGCAAATGAACAGAGCCACTGGTTGGGATTACTACTTAGGCGCTGCAGGTACGCGCTAGCTCTCCCGAGATCCAAGTGCTGCTTGTGGGAAGTCCTCCTCTGCTCTTCTGTCACAGATTCCCAGTTTTTGAGCCCCACAGAGCCCCCTATGATCCCCACGGGGCAAAACCAGCTCCCTTGAAGCAACCCACAATCCTGGATATCACCTCTGGTCTCTCTTTTCTGGAGTGTGTATCAGCTCGGGGGAGACTTCCCAGCATGGTGCTGCACTGGCCAGGGAAGGGGCAATATGGTCTGCATGTAGCCATTCCTCCACCCTTCTAGTGTGGTCGGTCTGTTCTCTGTGGTGCAGTGGGCTGCTTCAGCCTCACTCTCATGTTCTAGGATTCTCTCATTGGTGTCTTGTCCAGAAATAGCTGTTTCTTATGAGGGGAAGCAAACAACTAAGTCAGGTATGACCAATGTCGGCATCTTGGTGATATCACTTCTCACACATCTTAGAAATCCTGAAATGTATTAATTAAAAGCTGGTTTATAGTGACTAATGCACCTCACTACCACTTTATTGCCTTGTAGATCCACCCTGAGGAACATGGCTTTAATAAAGCCAGACCTTCATTTCCCACTAAGAACCCAAGACTCAAAATGAGGAAAGCTGGCTTTACGCAACTTCATTTTCCATCTGTTAACACGAAGAGTTGAGAAACACTTCTCCTCTGATAAACTTTAAGAAATAAGTTGCATACTCTTTGACCAAGCAATTTTCCTTTTAGATAATTGTGGCAAATGAACTCAAATGAGAGGGTAAAAAAGCTTTTATACGTAAAGATGTCTCCTAACATCTCCCCCCCCACCTTTTTTTTACAAATACAAAGCAATCTAAATCTTTGCCAGTAGGCAATTAATTTATTGTATTAGAGAACTTGGCAACTGTTATAAATAATGCTATTGGAGTTCATTTCAAATAGAGAATGTCTAAGTTAAAACATTAAATGGAGGGAGCAAGATACAAGTTTATGCATACATGATTGCAGTTATATAAAACTAGAAAACTAGCTTGTGCCTAGAATGAAGACTGGAATACATAAAAGTAGACTATCACTGGATAGTAGATTCTGTAATTTGTCATCCAATGAAGTAATACAGTAAGTGTTCACTCAGAATTAGAATAGTGGTTTACTGTCATCTTATTATTGCAGACATGACCAAAGTTGGAGGTTTGCAGACCATGATTGTACACATAAATATTGTAAATATTGTCAACCATTTGAGGTGTGTTGCTTATTTTAGGTTTAGCATATTGACGTTAGGGTCTTTTATTAAAATGACTGTTAAAAGTTAGGATTCCATAGAATAATTTCATGGATTCCTTGAATTCCATTTTTTTGGGGGGTTTTGTTTTGTTAGTGTCCATCTATAGATCTTTGTGGGAATAAAAAAAAACAACCTGAAACCTAAAATTAAGGGGAAAAAATGTCTCTTTACAGGTGTTCCATTACCCAAAGAAGACATTTCTGCCCCTCTGATCTCTAGCTCACCAGTGAAGGAAGCCCGGGAGTATGAAAGCCCCCCAAGTGAAGAGGAAGATAAAATAAAAGAAGAGCCCCTGACTATCTCTGAACTGGCGTACAACCCAAGCGCCAGCCTGCTCCCCACCCCTGTTGATGATGATGAGATTGACATGCTCTTTGACTGTCCATCCAGGCTGGAGTTGGAAAGAGAAGACACAGATTCATTTGAGGAACTGG
Source organism: Canis lupus dingo (assembly GCF_003254725.2). NCBI lineage: Eukaryota > Metazoa > Chordata > Mammalia > Carnivora > Canidae > Canis > Canis lupus. Next base: position 76,255,061 of record NC_064243.1, read on the forward strand.
AAGCAGATGAAAATGCCTTTTTGATGGCCGAAGAAGAAGAGCTGAAAGAGGCTCACCAAGCTTTGTCGTGGAGCTATGACATTCTGAGCGGCCATATTCGGGTGAACCCACTGGTCAAGAGTTTTTCCAGGCTCCTTGTGGTGGGCCTGGGGCTGCTGTTCTTTGTATTCCCCCTGCTCCTCCTCCTTTTGGAGTCAGGTATTGATCTTTCCTTCTTATGTGAAATCCGCCAGACGCCAGAGTTTGAGCAGTTTCACTATGAATACTACTGCCCTCTAAAGGAGTGGGTGGCTGGCAAAGTAAACCTCATCCTCTACATGCTGGGTTGCTCATAAAGGTCGTGACTCATATGACTAAGGGCTATATTCAATACTAGTGATTTGTTTTTGTTGTTTTAGTTTTTTTTTTTTTCAGCAAATGCCTAGTTCTGAATGGTCACAGGGCCATGAACAGGTGTTCCTTACTTATAACTGATTATTGAAAATTTTAAGTTAGCTTTCCATAATTCACTACAGTTAAATAAGTTCACGTCAAATAGTTATTTTAGTTACAGGTCAGGAAGATGGCCTTTCAATAACCAAAAATGTATTTATTTTTTATTATACTACAGACATACTCTTTATCATAATACATAATACATTGAGCTGAATTAGATTTCCCCTTTTTTAATAGCACCATTATAAGGTTCAGAATCAGAATTTTAGTAAAAACCCAAGAGAGTTTTTGAATATAATCCTTAGTGAAAACAATGTCCTCTAACCGATGCCTATACAACTAAATTTATGCTGGGCTTTTGTTTTCTGTTTTTTTAAAAATATTTTTATGTGTTCAAAATATTTTGGTAAATTTTTAGCAAAAAAAGAAGCCTCCTGGAGTTATTTAAGTGTACAGATTGTAAGATTAATGCACAAAGGGTATGTCAGGAATTTTTTTTAATGTTTTGGCACTGGTTTGTTTTTTAAAATATTTTTGGCTGAACCAATTGCATAATTTGTTGTTACCTGCATATAAGATAGAAAATAGGTAGAAAGACACTGTAGTAAGTAAGCTCTTGAAATGGATGATGGAACTGGAGGATGTAGAAACAATACTCAAGCGGACACAGGATGGTCCATTTTTTCAGAGTATTTGGACAAGATGAGTTACTACTTTCATTTGCATTATGTTCATATATTTTGGTTGGGGAAACAGAATGTTTTTAAAAGAAAGTGAAACCTTAAAGGAAAAAGGTTAAAAGGTATGCTAGTTAATTGCATATTATCGTACATTAACCCAAGAGTGGAAGCAGATGGGAACTGGGCAAGTAGCAAAACAGGAGTTCTGGTGAGGCTAGGGGTGGCAGACAAACCATCTTTTATGAAAGTGGTGGAGATGCATGGTATTGGATGATGTAAAGAATGTGCACTTGCTGTCTGAGTTGACACGAATATGTGTAAATGGATCTAAATAAAAGTGGAGAAACTTTAAGGCATAATTTTTTGGGTCCCTCATGCCATTCATTGGATTCGGTGGGAGAAATTTCAAAAGAAAGTTGTGTGAGAGAGAATGAGAGAGACAGAGAGGATATGAAAAGAATGGAATTTGGCTTTTTGATAAATGCTGATGATTTTCCTTTGTGGTGGCCCTTATACTCTTTTTCTTTCTCAGATTTTTAAAGATCTTAACTCATTCCTGATTGGGGCTCCCATTAAGAGAGTAGAAGAGACTCATTAGATGATCTAGCATTTCAGGTTGGATTAAACAGTAAAATGACTCCCTAACCAGATAGCAGAGGGGACAAATGTTCTAGAACCTTCCTTCATACCATAAAATCCACAATAAATGATTGATGCCTCCCCATGCAGAGTACTTACCGATACTGTGGTATAATTAAGAAAGAAAAGAGTATGGAGCTTAGGATAGTGCACTGGGATTTCTCCATGGACTGAGAATATTCCATTACCTTCATTTACAAAGAAATTGGGCACCTTTAGTCTCTCCTTAGCTGTAATAGATGCTCCAGCTCTATTATTAGCATCCTTTCTAAATTGGCCATGCCTGTCCTACTCATTTATGGAGCTCTGAGTGCTCTATTAGACATCTGTTTTATTTTTTATTTATTTTTTTTTTTAGACATCTGTTTTAAAATAAGTTTTAAGAGTTAGCTTTCAAAGAATTCAGTTGAGCAAACTATAATATACATTTGCTATTAAGTTTGTAGGGTGTTCTCTCTTGTGCTTTCATAACTTATTTTGCTTTTTATTGAAGAATATTTAGTACCTGAAATTTGATACCAACATAGAATATATTTTCTATGGTTTATTTTGGAAGTTTTCAAATGGCCAGCATTGACATTGAAGGTTGTTTTTTTTTTTTTTTTTACCTCTTTGTTAATGATTTCCAAGTCATACTTTCTGACAAAAGGCTACCCCAGTGTAGTCTGCACAAAATTAGTCCCCCTTGTAATCATGCTTCCTATCATTTCCTTTGAAGTTCTAACCATAACAAGCCTAGTCCTTGCCCTTTAAAAGTAACATTAAATATTTTTTTTAATTATGGAAGTAATATATTGCCCATCATACAACACTGAAAAATACTGACAGGATAAATACCACACATAATCCAACCATGCAGATTTATGTTAGGGAGTAATCAACATATTTTAACATTTCCAGGTAACATCTCTTTTGGGCAAAGACATTAATAGAAATGTTTTTAAGCAAAGGAGTTAACAGAATAGGGCTTGCTGAATTTAAGCAATAGCTACTAAATGTAAAACTGGGATCCTGAAATGCCATTTGTCAGAATAGAATCAGCATTTTAGAAATATCCACTTCAGTTTTGTTAAGAGACAGTCACCAGCTGCCTGAATCTAATGAGGAGAAAAGTGCTTCCAAAGATGGAGAATATATAATATAGTGAGAGATACAGAATTCAAAGCAAGTGTGTGAGTATATGTATATTCCATATTATTGGTATAGATGTGTTTATATATGAATCTGTATATATGTGTGTATTTGTATACACACAACTGATATGCCCCTCATACATAGTTGTATTTATTTTTCCCCAATTGAGGAGTTTGTGACATGTTGTTATCCTTTTCCCTCTCAGATACCATGGGATAAAACCCACAGTCTCAAAGGTTTCAATTTTCCATGAAAACTGTGTGTACATTTGTGGTTTTATATACACACATATATGGCACATACATATACACACACAATCTTGTCTTTAGTGCTAATGCAAGTTGGATCATGAAAAAAATGTAGGTAAAGTATCGTGTATTTCTGTCTGTGCTTGGAGCATACTGTAAAATGTTATGTATTTGGAATATATTTTGTGGTTTGTCTAATACTTATAAAGACAACTCTGGGAAGAATTCAAAAGTTGATTTCATTGAAATACTAGAGATACGGGGGCCATGTTACCTGTGATTGGAGCCTTATCTTTGTATAGTGAAATCTGCATTTCTATGTCAACATCCAGATTGTTTTATATGTTAATATGGTGGCAGGAATCCCTAATAAAAATACTCTGGGGAAAAATGTTTCTGCAATCATTTAGTTTTATTCAAAGTAAAGTTGCATTAATAGCCTGTTGAAACTACAGAAAGGTAGGTCACCCTTGAATGGTGATAGTCTGAAAAAAAAAAAAAATCACAGGTAATTGATGGGATTAGTCCTTTGCAGAAATCACTCAGGCTAAAAAAAAAAAAAAAAAAAAAAAAAAAAAAGAAAAGAAAAGAAAAGAAATCACTCAGGCTAAAACCAGGAATATTGAGTGTACTGAAAATGGACCCAAACATAAAAGATATCTTAATTTCATTAACTAAACTATAGCTAACTAGAGAAATAGCAAAGCATGGAAAAACAGAGAGGTGTTCTTCATTGCACATAGGAGGAAGGATTTCAGACTGATAAAAATTAGTAGGTCCTCAGTTCTGACAGAAAAGGGTGCTTTCCTATGCCAGAGAGAACTACGTCAGACTCAACTCTCCAACACTTGCCATGAAACTTGAATCTGTTCATGGACCCTGGAAGAACCTTACTCTTCTATTCTGGTCTTCCCCTCCATACAGCATGGCCTAGAAGGCCCACTGCTTTTGTTTAACACAAAGCTAACAACTCCATGCCTGACCGCTAGATCAGAAGGTGTTACTGTGAATGAAGCAGAAGGGGCTCTCTATACAATAGGAACACCATAATGTCAAGCCAAATTTACCTCAGCTGTGGTGGCCCCTTAAGTCCTGTCAATCTTGGTTTTACGGAGATAATTGATATACAAAATTCTAGGAGTTTTAGGTATACAATATAATGATTTGATATATGTATATGTTGTGAGATGATTGCCCAAGAAGCTTGGTCAACCTCCAACACCTCACAGAATTACAAATTTTTTTTGTGATGAGAACTTTCATCTGTGAGCAGATCTCTTAGCAACTTTCAATACAATACAGTATTGTTAGCCAGAGTCCCCATGTTGTATATTACATCTCCAGACAGAACTTCTATCTGGAAGTTTGAACCTTTTGATCATCTTCATCCATTTCGCCCACCTGGGGGGTAGGGAGTGGCTAGGGAAGATCTGTCAGGTTCTTACAGCAGTCATCAGAGGCCCAGGTTATAGAGTACAGGCAAGAAAAAGAATTGTGTGGCTATTCTTCAGGTATGAGGTGACTTAGGGACCTACAGTCCCAGCTCCAGTGGCTGTAGCCAGCACCTTTGTTTGGCTTAGTGTCTGCAGACTGGAAGGTTCATACAAAGTGACCCTCGGCTACTTATTCCTTGAGCAGTCCAGGCTCTTGACCCAACCTCACCTCTTAGGAGAAACCGTTTTCCTTATTCCTCCATTCTTTGCTTAGCCAAACAGGGAAAAGATCTAACCACACTCCAGCCTGGAAGGAAAGTACTGGGGAGAAGCTTCCATCTCTGGGGATGGTTGTGGTTGATGAATGTGAGCCTCTTTGGGCCATCTTTCTCTACTGGGTGGAGATAATGTACTAAAAGTCCCTGCTTACTTGTCCTCCTGCTTCTTCTCTCTCTCTCTCTCTCTCTCTCTTTCTCTCTCTCTCTCTCTCTCTCTCTCTCTCTCTCTCGGACCTGCTTTTGGGCTTCCAGTCTACATGCAGTAAACAGACCCAGCAGGACCTGCCCGTGGTGGGCCCAGCCAGGACTCGGCTCTCCACATTCCAGCCTCGGTCTGTGATGGGGTGGGTAAGTTTGGCGAGCACTGCCCAGTGGGCTCAGCGGTCATCACTTCCAAGAGGACGAAAGAAGCCTCACTTGGGTCTCAGATTCCAGCTGTGTTGTCTAATCAATTAATAAAACTGATTTTACTCCTCTCCTGACCCTTGTGTCTATTGTCTACTGGGAACCAGGGTGTTGGGTGGGGACAAGATTTGCACTAAGGACACTCAAGAATATTTAGGGTCTCTGCAACCTCCAATGTTGCCAGCAAGGAAAGAAACGAGAAGTCTGCTCTGGCTGAACTTCAGGTACCAGGGGTTGTCTGCCACCAGACCTGACTGGCCTTGCAAGTGGCTGAGGGAACTTGAGAGTCAATATTAGTAAAGGAAAAGAGGGTTGGTTGGAACCCCACATCCCTGTTAATCTAGAGCTGATGCTTACCCCACATATCTCCTTGGAAAGAGAACCAAGGCCACTTTTCTGGTTGTAAAGGAAAACTCCTACAAAGACAAAGGATATACTTTAGGTGAGTACTAAGTATTGAAACATGTCTTATGAATTACAGCAGCTCTTCCAGCTAACCCTGGTCACTTTGAAACTCCTCATCCACAAGAATAAGGATTACGAAAATTGGCTTTCTGAGACTAGCCTTCAAGCCTCTCAGGGGAGAGAACGTACTAACAAACCTGTGTGAATTTTCACTCTGCTTGACAGTTTTCATAATTTAAAAATTCAGCATTCTGGTTTCAGCATCAATCTCCTGTAATTTACTTGGTGAGAATCAACTGCCTCCCATCCTGGATCAGCCCAAGTGTCCCAACAATCCTGAACTGCTGGTTCTGCAAAGTTGCAAACCAGACCTTGAACAGTGGTGGCCACATAAACATACTGCTCCCTGGTCTTAGGGTTCCTATGTAATTTATTTTCCAGAACTCTTTGGAGAGTGAAAGGGGGTATTTTTAGTGATTATGTCACAACATCAGGTATTAACTAGGATGGCTCCAGATACTCTACCTGTAAGGCTTTTTTGCTCAATAGCTAGGTGCCCTCTTTCAAAAACTGCTCCAGGTTCTTTCTCTAAAATAAAGCTCTTGACAAAGTTAGAGAAGGATTATTGCCTGTTACTCATATTCTCATCCTTGCCACAAAATACTGCTTGAAATTTACCAAAAATAGTCATATCATGTGGTTTGGTCTAAGACTACAAATTACACAGATCATTTTAAATGAGCCTCTGGCACTGAATCTTTAATGTTACACACTCAAATTACTCACCATTTATAACGTTAAATTTCTTGCTTAATGTGAGGCAGGTAGAAGGTTAGAATGATCTCAATGCTCCTTTTACTTCCATAGCCCTGATTTTGACATTTCTGATCTGTACAGAACACTGATACAGAACACTGATGATCAGTTTAATTGTGAATAACCATTCACACCAGGTACACACAAGCCAACTCAATCATTTATACTGAGAAATGTCAGCCAGCTTGACACTTGTTTGATGCTCAATGCTCCATGTGTGCTTTTCCCAGAACATAAGCTGTAATATGAACCAAACATTATCAAGCACAAGGAATCATGGCTGGAAAGCTGCCTTTCAAGGCAGTCTGCCTCAACACACCAGATGTTCCCAGGGACAGGCCTATCTTAGGAGGCCTGGGGACACATTATACACATTTTACTACAAATCTCCCATTTTATAAATTTCTTGTGGCAGAGACTGGCAGCTGAACACCAAAACAGTTTCCTCTTCATCTTGTGCATGGAATTAGACTACATTTCTCAGCCCTTGTGTACTTGGGTATGCTGTATTCCTGAGTTTTGGCCAATGGAATTTGGATAGGAAGTGATCTATATCACTTCCAAGCCCTAGATTTGGTGTAGGCCTTCCTTTTGTCACTGGGTATTAGCACCTGCGGTGACCTTGACGCCACCAGTTGAGGATATTAGAGCTGCCAACAACTTGGATGCTTGAATGACTGTGTGCAGCAGAGCACCTCCCACTTCACCCTAAATCAAGCCTGTCTTGGAGCACTTGACCAACAAAGTCCCAACTGGGGAATTTCTAAGTCCATTGTTGCTACCACTCCTCCTACTATTCCAGTTTGCTGTCTCACCAAGTGAAGGAGAGTACAGATGAAAACAGGTGTTGGAACTCCCCAGCACTGGAGTCTCTGAGAAGATTCTGTCAGAGAACCACTCTACAGAGGGGAGGAGATACCCTTCTGCACTTGAGAGTGCCAAACCTGGGTGGGGGCCCTACATTTGGTGCTAATGTGTCTTATCACTTTTGCTTTCAGGGGCTCAATTGGAATAGTCCATTATTAGAACCCAAGGTAGCCCTCCTTGATGGGCAAACTCACTCCTGGTTGAGAACTACTGCATTCAGGACTGATTTCATGGGCATGTGACCTGTGAACCTATAAATAACCCGGCTTTCAAAGGTTTGGTTTAATGCTCTGCTATCACCATCTTGAAATTTTTAATAATTTTATCTTTGAAGTTGTTTTATAAGTGAAGTCCAATGGGACAATGAAATTTGAAAGAGATCAGTCAGGCAACAATAAGCACTCCCATATGGTACCGTTGGCCTGGGTACAGGCATGCACACATACATAAATGGGGCAGTCTAGGGTACCAGCAGTCCCTGAGGGGACTTCCTGCACCAGAATCTGAGCCCAGATTAATGGCAAAGGAGGCAGCTGCAGCAAAATCCAGCCCTGGAGATAGGAGGTACTCCATATATAGATGGTTCTGGAACCCGTGGTGGGAGGCCAGCTTGCCCATCAATCCCTGGAATCCATCCCTGGAGCATCTGCATGGATATCGACTCTGCCCTGAGCACTGGAACAATATCTGTCACCACTTAGGCAGTAAACTGTTAGTAATTTATCACAACATAAAAGTGTACACATAGACATTATAACAAACTATACCAGAGAGTCATTAGAATTCTTCAGAGATTTAGCATTTCTGATTTTGAAAAACAGTGCAACACTGCAAAGCAAATATCCATTGGCTTGGAAATAGAAATTAAAGATCCTCACATCCCACAGAAACTATCCACCCCCAGCTATTTTCATATAAAAACTTTCATGGACCAATTATTAACTAATAGACAATTTTAAAATAGTTTTCCCTTGTGATTGAAGACATAGCATTAGAATTCATAAATAGTATTTTAAATTAGATATAAATCATGAAACCAACTTTAAGCTTCTTGTACAACCTCTACAAGTTACAGCAAAGATTAGAGGAAACATTAAAATGCCATTAGACTAACATTTAAACCTAAATTCAGACTTAGAAAAAATTAATCTTTTAGAAAAATTATTCTGCAAGAATAACCAAGGCTGGATGTACTAAAATTTGTATTTCAAAATAATTTATCAGAACTTTATCTGAATATTGTTAAGGTCTATAAAATATTCTTAACAGTACCAGTAACAGTTGTATAAGCAGACCCTTCTTTAAAAATCATCAAAACTTATTTGTGATCTTACATTTATCAAGAGTGACTGTTACTTTAATTGAAAAACGGAGTTTTAAAATATTGTTTTGATGACTTAATAAATGAATTTGCAGAAAAATGAACCCTAAAAATGTTATGATCAAGATACTTATATATTGATATATATTAATATAACAAGTAATCATTATTTTATTACACATAATTATGGGATTAAAATATTGTTCTTTGTAATTTGTAACATAAATATCATTACTCATGTATTACTATCACCCTTTTATAAGTAACAAAATATTTTTAAAAGAAAAACTTTTTATACTTTTACCTGTACTTTTCCACTGCATTTTGAACAAAAAGCTCCACATTTTCATTTTGCTCTGGGTCATGCAAATTATGTCACTGATCCTGACTGGCTTACAAGAATGGAGAGACAGAGCATTGGAAATGAATATTTTGGTGATCAGAATTGAAGATTTGAGGGTAAAAGCTAAATGCATATGGCTAATTTTTCTTTCTTTGAAGAATTTAAAACCACCTAAATAATGATAAAGTGTCTATATATAAAAATATTTTACTTTCTATATGAAAACAATAAGTGGGGGAATTATCTTTTTGTGAATAATTCGATTTTCTCAAACTCTAGTGATTAAATTAGGTTAAACAAGGTACCTATAAGTGAAAGAATGGATAAAAATTAATTTCAGCATCTAGAATTTGGTAAAGCCTTTTTGGTATATAATTCTGTATAACTGAGGAAGTGAATGATCCTAATGAGTATGACACATCCTTTTTCAGATCAGGTCTTTACCAATTTTTTTCTTTCAATAAAATGTAAAAACAACTAGAATAGTTATGTGATCATTAAAATTCTATTTTATGGAAAACTACTAGAGTGCTGGAGTAGACTTCAAAAAATCCTTTCCTCCATAATAGTAATGAGAACAGTGGCAAAAATTGTGAAAATCAACTTTTCCAGAACTCTGGAAATTAACCACAAGCTTCCAATAACTAAGACAATTTATTCAAGGAAAACCTGCTGAGTATTAATAAGATCAGTGAGCTTTGTGGCATTTTAACCTGCCCTATTCACATCTCCTAGCCAGCCCTACAATATCCTTGAAAACCAACAGCCTTACAACTATGAAAGCTATGAAAAATAGCAGAATTGTAGCCACTGAAGGGGATAGAATGGGTGTGAGTTCCCCAATAGCCCCACCTACAAGGAAGTGTTCAACCTGTATGGCAGTTCCCTGAAAGGATCCATTCTCAAACTTCTCTTTATTTGACTTTACCCAAAGCTCCATCTGTGCTCCCAGCTCTCCCACAGCACTTCTTGAAAAACAGCTAGTGGCAATGGATTAATTTAGCAGCTGCCTGAGGTGATAATCCAAGATGAGTCTAAAAAGAACTTAACAAAGAAGAGTGGCAGAGTAAGATATTGAAACCAGAAACCCCAGACCGTCCTCTCATGTAGTGACTGACTTACCAATAATACCTGAACCAGTCACCTTTGTGAGCAATCAAAAAACCAGTTAAGAAGCATCTGTATCTCAGGTGAGAAGGATGTCAACTACAATGAAGCTCTGTAGGAAAATTTGTTGTAATCACTTACCAGAGGCCCTCCCTTTAGTATGTGACATAATTGGAAGAAAACTCCCAATTCTTGACCTTTGAGAGAGAAAGAGAAGAGTAGAACATAAATCCAATGTTCTGACTTTTCATGAAACTATCAAAGGGGCTTGTTTCTGTGTTGCTTGAATCTAAGTATTGACAGGAACAGGTAGGGGGAAGTTGAGAACAAAGACAATCAATGTGCACCAGAGCACAGTACCACATACATACACTGGGTAGAGATCCAGTATCACAGCTTTTGGTATCATCAGAAAGACCGTAGTATAAGAGGAAGACATGGGATCCCTGGGTGGCGCAGCGGTTTGGCGCCTGCCTTTGGCCCAGGGCACGATCCTGGAGACCCGGGATCGAATCCCACGTCGGGCTCCCGGTGCATGGAGCCTGCTTCTCCCTCTGCCTGTGTCTCTGCCTCTCTCTCTCTCTCTGTGACTATCATAAATAAATTAAAAAAAAAAAAAAAGAGGAAGACATTAGGGGAAGCTCCTCAGTAGAAACTGGCAAAATTCTTTAATTAGGAGATTACACAAAAATGCCCAGGGAGGACACATTTCATTTTTTTTTAAAGATTTTATTTGTTTATTCATGAGAGACACAGAGAGAGACAGAGAGAGGCAGAAACACAGGCAGAGGGAGAAGCAGGCTCCACGCAGGGAGCCTGACGCGGGACTCAGTCCTGGGTCTCCAGTATCACACGCCCTGGGCTGAAGGTGGCGCTAAACCGCTGAGCCACCCAGGCTGCCCAGAGAGGACACATTTCAGAAAGGGATGATTCAGAGGTCTCTAGAACTTCTAACCAGGGTGATTGGAGAATGTCCTCCCTGTACAAAATAAAAATGCAAAGTGTGAAAAAGGTGGAAGATTTTATAAATTTGAAACTAATATAAGATTTAAAAAAAAGCATATAAAGAACAAAGAAATGCATCCCCAAAGACAAATGAAATCTCCAGACACTAATGCTAAAGAAACAGAGATATATGAATTACAAAAGAAAGTATTGAAAATATTCACCATAACTATGAGCAGTGATGAAAAGAAACCACAGACGACTAAACAAAATCAGGAAAAAGAAGCAAAATCAAAAAAGAGATAGACACTATGAAAAAGAACCAAAAAGGAATTTTGGAACTAAAGAATTCAATAACTGAATTGAAAAATTCACGTGAGGGACTCAACAGAAGACTTGATCAGGCATGAGAAAGAATCTGTGAACTCAAAGACAGAACATTCAGAATTACCAAGGCCAGGAGCAAAGGGAAAAAGAATGAAGAAAAGTAAAGATAGTCTAAGAGACTTACAGAACGTCAGAAGCAGAAAAACATATACATTATGGGAGTTCCAGGAGAGGAAGAAAGGGGCAGAGAGCCTATTTGAAAAATAATGGATAAATTTGCCAAATGTGAGGATGGACATAGGCATACAAATCCAAGAAGCTCAAAGAACTCTAGGAAAATCTACAGAGTTCTATACTATACCACATAATAATCAAACTGTCAGAATTTACAAAGAATTTTGAAAGTAGCAAGAGAAAAGTGACTAATCATATACAAAAGAGCTCCTAGTAGTTTATTAGCAACTTGTCAGCAGAAAACTTGCAGGTTAGGATAGAGTGGGATGACATATTCAAAATGCTGGGGGGAGAAAACTATTAACCAAAGATACTATACATGGAAAAACTGTCCTTCAAAAACAAAGGAGAAATGAAAAGTTTCTAGATAAACAAAAGCTGAAGAAGCTAATCATCACTAGGCCTGCCCTACAAGGAGTACTGAAGGGAGTCCTTTAAGTTGAAGTGAAAGGATGATAAAAGCAACACAGAACCATATAAAAATATAAAAATCTCTGATAAAGGTAAATACATAGGCAAGTATAGAATCCTGAAATATCATAATGTAGGTATATAAGTAATTTAAAAACCTACCATACAACTTTTAAAAAGCATAAAAGTAATTATAAATCTATGTTAAGGGATATGCAATATAAAAAGGTAATTTGTGTCAACATAAAATGAGTGAGATGCAGATGTTAGAGTTTTTATATGTGATTAAAGTTAAATAGCAATCAGTTTTAAATAGACTGTTATAACTTTAAGATGTTTTATGTAATTGCAATGGTAACCATAAAGAAAATATCTGTAGAACAGACACAAAGTGCCTATTGTATGTAGAATATATCTCATCCAACAGCAGCAGAATATTTTTCTCAACCGCATATGGAACATTTTCCAGAAAAGATCATACAACAGGTCACAAACATGGCTTTGCAAATTTAAGAAGACTGAAATAATACCAAGTAATTTTTCTAACCACAATTGTATGAAACTAGAAATCAGTAACAGGAGGAAATAAGGAAAAATTACAGACATGAAAAAATTAAATGCATTCCTGAATAGCTAAAGAAGAAATCAACAGGAAAAAAAAAGAACACCTTAAAACAAATGAAAATGGAAATACAACAATACCAACACTTCTGGGATGCTGCAAAAGCAGTTCTAGGAGGGAAGTTACACATTACAACTGGTGTCACAAAAACCCCAAAGATCATGAGAGACTACGATGAACAATTATACACCAACAAACTGGATAATCTAGAAGAAATGGATAAATTGCTAGAAATATACAACTTTCCAAGACTGAATCATGAAGATATATGAACAGAACAATAATAAGCAAGAAGATTGAATCAGTAATCTTCCAACACAGAAAAGCCAAGGACCAAACGGTCTCACTGGTGAATTCGGTGAAACATTTAAATAATTAATGCCATTTTTTCAAGTTCTTCCAAAGAACAGAAGACAAACACTTTCAAACTCCTTTTATGAGATCAGAATTATCCTGTTCCAAAACCAGTTAATGACACTATAAGGTAAGAACTACAGACCAATATCCCTGATGAATATAGGTGTAAAAATTCTCAACATAATATGATGAGCCAACCAAATTCAACACATTAAAAGGATCATACATCAGGATCAAGCTGAATTTATCCTGGGATGCGAGGATGATTCAACATGTGCAAATCAATAAATGTGATACATCACATTAATAGAAAGATTAAAAAAAACCATATGGTGATTTCAATAGGTGTCAAAGAAGCATTTGATAAAATCCATTTTTCAGGATAAACCCTCAACAAATGTAGTTTAAAAGGAACATACCTCAACATAATAAGGACATATATAACATGCCCACAGCTAACATAATGGTGAGAGGTTAAAAGCTTTTCATCTAAGATCAGAAATGAGACAGGGGTGCCTATTCTAACCACTCCTATTCAACATAGTACAGACGTCCTACCCAGAGTAATCAGGCAAGAAAAAAATAAAAGTCACCTGAACTGCAAAATAATAAGTAAAACAGTCTTTGTGGATGATATGATACATAGAAAATCCTAAAGACTACACACACAAACACACACCACCACCCCACAAAAAAATCACCACAAACTATTAGAATTAATCAACAAATTCAGTACAGTTACAGAATACAAAGTAAACATACAGAAATAAGCTGTTTTTATGTAACAGTGAACTCTCAGGAAGAGAAAAAAAAAACAGTTCCATTCCAAGATGGCAATGTAGGAAAACCCTGAACTCACTTCCTTCTCAGACATACCAGATATACCCCTATTTAGAGTCATTCCTCCTGACGAATAACTGAGGGCTGATGAGTAGCTTCTATACAACAAAAAAACACATAGGAAACAGCAAGAGGGATGGAGACATGGTGATAAGGAGAGCCCTGACACTGCCAACTGCTGATTTGTCTGCGCTGAGGCAGAGGAAAAAAAAAGCCATGGCTTAAAAGGGGAACTAAAAAATGAAGAAACCAGCCCTATAATCCTGCCATACATCGGGAGAGCTGCTGGAATTCTGTCTGGTCAGGTGGGTTGGCCAGTATCACTCTTTACATTCCCCTTCCACTTAATAGTGCACACAGGAGCAGGGTCCCGGATGCCACAGCTGGCCTGCCAACTCAATAAGCCCCACGCATTTAGCCCACACTAGACTCAGGTACTTCCTGCAGCCTAGGAAGAAAGTCATGATTTAAAAGAGAAACTAGAATATAAAGGATCGAACCATAGAACACCAAATGGCAGGGGAATTGCTGAAAATCTCTCCAGTCAGAGGGGCTGGTGAGCACCAGAATTTACTTTCCAACTCTACCTTGACAGCACAGACAGGAGCAGGGTCTGGGTCCAATAGCTGGCCTACTACCATGCCTAAGTGAGCCCCAAGTCCCTAGCCCACACTGTCCCCAGCACAGTGTACACTAGGACAGGCCTAGTCAGTGCTCATTACAACTCTAGCTGTTTTGCCAAGGTGATATGTGCACAAAGCATCCCAGAAAACACCATGCCTGTACCACTTTGTCTCTAAATGACTTGCCAGGGTGTTCCCAGCACAGGGTGCCCTGGGACATCCCAGGCTTACCTGCCTCAGCTCCAGGCAACTCACCAGGGAACTAACTCTTCATATGGAGTACACCAGGATACCCTAGCTTGCACCCAGCTTCAGTTGTCTTAGGACACACTTTAAGTTGAGAGCCCTGAGACCCCCAATCCTAGCATGTACCTATTTCAGCTTCACTGTCCTGCCAGAGCAGTTTCAAGGTGGAGAGTCATAAGACCACTCCTGCCCATGCCCACTTCAATTTCAACAGTCCTACCAAGGTAATTTCTGTACAGAGAATCTTGGAGCCCACCAGTACGTACCTGCTTTAGCTCAGCTGTCCTTTCAGGGCACTCTCTATATGGAGAGCTCCAGGAATTCCCCAGCCCATGCTCAATTCACTCAGGCCATCCTACTGGGAAGCCCCAGCACACAGTTCCCAGGGACACCAAGCCCATACCAGCTGCAGAATGAGCCAGCCAGCCAAAGTCACCAGACACACATGGTCTACCCAGGGGTCAATCACATACAAGGTAATTCCTTCAAGTTTAGAAGAAATAATGTCCCACTTAATTCAGATAAACACTGATAATCAAACAAAATGAGACACAGGAATATGCTCCAAATGAAAGCTCAAGACAAAATCTTGGGGTGGGGTGGGAATTAAATGAAATGGAGATAACTAAACTACTTGATAAAGAGCTGAAAGTAATGGTCATAAAGATGCCCAGTGGACTAATATGTAGGTAAATTCTGTGAGAACTTCAGCAGAGATAAAAAATATTAAAAAGAACCAGAGTTGAATACAATAACTGAAATGAAAAATACATTAGAAGGAATTACCAGATTAGAGGATGCAGAAAAACAGATTGGCAGTCTAGAAGACAGTACTGGAAAGCTCCCAGCTGAACAGCAAAAAGAAAAAAAAATTAAATGAGGATAGGTGAAGAGATCTCTTGAACAATATCATACAAAGAAACATTCACATTATAGGGATCCCAGAAATTATATATAGAGAGAAAGGGGAAGAAAGGTTATTTGAAGAAATAATAGGTGAAAACTTCCCTAACCTGAGGAAAGAAACACATCCAGATTCAGAAAACACAGAGAGTTCTAAAAAGATGAACTCAAGGGATGTCCACACCAAAATACATAATTAAAAGGTCAAAGATGAAAGATGAAACTAGAATTTTAAAATCCACAATACAGAAGCAACTAGTTACATACAAGGGAAACCTCATTAGTCTATCAGCTGATTTTTCAGCAGAAACTTTGAATATATAATGCCACTTCCTCTGGCCTATGAAGTGCTGAAAGGAAAATACCACAACCAAGAATACTGCACTCTGGGGCAGCCCGGGTGGCTCAGCGGTTTAGCGCCACCTTCAGCCCAGGACGTGATCCTGGAGACCCGGGATCGAGCCCGGGTCGCGCTCCCTGCATGGAGCCTGCTTTTCCCTCTGCCTCTGTCTCTCTCTCTCTCTCTGTGACTCTCATGAATAAATAAATAAGATCTTTTTTAAAAAGATAAAGAGCTCAAGCCAACAAAAAGATAAAACAATTATAACTATGTACTCAACATTGGAGCATCTAACATGAATAAAATAATAGACACAAAGGGAGAAACTGAGAGTAATACTAATAGTAGGGAGAGTTAACACTCCATTTTTATCAGCAGATAGATCATCCAGGCAGAAAATCAATAAAGAAACAGTAGCTTTGAATGAGACATTAGACCAAAGGTATTGAACAGAATATTCCATTTAAAAACAAAAGGATACACATTCTTTTCAAGTTCAGATGGAACATTCTCTAGGACAGATTACATATAGGCCACAAACAAGTCTCAATAAGTGTAAAAAGATAGAAATCATATCAAGCATCTTTTGCAACCACAATGGTATGAAACTAGAAATCAATTACAAGGAAAAAAAAACTAGAAAAAAGCCTTAACACATGGAGGCTAAACAACATGCTATTGAAAAATGAAAAGGTCAGTGGAGAAATCAAAGAGGAAATAAAAATACCTTGAAACAAATGAAAATGAAAAAACAACAGTCCAAAATCTTTGGTACACAGTGAAAGCAGTCCTAAGAGGGAAATTTATAGCAATACTGGCTATTGTCAAGTAAACAATCTAACATTACACCTATAGGAAATAGAAAAACAAACAAGCCCTAAATTAGTAGAAGGAAAGAAACCCTAAACATAAGAGTGAAAATAAATGAAATTGAGACTTAAAAAACAATAGAAAAAAGTTAATGAAACCAACATTGGTTCTTCAAAAAGATAAACAAAGTTAACAAACCTTTAGCCCAATTCATCAAGAAAACAGAGAGAGGAATTAAGCAAAACCTAAACTGAAAGAAATAACAACCAACATCAGAGATATGTAAAGGATTATAAGGGACTACATGATTATATGCCACCAAACTGGACATCCTAGAAGAAATGGATAAGTACCTAGAAAAATACACCTTCCAAAGCTGAATCAGAAAGAAATGGAAAGGTAAAACCAACATCACTAGTGGCAATATTGAATAAGTGATTAAAAAAAAAACCCAAACAAAAGTCCAGGTGAATTCTACTAAACATTTAAAGGACAGTTAATACCTATTCTTCTCAGACTATTCTAAAAAAAAAGGAAGAGGAATAAAAGCTTCTAAATAAACTCTCTGAGGCCAGAATTTCCCCCATACCAAGCCCAGACAAAAACACTAACAAAAAAAAATAAAAAGAAGAAAAAGAAGAAGAAAGAAAGAAAGAAAAAGAAATAAAAAAAGAAAACTACAGACCAATATACCTGATGAACATAGATACAAAAATCCTCAACACAGGGACACCTGGATGACTCAGTAGTTGAGCATCTGCCTTCATCTCAGGGCATGATCCTGGTCCAGGGATCAAGTACCATGTTGGGCTCCCTGTGAGGAGCCTGGTTCTCCCTCGCTGTATGTCTCTGTCTCTCTCTGTGTGTCTTTCATGAATAAGTAAATAAATAAAATCTTTTTAAAAATCCTCAACACAATATCAGTAAAACACATTCAACAATGAATTAAGAGTCACTCATCATGATCAAGTGGGATTTACTCCATGGATGCAAGGATGGTTCGATCAAAGCGATACAACACATTAACAAAATGAAGGATAAAAATCCTGATCATCTCAATAGATGCAGAAAAAAACATATGACAAAATTCAACATCTGTTCATGATAAAATTCTCAACCAAATGAGTTTAGAGGGAACGTACCTCAACATTGTATGGGCCATAAATAAACCCGCAGGTTATATTATTC
The DNA here is from genome assembly GCF_003254725.2 of Canis lupus dingo. Classification (NCBI taxonomy): domain Eukaryota; kingdom Metazoa; phylum Chordata; class Mammalia; order Carnivora; family Canidae; genus Canis; species Canis lupus. The sequence goes on from NC_064243.1 coordinate 76,273,018, forward strand.
TCAACAGTGAAAAACAGAGCTGTTCCTCTAAGATCACAATAAAGACAAGGATATCCACTCTTACTGCTGTTATTCAACATAGTATTAGAAGTCCTAGCCATAGCAACCAGGAAAGAAAAAAAGATAAAAGATATTCAAATCAGTAAGGAAAAAATTAAAACCCTCACTATTTGCAGATAATATGATACTATGTGTAGAAAAAAACATAAAGACTTTAGAAAAAATTAAATGAATTCAATAAAGTTTCAAGATACAAAATTAATAGACAGAAATTACATTAATAGTGAAATAACAGAAAGAGAAATTAAGCAAACAATTCCTTCTACAATTGCATGGAACAGAATAAAATACCCAGGAATATTTAACCAAGGAGGTAAAAGACCTGTACTATGAAAACTATAAAACATTAATAAAAAAAATTGAGATTGCACAAATAGATGGAAAGATATACCTCACTCAGGGATCGGAAGAGTTAATATTAGTAGCATGTCCATACTACCCAAAGCAATCTAGAGATTCAATGCAATCTCTATCAAAATACCAATAGAATTTTTGTAAAAACTAAAGCAAATATCCTAAAATTTGTATGGAACTGCAAAGGCCCTAAATAACCAGACATGTTGAGAAAGAAGAATAAAGCTGGAGGTCTCAAAATCCAAGATTTGAAGATACACTACAGAGCTGTAGTAATCAAAATAGTATGGTAATAGTACGAAAATAGACACATAGACCAAGGAAGTAAAATAAAGAGCCCAGAAATAAAGCCACACTAATATGCTCTTAATATATTACAAAGAAGGCAAGAATATACAATCGGGAAAAGAGTGTTCAACAAACAGTTTTGGGAAAACAACAGCTATATGAAAAAGAATGAAACTGGACCACTTCCTTACACCATACACACAAATAATCTCAAAATGGATTAAAGACCTAAATGTCAGACCCAAAACCATAAAACTCTTAGAAAAAACATGAACAATAATCTCTTTTACCTCAGCCTTAGCAACATTTCTCTAGATATGTCTCCTATGGCAAGGGAAACAAAAGCAAAAACAAACTATTGGGATGGCACCAAAATAAAAAGTTTTCTCACAATGAAGGAAACCATCAACAAAATGAAAAGGCAATCTACTGAATGGGAGATATGTTTGCAAATAATATATCTGGCAAGGGGTTAATATCCAAACTATAGAAAGAGCTCATACAACTCAACAACAAAAAAAATGTTTTTAAAATAATTTGATAGAAAATGGGCAGATGACTTGAATAGACATTTTCCCAAAGAATACATAAGATGGCCAGACACATGACAACAAATGCATAAAAAGATGTTCAATATCATCAGGAAAATGCAAATCAAAACCACAATGAAATATTACCTTACATTTGTCAGAATGGCTAGTATCAGGAAGATAAGAAATAATAAGTGTTGACAAGGATATGGAGAAAAGGAACTTCTCAAGCTCTGTTGGTGGGAATATAAACTGGAAAAACACTGTGGTGGACAGTATGGAGTTTCTTTAAAAAATTAAAAATAGAAATAGTATAAAATCCAGTAATTCCAATAATGGGTTTTTTTCCCCAAAGAAAACAAACACACTAATTCTAAAAGACAAATGCACCCTTATGTTTCCTGTAGCATTATTCACAATAGGCAAGATCTGGAAGCAACCCAAGTGTCTACTGATAGATGAATGGATAAAGAAGTGGCATATATATATATACACACAGTGGAATATAACACAGCCATAAGAAAGAATTTGGTCTTGTCATTTGGCAACAACATGGGTGGACCTAGAAGGTAGTATGCTAAGCGAAGTAAGTCAGAAAGAGAAAAATAAATACTATAGGATTTCACTTGTATGTGGAATGGAATATAAAAACAAACCAAACAAACAAACAAAAAAAGCAGAAACAGGTCCATAAATCAGAGAAGAAACTCATGGTTCCCAGAGGGGAGGAGTTGGGGATGGCCAAAATAGGCAATGGGGAATGGGAGGTACAGGCTTTCAGTTATGGAATGTGTAAATCATGGGGATGAAAGATACAGCATAGGGAATTTAGCCAATGGTACTGTAATAACATTGTATGGTGACAGAAAGTAGTTGCACTTCTGTTGAACATAACATAATGTATAGAGTTGACAAATCACTATGGTGTACACCTGAAACTAATGTAACATGTGTCAACTACACCAGTCGAGAAAGAGAAATTAAGGAAAATCCCATATAAAATTGAATAAAAAAGAATAAAATAATTAGAAATATATTTAACTAAGGAGGTGAAAGATCTATATGCTAAAGACCATAAGCATTAATAAAAGAAATGAAGAAGACATAAATAAATGGAAAGATATTTCATGTTCACAGACTGGAAAAATTAATATTAAAATATCCATAGTACCCAAAATGATCTACAGATTCAATGAAACCCTGTCAAAATTCCAATGGCATTTTTCATAGAACTAGAGGAAATAATTCTAAGATTGGTATGGAATCACAAGACTCCAAAATAGCCAAAGCAGCATTGCGAAAGAAGAACAAAGCTGTAGGCATCAAACATCCAATTTCAAATTATGTTACAAAGCCATAATAATGAAAATAGTATACTATAGGCATAAAAATAAACAAATAGATCAACAGGAACAGGATAGGGCGCAGAAATAAACTCATGAATATGTGATCAACTAATTTACAATGGGGGAAGGATAGCCTCTTCAATAAACCATGTTGGGAAAGCAGGACAGCTAGGTGCAAACAAATGAAACTGGACCCTCACCTTACATCATACATAGAAATCAAAACAAAGTGGATTAAAAACTTGAATGGAAGACCTAAAAGTGAAAAATATCTAAAGAAAACATAGGGAGGAAGCTTCTAATACTGGTCTTACAATAATATTTTTTGAACTTGATACAAAAGGAAAGGTAACAAAAGCAAATGGACTACTTCAAACTAAAAAGCTTCTCCTAAGAAAGGAAACTGTCAAGAAAATGAAAAGGCAACCAAAAAAAAAAAAAAAAAAAAGAAGAAGAAGAAAAGGAAGAAAGAAAATGAAAAGTCAACTTGTGGAATGGGAGAAAATATTTGCAACCCACATATTCAATAAGGGGATAAGATCAAAAACATACAAGGAAATTTTATAACTCAAAAGCAAATAAAAAAGTAAAACAAAATCATCCAGTTAAAAAAATGGGCAAAGGACTAGAATAGACATTTTTTCCAAAGATGACAGAAATTGCCAGCAAGTACATGGAAAGATGCTCAACATCACTAATTATTAGGGAAACACAAATCAAAACCAAAATGAAATATCACCTCACGCCTGTTAGGATGGCTGTTACCAAAAAGACAAGGGATCGCAAGTGTTAGTGAGGGAGGATGCGGAGAAAATGGAACCCTTGTGCACTGTTGGTAGGAATATAAACTGATACAGCCACCAAGCAAAATAGTATGGAGGTTCAGCAAGAAATTAAAAATAGAACTACCATATGATCTAGATATACCATTTCTTTAAGGGAAATCATTTTCTTTAAGAGATACTTACTTCCAAATTCACTGCAGCATTATTCACAGTAGCCAGCATATGGAAACAATGTAAGAGTCCACCTGTGGATAAACAGAAGGAAATATGGTGTATACACACACACACACACACACACACACACACACACACACAGAGGAATTTTTCAGTCTTTAAAAAGAAGGAAATGAGGATTCCTGGGTGGCTCAGTGATTCAGCATCTGCCTTCGGCTCAGGGTGTGGTTCCAGAGTCCTGGGGTCAAGTCCCACATCGGGCTCCCCTCAAGGAGCCTGCTTCTCCCTCTGCCTATGTCTCTGCCTCTCTGTGTCTCTCATGAATAAGTAAAATCTAAAAAAAAAAAAAAAAGAAGAAGAAAAAGAAGAAGGAAATGCTGTCTTCTGTGACAACATGGATGAACATGGAAGGCATTATGTTAAGTGAAATACTGCCTGCCTGGTATTACTTACTTATATGTGAAACATTTTTTAAAAAGTCAGACTTATAGAAACATACAGTAGGAAGATGACTGCCATGATCAGAGGAGGTGGAGAAAATAGGGAGTTTGCTAAGAGGGTACAAACTTTCAGTATAAAATAAATAAGTTCTGAGATCTAATGTACAACATGCTAGTTACAGATGATAACCCTGTATTGTACAATTGTGATTTGCTAAGAGTGTAGAACTTAAATGTTCTCACCCCCCCCAAAAAAATAGAGTAAAAGTGTGAAATGATGGATATGCTGATTAACATGATGGGCGGGAGCATCCTCTCACAATGTATATGTATATCTAAAAAATAATGTTCTACACTTGAAATGTCTTTCAATTTTATTTGTCAATTGTACTTCAATAAACCTGGAGAAATTAACATAACATATCCCTAAATAACCAATGGGTCAAGAAGAAATCATAAGAAAAAGTAAAAAGATATGCTGAAATGAATGAAAATGAAAACACAACATACCAAAACTTATAACATGCAGTTAAAACAGTGATGAGGGGGAAATTAATGGTTGTAAGTACCCTTATTAAAAAAGATCTCTAATCAAAAACCATCCTCCATAAGAAACTATGAAAAAGAATAAACTAAACTTCAATAAAAGAGCTTTAAGGGAAAAATCAAGATCAGAATAGAAATAAATGTAACAGAGATAGGAAAAAACAATAGAAAACAATCAATGAAACCAGAAATTAGTTCTTTCCAAAATGTCAACAAAAGTGAAAAACTTTTAGTTAGACTAATCAAAATAAAAAGAAACTTCCAATTACTAAAATCAAGAACACAATGGAGGATGTCACTATAGACCTTACAGAAATAAAAAAGGAATTTAAAGGAATGCTATGAACCGAAGTATGCCAACAATTTAACTAGCATAGATAAAATGGACAAATTTCAAGAAAGACACAAACTGCACAAACTTAGGAAAAAATGGGAAATCTCAATAGATCTGTAATAAGTAAAAATATTGAATTAGTAATAAAATATTACCCCACAATAAAAAAATGTGGAACCTGATAGCTATATTGATCAACTCTACCAAAGTTTTAAGAAAAAACACCAATACTTGGAAATATCTTTCAAAAAACAAAAGAGTATAAAACACTTCCCAATTCATTCTAAGGTCAGTATTACTCTAACTTGAAAATAAGGCAAAGACATTGCAAGGCAGGAAAAGCATAGACTAATATATCTCATAAGATAAAATATCATAAAGAATATTACAAGCAAACTGAACCTAGCAAACATATAGAAAAAATTATATACCATGACTTAGTAGGATTCATCCCAAGAATTCAAAGTTGCTTAACATATTAAAAATCAATAAATGTAATACATGATATTAATAGAATAAAGTATAGAAACTGCATGTTCAATAGACAGAGAGGATATTTGAAAAAAACTTAGCATACTTTCATAATCATAAATACTCAATAAACTAGGAAATGAAAAAAATGCTCCTCAACCTGATCAAGACTATCTATGAAAAAATCCACAGCTAACATCATATTCCATGGTCAAAAACTGAATTATTTCAACCATTCTTTTCTTGGGATTGTGCTATTATCCAATGAGCATGTGAAAAAAAAGGCAAACAAAACAAAACAAAACTCTGATTTCTCCCAAAGCTAGAACAAGACAAGGAGGTCTCTCTCACTACCTCTATTCAACATTGTATTGTAAGTTCTAGCCAGAGCAATTGGGCAAGAAAAAGAAAAGGCATTCAGATTGGGAGGTAAGTGATGTTTTAATATAGAAAATCTAAGGAATTCACAAAATCCTATTAACCTAACAAACAAATTTAAAGTTATAGTATATGGTTTAAAAAATAAATAAATAAATAAAGTTATAGTATATAAGATCACACAAAATCAAATTTTATACACTATTAATAAATAGTCCAAAAATGAAATTAAAAATAATTCAATTTATAATATCATTAGAAAGAATAAGATATTTGGCAATTTAACAAAGTAAATACAAATCTTACACACTGTAAACAACAAACATCATGGTAAAAAAATGAAAGACAGCCTAAAACAATGAAAAAAATACCAGAAGATTGAGTACTATTAAGAAAGAAATACTTCCTAAATTGATTTCCAGATTCGAGATAATCCTTATCAAAATCCCTGCTGCCTCTTTTGCAGAAATTGACAAGTTGATCTTGAAAAAGAACAACAAAGTTGGAGGATACATATTTCCTGATTTCAAAACTTAATACAAATCTGTTAATCAAGAGAGTGTGGTATTGGTATAATGATAGATCCATGGAATATAATTGTGAATCCAGAAATAAAGTCATATATTGTATACATACAATTGATTTTTGACAAGAGTGCCAAGATAATTCAATTGGGAAAGGATAATATTTGTAATAACTGAATATCTACATGAAAAACAATGCTTTAGACCCATAACCTTATACCACATATAAAAAGTATTTTAAAATATCAAAGATCTAAGTCTAAGAGCTAAAACTAGAAAAACCTATGACCTTTGGTTAGGCAAGGATTTCTTTATATATGACAGAAAAAGCACTAGAGCCTAGGTAAACTGGATGGTAGTATGTTAAAAACTTGTGTGCTTCAATTGACACAAAATCAAAAAAGTGACAAGAAACCCAACAAATGGAAAAAAATAATTACAAATCATATACGTGATAAGGGTTTTATATTTATAATAAAGAACACCTACAACTCAATAATAAAAAGACAACCTGGGTGCCTGAGTGGCTCATTCAGTTAAGCATCTGACTCTAGATTTCGCTCAGGTCATGATCTCAGGGTTGTGAGATTGAGCCCAACATTGGGTTCCATGCTGAGTGTGGAGCCTACTTAAGATTCTCTCTCTCCCTCTGCTCCTGCCCCTGCCACCCATGCACACACATGCTTTCTCTCTCTCAAAAAAACAAAAAACAAAAACAAACAAAAACAAACAAAAAAAACCCACCAGACGACTCAATTTTTTAAATAAGCAAAAGATCACAATAGTCATTTCTCCAAAGAAAATATACAAATAGCAAATACATGAAAGATGTTTCACATCATTAAAGAAATGCAAATCAAAACCACAGTGAGATAACACTTCACACCCATGAGAATGGCTATAATAAAAAACAGGTGCTGGAGAAGATGTAGAGAAATTGGAACCCTCCCACATTGCTAGTGGGAACATAAAATTGTGCGTCTACCTTGGAAAACTATTTGTTGGTTCTACAAAAAAGTTAAGGGTAAAGTTAATAAATGAGCCAGCAATTCCTCTCAGGTATATACCCACAAGAACAGAAAACACATACTCACACAAAAACTGGAACACAGATGTTCATAGCAGCATTTTTCATGCTAACAGAAGATGGAAACAATCCAAATATCCATCTACTCATAAACAAAATATGATCTATCCATACCATAAAAATGAATGAAGTATTGATACATAGTATAACATGACTCTGAAAACATTATGTATATTATAGAATTCCATTGATATTAAATGTCCAGAATAGGCAAATCTATAAAGACATAAAGTAGATTACAGGTTTCTAGGGGCTACAGGAAGGGAGGAGGTGGAGTGACACTAACAGGTACAGTTTTCAGATGATGAAAATGTTCTAAAATTATGTAGTGGTGATAGGGACACTTATACAATTGTGAATAGACTAAAAACCAATGAATCATATACTTAAATTGGTGATTTAATGGTATATGAATGTCTTAATAAAGTTGTTATAAAAATTACATTTGTTTATAGTTCCCTGTTATTTTTGTAACATTTTATAAAGGGTTCATAATTGAGCAGCAATACTATAACCACATCTTTCCTTTACATCTACTTGTCAGCAGTTTTCTCAGCACTTAATTCTATCGAAATGAGAAATATTGATACTGAACCCAGATGTGCTTTAGCAATAGTGGTATTTCTCAATGGATATAGAATAAAGAATAATCTCACTTGTAACACTAAGCGATGATTTCTAATAAAATTTTATCTTTTTATTAGTAAATTCAACTATTTTAATATTTTAGTAATTACTTAATATACTCCTGATAAACATGGATGCAATAAAATACTCACAAACTAAATCCAATAATACATTTAAAAAAATCATTCACCGCAATCAAGTGGGATTTATTCCTGGGTTGCAAGGGTGGTTCAATTTTCACAAATCAATCAATGTGATACATCATATTAGTAAAAGAAAGGATAAGAACCATATGATCATTTCGATAGACATAGAAAAGGCATTTGACAAAGTACATCAATTCATGATAAAAACCCTCCACAAAGTAGGGATAGAAAAAACTATACCTCAACATAATAAAGACTATCTATGAAAAACCTACAGCTAATGTCATCCTCAATGGGGAAAAACTGAGCGCTTTTTCTCTACCTTCAGGAACAAAACAGGGGTGTCCACTAACTATGTCCACTGTTATTTAACATTGTACTGGAAGTCCTAGCCACAAAAGGAAATAAAAGCATCTAAATCAGCAAGAAAAAGTAAAAATTTCCTTATTTGCGGATGACATGATTTTATATATAGAAAATCTGAAAGACTACCAAAAAACAGCTAGGACTGATAAATGAATTCAGTAAAGTCACAGGATACAAAAATCAATGTACAGAAACCTGTTGCATTTCTAGGTACTAACAATGAAGCAGTAGAAAGAGAAATCAAGGAATCAATCCCATTTGTAATTGCATCAAAAGTCATACAATACCTAGGAATAAACCTAACCAAAGAGGTAAAGGACTCATACTCTGAAAACTATAAAACACTGATGAAGATGATACAAAGAAATGGAAAAACATTTCATGCTGAAGGGTTGGAAGGACAAATATTGTTAAAATGTCTATCCTACCCAAAGCAATCTATACATTTAATGCAATCCCTACCAAAATACCAACAGCATTTTTTCACAGAGCTAGAAAAAACAATCCTAAAATGTGTATGGAACCGCAAAAGACCTCGAATAGCCAAAACAACCTTGAAAAAGAAAAGCAAGCCTGGAGGCATCATGATTTCATACTTCAAGTTATATTACAAATCTGTAGTGATCAAACAGAATGGAACTGACACAAAAATAGACACAGAACAACAGAATAGAAAACCCAGAAATGGACCCACAACTATACGGTCAATTAATCTTACACAAAGCAGGAAATAATATCCAATGGAAGAAAGATGGTCTCTTCAACAAATGGTGTTGGGAAAATTGGACACCAACATGCAAAAGAATGAAACTGGACCACTTTCTTACACCATACACAAAAATAAATTCAAAATAGTTTAAAGACCTAAATGTAGATTTGAAACCATAAAAATCCTAGAGGAGAGCACAGGCAGTAACCTCTTTGACATTGGTTATAGCAACTTCTTACTAGATAGGTCTTCTAAGGCAAGGGAAACAAAAGCAAAAATGAACTATTTTACCCAAATAAAAAGCTTCTGCACAGTAAAGGAAACAATCAACAAAACTAAAAGGCAACCTACAGAATGGGAGAAGATATTTGCAAATGACGTATTTGATAAAGGGTTAGTATGCAAAATATATAAAGAACTTGTAAAACTCAACACCCCAAAAGTGAACAATCCAATTAAAAAACGGGCAGAAGATATGAATAGACCTTTTTCCAAGGTAGACATACAGATGACCAACAGACACATGAAAGGATGCTCAAAATCGCTGATAATCAGGGAAATGCAAATCAGAACTACGGTAAGGTATCACCTCATACCTGTCAGAATGGCTAAAATCAACAACAAAATAAACAACAGGTGTTGGCAAGGATGCAAGAAAGGGGAACCCTCTTACACTGCTGGTGGAAAAGCAAACTGGTACAGATATTCTGGAAAACAGATGGAGGTTCATCAAAATGTTAGAAATAGAACTACTCTATGATCCAACAATTACACTACTAGGTATTGACCCAGAGTATACAAAAATACGAATGGGGCACATGCACCCTGATGTTTGTGGCAGCATTATCTAAATAGCCAAATTATGGAAATAGCCCAAGTCTCATTTACTGATGAATGGTGGATAAAGAAGATGTTTGAGATTATATATATATATATATTGCTCAGCCATAAAAAAAGAATGAAATCTTGCCATTTGCAAGGACATAGATGGAGCTAGAGAGTATAATGCCAAGTGAAATAAGTCAGAGAAAGACAAATACCATATGATTTCACTCACATGTGGAATTTAAGAAACGATTAAGAATTTAAGAAACAAAACAAACAGGCAAAGGTAGAAAAAAAGAGAAGGAGGCAGACCAAGAAACAGACTCTTAATTATAGAGAACAAACTGACGGTTATCAGAGGAGAGGTAGGCTGGGGGATGGGTGAAATAGGTATTGGGAATTAAGGAATGTAGCTGTTACGACGAGCACTGGTGTTGTATAAAATTTTGAGCCACAATATTGTATACATGAAACTAATATTACAGTGTATGTTAACTGGAATTTAAATAAAACCTAAAAAATAATAAGTAAAATAAAATATTGCAATTTGAATAATGTGATAATGATGATGATGGTGATTTCACACTTTTGTAATAATGACAAAAGACCAGAGTATAAAAATGGTTCCTAGAAGGCAGTAATAAAGCATCTGGTATACCTGGAAAAGAAATCATCGTAGCATAATGATGAAGAACTTGGGCTCTGAGACAAATGGCCTGGCTTCTAATCTCAGCTTTGCTCTTCTAAGGCATGACCTTGGGCAAGTGGTTTCATCTTTCTGTCTTGATTTCCTCACCTTAAAAATGACATGATTTATAGCACTTATCTTAGAGTTGTTATGAGGTTTAATCCAGTTCCTATTTGTAAATCCTTTAAAAGAGCACTGGACACATAGTAACTGTTCTAGAAGTATTAGCAGTTGGGGTGTACAGTCCTGTACCACCAGGGCATTGCAGACTCATGGTAGTCTTGTCAGTTATCTAGAACCTTCTGTTTTACCAAAGAAATAGCATCCTTGAAACAAAAATAACAAAATTGGATGTGGAAGCTGCAGAGAAAGATATAACAAGAATCAGAATTTGCTTTTTAAACACAAACATCTGTTTTTCTTCTATCTTCACCTATAAACCACACATACTGTGACCTGTAAAGTGCAAAAGCATCCAAAATTGTTTTAATTCTGCTCAAAGTTAAAGTGCTAAGAAGGTGTCTACAGCCACATGGTCCAAAAGCATGGTACTTCTGCAATTTCAGTGTGGAACATGTCAAGAATAAGGGAAACTACCCTAGATTCTGGATCCCTGTGGAATATTAATGTACAAGATGGAGAAGAAGTAACACATCAAAATTCCTTTCAGGAAGAAAAAAAATAAGAAAACTGCTTGGATAAGTTGTTTTGGGGCAGGGAGTATATTACAAAATGTAAGGTCATGTTACAAATGGGAGTATAAACTGTCTCCTAAGTAAGAGGCTGTCCTGCTGCTGGAGCTCTTAGTTTCTGTTCACCCAAAGTTTGGGGTAGAAACTGGGTCAGATCTAAACTACCCTGCACAGTAAAGTAGAAAGTAATAGAGTTGCAGGTGGGGGTCCAGAAACTCAGGGAATGTAGAGAGAAAAGTCAGAGGGACTTGATGCGGTACCATGAACCAGAAAGAAAAGTGAAAAATAAGAGAAGCAAAATACAGTTTCACAAAAGAGAAAGGGCAAGAAAGGAAGCAAAAACTAAAATCTAAGTAACAGAATGGCCAAATGGAAAATCTGCAGAAAAGAAACATTAATATAAATTTATAATTTTTCTCTTTGGGTCATATGATATCAGCTCCTATTAGTCTGCACTAAAGAATCATTTTTTTAAAAAGATTTTATTTATTTTAGAGAGAGAGTGACTATAAGTGGAGGGAGAGACAGATAGAAAGGGAGACAGAAAAATCTCAAGCAGACTGTGTGTTCAGTGGGGATCCGAACGCGGGGCTCCATCTCAGAACCCTGAGATCATGATCTGAGGTGAAACCAAGAGTCAGACACCTAACCAATGGAGCCACCCAAGTGCCCCTACAGAAGCCTTATTAAAAGATAGTGTGCAACTGTGCATTCTTTCAGAGGGATGAAAAGAGATGCTGAAGTCTTTATTCACGTGGGCAATGGTGTGTGTTGGAGATAGGCTAATGTTCAAATTGATGTCAGGGGGCCAAGGATGAGGATATTGATATAGCTAGATTCATACCTACCATATTTATAACTGTTTTCTATTTGTTGCACTTGTTTTTTTTATCTTTCCTCCTTTTTCTACATTCCCTAGTTTTATTTTTTTTCTCCCATTCCTTTTTCCTTCCTATTTTATTGGAGTTTGATTTGCGAACATATAACACCTAGTGCTCATCCCATCAAGTGCCCCTCCCTCAGTGCCCATCACCCAGTCACCCCATCCCCCTGCCCACCTTCCCTTCCACTACCCCTTGTTCATTTCCCACAGTTAGGAATCTCTTGAAGACTTTATAGATTTCATAATTCCATTTTTCGCCTCTCTTAGCATAGCAACTGTACTTCCTTTAAACAATTTTTTAGTAGTTCTTCTAATGTTTGTAGTATATATTTATTACTAATCTAAGTCAAATTTCAAATAACAGGGATGCCTGTTTTCAGCTCAGGTCATGATGCTAGAGTCCTGGGATAGAGCCCCATGTTGGGCTCCCTGCTCAGCAGGAAGTCTGCTTCTCCCTCGCCCTCTGTTCCTCTCCCTCACCTCATGCTTTGTCTCTTGTTTTCTCTCAAATAAATAAAATCTTTAAAAAAAACTTTCAAACAACAATATACCACTTCATGAACAGTACAGGTACCTTATAACAGTATTCCCAATCCCTCCTTCCTGTCCATTGTTGTTCTGGGGTGTTGGCTTTTTCCTTTTTTCTTTTTGCATTTTAGTTTGGAAAGGTTCTACTGGCCTCTGTTGGAGTTCCCTGATGCTTTCCTGGGCTGTGTCTAGTCTACTGATGAGCCCATCAAGTCATTCTTCACTTCCCTTACAGGGTGCTGCCCTTTTAACATTTCTTTTTAAATCCTCCCAACAATATCTTCCACTTGCTTACATCACCCATCTGTTCTTGCATGTCATTTACTTTTTCTAGTAGAGCCCTTGACATATTAATCAAGAATCAGGGAATCATTAAATTCCCTGTCCAATTATTATAACATGTGTGCCCTGTCTTAGTCTGATTCTAATGCCTGCTTTAGACTGTGCTTTAAACTCATCAGACTATGTTTTGTAGAGAATTTTTATCATACTTTAAGGTTTTTTGTTCAAAGTCAGATGTAACAGATCAGATAATAAGAAATGTTGCAAGTAGATCTTTGGTGTGAGTTTTTACAGTAATCTGCCTGACAGTTGGCTGGATTTGATGGTTGCTGTAGCTGCAGGCGCCAGAAGATTCACCTCTTCCAGTGTCCTTGTTTTTACCACACCTGTTTGTAGTGGATTTCGCTAAACACCTCTCTTACTGTTGTAATTCACTATTATTATACTGGTGTCCTGTTTTTGTGGTGGTGCGATACTAGGGAGGGGAAGCATTCTACAATATTATGGTTAAATTTCAGGTTTTCTGTGGGCCTCTGTTCCTGGGCCATGATGTTCCTTAGCTCTTTTCTTCCTTAGATGAGAAGGCTAGAGAGGGATGATGTGGGAGGAATGCTTTTTACCACCTGGGAAAGGCTCTGGTGAAGTAGTTCTTTCCTGCTAGAGTAAGCCTTTGCTATAGAGAATGCTCCTGTTGTATTTCCCAATGTTTACTCTTCCCCTCCCATCCTTAGAGACCTTTCTAGGTTCTTCATCATGAGGACCTGATGACATTCGTGGAGGTAAAACCCATGGAAGCATGAGAACTCCCCTGAGCAGGGCCTGGAGTTCCTCAAGGTGATTTTGTCCACACTGAACCTGGACAATTTGTCAAAATGACCATTCCTACCAGTGTATGTCCACAGTTCTACCCATGTATGTCCACAGGCACACAGATCTCAGCTGTGACTCCAGATTCACTTACCTCTGCATGTTCCAGGGTGGTTGGCCCCATAACCTCGGTTCCTGATGGGTCATTCCACTTTTTGGTCTTATTTTAATCTTGTGCATGATACCTATGATAAAATCCACATTGTGCAGAATTTCTTAGACAAATGTGTATCTACACTTCATTTGCTTATAATCAGAAGTGAAAGAAACTCAGCTCATAAAAAAAGGAAAGGGGAAGGGAGAAGAAGGGGGAAAAGGGAGGAAGAGGAAGAGAAAAAGAAATACAAGGAAAAGTTTTAATTCCTCAATATCTTAGACACCAGCTGGTATGGTCAATCCTTCCAATTTTAGTCATTCTAATAGTGGACAGTGGTATCTCATAGTGGTTTCATTTTTCATTTTCTTTTTTTTTTTAATTTTTATTTATTTATGATAGTCACAGAGAGAGAGAGAGAGGCAGAGACACAGGCAGAGGGAGAAGCAGGCTCCATGCACCGGGAGCCTGACGTGGGATTCGATCCCGGGTCTCCAGGATCGCGCCCTGGGCCAAAGGCAAGCGCTAAACCACTGCGCCACCCAGGGATCCCCATTTTTCATTTTCTTAAATGATTTTTTTTTTTAGAGAGAGAGAGAGAAAAAGAGAGGGAGCATGCATGTGAGCAGAGGGTTGGGACAGAGGGAGAGAAAGAATCTCAAGCAGACTCCATGCTCAGAAGAACCCCAACTCAGGGCTTGATCTCACAACCCTGAGATTATGACCTGAGCCTAAATCAAGAGTTGAGTGCCCAACCCATTGAGCCACCCAGGTGCCTCCTTCATTTTTCATTTTCCTAATGAATAAGGATATTGAGGATATTTTTATGGTTTGCTTGCCATTCACAGATATTTTCTGATGCAGTGTGTATTCAAATTTTTCACTCAGTTTGTACCAGGTTGTTTGTTTTCTTACTTTGAATTTTGAGAGTTCTTCATATAGTTTGGATAGAATTACTTATCACATACACATTGCAAATGTTTTCTCCCAGTCTGTGGCTTGTCTTTTTGTTCTCTTAACAGTACTTTCTGAAGAGTATAAGTTTTAAATTTTGATGAAGCACAATTTATTGATTTTTTTTTTTAATGGCTCATACTTTTGGTGTTACAGCAAAGAGGTCTTCCCCTAACTGAAGGACAGAAATATCTGCTCTTATGTTTTCTTCTTGATATTTTATTATTTTGGGTTATACATTTTCTTCCGAGGTCCACTTTTCCTGCCTTCTTTTCTCTTCTTGGGGACTCTAGTTGCAAGTATAGTACCACTCATGCTCTTTTATTTAAATTCTTTTTTTTTCTCTTTGTGTTTCCTTTTGGAGAGTTTCTATTGTTGGGTCTTCAAGTTCACTAAATTGTGTTCTGTAACATATGATGAGCTATTAGTCCTATCAAGGGTATATCTATGCTTTATCTCACACAATGTCATTTTCATCTCCAGAAACTTTATTTATTTATTTTAAAGATTTACTTATTTATTTTAGAGAGAGTACACAAGCAGTAAGGAGAAGCAGAGGGAGAGGGAGAGGGAGAGAGAGAGAATCCCAAGCAGGTTCCCCGCTGAGTGTGGAGTGTGATGCAGGTCTCAATTTCATGACCTTGAGATTACCACCTAAGTAGAAATCAAGAGTCAGATGCTTACTTAACTGACCAAGCCATCCAGGTGCCCCTAGAAAAATTTTAAAAATTTATCTTTCCTATCTCTAGTTAACTTTTGAACATACAGAACATGTTTAATAGTCTTAGCTTTTAGTTATAACATTTTTGCCAGCTCTGAGTTTATTTTCTTCTCATTACGTGTCATATTTTCCTGCTTCTTTATATGCATGGTAACTTTTTAAATAACATTTTATTGGATAATAATGTGAATTTTACTTTGTTGGGTGCTAGATACTTTTGCATTCCTATAAATTTTCTTTTGCTTATTCTGAGGTATGTCTAGGTTTCTTAGAAATAGTTTGAGCCTTCGGGTCTTGCTTTTAAGATTTGTTAGGGAAGAGGGGAGCAGAAATTATTGTAGGGCTAATAACTTCCCACTTCTGAGGCAAGAATCGTCTGTGTATTCTAATGAAAGCCCCAAGATTTAGGAACTTATCAGCACTGCTGATGGGAACAGGCACTATTCTCTATGTGAGTGCCAGAGCCAGACACTATTTCTTCTAATTACTTTGGTTAATTCTTTCTTGGTTATCAAGTAGCTTCGTTATATACATGTGTTGATCATTACTCTGCTGCATACTTGAGAAGGACCCTCTACAGATCTCAGATTTCTCTTCCTGTGCAACTCTGTCCTTTCTGGTATTTTTTTGTGTCATAAACAAAAGAAACGGATACACACGAATTACTCAAATATCCAAGCTCACATATCCAGGAATTGATAGGGCTATTTGGAGACAGATCATCCTCAGTTCATGGCTGACCCAGACCCAGGCACAGCAAGGGGGTGGGGAGAACAATAGGTTTCATTTTTATAGTCATCTGAGTAAGTAATGGTGAAAAGTGGGAGTAGAGAGCAGTCAGACATCAAAGAGCAGAAGAAAGCCTTCAGTGTCAGCTTTTGATTAATGAGGTAATCCTTCTTCAAAAGATATACAGTCAGGAAAAACTGGGAAATCAATTTGTTAGAAGCTGAATTGCAAATAAAGGAAATTCTTAGTCAAGCAAAGAAGCAGAGATCAAAGGAGGCCTAGTCCTCCTTACATGGAAAGGAATGTCTAAGAAGAGTATAGAATGCATGCCTTCCTCTGAACTTTGGAGCAGATGATGACACTATTTATGGAATTCTCCCCTGGAAGAACACAGAATCCTTCAAGCTAGAATTAGCCTGTCTGCAAAAATATTTAACCAAGGTTAGAGATCTACTTTTGGGGAAGGAGCAGGGGCATCCCATGGGGACTCTAGCAAAGGGAGCAGTTTGCACCCAATTTAAATTTGATCTGGATATCACAGGCCAAACTTGTGGAAACTTAATCCTCTGGCATGACCTGTGGGCTGGAGCCCAGAGATCTAATAGCCATGCTGTTTAGAGAAGCCAAAAATGAATGTGACTGAAAAGAAAACTGACATCTAATGTTGTTGGGCCAAAGCAATGGACTAGGCCAAAGGGCCTCTAGGATAGCCAGCAGCTGATCAAGGACAGGACTACATGCAAAGCTGTTTATCAGAAGAACTGGATGCTTGGAGCCAACTATGTGATATGCAAGAATAGAAGGGAAAGAAGTCATGCAGTCAGGAAAAGGATATCCCAAAATGAGAGGCTAGTGCTATCATAGGGAAGCGTAGGGGTGGGACAGATGATAGAGGCAGAAAACTTAGGATAAAGGCAGAAGGGTATTTTTATTGTGAGAAACTATAAAATATAACACTTTAAAAGACCCTCTGCTTGGTCCCTTTGCCCCACATTGAAGGATTTAGCATTATTCTAATTCTGAAAAAATAAAAATCCAAAGTTAATATTGCATATTCCTGTGGAGTAGAGTTATTTTAGAGTAATAACATGGGTAATTTCAAAATTTTATTCTGTGTAATATTCTTTTTCAAGCTTACTGTCGTGGATTGGAATTCTTTTTCTATCAATGATTTTAATTGGAAAGAACACAGAATGTCTTTTGTAATAATAGATCCAAAATAAGTGAAGTTTAGAGAATGAGTGATAGAAATGCCTGGCCTTTTTTTTTTTTTTTTTTTTTTTTTTTTTTATAGAGATAGAAAACAAAGAAGCAAGGAACATTCAGCACAACCTAAAGAAACTACCCCAACGAAGAGAAAGGAAATTTTGCAGCCAGCTGGACCCTCCTAAAAGTACTTACAGGGAGAAGTACTTAAAGGTGGCAATGGCTACACTTTTCTAGGTAACTTCTCCAATTCATAGGAACCAACTCACACAACCAAGATACAGAAGCTAAATTTGACTATATATAGTATTTAATCCCCTAAATTCCATCCTTCTCTGGAGTCCCTTATACCCAAGGCTACTTTCTCTCTTCAAAAATATCTTTTACCAGGTTCCTTGTTGAAAGCAGAGAGACTTCTGTATACAATGTTTCTCCTAGGATCCATTGCTAACTGAATCTCTGGGGCCAGCATTAGCCTTCCAGGAACCATCCTGGTCACACTGTCAGCAGCATGGAGGAATGGAATAGGGGGCTATTGGAGTTTCCTTGTCCTATGTTGATGCCCTACATTGGGCCTTCCTCCCTGCCTTCGGATGGCTTCGCTATCCTTTATCTGTTCTCTGCTCCTAAGTTCTAGGTCCAGAAGCAAGTTAAGTTCTATAGCTGTGGCTCAGGGGATAGATCTAAAAACTGGAAGGCCCAAGGATTGCTCTGTACTTCCTCCCCACACTCCACCTGTCCCTAGTCTATAACTAGAAGACCTATCCAGCTATCACAGCTTCTCGCATACCACTCATCTCCTTCCTGTCCCTGTTCTGGCTCCATCCTACTCTTCACTCCATGTTTCTCCCCCAGACCCAACCCAGAAGATTCTAACTCTCCAGTTTTCTCATAAATTTGAGGCGTTTCCCCCTCCCACATGTAGAAATATGCTTCATTAGTATCTATGGCCTAAATAGAACCTAAGCAGAAAAAAAGAAGGAAAGGGAAAGGAAAAAAAAAAATCTCTGTTGGTTTCCAAAAGTAGCACTCTGAGAAAAATCCCAAAAATTGGTATCTTTTTTGGAAAGTGGTAGGAAAAGTAAAGCTAGGAGGTTCTGGTTGTTCTGACTCCCTATAATTCAGTCAAGGAAGAAAGGAAGAGATCTCAGCAAAAGGTACTTGTTTCCCTGATCTTCTCCTGATTCCTCACCCAGGCCCTCAGGTTTCTGCCTATTTCTCATGCTTTCCTTAACCTCTGTTCCACAACACAGGATAGCTACTACTCAATTATTTGACAAATATTTATTAGTTCTACTATATTCTGGGCATTCTACCAGGCCCTTGGGATGTAGAGAAGACTAGTGCACAGTCTCTCCCCTCAAAAGCCCACTGTCTGAGTAAAAACACAGATAAGGAAACAAGTAAGGACACTAGGGTAAATGTTATGGAAGAGAAAGGCATCAAATAGTTTCTGTTTGACAGGAAAAACTAAAAAGAAACTTCTAAATGGACAGGTGATAATGGTAGAATAATGACCTCTTAAAATTCTCTCCACCATAAAACCAAAAAAAATTTAACAAAAATTGTCAGAATCAATTCTTCCAAAACTCTGGAGAGTAACCAAAGAATTGCAGCAATTTGGGGAGCATTTATTCCAGAAAAAACAATTCAATTTAGGTGAGAGTAAGAAGGTGTGTGGTGTTTTAACTTCCCCTAATCCCATCCTTCTTTCTCTGGCTCTATCATAGCCTGATGTGGGACTCCATCCCAGATCCCGGGATCATGCCCTAGGCCAAAGGCAGATGCTCAACTGCTGAGCCACCCAGGCATCCCAACAGCTTTAAATTATGATGAAAATCAGCAGCCTAGAAGCCATAGGAGGGCGGAACATGGGTAGAGCTTCTTCCAAGCCTCATTCTCAAAGAATTGTCAGAAGACTTCACTTGAAATGCTGTCTCTACTTTCCCTGACTCAGTTTTCATTGACTGAAAAAAAAAAAAAAAAAAAAGCCTCTTCTCCAGGGACACTTGTCTAACATATTTAGACTCAATTGTTTAACTTCAGGGTTGCCCAAAGCAGTGGACAACCATTGTGGCAAGAAATAGGCTTATTAAAAGCTTAAAAGGAAAATGTGCGGAATGAGACACCCAAAGGGCCTTCAAAAAGCTTGACAAATTGCTATTAATCTAGAAAGCTACAAGTATATATAGGGCTGTGCCCATGTTTCAGAAAGATCTAAGAAAACCACTTTAAGCCCTTGGAAAGCAAGAAGTAAACATTAATGCAGAGTTTTCAACTTCCTGGCTGAATGTACCATATGCTCCAATACACACATGCACACACCCCTCACCATTGGTAAAAACTGAGAAATTTACTGTTTCCCAAAATTTATATAAATGTCTGCCCAATCATTAGCTGAGCACTAATCTAAGCAAGCAAAAATTTCAGTAGCCACACATGACAAAGAATACAAATAACATAATTAGTTCAGAAAAGTCACTAAATAAACAACAAAAAGCAACAATAAACCCTGAGGGGGACGAAAATCTGAATTCCACAGATTCCACAATATATTATTTGAAATGTCTAGTTTTTTTAACAAGACATTCTAAGAGCAGAGAAAGAAATATAGCCCATAAACAAAGGAGGAAAGGAATTAATAAAAGCTGACCCTAGGGGAAGTCAGATATTAGACTTGCTAGATAAAGACTTTAAATCAGCTACTTTAAATGTCTATATCATGTCTAAAAAATTAGGAATATAGGAGTACTGTCTCATCAAATAAATAATGCCAGTAGAGATACAAATTAAAAAACAAACAAAACTTTGGATTTAAAAATTACAATAACAGAAATGACAAATTCACTAGAAAGGTTCAACAGCAGATCTGAACTAGCAGCAAGAAATAGTGAACTTGAAGATAGGCTGATTGAGATTATCCAGTCTGAGAAAGAGAAATAAAAAGAATGAAGAATCATGAATATAGTCTAAAAGATCTGTGAGACACCATTGAGCATATCAACATAAACATAATGGGAGATCCAGAAGGAAATAACTGAAAAAAAGCAGAAAGACTACTTGAAGAAATGACAAAACATCCTAAATTTGATGAAAAGCATTAATCATCCAAAAAGTTCTACCAGCCCAAGTAGGATAAATGCAAAGAAATCCACATTTAGATATATCATAATCAAAATCATGAAAGACAAAGTTAAAAAGAGAGTCTTAAAGGTAACAAGAGAAGGTGACTCATGAGGTTTAAGGATTTTTAAGATTAATATCTGATTTCTCATTAGAACACATGGAAGTCAGAATGCAGTGGGATGCCATATTCAAGGTATAAACCAAGATTTCTATATTCAGCAAAACTACCTTCAAAATGAAGAAATTAAATCATTCCATAACAGAGAATCTGTTACCAACAAAATAGCCCTGAAAGAAATACTAAAGGGCATCCCTTATATTGAAATGAAAATACACGAGATGATATTCCAATGTACATGAGAACTCTGATAATCACCAAACATAAATATTAGATGTAAATATACTGTTTTTCACATCTTTCTATTAATATGAACCAGATTATTATAACTAGATGTTAATTGTAACACCCTGGGCAAACATTAAGAAAATAACTCAAAAGATATATAGGAAAAGAAATTACAGGCAACTAAAATTGTACACTAGAAAATATATATTCAGGATGAAATAGCATAATAAAGGAGGAAGAGAAAAACAAAAATTATAAAATATGTAGAAAAAAACCCTAGGAAAATAGTAGACAAGAAAGTTATCAGTAATTATATTAAGTGTAAGTACACTAAAACATTAATTAAAAAGTAGAGGGGCAGGATCAAGATGGCAGAATAGGAATATCCTAGGCTCATCTCTTCTCACAGATATATCAAAATCTACAACTACATACACAAAACCTAGGACAGGAGGAGATCATACACAACTAAGGATATAAAGAAAAATCTATATCCAGGTGGGCAGAAAGAGTGGAAACATGGGTTAGTCAGGACTCACACCCTTGGGAGTAGTGACCCACATGAAGGAGGGATATCACAACTTCAGAGGCCCTCCCTGAACAAGGGTTCTGAGCCCCATGTTGGGCTCTAGAGCCAGAGGGGCCTATACCAGGAAGATGAACCCTATAACCTCCGGCTGTGAAAACTAAAGGGTATTATGTATGGGAGAGCCAGAAAGCAGTAGGATATTGAGACTCCATTCTTAAAGGGTGTGTGCACAATCTCATTTGCACTAAATCCCAGCACAAAGGCAGCAATTTGACAAGACCCTAGGTTACATGTAAAGGAGATCCACTAATTTTAGGGCATATACTACAGGAATAGGGATCTGTTGGAATGGTCTCATGGGGTGGAAGCATTAGTGGGCACCATTTTTTTTTCACTTTTTCTCTCTTTCCTTCCCTTCCCTGGCCCATCTAGGTGGCCTAGTAACATTTCTGATGCTCTCCATCTACTCTTCTGTTACTTCTCACTCTGTCCCAGCATTTCCCTGTGGACTCCCCTTACTCAACCTGCCCACCTGGCTGGATCCCCTCTCTAGTGGCTTCCAAAAATGTCACACCTGGTAGATGCCCTCAAGGGGTACCCTTAACCAAGACAAAGACCCCTAAATGGCTCCCTGCTTGACTACTCTCAGAAACTGCTACTGGCTAGGGTGAAAATCTCTCCCAATTGCCCCCACCAGGGGGGCTAACCTGGCGAACCAGACCACCTATAACAGTTGTAGCTCTAGACCTTGCAGCAAGCTGCACCTAAGGTTTGCCCCACCCACCAGCATGTCCAAAGCTGTCACAGTCAGGCCTCACAGCTAGACAAAAAGAGGACAAGCATTGCTCACCAGCATGCTCTTAGCAAACCTGGCACACAACCAACCACATAGGGAGGCAGTCCTGCACATCAGCAACTCCACACCAGTTGTGATCCTGCCTGTACAGCTCATACAGGCATCATCCTTACGGAACCTGGCTCTAGTGATAAGGAGGTACAGGGCCCCACAGGACACCTTCTGCATAAAACCACTCCTTCAAGACAGGGAGACATAACTGATCTACCCAACATCTAGAAAGAGAGACTTATGAAAAATGAGGAAACAGAAGAATTTGTTCCAAACTAAAGAACAAGATATATCTCAGGGAAAAGAATGAAATGAAACAGAGATAAGCAACCTACCAATAATGAGTTCAAAGTCATGGTCATAAAAATGTTCACCAAACATAAGAATGGGTGAACACAGTGAGAACTTCATCAATGAGATAGAAACTATAAAAGAGAATCATTAGAGCTGAAGAATACAATAACTGAGATAAAATACACTAGAGGGACTGAACAGCAAATTAGATGATGTAGAGGACAAATCAGCAATCTGGAAGACAGGGTAGAGGAAATTAGCCAATCAGAACAGCAAAAAGAAGAATGAACAAATGAATATAATTTAAAGGACCTCTAGGACAAGTGTACTAACATTCACATTATATGGGGTCTCAGTAAGAAAAGAGAGAGATAAAGGGATACAAAGTCTATTTGAAGGAATAATGGCTAAAATCTTTCCTAACCTGGTGAAGGAAACAGACATCCAAGCCTAGGAATTATACAGGGAGTCTCCCGTAAGATGAACCAAGAGACTCATATCAAGACACATTATAAACAAAATGCCAACAGTCAAGGATGAGAAGAGAAAAAAAAGCAGCAAGAGAAAAACAACTAGTTTCATGCAAGGAAACACCCATAAGACTATCAACTGATTTTTTTAGCAGAATCTTTACAGGCCAGAAAGGAGTGGCACAATATATTCAAGGTGCTAAAAGGAAAAAAAAAAACTTACAATCAAGCATTCTCCAACTGGCAAAGTTACCACTCAGAACTCAAGGATTGAGGAGGAGTTTCCCAGACAAGAAAAAGCTTAAAAAGTTCATCAAAACCAAATAGGTCTTACAAGAAATGTTAAGGGAACTTCTTTAAATGGAAAAGGAAAGGCCATTACTAGAAATATGAAAATTTAAAATCCTGGAAAAGGTAAACATATAGTAAAGGGAGTAGATGAACCACCCATATAGTTAGTATAAAGGTTAAAAGGAAAAAAGAGTAAACACTCCTACACCTAAAATAATTAGTAAAGGGATACACAAAATAATAAGTTGTAAAATAGGATGTCAAAAATATGTCAAAAACTTAAAAAGGAGAGGCAGGGAGTAAAAGTGTTGTGCTTTTAGAACACACTTGAACTTAAGTAATCGTCAACATAAAACAGATGGCTATATACATAGGATGTTATATATGAACTTCATGATATCACAAAACAAATATGTATAATAGATGTAGAAGAAATAAAGTGATACAAACAACACTAAAAGTCACCAAAGTATAAGGGCAGTAAGTACAGATCAATAATTACTTTAAATATAAATGGACTAAATGCTCCAATCAAAAGACATAAGGCATCTGAATGTATTAAAAAAGACTCATATATATGCTACCCACAAGAGACTCCTTTCAGATCTAAAGATATACACTCTGAAAGCAAAGGGATGGAAAACATATTCCATGGAAATGGAAATGAAAAGAAAGTTGAGGTAGCAATACTTATATCAGACAGAATAGACATCAAAACAAAGGCTGTACTGCCAGGATATATGCTGTGCAGAGTGCCCCAGAACACCCTGGAATGCACCTGCCTTGGCTCCAGCCACCCCATGAGGGTGCCCCTGTGCAGAGCATCCCAAACCACTGCATTTGGCTCTACCTTGGCTCTAGCTGCCCTACAAGAAGATGTGCTGTGCAAACTGCTCCAGAACCACCTGGTCCATGCTAATTTCTACCCCAGCTGGCCTGACAGGGTGCCCACATGTGGAGCTCCCTGGGACACTCCAGTTTGTACCACTTCAGCTTCTTTCATCCTGCCAGGATGCACTTTGCACAGAAAACCTTGGGGCTGCCCAAGTTGCACACAGTAAGGCTTCAACTATCCTGCCAGAGTACTTTCCGAATAAAGAACTACAGTACCACTCTAGCCCATGCCCACTTTTGCTTCAGTTGTACTGCTAGGGCACCCTCTACACAGCAAGGCCTGGGACTGCCTCAGTTTGTGCCCATTTCAGCTCTGACCATCCATCAAGATGGCTCCAACTTGGAGTGCCAAGGAAAAACCAGCACACAAGAGTTACAACTCCAGCTGGTCAGCCAAAGTCAACAAGCACACAGAGTTTACACAGGGGATGACCATACACAAGACCATCCCTTCAAATTTAGGAGAATTAGCTGTTCTGACTAATTTATAGAAATAAAGAAAGTCAAGAAAAATGAGGAGAAAAAAAGAATATTCTCCAAACAAAGAATGAAACAAAAACAAAAAGAACTTATAAGAAAGATATAAACAATCTGCCCAATAAAGAGCTTGAAGTAACGGTCAGAGGAATGCTCACTGGAATGGAGGGAAGTGTGCATCAACTCAGTGAGAACCTAAATAAGGAGAAAATAGAAAAAAAGAATGAAAGTTGAAGAATAACTGAAATGAAAAATACACCAGAGGAAACCAACAGATTAGAGATGCACAAGAATGGATCAGTGATCTGGAAGATAAGGTTCAGCACTAAAGATGAACAGCAAAAAGAAAAAAAGAATTTTAAAAAATGAGGATAGTTTTAAAGGACTTCTTGGACAACATCAAGCAAGCAATCACATTACAGGGCCTGAGAAGGAGGAGAGAGAAGGGGACAAAAAATGTATTTGAAGAAATACTAGCTGAAAACTCCCCTAACCTAGGGAAGGAAACAGACATCCAAGTTCAGAAAGTACAGAGAGTTCCAAACAAGATTAACCAAAGGAGGTGCACATCTGACACATGAAAATTAAAATGTCACAGATTAAAGATGAAGACAGAACTTTAAAAGCAACAAGAGAAGTGTCTAGTTATAAACAAGGGAAACCCCATAAAGCTATTAGTTAATTTTTTGGTAGAAACCTGGGAAGCCACAAGGGAGTAGTATGATATATTCAAAGTACTGAAGGGTAGGGGGATCTACACCCAAGAATACTCTATCCAAAAAGTTTATGAATCAGAATTGACGAAGAGATAAATAAAATATTTTTTAAAGTAATTATTGATAGGTATATGCTTATTGCTATTTTATTAATTATTTTTATTATAATTATTAATTATTTTCTTATTTTTAATAATTAAATTTTTATTATAATTATTAATTTTCTTATTTTTGTCATTCTGTTCCTTTTTTCTTCCTTTGCTCTTTTTCCTCATGATTGATAACTGTTTTTAGTGTTCTTTTATTTTAATTTATTTATTTATTCATGAGACACAGAGAGAGACAGAGGCAGAGACACAGGCAGAAGGAGAAGCAGGCTCCATGCAGGGAGCTCGACGTGGGACTGGGGACTGGATCCCGGGACTCCAGGATTACAGCCTGGGTTGAAGGGGGCACTAAACCGTTGAGCCACCTGGCTGCCTTTTTTTTTTTTTTTCTTAGTCTATTAAAGATTTTTAGTTTATAGTTACATGAGGTTCATTGGCAACACCCTAAATATGTAGTAGTATATATTTTGAAGTCACTTAAGTTTAAGCACATTCAAAAATATTTATTTTTACTCTCCCCATTTTATGTATATGTTGTTATATTTTACATCTTTTTTATTTGTGAGTACCCTTAACTAATTCTTTAGATATAATTTATTTTACTACTTTGACTTTTAATCTTCATACTAGCTTTATAAGTGTTTGATCTACTACTTGTACTGTATGTTTGCTTTAACCCATGAACTTTTTCTTTCATAGTTTTGTCCTAATTATAACTGTTTCCTTTCAACTTAAAGAAGTTCCTTTCACATTTCTCGTCAGGCCAGTTTAGTGGTGATGAAATCCTTTAATTCGTTTGAAGAATTGTTTATCTCTTCGTCAATTCTGATTCATAAACTTTTTGGATAGAGTATTCTTGGGTGTAGATCCCCCTACCCTTCAGTACTTTGAATATATCATACTACTCCCTTGTGGCTTCCCAGGTTTCTACCAAAAAATTAACTAATAGCTTTATGGGGTTTCCCTTGTTTATAACTAGACACTTCTCTTGTTGCTTTTAAAGTTCTGTCTTCATCTTTAATCTGTGACATTTTAATTTTCATGTGTCAGATGTGCACCTCCTTTGGTTAATCTTGTTTGGAACTCTCTGTACTTTCTGAACTTGGATGTCTGTTTCCTTCCCTAGGTTAGGGGAGTTTTCAGCTAGTATTTCTTCAAATACATTTTTTGTCCCCTTCTCTCTCCTCCTTCTCAGGCCCTGTAATGTGATTGCTTGCTTGATGTTGTCCAAGAAGTCCTTTAAAACTATCCTCATTTTTTAAAATTCTTTTTTTCTTTTTGCTGTTCATCTTTAGTGCTGAACCTTATCTTCCAGATCACTGATCCATTCTTGTGCATCTCTAATCTGTTGATTTCCTCTGGTGTATTTTTCATTTCAGTTATTCTTCAACTTTCATTCTTTTTTTCTATTTTCTCCTTATTTAGGTTCTCACTGAGTTGATGCACACTTCCCTCCATTCCAGTGAGCATTCCTCTGACCGTTACTTCAAGCTCTTTATTGGGCAGATTGTTTATATCTTTCTTATAAGTTCTTTTTGTTTTTGTTTCATTCTTTGTTTGGAGAATATTCTTTTTTTCTCCTCATTTTTCTTGACTTTCTTTATTTCTATAAATTAGTCAGAACAGCTAATTCTCCTAAATTTGAAGGGATGGTCTTGTGTATGGTCATCCCCTGTGTAAACTCTGTGTGCTTGTTGACTTTGGCTGACCAGCTGGAGTTGTAACTCTTGTGTGCTGGTTTTTCCTTGGCACTCAAATTACTTTAAATGTAAATAGTGTAAATGCTCCAATAAAAAGACTTAGGGTGTGAAGATGAGTAAAAAACAAACAAAACAAGACCCATCTGTATGCTGCCTACAAGAGACTCAATTCAGACCTAAAGATACATACATACAGCCTGAAAGTGAAAAAATAGAAAAAAGATACTCCAATGCTAATAGAAGTGGGGGAAAAAAGCTGAGGTAATGGTACTTATATCAGACACAAGAGACTTTAAAGCAAAGACTATATAATGAAAGACAAAGAAAGGATTACAGAATGGTAAAAAGGATCAATTGAACAAGAGGCTATAACAAGTATGAATGTGTATGCATGCTACACTGGAGCATCTAAATATATAAAACAAATATTAACAAAAACACAAAGATAAAATTGACAATAATATAATAATAGTCAAGAACTTTAATACCCCATATACATCAGTGGATTAGATTCATCCAAAAGATATATAAGGAAGTAGTGTATTTAAACAACACATTAGACAACACAGACTTAGACATATACAGAACATTCTGTCCAAAACGACAGAATACACATTCATTTTAAGTGCAAGGAAGATTCCATGTTAAGCCACAAATCCAGTCTCAATAAATTTAGAAAGACTAAAATCCTAGTATGTACCTTTTCTGACTACAATGCAAGATTAAAACTCAATTATAAGGGGAAAAAAACCACAAATACTTGGAGGCTAAACAATATGCTACTAACAATCAGTGAGTCAATGAAAAAAATAAAAGAGGAAAAAATACCTCGAGACAAATAAAAATGAAAAGCCAAAGGTCCAAAATCTTTGGGCTGCAGCAAAAATAATTTTAAGTGGGATTCATAGTAATACAAGCCTACCACAGAACACAAGAAAAATCTCAACCTTACTATCCACCTAAAGTAACCAGAAAAAAAAAGCCCAAAGTTAGAAGAAGGAAATAATATAGATCAGAATGGAAATAAATGAAATAGAAACAATAACAACATAAAAAGAAAATAGCAATGAAACCAAGAGCTGGTTCTTTGAAAAGATAAACCACTTTAACAAATTTTAATAAAGATTTAGTCAGACTCATCAAGAAAAAAAGAGCATCCAAATAAATAAAACCAGAAATAAAAGAGAAGTAACAACTTACACCACAGAAATATAAAGGATTATAGAGACTACTACAAAAAAGTAATATGCCAACAAATTGGACAATGTAGAAGAAATAAATTCCTAGAAACGCACAATCCTCTATAACTGAATCAGAAAGAAATAGATATGAAAGACTGATTACTAGGAATGAGACTGAGTTTGAGTTGGCAATTAAAAAAAAAAAAACTTTCAAAAAAATAAAAGTGCAGGAGCAGATGGCTACATGAGTGAACTCTACCAAACTTTGAAAAAAGAGTTAACACCTGTTCTCTTCAGACTATTCCAAAAAATAAAAAAGGAAAACTTCCAAATATATTCAGAGGCCAACCTTACCCTGATACCAAAACCAAATAAAGACACTACAAAAAAAAGAAAACTACAGATCAATATCCCAGATAAACATAGATGCAATAATTATCAAAAATGTTATTAGCAAGCCAATCACATTTGACAACACATGAAAAGCCTCACTCACCGCGATCAGGTGGGATTTATTCTGAGGATGCAGCTATGGTTTGATATCCTCAAATCAATATTACAGCACATTAACAGAATGAAGGATAAAAATCATATGGTCATCTCAATAGATGCAGAAAAAGCATTTGACGAAATTCAACATTCAATCCTGATAAAAACTCTCAATAAGGTGTGTTTAGAGGTAATATACCTAAATATAAGAAAGGCTACATTATATACATATATATATATAATGTATATATATGTATATAATGTATATATGTATATATAATGTATATATGTGTGTGTGTATATATATATATATATACACATAAACGTAGCTAACATCATACTCGATTAAAATCTGAGATCTGTTTTTCTAAGATTGGGAATGAGACAAGGGTGTCCACTCTCAACATTTTTCTTCAGTAAAGTACTGGAAATCCTAGCCATGGCAATCACAAAAGAAAAACAAAAGGCATATATATTGAAATGGAAGAAGTTAAACTGTCACCATTTACAGATGACATGATATTATATATAGAAAACCATAAACACTCTACCAAAAACTATTAGAATAAATGAATTCAGTAAGGTTTCAGGATATAATATAAATACACAGAAATCAGCTGTCTTTCTATACACTAATCACAGGTAGCAGAAGTTTAAAAAATAATTCCATTTATAATTGCACCAAAAAGAATAAAATAACTAGGAATAAACTTAACCAGAGAAATAAAAGACCTATACTCTAAAAACTATAAAACACTGATTAAATAAATTGAAGACAATACAAACAAATGGGAAGATATACTATGCTCATGGAAAGAATTAGTATTGTTAAAATGTCCATACTACCCAAAGCAATCTCCAGACTCAATGCAATCCCTACCAAAATATCAATATTTTTCACAAAATTTTTCCTAAAATTTGCACGAGACCACAAAAGACCTTGAATAGCTAAAGCAATCTTAAGAAAGAAGAACAAATCTGGATGTTATCTCAATTCCAGATGTCAAGATATACTGCAAAGCCACAGTAATCAGAACAGTATGGTACTGGCACAAAAACAGACACATAGATCAACAGAACTGAATAGAGAGACCATAAATGAACCCATACTTATACAGCTAGTTAATCTTTGACAAAAGAAGCATATGTGATGGAGAAAATAGTTTCTTTCATATCTTGGCTATTGTAAATTGTGCTTTAATAAATATAGGGGTGCATATGTCTTTTTAAGTTAGTGTGCTAGCTTTTTGGAGTAAATATCCAGTAGTGGAATCACTGGATTGTATAGTAGTTCTATTTTTAATCTTTTGAGGAACCTCCATACTGCTTTCCACAGTGGGTGCGCCAATTTACATTTCTTTTTTTATACATTTTTTTAATTTTTTTATTCATAGAGATGCAGAGAGAGAGAGAGAGAGGCAGAGACACAGGCAGAGGGAGAAGCAGGCTCCATGCAGAGAGCCTGATGTGGGACTCGATCCAGGGTCTCCAGATCACGCCTGGGGCTTCAGGCGGCGCTAAACCGCTGTGCCACCGGGGCTGCCTCCAATTTACATTTCTACCAATAGAGCATAAAGGTTTCTTTTCCTCCACACCTTCACCAACACTTGTTTCTTCTTTGAGACTACCATTCTGATAGGTACAATATATCTCATTGTAGTTTTGATTTGCATTTCCCTGATGATTAATGATATCAAGCATCTTTTTAAAGATGCTTTGAAGCATCTTTAATTTCTTGGCCATCAGTATGTCTTCTTTGGGAAAAAAAATCACTATTCAGGTCCTCTGCCCATTTTTAATTGGATTATTTGGAGGGCTGTGTTGTGTTGTATGGGTTGTTTACATATTTGGGATATTGTTTATATATTTTAGATATTAATCACTTATTTTATATATCATTTGCAAATACTTTCTCTTATTCAGTAGGTAGCCTTTTTGTTTTGTTGATGGTTTCCTTCAATGTTCAAAAGCTTTTTAATTTTGTGTAATACCAATAGTTTATTTTTTCTTCTGTTTCCCTTGCCTGAAGAGACCTGTCTAGAAAAATGTTGCTAGGGCCAATGTCAAAAAGATTATTGCCTATGTTTTCTTCTAAGATTTTTATGGTTTCATGTCTCACATTTAGGTCTTTACTCCATTTTGAGTTTATTTTTGTGTATGGGGTGAGGAAGTGGTCTAGTTTCATTTTTGCATGTAGTTGTACAGTTTTCACACAGTAGATTTTAATACCATACATCAATGGATAGATCATTCAGGCAGAAAATCAATACAGAATCATAAACATTAAGTGACACATTGAACTATATGGACTTAATAAATGCATGTAGAATATTTTATCCAAAAATAACAGAATACATATTCTTTTCAAGTGTGCATGGAACATTCTCAGGATAAATACCATGTTAGGACAAAATAAGCCTCAGTAAATTTATGAAGATTGAAATCATATATTTTATGATTACAATAGTATGAAATTAGAAATCAATTACAAGAGGAAAACTGGAAAAAATACAAATGTGGAGACCAAACAACATGCTACCAAATAACCAATGAGTCAATGATGAAAACTAGGAAATTTAAAAAAATACCTTCAGATAAATTTAAGGGAAAACAAATAGTCTAATATGTCATGGATGCAGGGAAAGCAGTTTTAAGAAATTTATGGTGAGACAGGTCCACCTCAAGAAACAACAAAAAAATTTTTTAATCTAAGTTTACACCTAAAGGAAATAGGGGGGGAAAATCAAGCCTAATGTTAGTAGAAGGAAGGAAATAATAAACATGAAAATGGAAATAAATGAAATAAAGTATAAATAACAATGAAAAAATGAATGAAACTAAGAGCTGCTACTTAGAAAAGATAAAATAATAAACCTTTATCCAGGCTCATTAAAAAAAAATAAAGAAAGAAGGCCTAAATAAAATCATAAATGAAAGAAGTTATAATTAACAGCCCAGAAATAGAAAAGATCATGAGACTACTAGGAACATATATATATATACCAATAAATAGGACCACCTAGAAGAAATGGACAAATTACTGGAAACATACAATCTCTCAGAACTGAATCAAAAAGAAATAGAAAATTGAACAGACCAATTACTACTCATGAAATTGAGTCAGTAATCATAAAATTCCCAACAAATAAAAGCCCAGAAGCAGATGGCTTCACAGATAAATTCTACCAAACATTTAAAGATGAATTAATAACTATCCTTCTGAAACTGTTCCAGAAATTGAAGAGCCAAGAATGCTTCTGAACTCATTCTAGGAGTCCAGCTTTATCCTGATACCAAAAATAGACACAGACATTACAAAAAAAGAATATTACAGAAAAATATCCCTGATGAACACTGATGCAAAATTCAACAAAATATTAGTAAACCTACTTTAGCAATACATTAAAGGGATCATACATCATGACCAAGTGGCATTTATTTCAGGGATGCAAGGAGAGTTCAATATCCACAAATTAATTAAGGTGATGCATCACACTAACAAAATGATAAAAAGAATATAATCATCTCAATAGATTTAGAAAAATCATATGATAAAATTTGATATCCATTATGATAAAAACTCGCAACATGGGGTATAGAAGGAACATACCTCAACATAGTAAAAGCCATAATGACAAACACAGAGCTAACATCATATTCAATGGTGAAAAGCTCAAAGATTTTCTAAGATCAGGAATAAGACAAAGCCCACTCTCACCACTTTTATTTACATAGTACTGGAAATCTTAACCACAACAATCAGACACCACTAAAAAAGAAAGAAAAAGAAAAAAAAAGAAAAGGCATCCAAATTGGAAAAGTTAAACTGTCACTATTTTCAGATGGCATACTATATAAGAAATCCCTAAAGATATCACCAAAAAAACTATTAGAACTAATAAATGAACTCAGTAAAGATAAAAATTTAATATATAAAATCTGTTGCATCTATATGCTAATAATGAATATAATAGTTATTATAATTGTATCAAAAATAAAATACCTAGGAATAAATTTAACCAAGGAGATAAAAGACCAGTACTTTGAAAAGTATACAGTTTGATGAAAGAAATTAGAGATGATGCAAATTAATGTGAAGATATACTGTGCTCATGGATTGGAAGTATTAATACTGTTAAAAAGCCCATACTACCCAAAGCAATCTATGGAATCAATTTTATCCCTATCAAAATACCAATGTCATTTTTCACAGAACTAGAACAAAAAAAAAAAATCTAAAATTTATACAGAACCACAAAAAACCCCAAGGTAGCCAAAGCAATCTTGAGAAAGAATAAAGTTTGAAGAATCATGCTCCCTGGTTTCAAACTATACTGAAAGGTATGGAAATCAAAAGAGTAGGATATTGGCAAAAAAACCCAGACTGATCAATGGAATGGAATAGATTCCAGAAATAAAACCACACTCATATGGTCAGTTAATTTTCAACAAGGAGGCAGGAACATATGATGTGGAAAAGATAGACTTTTTTCAACAAATGGTGTTGGGAAAATGGGACAGCTATATGCAAAAGAATGAAACTAGATCATTTTCTTATACCATACACAAAAATAAACTAAAAAATGGGTTAAAGACTTCAATGTAAGATTGGAAACCATAAAACTTCTTGAAGAAAATATAGATAGTAAGCTCTTGGACATGGGTCTTGGCAATATTTTTTTGAGTTTGTCTCTTCAGGCAAGGACAAC
The DNA here is from genome assembly GCF_003254725.2 of Canis lupus dingo. Lineage (NCBI taxonomy): Eukaryota > Metazoa > Chordata > Mammalia > Carnivora > Canidae > Canis > Canis lupus. The sequence goes on from NC_064243.1 coordinate 76,306,828, forward strand.
TAAAGAAAAATAAGTAAATAGGACTACATTAAACTAAAAGGCTTTTTTTGCACAGTGAAGAAGACCATTAACAAAAGAAAAAGATGGGATCCCTGGGTTGCTCAGCAGTTTAGCACCTGCCTTTGGCCCAGGGCATGCTCCTGGAGTCCCAGGATTGAGTCCCATGTCAGGCTCCCTGGGTGGAGTCTGCTTCTCCCCCTGCCTGTGTCTCTGCCTCTCTCTGTGTGTGTCTCTCATGAATAAATAAATAAAATCTTAAAAAAAAGAAAAAGACAACATATAGAATTGGAGAAAATATTTGCAAATGCTGTAACTGATAAGGGCTTAATGTCCAAAATAAAGAACTCCCATAACTTAATATAAAGTAAGTCCAATTAGAAAATGGGCAGAGTACTTGAACAGACATTCTCCAAAGAAGACATATAGATGGCCAAGAGAAACATAAAGATGCTCAATATCACTAATTATTAGGGAAACACAAATCAAAACTACAATGAGGTATCACCGCATAGCAGTCAGGGTAGCTAGTGTACATCAGGCTCCCTGCTAGGCAAGGAATCTGCTTTTACTTCTCCCTCTCCCTCTGTTCCTCTCCCCCCCCCCACCTTTGCGCTCTCTCTCTCTCTCTCTCTCTCTCAAATAAATAAATAAAATCTTAAAAAAAAGAAAAAGAAAATTCAAAGATAGTAATTGGGAACCTCCATATCTCTACCTATATAATGGCTAAACCAGTAACAGAGGATTAACAAGGAAATGAATACTGCTATCAACCAAATAGACCATAAGACATTTAGAGAGGCCTATAACCAGTGATAGCAGAATAGATTTTTTTTTAAAAATACATCATCCTCCAGGATAGATCACATGTCCGTTCATAAAACAAGACTCAGTAAATTTATACAAAATTTGTTCCTCAATCACAATTAAAAATCAATTATTGAATGAAATATGAGAAATTCACAATTATATGGTAAAGAAACATACTTTTAAGCAACCAGTGGGTCAAAGAAGAAAATCATAGGTGCTTATATTTTCAAAAAAGAAATCAGGCAGGTTTTTGTAGCTACTGCTCATGGACACATAGCCAGTAGGCTTATGTTCAGGGGTCCCATAGGGATTACAGCAAATGGAGAAAGAGTTCTTAACCAGCTACACCCCAGAGCACAGCAGAGGGGCAAAGACTGAGCTGCCTAGTATTTGGTGAAGGAGGCCTCTTAGTTTATCAGCATGGAGGGAAAGTGGGTGCTGCCTTCAGGCTCTCCCTCTGCCTCCCTCCAGGTTGCTGGTAACTCCCAGAAATAGCTTATGCATGTGTCTGCTGTCACAGTTTTTGAGGCTGTCACCCAGGGGGCACCCTTTAATTGCCTGGCTCTGGGAGCCAGCAGAGCTTGTGTGCACCAATTCAATGGAATAATAGCAAAGAAACAGTTCTTAACTAGCTATTGCCCCAGGGCTCAGTGCAGAGGGAGCTCACAGAAACATCCATTTCCCATTCTTCCCCTGAAAGAAGTATATTTGTATACTTTAAAAGTTTCTGCCTGAGGGTCTTGCTTCCAAGCAGCCTGAATGTAGGTGCTAACTAAGATACTCCCTTTTGAGACACTGACAAGTCTTGGCCCACCATCAACTACTGGGAGTCACTAAGAATAAAATAGGCTGCTTAGGAAAATCAAAAAGTTTTGAGAGACAACCAAGAGCTAGAGAAGGGTTGAACATTCACCTCCAACACAAGGCCACTCGCTCAAGACTGGGAAAGGTGGCTATTTTATATAATGCATAGAAACCAACACAGAGGGATGCCTGGGTGGCTCAGTCGGTTAAGCATCTGACTTCAGCCCATCTCATAATCCCAAGGTCCTGGGATCAAGCCCCACATTGGGGCTTCTCCCTCTACCTCTGCCCCTTCCCTCTACTCATGCTCTGTCTCTCAAATATGTTAAAAAAAACACATACAACACAGAGAGTCAAGGAAAATGAAGAACAGAGAAATATGTCCCAAATGAAAAAGATAAAATCTTATTTAAAAAAAGACTTTCATAAAATGAAGATAAGTGGTTTGCCTATAAAGAATTAAAAAAAAATGGCCATAATCATGCTCACCAAGCTCAGGAGAAGAACAGATGAATTAAGTGAGAAGTTCAACAAAGAGATAGAAAATATTAAGAAAGTACCAAAGAGAAGTTACAGAGATGAAGAATATGATAACTGAACTGAGAAATACCATAGAGGAGTTCAACAGCAGGGGAGATGAAGCAGAAGAAAAACTCTATGAACTCTAGCAGATGGCAGTAGAACTCACCCCATCAGAGCAGGAAAAGAAAAAAAAATGAAAAAGTGAAGACAGGCTAGGAAACTTATAGGACAACATTAAACAGACAAACATTTGCATTAAAGGACTCCCAGAAGAGAGAGAAAAGGGGCAGAAACTTATCTGAAGAAAAAATAGCTGAAAACTTTCTTAACCTAGGGAAAGAAACAGGCATCCAGACTCTGGAAGCCTAGAGATTTCCAAATAGGGATGAACCAAAAGAGATCCACATGAACAATGATATGCCAACAAACTGGACCACCTAGAAGAAATAGATAAATTCCTAGAAGTCTACAACCTACCAAGACTGAATCAAGACTGAAAAATGAGAAAATCTTAACAGATTACTAATAGTGTTCATAAAACAATAAAACATAATTTTTGGCCAGCTACAGATAGACAAAAGTGACAAATTTTTAGGTAGGCATACATAAATAATTATCAATTATTTCTTACATTTCTTATTGTAACTCTTTTTCCATGATAAATAAGCAACAGTGCAAATTACCCAGGGGAGGCCATGTTCAGTGAGTAAGGTCAAGGTTCTGTTAGCTTAATAATGGACAATGAAACATGCACCATCCCATGCTCAGAAAATGGTGAGCATTTCAGCAATTTTCTCTCTCCTATGGATTGCAAATGAATAATGAAATTACTTAAAATTGTGATCTTGTTAGTTAAGGCACTTTCAATGGATATAAAAGATGAAATTAGTGCCTAAACCAATTCATCTTTTTTTTTCCCTGCTTCATTTAAGACCCTGATATAACTGCATTCTGGTATGAATGGTGGCATAAAATACCTAGAGAATGAGCAGGTGAACACACACCTTGCCATTACTCTAGTGCTATTCAATGTGGAAAGAGGAATAGACATTTCTCTTCTTTAAAATATTCCAAATAGTTGGAAAAATTAGATCTTCTTTTTTTTAATTTTATTTATTTATGATAGTCACAGAGAGAGAGAGAGAGAGAGGCAGAGACACAGGCAGAGGGAGAAGCAGGCTCCATGCACCGGGAGCCCGACGTGGGATTCGATCCCGGGTCTCCAGGATCGCGCCCTGGGCCAAAGGCAGGCGCCAAACCGCTGCGCCACCCAGGGATCCCTAGTTGGAAAAATTAGATTCATAAAAATAGATATGTACACTAATAGTAAAACTCTAGAAAAATATACAGGATCAAACCTAGTATGAAATTTTAAACAGGCTAGCAATTGTTCTATTATATCAAAAAAAAAAGGAGAGAGGAAATGAGAAAATACATTGAGATGAATATAAACAAAAACAGAACATGCCAAAGCTTATAGATGCAACAAAAGCAGTACTCAGAGGGAAATTAAAAGTTATAAATGCCTGTTTTAAAAAAAAGATCTCAAACCAATAACCTAACCTTCTACCTTAGGAAACTAGAAAAAGTAGAATTCAACCAAAAGCAGGCAGAATTGAGGATATAATAAATATTAGATCAGAAATTAATTAAATAGAGGATAGATAATAGAGAAAAACTAACAAAAAACAAAATTTGCTCCTTTGAAAAGATAAAACTAAAGTGACAAATTCGTAGGTAGGCATACATAAAAAAAAACACAGAAAAACTCAAATTACTAAAAATAGGTATGAAAAATAACCACTTCTAACCTTAAAAACATAAAAAAGACTAGAAGGGAATACTATAAACAATTATGTGCCATTAGATTAGATAATGTAGATGAAATTGATAAATTTCTAGGAAGTCATAAGGTGCCAAAACTGAATCAAGAAGAAATAGAATATATGAATAGGCCTGTGACAAATAAAGAGATTGAATTAATAATCAAAAACTTCCCATGAAATGGGTACTTGGGTGGCTCAGTTGGTTAAGCATCTGCCTTCAGCTCAGATTATGATCTTGGGGTCCTGGGATGGAGCTCTATGTCAGGCTCCCTGCTCGACAGGGAGCTGCTTGTTCTCCTTCCTGCTCCTGCTCTTTCTTGCTATCTCTATAGCTATCTCTGTCTCTCTCAAATAAATAAAATCTTAAAACAACAACAAACAAACAAACAAAACTTCCCATGAAGAAAAGTCCAGGACCAGATGGCTTCACTGGTGAATTCTTCCAAACAGTAAAAAGGAATTAATACCAATCCTTAAAAAACTCTTGCAAAAAATATCTGAGGGAGTCACACTTCCCAACTCATTACCCTGCTACCAAAACAGATAAATATATCACAAGAAAACTATAGATTAATATCACTTATGAATATAGACACAAAAATCCTCAGTAAAATATAAACAAACTGACTCCAGCAACATAGAGGAGGGATTATACACTCTGACCAAGTTAGATTTATCCCAGGAATGCAATGTTGATTTAACATATGAAAAATCAATGTAATACAAAATATTAATAAAATACAGGACAAAAGACCCATGTGGTCATTTTAGTAAAGTATTTGACAAAATGCAACATCTTTTTATGATAGAAACACACAACCTCTAGGAAAATAAATTAAAAAAAATTTTTTTTTAGATTTTATTTATCTGAGAGAGAGAATGAGCAGAGGGGAGGGGTAGACTTCCCTCTGATCACAGAACCCAATTTAGGACTCAATCCTTAAGACCTTAGGATTGTGACCTGAGCCGAAGGGAGATATCTAACTGACTGAGCCACCCAGGTGCCTGAAAAAGAAATTTTTTAGCTTTGTCAAGAGCATCTTAGAAAAACCCACAGCTAATATAACAATCAGTAAAAACTGAAAAATTTCCCTCAAAGATTGGAAACAAGAATGTGTTCTCTCTTGCCATTTCTATTCAACATTGTACTAGAGGTTCTAGCCAGGGGAATTGAGCAAGGAAATAAAATAATAGGCATATAAATTGGAAAGAATTAAAACTATTTCCGTTTTTATATGATATGATCTTATATATAGAAAATCCTACAAAAATACACAAAAAAATACACAAAAAATATTAGAGCTAATAGAGGAGTTCAACAAAGTTATAGGATACAGGATCAATACACAAAAAATGTATTGTATTTCTACATACTAGCAATGAACAATTCAAAAATGAAATCAGGAAAACGGTTCTAATTACAATATACAAGAGTAAAATACTCAATAATAAAGTTAACAAAAGAAGTACAAGTCTTGTATGCTATAAATAACAAAGCATCATTGAAGGAAATTAAAGGCCTAAGTAAATGGAAAGACACTGCGTGTTCTTGGGATAGAAGATTTAGTAGTAAGATGGCAATACCACCCAAATTGATTTCCAGATTCAAGGCAATCTCAGCTGCCTGTTTTGCATATGAAAATGCAAGTGATTCAGAATGGCCAAAACAATTTTGAAAACAAAACTGGATTCTCACATTTCTGGATTGCAAAACTTAATACAAAAAAGCTACAGTAATCAAGACAGTGTGCACTGGCATAAGAACAGATTGATCTATAGAATGTTACTGAGGCTCCAGAGATAAACCCATACATTTATGAACAATAGAGTTTCAAAAAAGGTACCCAAACAATTCAAAGATGGGTGGAAATTTGTCTTTGACAAATGGTACTAGGATCACAGATATCCACATACAAAATAAAGAAGTTGGACTCATTCCTCACAGCATGTAAAAAAAAAAAAAAAAATTAACTCAAAATGGATCAAAGACCCAGATGTAAGAGCCAAAACCATAAAACTCTTAAAATAAAACATAGGTGTAAATCTTAGTGACCTTGACTAAGCATTGGTTTTTAAATATAACACTAAATGTGTTACCAACAAAATAAAAAATGGGTAAGTTGGATCTCATCAAAATTAAACACTTCTATGCTTCAAAGGACTCCATCAAGTAAAAGAGATAACCCACAGAATGGGAGAAAATATTTTCAAATCATACAACTGATAAGAATCTAGTATCTAAAATATATGAAAAAGTTTTCAATTCAATAATAAGAACATAAATAACCCGATTTTAAGATAACTGATATGAATATTTCTCCAAAGAGCTCCAAATATCTAATAAGCACATAAGAAGATGCTCAGCATCATTAGTCTTTAGGAAATGCAAATCAAACACACAATGGGATACCACCTCACACCCTACCAAAAAAAAAACAAAACAAAAACAAAACAAACAAACAAACAAAAAAACAACCAAACAGATGGTGAGGATATGGAGAAATTGGAACCCTTAATGCATTGCTGAGTTACATTGTCTGAAAAAGTTTAGTAGATTCCTCAAAAAGTTAAGCACACAGTTACCATATAACCCAGCAATTGTCCTACTAGGTACATACCCAAGAGAATTAAAAACATGTTCACATACTTATAAAAATCTGCACATGAGTATTTATAATAGCATTATTTGTAAAAGCCCTAAAGTGGAAAGTACTCAAATGTTCATCAACTGATGAATGGAGAAACAGATGTGGTATAGCCATATAAAGTACTATCATTCAACCATGAAAAAGAATAAGGTACTGATGCATGGTACAATATGAATGAATCCTGAAAATGTGCTAGGTGAAAGAAAAACCAGACATGAGAGTCCACATAAGATTTAATTTTGTAAATGTCCTGAATTGGCAAGTTGACAGAGAAGAAAGCAGATAGTCACTTCCAGGGACCTGGGGGAGGGGAGAATGGGGAGCGACTGCTAATAGGCACAGAGCTTCTTTTGGGAGGATGAAAATGTTCTGGAACTTATAGCACTGGGGATTGCACAACTCTGAATAGGCTAAAACCGCTAAGATGCATACTTTGGGTGAATTTAATGGTATGTGAATTATATCTCAATACTTTAAAAAGTAAGTCAGATCACACCATTCTTCTCAAAACTCTCCAACAGCCTCATATCTCAGAGAAAAAGTCAAAGGAATACAAAGCTCTGTAAAGTCAGATTCCCCACTGCTTCTCTGACCTCACCTCCTATCACTCTCCTACCTGCTCAGTCAGCTCCAGCCACACTTCTGCTCTTCAACCATGCTCTCATGTTCTCACCACAGGGCCTTTGCACTTGCTTTCTCCTCAGCTCTGAATGCCAATCCTCCACATACTACATAATTAGCTTCTCTAATTGCCAGGGTCCATGCTCCAATGTCCCCCTTTCAGTGAGGCCACATGCCCCAACACTTCTATCCCCACCCCTGCTTGCCCTTTATCTTTTGTATCTGTCACTATTTTAATATACAACACACTTTTCTTACATATTTATTTCTTGCCTGTCCCCTCTCACTAGAATAGAAGCTCCATGCTAGCTAGGATTTTCATCTGCTTGTTCACCGCTGTATGTTTCACCCTCTACCGGGCACACAGTAGGAGCTTATTAAATACCCGCTGGTGACCACAGAATGAATGAATGCCTACCAGGGTAAAGAATTTTGAGGACCTGTCCTGAGAATCAAGCATCGTCAGGTTCAAACAGCTGACATACAAATGACTTTGGGAATAAATTTTTTTGAACACGGAGTACTGCCTGTTATCAGAGTTACTGAAGCCTAAGAGCTGCCAGGTCTTTTCTGATACCTGCTAGTTAATCATTGTAAAATGACTAACTGAAAGAGGCAAGCCCCAGGCCCTTTCTTTCAGCAGCTGGGAGTATGAGCCTTGGCCAGCTTCTAAGCTTTGATCCTCACGTTTCAGCTGTACTTCTTACTCGGTTTCACACAGTGACGTGGACTGCTGGCTCACTCTCTCTCTTTCCCTGCACATGTGTGCTTTGAGCCCGGCTAACTCTATGGGCTGAAAGACACTCTGGCCGTGCCTGAGGATAGGAGGAGCCCTCCAGCAGGAACTCGGTACCAGCTGACCCGGCAGCCTCCCGAGCTCCAGAGCATCTCTGTTGTGCTTGAATGGGCTCTCCATTTGAGCCCTGCAGGAGTACACACGACAGCAAACATTTAAGAGCAAGCTCAACGTACAGACTTTTATGTTATTTTTAACTTTTGATTCATTCACTTCAGGGATTCAGCCTTTCTCTTTGACTGAATCTAAAACCTGAAAGAGAAGAATTTCTTAGGCTTCTAAAAAGTCCTAATGCTTTCCAGAAACCGAGTCTTAGCATGAAGAAATCCCTCTGTATTTCTGCCATTTAGATTCTCTTTTGCAGATAAAATAGCTTTTGTGTCTGGGTAGAGGATGGCAAAAAGATTGGAAACTGAGAAAAAGTTCACAGGCCCATCGGTGTCACCCTCAAAATCTCTTTTTTCAGGGGTCCTGAAAAATGTCTGTTCTCTTTACTCCCCAAAACACTTTCTCTGCAGCTGATACTATTGTGCCAATAATTTTAACTAGCACCTGCAATCCAAATTAGTATAATCCGGAATCAAGACCCACTTTCACACTTGTGTGGTCCACCTAAGTATTCCACAGGTTCTTTGGGTTTGGGTTCATGCTATCTGAGGCTAACTCATTCTCATTCCATGAAAACAAAATTGAAAAAGCAAAACAAGGGGCACCTGGGTGGCTCAATTGGTTAAGCGTCAGACTCTTGATTTCTACTCAGGTCGTAATCTCATGTGTTCTGAGATCAAGCCCAGAGTCAGGCTTCACACTGGGGGGGGAGGGGAGGGAGATCAGCTTGAGAGTCTCTCCCTCCTCTCTCCCTTGAAATAAGTAAATTTTGAAAAAGCAAAACAAAACAAATGTATAATAAAAAAAAAAAATCCTTGTTCTCCTTCCATGCTAAGCCTAATGGCATTACCTTCTCCCATTCAGTGAAATCAGGAAATTCAAACTTTCCACTTTGACTCTATGAAAATTCTGTTAGTCATGAAGTCACTGCTTTGATGCTATTCCAACAAGTTTTCTAATTTACCTAACTATATTTTGAAAAATTATCTCCGACCCGCTATCACAAGCCTACATTGGGAGCTCACTATTTTAGAGCCGATTGTTCTCTACTTCTACTTTTCACCATGAATTACTTAGCTGACCGTGGAAATAAAACCTGTTGTCCTCCCCAAGTCCTGCTAGCTACTGTGGAGCTAGGCCTGGGTTCCGCCATGTACTAAGGAAGCTCTGCCTCTGAATATCAGCCCCATCCCCTCTTGCCTCCTTAAGGTTGGATAGGTCTTTGGAGTAACTTGTGTCAATTTGTCTCTAAAATGGGGATCAACCAATTTCTCAGAGAGTGCTTGCGAGGAATAAAAAATATCAAGCACCTGAAACATACCCATTAGCGTGTCCCCCAGCAATTTAGCTCTTTATCCCCTCTCTTTCAAATGACCTCTCCTATCCCTCGCCTGAAGAAGGCAGCCCTAATCTATTTTGCCATCGCCATGCTGAAAACTAGAAGTGTCCAACAGCTCTGTACCATCCTACCTTACCCAAACTTTGTGGGGAGGTCACCACATTGTTCCTCTAGTTGGGGGTGTTCTGCAAGCATAGTTGCTCTGCAAGTCACTCCTAGAAAAAGGGTACCATGAGAAATAAGAAATGCTGCATTGCTGGAGCTTTATCTTGAAAAAAATCACAGAAGACACTGGATCAGGAAAGCCCTTTTCTTGCATAAAACATCTTTTATTATCCCAAGGGACATATTGTGGTCTTCTCATTGGCCTTGATCATCCCAGCCCCATCATACTCATTTAGCAATAGTTCTGATTTGAAAGTTTGAATTGAAGGAAGTACATTCTAAGTGAATCTGGAACAATCTGCCTTTATATGCCATGCATGCAACAGAAATCAGATCTATGAACAGGTTATCATCATAAGGCATGGCAAATGCATAGGGCCCTGGAGACCCATAGATAACTCCCCCTCCATGGAGCTGAGCCTCCCCGGACTTCTGCAAATGTTACAGTTCCCACTTTGGTCCTCAGGGATGATGACACTGGGGATCCCGTTGGTGCAGAAACAAGCCCCTTCTCCCATTTCACCCCCATGCCACTTCCTGAAAGTGGGCAGGTGAGGTACATGGTTGCAGAGTCCAGGCCTAAGGCTGGCATCAATCCTGAGGTCTCATTCTGTTGTGCAATAAAAGACAGGGCTCAAAGAGTTAAGAAATCTGACGTCCAGTGCAGGGCATTATGCTCAAGGAGAACATTGCTTTATAAAAATAGATTCTTTGGTCTGAACCCTACATGTAAACCAGCAAATGAAGCCAAGAGCTTCATACATTTAGACTCCTAGGCCCGGCTACTGCCCCATTCCTCCTAGGGAGACATTTCTCCCTGCATCCAAACTCAGCTTTCTAGAACAGCATACATTAAGGTGGCTGCAGCAGAAATAAACTGGAACACGTGGGCTGCTGTTTTGAGGAATGAACAGAGCAAAGGACGAGGCTGCCCCCAAGTGGAAAACCCACAAAGAGCAGCAACGCTTCCTATCAGTTTAGGCTTTAGTTCAAGGAACAAGGGCTCTGCATTTCCAGCTCCTAGGACTCCCTCCCAACCCGGCGAGCCGCTGGGGAGAAAACTGAGTGCAGATTCTTTTTTTTTTTTTTTTAATTCAACTTATTTATTAATGAGAGAGAGAGAGAGAGGCAGAAGCAGGCCCCATGCAGGGAGCCCGATGTGGGACTCGATGTGGGACTCGATCTGGGGCCTCCAGGATCAGGCCCTGGGCTGAGGGCGGCGCTAAACCGCTGAGCCACCGGGGCTTCCCTGGGTGCAGATTCTTTAACCACCGGGGTGGTGTGTGTGTGTCCGGCTGGGGGCGGGCGTGGAGAAAAAATTAGGCGAACCCAGCGTGTCCCAACCTCCCTACCTTATGTAAGCCCCTGGTTAAATCCAGATTCCAGGTCCTCGCTGCGGAGATTGTGATTTGCAGGCCAGGAGTGGAGGCGGGGGTCTGGGTTTCTAACCTGTGTGATTCTAGTTTCTAATCGGGTGATTCTAATCATCTGGCAAATTTGGACATTCTGCGATGAGAAGCAAATTCTGCTTCCGGGGCTCGGGGAGAGGCCCAGCTCTTGAAGGTCAAGGGAACCAGAAGTCAGGAGCTTTCTAACCTCTGCATCTCCGCAGCCACAGCCCGACCCCCTCCCCGCGGGCGGTTTCCATGGAGACCCAGGCCCGCGCAGAGAGCTGCTTCCTTAGGACCACGTCAGGTTCCACCTGTCTGCCCCAGCGCCCAGCACCCTACTGAAAAGGAGATTCTGGTCCAGAACAGCCAGGCTAAAACCTAAATCAATCATCATCGTCATCATTACTATTATTGAGCTGAGTAGTTTTGTGCCTATGCTTATTTAAAATGAGCTTTAAGAGTTTTTTGTTTGAGAGGGATGGGGAAGAGGAATACATGCTTTTCTGGCACCTTAATGTAAATTTCACCTTCAGTTCAAATGCTTGGGACAGACTGACTCCCTGGCTGCAAGAATCTATGATTTCTACATGTCCTAGTGATTTACCTTTGCACGGTGCTCCTGTGATGCAGGAGGACACTCAGGCATGTGGTTTATCCATTTGTGCCAGTAACCGGCCTCACCGAGGTGGTGATTCCCAGACTGTGGACTTCCTGTGCCTTTCAATCCTACCTTTCTTTTTTTTTTTTAATTTATTTATGATAGGCACACAGTGAGAGAGAGAGAGAGAGAGAGAGAGAGAGAGGCAGAGACACAGGCAGAGGGAGAAGCAGGCTCCATGCACCGGGAGCCCGACGTGGGATTCGATCCCGGGTCTCCAGGATCATGCCCTGGGCCAAAGGCAGGCGCCAAACCGCTATGCCACCCAGGGATCCCCCCTACCTTTCTTTTCAAGGGCTGCTGACTCAGCTGAACCAGATGGCAGAAATCAGTTTCTCAGGATGGTAGGGTAGCAAAGACAACTGTAAAATCAGATACATCTGGGTTGAGCCTGATTAATTCTAATCAATGATCCCCAGCTCATTCCAGTCAGTTTCCCTTTGGAGAGGGTCTAGCTTCAAGAAGTGCTGGGTTTTCTGCTGTCAACCCTTAGGCCTGAGCAAACCCTCTAAAGCTGCCATAAGTTGCTAGTCTGCACATTTCAGCTAGTCTGGTCCTACCATGGGGCCTGGAGTGGGTGGGGTAGGTGTCAGCTTTTATTATTGGTTATTGATAATGATCCCTGGACCACCTCTGAAATGGTTCCTTGGGGCATTTCAAGATGCATGGAAGCTAAATAGAAATCTAGGTATCCCAGGAAGCCAGTTGATTCGCTGAGTGAGTGCCAAACGGGAGAAGTGGGGAACTCTAGGGAGCGGTGTTGCTTTCACTTTTCTCAGTCACCCATTTGGAATTATTCTCTCCAGTTTAGCAAAGATGAAAGCAAGGAACAGGCAGGGCTAAGTAGGGAGAGACAGAGTAGCGGGCTAGGTGACTAGGCTCCCAAGGCGGCCAATAACCTGGCTCACAGAAATCCCAGATGTGGGGAGATGACATAGGCAAGATATTAACCAGTGAGAAGGGAACATAATAAATCCACCTGGTTTACTCTAAATATGGAAGAAATATTTTCATAGTATTTACAAATCCCCCTTGTTTAAGTGTTACAGACAAGATACTTACAGGTCAGTTTTCTATAAAATAGAAAAAGTCCTGACCATAAAAGCCCTCAGCAGCAACCTATTTGGGACTCTTTTCACCATAGAGCGCTCTTTTACTTTCCTTACTGTTCTCCTTCATTTAATAAGCTTTCACTTCATTTCACTTCACCCTCTTGTAGGGGAGATTCATTCTTTGACTCAGTGAGACAAGAACCCTGCAACAAAAGTGAAGCATAGAGAATTTCGGAAACTTGCCTAGTGGTGGAGTCCAGAATTAAACCCACTCTGACTTATAAGCTCACACTCACTCAGTCCTCTAAATTTGGGTTCATCTTTATTGGCCCTAATGGGGTTTAATTCAAGCCACACCCCCTCATTAATTCAAGCAAATTCATCCCTCATTTAACAGTGAGCTGTTTCATTGCTCCCCCCTTCCCCTTCACAGTAGTTCCATGGGGACAGAGACAACCACATCCATGGTAAGTTTGTCCTACAGAAGTCTCCTAGGAAAGTTTGTCAATGAATAAAGAACAAAGAGAATGAGCACTTCAGAGATTTTGCATTTGTTGCATAAATTAGGAGAAGCAGAAAACATAACAGATTTATAATTACCTTTCCTGGACTAGGCACCTAGGATATTTTATCCTCACTTATTTCTACACCATGAGATAGGTACTGTTTTTCTCTCTTTTTTTTATGAATGAGGAAAGTAGGATTAGGAGACACTGATCACTTTTGGAGCTAGGATTTAAACTCTGGATTGTTTGCCAGAATCCAAAATCTGCAGTTTTCGCACATACCACACTGCCTCCTGGAGCATCTAGAATGATGTAGTAGTGGCCAAGGTGAAGGTAGAGGTTTTTTCCTAAGTGACAACTGAAAAATGAAAATTTGACTGTGGATGTATTATTCTTTAGCCAGTTGATAAGCACATGCATGGCGAGAGAGAGAAAGCATGTAAATAATAGCAAAGTGCTGAGGGCAGGAGAGCTCCTCTTATACTGCTGTTTCCTTGGGTCTGGCTTAGAGAATCCTGAAGCTTCCACATGAAAATAGGAGCTGGGAATAGAAGTGTTTTATCTATCAGCTCCTTCCATCATAGGATGGCCTGAGATTAGAATTGCAGGTTATTTTGTTTTATTTTAAACTAAGAAGATGTTGTATAAGCTCCAGAAACAGAGCAGTGGGTTCTGATGGACTTGTGGGGAGAAGGCTTGTTGTGGAGTATCTTTAAAGTTTGTGTTGTGTTTCCAGGTTTATCTTCCTAGAAGGTTCTCTTTTGCCTTCTAATCACTTACCGGGATGCATGTGGTTTGGCTAGTGGTGAAAGCCAAGCTCCGTTTCTGGTCTGTAACTGATACACTCTTCTACTTTTCCCAGCCATTAATTTAATGTATTTAACATTTTTGTGTCCTTCCCTCCCATTTCCCATTTGGTTGTCATTTCCTTTATTTTCCTCTGCTGGCTTTCTTAATGTTGCTGGCTGTTGTGCTAAGCATCCCCTCCCTGCCTTTTCCTCGGCTTCCGCTCTGCCTCCTGGGGGCTTTGGGAATGGGATTCAGTTAAGCAATCCTGTTGGCTGCCCTGGAGAAAACCAGCATCCTCTTATGCCTGTAGGTGGCATGTGTAGACTGCAGTTAGTGGAGGGGTTGGGCAGTAGGGCCAAAATTTCAGATTTCAGTGGATTGCAAGAGACAGTATTGAAACAATGAAGCCCTGAAGTCTAGAAAGAAAGCTTGACATTTACCAAGGAATGAGAAACAAGCCTATTAAGTAGACATCTGTGATCTGCATGTACTGCCACTGTCTGTTCTGTACCACGCTCTTGAGTCATTGCCAGCCATGATTTTATAACATTTGTTTTATTCTATTTAGCCTCAGTTATTTTCTTTTTCATGAGCAGGCCAGTCTGTATTTGAATTAATCACCTGTCAATCCGGGCTATTCACTGGTTATGTCAATGAAGAGCCAAGTAAGTAATTAAGTGGGAGGTAGTATAATCCAAGAGTGAAGAGCAAGAACTCTGGCCCTCCCACCTCTGAGCTGTGGGACCTTGGGCAAGTTACTTAGGTTCTCTGTACCTCTATTTTCAAAGCATTAAGTGACACATATAAGCAATTATTGTTATTGTGATTACACAGTTGTCCATAGATACCCTGGACTGATGATTATAGATATAGAGATGGATATAACACACATCCAAAGATTTTTTTCCCCCTTTTAAGTTATTGGTTTCTGGATTTCTGATGTAATTGACATGTAACTTCCTGACAGTGGTCTTCATGCCATCATTGTTTATGGTCAAAAAAACTGTGGAAAGAGCACTGGGCTTTCAGAAACCATAGGTTCCCTTGAAACTTCGCCCCTCTCTTGCAACTTGGCCCTGTGGGCATAGCTGTGGTCCTATTCTCCCTGGATTTGAGTGTCCATCTCTAATAAATGAGATGCACCACTGGCCTGGGCAAGAGCCAAGTTATCTTTACCCCACTGTGGCCCTAATGACTCTCTAATCTGCATCATGGCAAAAATAAGTTCAATTCAAGGCAACATGCAATATAATTAGAAATGGGTGAAAAGTTGAGACTGTAAATGTCCTTCTGACTAATTTCCTTAGTCCAAGGATCTCAGTCCTTGATCAGTTAGTCCAGTGCTGCCAGGGCTTGTGAGGTCAGCCTAGAATAAACATGTTCTTGACTTCTAAAGAGAAGTAAACGTTTAAAAAATTGGTAAAAATTAAAATAATTGAAGTAATAATAACTTAAGTGACCCATACAAGCATGGTTAAAGAAGCAGTACATGGAGGCACCTGGGTGGCTCAGCGATTGAGCATCTGCCTCCGGCTCAGGGTGTGATCCCGGGATCCTGAGGTCCAGTCCCACATTGGGGTCCCCGCAGGGAGCCTGCTTCTCCCTCTGCCTATGACTCTGCCTCTCTCTGGGTCTCTCATGAATAAATAAATAAATTCTTTAAAAAAGGGGGGGAAGAAGCAGTACATGATTAGTTTCCAAGCAATAGTACAGACAGGAAGCTGTGTAGTTGGTGGAAGTGATCAGGGTAAGCTGGGCGGGTCAGAGGCAGGTGATGGCACTCCGGGAGAGGGAGGGCCGGCAGGGTGCTGCAGCCTGAGAGCTCCTCTCTTGCCCCACATGCACCCTGCGTGCACTGGAGCCTGCACCCTGCAGTCTCAAGCTGAGTGACCACAGGGTGCAGTCAATAGCAAAAAATAACATTAAAATAACCTGCTTAAAAACGGGCAGAAGATCTGAGTAGACATCTCTTCAGAGAAGACATGCAGTATATGAAAAGATGTTCAATGCCACTCATCATCAGGGAAATAAAATCAAAACCAAATGAGATGTCACCTCACACCTGTTCAGATGGCTATTGTTAAAAAAACAAAAGATGGGGAAGGTGTGAGGAGAACCCTTGTGCACGGCTGGTGGGAATGGAAATTTGTGCAGCCGCTATGGAAAACGGTACAGCGGTTTCCTTGCCTCCTAAGATGGATGCGCCCCTTTCCCCTGGAACATTTCATGATGCCACTATCTGTTTCTTGCAGGATAGACATGGCATCTTCAGGAATTATTTGTCAAAGTGCATAAATGCGTATTTAAGAGAAAGTGTCCATTTAGTACTATTTAGTATCAGCATTATTTGTATGGCAGTATAATTTGTCATTTAGTAACACCTAGGAATGCATTTATTTATGAGATTGATTTCCTATTGGGCAGAGAGTCAGATCAGCCTGCAGACACTTACCGGGGTTGGAGAAGCGGAAGGTAGAGGTGAAGTCTAGGTCATTGAACATGACTTTTTGAATATAAGGTCTTGGTTCCAACTGGAAATGTTTTTCTCCAAAGACAACATGACAGTCATTATATTTCTAGTATAGAGATTAAGAAAAATCACAATGTCAAAATACTTCTCTGAGTTCAGAAGTTGTTTTTGTGAATATGTATTTTATGAATTCCAGGGTTATTTGTTTACTATCCTGGCCATTCTCATACAAGGTCACATAAAGATTCTGCAACTACTTGGAGTCACTGTGACTCACCCCACTTCCAGGGATCTGCAGTCCTTGGCTTGGGCCAAGAGCCTTCTGAGTAAATTTTCTTTTACCTGGAAACCTCCCCATCAACTGTTCTGTCTGCTTGGAACATTCTTCACTCCCTTCTCTTGACTAGGCTAACTTGGTACAGTCTTCAGGTCTCAACTGAGATATTATCTCACCAGAAGTCTGTTGATATGCCTCTCCAATGGCACCCCAGCGTCCTGAGCAACTGTGATTAGCTGGGATGATGTCCCTCTTGGGGAATGGTGGAGAGGTAAGGAGAAGACCCTATTGATTGGAACTCAGGGGTACTTCATGTTGAACAGGATTTTATGGAGTTGTATCTCTGGGTCATGTAGCCTGTCGCTTCTGGGAAATTGGAAAGGTTATACAAACCAACAAGTACTTGATGTGCTTAGATTTTTTTAATAGAAAAAAAAAAAAAGGGAGGGACCAAGTTCTGTGTACTGATTGACATGGGGCCAAAGTAGAATCACCAGCATGTTTGAGGAAACAGCCATACATCAGATATCTGTTTGCTTATCTCTCTAGACTCTAAGTATGTAAGCATTGTTCCTCCTATGGTATCACATAATAGACCCTCAGTAAAAAGTCAGCTGAATTGGATGCCAAGGTGGTTCCGTGGTTGAGCGTCTGCCATTGGCTCTGGTCATGATCCTGGGATCCTGGGATCGAGTCCCACATCAGGATCCCTACAGGGAGCCTGCTTCTCCCCCTGCCTATGTCTCTGCCTCTCTCTGTGTGTCTCTCATGAATAAATAAATAAACTCTTTAAAAAAAAAAAGAAGTCAGCTGAATTAAGAACCTTGGTTCTAGATCAGAGAATGGAGTGGGTACCAAATATTTCAAGTAACATTTTGAAATTGGGACCATTTTGACAAGGTTGAATGGGTACTTAAAAAATGTCTGGGACAGACACTTTCCTCAATTCAGAGTCATGACCAGCCTGGGAGCAAGCATGATGAGAAATTCAGAGATGTTTATTTCACACAGTCCTTGGTAATTTTTTAAATGTATTTTGTTGTTATTTTTTGTTTGTTTGTTTGTTTTTAAACATCAAAAGGCCCTTCAAAATGTCCTGGTTGGGATCCCTGGGTGGTTCAGCCATTTAGCGCCTGCCTTTGGCCCAGGGCGCGATCCTGGAGACCCGGGATTGAATCCCACGTCGGGCTCCCTGCATGGAGCCTGCTTCTCCCTCTGCCTGTGTCTCTCCCTCTCTCTCTCTCTCTGTGACTATCATAAATAAATTTTAAAAAAATTAAAAGAAAATACAAAATGTCCTGGTTCTCTGGGGTTCTCGCAGCACAGGTGGTCCTGCCCTCAGAGTGGGGAGTGGGGAGTGTTGTGCCCAAGATCGCCAATCCGAGAAACCACCGAGGAGCCGACACCGATGCAAACACACGAGGGTTTATTTACAAGCTCGAGCTTGGGTCCAAGTGTACACGACACAGCGGAGCAGGGACTTGGACCCCGAGACTAAGAGGCCTACCTTTATAGGGGCCAGTGGCCCATGGGATACACAGAAAGTTGCACAGTCGTGTCGGTCCACACGCATGTGGCCGATTGAATTACACCTTACCCTATAGTGTCCCTTTGAGCTGGCCTATCACTTAGGTCAGAATCGGCGCGCAGTTTTGGCGGGCACAAGGCGGGGTTACATTGTTATGAGCCGATGTCCGATTAGGGTGTGCCCAGCGGCCTGACTAGGGTGGGGCAGCGCCTTAAGCAATAAGCAGGTCCTGTGGGGGTCAGACGGGAGGTGGCGGGTGTAGCACAAAATGGAATCAGTCCTGCTCTGCTTGCCCAGGGTAGGGGATTTTCGTTAAATTTCCTGGGTCCCACAGGGAGTTCTTAACCACTGAGTACCTTGGATGGGACCAGATGATGTGCCTTCTGGTCTTTGCTTAGCAGGTGTGAATCTGTGTCTCAACAAATGACCGACACCCTTGCACCTCACTTACCAACACCTGAAGTGCTCTAAGGATCATTGTTGACAATCAAGGAGGGACCTGTGGAGCATGGCCCTGCATTCAGTGCTGTCACATCTCTAAATTATCAGTGTCTGCCATGCTTGCATTCACTGCTTTATCCATTCATTCAGAAGTTTCCCGGGGCTGACCTTGTATAACAAAGATATTGAAGAACCTTATGCATAGTATTTTTTGAAAAGTATTTTTTTTTATCAATAATTTTCAAATTACTGGAGCTGCCTCAAGGGAAACTGGCAAATTAGGCAGAGAAGAGAGGAAGAAGAAGTTTTATTTTATAAAATTTGCCTTATATTAGGAATAAAGGGCTGCAATGATTTAATTTTTTCTTAAGTGGGAGTTTGTTAGGAGTCCAGTTTTGGTGAGTAGCATATTTGATTGACAGGTGAACTTGTGACTTGCTGGCTTTTTTGCTTGACCTGGAGCATTTCTGTCTCATCTTCATCAACCTGTGTGTCTCCCTGCCCCAGCCTGGGTTGGCCAGGTATGTAGGAAGGTTAAATTGGTATGAGATGGTTGTACTGAGTGGGTCTGAATAAGTGTTCTTTATCTGTCTTATCCTCTTCCTACTTCCTCCCCTTTTTAGACTTTTCTCTTTGGTTCTTTTTTTTTTTTTAATTTTTATTTATTTATGATAGTCACAGAGAGAGAGAGAGAGAGAGGCAGAGACATAGGCAGAAGGAGAAGCAGGCTCCATGCACCGGGAGCCCGACGTGGGATTCGATCCCGGGTCTCCAGGATCGCGCCCTGGGCCAAAGGCAGGCGCCAAACCGCTGCGCCACCCAGGGATCCCTTCTCTTTGGTTCTTTTTAAATTCTTAGGGAATTTATACAAATCAAAAGAACTTATATACTTGGTAAAAAAAAAAAAAATTAAACTGTAGAAAACCAGTGAAATCTACCAGGCTACCTTTATTTAAAAATCATCTTCTATTTTATATTCACTTAATTGGCATATATTCCCTCAAAAAAACAAACGAACCTTTCTCATTCAGTGACTAAGACCCATAGCATGACTGACTATGGTAAATACTAGCGGTGAAATTTTTCTTACGTTCTCTTAATATATTAGTTGCCTTGTTCCTATAGTTACAAAACTTGCCCTCAAATTCTTATAAAAATGTTAGTTGTGTTGTAGGATGTTAGTGAATACAGTAGGGCCACATTGTAGGTAGAAGAATCATCAATTAGTTTTCTTTTATTTTTTTAATTGTCTCTGTCTTTTTATTTGCAGATGGGTTCCGTACCCCTTACACTGACTAGAGATTCTCCGTGGAAAGAGGCAGACACTCCTTGAACTCATGACCTAAAGCACTTACGAGTCAAGAATGTGGCTCACTTTGAAAGCTTTGGGATGATCATAGCTGACGCTTCCAGAAATAGCAGCCAACCAGTGCGGTCAGCTTCCCAAGACACCAGAGTGAATTTCTCAGAAAATCAAACCTTTGGGCTGAGAGGCCTGCAGATGTCATGGTGTTGTTTAGCAATTGGAAGGAAACTTCTCTTCCAGGAAGTGTCCAAAGTGGTTCCTGAAGAAGCAGAGTAGGATCAGGACCAGAGGGCCCAGGAAGGGCCAGGAGAAAGAACCACTCAGCAGAACTGGGTCCAGCTGCTGGCCGATGCCTTGGTCCCTGAGACAAAGAAGTTGCAAAATGTTATGAATTGGGCTCAGAGACATCTGGGTGGCTCAGTGGTTGAGCATCTGCCTTTAGCTCAGGTCATGATCCTGGGGGCCTGGGATTGAGTCCCACATCAGGCTTCCTGCAGGGAGCCTGCTTCTCCCTCTACCTATGTTTCTCTCTCTCTCTGTCTTTCATGAATAAATAAATAAAATCTTTAAAAAAAGAAGTTATTTTCCAACCTTCCAGAAGAGACCAACTGAAGAGTCCCACAGCTTCTCTAGGATTCCCACAGTCTAACCCTTGCCAAAGTTCAAAAGCTCTAGGAAATAAGAAAAAATGCCCATCTGGGGTCCTCTGATTCCCCACGCCTGCTCAGAGAAGACCAGTCCAGACGTTCACAGATACTCTTTAAGCCCTTGAAATAACTGGTCAGAAGTGGACTTGTCCTCAGAATTTCCAAGATCCTTCTTGAGGAAGGATTTCCTGGCAGTGGTAAGAGTGGCAAGAGACTACAGTCAGGAATGAGGGGGAGGGAAAAGCTGCTGAGTGCCCACCTGACAGTCTTCAGGAGGAAGGTTCTGCTCAACAAAAGTATTCCAGAGTGGGAGGTGGTTATATTCAGACTCCAGTGAGGATGAGACATTTCCTGAGAGGCTAGGGCCCCAGCCACAACTCAGTCATGCTGTGTAGGAAGTAAGGTTTTAGAGGAAACCAGACAGAGCCCAGCTCAGAGGAGGAATGTTTATGTGGAACTGGAGAAAATAAAGAAACACCTAGAGGGTGTGTTCTAGGCAGGAAGTATAGAGGGTTCTCAGGAATTGCCTTGTCTCTCACAAGTGGCAGCATGCTAGTGTTGAAAACCACAGTGCTAAGTGGTACTTCCTTCCCTGGGGATGCACCCCTGCAGGTTAAAGTTGAGAAGGCGTGCAGAGGACTAGAGGAGTCCCCTCTGAGGACCACCAAAGATGTCACAGTGCAGTTCAAGGCTCACAGTTCCGGAGGTGAAGATCCCATCTAGAGACTGCCTGGGGGTGGGGGTGGTTCAAGTATGAACCCCAGTCACAGCTCCAATGGAAGGAGGAAGGAATCAGATAATGTGGGGTTCACTTAGGGATCCCTGTAAACTGATTCCATATAAACATTCCTCCTCTGAGCTGGAGAAAAGGGTTTCATGAGCAGCAAATTTATGGACACTTATATAACACGTCATGTGGCCACTGGGGATAAGACACAAGCTTCTGGCTTCATCAGTGTATTTGGTGTATTAATGTATTACCTCTCAGCTTCGTTTTCCATAAATATAAAATAGGGATTATCTTGGCCCCTCTGGGCTGCTGTAACAAAAGTCCCATAGACTGGGAGGGGTTTAAACAACAAACATTTCTGTCTCATAGTTCCAGAGGCTGGGAAGTCCTAGATCAAGTTGCCACAAATCCAGTGTCCTAGTGAGGGCCTCTTCCTGTCTCCTTGCTATGTTCTCAACATCAGCGAAGCAGAAAGGGGAAGCAAGATCTCTTGTGGCTCCTATAAGGGTGCTAATCCCATCATGACCTCCCATAACCTCATCTAACCCTAATGACCTCCCAATACTATCACATGGGGTGGGGGGCTGGGTCTCAACATCTGAATTTTGGGAGGACACAGGCATTCAGTCCATATCAGGGACAGCTGTCAAAATATAAACTGTGAAGATACTATGCAGATATTAGCTTTATTTTGGCAGACCAAAAACCACTAGCTCATTAAAAATAATCTCGGAAAATAATTATTTGGAAAGAGCAAAGCTACAGCATTCTCTTGGCGGGAGAGCTATCTCTCTTAGGTGCCTGCATTTTTCATGAGCAGGATGATTCTATTCATTTTGCTGTCTAGTAATTTGTGTGGAAATAAGCATTTTATGCCTTTCATGTAAAATACATTTTAATAACCAAGCATTAGAAAATAGAATCTGCCTCTTCAATTTGAGTGCTGTGTAGATAGAAACTGATTAATGCATTTTCATTTCATAGAAGAAATTCAGATTAGGAATTCACAACACCTTGCTAGACCTTTATGCAAAAAAAATCTTACTTGAATTCATTCTTTTTTTTTTTTTGAACAAAGTTACATGATTGGTTATAAATAATAGTACAATAGAATACTCAAGCTATTTTGAGATACAGCTAAAATGGTAGAAGATACATATTATTCAAGTATGCTTATAATATTCTCATAAGATCTGGGAAGCTGAGTGGCATAACTTGCCGCAGCGCAGATTACAGAGTGCATCTGTAAAATACAATCTATGCTTAATATGAAATGTGATGGGTTTGTAACTTTTTGTTTTATACTTTTAGGGAGGTTGTGTTCTGCTTCACCCAAAATGACATCCAGAATGACCAGCTATGGGAGATATCAGGATATATCTAATACTGCATGTTCATCTCATACACAAAGAAATGTGAAGCCAAGCCTTGACTTCTCTTCTGTCACATAATATTAATATTTTAAATAGCTAAGTATCAATATTGGCAGTCTTCTGAGAAATTAGTTAATATGCTAGTTTATACAATGTGGTAAACTCTTTGTTAAAATTGTGTTGGAGGTCAACCATGGCAAGATACAGTGTAAAATCAGTTATGTATTGACAGTCTACCATGGCAAGATATAGGGTGCTATAATGGACACAAAAGGGAAGAAGAGACTGTTACTCCAGAGTATGAAGTTCTCTAAGAAAAAATGCAAATAAAATGCTTGGAGAGCAAAAGGAAAAGTTATGCTGGTGGAATCAGAAAAGGAATAATTTAGTTGATTTTCAGAGAGGCCTTGAAGGATGGATAGGAGTTCAACAGGTAAGAAAAGGAATACCATGGATACCTGGGTGACTCAGTTGGTTGAGTGTCTGACTCTTAATTTTGGCTCAGGTCAGGATCTCAGGGCTGTGGGATTGAGCCCCACATCCCCAGCATGGAGCCTGCTTAAGATTCTCTTTCTCCCTCTCTCTCTGCCCCTCCCCTATCATTTTTCTCCATCTCAAAAAAAAAAAAAAGAAAGAAAGAAAGAGAAGAAAGAAAGAAAGAAAGAAAGAAAGAAAGAAAGAAGAAAGAGAAAGAAGAAAGAAAGAAGAAAGAAAGAAAGAAAGAAAGAAAAAGAAAGAAAGAAAGAAAGAAAGAAAGAAAGAAAGAAAGAAAGAAAGAAAGAAAGAAAGAAAGGTGGAAAGAGAGAAAGGAAGAAAGGAAGGAAGGAAGAGAAAGAATAATAGTTTGTGGAAATAGCATGAGTACAAAGAGGTAAGATACCTGGATTTTTTTTTTTTTTAAAGGAGCAACGAGTTTTCTAATGCATTGGATGTATTAGGATTATTTTGGTTGCAAGTGATGGAAACACTGCTCAAACTAGTGGGGTAACAAAAAATGTATTTGCTTACTTGAGGATTTTTTATGGTTTCATCTAGCAATTCCACACAATGACATCAGCATTCAACCTCTTCCCATTTCTTGGCTTTGCTTCCAAGATGGCAAGAACCCTCATGCGTTTTCCTATTACATCTGGCTATGGGGCAAAATTGTGTGGAGGTAGTCTTCTCCAAAGGGTTCCTCACTTGTTTTGTGACCTTTAACCAGTGCCAGAATATAGAAGTTGAAGTCAAAGACTTGCATATGAACTATGGCCTTGCCACTTGTTGACTGAGTGGTTTTGTTGAGTTACTAAAACTCTTTGAGAGTCAGTTTCATCACCTATATAGTGGGCATGATATTTATCCTACCTATTTGAAGGATTATTGTAAAAGTTAATTGAATAAAGTATATGGAAGCACTTTGAAAATTATAAAGTGCTACGTACACGTAAGATATGATTAGTAAAAGTAATTTTAATAGTACGTCTATTTGATAAATCCCAACTTCTCCTAGAACATATCTTTTCAGTATATGTTTATACCCCTTTTATAAAATAGCCCATGACTATTTTAATAGTCCTCCTCTTCATCACCAAAACAGTGAATTTTTATAAAGTACTTACTTTGTGTGTGCCAAGCGTGTTTCATGCAGTGTCTCATTTATTCCTCCCAGCAGTTCATTTTGCAGAAGAGGTCACTGAGATTAGAGAGGTGAGGATCTCGGCCAGGGTCACCTGGTTAGTAAGTGGCAGCGAAACCAGTTTGAGAACTCTTGCTTTGAACCCCTTTTTCTGCAGACTGATTTTCTATAGTCCTGTAGATCATTAACACACATTTCTTACTGTGTATGCCCATGCCACCACAGCTTTAAACTCCTATAGGAAGGAGTCTGCAGTAATCTCTTCCGGTTTCCAGTTGTTCTGAAAGCCACTCCTAGACTGTGATTTTGAACTTTTGGTTGAGTATAGTTTGCTATGAAGACATCTGCATGTTGTGCCATGTTGATATATCCTCAGGTTAAATTACAGCCACCACGCACTATTAGATTCTATGCTCCCATGTCTTATTTGAGCTTTCTGACGTGGAAACCGTTTTTCTTGCTTCATCCAATGTCTTTGGAAAGTGCAAGCGGTTTAATTCCTGAAGTCAAATGTATCAAAAGCACTCAAACTTTTTCCTTGGGAACTTTCAGTTCTATTCTGGTAGCTAGTTTGGCAATAAAATCTGGGGTTCCCCTAAGTTCATATGACCCATAACCAGTGGAAGTGCGGGGCTTGAAGATTTTATCTTACACCCAGACCGGGTTCTGGACTCCAGACACAAATATACACCCTCCTGACTGATCTGCCCATCTGAATGTTTCACTGGAGCTCCACAGTAGGCAGGTACAAAACTACATCCCGGAGTCCCTGTTCCCCATCCCATAATACCCCTGCTTCTCTGTAGTGTCTTCCATTAGTGGCTGGCACCTGTGTACACCCCACTGTCCAGGTCAGAATCCTGAGGGCAGTCCTGACTCCACCCTCTTCCTTACCTTCCATTTTGGTCCATCCCAAATCCTGCTATTTTTGCCTTCTGAATATTTTTGACTCCAGCTATTTCTCTTCATGCTCATACTTTCATCCTCCAGGGGTGGTGAGACTTTGGTAATCTCCCAGGAAGACTATGGTAATCTCCTACCTTGTTCTCCTTAAATGCTCTGGCCTCTACTTTGATTTGATCCTCATACTGCCATCAAAGGGGTTTTTTCCAACCATCCTAAAAGGTCACTGCAGTGGACTGCTATTGCCTTAGAGTGAAGACGATCTGTACTAACATATGCTCTGAGCTCAGGATGGTTCCACCCTGCCTGGTGCCCTCCTCACTGCAGCCCACAGGGACTTCTTCAGGCCCTGGCCACAGTGCATGCTCTCCTGTCCCCAAACCTTTACACTTGCTGTTCCCCTGCTGGGAGTCCCTCCCCCCACCACCAGCAACTTACTGGTTATAAGGGCTACTTAGGGGCTGACCTACTTAAGGGCTGACCACTCCAGAGCTGAGCTTAGAGCCCCATGGGAGCTCCACACCTTGCCACTCTCAGACTAGATCTCGTCTATTCATCTATTTGCTCTCAAGGCACCCATTTTCTTCTTTCTAGGAACTTAATCTAAAATGTAATGAAATAGGGGCACCTGGGTGGCTCAGTCAGTTAGGCGTCCGACTCTTGATTTCAGCTCAGGTCTTGATCTCAGGATCTCCAGCTCCATGTCAGGGTCTGCACTCTGGGGTGGGGAGTCTGCTTGAGGAGTCTCTCTCCCTCTCCCTCTGTGCCCCCCGCCCCAACATGTGCTCTTTCTCTCAAGTTCTGTTTGCCCTTTTATCATTATCATCTTTCTTGTTGCTGAGTCACTTGAACTGCCTTACTATTATGTCTTTTTCCTAGCCTTATTTTCCTTCCAATCTGCTTTAGATCTAGAAATTAATTAAACATACTTGTTAAGCTTGTGTGTTAAATAAGAGTTAATAAGCCTTTGAATGAAAGCCTAAGGAGCAAAGTGCATGGTTCTATGATGCAGAGTTATTTTAGTTTCACTCATCTATGTCCTGAGCTGGCTTTTGGATGCTTGAAATAGTCCCAGGTCTGATAATCTGGGAAGAAAGATATTACCATATTTATTCATGCATTTAGTAGCTAAAGCATTTAAAATAGAATGCAAACTACTTGATAAATAGAACTGAAGAGAACACAAACCAAGCATGAAATTGCACCAAGTAATTTTCCCTATCTACATACTAAGTAGAGCTAGATCTTCAGGAGGTAACTAAGTTGTAGTTAGGAATGAAAAGGTAGAAAAAACGTCCCAGTAATATTTACAGTTAGCCCAACTGCTATATACTGGCCCACATGTCAACACATTTTATTCCAAAAACATTTCGCACAATTTTTCTTAAAAACATTGATTTCACAATTTTTTTCTAGCCCATTTCAGGGGCTAGATTGCTTAAGGAATCGCCCCCTCCCCCCCAAGAATCTAATTAGTATTTGGAGGTGTCTCCATTAGCAAGACCTCTGCAAAGAGAATACCCAAGCTGTGACAATTCCTCAGCAAGATACCATGATAGGAGGATTTGTCCCTCCCCTCCCTGCTGAGAACCTTGGATGGACCGTTTCTTGGCATTCTGCTGTATCTTTTTGGTGCATTCTGAGACTGGATGAAGCAGGCTAGGTGGAGGAGAACTTCATTCCAGATAGACATGAGGGTAGTTGCCATTCCTTCAAAGCCAGGGTACAGTCGGCTGGTTTGACTTACCAGGCAGGTGTCCTTCTTTTCCACCTTCTCCAGGATTCTCCCAAACCTGTGGCATTGACTGAAGTAGATGACCTTCCTAGTAAGAGGAGGGCCATCTTTCCATCAAAGTATGAGTGGGGGCACCTGGGTGGCTCAGTGGGTGAGCATCTGCCTTTGGCTCAGGGCATGATCCCGAGGTTCTGGGATCGAGTCTTGCATGGGGCTCCCCGCAGGAAGCCTGCTTCTCCCTCTGCCTGTGTCTCTGCCTCTCTCTCTGTGTCTCTCATGAATAAGTAAATAAGTCTTTTTAAAAAGTCTATGAGTAGCTACATTCCCCTGTTAGAAGTTTGCCTCAAACATATTCCAGAGAGTGAAAGCCTTGAGGTACAAAGGCCCAGAGTCTAAGGCCCAACAGAATTGATTGATTCTTGGATTCTAGAGGTCAGCAAGAGATCCTGTCCACGGCAGCCGCTTCACCTTTGTCTCGTTCCGTTGGTAACTGTAAGTAACTTCTAGCTCTTCATGCTTCAGGGAACATCTATTTTTTTAAAGATTTTATTTATTTATTCATGAGACACACACATAGCAAGGCAGAGACATAGGCAGAGGGAGCAGATTCCCTGTGGGGAGCCTGATGTGGGACTCAATCCCAGGACCCTGGGATCATACCCTGAGCAGAACGAAGGCAGATGCTCAACCACTGAGCCACTCAGGTGACCCAACAAAGGGAACATCTTGACTTAACTAATTCATGTAACAAATTTCCTGAGATCCTGTTACCAGCAAACACTGCCTCAGGAACTGGGATGTAGTAAACAAAACAGACAAAAACATCCCTCCCCTCCTGAAGATCACGACAATAAGCAACAAGTGCAAAGGCCCTGACGGGAAGCCTTCTTGGTTGTGTGTGCGTGAGTGGTTTTGGAAGCCTTTCATGCATCTGTGTGGTACATATGTGTGCATGTGCATCCTTAACAAGTGATCACAAACACCGTCACTAAAGAGCACACTGTCTGCTTACTTAAGCACAGCTTGGAGGGCTTTCCATAGCAATAGTCAGGTCTGGCTCAGTCTTTGGCAGCGGTACCGGGTTCCATGTCCGTTGTGATTGTGTTATGTGCAGTTATCAGTTCCCCGCAAGTGCACTAAGCTGTGGCTGGTTCTCAGTCCACCTCCAGGTCTGGGAACTAGGGAGGCATTTTCCCTGCCCATTTCTCTGCCGCCTCCCATATGGGTCATGTGACTATATCTTGGCCTCCCTCTTGCCAACTCCAGGGTCTTAGCGGCTCTTTCTTTCCTTTGGATCTTCAGTTCCAGAAAGACCTGTCCACCTTCATGCTACTTTCTGAGTCCTTAATCCAGGGTCAGCTCTTGATGGTGTTGTCCTGTCACTGCCTCTTTTGCTCCCTGATCTATTTTTCATTTTTTTTAAAGATCATATATTTATTTATTCCTGAGAAACACAGAGAGAGAAGCAGAAACATAGGCAGAGGGAGAAGCAGGCTCCCTGTGGGGAGCCCAACACGGGACTGGATCCCAGGACCCCGGTATCACGAAGGCAGATGCTCAACCACTGAGCCCCTCAGGCATCCCTGCTCCCTGATTTAGATGCAGAAGGAAACTCTTTGTAAGAGATTTGTGGGCGACTGCGAACTAGCTGGAGTAACTGAACCAAACCAGGCCCGGACTTGCATCCCTCATTCACTCAAAAGGCTCAGGAGCCTAAAGGGTGAATAGTTGGTTGAGGCTTGAGAAAGGGCTTGAGCAATGGTTTTCAGAGCTGCTTGCACTGATCGCCCACATAACACATTAGATACAATGTATTCTGGCCTGGCCATAAAGTTGAATAGGGGTCTGTGCTGTTCTTGCTGGTCTGTTAACCATATCCAATGTTCCTTCGAGGTATGTACATCTGGAGCAACATGCTTATCTATTTACCAAGGTCTTCTGAGGCCAGTGGGTCTGTCTTGCATGCTGATAAAGGGGAACCTTGGAGGGCTTCACAAATATGCTAAGAACAGATACTTCTTTGTCTTTGTTTTGCTTGTGCTTTGCTTTGCTTATGTTGTAGAACCTTGAATAAAGCTGGCACTGCTTGGACATCATCCACTGTGTCCCTCCTGTCCCCATCTCTTTACTTTTCTTTTATTTTCCTCATCCCCTTACCCTCGGGCCCCTGATCATGTTGCCGCAGAGCGCGCAACAAGTGGCACCTGAACAGGGACCTGAGCACATGCAAGAGAGAGTGCACATATAGGTAAGTCGGCGCTGACAATCAGGTAAAGGGAGCCCGGTTACTTAGGGCCACAACAGGAGTAAAAAATATGGGGCAGTCGTAATGTATGGAACAGGTCTTCTTTATGACCACTTTGCAGGCCCTTATGAAGTGAGAAGGTCCAAGGTCTCTAAAAAGGCCTTGCAACAATTCTTTTGTACTGTATCAGACTTGTGTCCCTGGTTTCCAAAAGAAGGGACTGTCAGTTTGGACGCCTGGCAAAGGGTAGGATAGGAAATTAAAAATCAACTTAAAAAATGTGGTCCTATGGCCTGTCCTCCAAGCACCATGCAAATTTGGGAGATGCTTTAGATCCACAACACATTTTCTTTCTTCTTTTTTTTTTTTTAAAGACTTTATTTATTTATTCATAAGAGGCACAGAGAGAGAGAGAGAGAGAGAGAGAGAGAGAGAGAGAGGCAGAGGGAGAAGCAGGCTCCATGCAAGGAGCCCGATGCGGGACTCTATCCCAGGTCTCCAGGATCAGGTCCTGGGCCGAAGGCGGCGCTAAACCGCTAAGCCACCCAGGCTGCCCCACAACACACTTTCAAATTAATCTCTATAGCCTCTCATGAATCCCTCCCTGAAAATGATGTTCAGACCTCTTCAGAGGAACAAAAGGAGAATAATAAATCAGTGATTGAGTCACCATCACCACCAGGGCAGATATCGCCCTCTCAATTCCCTCCCCGACAGAAACTGCAAAAGGAAACCATAAATAAGCCTCAGACAAGCATCCCTACGGCACCACCTTTACTTGAAACCGAGGAGGTGAAATTGAAGGAGATGAGGTATATTTAGATGATGATAAGAAAATATTTTTTTCATCTTCGGCTCCAGGGCTGCTAGGGCCCCCCTCTAAACAGCAATCCCATGAGCAACTCTGCGCTCCTAATCATGATATTGATCCCTTTCCAGGCATGAGCAAAAAAAAATACGACCCTCTTCCATAGATCATGCCAAGCCACAGCCGTGCAATTTTGATCCTCCCTCTTACAGGAAAGATCCTCCTTATGGTCATATAATGACACCTTACCCTCAGTCTGGGGTTCCATACAGAGGAAGGGCTAACTTCTAAAAGCATGTTCCCAATGGGTCGATATCCCCCTGTATTTCCCAAACACCTTCCAATGGGTTGTCGCCTTTGAAAATAACTCCTCTTCAACAAACTCTCCATCAAGCACAACAAGCTGGAGAGGACACCTCTGCCTTTTTGGCTTTTCCTGTCATGCTAAATGGTAATGGCCAGAGAGCCTGTTCTACTGTCAATTTTAAGGTACTAAAAGAGATAAAGACAGCCACCGCCCAGTACAGGCCCACAGCTCCTTATACCCTGTCCTTATTAGATAGTGTGGGACTGGACGCCCTCTGTCCAGGAGACTGGAAGGTCATAGCTCAGGCCTGCCTATCAGGTGGTGACTATTTACTTTGGAAAACTGACTTTTTTGAAAGAGCTAATGAAATGACTATGTATAATCGCAGGACAAATATTCCAGTTTCTTATGAAATGCTCCTGGGGAAGGGGCTTATGCTGAGGTAAATATGCAAATTGATTATCCACCAATAGCATACAATCAAATTTCACAGTGTGCCCTTAAGGCCTGGAAAAGACTTCCTTCAACAGGGACCAGGTCGGAAGAGTTATCCAAAATCCAACAGGAAAAAAAACAAAAAAAACAAAAAAAAAAAAACAAAAACAAAATCCAACAGGGACCAGATGAGCCTTATCAGGATTTTGTGGCTCGCTTGTTAAAGGCAGTAGGACGAATAGTGGTGGATGGGGAAGCAGGCATAATCATTGTGAAACAACTGGCTTTTGAAAATGCTAATTCTGCCTGCCAAGCCGCTATACGACCATGGAAAAGGACAGGGACCTTGGAAGATTACATTCGTTTATGTGCTGAAATAGGGTCTTCATATATACAGGGAGTTACCCTAGCTGCAGCACTGAGGGGGATTTCCCCTCAAGAAATGCAGAGGCCTATGCAGCAAAGAGGTAACCAAAAAAGACAAACTTGTTTTCAATGTGGACAGGCAGGCCATTTCAAGGCTAAATGCCCTCAGTTAATAGGTGGGCTGGAAAGACCTGGAGAAATAGGGAAAAAAAAAAAACCTCTTCTCTGTGCCCTAGATGTCAGAAAGGTTATCACTGGGCAAACGAGTGCCGTTCCCAAAAGGATAAATTTGGTAATATTATTCAGGGAAACTGGAAGCGGGGCTCGCTGCAGCCCCAACAAACAATAGCAGCAATGTTTCCTCAGATGTCGGCCCTAGGGCCAATACCGCCGACCTCCCAGACATCAGCAAATTACACCGCGGTACCCCTGCCAGCGCAGGATTAGACTTAGCCCCAGACACCCCCGTATATCTAGAAGCTGGACAAACCCCCAAAGCCATAACAACGGGGATATGGGGACCCCTCCCCAAGGGAACTTGGGGATTGCTTTTAGGGAGATCTAGTTGGACTATGAAAGGACTAAATGTTCACCCGGGAGTAATAGATGAAGATTATACAGGAGAAATTAAAATTATAGTAACAGTGAAGGAGGGCATTGTCCATTTGCAACCTAAAATGCCTAGCACCCAATCAATCATTATTCCTAGATATGAGACCTCTAACCCATCTGTAAAATGAAAGCAGGGAGCAAATGGCTTCGGCTCCACCAATATTTGTTGGACTCGACTTCTTTCAGCCGACAAGCCATATATGGCCTTACAAATACAAGGTCCCCCACAGAGATTCAGAAATGCATTGTGAGGACCTGTCACCGATGGTGGCCATGGTGTTACTCGCTGACGTTGGTGCTCCCTTTCTCCCTAAGTCTGTGCTCCCTGGAAGCTGACCGGACCTCAACAGCACTGAATGCGACAGTGTCAGTCTGGCCTCTAGTGGATGATGCTATTTCAACACGCAGGCTGGTCACCTTAGCGATCCCAGCTCAGAGCAGGCGGCCCCAGGGCAAGCCAGTCAGTAGGTGGATGGATACACACCTGCTTTTGCTAAAAGTGCGTAGCTCTCTCTGGCAGATCTCTCACGGGGAAATAAAACTGACTTGTTTTAATGTGTTTTCAGAAGTCAAGTGCTGTTATTTTGGTTTTCTTTCTTTCTTCTTCTTTATTTTTATTATTATTATTATTATTATTATTATTATTATTATTTTTGCTTTGTTTTGTATTGTTTTGGGGTTTTTTGGTCCATCCAGGTGCCTCCAAAATTTATGGAGCAGGGTCGGGGTGGAGATGATAACTTCTCAGCCCCTAACTTGAAAAAGGGTAACCTAGTTTGTTTCCTGACGTAAAAATCCTGCCAAACTTTGGAAGAGGGTTGGATCTTTTTTCTCTTGCAAAGGTGTTGGTAATAGCTGGGCAGTTGGCAAGCAGAGTAATTTGAGATGAAAGCATCCCAGGGCCTAGAACAGTTGTTTGATGTTTGTAACTTTTTGTATGGTTCTTTGTACCTAGGGGCGGACTTTGTGGCAGTCCTCTTTGCTTCTTTCATTGTCTACATACTTTAGATGTTTATTTCTATAGTAAAGTGTTTTCTGTGGATCCTCTTCCCCTGCCTATCTGTAGGCTTTAAAATTGTATGGGAGGGGTGCCTGGGTGGCTCAGTGTGCTCAGCATCTGCCTTTGGCTCAGGTCATGAGCCCAGGGTCATGGGATCGAGACCCACATTATTGGGCTCCCTGCTCAGCGGGGAACCTGCTTCTCCCTCTCCCTCTGCTGCTCCTCCTGCTGTGCTTGCTTGCTCTCTCTGTCAAATAAATAAAATCTTTAAAATAAACAAATAAAATTGTATGGGAATGGAAAGCTACTCCTTCTGCCCTTTCTCAACCTTTTGGCCTTTGTTTTCTCCCTCCCTGCCCACACAGGAGGCTGCAGTGCTCCAAGCACGTGTAACTAAGATGCGCTAAGTGAGTGGCATGCAGAGCAGGACACAGCTTCAGTTCCCAGGCCCGTTGAGCAGGCTCACTCTGCCCGAGACATCAGACTGAGGTGAGTGGTGGGTGGTAGGAGCTGGAAGGAACCAGAGGTCCAGTAATTGGCCTCCTGATCTCCATGTGGTGCCATGTTAACTGGTCCAGTGGGTTAATGAAATGAGGTCATTCTCTGGGGTCTGCCAGCTGGGCAGCTGGCGTGGGGGTCCATCCCATGTAAAAATGTGCAGGGAGTGGAAGTGAAAGCCTGTGAATTATACATAAGGAAAGAGGTTTCCTTATGCAAGATAAAAAGGGGCATTGCATTTTTTAGACAGTAGAGAGGAAGGGGTGAGGTCTGTTGCATTGTCTTTACCTAAATTGTGTGTTAGGTTGTCTGTTTGCTTTGAACACAAGTGTCATGTAGTCATAGATTTCAGATGATTCCTTCTTTCCAAATTATATGTCTGAGGAATTTAGCAAAGAATACATTATTTGGGGAGTCCTGACATTACATATTAAAGGAATGATGAATTGTGATCAGTTAATTATAACTAAATAAATTGATCCAAGGGGTCATTTTGCTCGGAGGGCCTCTCTTAGACTAGAGAGAGATTTTGTGAGGTGGGCATGGCTGCAATGACATCGAGGAGGTGTACACCTGAACTTCCAAACTACAATTCTCTCTGATGTAAAAGAGCAGAGCAGTGCCTCCATCAAGCAACTGAATTATCTCCATGAGATAATTTTTTTGTTGCCACAGATCTCAAAGCATTTGCAGATCAAGTGCAGCTGAAGCAGAGGAGAGAATATCCACTGGGACTCATCCCAGTGCTTATGCTGTTGGTAGGTGTCCAAGTGGTTAATATGCCAAGTGGTTAATATGCCAAGTGGTCAATCTGTCAGACAGAAATAGAGAAGTCGCATGTGCCAGACCCAATTAAAATTTAAAAACTGAGGGATGCCTGGATGGCTCAGTTGTTGAGCATCTGCCTTTGGCTCAGGGTGTGATCCTGGGGTCCTAGGATTGAGTCCCTCATCAGGTTCCCTGCAGGGAGCCTGTTTGTCCCTCTGCCTATGTCTCTGCCTCTCTTTCCATGTCTCTCATGAATAAATAAATAAAATATTTTTTTAAAAAGTAGGAACTGAGAGAACTGATAGCAGGGGTAAGAAACAGAAACTAGATCTGTGACTCTCAAACTGCTAGCATGTTAGCATCATTTTCAGAGAAGCACACATAAACTCTGTATGGTCTCACAAATAATTTTCAAAGCTTTCCTTCAAAAGGCCCTTATTTTAGAATCAGGATTGAACACCACTGGCATCACTTTTGATACTCCACTGTCCCTTCTCTTCCTCTTGCCACCACTGGAAGGAAGAAGTGACAGGCTTACCCAGCTGCTCTCCAGGTTGGTCTTGCTGTGGTTCCCAGGGGCTGAGTTTATGCAGAATCAGGAGATGCTCCACGAAGAGGTAAAGCCACTCCCGTGCCCAGTGAGTACTGTGTCCTCTGGGAGAGCATGGCCCTCTAGAGATGGAGTGGGGCCATTTTGCTCAGTGTTCAGTGACAGCCACCTCAGGAGACCAGCTCACCCTTTCCTGTCTAGGAAACTCTTGTTCTTCATTTGCGGAGTGGCACTTGAAATTTTCATCATTCTGAGAATTGGCAAAGATTGGATTGTTGTAACAGGGTTAGATTCCCAGGTCCATCAGGTGGCTTTTTGCCCTCTGATTTACTACAAAGACTGATTAGCACATCTCACCACCTTGAGAAAACTCCCTCCCCCCGCCCCTCCAGGGTGCCAGAAAGTCAGGGAGGCAATAATTAACCCTGCTCTCTTCCCTTCCCAATCACGGCAGGATGGGAGTCAGGCAGAGAGACATTAAAATACTGTCTTTTATTTTTCAGTAGCACAGGTGTGGTGATGGATATGAGCTGGTATCAGACTCAAGACACAAATAGGTTTAAATCTCATATTACATGTAGGGGGCTTTGCAGAGAGATACAAAATGGAAAGTACAGCAGGTACAGCATCTTCATGTTCTTGAGAGGCCAGCAGCAAGCTACAGACAACTGGTTTCTGCCCTGTCTCCGCACAGGTTGTATAAGACTGACATGGTGTGAGCAGGATGTGTGGCTCACCTGGGCCCACGGGAGACACAAATGACTTCCTGTGCATGACTGCTATCATTCTAGTTGTGCAGGCCTAGGGCTTACATTCCAGTCTGGGTGCTGAGTCACTGGAGTGGGAAAGACATCTTAACTGCTGTTTCTAAGGTAGTTCTGAGGGATGTGGGCAAGTTACGCACTTTATGGTACTGACGTTTTACTTCCTTCACCATTGCTAACTTATCATGTCTCTGGTCCAGCTTCTGACCCTCTCCATCCCAACCTGATCCTGGAGCCCTCTTCATCGAGGTCAAGTCCAACTCTATGTGGAATGGCACAGACAAAACACCTTGGAGTAATCCATGGCTCCTTCTCTCTTCCACGTGCCACTCCTATTGCCACCACCCTGGCCCAGGCCCCTATCATCCCTGGCCTAGGTGACTGTGAGAGCTGCCTGGCTGGCCTACCTGCTTTGCCCTTTGCCTTCCTACTGCCCAAGACTCCTATCAACAGGCAACTTTAAACATGAGAGTCAGAGTGGTCCCTAAAAAAGGAGAAAAGAGAGGAACTGTTCCTCTGTTCAAAGCCAACTGATGACCTCCCTTCACTCTGGGTCTGTTACCGCCGCCCCCCTCCCCAGACCCCTTCCCTCCTTGCTGGCTCTCTCTAGCTAGCCTGCCCTGGTAGTCCTCTGATCTTTACATATTGGCTTCTGTTTGTGACCTTTATTCCCTAGCAAGTATGTTAGCTCCATGTGAGTAGGAAGTCTGGTTTTTGTTTGTCTGTTTTTCCACTGCTGTATCACTAGTGCCTGGAACAGTGTATATATGAGGTAAATATGTATTTGTTACCTAAGGAGGAAACAAACACATGAATGACTGATTGATTGGCATGACCTAGCAGCATGGCCACGGTGGGCCTCCTCATTCTCCAAACCTAAGTGGGACCAATACTCCCAACCCCAGACCCTCTTGATGGCATCAGACAGTGGCTGATACCCCTGCTCTTCTGTCAGACACATTGGAAAGAGAGAGCCCTTAAGGGGTTGAAGAAACTTAGCTCTCTTTTTCAAAATCACCAAATAATTCATCCTACCTCTGAGTGGTAGAATGAATTGTTCCGTGTCCAGGAGAACCCATGCACCTTGGCTGTTAGTCATGTCCATGGCAGACAAATTCTTCAAACTGAAGTCCCACCACACAGAAGTATGAAGTCTCCAACATGTGACAATGCTAATTCAGTAAGACGATGCTGGTGAACAAAGTACATGCTCCAGAGCAAGGCTCCAGGGGAGGCCATGCCTGCCATAGACAGTTACAGTGTGATCTTTGAGTGCCAGGCCAATGGGCAACACCCAGAGCATGGCTCTTCCCTTCTGATACCATTCCCTGACAAAAGGAAGCAGGTTTTCTTGGAGAAATGACTCTCCAGGGTTGGGACATAGAAGGGAATATACAAGATGAGTCAGGAATATCCTGCAGCACCAGAAAGTGAAGAATTGTTCAAGAAATAAAAGGGTGGGCATCTTCAAGAATGCAGGAGTCATCCTGCCAGAGCTGACCAAAGCTGGAACAATATGAGCATGAAAATAAATAACCTAATGTTAGAACTTAAAGTATAAAATATCCATGAGTCCATGCTGATATGAATGAATGAATAAAGAAATCAGTGGGGGAGAAGAGATTAAATCGGTCTTACAGAATTCCAAATAATTTATATAATTCGGAGGGGGAGCTTAAGCTCCCCTCCCCCAATTCAAGTTTGGGCTATACTTACTGACTTAAGAGTATGAAAAGGGAGAAAAAAGTAACCTTACAGTAGAGAAACCTGGCAAGCACTACCTTGGCCAGGTGGTCAAGGTCAGCATTATCAGTGCTAAGTCATGTTGATAGCAGATGGCCTGTGGTGTACAAGAGGGCACTTCACTGGGGCACCTGGGTGGCTCAGTCAATTAAGCACCTGAATCTTGGTTTCAGATCAGGTCATGATCTCATGGGTTTTGATATGGAGCGCTGACTCTGGCTCTTGCTCAGCAGGGAATCTGCTTGAACATTCTCTCCCTCTGCTCTCTCTCTCTCACTCTCTCATTTTCTCTCATAAATAAATAAATAAATAAATAAATAAATAAATAAATAAATAAATATTTTAAAAAAGTGGGGCACTGTACCTCTGTAGTCTTCTTCCCTAAAACCCAGAAACTCAAGTTAACCATGAGGAAAACATCAGAAAAACCCAAATCAATGAACATTGTACAAAATACCTGACCTGGACTCCTTAAAACTGTCAAGGTCATGAACAAGGAAAGTCTGAGAAATTATCCAAGGTGAGAGGAGCCTAAGTAGACATGATAACTGAATATAATGTCGTGTCTTGGATGGGGTCCTGGAACAGAAAAAAGACATTAGTGAAAAAACTATTAAAATCAAAATCAAGCTGCACCTGGGTAGCTCAGTCAGTTAGGCGTCTGGCTTTGGCCCAGGTCATGATCTCAGGGTCCTGAGATTGAGCCCTGCTTCAGGCTCCCTGCTCAACAAGGAGTCTGCTTCTCCCTCTGCCCCTCCCCTGCTCATTCTCTCTCTCCTGCACTCTGTATATATAAAGTAAATAAAATCTTTTAAAAATCAGAATGTGTGGAGTTTAATTAATTTTCAATTTGCCAGTTTCGGTTTCTTACTAGTGACAAATATTCCATGGTAATTTAAGATGCTAATAGGCAAAACAAAGTGAGGGGTATATAGGTACTCACTCTATTGCCTTTGTGGCTTTTCTCTACATCTAAAACTTTCTAAAAAGTAACGAAGAGTTAGCACTTCTATCTGCAGCCCACCTGAGCCCATGCAGACTAGAACCTTATAGACTCATCCACCTTCATGCTTGGGGAGGCTTGATTGGATGTGATTGAAGAGGCCAATATTAAATGCCTTTTATGTCATTAGGCTTTGGTATAATTGTCTAACCTGTTTATGCAAATGTGCTCTTAGACCCCGCTGGTTACTCTTCAGCCATCTACTGCCTAAATTATATTCTCTATCTTTATTTTTGATATGTATGATTCTGTCTCATTTATCCCATACACTATCATAAAGAATTATCTATTTCAATTTTTTCTATTTTTATTTTTTATATATTTTTATTGGAGTTTGATTTGCCAACATATAGTATAACACCCATTGCTCATTCCATCAGGTGCCCCCCTCAGTGCCCATCACCCAGTAACCCTATTCCCCTACCCACCTCCCCTTCTACTACCCCTTGTTCGTTTCCCAGTTAGGAGTCTCCTATGTTTTGTCATCCTCTCTGATTTTTCCCACTCCTTTTTTCTTCTTTCCCCTATGAAAATCCCTTTCACTACTTTTTATATTCCCCATATGAGTGAAACCATGTGATGATTGTCCTTCTCTGATTCACTTATTTCACTCAGCAGAATACCCTCCAGTTCCATCCACATTGAAGAAAATGGTGGGTATTCGTCATTTCTAATGGCTGAGTAATATTCCATTGTATACATAGACCACATCTTCTTTATCCATTCATCTTTTGATGGACACCGAGGCTCCTTCCACAGTTTGGCTATTGTGGACATGCTGCTATAAACATTGGGGTGCAGGTGTCCTGCTGTTTCACTGCATCTGTATCTTTGGGGTAAATGCCCAGTAGTGTAATTGCTGGGTTGTAGGGTAGCTCTATTTTTAACTCTTTGAGGAACCACCACACAGTTTTCCAGAGTGACCAGTTCACATTCTCACCAGCAGTGCAAAGGGTTTCTCGTCCTCCACATCCTCTCCAACATTTGTTGTTTCCTGTCTTGTTAATTTTCACCATTCTCACTGGTGTGAGGTGGTATCTCATTGTGGATATCCCTGATGGCAAGGAATGCGGAGCATTTTCTCATGTGCTTGTTGGCCATGTCTGTGTCTTCCTCTGTGAGATTTCTGTTCATGTCTTTTGCCCATTTCATGATTGGATTATTTCTTTGCTGTTGAGTTTAATAAGTTCTTTATAGATCTTGGATACCAGTCCTTTAGCTGATATGTCATTTGCAAATATCTTCTCCCATTCTGTAGGTTGTCTCTTAGTTTTGTTGACTGTTTCTTTTGCTGTGCAGAAGCTTTTTATCTTAATGAAGTCCCAATAGTTCATTTCTGCATTTGTTTCCCTTGCCTTCATAGATGTATCTTGCAAGAAGTTGCTGTGCCCAAGTTCAAAAATGGTGTTGCCTGTGTTCTCCTCCAGGATTTGGATGGATTCTTGTCTCACATTTAGATATTTCATCCATTTTGAGTCTGGGTCTTTGGGTCTGGTGTAACAGGATGGTCTAGTTTCATTCTTCTGCACGTGGCTGTCCAATTTTGCCAGCACCATTTGTTGAAGAGACTGTCCTTTTTTCAGTGGATAGTCTTTCCTTATTTGTCAAATATTAGTTGACTATAGAGTTGAGGGCCTATTTCTGGGTTCTCTATTCTGTTTCATTGATCTATGTGTTTGTTTTTGGGCCAGTACCACATTGTCTTGATGATCACAGCTTCGTAGTACAATTTGAAATCTGGCATTGTGATGCCCCGGCTCTGGTTTTCTTTTTCAATATTCCCCTAGCTATTTGGGGTCTTTTCTGATTCCACACAAATCCAACTCTCTGAAGAAAGTCTATGGTATTGCATTGAACGTGTAAATTGCCCTGGGTACCATTGACATTTTCACCATATTAATTCTTCCAATCCATGAGCATGGAATATTTTTCCATCTCTTTGTGTCTTCCTCAATTTCTTTCAGAAGTGTTCTGTGGTTTTTAGGGTATAGATCCTTTACCTCTTTGGTTAGGTTTATTCCTAGGTATCTTACGCTTTTGGGTGCAGTTGTAAATGGGATTGACTCCTTAATTTCTCTTTCTTCAGTCTCATTGTTAGTGTATAGAAATGCCACTGACTTCTGGGCATTGATTTTGTATCCTGCCACACTGCCGGATTGCTGTATGGGTTCTAGCAATCTTGGAATGGAGTCTTTTGGGTTTTCTATGAGCAGTATCATGTCATCTGCGAAGAGGGAGAGTTTGACTTCTTTTTCGCCAATTTGAATGCCTTTTATTTCTTTTTGTTGCCTGATTGCTGAGGCTAGGACTTCCAGTACTATGTTGAATAGCAGTGGTGAGAGTGAACATCCTGTCGTGTTCCTGATCTTAGGGGAAAGGCTCCCAGT
This sequence comes from Canis lupus dingo, assembly GCF_003254725.2. Taxonomy (NCBI): domain Eukaryota; kingdom Metazoa; phylum Chordata; class Mammalia; order Carnivora; family Canidae; genus Canis; species Canis lupus. The sequence goes on from NC_064243.1 coordinate 76,347,374, forward strand.
GTTTCCCCATTGAGAATGATATTTGCTGTGGGCTTTTTGCAGATGGCTTTTAAGATGCTGAGGAATGTTTCCTCTATCCCTACACTCTGAAGAGATTTTGATCATGAATCGATGCTGTGTTTTGTCAAATGCTTTCTCTGCATCTATTGAGAGGATCATATGGTTCTTGTTTTTTCTCATCTTGATGTGATCTATCATGTTGAGTGTTTTATGAGTGTTGAACCAGCCTTGCATCCCGGGGATAAATCCCACTTGGTCATGGTAAAAAATCTGAATGTACTGTTGGATCCTTTTGGCTAGTATCTTGTTGAGAATTTTTGCATCCATGTTCATCAGGGATATTGGTCTATAATTCTCCTTTTTGATGGGGTCTTTGTCTGGTTTTGGAATTAGTGATGCTGGCCTCATAAAACGAGTTTGGAAGTATTCTGTCTCTTCCTATCCTTCAGAACAGCTTTAGTGAATAGGTATTATTTTTTCTTCAAACGTTTGACGGAATTCCCCTGGGAAGCCATTTGGCCCTGGACTTTTATGTCTTGGGAGATTTTTGATGACTGCTTAAATTTCCTCCCAGGTTATTGGCCTGTTCAGGTTTTCTAGTTCTTCTTTTTCCATGTTTTTGGTAATTTGTGGTTTTCCAGAAATGCGCCCATTTCTTCTAGATTGCTTAATTTATTGGCGTATAGCTGCTCATAATACGTTTTTAAAATCATTTGTATTCCTTGGTATTGGTTGTGATCTCTCCTCTTTCATTCATAATTTTATTAATTTGAGTCTTTTCACTTTTGTTTTTAATAAGGCTGGCTAATGGTTTATCTATCTTATTAATTCTTTCAAAGAACCAACTCCTGGTTTTGTTGATCTGTTCTACAGTTCTTCTGGTCTCTATTTCATTGAGTTCTGCTCGAATCTTTATTAACTCTCTTCTGTTGCTTGGTGTAGGTTTTATTTGCTGTTCTTTCTCCAGTTCCTTTAGGTGCAAGGTTAGCTTGTGTATTTGAGTTTTTTTCCAATTTTTTGAGGGATGCTTGTATTGCGATGTATTTCCCTCTCAGGACTGCTTTTGCTATATCCCAAAGATTTTGAATGGTTGTATCTTTATTCTCATCAGTTTCCATGAATCTTTTTAATTGTTCTCTAATTTCTTGGTTGACCCTTTCATCTTTTAGCAGGATGCTCTTTAACCTCCACGTGTTTGTTTCTTCCAAATTTTTTCTTGTGATTGAGTTCTAGTTTCAAAGCGTTGTGGTCTGAAAATATGCAGGGTACAATCCCAGTCTTTTGGTATCAGTTGAGACCTGATTTGTGACCCAATATGTGGTCTATTCTGGAGAAAGTTCCATGTGCACTTGAGAAGAATGTGTATTTAGTTGCATTTGGATGTAAAGTTCTGTAAATATCTGTGAAATCCATCTGGTCCAGTGTATCATTTAAAGCTCTTGTTTCTTTGGTGATGTTGTGCTTAGAAGAGCTGGAATGCCCTGTTGAAGTCTTCTACTGTTAGTATATTATTATCTAAGTATGTCTTTACTTTGGTTTTTAATTGATTGATATATACTTGGCAGCTCCCACATTAGAAGCATAAGTATTCATGATTGTTAGGTCTTCATGTTGGATAGACCCTTTAAGTATGACATAGTGTTCCTCTTCATCTCTTACTATATTCTTTGGGATAAACTCTAATTCATCTGACATGATGAATCTAGTGCAGATTTTTAAAGTCCCCCCTTCTCCGGGGCTGGACTTTCCTGTCCCGGAGGCTTTTGTGCTCTCCCCTCTCCCCCGCTTCAGCCCAGCTCCTCACAGTGCCCCTCCCCACTTGATTCTTTTTTATTTTTTTCTGCCTTCCTATCTTGCTAGAAGGGAAAACTCCTCTCTCTGTAGCATTCCGGCTGTTCTCTCTTTAAATCTCAGGTCAAATGTGTAGGTGTCAGGATGATTTGGAAGTTATCTAGGTAAGCTGGGGGGACCAAGTGAGTTGAGGACCCCTACTCTTCTCCATTTCAATTTTAATATAAAATTCCATATGTATGAGACCATTTAGGGGGAGGAAACTAGCATTTATCAGTACTTCCTATGTACCAAGTCCTGTGTTTGATGCTATTTCATTCATTCAAAATAATGCAGGTGTTTTGAGTTCTGCCTACCTCAAGAATGGATTTTCCTCTCTAGGGCTCATTGAAATGCTTAGAATTATTGGTATACTAATTTTTAAAAGATATTTATTTATTTATTCATGAGAGACATAGAGAAGCAGAGGCATAGGCAGAGGGAGAAGCAGGCTTCATGCAGGGAGCCTAATGGGGGACTTGATCCCAGGACCCCAGGGTCAAGACCTGAGCCAATGGCAGATGCTCAGCCACTGAGCCATCCAGGTGCCCAGAATACTAATTTCATGCATAAAGTCCATTCATCAAAATGAAGGTGAAGGAAAGATAGTCCAGTACTTGAATTTTCTCTGATCTTACATACTCATCTTTTAGCACAGGGATGCGTTTCTGTAATTATTCTCCTGCAGGTCTGGCTGTGGAGTGTGATACTGGTTAAGGCACATCTGGGCCCACAGGGCAGAGACCTGGTATTAGGGCTGTCCTCTGGGAGGTGGGAGCACCCCCTAATGGGCACACACATGGGTTTTGGCAGTTCCTCTTTATCCCACTTTGCAGTGTTGTCCACTACTTCTGCTGCATTTGGATCCCAGCAGCAAAGAATACAGGCATCCCCATGCAGCAAACACATTCCATATTATACTTGAAAGCTCAAATAGGCCTTGCATAGGGTGTATGTATTCATTTAACTGCCAGACATTATAACCCAACTTTACTAGGATCCTGGGCACATTATCCAATGCAGATTCTTATGGGTTTTCAACAGTAAAGACATTTACATAAGAAATAATAAGGAAACAGTTTGCATTTCAGCATGATGTCACTATTTTCTCTTTCTTGGTGATAAAATTGCATTCTTTATTACTTCAGTTAAGCTGGAACCATTGGTTTTACTTCCTCTGGATATAATCAGCAGTGTTTACCACTGTTGTCACTATCTAACCCATTCAATTTCATTATGTATTTATTTTATTACTTATTTATCTTAAGTAGGTTCCATGCCCAGCATGGAACCCAGTGCAGAGTTTGAACTCAGGACCCTGGGATCAAGACCTGAGCTGAAATGAAGAGTTGGATGCTCAACCAACTGAGCCACCAGGCACTGCTTAACCCATTTCTTTTTAAAACCCTTTTTGTTTTGAAAAAATTATATATTTCCAGAAAACTTGCCAAATGCAGAGACTTCCCATAGGCCATTCATCCAACTTTTCCTAATATTACTATCTCTAAATAATGTTTGAATTCAAGTCATTCCCAAAGAAAACATTTTTTGATTGGAGTGAAGGGGGTGGGAAGAGGCAGATAAAGGTTTGATACTTTGGAGTCAGTAATTACTCAAAGAGGAAGAAAGATCAAAGTTAAGTCTTTTTAGCGCTATGGGTTTCCAAATGGAAGCTCCAATGGATAGTGTGAAAGGATCTGATGTAATCACCCACCACATGGTTCTTTTCCATAGATTCCAAGTGTTTAAAAAATGATGGCTGAAACTTGTTCAGATCAAATGAGTGAATCCAGCTGGTGGCCTTGCTGTTTTCATCACCTGATAGTCTTTTAGTCTTAGCCTGTCAAGAAGTAATAAAGGGGTAGTTGTGAAGTGGAAGGGGCTGTTTCTGCAGGGGATTATTTTTGGTGCCTGCCAGTTCATCACTCTGTAATAGGAAAATATAATCAAACTAAGATGCCCTCTGTCTGGGGAAAGGCCTTCATCTTTTCTGGAGCCTTTGTTAGCAGACTGGTTTTTCTGGTGATTGAAAGTTCAAAACCTACACATTCATCACAACTTCTCAGGCTGGGCTTTCCTTTCTGTGAGTTGAGAGTGATTACTTACAGCCTTTTTGGGGTTGTAGGGGTTTCTGCTCATTGACTAGAGGGATATGTCACTGTTTGGTTCCCTCTGATGGGTCTCATATGCTAAATTTCTTTCTTCTTTAGGATCTGTTGAAAAATTCTTTTGTCAGACTGTGCTTCGAGATGTAGAGATGGAAAATGAGGTAGCCAGTCCATGCACAGCATGAATGATCAACACGCTAGTCTCATTGTTGCTTAATTTTGAAAAACTCCAAATGGGAAAAACCCTACTTTAGTAGGACAGTTGTTTGGTGATTAGATGGGCGTGGAACATAGCAGATAGGAAAGGCTGATGAATCTCTTGAATTACATTTTTTTCTGAAGCCAGGTGAGGATTTCAGGCTTTTCTCAACAATCATTGCTATAGCAAGGTTGTGGCAATTGGAGTGAAAATACCTTTAAATCGAGTAGTTGGTAATTATGTATATTAACAAATGATTTAATGCAGGTGGGAACCTTGGCCAAGAGCCATGCCTTTTCCAGATGTTGCTGTTCTCTCTTTCTTTAAAAAGATTTTATTTATTTATTCATGAGAGACACACAGAGAGAGAGAGAGGCAGAGACACAGGCAGAGGGAGAAACAGGCTCCGTGCAGGGAGCCTGACGTGGGACTTGATCCTGGGTCTTCAGGATCAGGCCCTGGGCCGAAGGTGACACTAAACCACTGAGCCACCTGGGCTGCCCTGTTGCTGTTCTCTTATTTAGGCATCTTCTCCCCCACCCATATGTTACTGTCATTAAGAATAAGATAAAAAGTGAAGCATTCACAGAATAAAAATACTGAGGGCTGTGAAATCCATGATCATAAGCAAAACGAAAAGCTGAGACTATAAACCTGAATCCTCAAAGACCTGAGATACCATGTAAATGAAAGTTCATCAACAAACAGGTGTTTTTCTTTCATGTTTGTGTGTGTAGATAGATGCCCATTGGCCCAATAGAATTAGTGGGTAACTTACAGTTCATTTTTATGATTTACAGGTTTATTTTTAAATATAGTTTAGTTATTTAATAATACAGTGTACTTTTTACAGTTTTAAGGTTTTCAAAAATATTTATTTGAGGGAGTGACTGAGAGAGCACATGAGTAGGGGTGAGGGGGAGAAGGAGAAGCAGACTCCCCACTGAGCAAAGAGTTCACCCTGGGGGTTCTCTGTTGGGCTCCATCCCAGGACCCCAGGATCATGACCTGAGCTGAAGGCAGATACTTAACTGGCTGAGCCACCCACGCACCCTTTTCACAATGTTTTAAAGAGTCTATTTTCCATGGGGCTTATTATATTGTGCATATAACTCAGATGCAAATACTGCATGTGACAGTGACAACGAATTGTATATAGAGGACTAACGGTCCTTCTGGCTTCTTCAATCCTAGAAATCTGTGTTGATGATTGGAATATTGTGGGAAAAGTGCTCCAGAATTGGAGGAGGCCAAAGATGTTATACTGAAAAAGAAATAAAATTAGAGAAAGGAGGAAATAAATCCAGAAAGACAGGGGGATAGAATTGTACTGGGTGAAGAGGAGCTTAGAGAGAGCAGGAAGTACAGTCCTGAGGGCCAGTGTGAGGAAGTTTGAAAGAAGCAGGAATTTAATCAAGGAATAAATGAATAAACAAGGAAGTGGGAGTTTAAGACACTTTATTGGAATTGAGTCTTTTCTGATATTTTTAGAAAGACTCTGGTAAATATTTGAATTGCTTCCTAAATGATTTTTGATGGTTACATTGATGCTTATTTGAATGAGGCACACAGGGACATGCTCCAGGAGAGACATCTGCCATTTTTGCTAGATTAACATCTAGAATTCTAGATTCTAGGTGAGCATCATCTCAGATTTACACCAGATTTGAGACAACAGTGCAAATTTACCATGTCTGCTATACCTATGGAATGCATGAATAAGATTGTAGAATGAGTAATAAGACATGAAATAGCTCTGCCATCTTAGGGTAGCTGTTTGGAGGTGGGGGCTTGGATGTCCACCATGACGAGGGTGCTGGCCTGAGGGACAGGGAGAATGTGGTGGCTTCCCTGTCTTATCCTGGCTTCATTCATCATTAGACGGTGCTTGATGATACCTTGAGAACGGATCCCAGCAGTCTCGCTCTGTGGTTTTATTTTATTTTATTTTATTTTATTTTATTTTATTTTATTATTTTATATTTTTCACTCTGTGGTTTTAAAGGCAGGAGTGAGCTTCTAACAAGGCATGAGGGGAACGGTGAAGAAGGAATTTCTTAACTTGGGCCACTTGGCTTTTTTGGAAAACTTACTCCTTTGTGCTTGCCATATACTTTCCTGTTAGGCATCAGGACAGTCTTAGGATTCCCAAAACCATGGAATCATAAACTCGGGCCACCTGTTTTTGTAAATAAAATTATTTTGGAACACGACCATACCCATTTACTTACACATTGCCTATGACTGCTCCCTTGCTGAGATGGCAGGGTTGAGTAGATTCTACAAAAAGCTTATGACCCACGAAGCCTAATCTTTACTATTTAGTTTCTTTAAAACTCTTAAAGGGAAAGCTTACTGCCTCCTGTTCAAAACATTAGATTCCACCCCATTCCTCTTTTTTTTTTTAATATTTTAAAAAAGATTTTTAAAATTTATTTATTCAGAGAGAGAGAGAGAGAGAGAGACAGAGACAGAGAGAGAGAGAGAGAGAGAGAGAGGCAGAGACACAGGCAGAGGGAGAAGCAGGCTCCATGTCCGGAGCCCCTCACGGGACTCGATCCAGGGTCTCCAGGATCACGCCCTGGGCTGCAGGCGGCGCTGAACCGCTGCGCCACGGGGGCTGCTCCCCATTCCTCTTTAATAATAATTTCTGGGTGGGGAGAAAATAACGGATCCTTTGCTCTTGGGTCTGAGATTTATTAGAGGTTATGCAGTACTTTTTATGTTTAAGCTTTCTTGAAAAACTATTTTTATTCATCCATTTATTCATTTGTTTGTTTATAATTAGCTTTTTACAACCAATTTAAAAAATAAACGTGAGGGACGCCTGGGTGGCTCAACGGTTTAGCGCCTGCCTTCAGCCCAGGGGGCGATCCTGGAGTCCTGGGATTGAGTTCCGCACGGGGCTCCCTGCATGGAGCCTGCTTCTCCCTCTGCCTGTGTCTCTGCCTCTCTCTCTCTGTCTCCCATGAATAAATAAATAAAATCTTAAAAAAAATAAAGACGAAAACGAAACAAAGTAAAATTGTGTTGTTTGCCTACTCTTCCAGGTGATTCTCTGAATTATGTAGCCATAGGAAAATCTTAGAAATCAATCATGAACCCTGACAGGGCTTTTTCACTTTTCACATTTAATATATATTTGTCATTGCAATCTCATGTGTGAATACCAAGTCTCCAAATTTAAATTTCCCTCCAGCAGAGCAAATAATAAAGGCAAACCTCTTATTATTTGTGGCTAATGTTAGAGGTCATTTGGAGATTAGGATTTTAAGTGTCGTGCGTTTCAACCCTGAAATGCAGAATAGCTTCTCTGTGGGGTGAGTGAAGGATTCTTTTTGGAGACCTTTACTCTGCAAAAGGTTGTGAAGGCAGCCCCTCTAATTACCACTGTTACTTTGCATTCACTAAGGTGAGAAGGGAATAATTCTATACCCCCTGTGCTTTTGGGTGCACATGGTTGCACCCTGGCTCACAGCAGGCTGGGATCTCCACATTACTGCCTCCTGTTTAAAACATTAGATTCCACCCCATTCCTCTTTTTTTTAATATTTAAAAAATATTTTTAAAATTTATTTATTCATAGAGACAGAGAGAGAGAGAGAGAGAGAGAGAGGCAGAGACACAGGCAGAGGGAGAAGCAGGCTCCATGTCGGGAGCCCCTGGGATCTCCAGAATTAGAGTTTATCAGAGTTTATCAGAAGCTCTATTGAGGGAAGAAGGTATTTACAGAGGAGTAGCTGAGGCTGCCAGTGCATCTCTTCTTCTAAATACCCAGCAATCTGTCCCTGGTTTGAATTCAGACCTCCAAGGGGTGCTAGTCTCTCAGCTTTGCAATGTCACCCCAGTGGAATGTCACCTGGCTTGTGGCCACCAGCAGCTTCTGTAGAGAAACAGCCCTGGGAGGCTCACAGTGTTTCCTGGAAGCTTGTTGAGAATATCATACTCTACATTACACGGCCACCTCCTTGGGGCAGCCCTGGGGAGGTCTCACTTCTGAAAATACTTCTTCTCCTAAGTGCCTCTCTTCTTTCATCTCATGGCATGGAGTTGTGTACTTGTGTTGCTTTAGAAAACTTAGAGCCACGTGGGTGGCCCACTGGTAACACATATAAAGGACAGGGGGCAGGGGAGGTGTTTACCTTGTTGAACAAGAATATGGCTGGCTCTGGTAAGTTTTCTATCCTTGTTTTCTCTTCACATTATTTTTTGTTCCTATTTAAATTATCTTTGTAATTTAAAATACAATTGTATTATATAAAATATAATTATACATCTTATGTATTATCTAATAATCTATATTAAATATTGTATATATCTTATTTAATTGTATAAAAGAGAATGATAAAATAGAATTTTATAATTTTAAATGGCATTTTAAATTATACACTGTATTGTCTATAAGCTTTTATAAGCTGGCTGAACCTATTTTGAGATTTAAACTTTGCAGAAAGCAGTGGTTCTCAAACTTGAGTATGCCTCAGAATCACCTGAAAGTCTTGTTAAAAAATCCAGATTACGGTCCTCTCCACACAGGCTGTGATTCGGTGGGTCTGGACAGGGTTGAGTCTGTGCATTTTTAACACATTCCCAGGTGTTGATGCTGCTGGTTCAGGAACAACATTTTGAGTACCACCGTCATGAAGAAAACAAACAATAAAAACAATTGATGTTGATTATTTATTATATTAGCAACCTGCCAATCAAGCAATGAGGTTTTGGGGTTTTTTGATGTTTTTGTTTTTTTAGTTCTTTTTATGCAGTTGGCACCATACTAGGCATTGTGGGATGCTGGTCCTTATCCTGAGGGGTTTTTCTGATTGGTTGAAGAGATCTGGAATACATATAAATTGGAGAAAAGGGAAAAGTCTAGCCAAGTATAGATCAGGGGTAGGACAAGTGAATACAGATTTGAGTGTTTTGGAAGGAACATGGGGTGAAATAGAGCTTCAGCTGGTCTTTGAAGTGAGAATAGGCTTTGAGTGGTGGAATAAAGGATGGGGAGGAGGGAGTTTTGTCATGAGAGGACCCACCAGCATGGACAAAGGGCCAGCATTGGAAATGCCTTTGTAAAATCACATCTGGCTGCATCACACAGAACGTAGAACTTCCAGCTCTGAAGAGCAGTGTGCCTTGGTGGAAAAGGACATTCCCCACCAGCTGGCGCCACCCTCCTGGCTCATCTTTCCCTACTTTCCCTTTGATGAACTCCTTCACTGTTCCCAGAGGACTTTCTATATTTTCCAAGACCATTCCTGATCCTTTGCCCCTGATCCCTCCTTCACCCAGCATCTACTTTTCTCCTTTCTCTACCAGTCTCACATAGCACAGCTCATGGCACCCAGGACTCAATTAAAATGGCCCCAATTCCTCCCCAAACTCAATTTTAGTGATTAATGAATAGGTTGAATTGATGAGGAGATCATTCCTTCCCTCACTTATTTGTGTTCAAGTTATACTCATCATCTTCAATTCTGGTTTCCCTGTGATGACTATGTTCTCAAGTATGGTCCTCCTTACCTGGGGACTTGGAAATACAAGTACTCCAACCCCACCACAGACCTGAATGGGAAATCTCTAGGGGTGGGTCTAGTAATCTGAGTTGTCACTAGCCCCCCAGGTGTTTCTGAGAAATACTGCTCCATGAGGAAAACTAATTATTGGCCAGTGGCCCCAAAGCCCTCCCAGAGGGCTGTTTCTTCCCAGATGAAATCCCATTCTCTAATTGCTAACAGTCCATTTTAAGCATTGAGATTTTGCATTTCTTTTAAGATGAACAGTTTTAATTTCCTCAGCAGTTTGCTTAAGAAACAAAATGAGAATGTTTTCTCCATAAGTTTAACATTTCACTGACTTTATTATGTAGTACAAATGCCCTGACTGCTTTTTTAAATTATTATAATTCAACCATAGATAATGAATGCTTTGGAGTGCTGTAACAAATTGGATAATAACAATGATTTAATAGAAGTCAAGCTATCTAACAGTAGGAAGAAAAACCCTGCTGATTAAATTCATTTTTTAAAAAAATTGTGTTCATTTAAAGTAAACTACATTCATACCTAAAATCTTCTAATGCTTTCCTTAATTTGTGTCTAGAATATATTCTTTCTCATTGGAAGAATTGAAAAATAATGAGGAATGCTATCTAGAAACACTACTAGATAAGGTTCTGCTAAATGTTCAAGGATTTACAATATATTGCTTATTGTCCAGCGAAATTGTAACTGCTTGGCCATGTACAGAGAGTATGTAAATATGCTTTCTCTACACAATCATAAATTTGTGTATAGTCTAAGTATGTCTAAGTGATCTAAGTGATGTTCCTCTTACTAGTTTTTTTTCTCTTTTAATGTTATTGAAGTACAATTCGTAAAACAAAACTGCACCCATTTAAAGTATACAATTTGATAAGTTTTGAAAGTTACACTTAGGAAATTAACACCACAGTCAAGATATAGAACATTTCCATTACCTTTCAGATTTTCCTTGTGTCCCCTTGCAGTCTATCTCACCTTTGGGCCCTGGCCTCAGGCAACTTTTCGTTACAGTGGATTAACTAGCATTCTATATAAATAGAATCATACAGTATGTATTCTTTTGTGTCTGGCTTCTTGAACTCAGCACAAGGATTTTGATTTATCCATGTTGTTGCATGTATCAGTAATCCATTCCTTTTCATTACTGTATAGTGTTTCATAGTATGAATGTACCACATTTTGTTTATTTACTTGGACATTTTGAGCTTTTGGCAGTTGCAAATAATTCTACAGTGAACATTCATGTACAAGCCTTTGTGTGGACGTGTGATTTTATTTATCTTGGGTAGATGCCTAGGTGAAGAATGGCTGGGTCATATGCTACATGTAAAAACTTTAACATTTCTTTTTATTTTTTTTTATTTTTTTTTAATTTATTTTTTATTAGTGTTCAATTTACTAACATTCAGAATAACCCCCAGTGCCCGTCACCCATTCACCCCTGCCCCCCGCCCTCCTCCCCTTCTACCACCCCTAGTTCGTTTCCCAGAGTTAGCAGTCTTTACGTTCTGTCTCCCTTTCTGATATTTCCCACACATTTCTTCTCCCTTCCCTTATATTCCCTTTCACTATTATTTATATTCCCCAAATGAATGAGAACATATAATGTTTGTCCTTCTCCGACTGACTTACTTCACTCAGCATAATACCCTCCAGTTCCATCCACGTTGACGCAAATGGTGGGTATTTGTCATTTCTAATAGCTGAGTAATATTCCATTGTATACATAAACCTTCTGCCTGGCTCTAGCAAACGCCAGACCTTCAGAATGGGATTTGTTTCTGGCACAACATTTCTTTTTAGATGTCAATTTCCAAAATAGTTACACAATTTTAGGTTCCTACCATAAGTGTATAAGACGTAGAGCTGTTCTACACTCTCACCAACAATTGGTATCGTCAGTCTTATTTTTGGTCACTTTGATGTGTGTACAGTGATATCTCATTGTGTGTTGAATTTGCATTTCCCTTATGACTAGTGATACTGGTAGTCCTTTTTTATGTACTTATTGACCATTTGTATGTTTTCTTTCATAAAGTGTCTATTCAATTAGCTTGCCTTTTCTTTTAAAGTTGTTTTTCTTATCAACTTGTAAAAAGTCTTTACATATTTGAGATATATGTTCTTTATTATATATATATATATATAAATATATATATATATTTGCAAGTACTTTCTCCCAATCTGTGGCTTGTTTTTTCATTTTATTAATGCTGTCTTTCAAGTAGCAAACTTTGTTCATTTTGATTAAGTCTACTTTAACAGTATTTTTCTTTTTTTTTTTTTTTTTTTATTTTATTTTTTTTTATTTATTTATTTATTTTTATTGGTGTTCAATTTACTAACATACAGAATAACACCCAGTGCCCGTCACCCATTCACTCCCACCCCCCGCCCTCCTCCCCTTCTACCACCCCTAGTTCGTTTCCCAGAGTTAGCAGTCTTTACGTTCTGTCTCCCTTTCTGATATTTCCCACACATTTCTTCTCCCTTCCCTTATTTTCCCTTTCACTATTATTTATATTCCCCAAATGAATGAGAACATATAATGTTTGTCCTTCTCCGACTGACTTACTTCACTCAGCATAATACCCTCCAGTTCCATCCACGTTGAAGCAAATGGTGGGTATTTGTCATTTCTAATAGCTGAGTAATATTCCATTGTATACATAAACCACATCTTCTTTATCCATTCATCTTTCGTTGGACACCGAGGCTCCTTCCACAGTTTGGCTATAGTGGCCATTGCTGCTAGAAACATCGGGGTGCAGGTGTCCCGGCGTTTCATTGCATTTGTATCTTTGGGGTAAATCCCCAACAGTGCAATTGCTGGGTCGTAGGGCAGGTATATTTTTAACTGTTTGAGGAACCTCCACACAGTTTTCCAGAGTGGCTGCACCAGTTCACATTCCCACCAACAGTGTAAGAGGGTTCCCTTTTCTCCGCATCCTCTCCAACATTTGTGGTTTCCTGCCTTGTTAATTTTCCCCATTCTCACTGGTGTGAGGTGGTATCTCATTGTAGTTTTGATTTGTATTTCCCTGATGGCAAGTGATGCAGAGCATTTTCTCATATGCATGTTGGCCATGTCTATGTCTTCCTCTGTGAGATTTCTGTTTTTTCTGTAGCATGTGCTTTTTATATCCTATCTAAGAAATTATTCCCTACCACTATGTCACAAAAATCTTCTGTTTCTTTATTGAATTTTTATAGTTTTAGATTTAGGTTTATCATTTTGAATTAATATTTGAGTGATGGGGATCCCTGGGTGGCGCAGCGGTTTGGCGCCTGCCTTTGGCCCAGGGCGCGATCCTGGACACCCGGGATCGAATCCCACGTCGGGCTCCCGGTGCATAAAGCCTGCTTCTTCCTCTGCCTGTGTCTCTGCTTCTCTCTCTCTCTCTCTCTGTGACTATAATAAATAAATAAAAATTTAAAAAAAATATTTGAGTGATGTTTATTTCTTTTCCCATGTGGATATCCAATTCTTCTAGTACGACGTGTTGAAAAGATTGTCCTTGCCCTACTGAATAGCCACGATATCGTTATAAAACTTCACCTGACTATATAAATGTAGGTCTCTACTCCATCCTATTGATCTATGTTTATCCTTATACTAATACTATACTGTCTTCCAATCCATAAACATGGTTTGCATTTCCATTTATTTCATTTACAAAAATAATATTTATTAACTATGTGTTAGGTATTAAACTGTAGAGGTTTGTGCATCTTTTGTTAAGTTTATTCCTAAGTATTTTCTGCTATTTGATGCTACTGTAAATGGACTTATTTTTGTAAATTTTTATTTTCTTTGTTTGCCCTTAGTACAAAATATACAATTATTTTTGTATATCAACATTGTGGGGCTCCTGGGTGGCTCAGTGAGTAAGCGTCTGCCTTGGGCTCAGGTCATGATCTCAGGGTCCTGGAATTGAGCCTGGTGGTCAACCTCCTGGTGAACTCCAGAGTCTGTTCCTCCTTCTCACCCTCCTCTTCCCCACTCATGCTCTCTCCTTCTTATATAAATAAAATCTTTATAAAAATTATATATATATATATAATATATATCAACATTGTATCCCCTTACCTTGCCAAGTTCACTTCTTATATTTAATATTTGTTTCTAGATTTAAGAGGATATAAATAACAATGTTACCTGAATATAGAGACAGTTTTACATCTTCCTTTCCAACATTTTTGCCTTTTGTCTTCTGGTCTTCATGCAGTGGCTAGGACCTTCAGGATGATGTTGAACAGAAATGGTAGAGCTGTCATTCCTGCCTTTTTCTCAGTCATAGGGGAAATAGTTTAAAATTTCATCATTGAGATTGATGTTGATTGTTGGTTTTAAATACTTGACATTCATCAGATTGTGGACATTTTCTACTTCTAGTTTGCTTAGAGTATTTGTCATGAATTGATATTGCATTTGATCTCATGTTTCTTATTCATTTAGTAAAGTGATACAATTTTTCTCCTTTATTCTGTTAACATGATGAATTGCATTGATTGATTTTGGAATATTAAACCAATCCTTCATTTGAATATTAAACTCATGCACATCATGGTGTGTTATCCTGTTTGTTAAGTTCTTAAATTTTTTCTTCTTGTCTTTCAGTTTTAGAACTTCTGTTTCTTTTTTTTTAATTTTTTTTAAAATTTTTATTTATTTATGATAGTCACAGAGAGAGAGAGAGAGGCGCAGAGACACAGGCAGAGGGAGAAGCAGGCTCCATGCACTGGGAGCCCGACGTGGGATTCGATCCCGGGTCTCCAGGATCACGCCCTGGGCCAAAGGCAGGCGCCAAACCGCTGCGCCACCCAGGGATCCCAGAACTTCTGTTTCTTTATTAAACTTGCTACTCTTTAAAGTTTTCAAATTCATTCCAAGATTTTATTTTCTGGAATATAGTTACCACATTTGTTTTAAAGCCGATGTCTGGGGATGCCTGAGTGGCTCAGTCAGTGAAGGGTCTGCCTTTAGCTCAGGTCATGATCTGGGTCCAGGGTTTGAGCCCCATGTCGGGCTCCCTGCTTAGCCAGGACCCTGTTTATCCCTCCTCTCCCTGCTCATGCTCTCTCTTGATATCTTTGTCTCTCTCTTTCTTAAATAAGTAAAAGTTTTAAAATAAAGCCTATGTCTTATAATTTACAGCCCTCTGAGTGCCCTTCTATTGTATCTTATTTGTGCTAGTTTTTTTTTTAAAGATTTTATTTATTTATTCATGAGAGACAGAGAGATAGAGAGAGGCAGAGACATAGGCAGAGGGAGAAGCAGGCTCCATGCAGGAAGCCTGATGTGGGACTTGATCCCGGGACTCCAGGATCATGCCCTGGGCCGAAGGCAGGCGCCAAACTGCTGAGCCACCCTGGATCCCCTGTGCTAGGTTTTGTTCATGGTAGTGTATGTCCTAATGAGCCTTGTTTTCTTTTATTATATGGAACATTGTTTTTGAAAAATTATTTGTGGGAGAATTTGAGCCCTAAGATGGTTTTATGTTCCTCCAGCAGGTGCTTTTATTTGATTCTGTTTGGTCCCTGGGGCACTACTAACATGGCATCAACTTTATCCAGTTTTAGGGATTGAGTTTTTCTTGACGTCCTAGAAGAGTCCAGGTCCCAAGACTAGTTTACTTTTTGTTCACTCTTTTCCTAGGGTTTGGACCAAACCCATGACTCATTGCCTTGGGTCATTGTCCTAGTAGGTCGGGATTTTTCTCTTGATTCCCTCTGTCCTCAAGAGCCTATGAAAAACCACTGTCTGGCCCCTCTCTGCTGCCTTTGCTAGAGAGGAACATGCCCTAGGGAAGAGGTGGTTTCAAAAACTAGACTCCCCACACTGGGTTACAGCTTTTCCAAGGCTTTCAGCTAGGTAGTTCCTTACCCTTTAGTTAGCTTTTTCATACTTTCAAGATGGCTTAAAAAAACCTTTTACTTAGATTTTTCAGTTGTCTTCAGTAGGAGACCTGGTTTGAATGACCCAAAGTGACACCTAATGTTACCTCCTTCATCCCTTAAAGAATTTTTTTTTTAAAGATTTTATTTATTTACTCATGAGAGGCACAGAGAGAGAGGCAGGGACATAGGCAGAGGGAGAAGCAGGCTCCCCATGGAGAGCCAGATGCGGACTTGATCCCAGGACCCCAGGATCATGACCTGAGCCAAAGGCAGACACTCAACCACTGAGCTACCCAGGTGCCCCTCCTTGGTCCCTTGAAAAGTGACCCCCATTTGGGATGCCTGGGTGGCTCAGTGTTTGAGCATCTGCCTTTGGCTCAGGTCATGATCGTGGGGTTCTGGGATCGAGTTCCACATTGGGCTCCCTGTGAGGAAACTGCTTCTGTCTCTGCCTCTCTCTGTGTGTCTCTCATGAAGAAATAAATAAAATCTTTTTTTAAAAAATGACCCCCCAGTTGATATTCACAGTGTGGATTCCACATCTGTTCCCCAGATTACGTACTCTGACCTGCTATGATTTCCCAAAGGTATTTCTCTGGTTTGCTCACATAGTTACTTCAGCCTGCCCCTTATCTATGGGCATTTTTTAAAGTTCAGAGTTGAGTCAGATACCAGTCCATCCCACACTGTGTACTTCAGGATGTGCACACTAAGTTCCTTGCGAAGTCTTAAATTATCTGTCTCTAGGCTTCAGAGAAGGACCAAGTGCTACCCCATTCATGGCTGTTACCCATAGTACATCAACAGCAGTTTCTAAATAAATTCTCTCAACTCCAACTTCTAGCCTCTCCAACTTAAACCCTTTGATCCTGTCGAAGTAGATGAGTGGCTAAGGGCTACAAAATTGGTTTTCACAAACCTCCTTTGTAAACATTTAGAATCCAGATAATTGCCACATATTGCATTGGATGCTGAAGTAGAAATATGTCAGTGTCCTAATATGTGTTTTACAAAATATTTTACCAGTTTGTCATCTGCCTTTTGATTTTCTGTAGTCTTGTTTTGATGTGCCAGCATTAAATTTTAATATAATGAAATCTCTTTATGGTCTCTAATTTTGTTGGTTTTGGTTTTGTTTTGCAAAAAACAAAAAACAAACAAACAAAAAACCTCCCCTGCATTTAGATTTCAGAGGTTGTTTAAATTTTCTTCTGCTGCTTTATGATTTCCTCTTCTATATTTAAATATTTTGTCCATCTGGAATTTGGCAAGTTTGGGAATCTAACCTTTTTCCCTCCCAAATGGTAAGTCACCCAAATACTTATATGTATTTATTTTTTTCTAGATTTTTATATTCTGTTCCATTGGTCTATCTGACCATTTTATAAATTATAATGTAATTAATTAATTGAAATAAAAATATGAGTGTATTTGCCCAAGTGCTTACACCAATCCTGATGATGTAATTCTTTGTTAGATAATTGCTTTTGAATTAAATAGCCTTATTAAAGATGATTCAAAGGAATTTCACTTGAATTGGAATTTTAAAAACTGAATCACAGATTCACTTTGATTTATAATATAAATCTTTGATTGTCCAGTGACAGTCATGGTATGTGTAGGAAATGCCCATTTTTCATAATCTAGTCAAAGCGAGCTTTAAAGCTATAAATGTAATACATTTAAGGAGGTGCCAGTGTCTGTGGATCGGTCTGATTTTTACCTGCTACTAGTCAGAGATTTTGGCTTCTACAACATTTCCAGAATAAAATTTGAAGCTAATATTAACTGGTGGTGTTAACAAGACTGAATGGCTAGAAGCAGAAGACTCTTGTGTCTCAGACAGCCATGCATTGGTGTTTTAGACATCAGGCATGTTGTTTATAGTGAGCAGGACTCCTGGGCTGGGATCCTGCAAATAAAGCTGAATGTTTTGAGCAGTTGCATGGTTACAAGTCAGCCAAGGGCAAGGTATGGGCATCTTTGAGCCACACCAGACTCCTTCATCTGAAATAGAACCCAACTAGCAGTGAATACGAGTGGACACTGACTCTGGGAGATGATCTGAACTGGTTATATATTTTTTTAAATTTTTATTTATTTATGATAGTCACAGAGAGAGAGGCAGAGACACAGGCAGAGGGAGAAGCAGGCTCCATGCACCGGGAGCCCGATGTGGGGCCCGATGTGGGATTCGATCCCGGGTCTCCAGGATCGCGCCCTGGGCCAAAGGCAGGCGCCAAACCGCTGCGCCACCCAGGGATCCCCTGGTTATATTTTTTTGTTTCCAGGAGTGAGGTATAGAGAAAAACGTTTGCATATTACCATATAATTTTCAATTTTGTTTACCACATTATGTAAGAAAGTAGTTTTATAAGTACTTAAAAACATTTTTCATATGTTATTATTTACCTACATACTCCCTACTTTTTCCTAAGAGATTCTTGAGGTGTTTAGAAAAAATGTATATAAATTAAAAAATATGTTTCATTTTATAAAACAATAATATCAAGGCAAAAGGAAAATAAAAATCAGATCAATAAATAAAGGCAGGGGGGGCACATAGAATTGTGTGCTCTTTTTATCCTTTCGTAATTGTAAAGTCACTGCACAATTGACTCTGAATTTTCCTGGGCCTGGAAAGAGGTGAGCATGATGAATCACAAACTTCTCATTGCTCAGAAAAGAAAAATAAGCCAGTTGCTCAGAGAAAAGGCGTTTCACAAGAGTAAATTCTTTGTAGGAGAGACATTTCTGTGGTGGTTTTTGTTTTTTAGGGCAATGATGTTATGTGTTACTTTTCTTGATGCCTTTTAGGTTCTGTGTTTTGCACATAAATTATATCTTGTGTGTAACAAACCCAGCCATCAGCCAGTTTCACAGACATTGTCTTTAATCCATACATGTTAATTAGTTATTTATTAAGTGCTTTTTATGTGCCTAGTATTGCTTGGTGCTAAGAGATATAAAGATAACATCACTTATCATATATGAGGAAAAGCTAGTTGGGCAAACAGGTGTTGAAAGAAAAAGATTTTAGGGGCACCTGGGTGGCTCAGCAGTTGAGCTTTTGCCTTCAGCTCAGGGTGTGATCCTGGGATCGAGTCCCACATCCGGCTCCCCACAGGGCACCTGCTTCTCCTCTATGTCTCTGCCTCTCTCTCTTTGTGTCTATCATGAATAAGTAAATAAAATCTTTTAAAAAAGAAAGAGATTTTAAGTTACAATTTCACTAGTACAACAGCAGTAATTGCATAGAGAAAGGAGTGGTGGATTTAGCTTGAAATTCTAAGAAGCAGGTTAGCTGAGCCAGCCATAGCAACATCTATGAGTTTAGCAGCCAAAGAGGATAGAGAGAGGCTTTCCAGGCAGAGGTACCAGGATGAGCAAAAAGCATACAGGTGTGATTAACACACTGGGAGTCCCAGTTGTCAATGACAAGAACATCATCTCCACATATATCCAGCTGGGTGGACATAAGTTAGTTTGAGTAAAAAGAACTAAGACAAAGATGCCTGGGTGTTTGAATTCCCTGATCTTGGAATTCTGCCTAAGTGCTTAGGCCCAGGTGCTTGGGAGTGAAGCAGGGTTTGTGTTGGTTAACATCAACCCAGCCACCGAAGTCCCAGTGTCCATGGTCTCATTCTATAGGGTCCTGGCAAGATGGGGAAACAGCAAGTTTGCCAAGTACATCCTTCTACTTTCTTCTACCTCTTTTGCCTTCTCAAAATATCTCTGGGAAAATATCTCTTGTGTTGTGTTGATGCATTACTTCTAGGAGTATTCAATTTAAAGGCTTCTAGAATTATGCCATGTAAGACTTGGTGTACTGGTCCACATGTTCCTAGTTCATTTTTGGAAATGACCACCAAGGACCAGGACCGCCAAGCACAGACTTCCCTTTTCCCTCATTTGAACTATCCCTACTCTCCTCCCCAAAGAAAAAACCCCCACCACCCTGCAAAATTTAGTTTTGAACCACTTTGGTCTAGAAATACAGACTTTAGAGATCATCCATCTAATGCTTACAAATTGTATTTATTGTGGTCCACAGAAATACATTTTATATCATTTCTCAGCATACGTGTATGACTGAACAAAAACATTTTTTTGTGAAAAACAATACTTACCCTTAATACATGTGATGGATTCTTATTTCTACTTTATTATATTGTGTTCCATTCCATTCCATTCCATTATTTCATTTGATATTTCGGTAAACAGTGGGTTGAGCAATTCTACTAGTAGGTATCTATTCAACAAAATCACATACATATATGCATCAAAAGAATTTTCACAGCAGCAGTATTTGTAATAGTCAAAACTAGATATGATCTAAATGCCCATCAAGAGTAGAATGGATAGATAAATTGTGGTTGATACAATTCATTACTAAACGAGAGTGAAAGAAGTACTGCTAAGAGCAAAAACACATGGACCTCACAAACATAATATTGAGCAGAAGAACTGAGACACATAAGTGTATATGTGGAATGATTCCATTTATAAAAGGGAGAAAAACACATAGATAGAAACTCAATATAGACTATAGAACAGTGCTGTTTAATATAACTTTCTATAATCATGGAAAAGCTCTGTATCTGTGCTATATGGTAGCCACTAGTTACATATGACTATAAGCAAAAATACTGAAATGTGGCTAAGGAACTATACTTTTAATTTTTTAAATTTGATTTGTATTAAACATTAATTTTTAAATTTTAATTATTTAAGTAGCCTCACATAGCTTCTGGCTACCTTATTGGACATATGAGTCCTTCATAAGTTCCTCAGACCAAGACACCACAAACATCAATGTGTCTAAGCATGTGACATGAATTTTAAAGTTGAGGTTTAATTTCTAGTCAACAACAAGACTTTGCCTGTTAACTATGTTTTATAATATGATGGTAATGAAGAAGAGTTGCCAGGAATATTGACTTGTTTTATGTTTAGTCAAATAGTGAGCATGAATATTAGTTTTCTCACATGACTTGGATTAAATAGCTTTTTAATTGGTGGCATTTGAGCAGCAAATAATGGTTTCTAATCTGAAATGGTTGGAGGCATGTCCTATTTCTCATGGTCACATCTCTCTCCTGACCAGGAAATTATTTCCTATGTTCAGGAAAGTATCTTGTATGAGAGAATGACCACTGATTACCATGCTGCTATCAGATCCGAAATGGTCACTCTTTAAGGCAAGACTCTAACTGTTGATCCCTCCATGACACCAGTGGTTTGGGCTGGATCGCAGGGTTCAGTTCTGGAGATGCTTAGCTACCAGGATCATTACTACCTCCTCCAAGACTTGTAAGTATCCATCTCTTCTTCATCCACTGCTTTATCCTAAATTCTGTTTTAGGTCTGACCATGTTTGCTCTTGAAGATCTGTGGTCAGATGGCAATCTCATCATTATATTCTCTGACAGTTGGGCACAAACCCTTCTCAGGAATCTGAAGCTGTCTTCCATTCTGGTTCTTCCAACCAGCCAGTGCTCAGAAATTTCTTCTTATATGAAGATAAAATCTACTCCCTGAAGCTCTGCCCATGGTACTGTGTCTTCTGGAATCACACAAAACAATTCTACCCTACCTCTTCTCTTTACATGGTTATTCTTCAAATACTTGAAGACAACTCTCATGCCTCATGGTAGCTTTCTCTTGGATAAACATCCCTGGTTTCTCCAGCATTTTTCTTTCTTTCTTTCTTTCTTTCTTTCTTTCTTTCTTTCTTTCTTTCTTTCTTCTTTTCTTTTCTTTTCAGACTTTCACCATTTTGAACATACCACTTACTAATGTTTTCTTATTTGCCAAGATTTAGTATCATATTGTAATTTACTTCCTCATTATTGGGACATATTTGAGACTAAAAGGTGTGCCTAATGATTATAGAGAGACAAAAAAAAGTGTAAAACAGGGACTATCCAGGGAGAACTAAGACAGATGGTCTTCTTACCAAAGTCTCACTTAAAATGTGTCAAAAAACTAAGCAAATAAATTCCAACTGACAGAGCTACACATGTATTTTCGCTTCCTGAGATATGGATGCTTTGCTTCTATTAGTGCAGCTAAAGGCTACATTTTGTTGTATGTGAGTATTTCTCTTGAATTTCTAGCCTCTATTTCTGTTTTGGTAATGGAATTCCAATTTCCCTCTGGAGAAGCATTCTTCCCTCAATTGGGTTCATCATGATGTCCAAGGAGTATATGCAACCCAGGTCTGGCCAATCAGAGCAACATTTCCCCCTCACCATCCATACAGCAATTATTTTAAACTGAGAACATTGGGTAAAACTCCCATCACAGTGCCTGACACAGCAACACAATAAGTGCTAGTTCTTTTCTCTTCCTTAGATCTCATGGTTGCATTGGATGCATTTATCAATGTGTTCTAGAAGTTTTATTGTGATTTGTCATTTTTACTGATCAAATATTTTGAAAAGTTTCCCTTTTGCCATGTTTTTTTTTAAGATTTATTTATTTATTGAGAAAGGGAGAAAGAGAAAGTGAGCAGGGAAGGGTCAGAAGGAGAGGTAGAGAATCCCAAGCAGACTCCCTGCTGAGTGTGGAGTCCAACCAAGGGCTCAATCCCACAATCCTGAGATCAGAACCTGAGCTGAAATCAAGATGCCTAACTGACTGAGCCATCCAGGTGCACTGACATGGTATTTTTTTTAAATAGTAAAGTGGGTCAAAGGAGAGAAAAAATTTTCAAATTTAATGTCTCTGAGGAGATGAACAATAAAGAACACAGGATGGACTTCCACTTCTGGAATTATAGCGTGAGGAGCTCTGAAGACTTACTCTCAAATGAAACAACCATACCTTGTGAGGATTATTTAAAAGCAACCATTTAAAGTTTCTGAAAATTTTTACTACAGGGGCTCAATAGTAGATTTGAACCTGCAGAAGAGCAAATTAACCAGCTTAAAGATAACAATCATGCAACCCAAAGAACAAAGAGAAAAAGGAAAGAATGAAGAAAACCAGTAAGCACACCAACACACACATAATGAAGGTACCAGAAGGAGAGAAAGACAACTGATGAGAGGATATTAATGTACACATCCAAGAAGTTCAACAAACTCCAAGTAGATAAATGCAAAGTGATCAACAACCCAAATGCTTATCAACTGACTAGTGGATAATAAAATGTTGTATATCTACACAATGGGATATTATTCAGCCATGTAAAGGAATAAAATATAGATACCACCTGGATGAACCTTGAGAACATTAAGTAAAGTCAACACTATCACAAAACCCCATACATTATATTATTCAATTTATTTTTATTTTTTTATTTTTTAAATATTTTATTTATTTACTCTTGAGACACATACAGACACAGAGAGAGAGAGAGAGAGAGGCCTAGACATAGGCAGAGGGAGAAGCAGGCTCTGTGCAGGGAGCCAGTGAGCCCGACATGGGACTCGATCCCGGGTCTCCAGAATTAGGCCCTGGGCTGAAGTCGGCGCTAAACCGCTGCACCCGGGTTGCCCCTACTTTTATTTTTTTCAAAGATTTTATTTATTTATTCATGAGAGGCACTCAGAGAGAGAGGCAGAGACACAGGCAGAGGGAGAAGCAGGCTCCACACAGGGAGCCCGATGTAGGACTTGATCCTGGGACTCCAGGATCACACCCTGAGCCGAAGGCAGACGCTTAACCGCTGGGCCACGCAGGCATCCATGTTATTCAATTTATATGACATATCTATATCAGGCAAATTTATATAGCTAGAAAGTAGATTAGTGGTTACCTAGCTCTGGGGGAGGGGGAGTGAGTAATAAGAGGAGAGGTGACTGCTAAAGCAGATGGGATTTCTTGTGGGGGATGTTAAAAATGTTCTAAAATTGATTATAGTGATGGCTGTAAAACCAAGAAAATACAAAAAAGTCCCTGAATTGCTCACTTTAAATGGGTGAGTTGCATGGTAAGTGGATTATGTGTCAATTTGAGCTATTGCAAGAGGAAGGAAATGCAAGAGGCACATCCCCAACATTTGTAGAACACTTATTTATGAAGTGTTGCTGTCTCAAACTTCTCAGGGGCTTTCATAGCAATCCTGGAAAGAGATTGGTATTGCCAGAAAATATGCCCTTAAAGATTTTAAGTGATTTACCTAAGATATTGGCTGGTTGGTGGTGAAGCAAGGAGATGCCAGCCCCCACCCCGGAGGCCAATTTCAGTGTTATTTCCATTACACGAATCTTTCCCCAAGGTTACCTTACTTATTTACTTTGATTGCCTTATTTAGGGAATCATAACTGAATCCCACTTCATGCCAGGCACTGTTCTAAGCCCTTCAAGTATATTAACAAATTAAAATCCTTATTACGACCCTCTGAAGAATGTGCTACTTTGACCCCATTTGCCAATTAGGAAATAGAAGCACGGGGATGAGCTTTCTCAGAAGTGGCAAAGCTAGGATTCGAACCCAGGGAGTCTGGCTCCAGGCCCCATAACTTTTGAAGCTCTGTACTCCCCAGATAGCTTCTGTTCTTTGAATGCTGGGATGCGGAGCCCA
Organism: Canis lupus dingo; assembly: GCF_003254725.2. NCBI lineage: Eukaryota > Metazoa > Chordata > Mammalia > Carnivora > Canidae > Canis > Canis lupus. The sequence goes on from NC_064243.1 coordinate 76,371,485, forward strand.
ACGTCACCTGCAGAAAGAGATGAAGAGAGCCTACTGTCTCTTTGTAGTTCTGCTGAGATCTGACAGCCAGGTTCTACCTGAGAGTGTTGGGGGTTCCGGGTTCCCAACACTAGAGCCAAAGGTGAGTGGCATCAGGGAATTGATGACTTCCGGGCGCAGAGCTGAGCTGGGAGCAGTGCCTGCTTTGTAGTAACTAAAGGAATCCTTCATCCGTCAGGTGACCTGGCTGGAGTGGGTGGGGTAGGCAGGGCAGAGGAGGAGCTGCAGAGTTTGCATGTGTCCTCAGTCTTAGGAAAACCCCCTGGAAACATAACACCCCTAAATAAGGATCCTGCACAAGACCTGTGGGATGTGCGAAGGCTCTCTCACTGTGCACACACACGCACAGCACACGCATCGTGCTGATGGGCACACCTCCCTCCCCACAGCGGCTTACTGCTAACGTGGCCACAGGGCTGCGTGTTATTCTACACCGTGGCTCCCAGGGTTCTGCGTCAATGGGCGTCCACAGCCAGTTCCTGGACTTGTCTTTCGGGCTGGTTGTTTAGAGAAGGCTTACGGGTGTAACAGTGCTTGCTTTGTGACTTCCCGTCCCTATTTGCAACTCGGTGTGTCGAGTGGAATTAAGAAATCCTACCAGGTCACACAGGCTGCCTTTGCCAGCAGTGTCTGTACCTGGCCCTCAGGGGAGGCCCAGCCGCTCTTGTATTTGCTTTGTGGACCGGGGCCAAGTTGTTTCGTTTCACAATTATGTTGAGGCGTTCATAGAGTTAAAACAGGCCGCTCTAGGGCTGGAGTGGAGGATATGCCGGTTCCGGAGCCGACGCGGGAGGGCGGTGCTGCACACACCTGCACCTGCACGGGGAACGGTCCTGCGTGGCTCCTACTGTGCTTCAGTCAAGGGCTGTAGCTGCGGGGAGGAGTAATGATGAACTTGATCCTTCTAGAAACAAGCCTTAGTTTCTTTATAATCTGGAAGTTCTGCAATTTATCCTGCCTTTAATATATTCGGGCATTTCTTGTTCTCCTTCTTCTTCATTTATTTATTTTTTTAATTTTTATTTATTTATGATAGTCACAGAGAGAGAGAGAGAGAGGCAGAGACACAGGCAGAGGGAGAAGCAGGCTCCATGCACCGGGAGCCCGATGTGGGATTCGATCCCAGGTCTCCAGGATCGCGCCCGGGGCCAAAGGCAGGCACCAAACCGCTGCGCCACCCAGGGATTCCCCTCCTCCTTCTTCTTCTTTGAGAGAGAAAGAGAGCATGAGCAGATGAAGGGAGAAGCAGACTTCCTGCTGGGCAGGGAGCTAAACACTGGGCTCAATCCCACAACCCTGAGATCATGACCCAACTTGCAGGCAGGTGCTTAACCAACTAAGCTACCCAGGTGCCCCCGTATCTTCTTCTTGATGTCCTATTTACAATATTTATTTTGAATACCATTTAAATCTAAATTGTGATTTTATTTTAGGAAAAAGGTTTATAAGTGCTTCAGTACTGGAAGTTGAAGAGTAGCTTAGAAAAGTTGGTAGAGTAAAAGGGCTATTCATGTTTAGATGACTTTCAGCATGTTCTGGTTTATACTGTTTAGTTTTATGGCTTCCACCACCCACTGAACCCTCTCTCTCTCTCTCTCTCTCTCTCTCTCTCTCTTAATTGTCTATTATCTAAGAGGAAGTGTAATAAGAGCTTATTGGCCCCTGGGAAAAGGACCAGTTTGTATAGGTTTTATTATGCAGCCACTGTAAGAGCTGTAGCTTTTAATTCTGAAAGAGAGGAGAAGGCACTGGAGTTCATTGGGCAGACATTTAAAAAACATGATTGCAATACCATTATGCCCTGCACAATTAATAATAACATTACTATCTTCACATACCCAGCCAATTTTTATCCTTCTATTTCTCCCATAAAGGTCATATTTTAGTCTTTTTTTTTTTTTTTTTAATTCGGGAGTCGAATCACATTGCAATTGATTGATCATCTTTTAGATCTTTTTAATCTAAAAGTTCTTCCCCTCCCCCCCCCATGTTATTTTCTTGACTCTTTCGTTTATTTGTGGAAAAATCCAGATTGCTGTTACTGGAGTTGTGGAGATTTCCACATTCTGGATTTGCTGATGGTACCTTTTGGTGCACTCCAACATGTCTCTCCGCCCCAGTATTTCGTATACACTATTGATTAGACTTAGAGGTCTACTCAGATTCAGGTTTTAGTTTTGTCAGATAACTTTTTAGATGGTGTTGTGTTCTTCCAATAAGAAGTATAATGCCTAGTTGTTGCTTTTTTTGGTGTGATGTTAGAAACTTATATTATAATATTTAAGGCTTACTTATTCAATTAGCCCATTAGGTGCTGCAAAATGGTAATATTTAAATTAGACTTTCTTAAAAAAAGATTTCACTCTGGCTTGAGAATAGCGTGGGGGCAGATGAAGGAGGCGTCAATCATCCAAGTGAGAAGTGTGAAAATGTGTTAAGGAAACCCAATTCAAAATTGGAGCTGGGAAGCTAAAGAAGGGAAGGCTCTTGTGCACCTACCACTACAGTTCCAGGCAGCTTGCAGAAGTCTAGCAGGAAGGAGGAAGATTTCCTCTCAGCCAGGCAATAGCAGGCTGCCCTCACCCGCGGCCAGTAAGAAGCCACGTCGATTGCCTCCAGCCAATGAGAGGCTGGCACCCATTTGAAATCATTTTCCTCCAATGAACTTTGTTCCAAACAATCCCTCTGTTTTTCCCTCTACAAAAGGACTTCTTTGTTCTGCAGACTTGCCTCTGGTTTGCTATAGTTTGCTTGTCCCAAATTGCTGTTCCTCTGCTGTTCCCACATAAACTCGATTCTGTGCCTGGATATCTTACCTTTTCTTGTTAAAATGTTGCCAGAAATGATGATGGCTTAGGTTAAATACTGACAGTGGATGAATGGGATGTATTGGATTCTGGCTATATTTTGAAGGTAGACTCAATGGGATTTACTGATGAACTTAGCATACGGTGTGAAAGATAAGAGAAAGAGAAGTTTAAGATGACTTCAAGCCTTGAGAAACCGAGAGGATGGAATGTCCTTAAATTAAGAGGAGGGGAGCCTCAGGAGTGTAGATTTATGGCGGAGGGAATAATGGAACTTCAGTTATGGCATGTTAATTCTGTGATGCTAGTAATAGGAGAACCATATAATTTATCATTTAAAATGAGAAATATTTGAGAGTGAAGGGATGCTAAAACAGATTAAAGTCCCACAGCTGATCATATTTGCAACATCTACAAATTGATTCTTTAATTGATTTTGTTGTCTAGAGCAATTTCAGGTTCACAACAAAATTGGGAGGAAGGTACAGAGATTTCCCGTGTACCGTGTACTCCCACACGTGCACAGCCTCCCCTGTGATCAGCATCCCTGACCAGAGAGGTACATTCACTTCTACTGATGAACCTACATGAACACGTCATTACCCAAAGTCCTTATTTGATACCAGAGTTCACTCTCGGTCCACATTTTATGGATTTGGACCAATACATAATGACTTGTATCTACTATTATGGTTACACAGAGGAGTTTCACTGCCCTAAAAATCCCCTCTGCTATGCATCCTTCCTCTCTAACCCCTGGAAACTACTGACTTTTTTTTACTGTCTCAATAGTTTTCCCTTTTCTAGATTGTCATATAGTGTCATATATAGTATGTAGTCTTTTCAGATTGGCTTCTTTCAGTTAGTAATATGCAATTAAAGTTACCTGCATGTGTTTTCATGGGTTGATTGGTCATAATGTTTAATGCTCAATAATATGCCTAATGCTCAATAATATTCCATTGTCTGGATGTACTACTGTTGGTCCATTCATCTACTGAAGGACATTTTGGTTGCTTCTGAGTTTTGGCGATATGAACAGAGGTGAGGTGCTATAAACATCTATGTTCAGTCTTTTGTATGGACATAAGTTTTTAACTCCTTTGGGGAGATACAAAGGAACTCAACTGCTGGATTGTATGGTATGAGTGTAGTTTAATTTTGTAAGAAAATGCCAAGCTGTCTCATGAAATGATTGTACAATTTTACATTTCCACCAGCAGTGAGAGTTCCTGTAGCTCTATATCCTTGGCAGCATTTAGTGTTGTTCGTGCTCCATACGTCAGCCATTCAAATAGGTGTGCGATTGTATTTCACTGTTGTTTTTGTTTTCATTTCTCTGATGATTTATGATGTAGAGCTTTTTTCATATGCATATTTGTATTCTGTATATCTTCTTTGGTGTGGGTGCTTGTGAAGGTCTTTAATACATTTTTTTAATGGGGAACGTTTGTTTTCTTATTGTCGAGTTTAAGAATTCTTTGTATGTTTTGGATAATAGACCTCTACTAGATGTATCTTTTGCAAATACTTTCTCCCAGTCTGTGGCTTACCTTCCAATTCTTTTGAAATGTCTTTTGCAGAGCAGAAGTTTTAAATTTTGATGAAATACAAATTATCAATTATTTATTTCATGGATCCTATCTTTGGTGTTGTATCTAAAAAAACTTATTGTATTTATAAAGGCAAAACCACACCCAAAGGTCATCTAGGTTTTCTCTGATGTTATCTTCTAGAAGTTTTATAGTTGGCATTTTACATGTCAGTTTGTGATCCATTCTGTGTTGATTGTTGTGAATGGTGTAAAGTTTATATCTAGATTCATTTTTGTTTGTGTGTGGCTGTCCAACTATTCCAGCACTATTTGTTGAACGAACTGTCTTCACTTCTTTGTTTTAAATTTTTTTTTTTATTTATTTATGATAGTCACACACAGAGAGAGAGAGAGGTAGAGACACAGGCAGAGGGAGAAGCAGGCTCCATGCACCGGGAGCCCGACGTGGGACTCGATCCTGGGTCTCCAGGATTGCGCCCTGGGCCAAAGGCAGGAGCTAAACCGCTGTGCCACCCAGGGATCCCCTCTTCACTTCTTTGTATTGCTTGTGTCCCTTTCTAAAAAAGATCAGCTGACTATATTTATGGAGGTCTATTGCTGGGCTCTGTATTCTGGTCCAGTGATCTTCTTGTGTATTTTTTTTTAAGATTTTTAAAATTTATTCATGAGACACACACACACACACACACACACACACACACAGAGAGAGAGAGAGAGAGAGGAAGAGGGAGAAGCAGGCTCCACGCAGGGAGCCCGACGTGGGACTCGATCCTGGGATTCCAGGATCTGGCCCTGAACCTAAGGCAGCGCTAAACGAGCCACCCAGCTGCCCCTGCTTGTCTATTCTTTCATCAATAACACACTGTCTTAATTACTGTAATTTATAGTGAAACTTGAAATTGGTTAGTACCAGTCATCCAACTTTGTTCTCCATCCTTAATACTCCTATTAGCTATTCTGAGTATTTAATTAATTTATTTTAAAGATTTTATTTATTTATTCATGAGAGACACAGAAAGAGAGGCAGAGACACAGAGGGAGAAGCAGACTCCCTGAGAGGGGCCCAGTGTGGGACTCGATCCAAGGACCCCGGGATCACACCCTAAGCCAAAGGCAGATGCTCAACCGCTGAGCCACCCAGGTATTCCCTGAATATGCTATTTAGAAGTATATTCCTGGGTGGCTCAGTGGCTGAACGTTGGCCTTCGGCTCAGGGCATGATCCCGGGGTCCTGGGATCGAGTCTCACATTGGGCTCACTATAGGGAGCCTGCTTCTCCCTCTGCCTGTGTCTCTGCTTCTCCCTCTGTGTTTCTCATGAATAAATAAATAAAATCCTAAAAAAAAAAAATATTTCCAAGCATTTGAGGATTTTCCTGCTATTTTTCTGTTATTAATTTCTAGTTTAATTTCCTTATGGTATGAGAACAGACATTGTATGATTTCTATTCTTTTACATTTGTTATGATGTATTTTATGGCCCAGAGTGTGGTCTATGTTGGTTAATATTCCATGTGAGCTTGAGAAGATTCTGCTGTTGTTGTCTGACATAGTCTATGCAAGTCCATTATGTGCACTTGATTGATGGTGGTATTGAATTCAGTTATGTCTTTAGTGATTTTCTGGCTGTCTTCTTGGAGAATCGACCCTTTCATAATTATGTAATGCCCCTCACTATCCCTGATAACGCTCCTTCTCTAAAGTCTGTCTGAAATTAGTGTAACTACTCCTACTTTTTTTTTGCTTAGTGTTAGCATAGTATAGCTTTCTCCATTCATTTACTTTTAATCTGTAAATGTCTTTCTTTTTTTTTTTAATTAAAGATTGTAAGTGTCTTTCTTATGTGGGTTTCTTTTTTTTTTTTTTTTTTTCTGATAGTCACAGAGAGAGAGAGAAAGAGGCAGAGACACAGGCAGAGGGAAAAGCAGGCTCCATGCACCGGGAGCCCGACGTGGGATTCGATCCCGGGTCTCCAGGATCGCACCCTGGGCCAAAGGTAGGCGCCAAACCGCTGCGCCACCCAGGGATCCCTATGTGGGTTTCTTATAGGCATATAGTTGGGTCTTGTATTTTGATCCACTATGACAATCTCTGTCTTTTAACTGGCACAGTTACACTGTTGCAAGTGATATAGTTGGATTAATATTTACCATGTTTGTTGTTTTCTATTTGTTGTCCTAGTTCTTTGTTCTTATTTTTGTCTTCCACTCTTTTTTCAACCTTTTATGGTTTTTGTTGAGTATTTTGTTTATTTAATAAAGTATTTTCAAAAGAATTTTATGTACTTATTTGCTTATTTAGAGAGAGAGAGAGAGAGAGAAAGAGTGCATGTGTACAAGCAGGGGAGAGGCAGAGGGAGAGAGAGAAACTCAAGGAGACTCCATGCTGAGCACAGAGCCTGATGCAGGGCTTGATCTCACCACCCTGAGATCATGATCTGAACTGAAATCAAGAGTCAGATGCTTAACTGACTGAGCCATCCAGGCATGCCTTGAGCATTTTATATGATTTCATTTTTCTCCTTTCTTAGTTTATTAAACTTTTTGTGAAACTTTGTGTTTTTTTTTGTTTTTTGTTTTTTTTTGTGGTTGCCCTAGGGTTTGCAATACACATTTACAAGTGATCCAATACACATGCAAGTAACACTATACTACTTCACAGGTAGTGTGAGTACATTACAGTACATTATAATAATAAAGTAATGCTAATTCTTCTTTCCTATCCCATTTATCATTGTTGCCATTCATTTCATATACATATGCCTACAGAATCAAGTACATGATTGCTTTTAATGTTTTTTTTTAATTTTTTAAAATTTATTTATGATAGTCACACACACAGAGAGAGAGAGAGAGGCAGAGACATAGGCCGAGGGAGAAGCAGGCTCCATGCACCGGGAGCCCGACGTGGGACTCAATCCCGGGTCTCCAGGATCGCGCCCTGGGCCAAAGGCAGGCGCTAAACCGCTGCGCCACCCAGGGATCCCGCTTTTAATGTTTTGAACAAACTATAATGTAATTAAAAATAGGAAAAAGAAAAGTTTTATTTTACCTTCACTTATCCTTTCTCTGATGCTCTTCTTTTCTTTAGGTAGATCTGTGTTTCTGATCTGTATAATTTTCCTTCTCTCTAAAGAACTTTTAACATTTCTGTCAAGGCAAATCTTCGGCAATAAACTTCCTTAGTTTTTGTTTGTCTGAAGAAGTGGTTGCATTCCATGGTTACAATTTTGAAATTACTGATCCTTTCAATTGATTTTCATCTGTAGACCATCATATTTTAAATGGATGCTCTTTATAGGTATCTGGATATGTAGTGAGCTCACAGTAAATCCTCTAGAGTGAGTGATAATCTGGATTCTAATTTTTCTGTATTGAAATTTGTAAATATAGCAGCCATAATATTTTCATAAGTTTTCTGTTTATTCAACAAATATTTTTATAAGATAAAATTCATCAAATAAGTTGTTTATGACTATTTTCAATGCTTTTCTAAATATAAATGGTGAAAATTTGTGTATTTTCTCAATTCTATTTCATTTCATTGTAGAATATAAAATTATCCAATTAAAAATAGGAGCTCCATCAAAAAAAGCATTGCTATCCATCAGGATATCCAAAAGCACAGTTAGAGAATTTCAAAGCTAAATATTATTTCCCATGTAAATTCTGATTACTTATTTTTTTCAGTTCCTCCCTTGCTTTTTATAGAATAAATTTCAGTAAATTTCTGCTTTTATTTTTATCACTGAGACTTTTAAAAGCAAATTGCAAAAGCTGAAATTTTTGTTACTCCATTCACTGAATATTTTACTGAAAACTTTCAGGTGATACAGAACAAGAGGTACCAACAACTTAGAGGACTTATTTATAAAATGTTCTATGTGAGTGTAGAACATGTAAGTTTAATTGACAAAGCACTTTTTAAAGGCTCAGACTTTTCTAAAATTTGCTTGAGGGTATGCATGGAAGAGAGAAGGCAAATTTTTGCCTTGCATATAAATTTTAACATATGCTTCATACGTATTTTGAAATTTATATATATAAAACTGACAAATATTACTTACAAATATTAGATATATTTGTAAATATGTATAACAATTTCCATTTAATATTTGTAAGTGTAAATATTTTTAAATTTCATATATATTTGTATTTGTAAGTTTTGACAATGGGAGAGTCTATTTTGATTAGAAGATGTCACAGATTATTTCTAACATCTGCACACAATCACTTCCTAGTACACTTCTGCCTCATGAGATTCTTAGGTTAGTAAAACTTTGGCTTTTTTAAACACAATGTTTTACCAATATTTGCATTTATATTATCATTGCAAAAATAATTTTATCTTCAGTGTTGACCTTTTGAATTCATTTATAATGACATTCGCAGAATGTTAGATGTTTCACTCTAGGCATTCTACTTTTCCAAAAGCTTTATTTTGATTCCATTAATTGGGTTAAAAAAATCTATCCCTTATTAAAATTACCTTAAATGATTGCCTTTTTTGGTATCTGATTATATTGAGATAAAACTGGCATCATTAATGACACTTCAATTTTCCTACATGTACAAGAAAACTTGGAATCAGAATAAATTAAATTAATTTTAAGAGAGTCATTTAATTGATGTGAAAATTCATGTTTCCCAGAACACCATTTAAATGTATCTGTGGGGGATCCCTGGGTGGCGCAGCAGTTTAGCGCCTGCCTTTAGCCCAGGGCGCGATCCTGGAGACTGGGGATCGAATCCCACTTCGGGCTCCCGGTGCATGGAGCCTGCTTCTCCCTCTGCCTGTGTCTCTGCCTCTCTCTCTCTCTCTCTGTGTGACTATCATAAGTAAATAAAAATTAAAAAAAAAATGTATCTGTGAAATCATCTCTGGGCACAGCTTTCTTGCAATCACTATTGAACTCATTTTAAATTAAGTGCTGAAGCTTCTTCAGTAGATGTGTACCTGGTTTTAATGTGGTCACTGATTTTACCACAGCCTGGCAAATGTTAACATTTTGTATAAATTACACTTTGATTATTAATACTTTTTAGGCAGGTAAGCTCATCTGCTTAGTTTTTCATTTCTTTTCCAGCACTTTGCTAGTGAAAGGATTTATTTTTTTTTATTTATTTATTTTTATAATTTTTATTTATTTATGATAGTCACAGAGAGAGAGAGAGAGAGAGGCAGAGACATAGACAGAGGGAGAAGCAGGCTCCATGCACCGGGAGCCCGACGTGGGATTCGATCCCGGGTCTCCAGGATCGCGCCCTGGGCCAAAGGCAGGTGCCAAACCGCTGCGCCACCCAGGGATCCCTAGTGAAAGGATTTATTGTAAAAATAAGAACTCAAAAATTGTTCTCACACAATAAGGTAAATGAATAGTTATAGATCAATACCATACCATAAGTGACAAGACCTCTGTAACAAAGTTCACTAAACTACTAAAACTAAGCTACTCAGAGGCCTGTGCTTACTCTATTTCACACACATATTTTATGTTCATCTGACCTGTAATTCCTGTATTGCCCACTGACCTCATTGACTGTGTCTTCATCCATTTTGCAGGCCCTGGTAGCATCCTTAGCAAAAGTGGCTGGTACACCAAGTGGCTAGTTGCAGCAGGAGCTTTTCCCATATCACCACCTGATACCAGGAGTTAGCCAACTCTTCTTTTTAGTTCATTCATTCATTGAGGGGCAGTGGGGCTCCACACCCAGCACAGAGCCAGATATGGGGCTTGATCTCACAACCCTGAGATTATGACCTAAGCCAAAATTAAGAGTCGGATACTTAACTGACTGAGCCACTCAGCCACCCTGTGTTAGCTATCTCTTCTATCCAGACTTTCTTTAAAGCAGTAAGTGTCCTCAATGCTATATTTGAGAGGGAGGCATTAGGTTTCATCTGGAAATGATTGGGAAAAGACAGATGGATTATTTCAAATGTAACCACACGTTAACATGAAAACTGTGTTTACTGCCTATGCATTATTAGACAAGACCATGGCAAGAGCTGGAAGTACAAATTGGAGACTTCACAAACCCATCCCAGCTCATTGTAATTAAAATGGTAGTGATAATATTTCATTAAAAATAAAAAATCCAGGACACATGCTAGATTCAGATGGGATGCTGCTGGGACCACAGGCACAGACTGTCTTACGCAAACCAGGAAGGTTCTTAAGAAACAAATATGATTACCCCACTCTTAGAGAGTCAAGCGGTGACAGTCATGCATGCAGTTAGATAAATGAGCCTGGAGTTCCTGAGATGAGTCCGTTCTGGAACACATTTGGGAATCTATATATTTGAGAGTCATCAATATGTAGATCGTATTTGGAGCCATAGATTGTATAGGGTCACCAATGGGAGTAAGTGTCATGAGGATGGGGAGAGGCCCAAGAACTATGCCCTGGGCACTCTGTCATGGGAAAGGGGAAGAAATGGAGCAGCCAGCAACAGAGACTGGAAGTTGAAACTCAGTTTGCAGAATGTCACTTCTAAGGTTACAAAGAGTACTTAGAATAGTCACTCAGTGTTTGCTATATGCTGGGAGCTTTTATACCCTCATGGACTCTTGAAGAAGAGGCCCATGGGCCTGCACACAGAACACAAACACTGATGCATGTCAGTATAAGACCAGACAGAAGAATAAAGAGTGTGCTGAACAGAAGGCAGGTGTTCTCTAGAGGAATTTATAAGGTACATTTCACAATTTGGGGAGCCAAGGAAGTTATGTCTGTGGACTCAATAAAGCCCATGAGTCATAAGTTTGTGATACTTGCTATAATAACTTTCCAAGAGATATTCCCATGTTTCCAGGCAGGGTAAATGCATCCCAGGGCCACATAACTATTCAATGGCAGGTTCTGGGATGGAAACCCAAGTCTGCTGGCTTAAGAGTTGGGGTTCTTTTCACTGCATCACTCTACTGCCCTAGAATTTCTGAAACTAGATCATGCTGGAAGCTGACTGATAAATCTAAGCACGAAGCTGGCTCTTGTCTGTATGTCTGTTGAAGTGAATGCAAAAAGTGGAGAAAATCATGTATGTTTTTTCTTCCAGAATATTCTCATTGGTACTTTAAAATATTTCTATCCCCACCCCATCCTTGTTCTAAAAGAAAAATGGAAGTTGTTGGTACCTTTCACTGGAAGAAGTCCCATACCTGAAAAAAAATGTGTAGAATCCAGGCACCACAGATGGAAGAAGAGGGGCTGAGGCATCCGGGAATGCTAAGGCTCCTGGAATGTGTTTTTGGCTGAACATGACTCTGGGAGACCGAATGACCCCAAAATGCTGCCTGTTGTTCTTGGAGTCAACAACCTTTACCTTTTTTAACTTTCTGGCTTACTTCTGGATTCAGGCTGTCTGTTTATTTAGGTGGCTAGAATGTTCCTTCTTGGCTGTGCCTCTTGTGTTTTTTGTGGAACCCACCAGGGGTAACAGAATATTGACCTTGAGTCAGCAGGCTGGTGTGTGTGGCCAGCTTGGCCACATACTATCTATGTGGCCTTGGAGCACGTCACCCAGCCTTTCTGACTCTTGCCGCTTTTTTGTTGTTCTAAAACAGGGATAAAATGCCTTCCACCATTACTTCTTTAGATAGTTGAGAGCCTAAAATAAAGTGTAATTTCACCTATTTACATTCACATACTTTAAGTCTGTGAGTGTAAAGTTTCTTTTTTTGAAGAGTTTATTTATTAGAGAGAGAGATGGTCTTCTTAAACTCATTGACGATTTTGTGGTGCCTTTGAGCAGGGGGGAGGGGCAGAGGGAAAAGGAGAAGCAGATTTCCTGCAGAACAGGGAGCCCGAGGCAGGGCTCAATTGCAGGACACTGGGATCAAAAGTAGACACTTAAACAACTGAGCCATTCAGGTGCCCCTAAAGATTCCTTTTTTAAAAACAAGCAGGAGAAAAGGAGAATGCTGGTTAGTATGGAGAAGGAAAAAGTTAGGCTTTAAAAAAAATATATCAGATTGTGAGCAAGGGAATTGCCATGGGTTAGAAAGAAGGATGGCCAGACTTGATCAAGAAATCATGCTCTAGGCAAAGGAGGGAAACTGAGTGGGGAAGTATTAGAGAGGAAGACAAACCATGAGAGACTCCTACCTCTGGGAAACAAACAAAGGGTTGCAGAAGGGGAGGTGGGTGGGGGGATGGGGTAACTGAGTGATGGGCATTAAGGAGGGTACTTGATGGGATGAGCACTGAGTCTTATACTACATGGTGGCAAATTTGATTTAAATAAAATATAAGAAAAAGGAAAAAATAAAAAAAAAGAAATCATGCTCCAATTTTTTGTGCTTTGGAATTTCCTGATTTTTAAGCATTTCAAAGGCAGTTGTGTGTACCCAGGGATGAGGGCAGGGAAGGGGGAGGAGGTCAGCTTTCTGCCCAGCTGTGAGTTTTCTCACTGGGACTCTAAGGCAGCAGAGACCCAGTGTCCTGGAGTTCCTGGCCCATCTGAAAGCACACTACTGAACACATGTGACTGCAGATGGTACTTTCAGTTCCTGGGGAGAAAGTGTTCTAGAAAGGTTTGAACATTTAAATGTGATCTTACAGGCAGATGGATAAGGTAAGGAGGCCCACAGAGGGGCCTCAATCTTTGAAGACTATTTCATTCACAGGGCTTTCTATATCCCATCTCTCCTCTCCTCATAACAGTAATGCTGTGCACACGGGGAAGATATTATTGTCCTTATTTTATAACAAAAGCATTTGAGGCCATATTGACTGAGAGCTGGCAAGGGACAGAATATAGACTAGGATGTGGGCTGTTATCCTGCCTACTCTTTACCCACCAAGCTATCCAGGGTCCATATTTGCTGAAGCCCAGGAAAATTAAGCAATTCTTACAAGGCCTCACAGCATTAAATAGCAGAGCCAGGACTTTAATCCAGGCATTCCCCACTATTCCATGCAGCCTCTCTAAGGAGCCCTGGAAAGGTTATTTGACAACTGCTGAGCACTAAGCAGGTGCCAGGGTGAGGCCCTGGCCTCTGTGAAATGGCATTCCATGACAGTGGATGGCACACTCGGGTCTACCGTGCCTGCCTGGTAGTGTGCCACAGAGTCTTCACTATATTGTCAGGTACTGATTTCTTTTTTCTTTTTTTTTAATGTATTGCTTTTGAAGTTTCATCTTTTTATTTCCCTTAAGGCCTCCTGGTACTGAAGACTAGAAGAAATATCAAAAGAAATGAGATGTCATTAAACAGCCTCATATAATGGATCTGGGATGAGAACTCCATGCATGAATGGAATTTGAGAGCTTTAGACAGGGAGCTGAATTGGTTGGAGAAGAGAGGCCATTGTCACCCCAGAGAAAGTATGGAAAGTAGCTCAAGGTCCCCATGATGGAGAAACAAAAGAAAGAGCTCCTTCTGACTTGCAATTGACATAAACCTTCTCTGAGGCTTCCATAGCATTAGAGATGGTCTTCTTAAACTCATAGATGATTTTGTGGTGCCTTTGAACATTTAGGGAAAATAGTGGGTTCCCTTGAATGTGCAGACAACAAATTTCTTATAAGCAGTAATAAGAAAGAATTGATGAGACCTGCTAAACTATGTCTTCACTAAAGTCATAGCAGTTGAGTTGGAATTTATCAAACTTATTTCTAATTTCTACTATAATTGACCCTTGACCAATGTGGGGGTGAGGAGTGCTGACCCTTTGTGCAGTAAAAAAAAAATCTGTTTGTAACTTGACTCCCCAAACTACTAGTAGCCTACTGATGACTGAAGGCCTTACTGATAACATAAACAATTGATTAACTCATCATGTGTACTCAGCCACTTGGTCAAACTGTATTTTAAGAAAGTACCATCTCTGGGAGATGCTGAAAAGACACACGGGGTCTATCATTCTGTCATGCCAGGGAAGAATGGCCTCCAGATGCTATCAGCCTCTGGCACAGCTGGGACTTCGATCTAAAGAGTACATGGTATGAAGAGAGCAACACAGACTTTCTTCTCTCTGGAAATAGATTTGTTTTACATGCAACATGGTTTCAGGAAGTCCAGGAAGGCTGCCAGAGATGTAGAAGAAAGTCCACAGAGCATGGCATCACCAAAACCAAGAGGGGAGGAACATTTCAAGGAGAGAGACCTCTTCTGATATCCCTGGTGCCTAAGCATGGGGTCTGACATGTGGTAGGTGACTGATACTTGCAAGATGGCAGAAAATCAGAAAGCCTAGAAGTCACACTAGGCTAGGGATCAATTCCATGGATGTAGATCCAGCTCTAGGTAAACTGAATGTACAGCCTTAATCGAATAATTTAACTCATCTTGGATTGGACCACTTCCAGAATAATTAATATTTTGCTCTCCATTCATCAGAATGAATTACGAATTCAAAAAGCAGAGCTGGAAGGGGCTGTTGAGACCATCTCTTTTCTCTGAGCCCTTTAATCTAAAGAAGTACAGGCTAAGTAAGAGCCTACACTTTGGAAGGGTGCATCAGGATTCAACCCCACATCCTCTTCCTTCCAGGTCACTGTTCCATCTTACAGGGCCATTGTCTTTCTTCATAAGTGGAACTACAATGAAAATATTATAAAGGTTTTCTTCCCCAGTATTCTTTCTTTAGAAATGCCATTATGGTTAACTCCTAGGAATTCCACATTCGTGTTCTAACATGCTGAAAATTATCATTGAAGGCCACTTGATTCTCTGAATACATATGTACACCCACCCACACACACACACACATACACAGAAAATTATAACTGAGGCCTAACTCAGAAACCCTACATTATTTTCCCATCAATCTCTCCAACCTCTTGTACAGTATTGATAGGGTCAGCTGTAAGAAAGAATAAAATTTCAGGCACTATTGACAAGACTAGAGCTTGCTAACCACATACACCCCTTCTATGACAGTCTGTGACATTGCACTTAGAATAAAATGAGCACACCACTGGAGAATTTGGAAGATCAATGTTTTCTACTCTGGCCTAATGAAATATTCTATGCTACTTGATTTTGCCATGAAGAGTACCTTCAAAAAGTTGTTTTTGCAGAAAGTTCTGTATAACATAAAATATATAGTTGACCCTTGAATGACATAGGTTGAGCTCCATGGGTCCACTTATATGCAGATTTTTAAAATAAATCCAGTCCATTACTAAATGTGTTTTATGATTTTTAATAATTTTTTCTCTAGCTCACTTTATTGTAAGAATATAGTACAACATACATATAATGTACAAAATGTGTTAATCTTCCATATATTAAAGGGCTCAGAGAAAAGAGATGGTCTCAACAGCCCCTTCCAGCTCTGCTTTTTGAATTCGTAATTCATTCTGATGAATGGAGAGCAAAATATTAATTATTCTGGAAGTGGTCCAATCCAAGATGAGTTAAATTATTCGATTAAGGCTGTACATTCAGTTTACCTAGAGCTGGATCTACATCCATGGAATTGATCCCTAGCCTAGTGTGACTTCTAGGCTTTCTGATTTTCTGCCATCTTGCAAGTATCAGTCACCTACCACATGTCAGACCCCATGCTTAGGCACCAGGGATATCAGAAGAGGTCTCTCTCCTTGAAATGTTCCTCCCCTCTTGGTTTTGGTGATGCCATGCTCTGTGGACTTTCTTCTACATCTCTGGCAGCCTTCCTGGACTTCCTGAAACCATGTTGCATGTAAAACAAATCTATTTCCAGAGAGAAGAAAGTCTGTGTTGCTCTCTTCATACCATGTACTCTTTAGATCGAAGTCCCAGCTGTGCCAGAGGCTGATAGCATCTGGAGGCCATTCTTCCCTGGCATGACAGAATGATAGACCCCGTGTGTCTTTTCAGCATCTCCCAGAGATGGTACTTTCTTAAAACACAGTTTGACCAAGTGACTGCGTACACATGATGGGGCCTGAAATCCATGCTGGTATCTCTCCTAATTTGCTTTTTGAAAATGATGTAATCACTCAGCGCCTTGGTTTTCCAGTTACAAATGGAAATAATATTTGCCAACATATTCCCTCTACATGTTACAGTTCATCAAGGTTTAAAACTATTGCACAATCCTCTTTCCCCAGGTAATTCTTGTGGCATCAGTCATCATCTACATACTGAGTCCATCCCCTTGGGCATCCCAGCAGAACGCTGGGAGATAACATGGCCTCATTCCTGTCCCCACCTGGACGTCCAATCAGTTACAAAGCCCTAGCAAGCCTCCATTTTTTTTTTCTGCCATTGGCTTCCCTCCTACTGACCTCCTCCACATCCCTTGTTCTCCTTCCATGCATTCTCCATACCATTGGTGTCTTGAGGGCTGTGGCAGAGGGTGGAGATGTGCCCTGGGTGCAGTTAGGAAGGGGGTGCATGGACTATAAAGAATTTATTTTTTTATTTTTATTTTTATATATTTTATTTTATTTTTTAAATTTTTATTTATTTATGATAGTCACACACACACACACAGAGAGAGAGAGAGAGAGAGAGGCAGAGACACAGGCAGAGGGAGAAGCAGGCTCCATGCACCGGGAGCCCGATGTGGGATTCGATCCCGGGTCTCCAGGATCGCGCCCTGGGCCAAAGGCAGGCGCCAAACCGCTGTGCCACCCAGGGATCCCGACTATAAAGAATTTAAAAGCAATAATAAAACCTACTAAAAGTCAGTCTACTTTTTACCATCACCATGCACAGCATTTCTAAATGGTTTCAGCAATGAAGTACTAATTGCTGGAAAAGAAAACCTTTTGATGATCTAAGTTCCATACAATTACTGCAGTTGCTGTGGAATTCAAATAACTAATATATGAGCTTTAAGTGAGTCCATTTGAATACTTACCCTTTAATAAACATTGTATTCCACGTGAAAATGGATCCCCCAGCACTCAGTAACACAGTGGGCCCCTGACACACATGGACTCATCAATCCACATCTTTTGAAAGTTAAGTTTATTATGGTTCAGAAATAGAGGAGCTCACTCTTGTGGTTTGTGTCTTCTGGAGAATCACATTCAAGCATTGAGAAATGGATCCCAATTATACAATGATAGCATAGTGATTATTAAGTTAAAGAGAACTTGATTTACTTCAATTCTGTTATTTCATGTAACCATGTAGAGTATGTATTTAAAATTTTGAGCAGCAAAGCTTTGATATGCGGGCTTTTTTGTTCATACACGAAGTGATTTTCTGATTTTAAATAATGTATTTAAAATGAAAGTACTTTTAAAGGTATTGCATGGGCAGCCTGGGTGGCTCAGTGGTTTAGCGCTGCCTTCAGCCCAGAGCATGGTCCTGGAGACCCAGGATCAAGTCCCTCGTCGGGTTCCCTGCATGGAGCCTGCTTCTCCCTCTGCCTGTGTCTCTGCCTCTCTCTATCTCTCTCTGTGTGTATCTCATGAATGAATAAATAAAAATCTTAAAAATAAAAAGGTATTGGACTAAACCTAAACAACTTCAGAAAATAATAATTATTGGAAACAATTTTGCCCTATAGAGAAAGAGAAGTGTTAAAAATGACCTATCACATCTCTGCAAGGTGGCCGGAGTAATCTTTTTTTAAAACTCAGGACTGATCCTTGCTTAACATCACTGGGTTCCAACCCACATCCTAGGCTACAAGGTCACACACACTGTGACTCCTTGCCACCCCATCTTGGGTCACCCCATGCCCCCACTGTGTAACAGCCAGTCACACCAGCCCTCCTTGCCTTTCCTGTGCCAAGCTCCATCCCTTTCCCCTTTGCCGCGTGGATTCCCATGTCTGTGCAGATGTCCTTTCCTAGGGAAGCTTCTCTACCTCTAGTGTTACCTCTCATATAATCTTCCAGCATTTTGTACTTGAGCACTGACCAGGGGTGCTAGTCACCCTGCACACATGACCTTCCAATTAAGTCCCGCCTCTCCCAGCTGAGAGAACAGGCACCTGTCTGTGTGGTTACATCTCCATGGGTACCTCAGTGCCTGGCACGTGCCTTTATGGCACAAGAGAGAACACCCTGGAATGGGCCTTATCTTGAGGGAGTAGTCAAAGGAGAGCTCCTTAAGATCTTTGGTTTTATTTATTATTATTTTTTTAATCCCAGGGAAGCAGGTCCAGATCACAGACTGTCACATTCTGGAGGATGACTTGCTGGTGGCTGTGACTGGTCACCAGCCCCGCTCTCTCTCTCTCTGCACTGTTGCTGCCATGTTGGCCAGGCCATGACAGACCAAGGCTGACACGACTTTTCCAGCCCTGTGGGAATGCTCTTCAGGTCTCAGTACTGGCCATGTGCATGACCCTTTTTTGCACAAGAGGGAACTAAATGGATCGGGTTCTGATAGCTCTCCCTACCTTTCCCTTACTCCCCATAAAACATAATCTCTTTTGCGTGGGATTGCACAAAAATGTAATCTGTTGAATGGGCACCACATTCACTTGGTGTAAAAAAGTGGAAATAGTGTAAAAGATACCGTGTGAAGTAGCTCACATTTCCATGTTGGATTAGTTGGTGAGGGCTGTCATAACAAAGTACGACAAACAGTGGTTTAATGCACAGACCTTTATCATCTCACAGTTCTGAAGTCTAGAAGTCTGAGATCAAGATGTTATCAGTCTTGGTTCCATCTAAGAGCCAGGAGGGAGAATCTGTCTCATGCCTCTCTCCTAGGTTCTGCTGATTTGCTGGCAATCTTTGATATTCCTTGACTTGTAAAGCACCACCCCACCTCTGCCTTCATCTTCACATGACATCTTCCCCGTGTGCATTTCTCCGTGTCCAAATTCCCCCTTTCTATTAGGACACCTATCATATTGGGTTATGGTCCTCACACTGTACCAGTTCCACCTCCCTTAACTAATTATGTCTGCAATGAACCTACTCCCCAAAAAAAGGTTGCATTCTGAGGCACTGGGGATGGGGCTTCAACATGTCAAGTTTGGGGAATCATACTTCAGCCCATAATACATATATATCCCACATGATATTTTAATGGCTGATTGGATATTCATTCATTCATTCATTCATGTCTGCTTGGACATTCATGTCAGATTGGACAATCATGCTCTACTCATGAGCATAGAATATTTTACATATACAAAGTAATTTTTGCACAGTTTTAATATGTGCTGAATTTCTCAGAAATGCAACGACCATGTTTATTGAGGGAAAAAGTGTGCTTTGTTTCGTTTGGAAATTTACCGAAAGTTGCTCATGTCTTTGGAAAATCCTATCACTAAGAGCAATATCACGTATAGCATTGAAATTGCCAAGACAGCACACCAAAAGCACTCTTCATTTACAGAAAAATGTCAGGCTCCTGCAACAGCAAAAATTATCTGGAATGTGCTTTTCATTTTGTTACACAGTTTTCTTCTTTTGAAGTAGAAAGAATGGGATTGCAGAATGTTCTAAGCCAGATTTACAGATATTTCCAATATATTTCCAAAAAAAATGGAAAAAATACACACACATGCATATGATACATACATACTATATGTATAAAGTTAAATATTTGCAGTATCTAGGAGGTTTGGAGCATAATATCTTGTAAAATACTTTTAAGATTTACTATTACCTTTTAAAATTCTTCCTAAGATTGCTAATTGTTGTTGGTTTCATTTCTTTTATTTCCGTCCAACTGCTGGGGCCTCTGTCTTATTCTGTAGTTTTGTCCCCAAGTTTTCAAAAGCCCAACATTTTCGTTGTGTCTTTACTTAAAGGTTTTTTAATGGTGGGGAATATTCTTGAGATTTTGAATAGGACAACTTTAAAACAGTGGGGTATTCAGTGCCTCATTTGGCATATACACCGTTCACATATTTGAAAATTTCAGCCTGACAGAAGCATTCAAAAGGAATTTTAAACATTCAGCGAGAGTTTCTAACCTTCATTTGAGTTCACAGATTAACAATTTAGGAGGACAAAAGGTGCCTGCTCTCTGTTGACATTCATGGATCAACTGATGTGCAAATATTGGATTCTTTCCTGTTGCAATAACAGTCAAATAGCAGTAAATCTACTCTCTAGAAAAGCAAAATGATGAAATACTCAAAGGGGCACATGCATGTATATGTGTGTCTGTGTGTTTAGAATTCTTTTTAATCCAGGGAAGTAGCACATAGTAAGGGCTCAGTAAAAAACAAATAATAATAATGAGGAATCACATTACTCGGCCATAAAAACGAATGAAATCTTACCATTTGCAGTGACATAAATGGACCTAGAAGGTATTATGCTAGGTGAAATAAGTCAGAGGAAGACAAAACCCATCTCATTTCACTTATATGTGGAATCTAAAAAACAAAAACAAAACAAATGAATAAAGAACAGATTCTTAAATACAGGGAACTGGTTGCCAAAGGGAAAGTGGGTGGGGGGATGGGTGAAATAGATGAAGGGAATTAAGGGGTACACTCTTCCACTTATAAAATAAATAAGTGATGTCACAGAGATGAGAAATCTAGCACAGGGAATGCAGTCAGTAATACTGCAGTTACGTTACATGGTGACAGATGGTGACTATACTTATGGTGAGCACTGAGTAATGAATGTATAGAATTGTTGAATCACTGTGTCCCACACCTGAAACAAATATAACATTGTATGTCAATTACATTGTTGAAGAATAATAAAAAGAATCATGGACTTTTTTTTTCAGAGTTAAAAGGACCCTTAGGGATTATCTAGGCAGTTCCACCTGCCAGTCATGTTCCCTTTTCCAGATTGACCATTATTGAGGTCCCCACAGATGAATTGCGGGTGATTACTCATAAACTTGGCCTACTTTGAGGGATCTTACAAAAAACAGTTGTCTTGCATTTGTATATGAATGTCTTTGAGGACTTAACTTATGAGCCACCATATGGCTCCCTGAGGAGTGTCATCTTCAAGAACTCTGTTTTTTGCATTTTTAGCACTTTATTTGTCCACTTCACACACATGGATTACTAAATTTTAGGGGAGAGCATTCTTTATAACTACATTATCAATTGAACTCTTTATGAGTACCCATGAAATAAATTTCTCAAAAAGCTTGGACTTAGGGATCTTTGTCATTGTTCTGAGTAGCTTATTTGTGTTTACTTTTGGAAGGCACAGTTATGCTTTCTGCTTTGCCTTAGCTGCTAGGAAATTGAGATTCAAATTTGTGAAACTAAACATCTTCATAGGACATGGGATGTTATGACATATATTTTGTAAACTTACCTAGAGCTGTCTCATTTTATTTTTCTTGCCCTTTTTTTCTGTTAATCCTGTTTTCTCCTTTTCCTATTTTTAATCTGATTGAACTGTGGGTATTTTGAAATTACATGAGATCTTTTTCAATATTATGCTTAACAGTCTTTGGATCTATTATTTACTGCACAACAAAGTATGCTAGGCACTAACAGACCCATATTAGCAGTTGTGATGAGACAGGCTTAAAAGACAGAGAATCCAATTAGCTGCCTTTTTAATATTGAATAAAACTTTGAGAACCTTCCAGGTAGGAAGAATATGAAAAGGATTCAGGTTTCCCTCAAGTTCTGAGATCTTTTTCAGCTAACTGGGAAAATAAATGATCATATTTAACACATAGTAAAAAATACAGTATATCTTAAAAATGTAATATATTGAGTGAAATTAACCCAGAAGTCTCTCTTGTGGTATGATAATCCTGGGTGAGGCTTATCGGCTCAAATCTGACTTGAAAACTATGTCATGTTGTGACTTCACTCCAGAGATGTGGAATGTTTGATTATCTCCTATCATAAGCTTTATAGTCCTTGTTAAAGGTATAGCTAGGGCTCTGTGTCAGCTGGATTTTGAATAAGAATTCAGTCAACGCTCCAGCCAATCATTCTGGTTGTTAGGGATTTTTAGCAAACTGAGGAGGCAACCCCCCAAATTGCTTGGGAAAGTAGCCTCAGAATTGTTTGGAATGATTTAAGTTGTCTTCTTTATGAGTTAACAGATTATAATCCTAGAAATTAAAGCTAGAAATGTTGAGAATAAAATCCATATTATTACCATTTGTACAAAAATCTGTACATATTTGTATTTTAAGTGTTTATAAAATTTAAGGGGATTTGGATTATTAAGGTAAAATTATCCTTGTGATTCTAACTTAAAGTACATAATTGAGTAAATGATTTATACATGTAAACTAGGATTTGCAATCATGCCACTGGGAGCCCTGGTTTTTCTCCCCCTCCGTGCAGGGTACTCTAAGAAAGTAACTGATTAGTGTAACTCAGTTGCTCTTCAGTAAATAAGTTAATGCCTAATTTCTGGCTGCTGCTTCCTTTTGTGTACCAGCTGTCTTGTTTTGTCTGCATGTGCTGTGTGCTTTCTTACCCATGTGTGTTTCTTCATACTGTTCCAGATACTCACCAGCAGTCCTATCTCTGCTTGGAAAAATTCAGCCCAGCCTATAAGGCACAGCAGAAAATCCCTTTGCCTGACCGTCTTCCCCCTCTTCCTCCTCCACAAGCAGGATGTTTTGCAGCCTCTGTGGTGTTCTACCTTCCTTCTCCTGAAAAAAGTACGTGTGGCTGCCAGCTGCGAGATCCTGTATCCATAAAGGCACGGATCATGACTTGGGCACGGTGTCCCTCCATAGCAGTCACTTAATGCATGTTAAATTGAGCTAACCTAATGAGTTAAATTGGCATTAAATATGCTGACTAGCTAGATGGCAGATCATAACTCGGCCAACTCTTTTTTTTTTTATTTATTCGTGAGAGAGGCAAAGACATAGGCAGAGGGAGAAGCAGGCTCCCTGCAGGGAGCCAAAGGCAGATGCCCAACAGCTGAGCCACCCAGGCATCCCACGGCCAACTCTTCTGTGGGTCCTGTAAAATCATAGGGATTTGAAATATAATCTAGTTCTGTTTCAAATTGTGTTCTGTGGAGAATTTAACTTGAAGAGAGACTTCTGTAGCCTCCACATCTAGCCACTGATTCTGGACAACCCTTTGTTTTCAGATGCATAAACTGAAGATTTTTTAAATATAAAAATGTAGATATCTAATTTCTCTTAAAAATGAAAAGATCCAGTAATACGGATTCCTGTCTTCAAAAGTGTCAGTTGGCTGGCACGCTCTCCCGTTTGCCACAGTCCACAGCACCCCGTATAGTTTCCCTGATGCAGAAGCTGAGTGTCAGGATCAGTGCTAACCCTCCAAAAAGGTGACTGGAATACTGTGGTAATACACCTGGGCTTCTCCCCCTATTTATGTTACTCGCCTGTCATTGAAGGCAATTAACTTGAAGCTCCAGATTTTTCTGATTTTTCTTAAAATTTAAATTGAATTTGCCAACATATACTATAACAACCAGTGCTCATCCCTTGAAGCTCCAGATTTGCAGTAGGTGTGCTTCTATGAGGTACTGTGGGAAAAATCTTGTTTACAAATCAAGCTTCATCTGCAATGCATGTAGTCTGCAATTCAGAGAGACCCGCAGTAACTATAAACCAATTCTTTTGTACATCAAGTAAGCACACCTGATTATAATTCTTTTGCCTTGACAAAGAGCTACATCTCAGCTTGGCATATAATTTTGAGAGCTCAACCTGTCCTGTTAGAATTGTATAAAAATTTCTTCTTTTTATTATGGCATTTAACTTTCGCATGGGCGCAGCTTGGGTTTCAGTGGTTCTTTTTCTTCTGCAAGTAATCTGTTTGTCTGGTTTTCTTTTCCCATGTGGATAAGATCATATCACTTACACAGTTTTTATCATGAAAATAAAACTGTTGCCAAGACAAGCTGAAGACTGAGCAATATTAATTTTTGCGAAGTACATGGTGAGCTCATAAGAGCTGTTGACTGAGACATTCTTTTATTCTAGAAAGTCTCCCTTTTTGTAAATAGTCTTTAAAAATGATTTTACTGGGAGCACCTGGGTGTCTCAGTGGTTGAGGATGTGCCTTTGGCTCAGGGTGTGATCCCGGAGTCCTGGGATTGAGTCCCACATCAGGCTTCCCTCAGGGAGCCTGCTTCTCCCTCTGCCTATGTCTCTGCCTCTCTCTCTGTGTCTGTCATGAGTAAATAAATAAAACCTTAAAAAAAAACCCAGTTTTATTGGTAAATAAATGTCATATAAAAGTTACCCATGCTAAGAGTACAGTTCAACGATTTTTGGTTTCAGAACACTTACATGACCCTAGAAAGTTCCTGTGTGCTCACTTGCGGTTAATCTTTGCTCCTACTCCCCAGCCCTAACCAATCCTGAGCAGGGAATGTGCTTGCCTCAGGCAGTAGAGCTACTACCCACCCCACACCCCATTTCATTCAATCACTTCCATCAACAATGCCAATGGGCATGGATGTCACCACTACTCCACAGGGACTGGGCCACCCTCCTTGGAAGCACCGCCTGCCCCCTGCTTGGCAGAGCCCCAAAGCCTACGGAGCTGGAAGAAGCAGGGGGAGTGATTAGGGCTGCCGCATGCAAGAATGTCTCAGACTCCCACTATTCTTCCTTGAAGTTCAGCTATTTTTTAAACATAAATACTTTGCAGATTATTGTTTACAGTTGTCCAGCTGATTTGGATCTTTGTGCTCTCTGATTCTTATTCTCTTTATATCTAATTGTTTTCATCTCTTTTTCCTTCTGGAGCTTTTCTGATTGGTCTTTGATCCCACGGATTCTGTTCCGTAGTTGGCGCCATCACACTAATTCTGTGTTCTGTAGGGCAGCCCTGCTCTGCACTGCCACTGAGCCGTTAGTTAGATACTGCTGTATTCTTTTCTCTCCATTTCTTATGTGTCCTTGCTGTTTACCTTTTTATATCAGCTTTGTCCCTCAGTGAATTCTTTTTTGATCATTTTTTTCTTAAATTGTTAGTTATTTTCTTCTGTGTTTTTGAAAATAGCAGGGCTTTCTAAAATTTTTATCTGATTCCTCCGTACTACAAAGAACAGTTTTTTCCCACCTGTGTGGAGCAATAATATCCTTCTTTGATCTTCAAAAACTACATGTTATATACTCTTTTTCTGAACTTTGAACAGGGAAGATGGATTCGGATCTGATGTTTGGCAGCTGATAGGACTCATATATTCTATTTGAATTCTCTCACTATCTACCAGGTATACAGTCAGAATTCTCTTCCAGAATGTAAGCCGGAGGTCAAGCAGTTGCACAAGCCTCTAGCATTCAAGTTTTTAATGTCTAGATGTCATTTATTCTTTTTTTTAGATTTTATTTATTTATTCATGAGAGATACAGAGGCATAGGCAGTAGACATTTATTTTGCTCAATATTACTTTATTGAGGCAGGTCACTTGTTCCACTTACCTGGCTTTCTAACTATGAGTTTATGTATTTACTACTGAAAAACTTGAATCAGTGTGTAGCTCTTGCTTTGCTAGAGGTAGAACATGAGTAAGTTTTGTCTCCAACATAGATTGCTTCCTTTTTATGCTCCCACTTACTCATGACTTGACAACATGGGGTGTGATGCACTATTGCTGGTCTCATGAGCTCATGGCCAAGTTGAATTACAGAGGTATTATAGACTCTAAAGTCAATCCAACAATGACAGACTGAAGAATTTCCAGGGAATAATTCCCTTAGAGAGGAAGAGCTTTACAGTAATTAGGTCTCTAATGTAATGATGAGCTTTTATGGCTGTGTTGCTCTTTTAAGAAACTCATATATGATCTCATTGGCCATCATGTCTCAGCATGACTCATCTACCTTGCAGTTAGGACCAATTCCTCCCAATGATCGAAAAACATCATTAATATTATTGATTTATATTTTGAGTTTCCACTGCTGTTGTAATTTCCCCAACATGTTGGTTGGTATTTTAAAGCAGGAAGAGAAAATTAGCAGCCTGCTAAAAATATCCCAATATTGGTTAAACCAATGAGATATTTTCACATTAAGAGGGAATTTTTCTATGACCCTCAGGATTTTTAGCCCAAATCCATTTATATCCTCTATATTTTCTGCTCTAGCTTATAGATTTTCTGCTCTAGTTTATATACAAAGAAATATCTTGGAGGACTGTGTGCTAGACCAGCGAATCTTTAGTTTTAATATACAGTGCTTCTAAAACTTTAACATGCAAGTCCCCTGGGAATCCTGTTAAAATGTAGATTCTGTATTTCTAACAAGTTCCCTGGTAATGTCAATATTGCCATTCAGAGCACTAAGGTGCTCAACGAACTGGTATGCTCGTGATTTAGAACCCAAATCACTTGTTTTTTTTTTTTTTTTTTTAATATTTTATTTATTTATTCATGAGAGACACAGACAGAGAGAGAGAGGCAGAGACACAGGCAGAGGGAGAAGCAGGCTCCATGCAGGGAGCCCGACGTGGGACTCAATCCCAGGTCTCCAGGATCAGGCCCTGGACTGAAGGCGGCGCTAAACCGCTGAGCCACTCGGGCTGCCCCAAGAACCCAAATCACTTGTATTTTGATTACCATTCAGGAAGACGTGAACAGGGAAAATTCTGCAATGTCACCATTTCCAGACTCACCAAGGGCTGGTGTTCCATGACCTGTGCCCCCAAAATGGAGACTGTCACCGAGCAATTGCTCTGTCAATAATTGTGTGCCGTTTCATGTTCAAATACTAATGGCCTTTTTATCTGGGCAGAGACTGTTGGGGGAAGGAGGTGGCAACCACAGATAAGTCTTATCATTTTTATGACACCATTAATACATTTTTATTAAAAAAAAAAGCTTCTAAGAGTTTGAAGTAGGGTTTGTTGTACAGCAGTTGATGTCATAAAAATTCAGATAGTCCTTTGAGAGGCACAGATAGAGCAAGAGGTCACATAGCTCCACAGGGGAATTTTGAAAGGAATGCAATCTTCCTAGTAAAATAGCCCAGAGTGTATTTGGAGCTATGGGGAAAAGAGCCATGTTTAAGCAAGTTGAGTCTGCTTTAGAACTGAGTTCTTGGTGTTCTAATGTGTAAATACAAGAACCGTTCCCCTTGATCTGGAAGATATGTTGTAGAAGAACCTTCAAAATAGATTCCACTGTAGTCCTTTCCCCATTTGGGCATTTTTATGGTGTCAAACTGAAATCAGAGTTAATTTTTCAGGATATGACTGCCTTTTCCCTCCGCTGCCTGCTTGATGTCCCATTATTTTTCAGACTTCTCCAGCATTAATGACTTTCTTATATTACTATTTTCCTTAGAGGACCATCTTCATGATTGGCAGTTTCTGGGTAATGCTGTCACTAAGAACACAAGGCATTTAGCTGTAATGCATAACATGTGAACTTGAGACTTATGTAAGGGACAGATAGCGGTGGCATTTTCAATGATGGTGCTATCTGAAACTAGCCTGCTGGGAGTATTTGGCCAACAGATGCAGGCAGGAAAACAATGTGCCAGGGAAAGCTTTAAGGGCCTTAGATGTTTGGAAAAGCAGACGAACACAAATACCACTGACACAGGTTCTGAAGTTTTGGACAAATTGTAGTTAGTTAATTTCTTATACTGTGTGGTCTTTGCAAAGTCACTAAAAATTAAATTGCATTTATGTCTTAAAGTAGGTCAGCTCCTTCTGAGGATAATATTCAAGTCAGTCTTTTAAGTGTCTTTTATCTTTCTCTCTTAGAAATGTAACAGTGTGTTGCCAGTTTAACCTGCATCCATCTGGCCCTGCCTTTGGCCTCCCTTCCTGCCTCTTAGCATTTTACTGCTCGACATGCATTCTTTTTTAGTCTCTTCATACATAAAAATCCCTTGTGGCTGCTCCACTGTTGCCTACTGAATTTCCAGCCTTCAAACTCTGCCTGGCTCCAAACTGTGCTTAAATAATCTTTTCATGCCTTTCCATATCATTCGAATACAGTGACATGCACTGGCCCCCTGCCCCAGCTGATCTAGCTTCTGACTTCAGTAAGCTTTTCAATATCTATCTGGACCACTCGGTTTTTCTTCTTCCCAGCGTGAGCCTGTCTGTTACTGTCTTGCTGCCTCTAGCTCTTTAATCCTTCTCCACGTTCACCATTGTCCTGTGTTCTGTCTACAGAATGGTGTCCCACTGTTATGGGAAATGTCACTTTAAGACAGACCTCGCAGTAACATTTTCCCCTAACTTTTTAATATAAGTATTTCACCACACCTAACTCCCTACTCCAACTCGCTCTGTTTTTATGCTTATCTTCATTATATACTTAATTTTACTTATTCATTTTGCATCCAGGGAGTATGTTCTTTTATCACAGGTACTATTAGGTTTAGTTCATAAACCAACAATTCCCCAGACAGTATTTTGCTACAGTGAAAATGGGAATATCAATGATTACAACAGACTAGAGAGTATAGACATGAGGTGATATGGTAATATACATATGCCAAACCATGTGTGTGTTTAAAAAGGTTAAGGAAGGGTTGTTTAATAGAGGGTATTATAGAAATGTGATAATGTTTCAGTAAAAGTAAGGTGAATCTTTGCTTTATCATGTTTCAAAATCAATTCATATGGAATAAAAACATAAAAATCACATCAATTTATAATAAAAATTGACAAAGACTAGAACCTTTATTCAATATACAGAAGGAGAGCAACTTCATTTTTGAAGAAATAAAATGAATTGTAAAGGGATGATTGATAGCTTCAACATTGTTTAAAATTTCTACACCATTAAAAAATCCCTCAAAGTTGCTGATACATACAATATTTTTTAAAATTCATATTTATAAAGAAGACATCCAAACTTCAAAGGTTAAATAAAGAAGATATGAATGCATTTCACTAGACTGTAAACTTTGTCAGGAAAGGGACTTTTCCTTATATTATATACCTAATACATATGTATTAAATATTGAATGAATAATTGATCAAGGGGGAACAAATAGAACGCCAGGGCTCATCATTCCAGGAATAAACACATGAAATAAATAACTCTGGACAACTAAAATAGGCCAACTGAAATGTTTTTAAAAATTATACCATATAATATAAGCAACGTTATAGTAGAATCAGTACATATTCCTTATAATAGCTTTATAAGTTGGTTACCTTTTGGAAGGAAATATGATAATTTGTAACAAAAGCTAATCATCCACCATGCAGAAATTTACCTTAATGAAGTAGCCAAGGTCAAAAAAGTCATATGTGCATATTAAATAGATATAACTATTTAGAATTTCCATATTTGTATATATTTCTATATTAAAGGTGTTCAGTCTAACTTTGCCATAATTAATGTTAGAGATATGGTTATGCATTTCACTTTGCACAAGGGTATGTATGTTAGGAAACCATGAAAATAATATTAATTCCAAAGATGCATGGTGACTGTTTAAGTAAAAACAGGAGGCATAGTACTATTATAGTATGATTGACTATAAAAAATTCTGTTAGTACATAGAAGTCAATATGCATACATGCAGAAATAAATTTCATGAGGGTGATGAACTCATAGTCTTACTATTATAGTTTTTATATATTTTTAATATTATAGCTTTAATTAAAATATATAAGGTGATCTCTCTACTATTTATTTATGTAACATACATATAATTTACATTCTCAGGGACCTAGTGAAGCTGTTGGTATCTTGGAGAAACTAATAATTACCTATTGACCAATAGACTCTCCACTGAGTATTGACATACTCACTAATGAGCAAGGTATAGGGCATGCAGTTTCAACTAAGTGCTGAGGGGAAGCTTGGAAGGAATATTCTTGAATCATTGCTTACCTTACCATGTCTGTGAAATCTGAAGCAGGTGATGTTTCCTGCCTATAGAGAACAAGGCTTAGAAGCATTTGGGCTGTGTCTGCACCAATGATAGACGGAATTATTTTGGAGTGAATTGACTGGTAGTTACTCATCAGGACATAATTTGCAACACTGAAAATATTAATTGTACTTATTTTTATGTCTTAGACCTACATTTGGCTTTTAAAGGAATAACTGGTTTATTGAGATAGGATTTACAAACCATAAATTTCCACTTTCAAAGCATATAATTCAGTGGTTTTTAGTATATTTACTGAGTTGTACAATCATCACCGCTATGTAATTTTAGAATGCTTTCATTACCCCCCAAAGAAATCTTGTACCCATGAGCAATCAATCCTCATTTCTTCTCCTCCAGCCTCTGGCAATACTCATCTCCTTTCTGTGTCTATGAATTTCACTACTTAGGATATTTCCTATAAATGGAATTATAGGTGTCTTTTGTATCTGGCTTTTTTCACTTAGCATGTTTTCAATGTTCATCTACATTACAGCATGCATCATTGCTTCATTCTTGTTTTATGGCTGAATAATTTCATTTTATTGATATATCACTTTTTGTTTTTCCATGGACATTTTGAGTTGTTTCCACTTTTTTTTTTTTTTTTTTTTTTGCTACTATGAACAATGCTGCTATGAGCATTCATGTACAGGTTTGTGTGAGGACATATATTTATTTTCAATTCTCTTGACTACATACCTCAGAGAGTAATTGCTGGATCACATGATAACTATATGTTAGACATTTTGAGGACCGGCAAATTGTTTTTCAAAGCAGTTACAGTATTTTACAATCCCACTGCAGGTGGCTTTTACTTTTTTCCTCTCATTTACTTAGTCTTCTATAATGTGCATATGCTATTTTAATAATAAGAAAAAAGTTATTTTAGCAAAAATGAACTATTGGGACTTCATCAATATAAGAAACTTTTGCACAGCAAAGGATACAGTCAACAAAACTAAAAGACAACCTACAGAATGGGAGAAGATATTTGCAAATGACGTATCAGATAAAGGGCTAGTTTCCAAGATCTATAAGGAACTTATTAAACTCAACACCAAAGAAACAAACAATCCAATCATGAAATGGGCAAAAGACATGAAGAGAAATCTCACAGAGGAAGACATAGACATGGCCAACATGCATGTGAGAAAATGCTCCGCATCACTTGCCATCAGGGAAATACAAATCAAAACCACAATGAGATACCACCTCACACCAGTGAGAATGGGGAAAATTAACAAGGCAGGAAACAACAAATGTTGGAGAGGATGCAGAGAAAAGGGAACCCTCTTACACTGTTGGTGGGAATGTGAACTGGTGCAGCCACTCTGGAAAACTGTGTGGAGGTTCCTCAAAGAGTTAAAAATAGACTTGCCCTACGACCCAGCAATTGCACTGCTGGAGATTTACCCCAAAGATTCAGATACAATGAAACGCCGGGACACCTGCACCCCGATGTTTATAGCAGCAATGGCCACGATAGCCAAACTGTGGAAGGAGCCTCGGTGTCCAACGAAAGATGAATGGATAAAGAAGATGTGGTTTATGTATACAATGGAATATTACTCAGCTATTAGAAATGACAAATACCCACCATTTGCTTCAACGTGGATGGAACTGGAGGGTATTATGCTGAGTGAAGTAAGTCAGTCGGAGAAGGACAAACATTATATGCTTTCATTCATTTGGGGAATATAAATAATAGTGAAAGGGAATATAAGGGAAGGGAGAAGAAATGTGTGGGAAATATCAGAAAGGGAGACAGAACGTAAAGACTGCTAACTCTGGGAAACGAACTAGGGGTGGTGGAAGGGGAGGAGGGCGGGGGGTGGGGGTGAATGGGTGACGGGCACTGGGGGTTATTCTGTATGTTAGTAAATTGAACACTAATAAAAAATAAATTAAAAAAAAAAAGAAAAAAGTTATTTTAAAAATAATCTTTAATTGCCAATCTGTGGGCCACAGGCATTTGAAATGGGCTTTTAATCCATTTGGGTACATCTTTGTCTTTAAATTTAACAAAGACCTCTCTCTCTCTCTCTCTCTCTCTCTCTCTCTCTCTATATATATATATATATATATATATATATATATAAATAGAAATATAAAAAGAGGCAAGAGGCAAGAACTCTTTATTGGAAAGAGGCAAGAACTCTTTATTGGAAAAAAGAATCTGCTCCTAATCAGTTTGACCAAAATGATAGATTTCTTCCCACTTGGAGAGGTGCAAACTCTATGTTCTTCACAGGATTTCTCTGTGTAAGTTGTTGAGTTCCTATCTTGTGTGTTCTCTGTTACAGTTACCTGTGAAAGTACAGTAAAGCCACCTTAGCTAATCAGGGGGCGAATAGGAAGGGGTGAAGAGGGATGAGAAAGCCATGTGTGATGAAAAAATCCATTTCAGTACATTAGGAATACAGAGCTGAATTTTTATATCTGTATCTATATGTCCATCTCTATATCCACTTCTGTATCTATATCTACTAAAGTTGGCTATCAGAATTTTGACTAGTGAAGAGTCCTGAAGTAATTTGCTTAAATAAATAAAACGATCTGTATGTAAAATAGTGTTTCTGAGTTGCAGGGGGAACCCAAAACAATGTAAGTATTGATTACTTGTCTGCAGTAATTACCATGTGTGATGAATTGGTGGCGTTCAATTTATCTTCCTTGGAAGGCTTGGTAATAGCATGGTACTTTGCCATATTGGAACTCGAGGAAAAGGAAAAATCAGTAATACTGACCCTGCTTTATTGAAAATTTTGACATTTTGTTCATTATGATTTTGTTTGCATTAATTTTGATTTAAAAAACTATTGCACTAAATATTATATATCTTGATAACTGAGATTTTGGGCATCCCTTTAACTTTTACATCCAAAGGGCATGCCTTATTGGCTTCATCTTTGTCCCAGCTATGACTTTGACTCTATTTAGAGTTCCTTACGTAAAAAGGCTTAAAAATGGCGTGGCAATTTACTCACGGAGAAACTGAGTCATGGGTTAGAACATTTGATGTCATACACTGATAGTCATATAGTGACTAATGAGGAATCATATGAGTAACTTTTTCTTTTATCAAATCAGAAAGTGATACTCCCTTGTTATATATTTACTAAGGCTTTATCCCTTTACCTTAATTCCCATTTCACATATTTGACTAGAAAAATGAACTTTTTCTAACTTTTTCAACATTGTCTCTCTCTCATGTATTAACACTTACAAAATGGGCAAAAGTTTCCCAACAATCTCTAGCAGTTTAATCCTCATTCCTGGCCTGTTACAATCTTCTGGACAGGAGAAGCGCTCTGTCTTAAAACAATGTGGGGAACAGATAATAGAAACTAGAATTTCCTGCAATATTCCTTCATCCTTCTCAAATACATTAGGCACAAAATCCCTCTTTTGCTTTCTCTCTTTCTCTAACCAACTTTTTAGAGCTTTTCAGTTTGAAAGTGAGATAGTGAGAAGAGCCAGAAGGTTATGAGAATTTCAGTGCATCAAAATGTTTGTCGAATTCGTTGGAAGAACAGCACATCCTGGAGCTATTATTGGCACAGCAAATAGTGAGTGACATTCAGAGTTTATACTGTTTGCTCTATGATACTGTTGGAATGAGTTTACATCACACACAGGACTTACCAAGAAGTGACTCTTTCTGGAATGGCCAATAACCATTTGTTCTTCGATTTATTATCACAGTGAAGTAAACTCATTATCTGTGGTTCAGATCTCTGGGGAAAAGGGAAACCTACACATGAGAAGAGAGTATCGTTTTAGCCCAGTGTTTCCCAAAGCTATCCCTTGAGTAGAGCTATAAAAATGGTTGCTTGGGGGAAATAAATTAGGAAGTTCTGCTCACTAAATGCTAGTTTTGGAGATGCACATGCTTCTTAGCATATGAAGGCTCTGAGAAATTCTGCAGGGAAAATATAAACGTATAGAGTTTTGTTTAACCCAGCTTTGACCACATTTTGTGATGGAACTTCTTCCTATTACTATGAAACAAGTTTTCCCAAAACTTAGACACTTAAAACAATAAATATTTTGTTATCACCTAGTTTCTGTGGATCAGGAATTTGGGAAGGAGTCACACCTGGATGGTTCTGATTTGGGGTCTTTCATGCAGTGTAGTCAGGTGGTGGCTGGTGCTAAATAGCAGGTGGCAGGGCATCTTTCTCTCTTTACGTCCCCTTGGAGTATCTCCTTGGGGGCTAGATTGGGCTTCCTCACAGCATGGCTGCATCAAGATAGTAGGACTGTTTCATGGTAGCTCAGAGTTTCAATCCACAGGTGAAAGCTACAGTGATTTATAACCTTGGACATCATACAGCATTACTTCCACTGCTTTCTGTTACATGTAAGTAACAGGGTTACTTACAAGACCACAAAAGCAGGGAAATTCAATTCTATATCTTGATAAGAAAGTGGCAGAGTTCCATAAGAGCATGTAGACAAGGAGGAGATATTGTTGCTACCATCTTTGGAGAATATATTCTACCACATAACCCTCTTTCCTCCATGGAATCTCTTCAATGTTGGTTCCACGAAGCACACTCTGTGAATGTTGCTTTAGGCAATTATCACTAGAGCTGTTTCTAAGTAAAAAGGCAGGCTAGTCAAAAAAGATGTCTTCATAGATTCTGGAGATGTCCAGATATGCAGTGCACAAAATGATATTTGGCATGATGATATTTAAAGGTACCATTATTTAAAATCCTATAGTTCAGGCTGTACACACTTAGATGTTTAATTTCTATGGTTCAGAGAGGGTTAATGCTATAACCTTCCATATCAATGCCAATAATTGAATCAGAGTGTGTGGAATCTCTTGGCATTCATGTATCTATACTGGAGCTGGTCCAGAAGCAATCCAGAATGGTCCTTGAAAATCTTCTCCAAGTGATATGAGCCCTTAGAAAACTGAATGGCATTCTGGCAGGAAAGCTAAGCCTGGCCTAAGGAGGATCCACATATTTAAAAAATAAGGAACAATCTTCCACTTCATAACTCACTCTTACGTGAATTGTTGGCTTAAATAAGAAGAGGGTGCCTCTTCTCTTTGAAATAAATACTCCAGAGTAATAACAAAATATTTGAATTTAAAGCACTAGCTGTTAAATTTTAATTGACTTTAAATCAACATACTTAAAATTCATCCCCACACTAGTGATGAATTTTTATTGATTTTATCACAGAGCTGTCTTGCCTGCAAAGGCAATATTTGAAAGTCATCCAACAAGAGTTAAGAGTATATAGTCTGTGACATAGAACATTACTAGATTTTGTCTCTTTGTTTTTGTTTGAAGATAACCAACCTGTATGGGAATAAAATCCATCTATTTGAACTATTTTCTCTGAAGAGCCATAATTGTGCAACATACTCTTTGCTGAAAGAGTGACTGACAAATACTAGAGAATGGACTTAAAAGAACAAAATAATATGGAACAAAAACATTATATTGAGGCTGTCATTATTTTTAAAGAGTTTCAGAATTGCTGAGATGCTTCATAATGAAAACATGGTCTTTATATAAATTACAGAGTAGAAGTGGAAGTGTCAGTAATAATTCTGTTAGTTTTTATGAAAAATCCTCTGTGGGAGTAGGCACTCCATCCCTTGAATTTCAGATCATATGTAGGAGCAAATATGAACACATCCAGGGAATATTGTGAGAGATACTTTCCATCACAAGCAGGGTGGATTCTTGTTGGAATGCACAAAAAATAAGGAAATCATATCTAAATTTTTTATGAGTCATGGCTATGGCAGATTCTGGGGTGTGCATTTTGGTAGACTTGCCAGGATTCTCACATCCTTGCTGCTGGTATCTGGTTTCAGGGCTTTTATAGACAAAGGATGGCCTGTAAAAGCCGTGATACCCCTGGATCAGGACACCTTGTAACCCCCATCTGTGGCGCCTGGGAAATGAAGCTAACTTTCTCATTCCAAGCTCTCGTTTTGTTTTTGCTCCTGCATTTTGTTTCTTCATTGTTACTGCCAACACACACACTACACTTTCATTCAGATTGTGGGCATGATTCCAGTCTGAATTGTAGTCTCTCAATCTCTTTCTTTCTCTTGGTCTTCTTTTCTTTTCCCTGTGTCCTCCCTGCCCCCCTGCCACTTTTCCTTTCCCAGTCTATCCTTAACAAAAGGATAGGTAAAGTCTCAGCTTAGGCTTAGCCCTTGGGGAAAATCCAAAGGGCTCATTAACTTGGAAAAAAGATTACATATCTATTTCACTTCTACCTTGCAGAAATTTTGTATCTCCTTCTACTATGACTACTGGCAACTAATCATCTAGTAGAGGTAATACCTGTGACTTGATCACCAGCAGACAACACACTTATTTTCATTTTACATTAAAGTTGCTGCAGAATCTCAAAATGTAGTTTATGTCTCTGTCACTACTTCAAAATTATTATAGTAGTTAATGGGCCAGGGGCTAGATCATATTATATACTGTATTAATAAGAAGAAAAATTGTACTATATCACAAATTTTAAAAATTTTGATAACTTTTTCAATATAATTGGCTTCCTTTGCAATCGTATATATTGTATTTTATTCATTTACAACCATTATTCTGACACACATTCATAGGCTTCACCAGTCTGCCAATGGAGTCCAGGGCACAAAGACAGCTAAAACCATTCTGTAAACAAATAGGTAGGTCTGGAAATCCATGTCTGTTTCTTCGGTGTCCCAGGATAGCCGTTGTTACCATTTTTTTTTTAAAGCATGATGTATTAAAAACTAATTTTGGTTATCTTTAAATTAGAATAATATTGCACATGATTCTTTTGGTGTTAATGGTGAATAAGAAATGTCTGGCAATGTTGGTTATTCGAATTCTAGGAAGCTAAGGCTGCCATCCAGGGCAATAGGCAGCCACTGGGAGTTCTCCCAGAGAAAGTGTGAAGCTGCAGATGTCATGCACAGACGTTAGCCTTTAGTGCTAACTAAAGCAGGAATGGGAGGGAGGGGACACCTGGGTGGCTCAGTGGTTGAGTGTCTGCCTTTGGCTCATGTTGTGACCCCGGGATCCTGTAATTGAGGTTCATATGGGGCTCCCTGCAGGGAGCCTGCTTCTCTCTCTGCCTATGTCTCTGCCTCTCTGTGTGTCTCTCATGAATAAATAAATAAAATATTTTTTTAAAAAAGGAATAAAAGGGAGATACCAGAGCTGCATCTGAGGAATGGGAAGGTTCTTCAAGGTCATTATGATTTCAAATCATTCAATTTTAACTTGGCCTCTCAAAACTTTTAGGTTCTACTAGTAGAAAATTTCTCTTGTGTGAGATGATAAACTTCCAACCTAGAAGGATTGATTTCTCTGTTCTTTTTTTATTTTTTATAACATCAAATGGAAGTAGTTCCTGCTATGCATGTGAGAGGGCAATAAAAGCAGGCGCAGATAGAGGTATCAGTTAAACCCTTACAGAGAATAATGTCCCAAACTGCCTAGATTCTAAGGATTTAATGAGTCCAATTCAGTTTAGAATAAAGAAATACAATGATCTATCCAGTGGATATTTGCTGGCTATTCATTTTAAATGAATAACCTTTTTAATAAAAAGAGCACGGATAAAAAAAATTAAATAAAAGCAGCATTTATAGCCAAATACCTGTTTTAGAATTCTTATTTTTCACAAATTGGTTTGCCCAAGGTGAGCAAGCCAGCACTCTCACCTCTGTGAGTCTGTGGTGCTAACACTGGTCTAAAGTGCTCTTCGCTCTAGATGTTAAATTAAGCTCTGGTGTGAAATGAATGCCAGACCATATGCAGGCTTTGACTGGATTGTCCCCCTTATTTTCTCTTTCTTTTATATATTTTTATTGGAGTTCGATTTGCCAACATATAGCATAACACCCAGTGCTCATCCTGTCAAGTGCCCCCCTCAGTGCCCGTCACCCAGTCACCCCATCCCCCCTTCCCACCTCCCTTCTCACCACCCCTTGTTCGTTTCCCAGAGTTAGGAGTCTCTCATGTTCTGTCACCCTCACTGATATTTTCACTCATTTTCTCTCCTTTCCCCTTTATTCCCTTTCACTATATTTTATATTCCCCAAATGAATGAAAGCATATAATGTTTGTCCTTCTCCAATTAACTTATTTCAATCAGCATAACACCCTCCAGTTCCATCCACGTTGAAGCAAATGGTGGGTATTTGTTGTTTCTAATGGCTGAGTAATATTCCATTGTATACATAAACCACATCTTCTTTATTCATCTTTCGATGGACACCGAGGCTCCTTCCACAGTTTGGCTATCGTGGACATTGCTGCTATAAACATTAGGGTTCAGGTGTCCCGGCGTTTCACTGCATCTGTATCTTTGGGGTAAATTCCCAGCAGTGCAATTGCTTGGTCGTAGGGTAGCTCTATTTTTAACTGTTTGAGGAACCTCCACACAGTTTTCCAGAGTGGCTGCACCAGTTCACATTCCCACCAACAAGAAAGAGGGTTCCCTTTTCTCTGCATCCTCTCCAACATTTGTTGTTTCCTGTCTTGTTAATTTTCCCCATTCTCACTGGTATCTCACTGTGGTTTTGATTTATATTTCCCTGATGGCAAGGAATGCGGAACATTTTCTCATGTGCTTGTTGGCCATGTCTATGTCTTCCTCTGTGAGATTTCTGTTCATGTCTTTTGCCCATTTCATGATTGGATTGTTTATTTCTTTGCTGTTGAGTTTAATAAGTTCTTTATAGATCTTGGATATTAGCCCTTTAGCTGATATGTCATTTGCAAATATCTTCTCCCATTCTGTAGGTTGTCTCTTAGTTTTGTTGACTGTTTCTTTTGCTGTGCAGAAGCTTTTTATCTTGATGAAGTCCCAATAATTCATTTTTGCTTTAGTTTTCCTTGCCTTCATAGATGTATCTTGCAAGAAGTTGCTGTGGCTAAGTTCAAAAAGGGTGTTGCCTGTGTTCTCCTCCAGGATTTGGATGGATTCTTGTCTCACATTTAGATATTTCATCCATTTTGAGTTTATCTTTGGGTCTGGTGTAACAGGATTAGTTTCATTCTTCTGCACGTGGCTGTCCAAGTTTCCCAGCACCATTTATTGAAGACACTGTCCTTTTGCCAGTGGATCATCTTTCCTGCTTTGTTGAATATTAGTTGCCCATAGAGTTGAGCGCCCATTTCTGGATTCTCTATTCTGTTCCATTGATCTAGGTGTCTGTTTTTGGGCCAGTACCACATTGTCTTGATGATCACAGCTTTGTAGTACAACCTGAAATGTGGCATTGTGATGCCCCCGGCTCTGGTTTTCTTTTTCAGTATTACCCTGGCTATTCTGGGTCTTTTCTGGTTCCACACAAATCTTAAGATTATTTGTTCCAACTCTCTGAAGAAAGGCCA
Organism: Canis lupus dingo; assembly: GCF_003254725.2. Taxonomy (NCBI): domain Eukaryota; kingdom Metazoa; phylum Chordata; class Mammalia; order Carnivora; family Canidae; genus Canis; species Canis lupus. Next base: position 76,410,915 of record NC_064243.1, read on the forward strand.
TCGTATTTTGATAGGGATTGCATTGAACATGTAAATTGCACCTGGGTAGCACAGACATTTTCACAATATTAATTCTTCTAATCCATGAGCATGGAATGTTTTTCCATCTCTTTGTGTCTTCCTCAATTTCTTTCAGAAGTGTTCTGTAGTTTTTAGGGTATAGATCCTTTACCTTTTTGGTTAGGTTTATTCCTAGGTATCTTACGCTTTTGGGTGCAGTTGTAAATGGGATTGACTCCTTAATTTCTCTTTCTTCAGTCTCATTGTTAGTGTATAGAAATGCCACTGACTTCTGGGCATTGATTTTGTATCCTGCCACACTGCCGAATTGCTGTATGAGTTCTAGCAATCTTGGGGTGGAGTCTTTTGGGTTTTCTATGTACAGTATCATGTCATCTGCGAAGAGGGAGAGTTTGACTTCTTTTTCGCCAATTTGAATGCCTTTTATTTCTTTTTGTTGCCTGATTGCTGAGGCTAGGACTTCCAGTACTATGTTGAATAGCAGTGGTGAGAGTGGACATCCCTGTCGTGTTCCTGATCTTAGGGGAAAGGCTCCCAGTGTTTCCCCATTGAGAATGGTATTTGCTGTGGGCTTTTTGCAGATGGCTTTTAAGATGCTGAGGAATGTTTCCTCTATCCCTACACTCTGAAGAGTTTTGATCAGGAATGGGTGCTGTATTTAGTCAAGTGCTTTTTCTGCATCTATTGAGAGGATCATATGGTTCTTGTTTTTTCTCATGTTGATGTGATCTGTCACATTGATTGCTTTATGAGTGTTGAACCAGCCTTGCATCCCAGGGATAAATCCCACTTGGTCATGGTGAATAATCTTCTGAATATGCTGTTGGATCCTATTGGCTAGTATCTTGTTGAGAATTTTTACATCCATGTTCATCAGGGATATTGCTCTATAATTCTCTTTTTTTGGTGGGGTCTTTGTCTGGTTTTGGAATTAAGGTGATGCTGGCCTCCTAAAACGAGTTTGGAAGTACTCCGTCCCTTCCTATCCTTCAGAACAGCTTTAGTGGAATAGGTATTCTTTCTTCTTTTATTAAACGTTTGATAGAATTCCCCTGGGAGGACATCTGGCCTTGGACTTTTGTATCTTGGGAGATTTTTGATGACTGCTTCAATTTCCTCCCTGGTTATCAGCCTGTTCAGGTTTTCTATTTCTTCCTCTTCCAGTTTTGGTAGTTTGTGGTTTTCCAGAAATGCGCCCATTTCTTCTAGAGTGCCTAATTTATTGGCGTATAGCTGCTCATAATAAGTTTTTAAAATCGTTTGTATTTCCTTGGGTTTGGTTGTGATCTCTCCTTTTTCATTCGTAATTTTATTAATTTGAGTCTTTTCACTTTTGTTTTTAATAAGGCTGGCTAATGGTTTATCTATCTTATTAATTCTTTCAAAGAACCAACTCCTGGTTTTGTTGATCTGTTCTACAGTTCTTCTGGTCTCTATTTCATTGAGTTCTGCTCAAATCTTTATTAACTCTCTTCTGCTACTTGGTGTAGGTTTTATTTGCTGTTCTTTCTCCAGTTCCTTTAGGTGCAAGGTTAGCTTGTGTATTTGAGTTTTTTCCAATTTTTTGAGGGATGCTTTTTTGTGATGTATTTCCCTCTTAGGGCTGCTTTTGCTATATCCCAAAGATTTTGAATGGTTTTATCTTCATTCTCATCAGTTTCCATGCATCTTTTTAATTCTTCTCTAATTTCCTGGTTGACCCTTTCATCTTTTAGCAGGATGCTCTTTAACCTCCACGTGTTTGTTTCTTCCAAATTTTTTCTTGTGATTGAGTTCTAGTTTCAAAGCATTGTGGTCTGAAAATATGCAGGGTACAATCCCAGTCTTTTGGTATCAGTTGAGACCTGATTTGTGACCCAGTATGTGGTGTACTCTGGAGAAAGTTCCATGTGCACTTGAGAAGAATGTGTATTCAGTTGCATTTGGATGTAAAGTTCTGTAAATATCTTGAAATCCATCTGGTCCAGTGTATCATTTAAAGCTCTTGTTTCTTTGGAGATGCTTTGCTTAGAAGATCTGTCATTTGCAGAAAGTGCCATGTTGTAGACTCCCAGTATTAATGTATTATTATCTAAGTATGTCTTTACTTTGGTTATTAATTGATACACTTGGCAGCTCCCACATTAGGGGCATAAATATTCATGTTTCTTTTTTTTTTTAATATTCATGATTCTTAGGTCCTCTTATTGGATAGACCCTTTAAGTATGATATAGTGTCCCTCTTCATCTCTTACTACAGTCTTTGGGATAAACTTTAATTTATCTGATATGAGGATTGCTACCCCTGCTTTCTTTTGAGAACCATTTGAATGGTAAATGGTTCTCCAACCTTTCATTTTCAGACGATAGGTGTCTGTAGGTCTAAAATGAGTCTCTAGTAGATAGCAAGTAGATGGGTCTTGCTTTTTTATCCAGTCTGAAACCCCTCACCTTTTGATGGGATCATGAAGCCCATTCACGTTCAGAGTTACTATTGAAAGATATGAATTTAGTGTCATCATAATACCTATTCAGTCCCTGTTTTTGTGGATTGTTTTTTTGGTCGTCCTCTTTCTTTTACAGAGTCCTCCTTAATATTTCTTGCAGAGCTGGTTTGGTGGTCACATATTCTTTAAGTTTCTGCCTATCCTGGAAGCTCTTTATTTCTCTTTCTATTCTGAATGAGAGCCTTGCTGGATAAAGTATTTTTGGCTGCAGGTTCTTCTCATTTAGGACCCTGACTATATCCTGCCAGCCCTTTCTGGCCTGCCAGGTCTCTGTGGAGAGGTCTACTGTTAATCTAATATTTCTCCCCATATAGGTTAGGGATCTCTTGTCTCTTGCTGCTTTAAGGATTTTCTCTTTATCTTTGGAATTTGCAAGCTTCACTATTAAATGTTGAGGTGTTGAACGGTTTTTATTAATTTTAGGGGCGGACCTCTCTATCACCTGGATCTGAATTCCTGTTTCCCTCCCCAAATTAGGGAAGTTCTCAGCTATGATTTGTTCAAATATGCTTTCTGGTCCTCTGTCCCTCTCAGCGCCCTCTGGAACCCCAATTAAACATAGATTTTTCCTTCTGAGGCTGTCATTTATTTCCCTTAATCTTTCCTCATGGTCTTTTAATTGTTTTTCTCTTTTTTCTTCAGCTTCCTTCCTTGCCATCAACTTGTCTTCTATGTTCTTTCTTCTACCTCATTACCCTTGTCGTTAGGACCTCCAGTTTGGATTGCATCTCATTTAATTGATTTTTAATTTCAGCCTGATTAGATCAAAATCTGCAGTCATGAAGTCTCTTGAATCCTTTATGTTTTTTTCCAGAGCCACCAGTAGCTTTATAATTGTGTTTCTGAATTGGTTTTCTGACATCGAATTGTAATCCAAATTCTGTAACTCTGTGGCAGAGAGCACTGTTTCTGATTCTTTCTTTTCTTTTGTGGTGAGTTCTTCTTTCCAGTCATTTTGCTCAGTGCAGAGTGCCTAAAAATGACTTGTAGTGGAAAAAGGAAGAAAAAAAGTAAAGGAGGGGTACCCTCTGGTTCTATATACTGTAAATTCCTTGACTTCTCCCTTGAGGAAGGAGGGGGAACTCAGCCAAGAACTTCCTCTTCCCTTGTCCTTCCAGCTGGTCTTCTGGGGGAAAGGCCTGCTGTGCTGATTCTCAGATGTGTGCACCTGGGGAAGCTGGCCCACCCCGCCCCTGCCGGGTACAGAGCTCAGTGGGAACTGTTTACCCTGTGAAGTCTCTGACCCCTGGCAGCCCTGCTCTGTCCCAGGCACAGGGTGGCACAAGGAGGAACAACCACATTGGCAGCGGCCAGCTCCCCAGCCCTGGAGTCAGCTCCTGCAGTAACTACAGCAGCTTCCAGTCCACACTGGCCTGGATGCTCCCGGGGTGCCGGGTGGCACTGATCTTCACAGCTTGGGGGCACCTGGTGGCAGGAGTGTCCTCGCTGTCCTGTGCCCTCCTCCCTACGCCTGTCCCAGGGGGAGCATAGGATCCTGGGCTATGTTCCCCGGCGCCTTGGGATCTGGGGCCTGTGCTGCTGGAATCGCACTCCCAGGGCCGCAGCCCCCAAAGGCAGCAGGGCGCAGCCCCCTCTGCCCGGAGCCCCACTGGACCCACCGGCTTCTCCCAAGGCCCCGCTGGGCACACTCCAGCCCTTTACCATGCTCGGCCCGTGGTGCGTCGGGTGCCCTCCCCGGGTGCACTTCCTCTGTTATTGACCCCGGGAAACAGCAGGCTTCCCCACCCCTCCTGCAGTTCTGCTCGATTTCCCTGCTGAGTGCCTTTCCCTCCGGGAAGAATCCGGTCAGATTGTTAAAGTTCCTGCTTCTCCGGAACTGGGCTCTCCAGTCTTGGGGGCTCTTGCTCTGCGGCCTTACCCCAGCTCCTTGCGGGGCCCCTCCCTTACTGGATTCTTTTTTATTTATTTATTTTTTCCCACCTTCCTACCTCGTTAGAAGCGAAAACTCTTCTCTGTAACGTTCCAGCTGTTCTCTCTTAAAATCTCAGGTGGAATTCATAGGTTTTCAGGATGATTTGAAAGTTATCAGGCAGCCTGGGTGGCTCAGTGGTTTAGCCTGCCTTCAGCCCAGGGAGACCTGGGATCAAGTCCCACATCAGGCTCCCTGTATGGAACCTGCCTCTCTCTCTCTCTCTCTCTCTCTGTGTGTTTGTCTCTCATGAATAAATAAAATTTTTTAAAAAGTTATCTAAGTAAGTTGGTGGGGACAGGTGACTTGGGGACCCTACTTCTCTGCCATCTTGCCCTGCCCCCTCCCCTCATTTTCAAATGAAAGTTTAAATATACTTAGAGCTAGAAGGAATTATATAGTTAACACCTATGCTCACCACTTTGCTGTTACCATTAAGTGATACTATATTCACTTTAACACAAACATAACTATTTCTCTACTTGTCCATCAATCCATCTTACTGTTTTGAAAATTAATTTCAGAGTGAGTTACAGACATCTGGTATACCACTCTCCTAAATACATCAGCAAGCATATCATTATAGTTTCTTTCTTTTTCTTTTTGAGGTAAAATTTGTATATAAGGAAAGACATATAAGTGTACCATTTGTGGAGTTCTGACAAAGGCATACAGCTGTGTAGCCTACTGCATCCAGATATAGAACATTACCCCCACCCCACCTCACTGGTTCATGCTCCTTTGCACTCAATCTCCATGCCGCCATCTCTCAGGGCTAATCATGGTTCTGAGTTGTTCACTAACAATTAGTTTTGCCTTGCTGCAAACAACACTTTTTAGGCTACAAAACTAATACATATTTATTATTTTTAAAAAGATTTATTTATTTATGTGAGAGAAAGAGAGCGGGCAGGGAGAAGGGCAGAGAGGGAAACAATCTCAAGTGAGCTCTGCCTGAGTGCCTGATGTGGGGCTCGATTCCGTGACCCTGAGATAATGACTTGAGCTGAAATCAGGAAGCAGACCCTTAACTGACTGAGCCCCCCCAGGTTCCCCAATACATATTTACTAAAGGGCATTTTAAAACAACATTTAAGGAACATAATGGAGATTATAATATATAAAGCATTCTGTAGTCCTCATTTTCCCTTACATATTTTCTCAATTAAAAGCATAACTTTGAATGACTACATAATTTTGGTAATTTGAGTGAGGTCCTATAATCCTATAATGGCTCTAGAGTTACTTTTCTCCCTTTGTGTAATCCTTGACTATCAGAAGGAAGACGTGGCAGGTTCAGTGTAAACAGACCTGCTGGAAAACAGGCTGGCTGAAAGAGAAACATTCTAGTTTTTTTTTCTTTTTTAAAGATATTTTTATTTATTTTAGGGGGGTGGGGCACGTGCAGCAGGGAGAGGGGCAGAGGGAGAGAGAGAGAATCTCAAGTAGATTCCCCACTGAGCTCAGAGACCAACAGGGGGCTCCATCTCACAACCCTGATATCATGAACTGAGCCGAAATCAAGAGTCAGATGCTTAACCGACTGAGCCACTCAGGTCCCCTGAAATATTCTAGTTTTTATGGCTTTAGTCATGTTCTTCTTCTCCCTTTGCCAAACAGTTTATACCTCAACTGTTGGCATCTATGGTGATTTCTCTTACTCCTAATCCTGTCTGTTAATTACTGGCATCTCTTTCTGATCATGTTCTGTTCTAAAGGGATTCTGAAGCATTTCTAATAAATGCTCACTTGGTTTTAATCACCTAGCAGCCAAGTGTGACAAGCTGCAGTGGTCCTACGCTTATAAGAGACAAGGTCCTACTCCACGCAGGGGCCCGCTCCTGCAGGTTGACAGCAGTGGATGTAAGTTGGTCTGAAGCCACGGATGTGGGTGAGATGCTCTCATACAAGGAGGTTCAAGGTAACACACCAACAATTACCCTGCCATTTCTCCAATTAATTCATTGATAATATATTTTTTGAAATAACACTTCTTGTTCTTATTGTATACAAGCCATTCTTCTAAGGGCTATGTATGTATTGTTAATCCCTATGAGGTTGATATTCTTATTAGTTTTTTCATTTTGCTGAGGAGTAAATGTAGGCTGGTGAGATTCAATAACTGGTCTAACTTCACACATCTAGTACAAGTAGTGCAGTCTATACTGAAACCAAGAGTCTCGTTGCCCTCTGCTTTGTATCTGTTTCTCACAGAAAGAAACAGTGAGAAAGTTTTTTCTCTGGGTTTAACGTTTGGCTCTAATCTAAGTCATGATTTTTGTAGAGTCAACTCTACTGATCTCAGTTCACAACCATGAGAGCCAGATATCTAGATGAAGCAAGAGTTCAGAACAGGAATCAGAACACTATATCTCCAAAGTGCCAGGTAGTTTATATTTTAGGCTTTATGATATAGTCTATCATAACTATTCAACTCTGCCTTCATAGCAGCCATAGATAATATGTATGTAAATGAGCCTAGTCATGTTCCAGTAAAATTTTGTTTACAAAATCAGATGTCAGGCAACATTTGGCCCATGGTAGAGAAGTAGTTACAATGTTATGGATAACAACTTCTTTGAGATTCAGATGAAAGCAATGGATTCCTCACCCATAATGAGCCACATAAACATGCATAAAGCCTTTTGCATGTATTGATAAGTATATTAATATATGCAAGTATGTGTACATCTATGGTATATTTATATTTATATATCTACTGATACACATATATTAATTGGTACATTTATACTTACTGATATATTGCCTTGAAATATTATACTCTTCAGAAAAATCAGAACATAATCTTTACAAATAATTCATCTCATAAATACTTTTCATGCAAAAGTTAATCCCATCCCTGACAAAGTGAAGTAATTCCAAATTGCATAATTAAAGCAAAAATTATATCTACCCCAAAGCAAGTCTAATATAAAGGCTGTTTCTGAATGCAAAGATCATCTTTAACATCCTAATGGTTGTGACTTTTTGTTTTCATGGTAACAGAAGCTGAGAGCCCTAATAGAGGTGTATAAGTAGAATCAGAACTCTAAAAGGTCTCTTTATCAGATAATGATTGACGGGTATCAAGATCAAGGCATTCTGGATTTCCCAGAGGCTCTTAAGTTGAATTGATATTGTATTACTTCCTTTGTTCCTAAAGCAAGAGGTCACCCTGGCAGGCTTTTTTATCATTGGTGTTGTTTATGGCAGTGAGGAAAGGATTACAGATTGCCATTTAAATTTTAAGGGTCATCTGAGTTTAAGAGGCATGTAAAAGAGTTCTGCAATGTTTCTGATTATCCGTAGAGTTCTACTTGTTGAGGTACTCTGGTGATAGAAAGTTGACATAGTCCTTGAATCAGTCAAGAGAGAGCTAGATTACATTATAACAAAGAACTAGCAGATCTCAGTAGCTTAAAAGGTTTATTTCTTGCTCATGTCAACCTTGGATTGGTTGGATGCTCCATTACATAGCTTCATCTGGCACAGACCAGAGCCCAAACTTGAAAAGCAAGCACTGTCTGGAGCACTGGCAACTGTCATAGAAGAAGAGAAAGGGTATGTGGTGACGTATGGGCTGGATCCTAAAGCAACTGATTATATTTCATGGGCAAGCAACAAGCTCCAATGAATGGGGAATTATAATCCTAGCACATTTCTGGAAGGAAAAAGAAACAAGACAATTTTGAACAACCATTCTGATATCATCATTGACCTGATCTTAATTCCTTTTTCTAGAGTAGAGTTGTGGCCAAAATAGTTTAAGTTTTCTAAAAACCGGTTTGCCTCTTCAACTACCCAATCCCTTGCTCTAATGAGGTTGATAACTCTCCTGACAGTATGTAAGGCTTCTTTCAGAATTTTTAATCTGAAATCATCAGAATCTTTGACGTCAATATATCTCAGATGCAGAAGGCAATGAGGCATTATGACTTTTCCATCCCAAGCAGGAAAATTAGATGTATTGTCAATCATCACAAATGTAATTTCTGCAAGCAGGGTCCATAAGAACTGTTTGGGAAATACATTTAGTATCATTTTGAGGATATCAGTGTCCTTACTGGTTTCCTAAAAGGTGAAATAATACAGGAATCCATTGTTAAATGTGTCCATATGTATATAACAGATGAAAACTAAGAAATGGCTACACTGAAAGCAGTCCAGGTGGCTCAGAGGTTTAGCGCTGCCTTCAGCCCAGGGCCTGATCCTGGAGACCTTGAATCAAGTCCCATGTCCGGCTCCCTGCGTGGAGCCTGCTTCTCCCTCTGCCTGTGTCTCAGCCTCTCTGTGTGTGTCTGTGTCTCTCATGAATAGATAAATAAAATCTTAAAAAAAAAAAAGAAATGGCTGCACTGAGAAATATCAATAATTTCTTCTAGTTGCCTGTGTAAAGAAAATGGCACAACTTCCAAGTCCTTCATAACCTGCTTCAAAATTGCAGATGGCATGCCTGATGGGAAGGGAAATATCTCCATCTTCGGGGCTATTGCCTTAGTATTCTTCCTTTGTTCCAAGCAATTATGTAAAATACACATTTCTATAACATGTGACTTTATTAAGAGTCCTTAAGTCATGCTTCTCAACATGAAAATTTCCCTTATAGGATATTTTAAGATGAGGACTTTATATTGAGCCTTGGTTTCAGAAAGAATCCCTACTACTAGTGTAATCTGGTATCAGGTAAGATGCTTTTTTAGCCTTTCTGATTTTGTGCAACCAATGGGAAGGAATGTGCCATATAAAAAGCACTATTGCTTTTATGTCCCAGTATATATGGTGGTAAATCTAAAATCAAAGGCTATATAAGACTCGTTGTATTTCATTTCTTTGTTAATTTCTAACAGAAACCTGGCCTGGTATTGAGTATAGAGAATTTTTATAAGGATCATGATGTAATTATATACTTCTTTAATTGATGGGAAACTATTCTTGGCTTAATAACATGGGGATGATGATAGAAACTGTACTTTAAACGACCACGCAGGAATATTCCATAACCCTTATACAACCGTGTTCCTTGGATACAACCAAAGCCTTGATAAAATAATTTGAAATGAAAATACATTTTCTACAAAAACAAAAAGTTACAGAAAAGAAATCCAACAAATAAAGGTAAATAGTTGTGCCTGATTTATTGAGCTGCCCTCCAAAGCTGATACACCAAAATTAAAGTGCCTTGTTTACCAAAATAAAAATCCTCTTTGAATATTTTAAGGCTATTTGAAAAACTAAAGAACCACAAGCTTTTGGCATGAATTCTTTTTAAATAGGGACATTATTGAGATGTAACTTTTTTTTCTCTTGGTAAACTTCCAGCCTTCAAGGACTTTCCATTAATGGATGCCAGATTACAGATAAAGCCATTAAAGCTTTAGTTAAAAAGCAGGAAACAGGTAATAATGACAAGCTTCTCATTTACATATACCTTTCATTTATGTATCGCCCATCAGTTTACAGAGGGCATTCTATTGTCTTATTTGTGTTATATTATTTGGTGTTTCATCAAGCACTCATCATCCACATTTGTCAGTTGAATAAACTAAGGCCCAGAGCCATTAAGTGATCTATTAACTGGCACACAGAAAGTAATAGAAGCTAGACTTTCCAGTTTCTAACATAGAGTGTTCTGGCACAACTCATGGAAAGGTCTGGAAATGTTTTCCCTCCCTCCTCTTGTTCAGAACCTCAAGGCTAATCACAAATAACTAGAGACTTTTCCCATCATAATTTTGATGAAATCAAATTGAAAAAGTTAATACCATGCATTTATCCCACCATTCTGGAAAGATCAAATGACGATTTTTTCAGTAGCTATCATTCTCTCACACTTTGGGAGAGGAATTGTCCACCAACTATAGTAAGATGACCAGTAGCAAATGGCACTGTGCGAAGGTACAAGGGTCACAGGATTCCGTAAGTATGAGGGAGTTTGACTTCTGTAACATGGAAGCTCACCAAGTCGGGGTGGGGGGAGCAGGGGGAGTGTAGGCTTCAGATAAGGTGTCCAGTCTCTCAGGGAAGCAGCTGCTGCTTCCACACCCCAAAGGAAATAGAAAGAAAATTCATGAACAGCAGTTGACTTCTTCATATTTCTAAGGTGAGATGATTTGGAGGGTGACACATTTTTATTCCTCTAGTTTGAATCTGATTCTGATTTGTGAATATTCCAAAGGAGTCTGGTGAATCTTGCCCAGTGTGGAGACCAAAGTGCAGTGAAGTCTACGCATAAATGCCTGGACAAACAGAACTTTTATCTCGACCACTCCCTGTGGAGGGAGGCTACTGCCTTTTCTTCAACTTTTTATTTGCTTTATAAATAAAATTTTTCAATGTTACTAGCCTGGAAAAGTCTAGTTGAATAGTACTTGGTGTGATAATGTGTTAAAAACACGGCAAATGGTGAGTATGATGTAAATTGGGAGTCTGATATTTTCTCAAGAATCTTTTTGAAGCATCATCACTTGAATTCACTCTCTTCCTTTTCATTTTATAAACCAGAAGGTATAGGAATCAGTTTAATATTGTGATCTTTGAAAAGAGTAACTGAGAGACTTTAGATATTTGCTTAAGACTACAGTTATTGGGGATCCCTGGGTGGCTCAGCAGTTTGGCGCCTGCCTTTGGCCCAGGGCGCGGTCCTGGAGTCCCGGGATCGAGTCCCACCTCGGACTCCTGGCATGGAGCCTGCTTCTCCCTCCGTCTGTGTCTCTGCCTCTTTCTTTCTCTCTCTAGATCTATCATGAATAAATAAATAAATAAATAAATAAATAAATAAATAAATAAATAAATAAATCTTTAAAAAAAAAGACTATAGTTATTTTTGATGACCTTAGACTTTCTACTTCATAAGGAGAAAAATATCCTACTAAACTGATTCCAGTCATTAATCAATTTATGAGGTAAAAATATCACATGGATTATAATTTGTTTATAGAATATCTGTCCTTTCACCTATTGATGTGTTATTCCTTTTTTTTTTTTTTTTTTGTCAAAACCCTTCTCTGTGAAGTGTTCTCTGAGTAGCAGGGGAAAAATGGGATAATATATGCCTGCTCATTAGTTACATGAATTTTGGAAAAGTTACATATTTTCTGAGGCCCAGTTACCTTACTTACAAAGCATGGGTCATAATGGTTATCAGAGAGACCATTATGAAAAATATGAGAATGTTTATTAAAAAGCACAACTCTGAATGCCTGTAGCACATACTGTTTATTCCCCAATATTTCTACAATGAAACCTTGTCTCCTTAGACAACTTGTAAAGCTAGGCTACCTTTTGCACCTGCAGGATCTGGCACAGTACATAAGAATTTGGGGAAACACCATGAATCCTCCCAAGGTCAGCAGGCTCTGAATTGTGTAATAGCTCGTTTAGTAGAAAAACACACCAAGGAGCATGACCCCTGTGATTAAATTAAAAAATAAACAACAACAACAACAAAACCCAGTTGCAGCTGACCAATAAAAACCTCATCAAATTGAATTCTGATAGGCAAAGTGTATGAATAAATTAAGAAGTCTGACATTTCTTGAATAAGTTGGCAGGAGGCTGTGGTTTCTCTGAATTATCTCAAGTTTTTTGAATCCTCATCCTTGGAAAATTTTGACATAAGTCAACATTAAAAGGAAAGGTAAAACTAGAAATGAAGTCTTGGAAGGGAATTCCAAAATGGTCCCTGTTACTACAGTTTCAAATTTCACCTTCAGTCACTCTGGAATGCTAATCCTTTGGTTAAGAAAAATTCCAGTGTGTTTTCCTTGTTTCTTTGTTAGAGCTATTACTATTTGTGTATATTTGCTTCTAATTGTTTTTCATACGCACATTTTTAATAGTTGTAACTTTTTAAAAGATGTTATTTATTTATTTGAGAGACAGAGAAAGAGAGAGCATGAGAGGGGGAAGGGGCAGAGGGAGAAGCAGACTCTCCACTGAGCAGAGCCCAATGCAGACCCAATCCTAGAACTCTGGGATCATGACCTGAGCCCAAGGCAGATACTTAACCGACTGAGCCACCCAGTCACCCAACAGCTGTAACTTTTTTGCCTTTAACATTTCATTTATTTACTTATTACAATTTATTTATTAATTTTAAGATTTTATTTATTTATTTGAGAGAGAGTGAGAAAACATGAGCAGGGGGAGGGGCAGAGGAAGAGAGAGAAGCAGACTCCCTGCTAAGCAGGGTGCATGACTTGGGGCTTGATCTCAGGACCCTAAGATCATGACCTGAACTGAAGGCAAACGCTTAATGGACTGAGCCATCCAAGTGTCCCTGCCTTTAACATTTTAGCAAATATTTTCCCACATTATTAAAAACTTGCAATTAACATCAGGTTAATGTTTGCAAAATTTATTATCCATCTCTCAAGTGTTGAACAGTTAAAGGTTTCTAGAATTTGAAACTAAATACTGCCCCAATGATCTTTGTGCATGGAGACTCCTGCCACTTCTTTTATGACTATGTATTTAAGCTAGAATTAGGGAGATTTCTGGGTCTAACCACATGAAATACCTTAATATCTTGATTCACATTTCCAGATGATTTCAATGATTGAATTAACATATTATACTCCATCAGGAGTGGAAGAGAATGCCTGTTCATGATACTCTTGCCAGTCACTGTTCTTTGGGGTGGGGACAAAGTGAACATCACTGACTTGGTAGAGAAAAAAAAATGTCGTGTGATTACTTTAATACTCCTGTTTTTTATTACTTGGTTTTATCTTTATTCATCTATTACTCTTTGCATTTCTTCACATGTAAATTTTACATTCAAGTTCTATTGAGGGCATAGTGGTTTTTGTAACAAAGACATTTTATTCACTAAAGATAACACAGTTCTTTTCTCTTTAGGTATTAGATTATTATATACATACTTTATTTTATTTCTTATATATTTGATGAAAATTGACTTAAACCCATAAGGATTTTTTTTTTTAAGCAAAAATTGGAGGTTTTTTAATCATTGTAGCTTGGGAAACTGACAAAATGGCTATTAATTAAATCAGTATGTTTGGATCGTTACCATGTATCAGTTACTGTGGTAGACATATATCCATTTATAGCAGATTTCATCACAGTTAGTAAATCCTGGATATGATGGATCCTGTCCTCACAAGCCAGTTTTTATTCTTCTCTGAAGATTTTTTTTTTTCCTCTCAAGATTTCTTGATACTACTTCTCATAGTCCATCATGGATCCAAAGCATTTTAGAATTGCGCTAATTTTGTTGATCTGTTCCACAGTTCTTCTGGTCTCGATTTCGTTGAGTTCTGCTCGAATTTTTATTAACTCCCTTCTTCTCTTGGGTGTAGGATCTATTTGCTGTTTTTTCTCTAGCTCCTTTATGTGTAAGGTTAGCTTTTGTATTTGAGTTCTTTCCAGTTTTTGAATGGATGCTTGTATTGCGATGTATTTCCCCCTTAGGACTGCTTTTGCTGCATCCCAAAGATTTTGAACGGTTGTATCTTCATTCTCATTAGTTTCCATGAATCTTTTTAATTCTTCCTTAATTTCCTGGTTGACCCTTGTATCTTTTAGCAGGATGGTCCTTAACCTCCACGTGTTTGAGGTCCTTCCAAACTTCTTGTTGTGATTTAGTTCTAATTTCAAGGCATTATGGTCTGAGAATATGCAGGGGACAATCCCAATCTTTTGGTATCGGTTCAGACCCAATTTGTGACCCAATATGTGGTCTATTCTGGAGAAAGTTCCATGTGCGCTTGAGAAGAATGAGTATTCAGTTGAGTTTGGATGTAAAGTTCTGTAGATATCTGTGAAATCCATCTGGTCCAGTGTATCATTTAAAGCTCTCGTTTCTTTGGAGATGTTGTGCTTAGAAGACCTATCGAGTATAGAAAGAGCTAGATTGAAGTCACCAAGTATAAGTGTATTATTATCTAAGTATTTCTTCACTTTGGTTAATAATTGATTGATATATTTGGCAGCTCCCACATTCGGGGCATATATATTGAGGATTGTTAAGTCCTCTTGTTGAATAGATCCTTTAAATATGATATAGTGTCCCTCTTCATCTCTCACTACAGTCTTTGGGGTAAATTTTAGTTTATCTGATATAAGGATGGCTACCCCTGCTTTCTTTTGAGGACCATTCGAATGGTAAATGGTTCTCCAACCTTTTATTTTCAGGCTGTAGGTGTCCTTCTGTCTAAAATGAGTCTCTTGTAGACAGCAAATAGATGGGTCCTGCTTTTTTATCCAGTCTGAAACCCTGCGCCTTTTGATGGGGTCATTAAGCCCGTTCACATTCAGAGTTACTATTGAGAGATATGAGTTTAGTGTCATCATGATATCTAACCAGTCCTTGTTTTTGTGGACTGTTCCACTGAACTTCTTCTTAAAGGGGAATTTTAAGAGTCCCCCTTAAAATTTCTTGCAGAGCTGGTTTGGAGGTCACATATTCTTTTAGTTGCTGCCTGTCTTGGAAGCTCTTTATCTCTCCTTCCATTTTGAATGAGAGCCTTGCTGGATAAAGTATTCTTGGTTGCATGTTCTTTTCATTTAGGACCCTGAATATATCCTGCCAGCCCTTTCTGGCCTGCCAGGTCTCTGTGGAGAGGTCTGCTGTTACCCTAATACTCCTCCCCATAAAAGTCAGGGATTTCTTGTCTCTTGCTGCTTTAAGGATCTTCTCTTTATCTTTGGAATTTGCAAGCTTCACTATTAAATGTCGAGGTGTTGAACGGTTTTTATTGATTTTAGGGGGGGATCTCTCTATTTCCTGGATCTGAATGCCTGTTTCCCTTCCCAGATTAGGAAAGTTTTCAGCTAGAATTTGTTCAAATACATATTCTGGCCCTCTGTCCCTTTCGGCGCCCTCGGGAACCCCAATTAAACGTAGGTTTTTCTTTCTCAGGCTGTCGTTTATTTCCCTTAATCTATCCTCATGGTCTTTTAATTGTTTGTCTCTTTTTTCCTCAGTTTCCCTCTTTGCTATCAACTTGTCTTCTAGGTCACTCACTCGTTCTTCCACCTCGTTAACCCTCGTCGTTAGGACTTCTAGTTTGGATTGCATCTCATTCAATTGATTTTTAATTTCTGCCTGATTAGCTCTAAATTCTGCAGTCATGAAGTCTCTTGAGTCCTTTATACTTTTTTCTAGAGCCACCAGTAGCTGTATAATAGTGCTTCTGAATTGGCTTTCTGACATTGAATTGTAATCCAGATTTTGTAACTCTGTGGGAGAGAGGACTGTTTCTGATTCTTTCTTTTGAGGTGAGGTTTTCCTTCTAGTCATTTTGCTCAGTGCAGAGTGGCCAAAAGCAAGTTGTATTGGGAAAAAGAGAAAAAGAGAGGAGAGAAAGAAGGAAAGAAAAGAGAAAGAGAAAAAAAAGGGAAGAAAAAAAAGAAAAAAAAAGAGAAGAAAAAGAGAAAGAAAAAGAAAGGAGAAAAAAAAGGGGGTGGGGGAAGGAAACAAATCAAAAAGCAAAACAAAACAAAACAAAACAAAACAAAAAAAGAACCACCGGGGAGTATCTTCTGATTCTGTGTACTTTAAGTCCCTTGGCTTCTCCTGGAAGTTGTCAGTCTAGCTGGTGTTCTGGGGGAGGGGCCTGTTGTGCTGATTTTCAGGTGTTAGCACTTGGGGGAGCTGCTGTGCTCCTGCCTGGTGCAGGGCTCAGTGGGGGTTGTTTACCCCGTGAGGCCGCAGGAGGAACAGCCCCAGTGGCGGGGCAGCTCTGGAAACCTGGATTCAGCTCCCGCAGTAACTCCGGAGCTCTCCGTCTGCAGGGCCTGGAGGCTCCGGGGCGGGGCCGCTGATCTGCTCAGCTGGGGCAGGAGCGTCCTCGCTGTCCTGGGCCCTCCCGGCCTCTGCCTGTCCCGGGGGAGGCGGGATCCTGGGCTGTGTCCCGGCGCCCTGTGCTCCGGAGCCTGCGCTGGTGGATTCGGGCTCCTGCCCCGCAGCCCCCTCTGCGGAGCTGCCGCCCGAGCCCCCCCCGAGCTGCTCCCGACGCGCAGGCCCCTCTGCATGGAGCCTCTTCCTCCGCCCGAGCCCCTCCGAGCTGCTCCGGGTCCCGCCGTGCGCGCTGCAGCCCTTGGGGAGCTCGGCGCACTCTCCCGGGGCGCAGGTGTCTGTTACTGTCCCCGGGAGCCCGAGGGCATCCCCGCCCTTCTGGGTCCTGCTCCAACTCCCCGCGAGCCCCTTTCCGCCCGGGAAGGTTGGTGCAGCTCCTGCTTCTCCGGGACGGGGCTCTCCTGTCCTGGGGACACTCGCCCCGGCCTCAGCCCGGCTCCTCGCGGGGCCCCTCCCCCTTGGAGGCCTTTTGTTCCTTTATTTCTTTTTCCCCGTCTTCCTACCTTGATAGAAGCGCGAACTCTTCTCACTGTAGCATTCCAGCTGGTCTCTCTTTAATTCTCAGGCCGAATTCATAGATTTTCAGGATGATTGGAAGGTTTTCTAGGTAATTTGGTGGAGACAGGTGATTTGGGGACCCTACTCTTCCGCCATCTTGCTCCTCCCCCCCAGGATTTTTAAATACAATGCTTATTTTTATTTTTAAAAGATTTTATTTATTTATTTATTTATTTATTTATTTATTTATTTATTTGGAGAGAAGGAGCAGTGGTGGGGAGGGAGAAAGACAAGCAGATTCTGCCCTGGGTGGGGAGCCTGACGTGGGGCTCGATCTCAGAACCCTGAGATGGTCACCTGAGCTGAAATCAAGAGTCAGACACTTAACTGACTGAGCCACCCAAGTGCCCCACAATGCTTATTTATTTTTAAAGATGTTATTCATTTATTTATGAAAGACACAGAAAGAGAGGTAGAAACACAAGTAGAGGGAGGAGAAGCAGGCTTCAAACAAGGAGCCCAATTCGGGACTCAATCCCAGGAATCCGGGATCAGGCCCTGAGCCAAAGGCAGACACTCAACCACTGAGCTACCTGGGTGTTCCTGCTTGTTTTTAAGATATAAAAATAATGTGTTTTTTTTAATAATTAAGAACATATAGAATTAGAGAAAGAAAATAAAAATTGCTCCTAATTCTACTACCCAGTGAGGAGTACTGTTCCCATCTGATCTATTTCTTTCAGTCCTTTTTCTATATGTTAAAAAAATAATTTGAATAAAACCATGATCACAAGGAAGTTTTATAACTTTTATTTTCATTGACTACATTGAAAGGCTATCCTGAATTCATTAAATATCTTTTGAAAAAATAATTTTTAATTGTTGCATAAAATTTACGTGCAAACTCACATATAATTGGATGGTTTCTGAATGTTTATTATTATATGTAATACGATGAAAAATCTTAGGATAGAGACTTAGAGGTAGAATTACTGGATTGGGGGCATGAACAGAAATATTGCAAAATAGATTTCTAGAAAGTGGTAACAGCATATATTCCAGCAGAATGTAAAAGTGTCAATCTAACCTCATTTTACTGGCAATGAGCATTATTATAATTTTAAATAAAAATTTTTGCTTCTTTGATAGAATTGTTATACTTCATCATTTTGCTTTGCTGCTCCTTAACAGCAGAGTTGAACATTTAATAGAACATTTGTTTATCCTAAGTTTATTATTTGTTTCTATTCTTCTGTGAAATATATGTTTATATTTCAGAGGTTTTATTTCTTTTTAAGAGCTCTCAATATAGAGGATATTAACTTCCAATCACAGCTATTGCAAGCATTTTTCAAGTTTTCCATTAACATTTAAAAACTATATTCAGGGGCAGCCCGGGTGGCTCAGCGGTTAGTGCCGCCTTGAGCCTAGGGCATGATCCTAGAGACCTGGGATCGAGTCCCAGGTCGGGCTCCCTGCATGGAGTCTGCTTCTCCCTCTGCCTGTGTCTCTGCCTGTCTCTCTCTTTGTGTCTCTCATAAATAAATGGATAAAATCTTTAAAAAAACTATATTCAAATTATATAAACTATTTAGTTACATTAATTTCCTTTACGTTTTCTTTCATTGTTTTTAGTTTAAAAAAAGCCTTGAATGCCCTGAACTTAATTAAATGTTCACCTATATTTTCTATTTTAAAATGTGTTTTCTAAGTTAACTATTGATATTATTCTTTGGAAACTAAAAACATGCTGAGAAAACATAATTACATGTATTCTCAACATCCTAAATCATCCGCTGTTAATATTTAAATATTTAAGTATAAATATTATACTTGTATGTATTTATTTATTCATTTATTTTGTCTTCCTTTTTTCCTACTAGGAAAAGAGATTCAATGTCAAAGATGCAAGAAAGGAAACTTCCTTCTCACTTATTTGGGTCACTCCTGTGATGTGAAGATTTGGCATGACTTCTGTGAGCTGGGCCAATCTTCTAATACTATTTCCTAGACAGTATTAGAAATGTTTCTAAGTAGTATGTTATTGGTTTAGAAGCTTCAATATCAGATAGTAAGGTTTCCTCCTCATTAGAATATAGAATGGCTACACATTCTATTACATTAATGTGTCTGTCAATTCTTGTGATAACATCACCTTTCTATTTTATTTTTATCAAATAAAAGGAGACACTCCTCATTTTATTTTTCAATATTTTAGTCTCCATTCCTGTTCCATTTTGTGGACTATATTTAGAAATGTTTTCTCAATTTCCTTCCAAAATCTCTCTGAAATTTTCTTATTAAAATTTTTTGGAATGCCTGGGTGGTTCAGTGATTGAGCATCTGCCTTTGGCAAAAGTCATGATCGTGGGATCCTGAGATCAAGTCCTGCATCAGGCTCTTTGCAAGGAGCCTGCTTCTCCCTCTGCCTATGTCTCTGCCTCTCTCTGTCTCTCATGAATAATATACAAAATCTTAAAAAATAAAATAAAAAAAATTTAAACATTAAGTTATCTTAGAAGAATCAATATCTTGTCAAATTTGTAAACATTTGCATTCTGCATATAACCTTCAGCTTGATTTCTAGCTCATTACTTCTTCCACTGCACGCAATTTGCCAGTTAATCCATCAATTGAATTCTACATTTTAGTTATTACATTTTCATGCTTGGATTTCTTTCCTTCCTTTCTTTTTCTTTCTTCCTTCCTTTCCTCCATCTCTTCTCTTCTTCTCTTTTTCTTTTCTTATCTTTCTTCAAATCTGCCTGAGCTTGATAGTTTTCATTATTTGCCCATACTTCCAATATTTTCTGGAATTTCCTTAGAAATACGACATAGTCTTATTTTATATTCTGTATATAAAAATTCCAATGTCTTCAGGCTCTGTGCATCTGACTTTGCCACTTGTTGCTCCTGGCAATTCTTGCTCATTGTGCCTTGTTTCCTCATGTGGCTTGTGAGTTTTTAATGTCAGTTCATGTTTCAAGCTCCTTTGGGAATGCCAGGAGGACAGGGTACATGTACACTTCTCCAGTAAAAATTTGCCTGTTCTCCTTCCTGATTCTGCAACTTTGCTAAGTTGCATCTTAAAAGAAATTCTGGACTTAGGGCTTTTCAGATCAAACAAGTGGTACAAATTTAGGTCATAAAGCAGTGTGAGGGATAACTTATGATTAAAAATATGAAGGGGAGATGGGCAATTTCTGTGGTGTCTACTTTTTTTGGGTGGATGCAAATTCTTCTTTTACCGAAGGTAGGGTCATTTAAGATCCTGGCTCTATGTGCACATTTCTCTTCTAACTCCCCTCTTCATACATACCCTAGGGTGTTTATATACTGTTCTCTGTGGTGCCATTAAAATACAAGATCTGTGACAGTATCCCTATTTTCATCTTAAATTAAGATGCCAGACCATCCATATAGAACATTCTCTTAGTAGAGAATGCAATGCTAGTGTTGCAGGATTGGCAAATACTTACTCTCAGCCTATATGAAAAGTAAAGGTTGAAGAGTTAGGGAAAGAATTTTGAGGAGTAAGTTATTAGTCTGCTCTAATGAGAGAGGGTGGTACACTTTGACTTCAAGCCAAATGGTAAGGGGTGGTGAGAGGCACTTGGAGAGTTTGGCTCATGTGCCCTGTGGTTTAGGAGTCATAGAGACTAGTGTTAGCCTTATATTCTTTTGAGTCCATTTTGGCACCTAAATATGGTTGTTCTCATAGTCATCATTTGTCTACATTGAGATATCCATTTGCATAGGCTAATGTATGCCAATTGCTCTGAGGCCTTAATAATGCTAGCTAACTACTACAAATGAATATACACATGTAATTTTCTTTAAATAAATATAGTTGTGTGAGTAGTAAAATGTTTTTTTGGTAAACCTATGAAGCCGGTGTTACCACAGATCTGTGGATTGATATCAAACTGACACCGAAAACAGTAAATATATTCAGAAATATGTACCTTCCACTTTGGTAGTTGATTCGTTGGAATTAGAGAGATTCTTGATGACCACATAAAACCTTTTTACTGTTAGGAAAAAAGCATTCAATCTCATTGAGGGGAGAGTATGTAACATGGCATTTGAGAAGAAAATAAGATAGGCTAAAGTCTCACACAATGATAGAAATGACAATTTTTTGATTAACAAATTGTCAGCATGGGACACATTCCTTCAATTTTCAGCAATTTGAGATCCTTACGTTAATCAGCTTTTGTAGAATGCCACCCACTGTTCATACAGCACCTAGTAAGGCAGTAATGAAAAATTGTAGAACCAGCATTAGATCAGAGATCATGCTGACTAGAGTGCCTTTATTTTGTGTGAAGACCTTTATTATTATTATTATTATTTAGGAATTGGTCAAAACATGCCATGTCCTCCTTAAATGACTCTGTGAGTGCTTTCTCTCAGGACAATAAATGGTGCTAATAAGTTGGCAGGCCTCCCACCAACTAGACCTTTGATATATTTTGTGTGAGCACATTAATATGAAATCAGAATTATGGAAACACAGGGAGTATTCCCTGCTCATAATTGTCTTTTTATGTAATGCAAAATAAGTCAAACTATCATGTTGCTCCCAGGAAACCTGAACCACTTATAAAATAATGACTTTTGTTTTTATAAATTGGCTTAATTTATCCATTTCTTTATTGCTTATTAGTTTCCTACAACATGCAAGGCGCTGTAGGGGCTAAATAGATGTGTGGGCAGAGCCCTGCTGTGAAAGAGCTCACGGTATCCTTATACACGATATTGTTTGGTCCTCATGTTTTTACTTCCTTTGTATTCTTGGTCTGTTGAATAAACATGACAATATTCTTCATGTGTGAATGTGACACTGCTCACTCCTTGTCTGTTAGCTATCACTTTGTGCTTTTTTCTAGGATTGAGGATAAGGACTGCTGGTGTGCTTAATCTCTCTTGGTACCAAACTAGACATTTTCAGAAACACTTCTAAGGCTAATTAGTATATAGACTGTAACCCAGAAGGAGAACAGAATATATTGATTGATGCAGGACTGGGTATTGTGATCTTTGCAATTTTGTTATTGGCTCAATCCATGAGTAGTTCCATAAAGCGAATGAAACTGTGAAGTGGAATTTCAATCATCTGTGATTCAAAGAAAAGGGAGCCAACCTGTGGATTGTTCTCAGTAGAGTGGCTGAGTATATGGTGATGGAAACCTCAAACAGGAGGTCTTAAGTTGGGTTTGATGACTGTGCTTCAAAGGGTATAGGAACTTCCTGAGATTATAAGTAACATTTTATATTTAACAAGCTGTGTGTTTTCTTGAGGAGATAGTCTATAGCGCTCATTGGACTCTCTGAGACAAACAGAATTCCCAAAAAAGTTGCAAACTATTGGCCGAGGTCAGTAGTTGGTGAATTTTTTTTCTGGAAAGCACCAGATAGTAAATATTTTAGGCTTGGAAGAAAATATGGCCTCTGTAAACAAATGGGTGTGGCTGTGTTCCAGTTCAATGTTTTTTTTTGTTTTGTTTTGTTTTTCTCTTACAAAAACATAGTAACCTGCAGGCTACTATGTAGCCTCTGACTACTGGCTTAGGCTATGATTTGGTAGCATGAACTTTCAAAATACTGTGCTTATATAAGTTTTCCCTTTATGAAAATCATATCTAATATAATGAATTTTATTTATTTTTGTTTTTCCTGTCTTATTGAAGTATAATTTACATGGATTAAAATGAACAAATCTTAGGTGTACTACTCAATGAATTTTTGCATGCATATATATCATATAACCTACATCAAGATATATTTCATCACTCCAGAAAGCACCCTAAAGTTCCTCTTTAGCTATAATCTCCCTCTCCCTAGAAGTAACCATTCTTTACTCTTCATCACCATAGCTTAGTCTTACTGTTTCTTGAACTTCATTTAAATGAGATTATGAAGCAGTATGTATTTTTTGTGTGTCTTTGGCTTCTTTCCCTCAACATAATGTTTTTGAGGTTCACTTGTGTTTTTGAACACATAGATTTATAATACAGACATCTAGGTTCTGTATATTGTTGTTACTCAAGACCCCACTTAACTAGAAAGAATTTGTTGGTCCTTTTGGTGTTTATAGTGCTATATTAGGGGCCACAAGGAGATGCAGGAGAATTCCTGTCTCTATCCTCTCACCACTTGGAGTTAAACCACAAACATAGAAACTGCAATTCAAGAACTCTTAGTTACAAATAACATCAACAAATTGAAGCATGAACTCTGAGTACTCTTTCTCATTGGAGAATTTAAAGGTTTAAATGTATTAACAAATGAGGGCTCTTGTTTCTCTTTACTTTTAATCAGTAGAAACAAATTTGGTTTTATATTACCATTGCCCCATAAAATTGCGAAGAAATGCCTAATGTCCTTTGGTCCAGTGCTTCTCATACTTTTATGTGCATGTGAATTACCTGGAAGTCTTGTTAAAATGCAGATTATAATTCAGGTGGTCTGAGTTGTGGCCTGAGAATCTGCATATATGGCAAGTTTCCATATGGTGCTGATGCTGCTGGCAAATGGGAAACATGTTTGAATAGGAGGGGTCTCATATAGTAATCGTTACTGATGTGTTTTAGACCAGGGACGGCATCCAAGGGCAGTGGCAGTGAAAACTCGGGGAGTAGAATATCTGTGAGTTGAAATGGAGGGAAGTTGCTGAGAAACTGGAATAGTACATGAGGAACAAAAGATACTAAGGATGATTCTTAGAGGTTGGCTTTATGAAATTAGACAAATAGCAGTAGCTCTGGATATCTCTCCAGATCACTATCTACCTCTGGATTGCTTCTGGCCCTGGGTCTTTTGCAGCCACAGGAACTTACAGATTTGGATTCCTACTGGAGCAACATCTATTTCCCATTATTTCTATGTTGAAACTTAAATGATCTGAACATGCTTTGTTCCTGTATTGGGTTTATGGTGGATTTTTTTTCTTAAGAAGTGCTGCCTTCTCTATATCATAATATTTACCTAATTTGTTCT
This sequence comes from Canis lupus dingo, assembly GCF_003254725.2. Taxonomy (NCBI): domain Eukaryota; kingdom Metazoa; phylum Chordata; class Mammalia; order Carnivora; family Canidae; genus Canis; species Canis lupus. The sequence continues at coordinate 76,434,673 of NC_064243.1, forward strand.
CATGATGCTACCTAACCACTTCTGCTTTTATGTATTAAATTTTGGCATAACATATGCTTTTATATTGTTAACACATGTAGAACCTATAGTCTTCAAATGGAAGATTTAGGGACTCATTAATACAATGCTTCTGACTATTCCATATAACAAGCACAGCCTAAATCAGTAGTAGCAGGTTGTACTGCACTTTTGCCTCTGACACCCTTTGTACCCATCTCTATAATTCCAGAGCTGTTTTTAGATGCTCACATAAACAACATTTTTATTACAAAGTCTTTCTAACTGCTATCTTTTAAAAAATTGAGTGTATTTGAAAAATGCCTTGCATCAAGACAGTTATCTGGAGGCCCTGATGAGGTGAAAGCATGGCTCTGGTGAAGTAGCTAGAAAAGTAATTGTAAGCTGGAAGAAAAAGAAGTCAAGATTTAAATAGGGGATGCCCTAGTTAGTAATTTCAGGGTTATGACAAAGTTCAAGGCCATACTAATGGAATAGGTGGCTGATGGCGGTGCAGAGAAGAGGATCGTAAGAGAGCAGGAGGTCAAGAACACAAGGTCTAGGTGTTAGATGGGCCATCCACTTGGTTACTAAAGTCATCGAGGATATTGGTAGGATTTGGGTAGGGAGACTGTGCTCATGCTAAAGTCTTTCATAAATGGTGGCAATTGAGGGATAAGGGAAGTTGATGTGTGACTACAAGGGTGACAAATAATAGCTAAGAGGAAATTGGAGAGGCTGTCATGTACCATGTGATAGGAGGAGATCATTGATGGCAAGTGATGGTGGGGCACAGAGAAGACAAAAAGTCTCCATCCAGATTTTGAGCTCCGTGGCAGTGAGAGAATGAATAGTCTCCATTTGTGAGGCATGGACAGGGGAGGGGTCTCCCTTAAGGCAAGACAGAGGGATTAAGCATAGAAACAGATTAACTTCACAGAGGATTTTACTGTATGGAACAGTATTTACACAGAGCTGAGCTCAAGGGTTTTTGATGGGTTTAGAGGGATGGGCTGGGTCAAGGGCCCATAAGTACCAATAGAGGTATAAGGGTGGAAGAGAAAATGGATGGCCAGAGATTCATACTTAGGGTATACCTAATGAAAATGCATAATGGGTTTTCAGTTAACCTCTTCGAGGAGAGTAGGCAATAGGCCCATGTACAGATGACTTCTCTTAGATGATGTTAGTTCCAACGACTATAATTTCTGCAATCACTTGGCCTCAGCTGGTGTTCTTCAAGGCTGCAACCCTGCAGTTAAGGCATGAGTTGGTGTAAAATCCTTATTGTTATTCAGCCTTATAATCAAAATTCCTGACTATGATTAGGTTCATCTTTTACGCCCTAGCATCACACATGCTTGCAATAAATTGGCTGGGATCTATGATAATGCAATCATACACTTTTGTAGTGTTTACAGGCTTTGAAACAGTTTTCAAGGTACTTTCAAGCACCTTAACCCATATAATGCCTTGCATTTTCTTTTTATAAACACAAAGCTTTTTTCTTAGGGTTTATTCATAATTATGAGAAAACTCCAGCTGAGAAAAGAGAATTTTATTTTGGGTTAATTTCAGTTAAATTAATTGTTTTATAAAGTGGAAATGAAGAAACACATTGAGGGGGATTAAGATTTGAAAAATAAACTTGAGGAGTGAGAGGCAAGGTGTACCCCTCGTCAGTTTTCAGAACCCTGAATGGGTCAAGTTGAAGTTAACTTCAGCAGGTGGGTGTCTATATTGTTCTTCAGGCTTGATGATGGCTTTCACTCTTCTTTCATTTTTAACATAACTGTCCTCAGGGCAGGAGACTATTCTCTCATTCAGCTTCGTGACTTGAAGGGAAGTGGCAGATATTGTGACTATCTGGCTGTTAATGCAAAGCTCCACTTGGTCTTGAAAGTAGCATAAAGAAATAGAGCATGAAGTGTGGAAACTTACCCTTACTCAAGCTCAAGCTTGAGTCAGCTACATAACAGCTCCTCAACCCCTATTAAACCTTAAACTACACAGACAGGACTCGCTGCCCTCCAGAAAACAGAAGTGATAGATGTGAGAGGCACTGGGACTTTCTTTTCTTGGCCAGGGTCCATGAAGTTCTTTCCACAGGCCATCTTTACTCTGTTCTGGGTCCCAGGAAGTGGGGAGGGTGGGAAGAGTAGGTTCTTGGTGCTCAGGGCTTAATCCCTGTGGTTGGCCTGTGGCCATGCTGCTGCCTGGGCTCTGTCCCCTCCAGGTAATTGGCCCAGGCTGAGTTCCCCTTGGTAGGTGGGCTCTGGAGGAGGGAACCCCATTCGAGCCTTGAGGAAGGGAAGTATCATGACCCCTCCAGTAGGTAAGGGTATCAGCCTAGCCACAGGGAATTCCTTGGCTTGATCCCTCTCTGCCTCCACATCCAGGGAAATAGCTCTCAATTTTTTAATTTAATTTTTGTTTGAAATAAAGTCCTTAGTTAGCTAAAAAAATTAATAAATAGAAAAAGAAGAAAAGTATACAGAGTTAAATGAGGGATTTGACAGTTGATGCCATCTACAAGAATGTAATTATTTGGGAAATATAGAGTTGTCTAATCAGATGAAACAAAGAATTTCCCAGGATTTGTTACTGAGATTTTCTTGTTCTGGGAAGAAAAAGGAAATAATTCCTTTTAGTTTGCATGGACTGATACCACCAAGTATATCTGTACAGATTCATCCTCTCTCATTTTCTCCAGCAGACCTTGATTATTAAATGCTTTGTCATTACATACAGACAGCATTTTGAGGAAAGGGTCTCTTATGTTGTTCATCTCTGTTTATTGCACAGACCGGCTCAGTGTTTCTTGCAATCCTTTTCAGTGGCTTTACAGATATCATGAAAGGAAGGCTCTCCAAGAATCACCTCTTTTGTAATTTCCTCTATTGATTGGCTTAGAATTATGGTTTATGGGTTCTTTTTTGTTTTGAGGGGGTTGTTGTTTTAAAGATTCTTATTTTTTTCAAACAAGAATAATGAATTTGGGGAAAGAGTTTGTTCAAACCAAAACGTTGGTCGCTTTATGGAAAATTTGAGGAAATGCTTATGTAAATCCAATGCTTACATTGTGCTTAAAGAAGTCTGTTGGTAATATTAATATCAATATATTTTCCTTTTCCTTCTGTTGGTAAGTCTTCCAGGAATTTTCACACCAAGATTTCTGAGTGTTGTCTTTAGAGGATTCTTTCATCAACTTGGCACAGATAGAAATATCATCTTGACCTTGTTTCTGAAGGATGTTTTAACCTTACTAATTAAGCAACCTCCACTGCTATTCAGTGAAGCTCTCTTGAGAGTGAAGAGCCTTTGATTTGGGAAATTTCCTAATTGGATAGGACCTCTCATCATAAACCAGTCATAACATGTTGATTATAGTTTTACCATTAGGAATTCCATTGCTTAACACAAATGGATTATAACAAGAATTTGATTAACCTAAGTCAATTTTGGCCTGGAGGTATTTGGAACCATTGACAAGATCAAGTTACCTTAGCAATCCAGGAGTCCAAGGAAAGAGGCCTTTGATTCATGATAGAAAAAAAAAATGTACAATAGAGTTTGCATTTTTATGTAATAGCAATTTTCCAATAATGGCTAAAGTCTAATGCTCCTTTTCTCTCTCTCAACTTGTATTTAAAAAATTTTTTTTTGTTGTTATAAAAATATTCAGTACTCAAAATTGTATAAAGAATTCCCGAGATCCCTGGGTGGCTCATGGGATCCCTGGGTGGCTCAGTGGTATAGCGCCTTCCTTCAGCCTAGGGCGTGATCCTGGAGTCCTGGGATCGAGTCCCACGTCAGGCTCCTTGCATGGAGCCTGCTTCTCCCTCTGCCTGTCTCTCTGCCTCTCTCTCTCTCTCTGTGCGCGTGTCTCTAGTGAATAAATAAAATCTTAAAAAAAAAAAAAGAATTCCCAGGTACCCATCATTCAGCCTCAATGGTACCAATATTTTGTGAATCTTGTGTCGTCAATCTCCTCTACTTCTTTGTTTTCTAGGGTGATTTAAAGCAAATCCCAGATACATTATTTTACCCATAAACACTTTAGTATTTGCCTCTGCCAATCTATTTGTATGTTGTTAAAGTAACTATAAATGCTAAAACTTACATTAGTGCTTTATGGTTTTAAAGTGCCTTATCTCATTAAGTTACAACAATCATTTGTTATATATTACTATTACTATTTAAAAAAAAAACACAGAGGTTTTGAGTGTTGGTGACATTCTCAAGGGCCACTGAATAGTGACACTGGGTTTTAAACTTGGGTCTCCTACAAATACTCAGTTCAGTTTTGTACTTCCCATATATGTGACCACATCAAGTAAAAGCCTTATTCCTTGGGTATTCGACTTCGCCTGTTCTGCACAGAGCCTCCCTTCTTTTGGTCTTGTGATATCTGAGAATCATCTAAAGAACGCTGAGAGTAGCCAGAGGAAAGTGGTCATTGGAGACAGATCTTTTTATTTTGATGTTTTGACATGTGGGGTCTTGGTGGCCCTGGAGAGACTGCTGTTTCCAGGGCTCCAGTTCCCAGAAAGAGTAAAGGACTTACCTGCAAGTGTGGTTTTCATATGCAAACCAACCAATCCAAAGCCCATAACACCCTACCCACCTTCTTTACTTTGTTCTTACACTCCAGGCCCAATCACTGCAGGGCTAGGTATCAGACAACTAGGGAGAGCCCCTGTACCCTAAAGCCCACCAAAATTATCCAAACTAACTAATCCTAAACCTGCTTACCCTGCCTCACCCCTTCCTTCCCATGGAAACCACATAAAGGCTCTGTTGTTTCCCCTGTAGTCCAGTGTCATGTGGTGTGCCCCACCTCTTAGGAACTGTTGGTCTATTGGCCTCCTTCTATTTGGATGATAATAAAACCTACATTTTATTAAATATTTTATTTAATTATTTGAGAGAGAGCAAGAGAGAGTGAGAGAGCATGAGCAGGGGGGAGGGGCAGAGGGAGAAGCAGTCTCTCCACTGAGCAGGGAGCCCAACTTGGGGCCTGATTCCAGGATCTCAGGATTATGACCCAAGCCAAAGGCAGACACCCAACCAACTGAGCTACCCAGGTGCCCTTAAAACTTACGTTTTAAAACAAGATGGTGAAAGCTGAGTAAAATCTCTTGAGACTAATATCAAGGTCTTTCTAAGATCAGCCAAGCTTAGCTAGAAGCAGGTGAGGGTTCAGGGTCAGGTATCAGGTCAGAGAGAATAGCCATCAGCACAGGCAGTGAGCTCAAACACACATGAACAACATCATAGTTGAATGGCAACAGGCAATCATTACCTTGCTGTCTTCCTGAGGTGGGTTGAATTCCAGGGGGAATTATATTTTTTCTTAGGTATGAATGTCATCTCAAATGCATTCTCTTAAGGACCAGGAAGGCAGCATTTCCTTGCACCCTGATGTTGATGTGTCCCCAGTATTTCTTTCCTCAGGCTACCATTCCCGCTGGTCCTGCCTATCCCATTCTCCCTTGCAATAGCCAACAGGAAAGGACTGTATCTGAGGTTTTCAGTACCCGACTCTACTTCAAATGCCTCTTCTCTGAGATTCTAGTTCTCAAGCTAATGCTTGCATATCCAGATCAGTGTCCACTTCAGGTAGAATTTTAGATCAGGCACCACAGACTTCTCTAAATTTACTATCTTCATTTTACAGATTAGGAAACTGAGCTTTGGAGAGGTAAAGGACTGGTTTTAAGAAAACAAGCTGCAAAAAAAGTAGAGGCCTTTGGCACATTCCCTTACTACAGCTGGTAATTTTCAGTAAAATTTGACTTTTATTCACTATAGATCAGATCTCAGCATAACAAGTTCTAGCGGACTACTAGTTGGCCATAGCACAATTGATATAATAAATATTTATTTAGATAATTGGGAAATGACTTTCTTATGAAAAAATGTTCTTATAATCATGTATGTCACATTTCATTCTAATTCTGATACTGTCATATGTTAGATTTTTCTGACTTTTGCTTCCATCTATACAAGTATACTCACAAACTCCACTAACACCCAACATAAACACACCCCATGTCTGAACACTCACTCTCCTTTGCCCTTTTATTTTTTAAAGATTTTATCCATGAGAGACACAAAGAAAGAGAGGCAGAGACATGGGCAGAGGGAGAAGCAGGCTCCTCGCAGGGAGCTTGATGCGAAACTCGATCCCAGGACCCTGGGATCGTGCCTTCAGCTGAATGCAGCCACTCAACCACTGAACCACCCAGGTGCCCCAGAATAGAAGTATTTGGCTACCTTGCTCTTACTGCCAAGAGTGTAGGTTCCCTGGCTTTAAAATATCTACACCTGCAGACCCTGAACATCGGGAAAGTCCCCAAGCTTTCTGAGGCCTGTCTAATCAGGAGCCTGGAGAACTTATGAGAAATAACTACACCTAATGTTGCTGGCCTCAAAATGGTGAGACTTCTTGGACCCAGACTTGTAATGAAGTCTCCATGTTCCTATGTTTCCAGAACATAAAACTAGTAGTGCTTCTATATAGCTTTCCAACCTCATCATGAAGTAATGTGGCAAAATGTGCACTTAAGAAGGGGAAAGAATCCCATAGTATCAGGATAGAAAAGGTTTGGATATCAGATTATTTTTTCTACTCAAAACAATACATTAAACTGGAGAAGCAAATATGAGTTCCTTAAGGAAACAGTGCCATGCAGTTATAGAGCAGACGACAGACTTAAAAGTCAACCCATTAACTGGATCTTTTGCCACTTCTGTAACTGAACCAATATTTACAGTAATTCAATAAAACTCTTGAACAAACAAGAGATAATGATGATAATTATCATTTATTGAGCCCCTCCCATATTCCAGGAACTGTACAAGGCATTTGTTACATGCATTATTTCATTAGCTTCCCATCTTATCTTCCCTGTGGGAGAAGAAATATTATCCTGAATTATCAAGTAGAGTCATTATAGTTTTGGGTATTAAAAGAGATACGGTACAGGTCACAAAGCCTGTATGCCTGGACCCAGGTGTGCTGATTCCCTACCTGACTCTTCCCACCCCCCCATATCCTCTGGTTTCTCTCTATGAGGAAGGACAAGGCAGGCTGACTTCTCCCTCCAGATATGATGAGCCAAAAGGTTGACATGACCATGGGATATGGTCATGGTCACAAACTGAATATGAACTGCAATTCTGTGAACTTGGAGTGGACAGTACTTCTGGCTGAGAACATATTGTCATCATGTCTGGTTGATTGCAAGCCAGTGAAAAGGTGATCTGTTGTAAGCAGTTGAATTAAAACTTTTTTGTGTTCAGTTTTCTCTTTTAGAGCTCAATCTTGAGCTCTGAAGTGTTTTTGCCTTGAACACTGCTCTGAATGAAGTAATGAGAGAAGGACAATACTATATTTCTTTCTCTTTTAATCAAAATGCCATGCCCTTGAAAAGAATTCTCCATTGAAAGTTGACAGTCTGCTCTTAGTTCACTTGATGATGTATTTAGATATGTTTGGGGAAGTCTTTAAGTCAAAAATCTTAGTCTCTTTTTATTCAAAACAGCAAACTCATAGTAACAATAGCTTAATCTTAGTTAATTTCTAGACATTCTCTTTTTAATCCATGAAAAGCTCCCAAATTAGCATTATGTGTGCCATGTTGGATTACTTGGTATCCTAAATGAGGTGATGGATGCTGTACAAATGCAGAGCCTATTACTTAAATTACGTGAGTCTAGTTTAAGAAATGCTGTATCACTATCAATTTTGAGGTTCCTTAGTTAATCTAAGTATAATCAGGGATAAGCACTTCTAAGACTCTCTGATTTATAAATTTTAGGGCATTGGGGATTCTATAAATTTTGGCACTAAAGGAGGCATACAGGATCACAGATTTGGAGCCCAGTCCCCAAAAGTCTTGGGGCTCTGGGTGTTATACGGTCAGTGCTCTGTAAATTTGGGGTAACTTAATGACTGAGACTAGACTATGAAGGCTATATCACAGTAAATAATGTCAATTGAAATTTTGTGAGTCAAGTCTCATTTGGTGGGGTCTTCTTATATTTAAAAGCTTTGCCTAGGGCAGCCCGGGTGGCTCAGTTTAGTGCCGCCTTTGGCCCAGGGCCTGATCCTGCAGACCCTGGTTTGAGTCCCATGTCAGGCTCCCTGCCTGGAGCCTGTTTCTCCCTCTGCCTGTGTCTCTGCCTCTCTCTCTCTCTCTCTCTCTCTCTCTCATAAATAAATAAATCTTAAAAACAAAAACACAAACTTTGCCTAGAATTACTTTAAAATGAATAGCTACTTCCTAATTTGCTACTGTTTAAGTTTGACTTTCTCTTATAAAACGTTTCCTCAAAGTGTGGATCAGCTGAGTGAAAATGAAAATCACTTAGCATAACATGGATCCTGGATAGGATCTCTCCTGTGATTTTCCATTTTCTTGTGCCCTGGAAAGTCGAAGACCCTTTATGATGTTCTCTAAATGTCAAGCCTTTCACTAAATTCTTAAGAGAGTTGCAGTGGAAGAAAGGTAGCTCTCTTTGCTCTTGAAACTGTAGGCTTTGTGGCCCAGATAGAGCTCAAGGTTTGAAAAGTGGGCTCTGCATTCACTCACATAAAGAGCAGAAATGTATATGTGCACTTAAACCAGACACTAAGCAGTAAAGGCAATAAATATTACAGCATAAATATGAAACATCATAAGTAAATGCACAGATGATAGAACATGTATAGATACGGATCTAGGTAAAAACACAGAGATGGATAGTTGTAAGAGTTGGAGAGGATTGTAGGACTTGACTTCCCCTTCTCTGTGGGTGTGAACATCCATACATATATAGAGGGATAGGACTTCTAAGATCCTGTTCTATTATAAATTATGAGAAGGAAAATCTGAGTCTGTGTTCATTCAGTGCCTAGCACCACCCTACTTGCAATGAGAGATTATTATTGATTTTTCCTGATAATGATACTGTTAGGGAGATGAATAAAATCTTCCTATTAAGACAGTACTCAATAGTCATTAATATGATGGTAATTAAACCATAATGAGCAGTGGTTAAAATAAGCAGAAAAATCACACAGATTCACAGTGTTAATCACAAGTTAGATATGATTTTCCTGTCTAGTTCCAGTTGATGCATTTCGACCCTTCATAACACCTCAACTTCTTCACATCTCATAACTCATCTTATTCTAATAATAACCTAGAACTGAACCTACTAGGCCTAAACTTGACATTCTTTTTAGAATCTTACAACTAATTCCACTTTATATCATTAGTTTATCAGAGTCTTTCTTCCTAATTTTTATTAACAGAGAACCTCAGTGCTTGCATCAGATGACTGACTTTTACCAGTTTAGTTCTTAACCAAAAGTACTTTTGGTAAAAATGCAGGCTTCAGAACCATCACCTCTAGATTTGACTCTGCTTTGCCACTTCCTTAGGGGCAGCCTCAGCAAGACATTTCACTCCCAGGTGCACACTTTCCTTATTGTAAAGTAGTGATCCTAACGTATATTTTGTAGGACCACTGTGATCTGACAGATCTGACAGCTCAGATCTGACACACTTCAGGCAGTACTCAAATGAGAACTACTAATACGATGATGATAATAATGCATCTGAAAAAAATGCACATTTTAATCATTAACATTCTTGACTCATTGCCCTGTCTTTTCTGTGCAGAGAGCCCTGGGCTGGAAAAGAAATTCCTGTTTGTTTCCTCTTGCAGGTGAGAGATCGGATTGTCCATCTCATTGTGACATAGTGTCCTAAGCTGGACAGGCTGGCCCTCAGCTCCTGCTCTCGATAACAGACAGGAGCTTGGTGGAAATCAGTACCCATTTGTGAACCCTCAGGTAATCTCTCCTCTGTGAGCATTGCAATCAGACCCCAGCAAAGTAGTCACATTGTTCTTTGGCACCATGGTTTGGTCTGTGGACTTTTCTTCATTTAAATCACCAAAAGAACAAATATACTCTTGTAGATGGATGAATGAGAAGCCGGGGTTCTGCCTCATACATTTTTTGTGTCTTGGTAAAGCAGCCAGCGTTCTTCTTTGAGGTGACCTGACCCATCAACACTGACTGGAATAGAATGAATCAGAAAGGAATGGATGCACAGTCTGGGGATCTGTGAGATTTTGTCTGACCAAAGATTTTTCTGAAGGGCAAATTTATGATATGATTCCAATAACAGCACCATGACCATTCTACATTCCTAATGGGCCTGTCTTCCCATATCAGTAAATGGTTCTAACCTCTTCTTCCTTTCACCCTCAAATGTAAGCAAGAATGGGGATGGTGAGAAGAGGTGAGGGGAAGACCAAGCAGTCATAGAGAACATGACCTCCCTAACAGAAGCTCCCTTACCAAAGAGTGTTCACCAGAGAAAGGCATGGCATTAAAGCTGATGCTCTAAAGGGTCTGAGCCACAACACTGTTTACTTAATTTATACCCATCTCATGACCAGTTTCTCCACTTTCTTCTAACTCAAAATTACACAGCTGCAAAGGACATGGAGGACAACCTGTTATATATTTATATAATATAATGTTATTAGCCTTTCTTCCAGTTACCATTTCTGTGTATCAAACCACCCTGAAATCAAGTGGTATAAAATGACCATTTTATTACATTCATAGATTCTGTGGTGTATGAATTTGAACAATGAATGGGAACGATAGCTCATCTCTGTTCTACAATGTCTGGGGCCTCAGCTGGGAAGACTGAGAGGGCCTAGAATCATCTGGAGGCTCTCTTACATGTTTGACATCTGGATAGGGATGACTTGAACTCTGTACTGAGCTGATACTGATCACTGAAGAGCTTACACATGGCCTTTCCCTATGGTCTTACCGCATGGCAGCCCCAAGACAGTGGTATTTCCTACATGGCAGCTCAGGGCTCTAGCAAATATATCCCCAGGAAGCAAGGTGGAAGCTGCATCACTCTGTATGAACTAACCTTGGAATTCATTTAATAACATTTCCTCTGTACTCTACTGATGGGAGTAGTGAATAAGTGTGTCCAGTTTTATAGGGGAGGGCACGTAGATCTTACCTCTCAACTGGAGGAATGTCAAAAAGTTTTACAACCATTAAAAAAAATGGCCATTGCCCATTCTATAGTTGAGGCATTTAAGGCAATATTAAAAACTTGCATATAACTTCTAAATTATAGATTTATAATTTTTGAGCTGAAGAAAACCTTAAAGATCCCTCTAATCCAAACATTTGTTTAAATAATGAGGATATTATCAAGACCAGAGAGGTGCTGTGACTTGCCCAAGCTTACACAGCTGGGCAATGGCAGGGCTGGGGTCAGATCCCAGATCATCTGACCAACAAGTGTTCTCTCCATTAGACTTAATGAGTATCAGCAACTGAGCAACACTCACTACAAACAGCTGTGATGGAAGAGAACTTCGGAATAGCAAATGACACTGGCAGCATCAACAATTGCACAAAATAGTGACGACCACCACTGCTGAAAAATGGTGGATGGAGTAACAGCTGGGAAATCCAGCAATATGCCACCTCTTTAATAATACTGCCTTCTATTGGATTAGCACTTTCACAGACACATATATTTAATGCCATAATAACTCTAAATGATAAACAATTATTCCCATTTTTTTTCCCTGAAGGGAAACTGGGGCTCACAGGAATTAACTTGTCCAAATTTGCCTAATTAGTAAATGGCACTGTGGACCTCCGCACCAAGTTATCTGGCTGCACAGCCTATGCTATATTTTCCCCGGCAGGAAAGCTGTTTTATTTTTCTATTTCTCTTAAAAGATTTTATTTATTTGAGAGAGAGTAGTAGAGAGAGAGAGAGAGAACAAGCAGTGGGGAGGGGTAGAGGGCAAAGGGAGAAGTAGAATCCCTGCTAAGCAGGGAGCCCTACATGGGGCTCGACCCCAGGACCCTGTGATCATGACCTGAGCTGATGGCAGACACTTAACCGACTGAACCGCCCAGGTGCCCAGGAAAACTGTTTTAATCTTTAATATGCAACATAAGTAGATAGGGGTACCCTAAATCTAAGTATGTTTGCCTTCTATGTGCCTTCTATGTGGAGGTCATGGAATGCATCAGAGACAAGGACACAGAACCAGCACCGCTGACTCCAGCACCTACATCTGTCTCATGAGCCTTCCATGTCTTAAGAATGTCCTGTTTCTTTTAGAAAAGAGAAAGGGAGTAAAAGACAAGAAATGCCATTCCTGCTGCTAGAAATGCACCCCCTTTTAAAAAAAAGATGTTATTTATTTATCATGAGAGACACAGAGAGGGGCAGAAGGAGAAGCAGGCTCTCTGTGAGGAGCCCAATGCAGGACTCGATCCCAGGACCCCGGGATCATGACCTGAGCCAAAGGCAGACGCTCAAACACTAAGCTACCCTGGCATCCCAAAATGCACCCTTTCATATGGGCTTCTACTGCTGGCTTCCAGGCAAGCCAAGCAGAGGCATCCAGAGTGCTTATCTGCTTCCCTGGAGAAGCAAGGCAGGTAAGTTATGGTGGTTTCTGGAAATAAGACTCTAGAAGACCCTGGGGGTGATTTTTGCCTCATTAGCTTGAAAGGTGATAAACTAAGGTGACTTTAGAGTTTAAACAAAAGAAGAAAAAAGATTAATAGCATAGAATATAAAGAATATAAACAAGTTAAGATATAGTTATTATTATATCCGTGTAGATGTTTATATTACAAGCCCTTCTCTCTTATGAAAGCTGAAGCTATTTTTGCTCTTGCAAAAGTTTGACAATGATTTCTCATATAGTTTTTCATTTAGAAAACTTTTTATTCTATTTCTTGATTCTGATACTTAAAAATACTTAAATGATGGGACCCCTGGGTGGCTCAGTCAGGTAGGTGTCTGCCTTCGGCTTGGGTCCTGGCCCTGGGGTCCTGGGATCAAGCTCCGAGTTGGGCTCCCTGCTTAGTGGGGAGTCTGTTTCTCCATCTTCCTCTCCCCCTGCTCATACTCTCTCTCTCAAATAAATAAATAAAATCTTTAAAAAAAAATACTTACATGAAAGCAGCAAAAACATTTGAGCTTTGTTTGAACTCTGATCATGGAAATCTGGTTTATATTATCTTTAGTGCCTTTTAAAATAACTCTCGGGGATCCCTGGGTGGCTCAGTGGTTTAGCGCCTGTCTTTGGCCCAGGGCGCAATTCTGGAGTCCCGGGATTGAGTCCCATGTCTGGCTCCTGGCATGGAGCCTGCTCCTCCCTCCTCCTGTGTCTCTGCCTCTCTCTCTCTCTCTCTCTCTCTCTCTCTCTCTCTGTGTCTATCATGAATAAATAAATAAATCTTAAAAAAATAAATAAAATAACTCTCATGATCAGAAAGGTCTATGAAATTCTAGGTAAGACTACACTTGTTTAGATATTTAAAGTTCATGGTACTTAACCAAGTTGATGTGGGGGACATAGTAGACAAAGCTCTATCTCTAGGAAAGTAAGACTTGAGCAAAGCACAATGTGATTTGAGTTGCTATGTGTCTTCTTTCTAACAGCAAAATTCCACTGAAGCATCCTTTCCACTCTGTTTAGTTAAATATGAAGCTAATGTTTCTTCATATAGATATATCACCTCTTGACCTGCTAGCTAGGAGAGGGGAAACTGAGTGTATAAATTTATGAAAAACTCCTATTAAAGCTTTTACTTAAACTCTACAGGTATCTCAATGTGAATGGAGGCCAACAGGTAACCAATACAGGAATCCATGCATTGGCAAGAAGCTGCCACCGGCTCAAATATCTAGACCTAAGCTCTACAGGAATAAGCCAAAGAGGGTAGGGAAATTGCAGATTATCCCTTTTTTATCCAGTTGCCTGATGAAAATGAACCCTGAGTTAATTATCCATTTCAGTTCGTCATTTTAAGGGCACCTTAAATGTAGTCTATAATGTAGACAATGATATGGTAGGCCAAAAGGAATCTGTATAGATTCTTAAAAGAGTAAATCCTTGATAAATGAAAATATGAATAGAAGAGACTTATCCAAGCACCTGACAGAAGAGTTGTTTGCCTAGAGGGATATATATACCAAGGGTATATTATGTAGAGTCTGGTACGCACTCCTCCAAACTTGGAATTAAAATATGGTCATAACTATTCACATTTCTAATTAATTGCTCATTTTAGCCATTCTCATATATAAGAAATCCATTTTCCTCCTCTTTGGGCTGCCTTCTAATTATCCTGGAACAGGCTAATTAGTGAGGCTTACATGATTGAAGGAGGAGGTAGTCTATCTAGCTTCTCCCATGTGGAGAAACTGGAAGCTCATGAGTCCACTATTGTCATTGCTTCCTGCTGCCCCAAGGGATGATGCCAGGGTCCCCTGCAGCAGTGATGCTTATGAAGCCAGATCTCCACTGAAGTCAATGGAGTTCTATGAGGGAAAATGAGCTCAATACCTCACATCTAAGCAGTGTACCCCAAGACTGAGATCTCAAGATTGTCCTATTGGTGTTTAGTGTCTTCAACTCCCTTGCACAGCTACCTCCCAGGGTAGTAGTTGACTGATTACAGCTGGTCCTGACACTGACATTCGTCAACTCGTGGTTCTTGCACTGCTATCTTTCTTTTCTCTCTGGTCAGCATTTCTTCTTACACCCTCAAATCATAATTGCCCTTCCCCAGGATATTAGAACTCACAGACCAGTCTTCCAATGGAGGCTATCTTCCAAGAGGCCCTACATTTACCAATCTGAGGGAGAGTCTCACTTATGCCAGGGCATGGGACTAGCTTCACTAATGTTGAATAAAGTCAAACGTATAATATAGTACACAGAAATGGTGTACTCTGAACCATTGCTCCCTTACAACATAGCCTTACAGTATAGTCTAGCATATGCTAACCTACTTCTTAGAGTGTGTATGCTCTGCACAGGCTACCATAACAAAATGCCAAAGGTTGGGTGGTTTAAACAACATAATTTTATTTCTCATAGTCTTGGAGGCTGGGAAGTTCAAGATAAGTATGGCAGCATGGGATTCTGGTGAGAACTCTCTTTTCCTAGCTTGCAGATGGTTGCCTTTGTGCAGTATTCTCACATGATGGGGAAGAGGGGGAGCCAAGCAAACTCTCTGGAGTCTCTTCTTATAGGAGCACTATTCCTATCATAAGGCCTCGTCTTCATGACCTAATCTGAACCCATTTGTTTCCCAACGGCCCCATTTCCAAATACCATGTCAGTGGGAGTTAGTGCTTCAACATATGAATTTTGGAGAATTATAATTCAGTTCATAGCAGGATGGCCTTTTTATTTTTTGTCTTCAGTGTTCCTCCCTGTAATGTTGCTTCTACTGCAATACTCACCACTTATTAGTCAGATATATCTATTTTTTCTTACTGCATTCCTGGGCCTTAAGCAAGTCTAGGGATGTGATAAAATGCCCATTTTAATGACTCTTAAAATTTGATCACAGTTAATATTAGATAGATAATATTCTATCATTGCAGTAGCCAGCTCCCAAAATAGCCCCCAAGGATTCCCAGCTTCTGGAATTCAGCCCTGTATCATCCCTTCCAACACTATTATATTAGCCTTGGTCTGTGAGACCAACAGAACACAGCAGAAATGATAGCATCTCACATCACAGAGTAGGTGATAAAATTCTTCCCCTTTTTCATTATTTCTTGTGGGGAAAGCCAGCTGTCACATCATAGGGACACTCAGGCAATCTTAGGGTGAAGTCCACATGGTGAGGAACTAAATTCCCTGGTATATTTTAGCAAATATGTTCGTGAGCTCTGAATGGGCATCTTGTAAAAAAAAAAAAAAAAAAAAGAGGATTTTAAGGGATTAAGTCTATTTCTTTACATCTCTCATAACACCCAGCACATTTAGTTCACCATGAGGTCGTTAGTAAGCCTAAGTCATTCTTGGTTGCTTAAAGCATCTTCTTTGCCAAAAATACCTAAAAATATTTTTTTAAATAAAAATAATAAAACAAATGTAGAGGGGATATTAGTTTGGCATGGGTGCAGTGTGAAGGGTAACGTGCACAGCAATAATTACTGTTTGAGGTTTTACAACATCATGAAGGATGCCTCAATTATTTCGCCTCATGAAAACTGATTTTATATCTATAAAATAATCAAATTTATAGAAAATCAACTTCCTAATGACTGTAAGAAGTCAATGGATTCTCTACTTCTAGAAATTATTAGTGTTATTGTTTTTAGTTTGTAGTGAAGTAGGAGGGTGGAATAATGGCTGTGGTTTGCTGGAAGCAGTTTTATTTTCCTCGAAGCATCAAATAATGTTCTGGTACCTATTTGTTGTTATTGGTACATATCTTTAAAATGTTTCAAATAAAAGATTGCTCTGTGGTTAAGTCTTCACTCCCTAGAATCACAAAGCTGAGTATTCTAGGAATAGACGGGACAGAGCAGTTCCTGTCATTGAGTCTAGCTGGCATACTTTAAAAAATATCATAAATTCAAAATAATTAGGTGATCTGTTTGCAGCAAGGGATAGGAAATGACATCCAAGACAAGTGCTTCCTTCAAGCTACTTGCCACTGAATTTGAGAAAAAGTATCTGACACACACACACATACACACGCAAATCTAAATGGTATACACATCCTTTGAAAAAGAAAAAGAAGCTTTAAGAGGGGTGTGACTTTTGGGAAAGAGTTTAACCTCAGATAATCCTTGCAGGACTTGGCGGGATTCAGGTGGGCAGAGGAGAGGAAAAGGGAGTCTAGGCAAGAAGAGATTCTTCCACATCGTGATTTTTTAAAAACAGGTTATGGGGATCCCTGGGTGGTTCTGCGGTTTAGCGCCGCCTTCGGCTCAGGGTGTGATCCTGGAGTCTCGGGATCGAGTCCCACGTCGGGCTCCCTGCATGGAGCCTGCTTTTTTTCTCTGCCTCTCTCTCTCTCTCTCTCTCTGTCTGTCTCTCATGAATAAATAAAGAAAATATTAAAAATATAAAACACATAAAAACCGGTTATATTTGCCCAAAGCTTCCTTACGAATCGGATCATCGCAATCCTGCAAGATGCTTAGGGCAGGTGGTAATAGTTCCGCTTGCCGAGTAAGACCTATTAAGCCAGAAAGCTACTTGAGAACTTTCCAAGTTTGTTTTATAAGAGGGAGCTTGAAACATTGTAGCCAGCTGTGATTAAATGCAAATTGAATCCTGCAAAGCCTCAAGTATTTCCTATGTGGCTCTTTAAGAAAAAAGTGTTCTAACCACCAACTTAGGACCTTCAAAATAAGAGAAAATATTTTTAGTTTATTATAATAAAATCAAGATATGGCACTAGTTATGAATCATCCCATAAATAGTTTTAGGAATGTCACTTTTCCATCTAAACATATGCCATGTTCTCCTAATTAACCATCTTTCCAAAAACATTCTGATGTTTGCTTGGTATCTCATTACGCAAATGTGATATAATTAATTTAAGTATTATCTTCTTGTTGGGCATATAGATTGCTTCTAATTTTACTTATCAAAAATAAATAGTGAAAAATATCTTTGTACACAAATATTTGCATCTTCCATTACTTCATTCATATAAAGCCCCCAAAATAGGATAGATTGTTCAGAAAATTGTGAAATCAACATTTTTAAGGCTTTTAAATACATATTGCTAAAGTGTTCTCTGAAAGGCTGTACAATTGTATTCTTCCAATAGCAGTGTACGGAAGTGCCTGTTTGCCACATCGCTGGAAACCTCAGTGCTCTCTTACATATATAGCAAACATTACGGAGGGAGTATCTTAATTTGTTTTGCTGATGATTCTTGATATAAAAATTTTAAATATTCTCAATGGCATTTTGCATTTCTTGATTTTATTTTTTATTTTGTGTGTGTGTGTGTGTGTGTGTGTGTGTGTGTGTGTGGTCTTTACCATTGAAACATACAACTTGCTGGGCAGCTGGGTGGCTTAGTCAGTTAAGCGTCTGCTTTTGGTTTGGGTCGTGGTCTTGGGGTCCTGGGATTAAGCCCTGCGTCCAGCTCCCTGCTCACTGGGGAATCTGCTTCTCCCTCTCCCTCTGCCCCTCGCCCTACTTGTGCTCTCTCTCAAATAATAAAATCCTTAAAAAATAAACATATGTCTTGCTTCATAGATTTGTAATATTCTTTATAGATATTATGGTATTAAAGCTGTTTTTAAAAAAATTTGTAGGTATTTGTCCAAGTATACCATTTTGTGAAAAGTCTTCCAGTCGATTCTCTTAGGTATTCTTGATATACCAAATGTATTTTAAGGTAGAATACATGAATATGTACAAAATATACATATTTTAAATGTAATGTGTTACAATGTAATGGGTTACAATGATAAACACATACCGCTCTATTTTTCTAGAGCTAAACTGCTTGATTTACTTATTATTAATTTTTAAATTGAGGAATCATTGATAAATATTATATGCGTTTCAGGCATACAACATAATGATTCAATATTTGTATATATTGCAAAGTTATCAGCACAGTAAGTCTAGTTAACATCTGTTAAACTTAAAATCTCTGAGTAAAGATACCATATGAGACAATCATTTATCAATTTGGAGAGTTACACACAAAGCCCTTTCAATGAAACTCATTTGTTTTAAGGTCTAATCCACTGATGTTCTAGAAGAAATATAAAGGTTATACTTGGCTTCCTCCTGTGGAACTGCATATATATATATATATATATATATATATATATATATATATATACTAGATACAGGGTCTGGAAATGGGCCTGAATGGAAAAAAGAGGGGCATATGGAATAGACATGATTTCATACTACCCAGGTATTTTTCATTATTATAGATTTGTGCCCTTGTACTAGATCATCATGGGGCCCATACACTTCTGTTAGATTTACAGAACTGACATGCTTCCTCTCCTCTTTGCAACTTCACCACTATCATCCCTCTTTCTAATTACACATCTATCTGTGATCTCAGTCATAATTGATGCAGCAGTTGGTAGACAGAGGACACTTGTCAGAGTCCTACAGATTTTTATATGAGAAAAATCAGTCAGAGCAAATAGAAAGGAAGACATCATAAATTTATTTCATTATAGCCTTGAAGCCTACTTTTCCATCAGACCCAATTTGTTATTGATGCTTAAGCTGTGCTACAGATGGAAATTGCCCCCTCCCCACCTCCCTGCCTTTTTTTCATTTTGTCTTTCATCTATGAATGTCTGGATAAAGACTGTGCTTATCATCCCCTTGATCAGCTTACTATACGTGTTTGATTTGTATTTCCCTGATGGCCAGTGATGTGTGTTTGAATTTCACTTATAAATGCCTGACTAAAAAGTAACGAAGAAAAAACTGAATATATAGTATGTTGAGGCTAATTAATGTTAAGCCACTGTTTGACTTTTACTGATTTTTGTCTCTGAGACGAAAGTAGCTCCTTTGGGTGATGTAGAACGTAGAGTATGATTCAACTAGAACCAGAGTCCTTCCTGTATTACCGTTGGTGGTGGGCCTCCATGAATGATACATACATAGCTCAGGTCAATTCCCTAATTAGGAGACTATCCTCATGTTAGAAGGATGCTGTATCTCTAATTACACTGATACATAACAGAGGCTTCAGAGAGTTTCCTAAAGGATAGGACTTACTAACAGGCAGAACTGAAGACATTTTTTCATTCTGGCTTGTCTCCAAAGGCCAAGATCACACTAATTACAGTACAGAGGAGAGAACAACTGCAGACTTGAGCTTATTCTGATTTTCAAGATCTTATGGACATTGAGATTGTAGGCTGTGTGTATGTGTGTGTAGGTATGTATATGTGTGTTTTGGTAACTATGGCAACATCCCATTTTTGTTGGCTCTCTTGGAAGTCTCTTATTGGATTCTCTTGACTCCTCAGTATCTTTCTTTTATATTTTACTTTCACTTCTTCAATAAAATATTCAGTTAATTCAAATGTGAATTCAAAACCAGTTACATTGCATTGTTTAATGTACCCAACCCAGTACTTCAGTAGCTTAATTTACAGAGAGGTGATCAAGTAGGTAAATATATGACAGGCACCTGGACACTCTGGTGTCTCATTGTTTTACTGCAACTCTTGTAAGCATGGGTACCTCCATAACAGAGCCTATTTTAACAGTTATAAGAGAAAAAAATATTGTATTTTAAAAGTGATAGGGACTTCCAAAGGTGGCTGAAAATTTTGAGAGAAAGATTTATAGCAATATAAAACCTGTCCTTACATTGCCTTCCTCACATAAGTGAATGTATTTTCTTAGAAGAAAACATGAGACACCACCATTCTTGTGCTCATGAAAACACTCAACAGAAACCTGTGTTTGCATCCTGTGGTATAATCATGCAGTTTTTACACTATCATTGAGGTTTGGGCCAGAAATGAACAGGAACAATTATTAAATGGAGTCTTGCCCACTTATTCACTAATAGACTATGAGGAATTAGCATGGGCTTTGGAACCCAATTCCCTGGCTTAAATCCCAGCTTCTATTAGCTGTATGACCCCAGGTAAGACACTAAGCCTCTCTGTGCCTCAGTTTCCTCATCAGTAACATGAACATGAAAATGATAGCTTCTGCCTCAGGAGCTTTGTGGGGATTAAGTGAGTCAGCATAGGAAAAGATTTAGGGGCCTGGTATATGCAATGCTTTCTGTGTTAGGCATTATGATTTGCTTATAAATACCATTAAAATTGGGATCCCTGGGTGGCGCAGCGGTTTGGCGCCTGCCTTTGGCCCAGGGCGCGATCCTGGAGACCCGGGATCGAATCCCACATCGGGCTCCCGGTGCATGGAGCCTGCTTCTCCCTCTGCCTGTGTCTCTGCCTCTCTCTCTCTCACTGTGTGCCTATCATAAATAAATTAAAAAAAAAATAAATACCATTAAAATTTTCTTTATTAAAATAGCAAGTATTATTCATCATATATACACTCAAGCTCCTTATTTAAGGTAGTTATTTCTTCTTTCAAAAGCATTTTATTAAGAATAAGGTAAAAATTATCATTACTCAATTTGAATAAACCCATTGTGGAGAATTTTGAATTTTCTTAATTATTATAGGGAAGACTTATTCCTTAGATAGCAAGGGCCTAATCACTCAGTGGAATCCAAACAGATATAAGAATTTCAGTATTTATTCAAGGACGCTTTCCCCTTACCCTTGGTTAATATTAGGAGCTTTTTCTATGGTGTGCTATGTGAAACATTCAAAATCCTCATTCCAAATCATCTTTGATAGTGAGTACAGGCCACATCTACTCTCTGGGTCTGTATCTGGAGAGCAAAGATGGTAACACTTAGGATTTAAGTTTGAAAGTTACTTTCCCTTAAGGTTGGCATAGCCCTATCTATATGGGACCATCTCATGTTTCTGACATTGATGACTCTCCCGTTCCCTGACAGTTCTGGGGATGGTGGAAACGTTTGCTATAAACCTACCTGCCCTAACATCCCCCTCTTTTTGCTGATCTCCACTTTTATCTGCCTTCCTACAGAACCCCAAGTTTTGTATGGAAACCTGGTAACTAGCCTAACAGAAGAGTCTGAAGTGGACAGAAGAATTAATGCTTTTGGAGGGTGTTAAATACTGAACATTGATTCTGGTAAATCAGAATTACTATTAGGAAACCCAACTAGAAGGTCAATTAAGAATGCTGCTTACCAGAGATTATTGACTTTAGGGTCTGTAGACTTACTTTCAATGATCTGTTTCTTTGGGGCGCTTGGGTGGCTCAGTTGGTTAAAAGCCTACCTTTGGCTCAGGTCATGATCCCAGAGTCCTGAGACTGAGCCCCACGTCAGGTTCCCTGCTCAGTGGAGAGTCTGCTTCTCCCTCTGCTCCTCCCCCTGCTTATGCTCCCTCTACTTCTCTCTCTCTCTCAAATAAATAAATAAAATCTTTAAAATAAATAATCTGTTTTTTAGAAGTATAGTTTGTTTAGGTTGGTAGAATCATTGGGAATGATTCTCTGGCATCAGGATTTTCTCATCATCGTGTCAGAGGTGGATCTGAATGTGGCCAAAGCTGTGAACCTTTGTTCGAGATCAGTGATTCTCAATCTTTATGTGCATCAAGATCACCTGGAAAACTTGTTAAACCACAGACTGGTGTGGGGCCCTAGGTGGCTCAGTCAGTTGAGCGTCTGACTCTTGATTCTGGCTCAGGTCATGATCTATGATCTCCGGGTCGGGAGATGAAGCCCGTGTCTGGCTCTGCGCTCAGTGCAGAGTCAGCCTGAGATTCTCTCTTCCCCTCCCTCTGCCCCTCCCCCTGCTTTCTCTGTCTCTCAAATAAGTAAATACTATATTTAAAAACATATACGCACAGACTGCTGAGCCCCACCCTAGAGTTTATGATTCAGTGGGTTAGAAGTGAAGTCCAGCCCCCTCCCCCCGCAATTTCTAACAATTTCCCAGATGATGCTGATGCTGCTGGTCCAGGAGTCAGCCTTTGAGAACCAGCAGTTTAGGTTATACAGGGATCCCTTATCCTGGAAGAGGCCTTTTTACTCCCGAGATGTAGGTAGACATTTCAAGGTCATCCAAATTCTAGGGTGGGACTTATGCTCTCACATTCCCTCCTGTCCTGCCCTGCCTCTTGGGGTCCTGCTCCCTCTTACATGGACAACGGTAACTCAGCCCCTTCTTCTAGCTCATTTGTAAGCAAAATAAACTTGTAGAAACATTTCAGGGAACCTAAGAAGGGCCTTCATCACATCAAAGGGAACACTTTCTCTAATCCTCAAGTGTCCATCAACAACCTTGCTGGGTCTGGCGTTGCTACGATTTTCTGCCTTCTGTCTCTGTCCCCCCACAGTCTTCCTTACCCACTGTCAGGAGGAAGAAAAACCCATCCTCCTGTCTGTAAAAAGTGGCAGAACTATCACGTGTTGTTCTGCAGATTCTTTCCTCCTATGAGAGTCTAGCAAAGAATTATCCCAAATTAGACAGTTTTCTTCTGGGAAAAATTCTGGTGCCAGATGTTAAGATAATGATTACTTTTACTTCATTATTATCAAATACCCATCCAAAGGACATCACCATAATAACCCTCTGGATTTATCTACTATTATCATTTCCTTAAGAATATCAAAATAGAATCTGACATCTTTAGATCTTTGCCCCTATCATCTTCACTTTTTTTTGGGGTCTGGAATTTTATTAGGTGTGTTCATTGTACACGACTCTTTCACTGAACTGTATCTGCTGTCTCTATCTGGTTGGGATGGCAGGACCGATAGGTGAGGAAGGATAGGGTGGGATTAGTGGACATGCAAGGCCAAGGTAAATTTGAGGGATGAATTTTTGAAAACTTCATCAAAGTACATTTCATTATTCTTATAACTTTTTGTTCCCTTTGTCCTTCACAGAGTTTACTGGTGAACTATCGTCATATTAGTTTGGAATGTGTGAAACTGTTTCTGCAAGAATGTCACCCTGGATGTGGTTAAAAAACTTTGAAAACTGTAGACGGTAAGAGAATGTTGATTTTTGCCCACTTGTATCTCTTTCAGTCTTAAATGTCATCACAAAATGAAGAGAAAACTTGATAAAAGCTGTGCATTGGTTTGTGCTTATTCATAAACCCTCAGGGTTGTTTCCATTTAATACAGACTTTTAGCAGTCATTAAATATTTCCCAGAAAATAGCTTCTTATAACTTCACTTAAAGCTAAACCAAGTTTTCATGACCTCTCATATAGCACAAAAATTACATGAGTTCCTTTGTACTTTGGAATTCATTGAAAAGCTCAGGAAAAAATACTTGGGAGAACTTAGATTCCTTTCAGCTATGTTGGCCTCTGTCCTCAGAATACCATTTACTAGAATGATATACAAGGTAGGGAAAGAAAAACACTTGAGTAGTTATTAGAGTTGAAATTACTATTTCAGATGTCCCATATTTCAAGAATTTGATTAATGCTAGTCTCCTCTGTGAAATCTGAGCTTTTTGAAGGAAATCTGAGATTTCTGTAACGAATTAGCCTTTTAGGAAATAGAGGAATCCATAGAACAAATGGGTGAATCCATGGAACAAATACTTCTGTAAGGAACCTGAGGAACTTTATAGGTTTCAAAACAAACAAAATAATGGAACAGTTTGAGGAATTTCTACTGATTGTATATCTCATAAAATTTAACTAATAATTTATTTCTGGAAAATATAAATTGAGAGCTTAAAAGACAGAATGGAATTTACATTATTTCACAAAATCACTCTAAAAGTATTCTCAACAAACGTGTTGGTGGGCAAAGAATTCTGTCTTCTTCAAATATCTCATTGTATGGTGCAAATGTGACCTCTTACTTTTTTATTTTAAGCTAATTTTTCCCTTTATTCACCCATCTTCTTTAACATTAAAGATGTGCAAATTACAGAATACATGTAATAGCATTAGAAATCCTGATTCTGTATTTCCAATTACTACATTAGTAAAAAATTAGTGTCCTACTTCATTGCTAAGCTGAGACTCTAAGGTATTGGTGAAAAGAGCCTTATTTGAATATCTCATCCTTTGAATACTGAATTATATAATGCTTTCCAGAGGAATAGGAAGGGTTTTAGAATTTTATAGATCACTATCTGACTGATCTAGTTTGTCTCATTTTGTACTTCTGGGAATAGAAGATTTAATCTTTCTTAGTCTAAAGAAAAGATTAATATTTTAACATCTCCTCATATTATAGATTTGGGAACTACTTTCATGCTACATAGAATTGTACATTTCTCCATTATTTTGGATGATATAACTGTACCTCTGATCTAACAATGCACACACTGCATTCCCTGGAGCTAAAAGTAATTTTGGGGCATTTGAGATCAAATTCATAGGCTTTTCTAGGAGGAAATCCATTGTGGTCTTAGAACATGATCTGTCTTTTGTTAGAATATAAGTTTGGGAAAAAGCTGAGGGTGTCTTAAGCAGCTCTAAGGCAAGTAGTAAGTAAATAAATAATGACATGATTATCGTTCTAGTACTACCTATATTAAAATGCACACAAATGCCTAATAATTGTTTATAATTATTCCTAATTTTAAATCCTGTCTACTTTCCAAAAGGCTTTGGGACTTATTTTGGTAAACACACACACACACACACACACACACACACAGCAGAACAATTTGAAATTATAGTAAACAAAATGTTTGATCAGAAACCAGGTAAAAAAAACAGGAGAAATGAAACTGGATCAAGGTGAGTGAAGCAGTTGGAAGACTCAGGTTGGAATTGCTGGCAGGGAAGGCAAAATGGGAAGCACCATACAAATCATGGTCTTTTATGCCTTCTAAAATAAGACCTGGAAATTCTTTATCAAAGTCAAAATTAATACATTCTAAGAAGAATTTATCATAGGATTCTTCTAAAATAATAAGAAACTGAAAACTTTAGTCATCAGACACATCAGACAACTGCACAAAATTCTGGTTGGTCACTATTTTCTTATTTTAAAAAATGTTAACATTGATAGAATTTCCACATTCTTCCTTCATGCTACCACATATTGTCTTGGGATGACTGCACTTCTTTCCCTCTAAGTTGAGATATTGTGTTTTTATTGGATTTGAAGAATTTTTAGAGGCATGACATTAGAGGACTAGTTTGAAAATAAGGAGATCCTTTTTAGTGCATTATGTTAACCTGTGCTATGAGAATAAGTGAAACGTGTACTTCATGTAGAGCATAGTTGGGAAAATTCTTCTGTAAAGGGCCAGAGAATAATTATTTTATGTTTGCAGGTCAGATGAGTCTGATGCAACTACTCAGCTGTGCCCTTCTAGTGTGAAAGTGAATGGGCAGGGCAGGACTGTGTTCCAATAAAACTTTATTTATGGACATTGAGAGTCACAGTAGAGCCGAACACATACCTTTTCCTTCAGAATAAAGCAGGTCTTCAACTTCAGATATTCTCACCATTCCTCACTAATGTGACAAAATTTAAAGATGTACTTGATATTCTCAAGTCTGATGCTATCTTTCTCCTTGAGAAACATAAAGTACTTAACCTAAAGACTTTTCATGCACTTACCATGCTTAGAATCTAGGCTCATTCTTTTCACTTCTTTTTTTTTTAGCTTGAAGATTGTCCATCTTTATGGCTGCACCATCACTTCTTACCTGTGCAAAATAAGAGAAACTTACAAAAGAGTCAAAATATTTCATGACACTTCCACCCTTACCCACTACTGTTTTCAGGAAAATAGAATTTCTAGTAATAAGGACATTGAAAATATACTAAGTTAAATATGCCCAGAAAATATACTAAGTTAAATATACCCAGAAATTTTTCCCAATTAAAGTGAGATATAAGTTATTTTTGCATCAAGAGATAGATAATCAAGGAATATATGCATGTAAAGTGTTGGCATCTCATACAAAAATAACATATTTTTGTATGTCAAACACCTCTACCCCCCATAATGATAAAATTAAAAAGTACAAAATTTTAAATATTGGTATCTTCTTGCCTGTTTGTACTATTTGTCTATAATGTGTTTAAACTTTTACCTGAGATTCCTAAATGGTAAATTGCAGTCTACTTTTCTTGAGTCACTTAGTGTGTTATAAGAGAAGAATAATTTGGTTAACTCTGGAAGGAATATTTTCTCTTTTATAGGCCATACATATTTAATTGTATGTATTATGGTTTTATATGTAATACAGCAATGTCAAATATGTTGATTTCTTCACGACTTGTGTCAGAGTATTGTGGTGGCTTCTGGGGAGCTCTATATCCTACAGGGTACTTTCACAAACTGCAGACAAGGCTGTGCCCTTTGACTTGAGTCTCCGTAGTGAGTATTTTATGCCAAGGAAAGTAGCTATGCACTGTCTCTGGCAGGGTTTCCCAGACACTGGATAAGGATTCATGTGGATGTGGAAGGTTAGGGAAGTGGGGCAGGTAGAATGGTCAAGGGAAGGAAGATAAGCAACAGTACAACACCGACATCAAGCAATGTCACCCAGTGATGACTGTCTCAGTCCCAATGCTGAAGGTTATTATGCAGGTCAACTTAGAGTTGTTCTACATAGAGGGCAAGGGGGCTTGAACACCACCACTACTTTCAGAGGAGATAACAAATTGCTCAGGTCCCTACAGCTGACTAGATGTACACGCAAAGCAAACTCTAGCAGCCTTGGGGCAGTCTTCAAACAAGTGATATAGGAGTAAACAGTTGGGTGGAATGCATAGGGGATCTAAGTGGATGGGGCAGAGCAAGATAGCATTTGCTACTTGCACTATGGAGGGAAACACGAAGCACTTGAATCAGTGATCTGGTTTGAATCCTAGTTCTAGTCATTGTGTGATTTTAGTTGTTTCTCTCAACCTGAGATTTAGTTTTCTTGTCTCTATAATTGGGAAGCCTAACCTTGTGAAGGATATTTAAAGGATGACCTATGATTGCATGGTGACAAAACAGGGAAAGGATCTTAGGCAGAGGCAATATTGTGGAGGAAGCACGGAGTCTTAAAAAGACTGCTTAATTTTTGAGAAACAGTATTGCTGGAGGACAGATCCATGTGTGCAATAGGTATGTGGGTGGAAATGGGGTCTTATGGTGACACTTAAGAGGGAAGCATAATCTCTTTTTGGAAGGTCTGGGAAATGATATCTAATTTAAGGTCTAAAGCAGGGGAGGTAGATATTAGGTCAAAATGGTAACTGAGCTGAAATAGTGCATCCCACTTCAAACACAGAGATGAGGAAAAAAATACAACCAAAAGGGTGTAATATAAAGCCAAACTCAAAGCAAAAAGGTGGGGTAGATTAAAGATGGTAAAAAATTCTTTACTACTCTAATTGAGAGAGACTATTTACCCTCCTTTTGAGTCTGGGTTGGTCTTAGTGATTAGCTTGAGCAATAGAAGTTCAGCTGAACTAACATTTTAAGACTACTGAGGCTAGGTTGTAAGAAGCCTTGAAGCCTTGGCCCAAGACCCTTTGAACACTCATTGTTGGAATCCTGAGGCACCATGTAAGTTGTCCAACTATCTTGAGGGAGGGACCATGTGAAGAAACCGTGAGACCCTATGAAAGCAAATGTTGAACTAAAATTTAAAAATTCAAGGGATCCCTGGGTGGCTCAGCGGTTTAGCGCCTGCCTTTGGCCCAGGGCACGACCCTGGAGCCCCGGGATCGAGTCCCATGTCGGGCTCCCGGTATGCAGCCTTCCCTCTGCCTGTGTCTCTGCCTCTCTCTCTCTCTCTCTATCATAAATTTTTAAAAAATTAAAAATTCATCAATATAATTCACCACATTAACAAGATAGTGAAGGAAAAAAACATGATCACCTAAATAGATGCTGGAAGCATCTAACAAAATGAAAAATCCACTCATGATAAATATTCTTAACAATGTAGGAATAGAGGACAATTCTTAAACACTATAAAGAACATCTACAAAAACCTCTACAGTTAACATTACAATTAACAGTGGAAGAATGAATGACTTCCCCTGTGATTAGGAACAAAGCAAGGAGATCTGTTTTTACTACTATAATTCTACATTGTACTAGAAGTCTAAACCAGTGTTATAAAGCAAGAAAAAGAAAACATATACAAATGGGAAACAAAGAACTAAAACTATCCTTTTCTTCTCATGACATGCATGACTGTATATGGAGAAAATCCTAAGACTTCTTCCAAATAGCTACTAGAACTAACAAGTGAGATTAGCAAGGTCTCAGAATACAAGTTCATTATAATTGAAAAATCAATTGAGTTTTATATGCTGGCAACAAATAAACAAGAGATAGATCATGTTCATTGATAGGCAGACTTAATACTAAGATATCAGTTCTCCCCAAATTGATCTACAAGATTCAACACAACCACAATGCCAGATACATATGTGTAAATTGAAAAACTGATCTTAAAATTTATGTGGAAATATCTAGGACCAAGGAATGTCCAAAACAATTTGGAAAAAGAATAACAAAGCTGTAGGATTTATACTACTTGATTTTGAGACTTCTTATCAAGCCATGTGATCAAGACCACATGGTGTTAGTGAAAAGGATAAATATACAAATCACTTGGACAGAATAAGTCCAGAAATAGACCTACACATGTATGGTCATTTGATTTCTGACAAAGGTGATTCTATGATGAGAGGATCCTTTTTTTTTTTTTTTTCAAAAAGTAGTGCTGAAAGACTTGGATATCCATATAGAAAAAAATAAACTTCAATTTTAAACTCATTCAATACACAAATGAACTCAAAATGGATCATAGATGCAATAGCAAATGAGAAAATCTGTATTTCTAGAAGAAAACATAAGAAATACCTTTGCAACTCTAGGTAGACAGGTTTGTTAGATGGGTCACAAAAATATAAACTACAAAATAAAATATTGATATAATGGATTTTATCAAAACTAAAACCATTTGCTCTTCAAAAGACACCATTAAGAAAATGAAAAGGCAATGCACAGAATGGGAGATTTTCAAAGTATACATATAAATGACAGAGGGCTTGTTTCCAGAATAAAGAAAAAAACATACACAACTCATAAGATGGCAACCTAGTCAAAAATGGCACATGATATGAACAGACATTTCATTAAAGAGGATACAAGAATGGCTGATAAGTATATGAAATGTCATACAACATCACAGTTATCAGGGAAATGCGAATTAAAAGCACAATGGGATACTAATATGCATCCATTAGAAACACTTCAATTAAAAGGACAGCAGCAAGTGTTGACAAGAATGTGGAATAACTAGAACTCTCTCATACTACAGGTAAGAATGTAAAATTAATCCCTTTGGAGAACACTTAGTCATTTGCTTATAAAGCTAAACATATACCTACCATGCGATCCAGAAATCTCACTCCCAGGAATTTACCCAAGAGAAATGGACACATATGTTCCTTCACACAAAGACTTACACAGTAATAGTTATAGTAGCTTTATTAATAATAGTCAAAATCTGGAAATATCCCAAATGTCAATCAAAATATAATGGATAAACACATTGTGATGTATATGTATAATGTAATCCTACTCATTACCAGAAAGGAAAAAATTCTGGAACTGAATTCATTCAGAAAGGAACTGAAATCTGAAACAACATGAATCAATCTAAAATCATTATGCTGAGCAAAAAAAGCCAAACATGTTAGAGTACATGCTGAATGATCCTCATTACGTGAAACTCTAGAAAAGACAAATTACTCCCATTAAATCTAACTTCTGAGGTTCTAATCATGGAGCCCTCTCACAACATGGCAGCTACTTCTTCAAGACCAGCAAGAGAATCTCACTTCAGGCTCCTCAGACAGTCTTATATAACATAATATAATACAAGACTGACTATCCCATCACATTCGTAAGATCTGCTCACTTTGAAAAGGAAGGGATTATATAGAGCATGTACACCAAGGAATGGGAATTTGGGGCCACTGGAGAGTCCTGCTTACCACAGTTGCCTTTTGGGTTTTACTGTCCAAAAGTTTCACTGCACTAAATTTAAATTTCTCTTTCTCTCTACTACCTGCATACATGATATGAAATGCAAAATTCTTTTTCAACTGAGTGAAGCAAGATGTACGCATGAGACATAGTTTTCTAATGTGGGAAAATGACATAGGAGTGTTGCTTGGTCATTAAAAAGTGGGATCAGATGTTTGAAACTCAACACTCCTCACTCAGTTCTAGTACTGAATGTCTACCCTGCTCTGGTTTGTGAAATGATGTTTATACTGTTTAGAGAATTATACTGATATTTAATTTTTTTATAATGCAAGATTTACCAAAATCTGATAACTGCCAACACATATACACACACAATGTTATATATTGATTACAGAAACAATATACAATCAAAGAGGAAGTTCAACTGCATCCATAATGCTGTATTTTCTAAAACCAGATCTGATAAAATGTTCACATTTGCAATTTTGGGTATATGGGTGTTATATTTTCCTTTTCCTTTTTTCAGATTTACATTAAGAGAAAGAAAATCACTGTGATGTAAATTTGCTGACACATTCTTTTCTTGTAAAATCTTCAATTTTCTTATAACTTCCTTAGTAACAGCAAGCCATGGCAGATATTCATGAGAAAACCAAGACTCAGGGTCTTGCAGGGGCAAGAGTTTGAGAGTTTCTGAACTTACTAATTGGTCCCTCAGTGGTATGCCATTACTTGGATATCTAGTTCCATCTAACAGGCTTATTGGATTTTCTGGCGCAGAGTAACTATAGTGTTAAATGACTTTGAGGAAGGCTCTTGTACCTGAAGGAAATCCTATAGGGTAGATTATAACAGGCTTCCATTAAAAGCCTCTTCCATTTTACTGGGTAAAGGGGAGTTTAAGATGTGGTGCTCATTCCCTGTTATAGGAAATTGGGCCAATTTATGACATAGTGGCAAAGGGATAATTTCTCATGATTCATCACCCTGGTCATTGGCTATCAATCAAGAGGTTTCCCAAAGTATGTTCTCAAGATCACTAACTTGGTGGAAAGCCCTCTGAAATTGAAACAAAAACAAAACCAAACCAAAAACCTGGCTTCCATAGTCAAATACATTTAGAAAATTTTAGATTAAGCAAGTATAAACAACTTTCTTTATCTCATTCAAGAAGGGATAGAGTAGGATTCTTTTCCAAATTTTATTTGTGTTTTAGAAATGTACTTGATCACCGTATCATCTTTTCACTGTTTTATGAAACACACTCTAACAAGATTATCTTTGATTTTTAAAATCCTTGGGTAGCCACAGAGCAAGCTGATCTTTCTCAAAGTCATGCTGATAAATACAGGTAAGCTCTCTTTACCTACTAAATCACTGGCTCTCAAAGGTTGCTCTGTTATCTCCAATTTCTCATTAGCTGTTTCTGGATGCTAGAACAGAAAAGAAATGCTTCCTATTTCTCTCTTCTCCTTCTTTCTTGAAAAAATTAGAGACAGATTATATAACCCTGGCCTTCCCCTGAGTATTTTCTGAGGATATTCAAAAGCATTTATCAGTAACTTGTGAGTGGCTTTGCAGAAGCATCTCACATTTTAGATAAACAGGAGGTTTCTTACTCTTTCTGTAAATCAACTATTTTCTCACTGATTTACATGACAATTTCAGATGAATTGTCAACTTGTACTTGTGCCTAACAAATTAGTCCTAAGCTTCATTGCCTCCTCCTCTCTTTCCCCTGATCTTCTCTGCCATGTAGTTCATGATGTATAAATAAACACTTAGAAATATGAAAGGCGGGATCCCTGGGTGGCGCAGCGGTTTGGCGCCTGCCTTTGGCCCAGGGCGCGATCCTGGAGACCCGGGATCGAGTCCCACGTCGGGCTCCCGGTGCATGGAGCCTGCTTCTCCCTCTGCCTGTGTCTCTGCCTCTCTCTCTCTCTGTGACTATCATAAATAAATAAAAATTAAAAAAAAAAAGAAATATGAAAGGCAACCCAATAGGAACTTTAAGAATCTTCTCATAAGTCGAAGAGTCCTTTCAAAATGTGAGTGATTCCTTAATAGAATCAACTAGAAAGTCCAGAAATAAACCCAAATATAGAGAGAAGAATTAAGTATGTCAAAAGTGACATTTAAATCCATGGAGGAGGGAGCCCTGATGGGAGACTAAAGGGAGAGCTATTTGGGTATATGAAATGGGACCAGATCATAGAGGACTCTGAATGCCCAGATGAAGAGTTTACCACCCTTAGTTCACTTTTTATTGGGGAACCTCTAGGAATTGATGAGCTAGGGTGCAGGTTATCATCTCAACCTTTATCGACATTTTTGGCCAGATAATTCTTTGTCATGGGAAGTTAGCCCCGTGTATAACAGGATGTTTAGCAGCTTCCCTGGCCTCTACTTACTTGATGTTAGTAGCATCTTCCCCTTTACAAATTGTGATAACCAAAAATGTCTCCAAACATTGCCAAATGTCTCCTGGACAACAAAATTATCACAGACTGAGAACAACTGAGCTCTAGGACGACAGAATAACTGGTGTTTGAGAAGGACTGTCCAGTTGTGGTTGTTGCAGAACGAACAGAAGGTGAGCAGGACAGGACCCTGAGACAATGTCTTAGAGGCTATCCCAGTACACTAGGTATGGTACATTTTTACAGTAAGGGCCTCTAATAAAGTACATACCCTTCTATCTGTGACCTTGTATGGTCCCCTCCCACATTGATATAGGGCTTGGCCACGTGACTTGCCTTGATCAATGAAATCTCAGCAACCATGACACAAGCTGAGCCTTGAGAAGCATGTGTGCATTGGAACTTAGCCTCTTGGAACACTGCCCCCATGAAACAAAGCCCACACTACCCTCCTGAAGACACATGGTCCAGCTAACAGCCAATACCAACTTCCAGATATGAGTGAGGCCCTTTAACATCACGTAGCTACAGTGACTACATGATCTTAGGCAAGCGTGCAGAAAAACTACCTACCTGAACCCTGCCCAAGTTAATGACAACTTAATTATGAACAAATGAGATGGCTGCTGTTTTAAATCACTGAGTGATTGTTGTATTGTTATGCAGTGATAGACAACTTATAGTAGGTCTGGAGTAGATCACTATCACTGGAAATGAAAAGATGTATACACAAGACATTCACAAGAATCCATATTTCTTGATGACCCTTCAGTGAAGGGACTCAGTGAAAGGGCAAAACGGGTAAAAAAATAGAAGAATTGAGAAGCTGACTGCAAAGGGCAGATTGAATTCAGGACTGAAGTTGCATGAGCAGTCTTCAAGAAAACACTTCTGACTAGGCAGTTAAAAGTATTAACTCATCTATTTTGAAAACTACTGATACTTAGTAATTGCTAACAGTATAATGATAATAATACTTCAAAGGTTCAGTTTAACAAGTATATTTCTAAAGCTTTAAAGGCTTTACCAAGCTAGCCACTTCTTACTTCATATGGAAAAAATCAATCTTTAGAATAAACAGGAAAGCACATAAACTCAAAATCAATAACAATTTATATTGCACTAATGATAAAATTCATTTCAACGTATTAGCTGTCCACTTGTATGGAACTATATTCACTTAGCAATTAGATTGCTAAGACCATGGCCTTTAATGGAATGCCTCTCATAATTGACCAGTTAAATTTACAGATGGTGATTATCAGTGGTATTTACAGCTTGATAAATGCTGACCATTGACTCTGTTCATTGTATTATTCAAGAATTAGCAGTTCCTGAGATGGTTAGCACTTAGCTTTATGTTTAAGAACACCAGCCTGGAGGGATGTCTGTCAAATCCCCTACTTTATTTTAATCCTAATAAAAAAAATCAACTAATAAGCAATAAAGAAAATCTGGAATTAGATAAAAATGGAAATATGGAGTCATAACTAAAAGAAATGGCGGTAAATAAAAGAGAGCCTAAAGCGAGGAGGGAATGCATAATGTGAAAATAACCCAAATGCATTTTCAAAGGCTGTTAGGATCCCAGAAGAGAACATATGCGTAAGTTATATGACAGAGGGAGAGTCTCTTGGAAACACGGTAAGATTAAAAAAAAAAAAAACCAAAATTATTGACTTCGTAAGATCTTGTACCCATGAAACAGTATTAAAGAAACACCAGCACTGCTGAAATGAATATTTAAGATGAAAAGGTAACATGAACTTGGATATATTATTTCGGTCGAGATTAATCTAAAAAAAAGAAAGAAAAAAGGTACTTTAGTCTTTGAATGCTGCTGCCTGCCAAAGGATGTTGGTTTTTAATTCTTTCTCAGGTTGAGGAGACGAGGAGGGAGAAAGCTCACTTGGATGGAGGGACCTGGAGGACCCATGTGATTTCTACCGCGCATAGACCAGGTGGAATTTAATGTTGGAAGGACACGGGTTAAAGAAAGCCAGTAAAATCAGAGAACGGGGTCTTCTGGTAACGCAAGAAAACTTGTATATGCAGACGGTTACCAACGTTCTGGAATTGCAAGATAATAAACTACGCATGACCTTCGGCGATTTGGAATCCCACCCCTCCCTTCCTCCCCGCTCTTTCCGCCCAGGTAGCTCTGCACGCTCCTACTAGTTGTCGGCTTTCCCGGGCCAAACCGTCTTAGCCGAGGGGCCGGGCGAGGCCAAGGCCGGGACCCCGCGCCGGTGGCCGCCAACCTGGGCCGGGCGGGGCCGGGCGGGGCCGGGCGGGGCGGCGGGGGCGCGGTGCAGGAGGCCCGGCGGGCCGCGGAGGCCAGAGCCGGAGCCGGAGCCGCAGCCGCGCGCCCCTCCTACCTGGCTGGGCGGGGCCGGCGGGCGAGGGCCAGGGCCAGGGCGAGGGCGAGGGCCAGGGCCAGGGCCAGGGCGCTCAGTGTCGGGCGGGCGCTGCGGCCGCAGGACGTGGAGTCGGGGGCGCCCCCGCCCCGCTCCCGGGACCCAGGGGCCGCCGGCGTCCGAGCGCCGCCCCCGCCCCCGCCGCCGCCGCCGCCCAGGCGCCCGCCCCGGCCCCAGCCCGGACATTCCCGCAAGTGGCCGAACCGGCCGGACGGGCCCGACTCGCGCCGCTCCGGGCGGCAGCAGGTGGCCCCGCGGGCAGAGCGCCCCGCCGCGCCCCGGAGCCGTCCGGGCTGGGCTGGCCCGGCCTCGCTGGCTGGCCGGGCCTCGCCGGGCGGGATGGAGGCGGGCGGGGAGCGCGAGGAGCTGGCCCACCTGCGCTCGGTCTTCGCCGCGTGCGACGCGAACCGCTCGGGGCGCCTGGAGCGCGAGGAGTTCGGCGCGCTGTGCGCGGAGCTGCGCGTGCGGCCGGCCGACGCCGAGGCCGTGTTCCAGCGCCTGGACGCCGACCGCGACGGCGCCATCACCTTCCAGGAGTTCGCGCGCGGCTTCCGCGGGGCCCGCCGGGGGGGGCGGCCGCCAGCCGGGGCTCCCCGCCGGCCCGCGCCCGCGCCCGCGCCCGCGCCCGGCTCAGCGTCGGCGGCGCCCGACCCCGAAGACGGCGGCGAGGACGAGGGCGAGGACGAGGGCGAGGGCGAGGGCGACGGGGACGCGCGGGCGGCCGCCTGGGGTCGGGCGAGCCCCGGCCAGGCCTGGCGGGACTTCCAGGAGCGACTCGGCGACGAGGCCAAATTCATCCCCAGGTGCGCGTCGGCTTGGGGCGCGGGGGCGGGGGTGGCGTTGGCTCCCGGTCCTCCCCGAGCGCTGCCACCTCCCGCCGCACCCTGCTCCTCGGGGCTCGCCTTTCGCGGTCCAGCGACTCTCAACTTTTGCGAGAGGAGCCTGAGATTGCCCTAGGGTTGCAGAAGGGGAGTGCGCTCGGAGTCGGGGTGGGGGAGGAGGTTTCGCTGGCTCACTTCTGAGCCCTGCAAAGCTCACGCTGTTGATTCCCGGGGCCGCAGTGAAGTCTGCAGCGCCCGGAGCTTGTTCCCAGGCAAGGGGTTAGGGGCGCTCCCCGCATCTCGTCGCACCTGCCCGCGGGGCCTCCTGGCTGCACCCCGGCGCGGAGACCCGCCCTGCGAATGGCCGGATGCCAACTCGGTGTCCGTTGTACGTGGTCGTTCTTGTTGATTTCCCGCAACTGACACAGAAAACGAAGCACGTCGGGCATTTATATTGCTGGACTTTACGTCTTCAGTGATGCCTACTGTGTGCCAAGCGTTTTACAGAGTTCGTTCATTTAATTTTTTGCAGCCGCTCTGGAAGGTGGATTTTCTTATCTCTGACTGATGGAGAAACTTAGACCCAGAAATTTAGATGTGTAAGACGTTAGGGGACTTGACTAGCTAATACAAGAGCAGAGGTTTGATCTCGATGTTGAACTGAAAAACTCGGCTTTTGTACAGTGGAATAGAATGATAAGATCATACAATAAATTCTCTGGCTTGGACAGACATGATATCAAGTTACTAACTTAATTCTCAGGGGGAAAGAGCATACCTGCACAGAGGCAGGGCACGCAGAGAAAGATGCTCAGGTTTTATTCAAGAGTAATTTGCATCTGTTCGTGCCTTCCTGTCGTGGTATGTCTCGGAACTGCTGTTTTCACATCTTCCTCTGCACTTCCTCCTCAGGCACTACAAACACGTTAAAGCTATAAAAGTGTTATTTCTGCTCTCTGTTTGAAAGCTTATGGAGCTGTGGCTGTCGTTATTAAGAACTGAGAGGTATCATTTTGGCTGGCAGCTCACATATTTTAGATATGAGACTCAGAAAAGCAAATAGCCCTGGAAGGGTCAGTGGTCTTGCTCGCTCACCCATTCACAGCTTGGACCTGCAGGCCTGGGAGTTCCACTTCCTCCTCTGCCCAGCTCCTCCCTCCATTGGAGAGAAAGGCATGGAGAGTGACTCACTGCAAGTATGAGTTGAATGGTGTGGAGAAAGTGGGTGTGATACCCATCTTTTCTATTATTTACAAGTGAGTTAAAATGCAACGTCTCTTCCAGGGAAGCACAAATTTAAACATTGCTATAAACTATACTGTTGGAATTATCTTTTATCTGTAACTTGGTTTGGGTCCAACTAATTAAAGGAGGTAACAATTTTAAGAGTAAGGAAAGGAGAGCCCATACATACCATGTTTTACAAACACATACCTACACACAGATCTGCTTTTCACAGTAGTCAGGTCTCAGCAGTAAATATTTGACACTTAACCTTGAAATGATTAGGATGATCTTCTTAGAATCAGGATTAATATTAAATCAGGATTTAATATTACCGGTGACGTTATTATCATGGCTTTCCAAACTCTTCAAAGGTTATCAAATTTAATGGGCACCAGTGTCACCTGGTAGACTTGTGTTTTTAAGCCGCACCCTCTTCTGATTGGAGATTAACAAGCACAATATTTGCCTTCCTGTGCTTGTTCAACTGGAAAAGAACTAAACTGAGTTGCTTCATCTGATTGTTACCATGGCAGCCATTAACTGTTTCTGGTAAATTCGAGCGCTTCTATTCCACTTCCTCATACAGCTGTTCATCTTCTCTTCCTCTCATCCAAGTGTGGTAAAAATCTTTTGTTCTCGATAAAGCCATTGGCATTATTTCAGCCAAATAAATTCTGCAGACGTTATTGGGTGCTTATTTTGTGCCAGACATGATTGTAGATACTGCCCTACGTCCCTGGGAACAAAGAGAAGGATGAGCTGTAGTTCATGTCCTCAAGAAGTTTATAGTGTGGGTGAAACATTTCTCAAAAATTTCATCAAAGAACATTGCAAGAGATTCCACATATAGTGGACATAGCCCAACAGAGAGCAACTAGGAGCGGTCTTTGAAATGTTGAGTTTTCATTTTTAAAAAGGTCATGTATTTGTTCATTTTACTCCATAATATATCAGGGCTTATTTTAATATAAAATATTACACTTTCCTCCAGTGGGAAGATTGTTTCTCTAGGAAGGTATGCCATTTCATTTGGTGGCTTTGTTTCTCATGTGGCACACCATCCTGTCCCTGGTGGCTTCTTGTCCCATGCTTATCCAGGGGGTCTCCATGTCTAGTTTGAGAAAAACAGGTATCAGATGTAAGAATGTTTGACTCCCATAAGGCAAAATGTAGTAGGGTTAGCAGAATTTCCATTTGTAAGACCTTTCTAGCTCCTGGTTTTAAAATATTAAGCAAGTTTGGGTTAAATTCCCCAATCATTAATAATTGTGATCTTAGAGGAGAAGTAATGTTGTACTGTAAAAAGATGAAAGTGGTCTCTGGGATGTGTGTCAACGCGCTTAGAGTTGTTTTTTTTTTCTTGTAAGATTGAAAGATTCCTTCCGCTAACATCCCCAGTAGTCAAGTGACCTATTAACTGAGCTGGCAGGTGTTAAATGGCCTACAGGGTCAGGATGGTCATCAGCACTTCCTAGTGAACTGGAATCAGGTCAGCCAACAGGTGAAATCAGAATGGTCAAGGTTAAAGAAGAGAATTCAGGAAGAAAGATTGTACAGTGTCAAGAAAACTCCATGAAGTGGGGAGAAAATGTTGGGTGAGAGATAGAGAACACACTTGAATCACCTAACCTGGCCAATATCTTGTGCCAGGGTGGTTATGAAAGGGAGTTTTGTACCTAGTAAGTACTTAATAAGTGTGCTGAGTATATGTTTGCAGAATGAGCAGAATAAAATGGTGTTTTTTGATTCCTTGATTCGTATACTGAGAATGCAGTTTATGTTATGTGCATTTTCTTCATTTGCTTTGTTGATTCTCTCTCTCTCTCTCTCTTTTATATTCTGGTGTGAGCTGGCCATGGTGTTCCAAGATTGGCAAGAAGAGAGGGAAGTAAGACATATGTGTGCATGTGTGCATTTAACATTTGACCAGGGGTAGGAGGATGCCAGAATTCTCTCCTCTAGTTGGGCCTGAAGCTTTTCAGAGTTTTCTTTGATAAGTCAACTTAGAACCCCACATTTTCACAAAGAGGTGAGGATCCAGCTGGCACCAGAACCATAGTGGATTTGTGCATGGGACAGGTACTGCCACAGTGGCTAGATCAGGGATAGACCGAGGGTGGCACTTGTGATGTAACAGGTGTTAGTATGATTGGTGACCTGCCAGGCACAGCTAGGCTGCCATCTGTTCAGGTGCCAAAATCGGACCTATGTGGTCAGCTGTTTCTCATGGTTTGTGACCTTTCTACGTACACACTGTTGAAGGGGAGGCTTTCATCTCGATAATTTAGAAACAATAAATTTAGTTGAGAAGAACCAAGACTACCCACTTGTGAGCTGTATATGGATTATCAAAGACAGTGTACTTCAGCATATCTCTATAGCCATAGTGATGATTATGAAAATCAAAAGAAAAAGGTCAGTGGCTGAACACCAATCCCACTGAAGCAGGACATTTTTATTTTATTTTATTTTATTTTAATTAATTAATTTATATATTTATTCATTTATTTATTTATGAAGTGGGACATTTTAAAAACATGTAGCTACAGGTAGGCAGAGGGATAGTTTTCATACTGGTCAGGGTTTCTTTTACATTTCCCCATCTTGGGTTCCATGTTAGCCCTTTCCAGTCCGATTGCTTTCTTTCCTAATAATGTGGTTGCTTCATGAACCCCCTTCTCTTCCATGATGTGCTTCGCAAGATGGGAAGGCAGAAGGCAGATGGCAGCAGAGAAACATAAACTCAGAGAGAGGGCTAGAGACGTGGAGGGGGAGAGGGGCCAGGTGAGGGGTGGGGAAAGACAGAGATCAACAGACAGACGGATTAGATAGTGTCTCAGTTTCCCCTCTCTTTCCACTGAACGAGTTTATGGCCATGAGCCTGAGACGAGAGAGGCAAATCAGCTCTGCTTTATTAGATTTTAGCTCTTGAGTATCCTCAGTAGGTGAGTAACTTGTTGCCTTGGATGGTGTTTGTAATATTTGAAGATATGTTTTTCCACTCATGTGGCCAGGAATATTATCTGGTGTTCATCTAAGGAGGTAAAGACTTGTTCTAGTCTTGAAGGACGAGAGTGGTTTGGACCCCAGTCCTGGAAGATAATTGAGGTTGTTTTTCGCTGTGTGTCTTTTATACCTCTGGCCCTGGCTTTGGGATCTATCCGAGTTCTGGCCACAGTCTTTCCAGAACTCTTTGCTTTTCTGTGTTCAGAAGTATACTATATATATATGTATACTGACTATATATACTATATATATGTATTCTGACAGTTGCTGGTCTGTCTTGTCCTCTTTCGTGTATCCTCCACTATAATTCTTGTGTGTCATTACTCTGCTGCTGAGTGGGAGAACCCTGTCTGTTAAGAAAACCACAGCTTTGCCCTGAACCTTCCCAGCTTTGCTCCTGGGCTTTGTAGTAGTCTGTGCATGGCTTGGCTTTTTTGTTGTTGTTGTTTTTTAAGATTTATTTATTTATTTATTTATTTATTTATTTATTTATTTATTTATGATAGAGAGAGAGAGAAAGAGAAAGAGAGGCAGAGACACAGGAGGGAGAAGCAGGCTCCATGCCGGGAGCCTGACGCAGGACTCGATCCCGAGACTCCAGGATCGTGCCCTTGGCCAAAGGCAGGCGCTAAACCACTGAGCCACCCAGGGATCCCCCATGGCTTTGCTTTTATGGGCTCTGCTTGCTGGTGGTCCCCCCTGGTTTTGATATTTGAATTTTATCTCAAGGTAATAATTGAATTTTGGCCTCCTGGCCCCAGAAACATATTTTGGCCTTCCTATCCTTGGAGGGTTGACTCTCTGGCCAGATGGTTAGTGGCCCTGCTCCAGACTATGAGATCTCACTGCTAGTTCAGAGTTTTGTTGTTAGGTTTTGATAAGAGATTATTTATCCTTATGATGTGGACACAAAGAAAAAGGCTTAAAATGGCATGTCCTTGGGAAGACTACACTCCAGGAACCACAGATTGTTCTTTTAGCTTTTCTTTTATCCTGAAAATTTGATTGGCTCCTCTCCCAAATCACTGTTCATATTCGTGGTTATACTGCCCCTGTCACTCTGAGCATATGGAAATCTTTGCCTGTTTCTTCATTTCTGCCTGGGCTACATAATCTTATTCATTCGAAAAATGGAAGTGGCTGGATTGTGCCAGTTCTGTCTTGAATGGAGGTTTGGAGGCTGACAGCAGAAACGAGATGTTGTAGGTGATGAGGAAGACATTCAAGTGCCTAGGTTTTTCTCTCCTAAAATGGTGTACACAGTATACAGTTTGCTTCATGCATACCTTGTTACAGTTTTGGTAGCTCCCCATTGCTGTATG
Source organism: Canis lupus dingo (assembly GCF_003254725.2). Classification (NCBI taxonomy): domain Eukaryota; kingdom Metazoa; phylum Chordata; class Mammalia; order Carnivora; family Canidae; genus Canis; species Canis lupus. The sequence goes on from NC_064243.1 coordinate 76,476,283, forward strand.
TAGTTGGAAGGAAGAAATTCCTTACCATGGACATTCAGGCTGCTTCTATTTGATGATATTTAGTCTTATATCAGGTTGTAAAATGGAAAGCAAACATTATTTTCCAGAAGGAAGTTGTAATGGGGGAATATATGTATGACACATGATTTCTTTAGAATTAGTTCCTCAAAAAAATTCCATTACTTCAACTTGTAAATATTTGGGATTTTCAAAATTAGAATTGCTTATGTCAGAGCAGTTATAAAAGGAGAATAGTGAATTTTAACCCTTAAGGACTTTGTATGTCTTATAAAAATATCTACAGATGCAGTAACTCAAGCATTTTTAATTCTTTCTCATTCACTCAAAGTGCCTGCCAGTGCCCTAGGCACTAGAGAGACTTTATGGACTTGACCCTGACCTCCAAGGACCTTATTGGTTTTACTTTGTTAAGTATGTAGGAGTTTCTGATATCTGAAGGACCTGGGATTGCAGTATAATCCATGAAAAAATACCTCCTGGTATATACCCCAGGCTGTGGACATTTCATATCAAGAATGTTTCTCAAATCAGGGGCCATAGACCTTTCGGGGTCTTTCCATGTATACTTGGAAATCTTAGAATATCAAATGTTGTTTTTTTTTTCACTTTTATGAGAGATAATACAAGCTAATATGCATACATTTGGAATCACCTGAATGACTCCTAACTTACAAATTTGGCCATACCATCTCAAAGCCTAACTTTGTGGTTAAGATTGTGCAGCATCCCACAGCACTGCATTCATTGTCGGGGCCGATGAGGAAGGCAGAACAGGGGATATGATATGTTCATGTGAAGTGGCTGATAAGACAGAGTGTTGGATTTCTGTGGTCTCAGTAGGAAGTGATGGGAGAGTGGGGTTTTGGTAATGTCGATGTGCTTCAAGGAGCTCTGTGCAAACTGCACTGCTATATTAACATTGGCTGTGGTGATTTAGTGTCAGAGTAGGTGAATGTTGCTAATTCTAATTTCATTGATTTTGTAAATATATGTTGCTTTTCTAAATGTCTTGGAGCTATAAGAAGGTTTTATCTGATTTATGTTTGCTCATAGTTAAGCAACATGGTATAAATGTATTTATGCCAATTCTGGAACCCAAAGGAGATATTTTTGAGTAAGGGCCTCATTTTTTAAAAGGTTTTATTTATTCATGAGAGAAACAGAGAGAGAGGCAGAGACATAGGCAGAGGGAGAAGCAGGCTCCATGCAAGGAACCCGATGAGGGACGCCATCCCAGGACCCCAGGATCACGACCTAAACCATAGGCAGATGCTCAACCACTGAGCCACCCAGGCATCCTGAGCAAGGTCTGCATATTAATCAAGTGTGAGATGTACTGTTCTGAAAGGACCTGAAATTTTCAATAACAATATAGGATTGGAAACGTTAGTTTCTTTATTTTTCATCACTTATCAATCTTGTTTGTCACTTAACTTGAGGGCATAATACTGTGGAAGAAGTTCATCTTAAGTTGCTCCCAGTCTTGTCATGTATCCACAGAAGAAACTCTTCTTGCCTTTTTCTTTCTTTTCTTTTCTTTCTTTTCTTTTCTTTTCTTTTCTTTTCTTTTCTTTTCTTTTTTCTTTTCTTTTCTTTTCTTTTCTTTTTTCTTTTCTTTTCTTTTCTTCTTTTCTTTTCTTTCTTTCTCTTTCTTTCTTTCTTTCTTTCTTTCTTTCTTTCTTTCTTTCTTTCTTTCTTTCTTTCTTTCTTATTATTCGTGAGAGACACAGAGAGAGGCAGAGACACAGGCAGAGGGAGAAGCAGACCACCCGTGGGGAGCCTGATGTGGGACTCCATCCTAGGACCCCGGGATCACCACCTGAGCCAATGGCAGATGCTTAACTGACCCAGCCAGTCAGGCATCTGGAGAGAATGACACATTCTAAGAGCACTCTCCTGCCACACACACCCCAAGGGCAACTACTCCCTTCAATTTCAATTTTTTAAAATTTAGTTTTGGGACATTTTATGAGACTGTTGAGCCATGATACCCCATTGTGATTATTTACAATTACAAAATTATGGAGCATGTTCAAGTGGCCACTTTGTTATAATGCTATCTTTGACCAAGAATATTTTTTAAACTGTCTGGATATAAAGCAAAAAAAGTGCAAATGAGGTATTCATCTGGAAATCCAAATGCAGTGGTGAGAGTGTCACCTGCTGCCAGAGGTACAAGGGCTCACGGGAGGTTGTGGCAGCATTTGTTGGCTTGTTCCCCACGTACTAGGCTTGGCGGCTGCACCACTGGCATCCCTCAGTGGGACCCAATCACTTCATAATTCTTCCCTCCATAGAACAGAGTCCCAGTCTGCCCTGGACTGGGATGAATTTCAGAAGAGTCAACCAGCATTTACTTAGAAAATGCATGTTTTAGGATGTTCGTATGTCATGTTTTCTGACAGAAATGCTATAAACCAGTGTTAGTGTTTATGATGCAAAATTATTTTTTCTTTTCCTCCTTGGGGATACATGGCATAGCATGTACCTCAGTCTGGCAGATAGGGTTAGCTTGGGGATGTTAATGAATGAGTTACAGCACAGGCATTCCTTTTTTTTTTTTTTTTAAGATTTTATTTATTCATGAGAGACACAGAGAGAGAAGCAGAGACATAGGCAGAGGGAGAAGCAGGCTCTATGCGGGGAGCCTGACGTGAGACCCGATCCCAGGACTCCAGCATCACGCCTTGGGCTGAAGGCAGGCGGTAAACCGCTGAGCCATCCAGGGATTCCCCCCCACTTTTTTAAGATTCATTCATTCATTCATTCGAGACACAGACTGAGAGAGAGGCAGAGACACAGGCAGAGGGAGAAGCAGGCTCCTTACAGGGAGTCCGATGCAGAACTCAATCCCAGGACCAACAGCATGCCCTGAGCCGAAGGCAGGTGCGCAACCGCTGAGCCACTCAGGTGTCCCAGGCATTCCTGTTCTAACATGGTGTATGCATTCCAAAAAACCGTGATATTCTGCAAACACACAGGATATATAATATATAAAGGATGGGGCCAACCACTCAGTATTGTACACCTTTGTAACCAGAACACTCAAACCCAGTAACAATCCTAATAAAGTACTAGTACAATAAAAATAAAGTCACACTAGAATCTTAATAGACCTAGAAATACAGCAGGCTAGGAATACCTGTAGAAAGTTTTAAAAAATGAAAATATAGGATTTTGTAGTTTATTTTTTTGAAGACGAAGGAAGTTTGATGGAGGAGGTATATGGGTTGTGGCTGCTGAGTTATAGGGACATGGACAAAATGCATAAGGCTCTGTCCAAATGCAAAATGCACATGGACAGTCTGTGCCAGGAGAAAGGACCCAGGCCAGATGGCCGTTGTGTCCAGTGCTGTATTACCTGCAGCCTGCTGCTTCAGCTTTGGGAATGGACTTGGATTTGGTGGCTGTTACTTGCAGGGTTGGGGCAAAGCATTAATATGCTGGTAAACACAACTTCCACTTTAGCATCGCTCACGTATTCACCTAGGGAATGAGCTAATCAATGCTATAGGAACAGGATCATGACAGAGCCGTCCTAGTCTTGAGTACAATTCACAGGGCGCTAGAGCAAGGTGCAAAGCCAGGACCGAGTAGGAGATTGGTTCTGTGTGTACAGATTTGGAGGCTTTGTACTAGTCTAAAGGGATAAGGCATTGCCTTGCTGCTAATAGATTACAGTGAATAAGCTGTCTTCAGGCCAATAAAAATCTGTCTGCAAAAAGTCTGTAGATCTTTCAGACAGGTTGTTAAAATCCTAATGAACCCTGGCTACAATTAAAATCTTACAATGTAGCTAAGCATTTGGGACCTTAAAAAGTGACCTACCTACTCCGTCGAATGACACTGAAAGTTCTTATTCAGCAACTGAAAAATAATTTGGTTCTTACTGAATTCAATTTACTCAACTGAATAAATTGAATAATTGTATTTAAGACTTTTAGGCAGTGCTAGCTTGTATGAAGCTGGTACATTTGTTTATGTGTGACTAACTCCAAAATGCAATGATTTAAACCACCAAACCACCATATTACTTAGGGTTCCCTAGAGAAACAGAAATGTGTGTGTGTGTGTGTGTGTGTGTGTGTGTGTGTGAGAGAGAGAGAGAGAGAGAGAGGAGAGAATTGAAGGAATTGGCTCATCATTTGTGGAGGCTGGCAAGTCCCAGATCTGCAGGGATCGGCCAGGAGGCTGGAGACCCAGGGAGGAGTCTCCTTCTCCCTATTTCCCACCCTCCCTCCTACAAATGCTGTGGGAAAGGCATTATGCCAAGAAGTCCAAAGGCTGAAGTTTTAATGAGAAACAGTAGGAAATTCTTAGAGTAGGGACAGGCTGTTACTCTACCATCTCCAACTACGAGCTCCGGTCCCTGACTGGGGGTTGCTAACAAGGATGCAATTTGAGAGGCATAGGGAAGCTCAGATGTGTTCTACCACATAGAAGTCCTAAAATTCCGCCATAAGAAAGCCCATAGTTCCATGCTCATCTTCCCAGGAAGAGGCATTTTTAAGTTCCCAGGAACTCAGGAGATGCTGCTTTTAAATCCCCCCTTTTCTCAGACATGCTTTTCCAGGGCCTCAGCCCTGCAGCATTGGTAGCACCTGGTAGTGGTTCTAGACTGGCAGACTCGTCCACCCCACTATAAACCTGCTGAAGCATCTGCATTTTCACAAGGTCCCTGGGTGATTTGTGCATATATTTAAGTCTGCCAGGGAAATGAGATATGAGGGTATGGGATGTAGCCACATTGGGTTGGGAGTTGCTTATGAAAAGTTAGACCCATAAAGAGAATATGTTACCGAGGTAGAAAAGATGAACTTCACATGCTCCAAAATTCTGCCTTGGTTTGCCTCTGGTTGTCTGCAATCTGAATTGTGAAACATTCAGGACTGAATTTACTATGAGGTAGCTGATAATTCACCGAGTATATGGTGTATTCTGCAAAGTCTCCTTCAAAGGCAGATACGCGTGTAGAACAGTGCATGGATCTTCCATGTGCACAGCTTGCTGAATCTTACCAGATGGAGCACTTCCGTAATCCGCACCCAGATGGAGAAACAGAACATATCATCACATTTGCAGAAGCCCTCAGTGCTCCCTTCCAAGGCCTGTTGCCCTCTTCCCCAGGTTAGTCATTATCCTCTGCCTGTTTTTTTTACTTACACACAGGGCCTCAAACATTGTAGTTACCTTCCTCTGCTCAACCTTAGGTTTATGAGCTTGGAGTTGTACCTCTGACATTTCATTGCTGTGGACTGTCTCTCCATGTAAAGATTGGACAATTTATCCATTTTACTACTGATGGTCATTTGGGAAATTTCTACTTTGTGGCTATTACTGCTGCAATGAGCAGTCTGTCATATGTCTATTGGTAAGCAAATGGACAGATCCAACACCTTGCTTTTAATAACTGCAAAATAATTTAAGATTTCCTTGCTAACTCAGGGCCATCATCTTGAAGCTTTCATCCTGAGCCATGGTAGAGTGATACCTCCAGGATTTGTGGAGATGGTCATTCAACTTGGCTTTTTGAGTTCTGTACGTATTTTCTGTTCTTGCTGTCGGGCCACCAGGTTACACTTCATTGTTGTCAGTTCTTCCTTCCATCCTGGGTACCTTCGTCTGCTAAAGATTCAGAAAGCACATGATCAAGTATATTAGAATTGTGTTTTCAAGCCCCTGTTTGAATGCAGGTTATTCCTGTATCGATCAGGGGTGTCTCAGAGGCTACTTTTCATTCTTTCTTGGCTTTCAACCTTCTTTTGGATTGCTCCTTGGTGCCAGATCTCTGAGTTTTTGGTGGCTGGAGTGCTGCTGCCATTTTGAAATTATTATTATTATTTTTTGCAGTCTTGCTAATTTTTATTCCTGTGTTAGCTCCTTTTCCCCTATGTTCATCTTGAAAGTTCTACAAAGTAGACATGATAAATCTAAATTATCTTTGTAGACATTATGCCACTTAGATAAGCATGAAAATTCATTTATATTATTACAAATACTCATGAGAAGTAGGCGTCTAGCCAAGAGTGGGCATGGGCTTATGCTTGGATGAACCCATGGGAGGGGCTGGCGAGGTGTGTGTGTGCATCTGTGTTATGGGCCCCCAGTTCAATAGCTGGTAATTGAAATTATTTTTAATGCTCTTTTTTATGAGTTTTGGGGAAAAGCAACCATTCAGCATTTATTTCCATTTTGTCTAGTAGCTTTGGGGCCAGTTGTACTACCCAGAGGGGATGTAATCCACACAGATGAGAGTGGAGGGCAGCTCGTGCCAGGGAATCAGAACTGCAAACCTGGGAGAGTAAAGGTTTGGGGTGAAAAATATAAACTGACATAAATGCAAATACACAGCTCACTGAAATTGCTTTTTTTTTTTTTTAATCTGATGAACCAGTGAGTTAAATTGATGACTCAATTAAGAGACCGATTTTTCTTTTCTTGGCTCTCCTGAGGGGTTGAGGTCATATTCCTTCAGAAGATAGTGTTTGCAAATCTAAAGGTTGTTTGCTCTTTTAGGGGGCTATGGCTCTGGGAACTCAAAAGTGGATTAGTTTTCAGGACAACTGATCCTGGTATAAGGTGAAAAAGTCAGATTTTAATAGGATTTTTGACTACCTTCTTTTTTTAAATCACATTCCAGAAAATCACCCTTTGGTTGTTTAGAAAATCAAATTAAAAAGTAATTAAACTTTCCACTGGATGCTGGGAAAGCAATGAAGTGGACAGTTGATGAGCAGTGAAGTGTATCTCGGGAAGCTTCTACCTTGTGGAAAATACGCCCCAGGCACCACTAAATGAGACCAGGGATCTCTCAAAAGGTTTTAACTGTTGAAATGTCGAAGTAATGATGTCAACAACATTTTATTTTAAAGCATTCAAGAAAATTTATAAGGAAATCTCTATAGGTAATTTGGCTTTTTTGGTCTTTTTGATCTATCGTTGCATAAAACAGACTGGAAAGCCTTTATTGATTCATCTTTATGTTTGATGGTTAGGTAGGAAGGTAGGTAGGTAAAAATCAATGATTCTTTAAAAAAAAGTAGATTAAAAAATTCTTTGATATGCTTTTTGTGCAGTAACTCAACAAACACTACCATGTGTCCAAATAGTTTTAATCTAAGATGGTACAAGGATGCTGTAGAAAAAACTTTATAATTTAATTACATGATCTTTCAGAGCAAATTCTTACAACTCTCAAGAGAGCCAGAGCAGGCTGTGTATGATCTACAACAGTAACATCCATACTCTGGCATAAGGTCAAGATTTGACTGTTGAAGAAGATGTGACTGTGGCTTAGATACCAAACAGTTATCTTTCCATGATATCTTTAATAATTTAGCTTTAAATACCAGCCAATCAAAAATTAGTAGTAGGTTTTCAGTATCTATTAAATACAAATTCAAGAAACAGGTTTGCTGCTGAGTGAACAGGTAGGATGCACTTATCCCAGAATATGCTAATTTTAGAAGAGAACAATGTGCTTGTTAGTGGTACTCATGATTCTGGAGTCTTCTGGAGATTTTTTAAAAGGACAGGCAAATCCTTATCTTTTATAGAGGCTGGTGGCAGGTTATCAACGTAATGCAGTATTTTAAATCTGTATTGATCTACGTAAAATCACGTGATTTGTGTTTTGAGGACTCACGTGTATATCATAATGTTTAGAAACGTAAACGTGTATATTCTGTTACAAATGCATCCTTGTTTATTATCAAGGAAATATATTTAGGATTCACATTAGTTTAGCCATTCAGCTGGAGTCCAGCTGAAAAACTCAGCTGCAGTTTCTGTTTTTTTTTTTTTTTTTCTTTTTAACCTACAGTAGGATGAAGGAACAGGTGGGAGTAGAGGTGTCTGGAGGACAAAAAGTTGGGGCAAGGACAAGACTTGGGTGTGGGGGCAGGACCTGATCATCTCTATTATCAGTAAAAAATACGTGAATGAAAGAAACCCCAAAAAACTCCACCCCCATTGAAATGGCCCCAGTAGGGGGCTTGTCCCTCTGCCCCAGGGGAATCTGGGGTTAAGGGCAAGAGTGGGGGGGAGGTTAATGCTACACAGCATCACCCCTACCTGGGGGCTTCACAGCTCAGCACCTCCTCCCCTCTTGGCTGCCAGAGGGCCTGCAGACACAGCCCACAGGCCCAGATCCCTCAGATTGGGCCAGGAAGGAGGGCTGGGGGTCATTTCCCCTGTGCCCCCAACCATTTCTCTCCCGAGTTTTCAAGAAACTCCCAACCACTATCCTCAGTGTTGAGAGTAACAGTGTGCACTCTTGCCTATAGAGCTACAACATACTTTCAGAAATGCTCTGCTATCTCAGTGTTCAGAAGGGGATTGGCCCTTCTCAGCGTGGTGGTCAGATTTCAAACCACAGGTAGTCTTGTCCCTGACCCTTTGACCCACAAGGTTCATCTGCTCCCTCCTCACTACAGCCTTCCTTGGGCAGCCTCAGATCCAGCACAGAACTCCACCCACTCTGCTTCAGCTCCCACGGAGTCCTCCTTCCGCAGGCTCTTGCCTCCTTCATTCATTAATGCGGAATCTGTGTCAGTTCAGGTCTCTGGTGCTGCAAGGCCTATGGAGGCCAATAGGGTAACTGGAAGGTAAGCATCCACAGTAAACTCAGTCCACAGAGCTTCAGATTAAGTGTGGCAGGGGATCTGCAATGGAAGATTTCTTGGGGTTGGAACAGTTAGGCAGGCTTCATGGAGGAGGTAGCATTTGGGAGAGCCTTGACTGATGTGCAGTGTATGATTACTAGATAGGAAATAGCAAAGGTTTTGATTTTGATCCGAGACCAGTATTGAAATACATTTCCACTAGGAAAGGATGAAGATGAAGGTGTTTCCCATGACATATTTGATTTAAACTAGTCTTCCTTGTTGAAAATTCATGTATTATGTGTTGTACACTATGCAAACTATGAGGACAGTGAGCACCTAAGAGTGCTTGGAATATGAGCAGGTTGAAGGAACCAGATAGGAAGTAGAGTGGTTGTAGCATTGATCCTGCAACCCAGAATTTTCTTGCAAATAATGTGAGAGGAACTAATATATTTAAAATTATCTAACTTTATTGGAATGTTATTTTATTATCTGATTATACTTATACTATTATATGTGTGGTCCTATGACATAGTTCTATCGAAAATGTTTTAAAAAGTTATTTCTAAAATGTATACATATTTTATATACATCAAGGTAAAATCTTTATACCAATTATGTGAATATTTAAAAATTATATACGTGGAATAGTTACTTTTGGAAAATATTTAAGTATTTTAATCGGTGTGTTATCTCTATTTGTAGTATTTTCCTGAAGAATATATCTTTTTTCATTGTGATCTTTTATGCCTTTTCTGCCCCACAAAATTGCTTGTAATGTTCTGTAGAAGATTATGATTATTAAGTTTGAAATTATTGACATTAGTAATTGACTCTTCTCTGCAGATCATCATGTTGTTTTTTTTTTTTAAGATTTTATTCATTTATTCATGAGAGACAGAGGGAAAGGCAGAGACACAGGCAGAGGGAGAAGCAGGCTCCATGCAGGAAGCCTGATGTGGGACTTGATCCCAGGACCCCAGGATCACGCCCTGAGCCAAAGGCAGATGCTCAATCGCTGAGCCACCCAGGTGCCCCAGGTCATTATATTTTAATGGAGAAAACATTTCCTGTCCAAGCACTGACCTACAGTCATAAGAAAATTCAGTAATGAGCTCAGAGCAAATTCTGATAAATGGAAGATCTTCTCAATTCTATTTTGTTTTGGTATTGAGACATGTAGGTATTGGCATACATCTCTATTTCTGCCTTTGCTGGTCACAAGTCCTGTGTTTTCTTACTCCCTTCAAAGTGCTTTCTTTGACACATTCTTTGACAGATTTCTTAAGTCTTTTTTTTTTTTTTTAAAGATTTTATTTCTTTTTTTTTTAATTTTTATTTATTTATGATAGTCACAGAGAGAGAGAGAGAGAGAGAGGCAGAGACATAGGCAGAGGGAGAAGCAGGCTCCATGCACTGGGAGCCCAACGTGGGATTCGATGCCGGGCCTCCAGGATCGCGCCCTGGGCCAAAGGCAGGAGCTAAACCGCTGTGCCACCCAGGGATCCCAGATTTCTTAAGTCTTATAGGACGATACTTGTCAGATAAGTTTGTCTCCATTTATGATTCTTAGAAATGTTTTCCCATACTGAGATACTTCAAAATTGTAGGGCTTTTCAATTTAATTTTATTTTGGCACAGAGTATAAATTTAATCAAATAAAAATAAGAGGTTGAGATATTCCAAATCATAATTACAGAATTTTGAGATTTAATTTGTACAACATTTGAGCTCCCATTTCATCTGTTTAGTTCATCAGTGCCTTCCTGGTTTCAGGCTTATTTTTCAATTAATTCCAATCTGCTGACAGCTTCAAAAGCTGAAGACAGTTTTTATAGCTCCCATCGTTGATTAATTTGATTAAAGTTTTCCAACAGATTTTGAGCAGAATGTCATGCCAACTTATGGGACAGGTTTACAAAAAACATAGGACGATTTGTTAAGTAGTCCTCCAAAGGTTCAAATGTTTCCAAAACCTGAATAATGATAAGTCACAGAGAGAAAAAGGAATCACCACAAAAATTGTTAGATACTGTAATTATATGTGTGAATATATTTAAAATTCTGATAGCTACAGCCTCTCTTTCAGTTGGTAGACTATCAGAGCCTGTCTGGATGCCATCATATGCCCCACCACCAGTTCCACATGTATTTCTACTTCATAGATTTCTTAATTTAGTACAAATTTTCATTTTTAAGCACAATGCTTTACTTTTATATTTCACTAAACTTATAATAACATTTGTAATAAGTTTGGATGCTTTACATTCAACAGAATGAGCTTCCATAATCTTTACTCTGATTCCATGAAGTGGATGGGAAAAAAGAATCAAACCATTATTGGAATTAACTGATTTTCTTTTTGAAGCATTGATCACAGTGATACCAAACTGGCCTAATTTACCTCTGCAAAAGTTTTTATTCAGTTAATGGAGACACAAAACCACTGTCACTACCATATGTGTACAAGAAAACTTGGGAGTGGAAATGCACAGATTCAATGTAGAACCATAATCTTTTGATCTAAGGGAAGGGTCATACTTTACATGCTTTCATTCTGCAGCAGCATGGATGACACTGTAGACCTTACATGGTTCTCTTAAAAGACATTGGTGCTGATGCTTTTTCAGGAGATTTGTTGTCTTCTGGTTTTCACTATATTTCATGTGGTTAATGGTATCATTCTGGTCCACCGTGGTAGAAGCTACATGTTGACAAACCTTAAAGAAACCTTTTTATTTTTGTTTAGGATGTTTTTAGATTTTCAGAAAAATTATGAAGATAATACAGAGTTCCCTTAATATGTGTGTCGTTTCATTCACAATTAGCATCTTGTATTGATGTAGTACACTTGTCACAATTAAACTGACACTGGTACATTATTATTGTTTAAATCCATACTTTACTGGGGCACCTGGGTGGCTCAATGGTTGAGTGTCTGCCTTTGGCTCAGGTTGTGATCCCAGGATCCTGGGATCGAGTCCCACATCAGGCTCCTCATAGGGAGCCTGCTTCTCCCTCCGCATGTGTGTCTGCCTCTCTCTGTGTCTCTCATGAAAAAGTAAATAAAATCTTTTAAAAACATCCATACTTCACTAATTTTTTCTCAGTTTTCCCCTAATGGCCTCCTTGTGCTCTAGCATCCCATCTGGATACCACATTCTATTCATCGTCCTATGTCCTTAGGCTCCTCTTGGCAGTGACAGTTAACATTTTGAGCAAGTTCCACATTTATCACCTTCATTCTTGTGGAAAGGAAATTTGGTCCTTAACTGTGTATTAAGCATGCTCCTTTGTTGTTCTTTGAGGTCCTGGTTGCCAGAAGGGTTTATCACAAAACCTGAAAGCATTACCATTGAATAAAATAACTAGTTATACATTTAAGTTGTACTAAAATGGTTAAATGACAGTAGCAAGAGCATCCCAGTTACCTTCTATTGCTGTGTGGTAGGACGGTCTGACTTCTGTCTTCAGTACCCATTTTATGGACCCTGTGCCTCTAATCTCCCAATTTCCCATTGATTTGGCCCGGTGGCCACCTGGCAGCCTGGTGTACCACAGGGCAGATGTCCCCTGGCATTCTCTGCCACCATCTGAGACCTGCAGGAGTTATCTGTCTCCAGCTTCTCTTGTCCAAGCCTAATTTGTTTTATCAGTGAGTATTCTGTTCCTTGTTTCTGAAAGGAAAGGCCTAGTCATGCTGTGTCTGAAAAGGGTCAGGAAAGGAGAGATGGGTTTATCACTGATTGCCTTCTGATTTAGCCACGTGTTCATGAGCAGTCTCTCTACTGCAATGATGTGTCATGTACCACTGAGTTACAGATCCACTAACTCCCCTTGGCTTATGATAGCGCAGATTTTATTTTATTTTATTTTATTTTATTTTATTTTATTTTATTTTATTTTATTTTATTTTATTTTATTTTATTTTATTTTATTTTATTATTTTATTTTATTATTTTATTTTATTTTATTTTGTTAGTAATTTTTTTGTTAAAGATTTTATTTATTTATTCATGAGAGACAGAGAGAGAGAGAGGCAGAGACACAGGCAGAGGGAGAAGCAGGCTCCATGCAGGAGCCCGATGTGGGACTCGATCCCAGGACTTCAGGATCACTGGGAGGCGGCGCTGAACCGCTGAGCCACCCAGGGATCCCCTTGTTAGTAATTTTAATGCATAGTTAGTACATAGTTTACTGTTACTTACTGTTGATGTAGCTTTTTGATGAGCATTTATCCAGAATTTTCTTTTTTATAAGTCAAAGTGGATAAAATATCAGACAACAGCATGAGATTGTCTCAAGTATACATGGAAAGGTGACATGTCCCCTTTCGAAAATACACCAACTTGCACTAACATTACTAGATTATGCCTACATTTAAATTGTCTCCAGGTAAATTGATAGAAGAGAAATACTGGGATCATGAATGTCTACTATGAGTACTGTTTAAGTCAAGAGGTACGTATTTTCACGTATATGTGTACACATACAGGCACATTGACAATGTGGTATCCATATATAAAAAAAAGTTGATCTGCACCAGGGGCAGGATGTGACCAAAGGCCTGTCTCCTGTGTCTAGAAGACTAGGTCTGCATTACCCTATCCTCATTACTGTGCTCAGGGCATTCTTTATGTTAACAGACTATAACAGGGTTCAGAGGAAGGCCTATTTGGCCCTTGGCCTGTTTGTGTAAATAAAATTTAATTGGAGCGAAGTTAAGCTCATTCGTGTGTTGTCTATGTCAGTGTTCATGCTCCAGAGGCCCAGTTGAGTATTTGCAACAGAAATAGTAAATGTTTTCTGACTGATGCTTTACAGAAGAATTTTACTGACCCCTTCTTTTGGAGTACTTGGACCCAATTCCAGCATGGGGTGACGCACTCCCAAACCAGGCATTCCACTGCACCAGCAGGATGTTCAAGAATTAATTCAATTCTGACACTGTCTACTTGGAGATAGCATCAGATTCCACAGGTTGAGGGTTCAATCCTACAAGACTGCCACCACCCCCCACTTCAGACGCCAGTCACAGATGCCAGTCACACACCCCCAGGCTTCTGTGTATGGGGTGGATGAGACTGAAAGTTTCAACCCTTCAGTCACGTGGTTGATCCTCCTAGCAACACTAGCCACCTCTTTGGGTGGGGTCTGAAAAATCACCTTCATTAATAAAAGGCTCCTGTTTCAACCTTTATGGCTTTGAAGGTTTTCAGGAATTGTGGATGAAGACCAAATATATCTAAGAAATGTATTTTGGTCATCTGAATGATCAAATACATATTTCTTAGATGTTAGGATATCACACCCCTGGACTATGAGCCTCATAGGCTGACCTCAAGGATGATCCAACTTTCATTTCTCAGTTTCCCTTATACTAGCACTCATAAGATAATATTTCTATCCATGAGGTTTCCACACTACACCACTTTCTCCCTTTGGCCCTTTCCCCAAAACACAACCCAGAAGCACACAGGAGATAAACACCTACTTACTAATGCACGGGGGGAGCGGAGTCAAGAGCAGTAACAGATCACAAGAATGGCCAACATTTCTCGATTCCCAATAAGGCGCCTGGTATTGTTGTGTGTGCTTCAGTTGGGGGTTAATCCGCACATTATGTGGTAGGAAACTCTTCTCACTTTATGTCTGAGGAAACTGAAGTTCAGGAGGCTAAGAGTTTTGCCCTGGCTCCCAAAGCCAGGATGTGGTGAGGAAGCATTTGATTTAGCCAGGCCATTATACCTGCCCCAGGCACTCTTCACTCATGACGGAAGCAGCCCTCAGCTGTGAGGAGAATGCCCTCCCTAAACTTTCAGCACAGTGCCCCTTGCTATTTCTGCCTCCCCCCCTCCCGCCCCATCCATTGGCTAACTCCCAGGAACTAAATATCAGTGATTTCAAAAAGGAAGCAATTTGCAATTTGAAATGTTTCTAGACTTTGAATCATCTCCCAGGGAGTTTCTATTTTAAAATCTTTGCAGGGATGAGCACTGGGTGTTATACTATATGTTGGCAAATTGAATTTAAATAAATAAAAAATAAAAAAGATAAGAAATTTTGAAAAAAAAAATCTTTGCAGGAATGTTACCCATCCAAATACTTAGGGAACTAAAGTACTTCTCAGGGCGATGGGAATCCCAAAGGAATTTTACCTGTGGGAAATGTATATGGGCAGGGAAGCCTGGAGGAGGCCCTGGTGGTTGGAGACCTGGGTGAGATCATCCTCTGAGCAGCCGCAGAGCAGAGCCAAGGAGAGCCCAGGCCACTGGACTGGCTTGTCTTTCCACCTGTGGAATGGTGGAACCAAGTTGAAGAGACCATTGTTTTCTCTAGAAGGGAGAGCCAGACAATCATTTGGTAACTGAGTTAATGAAGAGCAAGACCTTTTGTGAGGACACAGATAGGAATCTCTTCCAGTTGCAGGTGGCCAGCTTCAGGCAGTTAGTGGGCAGAGAGGCACACCATGTCTGGAAAGACAGACACGAATTTCCCAAAGAGAGCTAATGCTGCCCAGTTCTAGGGGCACAGCTGCATTTGCTTATTGGATTATTTTCTACTTATTTGGGGTTTGTTCTGAAAGTATGTTAACTATGTAATAAAAGTATGTTTTGAAGTCAGTAACTTTTATCTAACTTGTGTGGGGATAAAAGGATCAGTCTTTTCACTGACCACATGACAGTATGGTTGGTTCAGGGCATCTAGAAAGTTAGTGGGTGTCACCTAGGTAGGAATATGCCCATTTTTTTTACCCCCCTCCCAAAGAGAAATAAACTATCAGTTTTTAAAAAGATTTTATTTATTTATTTGAGAGTGAGAGAAAACTTGCACAAGCAGAGAGAACAGCAGAGGGAGAAGGAGAAGCAGACTCTCCTCTGAGAGGGAGCCTAACTGGGGCTTGATCATAGAACCCTGAGATCAGTACCTGTGCTGAAGGCAGACGCTTAACCAACTGAACCATTCAGGCACCCATATCAGATTTTTAAAAAAGATTCATTTTTTAGAGCAGTTTTAGGTTCATAGAAAAATTAAGAAGGTACAAAGATTTCCCATATACCCCTTGCCTCCACACTTGTACAACCTCCCACATTATCAACAAACCCCAATCTGAATGATACATTTGTTACAACTAATGAGCCTGCATTTACACATCATAACCACCCAAATTCCTTATTTTACATTAGGGTTACTCATGTATATTATATGGGTTTGGGCAGAGGTACCGTGACATCATACAGAGTATTCATTGCCCTGAAAATCCTCTATGCTTCACCTATTCATCCTTACTCTCTCCCCTCTAATCCCTAGCAACCACTGATCTTTCTAGTGTCTCCAAGTTTTGCCTTTTCCAGGATGATAGAGTTGGAATTATGTAGTATGTAATCTTTTCAGATCGGTTTCTTTTGTGTAGTAATATGCATTTAAAGTTCCTCTATATCTTCTCCCATGGCTTGGTAGCTCATTTCTTTAATGTTGGATGATATTTCCTTGTCTGGAAGTACCGTAGTTAATCCACTACCTACTGAAGAACATCTTGGTTACTTCCCAGTTTTGGCGATTATGACCAAAATGGCTATACATAATCATATGCAAGTTTTTGTGTGGACATAAGATTTCAACTCCTTTGGATAAATACCAACAAGCATTGATTGCCAGATTGTATGATTGAGAGAATGTGTAGTCTTCTGAGAAACTATCACACTGTCTTCCCAAGCTACTACTATTTTGCATTCCTACCAGCAGTGAATGAGTTCCTGCTGCTCTACATCCTCACCAACATTTGATGTCAGTGGTCTGGATTTTGGCCAGTAGGTATGTGGTGCCATCTCATTGTTTTAGTTTGCATTTCCCTGCTGCCATGTGATGTGGAGCATATTTTCGTGTGCTTACTTGCCATCCATGTATCTTCTTTGATGAAGTGTCTATTAAGGTCTTTGACCCATTTTTTAAATCAAATTGTTTTCTTATTATTGAGTTTTAAGGGTTTTTGTGGGTATACTTTTATATTTATTTATTTATTTATTTATTTATTTATTTATTTATTTAAAAGATTTTATGTATTCATGAGGGACAGAGAGAGAGAGAGGCAGAGACACAGGCAGAGGGAGAAGGAGGCTCCTCGCAGAGAGCCAGATGTGGGACTCAATTCAGGATTCTAGGATCATGCCCTGAGCCAAAGGCAGACACTTAACCTGCTGAGCCACCCACGTGTCCCTGCTGGTATATTTTTAGATGATAGTACATTAATCAGATATGCTTTTTGCTGATATTTCCTCCAGTGTGTGGCTTATCTTCTCATTTTGTTGACACCATCTTTCACAGAGCAATTGTTAATTTTAGTGAAGTCCAGTTTATCAATTCTTTTTTCATGGATTATGCCTTTGGTGTTCTATGTAAAAAGTTTCCACCATATCCATATCTAGGTTTTTTTCCTTTCTTCTCTTCTAAAAGTTTATAGTTTTGCATTTTATGTTTAGTTCTTATCCATTTTGACTTCATTTTGGTGAATGGTATTAAGTTCTGTGTTATGTTCTTTTGCAAGAGGAAGCCTACTTGTTCCAGGACCATTTGTTAAAAACACCATCTTTGCTTCATTATATTACCTTTGCTCCTTTGTCAGGTATCGGTTGACTGTATTCACATGGGTCTCTTTATGCGCTCTGTTCTATTCTGGTGATCTGTTTGTATGATCAGGTTTTTATTGTCTAGAATTTTACATATTTTGTAGCAGAGGAAAGTAGAAATTCACAAAAACTTCTGAAGTTGTACCTTTCTGGATTAAATGACACAACTTAGATTTACCTTTATCTCTACAAACTTGTTTATTAAAATCATGTGCTTATTTTTATTTCTCTGCTTCAGCCAAAACTTTGTGAAGATGCGAGTAGTTAAGATGCAGACTCGGTCAAGTCATTGTTTCCATTTAACACTTCCAGTGACTTCCTACCCTCTCAGTAACTGTCTCCTCCTGTTTCTTTGCTGTGCCTTCTAGATCCTGGTAACTTTTCAGGCCACATCCATATCTTCTGCTGCTGCCAACCTCCCCCACTCTGAGCTCTCCAGCCCTACCAGCTTCTTTCAGTTACAGGAGTGGCTGCCTTACCCACCCCCCCTTGTCCTGCCTTCTACCTCTGATTACTGGTGCCTCGGACAGGCTACTGCTCCCTTGCCCTTTCTCACTTACTGCCTACTTGGCATCTACTCATCCCTCAGGTTATCCCCCAAGTGCTGGTCATGTTCCCTGTCTATGCTGCCGGAGTATCTTGTTGTTAATCTTCATAGTGGGTCTAATGGGGGAAGGGACCCAGTCTGTCCATAGCACTTTACCTCCAGGATCTAGCAGGGTGCCCCATGGATGGCATGGGTGTTTTAATTTCCCAGGCTCAGATGTTAAGGTCATAAGGTCAAATTTCTTATGCCAGTCCCTAGTATAGAATGTTGCAGACATTGATACTCAATACTGTTACCTTTTGTTCATAAAAAACTGTTTTGGGTTTTAGATATATTTGATCTGTGATCTGAATGACGAAGTTAGCCTCCTATTTTAATGCTTAATACAGCAAGACTTGGAATCTAAGAGACAGTTTCCTAACGATCTTACTGGGTCACTGTGTTCCTTAGTGTGGAGAGGCATTGGCTATCTCGCAGAGGTATTCTTAGACCAGAGGTGTCCAGGCATTCTGAGTACCAGCACTAACTACAGTATGTGCACATGAATGTAGATATATCTGTGCTCTTCTCAATAAAGTATTAATCTTGTGAAAATGTGTGACCCTTTTATAATTTTTACATGTCTTGAGTGTGTCTGTTTTTCTTCTAAGTTCCCATAATAAAGCTTTCAGCTTCAGTGGGAATATTTGTGATTTAAAATGCTTATTTCCCAGGGACCATTTAAAAACTAAATTGTGAATTTTTTCATCAGGTAATTTACTCACCACAACTCTCTCTCTCTCTCTCTCTCTCTCTTTTTTTTTTTTGACACAGATCATCTTGTAATTTATCAAACAAGAAGATAAACAGCTCAGGTTTTAAACATCTAAAGTTGGGTGGTAATTCAGGGAGTGCTTTGATCTACATTTCTCTGATGTCTGTCTCTGCTTTTCATTTGATCTCTTTTCCTTCAGACATAAATTAGATTATTTTTAGTGTTAGAGGCTCTCTTGGCATAGAAGTGTAGAGACTGTGTTTTGTCTTGGCTGATTAAGGCCTATGACTTGACCCTTCATTTTTACTGAGGATTTGTCAAGCACACCTGTAAGCAGTTCTACATGGTATTTGTGAATCCAAGTGTAACTGCCTGAGATTAGGCCCATACCCAGTGAATTAAAAGTGCTTTGGGCCTTTACATCACCAGGCACCATTTTCAGGTCTGATGTGTACCGCCCTGGGTCCGGCCAGAAGGAAACAGAGCTATGCGTGTGGTGCGACATTGTGCATTCTCTGCTTGCTTAACCTTTGACGTGGGGAGCAAGGACACTAGGGGAGGCCAGTGACTGCGACACTCTTAGGAGTGGAACAAAGATTGTCTTGGCACCAGGCAATGGCACCACGTCTGCTGAGTTGACGAATCCACAAGTGTTCAGCTGCCTGGGCAGGGCACAGCATTTAAGCTCACAGAGAGGCAAAAGGTATTACCTCTTCTTACAGTCAGGTACTTTTCTCCATCAGGTGTCAGAATTGCCAAGTGTGTTCTGTTGGCTGTCTGTTGGCATAATCCAGATGGTTCTCTAATTTCACAGATACAAACCAAATGAAGCACACAGACATATGGGGCCTGGGGAAGGTGGGAGTGGGACTTATTGTCTACAGTAATACTTTTCCCAGATAGCTTTACATAAACCAAATTTTAGAAGATTTTCTCATTTTAATCTTTGTCATGCTTTCATTCTTTAAAGGTGATCCTTTGTAATGTGGACAGTCCTTGCAGCAATGATATATATCCTCCTACAAAGGAATTTTTAAAAATCTTGATAGGTTAAGTTTTCTTAAATGGAGACATGCTCTTGGGGTCCTTGAAGGACCAGTTCAGCATTTACTTTTGGCACGAAGAGGTATTTCCTCCATGAGGATCTGGACTCTGAGCCAGATGGGCTGAATTGGAAACCTGGCTCTGCTACCAGGATAATACTTTGCTGTCTGTGCCTCAGTTTCTTCTTTGCTAAACAGCATACTAATGATAACTTCTTTATAGGGTTGCCATGAGGATTAAGCGAATAGTACATGTAAATGCTGGATCACTGCCTGGACTGCATATGTAAGGTGCTTAATAATTGTCTGCTTCAGGATACGAATGCTTCAGAGTAGTTTTCTGTTCTCTTTAGAGAGAGTGGGTGGTGATACTATAAAGATTTACCCTGGTCATAGAAGCTTTTACTTAGTTAATATGAAGCTATCAAGAAAAAGACAAGGAAGTAACTTTATCTGGAAGAGGTTAATAAAAAAACAAAATAGGAAAATATTATGCCAACCTTTTAAGTTCAAATGGACTATAACAAAGAAGTTCCAAATCCTGGTGGCTTTACAGAATACAAACATATTTCTTTCTAGTGGGTCATTCAGATTGAAGTGGTCAGGCAGCCCTGCTGAGCAGTTAACCTCAGTGTGGTGATTCAGGAATCCAAGCATATTCTATCCCATGACTTTGGCATATTGGAGTTCTTCACTTCAGCTCTGGGGATGAAGAAGAGAAACGGATGGAGGTAGAGAAGGAGCAAGAAGAGAGAGGGAAGGAGAATGGAGGGAGAGATGCCGAGAGAAAGAGAGAAAGAGTGTGAATGAATAGAAGCTGAGGATCTTATGAAGAATTTTAGGGAACAAGCATAGAAGTGACAAACACACACCATTTCTATTCCATTTTATTGACTAGAACTAGTCACATGACTCTACCTGCCTGCGGTTATGGGAAGTCATTTCTCCTTGTGTGCTTTGTAATAGGAAGCAGGATAGATGAGTATTTTTTTTTTAAGATTTATTTATTTATTTATTCATGATAGACACAGAGAGAGGCAGAGACATAGGCAGAGGGAGAAGCAGGCTCCATGCAGGGAGCCTGATGGGGGACTCAATCCCAGGACCCCGGGATCACGCCCTGAGCCAAAGGCAGATGCTCAACCACTGAGCCACCCAGGTGCCCAGGATAGATAAGTATTAACTATATAACATGTTTTCTGCCAGTGTCACGTATTTGCTATAATTGATATGTTTGTATACTTCACTGTCAACTATTTCTAAAATTCTTTATAATGTTAAGACCATCAAGAAGATTTACAAATCATGTTTCTTTCTTATTTTTGAAACTGGCAGAAAGTCAGGAAATCTACTGATCTCTACTTCTGAACATTTTATTGTGCTGTTAGCCAATAAACAAGGACTCTAGGTGATAGGATTTCAATGGCCATCTCTGATAAGCAAGTTCCTATTAAGGAGAAAGTCTTTTTGTTTTGTATCATGCTGGTGATTAGTAAATGACAAAAGGCAAAGAAGTTAATGATCCTGTTATGCATTGAAATTGCATGGGGCAATCTAAGAGTATTTTGTTTTGTTTTGTTTACTGCTGTAGTAAATATGTCTCACTGTTGCAACTAGTGTTTGTACTCAGCTTTGATGGGAAGGATGATGGCTGCTTTCTGTATCTTACATCAAACAAAGTGGCTTAATCCTGCAGGTTTATTAATAATACTTCACTTGAAAAAAAATAATACTTGAGCAGTTCTCTTCAATCGTAATTGGCCTCTGCACAGACTGAGCAGTTTATTTACAAATGGAAACCTGGGGGAGTTTATAACTCCATGGACACACATTGAGGCCATGCTTAACTAAGCTTCTGGGTTAATATCTACCTCACAATTTGCATGTTTCATAGTTCTGTGAATTAATTTTGAATCCCATTTCTTCTGCCACGATTCAGATGCTTTACCACAGTTTGGAAGCAAAATAATGTTACGGCGGATCATGTGGTCTGCAGCATCACAGTGGGGTCTATTCCCAGCTCAGCTACTCGGTCACTCTGGGACTTTGGACCTTTTACTGTTTGCTCTGGCTGCGTAGGAATTTCTAGTAACAACTACCAGACTGGGTGACTTAACTGAAATTCATTCTCATACAGTTCTGGAGGCTAGAAGTCTCAAGTCAAGGTACCAGCAGGGTTGGTTCTTTCTGAGGCCTGTCCCCTTGGCTTTCAGATGGCTACTTTCCTGTGTCTTCACAGAGTCTTCTTTCTGTACACTTAGCATATCATCCACTGAACTTGAGTCAGGAGCACTGCCAGCTCCCTGACTCACTCTTTTATCCTCTAGTAGGTGAGCTGCCCAGTCACATCAGCTTTTCTTTTGAAATGATTCTGGAATATTTGTCTTTTTATAAAAGTTAATAATAACTAATATGAGGATTGTCACATACAAATACATATGAATTTATATGCAGTAATTTTTAACTGACTATAAAATAATAGGTATATTCACATAAAGGCTGAAATATGTCTTATTAGGGATTGGTGGAACATGTTATTAATCCATTTAATGATTACCTAACTTTCTGTGCATCTATTTACCATTTTTTATTTTAATTTAAATTTTTAAAAAATATTTTATTTATTTGAGAGAGAGTGAGCACAAGCAGGAGGGAGGGACAGAAGGACAGGGAGAGGGAGAAGCAGACTCTGCTGAGCCAGGAGCCTGATGAGAGGTTCAATCCCATGACCCCAAGATCACAACCCAAGCCAAAGGCAGCTGCCCAACCAAATGAGCCACCCAGGCACCCCTATTTACCTTTTTTAGAATTTCTATTTTTTAAAGATTTTATTTATTTATTCATGAGAGACACAGAGAAAGGCAGGGACATAGGCAGAGGGAGAAGCAGGCTCCCTGCGGGGAGCCCAATGTGGGATTTAGACCCAGGACCCTGGGATCACACCCTGAGCCAAAGGCAGACCCTCAGCCACCGAGCCACCCAGGCATCCCTCCCTTCTGCTTCTATTATTGTTGCCTTTTTCTTCCTTGATTCTTATGTGTCTCATTCCTAAAAGTATTCTGAAAATTTGCTTTTTTATTTTTTGCTTGGTTTAATTAAGCTTTTAATTTCATTATGATTATTTTTCTTGGCAGAAAAGAACAAGTTAGCACCTTGTATCTAAACATCAACCTTGTGGAGCCAAGACTAATTCAGCCGTATGAACATGTTATCAGGAACTTTATCCGTGAGATCAAACTGCAGAGCACAGAAATGGAAAACCTGGCCATTGCGGTGAAGAGGTATTGAAGCTCTTCCTTCCTTCTTTTTTCTTTCTTTCTTTCTTTTTCTCTTTCTTTTTTAGAGAGAGAGAGAGAGAGAGAGAGAATGCGGGCAGGAGGGGGGAAGGGGCAGAGGGAGAGAGAATCTTAAGCAGACTCCATGTGAGCATGGAGCCCAACACAGGGCTTGATCTCAAGACCCTGAGATAATGACCAGAGCTGAAATCAAGAGTCAGATGCTTTACTGACTGAGCCACCCACGTGCCCTTGGAGCCCTTCCTTTCTAAGTGGCACGTGGGGTCAGACCTTTAACTGGCTCTGTGACCAGATGGCACATAGAGCTGCGCTATCACATTATGATGTGGGTGGACTTCCCCAACCTCAGGAATCTGGTGCTTCCTTGGCTGAGCCAGCATGAAGAAAGCTGAGTTGGGCAGTACTTTATACGGCATCCAGCAGTCCATCAGTAGGTCATCCTGTCATATAAACTTTTTAAGACCAATGATTCCATACAGAACAGCTCAAGAGATTTGTTTTCCAGCCACTTGAAACATACAGGAAACTTTCCATCCAGAGAAACAGACAGGACTCCACTAGAAGCCTGGCCTTATCAGACAGGGGTGTGACTTCAGGCAGGTTCCTGTGTCTGCAGAACAAGACTGTAAAATATTCACCTTCCCAGGGTATGGAGGCACAGTAGATGATGTCGTGGGTAGAGTCCCTCGTACCAGGCCTACCGCATGGCTGGTGCTCACTGGTGGGACTCTTCCTATCTCTGGCCTTCCTCATCTAGCCTGAACTTGAAAGCCAAAAAACTTTATTATTTTTTTTAATTTTTATTTATTTATGATAGTCACATCAGAGAGAGAGAGAGACAGAGACAGAGACACAGGCAGAGGGAGAAGCAGGCAGGCTCCATGCACCGGGAGCCCTACGTGGGATTCGATCCCGGGTCTCCAGGATCGCGCCCTGGGCCAAAGGCAGGTGCTAAACTGCTGCGCCACCCAGGGATCCCTGAAAGCCAAAAAACTTTAAACTCATACTGTCATGCAGATAGTTTGTGTAAGCCATAGCTGGTTTACATAGGATATCTTACTGGTTTTACCAGTAGCCCAGTGCAGGGGAAGAGCTTATATGTGTTACAGTCTGAAATCAACCTTTTTGCTCCGCAGTGGCACCACAGTCCTTTGGCATTAGTGGGAAAGAGAGCAGTTTGTTTGCCATAATTCCTGGGTGTTCTGCTCTGCAGATGCTTCTCATTGCCATCTGTTTTGGCAGTGTGTGGTGCATCCTGCTAGTCTCTGCCCAGAAACTGTAAAGGCCCCTTTGATAGAATGCACCCCCTCTGCAAGGGGACAGGAGAGGGTACTTCTCTGTCTTTTTATTCTTTCCCTCAAAGTGATGCTCAAACCATCTAGTTGACCCTTTGGAGTTTAAGTGAAGGAAATTAAAATATAGGAGTATTTTAAAAATGCTAATGCTAAATAGGACTTTTCATAATTCTGGAGTCATGTAAGAATTGAGCTATTCACAGGAGTTTTCTGAGGAACATTTTCAGTTCCTAACTCTGAACTTTTCCCTCAAGTTTGCCTGATAGGGGCTTTCAATGGGATAGTAGGATGGTCCTCTGAACTCCAAATTCTGTAGAACAGTATGGAACCTTGGGTGATTCGCAGACAGACATATTGAGTTTTTAGACTGTCCAGTGAATACCTGTTAAAACAGACAGACTTCCACAGGCACTCACATACACAGACCTACACAAAGATATGTGGGACACACACATATTTATACATGACCATTAAGGATAGTACCATATGAACCCACAAGGGAAAGAATGGTCTTCTTCATGTTCTCATCACCAGCCCCGGCTGCTCTGTCCCTGCAGAGTGAGTGTGTTACCTGTGCTGAGCTGTGTCAGTGCTTGTCTCCTCTTTGCCTCTGTGCTACCAGGGGTTCCAGAGTCAGGCTCTGTACCAGCTATCAGAGATTTGCCGAAGTGCTTACATGATGACCGTGAAGTTCTCTTATGTTCTTAACTGAGACCATCTGCCCTCACCTGGGATTTTTGGATGGGGAAGGTGTCTGCCTTTTTGCACTGTACTTGCATCTGAAGAGTGGTCCCAGTGTTTCGACGAGATCCCTGGACTAGGTCAGAGTGGACAGTCTTCACCATGCCAGACATTTCACTAGGAGTTAGGAATTGCTGGGGCAAACACTATGTCATTATAGACCAAAAAAAAAAAAAAAATGTTGCTCAGAAGTGAGGAAGGCAGAAAGAACACATGTAGGAGCAGTCCTGGATGTCTAGAAGGAGAGGTTGGAAAAATGGTCATGGGAGAGAAAGGATGTGTGATTTGGCTGTTGTATAGTTCCAGAGTTGACCAAACAAAGTTTGGTCAAAACCAACAAAACAAAGTTGCTGTGGAGATACTTAATTCCTAGATTTCAGGTAGCAAGTATGTATGTATGTGTGTATTTATTTATTTGAAGATTTAATTTATTTATTAGAGCGAGCATGAGTGAGGAGGAGGGCAGAGGGAAAGGGAGAAGCAGACTCTCCACTGAGTAGGGAGCCCGACTCGGGACTCAGTCCCAGGATCCTGGATGATAACCTGAGGTGAAGGCAGATGCTTAATTGACTGAGCCTCCTAGGTTGCCCTCAGATAAGAGGTATTTATAAACGAGCTAGAAATAGCTGACTTTCCAAACTAGGTTAACATTTCTTGGGCAGGCTGTCAGGTAAGGATGCAGAAAATAGTAGTAAAGTCACTCAAAATTTTATTTTGGGGCCTTCACCCTACCCCTCCGTAGTCATTTAGAATTTTTTAGAAATGAAACTAGTGCACGGACTGTGTTACCAGGGAGTAAACAAGTAGAAAGCAGGTGAGATGTGTCCCAGAAGCCATCAAACTGGCAACTGGCAGATGGGAGGCCTTCTGTTTAGGTCCTGCCCTCTCCTTTTTATCAGTAGTGTGTCAATGACCCTCAAAACCCCATGGTGGCTGCTTTCAAGTTTCTTGTCATGTAGTTGAATAGGCAAGACGTATTTATGAGAAAATTGAGATAACTGGACATACAGCAGAGAGAAAACAAAAAATACTTTTTTAGGTTTTAATCTGAAGCTTCAGCCATTGTAAAGTGTACAGACGTCTCCAAACTAGAAAACTATCCTAGAACATTCCTCAATGAAATGTTCCTATTTCTAACTTTTTTGGCAAATCAGTGTGCTCCACCTCTATAGAGAGGTGATTTAGTGATGCCTTTAATAAAAGAAGCAGAATTTTTCTACAATGTAAAGATCACATTTGTAATCTAGAACTTTAGGGAACTGATTAGAAATCATTGAGATTCCTTTTTCCCCCCTTCTAACTATAGCATATAACATGTGTGTTTCGTATAATAACATTGCAAAATTATATCTAAAGATCTATTTATCATGGGATTCTCTTTTTGTCCAGGGCTGTCACTCAGTTATGCCGCAAAAAGGGTTTTTCAGAATTTATTGAGAACTTCCCAGTGATTTGATACCTTTTTCTGTTCTTCACCACAATCTAGTTTAATAGTATTTTATCTAATTTATACCATTTACTTAATATCTAGGTTTAATGTCATTTTATACCCCAGTGGTCAAATTGCCAGCCTGTTTTATTTTGTGGAAGGAACAGGGAATATTATTCTAATTGCTATGTTTCTTCTCTATAAAATAGGGGTTGAGATAGATGGGGTTGAAGTTGTCTGCGTGTTGCGGTGAAAAGGTGTGCTTCCTCTTGAATTTCAGAGCCCAGGACAAGGCAGCGATGCAGTTGAGTGAGCTGGAAGAGGAAATGGATCAGAGGATTCAGGCAGTAGAACACAAGACGCGGAAAGACGTGAGTGTGTGGGATTGGCCTGTTCATTCCACGAATCCTGGTGCAGGCAGTGGGCACTTTGTAGGTGCAGCAAGTCTATAGGCTCCCAGGGGCTCTTAACGAGGGCCTTTTTTTTTTTTAAGATTTTTTTTTTTATTCATGTATTTGAGAGAGAATACAAGTGGGGGGAGGAGCAGAGGCAGAGGGAGAAGCAGACTCCCTGCTGAGCAGGGAGCCCGAGGTGGGGCCCGATCCCAGAACCCTGGGATCATGACCTGAGCCGAAGGCAGATGCTCAACTGACTGAGCCACCCAGGTGCCCCTCAGTGAAGGCATTTTTGGTGGTGGTGGTTTGGGGGAGAGTAAGGAGAGAGGGAGCAGATAATTTCAATAGTGAGTGCAGTGAAGACCAGGTGTGGTAGTCGGCGATGGGAAGAGGAGGTCGGGGACCCCTTTGTGGAGGTGACACGAGCGCTGTGGTCAGACGGCAGAGCCCCCCCTTCAATGGAGGAGGGTGGTGTGTTTTTATTCCATGATGTCACCGACCATGTCCTCTGCCAACTTGAAATCTAGATTGCAGGGAAACTAAAATTCTCTCTGCAGACTTCATAATGGAATGTACTCTTATTCATCACTGAAGGAGCTCTTAAGGTTGGAAGTTACTGCCTTCAGTGATTTCTGTAGAAGCAATACTTGTGTTTTTTCCTTCTCAAGTCTAGTTGAGTGATTAATGTTTACTGGAAGGAGAAAATAGACCTATCTTTAAGGCTACTATTCAATTGGACTTTTTCTGTTCATTTGCCCCATTACCTCTGAGTGGCCACAGGTAGTGGCATCTGATCGGCCTTCATGTGCTTCCCGGCTCTGCCTTTGCCTGGGCTGGGTGGCCCTGGAAAAATAACTTGACCTCTGACCCTGGTGGTGCCATTTTTAGGATGGGGTAGTGCCACCAACCTGCTTGACGGAGGTTTGGCCTGTGATCTGGATGGGTGCTCCATGCCTGAGAGGTGCTGGAAGCATCATGGCTGTAGCCGGTCTGTTCTTCTCTGTTGCTCTTTGTAACTCTGTGTCCTTTCAGAGTCTTTGCCTAAAACAGCTTCATCACATGTATGATTTCAGGTGTTTTTGTTGTCTCATCTCTTAATGACAAGGTTAATAACTGTTGGGATGTCACATTTAACAGAGTGAACGGCTCAGAGTCCATGGGCCAGCTTTAGTGTGGTGGAGACCTCATTCTTCTGCTAGCACTTCATCTGTTGGGAGTCTAGAAACAGGAAAATCATATATTTTTTCTGCCTTTTTTTCCTCTCCATCCATCTAATCTGTGTGCTCGTTCATTCATCCAACACTTACCAAGCGCATGTGCTGTTGTGCCATCAATCTCACTGCCTCCTCCAGCTACGTACTTAACAAACAAGTCTTTTGTTAGTGTTGGAGCCCTTACCATGGCTCCCACTCCTTGTAATGTTGTGTTGGGTCCATTGTAATGTCAGCCTCAGCTCAGCCCCTGTGATTCTTCACTGCACAGCTCTGGTCTGGCATGATCATTGCTCTTCCTTCGCTCCAGCAGTTCCCTTTGCCCGTCCTTTCCATCTTCCTGAACTCAGCAAAGCTTAGAGAAAGTCTCCACTTCTCTTTGATGCTGTCTCCCAGTCCTCTGGCCGTATTCACCTCTTCCTGACCTTGACTCCTCTTGTACATACAGTGTTATTCCATTGTCCTGGCTCAGTATTTTATCTTGTAATGGCTTTTTTGAAGTAAAATTGACATGCAAGAAGCTGCACAAATTTGTAGTATAGAGTATGATAACACTGGGTATACCTGTACGGTGTGAAACCATCACCACAGTCAAGATAATGGATATACCTGTCCACCATGGAAGTGTCCTCATGCCCCTTTGTCCTGTCTCCCTTCCTCCTCTCCCCTCCTTGCCAGGCAACCATGGTGCATTTTCTTTGGTAAAATATCTGTTAAAATCTTTTACTCGCTTTAAAAATTAAGTGATGTTCTTGTTACAGAGGGATTTTTTTTCTTTTTCTTTTTTAAATACAGTTTTTTTTTTTTTAAGAGCTGTATTTATTCATGAGAGAGGCAGAGACATAGGCAGAGGGAGAAGCAGACTCCCTGCAAGGAGCCTGATGTGGGACTCCATCCTGGACCCCAGGATCACACCCTGAGCCAAAGGCAGACACTCTCAACCACTGAACCACCCAGGCATCCACAGTTCTCTTTTTTTCAAGGCGGGGGGAGAGGGAGAGAGAATCCCAAGCAAACTCCGCTCGGAGCCTGATGTGGGGCTTGATCCCAGGGCCCTGAGATCATCACCTGAGCTGAAACCAAGAGTTGGATGCTTAACTAGCTGCACCACCCAGGTGTCCTTGCTGTGGAATTTTGAGAACGCTTTATATATTCTGATTTTAAAATTCTCTCCCTGCCGTGACTTGTCTTTTCATTCTCCTAACAGTATATTTTGAAGAGTAGAAATTTTTCATTTTGATGAAATCCAATTTGTCAGTTTTTCTTTAATGGATCATGGCGTCTAAGAAATCTTTACCTAACCCAAGGTCACGAAGATGTTCTGCTGTTTTCTTCTGTAAGTTTTATTAGTTTTAGGTTTTACATTTGGGATCCATTTTGCATGGTATGGATCAAAGTTCATATTTTTTTGCAGGTGGATATCCAATTATTCCAGCACTGTTTGTTGAAAAGGCCATTTGTTCTCCATTGAATTGCCTTTGTACTTTGTCCCAGATTGGTTTACTGTATTTGTGTGGATTTATTTCTGGGCTCTCTGGTTTGTTCCATTGATTGCTTTATGCCAGTATCACATTGTTTTGGTGACTGTTGCTTTATAGTAAGTCTTGAAATCAAGTAATATTATTTCTTCAACTTTGGTCTTTTTCAGAGTTGTTTTGGCTATTTTAGATCCTTTAATTTCTGTAGAATCAGCTTGCCAACTTCTTAAAAAAAGGGGGGGGGGACCTGCTGTGGGTTTGATTTGGTTTCATTGCCTTTATAGACCAATTTGGGGAGAATTGCATCTTAACAATAATGAATAATTTTTGATCCATACACTGATGCATTCTCCATTTCACTTAGCAATGTTTTGTGGTATTCAATATACAGATCTTATAAATCTTTCCTCAGATTCATTCCTAGGTATTTGATACTTTAATGCTACTCTAAACAGTGTTGTTAAAAATTTCATTTTTTTTTTAAGATTTTATTTATTTGATAGAAAGCACAAGGAAGGAGAATGGGAGAGAGAGAAGCTGACTCCCCACTGAGCAGGGAGCTCCACGCTGGACACTGGGATTATGACCTGACCCAAAGGCACCCTCAGTCAGCTGAGGCACCCAGGCACCCCAGAAATCTCAATTTCTGATTACTCATTGTGACTATATAGAAATACAGTTGATTTTACATATAGATCTTATACCCTATCATATTTGTTTACATTGTTCACACTCAGTAACTTTTTTAAAATTTTTTAAATTTTTTTATTTATTTATGATAGGCACACAGAGAGAGAGAGAGGCAGAGACATAGGCAGAGGGAGAAGCAGGCTCCATGCACCGGGAGCCCGATGTAGGATTCGATCCTGGGTCTCCAGGATCGTGCCCTGGGCCAAAGGCAGGCGCCAAACCGCTGTGCCACCCAGGGATCCCCTCAGTAACTTTTTTGATAGATTCCATCAGATTTTCTACACAGATGGTTATGTAGTCTATGGATAAAAGCAGCTTTACTTCTCGCTGATGTGAATGATCACTTTATTTTTCTCTCCTTATTGCACTGATTAGAAGAAGAAAAGTAAGAACAGACATCCTTGTCTATTATCACTCTCTCAATACAAAGTATGATGTTGGTGGCATGTTGTTCATGGATGCCCTATATTGAATTGAGCATGTTCCTGGATGGCTGACAGTTGTTGTTCTAATTAGGAATGGAGCTGAGTGAAGTAAGTCAGTCGGAGAAGGACAAACATTATATGTTCTTATTCATGTGGGGAATATAAATATAGTGAAAGGGAATATAAGGGAAGGGAGAAGAAATGTGTGGGAAATATCAGAAAGGGAGACAGAACGTAAAGACTGCTAACTCTGGGAAACGAACTAGGGGTGGTAGAAGGGGAGGAGGGCGGGGGGTGGGAGTGAATGGGTGACGCGCACTGAGGGTTATTCTGTATGTTGGTAAATTGAACACCAATAAAAATAAATTAAAAAAAATAATTAGGAATGGAATGTTGGATTTCATCAATGCTTTTTCGAATCTATTGAAATGATCATGGTTTTTCTCTTTTTTAGAATATCAATGTGGTGAATTACACTGTTTTTCAAGTATTAAAATACACTTGCACTCTGGGGACAAACCTCAGTTATGATGTATTTTCGTTTTTATATCTTGTTGAATTCATTTTGCTAAATTTTATTTTTGCATCCATGCTCATAAAAGATTGGTTTGTAGTTTTCTTTTAATGTGTTTGATTTTTGTATCAGGCTAATGCTATTCACATCATAGAATGAGTTGTGAAGGATTCCCTCCCTTAGTTTTCAGGAAGTTTGTGATGAATTGGTCTGAGCCACCACCATTTCTACCTAGATTACTGTAAAGATCCCCCATCTGATCTCTGGGCATCTGCCTGTGACAGGTTGGGAATGGAAAGAACTACATAGTGATAATTTCCTTTATTGAACTCTGAATAAAATATTTTTAAACCATAAAAGTTGTTATGTTAGGGTTATGGCCTTGGATTTAGTGTGAAGACTTGCCTAGTTACATATAGGTACATTTCCATGCCAGGAAAGCTGTGCAAGGGAGTGCCTCATTGGGAGGCTCACGTCTTTATCCACCTGTGAAGTGGCAACACTTGCTGGGCTCACCTGTAAAGCTGGATAAAGTCAAGAGACTTACTTAAAAAAAGGTTACCATGAGTGAAGATGTTGCCCTTCTCTTACACATTTTCTCCAAAGCATAGAATATCTAATTTACATGGATTATTAATTTAATTGGATAATTCAATATAATCCTTGCATTAATCCAATAGGGAAACGGAGGCTGCAAGTAAGTTGTCTCAACTAGATAGCCAGTAGGTGAGTAGCAAGACCCTTTAAGTCAGGCAGGTGTTCAGACATGGGGTCATGTCTCCCCTGCAGAGGGGCCTTTCCTTACCACCCTGACTCACTTCCTGTCACATCTCACTGTTAGCTTCTCTTCAGCATTGCTTCCTGAGATCATCTTTGCTTCGTGCCTTCCCCAACCAGGATGCACGTCTGCCTGCATTGCTCCTGCTTTGTCTCCCTGTGCATATAGGAGGCCATCAGTGGACATTTGTACACTCAACTTCACTGGTTATTAACATAAAACTTTATTTGGATACTAAACGTAGGGAATAAAGTTCCATACTTTGTTAAGAGAAAAAGTAAATTTAAAGATGTGTGGGCTCTTGGGAACTTTAGCCTCAGACCTCCTGGGGTGCCCCCTTGCCTTTCTCTGATCCAGGCAGGAAGCAATTGAGAAGTACTAGCCCATGCGGAAGCACTTAGCATAGACATTTGCAAGTGATGTGATTTGAATTCAGGTCAGGTGTAAGCTCTTGGAAGAAGGACAAACCCACCAGACCTTCCTGGACCCTGATGAGATGATAGGGTTCAAGGAAGCATTTGGACCTTTGGCTGTTGCCATATCTTTTAATTAATAATAGTGATAATTAATTAAACTAGTTAATTGATGTGCTATGGCTTTCTGTCATAACATGAGTAATAGTCTTAGAGGTGTCTCTCCAGGTGATATGTGCAAGTAGGCTTTCAGTTCTTCAGGTTTCAATTCCAAAAGAGCCATACCTCCAGAATCATTTGGTTTACTTCCGCCATCCATTCTCGCCTTCCCTATGTGGGAGACTTTGGGTCAGCCTTAGTTTGACACAAAACATTTCTCATTCTGTGGAATTTTAAGAATCTATTTAAATCAATAAAATCTTCTTCTTCTTTTTCTTTTTTTTTTTAGGAAAAACGTAAAGCTGAGGAAGCCCTCAGTGACCTCAGACGTCAGTATGAAACAGAAGTAGGGGATCTACAGGTGACAATAAAGAAACTCAGAAAGGTAGGTTTGTGGCAGCTAGGCTTCTAGGAATAGCCTTAGTATATCAGTGTGTTTAAGTTTTTAGTGGCCAAAAACAGTTGGAATCATATTAAAGCAGCAATTAGAATCAGATTTCAGAGTCAAACTGGGCTCCCTAGAAAAACACTTTTATTTTTTGAGTCACTTTTTCAAAAGTCTCTGATTTTCTTTTCTGTTTCCAAGGGCAGCATATCTTCTGCACAGATCTAATAAATATTTCTGACCCCTTGAATAATATCCATCAAACCCCAGTTTTCCTTCCTCAGATGCCCTCAATTCCCACATGTTCAGTGGACTCTGCTCATGACAGAAGGGATACTGTCTTTGCTGGTCCCATATCCCTGTATTCCTGTATCCCAACCCTCAGCTGACTGAAAGGTATATAGTCAGTATTGAGTGAGTATTTATTAAATGAAGTAAATATTCTTCTTCTATGTAGAAAGTTCCAGATCTAGGGGACCCCTGATCAACAGGAGGTAGAAGAGAACTTGTTGAAATGTGAGCAAAGGTGTGATTGGATTTGGCCTTTGCTGTGTTTGGTTTCTAATGAGGAGGGTGTGTTTCACCCAGTGGTGTGCTGGTAGCTACTTAACAACTGGCTCTGTAGGGGGAAGAGGGTCAGGGAGGAATCCGTAATATTTTCTGATTTCCATGGTATAAATACTCCCACCATTAACAATTTCAGGCTACCAAGTTGACATCACTGAGTGCAGAGTTTGGAAAGAGGTGTGTAAAATCAGCTCTCACCTGCCAGCATAGATTGTCTGTAGCATGGTACTAGGTCCACCTCTTGCGTGTGGATTGTCTCTGTAACTAGTGGAAGTGTCTTGGCTAAAATGAAAATGGCTACTTAAAAAAGAATCATCCCTGAAAGTGGCATTGTGTATTTGGGCACAACACTTTGCTTCTCTGGTTGTTCCTGTGATAACCTCTAATGCTCTCTCCAGTGTTTATAGTCAATGAGATTAAGTGACGATTAGCTGCATTTTGTAGGCTATTGCAATTCAAATCTCTGGAATTATTAAAAACTCTCCCCAATAGCCTTTTTGGGAAATTATGATCAGTATCAACCTTTTCTCTAGTCTCCAAGGTCATTAGACCATACATAAGAATTTGAATGGTTTAATGACCATTTGAAAGGACCAGTCCTTTGTTTATGCCAGAGTCACAGATTCTCCTAGCCCTGGTCCTCAGTTATTTTCATGTCTTCCCAAATCTTTAGGCCAAAAGAAAGTTATGTAGGAAAGACACAAAATTTCTTGCCATGTTATGGCATAGATGAGGACCAAATAGACCGTGAACAGTAAGAGTCAGAAGTGATGGGACCAGTCCTTATCAAGGCTCTGCCTGCCACTTTCTGCCTGTTATAACAGTTGGCATCATTATCATTTCATTTCTCATTTGTAAAATGGGATTAATAATTGACTGTCCTGTCTAACCATAATAACTGACACATTATTGACTTAAAGTTTATTAAGCTCTTTTTCATAGTTCATAAATTTAATTCTCAAACTTTCTCTGAGGATAGGTAAATATCCTACTTTCACAGATGAGGATACTGAGTTCCAGAGCAGTTAGTTAAATAACTTGTTCAGACTCACAGAGCTAATAAGCATTGAAGTTGTCTTGCTACAGTTTGTGCTTTCTTGCTTGTACCAGACTTCCCACCTGCTCCGGAGGTTTGTTCTGCAAGAGAAAAAACGATGATGTTTGTGAGGGAATGTAGCTTAACCTATGGAAAAGTTTACAGGTTGATTATGATTGCCTTTACCTTATGCCATGGATTCTGAGGAACTAGTTTTTTTTTACTCCTACTTTTTCTTCTCTGAAATTGTCATGCATCTGAAAAAATCAGGGGATTTTCTCAGTTATGATCAGCCATGTGGCATTGTTGTGTGAAAGCCTTTCGTTGATACATCTGGTAAGATGAAGAAAGTCCAGCATCAGGTTACTTAGGCTTTGACTTAGACTTGATGAAATATAGCATTCATTTTGATCAGTGCCTAACTATTCAGTTAATGGAAACCCACAGACCCCACAATTCCCAGGGACTATCAGCTATTTGTAGGAAAGACATTTTTGTTGTCCATGTTAGAGATGCTCCTAAGCCAGTTTAGTCTGGCTTAACAAGTCAAGCAGAAAGCAAAGTTGATGTATATATTCATATAATTTTGTGTGCGTATGTCACTAGCTTCCTATCATACTTAAATTTTATTGATACCAGGTATTTTAATAAGCATTTACAGAAATTACCATGAAGAAAACAGGCGAATCTGATGCTAACCCTACTGTTAAAAACCTTGGACTCTGGTAAGGGAACTAAGGCATTCATAAATAATTATAATACAGGATAGAGTGTTAAGTGCAGATAAATTTCTAGGAGAATATAAAGGTCTAGATTCATGTGCAACATAACTGAAAAGGCAAAGGTAAGTCACTTTATAGGTGAATGGTTTCCCAAAAGGACTTTTTCATTGTTTTCAAGGAAATTCATTCAGTGATAAAAGTCCCTTTTTTAAATGTTTAAATATTTAAAAGCAAATTTTCAAATCCTCATGGATTATGTATAGTTTAATGATTTACAAAGTTGCATGATGTTAAAAATCGAAGACTTTTAGAATTCCCATATCTTTATTCAAGGATCTTCAGCAACTTAACTGAATCAATTCAAAGTAAGTTTGTTAAATGCATACTTTTATTTGTTCTTTCAGCTAGAAGAACAGTCGAAACACATCAGTCAAAAAGAAGATGTGGCTGCATTAAAGAAGCAAATTTATGATTTATCAATGGTAAGAATCACCTTTCACTTTCAAAGTACATTTCCTCTTGGACGACTGTTTCCTAGACATAATCATGCTGTTTATCGATGTTCCATGGATGGAAGAGTAAAGAGGAATCAATACTTCACTTAGAGCCTTTGATATACCTTTGAGGAAAGGTGTTATTCATATTCAGGCTTTTACCCTCAGTAATACACCATCTATTGTGAATACTTTTATTTATTTTTGGTTCAGAGCACTGATGGCATGGCCCTTGCACATCACGTCATTAACCCTGCTGTGGTCATACAGCAAAGTCCCTGGCTTTGTAAACTGAGGGTATGACTGCCCTTCTCTTCCTCCAGCGCTCCTCTTTCTGTTCCTTTCCTATCATTTGCTGACCCTGTGTCTGGGCTTTCTGCTGCCAAGCTGACAACATTTGCATCTGTTTTGTCATCATCATTAAGTTGTCTTTATTTTGTTTTTAGGTGGCCTCTCAAAGTTGAAAGCCAGGAGTGAACATTTCCTTAATTCAGACTCTGCATATTCTCATTGCAGAGGAGCCCAGAAGTGAGCTAGCTGTGCTAGAAGTGCATTTCTTTCTCTCTAGTCATTAGTCCCGTACCACTTGGAAGAGAAGACTCCCATCAAGTTGGAATGTGCCAATCAGTTGCAGATTTTGCCACATTGGCTTTGTATTTGGATCATGACTTTCTTGTAGAATTGCTTGTTTTTCTTGCATTTCCTGGTTGAGTTTGTGGTTTCTTGGTACAGAGAAACTCTGACATCTTCATGACACTATCCATCGATGCCTTCCAACTTTTTATTTATTCTTCTCAATGCATGGAATTTGTCTTTTTCTCCTTGAAAATACTAACTTTGGAGTCTGCAAAATTTCAGTTCTTATTGGACTGATTGTTTTTTAAACCTCCTACCCATATATCATTCTGGAATTTCTGAGCATTTTAAGTAGCTGGTGTAGGATTCCTGTGCAGCTAAGTAAATAGATCTGTTTACCTCAGGGCCTCTTTCCTGAGAGAGTGTCTTCCTCGGAGCTGTATGTGTGACGCTGGCTGTCAGACTGGGGGACCTTTGATTACCAGAATGAATGGGGTATGGATATTTAGAGAGAGGCTTCAGTGTACCATATGCGGATCATTCAGTTCTTTTTATTTGTTTAAAGATTTTATTAATTTATTTGAGGGAGAGAGAAAAAGTGAGTGAGTGCAAGTGGGGGCAGAGAGAGAGGCAGAAAAATCTGAAGTGGACTCCAAGCTGAGCATGGAGCCTGACTTGGGGCTTGATCTCATGAACCTGAGATCACAACTTGAGCCAAGACCAAGAGTCAGATGCTCAACTTGACTGTACCACCCATGCGCCCAGTTCAGTTCTTTTTAAAAAGACAAGCCATGTCTTACTGCCTTAGAAACCAACTCTATCTGCTATTCTTTGCTAGTGTAAGAGAGATTGGCCTGGGGGCAAGGAGAAGCTGTGCCTTAGTATGTGATCTTAATTTCTGTTTTTAGCTTCATTTCTGACTGTTAGGGGTTCTGCCTGGCTAATTGTCTCCTCCTCTGCTCTGTAGCACAACCTTCTACACGCCTCTCCCATACCTCCTGTTCTCCAGCTCTCTTCCCTTTGTCAGCACATTCCCATCCACTTTCCATCTTCCAGAAATGTATTTAACACATGTGACAGTTGAGGGGCCCCTCCTCCATTCTTGTAACTTGTACTGATATATTTCATGTTATTTGGCATTTCATGTGAATGGGGTCTCCAAAGGGAAAGAAGAGTGCTCAGCCCATCATGTTGCACCAGAAGCCTCCAATGTTTGTTTGCTTTAGAAAAACAGACATTTTTTAAACCACACTAGTTTATTTCTTTTTAAAGATTTTATTTATTTGTTCATGAGAGACAGAGAGGCAGAGACCTAGGCAGGGGGAGAAGCAGGTTCCATACAGGGAGCCCAATGTGAGACTTGATCCAGGGACTCCGGGATCACACCCTGAACAAAGGCAGATGCTCAACCGCTGAGCTACCCAGGCATCCCCACACTAGTTTATTTTTATGTGCAAAACTTACAAATGTGGGCAGCCAGGGTGGCTTAGCAGTTTAGTGCCGCCTTCAGCCCAGGGCGTGA
This sequence comes from Canis lupus dingo, assembly GCF_003254725.2. NCBI lineage: Eukaryota > Metazoa > Chordata > Mammalia > Carnivora > Canidae > Canis > Canis lupus. Next base: position 76,514,007 of record NC_064243.1, read on the forward strand.
TCCTGAAGACCCGGGATCGAGTCCCACGTTGGGCTTCCTGCAAGGAGCCTGCTTCTCCCTCTGCCTGTGTCTCTGCTCTCTCTCTCTCTCATGAATAAATAAAACCTTAACAAAAAAAAAGCCTTACAAATGTTAGGTGATAGGATTTTTTGTAAAAACTAGCCAGTCTGCCTGGTACTATTAATTCCACAGAATATTTACCAGATTTATAGCTCTCATTGAGCAAAAACAGATGTTTACAGGTTTGATCTGAGATAATTTGCCAGTTAACATGTTAAAGTACGTCATGATCATGTCTTGACTATTGTTTGGCATCAAATATCAAGCATTAAAAAAAAAGAAGAAGAACTTCAAGGTTTTAGCTTTTTGAGACCTTAATACTTTATAATAATTTCAAATTACCTTGAATTGATAATTACCTCTTTGAACACCAAGATTTGAAGAACTGTGGAGTGGTTGGGGTGGTAAGGTTCCACTGCACTTGACTCCTCCCAGGTGGAAGACACTGAATCTAATGGCCTGTGCTGTTCCTTTTCTCCAGGAAAATCAGAAAGTTAAGAAAGATCTTTTAGAAGCACAGACAAGCATAGCCTTTCTTCAGAGTGAATTAGATGCTTTGAAAAGTGACTACGCCGATCAGAGTCTGAATTCAGAAAGGTATGAAATTTCACATTTTATTTTTTAGTTTGAATGAAATGTTTGTTTACATTGCCATCCATGTGAATGAAGTCACATAATCTTAAAAAAAATTTTATTGACTTTGCTAGTATATTCTTTGCTTCCAAAGATTTTGCTTTCAGTGTTCTGTTTTCCTGGTGACTTTTGTGCTTTAATTTTTTTTTAACAAACAAATTAGTTTAATTATTTACTTCTTAGGACAGTGCAGGGCTTAATAAATGTTCATTGTTGGGAACAGAAGAATATAACTAAAGTGTTGAGGGTCAGTGCTAATTGAAGTGTCTTGAAGGTAAGAATCCTGGCTCTCCAACATACGAAAAGGGAAAAGGTGGGCATCTTAGCAAGTCATTTCTTTTGATATACTTTTATTTTAGAGTATGGTGTTAATAACACAAAATCTAACACACATACGCATACGTAGGCATGCATTTATGTATATATATGGATGCATTTATGTGTGTATATTTATATAGGTATTAGCATTCACATATTTGCATATAAATGCATATATGGATATACATGCATATAAAATACATACATATACGTGTGTGTGTATAAACATGTACACTTGGGAAAAATATGGTTTTTTGTTTTCTTTGCTTGCAAATTTTAATCACAATTAAGGTCATGTAATGGTCAGCAGTGAAATATTTACTGTATACAGGCTCCTGAGTTATAGAAAGAGTTATGAGTGTATAATATATATAAAAAAAGCAAAGATGTGGCTAGAGCTGCATGAGAACTTCAGACGTCTTTGGGAAAGACACAAAGCTGAAAGGTTACAGAGTTAGCGTAGGAGCTCAGCAGCGCCCAAAACAATCTGAGCAGCAGTACTGTTACAGGTTGGGCCCATTGCCATGTGATGGTAGATAAAGAGTACTTTTTATTCAGAAGAGGCAAAGGACTTTATTAAAGAGGAGATACTTGAGGTCAGCTTGGGAGGAGCTGGTTTGTGTTGGTCTCAGGGATCAGGGGCAGCGTTGGTGAAGTAACACAGGTAGCACTGCTGTCTGCCAGGCACTGTGCTTAGTACTTTACCAGCATTTACTCTTTCAATCCATAGGATACCCTATGAGGTAGAGACTTAGTATCCCCATTTCAGATGGGAAAGGGAGTCTCAGAGATGTTCCAGGTGAGGCAGTAAGCAAGGCAGAGGCCAGAACCAAAGGACAGATATGACTGGTTTGAGAAGCCGTGGTCGGACATCTGGACAGAAAAAGATATTTGAAAGTAAAAGTTAAATTAAAAATTTTGAAAGCCAGTTTAAGACTATAATATTAGTGCCTAGCATTTTTGGCTGACATACTTAAATTTCTGTTGTCAATTGGGAAACTTTCAGCTTTATCATCAAAAAAGTGAGCAGAAAGGTTATTGTGGACAGTAGTTAGGGGAGAGCTTGAGAGTCTTTGGAAGCTTAGTGATGGTGTTTGTCTGCTTAGAAATGGAGCTGAGGCAAACTAGGGGCTGTTGGTGAGTGGCTAGTGTTCTAGACATTATGGGGCAGAGGCCAGGGCTTTGTAAAAAAAAACAAAACAAACAAAAAAACCCTCAGGAATCTCTGAGCATGGGTTTATAGCAGACGGTCCTATGGACTCCTCTGTGGTTGGGATGAGGAGGGTTGAGCCAGGTGGGGAGAAGAGAAGAAATCAGAAAGGAGAAAAATAGGTGGGTGGGGACTGCATAAGGCGGGGAGTGAACCGGGAAGGGTCAGAGGTGAGAGAGCAAGCTGGATTGAAGGCCAGGGGAGAGGATAATGAGTATGTGGGGAGAGGGGACTCAGCAGAAGGTGAAGGCTCATGATGTTCCATGAGGAGCAGAGCTGGGTTTGGGAGGCAGAGCAGGACCTTGCACGGGAAGCACAGGGGGTGCTTGTGGGCGTGCGGGGCTGCCTACTGCACAGAGGAACTGAGCAGGAGCCCAGGGAGGTAGAAACCCTGGCCAAGGACACACACATCTTTGAGAAAGGTGAAAGGGGGTCTCGGAGGGCAGGTACATGTAAGGCAGGACTGAGTACCTAATTCTTGCTCAAACATAAAATATGGTTTTACAGGGATCTGGAAATAATCCGAGAGTACACAGAAGATCGAAATAGTCTTGAGAGGCAAATTGAAATACTCCAGTAAGTTTCCATATAAAACGCTCATTACATTTATACTTTCCTAATGTTTCCTTAATAAGACATGTGCCACATATCGCACCAGTTGCTCTATCCTCAAGACTGGGTTTGCAGGTCCTTGCGTGTTTGCTGTCACTGTGGTACATTTAGCACATCCATTTGGCTTTTTCCTGCTTTTAATCCTAAGTAAACTAGTCAAATCCAGGGACTAGACTAGAATTCTCTAAAAGTTCTCACAAGTCAGGTGATATGTTATTATACCTCTGTAGAGACCAAGGGCTCTGACCTCAGTGGCTTTCTCTGCAGCTCAGCACACTGAGGCCATCAGGAATCTCCAGTTAGTACACGTCATGGCCCCAGACACACATGATCATTCTTGCCCAATGTATTGTTCTTGGTGAGAATGATGTTTTTCTTAAATTTTTTTTAAACCCTACTGGAGATATTATACCTGCTCCGTCAGCTTCATACCTGAGTTACCGTAATTCCAGCCTCTGAGCACCTTCTCTACGAAACCTCCCCCACCTCTGCCCATGTTCTTTTCTTCCCGTGTATTTTCTTCTGGTTTGTCTTCCCAAATGAAGTAAGGTCAGGCCTGGCAAGTTATTTTTCAGCATTTCAAAAGCTCATTAAGTCGCACTGGTGGCAGTTACAGAGTTGACTATTACAATAATTCTGTTCATTCATTCTTTCAGCAGATTTTCATTCAGCACCTTTTATGGGGCAGGTATGCCAGGAACTTAGGATAGAGTGGCAAGTAAAAAGAAAAGAAAAGAAAGTCTCTCTCTTTATGGGGCTCATCTAGGGGAAGAAGATGGAGACCGATCTATAATTGTAGAAATAAACATAAAATGCCAAAGGAGAAGTAGGACAAAAGGAAGGGGTGTGCCTGTTGGGGACATAGAGTACAGAGCTTCCTCCTAACTGGAAAGGGCCAGGAAGTGTTCTGGCAGATGCGGCAGTTGAGCTGAGATCTGAGGATTAGCCTTAAGTAGGGCAACATTGACCACTCTAAGGCAGAGGCTCTGTTATTCTCATTTTTAAGAAGAGGTTGCTGAGAGAGGTTTTAAGAGAGGCTCTGACTGATAAATGACTCCCATAGATCAGATGGGATGTACACACCTGCACTGGGATTTTTTTTTAAAGATTTTATTTATTTATTCATGAGAGAGAGGCAGAGACACAGGCAGAGGGATGTGTCAAGACCTTTAAAAGAGAGATGATCCATCAGTTAAATTGTAGTTCTTGTAATAAATTATGATCTCAGTTTATGAGGTTTGAAGGGGAGTGGTAGAAAGATGCAAGAGGTGGTAAGTAATTCTGCATTCTGAACTTGCAGCCTGCAAGGAAAGTGGCTTTTACCCCAACTTTCCTTATCTGTTTATTTATTTATTTTATTTGCTCTGTAGAACAGCTAACCGGAAGTTGCATGACAGTAATGATGGCCTTAGGACTGCCCTTGAAAACAGTTACAGCAAGTTCAACAGATCTTTGGTATGCAGTAGAATTTTATAATATGTTTTGTTCTTTATTGTACTTGAGTATTGTGATGAAGATCCTGTATTTTCTTAAAGGGGAAATTACAGTAATGAGAAACTATTCCATTTAGTAAGAGGAGGCAACATTTTCCCAAATTATAGAATATCCTACTCCTCTGCAGAAATAAATGCCTGGATGTTCTCCAACTCTCTGTTGGTTGTTCAGGGAAACCAGGGAAAGGTGTATAAGGTGTGATCTGGGTCCTGGAAGAGTTTATAATGGAGTTGAGAGTTAAGATGTGCATGGATAGCAATGATATAAGAAAAAGCGGGAAATCTGTTGGAAGTAGGAAGAATGTATTGTCTGTTTGAGAGGAGGGAGAAGGTGCTTCTTGCAGAGGAGTGCATTTAAACACACTGAGTATTCTTTATAGTTCTGAGATGATCAGAGTGGAGGCCTTGGATTTGAAACTCTGCTACAGAAAAAATCTAAGCTCCTCTTGGAATTTTGAGCAACTTCCCTGGACTACATATCCCACTTTTGGGGGTCAACTTTGAGTTTGGGGTTCCTTTGCTATACCTTTAAGTATGGACAAGTCAATCACTAAGCCAAATTATGGTTTGAGAAGAGAGAAATCCAAAGAAGTTGGTATTGTAGGGTCCTAGCCCTTGTGGGGAACTGAGATGCCCCTTTATGGCTTGTGCAATGGGGTTTGGACCTAAGATACAATGAGAGAGTACTATGGGCAGTTACCTTGTTGTGATTTTTATCTGAGTGCCTGTGCTCACATTTGCTCATGTAGGATACCAAACTTTTAATTTCATTAGAAGTTGCATGTGCTATATATATGTATATGTGTATGTGTATTATATATATGACATAATAAAACCTTGCTTATATATTTTACGTATTACAGCGCATAAATAATATATCACCGGGGAATACAATTTCTAGAAGCAGTCCCAAATTTAATGGTCATTCTCCTCAACCTCTGGGCTATGACAGGTATGGTAACACCTACTTACTTTTTATTTGAATTATGGATCAAAGTTTGAAGGAAAGTAAATTTCCCTAGAGATGAATAAAACACTAGAATCTACTTTGGACACTAATTTTTATTTTCTGCTATGTTATTTTAAATTTCCAGGGGTGCCTGGGTGGCTCAGTGGTTGAGCGTCTGCCTTTGGCTCAGGTCATGATCCCAGGGTCCTGGGATTGACTCCCATGACTGGCTCCCTGCTCAGCAGAAAGCCTGCTTCTCCCTCTCCCTCCACTGCTCCTCCTGCTTGTGCTCTCTTGCTCTCTCTCTCTCTCAAATAAATAAATAAAATCTTTCAAAAAATTAAAAAATACATATTTCTAAGACATGTAAAAATTAAAAGTAAAAAATGTTTCAAGGAGGGCAAAGGATTTCCTTAAGATGTTACCATGACTTGATTTTATATATGCTCCCCTGACCTCATTCCCTCATCACGTCTTGTTCCTTAGAAGTGGGCTAAGTGAGAACTCTTTTTTTTTTTTTTAAAGTTTTTTTTTTTAATTTTTATTTATTTATGATAGTCACAGAGAGAGAGAGAGAGAGGCAGAGACACACAGGCAGAGGGAGAAGCAGGCTCCATGCACCGGGAGCCCGACGTGGGATTCGATCCCGGGTCTCCAGGATCGCGCCCTGGGCCAAAGGCAGGCGCTAAACCGCTGCGCCACCCAGGGATCCCTAAGTGAGAACTCTTAAAGGGAAATTAGCAGACCTATAGTGTAGGACGCTGTTGTATATGCAGGATGTGATGTTGAGAATCTTGGCATGATCTGTAAATGCTTAATAGCTCAGCATAATGTTATGTAAGCTGTGTTCAAGGATGGGGAAACTTTCAAAACAAGTAGAAATATGACTAGTAGATGTTTGTGCTATTGTATTAAAGGAGTCAGACTTAGCAGTGAAAATCAGCTCTATTTTGAATCAAATGAAGGGAAATATTGGTCCTGCTATAACTTGACTGAAAGATTACATGTGTGTACTTGTGTATATAAATACAAATGTCCATTGTTACTATTTAAAAAGTTAAATTTGCCAACCCAAAAAAAAAATAAAAAATAAAAAAATAAAAAGTTAAATTTGTAGTATATCAAACCTTGAAAGTAGAAGTGAATGTATAAACTGTAGGATTCCAGCTCTCCATTCCCAGTGCAACTTTCTGATACGTGTTCATTCCCTTTGCATTTGAGACCTTTTGTTCTAAAGAATAATGTACTGAGAATTAAGGTGACAGAGCAATAGGGGGACCCTATGCTTGTTTTGTTCCTCGAACACAGCTTAGGTAAATATCAAATTCCAAATACCCAAGAATTGATCTGAATGCCAAGAGAACAAAATGCAGAACGAGAGGGTGAAAAGTAGCCACATCATGGAAGGTGGGAGATGCAGAGACATGATTCCAGGGAGAAAAGAATCGTAGTTGCTGCAGAGGGGAGGGACCCTTGATCTCAGAGAGAGGAGAAAGAGAGAGATAAAGATACAGATAGAAAGCAGCACCTAGGGGATTATACAAGAGGAACATTTCCCTAAAACCATGGACTGGGAGGATTAGAATGGCAAGTTTTTACAAGCACAGAGCTCAAAGTCTGAAGTTGCCGCCACAGCCAGGAGGAACCTGGTGGGCATAGCAGTGCTCCTGTGGGGAAGAAGGGCAGAGGCCTGGGAGTGGATGGCGTGGTCTGAAGATCCCTTGGGTCATTGGGGGAGAAATGGTTTCCTCTTTCTTGGAATGCGTTTGGGAGGAGAGGCGGCATGGCATCTCAGGAGGAAAAGAGTTGGCGGACACCAACGTGCTGCCCGGTTCACTAACATAGAAACTGAGACACCTGCTGAGGGCAGCAAACCTTGCTGCACTTTACCATAAACTCAGAAGTCCCTTGTGATCATGTGACTACTTCTCTGGGACAAATTGGCACTAACTGTAGCATGATGAGACCCTCCCCCGGAGGATCAGCATGGGTCCACGTAGCACTGGGTTCCTAAAATTTGGAGTTTTGAAATGCACTATACTCTTGAGATAAAACACAGGAGTACTGGGCTGCTTGGCAGGCAGACAGTGTGGACACTGACAGGGTGAAGGCAGGGATCCGATGGAAGCCAGGGACACAAAAGGGGAGAATGTTTGCTCTTCTATGAGGGCTTTCTGACAAACAGCAGGTGCAAACTTTCTGCTGCCAGGACAAGAGAGTAGGGCAATGCCATCCCCTTCGCCCTTGACAGACTTCAGTGAGCAACACAGCGCCTCCAGTGGAAGCTGGAGTTACCACACCCCTGCACCTGCGGGTGCATTTTTACTAGGGCAAGTCAGCCTGAGAACCAGTGCAGCAGGCCCCTCCCACAGAAGACCAGCACAAACCCCTTGCATGCATCAAGTCTACTGATTGTAGAGTGCTGCAAAGCTTCAGCTCCAGTGGAAATAAGATCAGGCTTATTTTACCAAGCAGACCGAAGCACACCTAATTAAAACACCACATACTGGACAAGGTCCAAGCACTCCTCAGTGCAGACAAGGAGAAACTCTGCAGAGGACTGGCCTGAGGGAAAGAGCAGCCAAAACATGACAGCAGAGTACACTCTCTGAAACACTTCCTGAAGCGCCAGGCCCTGGACAGTACAGGTCCTCTTCTTAAAATGGCAGGAGATAAAACAGGTTTCCTTAACACACACACACACACAGAAGCAGTGACCTAGACAAAATGACAAGATGGAGGAATACACCCCAAAAGAAAGAACCAGAAGAAGTCACAGTCAAGGAGCTAATCAAAACAGCTATAAGTAATATGCCTGAACCAGAATTTAAAACAACAATCACAAGGATATTAGCTGGGCTTGAGAAAAGCATAGGAGACACTAGAGAAAACCCCTACTGCAGAGTAAAAAGAACTGAAAAACTAGTCAGGCCAAAATAAAAAGATGTTATAGCCAAGAGACAAGACCAACTGGTTGTAATGACAACAAAGATGGATGAAGAGGAGGTACGAATCAGTGATATAGAAGATAAAATTATGAAGGTGCCTCTTGGTTTCAGGTCAGATTGTGAGATCAAACCATGCATTGAGCTCCTCACAGAGTATGTAGTCTGCTTGAGATTCTCTCTCCCTCTGCCCCCCTTTTCTCTCTCTCTCCCTCTCTTAAATAAATAAAATCTTTAAAAGAAAAAGAAAACCAAAGCTGGGGGCATCACAATGCCTGACTTCAAGCTGTATTACAAAGCTGTGATCATCAAGACAGTGTGGTACTGGCACAAAAACAGACACATAGATCAATGGAACAGAGTAGATAATCCAGAAATGGACTCATTACTATATGGTTAACTAATCTTCAACAAAGCAGGAAAGGATATCCAATGGAAAAAAAAGATAATCTCTTCAAAAATGGGGCTGGAAAAACTCAACAGCCACATTCAGAAGAATGAAACTGGACCACTTCCTTACACCATACACAAAAATAAATTAAAAATAGATTAAAGACCTAAATGTGAGACAGGAAATCACCAAAATCCTAGAAGAGAACATAGACAGCAACATCTTTGATCTCAGCCACAGCAGGTTTTAAGTAGACACATCTCTGGAGGCAAGGGAAACAAAAGCAATAATGAACTATTAGATTTCGTCAAGAGAGAAAGCTTCTGCACAATGAAGGAAACAAAAAAATTAAAAGACAACTTTTGGAATGGGAGAAGATATTTGCAAATAACGTATTTGATAAGGGGTTAGTATCCAAAATATATAAAGAACTTATCGAACTCAACATCCAAAAAATAGACAATCCAGTTAAGAAATCGGCAGAAGACATGAATAGACATTTTTCAAAAGAAGACATCTAAATGGCTAACATACACATGAAAAGATGATCAGCATCACTCATCATCAGGGAAATACAAATCAAAACGACATTGAGATATTACCTCACATCTGTCAGAATGGCTAAAATTAACAACACAGGAAATGAGATGTGGGCAAGGATGTAGAGAAAGGAGAACCCTATTACACTATCGGTGGGAATACAGGTTGGTACAGTCACTGTGGAAAATGGTACGTAGGTTCCTCAAAAGGTTAAAAATAGAACTACTCTGTGAACCCAGCAATTGCACTACTATTTACCCAAAGGATACAAAGATACTGATTTGAAGTGGTACATCCTCTCCAGTCTTTATAGCAGCACTATCAACAATTAACCAAATTATGGAAAGAGCCCATATGTCCATCTACTGATGAATGGTAATGAAGAGGTGGTGTGTGTGTGTGTGTGTGTGTGTGTGTCTATACACACACACACAATGGACTATTAGCCATAAAAGAGAATGAAATCTTGCCATTTGCAATGACATAGGTAGAGCTAGAGTTATTATGTTAAGTGAAGTAAGTCAGAAAAATACCATATGGTTTTACTCCTATGTAGAATTTAAGAAATAAAACAGAGAACAAAGAGAGAAAAACAAAAGAGAGAGGGAAGCAAACCATAAAAGACTCTTAAGTATAGAGAACAAACTGAGGTTTGATGGAGGGATGGTGGGGGATGGGCTGAATGGATAATGGGTATTTAAGGACACTTGTTATAATGAGCACTGGGTGTTTCATGTAAGTCATGAATCACTAAATTCTACTTCTGCAACCAGTTTTACTATATATGTTAACTAAAATTTAAATAAAAACTTGAAATAACAAAAAATAAAGAATGTACTTAATCACCCTGGCAATCACAAAATGCTCAGGTCCCCTTTCAGGAAGGTCTATTACCAGGGCTTATTGGTGATCACTTTTAGGAAAATTCTATCCAGGTATCAGATGCTTTTATTGCTCACTGATTTGTGAAATAATAAATGTTAATGGTTTATATACTTGTAGGCAGCTCAGTTGCTCTGCAATTGAGAAACAGACATTAGTTTTTTAAAATGTGTGAGTTCATGGGGATCCTTGGGTGGCGCAGCAGTTTAGCACCTGCCTTTGGCCCAGGGCATGATCCTGGAGACCCGGGATCAAATCCCACGTTGGGCTCCCGGTGCATGGAGCCTGCTTCTCCCTCTGCCTGTGTCTCTGCCTCTCTCTCTCTCTCTCTGTGACTATCATAAATAAATAAAAATTTTAAAAAATGTGTGAGTTCATTGTAATTTTTCTGGACTGATATTTAAGATCAATTCTAAGCACATAGGGAAAAAGATATATAACTGAAAACCAGAAATTTTACCATGGTTCATTTGGGAAAAGATTATACACCATGAATAAGGCTGATCAGTATTAGACTAAGAACTCAAGAGTAGGTTCTTTTTTTTTTTATTAAGATTTTATTTATTCATGAGAGACACAGAGAGAAGGGCAGAGACAAAGGCAGAGGGAGAAGCAGGCTCCCTTCTGGGAGCCTGATGTGGGACTCTATCCTGGGACCCTGGATCATGCCCTGAGCTGAAGGCAGATGCTCAACCACTGAACCACCCAAGTACTCCTCAAGAGTAGGTTCTAAGGGACAAAGTCCTCACACCCCAGTGGCTCAGAGAGATGGGGGTTTAGAACTCAGGTGCTCATCACCATGAATAATAACTAGAAGGCCACCAGAGTTTGGTCTGATGTCCTCTTTAAAGGGTCATTAGTTGATATCAGAAGTTAACATTTTTCTTTTTTTTTTTTTTGATATGACTATAAAAATTTAAAAGCATGTTATAAATTTAATTTTCTTGCTTTTGTGGTCTGATTTTGACTTTGTACATTTGTTTTAGTTTTGTATTTTTTCTAAGATCTGTAACAAAATATAGCTTGTTCTATATTTGTACATAATTATGAAAATATTCTTTGGGCAGGTAGGAACAGTTTATTTTTTCAACTTTGAGAAAGTCTGATCTGTACCTGTATTTTTAATTTGGAATCCAGATATTCATGGAAGTGATTTCTTGGTTCAAGATTTATCAAAAATCTGAATACATTGTTTTAAAAAGTTCTCTTCAATAATGAAATGGAGCTGAAGTGGTTTGTATTACATTGTATTATAATGAGAATGGTTTTCTTAGGTTCTTTATAATGTGTATAAAATCAGTTTTAGAAGGAGAACTTCATAAATTATGAAACAATAAAAAAAATATGTGTATACACACACACACACACACACACAGCTGGCTAGCTAGAGATACAGTATGAATACATGCCCTCAGGATAAGGATACAATTGAGTAACATATTTAGGGAGAGTTTGGTTAATTTTTTACCTTTTAGGTTAATTTTAAGCATTTGCTAATGGCACCAAAGTATTTTTTTTTTAAAGATTTATGTCTTTATTTTAGAGAGAGGGAGAAAGAGAGAGCACATGAGCAAGAGGGGCAGAAGGAGAGGGAGAGAGAGTTTCAAGCAGACTCTATGCTGAGTATGGAACCTGATACAGGGCTTGATCTCACAACCCTGAAATCATGACCTGAGCCAAAAACCAAGAATGTGACGCTTAGCCGGCTACACTACCCAGGTGCCCCGGCAACAAAATATTTTTGACTTCTCAGATTTATATGGCTTATACTTAATCATATGGAATCCACCCTCCATTTTCTGAGCATACTCATTTCTTACTATTTTTATCTCCATAGACCTATATATATATCCTGTCCATTTCCCCATCTGATGAGATAGTGTATGCCAGGTGGCCAGGATGGTGCCCAGTGTGTAATGGAGACTAAATAAGTTTAGCCCTTATTTTTTTCTTTCTTGAGCGTGCATGGTCCAGGTTTGGGGGGAGTCAGAAGAAAGAGAGAGATGGAGAGAGAGAGAGAGATAATCTCAAGCAGACTGAGAGAGAGAGAGAGAGAGAGAGGATCACAAGCAGACTCCATGCTGAGCACAGAGCTTGATGTAGGGGCTTGATCTCATGACCTTGAGATCATGACCTGAGATGAAATCAAGAATCAAATGCTTAATGAGCTGAGCCACCCAGGCACCCCATTATTTCAGTATAAACTTAGTTTTTTGTGAAAATCAAATGGAAAAGAAAAAGTAAATAGGGAAATAATGCAATTTCTTTCAATTCTCCTGTTTGATGTTAATTACTCCCTAACTTATAAGATGTTAGAGAGTTTCACAAATGGAAACATCAGGGGTTCCAGCCTTTATCCATATCACTACCCTGTGAAACCTCTCCTACAAGAGTCTTTCTAGATTATGTATCCACACCTAGTGGCAGAAAACTCCTATGTCCTAAATGTCTGTCATTTTTTGCCATGTTGATATAACCCCTAGAAAAATTTATCAGCTGGTCCTTATTTTGTCTTGTACAACCTGAGAGAATGTATTCTTCATCTTCATGTATGAACTCTGAGTATCTGAAGAGGGAAACCATTAAGACTTAAGATGAATTCATGTGTCTGAGGGTTTTGAATCTCTAATCACCATGGTTGCCTTTCCCTTCCAGATTCTCAGCATCTCTTTTAAAAAGTAGAGCTGTTATCCAGAAATGGATAAGATTTTTGGAATATGGTCTAACCACATTAGAGTAAAAAGGTTCACATATTCTACATATATTTTTCTTAACCTGAGGTTGCATTTATGCCCTGGACACTGTGATTCCTTTTGTATCAGGAAATAAAGTGATTTTAAAAATGGCTTCATTTTTATTAAATGTTAGACTTGAGTGTCTTTATCTTAATTGACTGTTGCATAGAATGAACTGATGTTGCTCTGAAGATTTCTTTTCCTCTGGTGCATATCATGGACCACATTGTGGTTCTTGGGAAAGTGAGTGTTGGTCTTCTGGATTCCACTGCTGTGTAGTCCTGAGCTTTGTGAGCTCTGGAATAAAGCTCTCTTCTCCTTCATCACCAGGTCATCCCACTCTTCCTACATGGATGAGGACTGTGACTCGTTGGCCCTCTGTGACCCTATGCAGAGGATGAATTGCGAGGTGGACAGCCTCCCTGAGAGCTGCTTTGACAGTGGCTTGTCTACCCTAAGAGACTACAATGAATATGACTCGGAGGTGGAATACAAACATCAGAGGGGACTTCGGAGGTCACACGGCACGCAGGAGAGCTTTGGGGGCGATGCTTCAGACATAGACGTAAGCCCCAGAAATCACTGTCTCCTGGGCCATATCTTCGATAGAAATCTGTCACCCTGTTTCGCTTGTATCTGTCGTGGGAATACGACTTAAAGGTTATAAATATGAAACATAGTCAGTAGAATGTTTTCCTTTTCCACCAAGGTAGGGAGAAATTATCACAGATTGACATTTGGGGCCACTCTGTTCTGTTACAACACTGACTGTAGATTCAGCTGCATATTTTTCTGCTCTTTAATCCATGATGTATATGTGTAATGAGAGACTTTGTTTTTTAATGGCTGATCAAAAAAAACAAACAAACCAAAAACCAGGTTCCTGATATAAGGGATGAAGAGACGTTTGGTGCAGAAGGTGTGGCTGCCATCTTAGACTGGAAGCCCCACGGGTCCCCTAGTGAGGGCAGCGTGGTCAGTTCTTCAAGAAAGCCCATCTCGGCTCTGTCACCACAGGTAGGTAGTGTCAGAGATATTTTTTCATGAGCGCTATGAATTTTCAGTGCCACCTAACTTATTAGGAAGAAAACTGGCACAACCTTTGTCACTTAGTGTGACTTTTCCCCCTAGACAGACATGGTGGATGGCACCCATAAATCTTCCAGCTCACAGAAGGCTTACAAGATTGTACTTGCTGGGGATGCTGCAGTGGGGAAGTCCAGTTTCCTCATGCGACTCTGCAAGAATGAATTTCGAGGAAATACAAGTGCCACCCTGGGTATGATTCCTTCTTCAGTTAATAATGGGGGAATAATGTCTTCTTGAGCTTGATTTTATTTTCCTTAGAGATTATATACACAGATACACAGATCTCTCTCTGTAGACATACATAATACACAGGGGTGTGTGTCTGTGTATGTGTGTGTGTCCTTGTCTATATAATGGTCCTCTTCTGTTTTGGTAAAGGCGCAACTTTAGGAAAAGACTGACAAAGGACAAAGGTATCCACCTAGCCAGTCAAAGCAATCAGACCAAGTTTAGAGCCAGAGATGACAGATTCATTTATTCAGCAAACTTCCCCGTGTTCTGCTGTGAGCTGGATACTGTTGTAGGTACTAAGGACACCCAATGAACAGAGTCAACTAAATTCTAGCCTGCAAGGAAACTACGTCCCAAAGGACGGCTGGTTGTGGAGACAGGGCAGTTCTGCACAGGTGGCCAGAAGAGGCTTTTCTGACAAGATGTCACTTAATGTTGATGAAGTGGCATTACTGATGGCCAGTTTGTCATGGTCAAAATCATAGCCAGGTGTGTATGATTCCTCCCCTCCTTTACAATGGAATACAAGAGTAAATACTTCTGAGAACAAGAGAGAAGTGGTGTGATTTCCCAAATTTGCATAATAATCAGTAAAAGGAGTCAAAGGTATGCAAATTATCATTCACCTTTCTCCTTCATCTAGAGTTCTTATTTCGATAACTAGAAATATTAGAATAGATTGATTACCCTCTTCACAATGGGCATCTTTATCAGTTTATGGTTGTTATACTCTCCAAGATAAAAAGCTGAAAGTTCACTTTAATTTGATTCATAAAAAAACTGCAGTGTTTTGTTCAGCTGCTAAAGAGCATGGCATATATACAAACCTTCTGCGTATGCACACCCATAAACATGCACATATGTGTGTGCACACATATTTGCGTGCACAGACACACATAAACACGCAGAGACATAACAGAGTCCCATCTACTTACACAGGCAAGTAGAACATAGATTTTCCTTTTGTTCGTAGATTAAACCTTTCCCCATGTCAGCCAACCTGCAGATGCTGCACCTGCGCACACATGTGTGGTCTGACTTGTAATTAGTATTTGAAGGTCACTCTCCTCAAAGGCCACATTCATTCCTCTCTGCCTCACTGAGCTTTGGCTTACTGGCTTTTGTCTTAACTAAAGAGGGCTTGAGAGTAAAAACCAGTGGAATTATTTACATCATGTTCCCAGTGTTCTCTAATAATTCCCTTTCAGGAGTCGATTTTCAGATGAAAACTCTGATTGTGGATGGAGAACGCACAGTACTCCAGCTCTGGGACACGGCTGGTCAGGAGAGGCAAGTGCTTTCCGCAGCGCTGTGAGCTCTGCTGTGTGCTCACTGCGGTGCAGCCTGGGTGTGCATGGATCAGCCTCATGGGACGCCTCATGTTGATTATGCTCCTGATCATGTCACTATTATACACTGTGTAATTACATAGTACATTAGGATTTCGGGAATGCTTGCCTTTCCCCACATTCTTCCCTCCTTCATTCATCTGTTGGTTGTGTGTGGAGATCTTTAGGCTTCCTCTGAGCCACTGTTCAGTTGGGAAAAAGAAAGAGAGCCCTTCCTGAACAAGAGAATTGAGGTGAGGCGACCCTCCCGAATACAGTGTCAGTGAGAGGAGGTGCTTAGCCAGGCACACGCAGAGATGGAAAAGAATCTGTCGGCTCCCCTAAGTTCACACGCTAAATAGAAAACTCTTGTCTGGTGACACCGCCTTATCTTGCATTCATTGCTGAAGAACAGACACTGGGCAAACATAGGTTTTAATCCTGTCTGACACCTTGGAGATAGAATCTCTCCAGTTGTTCAGCTAGTAAGTATGGGGTGCTGCCTGCCACTGTTCCAGGCACCGTGCAGACTGCTGAGATCCAACAGTGAGCAGACACAAATACACAAATGCTGCTCGTGTGGAGCTCATGTTCTCTAGCAGACTGAGAGGTTCAACATCTAAAAAAACATTCGTGGTTGATGTGGCCTTTTTAAAGATACTATAAAATACTGCAGTTGGCTTAAAGTTGGGATATATATGTTGAGGTATGCCCATCCCCCAGTGGATATAAAGCTTCTGGCATGTTGCATGTTGTGGCACTCCACACTGTTAGTTTCTCTCCTATGCCGCTCCCTATAGTACTCCCTTCCCACCCACCTAAACCATGATTTTTTCTATTGTGCATCTCCTTTTCTCCTGTGTCCCATATGTGGGCTTGGGAGTTTGTGGCCAGGGCTGAAATTTTTAAGAAATTATGCGCTCAACCTTGTCCTGGTTATGCTTTATGGTTTTGTAGACATGCTTGGAATCATCTGATGAAGAGATTGCTTGGCTCCCATAGATCAACGCCCCAAATTATCATTCTGTTACCTTCCACTGAATCATTCCAGTCCTTGGAGTTGCCTGGTTGCCATAAAATTCCTCTGAATGGGGATTTACTTTAGAAGATGAGAAAAAAAGCAAGCATAAGAAAGATGAAAAAGGCATAGCACCTGACCAATGGACTGCTTAGAACCATTATTTACATGCTTTTCTCTTTGGCAGATTCAGAAGTATTGCCAAGTCTTACTTCAGAAGAGCCGATGGTGTTCTGCTGCTGTATGACGTTACATGCGAGAAAAGCTTTCTCAATGTACGAGAATGGGTAGACATGATTGAGGTAAGACACCGAAACAGAGAAGCAAACAAAAAATTACACAGGAGTCACAGGCCGTGTTAGAAAATGCTATTTCTCTTCTTTGTTGAGGGGCCCACCATCAGAAAGCACTGATGCAGGCTAGTCAGGAAGGACTAGGTGTTAGAGGGGGACTGTTACATGGTACCTGGCGATGTTGGCCTTTTCCTCAGTAGCTGGGTGAGTTTCCACAGAGCCACTGAAGGGAGCTTCTGGGAATAAAACTCCTAGTTTTCTTACAGATAAATTAGAACCCCTTTGGAAGTAAATGCAAATGTAGGCAATCTGAGGAGCAGCAGCTCTTGCACATGGGGTGGTATGTAGTATGACTGGGTGTGCATAGTGTGCCCGAAGTGCAGGTTTAACAGCATGGATGTGAGCATGTGCAAGGCCAGCTCTTTTAAATGTGTGGTAACATCTATGCTTTTTTTTCTGGTTAAATGAGGTGGTGTCTTTCATTTGAGGAGCTTTCATATCCTTTGGTTTCATGGTAAATAATTTCTAAAAGTAGGAAATGATTTTGACCAGTTGGTGCTGCCAACAGTTGTTAATCGACATAAAGCTACAGTTCAAGTTGTGTTTCAATATACTTTCTTGGTAAAACAAAACCAAAATTCATGGCTAATATAATTTCATGGCTAATATAATTAAGTATATTATCTCTAATTTTTAACAGGCGTTAAACAGTGCAGTGGTGGCTAAACAGAGAACTGATTGCTGTATATCAGGTTAGCCTCTAGCTTCTTCTGTTGGGCCTATTTCATAACCTGAAAAAAAAAAAGTAGAATTAATCTTCTTTTTCTCATTAAAGAAAAGATGTGAGAAATTACAAGGAAATGTACATTGTTCTACTGAAATATCATGACTTAAAATTATTATAAATATGATGGAAGTATGTTGATGTTTACGTAGTATTTTTATTTTTTTAAGATAGATTTATTTATTTATTTATTTATTTATTTATGATAGACACAGAGAGAGAGAGAGAGAGAGGCAGAGACACAGGCAGAGGGAGAAGCAGGCTCCATGCCGGGAGCCCAATGCGGGGCTCCATCCTGGGACTCCAGGATCGAGCCCTGGGCCAAAGGCAGGCGCCAAACTGCTGAGCCACCCAGGGATCCCCCATAGCATTTTTATTTCACAAAATTTCCACGTTATATTTGTCTCTGTAACATATCTGAGGAAAGAAGAAGTGTAATGTTATTCTCACTTTTTATGAGAAACCTCAGGCAGAGACAGTATATGACCTTGGCTTGTGGTTATTCAGAGTTTAGGGGTTGAATGGGGGGTTGGATCTCTTTATTGAATCCTGGTTGCTGCTGTGATAAAGCGCTGGAGGAAGCAGCAGTTTGAGAAGAGAAGCTTTTGATACCTAGAGAGGAATTCCAGGGTACATTTATTGCACAGAGAAGAAGCATCTGCTCAAGGGATAGGCCTCCTTAGATAGAGTGATGAGTCCAGAGAGTAATATAATCCCAATGACTCGTACCCACAGATATTTAAAATCCACAGCAAAATGTTTTATTGTTGAAACTGTTGGACTTAGCCTGCATTTTAAGTCTTTGGATTATGCTTGAGGACAGGAGGCCCAAAGGCAAGGTCAGCCACAATGTTGAAATAACCCTAGTGACCAGCCACAGTGTGTGCTGGGACCCCATAATTTGCCATCATTTGCTAATCACCTGTATGTGGTAAGTTACCTTTCCAGCTACGTGGATCACCTTTCACAGGGTCCAAAATGGATGAAAACTGTATCCAAGATGAATTCTTGAATTTGTCACGGGGAAAAATTAGATACCCCTTAGCATTTGACTTTTACCTTCAGAAATAAAGGGCTTGATAAACCTCTGCCATGGCTCACCCTTTCTAATTTAAGGAAATTCAATGGACACAGTTTATGTGGCCACTATAAATATGGGTGGAAACAAAGAGTGATTGTTGGGGTAGGCCAGAGGATGGCAGGAGGTAGAATGTCAGGTGAGTAGGCCCTCTGAATTAATAATTAATACACTTCGATAAAAGCCACTGGGTTACAGAGTCGTACAATAAAATTGTGGATAAAATAAAACTATGGCCATTTACTTACCTGTCGTGAGTAATGTATTGATTGAAATCTTGGCTGAATGTTGAATGGAGGAGACACTGGAGACATAAGATCTCTTCTTGACTTTTGTGCATGCACTGTTCTAGAGTCTGCAAGGTACCCACAGTAGGGGAGCTCGTCATACCCTAGTAGAAGAAACAATAAGCAACAAAGAAAATAAATGGAATGACAGAAAATGATAAATATTGTGGAAATAAAAAGAAGGAAGGAGAAAGACCTGGGCACCGTACTGCAGGTGGTGTGGGCAGAGCAGCCTCACTGGAAGGTGGTGTTCAAGTCAAGACTTGAAGGAGTTGCCAGTATTTATGGGAATAACTTTGGGAAGCCATTTAGATGCTTGTGTTCTTGGCTTACTTCAGTGAGTATTTTTTTAATGGCTCCAAAGGATGCCCCTTTGGAACCTGAACAGTTTGCCAAAGAACACAATTAACTAGCATGTTAATGGATGGGGCACCTAGTTTTGGGGAGGTCCTTTCATTCCCTTTTCCCATCTGCTCTTACCACAGTCTGGTGCCTTTGGAGGACAATGGTCTGAAGAGAAACGAAATCAGATGTAATGCCGTCATTTTTAAGGCTCATTTCTTGATCCCGTGACAGGTGTAGTACCAAACTGAGAAAACACCTGGCACCTCTGGGCAGTGTAGGGGTAATGTCCATATGCCTTAGGGCTGCTGCTTCTCTTGCATAGGAACCAGAGCCCTGTTGTTCTGTGCCACTCAGATGGTCTTCCTCTGTTCTCATCAGAGTCTCCTGAGGTGGAGTGGGTCCTTACTGACCCCTTCATTTTACCAGTAGGAAAACTAAGGCACAAACATGAAGTAATTTGCCTGATTTCAGAGGCACAGCCAGTGAGTGGCCAGGTAGTAGGAGGGGTGGCCTCAGACTCAGCTGTGATCCTCACATTTCACATTCTATTGGGCCCAGTGTAGACCTGGAATGGCGGTGTGGTTTGCATAAACTGATTTGGGAGCATTATCCTTAGAATCAGTTTCTTTGAATGATTGGTAATTGACTCCTGGTAAGAAAAATGTTGACCTTTAAGACCTTCATATTTTGCTTTTGTTGTAAACCCAATAGCAGTGAGTGTGGAACTTCCAAACTCTGCTTTTATCCCATTATGCTTGAGGGATTTCTCATGTGTTTTGTACCTCGGATGATGAAGTTGATTTGTCATCACCACTCTTTGGAGTGAAAGTTGCAGAAAATTGTGTGGGTGCCACAGCCAAATATAATTCTCAAATATAAAGTTCATATTGGTTCGTATGGTGGGGGGCAGGGACGAGGGGCTTTTGGACCATGGCCCTGGCCTTTGCAAGTTCTTAATTTAACCTCTCTGAATTTCAGTGGTCTCACCTGGCAATGGGAAGAAGTTTGGCTCCTTTTAGAGAGATTTTAAGGATTGAAGAGATTACTTCCATGTCATGTGGCACCCAAGGGACTTTTGGAGAGTGGAAGCTGCTCTTGCTAATGAAACGTGTTTCTGTTCAGTGTTTGATGAGCACACATTTTTTTTTTTCCTGGCAGGATGCGATCCAGGAGAGTATTCCTATCATGTTGGTGGGAAACAAGGCTGATCTTCGTGATGCTGCCACAGCAGAGGAACAAAAGTGTGTCCCAGGATACTTGGGAGAAAAATTGGCCATGGTAAGGGCAAAAGTTGGTATGTTGGGATAGACTTTAGCAGTTCATGAGCTCTGTAGTCAGCAGCCCTTCAATTTTGTCTACATTCGCTTTAAGAGGTTCTTTGGCAAACCTCCACCCTTTTTCTTTCTTTGTTGTTTTAAAGATTTTATTTATTTATTTGAGAGAAAGAGAGCATGAGCAAGGGGAGGAGCAGAAAGAGAGGGAGAAGTAGGCTCCCTGCTGAGCAGGGAGCCAGACTTGGGGCTTGATCCTAGGACCCTGGGATCATGACCTGAGCCAAAGGCAGATGCTTAACTGACTAAGCCACCCAGGAGCCCCTACCCGCTTTAATAAATGTAAGTAATTGTACCAAGGACTAAACTGCTCATGAAGGTACAGTGATTACTGAGTTATTTTCCTTGTTGAAGAACATTGACAAAGGGACCCATGATTATCCTGCCTTCCTCCTCACCCTCAGCTAGTTCCTGGAATCCTCTAGTTCTGGAATCCATGTCAAGAAAAAATAATTGGTGTTCTGTTTAGAAAACATGGTTTAATTCCAGAAGGTTACTGTGCCAAAGGGCAGTGTGTTACCTGAGTGGAAGAGAATTGCGAAACTTGGTTTTCTTTTTTCACTAAGATTTGTGCTTAGTTGAGTAGTCTAAAATTATTTTTGGTTATGCACTTGAATAGAGGATGAAGTTCATTTCTATCTAGTTTATTACTGGGGGCAGTATTTATTCTCCCATTATTAGCAGTGTGTGAAATGCTCCAGGGTACCCTTATGAGCTGTCTTTCCCAAACAAGGAATCAGAGGTACTTGGTGTTGGATAAGTTCATGCCATAGCAGTCTGATCTGATGCTGCTACCACTGTGTCTGCATCAGCACACAGAAGGACTTTCTGTAGCATGTGCACATGAACTTTAAAAAGAAGTTTTAGGGGCACCTGGGTGGTTCAGTCAGGTAAGCATCTACCTTCAGCTCAAGTCATGATCTCAGGGTCCTGGGATGGAGCCCTGCATTACATCCGGCTTCCTGCTCAGCAGGGAGTCTGCTTCTTCCTCTCCCTCTGCCTGCCACTCCAGCTGCTGGTGCTCACTCTCATGTTCTCTCAGATAAATAAATAAAATCTTAAAAAAATGAAATGAAATAAAATAAAAAGTTTCAGTGTCACTGTTTTAAGTTAGAAAATCTTTCTTGTTTTAAATTTTCAAACTATGAACCAAACATGCTTTTAAAAAGTCACAACTAAGCAGTGAAACACAGAAGAGGTTCATTCAACCTGTTTAATCGTACCCACTTCATTGTATGCTGAGGAAAGACTAGAACAAAAAGCAGACTGTCCTTATCTTCATGTAGTTCATTTTTCTGAGGGCAGATGTACATTACACTTAGGTAATCCCCATGCCACATTGTCCATGTGCCCCCTTAGAGAGCATGTAGTTCCTGGCCATATGCCAGGTTTATTCCCTCCTGAGGATTTCTGAGTTCCCAAGGTTTGCTCACTTATGCATGTCGTGAGTCTGATCCTCCTGCACCTCAGAGGCAGCCTCTACCACCCCTAACATCCTAACTGTAGAACTTGGCAGCAGCACTATCATTTTCCACTAGAAATTCCTTCACATTCATTGAATGATTTTTATAGATTTTCTGTGGATTCCAGGGGCTCATGGGTAAGGGTCCCGCTGTGGCTTCTTTCCCCCTCCTTTCATTCACTCTCTCCATGCTCCAGAGTGGCGGTTACATCCTCCCCTCATCACAGGCCCACAGCACACACCATTCTCCTTCCCTAAGGGAAACTTTCTCCAGGCAGAGACACAAAAATAACTTCATCAGTTACAATTGTGGCAAGTGAAATGCAGGAAAAACACAGAGGGCTGTGAGGTTTCCTAATAGCAAGACCTGACAGGGGACATGTCAGACTTCCAGAGCACTGAGTCCTAACTTCAGGGGAGAATTATGGAAAAATTCAAAAGGTAGGAGTCAGCCTGGAGAAGGGTGTGTGGGGGAAGGGCAGACCCATGTAGTGGGAACAGTGGGTGCGCAGATCGTGAGGTGGGAGGGAATGTGGGACATGAGAGAAACAGAGGGAAGGTCAGGATAACCAGAGCATGGTGGGCGAGGCAGAAGGGTGGCAGGAAAAGCTAGGAGGTGGGCCAGGACTACGTGGTCATGGGGCCTTGGCGGCCGTGGGGAAGCATTTGAGCATTACTTGAAGAGGAATGGAAGCATTGAAAGGTTTGAAGCAGGAGAGTGATAGGATGGTCGTATACATCACCGCTGGGAAGGAGAATAATAGAGCGCTAGACAATGTCCATTGGTTTCAGCAACACGGAGGTGGCTGAATCTTGATAGGAAAAGATGATAGTGTGAAGAGATGCATGTTGGCTGCCAGCCCGAAGGAGACACACTTTTGATGGATGTTCAATTCGTGAGTGGTCACCTTCAGCTATCATTTTTCCCTCTCTCAGATTATCTGATAGGGAACGTTTGTAGCAACTGGTAGGACAGTGGGGAATCAGAACCTTAAAACATCAAATTGTGTATTATGCTTGCTTTTAAAGCAAAATAAAAATCCCCTGACTAGGAGCTGTGTCTGGAATAACTAGACTCAAATTCATTATTTTTTGAAGTATTGAAACTGTGAATCCAATTTCTTAGCTACTAGCATACTCAACAGGAGAATATTTTTATTTTATTTGTTGGTTTTAAAAGCTAAAATTGCAGGAGACTTAAATAAAGTCTTCATTTAATTGTATATGTATCTTTTCCACAGACCTATGGGGCATTATTCTGTGAAACCAGCGCCAAAGATGGCTCAAATATAGTGGAAGCTGTTCTCCATCTTGCTCGGTAAAGTGGTGTCTTATGTTTGGAAAACTGAAAGCGGGATTGAATTTTCATATGGTGGGTGCTTAGGTCAAATTTCTTTACTCTAACATGAATATACATTGGAAAACACCATCCTGTATTCCAGTACTGGTTAGAGAAACAATTGAACATGGATCTTATAAAAACCGGTAATGCTGCTTATTCACTGTGAACGTTGGCAAAGTACCTTTACTGCCAAACAAAGCAGGTGCATCTGAGGTGTCGTTGACATTTCTGCAAAATGTCACCACAAAGCTAATAGTTGACTTGTATGAATCATTTCCAGGAACCAGATTTTAAACACAAGAGACTATTATGAAATTAACTATCTATTATGACATTTTCCGGGGTAAAGGGAAAAAACTCAACAAAGCAAATTGTATATCATGCCAGTTGGAAGCACTTTATTAAAATTATTACTCAGGTATTTATTAAGCTAAGGCAATGCTGTTAATGATAAATAACATTTGGGGATATAGATTAGAATAAAAATTACATCCTTGAGGAACTTGGATATAAATGTGAATGTTTTTTAATCCTTAGCGTAAATTTGATTTTTAGGAAATAACATTATCTGCTAGACTTATGCCTTCTGCCTAGTTTTCTGCCACAAATGAAAAGATGATTCTTTACTGGCCTGAAGGGATTAAATATCTGAAAGAAAAAAGAAAAGAAAGGAAAAAAAAAAGGAAAAGAAAGAAAATGTGCATGAGCAAAACCCAGGCCTGTGACCTTTAATTGCCAACAAAATCCAGGCCAATGATTTTTAATTGTTGTCAAAGCAAAGCCATAATTTGGGGGTGGAGAGTTCTGGTCATTTGTAAAATCTTAGCTTTAGTAGTATAGTTGGCCTCTTCTACTCATACATGTTGACAAGTAAAATACTTTGTAGTGTTTTAAATGCTGCTTTTCCATTGATGATTTGGTGTTTGTAGCGCTTACTGGCTGCTTAGCCTTGGGCTAGATCCTTAACCTCACTTGAGAAAATCAGGAAATGGGCCCCAGGACTTTAAGTGGCCTGCTTGGCATTAGTCTGGCAGGGCTTGGCAGGTGCCTTGAGCTCAAACTCAGAGTCTCTGAACATTATCTCCTTTGATACTGGTCCAAGAGAGAGAGCCACCTGGCCCCACCACACTGGAAATCATCTTTGTGTAAAGCAAAAACAGTGCTAACTTTGAGTGTGACCTAGAACAGGTAGAAAAAAGGTAAACATTTAAATAGATTCGAGAGAATGACATGGTTTTCTGCCTGTGATTTGTAAGAGAATCATGGGCTCATATCACATTTGTCAAACAAGATTCCAAGTAAAACCTTCACAATCTGGGTGAAATAATTGACTCCATGCATGTGCGGGCACATAGGGGCCACTGTCTGTTTTGGCCGAGGAAGTCTCAGTCAACAAAGATGGGGAGGAGATTGGTGAAATGCACCAAAAATGGAATCATTGCCGATGGTAGGTGTTTATATTTTTTCAGGTGCTCATACTGGTGTTTCACTACAGTGTACTTGGTGGTTCCTGGGTGGAGGTGGTGTGTTTGCTGGGCTAGATGGGTGTGGGAAGGGCCTGCAGGTCTTCAGACCATTGTCGGGCCTGAGACTGAACTGGAGCAGATGGTTGTGGGGGGACACCTTACCTTTGGCAGTGGGGTGCTGGCTTGCTGCTTCGGCCCAGCAAAGGACACTGCCGGCCAGGCCCCTGCGAGGCTGTTGCCTTCTGCCCAGCTTATTGGAGGACCATGGTGTCAGGAGATCTTAAATCTCCTCTCAAACAGCTTGTGGATTCAGACAAGTCCCTAAGTCTCTCTTGGCATCTCTAATCTGTAAAATGAGGGAGGGGCTGGAAAAAATGACTCCCAAGGGCCTCTCCTTCTGACACTATGGTCTACACAGAACAGCCGGTACTTTGCAGAGTACCATCATTGCTCTTTGATGCTGAATTGTCTAATGGGGTCATATTAAAAGTTAAATGACTCCAAATTGCCATGGTCCCACCCAAAGTGCCAAATTGATTCTCTTTATTCTATCATAAAGGTGGGAGAGGCTGTGAGCCGCCTGTGCGTTTCACCCCACCTGCTCCTGCCCAGCACCCTGTTTTCAGCACAACTGCCACACTGGCTTGTGCTTCTTCACTTACAACACCTGTGTGCAGAGGCATTTTGATAAGAGGTCACTCCTTGTGGATCACTTATCAAGGAGTTATTTTATTGTTGTTACTGCACTGTGGTCTGGTGTGAGGTCTCTGGTTTAGTTATGTTAGTGGTGTGTTAAATATGAAAATTGTAAATAAAGCAGGTATTTAAAGACTTTAATTTGCTTTGTATCCTGCTTTCATATTTGCTCGTTAAAATGTCTCATGACAGTGGTAGAGTTGCTGCAGGTGAAATGATCGTTTTTAAAAGTTTTACATCTTTTAGAAAGTTATGTATAATGTAAAACATGTTACATTCTCGGTTTAGATCTCATAAGACAATTCCCATCACGGCTCTTTTCACACTATGTCATGTCGTAAAATGTGAGCTAGATGAGTTTATGGATTTGCACTGTCTGAAACAATTCTGTTTTGAAGGGAGGCCATAAATGTTTGGTTAACACCCTAAAATACTAGTACTGCTTTTTCGGGAAACCTCTCAATACCAGGAAAAGTTTCTTCTAGAAATGCAATTTCCCTGTGGTGCTGACAGGACATTTATCACAATCATTGTCTGTTGGCAAGTGAATTTGCCATCACTAGAACCACGAACTTTACACATTTTGCACTAGATTCAAGTTCCAAAGGCATTTAATTGATCAATGGCCTGAGATTTGAAAAACAAAACAAAACAAAAACACAAAAAGAACTCAGGCTGATGTATCAGTTCAGCCCAGGCTCTGAGCCTGTAGGTTAGACTGAGTCATCTAAAATGCAGTTGTTCAGCGTGTAGTAGTTTTTGGTGAGACAGTCTAGTTTTCCCAGCTTTAAACCTGTTGTAAGTGTTTGGAATATCTTTCTAATTTCCTTGAAGTGGGAAATGCCTGCACTTATGGTGGATTAAAGAAACCGAAGGCCAGATGAACAACATGGGTACATATTTTTCTCCTTAATATTTGCTTTCAGGTTCAATAACTGCATTATTGAGAGAGCACTTGGTCCATGGAGGCCCCATACGTGGTTCAATAGAGATATCAAGGAAGTAAATACTTGCAAGCTATGCAGTTTAACATGAGAGGGAAAACAAAGAAAACATTTGACCAGGAAGCCAGATGATTGTAACTGATAGAGGCTATTGGACCTCCCAAAAGGGAGACATGGGAGTTGTCTTGTGAAGGTGCTATGTTTATTATACCCATTGTGCAGATAAGAAAGTAGAGGAGTAGAATGCTTAACCTGCTCAGGGTGGTAGCACTGGGACTTATCCCTACCACTCTGAAGCATTGGCTTGCCACTTCAGGATTGGCAATCTCAGGATTGCGGTCCACATTCTCCTCTTTTTTACTCTCTCTCTCTCTTTCTCTCTCTGCCTAATGTCGTCGAGCCCTAGGGTTTCTAGAACTGTCTGTAGCTGGCAACTTCTCCATGTTCTATATTTTTTAACCTCCACCTCTTTTTAAAATTCCGTAACCACATCCCACCCATCAACAAGTGGAAATTCCAAAGGTGTGACTATATCCAACATGTCCAACCCTCAAGACCTGGCCTCACCTATCTTTCTGGTTGCATCTCTTGCTTCCCAAAGGAACGATAATCTGTAGACACAGCAAACTTTATTTCTGCTTGTGGCCAAGCTCTTTTGCGTCTCCTTGCCTTTATGCATGCTGTTCCCTACACCTGGAATTTCCTTTCCTCATTAAATGGAGATCAATTTGTGTTCTTTTAAGAGGTCCCTCTTCTGGCAAAGTGTCCATGCAGCTCCATCTCTTCCTTCACTCCAGCACAACTGTGGTGTACCCTCTGTATTCCTACATCGTACCATACATGTGTTAGTAGTGTTTTGGCAACCTTGTAATGATTTGTTTAGATTTCTGTCTCTCCTTCAAAGCTCACTAATCGAGGGTCCCAGAATTTGGCATGAATTGGACATTTGTTGAGTGACCAAATGTCTGAGATGATGCAAGTGGAAGTTGTATTAGTTTTCTGTTGTTGCTGAACAAATTCCCACAAACATCGCTTAAGCAATGCCAGTGTATCACGTTCCAGTTCTGGAGGTCAGGAATCTGAAATGAGTCTTACAGGATGCTTGAGGTTGGATCGTATATCTTTTTTCTTTTCCTGAATCTTTGTTTCCTCATCTGTAAAGTGAGTATAATAATGCTCACCTGTCACCTGTCAGGTTGTGTGTATGTGTTTATGTCGTGTGATTGTATATGTGTATTAAGAGAAATATGAAAATGTATAGTATAGCATTTATTAGCTGGCATTCAAGAATTAATTTCTCCATCTTTTTTTTCTTCTGCTAAGACATATTCTTTCTAACTCACAGCATAGTGGTTTCGAGAACATGTCAGGACTTTCTGGAGTGGTGCTGACTAATTTGGTAGCCACTAGCCACCTCAAGTGTGGCTAACCCAAATTGGAGTGTGCTATAGGTTTTGAGTGTATACTGGATTTTGAAGACAGTATGAAAACCGTAAAACACTTCATTACTATTTTTATTGATAACATGCAGAAATGATATGATTGCTATAGTGAGCTAAATAAAATATATTCATAAAATTAAATTTACCTGTTTTCTTTTTACATTTTTTTAAATGTGCCTCCTAAAACATTGAAGATTACCTATGTGGATTACATTACATTCCTATTGAACAACGTCACTCTACTAGGAATATGCCAGTTCTAAGTAGTTTCAGGTATCTGCTGCTTTGTAATAAAC
The DNA here is from genome assembly GCF_003254725.2 of Canis lupus dingo. Lineage (NCBI taxonomy): Eukaryota > Metazoa > Chordata > Mammalia > Carnivora > Canidae > Canis > Canis lupus. Next base: position 76,542,207 of record NC_064243.1, read on the forward strand.
CAAGACATAGTTGCCTAAAACAACTATCACTTTTTAATTTCCTGAAATTACCAGAATTGGCTGGCTCTCAGCTGGAAGGTTCCTCAACTGCTCTTGCTTTGTGTGTCTATGCATTTGCAGTCAGACGGTGGCTGATAGGCTACGGCTCAGGCTGGATGGCTGACACCAGGGTGCCTGTCCTTGTGGCTGCTCAGCCTCAGAACCACTCTGCTGGCCCTCTCCACTGAGGAACTCTAGCAGCTGAGAGCAACCAAGCCTTACTAACACCTGGCTTGGAGTCCCTGCCCACCATCCTCTGCATTCTGTTGATCTAAGCAGTCAAAGAGCCAGTCCTACAGAGGAAGAGCCCACAGTGGGGGTTCTCTAGTCTTGATGGGGAGCCCCAGGCACTGATGGGGAAGGTAGAATTGTTTGCGGGCCTCTTGGGGACGAGCTGTCCCAGTCAAGATTGCCATCCAGGGTCCTGTCTGAGATGGGACTTCAGGGTCTGCATGTTTCCCAAGCATCCCTGGGAATACACTTAGAAGGATCCTTCCCTAGGAGGTTTTCACAAGGTCTTAGAGATCTTTTGTCGTTGTAGCCTCTAGTGTTAATTCTAAAAGAAATTTAGGAAGAGGCAAAAGGAAGATTATTTTTCTGGATTTTAACCATTCATCATTGTCTCCACAATCGTGTATAATTAAAGAGTGGTTATAAAGTCATCATTGCTTTTGTTAAGGTCAGCAAGTATTAGAGATGGAAGCCAGGTTCCAGAGTGCTAAGGAGTGAGCTGTGCATGTGTTAGGCTGTAAAGCATGTGAAACCACAGCAGAGAGCAGGAGTAGGCCGTCGTGTGTGCAGGTGTGGCTGTGTGCGTACCTGTGCACGTGTGTCCGTGTGTGCCTGCCTTGTGCATGCGTGTGGCCTGGTGCTCAGAGCGCAGGTGCAGAAGCCAGCCTGCCTGGTTCCCACTCCAGCTCTGAGGCTTCTCCAGCCATGTAACTGGAGGGAAATTTCTTAACCCTTTTTTTTTGTCTTGCTTCCTCACACATAAAATGGGACACAGCAAAATCTCATGGTCCTTGTGAGGCTTTAAGACTGTCAATACCTATAAAGCATTTAGAACAATGGATGGATGGCACACAGCAAGTGCTCAGCAGTACTGTTTTTATTTCTACAGAATCATTTGTGGTTTAGTTTCATGCCTCATTCATTCATTCATTCATTCTCTCTCTCTCTCTCTCTGTCTCTCTCCTCCCCCCACATCCCCCAGGGAAGTGAAGAAAAGAACCGATGAAGATGACAGCAAATCCATTACCAATCTGACTGGGACCAGTTCCAGAAAGTCAACCCAGATGAAGAACTGTTGCAGTAGTTAAATCCCAAACATCCTTGGCCTGTCAAGTCTTCAGTCACAGAGTACTGGGTGTCTGGTGACTCGTGTGCTTCTTGCAGAGTGGCAAGTCCTCCAGACTCTGCCATGTGGAAAGTTACAGTGTGAGAATCTGAACTGTGCTTTTAGATCCTTCTGGAGCCCTGGCTCTTTGCTATGTCTCCACAAGTGATTGGGGTCCCCGGTTAAATGTACTTGTCTTGTCCTTGCAGTGTTTCAAAAGATAATATGTAAAAAGGACTAAAAAAATCACATGCTCAGATCAAAGCTGTAGAAGAAACTTCCTGACCTAGATTCACGTGGTAGCTGACTTTGTAGATAATCTACAACATTTTTTTTTCAAGTATTTGATACTAGAATACTAGTAAAAGGGGATTATTATCCTAGCTTTGCTGTTAACTAGCCTGTAGTCTCAGACCTGTCAGCAGCCACAATAGATCTGTCTCCTTATCTGCAAAACAGGCAGGTTGGCTCTGCAGGCCTTGGCCTCTCAGACTCTGTGCACTGTGAGGAGTGGGAAGGACTCCATGATGGCCCACAGTTAATGAGGACTCTGACTAGTTGTACTTTTTAAATATTGGGGTATTGAGTTTTCTCATTTCTGAAACAGAATTTCATTGAGGGAAAAAATGGTAATGTTTTAGGCTCCAGTGTAGACAGCAAAATCTTTTTTTTTATATACAAAGGAAAAAAACATTTATGTGACAAAGAGTTGGAAAAAAACAGTGAAGTCCATGGTTTAAATTCCATGTTAAAAATTCTAATGAAAACATTGGAGTCAACACCACATACTAGTCAAAGTATAATGCCCAGGAAAGTTGTCACTCTTAACTTAAAAATATGTAACAGCAAGTCATGGCCATGGGCTGGGGAAAGACAGGAGCTGGGAGTGATTGCTAATGGGGATGTGGTTTCTTTGGGAGATGAGAATGTTCTGGAGTTATACTGTGGCAATGGTTGTATGACTTTGTAAATATATGAAATAACATTAAACTGTTAAAAGGGTGAAGTTATGGGTATGTGAATTAAATCTCATTTAAAAACAACCACTTGGAATGATTTAACATTTTGCCAAATGAAAATATGCGTACTTGTTTCAGATCTTCCCATCACTTACAAGCATAATCTCCAATGCAATGCAAATCTCTGAACAACCTAGTTGTCGGCATTCACTTCCTAAAATAACAAACAATAAAAGAAATGATGTATGTTTTTGGAAACTCATCTCTTCAAAAGAGGAATTGTCCTTAGGAGTGGGAAGTCACAGTCCTTTGTTTAATGTGACTAGTGACTCCTCCTCACCAACAGTGTGAGGTCCTTCTAGAACTCCTAGATTTCCCCACTAAAATGTCTCTGACAGCAGAAATGTCTCAACACCTGACCCGAGAGAAGCCTGGTTTCTAGTTTTTGGTTCTCAGTGGCCTTGAAAGCAATTAAGTTATCCCCAACCAGAGATGTGTACTTAACTTTGGTTCATATAGGCCCAGGTTCCAAGTAGTCTGCTGAAAAAAACTTAAATAATAACTGTTATTTATTGTGTTATATAAGCTAATAATATTCTTTTGTGTTGAATTAAAACAATTCCGATGCTCAGTTTTCCTCCTGTTTATGATTTTTATGATCAAATCTTAAATTCCCTAGCTTTATTTTTTTTTTAAATGAAAACTGACCAGATACGTTACACATACAGATTATAAATAGTCACAACATCCTTGAGTCTGTAAAAGCATGCCCTCTCTTCATTGACATCTAGTTTTTTTACTGGGAAGTTTGATCTATCCCTAGCAACTCTACCATGCATTTCCGTCTGCTGGCTTTGGTCACAGAAAAAGAATTTTACATTTTTGATGGGAAAGAATGCCTCTTGTCAAACTGAACAGGGAAGGAGGTGGTTACTTTGGTGCCATGGTGAGATACACATTTTGCCACTACTGGTTGCCTCCGGGGCACCTTTGGAACCCAGGTTACAAAGCATCTATGGGTTGGCATATGGGACACATGTTCCGGTATTTGGTGTAGTTGCAAACAACTGTGTTAGTATACATGTTACTGTGTTGCCTTTATTTATTTTCCCCCAAAGTGCCTCTCTGTATTTGTCTGACAGTTTGTACATAGAACATATCTTTGATACAGAAGTATTATCTTGGCTTTTGCCTCTGGCTTGTATGGCTAGTACCCCCAAATTGATTCTGAGATTGCACAGGCACCTTTGGTAGACAATGCAGTCATCTTTGTTTGAACCTGAATAAATATTTTGGCAACAGAATCCAAATCAGAGACTTACAGCTCTGGTAAGCAATCTTATTTGAAGAAAAGCTACTTTAAAAGCTCTTTCAGCTGCATTGGTGGGAAATCATAATTATCAGCAACATTTAATTTCAGGAAGGTGTTCTCAAGGTATATTTTTTATGAGAAGAAAATATTTAATGTTTTTAACCTAGACTTAATGTGACACATTCGCATAGTCCTATGCAACTAACTCATCTTGACTCAATTTTTCCTTCGAGAGCTTTTACGATCACGATTATACAATGCTCCTTTTTTATGCATCCTGATACATTGGATAATATTTTAATTTCATCATGGAAAAGAATGTTGGATAAGGAGACATTTTTCTCTGTTAACTTTTAGCCTCATTCATTTTAATAATTTATTTTTTCCACTTGCTGCTTTATATGACATATGTGACATTTGATTATTTAATACCAAATGTGATTTGCATAAACCCAAGTCACACAACTCTCTTGCTGAAGATAAAATTGAGGTTAAAAGATAAAGATTTATTTTCATATTTGTACAGTGATCAGCTTCAGAGTGAAGGCTTTTGTGGGCTTTTATTGTATATGTGTATAAGAAATTTCATATGTATATATTAAGTAGGCCTCTGAGTATTGAATAATTGTTTCATGATTTTGATTTATTTGGTTTACATTTTCATTGTATCGGCCATATTTCGTTTATACTGTTTATTTCTCTTCAAACCATTAATAATTATACCATAAAGTGTAATTTTTATAGCAATGCAAATGTCTAAGGAACTACAAATATTTCCTGCATTGTAAATTTAATAAAGCATGCTTCTTTTGGCCTTTCGGGTGTTTCATTCGGCTTTACTGGAGGCATCCCTGAAGCAGCTTAAATTTTAGGATGTGCCTGCATGAAACCATACCTCTAAAACAATCGTCTTTTCTGGCCTAGGCAGCTGGCTGGTTGGAGAAAAGAACGAACACAGGGTGTTCAGTGCTGTGGCACAACCATGTCATCTTGGCCCGTGGGGCAGCAGGTCACATCGGGGTGTGACAACCACAAATAGGGAAGCTTTTGTAGAAAAATTTCAGTACGGGTTCTGGCCATCCTCATGCCCTCAGGTTAGTCCCTTTCTCTGACACCCATCCTGCTCCTTCCATCCCCCCACACTGCCTAGCCAGCTCTGCTCATCCTCTGTTTTAGCTGAAACCTTGCTTCCCTCAGGAAGTCTTCCCTCTCAGCCCCTAAACTAGGTGGAGGCTGACAGCTCTCCCTCAGGCAGCACCCTTTCTAACTGGTCAGTGGTTTAACTAGACACACAGGCCTGAGCCCTGGGCCCTTTGCTGCTGCCTCCCTTCTGCTGTATATATGCTAAAATGGGTAAGCAGATAATTAATTTTAAATAGGCTTTGGAAAGAGTTTCCGCAGACACGCACACACCTGCTCATCTGCAGTAGCACTGGACGGTGGAAGGAGAGGCAGCATATGCTAATGGCCGTGGGCCTGAGCTCTGCAGCCAGCCCCATATTCCTCCCCATAGGGTTACTATGAACAAGGAGCTTACCCTCTGTGTACCCCAGCTGCTGCCTTGATAAAACAGGAGTAGGGATACCATTCTTCTGGGATGCTTATGAGGACAACATGAGTTAATATATATAAATTATTTGGAATAGTATCTGGCACTTTGATCACCCTCAATTAAAAAAAGACATTTGTGGGGTACTTAGGTGGCTCAGAGGGTTGAGCACCTGCCTTCAGCTCAGGTCATGATCCCAGGGTTCTAGAACAAGCTCCATGTGTCAGGCTCCCTGCTCAAGGTGGGGGAAGGGGGTCTGCTTCTCCCTCTCCCTCTGCCCTTCCTCCCACTCATGTTCTTTCTCTCTAAAATCTCTCTTTAAAATTCTTTAAGGAGGGCAGCCTGGGTGGCTCGGTGGTTTAGCGCCGCCTTCGGCCCAGGGCCTGATCCTGGAGTCCCGGGATTGAGTCCCACATCAGGCTCCCTTCATGGAGCCTGCTTCTCCCTCTGCCTGTGTTTCTGCCTCTCTCTCTCTCTGTGTGTGTCTCTCATGAATAAAATAAAATCTTAAAAAAAATAAAATTCTTTAAGGAAATGTTTTGAAGCACCATTGATTGCCTTGGTCTTGTTCAGGACCTTGGTAACCACCATCAATGAGTAGCAGAATTCAAATTTACCAGATTACTTGGGGGACAGGGCATTATAGAGGATTCATTTTGACATAAGTTCATTGACTATGTCCCATACGTATTCTTGGTATTTCGATGGACATGAAGTTGGGTATCACATGGGCTAGGATATTTGTGTAGAAGGATTCAAAGAGGAAGAAACTGAGAGAAAAATAAAGATCTGAAAGTTAGAATGGAAAATTGTGAATGAAGTTCTTACAGGTGTAGGACCTCCATTTTTTTAAGTTTATTTATTTATTTATTTATTTATTTATTTATTTATTTATTTATTTATTTATGAGAGACAGAGAGGCAGAGACATGGGCAGAGAGAAGCAGGCTCCCTGTGGGGATCCTGAGGGGGGACTTGATTTCAGGACCCCAGGACCTGAGCCAGAGGCAGATGTTCAGCCACTGAGCCACCCAGGTGCCCTGGACTTCCATTTATTAAGGTCTAATTGGGTCAAGTAGTTGAAGGGATGGAGAAACCCCAGAGCTCTGATTGAGAGTGTAAATCTGAATGACCATTGACATGGTGGTGGATAATGGGTAATGGGGTTCTTGAACTAAAGAGAAAGTAATCTTTATGTTTACACCATGACAGACTGTTCAGAAGGATCTCTGGTGGATATATCCAAATATCCACAACATGAGAATTAATTCCCAGGAAAACAATGTTTTGCAAGTTTTAAAGCAAAAATAACTTCTTTCCAGATCTAGATGTTAAAATATGTTTTCAGAGCTGAAAATCGAAAACAGGCAAAAATGCCTCAGCGTAAATTGCAGGGTATGGTGAATTTTCAAATGCAAAAATCTAGAAATAGGTACCAAATTTCCTTTATTTTTTTCTGCATCTGTGTATCAGGTTTATTTGTGATTTTATATTTTTTAAATTTCAGTAGAATGGGGTTCTAGTTGTAAGGTCCTTTCACTTCTGACCTCTCACGCTGGCAGTTCATGAGCCACATTTCATAGCATTTGACATATACTTTCATAGAGTTTCTCACTGTCCTTCAGATTTGGGCTTCCTGAAAATATTTCCATGCATATTTTCTGGCACATCTTCCCATTGCCGTGCAACAGGGCAGAACTAAAAGCTGGATAACGATCCTTTCAGGGGCATCTTATGAGTAGTTCCAGTGTCATTTTGGGAATCCTTTAATTCACTACCACTATTTTCTTTCCTTGATCAGTCATTCCAGAATCAGATGTTTTCCCTCTAAGATGAAATCCTCAAACGTTACATGATCTCTAAGGCCCTCTGTGATCTGGCTCCTACTTGTTGACTCACTATGATTCTAGACACTGAGGATATAGAGAGCGGATAAGATAGACTGTTGCAGATTGCATTCTGATGGGGGTTGACAACAAATTTTCAAACAACTAAAGAAGATCCACATTCTGCTTCCTCCTCCCCTTTGTCCACCCCAAAATCTATATTTGGGCTCCGGGAACTCTGTTCTCAGATATGCCATACCCTCTCACCTACACCCTTTGCTCAGGCTCTGCTTTCTGCTGTAGCACTGTCTGTCTGCTCATGTCCATTTGCCTTCATAATTCTTGTCCACCCTGGGTGTCTGGGTTTCTCCCAGCAGCTATGTGGGACCCTGAAATCTAAACTAGAGCCTCTCCTTCATGCTGTCTCCCTGCAGTGCTCATCAAAGCCCTTCAGCAGTGGTCACAATGATCAGCTGACTGTACCTGGCATGCTGGATGATTTCTGCCTCCCACAGTCCATTAAATTTGACTAAGTAAAAGTAAACTTTCTCCGCCCTGGATGTCACTTTAGCAGTATCATGACTCTTCTGAGTCCTCTGGATTAGGGTCTCAACTTTCCTATTCCACAGACCACTTTGAAGCCCAGGAACCCCTCAGAATAATGTTTCTAAATGAATAAAATAAAATACAGAGGACTATAAAGGAAACCAGAGCTATTAAAGGCTATTCCCAAGATATTTTTAAAATTTTGTGATAATACAATGTTTGTGCTGCTTTATTGGCACAAGATATGGTGACAGATCTAATAGGCACCATACTTGTGGTACAGTCATGAAAGTAAAGTATATTTTGAGACATCTGCACCAAGCTAGAGTACATCATGAATATCCATGGTTTTGTTGATGGCACGGTCACGGATACTAATAATATTACTGCATTTTGTTGCCAGCATTTTATATGAAACAAAATGCTAAGTTTCAGTTAGAGTTTAGTTGGTGAAAATAAACATGTAAGTTTTGTCCCAAGTTAGACATATGGATTTCTACCCATAGTAGCAATGGGCCCATGACCCAGGTAAGAACCTCTGGCCCTGGATAAGAAGGTATATTCTGATGAGAATTCCCATAAAATAATCAAAACTCCAGGCTTGACTTAGTGGTGTTAGTCTCCTCTCTGCTCCAGCTCAGGCCTGCTTCAGCCTGGAAGCCTCATGTGGGAAGAGGGGCTTGGTCACCCTAGTCTGGCACTGCTGATGTACTACTTACCACTGATACACTTTTCAAGGCTCCAGGCAAGGGAAGCATAGTACTTACACCATGTTTTACATGTTGGCAAGATACATCTCATAGAAGAAAAGGAATGCATGTGGCCAGCCATTCTTGACCATAAAGTGTGCTTAAAGTTTAAGGATAAAATGTGACCCTTGCAGGAATGTGTTGGAGTCTACCTCTTGCTTCAAAACCACAGTTCTGAAATGAGCTAGAATGAATGATTCCTCTCATAGCCATGGATACTGACTGAGGAAGTAAGGAAGGTATAAAGCCCTTAAACCCTTAAAATCAAAGCAAAAATAAAACCAATTTACAGCAAAAACCTCCACAAGTTGGCACATGGTATATAAGATTAGGAGTAAGGTCAAGTTAAGAATCAGAAGTCTTGAACGTATTCTGAGGTGAGATAGCATATAAATTTTATCCTCTCTAAAATACCATTAAAACTAGAGTCATATGGATTTTCTTTTAAAGATAGTTAGACCCACAAGGACAGAAGACAATTATAACAAAATTGTGAAGCTGCAAAGTAGGTAGAAAATTGAGAACCTTGGGGATCCCTGGGTGGCTCAGCAGTTTAGCACCTGCCTTTGGCCCAGGGCATGATCCTGGAGTCCCAGGATCGAGTCCCACATCAGGCTCCCTGCATGGAGCCTGCTTCTCCCTCTGCCTGTGTCTCTGCCTCTGTGTGTGTATGTCTCATGAATAAATAAATAAAATCTTTTAAAGAAAAAGAAAATTGAGAACCAAATTAACCTATGGAAACTGATTCTTAAATCAGTAGTGAGAGAAAACTTAGAATAATCTAGATTTACATTGTGAATTTCCCAAAAGGCTGAGGAACTAGGGAAGCAGGTACCTCTGTAATTGGTAGTAAAAGGGAAGGTGGGGTGAAAGTTTGAGAAGCAGTTCTATCCTTAACTATTGTTCTTCCATGCATGCTACTACTATCCAGACCAAAGTCTGGAGATGTATTTTCTGGAGTAAAACAGAGAGCTCCTAGATTGGGTAATATATGGCAGGCACAGTTGAATGTTGGTATTCTTCAAAAAAATGGGGAAATCAAGTGACAGTACACATCTGGGTTCTTGGTGCCAAAAGACAATATTCCCCACTCAGCTTTCTGGACACTGACACCTTCATCCTCCCAAGATTGAAATAATTTTCCCTGGAGTATGACCAGCCAAGAGGGAAGACCTTAGGTTATTGGTGTCAGATGCCCTTGCAGAAAATACAACTCTCCCCCATCAATCACCCTACAGTTAAGTTCAAAGTCAGCAAGTCACTCACCAAACTTTCCATCAGGATTTTAGCTCCCCTGAACAATCCATGGAACACTGGATATTTGTAGAAAGACTCTAGCATGGAAAATAGAGACCAAATAAGGCAGAAAAATATCAATTTGGGGAAATGGAACCCATGCAGAGAAAAGAAAAAGAAAGCAATCATGAATATATTTATAGAGATAGACAAAACTATTTGCATCCATGAAACAAGAACAAGTTACTATCAATAATGAACATTTAAAGAACAAAAGAGAACAAATGTTTGAAAAAAGTAAGTAATATAAAGTTTGGAAGATTAATTTAAGGAGTTCTTCAGAAAGAAACACATAAAGAAGGAGAAATCAGGAGAGGAAGGAAGTCCAACATCCAATAATAGCTGTTCCACAAGAAGACATCAGAGAAAAAAGAACAACATGGTCAAATAATATAAGACAAATTTCCAGAACTAAAAGGCATGTGTTGCTAGATTGAAACAGCTTATCTAAAACCCAGAAGAAGGGATAGAAATAGAGCATATTGTCATTAGGGCCCTTTGCCCAGTAAAACAAAACAAAACAAAACAAAACAAAACAAAACTTTCTAAGCTTGCAGAGAGGAAAAAAAAACATAGGAAGCAAGAATTAGAATGGCTATACATTTTTCAACAGAAATACCAGAAGCAAAATGACAATGAAGCAATACATTTAAAATTACAAAGGAAAATTATCCAACCTGTAATTCTATACCTAGCTAAACTTTTAATAAAATGTCAGTAATAATGAGATATTTCAAGATATTCCAAGGTCTCAAAAACCTATCTCATACACTATATACCTTTTCAAAGAAGCTTTAGGAGAACTTGTTACAACAAAGGAAGAGTATGTGACGTAATACAGGAGATAAGACACTCATCATAGGATGGTATAAAGTCCAATCCCCAGGGAGGCAGTGAAGGAAGATTTCAGGCTGAGAGACTTCACAGGTTGTAGAGGATACTGGTCCGGATTGGAGCAGTATGACTTAAGAGAACTGTCACCACAGAGTGCTATTACATCATCTTTTTATCTGAGGACAGAATGGCAGGGTTAACCTAGCCACAATCTTTATCTGTGTACTCCTGTCCTTGCCTTGCACTGGTGAAGTTCCTACTTGCTCCTTCATGTCCTGCTGGTTGGATTATCTGCTCATTCCACCCATAGAAGTATTATATTTTTACCTTTCCTGGGAGGTGGTGGGAGACCATAGGGAGCTAGGAAAAAAAGAGAGAGAGAAAGAGAGAGAGAGCCTAGGTGCATGAGCTGCAAACTCTCCCTGTGTATATTTGCTGCAGTATCTGGTACCCAGCTCATTAGATCCTCCCAGATTGCCAATCTTTAGTAAACCCTGTTTCCAGAAACCAACTCGTCAGATTTTCAAATGATATACCCAGAAGGAGGGAGGGAAGGAGGTTAAAAGGAAGGAAGGAGGGAGAGATAGAAGAAGAGAGAAAAAGAAGAAAGAGGAAGGTTACTATAATATAAAACACAATTTTCAAACACTCTTTAATTTAAATATTTGAATTTCATTCAAAACTTTTGCAATTACTTGTTTATGTTTTTTTATAACTACAGATGTATGGGTCTTCACTACAGTATTTTAAATTTCTTGATTAAATGCTGTGCTGGATAATTCAGATGGTCAGAACCAGTGGTAGACATTTGTCATTTCCTTTCCTACCAGCATCTGAACACCCTTCTTCTCTATCAGGAATCCCATACCATGTGAGTGTTAGTGAGAAATGAAACCCCATGGATCCTGGGAGGAGTTGAAAGGAGCAGATGTTCTGTCTCCCCATCCCCTAGGGTATAGGTATGTAAGCTAGACTTAGCTTATCACTGCCTTCCCACCTAGCACCGTGCTCTAAAGGAGTGATATAGATGTGAAGGTGGTTAAGAATCTACTCACACAATAGTCATGAATCCCAGACCCTCAGCAGGGGCATGGCCTGGGCTCTACACCCCAGGGCCTAGCTTCCCTTGGTTTCTGCTTAGCATCTAGAATCCCCACTGGGTTCTTGAACCTTCTTATTGATTCTGTGTGACCCATAACTTTTGGATAAGATAATTTTCTGCTAAGGTTCAAAAACAAAAATAATATAAAATGCAATTAATCCAACAATCTTTCTAGTTTGTTTACATGTGCTATCTCTTGATTTTGATCTCTCCAAAATAGTTTGTTATATGTATTATGTCTTGTTTTTCTACTTGATCTGACAAGTTACCACCAAGTTTATGACTTAAAAGAACACAACTTGATTATTTTATAGTTCTGTAGGCTAAAAGTATAAAAATAGGTTTGGTGAACTAAAATCAGTGTCAGTAGGATGTCATTCTTTCCAGAAGCTCTAGGGGATAATCTATTCCTTGTCTTTTCCAGCTCCTACAGGCTGTTTGTATTCCTTGGCTCATGGAATGACATTATTCCTGCATCCCCTCCAGTAGTGACATCATTTTAGCTTCCTTTCTTTCCTCTGGATCTGACTGCCTGCCCTTGCTCTTGCCCTTAAAAAAATGCTGTAGTACATTAAGATGACCTCAATAATCCAGGACATTCTCCATCTAAAAATCATTATTTACAAAGACACTTTTGCCAGAAAGTAACATAGTTACAGTTTCTGTGGATCAGTGCTTTAGCGAGCCATTATTCTGTCTACAACATCCACAATAATTTTGTAGCATTATCTTTTTCTTTTCACAGTCTGCAAGTATCAGGTAACTTAATTTTTTTTTTTAAAAAAAGGAGAATGCTTGACTCTTGCATAGTTTGCCTTTTAATCTTTTAATATTGAAAACCTAAATAAATAAGTACACAACCCAAAATTTTCACTTAAAAAATATGATGTATGGGGGTGATTTAAAAAAAAATTCCTAAATGCTCTCTGAAAACAGGAAATGAACATTTATGATTTCAAACATTAAGTTTATCTAAATGACCACAACTTGACATAGAGGGCCAATTAAACATTTGTGCAGCACCAATTAGGGGGAGTACTCCCTGAAAGTCTGGGTGGAAAGAAAAACCAAAAAAGGTGTATTCCTTCTTCCTGAGGAACATATCAGTTAGTTGACAAGATCACAAAAGAGGCCACCTCCTCAGTGCTGGAGAAAATGGAGCCATTGGAAATTCCAGCTGTGTAGCAAGGGAGAATGTACATTCCCCCAGGCTTCTCCATCAGCCACCAGGTTGATGTGTACTCTGTCTCTCTTCCTGTTTTATAGGCTGAGTTTTAAAACTCCTGAGATTGTAGACTTAATGGAATTTCAGTGGGAGCACTGAGCAAGTACAGAGAGGAATTGCTAAAAACATGAATCATAGCACGTGAAATTGACCTTGTGCAGATGGTCTATCCTAAAGGATGTGAGATGTCTACCAGAGCGTACCAGTGGAGCAGCAACCAGACCCGCAGTCAGCTCAGATTGGGGCAAGTCACAGAGAGGATATATATTTCTTATTGTAGATGGGAAAACTTGTATTTCCTGTTTTCTGTGTCTTACAAGCTTTCTACGTATTTTCTCATGTTATCTTTGCAGTTAGCAGATGAGGAAATGGGTGTAACCAAGCTGAGTGATTTAGCTTAATGGATTCAGAGCCTGGGATTAGAATTGGGATTCTAACCCAGATCTGTTTGAGGTTCCCGCCCCACCCCACCCCCACCCCCGCCTCCCCGCTTCTCGATAGCACCCTATCCCAGACAATGTAAGTCTCAAAGGTCACCCAAATTTATTGAGTCAGAACGGTCTTGGAGAAGAAAATCTCTCACTTAAAAAAAAAAAGGACAGGAACAGGAAACAGCTTTTCTTTCTATTTGTCTTGACTCACTGAGCCTAGAAGGAGCCATAACATTGTACTGTGGCTACTATTCTGATTTAAATTCAAGAAGACAACTGAATGGCTTTTTCCTTGTGGCAGGCCAGGACTCTAACAGTTCTTGTTTTAGAGTGAGGATGGTCAGCCTTCTGCTCAGGTTGTGATACTGGGATCCTGGGATTGAACCCTGCATCAGGCTCCCTGCTAAGTGGGGAGTCTGCTGCTTCTCCCTCTGCCCCTCACCTCGCTTGTGCCCTCTTGCACTCACTCTCTCTCTCTCTCTCAAATAAATAAATAAATAAATCTTAAAAAAAAAATGAGGATGGTTTGTATAATATGGTCTTGAATATTGGAAGCCTTCAAGTTGTCCTAAGAACTGGCCCTTAATTTCCCAGTTGGATAGTGAGCAGAAGAAACACTAGCCTCTCCATGGCCATAATCCAGTGAGTGGACGTCCAGGATAGAATTAATGCCAGTGCTGAGAGGGATTTTAGAGATTATCCATGCTAAGCACTTCTGTAACCAAACCAACATAAGTTCACTCCTTGGAGATTGGAAACTGCACCAGGTTGAGCTGTTGCACGAAGAAAACTATTTGCAGCAAATAAGGAGATAGGGGGAATGGTCCAAAGTGGTGACTCACCCAGCAAAGGTGAGTGGATTCTTTTTATTTAGGGTCAGGATGAATATTTAGATAGAGAAGCCTTGTAGAGGTGGCCTTAAGGTCAGGCATGCGCATTAGGGAAACATTCCTACACACAGGTTGTATGTTATGTAGAGGAGGCTTGTGCTCCTCCTTGGGGGTGGGGGTGGGGCAGAGATTTTAGTATTACAATGAGGTAAAGGTATTTGTCAGTCATTCCAGAGGTCTCTCCATGATCCATCTGTACAAGTGTGAGTCAGGGGTTGTGCTCAAACTGGTCTGGGTGGTCTGGACTGGCTGGAGGTCTTGTTAGGGCAGGTGCCTGGGGTCTTGTTAGGGCAGGTGCCATTGCTCCAGGGGCAGCTTCACTTTCTGTCTGCCTAAGAGATAAGCTAGGAAGAAGAGCTTAAGGAAAAGTGTGGGACAAACGTCAGTGAGTATTAGCAGGCAGGTGGCCTAGGTTGGGTTTTGGGGCCTAGGTGATGGCGCTTTGTTTTTAATCAGCCAGGTAACTGGTGTTCAGGGATAGCCTGTGATTTTCTGTGTGGTTTTAGAGCTGGACACGGAGCCCAGGTCTCTGGTTTTCAACCAACAGTTCAAGATACCACACTGTCTCCTGCTTTTTTAGTAATGGGAACTGAGAAATTTCTTTTCCTTTCTTTTCTTTCTTTTCTTTTCTTTTCTTTTCTTTTCTTTCTTTTCTTTTCTTTTCTTTTCTTTTCTTTTCTTTCTTTCTTTTCTTTTCTCCTCCTTCCCTCTCTCCCTCTCTCTCTCCCTCCTTTCTTTCTTTCTTTCTTTCTTTCTTTCTTTCTTTCTTTCTTTCTTTCTTTCTTTCTTTCTTTCTTTCTTTTCTCTCTCCTCTTTTCTCTCTCCTTTTTTCTTCCTTCCTCTTTCTTTCAGTTGGGTACAGAGGTGAGGGCATGAGGGGTATGGGGACTCTGCTTCAAGGCAGAGAGAGAAGACAACAACTAGAGGCATATGGTCTGGTCACTGGTGACTCTCCTGTTAGGCATAGAAGTAAAATTCTTTCCTTCAAAGACAAACATGTAAGCAGGACCCTAACCTATCTTACTTTGGATATTTAATGCAAAATAGTCACCATCAGGTAATTAAAAAAAAAAAGCCATGTAATGGCAAAGACTTAGGAAATAAACTACTGGTCTTAGGGGAAAAGAACTGTACATGTGAATCAGTTATATGAAAGAATACAAATCACATAGTGACTCATCAGAACATAAATTGAGAAAACCTACTCAATGCAGCTTTTTTTTTTTTCCTACTGATATACTTCAAGTCTTATGAAAAATCTAGTTTTTTCCCCTTTTCTCCTTCCTTTTTAATGTCCTTCCTTCTCTTCTTCTTTCTATAAAGTACTTACTCATTTTTTCCATTTAGTCACTGTTGTGTGTTGAATTGTATTTCCCTAACATATATGTTGAAATTCTTTTACCAGTGAATGTGACCTTATTTGGAAATAGAGTCTTTGCAGATGTACTCAGATTAAGATGAAGTCACATTTAGGGGGGGTCCCTAGTCCAATGTGTCTGGTGTCCTTATAATATAATTCATGTGATGATGGAGTCCGAAATTAGAGAGATGTGTCTACAAGCCAAAGAACACCAAGGATTGTCAGCAATGCCAGAAGCTAAGAGGATAGTATAGGACAAATTCTCACCTACAACCTTTAGAAACACCATGCCTCTACTAACACCTTGATTTTGGACCCAGCCTCCAGAACTGTGAGAGAATACATTTATGCTGTTTTAAGCCACCTAGTTTATGATCATTTGTTACAATTGCTCTAGGAAAATCGTGCTCACTTCGGCAGCACATATACTAAAAAATTGGAAAATAATATAGTCACCAAACATTTCCAGAATACCTGCTATAGCCAGGAGTATTGAGTAGGCTATGTGGTGGGGAGAAGGAGAGAAAGAAACAGGTAAATATGATGCAATTTTTTACCCACCAAGAACTCATAGTCTAGGAACCTTAGTGATTGTTAGGAACCTTTGTAATTGTCCCCATCCCAACCACAGGTATACCCACTTTTCAGAATGGCGATCAAGGACAGGTGACATCTCTGTGTTATACTTTCAATTCAGGGGATTGATCATAGACAAAACTGTGAGGAAAGGAAGTATGAATAAATTTTCAGTCAGGCAGTAATCTGGATTGGCTTCAGAAAACTGAAAGCCAAAGTTTTAAATTATTAAAAGAACAATGAATGGTAATATTGAGGATTCTGCTTTGGGTTATTTTGGGGTCCTTGGCCAAGATGAATAGAATTGAATAAATCAGACAGAAGAGGGTAGGAAATTTCTGTCTGAAATATTTCTAGCCAGGATTCAAGGGGAAAATGTAGTATGGAAATCATTAGTTCCCAAGGACATGCATACACATACTCTTTCTCCTGGAAGTTTCCCTTTTATAGTTATATTCGCATACATGCAAAATGAGTGCCATTGCAAGGTTATCTGCTGTAGCAAAGTTTGGAATGGGAACTAAATATATATTTTAAAAATGGGTTGGGCAGCCCGGGTGGCTCAGTGGTTTAGCGCCGCCTTCAGGCTGGGGTGTGGTCCTGGAGTCCCGGGATCAAGTCCCACATCGGGCTCCCTGCATGGAGCCTGCTTCTCCCTCTGCCTGTGTCTCTCTGCCTCTCTCTCTCTCATGAATAAATAAATAAAATATTTTTTTAAAATGGGTTAAGTAAATTATGGTGTGCCTATACAATGAAATATTATGTAGCCATCAAGAATGACGCAGCTCTATGGATACTGCTATACAACCATTTCTAAGACATTGTTAAGTGAAAAAGAAAGATATAGATTGATATGTATAATATAATATGGTTTGTGATATTAAGGTTATAAATACATATATGATAACTTCTTTTCCAGAAGAAAATCAGGGGAAGAAAATTGAAGAAATAGGAGACAAGGGTGAGAATGAGGTTACCACTCAGTATACCCTTTGGAACATTTTGAGGTTTGCTTCATGTATATGTATTGCCCACTTAAAAAATAATCACAAAGCAAAACAAAAACAAAAAACTAACCCAGCCAAACAAAATACTTGTGGTCTTGGTGCTGGCAAAATTGGCCCTTCTGCCCCATATTCCAATCTGCTTGGCTCATCTTCTCTGGCTTGCTGGCTCTCTCTTGACTCCTAATACCCACCACCAGCCCCCTTTGTCCTGACAACACACTTTAGACAGACTCCTCTGGCTTCTATCTCTGGTACTTTTCTTGGGCATGATGCCATGAATGCTCTCTGGCTTTCTGGAGCTCAGCTTGCTGGAGCCTGCCAACTCCTGGCCAGGCCACCAGGTCACTAGACAACATGCACCTGGCTGCAGACACTGCCTAGGTACAAGAAGGGAATGGTCTACATGGTTGTCCGTTGTCTAGATGTAGTAGTGTGGCTGCCTCTAACGACATTTTACCTTCGGTTGGCCTGGAATATTTGGTTCCTTCCTTCACTTTGTTTCTTCATCGGTTGATTTGTTGGTTCTTTTGTTCATTCAATACTTCTAAACCTGATAGATAACATTAGGGGCATGCTAGGAGAAAGATTTCACAGCCCTCTACTTTCCTTTTCCCCAACCCCATGGATAATTTAGATTTTATTATGTCCTGATAGCATAAGATTTAATAATTAAAGCAACTGAACATGTATGCAGAGCAGCAGCTTCTGGGGATTACAATTAAATGACCTTCCTTTCACCCTCACCAGAAAGGATCTAAAAGGTACAAAGAGGCATTTAGTTTAATGACATTTGCAGATGAGCCTTATTTCCCTTGGCTGAAAAAAAATTTTTGTTTTGGAACCTGTAAAATCCTTATTATTGAGGCTTTTTAGTGTTCCAGTTCTCCCAGAGGACATCTTAGGGAGAACAATGAATGTCTGTAGGCAATTGACCACTTTCCATCTTCAGCCACCAGGGATCTTGGGTGAGGTTAGAAGAGCTGCCAGGAACTCCATCAATATTGAAAATGCCTCTGGCTTGATTAAGCTTCGGAAATACCTTCATTGATCCTATTCAAATATTTATTGAACATCTACCTCAGACAGGGTTTACTAATCAACCTCAGAAAAGTCACCTTTGCCCAAGGCCTGAGAGGGGAAGACACACATGAACATGGGGCAGGGAAGGGAAATTCCTTGTGGGGTGGCTGAAGAATGGGCTGGCTCAGCTCCAGAGAAGGATCCAGGAGAAAAAGCCATTAGGTCCCAGAACACTGATAGGGCTTATAGTTCCTGTTATCAGAGGTATTCTGACCTGAATGGTCATCTAAAGGAAAGGAAGGCTACAGGGGGGCAGTAGAAATGGTCCTTAGGAAGGCGATGGTTCTCATTAAGTGGAGGAACTGTCTTGAACAATCCCACAGAAAAAGGCAGCAGCTTTCTTGAGTTGCCTGCCCTATAGAAAGTGTTCTTTGTGGGACTCTTGGGTGGCTCAGTGGTTGAGCATCTGCTTTTGGCTCAAGGTGTGATCCCGGGGTCCTGGGATCGAGTCTTGAATCGGGCTCCCTGCAGGGAGCCTGCTTCTCCCTCTGCCCGTGTCTCTGCTTCTCTCACTGTCTCTCATGAATAAATAAATATATATAATCTTTAAAAAAGTTCTTTAATGAGATAGTTTAATAGTATAGTGTTTAAGAGTACAGACTCTGAAGAAAAAGTAACTGGGTTTGGATTCAGAATCTCCATATAAGTTTGTTTACCTTCTCAGGACCTCATTGTCTTTATCTGTAAAATGGGTATGTGAGAGTACCCACCATGCAGGCTTGTCTGAGGACTGCATAGGGCACTGAGATAGTAAAGGAACCATAGTAAGCTCTAAAAAATGGAAACAGTTATTTTAACTGTGCCCTTCTGAAAATGGCCATGTCTTCCAGTGAGTGGAATTATTAATTCGCCTAGTTTTGAATTTTGTACTTGTATGAGTAATAAGATTTTTGTGCTGCAAAATACATTTCTCCCCCTTTTTTTGGCTTTTCTCTGCCGTACTTTTCACAGCATGTTTTGATCTCAAACGATGCAAATGAAGGCAGCCATGTGGTCTGTAGTCCTCAGAGTGAGAATGTACATGCACTCCTTAAATTCGAAGAGGAACCCATCGTTATTGGCTTAAAATGTCACAAAGAGGTTGCAGCTGAAAATCCCTGAGCTCTTGAAACGATTCGTCTCAGATTTCTCCCCCTCTCATATTGAAAGTATCGTTGATCATGTTGCCTAAATCAGTCTCTTTCCCAAAACCTGCCTAAATTATCCTTCCCAGAACCTGTGTGTTAATTGTATTAATCATTTGAAAATAACTTCCTCTTGAAATACAGGTCGTTGGTGTTTATCAAAATGGTTTGCATTGTATGCAAGTTGACATTGCCTAAGGAGAAAGTCAGACATTGCCATCAACAACAAAAGACTTCTGAGTTTGCCCTTAAAAGAGTGACAGTTATGAATATTCCCCGTCCAACTTTCTCATTTGCAGAACTTTGGCTCTCATCAAGTCCTCATTGGTCTTGTCCTTCTTTCTATCCCCACACTAAATCTACCTCTTGGCTCCTGAGTCAAGCCTGAATAACTTCTGAGTAAATTTTATTTTTGCAACTGAATTGTAGTTCCGACCATATGGACCTATTCAGACTTTTGTAACAATCCACTTCCAAATGGTTTGCTGTCAATTCAGTTCACGTTGCAAATCAAATGTAATCGTGGTGCTGAAAATCACTGCTTAGAGAAAAGCATTTCCCGAATGCCCGTTGCAGCTAGGACTGAAAGGGGCTCCCTCTCTAAGGCCAGTAATTTTTCACTGAAAATACCCATGGCCATGCTTTTTTTCATAATGTATTTTGTTTCAGTGAATTGAGGGCATCATTTCAGTTCCGTGAGCCAGCAGGGTGCCTGGAGAAAGGTCCCCTTTTTTAGAGGGGCCACGGGTCTTTCTGGAGTAATGCGTCAGTTCTGCAGCCGTGCCTCTAGGTGGCAGTGCAGCCCAAGACAACGTGCTCGCTCCTCTGCTTTCCTCCCCTCCCCCTTGTTCTGGGTTGGCAGCACAGGTTGGATTGGCATGCAGGGAAAATAGTCATTAAAAATAAATGCAATCAAAAGAAGTAGGTTATTATAGTGGCACATTGGAACTGCGTTAGTTAGAAGTCAGTCGGCCTCCTGTTAGAAATGTCGTTTGGGAAGACTTTACTTGGCTGAGAAAATTTGCTAGAGGTGAAAAGTGACATTCTCTAGGTCTCAAACTTGTAGCCTATTTAATCCTAAGAAGTTTGATTTCAGACGGTTGAGTGGCTTTGAAGGAGCACGCAAAGACACACATGTGGATTTGTTTTCCGTAAGTCAATCTGTAACCGTTTTTGTAACCTTGAAATGCACTATGACCTAATGACATACTGCGGTTTTGTTGGCCAAATGAGGGTATATGTCTTTGGTAGGATCTTAAGATTAAATTCTGAAAAATACTGACGCGTGAGCAGGGAAGATATTAGAAAATGCAGCTTAGTTAAACATTTGGATAGGTTTAGCAACAACCCATACCTCCCACTTTCTCCAAGGCCAATCCTTTCTCCTACTCCTTCTGACACCATGGTTTCTTCCACTTTAAAATGAGGAGTCACTCTCAGTGAGCATTATCATCCTATGTGTGTCAGGATGTTCCAGGTGATGGTATGGTAATAAGCAACTCCCAAGAATTAGTGATTTACCACCACCAAAATGGATTCCCTACTCGTACAACATCTCTAACGTGGGTGGTGGGGCCCCTGCTCCACACTATCACGGAAGTTCTATCACCTTGTAACTGCACCAGGAAAATATGTGCTCTTGGGCTTTCTGTTCTATGCTCTGTTCTGGAATGGATACACTTCTGCCCCATTCATCGACTACTATTGATGCACTCAACAGCAGAGGAGAGGGGGTAAGTATCACAGCCTCCAGCCTACATCACTTTGCACTCTGACTTTTCTGATTCTATAATTCTGGTGGGATACTATAATTCTGGTGGGATACTATTTTATTTTTATTTTAATGCCGTCAACCATCAATACCAAATGCGTGTTAATTCCTCAAAAACTAAATTCAGTTGAATACCTGGATGAACGCCCAGGCTGCCATCGAGGTAAAGGCTATGTAATTTATCCTGAGGACTCTAATTCTCCTCTTCTAGGCAAAATTAATTGCTTCTTCTCTGTGCTTCTGTGGCACTTTGTTCATGCTGATAGTTTTGCATTTGCCACAGTCCAATTTGTTGTTATTCTTTCTACACTCATAGAATTTGGTCTCCTTGATGGCAGACACTCATATGTTTTTTTTAAAGATTTATTTATTTATTTTACAGTGAGGGAGAGAGAGAGAGAGAGTCACAAGTAGGAGGGGCAGAGGGAGAGGGAGAAAGAATCTCAAGCAGACTTCACACTGAGCACAGAGCCTGACACAGGGCTTGATCTCAAGACCCTGAGATCACAACCTGAGCTGAAACCAAGAGTCAGAGGCTTAACCCAGTGAGCCACCCAGATGCCCTGGCAGGCACTCATTTTTATGCATCTTTGTATTGCTGATGTCTGAAAAGATAGAGACAAAAAGAATAAATGGATACAAAAAGTTAACCTATGAAAACATGATAAAATAACATTTATGAGCTCTATGTACTCAAAATATTAGGGTTTAAATGTATGTAATATGCATAGGTGCCACATCTCTATTCCTGTAATAATTCTATAAGGTAGGTAGATGAGGAAACTGCATTTTACAGTGGTCAAGTAACTTTCCCAAGGTTTTGAGATAGAAAACGCTAGGGCTGAGATTTGAGTAAGGCCTCTTTGATTGCAGAGCTGTACTTCTGAAGCATTATGTTATAGGGACTTATATCCTGATTTGTATGTTTTATTTTTTTTGTATGTTTTAATTTAAAAAATAATTAAAAACATATTACAATTGATTGAAAAGTTCACCATGCAAAGTGGCCTGAACTTAAAGGAAATCCTCCCATACCTGACAAGAGGCCTAGATTCTCTTTTTCTTTCTTTTTCTTTTTTTGATTTTATTTATTTTATTCATGAGAGACAGAGAGACAAAGACACAGGCAGAGGGAGAAGCAGGCTTCCTGCTGGGAACCCAATGTGAGACTCAAATCCCAGGACCCCAGGATCATGACCTGAGCCAAAGGCAGATGCTCAACCACCCAGCCACCCAGGTGTCACTGGATTCTGTTTCCCATGCCAGTTCTACACTGACTCTGTGTGAATTTGGGCAAGGCTCGTCATTTGCCCTTTTCCCAGTTTCCATATCTGTAAATTAAGAGTTAAATTTGGGCCATTAATTTTCAACTTTACTATACATACTGGAAGTCTTGTTAAAACGCAGCTCCTGATGCAGTAGGTCCAGGTGGCCTAAGGTTCCACAATTCTAACAAGCTTCCTGGTGATGATGTTGTTGCTGGTCTGTGGAGTACATTTTGAAGAGCCAGGAGCTAGACAATTGTTAAGGCTTCGTATTCTCTGATTCTGCAAGTTGTTAGAAGGTCTTGCTAGAACTGCTTTTTAATTTATATAATTGGCACAAAAATAGGAAGCAGTGGATCTGGCTATCTTCATATATAGGTCCTTGATCATTCAGCCCAATATTCATTCTCTTCCAGCAAGAAATCTAGGGTTTCCCTGGAGATTTTCTCCAATCCTCAAGCTCTGTGCTTCAGTGCTTGTGAATTTGGGAGGCATCCGTGTTTAAAATTTTCTGGCCACGACAGTTGGTTCAGGGAATGTCTTGAGACAGATGGAAAGCCAGTCAAATTGAACCAAATGTTTTCCTGAGAACACAAGGACAGAGTCAGAGACATTTTCCTCCTAGTCTTGAACTTGAAGGACTTGAAGGACTGTAGAGGTGCCACGACCGTCTTACCTTATCACTGTAAGCATAGTAAGGTATCCACCAGAGAAAATGGATCTAAGACAGAGGGAAAGCCTAGGGGAGTCTTTTGAGCTTTACTTGTAAAAGTCACTCAGCAGGCTAGACCGTACATGGTTAGGTGCATTTATTAACTTGTGTATCTGTGCCTTTGCACTCAAAATGCCACGTGTGATTGACCCATTGAAGACTTTAACAACTCTGCACCTCTGTCTTGTCCCAGACAGGGGTCTCAGGCCCTGGGCTCAGCATTGGGGAAATGCACCCGAGGGATGAATTCATAAGAATTCAAGGCTGCAGCCACCACTAAAAACTAAGCACAAAATACAACAGAGGCATGGATGAAGCAGACAGATTAAGGCCACAGGCCAAGGGTTAAGAATGGAGCCTACAGCGAGTCCTGGAGCTGCAGGCCTGGCTGTGGTATCTTCCACAGGAAAACTCTGGCCTCTGCTCTGGGTGAGGAAGAAATCATGAGACATGAGACACGCCAAGCCAGGAGGACAGAGAAGGAGGATGTGTTGCTCTTTCAGCCCTTAATAAGGCAAAAGTCATAGACTACAGATGGAAATTTGTTTGGTCAGGAAACTGCTGCTTGCAATGCTTCTCTCTCTCCTCCCACCCTCCCTCCCTCTGTGGGTGTATGTGTGTGTGTGTGTGTGTGTGTGTGTGTGTGTGTGTGATTATTTATTTATTTTCTGACAGAAGCAGTAATCTCAAATAGTCTCTTGAGACTGGGCAGCTATTATGGATGTCACAGATGAACTCCTCATAGGATGGCCGACTTCACTTTGACCTGAGGCAAAGCTATTTAAATTTTATTAGGGAAGAGGGCCAACCACCCTATTAGACCTTTGGGTGATTAAAAGAAAATCATCCTATAAAACGTTCCATTATATACATCTGTTAACTGACCATGGCTTCTTGATGAATTTAAAATATCTGAGAGGCAGATAGCATAACAGTAACAATTTATCTGAATCAGACTAAACACACTCAGTTTCATGGAATATCATGGGATCTGTGTTTTTCCTATTTATGAGCGATCCCCCTTCCTTTCCCCTAACCCTCCAAATATGGTTGCTTCAGCATATTTTGAAATCCATGTTCCCGTGATTGTTTTTGTCTTGCTTCAGTAACTCTGGAGCATTTATCCATGTAATAGCATGGTCTTCTGCTCCACTGCTTATATAGCCCTCACGCCTCAATGAATTTGCTTGATGGGATGCAGACAAAATGCTGCTTAGTATATTTTATGTATCTAAATGAATATTTATAGCAAACAAAGGAAGTAGACATTTAAAAAAATATAATCACTTTGAGGCAAATGGCTAATAAAGTTTTATCATATATAATAACTTACATGCTGCATACCCCTTATTTGCCTTGCAGGACAGTAAGTTGTGCCATATTTGACTAAAGGGTGGATACTGATGTGTTTGTTGGCTTATTAATAAACCAAAATGCGTCCTAAAATATGATTGCAGGCTCCCATTTGGGGTTAATTATTCTGCAATTATAATTTACTTTTGTAAAGATATTATGTGTATAGGGACATTCTGAACAGGAGATTTTCTGTTAGGGACAATTAGACAAAAAAAAAAAATTATCAAAAGTATGTCGGGGCTCATAGAGGAATCTAATGCTATTGCTAAAAACAGTTTCCTGACTGGAATTTTTGATTTCTGAAAGCAAAGACCATTTTTTAATAAATATATAGAATAAACCCATTCTTATTAAAATATTAATAATAAAAATAATACTATGGAAGAATCTGCACCAAGGAGTTTTCACAAGAGACAAGATAATAGGTTACTATCTCTTTAAATTTATTTCCTTATAATTTTATTGTGGAGTTTATAATAAAAAAAAAGTAAATGTATTTTTCAAAAAGGATCCCAGCTTAGTGTATTTAGAAATAATCTGCTATACCATCAGAAATCTGTCTACCAAAAAGTGAGCTGTAAAGTAAAATGAAGCAATTTCTATGGATGTGTACGGAAGAAAGGACTAGATGCTTCACAATGATAGAAATCCTTGAACTTCGGCATGGCAGGGAACATAGCAACAGCTAATCCAGCACATCATTTTAAAGATGGGGAAAATGGAAGATTGTCAGGGTTAGTGTCTTTTCTGAGCTCAGGCAGCCGGTGCATGATGAGATGGTCATACACATGAAGTTCCAATGAAAATCTTCTTTCCAGGTTAAGGTTGGTAATTCCCAAGTTTTGAAGTATGTCTGCCGTTGCATTTGAAAGCTAAGTAATACTTTAGCTCATTAACTTAAGAATCCTAAAACACCTGTGTCTTCATTGCTTATATTTTATTGTGCTGTACGATTCTGGTTTTGAGTGTGGGAAATGAATTAATCATGACTTTTCCTCACAGCCCTGTGAGGCAGCGAGCCCTTATTATGGTGCCTTCATTTTCCAGATGAAGAAACACAGCACCAAAAGGGTAAGTGATGTGCCCTGGGTCATAGGCTGGGTCAGCGGCAAAGTTTTAACAGTAAAGCCTGGGTTGGAGGGTTTTATCTCAGATTCATTCTATCCTTTTGGATTAAAAACAAGCTCTGAAAATCCAGGACACTTATTATCGACTTACAGATTTCAGCATTTTGGAATTCCAAAGATTCAATTTTTGTAGTAAGGAAAAAGACAAAATTAAAAAGAAATATAGAAATATAACAGGAATATTAAGAGCATAATCAACCCCGCACCATTGAGACTAATTTTGCATATCTGTGAAGAACGTAGTACTTATAATATGTCTGTGTATAAACCATTTGTTTCTATTCTATGAGAAAGATACAGAAATGCTCTTTTTTGTCTGCTTTGTTTTTATAAAAATGTGCACAGGGCCCATAGAAAGGCTTTAGATTTGCCTATCTCTGGCTTGTGTGATGTAGCAATGAAACTGTTTTTATTGGATCATTCTGTGCATAAGACTATTTCAATTATGTTTTTCAAAATCTAAATTAAATCCTCCATTAATTCAATGGGAAAGAGTCAGATAAGGTGAATCACATTAGCCAGATTCTCCTGAGACACTCACACCCTCGCTGAACCCATTGGGACTCTCAATTCGTCAAGTAAGTGCCCTTGTGAAAATTCACAGGTTTTTTTTTTTTTTCTGCTTTAGGTCTTTGGGGGGACTTGGTTTATAAATGCAAGTGAATTTAGTCATGTTCGTTCGTATTTCACAAGAACATATGTATATGAAATACACACACACTTAAAATTATTCTTTGTTGGTGGAATGAACTGAAGCTCCCATCCCTTCTACCAGGGCAGAAACTTGGCAATCAGAGAAATGGGGTGAACTTTGTACCAGTCAGCATCTTCGTTGTCTTCAGGAGTTAATATGAATTTCTGTCATATAAAGACTTACCAGGAGAGCAGCAAGTGGGCTTTCAGAATAACATGGCTAGGGGGAAGTTATTTGGGTATTAGATTAAGTTGAGCTCTTAAGAGCAGTCCTTTGAGTTGCTTCCTAGGTTGAGGGCAGTTAGAGAACATGGTCTTCAGAGACACTAGTCCAGGTAACTTCCAGAAGGTGATGACTTATAGTAGAGACCAGCTGTGTTTGCCTCTGGGTTCCTCAGGAGGATATGCTTCAGCAGTAACGCTGGTGGGAAGAGGTGAAGGGAGTTAGCCACCCTTTCTCTCAAGGAGAACCACTCTTCCTTCCAGACTGACTCTGAAGAAGCCTCTGTTGGTACCAGCTGAAGCCAAAGGCAGCCAGGTATAGAGGTCCAGGAATGGGCTGGTCTAAATTGAGTGGCAAGGTGGGGGGCTAGTTTGGTGTGTCCTGAGGGAGGGCAGTTGACACCGTAAGAAGGCTGAAAGAGCAGAGCATACTGCCAGAGAAGTTGGGAAAGAATTGGAGGGGTGTGGAATTTAAACATAAGAACCGCATTCAAGGAATCTGTATGTGCCAGGGTTGTGGGGAGTGTACCTACCAAAGACCTTGTGTTTGGGCCTGTAATGTGGAAGGGCTCTATGGAGAAAAATGAACCTGAACCAAAATGGAATCTGTACAGTTGTGGTATGGCAGGGCTTGTTGTGACTAGAAAGATGGTGGACAGTATGGGATAGTGACTCCAGGAAGTAAACTCGGACAGATTATAGAACTTGTTTGATGTCTCTTCCTGAAAAAGCAATTCTGATAAAAGTTAGCCAGAACCATTAGGAGTGACTCATTTGCCTTTTGGCCAGTATTACTTATCACCGTATTAATAATTATATATGATCAAATAATAAATACAAATAGGGGGGAGGACACATTTTTCTTTGGGTGAGCATCACTTAGCTAGTAAAATATTGTTTGCATAGCATTGTCTATACATCTTTTTATGCTAATTATCTACATTCATTAGAGGGAGGTAGTTTAGGGATTATCCATTTTATAGGTGATAAAATAGCAACCCAGAGGGGTTGCTCAGGGATTCCCAAAGCTATAGGGAAAATTAGTGGTGAAGCTAGGACAGGAAGCAAGATTCCTCAGCCCCAGGCTGACATTCTTCTCCATTGAGCTATGCTCTCTAGCAGTATTTAACCCAGAATGCTTTCCCTGGAAAATATATCCCTTCTTCCCAAAAATGGAAAGAAAATACAGTCAGTTGAGTGTGGCAGGGTCATCTGGTACTGATGGGAAAAGACTTTGGATAATTTCTTGGTCCCCATCATTCTCAGTAGAATGTACTTCCTCTCCTTTTCACTTCCTTTCTTACCCTACTTCCCAGTCCCATAGGCCAGCCCTCTCCAGTTTATAGAGCAGTATTGAGCCCAACTTAATAGTGTGTCTTGTAAAAGATCTAGATTAGATTTATTTATCCTTCAGAGGGGGAAATAATTAAAGAAAACCATAGTATTTCTTTCATTTGAGTCATAGTTGTCACTAGCTCAAGAAACACTAGTGAAATTATTTTTGATATCTTATCTGGACCCTGCAAAAAAATTAGACTTTGTTTTGAAACATCACTGAACTTGATCTTTCTTGATAGAGAATTGTCATTAGTTTATGCATTTGTCAGGACTACCAATCAAGCTGTTTCATGTTTGAGTGTACATTCTGTAGAGTGAATTCTTTTTGGGTATCACAAGAGTGCAGAGTTTAGAAATATGTAATGACAGAGATGATTTGCTCTTCTATTTATTTTCCCTCAGGAGAATTTGTTATGTTAAAAAGGAAGACTGTAGTGCAAATCTATTTCATTCCCTTTTGATGGTAACCTTCCCATATACAACATATAAATTTTGAAGGATACAAATTCCCTTCCACCCATCAATGCATACATAAACCTTTCAAGCTCAGAGATTCTAGCAGACGGCTGACAAAGCTTTAACTTTACTGATCATGATGCTATAATTAAGGAAATGTGGACTTTGGAGGTAATCATTAGTTCTTCTGTGTGAACATCTAGCCTGGGATTTTGCCGCCTACTATGCTTCCTTCTTAATGACAATGTTGGGAGGCTTCCATGTAATTGAAATTGTCCCCTTTGAAGAATTGATGTGTTAAGTGATCATGTAATCTCATGATGAGCTAGTAATGGAGAGATGAATAGAATTTATATACTGGCACAAAGTGGAAATTGTAAATAGACAATCATATGGTAAATTTCTGTGCCATTCTGCAAGTTCATGTTGTAGAATCAAAGTAGTTACGTGCTGCCCACTGCTGCATAAATTTAAGGAGATGCTTCCAGTCACATTCTATGGATTCAGCATCTAAGGGTGAAGGACTATGTATGTCTTATGTGAAGGTGGGGGTGAGGAATGTATTGCTTGGCTATTTCTGCAACAGCATTGCATTTTGAGCATCCCCCAGACTTGCTCACAGGTCTGTGGGTTTGGTGCACTTTGACTGGGGGAGGCTAGGCTTTTGGTTGCAGGCTATAGGCTGTGGTTCAGGATGGGTTTGGGTCTGTTCCAAGAGTTTCTCATCCTCCTTGGACTAGCAGCTATTCAGAGTCTGCTCTTCAAATGTCAAATGGCAGGAATGCAGGACAGCAAGTGGAAACAAGTGACATCACTGGAGTTCTTAACCCTGAACTCTCACACTGTCTCTTAAACCCACAACTCATTTGCAAGTCACAGGGTGAAGCTCTGCTGAATGCAGCAGAACCGGAATTCTGAGTTGCATGACAAAAGCCATAGATACATAGAATTATACTATGAATAATAATTGCAAATAGTGATTAAAGCTACAGCAAGACCAATAATCTCTATTTCTACAAACTCTTCAGGTGGCTCTTATGACCCCCATCCTTGAGAAGTATTAGATATATTTTACTTATTTTTGTAGTCTCCTTACCCACAGACTCTCAAATCAGCCATAAATGTCAAAACTATTAATACTGAATTCACTTCAAGTGAAGATTACAAAATGTGCTATGAGGTGGGTATTTGCTCTCTAGAGAGTCTTGCTTGTTTCTTGGGGAATCTGTTTATGAACACATGTGTTTAGGGCAAAAGAAATGTTTAGATTTTGCCTCATTTAGTCACTAAATACCTTTCTGAAAATATGTAGGCTTCTTTTGCAGAAGAGTCCATAATATCAGAGAAGCCTGTCTTGGGGAAGAGAGAGAGCTGCCACCTCCTGCATCTTCCACCCCCTTCTCCTTTTGGATGTCTAGCCAGTCAGTACTTGGGAAAAAAAGGCTACAACTGGCTAGCCCAAAATTAACCCATAATTTTGTATGGGTATGGGTATGAATTTCCTAGAAATTCAGTTCTCTAGGAAAGAATTTAAGTATGGGATGTATTTAATATCAAATTCAAATATGAAAATGTATAGTACTTTTGCCTGAAAGAGCACTTAGAAGTTCATATTCTTTGGCAAGTTTTTCCATAAAGGAAAGGAAAAGAAAAAGTATTTAAAAAATCTCTAAGTCCTTTCTGCCTTGTTATGCATGTGACCCTGCTGAGCCTTCCTATACTCCTTACTTCACAGTATTCCATTCATTTTATTTTCACCTTGCCTAAAGATGAGCATGTTTGTCAAACGACCTGAAGTAGGAACTACCCACTAAACTTTGAAAATAGAGCCACTGAGTCTATATCTGAGTTAGCATTCTGGTGATCTCTCTCAAAATTTAAGCTCTCAGAAGCAATCTTTAATCCACTTTATGAATATCAGACCCCAAATCACATATAATAATTTCACAAATGTGTTTGGATTTTGCAATTCTTTTAATTCAAATACCTGGATCGCAGATGGAGAAATGAAAGAGGCAAAAGGGTTTGACCCCCTTAGTTCAGCCCATCACAGTAGGTTTGTGTTCTAAGGAAAGGGAGAGCATTTTTGCATTTCTGCCCGGAACATAGCCCAAAGGAAAACAAAGGGCACACAGGACTGTTGTGCCATCTTCAGAATATAAACCATGCTTTCAGGTTTCTTGGAGGACTGAACACTAGAAAAGGTTGCTTTTTAATGGGGCACACAGCAGTGTCAGTGCTGTAGAGGCATCTCATATTTTAGCTGACACCTGACATTCTGGTGGCTGCCAAAGTGGAAGAACAAATGCAACATGTTTTGGAACCCATGCAAGACACCTCTGAGGATGTCCAGAAAAGTGCTGGGAAGATTCAGTCTGTGCGTAGGTAAGGAGACTATAAACCAGCAACTTTTTTGCTTCCTAACCTTTTTGAACTTTATTTACGTCCATAAATAGGTGTAACCAAAGACAATTAAGGTCACCTATAAATTGACAGATGCATTTGGCCAAGTATACGTGCTGACTACTGTTGTTTCTTGGCCTCATCCAAATAGTTCTTTGATGTGTAGTTCTTGAGTATATGCTCAAAGGAAAGTCATTGGTCCCATGGAAGCAACTCTATTGTCCACTAGATGTTGCCAAACCTAAGGTCTGCCCCTCAGGCCAAAGCTCCAGGACAGACCAAGGGGCTGCCTTCACGGAAAGACTCAATCTGCTGTCTGTGCAGTGTCTTGGGGTGGCAATTTGCCAAGAACTCTCTCTCCGGCTGCTACAGTCCTACGGTACTCAGGAATGCAAGGCCCCTCAACCACCTGATTCAGGCTTTTAAGAGGTGTTCCTTGGGTGGTACCAGCAAAAACTGGGTGCCAGGTGTAAAAACCAGGGCACCAGGTGTGTGTAAAGCACCACTCCAGGAGACACAGGCACTCTGGAGCAAGGCAGAGGGACAGCACCAAGATAGCATCCATCCTCTGAGGCCTCTAGAAAGGATGACCATCAGCTTCCAGATGGGTGTTCAATCAGAAACCTGCCCCTCAAGCTACAGTCATGATGATTAGCTAGCAGGCCTTAAAGAAGGAGCTCCTGGGGCGGGGCAACGGGAGAGGAGAGAACGTCTTAAGCAGATCCTGCACTTAGCGTGGGGCCTGTGGCTGGGCTCAATCTCATGACCCTGAGATCATGACCTAAGCAGGTTCTTAACCGACTGTGCCGCCCAGGCGCCCCCTTCAGGTTGTTTTAAGAGTAAATTTGTCCATACCTAGCTGCAGACCGAGTGTGTCCGTGGGAGGAGGTGAGCTCAGGACCTTCCTACCTCACCGTCTTGACCCAGGACTTAGATTGAGTTTTACACACTGTTGGAATCCTGCAAAAAAGGATGAGCTTGCCGCCTACAGGTTTTTAGAGAAAGTCCTAGGAAAGGAACTTTTATTTATTTATTTATTTATTTATTTATTTATTTATTTATTTATTTTTAAGATTTATTTATTTATTTATGATAGACATAGAGAGAGAGACATAGAGGCAGAGACACAGGAGGAGGGAGAAGCAGGCTCCATGCCGGGAGCCCGACGCGGGACTCCAGGATTGCGCCCTGGGCCAAAGGCAGGTGCTAAACCCCTGAGCCACCCAGGGATCCCCGGAAATGAACTTTTAAAGTAGCATCAGTGCTCAAAGAGTTATCCTGGTGGCATAAAACATTTCCAGGGTTCTCCTAAGTGCTTCTTGAGACAATGGCACCTCAGTGATTGAGATTTGAACTCCTCTGATCTGCTTTAATAGTGACAAGGTTATTCTAAGGGCTTTGTGCTCTCAAACATGAGCAGCATTTCATTAGCCCAGATTTCAACAGAAGTTCTGAAATGCCAAGAGTTTGCCTGCTGTTCCCAAGCTCAGTGAAATATAGGCTAGTCCAGCAGGTCGGAGGACCTTACCTTTTGGATGTGGCCCACGGTGAATGTGAAATGCTGTCTTTATAGCCAATGCATTTAAAGTGGCCTTTCAGTTCATTAATTAGTAGATGCGTTCTCTACCTTTGACTACCTGGGACTGATGTGAAGGAGAATTTGCGTACTTTGCAGGGGGGCCTGGGAGAGCTATGATCAATCACAGTGTGTTAGAAATGAAAGATTGCAGAAAAGATGATTAAAGCCCCAGCGGCTGCCTTCACAAATGAACTTCAGGAGAAAAAAGCAGTTTAGTGTAAATGTGGCAAGTCTTCTTATTGGAGCTTGATGAAATTAAAGGCAATGCCAGGTAATATAAACCATTGTTGAATCTTTCTTTTATTAAAACTGGGCTAAAACAAGGAGTAGAAATTTGTCAGGTGCAGTAATTACTTTGGTACTTCACTGATGAAAGCTCTCTTGGGCAAAGCCCTCCTCACATCTATTTTCCATTTCCTCCAGGTTATACTTTTGGCTGCTAGAGAAGAATAAATATGAGCTGAGGAGAGGGCAGCCTCCCAGCCTATCTATTTGTGGATTAAATATTTTAAGGGTAAACCTTTTGGTGGTTTTCTCACTCTTTCATTTTCCCTGAATTACTAGCTTGAGAAAATGTCTAGATTTTTTGGTCATAGAAACATACATGTCTATGACCATAGAAATAATGGGGGAAAAAAAACCCTGATGAGACAGCATTTGTTGCATGTGAAGATACTATAACCTCGGTATTGTAGCCAAGGCAGGAGATGGAAGGAGGATTTGGGGGCATTAATATAGCTGGATAAAAGAAACTACTAAGGAAGAAATGACAAGTCCTACTTACAGTGTGGTCTTTGAAACAGCATAAATATCACCTGGAAGCTTGTTAGAAATGCAGAATCTCAGGCCTTACCCCAGAGGTACTGAGTCAGAATCTGCACCTTAACAAGATCCACTGGTGATTCTTTTGAACATTCTTAGTGCTTAAGAAGCTCTGGTCTGTGGGCAGCCCCTGAACTGGGTGACCTCCCTCAAAGCTAGGGAGACCTATAACACCCAGAAGATAGTTACACGTTCTCAGAAGGTATTTGCAAAGGGCATGCTAGTTGAAGAAATTACACGTTCCCTGCTGGTGAAGGTAGAAACCAATAGCTAGAGTAACTAGCAAGTTATATGAAATTCTTATACTTAGGGTAATAAAGAGAGCTTTATGCTCTTGAATGACTGAAATTTGTGCATTAGTAGAAAGGAGTTAAAACTCTACAACAGATTTACTCCTTGTAAAAAAAGGCATGGAGTGGTCCAAACAAGGGAGGCATGGATGAGTATCCAATATGGAGCTTCTGGGAGAAAAGAGCTACACTAAGCATCAGGCAGCAGGACAGGAGTGTGGCTCTGGATAAAGATCTGCTTCTAATCACCTTTTGCTAATAGCTTTAATAAAAGCTACCAATGAGGTGGAGTGAACAATAAATCCAGACCATGGTTATCCATGTTAATTCTTTATCATTTACCGCATATCCTTCTCTATTCACATGTGTATTTAAATGAACTCTTTAGTACACTCTACATAATTTGTTCACAAATGGGTTTTGTTTCTTCACACGCATGGGCTTATTTTCGAGTTCCACCTTATAGGCTGTGTGATTTTGACAACCTGTATCTAAGAGCCTCACTTTGCCTCAGTTTCTTTAGCTGTAAAATGAGGATAACAGTAGTATGTGCCTCATAGGCTTGAGAACTAAATGAATTAGTATATGTTATTCTCTCAAAACAGTTCTTGATGTAATAATTATTATGATTATTATTTATGAAGTCCTGAAATAAGGGTATTCATTCAGCTATTTTAAGGCAAAGTAGGGAAGCCAGGAGGATTTATCTAGCATTCGAAGTTATTCCACTAGTACTTGAAGAACACAGGTCCCATCAGTCAGAACTATTATTTTTAGGTGCTCCCTACCTTAAAAGTGTGGATAATAACATAGATACTAAATAGGATTTAAGTAGTCATAAATGAAGTTAAATGTATTTTAATAGAGCCAGGATTGAACTCTTTGGAAATTAGAAAATCCATTATTTTGCTTCTGCCAATCTCATCTATTTTCCTGGACGCCTTTTAAAAGTTTCACTCACTTTGAAGCCTAAACTCACATCAGTAGTTTTTGGGTAAATACTGGTAGTTGAAATAACGTGGCTGAATTTGATTCTTTAAAAACTGATTGAGGAATTGAAGTCAATTTGCATCTGTATCACACATCTTGGTCCATATGACAGGAATACTAGAATACAGTTAAAATATGGTAAAACTGAAATATTTAGGATCAGCTGGAACTCATTAAGAATGAGATATTTATTCTTAATGACAGATTTAATGAAAAGGTATTTTTCCCCCCAGCTATTTTGTAGCCATTTTTCATGTGCACCTTGGAGGTTTTTCTCCTTCTCCTCCTTCTCCTTTTTCTTTCCCCCTTTCTTCT
Organism: Canis lupus dingo; assembly: GCF_003254725.2. Lineage (NCBI taxonomy): Eukaryota > Metazoa > Chordata > Mammalia > Carnivora > Canidae > Canis > Canis lupus. The sequence goes on from NC_064243.1 coordinate 76,576,786, forward strand.
CCTTTCTTAAAGGGCATTTCTGCAAGGAAATGTCATTAAAAACACAATTTGTTGTAGGAGATGGCAATAATCTCCAAAAGCACTACATTTGAATAGCTGTCCTTGAGGAGGACATAAAAATGTGTAAAATAAATTTGACCCATGTTATAGACTAGATGTCTGAAATTCTTTCTGGGTGTGATTCTGCTCTGACATTGTTGTCGTTTTTGTCCTTTCCTTTTCTAAGCCTCTGTGTCCTATGTATGAAATGTGGACTAAAATATAAAACCATATATTCAACCAAACTTCAAGTCCTAGGCCTCTATGATTAGAACCCTGCACAAAAGAATTATAAAAAAAACAAAAAACAAAAAACAAAAAAAACATTTCTAACCAATTAGTTAACTATCACCTCGTTTAGGAGACTTGAGGTCAGGAGCCAACTTGAGACTACCCTGGAGAGAAATGCAGGCCTTTCCTTGAATATAAGACTTTCCTGGGGATAAATTTAATTACTGATAATAATTTCTGATTTTACTTCCGTCTGGGGCCATGTTGGTCAGTCTTTTTCTTATATGGATTTCTGTTTTCAAAGGAGACTTCCTTGTGTCTGCTCTCTCTGTGCCATTGAAGATGCTGTTGACAATCTCTACAGGAGAATCAGGAGAAAGAGGTCTTTGGGATGATAGTGAATTACATGCCTAGTCTTGGCCCAGGTGGCCCGGGTTTGGCAAGAAGGCCATGGCAAAGCTGCAGGGAAGTCCTGAGCCAGCAGGGATTACTGTAATTGAATTTCTGGGCAGCCCTTTGTTGCCTTCCAGCCCAGACTCACTTCTTTGCGTTTTTTTCTATTTTCTTTCTGGCTCCCATAAATAATCTGCAAAGTGGACAATTGGCAGCCAGAAAATCAATTGGCCCTTATATCTCCTCTAATTAATTTCTCATTGTCAAGTAGTCACGAGGCATTTGTAGGCAGTAAACTGTTCTACCTGGTTTTGATGGATGACAAAACAAAGATGGAGGGTGGAACAACAGGCAGAGTTCTGTAACCAAGAGTACTCCATCTAGACTTCCTCCTCTGTATCCATAGAGGACAATATTTTCCTAATAACAAGTTATTACTATTAGTAGTAATTAGTTATGTTACCTTTTTGGAGCTCTGCTTTTATTACATTTTAGTGTAATTACAAAAACAAACTGTGGGTTATTATAGATCAGTAGAAAATAAGGTAGACAAAATGAAAAGTAAAATCATAAAGTACCCGAACTTTCCTAAGGCTTTGAAACATGCACATAAGGAGCACAGCAGATGCAGGTGCTCAGGAAATATTTGATGTATAAATGGAATTTTTTGAAAATAGTTCTGATTTATATATCTATTTACCAGGACCTTGGGAGATAATCTATTTGCCCTATACTTGCCAATGTTGCTCAATTCTTTTCATTTCTTAAATTTTAAACTAATATATTCTTACTACTCACCTTGAGAAAGCTTAAAGTAAAAATTCTGAAAATACCAAATGCTGGTGAGAATGTAAACCAACAGAAACTCTCATTCATTGCTGGTGGGAATTCAAAATTATACGGCAACTTTGGAAAACAGTTTGGCAGTTTCGCATAAAGTTAAGTATATCCACTTATTGTCAGACTCAGCTAACACTCTTAGGTATTTGTCCAAGAGAAATGAAAGTTTGTGTTTGTATAAAAATCTGTACACAAATGTTTATAGAAGCTCTTTCCATAATCTCCCCAGACTAGAAACACCCCAAATGTGCTTTGGTGGGCCAACAGATAAACACACTGCTATGTCCATGTGATGGAAAGCTATTCAGTAGTATAAAGGAACATATTATTGATGCATACAGCTTCTTGGATAAATCTCACAAGTATTATGTTGAATGAATGAAGCTGACCTCAAAAGACTGTGTATTGAATGACATTCTCAAGGAGTCAAAACTGTAGTGATGAAGAGTAGATCAGTGGTTGCCAGGGGTCTGGGGTGGGGAGAGTGAGTAACTGAAAACTGAGAGTAAAAAAAAAGTGAGAGTAAGGGAGAACTTTTTGGGTGTAATGGGACTGTCCTATATCCCAGTTGTGTTGGTGGTTACATGAATCCATACATGTACTATACTTCATAAAATCATATGTCAAAAAAGAGCTAATTTTACAGTATTATAATTTTGAAAACAAGAAGATAATTCTTATTGAAAACTACTAGACAATAGGGAAGCATAAAAGTAAAAAGGAAGGTCTTCATCCCTGACCTCCGTAACTCCTACTGAGTGTGTACTCCTTCGAAAGTACACACTCCTGATGCCATTCCTACAGGCTGAGAGTCCATGGTAAGAACATGGCTTCAATTTGTGTTCCAGCCCCTCCACTTACTTCATGTAGCTCTATCCCTTGGGCATGTTACTTAAACTCTTTGTGTCTATTTCCTTATGTACAAAATGGTGCTTATAGCCATACTGTAGGCATTTAGATAACAAGCACTTGTGTTTGCCGTTTTTACTATACATACTTCTTGCATGTACACGTAAAAGAGATTTTTATTTTTATTTATTATTTATTATTATTTAAATAGATTTCGCTGCTTTTGTTCCTTTGACATTACATTGTTAACATCTTTGCAAATCAGTATATAAAGATCTTCCCTACTGTGAATTCCAAAACTTCACAGTACTCTATCATAAGTATAAATTACATATACATAATATGTAATATATATATGTAATCAAATTACATATAATTTGACATATTTTATAAAATATGTCAAACAAGTTTAGTATTAAAATTATATATTTTATATCTTGTTTAAATATAATATATTTAATAAAGTTTTTGTTTTATTAATTAAATAATTTTTAAAGACTTTATTTATTTATTTATGAGAAACACAGAGTGGCAGAGACATTAGGCAGAAGGAGAAGCAGGGTCCTCACAAGGAACCTCATGTAGGACTTGATCCCCTGACCTGGGATCATGCCCTGAGGCTCAACTGCTGAGCCACACAGGCATCCCTAATAAAATTTTTATTGCCAAAGGCACCCTTTTGAACTTAAAATAGTTTTTTTATTTTTGAAAAATTTTCTTCACCAATTCAATTCCAATCTTTCAGGATTTATTCACACATCACAGTTCATTGCTAATGCCTTTTCTGTATTTCTCGTCCTATTCTTCCTCTTTCCCCTCCATGATTACAGTAAGCTTTTGAGAGGCAGTGGAAGTGATATGTGCTCTGTCCACCATCTTGACCGAGAAGCTCTTCTTCTCTCCTAAAACCCTTTTGTAAGCCCATGTGGATTAGGGGAAATATTAGGGCAGAAGGTAGAGGTTGTGGAATAAAGCTGGACACAAACTGGGGAACTTGAGTGTGAATCCTGCTTAGCCCTCAGTTAGCTGGGTGAAGTTGGGAATTCACTTTATATTCTCTGGTTCTCTATTTCTTCAGCTGTAAGATGATATGGTTGGACTAGATGAACTCTAAAATCCCACATTACCTCCATGTACAAAATGAGGACACTGGGGCTCACAGAAATGAAATGATTTGCCAATGGTCATGTAGGAAGGAAGATCTAGAATTGAGTCTTGAACATATTTCTTCAGATTTCAAGTCTCAGCTGTACCAAGCTGTCCTGAACAATGTCACCTCAGAAACTGAGAGTGAAGGGGGCATATCCTCACTGAGCACCACTTCCTACCATGTCTTGTATGTGTGTAGAAGTGGGCATGTACGACCCCCACTCAGGAAGCTGTCCTGAGGTCTTTATCTCCTGGGACTCACACCTCTGTATTCCTGCTGACAGAGCCATGCTCTAGAGCATTACCTGCTCCGGTCTTTGAGGTGGCACAGCTCAGGTTTGGCCCAGCCCTGAGAAGCGGCCCTGTCCAGATGGTGGTGAGGCTGGTTGCACAGTGGTCGGGCCTCAGTGCTGGAGAGCATGGCTGTGCTCATTTCGAAGTCGCTCTGACAGCATTCCTCTCCTGGCAGCCATGTACTCTCTCCTCCAGTTTTGTGCAAGCAAATGGCTTTGCGGCAGCTTCCCTCAGTCCCCATGTAAGCCACGAAACAAGCATTAGGCTTATGAATTTGCGTGCATTTCACTTATTTGAATCTTTCCACAAGGCTTCCGGATTTCATTTCCTTCTTCCTTACCATGGCTTTCCCTTTGGGTTGTATGAACACAGTTATTTGAAAACAAAACAAAGCAAAATTTGAAACAAAAAACTACAACTTCTCCAAACACACAAGTAAATAAGCAAAGAGAAAATCAAACCCAAATATATGTCTCCTACAAACCCATTAAAAGTGCTTCTTCAGCGTGACCATATCAGCTTTTAATTAGGAGAGTTTGCTTGTTTATTACATGGTTTAGGAATCAGTTATCCCTCTATTGTCACTTGCCTTTCACTTCTTTGGATCCTGGCCTCTGGGATTCTGATTTGTAACTTCATTCTTTCCCATCTAGTTTTTCCTTCTCCGCTACAAGGTTCTGTTTGTTCCCTGAGTCTTACACAATTATACCATCTGGACAACTTCTGTGTTACTCAAGACCACTCATTCTCAACTCTGGCTATATGTGAGAATCACCTGGGGATTTAATTTGTGTTTGTTGGATTCTAGGTATGCACAGATTTAAAGGTAACTCAAGTGACTTGTAGGTAAAGGGGAAAAAGAAATGGGTAGCATTTATAAATGGGATCAATTTCTTCTTTTCCTTATCTAGCTTACCTATCCCTTTATTTTTCCAATGATTCTCAGATAGGCAATAGAAGATTCCAAGTGGGTGATTGTTGGCTTTTCAAATCTGAGGTGACCATGCACTGATGACCATATCCCAAAGTATGGTAGCCCACCCTATGGGCTTACAGGAACTTTCAGGAGTCAGGATGACCATGAGGTACTGCATGAGTTTTTGCCTGCTTGTTAATTTTTTCTATATCATTCTCTCATTCATAGTTTTGAAAACAGCAGATGAATTATGTAGGAATTTTAGACACCTCAGTAAAATGAGAAGGGGAAAGAGCGCTCTAAGCAGAAATTTGCATAGAAAGACAGTTTGTGGTAGACATTGTACATTTTAGAATGTACAATGGTACCAGTATATGGAATGAATATGGTACCAGTATTTGGAATGTTTGTGAGTCTGGTTCTTTTTAAAATATTCAGGGACATCCTGGCTATAGAGACAAGGCATTTGGCACAGGTTGCATGTTTAAGCTCATAGGAAGAGAGTCATAAAGCATATCTTCCATGTCCACCTTCTGCTGGGTATTGAGAAAACTCTTTTCTCTTTGCCTAAGCACCTGTGTTGAATTTGGTAGCTGTGGTGTTTGGACTGATTCAGCAGTAATTAATCTCCAGGCTAATTATGAGCTCTGTTGTCATTTTGCTAGATATAATTAAACTGCATAGCTGGAGAAAGTTTGGAAACTACGGTTTCCAAGAAAACTCTTCCCTGTAACTTGGCAAGGAGCTCAGGAGTGACAACATAATCAGCCAATTAAATATAAGCTGGAAGCCTGATGTCCTTCAGGATGAGTTTACAGGAAGAAGACAAATGTATGTTCACAAGAGGCACCTGCTGTTTTACTGCTCCCTTTTTGGAAAAAGCTTGGAGTATTCTAGAGATTTTCTCTCATTAATCCTTTTGATAGCTTTATTAAATGGAAAGTGGGACAAACGTTTTAGTCCCTTTCAAAAAGATGAGATGATTAACACGTGAAGATCAGCTGTCTTGTCAAAGGGCATTGTGATCAGGGTCAGAAGAGATTTCAATCATGTGTTTGCTTATAGAACACAATGATTACTTACATAGATTCCTATAGCAATCATCAAATGTATAAAAAGATTATACCAGCAGTAAGATATGAATGTACCCTTCAGTGAATAAATTCTTTAAGTCTTTTGTAGCCAAGGTTATGTTTCATTTTTTAGTCTAGAATCAGGAGACAGACCACATGCCAGCTGTAATCTAACGAAGGGGGGTATGCTGCTGAATTATACTGGCCTTGGTCTTGCTCAGAAGAGCCACTCTGAAGAGACAAGCAAGATGCATTTGGTCCACATGTCCATAAAAATCAGCCCTGATGACCTCCAGTGCCTGATATTGCTAGAAACATGTATTCCATTTTGCAGCTTAAAAGTAGTTTTAATGCTTTACATGATTTCTAAGCTGACTTTACCTTGAGTGTGCAGAGAACCAACCCATGGTCAAGGAGAAAGCATTTAAAGCATGGGATATCTACTGTCATTGCAGGGTTTCTAAAAGTGTATGTGGGTGTGCATATGGGCCCCACCAGTGGTACTCAAGAACTCAGGATGATTTGGGGTGGTATGCTGACTTATTTAGGTAGAATTAAAATTGTCAGATATTTTTCATAGTTTTGTTTATGGCAAAGACTTTGCACTAAAAAATGTAGGAAAAAAGTTCCTTTTAATAATAAATTTATCTCAGTAAACCTGTGGACTGTATAACATAAATTATTTAATAAACAGTGATATAGATGATGTGCAGATAGAGCCAAAATTATGAAGGTGGCACTGAGTGCCTAAAGTTTGGGAAACAGGCCTCTACCCATTGTCTCCTACTCCTGTTAAGAAATCTACTTAATTCCTTTGCCTCAACAGTAATTCTGCTTTGCAAAAGTTGGGTCAGATGAGAGAACTAATGTGTCGTACTGTTAAGTCACAAATATGTATGCCACTACTATTGCAATAATGAAAAAATAATGAAAACCACACCCAAGCTCTACCTTATGTCTCCTAATAAATTTTAGTGCCCAATCATGTGGTTAACAAAGGTTTGGGTCTTATGAACATATGATTTGGTGCCCATAATAACCACAGATTTTGATTATCCCCTGAGAGTGTTTATCCTTTGCCTGGCATGTCAGGGGACAGTCCTACTTATGTCTGTTACTTCTTCTTTTTTTTTTTTTTTAATGTCTGTTACTTCTTAACCACAGACAAAGTTATAAACAGTGAGAGAGCCAGGCTTTGCATATTGACTTTGGCTAGGAAAATAAAGGAGTCTCTACAGGAAAATATCCCAATCAACATTTCCCGAATGACTGACACAACAATATAGATAAATCTCAGCCTTGTGCTAAGTGAAAGAAGCCAAACTCAAAATGTTACATACTTTTTGATTACATGTATGTGACTTATGGACAAAGTAAAAACTATTGGGACAGAAAACTTATTAGTAGTGCCAGGGGCAAGAGATTAACCTCCATGGGCAGGGAACATTTTTCAGATAGAAGAAACTATTCTTTATTTTCATTATGGTGGTGGTTGCATGACTCTATTTTTTAAAACTCCTAGAACTATATGCTAGAAAGGGAGAATTTTTCCTGGCTGTAAATTATACCTCAATAAACCTGGCCAAAAAACAAATAAGTGCTTTTAGTATTTCATAAGAAAAATTACAAGTAAAATGTGAAATAATAGTCAAACCAAAATGAAATGCCACAAATACCTGCAAATCATTTCTTGAGGGAGGAGAAAGTCAAACTCAACTTTTGAATTGATTTACACTGACAGACAGCCTCTTAATCTGTATTTCTAGAGTGGAAATGTCAAGTGTGTGCTTTTATACAAACTGTTTCCGTTCAATCATTTTGTTTTTGTTCATGACTAGATTCATTTCAGTCCTACTGCTCCTCATAGTTTGAAAAATGTTTAGGTCCTGGCAGTGTTACCATGGCAAAGAGTGGTTTCTTTGGTTTAATATCAGATATAGTAAATCATTGTTAATGATTGGCCTGTAGCAGTTTTTCCATATAAAACACAATCTTTTTTACTTTTGGTACATTAGAGAATCCCTACGAGTGGAAATAACAGAAAAATCAGGAATGTATACACCTTTGGAGATGGTGTATTCAGAATTATTTGGGAATAGCCAACTTCTTTAATGGTGTGATCTGGTGTGATAGGGTTTGTAGCCTCTCTTATGGTGTGTGTCTGGTGCTCATCATACTACACGGAAATTTTTCTGGTCCTTAGGAGCTGAAGCTATTTTTCATTCATTTTTCTATCCTATTTCCTACCACAGTGTTTGTAGGAACTAACAATGATTTCTAAAGAAATAAGTGAAAAAATATGGCTTTATTTTTTTAGAATATGGCTTTATAATTATTTTAAAAGTCTGAAAATAGACTTTTGCCTGGAGTGGGGCAAGTGCCATGAATTGCAGGATGCCAAGACTGCCACATGTGATTTTTGTGGATGTGTAGGTGTAGCCTTTCCCAGAGGCATGTAGCTGGACTTGAAGGCCTCCTTAAACTTATTCTAGTCCATGGTTGGTTGAGGTAAGAATTACTCAAAACTTTTAATACATTAATTAAAAACTGTTTATGTTTATATGATAATGTGAATGAAGTCATTTAACGGAAAAATAAAAATATATTGGCAAGTTTTTAAAGGTTCCCCTACAATATAATGTAATATCAAAATATTAAGCATATTTTTTGAAGATTTTATTTATTCACTTGAGAGAGAGCCAGTGAGAGAACATGAGCAGGGGGAGAAGCAGAGAAGAGAGAGAAGCAGGCCCTCCATTGAGCAGGGAGCCTGAAGTGGGGCTTGACACAGGGCTTGATCCCAGGACCCTGAGATCCCGAGATCATGACCGGAGCCAAAGGCAGATGCTTAGCTGACTGAGCCACTCAGGCACCCCTAAGCAAATTTTTATAGACATTGTTTTTACAGGCCTAAACCAATTTATTTTCTTTTGAAACGGTGGTATATTATTGCCAACTCAGATCATTCCATAGTTCAACTAAGAGTTAGCTTTTCCTTATGGCTTTTTAGGGAGGTTTTTTTATGTAGCACATGAAAGTCTGACTATTGTATAGTTTAATTTTCATTATTGTATATGTTGTGATACAAGAACTAATTTTAAGATTTCTATTTCATTTATTTTTTTTCTTCTTGTTTCCTGGCAGTTGCAGACATATTCACTTTCTGATGCCTATGACACCATTTTCGTATCATACAAGGCAGAACTTACCTTAGGAAGCCCTCTGGACTGTTTACCAATTCCAGACTCAGTTAATTCTTCCCAAACTCCAAATGGTCAAGATCAGCTAGCTCCTTTTTGTTGATTTATTTCCAAGGGGCCTTGCAGGATACTACCCACCTCTGTGGCTTCATTTTACATTTGATCTGGGCTATTTTGCCCTTCACACATCACATTTACCATCATCTCACTTATCTCAGGCTTACTAATCAATACATTGATTAACAAATACTTGCTAAGTACTTTTTTCTGGTGAACCTGTGTAGTTTGTCTTATTTGGGAAATGTTTCGCTTTCCTCTGGTAACTAACTCTGGCTTTCCTTTGGGGAATCTCCCCTGTAGAGAGCTCTCAGTCATGGACTCTGGATCCCTCACATGCTCTGGCAGTGGGCACATGACTTAGACTGGCCAGTCAGTGTATTGCATTCCCCTGGCCCCAACAACTTCCATGGTGATGGACACACAACCTAAGATATTCCATTAGGAATGAATTCCATGACTTTTTGCTAAAATTGTTGGGAAGAGAAGCTCTCTTTTTGCTCCAGTTGTTAACTAGGCACAGCATTTCTGGGGCTTTCTTTAATCCCACTGTAAGAGGATCTTTGGAGAATGAAGACAATATAGAGAAAACCAGAGCCAAAAATTAGAGAAATTCTTATGTTCTCTACAGAAAGCCTGATTCAACTATGCCTGAGGCTGATATAGGCTACACCTGGACTTTAAAATATACAAGGCAATATTTTTAAATCTAATTTGAGTTGGGTTTCTGCCCTTCACTAAAAAAGATTACTGATTAAAACATACTCATTATGTGCAAAGATTCTAGAATATACAGACTTTTAGCTTTTAAGTGTTTACATAAGTTAATGTATAAGATATAATCATATCAAAATAGCATTACTCTTCAAAATATGCTGTTTTTCTTTCTATCCTTGACATTACTGTTTAATGTCAGGATTATTTGCAGATACCCCTTTCTTCTCTGATATATTGCAGAGAGGAGAGCTGGGTCCTGCTTCCTTATCTCTAGTACAGTGCTTTGCAGATGGACAATGTTGAGTAGTTTTTTATTGAATTTACTTGAAAAGACAACTAATATTACTCAGAGATTTATGGTAAACACTAGATGGGTGGCTTAGATCATGACATCCTATTGTTTCAGGTTAAATGGGATTTTTTTTTTTTTTTGTCCTCTAGTCCAGGTGCTCATTCATGTAAGTTTCTACCATTGGATGATTTGTGTTTTGTTTTATTGAGCAAAGGCAGGGCTCAATACTTGTCAGAGGCATCTTGTGGGGATGAAAGAAGGGGAGTTGAAAGGCTAAGGCTCCAGGGATTTATGTTTTGACAAGGAATATGCTTCACTATCAAAATAATGTAAAATTAGTTTGTTCACTTACCAAACATACTGATAACCCATAAAATTCTAAGTTTAATAAGTTTTAAAGAAAATGAAGGACAAATCACTTTCAAGAATAAAAAATATGGGGGCAGCCCAGGTGGCTCAGCAGTTTAGCGCCGTCTTCAGCCCAGGGTGTGATCCTGGAGACGTGGGATTGAGTCCCATGCTGGGCTCCCTGCATGGAGCCTGTTTCTCCCTCTTCCTGTGTCTGTGCCTCTCTCTGTGTCTCTCATGAATAAATAAATTAAATCTTTAAAAAAAGTTTTAAAAAAAGAATAAAAAATATGTGTAGTAATAACCATATCTTGGTTGTAATAATTGTGTTGACCTTCTCTAGCTCAAATTACTCTTAGCTACTTTTACATAGACACATTGTGGAAGCATTTTGTCACTAGTTAATTAGAACCAAATGTCCTGGCAAGGTCTGATTCTTTATTCTCAGAGTTGTGAATCTTTGTTCTTTCTGGAGCAAACTGAAGTAAACTTCCTTCTTGTCTGATATTTTGCCGTTTTCAGAAGTGGAAGCATCCAAAGCTACTTTGTCCAAGATACAGAACTAAATATTCACACTGCATATTTCCTTCTTTTAAATTTTGATCAATGCAAGCATAAATAATCTTCCCGTTACCTGAGTATATGTTTGAGGACAAAATCATGCTTTTATTACAATAGTTAAGACACAGAGAAGAAATTGAAAATGCATGGGTGATATTCAAAACCTGTATCTCAGTCATTTGGATAGTGTCATTCTGTGGGATATGAAATAATAATGTTTTAAGTCAAATAATTCCTTTCCATGGCTTTACTAGATAAATAACCTCATGTGTTTTTCATAAGGCCATGACCACTGGACTCAGAAAGACCAAGATTTGAATCTTGGCATCACCATTTGTTGGAGTTCTTAATTGTAGACTAGTCCCCTGCCTTTTTCAGCTTCAGTTTTTTCTTCTGTTCTCCATAGGGTTGCTATGAAGACTTGATCTTCCAATATATGTGAAGTCAAAGCATGATGGTTATAATAACAGTGGTTATGAGTTAGCAGGGATGGTTATTATTATGCAGTCTTTCTCTGTCTCCTTTCTTGGAAATATGATGCAAAGGTAAGTCCTTTTTTTTTTTTTTAAGAGAGAGAGAGAGAGAATCTCCATCCCCAATGTGGAGCTCCAGAGGGGGCTCAATCTCATGACCCTGAAATCATGACCCAAGCTGAAATCAAGAATTGGACATTAACCAACTGAGCCACCTAGGTGCCCCAAGACAAGTCCTTTTTTCCCTAGTGTTGATTGGGCTGTATGGTTGGCTATACCCCTTCTTTCCTTCTTTCTTCACATTCCCCCCACCCGAGGATGCATGTGGGTTGAATTGAGAGCCTTTCCAGGATTGAAGAAAACTGTGCTTTGTTCAGGGTATACTTCTAGGGAATATGAAAATGAGAAATAGTAGAAAAGAAACAGCATCAGATGCTGTCAAATTGTGAGAATTAGCCTAATGTTGATTTTCATTTAGCTGAGTTTTTTATTAAAGGAATTAAATTCCAACAAAACTAGCTTTGATCAAATAAATTGACCCAATTTCTTACAAGAAAAAAGAATGGAAACTTATTGCTAGGATCATAAAGACCACAAGAGGAAGATTTGTTGTCTTTTTTGTTCTCTGCTGAATTCTACCTCCTATAATGCCTGAATATAAGAGGTGTTCAACAAATAATTGTTGAGTGAATAAATGAATGAGTGAATGCTTCTAAAAGAGAGTGGATGAGCTGAATCTTAAGCATTGGATAGTTGTTTCCAAATAAAATATGTTAGATAGAAACAACCGGGTTACCCAGGAAACTGAAGTTCCTCTCTGAAAATCTCTAGGAGTAGACTCAACCCTCATTTCTCCAAGATCATGTCTGTGTAACTTTTGGAGAGGACAGAGCAGAAACATTCTGAGGTTGGAAAGTTTCTAGAACTCTTAGAGAAACCTCCATATCTGAGTGCAAGATCTTTCCTCATCTGGGATCTTGGTGAGCTTTGCCAGGGAACACAAATATTTATTCAGTTAATCTACCCCTAGTCACTTCTTACGATAGATTTTCCTGCTGCCGATCCATTTCACTTCTTATTTCGTTGCCAGCCACCTATTACCATGTGCACAGGTGATAATGATCCCAGTGATATTTATTCATAGTTCACCTTTCCTTCACAGAAAGCAGGACATAGTTCCTTATTAGTATCTGGACCATAAGTAAATAACTGAGAGTCATTGTGGTTTTCTGTCTGTAGGCAAAGGAGAGGAGTTTTCTTCAAGGTTTCACAGATAATACTGATTTTCCATCTCCCGGACCATCTTTAGTCTAGATATAATAACATTATGATTCTACTTCCCTTTTGAAACAGTACATCAAAATACTTCTCTCCTTTCCACAAAAAATGCTTTATTCATTCAAACTCCTATTATGCAACAATATTTACTGATTTTCTGGAAACTTTGGATAGAAAACTGCTCATTTTATAATTAGTTTGAAATGGAATGGTAATTATTTTGAGAAAACATTTTATTACCATGCTGAGGGATTGACAGTTTTTTTAGGACAAGGTAACTAATAATAAAGTGACTATATTTCTGTTGATATGAAATATATGAAAATGGACACGTTTCATGCTAAATAGTGTAATGTATTTGAAGCCAAAGCACAATTTTTCTTGTTTGTCTTGTTCAACTACTTAATAGATAACAATAAAAAATAAATGACAGCCTAGAACCCCCTACTATAGCCCTAATACATCTCAGGAAGGCACAATTAAAAGATCACTTTGAGCCAATGAATCCCACAGATCAGAATTATACCTATCACAGATTTAAAGATCTATACATCATCAAAAATACTTTATGGTGATGGCGATGAAACCAAAGGACCTAGCCCACTTAAAACCAAGCCAATTTAGTTACATTCCATGTATAAATAAAAGACAGTGTGTCTGGTGAAACTAAGATGACTAAAATAGCAAGAGACTCCAATGTTCTCTAGTTTGCTTTGAAGGTATAATTTATGAAGATGCTTTAAGGTCATATGTAATACAAATGACAATATTTCTAGAAATATATTTGTGCTCTGTAGGTTTCATGAGTAATAATGCTTGGAGTGCTCCAACAAAGGTAGTTGCATGAATTAATGGAGCACATCTGGGCATCAGTCCAATAAAAATGTTGGCTGAATGCTTCCTTGGGGGGAAAAGATATTGAGAACTGGATGGCTGTAAGCAATTGATGCTGTTTAAACAGAACATCTTTCTTACTCTTTTCCACTCACTTCTGAACTAGATCAGCTATGTACTTTAGAGAAAGGAAGAAGATTTTAAGAGGCAAGTTTACTTTAATGCAAAGAGTCCATTTTCAAATAATTTTTACTTTTTTGGAGAGACCGACATTGCATATGAATACCCAGGCTTACTAGCAAACCCTTAATAATGAAGTCTCCACATTTAATGCTGATATCTCAGATTTATAGTGTACACTTTCTGTAAGATCAAAGTATAATACTTAATTCTCAATTTCTATGCAACTATATATGTGAATACATTTATTTTGTGTTGGGAACAATGGGAAGAAGTAGAGTAACATTAACCATATCTTATAGTAAGAGTTCCCTTCTCTTCTGGCTTGAAATAGCTATATTGCTTTCCCTGGGGACATAAGCAAATAGAAACTCTAGGCTCATAAGAACTTCTATGTCCCACTTGCCAATCAGAAATAGAAGATAACTGGGAGGTCTTTAAGTGTATCGTAATGGACATAGAAGAAAAGACAGTGTGGTGTGAGATAGCTGAGCCAGATGGCCATCACTTGCTCTTTAGAATTGGCCTTGAAGTCATTCACTCTATTTATAGTCATGGAGTGGATGGAGATCCAAATTCAGAGTCAGAATATTTTAATTTCATCCCTATTCTATCACTATCTAGCCATGTTAGGGCAAGGCACTTAACTTCTCTGAGCACCACTTTCTTTGTCTACATAATTGGAAAAATAAAAACTCTCCTCCATGTCTCACAATCATTTTCTGAGATGTCATTGAAATAATGTGTGCAGTGTATTTTGCTGGTTGTGGAGAACTATGCCATTGTGAAGTGTGGATATTATTATCCTCTCTAATGGAAAGCTCCCTGAGGGTTTATACCTTTCATAAACCTCTTCCAGCTGCCTACTTTATTTCCTGAACACTCCTCCTTTGGCTCTTCCTTCTTTTTGTTCTAATTACATCCAGGAGGAAGCCTCCATTAGGAATTAATGAGCTTTAGTACCTTCATTTACCATCTGCTCCCCCTCCCCCTTTAACAAATGAAGGTGTGTCTCAGCCTCAAGACCTTATGTTGACTGTAGCCAGGCAGATGGGAGTGATTCAGATGAGAAAGATTCTTTTCTCCGTGGTAGCAAGGTCACATTTGGATTTGGTACTGCTTTTGAAAGCCAGATGGCAACTAGAAGGTGAGAAGACCCTCTGTTTAGAGCTGTGCTAGGAACACACTGGCCCTATTGGCATTCATTCATTCAAGCATGCATTTATTCAGTCAATCAACATTTATTGTACATCTATTATGTGCCAGGCACTATACTAGATGGTGGAGATACAAAGTTGAATAAGACAGTCTCTTTTCCTTGAATTGCTCACAGCCTAGTGGAGAAGATAAATACAGGTACTCAGGTAATTACAGTGTGATGTCTGATGTCCTCTAGCGCTGACTGTAGTATTGGATGTGGGGAAGGTTAGAAGAGCTGAGTTATCCGCTAAATTTTGAGAGAAGAAAATTGTACCCTCCATTCCCTCTATGTCTATATTAGCAAAGGGAACTGATTTGTGTAACAGTAGGTATCTAGCTGATATTCCCCAATTTCACATCTCATTTTCCTCTATGGCTATATATACTGAGTCCAGTTTGGGATTCACCTAGGACATAAGTGCAGTAACAGAGATTTTTGTACACGTGTAGAAAGAATAACCTCTTCATCTCTGTTTATAATAACCATGTGTCATCTATTTTTTAATGAAGAGGGTGGTAATTAGGATCCTAATAGAAAACAGATGGCATACAAAACTATTACAAAGGTGTGAGTACAAACCCCATATAAGGGATTGCGCAGGAATCTGGGGACAGTGGCAGCTGAGCTGATACAACCTCCATATCCAAAGAGAAAAAGTGAGCAGTCAGTTTCGGGAACCCAGCAGAAGGAGGTCATGTAGAAATGGTCTCTTTGATAATTATAGTGACTTCCAGGGGGGGACATAATCATCTTACTTTGGGGCTGTATAGTGGGGATAGAGTCAGGGGAACAAATCCCCTGACCTCATTCTTCTCCTTCCCTCTCTCAGATCTTTCTGGTGCTCTCTATTGTTCATACCCAATTAGAAGCCACAGGGGCTGGGATCCTGTAAACCAGACCCATGCAGGTCACCAAGGAAAAGTGGAGAGTGGACCTGGAGGGACAAACAGAAGATGGCCAAGAGGTTAGGATCCTCAACTGTAAAAGAAAGCCATGAAAATATAGACTTGTCCACTCAAAAAAGTTATATATATAGAAAATAACGTGATATACATAATATGATATATATAGCATACATAAGCACATGTTTTTATTATGTCTAAATGGATATGTACACATTCTATCTATGTACATATATGTATTTCCTGAAAATAATAGCACACAAGTGTGTAACTTTTACTTTCTTACTTGAGAAGACATTTGAGCCAAACATTTTTTTTTTGCAATTTTATTATTTTTTTTAGATTTTATTTATTTATTCATGAGAGACACAGAGAGAGGCAGAGACACAGGCAGAGGGAGAAGCAGGCTCCCCCTGGGGAGTCTGATGAGAGACTTGATCCCAGGACCCCAGGATCACAGCCTGAGCCAAAAGCAGACACTCAACAGAGCCACCCAGGTGTCCGTGCAACATTTTTTGTTATGAAAAATTTCAAACATATATGGAAGTGGGTAGAATAGTATAATAATCCCCTAGATACCCATTATCTTGCTTCAACACTTGTCATTTCATGACCGTTTGTCATTTTATGACCAGTTCACGAATTCACCTCTCTTTGCTTTGCTTTGTAGTTAAATAAGAGAAAATTGAAGAAACTTCATTTGGGAATTTAGTCCTCCCACCAACACACACATTGGGAACCCATTGTTGGATACGTTTACAGTATCCACTGTTCCCCTCTCATTTGTAATGTCATATCTTCCATTTATCATATTTCAATACGTGATTGGGCCTGTGTTGGGTATCTCTTTATGTTCTGTTGGTTTGTTATCTTTTAAATCAATGTGTGAATAGTACACTCTCTTAATTGGCATCCCTTTATAATAATTCATCATTTCTGGTGTTTGGAGTATTCAAAAGTATCCTGGCGTTTGGTGGCCTGCTCTTCTCTAGAAATAAATTCATCCTGTTAAACTCTACAAGGCGGGGGGGCGGGGGGGGAACTCTGTTCATATATGACAGTTGATTTCTGAAACTGATCTGAAAATGATCTGAACTCTAAAATGTATTTGTTGAGAACTTTGAAAGTTTTCTGGAAGTTTATGAACTAGAGACTATACAAGCCTCAAGCTAAAGACAAACATGAATAAAGTATGATTTCCTTTACTGTGCCTGTGCTTTTTAGCAGCATGTAGAAAACTTAATTGAAAGAAACAGTATATCTTTGTAATATTTGTATGTCAGGCATAGGACCCATATATCTTTGTTTAATGTACTTTTCATTCACTTGAAGATCTTCCTTTTCCATTGTTTCAATGACCAAAAAAAAAAAAAAAAAAAAAAAAAAGCAAGTTTGAGCAGAATTGAAAAGTAAATGACAGAAAATCTCAGCTATTTGTCTCAAAAAGTATGCATTATGGACCCAAGGGGAGATGCGCTGAAGGAACATATTAATTGGCTGGTGATTTAAAGATCTTAATGATGAGGACCATGGCTACAGAGTAAGAGAAACACCAGTATTTTTAAAATGGCGTATCTGAATGTTTAGGGATTGCATTATCAATTGTTGCATAACAAATTTACAGATTTAGTGGCTTAAAACAACACAGGTTTTATCTCATGGATTACTGCATCAGGAGTCCAGGCATGGCTTAACTGGGTCCTCTGCTTAGGGATCTATCAGATTCTAATAAACCTGTTAGCCAGACTTCATTTTAACCTGGATAAGGAACCACTTCCATGGGTTCCTGGGGAAGAATCCACTTCCATGCTGATTTGAGTTGTTGGCAGAATTCATTTCCTAGTTGCTGTATGATTTCGGGCCCCAGCTTTTTCCTGGGTGTCAGTTGGAGGCCATCGTAGGCCTTGGGGTGCAGTCCTTGCCATGTGGGCTTTCCCACCATGGCTGCTTCCTTCTTCAAGGCAGCAGAAGACTCTGATTTATAGGGAACCTAATCCCTCTTCTAAGAGCTTTCACCTGATTGAGTCAAGTCCACTTGGAATAATCTCCCTTTTGATTTACTCACAACCAACCAATTTGGGACTTCCACAATATCTGCAAAAAACCTCCACTTTTGCCATACTCAGTTGTTTAGAAAGAAGTCACAGGTCCTACCCATACTCTAAGGGAGGGGGTGATTTTACTGGGTGTGAACACCAGAGGGGCAGGACTCACAGGGCCACTGTAGAGGCTCTCTGTACAGTCTAACATCAAATGGAAGAAAAATTGTCATCTGTGGTCACAGTTCTTGCCACCTGTACTTTAAAGTAAAGGGAATTTCTGGTCTGAGACTCGTGGAGGCAGAGGTGTTTAGGGTGATGTGACTCCAGCCCATTTTGCCTTGGCTGGGGTGTGAGAAGCAAAATACACCATCCTGTAAGGAGTGGCCTCCCTGACGAAGGCCACGCTGTAGAGGTTGGAGCTTGCTGTGGGTTTTCTCCTCTTCAGAGAAGCAGCTGTGAGGTGTGGGCACATACATGCATCTGGCAGGCAGGCAGTTAAGTTCTTGCTGTCAGCAGCCCAAGAAAGGGTTAAGCCTTGACTTCTGTTCCTGTGGGGGAGTTCCTGATTGGGTGCTTAATTGCAATTGGAAGCTTATGTTTAGGGTACATGCTTAGTGACCCGGGACATTCGGAGACCACATTTAGTACCTACTCTTAAACCTCTTCCCCAGGACAAGAATAAAAGGAGAGGTGGGGTGCTTTGTTGGCACAACCCCTGGGCAGACAATCGTCTCCCTGGCCGTGTGACAGTTCCCTGGTACAGGTGATTCTGTGTGTGGCATTTGTGTTGTACATCTCGCTTCACCTTCCTGGCCCCAGCCTGCAAAAATTTTCCAGCACAGTGGGGATTAGTGCCTAATGGCAAGAGAAAAAGCAATTAGCATTTCCTAACAGCTAACCAAACACAAAAGCGTCCCCCAGCCTCAGATGGAACACCTTTGACCATTCATTGCTCCTCTACGGCAAAGCCGTGCACCTTACAATTTGTGCTTAATTATACAGGAAAAGAGAAATCTGTTTCTCCGGGAGAGCCTCTGAGAACCTGTTGGGGAAAGCTTTCAATTTTAATTACAGAAGAAATACTGGCTGAGGCAATGTTGAAAGGGAATTACCTTTCCTTTTTTTGTGATTTTGCAAAACAGCTGGCCAAACAGAACACTGCGGCTCTGTTTAGGCAACCTGTGCAGGGTGGCTGCCGGGCCGTGCTGGGGTTCATTTTGCAAATCAGCTGGAAAGATTTCTTTGGGGCTTAAGGAAGCTAATTTAAACATTGCCTATGTACAGAAACTTTAATCCCTCTTAATGTGTCAGCTGTGCCATCAGAAAAGCGGACCTCCTGAGCTGGTGTGCTCAGGAAGAAAACCAATACCGTCTTCATTATTCAAACCATCAGTCCAGAGACAAAGGGGAGAAACAAGAAACAAATCATCCCGGTGACACCCGGGTCCTTCCTATTTCATCCTGACAGCGTTTGTGTCTGTGCAGGCGCTCGCCCCCGCCCCCGCCCCCACCCCTTCCTGCAGCCGCGGCCTCCTGTTACTCTTTATGGTAATTGAAGCCGGGCCCAGAGCCCTCAGAGGCTTGTATCTTCTTCTCACATGAGTGACGCTTCAGTGATAAACTTGAACTTAAAGTTACTGAGGCGGAACTGAGGGTTCATTTGATAGCTAGTGGTTTTCAGCAGCTCCGCGGGGCTTCGAGACGCAGCGTGAGGTAGATTGTTAATGTCCTGTGAGGGAAAACAATAACACATTTCATTAATGCGTTCATGTGTGAAGCATCCATTAGTGCGCTGGAGGTATTAATGACGTTATGCCTCAAACTGACATGTGGGGCATGACAGGAATTGCAAGGTCGGATGGGAACAGATGACACGATGAACAAATATTTGAATGGCTTCATTTGCCTGCGGGTCAAATGGTGGGTGCAAGGCACGGGAGGGGCGGGGGCTGGAAAGGAGTTGTTTGGTTTTAATGTAGATCGGTGGCAGCAAAGCGAAGGAGAAAACCCACGCATGTGTGCATGCGTATTCCCTGCCTCCCAGAGAAAGCCAGAGCCTGACCTGAGTTAAGGCCTCAAGATGGATTTCACTTGCAAACAACTGCAACTGGGGGAGAGAGACCTCAGTGCGGAGCTGGGCTCTGTTCCAAGCACAATGTGGACAAGTAGGGGCTTACAGTTGAGGGGCAGGGGAGGGGGCGGTGGATGGAAGGTTACAAAGAGGAAATGTGGGGGATATGGGGCACTGTGGCTAAAAGGACTCTTGAGGATTCTTGCTGAAGGCAGGTCTGGGTGATCAGATACCAGGGGCAGAGGGTGAGGAATTCGCTCAGATACTGAGGGTCTGAGGTAGGGATTCTTTCAAAACCGACTTAACAAGATTCTTGCTAAGATTGGGCCTTGCAAGCATGACAGAGCTGCAGGCCTGCAGGGCTTAGAGGAGCCTAACAGTCAAGGAGAGTGTGTGTCACTGCTCCCACCACACAGACACACACACACACACACACACACACACACAGCCAGGAGGGTAGGGGAGTCATGCACAGAGAATAGGCAGGACTAGCCAAAAGCCACAGGTCGTATGATGGCCTAATGGCAGGAAGGGGCCAGGCTGACTCTTGGCTGATAGAAGACTCAGCAGCTTCTCTCAGCAAATCCCATCATCAGGACTGGATGGAGGTAACACCATATCTTCTCTGCCCAGCCTCTTAATGAGGGATGGGGAATTTAGAAACACAAGTGCTTGTTGGATCCTTCATCCAGCCCCTGGCAGCATGAGACAGTCACTGAATGTTATTGGGAGAAAAACATGAAGAATCAGACTTGACATTGACCTCTAGAAGCAGGGAGTTTGTTGCATATTTAGCAAATACACAGAATATACAAGTGTTGGAACAGGAGCCTGTGCCAAGTGCCTTGGGAAACAGACCAAACATGACTGATGTTTACAGTAAATAGATCTGGGTTTGTCATGGAGAGTCCTGGTTTATGCTTCTTGTCACAGCATAATTACTGGGACTCAAAAGTATCCCAGTTTGAGGTCAAATGAATCAGTAGTGTTAGAATAGAGCTTACTGCTTGATGTGGGGAGGAACAGGACGGGGGTACCAGGAGGGAGTTCTAGGGGTAATGTTCTGTTGTTATCTGGATGTAGGTTGTCCAGGGGTCGTGCGATTTGTGCCCTTTTCTGTATGTGTGTTATGCTTCACTCAAAAGATTTTTTTTTTTGAGTGTTCCAGTTGGAAAATGCCCTAATGCCTTGCCCATCACTTCCTCAATTTCTTTATTCTTCACCAAAATAAGATCTTTAACTAAAAGGATGAGTGCAGATACATCTTAGCTCATGAGAGTTAGTTCTGTTTAGCTGACAAAGTAGGGCTGCCTCCTCCTTGATCAAGTTCCCAAAGACTGAAAAGGTTGCCTAAGGAACCGTGTAAGCAAAAAGCAAGAGCAGAACAGAGAAGGCTGGGGTGGTCCTCAGCATACCACTCAGACTTGGAGCCTGGGTTCCAACTGCAGAGGTCTGCGATTTTGGCCAAGGGACCTCTGTTTTAATTAATATATATATTTTTTAATTCATGGAAATGTAATTCATTGACTTTCTTACATAAGCTGAACTGGGCAGTTACTCTTTGTTTTTGCTTTGATAATGGGATATAGAAAAAGTATTTGATTTTTCTCCCTGAGTTGCAGCAGCTGAGTGTGCACCATGGACTCCACGTGGGAGACTCTGACAGTGGGACAGTGTGGGAGATGCAGCAACATACATCTGACGGTGACAAGTGTAATTCAACATGGAAAGTCTGAGCATTTGGCAGCCTCTCTGAGGACAGTGCCCTTTGTTTTCCTTCTCTGGATTCCAGTGGTCTTTCCCCATCAGAGAAGACAATTCCCTTAATGCTTTTTTAAAGTGGGGCCAGGGCAGGGCTGCAGCTGCATGGTAAGGGAGTAGCTCCACACTCTGTGAGCTTCAGATGCCACCTTGGGCAATCTCAAATGGCAGCCCCCACACAAGAAGGTTGCTGCAGGAGTGGACCTCACCCCTTGCACATTTTTTTTTCCTATAAGTGAATTTTAAATCTGTTTTATCTTATTCTTAGTGACCAGGATTAGGCAAAATTTGAATGGAACTGAAGGAATTCTAACATTAGCAGCAAGATGGAGTTCCCCAATTATTTATCTAGTCAGTTAACATGACATTGGTCCCCAGACTAAATGGAAACACCTATGAAGCTTCAAGATATTATTTTTTCCTCCCCAATTAGGAGTTGAGTGTGATGAATCTTCCCTGATGATATTTTAATATTACTATTTATTCATTGCAACCAATGGCTAGAAGAGACAGAGTTATAATGAATCAGAGTAGGAGGAAGAAGCCAGAGATGCTGTGAATGGAAAAATTGTATGTCAAACTCTTTTGGAATCAGAACTTCCTAGAAATTGACTCTGTCCTTACTACCTGCCCCTTCTCTCACTCCACTAACTCTTGGAATTCAGTTTTGCTCTTGCTGTCTATCTTTGAGACCCCCGCCAACATGCTGCCTCCTCCAACTCAAGAGTCTGTCTGGTCACCTCCAGGAGCCTCTCACAGGAACCTCATCATATGTCTGTCTCTTTCACTAGAACGTGAGTTTCATTGGATATACATGGCATAATTTGACATAAATATTTAATAAATGAATGCTAAAGGCAATAGAAGAAAAGAAATATGTGATATAGAAATACATTTCCATTCATAAGGAAATCACCACCGTCTGAAATGTTTCTGAAATAAGATATTTGGTTATCTTGTTAGATGTCTCAGAGTTCAAATCCTAGTTAAGTAAGTGCCAATACCAATGCAGACAATTGTTATGCAAGGTTAGTTTGAACCATACAGGGACTGCTGATGGTCGCCTATCTTTGGCCCAGAAAAATGGCTGTTTCACATGGTTCAACCTGTTCTTTTGCTGTCTGTGTTAACAGATACTATTCTAATTGGAAAAGATGCTTCCTTTGTATGGATTTGAGCTAGTTTTTGCCAAATGGGTACAAGCATTTGGGCACTTTTCTTCTCAAGGCAAGCTTAAAGTTGTTGCGCTTTCGCCACTTCTAATTGATGATATACGACTGTCTGACATTGACAGCGATAGTTGATGCTGGCTTGTGTTGGTGCAGGGTAGGTGAATGACATCGAAGGGGGAAGCCTGGATCCTGTCTGTCCCCTGGTGTCTGTGTCACAAGCATTGTGACCTTTCTGCCTGGGAGATGACTCCTGGCAGATGGCTGCAAGCTAAAGGGCAGGGTTAGCATTAATTAAGTCCTCAAAAAATAGGTCTGAATAATTTGCGAAGAGAACATTATGATGTTCTTTTTTGGTGGAAAGTGGTTTTTTTTTTTTTTTTTGGATATAGATCTTTGTTTTTGCAGAGTATCTGTCATCCATAGTTTGTGCACAGCAGAGAAATTTTTGTATGTTGGAGAACATTTTGTGGTGGAGGTGGAAGGAAGAGATTAATGTACCTTTAAAAGAGGGGCGATGATCAAGTACAAGGAAGAGAGGGTCAGAGCGGTAGGGAGAGGTGAGCTTGGGAAATAATATCTCCTACACTCTGCTTTTTTTTGAATATAGGAGTCTGACTCTGCAATCAATGGCTTTGTGAAATGATCTATTCTAAATGAACTGGCTCCTAAGCAGCATGGTAGGAAAGGTGTTTCCACAGCTATGCTTTCCATTGTAGGAAAAGCAAAGACATGGCGCAAGGATAACTAGCACCTCTTCTGGTCAGACACCACTAATCAATGGCAGCACTTCTTCCTGCCAGGCCAGAGTGCACATGTGGCCTCAGAGTCCTCCACACAGCACTTGAGCAGCCTCTCTGAGGAAACCTATTGACCATTCTTGCAACACCTTGAGCAGACAAACCCTGAGAAATGTTATGGCAGACTGACAAACTGGTTGGCTCAATTTGCTGACTAGCTTATATGTAAAAATCTAATTCAGAAGAATTTCCCTCTCTCCTTATTCATGGTCTCCTCAAAAGTTCTACAATATTGACATCCTGTGTACTCTAGTATTTGCAATTTATTTTCATCTGCTTTTCATATAAATCTAAAAATTTAAGATAGCAGAGCATTGAAAGAAACTCTATTTAGATTTTCATAAAACTTCTATCTTCAGTGTTTTGAGGGTGAGATATGTCATCACTTACTTTTTATTTGACTTCTAAATATTTGGAGCTATAATTAAATTCTATTCAGATTTTATTATCTGCTTCTTTTGAGCAAAGAGGATGTTGCCTTGATAAGTTTTTAAAAATTGATTGTTGATACTGAATACTTAAAGCACCCATTTTTCTGAATTTATATTTGTAATTGCTCTGTGTCCTATTTTATTTTTTTCTGCTCAAAATAAGTCCATGCTGGACTGAAAATTGTTTATTGTTCATTGTTAACTGTTAATTGTTAAATTCTTCCCTTCCAACCTCCAATATTCGAAAATCAACATTTGTTACTAATTCTGGGTCCCCCTGCTGCTTTTATGGAAACAAACAGAACATTAAATACTATGAAATGGATTCATATCGTAATGAAACATTTTCTCTTCAACGCATCATGCAATTGGCCTCTCATGCATCCACTGCAAGTAGCCAAGCCCTCTACAGGCCATGAGGGCTATATTTATTGGCCATGCCCTGAATTCAGGTGGCTGGCACAAAACATAAACTGTACCCCAAGTGGATAAGTGGCTGGCTATTTGGCCGCAGGTTCTTTGTTGGGTAAAGCCAAGCTATTTTTATGTTCTGTTTGCTCACAGTCCAGAAACTCCAGAAATGTTGATGTAGGCAGAGCTGAACAGGTAAACAAAACAAAACAAACAAAACACCTTTCCTGCTGCTCTCTGTCTTGTCCTTCCAAAGTATCTTTTTAGGACTGAACACATGGCATGCTTTTTCCTCATTCTTTTCTAGGAATTTGTTACCTCTTAGATCACACTGTCTATAAAAGGTGTCACAGGGGCTTGTGATTTTTGTAGACTCTGAATGTCTGGCTCAAATGTTCTATGTCTGCTCAAGCACACTTTGTAGCAGCTGAGGCAAACACTGGACTCGCCTGGGGGCTCTGTATTCTTACTAAGGTTCACTGCGAGCACTTACCTGGAACCGCAAATGCCCTCTTATGTTTGCCGATGTGATTCTTTCACAGCAACAATTTGTCTAAAAAAGGTCATATAGGGCGTCCCGAGTGGCTCAGTGGTTTAGCACTGCCTTCAGCCCAGGGCATGATCCTGGAGACCCGGGATCGAGTCCCATGTTAGGCTCCCTGCGTGGAGCCTGCTTCTCCCTCTGCCTGTGTCTCTGCCTCTCTCTCTCTCTCTCTCTCTCCCCCTCTCTGTGTCTCTCATGAATAAATAAATAAAATCTTTAAAAAAAATGGACAAAAAGGTCATACAATTTAATGTTTCCTTTTGGCCTGCGGGGAATTTTTATTTACCTTACTGGCATGCTTTAATACTGAAACAACTTGTAAGGATGGGATGCTGTGGCACAAAAACATAAGTGGGAAGAACCTACTGTTTTCCATCTCATATGCCTCTAGGTATTTCGTTTACTGAAAATGTGTTTCCAAGACCTTAAAACTCCATCTGTTTATTATCTGAGGCAGCCTGGCCCAATAGAAATATAATGTGAGCCATATATGTAATTTTAAATGTCTACTAGTCTTTAAATGTTTACTAGTCACATTAAAAGGTAAAAAGAAACTCATGAATTAATTTTAATAATATATTTGAATGAACTCAATAAATCCCACATGGAGTCAATATTAAATGTAGTCCACATAAAAGAATCAACGTGTAGCTTATATGAAACTTATTAGTGAGAGAGACGCCTAGGTGGTTCAGTGGTTGAGGGTCTGCCTTTGGCTCAGGCCATGATCCAGTGGTCCTGGGATCGAGTCCTGCATCGGGCTCCCCGGGGGGAGCCTGCTTCTCCCTCTGCCTGTGTCCCTGCCTCTGTCTGTGTGTCTCTCATGAATAAATAAATGAAATCCTTTTTTTAAAATAAAACTTATCAGTGAGATATTTTACATTCTTTCTTTTATACTATCTTCAAAATCTGGAGTGTCTTACACGTACAACACTTCTTGATTGAGACTGACCATATTTCAAATGTTTAATGGCCACATGTAACTAATGGCTACTGTACTGAAGCATGTAGCATATGGATACATATATATATAGACACTGATATACCTTGTAGCTGCCAACACCAGTAATGGCATAGGAGAGCGTGGAGTAATGAAATCTCAACATAATTTAGATTTTAATCTTTTGTAAGGGTTCTTCCCAAGAAGTAGGAAGGACAAGTTAGAGCCTTATCTTCTTTCTTAATTTATTGGTCTGTTTAGAATTACTTGTATGATATAGTGTGTTTTACTTTTTCAAAGCATTTTCACACATACTTTCTCATTTGCTGCTCTTGACAACCTTGTGGAATTGGTGGGGGAAGCGATGATGTCATCTTATTCTTCTGAGGTAAGGAAACTGAGGTATAGCTGATTGGTGACTTCATACTAGTATGACAACAGTGGCTATTTATATGACACTAGAACCTGTGACTTCTGACCTTTCTTCTCTGAGTAAAGGTGCCAAAGTCATGGAACTTGCTAAAGATGGGCAAAAGACAAGAGCCTGGAAAACTCATTTGGATGATTTACTCCTAAGTAAATGGTGCAAGGTGTCATTTATTAACTAGGAATCCTTGCTTCAGTTATACCCATGAGTATCATTGATAGCAGTGACTAAGAGGCACTCTTCTAAGAACTCTATACGTGTTAATGTATTAAGCCACATGATACTATGGTTAGCCCCATCTTATAGGCAAGGAAACTGAGGCACAGAGAGGTTAAGTAATTTGCCTAATCATCACAGCCAGAAAGTGACAGAGCTTGAATCAGCCAGCCTGACCTGGCTTCAGAGCAGTGTCTGTAATCACTGTGCTGTTCTGATTCAATGTTGTATCTGGGATTGAAGGATTCAGGGTCCCCATATTTTCTCAAAAACACAAAGGGAATTTGTCTTTTGAATACAGTGGTTTGAAACATTGTTCCAGGGAGACCTCCCAAGATGGCCTCCTATCCATCCCTCCTTCCCTCCTGGGACAGCCCAGGATTCATATAATGCAGTGCAGGTTTAAGGAACTTTTCTTTAATACTCTTTTCCCATTAATTTATTGTTTTTTAACCTTTTGTTTAGTGCATATCACTGAGTAATAAAACTGTAGTCCTTGCAAAAATTTTATTTTCCTATGATTTAAAGAGATGCACAGAGGAGAAGTATGCTCTTTGGGATGTTTGCCATGGAGCATGGTTGCCTCCAACAGGCACCATTCCTCCATTAGTGCTGGGCAGGGACCAGTGTGCAAGTGAGGTGAGGGGCAGGGGCTGAAGTTCATATTTTTAAAAGTAAACTATATCTTGGCCATTTATTTTCTTTGCTTTTGTATCCTTCTAAAAATAGCATTTTTTAAAAAAAATGGAAATTGTACATACTTACCTTAAGAAATATATAGATGATAGAGTATTATAAAAAAAAATAACATCATCCATAATTCCACCTCTCAGAGGTAATATAGTGTATTTCCTTCCTTACCGATCCATCCATTTCCTCTATATCTGTCTGTAGTGCTTTCATGTCATATGTTATATCCTTTTTCACTTAATATTTTATATATTGCTATATAGGCATTTTGTGATGCTGTTGAGAACTTTTCATAAATGTCACTAGTTTACTGAAGAGTCTTAGTTTTGGGAGGTTTTAGCTTCCTAGTCACTGTTTTCAGCCTCTGCTCCTTTCCTCCTGTGTGGTGGCTCTTAGTGATCCTCGTCAGACTCTCCAACTTTCCTGTTGCTTTCTCTGCTGCAATAGTTCCATTTTTTTTTTTTTTTTTTTTTGGTTCTTTCAGGCTGAGTGAGTCCACTACAGTATAATACTTCAAGTTTCAGAGCTTGGTTCTTTTCATCCCCAGAATAGGCTAGCTCTCCAAATGGCCAGAGAACTGTTTTTGGTGGCACTGCCCTACTTTCTTTCCTGGGAAGCTGCATTTTGGGCCCTTCAAGCCACATTGCATTGGCTCCTCCAACAGGCACCATTCCTTCAGAAATCTCTTCACCAGGGGAGGCACCACTTTCTGTACCTGCTGTGCTTGGAGCTCCAGGATGCACGTCAGACACTCTCACTGATTCTCACTAGCATCAGATGGGGCTGTAGGCTGCTGCACCTCAGCAAGCTTCCTGCAGGGAGGCAATATCCTCATCTCTCCTTCGTCAGAATATCCACAACCCTTACAGTTTTCCCTTGGGAGCCTCTTCTCTGGGATTTGGGAAGGAGGAAGTTTCCCATAGGAGGGGAGGAGATAGCACCTCAGCATGAACTCAGCACCTCCCCAAAAGCCCAGGACAGCTCCCACTTTCCCAGTTGTCTTCATAGAGACATTGAGAAGGAGAAGGGTGGGAAGAGAAGGGCTAGTTTTGCTGCCTCTAAATAAATAAAATGGGGTGATGTTTGGCCCCTCACTTCATGTAGTTGCTCTGTAGCTCCCTTTAGAATATCAGGGTGACTTGTGCCTGTGGTTTTCAGCTGTGAGCACCATTATCAGCTCTAGCACTGGAACCAGAATGAGCCTGTCACATGGACATGAACTTTAGTTAATGAATTTATGCGTATAGTTTAATTGTCTTATTTTGGGTTCTCCAAACACAAGACAAGGACTTGTGTGCAGGTAGTTTATTTGGAGGTGATCCTAGCAACCAGAGTTAATAAATGGAGAAAATGAGGCAGGAAAGGAGTACGTTGATGAGAGGTTTACCCCAAGGTTACCTGGGATGCAATCCTGCTGGAGACCCATTGAGGCACCATATGGAACATCCATGGTCTCATCCTATGTTCCTTGAAGTTACTCTGGGAGTGTTGGACTCTCTGGCCCTTCTGTAGTGCCAAAGAGGAAGAGAGACAAAGGCACCCAAGATGGCAAGCTGTCTGCATGCTGGAAATTCTGTAGCAAAGGCTGGTGAACTCAGGGGCGCCAGGGATTTGGGACATTAGGGTATATAGTTGGCCACACTAAATAAATGAATCAGTCTCCTAACATTGGACATGTAGGTATAACCTTTTAATTTTGCTATTATGAACCATGCTATAATGTATAGACATTTTCATGTACATTTACATTTTTTGTTTATTTACTCAGAATAGATTCTTAGAGCTGAATTGTTTGGTCAAATGGCCTATCATTTTGAGTTTATTGATACATCTTGGTACCTTTTTGCTCATTGACTCAAACTTAATGGTAGTGAAAGTGATTTTTTTTTTTTAAATAAATACTGCTCAGCAAATCCTATTCCCTGAACTAGATGTTGGGAAGATTGTCTTCTCTTGGGAAGGAGTGCTGCGGCTTTGATTAACATCCCTGCCCTATTGCAGAAGTCAATCCTTCCTGTGTGGAATGTATTCTCTGAAGGGGTCTCACCTTTGCCATTAGATTCTCTCTTAGCTCTTAGCCAGTCTCCAGTATTTGTAGAGAGTAAAGCACATGGGTAGTGCTGAAGTATAGGAAGGGGAGAAATTAAAGCGGCAGGTCTTAGTATAAAGTGAACAGAAGAAAATCCATTCAGAGCACTTACTCTCTGTAAGGCACAAAGTGGCTATTTGGAAGGTTACAACTCTTGACTTAAAGGGCATTCAATCTAGCCGAAGGAATGTTGGAATTCTTTTCTGATAAAAAAGTCATCAGATTTGGAGCTCACTGGACAAGAATTTGTAAGAAAGATGCTTTGCAAAAAAGGTAGTGAATGGTTTCTGCAGGTCTCTCATGGGTTTCTTGTAGTAGACCTCAGAAGAAGCCAAACTAGTTGATGATTTAGGGGTGTGTAAAAGGTAGAAAGGCAGGGAAATGCTTAGGAAGCGTAGCTCAGAAGCTGCTGAGCCCATGATGGCAAGCCTCTTAGAAAGAGGGGGCTACTTTGCTAAGTCCCTGAATTGCAGTTCTCCTTCATTATGGATATTAATGATCCAGCATTTCTAACTGTTGGGAAATGAACTGGGCTGGAATTAGAGTCCATAAACATGATACATTTTTAAATAGATTCAAATGATAATTAGGAGACGCATGCACGATGGGGTCTGAGAGGAAAGACGAGCCTTTCAGCTTTACTGCATGAGCTTATTTTAGCGAAAAAGAAAACGAGTGTGCCAGACAGCTTCTCGGCCTCTTGCAGGCTGTCATAGCCATGCCAGTTGCACTAGGTGTCACTGTGTGAATTTCTACTGAATGAGAGATGACTAGGAAAGGAAAAGAAAGGTGAAATTTTAATCTGCTGATAGTGTTTTGTATTCAGCATTCCTCTCCCCTTTTATTTCTTTTTAGTGTCAGGTATTTTTAAGATTATGGAATGCACATATATACACATTTTTGGATGACTAGTTTGTCCAACTAAGAATTTTTCTCTGACTCTGGGGACTTGTTCCCTTCAGGATCACTAAAGGGAGGTAGATCTGTCTGCACATGTATTCAGGAGCCTAGTAGAAAGAGACATGAGATTTTACTTTTAAAAATTAAGCCTTATTCTCAGTCTTATTATATTATTTACACCAAATATCATCCTATGGGCCTTTTCCCCTTTTAGAGGTAAGAAAAAGGACAATAATGAAAAGAATAGTTAAAGAAAAGGGCAATAATGGTACAATAAGTACAAATATTTTGACTTTTAAGTTCTCCAAATGACAACTCATTTTCAAATATTTCATTTCATTTCATTTCACTTGCCAATTTTCTTTCCCTCTAACCCATCCCATGCTAACATAATTGAAAATTTTATGGTCCTGTGGCTGTGGTCTGATATTTATAATATACAATGTCATCTCGTACCCCAGTGCCTAACCTCAAAGAGGTGAGATCTTTAGTCTGTGAAATGATCCTATAATTGGAAGACATGCCTATGTCAGTGTAAAAACCAGCACCACACTTCTCTGTATAAAGACTGTGGAAGATTCAGACGTGGTGCTGCTAAAGAAGAAATACAGACAGACCCCCTAAACCCACCATAAATCACTGCTATCCCTTAAGGCTATGCAATTTTTCCTTTGCCTGAAAGCCTAGGCTCTTTCATTCTCTGTTAAGTAACTCAGTAGCATCTTCCTGTAAAAATATATGGCCCATAATCAATTAGAGCCTGGAGAGACTGTTATTCTATATTTTGTGCAATGCCTGCAGCATTTTGTAGTGTCCAATAAATATTTTATAATAATAGCTGCATGCCAGTATGTGTCATAGATAACCTTTATTTTCAGGCAAATGGTGAATATATACCTCAGCTTTTTGACACCTGTGGATTGTATGTTCATGTCTATAAAATTGTGACACCTGGGAGTATGCAACCTTTTTTTGAGTCAAATGGTGTCCTTTAGAGTTAGAGACAGTACATGCGATGCAAACCTACAGAGTTAGCAGACAGGTATCAAACAGAAATTAAGCTTTAATTTAGGGAATACTTCTGGTGGCTTTTATAATAATAGTAGCTAATGCTTGACTAGCATTACCTATATACTGTTCTATATACTTTCTATATATTGACCCATTAATCCTTACAACAAGTCAGTGGAGTAGGAAGTACTATTATCTCCATTTTGCAATGGTGGCAGGTAGCGAAGTTAGGTTATTTTTCTGTTTTATGCAGCTGGTAGGTGGCAGAGCTGGGGATGTAAATCTAAGTAGTCTAGCTCCAGAGATCCTGCTCCTTTAGAAAAAATTGAACTTCTCCCCCCAGCCTCCAGAGGTATCTTCAAGTGTTTTGCTTTTTATCTTCTGCTGGAATCTCTCTGGACTTGAATTTCCTGAGAGTTGAAAGGACTGGTATGGCTAGTTTACCTTAGATCATTCCCTCTCCAGAATCCTATGAATCTATTCTGCCAAAGGTGTTGTAGAGTGTTCAGTGGAATATTCTAGATGTGGATTGGAATCTGGGCAATGGGGCAAGAGAGAGCGTCAAAGGTACCTTCCTGGAAAACTGCAAGTATGGTGCTGCCACTAAGGGAAACAGGAAAGTCAGCATCTGGAAGGGCCATGCAAATTTATTTTTGCAGGTGGAGAAACATGTCAATGGGTTCACAAGGCAACTGGTAATGATTACAGAACAGCATTTCTCAAACCCTGGCTTACAGACCACATGCATCAGAAATACTTGAGTGCTTGTAAAAAGGAACTTCTTGGATTCCTCTCCAGATCTAGTGGGCCAGAAACTCTCAGGGGACTCAGGAATCTGCATTTTATTAGGCTTTCTAGGAGATACTTGTGAACTGCTGGATGAGAACATGAGGGGCAGCAGTTGTTGATGTCAATTCAAGAGCCAGAAAAGGTTGCGCATTCTCAGAGGGGGATGAGTGTACCAAGTGAAGTGTGAGACCCAAAGTCACACTAAAGAGGAAGTCCAGGGATCCCTGGGTGGCGCAGCGGTTTGGCGCCTGCCTTTGGCCCAGGGCGCGATCCTGGAGACCCGGGATCGAATCCCATGTCGGGCTCCCGGTGCATGGAGCCTGCTTCTCCCTCTGCCTGTGTCTCTGCCTCTCTCTCTCTCTCTCTCTCTGTGTGTGACTATCATGAATAAATAAAAATTAAAAAAAAAATAAAAAAAAATAAAGAGGAAGTCCAGAGGGGAGGCTTTTAGGGGCGGGAGGGGGCAGGGCGGTGAAGGGAAGATGGGCAGAAATGTGGTCACTTGAATTTGAGGACATAGAACTGTTTTAGTTGAGGGATGAAGACAGACGGAGACACATTTACAACTAGGAGTGAGTGTGTGGGGATAAAATGTAGACCCTGAAAATGAGAATTGAAATAAGATGATGGTGTGAAGGGG
This sequence comes from Canis lupus dingo, assembly GCF_003254725.2. Lineage (NCBI taxonomy): Eukaryota > Metazoa > Chordata > Mammalia > Carnivora > Canidae > Canis > Canis lupus. The sequence goes on from NC_064243.1 coordinate 76,609,544, forward strand.
CATCATCACAAACAAAACAAGGAAGTTTGTCAAGATAAGCAAAATCTGTGCTTGTCAGAAGCCCTTTTGAGTCACAGTCTTAAAAATGGTAGATGCCACTTTGGGCCAAGTAAGGTGGCTCAGGGTGGGCAGGGACCAGCGTACCTGTTCATACCCTTTCCCCTGTTGGCCCTTTGTTAGCATTACTGTTGGGCAGACATAAGGGAACTGTTTTCTGACACCCTAAACACTTTGGCAATGAAGAATGAAATTATACTCAAGGACATGAGATATTTTCCATTCATTCAAATGATGTTTATGTAGGCTAAAATATATCTCTCTTAAAAATAGCCACATCCTAATTATATACTGTGAACATGAATGTCAATGTTACCTTATATGACCCCCCCAAAAAAAATGTCTTTCAGATGTCCTTCAATTAAGGATCTTGCATTGAGAGAGTATATTCTATATTACCTAAGTGGGCCCTAGATGCAATCACACATGTCCATAAAAGAGAGGCCAAAGTGACCACACACACACACATACACACACACACACACACACACACACACACACACACACACAGAAAACAAGAGCAGGTGATGTGACCACAGAGGCAGAGATTGAAATGGTATGGCCCCAGCCAGAGAGTATTAACAGTGCCTAAAACCTGCAAGAGGTGTGGGACAAATTCTCACCTAGACAGCCCCTGGAGGGAGCTCAGTTCTGCAGACACTTGATTTCAGCTCAGTGAAAAGGACTTAGGACTTCTGGCCTCCAGAATGGTCAGAAAATAATGTATGTTGTTTTAAGCCACCAAGTTTGTGGTAATTTGTTCTAGCAGCCACAGGGATCAGTATCCCAACTGGGAAAGGTACAGTATGCCAATTGGGAAGTAGAGTACAGTACAGTACAGTACAGTATCCCAATTGGGAAAGGGGAAACGTGATGCACAAAGAATTCTTTTTTATGTCTCTACCCCCAGCTCAGCACCACCTTTATTTCTAGATGGGTTAAAAGTAACATCCTTCACAAAGGCACTTTCAACCACTCCATCCCTCCTTGTCTTCTTGACAGTTTAGAAGGAATTAAAGCACTTTGCTTTTCCCACAGTGACTAATGGAGCTTGCTGTGCTATTAGAGTGGTATTTTACTGTACTTTTTTGGGTAAATTGTGGAACTCATTACTGTAATACTTGAACAAATTTAAACACCTAACTCACACTCCTTTTATTCCTTTCTCCCTGTGTGACTAACTGTAGATACTGCATAATGAAACCAAATAAACTCCGTGAAGTGTGTAATGCCTACTTAATTCTGTCCCTGTTCTCTGAATCAACTACTTCTCTTTTCTTTCTGACTAGAGCCAGTCATTTAACTCATACAATAATACCCATTTGTCCACATTTAGTTACCTGGAGTTTGTATAGATGGAAGTCAAGTCTAGTTAGATTGCCAGGGCACTTAGTGATTAATGGAAACAACTTTTGTATTAGTATAAAGATAAGAAGTAGAATTTATCATGCCCCTTGATTGCATTGATGGGTCCTTCCCTTCTTGGAGAGTTTATTTGGAGAAGGAAAACAAGGAAACAAAACAAGGAAACACAAAAGTGACTATAGAGATATGTACACACACACATATACACACAGTACATACATACAGAGAAAATAAGAGAGTGGTTATAATTGATCATTCCGTTTTTTCCCTTAGGTTGTCAGTATGTGGAGAACTCATTGTATTTTATAGGTAAGGATGATTTGGATGGAATGTCAACTTGTTTAAAAGTGCAAGTTGATTTTTAAAAAGATTCTTATCTCTCACTTTCTTTGACCTGTGTCTTTTTACTTCATATGAAACTTAAAGGAGAGAAAAAACAATAAAATAAGCAGAACAATATTTAGTTATTTCATACTAAGCATCATGCAGATCAAACTAACTGTTAGTTTTTAGAGATTGACAGCCCTATTTTTTTAAAAAAAATCTAACCAATGATCTTAATTAGCTTGAGATATTTTTGAGCTTCTCTTTTGCCCTGATCCTTTCTTTAACGAAGCTGTTTTGTGATATACCTGGCCTAACCCAAATTGGACTGAAGTCTTGACTATATTTTATGCAAACCTATTCTTACAAGCTTACCCATTTGATTTTAATGGTTGGGAAGGCTGGAATTATGAGTTAGGAAGAAGAAGCCGACTGTCTGAGTATTCATGCATTCAGCCCTGAACCTTTTAAATGTACTCATCACTATTCAGGAAGCATAATTCATGTCTCCATCAAGAAAGCAATTGCGAGGATAAATTTTTCAAAACTGTGGGGGGAGAAAGAAACCTGAAATGAATGTATGTCTCAGGACTCCATATGCTTAAATCACCAAGGCTCCATCTTTTTCTGATTACCTTCGTATCCCCAAAGCCAAAGTAACTCACGAAGTAAGAAATGGTCTTTAAACTTTCTTAGACTGATTCAGATAGCTCTTTCTCTTTTTGAATCTCTTAAGTGGTTTCTACAGATTTGCCTTATAAACTTCTGACTTTTCTTCCCCTCCAGCTCCATTCTGAGTGGCATTGTGCAGGATATGGCTACTGTGATTGGACCTGGGTAGACTTCAGGTAACTCTTTGACTGTGATTTCGGGCTCTCAAACTAGAAATGCTTCCTGGCTTGGTTCACCCTTTCTGAATAAACTGTAGCACTAACAATGAATAAAAGAAGTAAGGACGTTGGTGCTTATTCTTCCTATTTTGAACTAAAACCCAGGAGACCCCGGTAGGCAACCACTAATTATAATGTGCTGTAAATGAAAGACCCCCCACTACCGCCATAAAGAATATTACAGGAGAGCCTAATCCGACATATTTTCAACCAGTACGAAATGCAGAATTACTGTGTGATTGAACACACTGTCATACATGGAAAAGGCTACCAGCCTCTAATATTTGCAGGGCCTAGAACAAGAGGACCCCTTCCTTTCCCACTTTTGACTCCCTCCCAAACCTTGAGAGGCTTTGTATGATGCTGATGAACACCCCAGCCTGCAACTGTCAAGCTCTGTTTACATTCTTCTACACAAACGGCTGCTCTTCCTCCTGTGGTCAAGGACACCTTCACAAGTATAGACACAAGAAAAAAACCCTCAGAAGCCCTTCAGACAAGTGAGGGTCTTACTGGCAGGGACTTCTAGGTTTCTGGGTGTGGACACCATGGTTTAGAAGAAAAAGGAGGCACAAGCTTCAGGTGGGCTATCTTATTGGACCCACAGGCATGTAGAATGTTAACAGCTGACAGAGTGGTAGATCGGGGTCTCTAAATACCCAGAGCTCAGAGCTGATTCCCAAGTTGCCGGCGGCAGTTTTGGGAAGACAGTTTTTTTTTTCCCGGATCAAGTTAGAGATATATTTGTTTCATAATTCATAACTCTTTTTATTCCTTTCTTCTCTTTTTTCTCCTTTTTCTTTCTGTCATTATTCTTCAATGCCCCAATTATCCTTCATCCAACAAATATTTGAGTATCTTGTTCTAGAATCCTGCAGTTGGATGAATACAGATGGTTTAACTTGACCCCTTTTTCACTAATGTGCAACTCTTTGTATTCAGTCAGCAGCCCAGGCGAACCCTAGGACAGAAGGAAGTCATCTGGTGTAGTTTGGAGACATTTTTCCAATAGGCCCTGTAAGACATTCCTTTTGGTCTTTAGTTTCGAAGTTGGATGAACCTAGACTCTCGCATCTGCCATGTTGTCTTTTGTTATTAATAAATGTCCTTTTTATTGGCTAAGTCTGTAATAGCACAGAATCCACCTGATAACATGCACACACTGGGCCTATACATTTTTAAGAGTTAGAAGATTTAAAATGTGTGATAGTAAAAGTGTAAAGCCCTTTAGCTTATTGAGATAAGAAAAGTGATGAGAGGGAGGCAAAATCTCTGTATCACAAATAATAAAAGATTAATTTTTAAATATTCTCAGTATAGTATAAAAGTCTGAGATGGCATAATGCCAGGACATATTGGGAGAGGCAAAAAACAAAACAAAAAAACCACAGATATGATATATTTTGGCTTTTTTCTCATTAACTAAGGAAATGTATTATAAGGAAACATTATAACTTTTAGATGCTATGTTATTCAAATTCTATAGATCTGTGCTGACCATCACAGTATCCACTAACCACATGTGGATATTGAGTCCTTGAAATGTAGCTAGTCTGAGCTGAGATTTGCTCTAAAAATCACACTGGACTTTGAAAACTTAGTAAAAATAAAAGTAAAATATCACAATAATTGTTATGGTTTGTATACTGAAATACTAATATTTTAGATACATTATATTAAATAAAATATGTTATTAATATCAGCTTCACTTGATTCCTTGGAGTTAATATGGCTGCTGGAAAATTTTATATACACTGCACATTTCTGTCCATTGTTGGAGATGGCTCTGAAAGTTGAAAGTTGATGTCTGTTACATTCTATAAATAAAATTCATATATATTATAAATTACATATATAAAACTGTGGAAAATTGTTGAGCGATAGGGGAATGGTTTGCACATTTCCTTCAGAATTTGCTGCATCTCTGGAAGGCTGATGACTGAATGATTCTTTGGGCAAGCCCCCCTGGATCTTTGTGTGGGTGGCTCCATCCTGTCATTTTCTCAATTCCAAGGTTTTTCTTGGAAGGACATGCTCCCATGGAAGCTTCCCTGAATACTCTAGCAAAAGCAGCCTCAATGCTGCCTTTACTCCATTCCCCAACCATTATTCCAAATTATACTTCCTTTGTACCATACCACTATCAGTAATTATCTTGCTTATTTTCTAATTTATTTTCTCTCTCTCCTAGTAATGTAAGCTGCACAAGGACAGTGACAGTATCTAAATTGATTATCATTATATCTGATAAGGGGTTAATATCCAAAATAGCTAAGAGGCTCATTTGACTCTACATCAAATAACCAAATAACCCAATTAAAAAATGGACAGAGGGGCTGAATAGACATTTTTCCAAAGAAGGCATATAAATGGCCAACAGAAATATGAAAAGGTGTTCAGCATTACTAATCATTAGGGAAATGCAAGGCAAAGCTATAGTGAGATATCACCTCACACTTCTGAGATGGGAGGAAAACTCAAGAAATAAGAAGTGGTTGCAAGGATGTGGCCAAAGGTAATCCTTGTATACTCTTGGTGGGGATGTAAATTGATATAGTCATTATGCAAAACAGCATGAAGGTTCCTCAAAAACTTAAAAATAGAAATACCATATGATGTAACAATCCTAGTAATGGGTATATAACCAAAGGAAATGAAATCATTATCTTGAAAAGTTATCTGCACTCCCATGTTCCCTGCAGCATTACTCATAGTAATAAACAAGGTATATGGAAACAACCTAAGTATATATTGACAGATGAATGGACAAAGAAAATGTGGTGTACACACACACACACACACAAACACACACACATACACATACCTCAAAGCACAGAGGGATACTATTCAGCCTTTAAAAAGAAGTAAATAGGGACACCTGGGTGGCTCAGCGGTTGAGCACCTGCCCCTGGCTCAGGTTGTGATCCTTGGTCTCGGGATCGAGTCCCACATCAGGCTCCCTGCATGGAGCCTGCTTCTCCCTCTGCCTATGTCTCTGCCTTTCTCTCTGTGTGTCTTTCATGAATAAATAAAATCTTTTAAAATAAATAAATAAATAAATAAATAAATAAATAAATAAATAAATAGAAGTAAATACTGCCATTTGCAAAAACATGGATGAACCTGAAGGACATGATGCTAAGTGGAATAAGCCAGGCACAGAAAGACGAATACTGTACGGTATCACTTGTATGTGGAATCTAAAAAAGTTGACTTACAGAAAGAAAGTAGAATGGTGTGGTCAGAGGTTGAGGAGTGAGGGAACTGGGGAGATACTGGTTAAAGGGTGCAAACTTTCATTTATAAGATAAATGAGTTCTGGGGGATCTAACACACAGCATGATGATTATAGTTAATAATGCTGTATTGTATACTTGAAATTTGCTAAGAAAATAGATCTTAGGTGTTCTCACCACACACAAAAAGGTAACTATGTGAGGTGTTGGATATGTTATTTGGCTTGTTTGTGGTAATCATTTCACAATATATATGTATATCAAATTATAATGTCCATCTTAAATATGTGACAATTATTGTTTGTCAATTATACCTCAGTAAAGCTGAAAAAAATTTTGAGATGTGGGAAATGCTCACAATATAATGCTAAAAGAGAAAGGAAAGTATATAGACTATATATAATATATCCCAGTTTGGCAGAAAGTCTAAAAGCTTAGAACAAAATACTGGAAATATGCATAAATATATTAATAAAAGTTACTTTGTGTTAAAATAAATAATAAAAAATTTGATTATCACTATATGCTCACTGTATACTGCCACCTTGAAAGCAATCATAGATGCATAGCAGGTAGTAAAATCGCTCAATAAACGTCTGCCAGTTAGTTTTCTAAGTACCGGTACATTAGATTACAGCTAGATACAGTGAGGAAGCCAAACCCATAGATAAATTGAAATTTTTGTCGTTTTACTTATTTGAGTGTTTATAAGATTTGTATATTTAAGACTGGGGCTGAAACTATGCTTAATAATATATTTAAAAATAGATTTAAGTTCTAGGACTATCTTGGCTCCATCTATGGCTTTAGGCAGATCAGTAGAAATTTGAGGTTTAGTTTTGTCTCTAAAATGGGGGTTTGAATTAGAGGATTGTTCAATGGTTGTCAGGTCTGAAATTCCATGTAATGGATTTCATCGAAAGTTTGGATATCACTTTAGTTACTAACTGCTTGAGTCATTGTCATCCCTTGTTCTCTGAGAGGACAGAGCCCTGAGAGTAAGTATGAAAGTAGGGGAAAGGTTTTGGGCTCACTAATCACTGGGTTGATGGAAAGCCACATTGGGGGTTGAGGGGACATAAGAAAAAGAGCTTGACGCTTCTTCAGGATGCTGTGTGAGAGGAGACTTCTAAAGAGAAGCTATGCTATCTTCCAATTTATGTTTATGAAGTAACTCTGTGTGTATGTGCAGGAGGGCTTTTTTCTCCTTTCTATTATATTGTGACATTTTCCTTTTGCATACAGAGGGAGAACAGGATAAATTAGGAATTATTACCCTTTGCTTTGGACAGTGAACTAAACTAGTCATGGAAGGAAGTGCATGGAAGACATTTAAGAAGAGAAAAATAAAAAAGAGCTTCAAGGGATAAAGTGACAGGTCCTTGAGATTCCCCAAGAAGTGCTGTTCAGCTTCGAAGATGACAGCATTGCCACAAAGGGTCTTTTGAGAAGGACAGTTTCTCTCCAAACGTGTGGAGATAAATTTCTCTATAACCCTGAACTTTCGGCACCAGGTGTCCTTCTCAGTATTTCAATTTACTTTTATAGACACTACTTGATGAAGACCTATTCTCTTTTCTTCGTTGTTTATAATGGGTCGTTCAAATATCCGAGTGCACAGTGACCAGGCATCCGAATGAGCAATACTCTCAGGAATTCATAAACAAATGCTGAGGATAGGATGCCTGCACCATTTTAGAACAGGGGTCTCCCCCATGAGGAGGAGATGGGATGGGGTGGGGGGAGTTGCATCTATTCAGTGATGTGATGGAGTGGGGCCGGTGGGTGGGTGAGAGTCTAGCAGGCTACTGAGGGAAGAGATAAAACTTTTCAAGACTTTCATTTATCTTGTTTCTCCGTGTTAGAGTTCTTGAAGAGTTCAGGTATAATCACAGCCTTCTGTTGCAACAGGAAGCACCATCTGCTGAAGCATTCTGTAAGCAATATAACATCTCTCCAGAGATAGTTTAGCATTCAATTCACAAAGAAGGATGGCAGGGACTTGTAAACAAAAGGAAACAACCGAAGCAGTGAAGAATGGGCTATGCTCTAAACATTCAATATGTTTCTTTATAGCTGAGAAACCCTGTAATGCTACAAAACCCCGGCAGAATTCTCGGATGTATTAATTGTTTTATTTTGTGTGTATGTGTTTAAACTAGAGTCTTTGAAACTGCTTCTTCTAACATGCTACTCCTAGTTTTTGTTTTGGCTGTGGTTTTGTTTTTGTTTTCTGTCACGATAAGCCATTTTCCTGGGGTCAGGTGGGTCAGGAGTGGTTACTGGTAGAAAACTTAAAAATATAATAATCAAAACATTTTTAAAATGCTGTGCTTTGTGTATATATATATATAGCTTTGTGCCTGGGGTAGCAACGTATCAAAGGCTGGGGGTATTCCCACTATTTTATGAAATGGGGTCTTAATAGAACTTTCCTATTTAAAGCTTTGATATTTTGTTAGAGGAAGAACAACAGACGGTCCCCAAATTTCTGTAGACACCAAATTAATTGAAAATACTGCACTATACCATAAAAGAGAGCTCTTTGGAAACTCATCTGCATCATCGAAAGATCTAATGTTTATGAAAAGTGGTCTCAGTTTTTCTGTAATGCAATTTGTCTCTGATGAAAAGACCCAATGGGGGGAAATTGGTAATAGAAAGCAAATCAACCTTTTGGTTTAAATTCAATTATTTAAGCAGAATAGGAGCTCGATAATTATGTGTAAATGAACGAATGATTTGGGGGGCAAATTAGTATTAACGAAGCTCTTCAACATCCAGCTCCTTTCATTAGATACACAGGCCAGGGAGATTTTGGTCTTTAGTTGCATATTTTCCAAAATAGTCAATATCTTATTTTATGGTTTATATGGCATAGAAAAATTTACAGAAGTGTTAACCATGATTTAAAATCTTAAACTCAGAACCTGGACTGTAAATATCTTGAATTGCAAAATTATAGGGGGGAGAAAACCCATCTTAATATCTCTCCTTTAAAAACAAAAGTTTAATTCTTATTGCTGTATCATTAAATAAATTAATGATACTCTGTGAGTGCATGTGCATGCATGCGCTACACCTCAATAATTGTTTTATCTGATGGTCTTTATTATCTTGTAGAAATTATATTGTCATAATTAAAACAAGTTTAATTATTTGCCACTTCTACTCCCATATAATAGATCACTACCATTTTTGCAGTGGGCCATTAGGCAATGCAGATTGTTTCCTCCTAGATTTGACGGTTTACTGCTTTTAAAAGAATTAATCACCTGTCCTATAGCATCCCTTGTAACTGCTGGTTTCCACTTGGAAGGAACTCTTTACTTTTTGGAATTACAGAATGTTTGGGGAGGACCCCAGACAACAACTCCTTCCTGATCTGGGTAAGGAAACTATAATATTGTTATAGACTCCATGGAGGTGTTCTGTTGGCTAGTTTGGTTGGCTAGCAGAGCATTTTAACAGTTACAAGTCCTTTCAACACCCTTGTGACATAAGTACCATGTGAAGTAAGTACAAGCACAGGCCTGGTTCTAAAGCAATCACTTACCAACCCTGCTTTCCATCCTGCCTGGGTTCTGCATTTGTTGCTTATCTGCCCTCTCTAGGTGTTTGAATTTAAAACTTCTGGTCTCTATGCGGACATACTTGCCATTTATTATAGATCAAAGCAGGCTTTAGGCATTCCTTGGTGTCTCATTTATTTTTTTTTATTTTTTTAAGATTTTATTTATTTATTCATGAGAGTCAGAGAGAGAGGCAGAGACACAGGCAGAGGGAGAAGCAGGCTCCCCATGAGGGACTTGATCCTGGAACTCCACGATCACACCCTGAGCTGAAGGCAGATACTCAACCACTGAGCCACCCAGGCGTCCCTCCTTGGTTCTTCATAAGGACACTATGAGAGTGTATATGTGTACACACACACACACACACACACACAGAAATGTACATGCATTATCCCATGATGTGAACATATAACTTTATTGACTATAGCATATGGGTTCTTCACAGTGGCCACTGATGTTCATTAAAAATCAAGTTCCTATTTTTAGAAGTTTTAAAATATCATATATAAAGTAAAATATTATAATCACTTTTATAATTATGTAAGAGAAGTCTACAGAATAGCATTCACTCATTCATTCATTGAACATCTTTTATATTCTTGTTGAACATCTATTATATGTTAGGTCTCGAGTTCTGACACTGTAATGACCCTGCAGCAGATCATTGATTTGATATCACTTTATGTTTCTGTTGACTAGGGTCATGGGTGATAACACAGTGTGGCCAAGATAGAATAGTCTTTAATTTAGCTCATATGGGCTAGCTTGTATTCCTTGATTCTCTTATCTAGCTTCATTTCCTGGGAGATAGTCTTTAAATTAGTTTCTGTGGACACTTATATGTGCTCCTAAGGCTAGTGGCCTGATTTATAATTTCTGAGACATCAATCTCTTTGAATCCTTCTATTTTGCTATGGTGTTCCTGACCTTCAGTAGAGTTCCACCTGTATGTGGTATCTCCTTGTGTAGGAGTCATTTTCTGCCTGTAGCCTGACTCGCAGCAGGAGGCCCACTGGGTGGTGCTCTGTCACTTTCTTCAGAAGGCCATTAACTGTACCCCCTCACCCAAATGCACTACTGGTGTAATAGAATAATGGTCCCCCAAGATGTCTATATCCTAATCTCCCAAACCCGTGAATATGTCAGCCTATAGCTTGCCCCATCTCTATGCCTCTCTCACCTATGATTAGGAAATGGGAAGAGCGGGGATCCCTGGATGGCTCAGCACTTTAGCGCCTGCCTTCGGCCTAGGACATGATCCTGGAGTTCTGGGATCAAGTCCCACATCAGACTCCCTGCATGGAGCCTGCTTCTCCTCCTGCCTGTATCTCTGCCTCTCTCTCTCTCTCTCTCTCTCTGTGTCTCTCATGAATAATAAATAAAATCTTAAAAAAAAAAAAAAAAGAATGGGAAGAGCATGGTTATAGATTCCTCTGAATAAAGCTGAGTCAGCAAAGATCACAGATGCTCGGGTATGTTTGTGAGCTAAGTAGATACATAACCTTCATACCCAAGTCTGTCTATCTGTATTTTCTACACTCCAAATTTTTGACAAATACTTTTCCTGTTATTTTATGTGAATTTATGAGACTGGCCTCGAATCCCAGTCTTCTGAGTCTCTGTCCACTGTCCTTCCCCATTATACCATGGCTACTTCTAAGTGGACTAGAGCTTCCCAGGCACAAGAGCCTGTGATGGGAAGTGTCTAAGGTGCTGTTCCCCTAACTGAGCAGATAGCTTCAGCTTCGGGCTTTAGCATTCTTCCATATTAGTGCTTCTGTCATTAAAGGCAGTTACAGTTTTCTTGGTATCTTCTCTAGGTTTTAAAATTATGACCAGAGAAGGGCATTGTGATATCTATCTCATAGGTAATGATTTCTTATTGCTTGTTGAAGAGTCCAAGGTAGGGATCCCTGGGTGGCGCAGCGGTTTAGCGCCTGCCTTTGGACCAGGGCGCGATCCTGGAGACCCGGGATCGAATCCCACGTCGGGCTCCCGGCATGGAGCCTACTTCTCCCTCTGCCTGTGTCTCTGTCTCTCTCTCTCTCTGTGTGACTATCATAAATAAATAAAAAATTAAAAAAAAAAAAAAAAAAGAAGAGTCCAAGGTACCTGAAATGAAAGTGCTATCAGGGGACAAGTCTCTTCGTCCTTCCGTCCATCCCATATTATTCTTTTTTGAAATGTAAGCAGAAAAGCTCCTGGGTGTAACAAGACAGAATTAGTGACTCTACTTAGGGGAGTTAGGCTGTGCAGAAATGCTTTCCAGACTTTTAATGAAAGAATTCCCAAATCCCACTGGATTCTCTGAACCCCTTTATATTTTCTCTAATCCCTGAAAACACTAATAGTTGTATTTCCAAATCCTATCACTTCCTTTTGCAATGTTATTGAACTTGGGGACATTCAAATGCAAGGAAGTTAAGTGAATTTCCCATATGCCCTCAATGGTTATTGACTCAATTTCCTATTGAAGAGGTACTGGCACTTGAGCTTGAGCATAGGTCTTTTGACAGCGTTGTTGGTGGGTTTGGTGAGAGAATATTCCATGGTGGTCAGTAAAATTCACAAACAGATTTAGAAGCAACATTAGATTTTGAAAGCAACATTATCTGGAGAACTATGCATTAAATAGTTGATTTAGAAAGATCTCCAAGTTCTTATTTAGAACTAAACTGTCCATAGAAATCCAGAAAACTGCCAAATAAATTTATTTTCTGAAATCACAAGGAATTTTTTAATTAAAATACAAAGCCAGGGACAGACATTGTAACACTCTTATGAGGTTGATACTGTTATTGTTATTAAAAATGGACCTCTGGCTTCAGAGCCAAAATGTATCTCCTACTTCGAAGACAAGAGTTTGGGATAAAGAATAATAGTTTTATTGCTTTGCTGAGCAAAGAAGGCTACAGCAGGCCATGACCTTCAAAAACTGCAAGCCCATCCAGAGGAAAGAGTTGGGAGGGTTCTATAGAAAAATACAAGATCTAGCCAGTTTTGACAGGAATCGTACATGTGCTATCAGCCTCCTTTTTCATGTCTTTAGTGTGGTACTGAGTTCCTGAAACAAAAGGTTAAGGAAGGAGGAAGAGACGAAAAAGGTTATTTTAAAATCAGATTTCATGAAGTATTAGCGTAGCCATTTGGATTTTTGTTCAACTTTATGCTTTTAAGCAGTTTCATTATTATTCCCATTTTCGACATGAGGAAATAGAGGCATAGAGAGGTTACATACATCTTCCCAGGGGTCATGCAGCTTGTGGCAGAGCTAGGACTTGAACCCTGGGAGCCTGACTCCAAGGAGCATGATATTAAGACTACATTATGCTGTTTCTTAAAGACATACTAGCAGAGAGCAAGTCCAACAGATCTGGCCATTATCGAGGGTTGACTGCTAAGGTCATGGTGGTGGTGGAAGTATATGAAGGGGAGGGAATTTAAGACAATTGAGTGAAGATTTCTTACAAAGAGCTACCTCCACTTTAACATTCTGGTTCACCTTATCATTCAGTATACTTGACACTTTCCATAGTGTAATTCTCTTCCACAGAGAAATTTTTATTATCTACCTCTAACATGAACTGCCTGGATAATCAGTACAGGATGTTGAGTCACAACATGCTGTAGAGATCCATCACAACTCAAAAGAGGTGGCTATCCAGTGACTGTGCACATGAGATGGGAAATTTAGCAAAGCTAAATTTAAAAGCTAATTTCCTACATAATTCAACAAACCAAAGCTCTTCCAGGCTTCCTTTGAGGTATTTTAAATAAAAACAAACAAACAAACAAATAAATAAAACATACATACATACATAAATATATACATGCATAAATTAAAAAATCTGGCTACTCACCCTTATATGTTGTAAAAATCACACAAGAAGTGTCTAAGAAAAAAAAAAGTGTCTAAGAATAACCTCCTAACCCTCAAATTGCTCCATTTGACTCTCTTCTTACTGGAGGAAGCATAGTTGTATACGATCCATTTTCAAAGGCTCACATATACCTTGTGGGCCAGACAATTGTTGAAGGCCAGGAAGCACAGGCAAAATGACGCCTTTTACTTGTGTACTGCGTTGCAATTTATATATAAGCCATTTTCCACACGGAATTTCATTTACACCTAGGCCAATGGTAGGGTATAGGAAATATTTTCACCTGACCTATGGAGAGCTCAGGCTCAATGAGGTTTAAAGAATTAACAGTTGTTACTCATGCTCAGCTTGTCTGACTCTTTTTTTTTTTAATTTTTTTATTTATTTATGATAGTCACAGAGAGAGAGAGAGAGAGAGAGAGGCAGAGACACAGGCAGAGGGAGAAGCTGGCTCCATGCACCGGAGCCCGACATGGGATTGGTCTCCAGGATCGCGCCCTGAGCCAAAGGCAGGCGCCAAACCGCTGCGCCACCCAGGGATCCCAGCTTGTCTCTTAAACCCAGATCTGCTCATGGTAAGCCCAGGACTCTGTACTGCACGGCTCCTCCCCTGATTCTTCCCTTTTTATTCCCAGGGAAAAGTGCCCTGTATCTCTAGCTGCCTGCAGGCAGAGCAAGCCAGTGTGTTGTGCCTTTAACCTCTGTTCTACACTCACACACCATACAATAGAATATAAAGCTGTGGTGGCCCCAGCACCCAAAGAATCATGTTCAGGTTTCCTTTTGCAGTAGATGACTCATTCAAGATTTCATCCCTATATGAAAACTGTATAAATCTCAAAAGTTGCATGCCATGCATTTTGATATCCATCTACTGCTATTCTATTCTATTCTATTTATTTATTTATTCATTCATTCATTCATTCATTCATTCGAGACACAGAGAGAGAGAGAGAGAGAGGCAGAGACATAGATAAAGGGAGAAGCAGGGGATCTCTGGGTGGTGCCTGCCTTTGGCCCAGGGTGCGATCCTGGATCCCGGGATCGAGTCTCCCGTCGGGTTCCCGGCATGGAGCCTGCTTCTCCCTCTGTCTGTGTCTCTGCCTCTCTCTCTCTCTCTCTCCCTCCCTCTATGTCTATCATAAATAAATAAATAAATCTTTAAAAAAAATAAATAAAGGGAGAAGCAGGCTCCTCTCGGGTAGCCCGATGTGGGACTTGATCCCTGAACCGGGATCACAACCTCAGCCAAAGGCAGACCCTCAACCATTGAGCCAACCAGGCGTCCCCTATCTACTGCTATTAATGTTAAAGGGGCAAGGTGGGCTTCCAAAGAACATACTGTTGGGCTGGCGGGGTCACTGGGGATCGGGAGGCACCAACAAAATGACAGACGCCCCACCTTGTCACCTTGTTACCCCCTTCTCAGAACTTTCCCACCATCAGCAGACCGCTGGAGGACAGGTCATCAGGGGAGACTGGACCTACGCAGGAAACTTGAACTGCACCTTACCCAGACCCCATATAAGGGCATGGGCAGTTATCGCCCCAGGCCGATTTCCCCAGTAATATGCCTAATACCTATCACCCGGTACAGACACACAACCCCTTACCCGTCCCCCCTTAAAAAGCCTGCTTGCCCTCCCCTGGGCGCGACTTCCCGGCTCTCTCCCTCCCCTGCGGAACCTGGCCCGAGAGCGTGTCCCATTAAAAACCTGTTACGATCAACTTTGCCTGGTCTCTCTATTCCATTTCACTACCGATCAGATTAAACCTGACACATACTAAAAAATTCTTTGTGGCATTTGAGGCTTGACCACATCAATCTTATTTAATTGCCAGACACTTATATTCTCATGTTGCAACTTGTATCTTGCCTGTGCTAGATGCAGAGGAAAAAAATGATAAAGACATAGTTCTCATTTTCAAGTAGCTCATAATCTGAAACGAGAATATTACGGTTTTACAGTCTTACTCACATAGAATTATTACCAAAATTGTAACCCAAAAGGTTAAACTCTTGTCTAAATTTCTTAACAGGATGATTAGGCTTTGCTGGATATTTTCTGTTTTTCTCTCTAGATCCACTCTCCATTCTCCCTCCACTCCCCCAACCACAGTCCTTGGGG